>NC_081318.1:75691849-78240183 GCF_026419965.1 Kogia breviceps
CAGATGAGGAATGATCCATATGTGGTGAGTACAAAACTCAATTACAACAGAATTATTTCCTAGTATTACCAGATACTCCATTACCAATGCTTAATTGAAAGTAAAACATGATTTGCCACACTAGAAGGCTAGAAGTGAAACATGACAGAATTTAAACAGGCAGATATAAATGTAGCACCTATCTGTATTTAAAAAAAAAAAAAGTTGGAAAAATCAAATACTGAGGAAGAGCTCTGGCCTTAAGCACATTTTACCCAAAATCCAACCAGAAAGCCAGTCCATTTAACTTTTTTTTTTTAAAGCAATTCATTGTATGGAAGAAAATGATGAATGCTAGATGAATTCAGTGACAAAAAGGGCACTTTTTGGCTAAAACTACAAAATAAACTGATTTTCTGAAAACATTTAGGAAAACATTTCAAGTCATTTTCAAAATGTTTAAATGATACAGTGATCTTCAGAAAAACTTACCTAGTCTGTAGAAATTCATCTTGAAATACAAATGAAGCAAAATGATTTAAGGGTTATTATATACGCCCTTCAGATCAGTATAATATGACGACTGTGATCATTTAATGAACAAAAGAAACACAATTCTGAGAGCAGTGTGGCCTTGGAGACCACCCACACCCACATAACTGTACATACCAGGCTTTGCCATCAAGTTAGGGAATGGGCGAATGCGTTCAGTATCAAAGGTCAAATGTATTATATCACAGTCATTCAAATTATATTCCAAAAGTTGTTCTTGTATTTTTCTACCTTTTGACTTATTTTCAAATAACTGGTTGCAGAGAATACAGAAATCCTGCTGCAATTTATGTAATATTCTAGGTGGCCTTTCATTCTTCTTGATTTATCATTGCTTAAAATCTTCAAAATAGCTTAGTGTGAGGCTCATGACAGTGCCTGGCAAGGGAGATGTAGCCTTTTTATTGCCTTTAAACACTGTCACACCGTCTGACTGGTCTTCACAAAGCAATTCTTTTGGGGTCTGCTCCAAGCATAGACCAACTGGTCTGAAATATATTGGCAAACTAAGCATCCTGTAAGGCAAGCTGAAGCTTTCTTCTTGCCAATCAATTTAAAGTTCACAGGAGCTGCATGTCTCCATAGATACACTTGCTTTAGGTAGTGATAGTCAAAAGCACAAAGCATTTATGCATTCAATCACATAGCCAAACAAAAAAACCCTGAAGTCTCCTGAAGCCATTTATTAAAACTAGCCGTTCCAAAACCTCCTGCAGCCACTTTGCTCTGTTAGTACCATCAAAAACTTCCCTACCATAAACAAAAAAATAAATGGTATTTGCTGCTCTCCAAATACAGGCACTGCTCCATATCACTGAACATTTACTGGATTTTCCAACTAATAACTGTCAAAAGCCTCAAAAAACCTGAAATTAATTTTCCAGCTTTACTATCACCAGCCAGAAGTAAAATTTTTTTCTCAGTTATTTGCCTGTTAGCTAATTTTATTTTTTAAAAAACAGTTGGACTTATCTTTATAAAGTATATAAAATTTTCAGAAAAAAACAAAACAATTTTGCTTTCATTGCATTACTGAATACCTGAGGTAGTTGAGTAAAAATGCACATTTAATACCCCTGCCAACACCATTCAGCACTTCCCTTAGGTTATTTGTGTTAGTGTTAGATAAAACTGAGAACAGTTTTTCTATGCTAATAGCTTAACATTTAAGTTCTTGTAATAATTCTATTCTGATCCAATTTTAACAACTGGACATAGGAGCAATCTATTTTTATTTATTTGATGAATTTAGTAAATGCACCATTAAGCCAATTTCTGGCATTATGGGGGAATGAGTATTAAGAAAAATTAGAATATTTGTTATACTGAGAATACAACAAAAGGGAAGTGCAGAGCTCCTCTCTTTCCCTCCCTCACCCCCTAATTTTCTTCTTTTTTTAAAGCTGGGTGTCATACATTTCAGAGAGCATAAAGTATACATTCTCACAGAGACAGGAGTTCGAAAGTTGCCTGGTCCTCAGAAACAACCGGCTAGGTAAAAACTTGTGCATGTGATTCTGGATAGGGGTTCAGCGCCCGTCTGTTGGTTAAGCAATCTGTCTTTGGTTTGGCATCTGCCTCTGTGGTGGGCTGTCTCCTGAGCCTTCACTTCCGTCTTGACTGAGGCGGTCCACTTTGCAGAGCTTTCTGCTGTTGGTGCTGCTTTACCTGAGTCAGAATTTCCTGAATTTTTCTCTGGGCAACCTGCAGTAGGAGAGAGCTTTGAAATTTCTACCTGATCAAGTATGACCAAAAGTTAATTTACTCTTCCATTTCAACAACTTCAAATTGAAATTTATTTGAAGATTAAAGATACATACTTATTAGTTTCCTAGCAGAGTCTCTGAAATCAACTGCTAAAAGGGGGATTAAAGGTGTTAAGCACCAAGCAGCCTGAAATATTTATATGACATGGGGACACGCATGGGAGGAGGACCACTCAGGAAGAAGAAAGCAGCAGAAAAGCTCACTTATCACACCAGAGCCCACTTGCCTGGCAAGCATAGAAGTGACCAGTTATTTTGACGACCACTTGGTCATTCTCATCAGGCGTCTGGTCACGAGGAACAACAACTTCTGCGCTTGACAAATTCTGGAGCTCATTCACCTGAAGGAGATAAATACATATCATGTTAAGTGGAGTTTTTTTTTTTTTTTTAAATTACCATTTCCTATGTGTCAAAATACTGAGCTTTGGCTTTATATTTATAATCTCATCTAATAATAATAATTCTATCCATTTATTAGTATTAGCCTTAGTGAAAGAAACTGACTCGCCCACAGTTGCGTAAGTTAATGACAAAACCAGATTCAACCCCCTGAAAATCTGATTCCAAAATATACACTTTCAATCACTTCAGAATTGTAAATAGCTTTGAAAATGACTTGGAAGTTTTATGTGTTAGAAATTGGAAACCATTTGCTTTTTTCAGTTATAGAGGTATAAGTTATAAATGTAGATGAAATATTTTAAAGTTTCTTTTCATGTCATTAAGTGTTTGCACAATAAAAGTAAAAAGCTGATGTACATCAACAGAAAATGCAAAATGCCCCTTATAAATATGAGACATTTCTCCCATACAAAGTGGTCTGAAAGAGAGGCACTGCTTTCACTGGTAGCTGACACCAACACTCAGGAGGAACAGAAGGCAATCTTCTCCAAACCTTGGCCCAGACGGTCCTGCTTTTTATAAGTTAGCCAAAATTTAGGGACTTGGAACTCCTAAGTACCTTTCAACGCTTTCCCTTTCATACCACTGCACAGGTTTTGCTGAAGTACTTGCCGTTTTGCCTCCTTTTCCAATAACTCTGCCAGCAGCAAAGGATGGCACTCTGATGTGAGCTTCAAGTTTCACCTCTTCTTTAGGACTAACAAAGTTTTCTTCTTTAATTTTTCCATAAATTCTTCCCTGAGCCTACAGATGAGAACATATCTCATCAGTGTCATTCATGTAGGAAATGCAAAAAGGTCCATTAACTTTAAAGATGGCCCGGATCCACTGGAACAGACCTTTGCAGTGATACATCTGCATTTGATAGATTGTGGAACGTTGCACAAGAGGTGGAAAAGTAAGGAAGTCCTAGAAAAGGTTGACAACAATAATAACTATACATCACAGATGAGGCAACTGAATGATGAAATAAGATTAAACCATATACTTTTGACAAAAACGGTTAAAGGCAATAAGTTAGCAGTTAGCCTAACTAAAATAAATTTTTGCAAATGACCATTTGCTCTCCAGTCTTGAAAGGTAAAACCTCTCATGCTGGCAATGAGTAAGAGGGACTGCAGAGGAACTACAGAGCCACCTATGCAAGGCTCACAAGAAGCCAAGCCGATGTCTAAATGGGCCAGCCAGGAATTTTCTAGTTAAACATTTCTTCATCTTAGCCAGATGGTTTCTACTTCGACTAAGGCTACAAAATCAAGTTAACATACACATCTGACAGTTATAGTCAAACATATCCTGTCACTTGCTGCATACAACTAGAAGTTATACATAATAAATCTCTCCTATTATGTACAACCATTAATTTGCTCTGGTATACACCAAAGGAAAAAGAAGTCAGAGTTGGTTTCATCTGACAAGCTGCCACAGCAGAGAACAAAAACAAAAGTACCCAACACGTTTTCATTGGTGCAGAAATGATAAGCTCATTTTAGGGGGTTACAGAAAAAAAAAAAACAACAACAAACCATCTTAGTACCCTATCTTCCATTCATCCTCAAAGTCTCAGGCCACAGATGTAGCTATCAACACAGTCAAAGGACGCAATGGATATACATTGTCCTCTGAAACAATCTCTTGAATTCACAAGAAAAAAATATGGGTTAGGAGGCTTACTATTACTTAAATGTCTAAAATAAAATAATTTATTTGTAATTATCATTGATCACATAAATGACATTTAAGCATTATAGCTTTTCTTAAATGTCCCATTTAAGACAACTGAACAACACAAACTGAATTCCCTGGCATATAAGCATTATGAAAATTCCAAGATAGTTATTAATTCCATTTATAGAATAATAAGACCATAATTGATGTTTGTATTTATCTTTTAGTATTTCAAACTAAAAGTGACTGCCTCTGTAAGTCTGGGATAGGAAGCAATTTTCAGCATCTCTGAGTTTTGATCTGAACTGCCTGGACCACAAGGCTGGTATGAGGAAGTAAATTTCTTGACCCAAGTTTGAGGCTAGCCAACTGTACCCCACATCTCAAAGCACCTCCTTTTGTTTCCTGTTCTTCCTGTAAATGAAGTGAAAAAAGCTTCAGCTTTTTAGTGAAAAATGGCCCATGGGAAAATAGAGGTCAAAGAAAGTGATGGTTTAAAAGGAGGGAAGAATTGGGCACTTGTTAACTTAGCCACATTTTAGAGCTAAGAGAAGTAAGGCTTAAGGTTAAAGAGTTATCCTGGGGCTTCCCTGGTGGCGCAGTGGTTGAGAGTCCGCCTGCCGATGCAGGGGACACGGGTTCATGGCCCGGTCCGGGAGGATCCCACATGCCGTGGAGCGGCTGGGCCCGTGAGCCATGGCCGCTGAGCCTGCGCATCCGGAGCCTGTGCTCCACAACGGGAGAGGCCACAACGGTGAGAGGCAAGCATACCGCAAAAACAAACAAACAAAAGTTATCCTGTTAACACAACTGCTAAGGGGTAGGAACAAGATGGGTTTTGGATAAACTGCACTGAATTGAGTAGCTGCTTTTACCTATAACAAACAAGACACCCTACTGAGTTTTATGAGAGAAATCACATACTCAAAGGTATATATTTGTGAATTTGAGGATCTGGCAGGGTCTTTGATTCATCCCAAGTCTGCTCAGCACCACCACCAGCACATTTATGTTGTACTTCCTATGTATCAGGCACTATTCTAAGCAATTCATACATTGTTTAAACCTTAGAACCTTGTTTAAACTTTGTGGGTGTTTTTAACCCCAATTTTATAGATGAGGAACTCGGCGGAGAAAGGTTAAGTAACTCGCCCAAGGTCACACCACTGGTAAATGGTAAAGCTGGGATTTGAACCAGCAGCCTGGCTACTAAGTCTCTGCTCTTCATCACCCTGCTACACCACCTCTCAGGACACAGTGGGAGGCATCCCAGCCCCAAAGGCCCCAAACCCCAGTATGACCAATGGTTCACACCAGGACAAACGCAGTAGGAGTTCCTACCATTTCTACATCTAAAATTCAAAAGATTAGAGTGGCTCGTTGACTGACTGCGGACAAGGGCTAACAGATAACCCAAGGGTAAGAGCAAACGGGGACATTTTAATTCAAGGTTGAGGCCTCTCTAGGACAAGAGGAGAAACTTGAGAATAGCAAGGCATATGAATCAGACTTGTAAATTTCAGTCTTAAGGTCTCACCTTCACATATACTAACAGGGCATTGAGCAAATTCTCCTTTGGGAGATAGGCAAAACCAACAACCATTACAGAACTCTCAAAATTAAACAAAGGCTTTGGTTTATTTTTAAAGTGTAATCTGTGGTATGTTTCTACTCTGTTCTTAGTCTTAGAAATTTCCATTGAGAGATTCTTTCTACTGAATGTTAGATTTATTTACAGGAGAAGCCAGGTTATGGAGTTTCTGAAAAGAAGACATCCATTCATTTGTTACCTGTGCACACACCCCAGAGCACATACCTTGAACTGAGCCTCTGGTGGCCCAGTGATAATCACCATCCTCACTTTAGCATCTGGTGCTTCAGCTGGAGCGATCTGTAACAGACCCAGTTACGGGTTACGACACTTTCAGGTGCCACTAATAGAAATGTTATACCAACCAGCCTGTCATTTGCACATAACTTACTGAAATGTAGAATGAAAGCCTTCTGAAAGGTAGTTACAAAGAGGCAGTGATTAATGTGGATTCATTAGTTATGGCTCCTGCCATAAACTGTGTACTTACACTGTGTCTGGCCCTAATGTAAAAGTCCAGATGCAACCTCTACCTAACCTTCACTATTTCCTGATGAGGTACTGCCTCACGGAGAGGCCGAAGGCTGGAGAAGGTAAGTCACCTGGCCCATGATCACACAGGCCAGTGGAGCTGGAGGGAGAGCTGGGTCTGGCTCCACCGTCACATTCCTCGTCACTACACCAGTGGGTGCTCAAAGGGTGGTGCTTGGCCCACACGCATCACAACACCCTGGGCCTCCTGTATGTGCAAGAAACTGCTAGGTTCCCCAGTCTAAGGCTATTGGTACATTCCCCCAAAGTACACTCGCTGGAGTAACATATGGAATAAACTAACATTAATTTGGCAGAAGAAAAGTAAACTCAGACTTTTCTATTTTGGCAGAGTGTGTGAAATCACACAAAAAGCCTGGGCTAGGGAAATGTTGCAGAGACTGCTGAAGGGAGAGGAAACCAGTATTCCCCTAGTAAGAAAGGATTTGGGGAGTTGGCTGGTAGGAATTGTTTTAAAAGAAAAAATTTGGGCTTCCCTGGTGGCGCAGTGGTTGAGAGTCTGCCTGCCGATGCAGGGGACATGGGTTCGTGCCCCGGTCCGGGAAGATCCCACATGCCGCGGAGTGGCTGGGCCTGTAAGCCACGGCCGCTGAGCCTGTGCGTCTGGAGCCTGTGCTCCGCAACTGGAGAGGCCACAACAGTAAGAGGCCCGCGTACCGCAAAAAAAAAAAAAAAAAAAAAAAAAAAATTGCTAGCTATTTACTGTTCAAGAAGCAATTCCCTGTAGTAAATAATGAGAACAGAAAGCAAACAATACAATAAAAGTCATCCCAACTATGACTCATGATCACTGTCAATTACTTAGAGTCTAATAGGCCCTTCCCCACACGTTCATAATCAAAATGTTTTTTACTTTTAATAGACTCATGCTTTCTCCCTCCCTCAAAATAAAGCTAACATTTCTGTTACTTAGACACAAATTAATACTATTCCTACTTTATGCTGGGCACTAATTTTGAGTCTGTAACAAGCCAATAATTACTTCCTTTTAGACCACAGTCTTAGGATTACTCACAGGAAACCCCAAAAAGAAGGTATCATTCTTCATCTTTCTAAGGTTTCGTTTTTTAAAAAAGGATCTTTGTCAACACTGGTGATAGAAGGCTGGGGCTGAGGGCACTCGTACACTGAGGTTAGGAGTACAAATTGCTACAATCTCTCAAAAGCCTGAAAAAAAGCACATGCCCTGTGACTCACCAAATCCACTTCTGCAGACTTACGTTAAAGGATAAGGTTATATATGACAATTTGACCAAAAGAACTTTGTCTACCCCGTGCAGGATAAATTAGGAACAATCTTAATGTCCAGTAAGTTAACACAAATGATTATGATTTGGTAATACCAAATATATGCCTATTTAAGTACATATATGGAAATTTACATTATGGAAATGTAGCAAAGTGTTAGGAGTGCTGATGAATCTTTCAGATTATGCATGTTTCAGACTTTTTGGAAACAAAAATATTTTAACCTCATCATAAAATCTCCATTAAAGCCAGAAAGAAAAAGAGCCGAATGTCTAGATACCCAATTCTTCTTGTTCATGAAATGTTCGTTGCAGTTTTTCCAAAACAAAGCTGCTAGGTTCTTTCTGCATGTGTGAGCATGTTTTAAAGATTAACTCAGTAACCAGGAAACTAACAGGATAGTAAAGTTAGTTCACCCCTTGGTCTTTTATCATGTCTTTTCCTTTAGCCATTTATTTATTTTGGCTGCATTTTCTGCTCACGTATTTTGTTATCTTTTGCTACAAGAGAGAATATGAGAGCTTTCCTGTGTGTTTTCTTTTTTATTAACTGTAGTTTACATACAGTAAAGCTCACTCCTTTGGTAACAAATACATAGCTGTAAATACCACCACAATCAACATAAAAACAGCTTCTGTCACTCAAAATTTCCTCATGCTGCCTTTGTTTTCAACCCCTCCACCTCCAACTCCTAGCAACCACTCATTTTTTTCCCTCAATTTCTATAGTTCTGTCTTTTCCAGAATTTTCATATAAGTGGGATCATACAGTATGTGGCCTTTTCAGTCTTCTTTCTCTTAGCATAATACATGTGATTCACTCAAGTTGTATGTATCAATAGTTCCCTCTTTTTTACTGCTAAGTAATATTTATTATATAGATGGGCCACAGTTTATGCATTTACCAGCTGATGAACATTTCCTTCTTCCCCATTTCCTAGTTATAAATAAAGATACTATAAACATTTGAGTGCAGTGTGGGTTTTTTGGTACTATATTCAAATTAAAAATTTCATTAAATATTTATAAAATTGGACTTCCCTGGTGGCACAGTGGTTAAGAAACCACCTGCTAATGCAGGGGACACAGATTCAAGCCCTGGTCCGGGAAGATCCCACATGCCACGGAGCAACTAAGCCCGTGTGCCACAACTACTGAGCCTGCGCTGCTGAGCCCGTGTGCTGCAACTACTGAAGCCCGCGCGCCTGGAGCCTGTGCTCCTCAACAAGAGAAGCCACTGCAATGAGAAGCCCGCGCACCGCAACGAAGAGTAGCCCCTGCTTGCTGCAACTAGAGAAAGTCTGTGCATAGCAACCAAGACCCAACGCAGCCAAAAATAAAAAATAAAATTATTTTTATATATATTTATAAAATATAACCAAAATAAACCCCCCAATAGACTGATGTTTTCCTGAAGAAACCTATGACTTTATCAAGCCTTTGTCAATTTGTATATTCCTTAAAAGGACCACAGCCTTGATTGTTCGAGTGCTAAATAGCGTCATTTGGGAGTGTGAGGGACCAAAGCCACGCCCAGGGAAGATGAGCTAGAAGGAATATGTATCCAGGAGTGCAGTGGGGCAGAACCACCATCCTAACGCTAAACTGCGTACCTGCAGACTACTTTTTCTGGAGAGAGAATTTAACTTCCCTTGTTTAAGCCAGTGTTGGGAGCTTTCTGTCACACACTTATGTAGTAACCCCAGTATAGACTTGCCACATTCAATTCAAATTACAGAGTGGCAGGAAGACTCACATTTCTGTAACCTGCTGTCCTTAAAGCACCAGGAGAGCCACCGCTGGCAGAACAGTACCTTAATAGAAGCTCCTGCGAAGCGAGAAAGCTGTTTGATGTGTTGCCCCTGCTTGCCGATGATGGCGCCGACAGACAGGGCTGGGATAAACAGGTGAACAGTCTCTGTTTCTGACTGCTGTCGGAAAAGAAAGACAGGACATGCGTGCTTACTGGATACAAATCAGGCTGCACCGCTGGTATAGGGATAGGGGCGTTCTCATACTGTTAGAAATATCAGGATAGTTTTAGGAAAAACCACCACAGTACGTTGATATGAGTTTACCTAACAGATCAAGAAGATCTCACATTCATCCTGAAAGTGTTAGCATTTAAAACATCACTTTTCTCTGTACAATTTTTCCTCAAGTTTACAGATTGAAAACAAATTTTGTGCCACTTAATATTGGTCCACCAAATGACACCACCACTCTTACCACCCAAAACCTCCTAGTGGCAGTAACAGCTCCCTCTTCTCCCTGTAAGCTCAGCGCGGAGGCAGCGAGTAGGGAGCCCTGAGCACCACAGACCTCCAGAGGGACCCCTGATGCTCAGCCGCAGGAGCCATTACACACTTACTTGTCCCTCCACACACCCTCAGCAGAAGGCTCTTCCATATGACGTGGTTTACGCACACTATTTGCTAGGAATTTTTTCTAAGTCTTTAGTTTCCTTCCTCTGAAGCAAAGTTGTTTGTTTTTTAATAAATAAACAAAAACACTAGTAATAACAGAAGGCTGGTCTGGTTCTTTAAATAAAACGAAAACCTTTTGCCAATTTACCAATTATAAACATGGAATGAGAAAAAGGAAAGGATATCACACAAGACAAAACTAAGATAGAACAATGTCAATAAATCTGAACATGGCCACGACTTGTCTAGAATTACCAAAATCAGAAAAACTTACATTGACCAAATAACTGTAAACCCTGCAGTCAACTAGTTACCTAAATAAAGTGCCAAGCCCAAATAGATTTGATTTTTTGTTTTCAAGCCAAACAGGAAGAATGACAAAAACCCAGTGAAAAGGAAAATAGGAAACTAGAAAAGGACAGGCAGACATGTTTCGTGGAGGAAAGTGTATGAAATAAAACAATAAATGGGAGCCTACTGCAAATAACACGTTCTCATTTGCTTTTTTACTTTAATACACCTTGGATATCTTCCTGTGTCATTCCTATGTCCCTACCTCATTCTATGAACTGTATTCCTTCAGAGGGAGACACAACAGCGGATCGATCTCATTCCTGTTATGTATGTGTATAGTTTTCAATTGTCAACTAATGCATGTAATGCTGCAATCAAATCTTTGTATAAAAAAATTGTGCCCTTGTACAAATACCTCTACTGCATAGATTCTTAGCACTACTGAGTCAAAGGGCCTGAACATTTAAAACTGATAAATATTATCAAATTATCATACAGAAAGGTTCCCACTCAGTCCACACAGAATGATGGAATTCCAGTTAAGACATTCATAGAACATTTGAATGCTGCCTTTGTGTTTTTTATGAGTAGTGGAAGATGGGTAAAAAGCACGCTGAGGTGAAAACTCAGGCTTAAGAGGAAGATAACTATGATCAGGGGGCAGGTGTACATAGCAATCCTTTGTGGTGAAAGTTTGTGAGTTTCCTCTGTGTGAGCTGCTGTGCATTTACACCTCACAACTGATCCAACGGATAGAAACTAAGTGCATTCCCATTTTAAAGATGAGAAAACCAAGCCAGAGAGATTACTTGCACATGGTCATATAAAGACTGGTGTTGGAGCCAAGATTCAAACCTGGGCTTCTCTATCTCCTAAACCATGTTCACAAAAAATGAGTATATACCCCAATTCCAACAGGTATGGGTATACTTTGCAATATACATGGACCTGCAGGAATGACTGTTAAGAAAAATGTCCAGTAGAGCTCTCAGGGAAGTGCTCCTTCCCTGGTTGTATCACTCTTCTCTCCGTCTGTGTTGGTTTGACTTCATGAGTCAAAAAAATTTGTTATGTGTAGGTGGTAAAAGCTTAAGCCTTTGATCATCAACATGCTGAAAAGGGCATCAGAGACAGTCCATGAACATTTTTCTTTATTTTGAAGAATAAGGAAAACTAAAGATTAAGAATGATGTAAAGTACTAAATGTAAAATATAGACAGCTAGTGGGAGGCAGCCGCATAGCATGGGGAGATCAGCTCGGTGCTCTGTGACCACCTAGGGGGGTGGGAGGGAGCCGCAAGAGGGAGGGGATATGGGGATATATGTATACGTATAGCTGATTCACTTTGTTATACAGCAGCAACTAACACACCACTGTAAAGCAATTATACTCCAATAAAAGTGTTTAAAAAAATGATGTAAAGAAGGGCAAAAGGTATGAACTTCCAGTTATAAAGTAAGTCCTGGGGATATAACGTACAGCATGGTGACTACAGTTAATACTGTTATCACACATTTTAAAGTTGCTAAGAGTAGATCTTAAGAAAATTTTTGTAACTGTGCAGTGATAGACGTTAACTAACTATACTTACTGTGGTGATCATTTTGCAGTGTATACAAATATTGGATCACCTGAAAATGTACATCAATTATACCTCAATTTAAAAATTTACCAAAAGAGATGCGTTTAATTGAATCACCAAAAAAGAGAAGGACAAGATGCTCTACTAGAACAAGGAAAAGAAATCAACAGGTTTGTCTCACCTGCAACACATCCATCTTAAGCATGTGTAAGACTTTTAACTGAAACTTAAGGGTTTCAATGTTTGTTTCCACTATGAGAATAAAATAACCACATCACAGAAAAGTTGTCCAAAAAAAATCCCCAATTCCTTCATCTTTCCCTGACAGTTATTTTGCTATATCCGAGGATGCTATTTTAAAGACCTTTAGAAAGTTTGGTTTCCAATTTTTCACCAGTTTGTCTAATGATGCAATCAAATCTTTAAACATAAATCTTGTGCCCTTGTACAAATAATTCTAAGGTTTTATGTAATAAAAATGCTAGATCAGAGCATGAACATTTAAAATTGATATTTCCAAATTCTCATGCTAATTAATTTACTTTAGGGTGAATAAATGTGTAAAAGACGGGGAAGTCATTTTGGTTCGAAACATGCCTTTCACACTTACTTATTAAGGCAGTGTGTGATTCTAGACCCCATGTCTCATTTCCCACACATAAAAATCATCTGAACTCTGCTCTTCTAAGTCTCTTCCTTTATCTGTAACCACACCCCACCATGTACCTCATTTCCTATACAAGTTAATCTAAAATTCAACTCCAGAAAATACTCTTGACAAAAACCATTGTACGTTTTGTTTCTTCAGCATCTGTATAAATAGATGTGCATACTATACTCTTTACAACTTGGTATATGTTTGGTATGTTTCCTAGGATGTTGTAACACACTGCAGGCCTTACTACAGCTGTCAGTCTAACGAAGATTCCTTTGGGGCTCTATAAGCATTCTTGGAACACACATATCAGAAGAGGTTTTGCCTTCCCACTGAACTCTTGACTGAATATTTGTGAAAGAGGCCTATCCGGCACAGCCTCGCCAAGTCAACTTCTTCTGCTATTCATCAGCGAAGAACCAAATGGAAATACTGAAGAATGAAATAATTTTAAGTCATAAGAACAACGCCTCTCTTTTGAAAGCCCTGTACCTCACAGCCTGCTAGGGTGTTATGCAATTACCACATTCCATTTATTCCAGAGGGACACTTTAAGGCCTCTCTTATTTTAATAACCGAACAGAAATGAATTAATGCTGACTCTGCCCATAAACTGTGCTCAGTGTTAGTATCAATTTATTTTTTCATTCTGGTCCTTATATTAAAACTGGTATGTTAATCTGAACCAATTTTTAAAGTAAAGCTAGGATCTGTTTTATCTCACTGAGAACATCCGTGCAATGTTCTTCCGAATAATAAACTTTTTGTTAGGGGGGTGGGAGGAGTCAAGGGGCTAGCAGTAACAAAGACCTCAGGATCAGACTAAATCTAATGCGTAACTCACCAAGGTCTGCCCCATTGTATTTTGCCATGACTATATAATTATTTGCTTCCTGGGCCATGTTCCAGAAATATTTTATGCTGCTTACAAAATATACAAAATCTAGAAAGATAAGACAAAGGAGGTGAAGAAATAAGAGCATAGGGACCTCAACAGAAAAGATAAAACCAGAAATGCTGTTATCATACAAATTTGGCTCTAAGCTTCCTAGCAGCTAATTTAATTAAAGAAAAAAATTAGTTACATGGTTTACCACATCTTGAGAAAAACTGTTTAGTAAAAACTACTTTTCCTGGGACTGACCCCAGAGAGCAACTTCTGAATGTCCTCAGAGGACTAATGTAACAGGCATCATCCTGAGAGCAAAAGTCTCAGAGCCTCACAAACACGGCCTGAGCACATCTCCGCCTAGAAGATACCGAGGACCATAGCTACGAGAAAAGCGCACGGTCAGAAAGTGTGTTGTAGTCTCAAAAGTTGAAGAAAAGCAAAATCATCTTTCTGATACAGTCATGGATGAGAGGCTATAGATGCTTTTTGTTTTACTGATTTTTGGGAGGTGGGGTAGGAGGTAACAAATACAATACAGAGATTAAGAGTGAATTTAAAAGTTGAGTGAAGATTTGGAAAAGGAATGGTGGACAGTAGAGAAGGGCTAAAAAGACCAAACTATAATAGAAAGAAGGGGCAAAGACATAAAGAAAGCATCAGTATGCAGACCGAAAAAAGTTCCACACTGGGAGGTTAAAGGGAAGTAAATGAAGCGTGCCAGGAGGCGGTATCCTGGACTGACAGCAGTGTGTACTATTGGTAATAGCACCTTAATGAAAAGGTGACTCATCAGGTGTCTGAAGCCTGATGAAGACGTTTCTGAATGCCATCCAAATCCCTTTGTTCCAGTTCCATATCCACCAAGCACATCCCTGACCATAAATTTCTTTTCAAGGAAACTTTCCTCTGGGAATGTAAGGCACCTTGCATAAACATCCTGTCTACTGGACAGTCATTAAACTGGCCCATTCTTACATGGGATTCTGTGTAGTAAGCCATGTTTTCAGGATTAGAACACCCAGATAAACAGATAATTTTTACATATAAAATAAGAAGCCAGAACAATGGGTTATGATAAGTCTCTTTCACCTGTGAATCTAAGACTCTGAGATGAGCTTAAAAAAAAAAAAACGCATCAGCATTACCCTATAGCGTGACACATTCTTTGCATGTAAGTTAATGTTCAGCTGCATTATCCTGAACCCCTCTTCCTAAACTTTCAGAGGTGAAAGACATTCAGGTCACAAGCTGTTTCCCAGTGGACTTCTGCCAGATGCCTATTGGCAAAACTCCCTTTGGACTTCTTGGCAGACCCTACGCTATAGCTTGAAATAACAGAAGAACAAAGCTGCTCAACTGAAAGTTTGCATAACTGGTGAAGTCTGCCAATGAGTAATTCCTAATCATCTATCATGAGGAAATACAAGAATGAGCAAACAGTAAGGTTAAGTGTATTTACTTTGTGGGGAACAGAATCTAAGACATCACAAAGGCATGGCGACACGCATGCCAGCCAACAAAACCAGCCTCCAGGAATCTGGAAGAATGCCAGTGTCTCCCTTTGGCTTGTAAAATACATACTCCTGGGGTTTTTTTTGTTTTAATGGATTTTGGTCTGGAACTGAAATTGGGTTTACTCAACTTCATGACCTGAACAGAATATTTAAGTTTAAAAAAAAAAAAGCAAAGAAAGTTTCTCCCTATAACTAAGTAACCAAGACCTCTCAGAGATAATAAATACATGCAACGAGTTATTTACTTTGAATTTGTTTACTAACAAAAGAGCTGCACCCACAGTAAGAAATCCTAAACAGTAGGACTACAAGACTCCATGAGAGTCATTTGATCTAACAATCCCTTTCAAATTATATTTTGTTTCTTAAAGAGCACTTCAAACTAGGTAAGACCTAAGAAGTGTTCACCTTTCTTGCCTCTTCCATAAGCAGCCAAGTTAGCAATTTTCAGATTACACTATTGTTCTAGAGACTTGGGGAGACTCTGAAGACGCTATCAGAGTTATGGAGACCACGGTGCCTGAACTAACGTCTCCCAACCCCAACGCAAGCTGCTAAGACCATCCAGCTATGGATGTGCGTGCGATGCCAATTTCAGCCCTTACTCTGCTCACTAGCTGCCAAATGCCTCTTCCCTACTGTTTTGAGCATTTCTGAAAGGAGCATTTCCTGTCATTTATAAACTTGAAGTTTGCCAGTGAAGTACTGCGTAAGCCAGCTGTCAGGCAGGAAGTAGAGACTTTTGTCTGTTGGAAGAACCAACTCTTTGGCTCTATGGGAAAAATCAACCTGGCAGGTTTCAGGAAGAAGAGTATGTTTTAGGAGGAGGAATGGGCAAAATTCTGGACTAGAACAGCGACAAGGGATTTATCCAAAGACAGGATGCATCAATTCTACTTTCATGTTACAAAGCAGAAGTGAGAAAACACGTGTAGAAAAAGAAATGAAACTCTAAAAGAGGAAGCAATACATGAAAATAGTCTTTGAACCATTTAGTCGTCAAAACCTACTCCTTGCCAGGCAATATATATTTAAAGTAAAAGCAGAGATTTGCTGCTAACCTACAGGAATCAAGGATAAAGAGACTATCTTAGTGAGTAACCTCACTTCTCTGTGAGAGCTTCTGCAGAACAGTAAGCTTCTCATCAGCAGCTGTAAATACAATGGAGGAGTATCATAGAGTGCCGAGAGCAAACACCTGCCAACCTTTAATTCTCTAACCCAGTTTTTAAATACAGGCATACCTCAGAGACATTGCAGGTTCTGTTCCAGACCACTGCATTAAAGCGAGTATCACAATCAAGTGAGTCGCACAAGTTTTTTTGTTTCCCAGTGCATATAAATTATGTTTATACTATATATAACTTAATATATTGTATATTAAGTGTGCAGTAGCATTATGTCTAAAAAATGTACATACCTAATTTAAAATAATGCTATTGGGAAAATGGCACCAATAGATTTGCTCAATGCAGGTTGCTGCAAACCTTCAATTTGTAAGAAACAAAATCGAACTCTGTAAAAACTAATAATGTTTGACCTGAAAGAAGACTCCTTAGAGATAATTCATTTATCTCGGTTTCTTCACTGCATGGGCAAGAAAAGAAACCCAGAGCGAAGAAAAGGAGACTAGCACAAACAGGGCTGGCTCTTCTCTCTTTCCACCCCTCCCCTTTAACACCAAGGTACAAACACGTCAGCCACTTCACATCACCTTTAGCTGCAGTGCACAGCTTTAGAAAACACATCATCAGTCTATTCACGCTTGATATGAAATTCTGATGTCTATCTTCAGATTAATGGGCTTTGTTACATGGTTTTTAGGCCCAAAGAGGTTTGAAGTGGCAGATTAGGGGCAGGGGAAGATGCAAACGTCGCCGTCAGCAAAGGCAGAAACACACACACTGCAAGACCATGGCAAAAGCTAAGCACACCTGACAGCCTGTTAGCTTCAAGAACAGGCAAAGGAAATTCTCCTTCTCTTAGGGATAAAACACAAACAGTCTCAGCGATCTGTGTTCTCTGTAGAACTCCAGTCGCATTTTACTCTACATGTATTCTAGGCACTGAGAGAATGGAATCCCCCACCTTTTCTCCCTGGACATTTCCCTAAATTTGGTGTAGCAGGTACCACTCAAAACTTTATATGATACGAGAGCCAAACAGGAAGGGAGAGATGTAAAAACAAATTCAAGAAGGAAGATCCTAGAATGTTAATTTTATTTCACATGATTGTCTACCTCCAGTTATTATTGTTGATGCAACTGAATTGTGCACTTCTTAAAAAAAAAAAATTATTGTATACAGTGTCTTCTAGGCTGCATTTATTTTCATAGTATCACTGGTCTCCTATTTCTGACCTCAGGAAAAATGCTACTCTTAAAAAGCAAATATAAAAATAAGGATCATTTCTTAATAAACCACCTGTTTACAAAACAGATAAAAGCTGTTTAATATTTGCACACAAACACACACATGCACAACAGATTTGTGGGCACGACTGCCTGAGCTGTTTAATAAGTACAAACATTCAAAGTGGAAAATGTGTCTAGTCTTTACTGACCTTTCAAAGCAATAAACTTTCAGGTGAAGTTCAAGATGAAGGAAGCCTTTTAAAAATCCTTTCCTTCAACATTTAAAAATAACTAACCTCTTTCCCCCTCCTCAAAGTCTCAAACTTTTCCTTTGATATCTGAAAACATACATTAACAACCCTACCACTCAAGAACTTGAAAAGAAATAACTCACGGGTCTACTCTACAAAGATAAGAAGGTTCTAGTGACAAGAATTGAAAAGCCTGTGCTGGCTCCTAACTGATGAGAGATCACATGGGGACCAGGTTTTACATTAAGATTTTTCCCAATTAGCATTTAATGTCACACTACTCGAGGGCAATAAAGTCTGACTGCGTCCCTTTGACTTCATCCCCCTCAACCATAAAGAAAGCCAAGGCACATTGTCTTACCTCAAACTGTGGGTAAGGAGGAGTCATAGCTGAAGGGGGCCCTGAGGTGGGAGGTGGCATCCCTGAAGTGGGTGGGAACAGACCCAAGGCATTCAGATTTAATCCAGGAATTAAATGTGCTTGAAGCTGCAATGGTAAAAAGGTCCCTTCATTTTACAATTACAAGATCAAGTGTAAGTGAGCATTTATATGTGATAATATCCAGACTGTGACCTCGTTTTATGACTCAAATTTTAGAACAAAGCAGATGTTCCATGTGATTATACTTGAGTATGTAGGTTATGTCTGTTTATAATTCTTGATATTTTAAAATCCATGTGCTGTCTGCCTCCTCTTTGACCTGAAGCCATGCTAGGTTCCTCAAAGCAGGGAACACAGCTTTCTTGCCTTTAGGACCAGCTCACAGCGCTCAGACATATGTGTTATCTGTACACACTGGGCACACAGTAAATAGAGACTGAAAATCTTGCATTAATTGAAGAAACAAGCAAACAAGATTTGTTCATTGAAGAGCAAACCAGATAGCAGATATTAAGAGATCTTTATGCCATGGAAGAAAATTGGCAGTCATTGAGTCTAAAGACCCAAAACAAAATCAAGCCCTTTGGAAATCAGGTCCCATCCCCATGTCTTCTACAATTAAACCTATCTTTGGAATAGATCCAGGAGCCAGAAATGGGATTTTGTTTTGGCTTAATTTGATAAGGGTTAAGGTGGGGACTACAGAGTTCAGACTTGAGCACACTCAAGAATCTTTTTTAAAGGCCTAGGGGACTGAATTTACCCCCAGGCGACTCTGAAACATTTGGATGAGCAGTGATAATGTGAAGGAAGGTAGGTAGGCAGCAGTCATGTGGGGGTAAAATGATTAGCATTCCAGGCTCTTCTCACAAAGGTAATATCATTTTTACATTTTCCCTTCTTTTAGGTGGAATGTTTCAGATGACAGGCCCAACTGAGGAACTGTTTTTTAATCATTTACTTGAAAAATTCAAGACAGACTTTGGAAACGCCGCATTTTCTGCACCATTCCATCCATTAAGGAATGTCAGCAATGCACTTGCACTACACAGATTATTTTGTCATTTGAAATTCTGTCATCTCCAAGGTTTATGAGTAACCAAATTTTAAATTTGTATTCATAACAGTAGCTTTTATGTGCACTGTATCTATTATAATCCTAATAAGCATGCCATGTAGGCAGTAGCCCCATCTTACAGATGAGGAAACTGGTGTTCACAGAGACCAAATAAGTTGTCCAAGAGAATAGAGGTACAGCTAATAAATGGTTGAGCTGGGATTCAAACCCAGTTCACAGACCTCTAAAGCCCACATTCCTATAATATTATCATCTCCCTCCAAGCCACATGGTATGGGAGAGATTAACCTTTTTAAGGGAGGTATTAGCCTTACCTCACAGGTAAGGAAGCTAAGGCTCAAAGTTGGCTAAAATCACAGATACCCAAGCCTGACGTCAAAGTCTGCGTCTTCCCAACTATCCCACGGCACTCACCGTGGTGCTAAAAATCAATTAGAAACCACATCTAACAATGACACCATTAAAAGAATCAATGTTAATGCAATTGAAAACATCTTTTGATTGTTCATCAAAATAAAGACATTTCCTTCATATTAAAACTAACATTCATGGAAGCAATATCATTTTCATAAGACTCCCTGATTTTCTTCATTATCTCTTCCTCAGCTTTGGCACATGTTTCCACACTGCCTTTAACCGTGATGGTGCGCTCTGGATTGTACAGCGTCAGTTCCTGCAACCTGCAGATTGAAACAGGGGAAAGAAAAAGACTGGAAATTATAGGAGGAAGACAGTTAATAATAGTCCAGCCTCAGATAGCAATTAAAACCCAACTGTGGAGGCTGGCAATATGTAAAAGTGGGTGGTTAGACATGATGAACAATGAGTAAGCCCCAAAAGACATGATTCCAAGAATTGTAAAACTGCATGAGAGAAGAAAATACTGCCCCCCTCCCACCTTCTCAATAAACATCACTGAGTGTACACAGTTCGATTAAGTCCGTGTTTTAAATAGAGTGCACTTCTTGACCACTTAAGGTGAACTATTTTCACAATTTAACAGTGAAATGTAAAGAAAACGATCAGAGGAATCTACAGTTTTCATGGAAACCAAGAACTAAATGAACATAACCTTTAATAAATATGTTCCTAGTCTGCACTAACCAATTCGAGGCATTAACTGGCATTCTCATGCAATTACATTTTCTGGGTCGCCAAGCAAGGAATAAGCATGGAAATATTCCAAAAGGGCAAGCCAGAATTCACGTGTCTAAACTTATTTTTGACGGTAATTTTAGAATTTAGATTGACGTAGGCTTCAGGAAATAATACAAATCAATCCATTTTGACTAAATTTTACAAATAGTCCCTCGATGACCATTTAGACAACTAAAAAGTTAGAATGCAACAGCAATATTCAGAAACTCCCTGCTTAACTCAGCTCCTGTTGAAGTTTCAAAATCCATTCAGGTGACATCTGAGACCACCTAAGGCCTGAGCCAGTCAACAGCCTTGAAGGGAAACCAGTGGGAGATACTTACCATGGAAATAAGACTAAATATACGGATGGAAAGGATATAGAATATTGAGACAGCTCCCCTTCATATTCCTAGGGTTAAAATTCTCATTTTCACTACTAGCAAAATGTCTCAAGCTAGACTTGAGCCAGATGAATAGGATATTTTTCCTTCACTTCTTCCTAAACTCGCTAAAAATATAGACATCTACACAATGAAGATGATTCGTCTTAGACTACTTAAACAAGTGTATGTCTCATCTCCAGGCTCAACCCACCTCTCCCCTGCCAAGCATTTTCTGTTACAATTTTTAAAATAGCTACTTCCAGAATAGATTTTAAGATTATTTTCTGTTAAAACCCTCCCCTTTCTGAGCATAAAATTCAAGACAGGGTAGGATCATTTGTTATTTTTACCACTTTGCGGTTTTTCCTTTCTTTCCCACAAAGGACAACTCTCACACTTCCTTTCCACCCTTCTTTGAAAACTCCTTACTACGTGAACATATTGCCCCAGTCTTTCTCTACTATTCTTTGACTTTCTGGGGTACTCTGAAGGAAATGAAGCAAAGTCACCCTCAGAAGACAAAGGCCTTTCCATATAATTTCAACGCATTCATGGCCCTAGGCATGGGGGCCAGCCTCCAAATCCCCACTCCCCAGGGATGGGCAGTCTCTTTCCACACTAACTAGAGCAAACATGTCAACCACAATAGAAAAATGGTAAAGAGTGTGACTTCTGAGGCTATGTTATAAAAGACACTGCCGCTTCCGTCTTGCTCTTTCCTAGATCATTCACTCTGAGGGAAGAGAGCTGCCATGTCTTTAAGACACGCAAACAGCCCTGTGGAGAGGTCCAGGAGGTGAGGAGCTGAGGCCTTAAGCAAAGAGCCGGCATCAACTTCTCAGCAACATCAAGAGATCCCCAAACAGAACTGCCCAGTCAAGCTGTTCCTGAATTCCTGACCCACAGAAACTAGGTCAGCAGTCAGTGCTTACCCTTGTCGTCAGCGGTCCAGTGGTGGGATAATTTGTTACACAGCAGTGCATAATACACTGGGTTATATATTCCAACTTTGGGAGTATATGCCAGAAAACCTGACCAAGACTTAAGCTAGGAAATATGAATGTAAAGTATTTAGTGCATCCTGCCTTTTTAGTGGGAACAGATAATGCTTTCACTATGAGTTAGAAACATAGCAGGCAATAGACTCAGTTTTAGAAAAGAAGTATAAGTATGGTGGTACAGGCCAGCTCCAAGAGTTGTAAAATGCTTAATATATAACCTACAGCTTAGAAACGGTGTGTGAAAGTTTTCTGATTCAAAAGAAAGCAAGCCAGCACTTACGGAGATATTGTGATTTTAGTGTCTGTGTCTTGCTCAATTTTTTTAAGGTTTCTTCCTTCCTTACCAATAAGACGTCCTACAAAGTTATTATGGGCTAAAATCTTCAAGGGAATCTCTTCTGTGCTGTAAAGAAAGAAGAAAACAAACAACAAAAAGGCCATCAAATCAGGGTAAATAAACCTACCGTAGGGTAAAAAGACAATAGTCATTCATTAAACATTTACTTCCTACCTACCATATAGGAAGAATTCTGCTAGGTATAGTTTAAAGCTTGCTGACCATTAGCCTACATTCTAGCAATGCATGAATAGAGTGGGTGAAAAAACACTGACAAGTATTTGGATAGGAGTTAAGTTTTAAAAGTTTTCTTTTATTCACCTCAGGGAATGTCTTCCAAAAATGGATTCTGTTAGCTCTTTGAAAACACCTTACTCAAACCCATATTCTAAAACCCTGAGTACCAGAACACCATGTACAAATGCAAACCAGTGTGATTTCAGAATAATTTTAAAACACACTCCTGGAGGTAACATGCACAATTTATAGAGGGAAACAGAAGAAACTCAACAGTGGTTACACCTTGGGGGAAGAGTATAAGAGCAGGAAGGGACAGCTTTCACTTTTCATTTTGCACCTTTCTGAATTTCCAAGTCATATATGTAGCATTGTTTTAAAATGTCATTGGGGTTATCTGAACGGTGGGCTTTTTCTTTACTTTTCTCTGTACTAAAAAAGAATTTTAATCTTATAATATAGCAACATATAATACCTTATAATTAAAATATATGAAATATATTTCAAAGGTTCCCTACAAATTAAATGCTAGTCATTAGGTCCCCAAGCTAAGTCCAGCATCTTACTCTGGATCCTACTTTCAGCACACCACTATGCTGGATGCTACAAGCAGCAGAGAACCCAACCTCTGCTCAAGGTTCCTGTGCAAAAGATATTTAGAGTTTCAACCTGAAATGCCCCAATCAATCTCCAGTTTACCGTAGCAGAAGATTAGGGATTTCCCCACCTCCATACTCCCTGTTGCTGCAGGGTAGGCTGTGCAGACACGGACAGAGCTCCAACGAGCTCCAAGTAAAGGAGTGAGGATTTGGGGTCTCTGCTTTGGGTAAATCCTGGGGATACTTCTTGGACCTTAGGTGAGCTTCCTATGACACCCAGTTGCCTTCTTTTACAGCCAGACTTTTCCCATTACACCACTCACAACATATCCAAACGTGAATGAAAACATAGTATTTAAAAGACTTATGCTTTATAACCAAATCAACCCTCTGTCGCTCTTTGGGACAGTATTCCTCTTTCTTTGTTGGCAATTCCCAAGAACTGTGTCACAGAATTCCAAAATAAGACAGTGTAAATATCAACCTCTTCACGGGGTAATCCTCTTTACTCACAATTTTATATCTTGAGCTTCTTTATGCATAATCTCCAGAATAGACTTACAAGCCGCAGAAGTGCCCTCAGGGGTAGAGAGAATAGTAATTGACTTCTCAGCAGCACCTGCATTCTCTTTACGATGGACATCAATTCTTCCAGTGGGCACAAAGGGAGAGGAAAACAAGAGCTGTAAGCATGTATTCACAACAGAGTCTGTAATTACCAACTTTGAAGTCACAGCACTTCCGGGCAAAGAGTGGATGACTCACTCCCCTCAAAAGCATCAAGTCTCGATAAGCTGTCACCATGGATGAGACCAATTTTAATTCCAGGAGTCCTCCCGTCTCTTTGCTCATGCAGGGGCATCTTTTCATTCTGCCCAAGCTGCATTTGCTTAATTTTCCTTTTAGGTGTCACAGGTCAAACATCTCACATCCAAGAGCCTGGGTTCAAACAAAAGGCTTTCTTTTGCTCTAAAACCAAGGGGGACAGGAACACAAGCCAAGAGGACTGGAGCTGGAGTTCCACAAGCCAGTTGGAACTCCTGATTCTATACTGTATGTCCACCATCCGTCACATGTGGGGATTTTGCTCCTCTGTTTCCTCTGGCAGGGCTCTTTCTACATTTTGCCTCCTTGAGAGAGGAAAGTGCATAACAAATAGTGATGGGAATGGAACCCAAAGAGATGGCAATTCCACTCAAAGAAAAGCAAATAGCCAATAAACACAAAATGATGTTCCACCTCACTGGTCATTAAAACAAGGTGTCATTTTCTTCTAGGCCTGCGAGCATGTTAATGGATGAAATCAAGTGCTGGCAAGCGAATGCGCATCTGGGCATGGCCACTCTTCTCGTTCAGTGCAGAGTACAGAGCGAACCGCCAGGACCTATCAGAGCTGAGCAGCTTATGATCTTTTGACCTAAGAATCCTACTTCTCGTAACGCCTCCTGCAGATGTAGTCTCATACGTGGGCCAAGGCGGGTGTTTTTCACCCTTTGCAGTATTGACATTTCGGATCAGACTAGTGCTTTGCTGTGGAGGCTGTCCCGTGCATTGTAGGATGTTCCGCAGCATCCCTGACCTCTGCCCACTAGATGCCAGTGGCACCCCCCTCTCATCCAGATGTGACAACCAAAAATGTGTCCAGACATTGCCGAACGTCTGCAGGGGGGACCACTACTGCTTGAAAATCACTAGTGCAGGAATGTTCATGTAGCACTATTTGTAACAGAAAGTTGGAATTATCTTTGAAATACCTCTCAGGAAGAAACAGTTAAATAACATTACATCCATACTATAGAGCTGTTCGAAACCATGTTGTTAAATTACAGGTGCCAACATAGTTAGAGGTCCTTGATCTTATATGAAAAAATATGCAATACATACCATGGTATGATTTCTCATTTAAAGCTACACATGTTAGTAGGTACAAGGAATGAGTCCTGTAAAGACATATCCCCAACTTAACAATGGTCACCTTGGGGGTTAGATGAAGATTAGCTCTTTGTTTTTATTTTTTTAATGTACATACTTGTATGTTTTGAATTAAATACTAAAATAAGTCTTCTGTTTAAAAAGTACAGGAAAATAAATCAACTATCAAAAAAAAATGTGTTCAGGGAAAATTAAGTACTGGTGAGTTCCCTTGGCCACTCAAACACTAGATGAAGAGCTGCATAACTCATGGTCATGAGAAGGACCACTTCATCCTGCCAATAAAATCAAGGCCTGGATTTCATTTTCCTAAATGTGTGACTGAAAACTGAAGATTTATCTCAGAATTAAAACCTGTAACTAAAAATTAGGGCAATTTAGAAGTGAAACAAATAAGGGATATCTAGAAATAACCGATAAAAAAAGTATCTTAGATAACAGTTCTGATCTCAGGAACCATCTTTCCAGTCACTGGTTTCAATCCCCAATCACTGTAAGTACTGTCTCTCTTCTAGTACGTAAGGTGTTAATCTCCCTCCTCCCGGTTTATTTCCACCTGCTCACTGTGTTAAGGATTACTAAACTCTGATCATCTGAGAGAAGGTGATGTTGCTTTACAGATTAGGGTAGCCCTTCGAGGCCATTCCAGAAATAGAAGATCTGATAATGACTCGTTTCAATGGCAAGAATTAATTAAATCCGCTGGCAGAGCTGCAAGTGAATCATCGGATACAGCAAAAATTGCTTCCCTTCCCTCTCCATCCTCCATCTTCCTGCTTAAATAAAACAAACCGTGCAATTTAAATCACAGAAGCTCTTTCCTCCTACAAAAGGAAATGAGTAGCTTTAAAAGGAACAACTTTAATCTGCCATGTGACAAGAAAGGTAAACCACTGAGTAATTAGTTTCTGCAGGTAACGGGGAATCAAGGGAAGCAAGAAGCCCTTAAATTTTAACACTAAAACCAGGCAAACTTAAGATGAAAACTGATTAGGCTATGGTTCAGTTGTCTTCCCCACACTCTACATTGTGAAGTCAAAGCCTCTGAGTTTGCACAAAGGTAACCAGCACCCAGCAAATCCTGCTTCAAAGCAGGGGAAGGCAGGACCAGATGTCACTCCACAGGGGAGTGGGTACGCAACCACCACTAGACACAGTTCATTTGTTTCTGCGTGAGAAATGATTCAGACAGGTCAAGGCAGGCATGGTGCCTGTGATGAACATGGATAGCCTCTTAAGCCTATTGGAACAAACACATAGGCAAGATATACACAGCACAAGGTATGGTCGCACTTTCTGAAAAAGACTCTGCTTAACTCCTTGAACCACACAAAATAATAATTTTTCTTACTAAATTTAAAAAGCAAAATGATCCGCAGTCATCTCTGTAGCTGGCCCAGGGGCCATTTCCCTACCCTTGCCTACAGAGTGACACAAGAGAGATTTGTACACACAGCCTCTTCTCCCTCATACACCCACAGTTCTTCAGGAAATATGGCAGCAGCTGTCCCAGAGGTGTGCCTGGTAGCAATTTACAGAACTAAGGGTGAGGACAGAGTTCATTACCAAGTTTCTCTGGGTCAAAATCTTCACTACAGCATTAACAGGATGGTTACTGAAGCAAACCAATGACCATATAATCACTGGAGCTTCAAAACTGAGAAAGCACCTTAGATATATTTTAAGGGCATTAAATATAATTCACATATAGTTATTTCACTCATTTGACAAATATGAGACCTACCTACATATAAGGCAACAGGCGCACCACTGGGGCTACAGTGGTAAATAAAAACAAATAGCTCCTGCTTTCTACTCCTAAAAAGTTAGCGCCAAGGTTTGATGGAGAATCTTCTAATTCCTCAAAATCTGCAAATTAAAACTATCAAACAACATCCTAAAGAAACAACCATTCTAACTACATGGCTTAAACACAGGATAACTATGGACCATAGCTGAATGATTCTTCACTGAAGTAAAGCAAGACTGAAAAACTCTCTGTATTGGACCCAGAAAGTTACTTCCAAAAGCACTGAAGGCAGCTATCACTGGAGGTCAGAGTGGGGACTGGGGAGCAGAGAGCCTGGATGCTGCCCTTCTGTTTATCTCGGCCTCCATCATCAGGAGTGGAGTAAGTATCATTGTTTTCCATTCATGTGTGAAAATTTGAAGTTCCCTTTGAGATTAAGGTTTAGCCCCAGGTTTATATGAAATGAACACTAAGATATCAAATCACGGGAATTCCCTGGTGGCGCAGTGGTTGAGAGTCCGCCTGCCAATGCAGGGGACACGGGTTTGAGCCCTGGTCCGGGAAGATCCCACATGCCGCAGAGCGACTAAGCCCGTGCGCCACAACTACTGAAGCCCGCGCTCGAGCCACAACTACTGAAGCCCGCGCTCCACACCAAGAGAAGCCACTGCAATGAGAAGCCTGCGAACCGCAACGAAGAGTAGCTCCCGCTCAATGCAACTAAAGCCCACGTGCAGCCCACCGCAGCCATAAATAAATAAACAAATACATTTATTTTACTTATTTATTAAAAATAAAAAGGATATCAAATCACAAAGATTTTCCGGATTCCCAAGTACCATAAAAGAAGGGATCATTACCATGTTCAGAAGGACACAAAGTACCAAGACAACCCACTCTGTTATTAAGATCCAAAGGGGAAAGCATGAAGGCCCCCCACACACTCGGGAATACTCACTTAGACTGGGTCTGTTTCGTAATGTTCCGAATGGTAGCACCTTCTTTTCCTATAATGGCTCCAACGAATTGGGTGGGAACCAGCAGACGTAGAGGCAAGTCGCACGGTTTCTGCTTGGACATGGATCCTGGAGACCCCTGCCGCGATGAGCCCCTCTGCCCAAACCCACGGCGACCTCGGGGCTGCTGTGAGGGGTTCTGCTGGGCAGCCATTTCGTCAGGGATGTAGGCCACTTTCAGCGTGAAGTTCTCCAGCTGGAATCCATTCAGTTTGTCTAAAGCTCTGAAAGTTGACAAGGAGCAGGGGGTGGGAAGAGAAACCGAGCTATAAAACAAACCTTTCAACAAAGCAATACCCACCTAATCCACTCAGGATTACTGGCTCTAAAACTTCTGAATAAAGCCACTGAAGAAGGAGCAAACCCAGAACACACAGAACACTTCCCCCGCCGACCTGCACTTTTCCTTTGAAGGACACACAGGAAAGACCAACAAGTTTCCAAAGGGAACATATTTGCCATCTACCAATAAAGCAAAAAAAAAAAAAAAACCACTTTGTCAAACCCTGACTAGGGAATTCCCTGGTGTTCCAGTGGTTAGGACTTGGAGCTCTCACTGCTGAGAGCCGGAGTTCAATCCCTGGTTGGGGAACTAAGATACCCCAAGCCGCATGGTGCAGCCAAAAAAAACCCCCAAAACCAACAAACAAACAAAAAAGAAAAACCCCACTCTTGACTAAGCTATTGCCCGTAAGGTCAGTAACAGCCTCTGAGCACCCGCACAGCAGGAGAGGAGTGGGCAGTCCTCATCCTGGCCAGTTTTTCCAAATCAGAATGGAAAGGATGCAACAAATATACACCTCCCTTACTTCAACCTCTTAAATACAAATATTTAAAATATTTTAAGAATCAAAGGACAGGGATACTTCCCTGGTGGTCCAGTGATTAAGACTCCAAGCTCCCAATGCAGGGAGCCCAGGTTTGATTCCTGATCAGGGAACTAGATCCCACATGCTGCAACTAAGACCCAGTGCAGCCAAATAAATACATAAATATCTTTTTTTAAAAAAGAAAAAGAAAAAAAGAATCAAAGGACAAAAAGCTCTAAGCTACTCAACGGAGATGGGTAGGATTTAATACTCAGGTTAATCAATCACTATAAATTCTCAATACATATTATGAGTCCCCAAGGGAGTAAGCAGTCCCTGCCCTTGTGGAGTTTATGATTGATCTGGGGCAGAAGTGAGCCAAAAAAAGCCAATGAAGCTGTCTTCTACCTTACCTATCTAACCATCCATCCATGCACCTATTCATCTATTTTGAGAAGAACTTTACTTTTTTTTTTTTTTTTTTTCATTTTTGAACATTATGGAAAAGTACCCAATCTTAAGCATACATCTCAATGAATTTTCACAAGGTGAACATGCACATCCAGATGCAGAACTAAGACACACCAGTGTCCCAGAAGCCCCACCAACCAGTACCTCCTTCCAGTAACTGCCCCTCCCCTTAGCTTCTCACACCATAGATTAATTTTGCCTGTTTAAATTTCTACATAAATATATATGAGTAGACATGTAATCTCTCATGTCTGGCATATTTTACTTACCTTATTTATAACAGTCATCCAAACTGTTGTGTTCTAGCTTACCTACATATTCTAAAAGTGAAAAACTCAATAAAAAGTTGACAGGCGGTATCACCAAGGTTTCAAAAGCATACACAGACATAATCCTAATACTACACACTCCCAGTGCACAACAAAATTTTTTTTTAAAAAAGGCCTCATACTTTCTCTAGGTTTACTCAGATTCTTTGCTCAGATGGTGCTCCAGTGGGCCCTGAGTTCAATCCAGGCAGGGACAGAAATACAGGCATGAAATGCTCTCTGTCTAGTTGCTCAGAATGATCATTTCTGGTTCACATACTGCTTTCCTTATCTGGAGATCTTTCCATTTTTGACTTGGATGGAAAGGGTGGTGGGGGGAGATAGTCCCAGAACCAAAAAGGGTACCAAAACCATGAAACTGCATGGCAGACCCAAGCAACCAGATAAGGCATACCAATGTTCTTAGGACCCAGAATTCTGCCCTTTCTCACTCCAATCCCCTGTTCCATCACTGTCCTACAGTGCCTTGCACACGAATGAACTCTTATTAGAAAAGATCCCAATCATACAGGAAAACAAAGTATCAAATTTCTGTCACTATCACCAACCCTCCAAGACCCTTCCCAGAGTAACTGTTAACTGTGATAACTTCTGCAAACAGACCAGTTCTTTCCATATGTTCACAAAGGTGTGTACGTGTTCAGTACCCTCTTTAAAAGCGTAACTGAGATCATGATATACATAGTCTTGTGACTTGCTTTTTTCCCAAATACAATACATCTTGGGATATTTCCATGTGATTTTTCTATCAGAGGGCATTCTTTTCTAATGTATATATAAGGGAATCACTTTGCTACACAGAAGTTAACACAACATTGTAAATCAACTATACTTCAATTTTTAAAAAGTAGCTAAAGATGGCATTCTTTTCATAAGCTTCACAGGTGATAGCAAGCACACAGCAAAACCTGTTTTACCAATGCCCTGATACAAGAACCTTAAGTTAACACATTTTTCCTTGCTTCTTCCCTCTCACCTTTTTTCTTAAGGAATATGTCGATTAAGGGCTCTAAAATATTTTGGCTATTTCTAAAGGAAGACAACAGCTGAGAGATTTTATTAATATCAATGATGTATATTTATTACAGGAAGGTGGAATTACAGAAGTTTCAACCAATTAGATATTCATTCAAAGTAACCTTTTTTTTTTACCCCCCACTCTGGGCCACTTGTGGCATCTTCGTTCCCCAGCCAGGGATCAACCCAGTGCCCTCAGCAGTGAAAGCACACAGTCCTAACCACTGGAACAACAAGGAATTCCCCATCAAAGCAACTTTAAACCTTTTAAAAGCCCAGAAGAAACAGACATAAAGAAAGCCAAGCCCAATGTAGGAATCAACTATACCTACAGGCATAAAAGGCAATACAGTCCGTAGTAACATCCTTTCCCACTATAAAATTGAGTACTGCCAGCTTCAGAAGAGGGTAAGTAAAGTTTGATTCTGGAATTAAGTCAGTAATGTTACCAAAAAAAGCAATTAGCTTCTTTCTTGAGTGAGAGAGGCAGGCAGACAGACATCTTTCTCCATGGGAATAAACAGAGATAAACATGTAAGTCACCAGATCCTTTTATGTATTCTGGGGCTATCCAGATAAGGTCATGTGTGTCCCAAGAAACAACTCTCTCAAATTGGCATAAACTGTAATTCCAAACTTCACTGTGCTGCTTGAAAAAGATTTCTTGGAGGGGAAAAGAAAAGATTCTCTCACTTGGGAGGTCAGATAGCACAGTGTTCCAGGACCCAGGGTGCAGTCTGGGTCCCAAAGGCTCTAAACTCAGGCTGCTCCTGTCACAGAGCAGACAGCACGCACTGTGTATATCCCACTAACCGCCAAGAAAGCAGGGTTCCCAACCCCGCAACCTACAGTGCTCCTAAGTTGGACACAGCTAGCTGAAGGTACAGGAGTAACTTAACTGCAAGCAATGACTTTCTCATGACTAAAGATTCCAAGTTTCTGAATTTTAAGTCAACCACTATAACCTTTCTATGCACAAAGCTTAATATTCAGCTATACCATTTGGTGGTCTGCTGAGTTCAGGGGAAAACTTAATAGTATTTTCACCAACCCTACTGTACATGCAAGACGTGTGATCAATAATTATCATCATAATTACTCAAAACATATGAGTTCAGCTCAACAGAACTCAAGGATGTTTATCCCACATGTGTATTACTCAGGATGCTGTTTCTCATCATTTCTCATCTCCACTCTGATGCAATTTTAAGAGTCATTCAGAAGATGGTGAGTAGTTTTGCTAGCTGGTAGCTCTTAATTGCATTGCTAAGTTTACTGGGATAGATCACAGTGTAGGACTGAAAGGGCCTTGAGAGAAAAAATAAGTAGTTTATCTCAAGGATAAGAGAGTAAGAAGAACTGAGACCCAGAGAAGTTAAATTTATCCAATGGTACACACATACAGAGCTGAGCAGTGAAAAAGAGACCCAAATTCTAGCCCAGCTTGAAGACTAAGTAGCCAGGGAACCCTGGAAAAATCGTTTTGTTGTTTGGCATTAGCCTAGATTTATGGTCCCTTTCAACTCTAAATTCCAAGTCTAAAATGTTTTTCTTATTCCTAGACCTCACTGCTGGGTATCTCATAGATCCTAACAAAATGAGGCTTAGCCATTATTGAAAAGTCATACCATTCCATTTTCTCCATGTACCAAGAATAAGAGGCTGAGACATACAATTCAGCAATAATTACCAAAAGCCTGATAATACCACTGCAGGGATGCATCTTAAGGAAACAATTATGGACAAAGCCCATATATTTACCTACAAAAGACTTCATTACTAAACTAGTTCTAAAGGCAAAAAAACCTGCAAACAACCTAGATGCCCAGTAGAGGACTTAGCTACATAGACTGTGCTAGAGATGAAATACCAGATAGAGATTACTAATAGTATAAGTATAAATACAGTTAATGCAGAGACAACCTGCACAACTCTACAGAATGATCTTTAGCATTTTAAAAGTTGTAACGCGTGGACAAAGTCTAATAAACTTGATGGCAAATTTCCCAGTGTTTATCTCTGAATGGCAAAAAGGGCAACAATTTCTTTGTCTCACCACCTGCTCTATTTTTTTTTCCAGAATAAATCTTCTATTTACATAATTTTCAAAGCTTAAGGGTAAATATCCTCCCTTTAGCCATCAGCCAAGTTGTTTCAAACACTTCTGTGTGTACCCAGTACAAATCTTCAAACTGATATGAAAAGATATGCAATAATAGCTTCAATATATAAACTATATTCCTATTCCCCAACAAAAAAAACCACACACCAGAAATAAGAACCCCCTGGACAACAAGGTCCTACTGTATAGCACAGGGAACTATATTCAATGTCCTGGGATAAACCATAATGGAAAAGAATATATATATATATATAAATATATATATATATATATAAAACTGAGTCACTTTGCTATATAGCAGAAATTAACACAACGTTGTTAAATCAACTACACTTCAATTTTAAAAAATAATAAAATAAAATGCCAAATTTATCTTTAGAAAAAGCTCCTCAGATAATAAACAGTCCCAACTACAAAAAAAGAAAAGAAATAGGAACCCTAAAAAAAGAGAACTAAATACCTACAAATGCTGAAGGGTTATTTCTTTGTCACCCATTACAAATCTTCCAATGAATACTGTCTTTGTTATCTGAGCATCCCAGGAAGATGGAAGGAATAGGTATTCCAGAGACCTAAGTCTCTCTTGCTTCCAGGAACAAGAAACACTAAATACATACTCCTGTTGTTTTGTTTTTTAATAAAATGCTTTGATCTTTTTTAAAAATTCATATTTTTTATTTATTTTTTTAAAATTTATTTATTTATTTTTGGCTGCGTTGGGTCTTCGTTGCTGTGCGGGCTTTCTCTAGTTGCAGCAAGCAGGGGCTACTCTTCGTTGTGGTGCATGGGCTTCTCATCGTGGTGGTCTCTCTTGTTGTAAAGCAATGGCTCTAGGCGTGCGGGCTTCAGTAGTTGTGGCTCGCGGGCTCTAGAGCGTAGGCTCAGTAGTTGTGGCACAAGGGCTTAGCTGCTCTGCAGCATGTGGGATCTTCCCAGACCAGGGCTCGAACCCGTGTCCCCTGTATTGGCAGGTGGATTCTTAACCAGTGCACCACCAGGGAAGCCCCATACTCCTGGTTTTAATAATTTATTTTTTAAGTTTTCATTATTTTTACTCATGTATTATTTTAGGAAATTAGTAATTTGAGGCTTGAGGTTAAAGCAAATGCATGAATTTCCTAGTAATATTGGCACTGTTAACCTTTGATTTTTTCTTAGCCACAAGGTGGCAGGAATTTCCATGTTAAATTCTTAGAGACATAGCCTTATTGAAGAATCCTCTTAAAAGTGTCATTCACAGAGCTTAAAAAGAGGCTTTTGAACTTGGTCCCTAACTCCTGAGGGTCAGTGACCAGTCATTATCTGAAATGAAGTATCCTGTACAATAACGGGGTGTTATCAACAGCAGTGAAAAATGTTAGGAAAATGTGTAATAGGTGCTAACTTAGGAACTCTTACCACCTTCCCATTTTACACATAGGGCTGAATTAAGATAGTTTAACTTGACCAGAGTCACAGCTAGAGAAGTGGCACAGGAAGTCCATCCCATGGACTTGGACTCTGGAATGTATCCTCTTAATCTCCACGCTCTACTCACTCCTGCACAAGCACATCTCAGTTACAGAGATGCCCACGTAACAGATGCCATGGAAAAAAAGAAGTCAGCTGAGAATGTCACCTCAGCCATTAACACCTAAAGAAGTGAGCTTTGGATGGCTGCAATGGAAAAGGCAAGAAGAAATCATGCCAGGTTGGTTTAGGCAACAGTCTTGCTGGATGGAGCTCAGAGAACAGGCTCTCAGGGTTCAGCAGAGCAAGGCCTGGACGGACCAGCCTTCGCCAGGCTCAAGCCAAATCTAGCTGTTCTTTAGGTGCCCAGAAGCAATGGGATGAACAAGAATTATTTACAGTAAATTATTATTTACTGTAAATTATCAAATTTATATTTGATAAGACCACTGTCTATAAATATGAGCACATATGCATGAAAATATTAGTTTCTTGTCAGCCCTCATTTTGTAGCTAAAAAACTGAAGCTCAGAGAGGTCAAGATTACAGTCAGGGCTGCTTGACTTCAGGGCCCATGCTTTCTCCACTACACTGAATGCCTCTCAAATAAAATTAATTCTCCTCAAAGAATGATAACGCACTTCACATCTTTTTAAAAAACTTACTAGAAAACTAATAGTTTTCATAACATTGTACACAAAATTGATTTGTCCGTTCTTTAAACCTATTAACTTTCTCTGAATACTCACTTATTTTCTAATTCTCTTTGATCTTTGGAATTCTTGAGAGGGAGAAAACCCAGTATTCCTAGAAGGAAACTCAACTTGGACAGGAATTAAATTAGGTAATCCCTCTCCGAATACTTTTCCAGCACTGGAAGGCACATCCTTGAGGACAGAGACTTTGCCTTTATTCATCAGCAACTTTTGGTCCATAATTGGTACCCAATAAATGTTAATGGGTTGACTACTAGAATGAAGGACATGATGATTTTTCATTCACTGAAATGCCCAATTTATTTGTTTAGATTACATAACTGCCTAAACTACAAACTCCTAACAGCCTTTTCGTCCCTCCTTGTGATCAACAGGATCCTGACATCTCTAACAATCACTACGAAGTGCTTTTAGAATTAAAATGTCTCCACATTCAGCTTGCTGTCATGCTGAGAGTACCTTCAGCAGTCATTCTGCCTTGGCTAGCAGTCTACACTTCCCATGCCTGTACTCTTAATGCTTCGGAATTTTTACAGGGGATTGTGGGTGCTAAATGTCAGTCAGTCCCCAGGAAGGCTCACCCCAAACGTCTGCAAAGCTATGTGGGTATGTCTCCAACATGCGCTCTCCCGTACAGCTGTGTAACTGCTAAATTAGACGCCTCCCCTCTACCCAGCTAGCCTCACATAAACTGTCAAATAACACAACTGGGACAGGCCTCTGACAATCTCCAAATATCCTTGGGTTTATCATGCTGTCCCTTATCTCCCATCTAACAGAGAGTTGGCTCTACCAAGTAATATTTATTACAGTCTTTGTAAAGACTAACACATGTAAATGAATGGAGCCCCTGTGTTCTCACTGCTCACTTTTACCCCCAATCTACTTCGGGTAAAAAATATGAAATTTTCTTGATATTCCTCTTATATCATGATTGAAGAATAAAATTTGTAAGAAATCAGTTTGTTTTACAACATATACCACAACTTCTATAACGTCCTCACATAAGCTGTTAACATTTTTAAAATAAATGAACAATACAAACAGAAGGAAAAAATGAGTATTTTAAGATATATTAAGAGCCTCCACAGACATGGAGATCAGACTTGTGGTTGCCAAGGGGGGTGGGGGGGAGGGAGAGGGATGGACTGGGAATTTGGGGTTGGTAGATGCAATCTATTACATTTAGAATGGATAAACAACAAGGTCCTACTGTACAGCACAGGGAACTATATCCAATCTCCTGGGATAAACCATAATGGAAAAGAATATTAAAAAAAGAATGTAGATATATGTAAAACTGACTCACTTTGCTGTACAGCAGAGGTGGTACAACATTGTAAATCAACTATACTTCAATTAAAAAAAATATACTAAGAGTCTCATATTAAAATATTAAACTAAAAGTGAATCTCGAGTCTTGCTCCTGAGAAAGAAAAGTGAAATTAACATAATTAGATACTACTTCTCACCCACTTGATAGGCAGTTTGATAAAGCCCTCTGTTAGGGAGAATTAAGGAGACAATGGACTCTCTCACAGTGCTGACAGGAATTTAAACTAGTTCAAGCTTTAGGAAGGATAACTCATCAATATCCAACAAAATTTTTAAAATGCACATCCTTCTTGACTCAGCAAATCTACTTCTAGGAATTCAACCTATGGCTATACTCACACACTTGCAAAATGACTGCAAAAGGGACTCAGTGTATCATTGTTCATAACTGCAAGAGAACTAAAAATCCAATTTGGGGGCTTCCCTGGTGGCGCAGTGGTTGAGAGTCCGCCTGCCGATGCAGGGGACGTGGGTTCGTGCCCCGGTACGGGAAGATCCCACATGCCGCGGAGCGGCTGGACCCGTGAGCCATGGCCGCTGAGCCTGCGCGTCCGGAGCCTGTGCTCCGCAACGGGAGAGGCCACAGCAGTGAGAGGCCCACGTACTGCAAAAAAAAAAAAAAAAAAAAAAAAAATCTAATTTGGGAATAAGTCATTCCATATCCATACAATCGAATTCTATGCAACTGTAAGAGATATATTTACATGTATAAAACCCTCAAGTGTTACGGTATCATCTGGGTAGAGAGGAGGAAGAATACACACACGTACTGTTCTCCCCTATGGTAATCTTCAAGGAAGGGAACAAGGTAGGTGGGCAACAACACTGGAGGAAGATTTGTACTACATACATCTTTAGACCTTTAAAATTCTGAACCATGTGAATATTACCAATTACAAAAATAAAGCTCCACTTGTGTTATGCAAATTTCCACCTCTTTCCCACCCCTACCTTTTCTTTTCATAGTCCCTCCACGCGTGGGCACCGCCTTTGGTAACCTGGCTCTATTCCCACTCTTGCTGCTGGCTTCGCCTTTCCCCTTTAGGGCTCAGGGTCAGCCAGCGTGGTCCTTCTTTTCCCACACAGAGCACAGACAGTCTGTTCCTGCCTGCACTTCAGCTGGCGGTGGTCAAAATTTCCATGGTCTGCTGACACTCAGCACGCTGCTGGGCACCTGGCCGCCATCCCTCCACATCTGTGTTCTGAGCAGATCAGTCAAGAGCAGTATTTCTGGGATCCTCATTTCCTCTCTCTAGTGGTCAGTCAGTTCATTAGATTATTCCCAAGCCTACAGAATTATCTTTTCCTAGGGAAGATTTTTTTGATCTGTGAAACTTTGCCTATTGCATCGGAATATACTTTTTTCCACCAAATTACATTAATCCCACTTCTGCACACTCCTAAATGACAACAGGAATCAGAAAAATCAGCGAACAAGAAAACTTAACATTTAACACTTGTTGTTAGTTTAACACATGATAAACTTACCAGCTTTGGGCAAAACAGCCACAATGTATGTTATCATAACCAATAATGAGGAAAAAAGTCTTTAATGTAATTTAGCAGTGATACCCAGGCCCAGAGCTTTTTGCAAACAGGATGCAATTCAGCTTCATACTATATCACTATATTCTTGGCATTAAAGATATACTGAAAATCTAACAAAAACTTTAACCAATGTAGGTTCTTATTAGACATTCAAACTTAAAAAGAATTGCAAGGTCACACTTTGCAAAATAAAGTTTCTGTCTGCTACCCACCAGCCCAAAATATAAGTACTATATTTACCCTAGTTATTACACAGAGATTAAAAGTTTCAAACTGCTTACTGTCTAGCTTGCTCCTTACTGGAATAGGTTACATTAACGACTGCAGTTTCCGAGTCAGTGTTCACTAGAGGAAGAAAAAAAATGAAAAGGAAAAGAAAGGTTAGTTTTCTTTCTTCTTTCTTCCTTTTACAAATTTGAATGCAATTGAGAAGACATGTACCTTGCTCACAGCTTTCCACCACTCCATACTGGACTAGTAAACTATCCAGCACCTATCAGGAGGGGGAGAGAAAATTACAAATTTTCAATTTCCCACGTTATTAACAAGGGCAGGAATAGGTTTTAAAATCACAAAGTAATTGTGATGGAAATGAGTCCCCCGCCCCCCCCCAAAATAACTGGGGTTTGGGCCTACAGAAGTGAGGGAAGGACCCCATAGGGAGCATACGGTGGGTTTTTCTCTTCTGCCTCTCCCGAGGTCCCTGACTTCAAGCTGATTTAACCAAGAAGTATAGGGGCTCAGCAAAATATTCAAAGCTACAGCTGCTGGTCCCTGAGGCTGGAGGACAAAGAAGCATGTAATTCTCATACACACACCACCAACACATCATCACACTTCCTCCTTGTATAGCAAGTCACAAGACAAGGGCCCACATTAAGTTTTATCTTTAAGATATTCCTTTTCAAAGAACTTCCTTTTACAGCTGGAACAGATGTATCAGAACAGACTACTCTCAAGGCAGGCTAGCAAAATGAATAAAGATATTCTGCCTGGAGTCTTGAACTAAAGACTAATCTAAGTGGTTTATCAATTCTTGGGACAGTAGAAAGTATAAAAAGAAGTGAGTCTGTGCTGTCAGTCTTCTAAGCCTACACTGAGTTGGAAAAAGTACAGTTGGAAACTATCTTTCCTGTAGCTGCATTATTGCACATGCATGTTATTCTAATGAAAAGCTGTTAAAACAGCAACTGAATTTTATTATAGTATAAACTGCAGGTGTACATCTCATCCGTATAAACCAAATTCAACTATCATTCGCTTCCAAGAACTGTAACAGGTTTTTCTTGAAAAGTAAAACAAAATAAACTTCTATTAATTTATAGTGAACCATTTACTCATCAATTTAATTGCCAAATTTGAAGGACAGTCCCTTGAGAATGTTTTCTGGCCCCCAGGACACAGTAAACCATTAAGAAACTCACTAAATAAGTTTTTATGGTAATTTCCTACTAACATTTAAGCAATTTCTTCTAAAGCAATGTTTATCTTATGTGGTACCTTTCAGGCCTTTATTTTGTCTGCTGAGTCCAGACTGAAATCTACAGCAAGGTTTGTCTGGAGATGAACTTTTTATTTATTTATTTTTTCCATTTTAAATAAGGTTAACACCTATTTGTGAATGGAATGGTTCGTATTTTCATAGGTAAGTTTTGACACAGGGAATTTCCTGTGGGTGAGGTCTAGAAGCACACTGATCTTTGTCTCAAATTACAGCTACTGCTTAAATCATAAAGCTTAATTTTTTACTTTTAATTCAGAACGCTTGACTACATAAAATTCCATTTGTCTGTCTCAGCCATTAGAATGCATGCTCAGCATGAACAGGAAGTTTTTGTTCACTGTACTAGCCCCAGCACCTAAAATATACAGGCAGAAAAAGACATTCAAATAGTTCATAAATGAAGTGAAGCATTCTCAGGAGGAAATACTAGTATAGCTTATTAGGAACAGTACTCTTTATAACAGCGCTCACCTGTTTTAGAGGTAAGTCTGCTGTGCATGTAATGTTGATAAGAGACCTAATTTATAAAGGCCAAAAAATAGGAAACCTTTCACAATGCCATGCAAATAGACAGTACGCAACATGGAATGCCTTAAAAAAAATTTAAACAGCAATCTGCTTATATTTTTAAAACTAAAAAAAATTTTTAATACCAATAAATGTTTTCTGTGTAAATTTAAAAATTCTAACAAGATATTCATATTCCAACTTAAATAATTAAAGCAGCGGGAAAGGTACTTCTACCATTTAAAATTTAGCTTTTAAATGAAAGTCACTCCAATAGTAGAGCTTTATGAAATGTGGGTACCTTGAGGGGCGGGGGTACGGAGGCAGCTAGAGGTGGTGGAGGAGGCGTGTAGGAAGTAGCGTGTAAGTGCCAATTTAACAGATGTTAATTTAAATAAACATTCTTAATTCTTCCTAAAAGCAATTTGTTCACTAAATACGGTAGTCTCCATGTAGCTTACCTTACACTACATTAACTTTTACTACTACAGAGAAAGTACAAAAGTTAAATACCCATGATTTATCAACAATGTTGACTAAACCTACAATAATGCTAATGAAACTAATGCCTCCAGAAGGCCCACTGGCAAAGTGATGTATGAATTATATATACTTTGATATATGTATAGACACAAATAGACACATATATTTACATGTGAATATATATATACACACAGACACAATTAATACAAGTCAATTTTTAACTTGAAAAAAACTGAGGAAATGTCCGTCAAATTTTTCACTGCGTATATTATATATAAAGTTTAGTATGTTCAAAACAAAACTGCTTGTAAGAGTTAAACATTCTAAGTAATAATAAATGCTATTGGTTGTCAACTGTCCCATGTGTAAAATCTCTAGAAATTAGAAACTACAGTCCTATCCACTAAAAATGGTAATTTTATTGTGTGTAAATTAGCACCCCCTTTTCCACAGCACCTTAGCTGACCTAATCCTCGAGATGAAAGCAATGTCATTTTATAATCTCTTCACTGATCTTTATTCTCCCACTAGACTAGTGATTATTAACCACAGTGATGTGATTATTTGTCAGGTGTGTCACAAGTAACTTATTCCTCACAGTTATACTGGCTTCCATACTCCAGATAATTTATATGTGTATGATCACAGACGCCAATCCTCCTGATTGGACATGTGTGTTTTAGAAGATGATGGGACAGTACTTGTCATTACAGTCCAGGCGCCCCCTTCAGTGTGGCTCCTCCACACAGGGCTGCACTCGCTTCTAAACTTCATAAGGGAAGGGACCATGTCTTAGTGACCTGTGAGCCAAACACTGAGGAACGAAAAAAGGTAAGGGAGGGGGGTTAAAAAGAAACCACAGAATAGTTTTGGTCCTAAGAGCAAAGGAAACAAATTCCAGGTTCATTTAAAAGTCCACAGTGACATAAACAAGTAGGAATTTATCACAAATTCATATAAAAAAGATGTAGACGTGAAAAGTCACAAGCATTCTAAAAACCAGTAAAATTAAAAGCAGGATATTTAACACTCTCTTGCCCCAACACACCTTTCACTCACGCGCACGCACACGCATACACACAGGCCAATAATCTCCTGAACACCAAAACCAGACTCAGACTTTGAGGAGGGGTTACAAGAAAGAAGTCATTCTGCCTATCCCTCATTTCAGCAGGAGCAGGAGAAAAGCCATCGGAGATGAAGGGAGCTTTCCTCATATACAGCTCAACGCATTATACAGAAACAGGAACCAGTTGTTGCCAGATATGCATAAAATCATCCCAGGAACTTTGTTCTTTTACATCTATCTATAGAAGACCAGCTACATTAATAAAGAACAATTCTATATTGTACATCCCAATAGCATTTCTAATAAATAATGGTACAAATTTCAAATACAAGGTAGTTTTTAGAAATATCTACCTTAATGTAGATTTTTATACAATGTTACCATTATAATTGGATAACATTCAAACCATTCCCTCTGAAAAGGACTTTCAACTCAAGAAGGTCAACATACACAGACCAGATCCCTGACAACCTCACAAGCCATGTTGCACATCATCTTCACCACCGATAAAACCCAGAGGAAGGGAATTCCCTGGCAGTCCAGTGGTTAGGACTACACACTTTCACTGCCGGGGCCCAGATTCAATCCCTGGTTGGGGAACAAAAATCCCACAAGCCGCACAGCACGGCCAAAAAAAAACAAAAACAAAAAACAAAAAAACAAAAAAACCACCCAGGGAATCTCAGCCTCCAGTGTAACACACAGACCTTCCAGACCTCACAACTTTCTAGTCATCCTCAACTTTCACAAGTTACATCCTCTAACATGGGGAGGAGACTATAATTTAGGATTCCATAAAGTCATGTGATCAGAGAGACCAAGAGAGAGAACAGTCCAAGCTACCATCCACTCACACAGACCTCAAAGTCACGGAGAAAGATGAACACCAGAGGGATCCTATTCAGGCAATGCTTGAGACCTGACACCTGTGCCCAAGCCCAATACTGAGTCCCTTTCTCCTCTGCTACTGCGTTTTACTGTAAGAGGCAACACCATCTACAGTTATGTACACCAGGAACATTGCATTCAACCTTGTTAACTGCACCTGCATCTCCCTCAAGCTCATCAATAAAAGTCCACCCACATATGCTACCTCCTACCTATTGCTCTGGGCCTGCCAGCTGCTTTCTCTTCTGCCACCACCCTAGACCAAGCCTCCAGCAACTCTCCTGGACTACGGCAATATGCTCCTAAGTTGTCTCCCATATTCATTTTGTTTCTAATTGTTCTCATAACAGACCGGCATCATCCAGGGTCACAGCCACTGGCTACATGTGGCTATTACGCACTTTAAATGTGGCTAATCCACAAGTGAGATGTGCTTAAGTGTAAAACAAACTGCAGACTTTGAATACTAAGTACAAAAAATATAAAATCTCAATTTTAAAAATATTGATCACACATTAAAACTGTAATATCTTAGATATACTGCGTTAAATAAAATATTATCAAAATTAATTTTCACTTGTTTTCTCTCTTTCTTTTTTAACATGGCTTCTAAAAAATTTTAAACTATCCAATAGAAAGCCTGAATTAGCCTTCTATTGGATAGTATTGGGCTAGACAGATTTTTAAAAGCTGAGCTAATCAACTCATACCCTACTTTAAACTCTAAGAACTTTCCTTTGTATTTGGGATAGGATCCAAAGTCCCTAAAGACGACCTCCCTGGTGGTCCAGTGGTTAAGATCCCTGCAGGTTCGATCCCTGGTCGGGGAACTAGGAGCCCACATGCCACATGGCGCGGCAAAAAAAAAAAAAGCAAAGTCCCTAATGAGTGCCCTGAAGGACCCCTGTGACCTGCCCATCATCTAATGGCACTCTCTCCTCTCCAACAACACTGGTCTTCTTTTAGTAATAAATTATGAGTGATAACATTTGAATGCTTTCCAGTAGCAGCACTGTCCCAAATGTTTAATCTGTTTTAACTCAGTTAATCCACACAAATCCCATGAAGTAACATCCTATTTTATAGATGGGTAAGTTATGACATGGAGAAGTTAAACAGTATTTCAACTTGGATAGATAGTTAAGTGATGGAGAAATGATTTAAACCCCAGCTGTCAGATTCCGGAGCTCACACTCTTAACCACTTGGTCAAGTAAGCTACCGCATTTCCCCACACAATTAGAATAAATATAATGGTACAGACTGAAAGCAATTTAACCCTTACTTTGCTGCAAGATCAAAATCATCCTTTGGTAGGCAAAGAACTTTATCAACTCCCAGGGTCAATAAACTTCCCCACCCATGTTCCAAGTGCTCAACAGTTTATTTTTATGTTCCTCAATCAGATGAAGATATTAAACAGCATTAACTTGTTCTATATCTTACTAACAGAAATACTGGTTTAAAAAAAAAACACTCTAAATAACACAAAGTTAGGGTCGCTTTTGACTAGGTAATAACTTCCCAACCAGTTACTCCACCATGTGCTAAAAGAAACCACTGTCAGTGTGGTGGGTTTCTCCACATGTTTTTAGAATTATGTGTGTCACATGAAAAAACGCTTAGGGACTTCCCTGGTGGCGCAGTGGTTAAGAATCTGCCTGCCAATGCAGGGGACATGGGTTCGAGCCCTAGTCCAGGAAGATCCCACATGCCGCAGAGCAACTAAGCCTGTGCGCCACAACTACTGAGCCTGCGCTCTAGAGCCTGCATGCCATAACTACTGATCCCGTGTGCCACAACTACTGAAGCCCACGCGTCTATAGCCCCGCTCTGCAACGAGAAGCCACCGCCATGAGAAGCCCGCACGTGGCATTAAAGAGTAGCCCCTGCTCGCCGCAACTAGAGAAAGCCCATGCGCAGCAACAAAGACCCAACGCAGCCAAAAATAAATAAATTTTTTAAAAAGAGAAAGAAAAGATGCTTAAAACCACAAGTCATTAAGGAAATGCAAATCAAAATGACAATAAGATACTACTTCATACCCACGAGAATGGCTATAATTAAAAAAACAACAATGAAAATAAAATGTCTTGGCAAGGATGTAGAAAAATTAGAACTTTCATACATTGCTGGGAGGAATGTAAAATAGTGCAGCCTCTATGGAAAACAGTATGGCAGTTCCTCAAAAAATAATAATAAAAAATAGAATTACCATATGATCCAACAATTCCACTTCTGGGTACCTACCCAGAAGAACTGCAAGCAGGGACTCAGAGATATTTGTACACCTATGTTCATAGCAACATTATTCACAATCACCAAAAGGTAGAAGCAATCCAAGTGGATAAATAAAATGTGGCAGGGGTTACCACTTCCAACAGCTACAAATTACTAAAGGAAAGTGGGAAGACAAGAGTTCAAAAGCCTGAGGATGATTCCAACATAATTCTGGGTAAAGGCACTAATTAAGAAGTGACTTATCTATCTTTTTCAACCCAAGGCAGAAAGAGCACGCTGGAATAAAAATTTGCCCATATGTTCTCTTTCCCTCAATCTCTGCCTCCATCTTCATTAAGATAAGTATCAAAAGTCCAATTTCCCAGTAATTTCCTTAAGCTTTTAAGTGCTTCGTTGCATGAACGCCCTCTAGGCCCTAGGAAGGACCCTGGCAATAGATCATACAGTTAATTTTTGGTAAAGTTGCAAAAGGAATATATATGGTGATTAAAATAAACACAACAGACCACTGTCTATTTCCACCTGGAATTCACTGCTGTCACATATCCCCGCATGGAGTTTGCTGGAATAGAAGCAAGCAATTGAGGGATCCAGTTCGAGGGAGCTGGTTGGACAGACATGGACAGACACTGAGTTTGAGACTAACAGGACAGCCTAAGATTCACAATCATAGAGCTTATGGTTAAATTAAAATTTCTAGCTTCCAGAAAAACTCCTACCACCTCACCAAACATCTGACCCAAAGTGTATAGGGCTAGAGGGTGTGGATCATGTGGATCACAAATGCACCTACAGCCCCCTTCCGTAGACCTATGTAGTAAGTGGAGGAGAAACCAGGTTTGGGGTATATGAAACGAGAAACTAGCCAGTAGAAAAATTTTCCAAACATCAAGAATGTAAAACCGTAAGCAGAGAATTAGGTTCCCATTGTGTCTGTTCAAAATGGAAGGCCTCTCCTGTAGGAATACAGTACATAGTGAATTTTACGTTTAAGAAAAAGAAAAAACATTTTTTTTTTCTTATTTCATGGGGATGAGTAAAAAAAAACTTTTCAGAATTCCTGTGGGGGTTAAAAAAAGAAGTGACTTATCTAAATGAGGTGAAAAATACCCAAAACTGTAGTGGCCTCCAAAAGCGGTAGCAGACCATTCCACTGCCCCCATTAAAGATTATTTAAAAATAAAAGACAACAGCGTCTGGAGAAGAAAAATAAAGAAAGGGGTTGGTTCCAAAGTAAATACTGATAAAAATATTTGCCCATAAGAACTAGTCCTTCAGATGTGCAGCAGTTATTCTACTGGGCTCCATGGGGCCTTATAATAAAATATCTGGAACTGATGAATGGGTAAACAATACGTGGTATACTCGTGGAATATTATCAAGCCATAAAAAGAAATGAAGTACATACTACGACGTAGATCCACCTTGAGAATATTATGCTAAGTGAAAGAGGCCACGTATTGTATAATTTCATTTACATGAAATATCCACAATAGTTGAAACCATAGGGACAGGAAGATTAATGGTTGCCAGCGGCTGGGAAGAGGGTGGAAGGAAAGAAGGGCAGCGACTGTTAATGCTGTGAGCTTACTCTTTGGGATAATAAAAGTGTTCCAGAATTAGTGGTGACTCCTAACCTTGTGATTACACTAAAAAACATTGAATTGTATGCTTCAAATAGGTGAGTTTTATGGTATGTCAATTATAGCTCAAACTTCCAATAAAGAAGAAAATGGTTAAGACATAACAGGATATAAACTTAGACATGAGCCAACCTTGTAGAAAAGCACCTATCATACTAGACTGAACTGAGAGTCTAACATTACAGTGTAACCATTGGGAGAAGGGTTTTTTCTTCTTTCCTTGTGACTTTCTAAATTTTCTACAATGACCATGTAATTTTGCAATCAGGAAAAAAAAATGAGATCATTAAATTGGATTAATTTGGTCTTTACATTGTTTTCCAAAAAGGCAATGCCAAGAAATGAGTGTTGGGAATTCCCTGGCGGTCCAGCGGTTGAGACTCCACGTTTCCACTGCAGGGGGCACGGGTTTGATCCTTGGTTGAGGAACTAAGATCCCGCACGCTGCATGGTACAGCCAAAACAAAACAAAATGAGTGTTCTCCTCTCCTGTTCTTAAGGCTCTCACTGGACAGTGCTGGAGTAACAATTAAACCAAAAACTGGTTAATTCTTTAATAACCATCTTTAAAATGGAACATATTTTTGGTTCAATTGAACAAATGGCAAAGCCAAACGCATGAATTATTTGGGGACTGGGCAGAGGAAGGAAAGATTCTAACCACCCCAACCTACTATAGAAGCCCTGAACCAATAGTGCTAAGATAAGGTCAGGGTGCTAGAAGAGAATGGCCTGGGGACAAAAGTCAAGTGGAATCCCTTCCCTCCACTGCTCCGTGTTTCCTGTGACAGACATGCATGTCGTAAGTTTAGTTGCTTTTGAACAGTGGTGTGGACAAGTCGTCAGAGCGTTGTCAAACTAGTGACAAAAGCAGCCCATACAAATGTCCTCGACATTTCTGCATTCTGAAATGCATTGGTCAGGTGGGGCAGGAGGATCCACCAGGGTGTCGTCACACCCACTGCATTGCTCTCAGTCTCTGGTAGGGTGTGTTCAAAATCAAGGCTTTACTTGGAGCCCAGCCATGTATTTGCTATATTTAAAAACTGCTAATTAAGCCCTTGAGTATTGCTTTTGGCACCAAATTCTACTGCACAAGCTTTTCATCCAGATCCCATGCCTCAGACTGTAACATGATCCTGCTTCATGCTGTTTAGAAAAGATCTGAGCACCAACTTGGAATAGCACCTATTACTGATAAACTGGGACCGGAAGTAGACATGCTCAAGTAATTGTAAAGGTTTTAATGAGTAGCAAAGGTCCATCAATAAACAAGGAGAAGTTATACTTAGAGGAAGACAATTTAGCTAACTGCAAACTTTTCAGGAAATCAAGTCTATAAAATAGCAAGCTCACCTCTTAGAGGCTCTATTTAGTCACCAACCAAGTTTACCTCGGGTTTTTAAAAGATCTTGGGGGTCCGGGGCAGGGAGGCGGGGAGGGGATCCTCAATTTTCTGATCTTCAAACTACTCCTCCCTGCTTCCTTCTACTGCAGAGATTCCCAGAGTCCTGTCTACAACTCACCACTCCCAGCACATACTTGGTTTGGAAACTGTATGCTCTGTGGCTTCTACTTGGTCGCTTCAAAACATACCTCCACGTACTTACTGTCCACATGGCAACTCCACATCTCTGTTATTGCTCAATGAATCGAAATCTTACATGGGTGTATTTCAGAAGCAAAACCATGGTCAGCTCTCCACATCCTAGTATCAGGGGGTGCTAAAAATTCGAGCACCAATTTCTAAGATGGGTTGCAAGATTCATAACCTGGTGATATCCTCGAATACAGAAAAGCTATTTCAAAATTCATACTCAGCAATGAATATAACAAATATAGCCACTACACTATGTGAATTTAAAATTTAAAACCCTTGAACTTCCCCATGTCTCTTAGGGGAAAAAAATCCAGGCAATTTAATATGGTTCAAAACACTATCATGTACTGCTCTCCAACCTCATCTCTCATCTAATCCCAACTAATTCCTTAATAACCATCTTTAAAATGGCATTTTCGTTCTTGTTATCCTCTAGAATACAATCCCTGATCACTCCCAGTCTTGGTTAACCTCCCTGTACTGGGTTGAAGAGTGTCCTTTAAAAATTCATGTCCACCAGTACCTGTGAATGGTCTCTAATCCAATGACTGGCACCCTTTTTTAAATTTTTTTTTTTTGCGCGGTACGCGGGGCCTCTCACTGTTGTGGCCTCTCCCATTGCGAGCACAGGCTCCGGACGCGCAGGATCAGCGGCCATGGCTCACGGGCCCAGCCGCTCCGCGGCATGTGGGATCCTCCTGGACCGGGGCACGAACCCGTGTCCCCTGCATCGGCAGGTGGACTCTCAACCACTGCGCCACCAGGGAAGCCCTGGCACCCTTTTAATAAGAGGAAAAACTGGACTCACAGACACACAGGGGGAGCACCACATGACCACCTAGGTAGAGACTGGAATGATGCACCTACAAGCCACGGAATACCCATGATTGCTGGCAACCACCAGGAGCTAGGAGTGAGGCTTGCCAGCACCTTGATTTCAGACTGCTACCCTCCAGAATTGTGAGAGATCACATTTCTGTTGTTTTAATCCTCCCAGTTTGTGGGAATTCAATACAGCAGCTTCATGAAACAAATACACTCCCCATCCTCCACAGTAAACACCTTGTACTTAACTCTGGGTCTTGTCTTTACTATAATAGGCCATTTATCTGTCCATGTTGGAATCAGACTCTACCTCAGTGCTCTATCTTGACTAGGACTTAGCACACAATTACAGACTTTAGAAATCCAACACAGCAACAGAGAACCCATGTCACTGGCAGCTCTATGTACACACAATAACTAAACTTCAAATATTCTTTCAATTCTTCACATAACATTAGCACATTTAATCATCCAGACAACTGTCAAAAGTAGATAATAACCCTGTTTTCAAGATGCAAAAACTGAGATTCTAAGAGGAAAGGCCACATGCCCAGTCAGAGAGCAAGGACATGTGGAGTCAGGATCTGGAACCGACCGCAACTCTAAAGCCAGTGCTCATTACATCACACCATCCATTTCTCAGATGGCCACCATCTCGAACAGAAAATGCTTCTTCAAAAGCTCTTCACACCAACATGAAGGGAAGAAAATCGATAAATGTAGAAGCTGGTGGACAGGCACAGGGGGATTCATTATACTCTCTACTTGTACATGCTAATATATAAGTAGAGAAAATATCAAAGTTCTTCATACTCACTGAAGTGATGCTGAGTTTTTAAGTCCAATTCAAAGTATCAGTACTTCTCAACAATTTTAACAATCCTTGGGCAAAGGTATAATATTTGTACCATTCATTAAAACTTCAGTATATAATAGACACTACCCAGGTCATTATCTCTGAATACACCAAGGACAGGTTCACAGAAAAGCTGCTTCTCTGAATTTCGAAGAACAGGGAAGACTTTCTGAGTAAAATAAAACTATATCTCACCAGATTTATTTTTTCCAAGATTAAGTTTCCCAGTATTTCAACTATGCTCTAAGAAAAATGTTCTCATTTTTTATACTCTACAGACAGAAAAAATTTTTAGTTTTTCGAGTTTTTCTAAAATTAAAAACAAAAAATCACGCACTGTATCTGTCAGAATTTAAATCATGACCAAAAGTTTAGCTTAAATTCAAATTCACTCATATCACAACCAGTGCATCATCTGTCATCTCAGTAATTATCCTCCCACCACGTTCTATACAATTGTTCTATTATAACCTCTACTGTGAAATGAAAAGGCCCTACTCGTTAGTGATACTTCAGATAAATATAAAGATCAAGGGAGCTCCCTGGTGGAGCAGTGGTTAAGAATCCGCCTGCCAATGCAGGGGACATGGGTTCGAGCCCTGCTCTGGGAAGATCCCACATGCCATGGAGCAACTAAGCCCATGCACCACAACTGCTGAGCCTGCGCTCTACAGCCCGCGAGCCACAACTACTGAAGCCTGCGCTCCACAACAAGAGAAGCCACCGCAATGAGAAACCTGTGCACCACAACAAAGAGTAGCCCCCACTCACCACAACTAGAGGGAGCCTGCGTGCAGCAACCAAGACCCAATGCAACCAAAAATAAAAAATAAAAAAAATAAAGATCAAAATACCAGAACCCTGTAACAAATTCACTAATTTTCCATTAGCAAAGCCATGTGCAAAAACACTCCAAGTGCACTGACCATTTTGATAAATAAATCTTTAATAATTATTACATACATACAATGAAAATTGATGGAAGTTGGGAGAAAAACTAGGACAGGTGACCTGATGGATTGACATGTTTACATGCAGGCTACCATGCAAATCAATTATCTGATAAGGAACTTGTATCTAGAATATGTAACCAACTCTTAAAACTCAATAATAAAGACAGAGGGTGGGAGAGAGGGTGATGCAAGAGGGAGGAGATGTGGGAGCATGTGTGTATGTATAACTGATTTAGTTTGTTGTAGAGGGAAAACTAACACACTATTGTAAAACAATTATACTCCAATAAAGATGTTTAAAAAAAATAAAAAAAAAAAAAAATAATAATAATAAAGACAAATAGGGCTTCCCTGGTGGCGCAGTGGTTGGGAGTCCGCCTGCCGATGCAGGGGACACGGGTTCGTGCCCCGGTCTGGGAGGATCCCACGTGCCGCGGAGCGGCTGGGCCGGTGAGCCATGGCCGCTGAGCCTGCGCGTCCGGAGCCTGTGCTCCGCAACGGGAGAGGCCACAACAGTGAGGCCCGCATACCACAAAAAGAAAAAATAATAATAATAATAAAGACAAATAACACAATTTAAAAATTGGCAGAGGATCTGAATAGACATTTCTCCAAAGAAGATACACAAATGGCCAAAAAGCACATGCAAAGATGCTTGACATCCATCATTAGTCATCAGGGAAATGCAAACCAAAACTACAATGAAATATCACTTTACACCCACTATAGTATGGCTATAATCAAAAAGTTAGATAATAACAAGTGTCAACAAAAGGTGTGGCGAAACCAGAAGTATCACATGCTACTGGCAATAAGTGTTAAACGGTACAGCCACTCTAGAAAAATGTTTGGCAGTTCCTCAAAACCTTAAACAGAGATACCATCGGTCTCACCAATTCCACTACTAGGTATATACCCAAGAGAAATGAAAATATATGTTCACACACCAAAAAACTGTACATAAACATTCATAGCAGTAACACTCACAACAGCCAAAAAAATTGGCTATTCATCCCAAATATCCATCAACAGATGGATGAATAAAAAAATGTGGTATATCCATACAATGGAATATTATTCAGCAATAAAAAGGAATGAAGTATTGATGTATATACTACAACCTGAAGGAGCCTTGAAAACATTTTGCTAACTAAAAGAAACCAGACACAAAGACTACAACGAGGGGGCTTCCCTGGTGGCGCAGTGGTTGAGAGTCCACCTGCTGATGCAGGAGACACGGGTTCGTGCCCCGGTCCAGGAATATCCCACATGCCGCAGAGTGGCTGGGCCCGTGAGCCATGGCCGCTGAGCCTGCGCGTCCGGAGCCTGTGCTCCGCAACAGGAGAGGCCACAGTGGTGAGAGGCCCGCATACCGCAAAAAAAAAAAGACTACAATGATTACATTTTATTAACTGTCCAGAATAGGCAGATCTACAGAGACAGAAAGTTTAGACATTACGGGAAGGGAACACAGGGGGTGATAGCTAAAGGATACAGAATTTCTTTGGGGGGTGATGAAAATACTCTAAAATTAGTGTGGTGATAGTTGTACATATCTGAGTATACCAAAAAACATTGACTTGTATACTTCAAATAGATGAATTGTTTGATATGTGGACTATAGTTCAACAAAACTAGCACAATGGGGGAGGTATTTATAAGAATAAGAAACTGGAAACAATCTATACAAACAAGATAAGAGAAATAAGTCTTTACCAATTATACAGACATTAAAAAAGAATGGCCATAAATGGTTCTCTATAGCATACCTGGTAGGTACTAACAACTACCTTGCAAAACAGCACCGATTGTGTCATATGCTGTTTCTGTGTAAACCACACGTGTATAGCCAAAAACTAAAGGATGTTCAGAAAGTTCTGAAATAAGTCCCCTAGCCAATAGAAATTCTGACTTTTTGTTTGGTTTTTTATATAAGAAGCATGTATTTTCTTTACAAAAATAAGAAAAACTTTTAGTTCATGGTGTCATTTATATGCCAACTTCCTTGCTTTATTACCAAAGATGACAGGTGTATTTTCCAGGTTGGCTCCAGGACAGAGGAGTCAACTTGAAAGAGCTCCCACTGGCTAAAAATGGAACAATTTGACCATAGTAAAGCTAACAAAAAAATGGACTGAAACAGAAAGTGTTATAAACTCAAAGTATTTAAAGAAAAGTATCACTTACCACTGGAGAGCTGACAGCTGATAAATATTGATAGCTATAATTGAATATTTACCTTGCCATTTTTGTAAGAATTGAACCACATAGTACATCTGAAGAAGTTTCTCTTTATAAAAGTGGCTCAATTAATAAATAAAATAATAGAATCAGAAAATCACCATTTTGCCTCCTTTCATGAAATAATGAATTTCTCAAAATCTATGGCTACTATATCACAGAAAGAGAAAACCAAATATATGCTTCCTGACAGAAGTCTGTACTACCACTGATGAAGTATTCTTCCTTAAAGAGAAAGGAGGAGGAGAAGGAATAAAAAAGGGAATCTGAATGTGATCAAGCCTTTTGTGGTTCTCAACATTGACAGCAAAGCAGAATCACCTGAGAAGCCTAAAACACTGGTGGCCTGGGCCCTAATACCCTGGAGATCTGATTTAATTAGTCTGGAATATAGCCTGAACATTACCATGTTTTATAAAAATCCCCAATTGATTCTAACATGCAGCCAAGATTAAGATCACTGCTCTAGATCTAATCACCAATTCACAGGATTTAGAGGACTGAGAAACAGAAGTACAAACAAGGATGAAATCAGCTAATGTAGACAAGACAGGACCAAAAAATCCAGTTTCTTCAACAAATTGCAAGCAAACAGGAAAGAAAAAGGAGTGGGTATCCAAAGATTAAGAGGCTTAAGAGAAAAATCAACCAACTGTGAAGTATGGACCTATTTGGATCTTGATGCAAACAAATTATTTTTTAAATATGTGGGGCAAGTAAAATATCTAAACACACTTCACATTTTATAATAACAATCTGTGTGATGATATTGATTTTAAGTCCTTATGTTTTAGAAATACATGCTGAAATAATTATCAGTAAAATTATTTATTAAGATTTATTCAAAATTATCTGATGGGGGCAGGAAATGAGATTGGCCATAAACTGATAATTGTTGAAATTAGGTGATGGGTCCATGGGGTAGTTTATTATACTATTCTCTTTACATTTGTATATGCATTCAATTATCCACTTTAGAAAGCTTTAAAAATATGCAACATGTTTGAAGTTAAAAGATCTAATATGACTAAAGAATGAGCATACAGTTCATACAAATCAAAACAATAATAAGAATTACTACCAACAGTCTTTGAAAGATACTTTAGAAAAACAAGAAGACAAACTAGAGATTGGAAGCAAAGCAAATATCTGATAAAAAGCTTTTATCAGAATATACATCAGAAATATCAAAACTCAATGATAAAACAAATTTTTAAATGTTCAAAAGATTTAGGACAACACCAGAATCACAACTAACTGTTGAACAGTTATCGACAGGAAAACACTGGAACTCACCAAAAAAGATACCCCACATGCAAAGACAAAGGAGAAGCCACAATGAGACTGTAGGTGGGGTGCAATCACAATAAAATCAAATCCCATAACTGCTGGGTGAGTGACTCACAAACTGGAGAACACTTATACCACAGAAGTCCACCCACTGGAGTGAAGGTTCTGAGCCCCACATCAGGCTTCCGAACCTGGGGGTCAGGCAACAGGAAGAGGAACTCCTAGGGAATCAGACTTTGAAAGCTAGCAGGACTTGACTGCAGGACTTCGACAGGACTGGGGGAAACAGAGACTCCACTCTTGGAGGGCACACACAAAGTAGTGTGTGCATCGGGACCCAGGGGAAGGAGCAGTGACCCCATACAGACTGAACCAGACCTACCTGCTAGTGTTGGACGGTCTCCTGCAGAGGCGGGGGTGGCTATGTTTCACCGTGAGAACAAGGACACTGGCAGCAGAAGTGCTGGGAAGTACTCCTAGGCATGAGCCCTCCCAGAGTCCGCCATTAGCCCCACCAAAGAGCCCAGGTGGACTCCAGTGTTGGGTCCCCTCAGGCCAAACAACCAACAAGGAGGGATCCCCACCCATCAGCAGACAAGTAGATTAAAGTTTTACTGAGCCCCACCCACCAGAGCAACACCCAGCTCTACCCACCACCAGTCCCTCCCATCAGGAAACTTGCACAAGCTTCTTAGATAGCCTTATCCACCACAAGGCAGACAGCAGAAGCAAGAAGAACTACAATACTGCAGCCTGTGGGAAAAAAAACACATTCACAGAAAGACAGACAAGATGAAAAGGCAGAGGGCTATGTACCAGATGAAGGAACAAGATAAAACCCCAGAAAAACAACTAAATGAAGTGGAGATAGGCAACCTTCCAGAAAAAGAATTCAGACTAATGATAGTGAAGATGATACAGGACCTCGGAAAAAGATTGGAGGCAAAGATGGAGAAGATGCAAGAAATGTTTTAAAAAGATCTGGAAGAATTATAGAACAAACAAACAGAGATGAACAATACAATAACTGAAATGAAAAATACACTAGAAGGAATCAATAGCAGAATAACTGAGGTAGAAGAACAGATAAGTGACCTGGAAGACAGAATGATGCAATTCACTGCTGCAGAACAGAATAAAGAAAAAAGAATGAAAAGAAATGAAGACAGCTTAAGACACCTCTGGGACATCATTAAGCACAACAATGTTCGCATCATAGGGGTCCCAGAAGGAGAAGAGAGACAGAAAGGACTCGAGAAAATATTCGAAGAGATTATAGTCAAAAACTTCCCTAACGTGGGAAAGGAAATAGCCACCCAAGTCCAGGAAGCGCAGAGTGTCCCACACAGGATAAACCCAAGGAGAAACATGCCGAGACACACAGTAATCAAACTGGCAAAAATTAAAGACAAAGAAAAATTATTGAAAGCAGTAAGGAGAAAACGACAAATAACATACAAGGGAACTCCCATAAGGTTAACAGGTGAGTTCTCAGCAGAAACTCTACAAGCCAGAAGGGAGTGGCATGACATACTTAAAGTGATGAAAGGGAGCAACCTACAACCAAGATTACTCTACCCGGCAAGGATCTCATTCAGAGTCAAAGGAGAAATCTAAAGCTTTAGAGACAAGCAAAAGCTAAGAGAATTCAGCACCACCACACCAGCTCTACAACAAATGCTAAAGGAACTTCTCTAAGTGGGAAACACAAGAGAAGAAAGGACCTACAAAAACAAACCCAAAACAATTAAGAAAATGGTCATATCAACATACATATTGATAATTACCTTAAAGGTGAATGGATTAAACACTCCAACCAAAAGACACAGGCTTGCTGAATGGATACAAAAATAAGACCCATATATATGCTGTCTACAAGAGACCCACTTCAGACCTAGTGACACATACATACTGAAAGTGACGGGACGGAAAAACATATTGGAAATCAAAAGAAAGCTGGAATAGCAATACTCATAGCAGATAAAATAGACTTTAAAATAAAGAATGTTACAAGAGACAAGGAAGGACACTGCATATGATCAAGGGATCAATCCAAGAAGAAGATATAACAATTATAAATATATATGCACCCAACATAAGGGCACCTCAATACATAAAGCAACTGCTAACAGCTATAAAAGAGGAAATCAACAGTAACACAATAACAGTGGGGGACTTCAACATCTCACTTACACCAATGGACAGATCATACAAACAGAAAATTAATAAGGAAACACAGCTATACATGACACAACAGACTAGATAGATTTAATTGATATTTATAGGACATTCCATCTGAAAACAGCAGACTACACTTTCTTCCCAAGCGCGGATGGAACATTCTCCAGGACAGATCACATCTTGGGTCACAAATGAAGCCTCAGAAAATTTAAGAAAATTGAAATCATATCAAGCATCTTTTCTGACCACAACACTATGAGATTAGAAATCAATTACAGGGAAAAAACCCTTAAAAACACAAACACATTGTAGGCTAAACAATATGTTACTAAATAACCTAGAGATCACTGAAGCGATGAAAGAGGAAATCAAAAATACCTAGAGACAAATGACAATGAAAACACAATGATCCAAAACCTATGAGAGGCGGCAAAAGCAGTTCTAAGAGGGAAGTTTATAGCAATACAATCCTACCTCAAGAAACAAGAAAAGTCTCAAATAAACAACTTAACCTCACACCTAAAGGAACTAGAGAAAGAAGAACAAACAAAACCCAAAGTTAGCAGAAGGAAAGAAATCACTATACTACCCAAAGCAATCTACAGATTCAATGCAATCCCTATCAAATTACCAATGGCATTTTTTTTTTTTTTTTTGGTATGCGGGCCTCTCACTGCTGTGGCCTCTCCCGTTGCGGAGCACAGGCTCCGGACGCGCAGGCCTAGCGGCCATGGCTCACGGGCTTAGTTGCTCCGCGGCATGTGGGATCTTCCCGGACCAGGGCACGAACCCGTGTCTCCTGCATCGGCAGGCGGATTCTCAACCACTGCGCCACCAGGGAAGCCCTACCAATGGCATTTTTTACAGAACTAGAAGAAATCTTAAAATTTGTATGGAGACACAAAAGACTCCGAATAGCCATAGCAGTCTTGAGGGAAAAAAACGGAGCTGGAGGAATCAGACTCCCTTACTTCAGACTATACTACAAAGCTACAGTAATCAAGACAATATGGTACTGGCACAAAAACAGAAATTTAGATCAATGGAACAAGATACAAAGCCCAGAAATAAACCCACGCACCTATAGTCAACTAATCTATGACAAACGAGGCAAGGATATACAATGGAGAAAAGACAGTCTCTTCAATAAGTGGTGCTGGGAAAACTGGACAGCTACATGTAAAAGAATGAAATCAGAACACTCTCTAACACCATACACAAAAATAAACTCAAAATGGATTAGAGACCTAAGTGTAAGACCAGACACTATAGAACTCTTAGAGGAAAACATAGGAAGAACACTCTTTGACATAAATCGCAGCAAGATATTTTTTGATCCACCTCCTGAAATAATGGAAATAAAAACAAAAATAAACAAATGGGACCTAATGATACTTAAAAGCTTTTGCACAGCAAAGTAAACTATAAACAAGACGAAAAGACAACGCTCAGAATGGGAGAAAATATTTGCAAATGAATCAATGGACAAAGGATTAATCTCCAAAATATATAAACAGCTCATGCAGCTCAATATTAAAAATACAAACAACCCAATCCAAAAATGGGCAGAAGACCTAAATAGACATTTCTCCAAAAAAGACATACAGATGGCCAAGAAGCACATGAAAAGCTGCTCAACACCACTAATTATTAGAGAAATGCAAATCAAAACTACAATGAGGTATCACCTCACACCAGTTAGAATGGGCATCAGAAAATCTACAAACAAGAAATGCTAGAGAGGGTGGGGAGAAAAGTGAACCCTTTTGCAGTGTTGGTGGGAATGTAAATTGATACAGCCACTATGGAGAACAGTATGGAGGTTCCTTAAAAAACTAAAAACAGAATTACCATATGATATGACCCAGCAATCCCACTACTGGGCATATACCCAGAGAAAACCAGAATTCAAAAAGACACATGCACCCCAATGTTCACTGCAGCACTATTTACAATAGCCAGGTCATGGAAGCAACCTAACTGCCCATAGACAGACGAATGGATAAAGATGTGGTACATATATACAATGGAATATTACTGAGCCATAAAAAGGAACAAAATTGGTTTATTTGTAGAGACGTGGATGGATCTAGAGACTGTCATACAGACTGAAAGAAGTCAGAGAGAGAAAAACAAATATATTAAGGTATATATGTGGAACCTAGAAAAATGGTACAGATGAACTGGCTTGCACGGCAGAAATTGAGACACAGATATAGAGAAGAAACGTACGGACACCAAGCGGGGAAAGCTGGGGGTGTGGGGGGATGAATTGGGAGATAGGGATTGACATGTATACACTGATGTGTATAAAATTGATGACTAATAAGAATCTGCTGTATAAAAAATAAATAAAATAAAATGCAAAAATTCAAAAAAAAGATTTAAACAAGGCACTTCACAAAAAAAGGATCTATGAATAGCAAATACACACATGAAAAAAAATGTTCAATTAGCAAAATGCATATCCAAACTATAATGACGTACCCCTTCACACCCTCTAGGATGGCTAAAATAAAAAGACAGAAAACAACCGTTGGCAAGGACATGGAGAAATTGTAACCCACCTTCATTGCCAGGGGCAATGTAAAACGGCACAGTCACTTTGGAAAACCATTTAGCAGTTCCTCAAAATATTAAATATAGCATTGCCATATTACTCAGCAACTCCATCAATAATTATTCTACTAGGTCTATATCAAGAGAACTGAGACTACATGCTCACACAAAAACTTGTTTAATAGCAGCATTATTTGTATATTCAAGAAGTGGAAACCATCCAAATGTCCATCAATTGATGAATCGATAAACAAAATTAGATACAGCAACACAATGGAATATTTAGCAATTAAAAGAGATCAAGTATCAGTAATATTTCGCTGAACACAGATAGTTACATAGAGATATATTTACAGACATGTATACACACAGGTTAGTATACACACATGTTATTTCCTTACTGTGACAGTTGAAAGAACAGGAAAGCAATAAGCATCCCAGTAGCAATGGTCAGACCTACTGCCCAGATCTTGGTTTCTAATACCATTCTCAAATAAAAGGAGCCAAGCCTCCTTAGAGAAATGGTTGATTCTAGGACTGTAGCAATAATTATAGAATTGTGGAATATCTTCTAGTGCCAAAAAGTAAGGAAGTGCTTAAAAAAACAAAACAAACAAACAAAAAACCTACCACACACACACCATGGTGAGTGAAGGTAGCATAGGGACACAGGAGCCAACCGAAAGTTCCCAACAACCAAAGCTAGAACAATAAAGCAAAATATTGGATTATAATCCAAGGTACAAAATAAATATCCATGACTACAAATGATTGAATAAATGAATGGGGGAGAGTAGATTAATGTCCATGGAGAAGAATTCCAAATAACTGATGTAGACTCCACTCTCAAGGAAGCAGAGCATAATTTCCTGCTCCCCCAGTGTGGGCTAGGCACACTGATTTCTTTCCAAGGATTACAGTACGAAAAGGGGTTTGGGGTGGGGAGTAGCTTTACAGTGGAGCAATCTAACATACACTATTTCATCAAGGTTAACATCAACAGTGATGCCATATTGATGGTATGTACTCTTTCGATATGATGTTACAGGAATGGCATCTTATCTCTCTGGTCTTCCTCCCCAAACCCATAAATCCAGTCTAATCACAAGAAAAACTTCAGACATGTCCCAACTAAGGGCCATTCTACAAAATACATGATCAATACTCTTCAAAACTGTCAAGGTCATCAAAAACAAGAGTCTCAGAAACTAAAACTTAAAGTAAGGAGCAACTAAAGAGGCACGATAACTAAATGCAATGCGGTATCCTCGATGGGATCCAGGAACAGATAAAGGACGTTAGTTAAGAACGAAGGAAATCTAAAAAGTATGAGCTTTGGGCTTCCCTGGTGGCGCAGTGGTTGAGAGTCCGCCTGCTGATGCAGGGGACACGGGTTTGTGCCCCGGTCCAGGAAGATCCCACATGGGATGAGCCATGGTCACTGAGCCTGTGTGTCCGGAGTCTGTGCTCCGCAACGGGAGAGGCCACAACAGTGAGAGGCCCGCGTACCATTAAAAAAAAAAAAAAAAAAAAAAAAAGTCGCTTATTGTATGATTCCATTTATATGAAATGTCTAGAATAGGCAAATCTATAAAGACACAAAATAGATTAGTGGTTGTCAGGGGCTAGTGTGAAGGGAAAGTGAGAAGTGAGTGTTACTGGTTGCTTTTTGGAGTAATGAAATATTCTAGGGGTGGGATAGGGAAGGTGGGAGGGAGACGAAAGAGGGAGGAGATATGGGGATATATGTATACGTATAGCTGATTCACTGTGTTATAAAGCAGAAACTAACACACCATTGTAAAGCAATTATACTCCAATAAAGATGTTAAATATATATATATATATATATATATATATATATTCTAAAATTACACGGTGGTAATGTCCCAAAACTCAGTGAATATACTAAAAACCACTTAATTGCACACATTAGGACTGGACCTCTCAAACCCTGCTGGTGGCAACATATAATAATACAACACTTTGGAAAACAGTTTGGCAGTTTCTTAAAATGTTAAACATGTACTTACCTTATGACCCAGTTATTTCACCCCTACAATTCCCCCAAGAAAAATCAAAGTGTTGGGAGGAAAAAGTTTTCCTCTCCCAACTTAGGTTCAGTGGTTGGAGGCCTGTGAATTTAGCTGACAACTGATAGATTAACAGGAGAAAATACAAAGTTTATTGATATATGCATGTTGAAAGTACACAAAAGAAGCGGCTATCTAAATAAAGATGGGCATTTATACACCTAACTTGTTGGGGGAGAAGGAGGGAAGAGAAGAGGTTTCAGAGGAAACACAAATGTGAGATAAAGCTTGTGATGATGTTTGTTTATCTCACAAGAGTGGTCTTCATCTCTTTTCAGGCCAGTTAAACTCCCCTGGAGAGGGTATTTACGGCAGCCTCACCACCAGAAGTTTCTGCCTTTAGTTAGGTAAGGAAAGCTCTGAATAGGCTTCTCTCTGCATGTGTTGAATTTCAGAAGTCTTTAGTTTAAAATAAGCTTCATATGAACACTGGAGGTCCAAGTGAGTCCCCACAAAATCATACATCCATACAGAGCCCCGCACATAAATGCTCATATCGACTTTATTAATAGTAATTAAAACAGGAAACGAGCCAACCGTCTATCAGCAGACGGATAAACAAATTGTGGTATACCCACACCATGGAATACTTCTCAGTTATAAAAGGAAATGAGCTGTTGATTCACATAACATGAGTAGAACTTAAATTATGCTGACTGAAATAAGTCATATACATTATATGACTCCTTATATAAAACTCTAGAAAATGCAAACTAATTTATAGTGAAAGAAAGCAGAGCAGAAGTTGCTTGAGGGTAGGGGCAGGAGGGAATACAAAAGGGCATAAAGAAACTTTGGGGCAGTAATAGTTATGCTCACTTTTATTTATTCCTTTTGGTGGTGATGGTTTCACAGGTATATACTTATGTCAAAACTTATCAAAGTGTACACTTTAAAGATATTAGTGTAATTTATTGTATGTCAACCATACCTCAATAAAGCTGTTAGAAAAAATTTACTAATATGGCTTAAACTGTTATAAATTGAGAAAATGAGATTTACTCCCAGTGTTTGACATGAGGAAAAGGTTCTAAAGTTTTCTTTGTTTTGTTTTGGTGAGTTTTTTTTTTAACATATAGAATGTTTAATTTATTACAAAATATTTCACATATTAAAGGAAATGAAAGTAGTTTAATTAATTCTTGAATACCTATTATCCATTTTAAGAAATAAATCAAACCCATGGATCCAAAGTCACTTTGGAAAAGCCCTCTAACTCCCTTATTTTTTGTCTTTATCATTCCCCTATTCTTCTTTAAAGCTTTATCACATATGTATTTATACAAAAGTAATATATTAAGTTTTATATATTTTTGAACTTTTTTGTATTCCGTGATTTCTCTTTTCTATTCAACATTTGTTTTGAGTTTCACCCATATTAAAATTAGCTTTGTGCCTTAACATTTTTTTCTTCCTCAATGTTACCAGAGATGAATCTGCTTTATTAGTTTTCTCAAAGAAATGTTTGTCTTTGTTGATTATTATATCTTCATTTTTCTATTTCATTATTTTTTGTTCCTATCATTATTTACATTTTTTATCTTTTTTTGTTTTTGAATTTCTTCTATTGTTCTTTGTCTAAGGTTTAAGAGAGGGAAACAAAGGCAGGAAATTAAATTACATACAATAGGATAGATACCGTTTTTTAAAAACTGTAATCTTACAGAAATGGAAAAAAAAAAAAAAGAAATTGGATGATAAATCTTTAATCCTGACACACTATAAGTACCATTTGCCCAACAAGTGTGAAAAGTATCATCAGAAATAATTAGAGGAAAGGGGCCATGAACAGAACTGACAGCTAAAAATGATTAAAATGCATTTAAAAAATTTCACTATTGGTCAGAGTCAGGTAAATATGCCAGTTGAAATAATAATGCTAGTTTTTGCAGGTAAAATTGGCTAAGATTTTTCATTATTTTAACATGAATTATGCTGGAGAGGATATGGGTGAACAATTAGTCTCATCTATTCATAGGGGAAGTATAATGGAGCACAAAACTTCTACATAAGTTTTCTAACAGCAAATGGCCTAAAAATTCACACTCTGATCTGCTAATTCAAGGTATGTATATTCCTGCATAGGAATATAAAAGGTATACTAAAACTATTTTGTACTTTACTTTCCAAGTTTTACCCAATGAATCTGAATTTCTTATAATGGGGGCACAGGTATTTAAGTCATTCCTTTAACAGCAGCTTCTGAAAAAAAGCAGCTCAAATCAAAATACCAAGTGAAAAAAGAGTTGATCTGTCCCTTGACTGGCCAGGACATGAAGGATGAAGCCACTGAGCCAGAGGCAAGCAAATACCATGAGACTGGGGCAAACCACCACACCTCTATCAGGACTAGCTAGTTGGAAGATTCAGGGAGCAAGCAACCCCTCCAGGACATCCCATTTTTGCACATGAACGAAATCCCTCGTTCAGGTTCTGATGCCAGCTAGAGCTGAATACAGACTCTGAAAGCACACAGCCATCCTTACCCCCTTCCGTCCCTCCTCAGGGCGGTGTATGCAGTGCACAGATGCCAAACCACAATTTTATAGGGCACAGACTCTCATTTTTGGAAAGAAGCCTAAAAACTTCACAGCTGTTTGTTACTTTGGGTTTATATCTGCCTTTTCTTATCTCAACTCTGTGGCTACTGACATAAGATATGTCACCCACAAATGGAGGGTGGGCCTCTCCACAACAGTTTCACTTTCCAGGGGCTTCAAGGACAGCTCTGAAAATATGATGGGCTTTTAAAAACACTCAGACATTACTATCCCAGACCTATTACTGGAAGCCCATGCTATCCACTTCTAACTCCTTCAGTACTGAGCCCCCAACAAAATACAAAACCGGTAATTGCATTACAGTGACCAAGGTATTACAGATGCCTTCCTTAGAATCAAGTACATCACCAAAGCCAGGCAGGATAAGAGAGAAACATTTCATTCAAAAATTACAAACAAAAAAACTTTTCTGTGGGTAGAAATAAAAATAGCCAACACTAACAGCTGTCTCTAGACAAGCCGAATACATACTGTGGCTGACTAAATTATAACACGTAGAAAGTAGAACAATAAAATAAAGATGAATAAGAACGTGCCTCAGAATGTTACTGGTTTTACATGTGAATGTCCATCATCCACCACTTCTAACCCTTACTCTCAAATGCATTTAAGTTCAAGAACAAGTACATTGCTAAGCATCTGTAAACAAAGCTAAAAAACACAATAAATCTCATTACTGACCATTCTAGGATATTCACGACATAAAATATAGTGCATTCAGATTAAAATGCACAACACCAGTGTCATCTGCTACACCCCCTAACCAGCTTAGCTAGCCCTACAAAAATACAGAGAGACAGTATTCAAGTCCAGAAATGATTGGGGGGGGAGAGGCATACAAAAAAGGAAGAGAATGCTCTTCTCTACATTCACAGTTGCTGCTTGATTGTAAATGCTGGCCAATACTGCCTACAATATGGCAGATGTGGCCAAAGCCAAAAAGAAGGCAGACCTGCAGTACCTTCCTCACTGACCTGAGAATAATTCCCAATGCTTGGCTAAGCCTCAAAAGAGAAAGTTAACACTTGGAGTGAACTTGTCACAGTCTCAGACAGCACAAAGGCTCAGCTCAAGGAAAAGCTGATTCATTCAATGGTGCTCCTACACCTGGAAAACTGTTTTGTAGGAAAAATCCAAGGACAGTGAAAGAGCTCACCCTTTACATACATGAACAAAAATACTCAGCTAGTAATGATAGTTACCTCTGGATGATAGCATTACAGGCACTTTCTTTTTTTTGGTTGATTTCTTCCTACAATTTTTAATTTAAAAAATTAAAGTGGACAACACTCGTTGCTTTAAGAAGGCAAATGGTCAATTTCTTAGAAGTTCATAGTGAGAATAACCCAGTTCCTCAAGGGGGCACTCAGCAAGTCTTGTCACATTGCTTAGAGTTAACCCACCCCAGCTTCCATGACCAAGGACTACTAACTGTCTTCTAATCTCAGCATGTCTTCTGCCCCAGAAGAGCCCTTGTCCCACAGAAAGTCTGTGCCCATCACTTCAGCACTGATCACTCCAACTGGTCCTTCATGTTTGCACCAGGCAACACCTTTCAAGTCAAACACCTCATGCTCAGAAGCTTCCCCAGATATACTTTTTAACATGTAAATGAATAATACTTTAACATTCTTAATAACTAAAAGCTAGTTCAGTTGTAATCAATGAGAGTCTCATGTCCAGGGAACGTGGGCATGTAATCTTTCCCTTACTGAACAAATGTCAAGGAAAAGAAAGGTCCTACACTGCAGTAAGCACAGTGCAGATCCATACAGAACACTATACTCAGTTCTGAACATTGCTCTCAGAGACTCAGAAACCATGCCCCCAGCAGGAAACAAGCTGTGAGGGGTCACAGGAGCAAAACAGAGGAGGGACACTTGAGTGATCTGGAAAAGTGCATCTCAGATAAACAACGTACCCCCTATATGAGCTCTCTTCACATACTGGGAGGCTTTGTATATGTGAAGGAGGTAGGCATCTGCTCAAGAGAGCAGAACCAAATAGGATTTATGGAAGTCAAAATGGATAGTAGGTTAAAAGATCATCTTGTCCAAGTCGACACACAATGTTCTTCTCACATTCCAGCTGAAAACAATTGGCTGTGACTGTCTAGAGCACTGTGTAAGAAGGATTCTGAGGCTTAATCTAGGCTCAGTGGGAAAAGGGTCTCTTTCAGAGAGTCCCTCCTGCTGTGGAAAGAAGGAGGCATGGCAACGCAAGTATCATGGATTTCCCACCATTGATCCTCGATCACTGGATTGGATTTTTCGGAGGCCGAAGAGTTATTGCAAGGGGTAAACAAATCCATGCATGTTTTCATGAAGTTTTGGCAAGTTGAACAAACAATGAATCTTACACTGTGTGTGTACCATATTTTTTTTGGATGTATATATGGGTTGTTTGATTTAAAAAACGAATTAGAGGAACCTCCCTGGTGGCACAGTGGTTAAGAATCCGCCTGCCAATGCAGGGGACATGGGTTCGTTCCCTGATCCGGGAAGATCCCACATGCCACAGAGCAACTAAGCCTGTGTGCCACAACTACTGAAGCCCACGTGCCTAGAACCCATGCTCCGCAACAAGAGAAGCCACTGCAATGAGAAGCACGCATGCTGCAATGAAGAGTAGCCCCCGCTCACCACAACTAGACAAAGCCCACATATAGCAACAGACCCAATGATGCAACCAAATATAAATAAATAAATAAATAGATAGATAAATAAATAAATAAAAACTACTTAGAGTTATTGAGTCTCATTTTCTAAAGGTATGGAACCATGAATCTAGTTCATACACCAAGGTCTTCTAGCTATAGAAAAACCTGCAAGACTGAAAAATAACTGCTTCCCAAAGGGTGAAGCAACTCACAAAAGACAACACATTTTTTTTTTTAATTAAATTTATTTTTGGCTGCGTTGGGTCTTCGTTGCTGGGTGCGGGCTTCCTCTAGTTGCGGCGAGCAGGGGCTACTCTTCGCTGCGGTGCGCAGGGTTCTCATTGTGGTAGCTTTTTTCTTGTTGCGGAGCACGGGCTCTAGGCACGCGGGCTTCGGTAGTTGTGGCTCACGGGTTCTAGAGCTCAGGCTCAGTAGTTGCGCACGGGCTTCGTTGCTCCGCGGCATGTGGGAACTTCCCGGACCAGGGCTTGAACCCATGTCTCCTGCATTGGCAGGCGGATTCTTAACCACTACACCACCAGGGAAGCAACAAGACAACACATTTTAAAAATTAATTTCCATGAGAGAAAAATAAAGCCAGGGGAAATTAGTTTAAAAAACTAATATGAAGTCAGTGGTAAAATTAAAACCATAAAATACACTATAAGGTAGAGATGATCCTGAAGCTCAGTAACCGACAACACCAAGCTGCATCCAGCAGAAAGTAAGTTCTATCGTGTACTACAAAGCTCGGTCTCTCGAAGCAGAGGGAAGCATATGAGCAAAGGTTCTTATTAAACAAGAATTAATTAATTCAAGTCAGGATAAAATTTCTAGCATATAGAAATAAAGCTGTGTCTGATCAAAGACTTGCCCACGTTTAATTAAGCAGGAAAGAAACATGATTAAGTCATGTCTTACGGAAAAGAAGTCACGAAGAGTATTTAAAATCAGAAATATTTGTTCAGCTGGGCCACTTCAAGTAGTGTTCAACAATACTGGAATACTGGAAGCGCACAGAACATGCTCAGAGCTGATGGGCATCAAATTTGCTGAGAAAGGAGAACGTGGGGGTAATAATGGGTGTAAACTTAGTAGGACTTAGCATTAATCCATCCTAATGAGGCCGGCATCTGGGAACACAGCCCACTCAGTAACAGCCATAGGGAGCATCACTCAATGATGCTTCTGACTTTCCTGTGACTCATTTCTTCAACACAAGGTCTGATATTTTTCTTTGAAAAAGAAAAAAAAAAGAAACTGAATTTTACCCAAAATAGAAAGCTGGGGGCTTCCCTGGTGGCGCAGTGGTTAAGAATCCACCTGGCAACGCAGGGGACAAGGGTTCCAGCCCTGGTCCGGGAAGATCCCACATGCCACGGAGCAATGAAGCCCGTGAGCCACAACTACTGAGCCTGCGCTCTAGAGCCCGTGAGCCACAACTACTGAAGCCCGTGTGCCTAGAGCCCGTGCTCCGCAACAAGAGAAGCCACAGCAATGAGAAGCCCACGCACCGCAACGAAGAGTAGCCCCCGCTCTCCACAGCTAGAGAAAGCCCACACACAGCAACAGAGACCCAACACAGCCAAAAATAAATAATTTTGTTAAGTTATTATTAAAAAACAACCTAGAAAGCTGTATTTTAAGGTAAAATACTATTAGAAAAACTAACCAAAAACACTTGAGCTACTTATAACATAAAACAAGTAGCCAAAGCAAGATAAAATACCAGATTACTCTCTAAAACACAACTTGTTCCCTGCTAGCAAAGAGCCCAACATAGCTTGGAGGAAGATTTCAATTTGCTCCTCCCCGCCACCCCACAATCCTCAAACAAAAAACACAACAACAACACAACACCATTTTTTTTAGAAGACTTCAGTGACTGATTTCTCCTTCAGCAAACTCAATGACCTGAGACAAAAAACTTATATCCTATTTTCTTCTACCTACCCTCTCCATCCCTCCCAACACCCCACCACACCCCGTAAAATCCAGCAAACTAATTATTTTAAAAAATTTTCAATCTATTACAGAGTTGAAAAAGTTTCCAACCAAGAGATGTGTGTGAACACTGACCATTCGTCTATACCAGACTCTGTTCTGGGTCTTTGATGACAACACGGGAAGACACAGCCCCTGGCCACTAAGTGTTAGAGTCCGATGGGAGAATAGAAACAAGTCAGAAGGCAATTAAAATATCAAGTGCTGAGTGGTGCACTAGTGCTAAGTATAAGAGAAATATAGGGGACACACTTAATCCAGGTATGACAGAAAAATATAAGGCTTTGTGAAAGAAATGACATCTAAGTTAAAGGCTAAGTAATAATGGGAATTAAGAAAAACAGCAAGAACCAAATGGATTATAGGCAGAGAAAACATGTATGCAAAAGCCCTGAAACTAAGAGAGTGATGGGGTTGAGGAAAAGTAAAGTTACTTCACTATAGCAGAGCCAAAGGATGAAAATTTCAGCCAAAGGGCAAAATCCATTGAAGAAGTTTATTAATTCATAATAACCTATGGGGCGAGGCACCTGTGTTATCTGCTGGTTCTCATGGTGAACCTGAAAGGGCCATACTGTTAACCTCTTTTCCACAGATGGGAAAAAGGCTCCGTATAGTTGAGTCACCTTCGCACGGAAAAAGGCTCCGTATAGTTGAGTCACCTTCGCACGGAAAAAGGCTCCGTATAGTTGAGTCACCTTTGCACAAAGCCCCCTGTCTTCCTATCCATCATTCTGGGGCTTGATGTTCAGACACGGAAGCCCCATCACCTCTTCCTTATATTCTATGAAAACACACCTTCAAATTTATGTGGAGAAAAAGCAAAGCACTGGAAACCCTTTAGTGAAAATGCATGCAGCAGATCCAGCCCTAGCACACTGTAGGGACGCAAATAAGTTCAATAAAGGCTTATAACAAGAGAAGCAGAGGCAAGGAGGGGCTAGACTCTGCGTGTAGCTCAGGGAAGAGAGATAAAAATGATCCTAGGTCCACAGTTTGTAGGCTGGACAAGGTCAAGCCTGAGCTGGGGCACGCACCAGTATCACCTTGAATCTGATGTTGGACTGCAGCTATCTTTTCTGTTATGTATGGAAAGGCACCAGTTACTCACCAACATGTACCTCCTTCTTCCTCATTTTCTGACAGGAATGGCACATCTGCTATGCAAAATGACAAGCTGTACTCTAAATAGAAATCTCGCTACGTTTTGAAGAGCTTAATCTTCATGTGTTTCCCTGTGATTACACTCCCCACTCTTGAGATCGTGGCCCTACCATTTATTTGACATTTGAGAGCTGACTGCAGTGTGGTCCTATTATGGCAGTCTGAATAATGGTTCCAAATATGTCTACTTCCTAATCCCTGAAACCTGTGAATGTTACCTCACAAGACAAAAGAGACTCTGCAGATGTGATTAAATTAAGGATCTTGAGCTAGGGAGGTTACCCCCCATTATCCAAGTGGGCTGGATGTTATCACAAGGGTCCTTATAAAAGGGGCACTAGAGGAGTCAAAGTCAGAGAGCAAGCCATGTGACAACACAAGCAGAGATTGGAGTGATGCACTTTGAATCTGGAGGAGACACTACAAGCCAGGAAATACAGGCAGCCTCTAAAAACTGGAAAAGGCAAGTAAATGAATTCTCCTCCACACCTCCAGAAGGTACCAACCCTGCCAACACCTTGACCTCTGAGACTGATTTCAGACTCCTGGCTTCTTGAACTGTAAGAAAGTAAAATTCTGTTGTTTTAAGCCACCAAGTTTGTGGTAATTTCTTACAGCAGCAATAGGAAACTAATATACCTACATTTATGTTAGCATATAAAACAAATTTTCTGGGTCAGCAATCCCCCCCTGAATTGCTTTAAAATAGTCCAAAAAACCAACAAAATTAGGGGATATCGATAAAACAAGAAACAGAATACTGATAATCTTTAAAGCTGGGTACATGGGGGTTCATTATACTATTTTCTCTATGTGTATATTTGCAAACTTTCAAACTACAGAATTTTTTAAGTCACTTTTAAATTCCTAAGGAAGAAGACATACAGATGGTCAAAAGGCACATGAAAAGATGCTCAACATGATTAATTATTAAAGTAATACAAATCAAAGCTACAAGGAGGTATCACCTCACACCAGTAGGAATGGCCATCATCAAAAAGTCTACAAACAATAAATGCTGGAGAGGGTGTGGAGAAAAGGGAACCCTCGTGCACTGTTGGTGGGAATGTAAATTGGTGCAGGCACTATGGAGAGCAGTATGGAGGTTCCTTAAAAAACTAAAAACAGAACTACCATATGACCCAGCAACCCCACTCCTGGAATGTATCTGGAGAAAACCATACTTCGAAAAGATACACGCACCCCAATTTTCTTCTTTTTTTCCCCCCAATTTTCACTGCAGCACTATTTACATTAGCCAAGACATGGAAGCAACCTAAATGTCCATCATCGGAGGAATGGATAAAGAAGATGTGAAATATATATACAATGGAATATTAGCCATAAAAAAGAATGAAATACTGCTTATTTGCAGCAACATGGATGGACCTAGAGATTATCATACTAAGTGAGGTAACTCAGAGAAAGACACATATCATATGATATCACTTATACGTGGAATCTAAAAATAAACTGATACAAATGAACTTATTTACAAAACAGAAACAGACTTCAAAAACAAATGTCGGGGGAGGGATAAATTAGGAGTTTGGGATTAACATATACACACTACTATATATAAAATAATCAACAAGGACCTACTGTATAGCAAAGGGAACTCTGTTCAATATTCTGTAATAACCTATATAGGAAAAGAATCTGAAAAAGAATGGTCATAGGTATATGTATAACTGAATCACTTAACTGAACACCTGAAACTAACACAACACTGTAAATCAACTACACTCCAATATAAAATAAAAATTAAACTGAAAGAATTCAGCTATAAAAAATAAAATTCCTAAGGAAGATACCACATGTCAACACCTGCCCCGAAATCTTTCTCATCTCAGGATGCTGTAACAAATACCAAAGACTGGATGGCTTAAACAACAGAAATGTATTTCTCACAGTTCTAGAGGCTGAAAGTCTAAGACCAGGGTGCCAGCCTGGTTGAGTTCTTGGTGAGGACCCTCTTCCTGATTTATTGACAGTCACCTTCTTGCTATATTCTCACCTGGCAGAGAGAAAGCATCTCTTGTGTCTCTTCTTATAAGGGCACTAATCCCATTCACAGGGCTCTACTCTCATGACCTAATTATCTCCCAAAGGCTCCACCTTGTAATACCATCACATTGGGGAGTAGGGCTTCAACATATAAGTTCTGAGGAGATAAACATTCAGTCCACAGCACCGCCTAAGGCCAGATGGACCAGTCTTCCCCCCAACATTGGAACAAATTGTTATTTCTTTAGTTAAACACCATACCAGATTACTGACTGGTGGTTATGGAACACATGACAAAAAGTATGCACCTTTAAACATGTTCTCACTGTGTATGAGAGGCACATGGGAACTGAGCAACTGAAACAGCATTCATGTCTCCTGTATCCCATTTCTCTAGGATGGAGGATCATGGAATAAGACAATGTTCAAAAATTCTCCACCCAAATTATTATACTGCTTTTTTGGCTGATCATATATAGGTAAATCTATCTAAGATGATGAACACATCTCAACTCTGTAGAAGCCAAAAACCAAAATGTATCTGAGCTATATCTGAACAGGTGGTTTTGGTCTCAGAGAGACTCAGCTGACTGTGTCCTGCTCCTCAGGACACACATCTTGAGAGATGGTGCTGTCAACAGAGCTTTCCCAAAGCATACCACCACCTCTGCCACACAGCTATCACAACCACAGGGGGCTGTTCCGACTAGGCTGACCCAGCCTTACAAAGCAAGATAGACAATAGAATCATGTCCTTGCACCAAACTGCATTTGCTACATGCACCAAAAATTTTAAGAAACACCTCAAGGCCCAAGCATTTCCAGTTCACTCACTTCAAAAGCCATCTCGTGACTCTGTGCCTGGGTCCACCCCATAGGCACTTACACAAACAAAGGCCAAAGCCAGTTGTATGTATCACGGCAGAAGGACGTGTGAAGAGGCAGCTGGAGGAGGGAAGGTATTCAGGATGCTATCAAAACTCAGATTTTTAACTCACACTGGAAGGACGGTCCCTACAAAAATCAGACAATTGTTCTGCTGTTCCAGAGTAACCCAAAAGTAGGAAGAACAAGCTGGTCACATTTAAGATTGCCACTGTGCCAAAAGCATCCAACCTCTCAGGCAGTACTTTCAATCTCCCCACATATTCTCAGGAGAAGCAGGTGCAGGCCCCCTGCTGAGGGTGTTCTGCCATCAGCATCACCAATGTGAACTGCTCGTGGCATTTTATTATCCAGGACCCTTCTTGGCTTGTTATAAGAATTATTTTCAATCCCTAAGACTCTTCATAGTATGAAAAACATTGCAGGAAGTCTTCTGAAATTAAGGTTGGAAAAGTCACTGCTTCTCTGTGAAAGTGCATGGAGAAAACACGGTGGATTTTAAGTATATAAAGCTAACGAGAAATCAAAACCAGTTTGAGATATGCCTGTTAAACTACACCTCAAATATCTGTCATGGAATAAAAAAGCATCCTTGATAGTGAAGGCAGTTAAGTTCACTTCCATCATTAAACAAGAGTTTTTATAAAAAGTAATATTTACAGACAACAAAGGAGGTGTTGGGAACAAAACATTTGAGCATTTGGCTAGGGAGAATGCCACTATAACCTTCCAAGATGGACTTCCCTGGTGGTTAAGAATCCGCCTGCCAATGCAGGGGACACAGGTTCGATCATTAGTCTGGGAAGATCACACATGCCTTGGAGCAACTAAGCCCGTGTGCCACAACTACTGAGCCTGCACTCTAGAGCCCTCGAGCCACAACTACTGAAGCCCACGCGCCACAACTACTGAAGCCTGCGTGCCTAGAGCCCGTGCTCTGTAACAAGAGAAGCCAACACAATGAGAAGCACGCACACTGCAGCAAAGAGTAGCCCCCGCTCGTCACAACTAGAGAAACCCCATGTGCAGCAACGAAGACCCAAGAAGCCCAAAATTTTTTAAAATAATAAGATAAAATTATTTTTTAAAAAATCTTCCAAGAGGAAGAATTTTTCAGATACATACGTTCATTTTGGGTGACTTCAGGGAAAGAAAGACTGAGATAAAGAGACCACACCGTGGCAAGGTAGGTTCAGAAGTAGAGGTTAAACATTTAGATATTTTTATGGGAAATTCCCTGACAGTCCAGTGGTTAGGACTCAGGACTCGGTGCTTTCACTGCTGAGGGCACGGGTTCAATCCCTGGTCAGGGAGCTAAGATCCCACAAGCTGCATGGTGCGGGGGGGAGAGAGATGGGGCGGGGGGGCGGTGAGGGAGGGAGGGAGGAAAAAGAGAGAGAGAGAAAGAGAGAAAGAAAGAAAGGAGGGAGGGAGGGAGGGAGGGAAGGGAGAGAGAAAGGGAGAAAGAAAGAGAGAAAGAGAAAAAGAAAGAAAGAAAGGAAGGAAGAAAGGAGGGAAGGAATGGGGGAGAGAGAGAGGGAGGGATGGAGGGAGAAGGAAAGAGAGAAAAGAAAGAGAGAAAGGAAGAAAGAAATTTTTATGGCAGATTGCCAGGAATTTTATGTCTGCTAAATCTAAGAATAAAGACCAGGACTTGTCTTTTTGACTGACTTTAAAATTTCATTTTTCTAACAAATTTTGCATTTTATAAAATGTCAGTTATTGATTAGAAATTTCAAAACCTCATCCTTGGGACTTCTCTGGCAGTCCAGTGGTTAAGACTCCACGCTCCCAATGCAGGGGACCTGTGCTTGATCCCTGGTTGGGGAACTAAGATCCCACATACCACACAGTGTGGCCAAAATACAAAACAAAACAATAAAACAAAAACCTCATCCTTCCATGAAGCTGGGGAAGGAATGACCTACAGCAGTAATTCTCAATGGAGAAAACCTGACCACTTCGGGGGTGGTTTTAGAAAACTGGGGGTCCTTTGGGGTGGGGGAAGAGGGCCTCACAAACACTGGACAGGCAGAGACCAGATATGTCACACATCCTGATTTGTGCAGGACAGCCTCACACAGCAGAGACACCCCAGCCCTGCACAGCTCTTCAAGGTCCTTGACATTCATATACACAAAAAGCCCATTTTTTCTGAGCATATACCCTTAGTATTTATTGCTCAGTTTTAATATATACTCTATCTTCCAAAATTGCAACCACCATGTAAATCAATATACAATTATATTTTGACCTGCTTATCACCACTATAGAAAACCGCTTAACTGAGAGCAACACAACGTTGAGTCACCCATGTCATACCTGTGTATTATTAGCACCAGTACTCGTCTGCTGAGGTTTATTCTATAATAATACAAGTACTGTACAAGTACTTGATTATTTCACTATGCCTCAAGCTCTGGTCATGCCCAAGTGTTTATGTACTGAAAAATTATTTTGTATTAACTAATTCCCTTTTATTTCTTCTTTCTGGTATCAATAGGACATTATATTGATTTTTAAATTTTACATACTTTAAATATTTAAATACATATATAATTGTATTTTCTGTGAATTTCACTTCAGGACTCTAATTGTGACATTAGAAAACGTTTGTTAAAAAGAGGGTGCAGGGGAATTCCCTGGTGTTCTAGTGGTTAAGAGTCGGGCTTTCACTGCCGTCGACCCAGTTTCAATCCCTGATTGGGGAACTAAGATCCCACAGGCCGTACAGTGTGGCCAAAAAATAAATAAAATAAGCAATAAAAGCAAGCAAGCAAACAACAAAAAAAGAGGGTGCAGGTCTGAGACTTGAAAATGCAAGTCTCTTTATTTAAATATCTCCGTGTTCATTATAGGTCAAACAAAGTAAGAAATATAGTATATCTAAATAAAAACATACTGATGAAGTTAGTGTTCCAAGTCATAAATAGACTTGCAGGGGAAGTGAGAGGTTACATTCTTATTTTTACATATGAGATGACAGAACTACTGCAGTTTAAAAAGGGGCCTTTAGGGTCAGGTTGCCAGGTCTGAATCCCACTCATCCAATGTTAGCTGTAAAACCTAGGTAAGTCTCTCCATTTCTCAGCTACCTCCCCCCTCCACCCGCTAAAGTCCGGATAGCCTTATTTCCTTTCGATATCTAGGGTTGACTGGATGAATCAAATGAGACTCCTGAAGAGTTTAGCATCCTGCCCTGCCCATGGTCAGGACTCCCCACGTGTATGCTATTAAGTTGATCTAAAACTTAAAGGCAGAGTAGTAAAGAAAAGAGGGGAATAAGAACTAGGAATGTAATTGTGAGCCTAAAAATGAGTGAAAATGGACAAATCAAATATAGGACTTGTTAATAAGAAAAAAGACTGAAATACCAATTCACTACCATCAATCCAACTAAGCTAATTAAACGATTTTAATTCTTTTTATACATACTTGTACATGGAGGAAGAGTGACACAAAACAACATTAGACCAAGAAAGAATCTATCAAGATGAAAACTGATCTGTATTTGGGTTATGGTCATGTTCTGAAAAGCATCATATGACTTCATCAGTTCAACTAATACTTAATGAACACCTCCTTTTGTGTGTAAGAACCAACAACTGAGGAATCCTGAGAAGATGTCAGTGCATGTATTCTACACATCTAGGGAAGACCACAGAAAATTACAGCCTTTCTCATCCCTACATGAGAATAACTTTAAATAGTAAGATTGTATTTTTGGGCTAAGACCAAGTAGGCCATTCAGCAATACAAAAATACAAAAGGGAAAAAAAATACCTAGAGTACTGAGGCAAACCTGCCTCTCTGGTTGCTGATGCTAAAATCAGAAACAGGATTAAGAGTGCCCTGTCATTCCCAGTTGGTTTACTGTTCTAAACCCCCTTCCTGGGGACTTCTCCCTCCCGCACGTTAACCCTGAATATTTTGTTCATTAATGTCAGAGGTGGGAAGCAATAGGAAAAGAGCAAAAAGTGAAGGCTTTTATAAATTTAAATGTGAAATTATCTCTCTTTTAGTATTACACACACATCTCCAGTACTGGATCACATGGACCGTTTGAATACAAGCTTCTTTTTGTAAATGATAGCTAAGTGCCTGCTCAGCCTTAATTCAACCAAGGTTTACCTATGAGAAAAAAAAAAAAATCTTAAAGCAAGTTACTTAATAGTTACTCTATTCTTAAGAAATAAATGATTCAGTATCATTTATTTCTCAAGAGATAATTTCACCTCTTGAAATTTCAAAGTAACAAGAAAACTATAAACTGAGGGGGGATAGTCTACCCTGTTTCTCCCATGGAATGATGCTAAAATCTGGACAGATGCGTGACGCAACTATTTGAAGACTCTGAAAAGTATATGAGGGACCTCCCTGGTGGCACAGTGGTTAAGAATCCGCCTGCCAGTGCAGGGGACACGGGTTCCAGCCCTGGTCCAGGAAGACCCCACATGCCGCAGAGCAACTAAGCCTGTGCACCACAACTACTGAGCCTGCACTCTAGAGCCCGCGAGCCACAACTACTGAAGCCCACGCACCTAGAGCCCGTGCTCCACAGCAAGAGAAGCCACCACAATGGGAAGCCCGCACGCCGCAACGAAGAGCAGCCCCCACTCGCCGCACCTAGAGAAAGCCTACGGGCAGCAACGAAGACCCAACGCAGCCAAAAATAAGTTTAAAAATAAATAAATTAATTTTTTTTTAAAAAGAAAAGTAGATGATAGCAGGTGGAGCGGGGAATTTAAAGTACCACCAAACGTGAGATGATTTATGTTGCCCTTCTTCCCTCTGGTATGCCCCAGCCTGGACTTGGGGCAGTTTAAAACTTGGAAATTGTTACTTAGCACAGACAGAACTCAAGGAGAAGTCCTGTAGCTCTGGCGTGAAGAGCAGGAAAGGGGTACCTAAAACTCTGATGAAGGGGAAGAACTATGGTTCCAAGGGGGTGGGGGTTGAATCCTATTGCTTTTTTGCCCCTGTCTTCCTGCCAGTTAGGCCCAGACATGAGTGCAGTCATGAGAAGTGCACAACCAAGCAGGGTAACTAAGGCCCTATCTTTTCTGGCTGGAGAAGCAGAAAGAGAAGCTCTTGGGAATCAAAGTATTAATCAGATCATGCAAAGGGAGGAGCTCAGGAAAGCAACTGCATGAAGTTGTTTAGGAAATCCTGGATTTAGCTCCAATATGCACATGCTTGCATCAGAAAACAAACAGCATACCCAAGACTTTGAGAGCAGAACCATGGGAGAGATCATCACCCAGGTCCCAAACTGGCCACCACTGAGTGCTACTACACACATGAGACACATCCAAAGACTACTTCAAAGGCTTCAAAAATGAAGTGAAATTGGAACCATAATCCACAGAAGGCCGGCTGCAACGTGCAGCCTGAAGCCAATTGGGTCAAATTGTATTCTAAAATGAAATTATCAACATTCTCCATAGGATTTGAACCAAAATGCAGAGTCTCATAATATTATATTCAAGAAGTTCAAGGTACAATCCAAAATTACTTATATAAAGAGCTAGGAAAATCTCAACTCATAGGGGATAAGGCAATCAACAAATGCAAATGCCAAGAATGACACAGATGTTGGAATTATCTGACAGACTTTAAAGAAACTATTATAAAAATGTTCCACAAAGGGTGAGCACTCTTGAAAATAACAGAAAGAAAATGTCCAAGAAACAGTAGGTAAAAAAGAAATAAAAATTTAGAACCAAAACACAATAACCCTAAATAAACTCACTGGATGAACAAAATAGCAAACTGGAAACAAAGGAAATTGTCACTGCTCACGAAGACAGATCAATAGCAATTATTCAATCTGAACAACTGAGAGAAAAAATGCACAGAGGCTCGAAGCCCTGTGGGAAAATACCAATAGCCTAATTTACGTTATCGGTATCTCAGAAATACAGGAAAAAGGAAAAATATTTGCTGAACATATCTTTGAATAAATGGTTACTGAAGTGCTCACTTCGGCAGCACATATACTAAAAATTGGAAAAATACAGACAAGATTAGCATGGCCCCTGCTCAAGGATGACACACAAATCCGTGAAGCGTTCCATATTTCTTAAAGACCTAAATGTAAGGCCAGACACTATAAAACTCTTAGAGGAAAACATAGGCAGAACACTCTATGACAAAAATCACAGCAAGATCCTTTTTGACCCACCTCCTAGAGAAATGGAAATAAAAACAAAAAGAAACAAATGGGACCTAATGAAACTTAAAAGCTTTTGCACAGCAAAGAAAACCATAAACAAGATGAAAAGACAACCCTCAGAATGGGAGAAAATATTTGCAAACGAAGCAACTGACAAAGGATTAATCTCCAAAATATACAAGCAGCTCATGCAACTCAGTATCAGAAAAACAAACAACCCAATCCAAAAATGGGCAGAAGACCTAAATAGACATTTCTCCAAAGAAGATATACAGATTGCCAACAAACACATGAAAGCATGCTCAACGTCAGTAATCATTAGAGAAATGCAAATCAAAACTACAATGAGCTACCACCTCTCACAAGTCAGAATGGCCATCATCAAAAAATCTACAAACAATAAATGCTGGAGAGGGTGTGGAGAAAAGGGAACCCTCTTGCACTGTTGGTGGGAATGTAAATTGATACAGCAACTATGGAGAACAGTATGGAGTTTCCTTAAAAAACTACAAATAGAATTACCATATGACCCAACAATCCCACTACTGGGCATATACCCTGAGAAAACCATAATTCAAAAAAATAGTCATGTACCACAATGTTCATTGCAGCACTATGTACAATAGCCAGGACATGGAAGCAACCTAAGTGTCCATCGACAGATGAACGGATAAAGATGTGGCACATATATACAATGGAATATTACTCAGCCATCAAAAGAAACAAAATTGAGTTATTTGTGGTGAGGTAGACAGACCTAGAGTCTGTCATACAGAGTGAAGTAAATCAGAAGGAGAAAAACAAATACTGTCTGCTAACACATATATATGGAATCTTTAAAAAAAATGGCTCTGATGAACATAAGGGCAGGACAGGAATAAAGATGGAGACAGAGAGAATGGACTTGAGGACACAGGGAGGGGGAAGGGTAAGCTGGGGCGAAGTGAGAGAGTAGCACTGACATATATACACTACTAGATGTAAAACAGATAGCTAGTGGGAAGCAGCCACATAGCACAGGAGATGAGCTCAGTGCTTTGTAACCACCTAGAGGGGTGGGAGGGAGATGCAAGAGGGAGGGGATATGGGGATATATGTATGCATATAGCTGATTCACTTTGTTATACAGCAGCAACTAACACAACTTTGTAAAGCAATTATACATCAATAAAGATGTTAAAATATATATATATAGTTACTGAAGATTCTCCAAATTTGGCAAAAGATAAAAACCTATAGATTGAAAAAGTTCAGTGAACCCCTGTGAGATAATAGAAAATACATATATTGGTCTCCCAGCCTCAACCCCTCCTCTTCCTGGCACAGAACTCCTAAAATTCTTGAAATTTCCTAAGTGATAAAAGCACTAGGTGTATCTCCTGTTCTACTGAGGAAACTCTAGGTAGGTTCTTGGATGGCTCCTGGTTGGGAGCTGGTCACCAGAAAGACCAAGCCATGATCAGAAGCCTGGAATTTTCAGCCCCGTGCCCTGTCCTCCAGAGAGGGGAGAGGTGCTGGAAATGGAGTTAATAATTGATCATGCCTACAAGAAGAAGCCTCCATAAAACCCCAAGAGTAGGGGGTTCACAGAGCTTAAAGGTGGGTGAACACATAGGGAGGGTGATGTACCCCAACTCCATAGGGACAGAAGCTCCTGCACTCAGGACTCTCCCAAACCTCATCTTATATATATCTCATGTGGCTGATCATCTGTATTTTTTATTATATCCTTTAATAAACTGGTAAATGTATGTAAATGTTGCCCTCAGTTTTGTAAGCCACTTTAGCAAATCAGTCAAACCCAAGGAGCGAGGTCTTTGGAACCTTCTGTCTATAGCTGGCTGGTCAGAAGCACAGGTGATGATAAACCAGGCTTGTGACTGACACATGCAAGGTGAGGACAGGGTGTAGTCTTCCGGGACTACTGAGACTACAGACCCTTAACCTGTGGGACCTAACATTATCTCCAGGTAGAAAGTGTTAAATATTCAGTTAAAATTGTAGGACACCCAGCTGGTGTTACAGAGAATTGCTTGCTGAAGGGAAACATCTCCACACATTGGGTGACCAGAGTGACAGAAGTGAAGTGTTCTCAGTAATAAAGGAGACACACAGGAAAAAAAAACCAAAAACACATAATAGGAAAGAACTGGGTTTCTCCCGACACAGGGGGAAAACTGGGTTCTTTCCCTTTACAACCTCAAATAAGATAAACCCAAAGAAATCTATCTCCAGACATATCATAAACTAACTGTTGAGTATCAAAGACAAAAAAAAAAAAACCTTGACAATGTCTGTTGACATTGTTGATGATCACAACTTGGGGAGGCAGGGAGCTGCTGCTGGTATCTAGTAGGTAAAGACTAAGGATACTAATAATGAGCCTACAAAACCCAAGTATGTGCTGCCTTTAAGAAACTCATTCAGGGGCTTCCCTGGTGGCACAGCGATTAAGAATCCACCTACCAATGCAGGGTACATGGGTTTAAGCCCTAGTCCAGGAAGATCCCGGATGCCACGGAGCAACTTAGCCCATGTGCCACAGCTACTGAGCCTGTGCCCTAGAGCCCACAAGCCACAACTACTGAACCCACGTGCCACAGCTACTGAAGCCTGTGCGCCTAGAGCATGTGCTCCACAACAAGAGAAGCCACCGCAATGAGAAGCCTGTGCACCTTAACAAAGAGTAGCCCCCACTCGCCGCAACTAGAGAAAGCCTGAGCACAGCAACGAAGACCCAACGCAGCCAAAAGTAAATAAATTAAATAAATAAATTTTTTTAAAAAAAACACACACAAAAAAGAAACTCATTCAAACTATAATGTTACAAATAACCTCAAGGTAAAAAAATGATGCAATAAGATATCATGCGAACACTAATGAAAAGAAAGCTTAAGTGGTATTTAATCTCAAAGTAGACTTCAGAGCAAAGAAAGTTATCAGGGATAAAGAAGGACATTACATCATAGCAATCCTAAGTGTATATAGACCTAACAACAGAGCTTCAAAATATATGAAACAAAAACTAACAGAATTGAAAAGAGAAATAGACAAATCTATGATTATACTGAGAGATTTCAATACTCTACTCTCAGGAGTGGATGGAACAAGACACCAAAAATCACCAAGTATACAGAAGAACTGAACAGTATCAACCAACTGGACACTCTACCCAACATGAAACATTTCCCAAGATATACTGTATCTGTCTAAAACAAAGATATAAAACAGGTATCAACAGATTTTAAGGAAATATAAACATATAAGGTATGTTTACCAACCATAATGGAATTAAACTAGAAGTTAATAACAAAAAGATAACTGGAATATCTCCAATCATTTGGAAATTTAAACTACATAGTCCAAAAAAACTACATAGTCCACAGGTCAAAGAGGAAGTCTCAAGGGAAATTAGAAAATACTTTGAACTGAACAAAAATTTTAAAAATATACCAAGATTTATGGGATTAAGTGCTTTAAAGGGAAATTTATAGCATCATATGTTTACATTAGAAAAAAAGAAAGGTCTCCAATTAATAACCCAAGCTTCCAACTTAAAAAACTAGCAAAAGGAAGCACAAAATAAACCCAAAACAAGCAGAAAAAAATAAAATATTGAAGAGCAAAATCAATGAAAAGAAAGAAAGAAGGTAAAGATCAATGAAACCAAATGCTGTTTCTTAGGAGGAAAATAAATAAATAAATAAAATGGATAAACCTCTGGCCAGACTGACAAAGATGATGAGAGAGAGAGAAAAAGAGAGAGAGAGAGAGAGAGCAAGAGATCACAAATTACCAGTATCAGGAACAAAGGCGATAACACTATAGACCCCAAAGTCAATTAAAGCATAGTGAGGGAATACTGCAAAACTTTATGCACCTCTATTTAACAACTTGGATGAAATGAACCAACTTTTCAGAAACTACAAATCACCAAAACTATGCAAGATAAAATAGCCAAAAAAGCCCTGTAACTATTTTAAAAGACTGAATTTGAGCTAAAATAAATAAATGAAAAGTCTTCTGACTTTTCATGCTTCTCTATGCTCAGGTGGTTTCACTGGCAAATGCTATCAAACATTTAAAGAAATAACACCAACTCAGCACAACCTCTTCCAGAACACATAAGCAAGCACTTCACAAGACAGTTTGAGGCTATATTACCCTGATAACAAAGTCAAAGACAACACAAAAAAATAAAACTACAAACAAATATCCCTAATCAAGAGAAATACAGTAAGTCATCAACCAAAAAGTGAGCAAACTGAATCAAGGAATATGTTCAAAGAATAAAACACCAAAACCAAGTGGAATTTATCACAGGAATGTAAGATTGGTTCAATATTTGAAGAACAATGTAATCCATCGTAGTAACAGCCTAAAACAAATGTATGATCCTATCAATTTTTGCAGAAAAAGCATTTGACACAAACCAACATTCACTCATTATAAAGACGGTCAGCAAACTAGGAATATAAAGAATATCCTCAACTACATAAAGGGCATCTACAAAAACCCTACAGTTAACATTTTACTTAAAGGTCAAAGACTGGATGTTTTCTCACAAAGAGTAAGAAAAAGGCAAGGATGTCTACTCTCATTCAAAGAACTCAGCAGTGTAACAAGGCAAGAAAAGGAAACAAAAGGCATATAGATTGCAAAAGAAGTGAAACCATGCCAACTTGCAATGACATGATTGTCTAAGTAGAAAATTTCACACACTCTATTAAGAAAACAAACTTTTAAGGAAATTCCCTGGTGGTCCAGGGGTTAGGACTGAGAGCTTTCACCTCCAGGGCCCGGGTTCAATCCCTGCTCAGGGAACTAAAGTCCCAAGCCTTGCAGAGTAGCCAACAAAATATAACAAAACATTTTTTAAAAAAACTTTTAGAACTAATTAGTTTAGCATCAATTTAAATGTACTTAACACTGCTGAACAACATGCTTTAAAATGGTTAGTATGGTGAATTTTATGTGTACTTTACAGTTTAAAATAAAAAATCATTTATAACAGCAGGCCCCCCAATTTAAATACATAGGTATGAATCTCACAAAACACATGTAGGACTTGTTGACTTCCAAGAATTTTTAGAACCAAAAACTGGTTCTAAAATATATATGGAAAGGCAAAGTAACTAGAATAGCTGTAACAATTTGAAAAAGAATAAGGTTAGAAGAATAACACTACCCAATTTTAAGAATTACTATTTAAAGCCACAGCTGCCAAGAAAGTATAGTATTGACAAAGGGATAGACATATAAATCAATGGAGAAGAACAGAATCCAGAAATATTCACACAAATATGGCCAAATGATTTGTGACAAAAATTCAAAGGCAATTCAATGGAGAAACGACGGTCTTTTCAACACACTGTGTTGGATTAACTAGACATTGACATGCAAAAAAAGTGTCTGCCTAAGCCTCACACATTATACAAAAATTAATACAAAATGCATCATAGGTGTAAATGTAAGACATAAGGCCAGGGACTTCCCTGGTGGAGCAGTGGTTAAGAATATGCCTGCCAATGCAGGGGACATGGGTTCGAGGCCTGGTCCAGGAAGATCCCACATGCCACGGAGCAACTAAGCCCGTGCACCACAACTGCTGAGCCTGTGCTCTAGAGCCCGTGAGCCACAACTACTTACTGAAGCCCGTGTGCCTACAGCCCGTGCTCTGCAACAAGAGAAGCTACCACAATGAGAAGCCTGCACACCGCAATGAAGAGTAGCCCCTTCTGGTCGCACCTAGGGAAAGCTCACGTGCAGCAACGATGACCCAACGCAGCCAAAAATAAATAAATAAATAAATTTAGATTTTAAAAAAACCTAAGGCTATAAAACTTCACAACAGGAGAAAACTTTCACAGGCTAGATGTAAGTATAGAGTTTTTAGACAACACACCAAAAGTACTATACAAAAAGGGGGGATGGTCAAAGTAAATAAATCGGACTTCATTAAAGTTTAAAACTTTTGTTCTGATAAAGAAAATGATAAGGGAATGGGAAGAATTACTGATCAGGAGAAAATATCTGCAAATCACATAGTTGACTAAGGACTTGTATCCATGACAGATGAAGAACTCTCAAAACCCAATAATAAGAAAACAACCCAATTAAGTAGCAAAAGAGGTAACCAGACATTTCAAAGAGGATATGCAGAAGATAATTAGTACATGAAAAAATGCTCAACATCATTATTAGCCATTACAGAAATGTAAATAAAACCAAAATGAGATACCACGACACATCTATTAGAGTAGCTAAAATAAAAACATCAACAATACTAAATGCTGGTGATGATGCTGACCATCTGGATCACTCAAAAATTACTGCTGGGATATCTACACGACCAAACGTAAAACAGACAGCTAGTGGGAAGCAGCCGCAGAGCACAGGGAGATCAGGTGGGTGCTCTGTGACCACCTAGAGGGGTGGGATAGGGAGGGGTGGGAGGGAGACGCAAGAGGGAGGGGATATGGGGATAAATGTATATGTATAGCTGATTCACTTTGTTATACAGCAGAAACTAACACACCATTGTAAAGCAATTATACTCCAATAAAGATGTTTTAAAAAAAATTACTGGTGGGACTTTAAAAATGGTTCAGTCACTTTGGAGATGAGTTTGTCAGTTTCTTATAAAGTTAAACATATTTATCATATGACACACACCAACTCTTTATTTGTTGGCGGGGGCAGGTGGGTGTGACTCCACAAGGCTACCATGGGGGTGGTTTTTTTGGTGCAACAGGATTATCCTATAACCTGACTGCGATGGAAGAACACAAATATATACATGTTAAAACTCAAAGAAATTTCTACCCCCAAAAAAGTCCATTTTCAAGCATATTTAATTCCATACTTTTATAATAAGCTAGTTGGCAGGAAGACATCAAGAACATGATAGACACCACTGTAAAGCAATTATACTCCAATAAAGATGTTAAAAAAAAAAAAAAGAACATGATAGAGTCATAAAGAAAAACAAGACTAACATCTTCCTCACCCTGTAACCCAAGTCTCTATAACATACTGTCCTGTGTGAATCCTGAAGACTCCCTTTTTCTAGGAGGAACAAACCAGGGGCCACCAGTTTATCTGAATGGCATGCCACTTTCAATGGATTTCAATACTCATTTATTTTGAAGGATGTTAAGAGAGATTTCCTATCTAGTAGTTTACCTGTATCTGACAGAGTATTGTAAGCTTTCCTGACCATCAATCTTTTTTATTTTTTTAAATAACTTTATTTACCTTTGACTGCATTGGATCTTCGTTGCTGCGCACAGCTTTCTCTACTTGTGGCGAGACAGGGCTACTCTTCACTGCGGTGCACACGCGTCACATTGTGGTGGCTTCTATTGTTGCGGAGCATGGGCTCTAGGCGGGTGGGCTCAGTAGTTGTGGTTTGCGGGTTCTAGAGCACAGGCTCAGTAGTTGTGGCACACAGGCTTAGCTGCTCCACGGCATGTGGGATCTTCCCCAACCAGGGCTCGAACCCATGTCCCCTGCTTTGGCAGGCGGATTCTTAACCACTGTACCACCAGGGAAGTCCCTGACCATCAATCTTAAAGCTTCTTCTTGGGCTTCCCTGGTGGCGCAATGGTTGAGAGTCCGCCTGCCAATGCAGGGGACACGGGTTCGTGCCCCGGTCCGCGAAGATCCCACATGCCGCGGAGCGGCTGGGCCCGTGAGCCATGGCCGCTGAGCCTGCGTGTCCAGAGCCTGTGCTCTGCAACGGGAAAGGCCACAACAGTGAGAGGCCCGTGTACCACAAAAAAAAAAAAAAAAAAAAAAAAAAAAAAAAGCCTCTTCTTTAAAATCAGGCTAATTTCCCTCCATTTTCTTCTTGGACTCAGTAACTTATCCCTATTTTGGTTATCAAATGAGCCCTATATTCATCCTTAAAATATACTCAATCTGAGTTTCCAATGAATGTATTTAAGTTAAATCCCCTTAAAGAGAAGGAAAGAGGTCTCAATGATGAAAACAGAGCTCCTGTGAAGAAGGTAAAAAAATAAGTTACCTACAAACCTATCACACCACTGTAAGTGTTTTGACTTTTGCCCTTCTGGGTTGTCCTTTTATGTGTGTTTTTAAATGGTTTATATGGGTAAATTAAACATTCTTAATTTTTTCCGTATTTTGAAATAGATGACTCATTTTCTCCTTAAACGGAAGTTTTCACTATTGTTTTTGTTTGTTTGTTTTTTTGGCCACGCCATGTGGCTTGTGGGATCTTAATTCCCTGACCAGGGATTGAACCCAGGCCAGTTAAAGTGTAAGTGCACTTTAACCACTGGACCGCCAGGGAATTCCCTTCACTATTGTTTACAGAAGAAACCCTCACTGTGGGGGGTGGGGGGAGAGAGACACAAATGTCCCATTAAATTATAGGTTAACTCTCACACCTCATTTTGATATCCACTGGGTTTGATCCACTATTGTTACACATCACAGCGTTAATAGAACAAAACTCACATTTGATTCAGTTCAACTGCTCTCTAATAGGTGTCACAAGAAGTAAAAACTTCAGTGTGGGACTCGGAGTTTTGTTATGTTTAAATGTACTTCTGTGCTTTCAAAAACAGGAAGAAAAAAAAAGTTGAGGGAGAGAGAAAAGGGAAGCATATAGGAGGGCAAGAAGCACCATGCCGTTTCCCCCATACTTTGCCCTATGCATCTCTTCCATTTGGCTATTCCTGACTTGGATCCTTCATAATAAACTGGTAATGGTAGCAAGAAGTAGGAGAGAGAAGCGGAGGTAGAAAGGGAAGGGAGGGCTTCCCTGGTGGCGCAGTGGTTGGGAATCTGCCTGCCAATGCAGGGGACACGGGTTCGAGCCCTGGTCTGGGAAGATCCCACATGCCGCGGTGCAACTAAGCCCGTGAGCTACAACTACTGAGCCTGTGCGTCTGGAGCCTGTGCTCCTCAACAAGAGAGGCCACGGTAGTGAGAGGCCCGCGCACCGCGATGAAGAGTGGCCCCTGCTCTCCACAACTGGAGAAAGCCCTCTCACAGCAACGAAGACCCAACACAGCCAAAAATAAATAAATTAATTTAAAAAAAAAAAAAGAAAGGGGAGGGAGAGCCCAAAGTACTGTGTAGGACACAAGGGTGATTTTTATCCTTATTCCTAAATCATCTTTGATCCCACCAGCGTTTTTGTTTGTTTTTTTGTTTTGGGGTGTTTTCTTTTTCTTGGCCTCCTTTTTCAGCTTGTGCTACTTGGTAGTCTACTTGGTGTATGAATGCCTTCTTCTAAATTACCCAAATGCCCTTCTAGAATAAAGTGTATGATTACAATTCGACTTGTTATTCTACCACTCATTCTTCGAAAAGTTTTATGCCAAGTGATGCCAAGCACTGAGGATAAGATAGTCTCCTGTGGCATAAGAAATACATATCTGGTCTTTGTCCCTGGTTTCTGACACAGAGCTCCTAAATCCCATAGAGTTTCCTGAATGATAGGAGTGACAGGAGTGTCTTTTATTCTGACGAGGTCAACTCTCAGTGGGCCCCTAGACAGCTTCAGGATGAAGGTCTGGTCGTCAGAAAGACTAAGGCATGATTGGAGGTTTGGAACTTACAGCCTCACTCCTCCACTTCTGGGAAGAAGAGAGGGGCTGGAGACTGAGTTAATCACTAATGGTCAGTGATTTAACCAATCACACATATGCATGGAAGTCTCCATAGAAACCTAAAAAGACTGGGTTCGGAGAGCTTCTGGGCTGGTGAATATGTGGCAATGTGGGGAGAATGGGAAGCGTGGAGAGAGCATGGAAGCTCCACGCCCCTTTCCCATACCTTACCCTATGCATCTCTTCCCCTTGGCTGTTCCTGAGCTGTACCCTTTATAGTAAATTATAGTAGTAGTAAGTAAAGCACTTTTCCTGAGTTCTGTGAGCCATTCTAGTGAATTATCAAAGAGGAGTGGGGGCATTGTGGGACCCTCCATCCAGATTTATAGTCAGCTAGGCACAAGGGTGAGGAGCCATGGCATCCCACTGCACCTGGCACCTGAAATGAGGGCAGTCCTGTGAGACGGAACCCTTAACCTGTGGTGTCTGACACTAAATCCGATAGTTAGCATCAGAATTAAATTGAATGGTAGGACACCTAGTTGTTGTTGGAGGGTCAGAGGAGTGGTACTGGAGAAGACACCATATATCTGATATCAGAAACGCTGTCAATGAAAATGACAAAGGTCCTCTCTCTCGATGTTCTCAATCAAGCCGACAAGGTTCTTACTTCACACTTAGGTTACCATTTTGCACAGAAAAGAACAAGGGTAGGTATTTTTTTTAAGGCTCTTGAGAGTTTAAAACAAAGATCTATTGGATCCTGTGCAGAAAAAAGATTTAAAGTTTAAAAAATTTTAAAGTTTTTTAAAAGTCACTTTGTTTGGCTGTTTGGCCACGAAGCAATGAAGTTTGGATAACTATTACATTATCTCCCACCCCCTAGTAGTTAACTTCTTTTCCTCTCAGTCTTAATTCATGGGATCGCACTTACTCCTAATCGCCAATCTAAACAGAAACAGATTGGTGTTTTGTGACTATCTACATGGGTGGCATGGGGTGGGAGGGAGGTCCAAGAGGGAGGGGATATACGTACACATACAGCTGATTCACTTCATTGTACAGCAGAAACTAACACAACATTGTAAAACAATTTTACTCCAATTAAAAAAAAAAAAAGAGGAAGAGACACAGGGATGTGTGCGCACAGAGGATAGGCCATGTGAGGACACAGTGAGAAGGCAGTCACCTGAAAGCCAAAGAGAAAGGCAAGAAACCAATCCTGTTGACACCTTGATCTTGGATTTCCAGACTCCAGAACTGTGAGAGAATAAGCTTCTCTTGTTTAAGTCAAAAAAAAAAAAAAAAAAAGAGCCAGAAACAGAGATTTACCAATTATTTCTTCTTTAATCTCCCATGACTTCAAGTGAATACTGCTGAAACCAAAAACCTCTATTTTTATGACCTTTCCTGTTTACAACCATAAGTAAACTGTTTGTGGTTGTGGATAGTTTAATGTAATTCAGACAGAAAGGACCAATTGTTTTCATTTGAAGAGTTACAGGACTCATTTGCAGATTATGAAATTGAAAGAGCAATTTCACAACTTGGCACTAACACAGAATCTTCAAATTAGTGCTCAGGCACCTCTAAAGACGATTTTAAAGCTTGAGAACACACAACAGTAGCCCTCCATGGCCACCCCTCCATAGGCTGGTTGTGCCTACAGGCTGTTTTTCCCATTTACAGCTGTTGAGATGCTTTAAATGGTTGATGTACGACTGACTCCTCTACAGGGTGGTGGCCATGGGTACAGGAAAGCACACCAAAGGCAACATGGGTTGTGGGGGCGGACCTTAAGGACACCGGGTATCCTGTGGCCAGAGAGCAAAAGGGAGGAGAGTGAAGGATAACCTCAAGGCTAAGCCCACATGATCTAAGTCATATTAAATTTCACAGAGAAAGCAAAGCGATGATTCGAGAGGGAAAAAAAAAAATCGGTTTTAGACACCTTAAATTCAATGGGTATTCAAGTGAATGTTTGCTTCCAAGTAGAAAGCAAAAACAAAAACAGTAGGAACAAATGGAACTTCTAAGAAAGGAAAAACAAAGGGTGCACAGAAATGTTCACATTTAAGAATGGAGAAGCACAAGTTGGGGAATAATACACAAGAGTAACCATGACTAAAACCTGCAGGGAAAGGAACTGAGGGCATAAATGCTGCAAAGAAAATGAAAAAACCGGGACACTTCCCTGGTGGTTCAGACTCCGCGCTCCCAGTGCAGGGGGCCCAGGTTCAATCCCTGTTCAGGAAACTAGATCCCGCATGCCACAACTAAAAGATCCCGCACACAGCAATGAAGATCCCGCGTGCCACAACTAAGACGTGGCGCAGCCAATTAATTAACTGATTAATATTTTTAAAAAAGAAAGAAAATGAACAATCAAGGAAATGCCAACACATGTGGTCCCAAGAGGAGCATGATCACACTGTGATCTCTAAATACCATTTCCCAAGAAAGCAGGCTTTTTGAAGAAACGGCCGATTCCACTCCTTGAAACAGAAAATGTACATGACAAACCTGGAATTTCTTAAACCAACAATCAAGGAAGCTATCAACTATTGAGGAAGCATCAAAAGGATAGGTCTCGGGCTTCCCTGGTGGCGCGGTCGTTGAGAATCTGCCTGCCGCTGCAGGGGACACGGGTTCGTGCCCCGGTCCGGGAAGATCCCACATGCCACAGAGAGGCTGGGCCCGTGAGCCATGGCCGCTGAGCCTGCGCGTCCGGAGTCTGTGCTCCGCAAGGGGAGAGACCACAACAGTGAGAGGCCTGCGTACCGCCAAAAAAAAAAAAAAAGGATAGGTCTCTCAGGACAGGATAATTTCAGTATCAATAAGAATGATTCCAGGGGTCTTACCTGGTGGCGCAGTGGTTGAGAGTCCGCCTGCCGATGCAGGGGACACGGGTTCGTGCCCCGGTCCGGGAAGATCCCACATGCCGCGGAGCGGCTGGGCCCTTGAGCCATGGCCGCTGAGCCTGTGCGTCCGGAGCCTGTGCTCCGCAACGGGAGAGGCCACAGCAGTGAGAGGCCCGCGGTGTACCGCAAAAAAAAAAAAAAAAAAAAAATGATTCCAGGGACTTCACTGGTGGCGCCGTGGTTAAGAATCTGCCTGCCAATATATATATTGCCAAATATATATTTTTATTATAAACCACAATATCACACCTGCACCCAAGGGATTCCCCGGGGCTCAAAGAGGGAACCAGCAGGCAAGGTTTTGTGCCACCTTTGAATAACTCTATCTATATTCACATACCAGGTTTCTGCCATACCATCTCGACTCTGAAGAAAAGAGAGAACTTTGAAAATCACCAACCCAGAACAGTGTTTTTCTGCTACTACATTACAACATCAAGATGTCTGCTGCAAAAGGCAACCTTTAAGGGACTTCCCTGGTGACGCAGTGGTTAAGAATCCGCCTGCCAATGCAGGGGACACGGGGTCGAGCCCTGGTCCAAGGAGATCCCACATGCCGCGGAGCAACTAAGCCTGTGCGCCACAACTACTGAGCCTGCGCTCTAGAGCCCGCGAGTCACATCTACTGAGCCCATGTGCCACAACTACTGAAGCCCACGAGCCTAGAGCCTGTGCTGCACAACAAAAGAAGCCACCACAATGAGAAGCCCACGCACTGCAACGAAGAGCAGCCCCACTTGCTACAACTAGAGAAAGCCCGCATGCAGCAGTGAATACCCAACATGGCCAAAAATAAATAAGTAAACAGTAATTTTAAACAGAATGCTTCCAGTAATTCTGAAACCCAAGTATGTTTAAACTCATGAGCTCATAGTTACACAAAAACTCACTGATTCAAAAACAAAAACAACTCACTGGTTACCCTTGTAGGATGCCAAGGCACCCAATATTTATAAGGTAGTAAATAAGCGGAAAGAATCAAGTATTTTTCCTATCTCTCCTACACAAACTGTATTTCAGTAGACTAATTCAATAGCTAGCAAGGCCAAGTTCCTCTTTACAAACGCATTCCGACTAAAACATGAAGAAACTGTAGAATTAGAGTATTACCATCCTGCAGCCACACGATAATGAATCTAAGCAATGATCAATGGCATTTCATAACCCAAATACAGACATTATGTACCTCCTGATATAAGAATACATCACCACCTATTACTCTGTCTTGTGCAAACAAACCAAAAGTGAACTTGAGTCTAATCCAAGTCCCACAAGGGTCAGAGGAACATGGTAAGTCACCATACATAGATGTAGTTCAGCAAAGTAAGTAAGAATGTGGAACATTCTGCAGAATAAACAACTTCAACAAATACACTACACCCCCCCAAAAAAAAGACATACCTATTGATAAAATGTCTTCAAAAAGATCTTATCTGGATCCTGACTCCATTTTTTAAAAAAGATAATCAAGGAAATATGAATGATTTGATTTGATATGTGAGAGTTACTATTCATTTAATACATGAATTTTTTAAAGAGACTGTTATGGGTTGAACTGTGTCTTCCCCAAAATTCAAAGAACGGAGTCTTAATTCCTAGTACCACAGCTCGACTGTATTTGGAGACAGGGTCTTTACAGAGGTAGTCAAGGTCATTAGGGTGGTCCCTAATCCAGTAGAGCTGGTGTCCTTATAAAAAAAAAAGAGAAATTTGGACACAGACACACATGGCAACAACACCATGTGAAGGGTGGATTTACACTGTCGCAAACCAAGGAACTACCCAAAGAGAGAGAGGCCTCAAACAAATCCTTCTCTCACAGCCCTCAGCAGGAACCAAATGTGCTGACATCTTGATATCAGACTTCTAGCCTCCAGAACTATGAGATAAGTTTGCTGTTTAAGCCACCCAGTGGTGTTTTGTTCGGCAGCCCTACCAAACTAATTTGGAGACATTTAACTTCTAGAGATGCATTCAGTATTTACTGAATTAAGTGACATGATGTCTAGGATGTACTTTATGTACAATAGTCTGGGAAAGGATGAAGAGGTTAGAGTTATTTAAAAAAAAAAAGAGACTGGCTATATATTGATAATGGTTGAAACTGAGTGTCATTATATTAGCCTTTCTTTTTGTTTATGTCTGATATTTTTTATAATAAAAAGTTTAAATAAAGGGCATGGAGATCTTTGAGATGACCATCCCAGAAGAACTATGAAGCACAGGACACAAGTCCAGGCATTGAGTGCAAGGGCATGGTAAACACGGGGAGAGAGCAGATTAGGAGCAGAAATACGTGTCTCGTACACCACTCATCTAGGGGTCATAGGGAAACACTGGTATTCCCCAAACACCTTGCACCAGCTCATCTCTCATGATGCAAAGCCTGGCCCATCCCAGAGCAACGATGCATGAAGAACTCTACCGTCCTCGGTTCTCTAAATGGAACAGTTTACCAATAACTTTCCCAAATAATCTGTCCAAGTCCATTCATCACTCATAACCACGTATTTCCTACAGACCTAGGGAGGATCCAGTTTCTACTGGCTTCACTGTCCAGCCTTCAGGGACATGGTGAAAGCAAATAAATGATGATAATTTTAAGAAATAGAAACTTACCTTTCAGGGAAAGTGTTCTGTTTGAGTAACCTGATTAAGAGCAGAAACTCTACCACTTTCCAGCTGCATGACCCTGGGCAAGTTACTTCACCTCTCTGACCTCAGCTGCCTCATCTGTAAAATGGGGACATGGGACTGTGGTGAAGATTAAAACAAGTTAATTCAGCACCTGGCACATTAGTGCTCAGTAAGAGTCAGCTATTTATTGGCCAGTGCTCAGAGTCAGGCCATGGAGAAGAAAGATTACCTATCAGTGTCAACAGTCTCATACTTGTTGTGTAAGTTCCTTCAGAATTACTTGATAGAGATCAACTACTTCTAACAACTTTTCATACTCAAATTCACTGAAGCCATGGTGATTTTCAAACAGTCCCACAAAACCTCTTCTTTCGGATTCCTGGACCCCATTCCAAAGTGTGGAGGGGGGCGGTTCCCACACCACCAATAAACAACTCTCAGGTACTAGATGCACGTCCTACAATCCAACTCATTTCTGACACTATCTACCTGGAGATAGAATCTGATTCCACAGGTTAACAGTTCAGTCCCGTAAGAATGCCCTCCACCCTTCAGAAGCCAATTGCAAGCCCAGGCTGTTACGTGTACTTCAGACCAAACAACTATAGACAGGAGGTTCCAACAACCCCTCCTTGGGTTTGATTAATTTACTAGGGCAGCTCAAAGAGCTCACAAAAAACATTTTACTTACTGGATCACCAGGATATAGTTTAGGAACAGCCGGATGGAAGAGGTGCCTAGGGAAAGGTGTGAGGGAAGGGTGTGCAGCTTCCATGCTCTCTCGAGTGCACCATTCACTCCACACTTCACCACTTTCCCCACATGTTCACCAACTAGGAAGCTCTCGAAACCCAGTCCTTTGGGGTTTTTATGAGGCTTCATTACATACGTATGATTGATTAAGCATTCGCATTGGCAACTAATTCAACCTCCAGCACCCTCTCCCCTCCCCGGAGGTAGGGGTGGGTGACAGCACACTGTGACTCAAAGTTCTAACCCTCTAATCACCTGGTCAGTAGCTCTCACCCTCAAGTGGTTTCCAAAAGTCATATCATTAACGTAACGAAAGACACCTTCATCACTCTCACCACTTACGAAATTCCAAGGGTTTTTAAGGAGCTCTGGGTCAGAAATGGACCAAGAGCAAATATATATTTTTATTATAAACCACAATATCACACCTGCACCCAAGGGATTCCCCAGGGGTCAAAGAGGGAACCAGCAGGCAAGGTTTTGTGCCACCTTTGAATAACTCTATCTATATTCACATACCAGGTTTCTGCCATACCATCTCGACTCTGAAGAAAAGAGAGAACTTTGAAAATCACCAACCCAGAACAGTGTTTTTCTGCTACTACATTACAACACCAAGATGTCTGCTGCAAAAGGCAACCTTTAAGGGACTTCCCTGGTGACACAGTGGTTAAGAATCCGCCTGCCAATGCAGGGGACACGGGGTCGAGCCCTGGTCCAGAAAGATCCCACATGCCACACAGCAACTAAGCCTGTGCGCCCCAACTACTGAGCCTGCGCTCTAGAGCCCGTGCTCTGCAACAAGAGAAGCCACCGAAATGAGAAGCCCATGCACAACAACGAAGAGTAGTCCCTGCTCGCCGCAACTAGAGAAAGCCCGCGCTCAGCAGCAAAGACCCAATGCAGTAAAAAATAAATAAATAAAATTAAGTTAAAAAAAAAAAAAAAGTACCAGCCTCATCTCACAAGGTGTCCTATTACAGTGTATTTTTCATTACAGTCTGAAACACATGCATCTCTCTAAAGCTTTAGCCCTTCTGCTAGAGAGTGGATGTAACTCACTTGAGAGTAATTTACAGGGAAGTTCAGCCTCATCCCACTACATCTTACCACTCATGCCACACTCCCCACCCCCAAACTTCAGAGAAAAAACTTCTTTTCACCACGAAAGAGGCCAAGGCTCTCTAACATTCCTTATGCCCTAGAAGTCAATTTTCTCCAAACTGGTTACTAGGGGGTGGGTTCAAACTAACAAGCCAAAGTGTTTCAATAAAGAAAGCATTCTGTTAGGGCAATCCTACGGCCCAACAGAAAAAGCCTTTTAAGATTTCCTACAAGATCTAAAAAAAAAAAAAAGATTTCCTACAAGATCTACTTACTTCCAAAAATTGCCTCAAGCTTACACAGAACAACCAAAAAGAACTTTGAAAGAGAAATCATTAAGATACCTCTGCTGAGGAAAAAAAGCAAAGAATATTTTACATTGCAATGTTCGACTTGTAGTTTTCATTTCATCATGGGCTTTCATTTTCAGCATACTGGTTACTTGCTTTCCATGTCAAGAACCAGAGACCAACCCCCTGGTATGTCAGAAGCCTGGATGCAATTTGAGGATGCTTTACTTATGAAGAGCCCCCCTTTAGTCCCCTATGTTTAGGCCAGGAGACAGCCTCCACTTCCTTTACTCAATCACACCAGACAACACATGTGGCAGAAAAATGGATCTTACAGTGTTGGAAACCTCTTCAGAGTTTCTTCCCAAGATATTCATCTTCTCACCTCAATTAAGTCCAGGAAAAAGCTGATATCCAGGCCTTGAGGTAAAGCCAACATACATTCTGCATTTTCCAGCAAGTTGTAATTTTAAATTATGCATTCCCCATAAGTATTTGTCAGATCATATATTCAAAATTTTGCCTCAGAAAAGAGTCACTCCAGGCATGGGCAGTCAGAGCCTTAAGATGCAAACCACTAACTCAATAAATAGCTCAGTCTGTTTTGCCAGACACTAACCTCTGTGGAAGCATCATTCTACTTTCAATATCTGACCCCCAAATGAGAACCTAACTTGCCCTTTACTCTAGACCCTTCATTTACATAATTAATGGGTGTTACATTTCCCTTCGGGGAGGGTATTCCCTTTTAACTTTTTATGAGTACTAATAACTTTGATTGGAGAATAGTATTAAGATGATGAGATTGGAAAAAATTCTCTTTGAGAAGTCCTTTCCTAAGGCCTTGGCAATTTATTTTTTAAATGAAGAAAGACACCCCTTAAATTCAGTAAATGGGGCCAACTTAAGACACTGAGTCAGGCAGAAGAAAGGCTTCTTCTCAAAGGTGTTTAAAGTCAAGTGTTCTGGGGCTCTATCCCTTCCTCACCTCTTTGTTGTTTGCCCAAGTTGTTCCCTCAAACCCTTATCACACACATTTACATCCCTTAGGGCGTCTGAGGATGCAGATCTGTCCAACATCAGGACTATTTGTAGAGAAGCCCCTTCCAGTTCTGGTCACACCACAGACCTATTCTTCAAGTACCTCAGGCAAGAGGGTTGGAGGGGGAGTAGAAACAGTTTCTTCTATTTCCCTTCTACATTCCACCTATTTGGGGGAAAAAACAAACCTACCTAATTCTCCAGCAGCAGGTCCTTCCAAAAGTTAGTTTCCCCATATCTTTATCTGCCAAAACACTTAAGCAGTGAAACATTTAGCCAGTCCAGAACACTTGAGTGCACTTTACCATCAACCAAAACTAATGGGCTAGAAATCATTTAAGCCCCATATGACACACAAAGCATGCATGACATGGTATTCCAAGAACTTGAGAGGAATCCCCGTGTGTCATTCAGCAGGATCTAGTGGTAAAAAGGTAATGTAAATAAGAAATAGAAACATAAAATAAAGTATCACAGCGGTATAAAGATAAACAACAATCCAGTTAGAGACCTTATATATAAAATGCCTCAAAGCACTGTTATCTCATGGTGTTTCTGCCATGGTCCCAGATTCTGTCATTTCTCTAATGACCTCACAGAAAATGGCTTAGAAGAGGACTGACAGAACAGGGAAGGAATTCTCACTTCTGGGATAGAACTGTGACTGGATATTTAGCTTTCAGTTCCAAATACACCTTCCAACTCTGTGATGCTGGGACTGGGACTCTGCCTTATGATCGCACCTCTGCCAGCCATTCCCTGGTGGTTTCTGTTGACAGAATGCACAAGAGGGGGACTAGGGAGCAGGAGTGGAGATGACACATGTTCCTTCCCGTTTATCAGCTGTTCCTATCAGCATCATCCAAACAGCCATGGGTTTCGGACTCTAGCTGCTCTGGGCATTCCCAGAACCAGCTTCATCACTTCCCTTCTTCCCCCATCCCAGGAACCAGCCACAGCCAGGGAGCAACCTTTGCTCACTCTCAGCTACTCGGAGCTCTTCCTTCAAGCTTCTAGGATCTGATAACCTCACCCTGTTCCCTTGACTCCTTTCCTCCCCACTCAGCCTTAGGGTGGGAGCTGCTAGAGTCGTCACTATCTATGGATTCTGTCTTTGCTCATTCAGCCCTCTAGCACCTGTGTAATTCTCCACATTTAATTCCCCCTGGTATAATACCTGTTTTTTGTGTGTGTGCTATAGGCTGCATCTGAGTTAAGCACAAGAACTTTAAGTTGGGAGGAAATGAATTTGTTGTTCATATCATACCTAAAATGTAGGGTACACTTATATGTACCAAGCATTTTTTAAGGGCTTGAGCATGCATAATCCTATTAACGCCCATAGCAACCCAATCAAGTGGCTATTATCATTCCCATGTTAGAAAGGAGGAAAATGAGGCTTCAAGAATTTTAAAAACTGGTTCAGAGATCACATATCTAAGTAAGCAATGGAGCTGGGATGTAATTCCAAGTCTGACGCCAAAAGCTTCCTGCAAAAAACTCTAAGGCTTTTCTAGATACTCCATGCTGCTCCTAAGGACTGTTTACATGGTTCACAAATAACTTAGTGCACATGTATGCTTGCTTTTTTGTTATTCTCATAGGTCTTATTCTGTAACAGTTCCCTTCCCTTTTAATATGCCATCACTTGATTACTAAACAATGTCATTTGTCCTGTAGAATGTCCCATATTCTGGAATTGGCTAGGTGTTTCTTCATGGCATCATTTCATTTGTGCCTCTACCTTCTATACTTCTTATAAACTCAAAGTCAGATTGAAACTGAATCCAGTCAAACCTCTATTTTTTTGACAAGAATATTTCATCTATGTTGCTATGTATTTCCTATTGCGTCAAATCAGGAGGCACGTAATGTCTGGTCATTACATTTTCAGTGATTCTAAGATTAATTAGTGGATTCAAAGTCTAATTTTTCCATTATAAAGGAAGTCCAGATATATAATTGCAAAATTATCACCTTCTATAAGGCTCTGGCACGACAGGCTCAGTGTGTACAAGTAAAATGTTACACAAAGTGACTCTTCAAAAAGGAAATAACAGATGGTGGTCAATCAAGTCTTCAAGGAAAGGAAATATCCCAATAGTTCATCCTACTCCTAACAAGCCCTCAATAGTTTTTGTTAATCAGTATTTCAAACCATCCTTTAAATTGTAAAGGGGTCAAAGGTCAAGAGTTTCAAAGTCTAGTTCCACGCTTCTTTAAATTCAGTATCTGTTCTTGCTTAATTCTTTGAACCCTGTGGGCCCGTATTTGCCCATTTGAAAATGGAGATAATGTCACCAACTTCACCTTACCTCAAAGGACTATGGGGGAGGGTAAAATGAAAAATTTTTTTTAAAGTTAGATATGGCAAATAAAGATTTATTCTCATAGATTAAATTTTACCCAGAATGAGGAAGAATGCAATGAACTAAAATCTTGAGAAGCCACCAAAACTAGAATCAACAATGCTCAAGAAGCCACTGCAATCTAAATTTGAAGAGATACTATGAAAGAATTAAAAGGAAACTACTACTTGCCTATAGCTGATATGCTAGTACACTAATAATTCACTTACTTAAAATTGGCTGCCACCATTTGACTCTTTCATTGAAAGCTACATTACACTAGATATAGTTCCCAAATAGAAAATCATATTTAACATAGCCCATGTTAAAATGAAGGGATTAATTAACATGTACACGCTACTATAAATAAATAACAAAGACCTACTGTAGAGAACAGGGAATTATATTCAATATCTAGTAATAACCCATAATGGAAAAGAATCTGAAAAAGAATATACGTATATATTGGGTTGGCCAAAAAATTCATTCAGGTTTTTCCGTAAGAGGTTATGGAAAAACCAGAATGAACTTTTTGGCCAACCCAATATATATATGTGTATATATATATATGTATATAAAATTGAATCACTTTGCTGTACGCCTGAAACTAACACACTGTAAATCAACTATACTCCAATTAAAAAAAAAAACAGGACTTCCCTGGTGGTGCAGTGGTTAAGGGTCCACCTGCCGATGAGGGGGACGTGGCTTCGCGTCCCGGTCCGGGAAGATCCCACATGCCGCGGAGCGGCTGGGCCCGTGAGCCACCGCTGCTGAGCCTGCGCGTCCGGAGCCTGTGCTCCGCAACGGGAGAGGCCACGGCAGTGAGAGGCCCGCGTACCGCAAAAAAACAAACAAACAAACAAAAAAAAACAAATAAAAAAGGGGATTAAACCAGTAATCTTGATACCATGACACTTGATTAAAGGACTCATCCTCCAAGATACTGAATTTCCTAAACAAATGTTAAACTAAAACAAGAAAATGCATTGAGTTTAATGTCACTGTTTCTATCTACAAAAGTATACCTTTTATACATTATTTAACTTGAAAAATATTCAACATAGACCAAAGAACCAAGTCCTGCAAAGATTAAATTCAATAACATTGTTCTGAAAATAAATGTGCTGTAAAATATTCTGAGAATAAGTGATTTGTTACAAACTGGGACCTTGGAGAATCAGACCTCAGGCCAGCTTTCCTAAACTCACCACCGAAGAAACCTTTTAACCATTCTTTGCATTTTGATGAAGGTTCTGGTTTAGTGACTCTTCAAATGTCATTTTAGAACACTAATGTGAAACACACAAAGCTAGTTACTCTTGATTTTTAAATTAAAAATACACAAAAGCTGAGTAGTTTTCCCTGCACCACCTTCTCCAAAGTAGCTTTTAAGAATTTTCAGGTCCACCATCTGGAAGAGTCAACAGACATTTCCTTTTATCTTTTCAACTACTGGGGTCTCAAATTCTCACCATGACATCATCAACATGGTTTGGAAATTGCTGACACAGGCTATTCAATTGTACTAAAGGTTTGTGTTTATATACAATTACTACAGTGCCACCATGTGAGCAAAAGAAAGCATAGTAACATTTTTAAATAAAGCATAAATAGCAGTATTTGCTCTTTAAAAAATTGCCAAGGAGGGAACTTCATATTTAAATACAATTAGCAAAACTCATCAGAAAGATCTCAAACAAGGTTCTGTGGGATGTGATTGAATGAGCAAGTTTACCCAGTTACCCCAGAACTTATTTCAACTTTAAGTATCTCAAAGAGCAGATTGTTTTCAGATATAGTATACTCTTACAAAGAAAAGCCCAATGCAAGACACAGAACCTAAAAGAGAAGAACCATGTGTGTTCTAGCACATCCAGGAGTTGGAAGGAGAAAAACTACCAACAGGCTTAGATACTAAAATCTTAGTTTTAAATATAGAAATTCTTACCTCCCACTGTAAATGAGGCGGGATATTTCGTATCTGAAGTTTCCGAATCCTGCAGAAGAATTAAAATGTCTTTTAAAAGAAAAAAAAAAAAAAGTAAAAGCAGAAGATATTAATAGCCAACATGGATGCTTAGAAACTACTTAAAATACTTTATATTAATTACAAACTAATATATAATAGGAAAAGGCAGTCCAAGAAGGAAAAAGGAGACAAAGTTATCAAAATATGCATACTGAGACCATTTGGAAATCTAGCATCATTGGATTGTTATGGCTTATTCTAAAAGCCACTAAAATTGGCAGATACATTGTTTGAAAAACATTTCATCTGATGACTATATTCTAAGTTCAAACCCTTTAGCCTCAAAGTAAGCATCCCAGAACACAAACAAAGCCTTAGTCCAGATGTTCTTAATCTGAGATCACAGCCAAGGGGTCCATGGACAGAATTCAAGGAACTTGGATAGGAGGGGTGGGGTATGGGGGAAATCACATGTTTATTTTCACTATCCCCTAACTGAAATTTAGCACCACCTTCAATTATGGATGTTGGCATCAAACAACAGTAGAATTATATGACTTGTACTTTTGACGTTAAAATAAATCAGATATTTTCATATCACTTACGTTGTTGCAGATCTTTAAATATCATGTATAATCACTACTGTGAAAGTTAGCTGTGTTGCTAGAACTTTTCCTTATTATGTTAAGAAATACATGCTACTATGAGCTTTAACATTATTCTAACTGTATTTCAAAATAATTCCCTTTATAATCCCATGTGTTTTATTTTATGCACTTAAAAATACCTTAAGAGGTCCATACTTTTCAGGCTGCCAAAGGAGTCCTTGGCACAAAAAACATGAAAAATCCCCTACCTTAGTTCGAATGCCTACACATATACCTATACATATGCTATGTATATAAAACACAAAATGTATTTTATATAATAATAAATCTATTGTAATATACATCCCTCTTCTTCTACCCCCTCCTCAATACTATCAGAGGGAGGGCAGAATGAAGGAAGGAAGGAACATGAATTATGTGAGACTGTACTAGGGATACCACATACCAGTCACACTCTTAGAGGGAAAGGAATTTACAGTCAACTAGTTATTTTTTAAAAAAGAGAGAGACTAGCAACTGGGCATGACATCTCAAGTGAAATAATTTTTTAACTTCTAGAACTATAGTTAATTTCCTTTTCTGGGTCAAACGATCCACTTTTAAGTACCACAGCAAAACACCAGCTGGGACTACATTCACAGCCTACTCCTTCGGCTCTCCCATTCACCCCAAAGCTTAAGAACAAATAAATGCCACAGACACCGCCTATCCCTTATGGAACTCTAAAGAACATGTAGATTAACAAACTCAGGTACATCCTGTTTATAATGATAAAACAGACGATGAAGGAAAAATCATTTTACATTATTTTTATAAGACAGTGAAACAAAGCACAATCACCAAGGGCAATATATCAAAGAGATAGTGACAGAATGCCAATTTAAGAAAAAATTTTCAAACACCACATAGTCTTAGAATTTACACATGTTATTCTGGGATTTGTTTCAAAAATAACTCATGTGCTAAAAAAAAAAACTCGTGCTAGTAATTGTTAAAGCTGCAGGATGTGTACTGTATCTCTGCTTTTGTATAAGTTTTATATTTTTCTATAAAAGCCTTAAAAAATATACCCTAATAAAAACATTCCTAAAACATAGATTTCAAATCTGCCATGTATTGCTTTAGGTAGCAGAAAAGTTACTCACACTGTGTAAATACTTACCCTGGGTAACCAAGGAAGTAAGAATTATTAACTATACATTGCAAGTACTAATCTGTCTTAATCAAGCATCTGATACAGTAATAAATTACAGCACAATGTTAAGAAACTAAGTATTCATCTCTACTGGACTCATTTTTCTGGCAATATATATTACCAAAAAATTTTCCCAAAAGCACACACAGAAGTGTACATAGAGAGTTACGGTCACCTAGCAGGTAATTATTCATTATTAAAACAACAAATACCGGGGGCTTCCCTGGTGGCGCAGTGGTTGAGAGTCCGCCTGCCGATGCAGGGGACGCGGGTTCGTGCCCCGGTCCGGGAAGATCCCACATGCCGCGGAGCGGCTGGGCCCGTGAGCCATGGCCGCTGAGCCTGGCGCGTCCGGAGCCTGTGCTCCGCAACGGGAGAGGCCACAACAGTGAGAGGCCCGCGTATCACAAAAAAAAAAAAAAAAAAAAAAAAAAAAAAAAAAAACAAATACCTACTTCACAGGGTTCCCAAGAACTTCTTTAAATAGGATACTATTTTTTGTACATTAGAAGTAATCCATTAGCCATGTTTTCCCCACACATTCTTCAAAATGTACATCCGACACCCATTTACTTATTAGAAGTTACTCCAGAATAATTATTTCCCTTAAATGGCTGTCCCTTTTCCATTATCTGATTCTCTTGTGTTTCATTTTAGACAAATACCAGGATTATTTTCATACAATTAGTGTTTTGACATCTAGCAGTGTTCTTTCCCACTTACCCAGTAACTAATGTTAAACTCTGCAGTTTCATCTCTAGCTCCTCTCCCCATGGTCCACTCTGATCACTACAAGAGCCAAAAGGCCCAGCATTAAAAAAGTCTAAGCAAAGGCATGAATTCTCATCTAGTACATAAACACAAACCTCTGACCTGGAAGGTATTTGAGAAAAACGACCCCACTCAGCTGTACTAATCAAGTTGGCTATACACAGTTAAAACACTATCACCTGGACTTCCCTGATGGCGCAGTGGTTAAGAATCCACCTGCCAATGCAGGGGACACAGGTTTGATCTGTGGTCCAGACGATCTCACATGCCTCAGAGCAACTCAGCCCGAGCAACACAACTCTGAAGCCCAAGCCCCTAGAGCCCTTCTTCCGCAACAAGAGAAACCACTGCAATGAGAAGGCCGCGCACTGCAATGAAGAGTAGCCCCCGCTCTCCACAGCTAGAGAAAGCCTGTGCACAGCAACGAAGACCCAACACAGTCAAAAATTAATTAATGAAAAAAAACAAAAAACCACTATCACCTGTTTTCTTGCCTCTCATCTCCCAAATGAGCTTTTAGAAATAGGTTATATTTGGGTTTGATGCTAAATACTTAAGAGTCAAGAAAACAGATACTGTTTTCTAGTGTGATTACCCACTTATTAGAGTTCAATTTAACTATCTGCAAAGAAAGTTGGTGTTTCACCTCCTCTATCACACCCTGTAACAGCAGGGATTCATTAGGCTGTCTTGTTCACTGCTGCATTCAGAGTCTGGAACAGTGTTTGGCACCTGAGAAGCACTCAATTGATACTTAAATTAACATTTGTTATAACATATAGAAGGGGTAGAAGACACAAGACTCATGGATCCACCATCCAGAAACTAACATGATTTTATTACAGCTCATGGGGGAGTGAGAAGAACAACAGCCACAATGAAGTTTGAAAACAAAAACAGGAAAATACCGATTTAATCTCTTGTGCTATTTTAAAAGAAAACTTCCACACCATCTACTTATAAGTTAATCATATAGAATTTAAGGGTCCCCCCCCCACAGGAAAAAATGAGGTAAGGTTTAAGCTCTCATTTAACCTTTAAAAAATGCTTACTGTGCTTGAAATAGTTGCAATAAAATTCAGTACTCTTTTTTTTAGAGGGGGCTGCGCTGGGTCTTCGTTGCTGTGCACAGGCTTTCTCTAGTTGCGGCGAGCGGGGGCTACTCTTTGTTGCGGTGCGTGGGCTTCTCATTGCAGTGGCTTCTCTTGTTACAGAGCACGGGCTCTAGACGCATGGGCTTCAGTAGAAGCAGCACTCGGGTTCAGTAATGTGGCTTGCGGGCTCAGCAGTTGTGGCTCGTGGGCTTTAGAGCACAGGCTCAGTAGTCGTGGCACACTGGCTTAGTTGCTCCGAGGCATGTAGGATCCTTCCGAACCAGGGATCGAACCCGTGTCCCCAGCAGTGGCAGGCGGATTCTTAACCACTGTGCCATCAGGGAAGTCCCTCATTATTTATTAAAAGCTGGTTTAATTACAGGATAAAAAACCAATAAAGGTCATGTAGACTCCTAAGGGCATCTTCAAAAGTTTTAGTAATAAATGGAACTGATTTAAATTGCTTTTATGGAAGTTTTCAAATTGACACCAAACTAGAAAAATCATATCAACCTCCATATGCCTGTATCAGTTACCAAGTATGATCACCTGATCTTTTTTATCTATACTCACACCTGTACCAACAAGTCCCACTTACATGGCCTGTCACACTACAGTACATCTGTAAATACTGACAAAAGGAACTTTTTTTGTTTAAAATTAACTATATCACCATTATTGCTTCTAAAAGTGATTAACAAAAATTACCTGAGAACAAATACCCACACGCTGTTTATTTCCAATTGCTTAATAACTATCTTTTTACTGTTGGTCTGTTCATATCAAGATCCCAACAATATGCCCACATGTGCAGAGTCAACATCTCTTAGGTCTCTTGGATATAAGAGTTCCCCTTCACTCTGTTTTCTTGCTATTTATTTGGAGGTCCAGGTAATAAATCCTATGCAGTTACTCATTCTGGGTTTTACCCATTGCATCCTCTTTGTGTCCTTTTAAGTAATTGTTTGCTATGTTAAATTTGATATACAATGATGTGTAATATCTTTACATTACAAAGCATAAGACATATATGAACCCACCTCACCAAATCAGAACAAGACAATTGAAATTACCATGCTCTTCCCTCACCCCAATGCCTGCCTCCTAGAAAGTAACCATCACCCCCAATTTTTGTCATTCTCATGCTTTTTATATTAGCATCTTCCTTTTTTTTTTTTTTTTTTGCGGTACGCGGGCCTCTCACCGCTGTGGCCTCTCCCTCTCCCGTTGCGGAGCGCAGGGTCCGGACGCGCAGGCTCAGTGGCCATGGCTCACGGGCCCAGCCGCTCTGCTGCATGCGGGATCTTCCCGGACCGGGGCACGAACGCCTGCAACGGCAGGCGGATTCTTAACCACTGCGCCACCAGGGAAGCCCCGTATTTTTTAATTTAGCTGGAGTTCTTCCAGAAAGAACAACTTTCCTTTATCACATATTTGGATACGCTGAACTACAGTAAGTATAGTAAAGGCAGGATGAGTATTTGATTCTTTCCCCTCTGCACTTGGCTGTGGGCTGCTTGTCACGTCCCCATGCTCACTGCTGACTTCACTCACAGCTGTGGGAGACAGTCCCAAGCACAGTGAAGTTGTCCCGCCTCCTTCCACCCCTAAGCACACCCTTAGGCATCTCTGTTTCACCTCAGGTTTTTCACCAAAGTCTCAGCAGAGTTCAAGAACAGCCCAGAAGAATGTAAATGGATACAGCCACTATGGAGAACAGTATGGAGGTTCCTTTAAAAACTACAAATAGAACTACCATACGACCCAGCAATCCCACTACTGGGCATATACCCTGAGCAAACCATAATTCAAAAAGTCATGTACCACAATGTTCACTGCAGCTCTATTTACAATAGCCAGCACATGGAAGCAACCTAAGTGTCCATCGACAGATGAATGGATAAAGAAGATGTGGCACATATATACAATGGAATATTACTCAGCCATAAAAAGAAATGAAACTGAGTTATTTGTAGTGAGGTGGATGGACCTAGAGACTGTCATACAGAGTGAAGTAAGTCAGAAGAAGAAAAACAAATACCATATGCTAACACATATATATGAAATCTTAAAAAAAAAAAAAAAAGGTTCTGAAGAACCTAGGGACAGGACAGGAATAAAGATGCAGATGTAGAGAATGGACTTGAGGACATGAGGAGGGGGAAGGGTAAGCTGGGATGAAGTGAGAGAGTGGCATGGACATATATACGCTACCAAATGTAAAATAGATAGCTAGTGGGAAGTAGCCACATAGCACAGGGAGATCAGCACGGGGCTTTGTGACCACCTAGAAGGGTGGTATAGGGAGGGTGGGAGGGAGATACAAAAGGGAGGAGAGATGGGGATATGTGTATATGTATAGCTGATTCAGTTTGTTACAAAGCAGAAACTAACACACTATTGTAAAGCAATTATACTCCAATAAAGATGTTTTAAAAATAAATAAATAAATAAAACACGCTTTGTCAAAAGGGAGAATTAAAAAAAAAAAAAAGAACAGCCCAGAAACAGAGGAGAGATGAAATCCTCAAGACAATATGTAATTTACAGAGGAGAACGTTGCAAGCCAGTAGATAAATGCCCCAGTCTTCCACCTGGGAAGCATTCTGCACATTTCTCAAAGGTCCTATTTCCTTATGGCAACCTCAATAAAGTGCCCTTCATTGGCTTGTCCTAAACCTCCATTTCACTCTCCCCATTCCCTCACTCTTGCTTCTTGAAACCATCTCCAAAATAAACCAGCTTCATGCAAATCCTCATTTCGGCGTCTTTTTTTTTTTTTTTTTTTTTTTTTTTTTTTTTGTGATACGCGGGCCTCTCACTGTTGTGGCCTCTCCGGTTGCGGAGCACAGGCTCCGGACGCACAGGCTCAGCGGCCATGGCTCATGGGCCCAGCCGCTCTGCGGCATGTGGGATCTTCCCGGACGGGGGCACGAACCCGTGTCCCCTGCATCGGCAGGCGGACTCTCAACCACTGCGCCACCAGGGAAGCCCCAATGTCTTCTTTCAAGAGTTCGAAGACATCATTATTTCAAACTTTTCAAAATAATGAGTTGGTCCCCTGGCATCGTCCAAAGATGACCAAATGCTAATTTTTTTTCAGTAACATTATGGATTCACAAATATTTTGTGTGTATTGACCCACTGCATTAATTCCTTTTGATGCTCAAATTGCCCCATCTTTGGTTAATCAGCAGAGGCCTCTTCACACTGATCCTGTATCTTTTGAAATGACTCCAGCAATCTGAGAGCTTTTTCGCTTTTATGATAATCCAGGTTCAACTTGTACACTTCCTGCCCCCATCTGCAACCAGTTTCATCTACATGGAGCACTGGTTCCTTTTAGTCAGAAATAATACGAGACACAACCTGGGTGCTCACTGTTATTGGGCTGATTATCACTCCTAGGCCAGAGCTAGACAATACCCATTTTGTTTGAAAGAGAAATAAAACCATGTGTCCATGGTGATTACAGTCATCCTTCCAAATTCACAGGGGATTAGTTCCAGAAGCCCCTCAGATACCAAAATGCACAGATGCTCAAGTGCCTTATATAAAATGGGTAGTATCCCATATACTTTTTTTTTTTTTTTTTCGGTACGCGGGCCTCTCACTGCTGTGGCCTCTTCCGTTGCGGAGCATAGGCTCCGGATGCGCAGGCTCAGCAGCTACGGCTCACGGACCCAGCCGCTCCAAGGCATGTGGGATCTTCCCGGACCGGGGCACGAACCCATGTCCCCTGCATCGGCAGGCAGGCTCTCAACCACTGCGCCACCAGGGAAGCCCTATTTTATTTTTAATTTATTTATTTTATTTTTGGCTGTGTTGGGTCTTTGTTGCTGCGTGTGGGCTTTCTCTAGTTGCGATGAGCGGGGGCTACTCTTCATTGCAGTGCGCCGGCTTCTCATTGCAGTGGCTTCTCTTGTTGCAGAGCACGGGCTCTAGGCATGTGGGCTTCAGTATTGCGGCACGCAGGCTCAGTAGTTGTGACTCACGGGCTCTAGAGAAGACTCAGTAGTTGTGGTGCACGGGCTTAGTTGCTCCACAGCATGTGGGATCTTCCCGGACCAGGGCTCCAACCCGTGTCCCCTGCTTTGGCAGGCGGATTCTCAACCACTGCGCCACCAGGGAAGCCCCCATATACTTTTTTTTTTTTTTTAACATTCTTTTTTTTAAAATTTATTTATTTATTCATTTATTTAATTTTTCGCTGCACTGGGTCTTCGCTGCAGCACGCGGGTTTCCTCTAGTTGCTGAGAGCGGGGGCTTCTCATTGCGGTGGCTTCTCTTGTTGCAGAGCACAGGCTCTAGGTACGTGGGCTTCAGTAGTTGTGGCACACAGGCTTCAGTAGTTGTGGCTCGCGGGCTCTAGAGCGCAGGCTCAGTAGTTGTGGTGCATGGGCTTAGTTGCTCCGCAGCATGTGGGATCTTCCCAGACCAGGGCTCGAACCCGTGTCCCCTGCATTGGCAGGCGGATTCTTAACCACTGTGCCACCAGGGAAGTTCCCCCATATACTTTAAATCATCTCTAGATTACTTATAATACCGAATGCAATGTAAATGCTATGTAAATAGGTGTAAATACAATATAAATGAGATGTAAACAGTTGCTCCCAAAAGGCAAATTCAAGTTTTGCTCTATGGAACTTTCTAGATTTTTTTTCCCCAATTATTTTTCATCTACAGTGGGTTGAATCTACGGATGCAGAACCCATGTATATGGAGGGCCAACTGTTATTTTCAATTCAAATTTTAGATTACTAAGTTTTTGCCAAAAGTCTTTGACATTTACATCTTTTTTCCACATTAAAGCTTGACACCAGGTATAAATAAGAATGTAAACAAGAAAATGCTTTATGTCTGTTATGGACTGAATGTTTATGTGTTCCCCCCAAATTCGTATGTTGCAGCCCTATCCCCCAATGTGATGCTGTTAGGAGATGGGGACTTTGGGAAGTATTTAGGCTAAGTGAGGACAGAAACATGGAGCCCCCATAATGGGATTACTGTTTTTCTAAGAAGACAGACCAGAGCTCTGTTCGCTGCACACACAGAGGAAAGATTATGTGACCTCACAGCAAGAAGGCATCTGTCTATATAAGCCAAGAACGGGGCCCTCAGCAAGAACCCAAAGAATCTGTGTGCACCTTGACCTTGGACCTCCCAGTCTCCAGAACTGTGAGAAATAAACATCTGTTAAGCCATCCAGTCTATGGTATTTTATTACAGCTGCCCAAACTGCCTAAGACAATGTCTGTTATCTCACGTAACCCTCCCAATCAGCATTTTATAGACTCAAAGACAAAAGCACAAGTTTATCTTGCCCAAACACACCCTGCTAATGAGTGGCAGGGTCAGAATCCAGCTCCTGGCATTCTGGATCCACAGTCTATCCTCCTAACTATATTCCTTCTTACTGATTTCACTTATAATCCAACCAATAACGTAACCATTATCAAAACAACTTCAGAAAAATTACAGGTTGCGTGTTAAACCCAAAGGTCAAAGATATGCCAATCTCAAGCAAAATTTTCACTTTGCTCCACAGCTTTAAACTGTACAATCAATTCACATACTAAAACTCAATATTGACATTAAATGGACAAGGTTACATATGAATACCAAGAAAGTCAACTATGCTGGAAACTCAGCTAATTCAACTGCCTCAAGATATTATGAAAATTGTATACACTGGCACCTAGGCCCTTAAAGCTAGTCATTTCATGCTAAGTCGTACTGCAAGACAAACAAGTGTATAGACTTGCAACCTTCCATCCAAACCACCTGTAAGTCCTAAATGTTCATTTTCTTCATCTTGTTTCTCCCAAAAGGCCATCCTCCTTTCTTTCTTTCTACTATTACTTATACAAATCAAGAGAATCACCACTTTCCCACATCACAGATATAAAGAGGCCAAGGCTTGGATCATGATCTAACACAGCTGAAGACAGGAAGAGAAAACCAAGTCTAACTTAACTTCTAACATTTTCCTCTTTGCCTTGATCTCTTACACGAAGAGCTGGGACACATGGTCCATATGTGTACTGGTCATTTTTCAAATAAAAAGACAAACCTCTGTACTCAGAGCAGTATGGCCTGGCCTCTTCAACCTGTCACTTGCAGGCACTCTGAACCGGCTGCAGATTTTCATTCTTAGCTGTGCCCAACCAACACAAACTATGCCCAAAGAGGAAGTCCAACCTGGCCAAATTCAATACAATTATTTGTACTAATTGCAGTATTCAATACTGTAATTATATCTATCCTGGCTTGTTTTATACAGTTAAGAATTAGCTCCTTAAAAAGTCAACCTCAATTTTTTTTTTAACGCAGAATACTCCAAGTAGATGAATACCAGGGGAGATGATGCATTTCAGATTGCTGGTGATAAGTGTCAACTGGCATAACGCTGCCTCATGACTGACTCGGCAGTCTCTTATCAAATCCTCAGACTAGAAATGCAGCCTCTCAAGCATTCTCCTCCTCAGTCTCTCTCTAGATAAAGCTGCAACAGACTCAAAAACGTTTGTAAACAGGTAAAACTGGGAAGAACCCAAATGTCCAGGTAAAAGGGATAAGCTCAAAAGAAAAAAAAAAAAGTATCCCTGCAAAATATATATATATATGTATATATATATATATATATATATATATATATAAAACATCAAGGATAGAAGTGTTCCACACCTTGATAGTGGGTGTACTTTCACAGGTATATACAGCTTTCAAAACTCATTGCGCCAGGGACTTCCCTGGTGGTCCAGTGGTTAAGACTGCGCTCGCAGAACTTCCTTAGTGGCGCAGTGGTTAAGAATCCGCCTGCCAATACATGCAACACGGGCTCGAGCCCTGGTCGGGGAATATCCGACATGCCGTGGAGCAACTAAGCCCATGCGCCACAACTACTGAGCCTGAGCTATAGAGCGTGTGTGCCACAACTACTGAAGGCCACGCACCTAGAACTCGCGCTCTGCAACGAGAGAAGCCGCAGCAATGAGAAGCTCACGCACCGCAACCAAGAGTAGCCCCCACTCACCGCAACTAGAGAAAGCCTGCGCACAGCAACAAAGAACCAACCCAGCCAAAAATTAATAAATAAATAAAAAATCAAAAAACAGACTCACAAATATAGAGAACAGACTTGTGGTTTCTAAGGGGGAAAGGGGTGGGGGAGGGAAAGTTGGGAGGTTGGGATTAGCAGATGCAAACTATTATATATACGATGGATAAACAACAAGGTCCTGTTGTATAGCACTGGGAACTAAATTCAGTATCCTGTGATAAACCATAATGAAAAATACGAAAAATATATTTATGTATAACAATCACTTTGCTATACAGCAAAAATTAACACATTGTAAATTAACTATACTTCAATAAAATTAAAAAATAAAGAGATGTCATTCCACGGGTGGTCTAAGGATCATCTACATTAGAATCACCAGGAGGATTTACTTAAAATGAAAATGCCCAGGCCCTAATACAGACCTCCTAAATCAGAGTCTCTCAGGATGGGGCAGGGAAATGTGGTTTCACACTCACTTAAGTTCGGTGGCCACTGAGGTCTATTTAACAGAACAAGCCCCGTGAAGGCCAAGTCATTTCTACCTTATTCACTATTGTATACTCCAGTGCTTAGCAGATTTCCTGGTTCATAACAGGCAATTACTCAACAATGCTTCAATAAGGAATAAAGAAACAAAAGTCTCTCTCTTTTTTTCTTTTGCGGTACGCGGGCCTCTCCCTGTTGTGGCCTTTCCCGTTGTGGAGCACAGGCTCCGGACGCGCAGGCTCAGCGGCCATGGCTCACGGGCCCAGCCGCTCCGCGGCATGTGGGATCTTCCCGGACCAGGGCATGAACCCGTGTCCCCTGCATCGGCAGGCGGACTCTCAACCACTGCACCACCAGGGAAGCCCCACAAAAGTCTCTTTTAACATTACAGTTCTAAGTGAGAATCTAAGGTGATTTTTCTGTCATCCCTCAGCTCCCACATCTTCATGGGAATAATATCCATGTCCCACTAAGTAAAACAGAGGTATTTATCTTTTAAAGGTGCACACTATCATCTTCATCTATGTAGAACAGTCTGACAGCCCTAAGTGTATGGACGGAAACTTGGTAGAGTCCAGGAAAGGCTGAATGTTCTTCTATGTGCTGTTGTTATTACTAATGCCTGCAAATATGCACTGCTATCTCTTTTTCTTGTAGGAGACTATATGTCCCTTCAATGGAGGAATATAAAGTTCTTGACCTTCATTAGGATATGTGCAAGGAAGATGACAGATCACTTTGAAAAATAATAGTTGAATTAATAGGACACAAACTGATCCTTGATTCCTGAATAACCAAAACATTTCTCTAGTCTTCACATTGAGAAACTGAAAATGTGTCTTTAACCAGAAAAGTCACAAGTATTTCAACCAACCACAGAAATGCATGTAGTTGAACATCAGGGACAGTGTCTATTTAAATAAAAGACCCAGTGCCTGTATGACTCTTTGAAAAGTGTAGGGCTGGGGGCTTCCCTGGTGGCGCAGTGGTTGAGAATCTGCCTGCTAATACAGGGGACACGGGTGCGAGCCCTGGTCTGGGAGGATCCCACATGCCGCAGAGCAACTGGGCCCGTGAGCCACAACTACTGAGCCTGCTCGTCCGGAGCCTGTGCTCCGCAACAGGAGAGGCCACAACAGGGAGAGGCCCGCCTACCGCAAAAAACAAAACAAAACATAGTATACTTGATACTCAAAGGCAAAACTGATTAATTGAATTTTATTTCCATTTATCAAGGTAATTTCAGGATCATACAACATTTTATGTGGAATACTTATTTTCCACATAAAAGTCCCCACCACTAAGTAAACTATATCTTCAAGAAGAGGTGTTTTAAAGGACTAAATTTTTTAAAGTGCTGCATTTTGAACATAGGGATATCTCTGTATTAATGTTTTATTTCACATTACTGATACCTGGATGTGGTCTTTACCCAAGACAAATCCTTGGATTTGTTTTTCTGTTTGTTTTGCTTTTTTAAGTGAGAAAGTTACAGTTGGTCATTATCAAGTTATATCATCTTCTCATCAACTTTAGCAACTACAACAGTCCCAATACAACTGACAGTTTGAACAATGAAGTTTAGATGCCTTCTTGTTTCCAAGAAGTAGAGTTATACAATTCACATGGTTTATATTTCTAATTTTAATATTTTGTATAATCAAGCAAATAAAATAACAATTGTTATTGCTTTCAAGAGAATCAGTATGAAAATTCTGTTTTATGTAATTGAAGATTTTTTTTTCTGATTTGGGTTTTTTTTAAATTGAAGTATAGTTGATTTACACTGTTGTTAGTTTCTGGTATACAGCAAAGTGATTCAGTTATACATATTATTTTTCATATTCTTTTTATTATAGGATATTATAAGATATTGAATATAATTCCCTGTACTATACAATAGGACCTTGTTGTTTATTTTATATATAGTGGTTTGTCTGTAGCAAGAAAACAAAGATATATAAGTTTAATCCAAATATCTCTGACATTCCTCATCCAAGGCAACTCAATTCTTTTCTTCCAAGATATAACCATACTAGACTTTGCAGATAACCTTGCACTATCATTATACACAAAAACACACTATGACTAACATCTCCATGCCCATGGAGGACACAAGTCTCCCAAAAGAAGAAACTCCTGGTCGTCATTATTATATAGTTATGATTGGCCAAAAAGTTTAACATAAGCCAAAAGGAGAGAGTACACTGAGCACCAAAAGGTATAAAAGGCTCTCACTTTTGCAGTGTAATTACCCTCAAGTGTATCTGGAACTCATCTACCTGCCCTCAGGCTTTCTCTATAACACAGACACCAAGAGGTTAAAATGGCCCTTTCTCTCCCCCTTCCAAAATGTTGTAACCCTTTTGAAAGCTTTACTGTCAGAAAAACCATCTGAATCTGTCATTAACAATCTGTACAGGACATTAAATCTTAGTGGGCTGGACTTTAGACTTTAACACCTTGTAAAAATGTTGAAATAAAAACGTATGCATTTTCAAAACACTTAAGAACATGTTAAACAGCCAAGCACTTTAATTAATTGCCTAAAGATCGACTTGTAGAAACAAGTGCAAAAACCTAAGCGATAGAGACAGATCGTCCACCAGGGGGCAGCACACCCGGAATCTGACACACCTCTCACCACACCATCTGTTCACGTATCACGTTTTTTGTTTTTGTTGTTTTTAACACAGGCTTCAGAAGGGCTGAGGAAAGACCTAGGTAAAAGTTTTAACGTTTTTTTCTAAGAGGTTCTACATCATACACATACACCTACATTTAGCATGTTCTACTGATGACGAAATCTGGAACACATCTTAAACGTAAGAGTATCAGTTACAGGTAATTCCCTGGCGTTCCAGTGCTTGAGACTCCTCGCTCTCACTCCCGAGGACCTGAGTTCAACTCCTGGTGGAGGAACTAAGATCCCACAAGCCCCGCGGTGAGACCAAAAAAAAAAAAAAGTTACAAGTATTCAGGATCGTAAATACCTTCCCTATAGATTTATCTGCTGGACGTCATTAAAATAGTTATTTACTCCTATGTTTATAACTTTAGGTATTTGAGGACTTGGGAAAGCTTTAAATATGTAGTGTGTACATTTTTAAAACTAGCTACAGAATTCTATCTTCATTCTCATAAAAGCATAAAAAGCAACAGGAAAAATACTATATATGCAACTTGGTCTATCTTTCCAAGAACCTATAAATTCAGAGTTCTAACAGTTATGAGGTCAAACAAATAGCTTCAAAACAACCAACCAGAACCAGATCTGATTTACTTGTAACAACACACATACCTTAAAATTCTGTAGATTAAATCTCTCTCTCTCTCTCTCTCTCTATATATATATATATATATATATATATATATATATATATAATTTCAGAATCTTAACAGCTCTAGTATCTTCCAGAAACTGCCAATTACCTAAGCAGACCGTCTGAAGAACTCAGCCCAGCTATGCATTTAAAGTTACTGCCAATTACGACAATAGCTAAAAATGTTAATGTACATATCATTCTTATAAATTTGCTTTCTTAATTGAATAACATTACTATAAAATGTTAATCGCGGGATTCCCTGATGGCATAGTGGTTAAGAATCCGCCTGCCAATGCAGGGCACACGCGTTCAAGCCCTCGTCTGGGAAGATCCCACATGCCGCAGAGCAACTAAGCCCGTGCACCACAACTACGGAGCCTGCGCTCTAGAACCTGTGAGCCACAAGAGAAGCCACCGCAATTAGAAGCCTGCGCACCACAATGTAGAGTAGACCCTGCTCGCCACAACTAGAGAAAGCCCGCACAGAGCAACAAAGACCCAACGCAGCCAAAAACAAATAAATAAAATAAATTTAAAAATAAATAAATAAATAAAATGTTAATCTCTTTCAAAATTTTAAGTTAACGCTTTCCTGTCTCTCTGGCACCTGGGCACACTGGTCATTGGCAGGACTCAACAGATAAGTTAAAAGAAAACAAAACTGCAAATTAGCCACAGAAGTTTTAAAATGCAATCTCTTGAAGAAGATTTATTATCAATTGGCTCTGGATTAAAGGCATCTTGGAAATTTTTAAGTTTTGCGCATTCAGTAATTTAAAACTTTATTTTCAAATATCTCAATTCTTGGCATTTTTTGTGTTTTCTTCATTATTGGAAATAACAAGAAATATACATACACAAACTCAGACTTTGCTGAGACCAATTCCAGATTCTAAAAGGTTTTAGTGTTTCATATTTAATCAAAGATTAAATATTTGTTTTAGGTATTCTGATGTTATGAAAATATCCATCTAGTCCTTTGATAGAGAGATTTAGAGTGGCAGTATTTAAACCAAATTAAAAATTACAATGAAACTAGCTAACTAGAATTTTATATCTGACCAAACCATTCAGAAGCAGTTTAGTGACATTTTAATTTTAATTAATTTTATTAATTTTTTAATTAATTTAAGTTAAAATTTAAATTAATAAAATTCAAAACTTGTTTTGAAAAAGTTAAATACTGGGCTTCCCTGGTGGCGCAGTGGTTGGGAGTCCGCCTGCCAATGCAGGGGACGTGGGTTCGTGCCCCGATCCGGGAGGATCCCACATGCCGCGGAGCGGCTGGGCCCGTGAGCCATGGCCGCTGAGCCTGCGCGTCCGGAGCCTGTGCTCCGCAACAGGAGAGGCCACAGCGGTGAGAGGCCCGCGTACCACAAAAAAAAAAGAAAGAAAAAGTTAAATACTAATACCCATATGAAAAGCTAACATAAGCAAAACTAAAATGTGCTAGATTACATATTTAAACAGTATAAACAGTAACATTTTAAAATAAACTTAATAAATTGCTTAAAATTCAAGACAACTAATCTTAGATATATTATGCAGTAATGAATTACTAGCTGTAATTCTATTATGAGATGCTTAGTAACATTTAATTATGTACTTTATTTAATACCTATTAAACAAGTCTATAAATTCAGAATCAGGCAGACTGATGTTCACTAAATGTCTTAGACTTCCATTTGGAATTAAAACACACAATTCTTTCATTTGTGAAAAATTCATTAATGTAACTTCACTTTAAAATATTTATATTAGGGCTTCCCTGGTGGCACAGTGGTTGAGAGTCCGCCTGCCGATGCAAGGGACACGGGTTCGTGCCCCGGTCTGGGAAGATCCCACAGCCGTGGAGCAGCTGGGCCCGTGAGCCATGGACGCTGAGCCTGCGTGTCCGGAGCCTGTGCTCCGCAACGGGAGAGGCCACAACAATGAGAGGCCCGCGTACTGGGGGGCGGGACGAAAATATTAAAAGTAAAATTAAAGATTTTTAAAGAAATTTTTACAAACGAAAAAGTTGGGGGGAAAAGAAAATCAGAATTAAATTTAGAGCACTGAACTAGTTCCAGTTAATCTAATACATTATGTACACGCTGTTTAAAAGGACTACTCTTCAGAATGGCCATCATCAAAAAATCTAGAAACAATAAATGCTGGAGAGGGTGTGGAGAAAAGGGAACAAACACTCTTTCACTGTCGGTAGGAATGTAAATTGATACAGCCACTATGGAGAACAGTATGGAGGTTCCTTAAAAAACTACAAATAGAACTACCATACTACCCAGCAATCCCACTACTGGGCATATACCCTGAGAAAACCATAATTCAAAGAGTCATGTACCACAAAGTTCATTGCAGCTCTATTTACAATAGCCAGGACATGGAAGCAACCTAAGTGTCCATCAACAGAGGAACGGATAAAGAAGATGTGGCACATATATACAATGGAGTATTACTCAGCCATAAAAAGAAACGAAATTGAGTTATTTGTAGTGAAGTGGTTGGACCTGGAGTCTGTCATACAGAGTGAAGTAAGTCAAAAGGAGAAAAACAAATACCGTATGCTAACACATATATATGGAATCTAAGAAATAAAAAGAGACTAGGGGTAGGATGGGAATAAAGACACAGACCTACTAGAGCATGGACTTGAGGATATGGGGAGGGGGAAGGGTAAGCTGTGACGAAGTGAGAGAGTGGCATGGACATACATACACCACCAAATGTAGGATGGATAGCTAGTGGGAAGCGGCAGCATAGCACAGGGAGATCAGCTCGGTGCTTTGTGACCACCTAGAGGGGTGGGATAGGGAGGGTGGGAGGGAGGCAGACGCAAGAGGGAAGAGATATGGGAACATATGTATAGGTATAACTGATTCACTTTGTTGTAAAGCAGAAACTAACACACCATTGTAAAGCAATTATACTCCAATAAAGATGTTAAAAAAATAAAATAAAAGGACTACTCTGAGGTTTTTCAGAGGTTTGGTGGTTTTTTTGTTCTTTTCTAATTTGGGTTTAATATTGCACAACACATTTCTTTGTTCTATAACTGATGATGGGGTAAAACCACATGCTGGAGTTTTCAGAAAATTAGAATAATCTATAACAAGTACTAATAATGAAACGTAACATACTGTTAATATTCTATTCATAACAAACACATTTAAACAAGCTTTAATGAATCTGCAGCCCAGATATGGGTAAATATATTTTACTCCTAACTCAACACTCTTGAACATACTATATTATCATGATTTTCCTCCCTCCCAGCTTCCAAAGCACCTTTAAAACTGCTCTTTAAAACTTCAAAATGGTAAGGGGCAGAACTAAACTATACTTTTCTAAAAAGTATGCAATCGTAGATTCTTGTGTATGTATACAAGTCTCCTCCCCAACAACAACAAAATCACAAGAAACTACAAAGTGGGTGCATTTGGGGAAGGAGAAGAAGATCATTTCAATCGTTTTAATCATTTTTATGGTTTAAACTTTGCCATGTACACTAAGTCTTTTTTAATCTTCCAACTTTTTAAATTACCACAGAAAAAACAAGTTTAGCTCGATTCTTGTGGGTGTTCTATACACAATACAGTATCTCAAAAAAAAAATAGTTTAAGATACATTTGATTTTAGTGTGCACACCACTCACCAACAGATCTAAGATTAAACAGAAACATTTTTTCCAGTTATTTTTCTTGTCCCACACCTGTTTTTCCACAAACTGAAAATACGCATTATGTTACATTATAATTTACCTATAAATAGGTAAATTATAATATCCATGAGATATTTTATATTATCTTTTTGAACCAAGTCTTTAAAATCCAGTGTGTATTTTACACATACACATCTCAGTTTGGACTAGCCACATTTTGACTGCTTGATAGCCACACGTGGCCAGTGGCTGCCCTAGTGGGCAGCGCAGTCCTAGACCCTAAGCTTCATGAGAGCAAGTTCTTGTCTTCTGTTCACTTCTGTCTCCCAAGAACCTAAAGCAGTAGCTGGCATGTAATAAACACTCAATAATTTGTTGAATGGATCATTTAAAAACTGCCAAAATCAGCAAAACAAAGCCATTTAAAAAAGAAAACTTAATGGCAAGCTACCAAGCTTTCTCAAACCAATAAAAATACAAGGAATGGAAAAGACTTGTGAAATACCTTGAAAGGTCATTGTTGTATTTAATTCTTGAAAAGAAAAGAATCATTGCCTAGGGGCTTCCCTGGTGGTGCAGTGGTTAAGAATCCGCCTGCCAATGCAGGGGTCACAGGTTCGAGCCCTGGTCTGGGAAGATCCCACATGCTGTGGAGCAACTAAGCCCATGCACCACAGCTACAAAGCCTGCTCTCTAGAGCCCGTGAGCCACAACTACTGAAGCCCGCGTGCCTAGAGCCTGGGCTCCGCAACAAGAGAAGCCACCGCAATGAGAAGCCTAAGCACCGCAACAAAGAGGAGCCCCTGCACGTGGCAACTAGAGAAAGCCCGTGTGCCGCAACAAAGACCCAATGCAGCCCAAGATAAATTAATTAAATTTTTTTTTAAAAAAACCATTGCCTAAGAGAAGAAAACTACTTCTCCTGCAATAGAAACAAAAGTAGTTATTTTCTAAATTTAACTAACTTATGTAGGGCAAGGAAAGCTGGCTGAAATATGTCAGAGGCTTGACTCTTTACTTGGTCATCCTTACAAATACAATGAATCAGCACAAGCTTCCAGCCTCAAAACATCTAAACTGTCAAATGAAACTTTGATGGTGCTCTTAGATTCTAGTTAGTTTTCTCTAACATTTTAGGAATAACCAAACTGAAGGCCGTTCATTTTCTTAGGCAAGACTTGTAGTCATCGTGTACGGTTCACTTTGGTTTGAGGAACTTAAAGCCTAACTGTGGCTGCCCAAACACCCAAACTCACTTCATTTTGCTCATGCACATTGAAATGCTCCCTGTTTGTCTTTTATACACCTAGATTTATCTTTTGTGTTTAGTTTCTTATATTTTTTTTTCCATTTGTTTCTTTTCTCTTCCCACACCTGTTTTTCACAAACTGACTTGTGTAAAATTCCCTCTCAAGGCTAACAGGCCATGGAATTGAATAAAATCCTCAGTTGCTCTTGCCATCTGTTGTGTTATGATGTAAATACACATTCACAGGAATACCTAATCCAAATAATTTCAAACATCACATTACTGTAGAACAGCAATTCCCAACATACAGCATGTGGACTCCTGGGAGGGCGGGGGGTGTCCCTGAGACATTTTCAAAGAGGTTCAAGAAGTCAAAACTATTTCTATAATACTACTAAGATGTTATTTGCCTCTTTCAGTGTGTGGACATTTGCCCTGACGGTGTGAAAACAATAGTGGGTAAACTGGCTGGCATCTTAGCATGAATCAAGGCAATGGCACTAACCTGTGGTACTCACAATCATTGTATTCTTCACCCGCACTTGCAGTAAAAGTTAATCCATTTCATTTTTAAATGTCCTTAATGAAACAGTAAAAATTATTAATTTTCTTAAATAACCCTTGAGTACACATCCTGTTAATATCTATGTGAAGAGAAGGGCCGTACGCATGAAGCACTTGGGCTACCTAATATGGCTGTCTGCAGAAAAGGCACTGTGCAAGAGTGAACCAGCCACTTTTTTTCAGAGAGCGCCATTTTTACTTGAAAGAGCTATACACTGTGATTATTTAAGACTGACTGTCTGGTGGACATTTTCTCAAAAGAGAACAAAATCAACCAGTTAATTCAAGAAAAACTAACAGCATTTGTTGCCAATGACTGAATTTAAGCTTTTAAGTAAAAATCAGAATTTCAGCAAAAATATCTACCACCTTGAGCTTTGACAGTTTCCCAATGCTTTGGGATAAAAATGCAAGAGAGACAAATGGATTTTTGTTTGTTTGTTTGTTTTTTTACTGTGCTTTGCTTTAGTGCACTTTGCAGATTTTTTTAAATTGCCTATTTTTTTTAAATGGAACTGTATGGTATTGGTACAAAAACAGAAATCTAGATCAATGGTACAGGATAGAAAGCCAGAGATAAACCCACGCACATATGGTCACCTAATTTATGACAAAGGAGGCAAGAACATACAATAGAAAAAAGACAGCCTCTTCAATAAGTGGTACTGGGAAAACTGGACAGCTACATATAAAAGAATGAAATTAGAACACCACCTAACACCATAAACAAAAATAAACTCCAAATGGATTAAAGACCTAAAACTCTTAGAGGCAAACATAGGAAAAACACCCTTTGACATAAACCACAAGTTCTTTTTTGACCTACCTCCTAGAGTAATGAAAATAAAAACAAAAATAAACAAATGGGCCCTAATGAAACTTAAAAGCTTTTGCACAGCAAAGGAAACCATAAACAAGATGAAAAGACAACCCTCGGAATGGGAGAAAATATTTGCAAACGAAGCAACTGACAAAGGATTAATCTCCAAAATATACAATCAGCTCAGGGAGCTCAATATCAAAAAAACAAACAACACAATTAAAAACTGGGCGGAAGACCTAAATAGATATTTCACCAAAAAAGACATACACATGGCCAAGAGACACATGAAAAGCTGCTCAACATCACTATTAGAGAAGCACAAATCAAAACTACAATGAAGTATCACCTCACACCAGTCAGAATGGCCATCATTAAAAAATCTAGAAACAATAAATGCTGGAGAGGGTGTGGAGAAAAGGGAACCCTCTTGCACTGTTGGTGGGAATGTAAATTGATACAGCAACTATGGAGAACAGTATGGAGGTTCCTTAAAAAACTAAACATAGAACTACCATATGACCCAGCAATTCCACTACGGGGCATATACCCTGAGAAAACCATAATTCAAAATGACACATGTACCCCAATATTCATTGCAGCACAGTTTACAATAGTCAGGACACGGAAACAACCTAAATGTCCAACGATAGATGAATGGATAAAGACCATGTGGTACATATATACACAATGGACTATTACTCAGCCATAAAAAGGAACGCAACTGGGTCATTTGTAGAGATGTGGATGGACCTAGAGTCTGCTATACAGAGTAAATAAGCCAGAAAGAGTAAAACAAATATTGTATATTAATGCATATATGTGGAATATAGAAAAATGGTACAGATGAACCTATCTGTAGGGCAGGAATTGAGACAGACGTAGAGAATGGACATGTGGACACAGGCAGAGAAGGGGAGGGTGGGATGAATTGGGAGATTAGGTTTGAGATAAATACACTACCACGTGTAAAACAAATAGCTAGTGGGAACCTGCTGTACAGCACAGGGAGCTCAGCTCCGTGCTCTGTGGTGACCTAGATGGGTGGGATGGGGGAAGTGGGAAGGAGGTCCAAGAGGGAGGGGATATAAGTATACATATAGCTGATTCACTTCATTGTACAACAGAAACTAACACAACACTGTAAAGCAATTTTACTCCAATTTAAAAAATTTTTTTAATTTAAAAATTTGGGCTTCCTTGGTGGTGCAGTGGCTAAGAATCCGCCTGCCAGTGCAGCAGACATGGGTTTGAGCCCTGGTCCGGGAAGATCCCACATGCTGAGGAGCAAGTAAGCCTGTGCACCACAACTACTGAGCCTGTGCTCTAGAGCCCGAGAACCACAACTACTGAGCCTACGTGCCACAACTACTGAAGCCCGCGCGCCTAGAGCCCATGCTCCGCAACAAGAGAAGCCACCACATTGAGAAGCCCATGCACTGCAACAAAGAGTAGCCCCCACTCACCACAACTAGAGAAATCCCGCACACAGCAACAAAGACCCAATGCAGCCAAAAATAAATTTTAAAAAATAAAAAAAATTTAAAAATTAAAAAATGGAAGTTTTGTGGCAACCCTGCGTGGAGCAAGTCTTTTTGGCACCATTTTTCCAACAGCATTTGTTCACTTCATGAGACCAATGGATTTTAATGTAACAAAATACAAAAAAATTTACTGATAGGATTTCAGATTCCACAATTCAACTAACCTTTAAAAAATTTCCACTTGCAGAGTTTTGGTATAGGAACAAAAATACCCAGAATCATCTAAAAAGACTATTAAAATATTCCTCTCCTTTTCTAACTTTTCATCTGTGTGAGGCTAGATTTTCATCATATACTTCAATCAAAACAATATATAGCAACAAACTGAATGTTAAAGTAGTTATGAATGTCCAGCTGTCAATTAGGTCAAACATTAAAGAAATCTGCAAATTTGTAAAGCAATTCCACTTTTGTAATTTTTTTTTCACTTTTGTACTTTTTATTTTGGTTTTAGATGAGTTTGTTTTGTTACAAAAATCTGTTAATATATAATGGGTTAGGACTTCCCTGGTGCGCAGTGGTTAAGAATCCGCCTGCCAATGCAGGGGACACGGATTCGAGCTCTGGTCTGGGAAGATCCCACATGCCGTGCAGCAACTAAGCCCATGCACAACAACTACTGAGCCTGCGCTCTAGAGCCCGCGAGCCACTACTATTGAGCCCATGTGCCACAGCTACTGAAGCCCATGCGCCTAGAGCTCGTGCTCCATAAGAGAAGCCACCACAGCGAGAAGCCCGCACACCACAAAAAGAGTAGCCCCTGCTTGCTGCAACTAGAGAAAGTCTGCGTGCGGCAAGGAAGACCCGATGCAGCCAAAAATAAATTTAAAAATTTATTTTTTAAAAAAATCTACCCTCTAAAGCTCAAAAATGAGTAAATTCAAAATGTCCCAGACAGTCAAATTAAGGCTAGGGAACCCTCTTTGCTTGGAAAGTAGACAATGGTGAAAGTTCCAGATTACCTGATAATACCTATTAAAATGTAATGAGTGATATAACAAAACCTAAAAGTTTATCTGCATTATATTTTGGACTCCCACCCAAAGACCTTTTTACCAAGTCCTGCCTAGTGATTTCAACTCCTTTACAATACTATTGATTAAAACTATGGTTACAGACCACAAAAAACTATGAAGACTAGGTTGTGTTCCATGATACTTGAAGGGTATTCACATTTTAAGTTCTAACAGATACTCCCAAATAGCATGCCAAGAAGTCTTTGCCAATTTACATTCTAGCCGTTTGAGTGCCCATTCCTACACACTCTTGCCAACACCAGGTATTATCAATCTTGTTCATTTTTCCCAAGTTCATAGGCAAAAATGCCATTACAATTGGCATTTCCCTAATGACTAGTGAGATAGGATATCTTTTCCTAAGTAGATTGGCCTTTCAGATAACCCGTTCTGAACTGCTGCTTATCCTTTGTACATTTTTGTAGTATGTTGTCTACCTTTTTGAGATTAACAGGAGTTCTTTATCTCCTAGTCTTTTTTTTTTTTAAATAATATGATCTCTCTTAAGAGAATTTCCTAATTAGACACATTTTAGGGATGCTAAGACCTACACATCCAGACCTAAAATACAAAGTTTTTTTTTAATACAAACTCTTAACTTATTCACAATGCATAACTCATACTCTACTAAGAAGTGTGAAACATTTCTATGTATCTGTACATGTGAGAGCAAACTATGGGATTATGCAGGAACAGATACACTCAACTCTTATTTTCAATCTCCACTTGTAAATACACATGCTTACTAATATGAGACAACACCACTTAGGTGTCAGATACTCCAAGAAGTCCTTTACAAACATTATCATTTAATTCCCAACAACCTTGTGCAATAAGTTTTATAGCCCCTATTTATAAATAAGTGGAGAAATCCAGAGTAGCATCAGTTTGCCTGGGATCACAGAGATGAGCAAGGATTCTAACTGACGTCTGTGTGATTCCAAGCAAGATACCACTGACCCTCCCAACAGCTTGTGTACTGCTGCCCCTAGTTTTGCTCAGTTAATAGTGTATGCACAGTGGAATCTAAAATATGACACAAATGAACCTACCTACAAAACAGAAACAGACTCACAGACAGAGAACAGACTTGGGGTTGCCAAGGGGATGGGAAGGGATGGAGTGGGAGGTTGGGATTATCAGATGCACACTATTATATATAGAATGGATAAACTATAAGGTCTTACTGTATAGCGCAGGGAACTATATTCAGTATCCTGTGATAAACCATAATGGAAAAGAATATAAAAAATAATGTATATGTACAACTGAATCATTTTGCTGTACAGTAGAAATTAACACATTGTAAATCAACTATACTTCAATTTTAAGAAAATTATAAAAGTAAAAAAACTGGGAAAGAAATGGGAAAAGAAGGTAAAAGGTAATATAAGAACATTGATCTCATCATTTTAGTCTAGGGAGGGAGGTACATATCATCTAAACTGACTTATAAAAAAATAGAAGACTAAGTACACGTCAATGAAAACTTAGTTGATCTAAGAAAGAAATGGAAGATCTAGGAGGTGTCTTGTTGACGCTCGGAGAACGTTGCTCTTTATAGTTGAGCAGGTATTTCTGCTGATGGGGGATGTTTGGTCAATGCCTAATGCAGACACACAATGCACAGTGCGGGGAGAGGGGAGGCCACAGGGCAGAGAACATTTTTTTTATGTTTAAATTTTCCTGGGAATTCCCTGGCAGTCCAGTGGTTAGGACTCCACGCTCTCAGTGTGGGGGGTGGAGATCCCTGATTGGGGAATTAAAGTGCCATAGGCCACATGGCATGGCCAAAAAATAAAAATAAAATTTTTCTTGCCTTGCAAAAAAAAAAAAGTATGTGCACCTAGAAGGGTCTCATTTTTCTCCAAAGGTTCACTGTATCATTTGAGATGTCTTAATAAAATCAAATAATACCAGGTGGTTTAATCATTACCATTGACTAAAACTATGACCGTCATAACTGACCTTAAAAAAGCGGCATAGGCTCAGTCAGCCTTACTACAGGGTTCCTAGTCCTCTCATGATTTACCCTAATCACCCTGTCAGAGGGTGTCCTGGGAACAGCTCCATGCCCCACGTAATGTTCTGGGGCACAGCCGTTTCCAGGAAGCACTTAAGAGGTAAAAGCAGCTCAACATAATCGCTGGTGAGCAGATCCCCAAATTAACCCAAGCATCAAGTCTTCCATGAGATGATCCCAAATAACCATCTGCTAAATGACATTAACTAAACTGAGTGAACCCCTAAAGTTAAACGCATGAAGAATCAGATCTCCTGAGCCCAGCAGAACCTGGGGTGCTCTTGCTGCCCCTCTAGGCTCAGGCTCCACCATAGTCCTGCCTCACACTCGGGCCTCTCTAATTCCGAACAGCTTGCCATTCCCCCGCACACACCAGGGTATTTCACACTTACATGCCTTGCCTCCTGCTGTCTCTTCTGCCTTTCCCATCCCCACTGCACACAGTTAGCCTCAGTTGCCTTCACATGCCTTGCTCTCTGAACCTATGCCTGGCTGGCTGCACCAACACTCAGCTAAGCCCAATGCACCTCCTGTGTTTCTGGGGCATCCCATATATGCCTCATGATGTATTAACCACTTCTCTACCTACAGAGATATTAATCCACCTCTGGGATCACTGGCACCGTGAGCCACTGTTAGTGCTGAAGACAAAAATATCACTCAGGGATTGAGACAGAACAAAGTACAAGTCACTATACTCCATGTACTTTTCTTCAAAACAAGTATCTTATTCATCTTTCTAGCCCCTGAAACCTAGTTATGGAACTGCCTACAAGCACAGGTACTCCATCTATGCTTGTTAAACTAAAAATTTTTTATAAGCCATAAGGAATGAATTCACTTCTGAAACTCAAAAAAAATGGAGAAATAGGTAAACTTGCACACCAAAAATACAGAAATTAGAATTTTCAACCACACTCATCTCTCCAAAGAAAGGCAAGAGCTTCTCCATTTTTGCAAGAACAGCTGACTCTTAAAAAGTAGTAAACATTTGGGGATCACTAGAGAGAACTCAATCATAATCATAGGTTTTCTTAAGTAAGCTCACCAATCATCATCTGCCCAGCTCCAGTGGCAAGCTGAGTAGGACTTTGTTTTGAAAACTAATTCTTTTTGTTGTTGTTGTTTGTTTCTTTGCTTATTATTTTTTTTCTTTGCTTATTTTGTTTCCAAAACTAATTCTTAATCAAATTTCTCCTCAAAATATTATTTAGTAAAGCTCCCACTGCATGTAAATATTGTTCATTTCTGAGGTAAGATACAAAATTCAAGGTGGTAAGTATAAGAGAACATAAACTTCAGGTATTCGAACTTTAAGTTTTCAGAATTTACTCTTTATAGCTTTTGACTTCATTTTTACATGCAAGGGACACAAATGAATAGGGACCTAAACTTGTCAGAGTCAGCAGAACATCCATGGTAGAAAGAATAAGGCTGTTCCTAGAATGATACAGTACTCCAGGCTTGAAAAGACCATTTTACGGGCTTCTATGGTGGCGCAGTGGTTAAGAATCTACCTGCCAATGCAGGCGACACGGGTTCAAGCCCTGGTCCAAGAAGATCCCACGTGCGGTGGAGCAACTAAGCCTGTGCGCCACAACTACTGAGCCTGTGTGCTCTAGAGCCTGTGAGCCACAACTACTGAGCCCGTGAGCCACAACTACTGAAGCCCGTGAGACACAACTACTGAAGCCCATGAGCCTACAGCCCATGCTCCACAATGAGAAGCCACTGCAATGAGAAGCCCGTGCACCACAACGAAGAGTAGCCACCGATCACCACAACTAACTAACTAACAAAGGCCCACGCGCAGCAATGGAGACCCAACACAGCCAAAAATAAATTAATTAATTAAATAAATTTAAAAAAAAAAAAAAAAAAAGAAAGAAAGAAAGAAAAGACAGTTTTTAACCAAACTGTCTTAGTGCACAATTCACTTAAAACAGCTCCTTGGTTGTCAAACTATGACTAACCATGTCAATAGGTAAACTTAGGTTTTGGGCAGAGCACTTCAAAATTTAAATGTGCATGTCTTTTGACACAGCAATTTTCAGTCTAAGAATTTACCTTATAGAAATATCCAACCAAGCTTCCCTGGTGGTACAGTGGTTAAGAATACACCTGCCAGGGTTTCCCTGGTGGCACAGTGGTTGGGAGTCCGCCTGCCGATGCAGGGGACACGGGTTTGTGCCCCAGTCTGGGAAGATCCCACATGCCGCGGAGCGGCTGGGCCCGTGAGCCACGGCCGCTGAGCCTGCACGTCCGGAGCCTGTGCTCCGCCACGGGAGAGGCCACAACAGTGAGAGGCCCACGTACTGAAAAAAAAAAAAAAAAAGAATACACCTGCCAATGCAGGCGACACGGGTTCGAGCCCTGTCCAGGAAGATCCCACATGCCACGGAACAAATAAGCCCGTGCGCCGCAACTACTGAGCCTGTGCTCTAGAGCCCACGTGCCACAGCTACTGAAGCTCGCCCAACTACTGAAGCCTGCACCACAACTACTGAAGCCCACGCACCTAGAGCCTGTGCTCTGCAGCAAGAGAAGCCACTGCAATGAGAAGCCCCCACACAGCAACAAAGAGCAGCCCCCACTCACCACAACTAGAGAAAGCCCGCACATAGCAACAAAGACCCAACTCAGCCAAAAATAAATAAATAGATTTATTAAAATATATATATATCCAACCAAGAGTCCTGACATACATATACTTATGCTCCACTGAAATCACTATGAAAAGAACATTTAATTGTTGCAACGCAACTTGGTTTAATGAGTGAATTATTTGTACCTACACTGAAGATTCTTCAGGATACATTATTTAGTAAAAGCACAAAAAATAAACAGTATGATTTTATTATTAAATTAAAAAGTGTGGATACATGCACAGAAAAAATTCTGAAAAATAATATACCAAGTTACCGGCTATAAGACATGGGAAATACATGGGGATAGGGAGGATTAAAGAACAAATATTTTCATAATTCATGTGTTTTGAATTAATTTACATGTATACATTTGTTAAGAATTCATCAAGATGCTTTATTTAATATTCATATACTCTATCGTACCTAGGTTATACCTTAATTTTTTAAATTAATACATACTCAATGAAGATAAAAACAAAAAGACACCACCCAAAGATTTCTACTTTTATGAGCCCACATCCCAAAAAGAACAAAAATTTTTCATATTTGTTATCACCACCAAATATAATATACATCCAGCCTTCACATTTGAATCTCAAGAGGAAAAAATATAACAGCTGCCATGGGAGTGACTACTGGGTGATGTTGTATTGATGCTTTATACACAAACCCAGGATCCTATGAGGCACCCTTTCCATTCTAACCTCCCAAATTTGATTTCCTCATCCTTAAACATTTATCATCATGAATTCAGAAAGTAGAGTTGGGATTCAAACCCAGATGTAACATTCTTCTGGCTACACCCTTCAGTTCAACAAGAGCACATGAGGCAAGCATCAGGGCTCCTCATCAAGATGTTTCAGTACGATTTCCCCCTCCTACTCTCTCCCAATCCTTAATATTCCAAGTTTAAGAAACTTCTTTCCGCAAGGCAGAATCCTACTCAATTTGGTAACAAGGCGGGACAACCAGGCACCATGGACTCCACACAGGACACCTCTACCTCTTTTGCCATCTAAAACACATGCTGTGAATCACAATCACCTGCGTGGGATAAAGCCATGCCATGGCATCTACCTCCTCATGCCCTCTGTTCTACTCTCATATCTCCTTAGGCTCCCTCCAACTTCCCTGCAATTCATTTATACTAAGATGAAGCTGCTTAAAAAAACAAAACAAAAAAACGAAAAAACCTTCAAGGAAAAAGTAGTCTCATTTTCTGTCTTAAAACAGGATGTCCGGATATTTTTATTCTGCAGTAAGCCCCGGATTCCAGACTACCTGTACCTGTCTTTTTCCTGCAGAAAGACAATAAATCAACCCTTCAAAGAAGCCAAACAAGATTTCTTTTTTCTTCAGAGAAAGCAAGAAACAGGACATCTCTGCTCCGACTTGCCACTGCAAACAAGATCAGGCTGCTGTGTAAGCTACTTTTTGAGGATCTGACAACTTTAAATGGGAGAAATGAAGACAGGGCAGAGTCACAGGACCTGGAAATGGGTTCCACTAATCACCTGCAGTGCCATGGGCAAGTCACTTCTTCTCCCAGGGCTTTACAGAAAATCCTTTGGTAAAGCAACTAATACCATTTTTTAAAAACCCTATTGTGCTATCTCATTTTTATTAGTTTTCTCTCTTAAAACAGCAGGTGTTTAACACATTCTGAACGTAGCAGTCTATTAATCAAAGGACTTGCATAGATAAAGAAAGTCTTAAAAGAGTTATTCAGACCAAGACACCTGTCTCAAAATCAAGTACTCTAACCTTGTTTTGGTGACTCCTGTGGCCAAAGGCAGTATTCATAATTTGAGAAGGAGGCTACTTTACCAAAAACCAGATTTTTTAATATGCAAAAATGAGAGAATTTAGGGCACTTCAAGGGTTTCTTATATTTCTTATAACTTAAATTTTATGAATAAAATGGACGGAATGCTTTACTCAAGTATACTAAAATAACAAAGTGATTAAAGTATTGTAAACCTCTCCCATAATATTCAAAAATATTGTGGCCATTAGTTTCAGCCTTTGCTTGTCTTTAATCAAGTATTTAGACAAGCGCATAGAAGCACTGGACTTTGCACTGTTTTGAAACCAAATATGTACTAATAAAAAGCAAAATGGGTTGTCGATGGGAAAGTGAGCTCACAGTCACCAGAAGTGTCAAAACAGACGCCAGAGGGTAGGTCAACTGTTACCAACAATCCTTGTCCACTGAACAAGAGGAGGATCTACTAACCTTAGGAGCTGCTTCCATCTCTAGCAACTTAAAAATAGAACATACTTATAGATGTTTCTGGAACATAAAAAAAAAAAAAAAAATGAACTAAGAGCCTAATAAATGAATTCTGGAAGAAAGGCTGTATTCCAGGTTGCTCCAAAATTTATAAATCGCTCTCCATTTATTTACAGCACAGCCAGAAGGCTGAGACTTAACACCACTCCCACTCACTTTTTCATCCATCTAAAGCACAAACTCTCAGTTACACTCTACACAGTTGATTACTTTACTTCTCCACAGGCTTGCTTCACTTCTCTCTCAGAAACAGTTCGCTGTGCTGGACTTCCGCTAATCACTGGTCTCCTTCACTCTCCCCTGCTGGTCCCTCCTTCCTCCTAGAGCTCCCGGCTCAGTTCCTTGATGATTTTGTCCAATTTCATGATTTCGATACCACAAGATAATGAAGCCTCTAATGCTGACCTCCGCTTCCTACCTTCTCCTGGGCTCCAGACCAATATATCCAACTACCTACTTGATGTCATCATTTAAATTTCTAATAAGTATTAGAAACAAAATATGCCAAAAGTAAAGCTCCGACTTCCAACCAAGAACCTGTTTGTCTCACAATACTCTCCATTTTGCTCAATGGCACCACCTTCCAACCAGGTTGTTCTGGTCAAAAAATCTTGTCATCCTTTCCTCTTCTCACACCTCTCATCCCATCCATCAGCAAACCCTATTAGCTGTTCCAAAGACATAAACAGAGACTGACCACTACTCTTACCTCAAAAGTTAACACCATCCTCTCTTATCAGCATATTACAAGGAGACTGGCTCCCCATTTCTAGTGTTAAATGCTATTTTCAGGTATTTTATGTTCTAAGCACTTTCAAGGCTAAATGCTCTCCTCCCTCCAATTTGTGGAAGATCTAAAAAGATGGCCACCATCAATTCCTCCTCTGTGTGCATGCATGACACTCCACCATCAAGAGAGAGAAGCTATTTCCACATCCTCCTTGAACCTCTCCTGGCCTCCTGGCCTGCCTTTATCAATAGAATGGGATTAAAAGCAACAATGTGCCAATTCTGCACCTAGCCTTTAAGAGGCCCAGCAGCTTCTGATTTCACTTGGGGTAGCCAGTCAGGGGCCACTACTGAGTGATGAGATACAGAGTAGAGAAAGATGACCTGGATAAGCACCAAGAGGGCAGACATGTGAGTGAAGTTTTCTTGGACCTTTTAGCCCAGCTTAGTAAATGACCCAAAATGATACCATGTGGAAAAGAACTCACCACCTAACATACCCATATGACCACAGGAAAGAGTAAGTTGCTCTTGTTTCGGGCCACCAGTTTTCAGGGTGCTGTGATAGAGAAGTGAAACACACCATGATCACAATGGAATCAACATCCTAAACAACTAAGTAATAATGGCCGATATTCTAAGGACTCAGGCCTCTTTCAGCTTAGAGTTCCACTAGATTTTAACAGCATTTTTTTTTTCCACTTCAAAGTCTGGTTTGAGGAAACAATAATTCCATAATTTCAAACCTTTTCCTAATCAAGTTAAATGGCCTAAGCATAATTCTCTCAAACACATAATTTATGTACTATGGACTCCCCTTCAGGGCAACAAAATTCCTATACTGTATTGATATTTATAGCTGTGTTTATTTACCAAATACTTACCAAACAGCAATTTCAGACCATGATAAATTTTAATAGAACACTAAAAACTGTTTGCAACCAGCTTTCAAGCAAAACTCTGTAGTCAAAGCCCATGTGTAAACATCAGATTTATGGGGAAGAGATCTTAAGTAAACATGCCAATCCAGGGACTTCCCTGGCAGTCCAACGGTTAAGACTTCACACTTCTAATGCAGGGGGCACGGGTTCAATCCCTGGTCAGGGAACTAAGATCCCACATGCCACGTGGCCAAAAAAAGACAAAAAAAAATTCTATGCCTGTGGTGATAGTTACACAACTCGGTAAATATACCAAAAATCATTGAATTGCACAAGTAAAGCAAGTGAATTGTATGGTATGTAAATTATAACTCAGTAAAAATTTTTAAAAATAAAAATGCCAATCCTATCCCTCGGTCACTGCTCCCACACTGCCACCTCCTGTCTTATGACTCTAGAAGCTTGAATCAGAGTCAACAGTTGATAAAGGAAACTCAGCTAAGAATAGCACAGACTCTCTCCTTCCTTCCAGACAAAACCAACCACCAGCGTTCCTGAATGGATAATTCACAATTTTCAAAATTAGTTACTGCTAGAAAAGTTGCTGTCTGAATGCTGCTAAAGACTATTAAAATGGAGTTGCTTCAAAATATATATCAAGGTGGCTCAACAGCTTCACTTTAATACAAAATCCCAGACCTATAACAACACATGAATTACAGTAGTGTGGCTCACAAAAGCATTTCACAGTATGGCAAAGATCACGTCCCTCTTGCTGACTGCCCAAAAGAGGTACACGTGCAAAAGCAACTGAACTACCACACTACAGAAAAGAAATACAAGTCAAGTTCCTTACAGGGAAAAGCCCAGCTCTCTGCAATTCCAAAATATATTTTTAAGCCTTAGCTGGTAACTCATTTATTTCAAGCAGAATGCAAAACTCAGAACAAAATATGCCTCCTGTTAGTTTATTATAATGGCATTTGGCGTGAACAGAGAATGTAAGTCATCACACAAATCAAAAGGAAACCAGAAACAGAAGCCAAGATTCTCAGTTCCCACTGGCTCCAGGCACATGTCACGTTTTCATAACGTCTTCCTTGTTATCATGGACAGCCACACAGAAGCTACTTATCAACATTTTTTTTTTAATTCTAATAAAGTGAGAAAGAAAAGTAAGAAATCTTTTAAACTTCCTCAAACCGTACTGAGAAAACAACGTGAAATCAAGAAAAATCTCATTGGCTACAACCACTTAAGCAGTCATGCATTACTGATCTTAAACCGAGCACTGCAAAGATAACCCTGCCTATGATTCTTTACCAGCCGTGAAAGTTTCCTAACATTCAGAATCTCAGGGATATGCATGTTTGAGAAATTTCCCTAATTCACAAGATTCACCTGTACCATCACTGATAAACCAGGGGCATACCTGTTAAAATATTTAGCATTAAAAACAGCTTTTACTGTCCTGAGACAACAGGGTCTTATGCCCTGGCTAATGGGCACATGGCTAGTCATGGCACCATCCTATTCTATACTTAACAGCTTTTAAAAGGCAGCACTAGCTTATAAATGGCCATTTAAAGTAAGATATATTTAAAACCACAGTAATTTTTATACATGCTCTACCCCATTTATATGATAAACATAAGATTCTAATACGGAAATAAGCTGTTCATTTTATTTCCTTTTTTTTTTTTTTTTTTTTTTTTAATTTTAAGGAAGCAAGAAACAAAGACATTTGAGCTTAGGCACCACAGTCTGTTTTAACGGATCCTTCCTGGAAAAATATTAACTATGATACCCCACTATTTTTTCTCTTTCATTCAAATGTTTTGGCTACATACAATTCTAATCAATGCCAAGAGCTAAATCATGAGGAAGTTTAAGCTAGAAAAAGCTGGAAAATACACAAATTTTCATAATTTAAAAAAGTAATGGAAAATGAATTAAACCACCATCCGCTCAGTTCCCGAGCGTCAGCAACTTTCCTGTTACCTCTCCCATGCCCAAGAGCCCACAACATAACAAAAAGGAAATCGGCGCTATTTACAAAAACATATAGGGGCACACCAAGGTTCCCCAAGATACCAGTGACTCTTCCAACCAAAGTCAGCCACCGTCTTCCAAAGTCAAAACAATTTTCACACCCACCCTCACTCCCAAGGAGGGAGGGAAATTTTTTTTAAAGCTTATACCTCCAGAGTGAAGCCAAGTCTTCATGTGCTGTATCTTTTATATCTGGAACAAAAGATACAACACTATCACTGGTACTCAGTGCAATCTTCTCTTCATTCTGGAAACAGGGGACCTCAAACTCTGTGAAGCACTGCTATAATCTTCCCCAACTGGGGGGCATCTGAATGCAGAAAAGCAACATTCCTTCCACATTCCCTTGTGACTTCATCAGGAGCTAAGCTTGGTCTGAACCAAACTCAACAATGCCCCTTCCTGAAATGGTCCCACCCAGCTCTGCTCCCCGTCAGAGTTGGGCCATCCTACCACGCATCAAATCACCCCCTGGGCCTGCTCCCATTTAGCTGCTGCAAGCCCATTGATCCATCTCAGAGTGCTGCCATAAGCATTCTTCAGCACCGGGCTCCCAACATGCCTTGCACAGCAGGTATAAAGGTCACTGCTGCATATGTGGGTCTGCCTGCCTCAGGTGCCCACATGATGATGGGATGGAATGCAATGACTGCTAAGCACAAAGAACTCCACCCAGAAGTCCAGCAGGCTCACTGGCAAGGGCTGGTCCGTGGCATTCAATTCACTGTCACCAGTACCACCTCTTGACCCTCCTATAGGTGCTGGGCATGTGGATCACCAAGGTGCCTTCTCTGCCCTCTCCCAAAGCCTATTCAGACAGTCAAACAGTCCAGATAAGGAAAACTACAACACAGTTTCAAGGTTCAGTTAGAACAAAACTGTAACATAGATTTCCAGCAAATCTCTCTGGGCAGGGCTTCCCCGGTAGCGCAATGGATAAGAATCTGCCTGCCAACGCAGGGGACACAGGTTCGATCCCTGGTCCAGGAAGATCCCACATGCCGCGGAGCAACTAAGCCCGTGCGCCACAACTACTGAGCCTGCGCGCCACAACTACTGAGCCTGCGTGCCCTAGAGCCCATGCTCTACAACAAGAGAAGCCACCGCAATGAGAAGCCTGCACATTGCAACAAAGAGAAGCCTGCATGCAGTAACGAAGACCCAACACAGCCAAAACTAAATAATTGAAATTAAAATTTAAAAAAAATTTTTTTTAATCCCTGGGCAGAGAAAGCAAGCTCTATTGTTGTTTTTAGCCATTTCTGTACAAGCAAAGGACTTACTTGATTGCTCTCTAAATCAGTTAAAAAAAAAAAAAAGTTGTCTCCAATGTACTCACTCCTATTTACTTTGCTAGTAAGACAATAACATTCAAAATCCTCAGCATTTTAATGCTAATGAAAATCAGCTACAAAATTTAATGTTCATTGTTAATAAACTGAAGAAGTTTCCATTGATAAATACTTTCTGCCACTGGTAACATTTTACTTTATGTGATTTCCTAAGCAGCAACTCCTGTTTGTCATAAAGTAACAAGTAAACTAAGTATGTTTTTAGGTTGGGCAAAAGCCTTTAAGAATAAAACAGGCAGTCTATTAACCAATGTTTTTAATTCCCTACACATGAAGGACAAATTCACACCAGCCTGGAGAAGGAAAATCAGGAGAGTAAGGCAAAGTTATTGTATTTACACACAGGTCAAGACATTTAATGTTTAAATTTAGAAACTCTCAAATGTTAAAATGCCTGTCCTTCAACATAACCATCTGCCTATTTCTTATTCAACATCTGAAGAAAATTAAGATACAGTGGCTAAACATGAAACCAATTAGAATTTGAAGAATGTGCTTACATTTTTTTCCAGTAGGTAAACAATTCAGACTATGCCTTTAACCTTTTTTTAAGGAGCTATGACTTCTCCAATTTTTCCACTGTTCATTAAACTGAGATCAATTTAGATAGTTTTCAGTACACGTTCTATTGTTTTAGAAGCTTTTAAAAGAGAATTTCATTCTGCTATATAAAATAACTTGACCCCTACCAAAATTCCCAACTAAATCTGGCCACGCCAAATCCCTTTCCAACTATCCTGATGAAAATTAAGTACATGGAGAAGAGAAATCCACAAAAAGCCAAACAAGCTGGCTAACAAAAACACAATTTGTTAAAGTGCTTTACCTAGGAGAGAGCTCAATCTAAAAATAGGCATAGGGGGCTTCCCTGGTGGTGCAGCGGTTAAGAATCCGCCTGCCAAGGCAGGGGACAAGGGTTCGATCCCTGGTCCAGGAAGATCCCACATATCACGGAGCAACTAAGCCCATGCGCCACAACTACTGAGCCTGTGCGTTGCAACTACTTAAGTCTGCACACCTAGAGCTCATGCTCCGCAACAAAAGAAACCACCGCAATGAGAAGCCCGCGCACCACAACGAAGAGTAGCCCCCGTTCGCCGCAACTAGAAAAAGCCCGGGCGTAGCAACAAAGACCCAACGCAGCCAAAAATAAATAAATAAAATTTTTTAAAAAATAGGCATAGGGACTTCCCTGGTGGCACAGTGGTTAGGAATCCGCCTGCCAATGCAGGGGACACGGGTTCGATCCCTGGTCCGGGAAGATCCCACATGCCGCGGAGCAACTAAGCCGGTGCTCCACAACTACTGAGCCTGTGCTCTAGAGCCCGCAAGCCACAACCACCGAAGCCCACGTGCCACAACTACTGAAGCCCGTGCGCCTAGAGCCTGTGCTCCGCAACAAGAGAAGCCACCGCAATGAGAAGCCCGCTCGCCGCAACCAGAGAAAGCCTGCCTGCAGCAGCAAAGACCCAACACAGCCAAAAATTAATTAATTAATTTTAAAAAGAAACTAAAAAAAAACACCACCCTTTAAAATAAAGTAAAATAATTTACAAATAAATTTTAAAAAATAAAAATAGGCATAGGATGACCTGTTCGGTAGCCATCTCTCCCAGCCAAGCACCAGGGAAATGCACAGCAAACCCTTTCTGCCCTCCAGCATACACACCCTCACCAATATCTAACCAGATGCTCTGGCTGCCCTAGTTTAAATTAACTTCCAGCTTACTTACTTGGCCCAGGTTGGGAGTCGGGGACGGGAGGGGGGAAAGGAAGAAACCCTAACCCCACCTTGCAAAGCCCAGCAACGCATAAGCCAGCACCAGCACCACCGGGAGGAAGCAGAGCCTTTCAAGTCAGAGCTACAGAGCCGGGATCTGGCCTGCTCTGGAGAAGGGAGCCATTTCTCCAAAATACTTAAGAGATTAAAACACAGTCTCCAAACATTCTGTAAACTGACACACTACACATGCTTTCCTAAAAGTGCAATCCCCTTTGTTTAAGTAGCAAAAATCTTCTCCATCTCTCGGAGGTTATCTGTAAGCAAAAGTATTTTTTAAATGGGGGCCGGTGGGGGGGAGTGGGGGGAAGGCCTGGAAACAAAGGCGGGTTTGCAGAAAACTGTCTTACTCTGCAGTGACTGAAAGGCGCTTCTGGGCAGGAGAAGCCCAGGCGTTCACTCACGTGTTCCAATCCCGGCGGGCGAGCTACCAGGGTAAAGGCAAATTCCTCTCCTCTCAGATGCGCGGACGGCCTCCCAGGCCTCTCAGACTCGTCGCCGCCAACTCGGGACAGAGAAGGAAAGGCACGCCACACCCGCGCGTGTCTGCAGCTGCTTCCGCCTATCCTGCACTTTCAGGTGGGGGGCGGCGGGCTGGAGCGGTCACCCATTGCTTCCTAATTCCCACAGATGCCCAGAAACTGCCCTTTGAGACTCTGATTTCCTGTTGCAGCAACTTGACCTACTCTGCCGGAGAACATGTAGCTGTGAGAGCTTCCTTAAACGACTTTATACCAGTAACAATAATCCACTGGCAGGGGGCCACAGACAAGTCGTCTATTCCTTCACAGCAGTACCAACACACACTCACACTCACACACAAACACCTGCCAGAAACTTAAAGGCAAAAGACGAGAAACGCCAAATCATACAGCAACCCAATAACAATAAGAGGAAAAGTTGTTTTCAGCTGTGTTGAGTCTCTCCTCCCAATGGTTGAAAACAGAATCAATGAGAACATAATAAGTAAGCTCACCTTTGCCTTTTGGGGACCGAGTGCTCAACTTCTATGAGTTTCCCGTGCAGTTCCACTTTACCTGCGGACACACAAGAGGTGGAGGGGCAGTTGGCCCGGTTTAGCGGCTCTCTGGGCCCGAAGGACCCGCACAGCCTAAGCAGCGACACGAGTGGCCTCCTGAGACCCCGAAAGGCACCCAGACGTGGTTCAGAGCCGAGAGAGAAACCGGCCCCGCGCGGGTGGGAAGCTGAGCCCCTGGAGGCTGCGTGTGTGTAACTTACAGATGGGTGGGAAGGGGAATCAATTGGCTGACCCACAACTTCGGGAACACTCTACCCGCCACCCCCCCGTCCGCTTCCCCAGAGACTCCAGAAGACAAGGTCGGGGGAAGGGGCTACGTGGGCTTTCTTCAGGAGGGGGAGCCCAGGCCCTTCTCCCGGGTTCAAGCCCAGGCCCGCCGGGAACTGGCAGTGAGCGGCGGGAAAGGCTCGAGGACCGCAGGGCAGGCACGGCAAGGGCGAACGTCCAGAGGCGCAGCTCAGCACGGACTGCACAGCGCGCGAGGAACGGCACGGCACCCGCCACCCCGAAAGGCATGTGGCTCGGAGTGGGACCTGAACACAGCCTTCCCCCGGGCGTCCCACCCCCGCGCGCCTCCCCGCCACGCACGGCCCCCCGCCCTCGCCGAGCGCTCCCCACCAGTCCCGGAGGCCGCGGCCCGAAGCCTGGCAGCCCGGCGCCACAGCGGGACTCGCTCCGAGGCGACCCCTGGTCGCCCGGCCCACCTGCCCCGCTAGCTTGTCGTACGCGGGAAGGTCGAGCAAATAACCCGGGTCGCCCTCGCCCGCCTCCCGCAAGGTTGAGGAGAAGCGCGGGGCCGCCCTTGCTCGGCACCACCCGCGGCCTCGTTCGGCAGCCGGGTCAAGGCCACTTTGAGTTCTCCCGCGGCCGGGTTCTGGGGCGGGTGGGGAGGCAGCGAATCCAACACCACAAATAACCGGCAGGGAAAGGAAGGAAGGAGCGAGAAACAGGCATTCGCTCTCGGCCCCCAAGCAAGGCCCGGCGTGCCGGAGCCTGGAGCACGCGCCTGGGCCCGGGCGGGGCGCGGGGCGAGCAACCCCCCTCCTCCAGCCCCGCTCCCAGGCGCCACACAGTCCCCCCCGCCTCCCCTCCGAGCCCGCGCCGGGGCTTTCCTGACAGCGCGTTCGCTCTCAGCCCTCAAAGCCCGGCGGGGGAGGGGAGCCGCGGGGGCCGGGTAGGCGCCCGGGCTGGGAGAAGGGCCCCGACCCACGCGTGCAGGCGCCCGGGCCTCGTCTCCTCTCCCCCGCCCGCCCAGGCCGGGGCCCTGTGTGGACAGCCCCATGTCAGCCGCGGCCCGACCCCGGCAGGCCCGGGCAAGCGGCGCGGGGCTGGGCAGGCGTCCCGGCGGAGCCCGGCCGGGGCCCACCTGAAAGCGCTTCGATGGCCTTGAGGGCCCAGCTCTCGTCCGGACAGTCCACAAACGCGTAGCCAGTCTTCACCAGGAAGGGTCCCGACACCGGGATCTTGGCGTCCTTGAAGATACTTTCCAGGTCCGAGGGGACGGCGTTCTCGCTGAGGTTTCCGATATACAGTTTGTTCATTGTGAAGAGCGTTTGTTTAAAAAAATTACGAGAAAAACGAAAAATTAAAACCACCCACAGCGATGGATGGATCCGGCGGGTTTTGTTCCCCTCCTCTTCTCGCCGTTAAAATACACAGACACACTAAGAACCAAGGACAGGAACGAGGAGCGAAAAATCAGATCCAAGGGTTTCTGTTTTTCCTTTTCTAGGTATTAAAAAAAAAAAAACAAGAAAAGAAAAAGCCTTGCTACAACCCAAACGCATCAACGAGTCTTCCTAACTCGGAGGAGGAGGCGGGATTAGCGAGAAAAAGGAGGAGAGGAGGGAGGGGGGGAAACTACTTTTTGTCTCTTACTCCCCAACCCCTCTGGCATCGGCCAGCGGACTGTGAAAATATCACACTACGTGAGGGCAGGCGCCGCCTCCCCATAAAAAACCCTGAAGGGTGACTGGCAGGGGGGAGGGGAGAAGGGGGTGGAGGGAGGAAAGCGCAGGAGGCGGAAAAAATCCGCTCCGAGTGTCCGGCTTTTTGAATGAGCCACGTGTTCAAACTACAAATCAACGTCTCACGTGAGGAATCCCAGCGCCTCAATTAGAGTGGGCTTCGCAGGAAAAAAAGAGCTAGCCGGAGGAGGGAGAGGGGGAGGGGAAACGAGGTTGGGCGAGGGACCGTGAGAAGGCGAGGAGGAAGAGGGGCGGAAAATGCTAAAGGAGCCGCAGCCGAGGCACGGAGGGGAGCGCGGCCGGGGGAGCAGATTGTCACCACAGAGTTTAGAAAGGGTTATCTGGTCGGGGCGGATCCGGAGGGGGAGGGGAGAAATATTGATTTTTTTTTTTTTTAATGAGATAGGAGTCGGGGTGCTAGCTAGGCAGTTCCTCAGCTCTATTTACTGGAGTTTGCAATGTTCGATTTTTAAAAAGAGGTAATTAACAAAGCCAAAGAGTCCCCCATTCCGAACTCGCCTTGTGGCTTTGATGACACAAGTATAACCTCGGCAAAGCCGCGAGCACCTTCCCAGGGCTGGCAGGGACGGAAACGCAGTGAGGGGGTGTCTGGGTGGGTGGGTGCGGGCAGGAGAGGCGGGCAGACGCGCCCCACCCTGTGCACCCTTTACAGTCGCGGGCACTGGGGAAGTGGGGCGGCCCTGAGCCAGGGGGATGGGGGATGGGAGCCCGCGGCGTCCTGGGCGGGTGTCTGGGCGACACCTCCTCCGCCTCCGCCTGCGCTCGCGGTGGCTTTGGGCTTCGCGTTTGCCATTGGTTGCGCGATTCAGAAAAGGCTCCGGGATCAATGAGGCCGGGGGCGGGCTTGGCCACCGGTGGGGGAGGGGAGCGCAGGGGCCGAGGTTTTCTGGCGTGGGGATGGGGGCGTCCCGGGCCTCGGAGGCCGGAGCCGAGAATTCAGAGTGGGAAAAGTCGGTATTTAAACGGAAACCATTTCTTCCTGTAGTTTCCAGAGGAGGAGGAGGAGTGGGGTAGGCTGGTACTTTTATTTAAAGAATTTTAGTTGGAGAACTTGGGACTCTTAAAACAGGAAGACCGCTCTGCGTTACCCCTAGGTGGTATTTGCACTCGAAAAATTGCTCGAGTCTCTTTCTGCTTCTTTTCTGCCCGCATTTGGCCATGAGAACCATTCATAATTTCCCCTGTGTGTAACGAGTACAATGGTGGGTGTGGGGGGGAGGGTCTGGGCCCGGTGGAGCCTTACTGGGCCGACAAAATGAGGACTGGAGACGAGGAATACGGAAATGAGTGCTGGGGTTCTTCTGGAAATCTCCAAGTGTTTCATGATAGTGTACTCCACTCAAAGGCTTCATGTGCACCAGGATACTTGAGGTTTATTTTTAACAGGTATTCCATGGAAAAGAATGCTTATTTTTAAAAAGTGATTGCAATTATATATAGGATGGAAATATAAGCAAGAATCTTTAATGACTTAATACTCATTATTAGAAAAATGTATTGAGTAGTAGAGAAAATACTGTTTACACTGAATCATCTTCAGTAATTATGACAGTTGATATAGTTCATTTCTTTTGGTCCAATCCGTATATGGCATTTAAAGGTGTATGATTTCCAATTGAAAGATGAATGGCGGATTATTTTTTAAATATGTGGAATTATTGCATGCTATAAAGAGCATTTACATTTTTTCTTTTAAAAGGAACATAATTTTGTGTTAAGAAACCGGAAGGTGTCAGATCATCCATTTTAAATGCAACTGTTTCTTTCTAACAGGTTTTTCTTTTCCTGCCAGGCAAATCCAACTTTTTAAACGTAAACTCACTTTCACAATATTTTCATTCACATTTAATTTAGTGAAATGTTTTTACTTTACGATACGGAGGGGGCAAACATGTTCTTGTGTAATCATGTTTAGAACTGCGTTATGAGCTATGTCTTCAAAGAACATTTTGGTGGTGAAATTTTAAGTTTCTGGTTAGGTTTAACTTTTAAACAGAGCTTACTTATTTTTCCTTTTCATGTTTTTGAGAAGAGAACCTTCGTTCTAAAAAAAGGAAAAAAAATATGTATTCTTTATGACTTCTGTGGTATTCAAAATGTAAATATCAAATTATAAATTTATTTTTGATTTACCTGTTGCATGTGATCAAAAGCTATTTGGAGAAATATGCTTTTCATTCACTTAGTAATATTTGCTTTACTCTAAATTTTATAGTCTGTTGACCATTTAAGTTTTAGTAATTTTTCCTAAGAAAAATTTTATATGTTCAACTTGCTTTCAAAAATCAATTGAATGGTGCCTTCTGGATTCTTGACTGTACTTGCTCTTATTAAAACTGAGACCTAAGAAAATATCTACTTCTAAAGCAGGGGGTAAAATATTTTTTTTCCATAAATACTAGTCTGTGCCTGTCTGTCACTATCAAACAAATCTAACAGCTGGAATTTAAAACAAGTGTGTGCTGTTTTGATGAAATATGTTCCTGGGGCTCTTGTGAATTTAATCTGTGTATTATTATAACAAACTGGATACTCCGTCTAGGACCTTAAAAACATACACGAGTTATATAAGCTCAAACATCAAAAAGGGAGGTAAATACAGTCCATTCCACTTCGAATTTTCCAAGCATTTGAGGGATAAGTATATAATCAATGGCTGAGTAGAAAGAGCATGGGTAATTGGGGTTTTTTTACTGGCATTTCAAGTGTAAAAATATCTTCGGTGGATTTTCAAGAATGAATATAAGGTTAATGTAACCTCCAGTCTGAATGAGTCTCACACAAGAAACTAACCGTGTGTATGGGCTACTCCAAGTTCTTCCTGAAGCAACTGCAGCTCCTAATTAATGTTAACTCCACGAAGGACTCCCACCCATTGTATGTGCTCTGATGCGGTTGAGTCTTTCCAACTGCAGCCTGTTTACTCTTTGGACAGCTGCACCTCCTCCTGATCTCCTGACCTGAAGGCAATAAAAATGTTTCTTAAGGGTCAGTGTAATATTAAAGGAGAAAAACCATGTTAGAAGGTCGGTTACCCCTGCTGTATCCACAGGTTATGAGCGACGGCTTATCAGGTAGAGGAGGGAGAAGGGGCATTCTTGTTGCTACCCCTAACTCCTGGCTTCCTCTGAGACCAGCCCAGAGCCGAAGTCCTTAACGCGGGTGGGCACGCACGCAATGCCCGCCGCGTCGCCTGGGCCTCACAGGAGGTATTTTTTAACATTCTCTTGCTCCTTCGAACAGCTCTCCTGGACTCTGATCTGTTAAAACCAGATGCGTGATAAGTGGTAACCTGGCTCTGCCCTCTCTTCAGAATATGCCTTCAGTTATTTTTGTTTAAAATAAAAAATGGTGCCCTAGGAGATGTTTCCTTTTTCCCCTGGCTCTGCCGGGAGAAAGAGGGCGGGATCCTTCGTCGGCCGCTGCTCGCCTCGGAGGCCCTAGACCACCCGTCCGCTCTAGCCCTGCCGCGGGACAGGCGCCTTCTGGCTCCGCCTCGGGGTCTGTCCCCCCGCGCTGAGCCGCGTGGACGGGTTAGACGTGGGGGCCCGGGCAGGGGAGCCTCTCTCGTCCCCCTCGCGGCACTACCCCACCTGAGCTCGTCCTTCCCTTGCCTGCCGGGGCGGACCAGGCAGCGAGTCTGGCGACCCTGCCGCACTTCCGGCCTGTTTCGAGTGTGCCAGGGGCTCCTAAGAGCCGGGGGATGCTTGGTACCCACGGAGAAAGACCGCAAGGAGAGCTCGCTAAACCCTCCGCCTATGCCCGGGGCGGGGCGGGGCGGTGAGACGGGTGCACTGGGCGCGCAAACGCGGCTCCGGGGCGGGGCTTCGCGCTCTGTGGGGCCGACTCGCTGAGCCCGAGTCTGAGCAACCAGCTTGGAGAGAGACGCCGCCCCTGGCTGGGGAGGGGGCGGGAGGGCTTCTCTCACCCGATTGGTGGACAGAGGGAACCTATCACCGTCGGCTGCCTCCGCCGGAGCCGTTTGCTAGTTTCCATTCATTGGCCATCGAGCAGCCCTTGGATTTCCATCTTTTGTGGCGCGAAAATAACCCTTTGCTCCCTCTCATTGGTTTTGTTCTTGTTGAGGGGTGAGGTTGGGTTCCTCTATTCTTGCTCTCATTTTTCCTGCCCTTTAACTGTGAGCCCCCAACCCCAACTCCCAAGGAGGAAAGAGGGAGATAACTGAGGAAGAGTGGAAAATAGTTGTGTGTGTGCGTGTGAATTCCGCCCCTTGGGCTGACCGCGTGGTTCCCGCAGAGTCCCTTCCCTTCCCCCAACGTCCAGCGCCCAGAGGTCGTAGGTTTGCTCCATGCTCACTGCTGGAGTCACATTGTTTCCCTGCTCGATTCCAGCACCTTAGAATTTATACGTCTTTTTTAGTTAAAGCAACAAAATATGTTTCCAGGTGCCTGATTTTTCCGGGGCTTCTAGAGAAACTGACTCCTTCCGCCCCCTCCTTTCCTAACCCCCTTTGTGGTCCACAGGGTTGTTTTAAGCAAAACCAAACAATCCCTCCAAAAAAAGCAAACGAAAAATTCCGGGTAAAATCAACTATGCCGAGACCACGTTTTCGTTGAAGCTTCCCTAAGACCTAGGAGCTGAGACCGACCTTGAAGGATCAGCGATTTCTGTAGCTGAAATGTTCTAATTTTACTGACGTTTGGTGGAGACGGTGAGAAAAAATAAATACGAATTTGGCTTGGAAAAGCACAAAACAAACGAATGATCGTGTTTAATGTGATTAAATTAAAAACTAACAGCTACAGTGGTGTATTCTAGGTAGTGGTGTCTTGGATGCATTTGTAATTTTATACGTAAGTTGCTACTGGTTTCAAAAATAAAAATCAGAACTCTGACCATTACAGAAAAGAGGGAAGTATAAATTTGTTTGGTATATCTAATTTCATGACAGACTTTCCAATTCTTTGATTATCTAAAGAAAAGGAAATGTATCAGTTAGAAATTTAACAATTTGTTCACAGATAATTTTGTTGTTTTTTTTAAGTCTTGACAAAATACTTGATTTGGTTTAAAACTAGTAAAACAATAGCTCCCCAGTAAATATTTTAAAGTAGTCAAGTTACATCATCCTATCATCCTCTTAAGTTCATTTGGAAAAACTGTTTATTTAGTTCTGTACTTTTTCTTTTTAGTCTCTGAAAACCAACTAATTGAAGGAATATAAATGTCATGTACCATGATACTAAAACAAAGTTATTTTGAGCAGCTCTTTAAAACAAATTTTTAAAACTGGCTTAATTAGTAAAGAAAAACTGTTCTAAAATACATTTTGTTTACATTTTGTATAATTCAACTACATTTCACTAATATGGTTAATAGATAATGTATTTTTTAAGTTTTCATGTAAAATTATTTCTCAGAAACCAGAGTCTTACAAATGGTTTATTTTAACTTGAACAAATTAATGAAAGCTTAGAGACTAAGTTTATAGTGTAAATACTGAAGATTACAGAGTTAATAATTTATATAAACCTTAAACACCTAAGAAATTTAAAATGTAAAGACATGATTATTTGTAAAATGACCCTAGATTGGGTTTTACATATTGTGTAACTTTTATATTTTGAAAATGATACAGTAGAAAAAATAATTTTTTAGAGTAAATTTCAATTGTAAAAAACGTTCCAAAATAATCTGGACAAACCAAAACTCTAAAACCTGAGCTATTTTCAAATGTTTTCTGGAATTCAAAGATTTATATAACCAATATTTTTATTTAAGAAAACTTTTTTTTGGTTGGAGAAATTTTTTTTTTTTCTTTAATTTTCAACTACTAAGTCAGGAATCAGAATTTTCAACTATCTGGTAACTTAAAACATAATTGTTAAAGTAGTAGATAAACATGATTCCTTTTATTGCAATTATATTCTTTGTTTTACTGCTTCACATGAGTGAAACTTTAAAAAAATATTCATTTATTATTGCTACTCTGGGGGTGGGAGGATTGAGACCTTTAGTGAAAAGACTCTTTGGAAATTGATGTGTACATAAGTATTTGCAGACCAGCCACAGGAAACAAAGAAGATAGACATTTGTTTGTGGGGGGAGGGGTATGGGGAGGCTGAGAAGACTTGGATATTTAAATTTGTTTCTTGGTTGCAGCTAATTTATCCTGCAGGTTTTCCTGCTAAGGGTGTAAGGATGGTGGTAGGGAGAGAATGTATTGACTGATGGAGTAAAATGGGACAGTAATCCAAGCATGAAATCCCACTGGAGAGAACAGTAAGAACCTTCTCTCCCCACTAAAATAATCTGAAAGCAAAGCACATGCTGAGGTTATAACTAGTTCTCAGCATTTTCTAGCACATACAATTAAAAGACACATCTTAGGTTACTATTTTCATATTGGGACCTTTTGTTTTCCTGGCCATTTCTTTTCCAGAATCCCATTCAAAAAAAAAAAGGAACTCTGCAGATTTCATGACATGGATATACAAATCAGCTCCTTTGGGGATAAACTGATGAACCCTTCATGCTGTCTATATAATAAAATACAGGTTTTAGATATAATAAGGCAAAGTATATTTATAAATTCCTTACTTGCAGGAATAATGGTAGATCATTATCATTTACACTTTGACTCTTTAAAATTCATTCCTTCTGAGTTCTGTTTACATTTTGGTCCTGAACTTCTCTAGCGTGATGATCCAGCTTTAAAGATGGAAACAACAGGCTAGGTGAGGATTTTATTGTTATTTCAAAACATCTCAGCTAAAATTCATAAAAATCTGAGAATATAAGATACAGCAGAAATAAAACAAAAACTAGTCTAAAATCTTTATCAAAATAGACCCTATAAAGATTTGTGCTAAAATTCATGCCTAACACACTTCTGTTGAAACATTTACTTCTTTTTTGTAGTAGGTTGCTTAAAAATATAAAAGTTGGTAGTATTTTTTGTTGCTTTTCTCAAATGACTTTAATTTACTGATCAATTATTTTTAAATTGACAGTGCTAGTGCCTTCTCAAAGGCAAAATTTTGCTTGAACTGGGATTTAAATTTAATATCAATAATTGAAACTGATAACTTCCCCTCATTTATTTTTGGTTTGGGGGAGGGGAGTCTTGTGCCAGTCATTGAAGTAATTTTAATATTTTTTGAGTTATTTTTCTTTGTAAACTCTTCATACCTTATTTGTAATCTAAAAGTGTTTTTCCTAGCACTTTACAAGACTTGGAGAAAAATTTAAATATAACTAAATCTTACTCTGTAAATATTATTAAAACTTTAAAAAATGTGTATAATTTGATACAAAGAAGTATGAAACATATTACTATTGAATATTTTCCACTAAGCTAACATAACTGTATGGCCCCTCTTTTTAATTCTAACCCATTCTAATTCAAATCCAGCTACTAAAAATTTAATTCATAAAAAGTATACTAACAAAGGTCATAAATACCAAAAAAAAATCAATTTTGTTACATCAAGAAAAGGTATGATTTCTGTTATATTGTTAACAGTTTGTTCCGGGACAATTGAATACTGAATGATGTCACCATCTTTTGCTTTCGTTTGTTGAAAATTGCCTAGAATTTTGCTCCTTCATTCTAAATATGACCATATCTCTTATGGTAATTTATCTGCTCTTATATTTCTTTACTACCAGATTCAAATGCCATTTTTGGTTTTGATTTAAATGAATGGCCATCTATAAAAAGCCAAATAGAAAATAAACTAAATTTTTTTTTAATTTTGGTGTAGTACACTATAGATGTTTATCTCTGGCAACCATAGATATATTCAAATTGTATTCTAATCTACGGCCAATATCATAGCCTTTAAAAACAGATTAAATTGAATTTTGTTTTAAATATTAATAAACAACAGCAAAAGAAGTTGAGAAAATGTTTTAATCCAGTGAAATGGACAATAGGGTTAAAGGTGACATTACTCTTTTCCCTCAATATCAACAAATCTTCCAGTTGAGGGCAGTTTTGTCAGGTATGGAAGGTATGGAATGCAGTCAGTGTGTGCAATTGGACAGGAGAACATACGTACATATTCCTGCTGAGAAGCCCTTTGTGGAGATTTGTGGAGTAAAGCAAGATAGAACTTGTGTTCAGTTGTGAGGTTGCAGGTTAAAACAAGCAAGGTAAGCATTATTTTATTAAGTTTTTTCCTTAACCGTCAGAATACTTCAATATGATGCTTTTAAAGGTGGGGAGAGAAGAGTAATAATATAAGCTGAACTGGAATTAGGATGCTATTAGTACATCAACATTAGAATTTAAATAATACAAATATGTTTGAAATTTTCTATTTTTCTTTGTCTTGTTTTCCATTTTTAAAAAACTATTACATATAGGTTAAAAATATCCAATAACTTTATTAAAACATACATGTAATGAATTTTAGAACTTAGAATATTATCACATATTTTGAAAACGATAGGTGTTACATTTACTCAAAAAATATGAAGTTATTATCACAAATCATTTCTGTTGGATTGTTCTACCACTTCTATTTGTGCTTATGATCCATATATGGATGGTTTCTTTTAATCAAAGTAAATAACATTATTTGAGAAAATGTTCCTAATTTCAAAAAAAAAAAAAAAAAGCCAAAGATATGGTGTGCTGTTATTGTGAAAACAACAATGTTTTGAAACCTAAATATAGAGAGGAAACTCAGATTTTAAGTGAAAGCTGGGTTCTATTATTTACTGCATTTTCTCTATTTATTGAGGGATAGGGGAACGGATTAAACTGTAATATTGCTTCAGGGCTGACCACCAATAAAGTTTTTAGTGGCTATAAATAAAGGATGTTGTTTCAATCAATGATAGCCCCTTCCTATTACTACTCTCAGAAGAGATTCTCTTTCCTTGATTATTAAATATCCCTAAATTATTTCATTACAGAGTTGGGGGAAAGTCATGTTACATTAGGATAACCAAATATTTTTAACACTTTGAGCTTTTGACAGATGAAGAAGGACAACTGCTTTTTAAATAAACAAAACAGTGTCTTTGTTGTAATAAGTGATGCATTTATTTTCTTTCCTATTCTCTACTAATGTTCTACTAATATAGTAATAAGCTGAATTACTCTCAGATGTGGTAGTTAATGGAAATAAATATATTACAACCAAAGTGCAAAGAAGTTGCATAAGCAAGAAAAAGATAAAAATCAGCATGTCTTGATTAAGCTAAAAATTAAAGTATCTTCCCACAACCAAATCCAGTGATCTGGCATATAGTTTTCATTGTTTAAAGTCTATAACAGTTAAAATTTGAATGTATTGTTGGTTTGCAATTACTACTAATTATCATAGATAGAATCTCTTTAACAGCTTGTGGTTTCATTTAATGTAACTTTGTATGTAATATAAAAACCAATTACTTTGTTTTTTAAACATTTTTTCATATTTTTTGCAATAAGTTTGAAAACATGAAAGTTAAGCTGAAGACTACTAGTTATTTTGTTAAAATCTATTATCTGTGGGTTAAAATATGGTCTTTCCCGTCTAATTTTTCCATGAAAGCTTGAAATAATTATCTATTAAAAACCAAGAGATGCAATGGCATTTACAAAGTCATAAAACAGGTTTTGCTGATTTTTTTAAAAATAGTCTTACAAGTAATTTAAGAATATTAGAGAATTTGATTTATGTATATGTAAGTAATTAGAAGTTGGACATTTAAACAGAAATTCATTTTGAAAGTAATACAATTTAAGCAAATTGCCACCAAGTGGCATTACCAAAGTGATTATGCTATATAAAATGAGGTATAGACTCTGGATTTTAAATTCTACTATGGATATACCAATATAAATATGCAAATAAATTATTGTTTTCAAAAGCCCAGGATAGAGTGGATGTAAAGTCAAAAAAGCAGACTCTGTGGTGTAAAGGGAAGTCAAAGTGTTTAAAGCACTTGTAACAGGAAAAGGCTGTGTGAACTGGAAGATATCTAGATTCACTATAGTAAATAGTAAGATATGATTTCTCTAAAATGTAATTTTGGTAGTTAAGATTTGGTCTTTGGAAATGTAAACTGTTAGCACTGTTTTATCTAATGGAAAGAGAAAGAGATTGCAGCAGTTCATATTAGAACTTAGTCCTAAAAGACTCAGTGGGAAAATAGCCCTTTATATATTCCAAATTCTTGGATACTTTATATAAAGAAGTTTGGGCTTTTCGTTTGTGTTTAATTAGGGGATTGTGCAGAGTATCATCTCTTTTATATGTCTTTCATTTGAACCTCTTTCATTATAAAACAATTCTAAAATTTGAGGACTGGGAGGGTTTTTAGGGATCTGCTAGAGTCTCCTTTTACATTTGAGGAAATTGAAGCCAGGGAGGTCAAAGCAGGTAGACACACAGCTAGTTCCGTGGCAGGGCTGAGACTGTGTTTATCATAGAATGGTACCACACAATAATCCTGAGTGGAAGGTAGTAAAAATACTTTTTCCTATTTTTGGTGGTAAGAAAACTGACCCAAAGTGAGGTTTGCCCAGACCCAATAGCATTACTTTCTAAAAAACAAGCACCTATATTTATCCAGACCAAAAGTTCTACATGTCATTGAAAGCTAAAGGCAAAAGACTTGAAGGTAGAAGAGACCTTGAAAAAAAAATTACCTGGTTCATCTCGGTCACTTTACCCAGGATCTCATTTAAACTACCCCAAACACGTAAACTCAGTTTAATGTGAAAGGCTGATATGGAAGAAGATCCCATGACTTTTCTTCTCTCAAAAGCTTGATTCAAGGCCCAGCCACATCAGAACCTCCAGAAGCCAAGGAATCTGTGTTAACCGCTTCACACACTCTTAGCAGTAAGCTAAGAAATTCCTCCTCATATCAAACTTTAAAAATGATATGTTCAGATTTAGTCCAAATTAACAATAGTTTATCACTGGGTTTGAATTTTATTTTCTTTTTGCTTTAGTGAAATTTTAGCGGGGGGAGATGTGTATATACATATACACGTGCATATATTTGCGTATCTATCTCCCTGTGGTATAGTTCAATCTCTTCCCTCCTCTGCTATCTCCTGCATTGTGAAGAACAGCTGGCAGAAGCGCCCCCTGCCACTAGCCCTTCTCTTATTTGCTCACACCGGGACAGAGTGGTGGTCACAGGCCATAAATCCTTCTGGCTTCCCACCCCTAACTAGAGACATGAACCATGGCCTGTTCACAGAGCTCAAAGTCCCTGGCTGTGCCTTTGAATTAAAAGCTGCACTTAAATAACTTCATTTACCTGTAAATCTGTTGATCTTCATAAACTGTGGTTGCCACAAAGGCGCCTGTTTTCTCTGTGTGTCGCTGACCCTGCTGTGACCCTGGGTCAGTTTTTTTTCACCTCCTTGGTCTGGTTTCCGCAGTTGTAAAGAGAATTAAACTATTTATACCACCCTTTACCTTTTCCACAACAACCAGCACTGAGTAGACTTTCTACAGATATTTGTGGAATTTAGTTTTCAGAAACAGGACTAAGACTGGAAATAGCAATGAAATTATTGGACCACTTCAGAAAGTTGTATCAAATGCAAGAGGGGAAGGGATTATTGCTTGACACTGGAAAATAATGCAGGTAGGATATTTTGTGTATGTAGAACCAGTATCAGAGAAAAGAAAGCTCTTTAAATACCACAGCTAAGTAAGAAGGGTTGGTAGGGAAAGCAGAACAAAAATGAAAAAATATCCCCTGTAAAGGAATCCCTTACTGATGCCAACCACCAAAACAAGCCAATGTCCGGACTAGAGGTTGGAAGAAATTTGTCTCAGCTCTCCGAGCAAAACAATTTATTTCCATAAATGGTCTCCTTCTGTTAGAGTCAGAACCTCATGCTTCAGATGAACTTAAATAAGAAATTATTACCCTAATACAGAATTTATAGGTAAAAGAGAATTAACACAGAAAAGCAAAAATATCAAATTTTTGAAACTGATGAGTCAAATGTCAAATTACTAGATGATCAGTCAGTGTGAATATTTACTGATAACTACATTTGGGCTTTAATTTTCTAACTGCTTCCCTTAGATTTTTTTTTGGGGGGGTAGCGAGTCATGTGGGAAACTTCCCTGACCAAGGATCGAACCCATGCCCCCTGCATTGGAAGCATGGAGACTTAACCACTGGACCACCAGGGAAGTTCTTCCCTTAGATTTCTGAAGAATGAATCAATTTGGATATTTTAATTTTATAGAAACAAATTTAAAATGATTAGAACAAAAACTTGAGCCTCTTGAGCCCAATTATATTGAAAATATACTAGACCAAACTAAAGGTAAACAAAATATCATTAGATTAAGACCATGTATATTAGATTTAAAGAATTTTAAGTGCTCAGTTAAAATATCTATGTTTACTTCTATTTCTGGTGGTTTCTTGAACTATTCTGTAAGAATTACTTAGAAAAAAGACAAAATTTTTGTTTGTGCTGCAGGTGACTATCCCTGGCTTGGCTTTTCCCCCTCTAGAGTGGAAATGTTCATTTGAGCAACATTTTCAAGAGAAACTTTTCCATAGAATTAAAGAAGTTCAGCATAGTTGCTCTTTCACGCTAAATAACTTTAGCAGTGGTGCACTTCAAAAACTCCAAAAATAATGGGAATAGCAGGGCTCTAAGAGAAAAAAAGATCCTGCAGATGAATCTTTATTTTCAGTATTTGAAATAAGCACAGTTACATAATGCAGCTTTTTTTTTTTAAATTAAATTTATATATTTATTTTTTGACTGCGTTGGGTCTTTGTTGCTGTGCGCGGGCTTTCTCTAGTTGCGGCGAGCAGGAGCTGCTCTTCATTGCGTTGTGCAGACTTCTCATTGCAGTGGCCTCTCTTACTGTGGAGCACCAGCTCTAGGCGTGTGGGCTCAGTAGTTGTGGCACTCAGGCTCAGTAGTTGTGGCTTGCAGGCTCTAGAGCGCAGGCTCAGTAGTTGTGGCGCATGGGCTTAGTTGCTCTGCGGCATGTGGGGTCTTCCCGGACCAGGGCTCGAACCTGTGTCCCCTGTATTGGCAGGCAGATTCCTAACCACTGCGCAACCAGCGAAGCGTCTATAATGCAACTTTAATACTCTGTCATTATGAGTATCCCTGTGCATTCTATCTGCTTAATTCATTCTTGTAAAACGAAGGAGAGAGAAGCTTGATGGAACAAACTGAGTGATTTAGGAGCCATTTCTTATTTCTCATTTATTTTAAATAATAAATTGTAAAGAAAAAAAGCAGCTTATTGGAATTTATTGTGCTTTTCACGTACGATATTTCAAATTTTTGCAGAGACTAAAATTTTTAGAGTCTAGGCAAATTGAAAACTATTTTAACAAAAATTTCATAATGTGAAAGTAAATGAAGACTCTCAGTGATAACAGCAGAAAAGATTATTTAGCCTATTTAGTTTATACCTCCAAGTGTTTATAAAAATAAGCCTTTTAATCTTGTCCTGCTACTTTGAAGTTATTAATAATGTAAATAAAGAAGAGATTTTTATAAAACTTAGAAGTTTATAAAACTTCTATTGCACTGCAACAATTTAAATATATTTTTAACAAGAAAAGCCCTTATAGTCTAAAATCATAACTAACAGTGTTTGAAAACAAGGAAGCCAATCAAATTTAGGTTGATTTTTCCTTTTACTTTTTGTGCTATTGTGTTTTTCATATTGAAAATCTTTCATGCCCATGACACATTCAAAGGCAGCCACATTGTGCACTGTATATTTTAAACTTACCTCATTTTTCTTTGTTCTTTTTATTTTGTAATGTAATGAACTTAATTTAAAGTAATTATGTACGACATATGCATAACTTAGACTACACATGTAGGCTGGTCTCAACTAAGTCATTATTTTCCATGAAGCCTTCCCTGATCCTTGACACTTAGAAATTACCTCTCACTCCTCCGATGTTAGAATTTTGAAGCGTGAATTTGACATAGCACTTCATATATTGCAAGACATTTATCATTAAAAAAATTTTTTTACACTTATCTCCTCTGTTAGAGTGTAAACTGATTAGAAAGCCTGATTTATCCTTGTATATAAGTAAACTCCACGAGTGCAGGGTTTTTTGGTTTGGTTTAGTCTATGTTGCTTATTGCTAATTTTCCAATACCTAAAATTGTGCTTGACACATAGTATATACTCAGTAAATATTTGTTAAATGAATGCACGATACTATCTAACATCCAGACTTTTATGAAGCAAGCTCTCAATTAAAGGTGTTAACATACAAATGCTGGGGCTTTTGGGGTGCAAATGCATACTTTATCCCACGCTCTAAAAGGCATGTGGTGACCCTGTTTCAAACAAAAAAACTAGGTACTTTGGGATTGAGAATATAGGCTAATTCTGCTACAAAATACATCAAAGTTCTATCGTTTCCAGTTTTGTGAAGGTGCTGAAAAGTCTTTGATCATAATTTCTTATCAGTACAATCATGTCAGATAGAGCATCATAAACTTTAATCACTTCATACACAGACTAACTTCTAAAAAATAATAGAGAGTATAATTGAATTTAAAGGAAACTTTTTGAGACTTACTATGTATGAATGATTTTTGTCACATTTAGCAATGTATATTGCGTAAACATGAGGTTTTTATTAAGTAGCCCTATGATACAGTCCTATTTTAAGAGAAGAAATGGTAAAATTGTCCAGAAAAAGAGCAAGTCTATGACCTAAAACTCCTTAAACAATAATTTTCAAGTTAAAAAAGTAAAGTGGCTGAGAACCTCATACAAATTATCAAGTGGGATTCTGGGAAGTTACAATAAACTCATTTCACCTACTTTGAAGTAGCTATGATTTTCAGATAGTGAAATCTATGCTTTGATTTTTATGGAATCTTTAATTTTTACATTTCTCATTTCACAATGGCCAATATCAAATAGTTAGCATTATCCAAAATGTAGTAATATAATGTCATAAGTTTTAATTATGTAGCTAGCTAACAAAAATGATTTATAGAATCACTAGCTTCTGAAAATAATGAATATAGCAGATACATTTTTCTGTAAAGACTTTAGTGTATTGGGTATACTTTGAACTGGATTTGTTCATGTCTACAATTCTCTCTCTAATAAATGTCATCAAAAACATTTGATGAAATAATGTTTTCTTATTTATTCAACAAATATTTGAGCCCCCAAAGGTGTAGGGCAGAAATCGATGCATAAGTGTGGTCCTTGCTCACCACCCCGTAAAAGGCAGCATACAAATGCCATTTATGCAGCCCTTAAAAATGTCAGTGATGCATCCCCAAAGCCCTTAACTTTCTTTAATGGCCCATTTTAAAGATTGTATTTAGAAATCCATCTAAACTCTTCTTGAACAAATCTAAATGATATAAAAATATCAAAGTGACTTCAAAAAATAATGACTCTATCAAATAAACTATTTAGTTTTCTTTTCTCAATCAGAGGTTTCTTGGTTCTTCATGTCCTAACAGAGATTGACAGTAAAGGACTACAAGAAACTCACTACCTACCCTCTAAAGAACTTTCTTTTTTCCAAAGATCTCTAAAAATTGAAAGTATGCTTTCTAATTCTAAATACCAAACAAGTTCACACACATCCCCCCAGTTCCTTTCAGGAATTTTTGAACCCCAATCATATATCCTCTTATTTCAAGATTCTAGTTTATAGTGTCCTGGTTCACTCAGCCTGGTCTCTTAAGATACTCATTGATGGATGTCTTTGATCATTTGTTGCCTTTTTCCAGACTTCTGTCTTCCTTTCACTGTTTTTGGAGCAATATTCAACATCCAGGCAGGGGTTCACTATGATTTTGTGAAAGGAGAAGTTCTGTTTTCCATCTTGTTTCAGTGATGTGTGAGTATCACCCAGGGTGGGGAGATTTCAGGCTTTTTGGACCTATATCTCAGGCTGCTGTTTAAATGCAACTATGCACACTAACTCCTCAATCTCTTCCCGAGGTATTGGTTATTGTTTGGAGCAGAGCCTCTTGTTTTTTCTCTTACCTAGACTGAAGCTTATTTTGTACTCTTTATGTTCTTGGGCGAATGGATGGAGGAAAAGAATAGAAAACTGTTAACCAGTGTGTTAAAGTGGTGAGTAGAAATCATCAGCACTGTCATATCCCACAGATAGGATACTCTTACCCACTAATGATTAAACAGATCAGGTTCATCTCAATAATGTCACACAAGAGTTTCGCCTTATAATTTTATCTGGCTGTTCCCTAATTTGAAAATGACTGGCCTGGACTTAGTGATCTTTAAAGCCCTTTTGAGCTCTAATATTTTACTGATTCTCCTGAAACAGGAAATTGCTACCCAAGGTTGACTTTGCTTATAGCTTATTTGTTGCCATTTAGTATTTACAAAGTGTCTAGAGAAAATTTTATCACAGCCAACATGGAGACTTATAAGTTGAATTTTCTGGGAAGAAACGCAGAATACGATAAAGGATAATAAATTTCCATCTAGAGAGTTGTAATCGTAGCAGAATTCATTTTTTGAAAAATCTCACTTATACATATGGGTGAGAGGAAGAGTCAGTGGGCTCTTTCTGAATTTCAAAAATTCACCATTTTGGCCATATTAAAATGTCCAATTCAGTGACATTTAGTCCATTCCCCATGTTGTGTGACCATCCTCACTACCTAGTTCCAGAACATTTTTGTCATCCCAAGGGGAAACCCTACCTATCATCATTTTTAAGGACAGAGGGAGGAAACATTTCATGGACACTTGGCATCATTTGTTCTTTTGGTTCTAGTACTTATAAAACTAAACATAAATTCTAGCCAAACTTTAGTACTCACTTTCACCTTCTGTAGGCTGAAACTATTAAGATTCAAGAAATAAAAATTAATTAAATTCATAACTTAAATATACATAGAATATTAAATAATGAGATACAATTCAATCTGAAGTCAATATATTCTTGTCTATTATGTTATGGTTTTATCTAATGGGTGATCTTTTAAATTTTTTTAACTTTTCTGTTTATGTAGTACACAGTTTGCTACTAGTTGCACTTTTCTCAGCCTATGAGACCATAGTTTGTTTTCCAAAGGATTAATCTGCTGAAAAAGATTCTAAACCTACTTGCATTGTAGTTAGCTAAGTGAAATTCCTTGTGCTAGCAAGCCTATGAGTAGTGATTCATACTGTATACAGTGTAGAAATGTTCTTTGTGGAATTGGGTCAGTCATCTCCCTTTCGTTTCACTTTTTTCTTTTCTTTTTTGGTGCTGAAAACTGGGATCATTTTTACTTTCAAACCTAAGGTTTTTCCCAGTTTTTTTCCAATATAAATTTATTTATTTATTTATTTATTCATTCATTCATTCTTGGCTGTGTTGGGGCTTCGTTGCTGTGCACAAGCTTTCCTCTAGTTGTGGTGAGCGGGGGCTACTCTTCATTGCAGTGCATGGGCTTCTCACTGCGGTGGCTTCTCTTGTTGCAGAGCACGGGCTCTAGGCACACCGGCTTCAGTAGTTGTGGCACGTGGGCTCAGTACTTGTGGCTCGCCGGCTCTAGAGCACAGGCTCAGTAGTTGTGGCGCACGGGCTTAGTTGCTCCATGGCACGTGGGATCTTCCCAGACCAGGGCTCGAACCTGTGTCCCCTGCATTGGTAGGCAGATTCTTAACCACTGCACCACCAGGGAAGTCCCTTTTCCCAGTTTAAAAAAAAAATTATAATTAAATACGCTTTAGCCACAGTTGTCTCCTCTTCAAATTATAGGTTGGAAACATTTCAATTTTTATTTAAATAAATTTATACTTATAGAAACTCTGAAAGAATAGTGCAGTGAATCCACACAGCTTTTTGACTTAACTCTGTATCTGTATATACACTGCTTTTTTGTTTGAACTATTTGAAAAAGGTTGCAGTCATCTTGATGCTTCACCCTTTCAATCTGCATCTTCTAAGAATAATGATATTCTCCCATAGAATCATTATGCTATTTTCATAGCTAAGAAAATTAACATTCATTCAGTCACATTAGCTAATATGCATAGTTCAAATTCAGTTTCTCAAAGTGACCCAAATGACCTTTGTAGATATTTATTTGTTAGATCCTGCATGCAATCAAGGTTTAAGTACAGCATACCAAAATCATATCTTTTCAGTGTCTTTTAATCTAGACCACTACACGCCCACCCCAGCCTTTCAGGCTGGTTGTGTGTAGAATTTCTCACATTCTGAATTTGTCAGATTATTTTCTCCAGATTAGATTCGGGTTAAACACTTTTGGCAAGAATACTTTTAAGCAAAGTTGTAAACCTTACACTGTATTACAATACAGGTTCATGGAGGCACGTGTGTTGTTCCACTATTGATGATGCGAAATTTGGTTACCTTGTTAATGTGATGACTGCCAGATCTCTCCATTGTAAAGGAATATTCCTTTCTTTTATGATTAATAAGTAATCTGTAGCATGATACTTTGAGTCCCTTCAAATATCCTTTTTTATAACAAACATTCACCCAAAGGTTTTAGAATCTATTGATAATTTCTGTCTAAATTTGTTATTATATTGAAGGCTGCAGAATGATTTCCTAATTCTATCAGTTATACATTCACTGTCATTCACCTGTAAAGAACTTTCCCACTCCTTCTCTGTGTGTGTGTGTGTGCACGCGCGTGTCTGTGTTTGACTTCATTTTTAAGATTTTGTGTGGGGGTATGTGTCTGTATCACATATATATGGAGTTTCACCCTTTGTAATATATTTACAAATGTTTCTGCAGTTTATCATTTCTCTTCAACTTTGTTTATAGTATTTGTCATACATTTTTTGTTTCTATATAATTGAATTTATCAATTTCTTTTATTGCAAATGGATTTTGAGTGATAATTAGCAAGGATTCTCTCACACCCAGATGATAAAGAAATTCACTTTGTTTTCTTTTCAAACTGGCATGGTTTCATTCGTTTCATTTAAATCATTGCTTCATTCTGGGAATTCCCTGGATGTCCAGTGGTTGAGACTCTGTGCTCCCAATGCGGGGTGGGTGGGGGGCATGGGTTTGTTCCCTGGTCAGATCCTGCATGCCGCACTGTGCGGCCCAAAAAAAAAACAAACCTCTGAAAAAGTTTATTAATTTAAAAAAATTGTTAGAATGGATGAATTGTGTTGAATTTATATATGAATTTGGGAAGAATTGTCATCTATATGATGTTATATCCAAGAATAAAGCATTTCTTTTCCTACTTTGATGTCTTTCAGGGGGGTTGTAAAGTTCTCCTAAGTATTCCAATATATTTAATCTTTACTGTTGCTGTTGTACATGGATTTTCTTTTCCATTATATTTTCTAACTGGATGTGTTTATACATTTGAAGACCCCTGGTTTTTGCATTTTGATTTTATATGTTGCTACCTTATATATGAATTCTCTTATTGTTTTTGTTAGTTTTATCATTGATGCTTTTTGGTTTTCTATGTTCGGTACACCTTCATATCACCTCCAAATAGAGATTTTTTTAACTTCATCTTTCCAGTCTTTATGCCTCTAATTTTCTCTTGCCTAACTGCGTTTACTACCTCCAATACAAAGATATATAGTAATGGAGATAGTAGACATTTTTGCCTTGTTTCTGATCTTAATGGGAATGTCTCCACTAAGTATCAACTCATGTTTATGTTTTCTAAAGTTTTTCTTGGAAAAATCAAGAATAGGTATTGAGGGAATTCCGTTGCAGTCCAGTCCAGTGGTTAGGATTCTGTCCTCTCACTGCTGAGGGCACGGGTTCAATCCCTGATCCGGGAACTAAGAGCCCACAAGTTGTGCGGTGTGACCAAGGGGGAAAAAAAAAAGAATAGTTATTGAATTTTGTCAAGAGCTGTTAGACAACTGGAAATAATCATATGCTTTTTCTCCTTAGACTATTAATATGGTGAATTATATTAATGTATTACTTACTATTAAACATTCATATATATAGAATAAATCCCCTTTGGTGTATTTGTTTGAAATGTGCTCTTGGAGTCTACTTGCTAGTTACCTCATTCGGAATATTTGCATTGTTATTCTTAAATGAAATTTGTCTGTACTTTTCTATTTCGTGCCACCATTAAGTTTAGGTATCAATGTTAAACTTGCTTCACAAAACAATCTGGATTAAAAAAAAATTCCCTGAAACAATCTAGATAACCTTGGTATTATCTGGTTTTTGGAGTCTTGTCAGAATTACCCTTGGAAATCATGTGGGCCTGGCGCTTTTTCTTGAATTAGTTCTTTAATAAATGTATCTATTTCTTCTAGAAATTGGTCTGTTTAAGCTTTCTGTCTCTACGGCCGGCAACATTGATAAAAGGAAACATATTTCAATATGAGTAAGTTCATGCTGATACCTCCAATTCAAGTCCAACACAACAGAGATCTTCCTCACCTTCCCTTACTCCATATTTCTACCTTCCTTCTCTCAAAAAATGAAAAATTTGGGCTCCCAGCAACATCCATATTTCCACTCATTATTTTCAAATCATATACACAGCTTCAATTCTATTAGCCTAAAAGACAATGGTTTTTTACTTGGGGAGGGTTGTGAACACCTTTTAGAGTCTGATGGGAGCACTAAACTCTTCCTTTAGAAAAATAAACACAAACACATCTAATTCTGAATACATATTCAAAGGTTCAGGGTCTCTCTAAAGTTCATTCACTACCCCCTAGCCAAGGACCCTACGTTAAGACTCATTTCCTTAAACTACCTACTGTAAGGAGTATCATGTTCTAGAAAGGATTCAATTATTAGATGGAGAGCTGGATTAGATCATTTTAAGACATTACTCAACCCTCCGGTTCCAATCTAGAATGTTTAAATGGTAAAACAAAACAATACAGCATGAACGACTGATCAAGCATTTAATCCCTTTTTTTTTTTTTTTTTAGAGAAGATGCTGGGGGTAGGAGTTTATTTATTTATTTATTTTTGCTGTGTTGGGTCTTCATTTCTGTGCAGGGGCTTTCCCCAGTTGCGGCAAGTGGAGGCCACTCTTCATCGCGGTGCGCGGGCCTCTCACTGCCGCGGCCTCTCTTGTTGCGGAGCACAGGTTACAGACGCGCAGGCTCTGTAGTTGTAGCTCACGGGCCCAGCCACCCCGCGGCATGTGGGATCCTCCCAGACCAGGACTCGAACCCTTGTCGCCTGCATTAGCAGGCAGATTCTCAACCACTGCGCCACCAGGGAAGCCCTGATCAAGCATTTATGGACTACTTATACAAATGACCAATTTTAAAGGACTATATGAATTTAAGAATGGTAACTAAGAGATTCTTCCACGTTAAGAGGTTCTCTCTCCCTCTTTTTTCTTTTGAATAATTTTCTACAAAAATTTGTTTTTTTCCCATATATTGAGAATTATTTTTCACTGAATTGGATGAAGTGTACATATCACTCCGTATTTTTAAATTATACATTCTATCTTTGGAGATAAAAAATAGTCACAATTTGATTACATTATTTTAAATAGATAAAAACATGTATGTTTTAAAAAATTCAAACAGTACTAAAAAATGTACTGTGAAATTTAAGCCTCCCTTCAATATGTGAACTGCAGTCAACTAATTTCTGGAAACTACCATGTCCATGTCATATATATTTCCAAAGTACTTAACACCAGATATGTACATATTTCCATTTCATGCATGAACACATGCACTACACTAATACAGATACACAAATGGCAGCATAGAATACATACTATACTACACCTTGTTTTTCACTTTACCTATATATTTTGGATGGTTTTTTATTTTATTTTTTTAAATTTTTTTATTTTTAAAATTTATTTATTTATTTTTGGCTGTGTTGGGTGTTCGTTGCTGCACACGGGCTTTCTCTAGTTGCGAGCGGGGGCTACTCTTTGTTGCGGTGCACGGGCTTCTCATTGCAGTGGCTTCTCTCATTGTGGAGCACGGGCTCTAGGCGCGCGGGCTTCAGTAGTTGCGGCACGTGGGCTCAGTAGTTGTGGCTCGCGGGCTCTAGAGCACAGACTCAGTAGTTGTGGCGCACAGGCTTAGTTGCTCCGCGGCATGTGGGATCTTCCCGGACCAGGGATCGAACCCATGTCCGCTGTATTGGCAGGCAGATTCTCAACCACTGCGCCACCGGGGAGGCCCTTGGATGGTTTTTTATATCAGTACATACAGATTGTATCATTTTGTTAATGTTTCTCTTCATTTTTTGAATAACTAAACAGTATTGAATGGGTTGCCATAATACACTTTCTAAAAACTAACTTATTCATTTAATTTTATTTATTTTTGGCTCTTCTTCGTTGCTGCACACAGGCTTTTCCCTAGTTGCGGCGAGCGGGGGCTACTCTTCATTGTGGTTCGTGGGCTTCTCATTGCTGTGGCTTCTCTTGTTGCGGAGCACGGGCTCTAGACACGCGGGCTTCAGTAGTTGGGGCTCACAGGCTCTAGAGCTCAGGCTCAGTGGTTGTGGCTCACGGGCCCAGCTGCTCCGCGGCATGTGGGATCTTCCCCGACCAGGGCTCGAACCCGTGTCCCCTGCACTGGCAGGCGGATTCTTAACCACTGCGCCACCAGGGAAGCCCCATAGGATACTTTTACTAGTTTTCTGTTGATGGACATTTAAGTTGCATGGATAAGGAGTTTCATATGTGAATATTTGCACCCATGCTCATGTATATCTAAGGTATATTTCTAGAAGTAGCCATTTTTTTTTTTTTTGGCCTTGCTGTGGGGCTTGCAGAATTTTAATTCCCTGACCAGGAATTAAACCCGGGCCTTCAGCAGTGAAAGTGCAGGGTCCTTACCACTGGACTGTCAGGGAATTCCCGCTCTTTAAATTTAAAAGCAAATTTTTCATACTAGTTTGGCAATTATTAGGTAAAATAAGTGTATATATTTGGGTATATCTTAAGATATAAACTCAACTTAAAATGTCAGTTAGTTTTTAAAATGTATTAGTGTCCTGTTCTCCATAGGTGACTTACAATTCTAAATCTAATGGTCCAATTCAGATTTGGAATACGATATATTATGAACACATTTAACTCAAACTTTGGCCCATTTCTATGAAGATCCATGTTAAGCTTTAATTTCTTTATCTTTTATTTTTTGGTCTCGCCTCATGGCATGCAGGATCTAAACCCGATCAGGGATCGAACCCGTGCCTCCTGCAATGGAAGTGTGGAGTCTTAACCACTGGACAACCAGGCAAGTCCCAATATTTAATAAAGTTTTAATCAGCTGTTGGAGTGAACTGGTTAATTGAATTTTCTCATTAATTGACTTTTAGACAGAAAGTCCTTTATTTCAACTCTTGAAGTAAGTTTTTTAAATGTGTTAGCTTCCTGCTTTTAATCCAATGAACAACTTTTTAACAATCTTCACGCACCTTAAAATTAAGTCTAATTGTATTTTATTGTGGAAATTATAGGACCTTTACTAAACAGTCTAAAGGTCATGGAGTGAAAATTGTTTCACTAAATAAGATTTTGGTTAGCACTTTGCTTTCTCATGACACATCTCTGTCACCTAAAAGTAGAACAACCCTTAGCTTAGTGAGAACTTAATTAACTTTTATTTAAAATCAAATATAACATTCTTTTTCACACCAATTCAGTCTGTCTGGGAAGTCAGTTTACAGAATTAACTCTCTAATACGATAAGTACTAAAAAAGTACTAAGAATAATTGTTGGTATGAAAAGGTTTTCGTGCTCTCTAATTGCTGAAGTCTAAGTGCTGAAGTAGATTAAAAATGAATATAAACCCTGACTGTACACATTTAGTCAAAAATCATATTGTAGGGCTTCCCTGGTGGCGCAGTGATTGAGGGTCCGCCTGCCGATGCAGGGGGCATGGGTTCGTGCCCCGGTCTGGGAGGATCCCACATGCTGCGGAGCGGCTGGGCCCGTGAGCCAAGGCCGCTGAGCCTGCGCGTCCGGAGCCGGTGTTCCGCAACGGGAGAGGCCACGACAGTGAGAGGCCTGCGTACCGCAAAAAAAAAAAAAAAAAAATCATATTGTACACTTAAAAGTGATGAATATAATTTTATGTAAACTGTACAAAAAAGCTGATTTTAAGAAGAACTAGAGGAATGATTAATCAGTGGTATGAATCCCCATGACTAAAAACAATGAAACCATTTATTTTTTTATTATTTTTAAAAAAATATTTATATTTATTTGGTTGCACCAGGCCTTAGTTGCAGCTCCTGGGCTCTTTAGTTGTGGCATGCATGTGGGATCTAGTTACCTAACTAGGGATCAAACCCGGGCCTCCTGCATTGGGAGCATGTTGTCTTAACTACTGTGCCACCAGGGAAGTCCCTGAAACCATTTAAAAATCATATTTTATTAACTTATTTTTTTTTAAATTATTTTTTTATACAGCATGTTCTTATTAGTTATCTATTTTATACATATTAGGGTGTATATGTCCATCCCAATCTCCCAGTTCATCCCACCAGCACCACCCCCCTTCCTGCTTTCCCCCCGTGGTGTCCATATGTTTGTTCTCCACATCTGTGTCTCTTTTTTTTAATAGTTTTTTTAAAAAATTAAATTGTTTAATTTATTCATTTCTGGTTGCGTTGGGTCTTTGTTGCTGTGCGTGAGCTTTCTCTAGGTGCGGCGAGCAGGGGCTACTCTTCCTTGCGGTGTATGGGCTTCTCATTGCGGTGGCTTCTCCTGTTGCGGAGCACGGGCTTTAGACACGCGGGCTTCAATAGTTGTGGCTCGCCAGCTCTAGAGCACAGGCTCTGTACAAGTGGTGCTCGGGCTTAGTTGTTCCACGGCATGTGGGATCTTCCCCGACCAGGGCTCGAACCCGTGTCCCCTGCATTGGCAGGCGGATTCCCAACCACTGCGCCACCAGGGAAGCCCTGTGTCTCTACTTCTGCCTTGCAGAAGTAGAGTTCATCTGTACCATTTTTCTAGATTCCACATATATGCATTAATATATATTTGTTTTTCTCTAAAAATCATTGTAAAAAGAATAAAACACAATCCCAGATCGTGGCTTGCATTGTTATATGGCTTTTTAGTCTCCTTCATTCCTCAATCTTATCTTTCATGCCATTGGCTTTTTTTTTTTTTTGCGGTACGCAGGCCTCTCACTGTTGTGGCCTCTCCCGTTGCGGAGCACAGGCTCCGGACGCGCAGGCCCAGCGGCCATGGCTCATGGATGGGTCCAGCCGCTCCGCAGCATGTGGGATCCTCTCGGACCGGGGCACGAACCCGCTTCCCCTGCATCGGCAGGCGGACTCTCAACCACTGCGCCACCAGGGAAGCCCACATTGGCATTTTTGAAGCAAACAGATCAGTTACTTATAGAATGCCTCTCCATTGGGGGTGATCTCGTTTCTCCCATGATTAGAGTCAAGTTACATATCTTCTATGGAGTGTCACAAAAGTGATATTGTCCTTAGTGTTTCATATCAGGAAGCACGTGATGTTCATCAGTCCCATTACTGTGATGTTAACTTTGATCACTTGGTTTAAGGGGTGTCTGCCAGATTTCTCCATTGTACAATTACAGTTGACCCTTGAACAACGTGAATTTGAATTGTAGAGGTACACTTATACATGGATAATTTTCAGTAATAAATACTACAGCACTACATGGTCCTGGCTGGTTGAATCCGAGGATACAGAGGAAGCAGAGATACAGAGGGTCAGTTGTAAATTACACACAGATTAACCCCCATGTTGTTCAAGGGTCAACTGTACAAATCTTTCCCTTTGTAATTAGCAGGTATCTTCTGGGGAGAGATTTTCATACTACGTTTTTTTCATTATTCCTCACACTTTTACCCTAGTTTTTTTTTTTAAATAAATTTATTTATATTTATTTATTTATTTTTGGCTGTGTTGGGTCTTCGTTTCTGTGCGAGGGCTTTCTCTAGTTGTAGCAAGCGGGGGCCACTCTTCATCGCGGTGCACGGGCCTCTCACTGTCGCGGCCTCTCTTGTTGCAGAGCACAGGTTCCAGACGCTCAGGCTCAGTAGTTGTGGCTCACGGGCCCAGTTGCCCCGCGGCATGTGGGATCTTCCCGGACCAGGGCTCGAACCCGAGCCCCCTGCATTGGCAGGCGGAATCTTAACCACTGTGACCCCAGGGAAGCCCTTACCCTAGTTCTGGCACCCAAAGAGCCTTGCTTGTCTTAGTTAATACTATCGTGGTTCCCAAATGGTAATTTACAGCTTCATTTTTCACATTCAGATATTTAATCCACCTGTAATTCATGGTAATGTAGTATGAGGCAAGAGTCTAAATTTATTTTCTTCCAAATAGTAAATTGTACCATCTTGATTTGTCCTTTTTCTACCAAAATGAAATGTCATCTTTATAAATTCTCGTATGTACTTGGATCTATTCTGGATTCTATTCCTGTTTATTCATTCCTACGTACATTCTTCTATGTGGTCCTTGGAATAATTTCATCCACTCCTCCCAAACTGCCCATCTCGTAGGGGTTATTATAAGCAATTAACAAAACCCTTGCTCCTTTTGCATGTTTCTACATATATATATTTTGGGTAAGGATTGGAATGTTTATACTAGTACTACTAGGTCTTCCCATTCAGTAATGTATAAATGGATTCAGGATCCCCATATACAAATGTTTTTAGTTTTCTTCATTTCTTCTTGAGTTTTGCACCTACTAAATTTATATTAACAAGTGTAAACCCTAAATAATTCTGAGAAACCAGATCACACAAACCATAATTTAAAATTTAAAATTATATTACAAGATCAATTAGATATGTGTATGCCTTCACAAATAAATTTTAATGTAACAGTACTTGAAAATAAGTCGTCCCTTTTTACATTTCAAAAAACATTTGCCATTGTGATGTCTCTGCACTTGATTTTGTAAATATCAAATAGAATGCTTCCCTTATCTGACACCAGGGATCCCAGTGTTTCAGGTAAATGAATTTTCAAGGTGACTTAAGCTCCAATACTTTCATAATTTTTTTCCTTTTGTTTTGGCTGCACCGTGCAGCTTGCAGGATCTTAGTTCCCTAACAAGGGGTTGAACCTGGGCCCCTGCAGTGAAAGCACTGAGTCCTAACTACTGGACAGGGAATTCCATAATTATTAAATTGCCTCTTCTCTTCCTTTATTAAACAGATTTATATTAAATGTGATTCTTAATCCCTTTTTAGGATCATCGTCATTGAATATAGTTTCAGCCTAGACCCCTTCTGTCATACCCCTTTTATACTTCAGCTTTTCAGTTTAATTTGATGGAAACTTTGGACTGGGAATTTCATAAGTTAATAGGCCTCACCAATTATTTCCCCATGTTAATTCACTCATTTATACATACATTTATTGAACACTTACTCCATCAGGAGTTATAGGTACTATAACTATTCCTTCATTGGTTACCTAATCATTTTTGCTCTTTTCAAATAGCAGGATACACCAGAGAGAAATAGTACCAAGCTAGGTATGTGTGAATCTTTTAGGCTTTGGGGGTTTTTGCTATGTCCCTTTTTTTTTGCATGGTAAACTATACATAAAATTTACCAGTTGTTAAGTGCACAGATTTGTGGCATGAATACATTCGTTGTTGTATAACCATCACCACCATCCATCTCCAACTTTTTCATCTTCTCCAACTGAAACTCTATTCATATTAAACTTTCTAGTCTCCCTTTTGTCCTTTTAATTTTTCCAAATTAAAGTGATCAGAGCCACATTCTGTGTTCTAAAACTGTCATGCTTCAGTTACTCATGTATCCATGTTCACCTTTGAGGGGAAAGTAGGATAGTCTATTTAGGCCCTCTCTTTGAAGAGTCTCAATTTTTCCAAGTTTGTCAATTTTATCCCCAACTCATCGTTAAAGTATGTTACCAGTTACATTCCCTGTATCAAGGAAGTATCCTCTCAAATTTACAAAGCAATATATATAGTAGTTTGAAAATTATGCCATGAAAATGTATGCCTGGATTAAATTATCATCAGAGAGATACAGTAGTCGCTCCTTTCACACTTTCTGTAGTTTCAATTACCTGAGGTCAACCATGATGCAAAAATACTAACAAACAATTCTTAAGTTTTAAATTGTATGCCATTGTGAGTAGTGTGATGAACTCTCGCACCATCCTGCTCCGTCCTGCCTAGAATCTCCAACCATCAACATCATCATAGATCCAAGATCCAGCATCACCTGAAGCAGATGATCTTCCTCTGACCTATCTTCAGGTCAACAGTAGCCTAACAGTCTGTCATTCACCTCAATCTTGTCACACAGGCATTTTTATCATCTCATATTATCACAAGTGTAATTACAGTATAGTATTTGGAGAACACAATCATGTAACTTTATTTCAGTTTATTTTGTATTGTTTTTTGTTTGGCCATGCTGCACTGCTTGTGGGATCTTAGTCCCCAACCAGGGATTGAACCTGGGTGCTCAGCAGTGAAAGCGCAGAGTCCTAAACACTGGACCACCATGGAATTTCTTACAGTATATTGTTTGTTTTTGCTTTTTGGCCGCATTGGGTCTTAGTTGCAGCACGTGGGATCTTTTGTTGTGATGTGTGGGCTTCTCTCTAGTTGTGGCAGTGGGTTTTCTCTCTCTAGTTGAGGCACGTGGGCTCAGTAGTTGTGGCATGTGGGCTTAGTTGCCCCGCGGCATGTGGGATCTTAGTTCCCTGACCGGGGATCAAACCCGCATTGCCTGTATTGGAAGGATTCTTTACCACTGGACCACCAGGGAAGCCCTAGTATATTCTTTTAACTGTTCTACTTTATTATTATTAATCTCTTACTGTGCCTAATTTATATGTTAAACTTTATCATAGGTATGTACATAAAGAAAAAAAAAGTGTAGTACAGGGTTTGGTACTACCCATGGTTTCAGGCATCCACTGGGGGTCTTGGAACGCATACCCCCAGGATAAATGGGGAACTGTACATACCTAGATTGCACTTCATAGAGTCCTGTGAGGACTCATAACTTTCTTTTTAACCTTGTGAACATCATGTTGAAGTTTCCTGACTGGATGGCCTTTTTAGGGTCACTTGCAAGCACGTGTAGGGCAGAGTTAGTGAAATCACTTTAAGTATACAGGATTCCATAGTATGCATATTTTGTACCACTATCATGTTGTCCTCGCCATTATTATTTATTTATTTTTTTGGCTGCATTGGGTCTTCGTTGCTGTGCACGGGCTTTCTCTAGTTGCAGCGAGTGGGGGCTGCTCTTCATTGCAGTGCGTGGGCTTCTCATTTCGGTGGGATCTCTTGCTGCAGAAAATGAGGTCTAGGCATGCGGGCTTCAGTAGTTGCAGCACACGGGCTCTAGGCCGCACGGGCTTACTTGCTCCACAGCACGTGGGATCCTCCCAGACCAGGGGTCAAACTGTGTCCCCTGCACTGGCAGGCAGATTCTTAACTACTGTGCCACAAGGGAAGTCCCGCCATATTGCTTTTCGTTTTTTTGTGGTTTTTTGTGCGGTACGCGGGCCTCTCACTGCTGTGGCCTCTCCCGTTGCGGAGCACAGGCTCTGGACGTGCACGCTCAGCAGCCATGGCTCACGGGCCCAGCCGCTCCGCAGCATGTGGGATCTTCCCGGACTGGGGCACGAACCCGTGTCCCTTGCATCGGCAGGCGGACTCTCAACCACTGCACCAGGGAAGCACGGATTTTTACTTTAATACTATAGGTGAACCCATTCTCCCCAGCAGTGCTGAGCCCTTGGTTATTGTCTTTGTCCTCTCTGACCTCTTTTCTTCTCCTCCAACACTTCCAGGTATGTAACTGCCTTACAGCCATTATGCATGCTGTACCCTATACCTAATATATTCTTCCCCCACGTATCTACAAGGCTCCCTCCCTCCTTACCTTAAAACTTTACTGAAATTCCACCTTCTTAGGGAAGCCTTCAAAGACTGGCCTATTTAAAACTTCTAACCTCCTTACTCCCCTTTTCTCCTTCCCTGCTTTCTTTCCATTAATGCCTATGTAACATCTACATTTTTTGTTTCTTAAAAAAAAATTTGGCCGTGCCGCAGGGCTTGCAGAATCTTAGTTCCCTGATCAGGGATCGAAACCATGCCCTCCGCATTGAAAGTGTGGAATCCTAACCACTGGAATTCCCTACATATTGTCTTTAATTATGTTCACTATCTCTTTATATGGCTATTAATTCTCCTCCAGATTGTAGCCAACGTTTTTACTTTTGTTGATGATATACAACTTAAATATTTAAAGTACTCCTAAGGTCAACAAATTAATGTTCTCTTTAGGGTAATGATTTCCAGTCTTTAAATAACCTGGTTTTAAGAACAAAAACCCTCTAGTGAGCAACAAGAGACAGCTTCATTCTCTGGATAGCCCCTATTGGCAAAAAAAATTTTAAAGAAATTTGAAGAGTTCGCTTTTTAATAAAGATGTTGAGGTACTTCACTTCCATAGATCCCACTGATCTATTATACAGATCATAATTATCTAATTTTATTCTCATTGCTTTGAGGGAGAAAACAAAGGAGGCTCATGCTCCTTTACCTTTTTATAAAGGTGACCTGAAAAATCATCCACCTCTTCAGGCTAACAGCCTCCCCTTTCATTACATTACAGACATTTAAGTGTGCTTCCTATTAGAACGTGGACTTCTTGAAGAAATGAACCATATTATTTATCTTTCCTTCAGCATAGTGTGTGATTCAGAATACTCTCAATATTTCCAAATTGGCTGACCAAAAAAGGGAGGAAAGAAAAACAGTTTTTCAAGACTGGAGACACAGATTATACATTCAGGTGTAAGCAAAAATGTTAGGAAAAAGGAAATCCAAATTAATCCAGTTATATTTTGCCATTGTACCACAATAAACAAACAGTCCCATTTTCAAAGAAATTAACTTTTATTTGAAAGGAGACTACCCTTCCCCTCACTATTTCTAAAGACTCTATACAACAGCCTACTTAAACCATTTCCCCAATACCAAAATTTCTAACAGCAAAGCATACAACTGCTCTAAATAATAAATAATAAGGCTTGTCCTTCACTGATTAAACTTCAAAAATTTCAACACAAAAATCAAACTTTACGTTTTTAAGTTTTAACAAATGTATTTTAAATACAACATGTTTTGTAAGAGTCCACAAGCTTTCCATCTCTAAAAAAAGACACAATTTTTAGGGTTCAAAAATTCCGTTCTTCAAAAGAAATGACCAAGTGTTTTCTTCTATAGCTTCAAACTTTCTACACTCAATTATTTGATTGCTCCATGCCACCCCAGACAAACCTGACATGACTGAACTACTTTATGTTACTAACTTCCCCAAAAGAAAGTTTAAAAAGGAGTTTGTAGTAAATGCAGCTCTCTAATACCATGTCTAATACAATATCTAACACAAAAGAAGCTTTAAAATGATCATTTCTTTCCTCATTCGATTAGGCAGGAGTTAATTTTCTATAAAAGCAACAAACAAACAAAAAACCATTTACAGAAGCGTTAACACTGGGGGGGGTTCCTTGTTTTACTCAAGATGTTTAACTACTCAAAATGACAACAATTACATCTTTAAGAATATAATAAAAGGGGTGAAAACAGCAATACAATCGACAAAGTGTAGATGCTAAATAAACCAAAGATGTTTTTAAGGGTTCTTTTTTTAAGGAGTAGGAAGGATTAGAAGCTTGGGGAAATCCAGAATTAAACAAAAAAAGAGAAAGGGAAAAAAAGAAAGAAAAAGATGTCCTCAACTGCAACCACTCTGTTTATCAATAGCGTCCTGGAAAAGAGTAAAAAAAAAAATTTTTTTTTTAGTCAAATGAGAATTATAGTTTGACTTGCCTAATATTTTCCCAACTGTTAACAGTCACTATATACCTTAATTTTCTAAAATAAACCATTAATTAGAAATGAGGTCCTTAATCCAACAAAAGCAAAAGTGTACGTACTTGGGCTATAGGAACGAGATCTTGATCGTGATCTGTACCGACTATAGTAAGGAGAAGGCGATCTTCTTCTGTAGGAAATAAAAGATTATTCAGCATTTCACATAATCACCACACCGAGGCAGATAAAGCCAAAAATTCCATCATTCAAAATAATAATGGACATAAGATGAAAGCTATTAAGTTTTCCATGTGCCAAAGATACTAGAACAGTATTGGCCAATACAGATAATTAACCTCTTTTCTTGGTCTTGAGAAAAATCATTTTTCCTACTTTTAAGAAAGCATCATATAACATCTATTTAATGCATGCACACGCTGTGCAGCATGTGGGATCTTATCTTAGTTCCCCAACCAGGTATCAAACCTGTGTCCCCTGCGCTGAAAGCGCAGAGCCTCAACCTCTGGACCACCAGGGAAGCCCCATATTTTAAATATTTTTATTAATACACATTAAACATAAATTAAAAGTGCCAAACACTACTACTATCATCTAACTTAGAACAGAAATCCTAAGTTAAAACATACCTGTACCGGTAATCATAGTCTTCGTACCTGTCGTACCCACGATCATATCCTCTATCATAGTAAGAATCTCGACGTCTGCCACCTCCTCCACCTCCACCTCCACCACCACCGCCTCCACCACCACTGCTACAGAAAAATGTGAAAACTCTACATCAGTGTGAATGATTACCTTCTGTCACTGTTTAATATAAATGGATGCTTAAATAAAATGGAAGGAAGGGAGATTGACGAGAAAGAAGAGATAACCCTTTCATGCCAATTACTTCCACGTCTCACTTTGCTGACTCCCATGGTATTCTGCATTTGCTTCATATGTATAACATAAATAACCAGGAATAATTTCACGAAACTCTCCAAACTATAAAATGCTCTTCTATTAACGCACTATCCAAATCAGCAAGACCTTTTCCATAAGGTGAAAAAAGCATCGTGCTTTTTCCATAAGGTGAAAAAGTACCAAAATGCTAAGACGTATGTCCTATGACTACTTCAAAAGCAGTTAATAAATATCAAGAATTTAAAAGTAACCAACCCTGAATACCAAAGAGAACTGAGGTCCAGTGCTAAAAAAATTTCAAGGTCTGCCGTTCAAACCTCTGGCAGTGAATTTAAACTCTAAGCCCTCTTTTTCCTGCTCTTTTCCCAACTCCTAATCATAGGGACATTATTTTCTTTCTTTTAAAAAAAATTTGTTTATTTATTTATGGCTGTGTTGGGTCTTCGTTTCTGTGCGAGGGCTTTCTCTATTTGTAGCAAGCGGGGGCCACTCTTCATTGCGGTGCGCGGGCCTCTCACTATCGCGGCCTCTCTTGTTGCGGAGCACAGGCTCCAATGCGCAGGCTCAGTAATTGTGGCTCACGGGCCCAGTTGCTCCACGGCATGTGGGATCTTCCCAGACTAGGGCTCGAACCCGTGTCCCCTGCACTGGCAGGCAGATTCTCAACCATTGCGCCACCAGGGAAGCCCAGTGGACATTATTTTCACTATTACTACTATTTTCAGTAGGCTCTCCTTGTCAAATCCTATATTTTCCCAAGAGGCTTCACATTAAATGAAAGCCTGTATTTCTTCTTTCACTCTTAAGAAATACTGCCTTTGGTTATATCATATTAAAAAACTTTTATAAAAGTCCCTATTTATGTTGTACACAAGGCAAAACTGGCTTTTTAAAAAAGAAAACATTAGTATCAGTAAAACCATTCCATATACACAGAGGCTTCCAAGGACACATAAACATTAAGAGAATATTTAAAAGCATACAACAAATTTCTAGTATTTAATATTTTTTCTATTTCTGTAGTACAAGAAAATAGCCAGGAATGCACTTCAATAGTTTTAATTTCTCCACATGCTCAAATATACATATAAAAAATTAAGGAAATATAACGATTCAGAGAATACATAGTCATATTAAATAACTTTCAATTCAAATTATAGAGAAAAGAAGTTTATCTTTTGATTAATCAAAATTTTGCACACATTTCTGGCTCCTAAAATTCAGCTTAGGAAACTTGAAATCTTACTGAGTTGGTCTGCCCATGTATATGCCTGGTGTAGGTGTGTGCGCTCTCTTGGTGATAGAATAATCTACACGAATTCTTCTACCATCCAGCTCCATTCCATTTGCCCTTTCCATAGCCTATAAAGGAGAACAGGCACAGAAAGTCATGCATAATTCACCAAGGAGAAACTATCAAAACTGCAAAAAATTTAACACATTTTTCATTTGAAATTTCAAAAATTAAAATTCTCTCTTTTTTTTTTTAAAATTTTTATTTTATTTTTTGTGCTACGCGGGCCTCTAACTCTTGTGGCCTCTCCCATCGCGGAGCACAGGCTCCGGACGCGCAGGCTCAGCGGCCATGCCTCACGGGCCCAGCGACTCAGCGGCATGTGGGATCTTCCCGGACCAGGGCACGAACCCGTGTTCCCTGCATCGGCAGGCGGATTCTCAACCACTGCGCCACCAGGGAAGCCCTAAACACTTCTTTCTCAAGTAAGAAGGGCTAGGATTTGATGTATTAATCCCTGCTATACGCATGTCAATAGTACTGAGTTTTCAACGTACACATGGACACTTAAGCAGGCCTCTGCTGAAAGATTAGGGGCAGCTACAGCCATAAAGAAGGAACCACACAACCAGGGAAGCCTGCAGAATTCTGAGGCTTCAGTAACTAGCTTCAGTCTGAGCAACTCAAAGCAGAAGCTGCAACTCAGTGGACAAGTCTAAAATTGTCAAGCCATTCCTTAAGTAACACACTGCCACCTAGTGAACTCCAAATATAAAGGAACTTCTTAATCGGCTAGCAAGTGCTATCTTTATGTCTGTGTTCACATGCCTTAACACTTTGTTGCCCTTTGGTACTAATACCAATAAATGCAAAAATGAATCCAACCACTTTAACATATTATACAAAGTTCTCAAGAACTAAGCAAAGTTGCCATTTTTATTTTATCTTATCCAGAAATAAACCTAAGAGGAGGAGGTGTGTGAAAAGACTGGACAAACAAGTTTAATATTTAAAAAATGTTTAATTATGATATTGTTTGCACTTTGCAAACTTTCACTTCAGGTCAGATATCCTGGTATTTCTAAATTTACACCTTTATCCCTTAATTGAGAACAGGAATAAACCAATCACAAACATGTAACAGTAAAAAAACCCATTACTGTGTCTATCATAATGTCTATAACATAAATGCCTTAACTCAGAGCATTATTTTATTACAATTATCCAGGGTTTTTCAACCACACCACTATTGATACATTTGAGGCCTGCTAATTCCGTTGCGGGTGGCTATCCTGTGCACTGTAGGATGTTTAGTATCATCCCTGGCCTCTACCACCAAATATCAATAGCATCTATTAATTTTGAAAGATACTCTTTTATTACGACTGCTTATACCGCAATCAAACATTGTTGATGCAAAGAGCAATAATGACCTATAGCCAACTACTGTCATGTGTAAAATGGTACAAAAAAGGCCAGTACCTTCCATTTCTTTAACAAATGACCTTCAAAAATTCCTTAAAATGGAATTTTCTAATTCAGTCAATATAGATGAGGCAAGCCTACTGCTTCCTCTATAATCCATTACCTAGAACATTAGAATAGCACTATTTCAAATCCCTGACACTGATCAGGATCATTTTGTTAGGCAAATTAAGAACGGCACTAAACAAAAATGAAGACGTACCAATTCTTTCCATGTATTATTTTTCATTTATAGAACAGAATGGTAGATGAATTTTAAGAGAATAGATAAACAAAGCTCTGTATAGACAGGGAGCTAATTAGACACTTACAAAAATTAAACAGATTAAACCTAAACACAATTCTTTTTTTTTTTCCTTTTTCTTTTTTTGGGGTTGCATTGGGTCTTTGTCGCAGTGCGCGACCTTCTCACTGCGATGGCTTCTCTTGTTGCTGACCACGACCTGTAGGCACGTGGGTTTCAGTAGTTGTCACATGTGGGCCCAGCAGTTGTGGTTCACGGGCTCTAGAGCACAGGCTCAGTAGTTGTGGCGCACGGGCTTAGCTGCTCTGCAGCATGGGGGATCTTCCCGGACCAGGGCTTGAACCCGTGTCCCCTGCATTGGCAGGCAGATTCTTAACCACTGGGCAACCAGGAAAGCCCTAAACACAATTCCTTTAAAAGGTCAATGTAAGAATTTGCTTGGGGCATGAATAAGGGTTATTCAAAAGAGAACACTTATATATACTTCACCTTTTCCATTAACTTTCAAACACATAACCTCACTTTACAAAACCGGATTTCAATAAAGATATGCCTATACCAGAGAGTATTAGCTGGAAAGTGAAACTGGCCATTCCAATTCTAATACTGAGAGGTAGAGTTTAACTCATGTCAGACAATGAAAGAGAACATAATGTTTATGGAACTGGGAGTTTATAAATCAGCTTTTTTTTTTTTAGAATTTTTTTTAATTTTTTAAAATTTTTTGCGGTACGCGGGCCTCTCACTGTTGTGGCCTCTCCCGTTGCGGAGCACAGGCTCCGGACGCGCAGGCCCAGCCGCTCCGCGGTATGTGGGATCTTCCCGGACCAGGGTACGAACCCGTGTCCCCTGCATCGGCAGGCGGACTCTCAACCACTGCGCCACCAGGGAAGCCCTATAAATCAGCTTTTAACAGTAACTCAATACTAAATAATGCACATCAGAAAATTTTCAAAATGACAAATAATTACAAAAACAAAATTACCTCCTTTGAGTCATCTATTCTCTCGAAATAAACAAAAGCAAATCCTCGTGATCGTCCAGTTCGCTGGTCATAAACCACATTGACACCACTCAATGGTCCGTATCGAGAAAATACTTCACGAAGATCTCTCTCTGTTGTGTACAAACTGAGGCCAAACACTCCTAGACAAGTGTTGGGATCTGGATTTGCCTGTTGAATAAAGATGTTATTTAACTTTAAGCTCCAAATTAAAATAAAAACACACAGAAATACTCTGCTTAGAACACTTCACCCAATACACAAAGACTATATTGTTTCAAGTCACTTGGAAACAAGAATTTAAAAGAAAAAAAAACAGGCGAGCTGTATTTTACAGTTCATAGTACACTCAAGCCTTCTTTAGAATATACTTCAGGCTGCATCCTGAATAAAAATGTCCCTAACTTTCTAGCCCAGCAATTTTCAGAACATATCCTAAGAATTCATCCTTAGTTAAATGCCATATTTTTAGTTTATTCAAATGTTTTATATCCCTTATAGATTTGTACTCAACGTTGACTTCATCTGCAATTGCTGATTAGATTCTCCTCAATTTTCATTCTTTAGCAAGGATAATCTTTCAAGGTTCCCACAATCCAGATTTGAAAAATTAACGTGCAAATTTCAAATCATTATTAAATAATAGCAGACTCCACCATGGTTAAATACAAACCCCAATGTCACATATCCAAAACTCAATTTCCTTATCAATAATAAGGTAATTGACTCAGAGATTAAAAGTATTACTTCATTGAGGAACTTTGCACATTGCTCAATGTAAGTGTTAGCTATTATTATTACTACAGAGCTTTTGCTATTTCCTTGCTACCCCCTTCCCACGGTATAACTTTTAATCTCAGTATTTTCAACTCAGCTTTTCATTTCAATTCTTGGAACATATTGCTTCTTCCCAAATTTCCTTCTTTTTTAAAAATAAATTTATTTATTTTATTAATTTATATTTGGCTGTGTTGGGTCTTTGTTGCTGCGCATGGGCTTTCTCTAGTTGTAGTCAGCAGGGGCTGCTCTTCATTGCGGTGCATGGGCTTCTCTTGTTGCGGAGCACAGGCTAAGCACATGGGCTCGAGGCACGCAGGCTTCAGTACCTGTGGCACGAGGGCTTAGCTGCTTCGCGGCACGTGGGATCTCTCTGGACCACGGCTCAAACCCGTGTCCCCTGCATTGGCAGGCGGATTGTTAACCACTGAGCCACCAGGGAAGTCCCCAAATTTCTTTTAACAACTCAAAATTTTGTCAAAAAAAGAAAACACTTGGGCTTCCCTGGTGGCGCAGTGGTTGAGAGTCCGCCTGCCGATGCAGGGGACACAGGTTCGTGCCCCGGTCCGGGAAGATCCCACGTGCCGTGGAGCAGCCAGGCCCGTGGGCCATGGCCGCTGAGCCTGCGCATCCAGAGCCTGTGCTCTGCAACGAGAGAGGCCACAGCAGTGAGAGGCCCGCGTACCGCAAATAAATAAATAAATAAATGTGATTGTAGTCAGTGTATAAAACTGGAATACATTAAAAAAAAAAGAAAACACTTGAATGCATATAAACAATATTCATACAGCCAAGGATGTTTCTGGAGTACCACTTTTAAACAGTGCTCTAGCTCCCATAAAAGATATTATACTATGACTAAATACAAAGGAAAGACAAAATAAGCTTTCATTAACTTTTTTTTTTTTTTAATTTATTTGGCTGCGTCAGGTCTTAGTTGCAGCACTCGGAATCTCTGTTGTGGCGTGCAGGCTCTAGAGCATGGGCTTAGTTGCCCTGCAGAATGTGGGATCTTAGTTCCCTGACCAGGGATCGAACCTGCATACCCTGCACTGGAAGGTGGATTCTTAACCACTGGACCACCAGGGAAGTCCCTCATTAACTTTTAAAAAACACATACCCTGCTGCCTGTATGTCTTCTCCGGTTAGACATTGGAGAATGACTTCGGCTCCTGCGACGCCGGTATTCTGGTGTATAGGACCTACTTCGAGATCGTCTCCTATGAGAGTGAGAATGGGATCTGGATCGAGTATAACGTCTATGAGAATGCCTCCTTGACCTCGACCTTTGAGAGAAATAAATTTAGGTAAAAATACTGGAACAAAATGGCTAACACTGTTAAAATCAAAAGCAAACAGACATCAAATGAAGGTTCCCTGAGCAGACAAAACCAGGTCAGTCATTAATTTACCATAATCACCAAATACTGTGAAGACACTGCCTGCTCACCATATAAGCTGCTTTGTAACAACACACCACTCACTAAGCCTCATTCCATGTTTGGTTGGAGTGCTCCCAGTTTGCAAAGTGTCTTTTTGGTATGTGTACAGTAAATTTTTACTAATTATGTTCATGATTCATTGGTTTTACTTTCGCTTTCCGAACTTTTGACAATGCCAAGGAACTATGCGTATATATATCCCTGCTTATTCTCAGCTTGTTTCCCCTTTCAGAGGAAAATGTATTCTTCCTCACTACATCTCCTCCTTTTTCCCAGTCTATCCCTTCTAAATGCACTCTTCCCACCTTACCTTACAAACACATTAAGGCTCCACCTTCTTAAGAAAGAAAAAAATCAACTAGCACAAGAACGAAAATTCTTTAATATTCTACAACATGGATAAACCTTGAGGACATTAGGCGAAGTGAAATAAGCCAGTTATAAGAAGACAAATACTGTGTGATTCCACTTAGATGAGGTACTTAAGAACAGTCAAAATCATAGAGATAGAAATAAGATGGTGGTTGTCAGCGGCTGGGAGGAGAATGAGAGTCATTATTTAATGGGTAGAACTTCAGTTTTACAAGACAAAAAGAATTATGGAGACGGATGGCTGTGATGGTTGCACAGCAATATGAATGCATTTAATACCAGTGAACCATACATGGAAAAATGGTTGACTATAAATTTTGTGTATTTCACCACACAAAAGACAAAGACAAACCACCAACTACCATTACCATCTCAATAAAATCACTTGATTCTTATCACATTTTCAAAATAGTCCTATATTCCCTCCACTGTTAAATATCCTTTCCAGTCTTTCCTTAGGCTGCTGCAATCTAGCATCTGCTAAATTAACTCGTCACAACCTAAATCCCCACTAAACTAATAATAGTCTTCATGTCTAATGGTCTTCATTTCTTCAAGCTTTCTACAGCATCTCGCCAATCTCTCTACTGCTGATTCCCTAGTTCATCTCCTACCTGATTATTTCCAATTGCTCACAGTCCTTTTTCTTTGCCTATTAATGCAAAGAAAATGCCATTTCTTATTACTATTCATATGATCTATCCTTAAACACCCAGAATGAAACACCCAGTCATGAAAATCATACAAAATAAATTCTATGAGGCATTCAATAAATGATATAAATGCTAAGGGCCAGAAAGTTTAAACAATAAAGCTAGGAGACTTAAGATTCTACTAGGCAGACAGGGGAAAAGTGTTCTAGGAATACCAAGAACAAAGGTTCCTTAGCAAGAAGTCATGGAAATGTGATTAGAGAATTGCAAAAGAGTATAATTTGCTAGGAATTAGGATACTTATAAAGCAAGGAATGAAAATGAAGATGACGAAAAGGACTGGGACAAATCTTGTGTATGAAGCTTAGAGTACAGCTTTATTGAAAGGAGGCAAACAATCTTGAGTGGGAATGAAAATAATATGAATGGCCTACTATCTACAAGAAATTATTCACTGGCCGGGGTGGGGGAGAAACAAGAAAATAACTTGTGTTTTATATGAATACCAAACAGGATATTTCCTATTTTCCTTAGCACCAATTTATAGCTTCAATTTAAAAAATAAAAAAAATTAATAAGACAAATTGTCCATAAAATATTAATAGTTACATTTAAATGCAGTTGTCCTTCGTGTGGGGGGCTGACTGTACCATGCCATTTTATATAAGGGACTTAACCATCTGAAGATTTGGTATCCGCAGGAGAACCAATCCTCCTCCAACAGATACTGAGGGAGGACTATACTAACAAAAAGTGACATTAATTTAAAACCTTTCAGGACTGCTTACCTTTTCTCTAAGTCAGATAGTGATAAATATTATGAAAAAAATTAGGAATAAGGGAATAAAGAGTGTGCATAGTATTTAATGCTCTCCAGTGATACAAGAGCAGAGAACTGCATCAAGTGATATGAGAATATCTTGATGGAAGAGAATTCTAGGCTAAGGGCAGCAAGTGCAAAAGTCCTAAAATGAAAATGTCCTCACTTCTGTTTCTACACCTGAATTCTATCTAGCACTATTCTGCACATGTGGATTCCATTAAATACGTAGAGAGGTTAGCAAATCAAGCACTAAGCTGGATCCTGGATACAACAGAGAAAAAGACATAGCTGTGGATCGCAGGAAAAGTACAGACTTTTAAGTGATTCTTCTGTCTCATGCCCTCTTGCAATCTCACTCTATTCAAAGACATAAATTACCTCTTTAAAGAAGAAATTACAATGACTTATCAAACCGACTGTCCAGGTTGTTTTTATTTATTTACTTTAAATTTTATTTATTTGTTTATTTATTTGGCTGTGTTGGGTCTTCGTACGCGGGCTTTCTCTAGTTGTGGCAAGCAGGGGCCACTCTTCGTTGCGGTGCGCGGGCTTCTCATTGCGGTGGCTTCTCTTGTTGCAGAGCACGGGCTCTAGGGGCACTGCTTCAGTAGTTGTGGCTTGTGGGCTCTAGAGCGCAGCCTCAGTAGTTGTGTTGCACAGGCTTAATTGCTCTGCAGCATGTGGGATATTCTCGGACCAGGGGTCGAACCCGTGTCCCCTGCATTGGCAGGCAGACTCTTAACCACTGCGCCACCAGGGAAGTCCCAGGTTGTTTTTCACTGTTTCTTCCGCACACCAGTACACTTGGGACATCTGATACAGTGAGCCCTGCAGTGGCTCACTAGAGTCTTTGTTTTAATCAGTGTAAGTGGTACTGGCTGGGGCTCTGAATCACTCCAGGACCACTTCCTGCCAAATGTATCTGACCAGAGTTCCAGGCTGGACCTACTTAGTTAGAATCTTCAGGGAAAGGATGTAGCTGGAAGGTGAAATTTGAAAAATCTTCTCAAATCATTCTGATAACCAGTACAACATACATACATCAACCATCTCTGCACTAAACTGCATGCCAAGTCTCCAATAGAGAAAATTACCTTTTTGTTGTGCAAATATTATTGAAATAAAATCAAACATTAACCTTCAAATGCCAAGCACATTTAAATCAAACACATATTTAATTTGTATTAACAGTTAGCATCAGATAGATTAATGGACGAAGGGAAGATTCTACCCTATCTAAGTCTTTGTATCTATTATGTATCATTCATTTCTAAACCATAGCTTAAAAAAAAAGACAACTTCATGATTTTGAGTCTTCAGTGAAATTTCCACAAAAAAATGCAACAAAAATGAGGGATTTGGTAAAAACCACTTCGCCCTGAAAAATCCAAGAAAAGCATTTTAAACATACTTACATATTATTTTAAACACACTTACCTGGATTTTGATCTTGATCGAGAATGGGATTCAGAGTGTTTGGAAACTCTTGATGGACTACGAGATCCTGACCTGCTCTCCGATTTTACACGAGCAGGAGTTCCCGTTGGAGATTTTGACTGAGAGCGAGACTCCTAACAAAGAAGACAGTATTACAAATGGCACTGGTCACGTAGATGCCTAACACCTAACATTTAAAGTACCGTAATTATTTATATTGATTGCTCCTGAAAAACAAATGGTTAGGCAACACCCTCCAGAAAAAAATTTCAGCTCATTAATAACCCATTGTTAATACTGCTAACTGTCCTCAGTAATTCCCTACTTGAACCAGATCACCAATTCTCTATTAACTAAGTAATCATGCAAATTCATCTACAACTTGATCATACAGACACTGGAACATAAACCATACATTTACTTAACCTAGGACCCATTCATTCTTCCAGATTCTTTTAATTCTACTTCACTCTTGCTTTCTACTTCTCTTCATTCTTCATTGAGTTTTTCATTTTTCATACTTCGTGTATTCTTCCCCAATTCAAACAATTCAAAATAGCCTTAAAAAAAAATATTCAAGTGCTTCTATCTGACCAATCTTCTGTTCAATTTTTTCCCCCATTCAATTTTAATTTTCTGATCTTTAATACTTTTCATTAGCCTTCTTTTATCTTGATTTATCTTCCACATTCTTGGAAAAAACTCTTCAATTTCTTCACGAACATTAACCTTAATGGAAAAAGAACATTTAGTATATTTAAGCACGTGGGGATTATAAAACTCTGCTGGAGTTCAGAATGTTATCTACCAAATGGAAAAGCCAGCAGGTAAAGTGCAAATAACTAGTTTATTAAAAAAACAATTTTATAATCTTTAAAGTTGTTCAAAAGTCTAGTTTCTAACAATTAAAGAGAATTTACTGAATTTCTCTAAATGTTTTTACCATACTCTTCACCCTCCTCCCCTTTCATGTTTCATCCTAGTTCCTAAAACGTGAACAGTTTTAATATAAATACTTAATTCAAGCATAACTCTAACAAACTGTAACCCCCCCCACCTATGCCTTAAGTTTTCACTAATTTATAACCTGAAGATGCCCAGTGATCTTAAAATAAGCTTTCACTAAGCCATGCTAAGGTATCAAGATATAGTTAAAGTAAAGCATCAAGGCTGAAATATTTGTACACACCTATCTAAACTCACACATTGTAAGACACATGTTGAGGTTCAAAGAAGTAAAAAAAAAAATTAGTAAAATCACTACCATCTCCTGATTTTGTGTGACCACTATCTTTGCTCACTCTGACTTAACCAGAAAGATACAACCTGAAATAAAACAAGCATACTGAAAAAAACCAAGGGGAAAAGAAAGCATGAAATTTTAAAAATTTCCCCTTTGGCTTGTAAATTCCTAGTAGTAGATGTATTTTTGCAACTGAGCCATTTTAAAAATTCTATTTTATCCAATGAAGTATATAACGTACATTACAAAATTAGTATCATGGTCTTTGTTTATCCTACCTCTTCTGTTCATAATTTTTGCACATTTTATGCAGCTATGCATAATTATACTCCCTTCAGTAACTATATCCTTTATCAGAAAATTCACTGGTTAAAAGCCTGTTTTTTTTTTTTTTTTTTTTAACATTTGATAGACATGAAGCACTTATGACCAAAGTAGCATGGACAGTTTGGTTTCTCTGTCCACTTAAGCCTTGATTATTAGTGAAAATAATCCCAATTTCGCACCAATTTTCATTTAGGCTATTAAGACTATCACGCAACTTCCTTAAAGTTTTCCTTCAGGTTTAATGTCAAAAGACTTATTCATCAAAGACAGTACTAATGCTGCTAGGCCTATTTATTTTTTTCAGATGAAAACAAAATCAAAATATATAGCTACCTTTCTGTTCAATATCAGCTTTTCCCATTTATTTACCTACAATAAGTCTTTCACCACATCTCAGATACTTTCTAAATTTCTGGACAGATGCCTGGAGCAGGCACAGCAACTTAGGCTTTTTCATTCACTGAAACTGTAAAAGCAGCATATTCAGGACTAAAAACAAAAAACAAAAGTATGGCTAATTCACTTGTAATTGAAGTCTCATGGGCCAGTTCAGTACCTATAATTCATTAGGTAAAAATATATTCCCCTCTCCCTTTTGGCTTTCCCTCATATAAAACAGATCCCCTGGTATAAATCTACAAACATCACCACAGCCTTTGTTATACATATAGAAAGCTTTGTGTTCTGTAACACTCTAAAACCTTTAATTTTTAGGATAGAAATCAAAATTTTATACATTAGGTTTAAGCCTTCCATCATAAAAACAATAGTTGAAAATTATTCAGTAGTGGTGAAAATAACCACTTTTTAGGTATTAATGTTAACAAGGTAACTCCGTAACAACTTAAAATTTAAATTTTAAATCCCATTTCTGGTATAGCAACCCATTGGAAAATATGCAATTTTCCTTTTAGTTTGTAACAAAAGCATTAAGATATGACAGAATATCTTTTCAAAAGACATCAGCAAATTTAAAAGAAGGCTTGCTTTTTATTATCCAAGGTGTCACAAATACCTAACACCTCCTTTGTTGCCTACTCTTCAATTTTTATATCAGGGAAACCTCAAACTACATATTTTTTTCCCCCAGAATCATTCAAGATTAAGAAAAAGTAACTTCCCTTTAACTTATAAAGATGTCAATAATTTTAACTTCCAAAAGCAATTTAGAGACTGATCTATCTAAAAAGTAAATCAGGAACTGTCAGTAAACTTAGAGAATAAACTGCAAAGCATAAAAAACTTTTGATCTTCATAATTATTTTTACTGTAATACCAAACAAACAGCCTGTCATTGTAAAGAACTGGTAGTTTAGTCTTCAAACACACATGGTCATATTCACAGTTTTAAAATAACATTCCTCAAAGGCTGATAACCAAATAAATGCCACTTTCACCAAACTGTGCATTGGAAATCAGGCAACCATAAGCCCTTTATGGACAAATGCTAGATTATCCTTTTCTACCTTTGACTTGTCTTCATTATGAAATGGTAATTTCAACTTTTTCCAAAGAAATTCATACAACTATTCAGAATTTGGAAACGGAATTGAAATTGCGAAGAGAAAAATAAACTTAATATTGAGAAGGGGTGTTATCTGTCCTGTTTCACTAGAGACTACTTAACCTGCTCTTAAAGCTGTCCAGTCAAGAAGTTCTGCAAATTCTTCAGGAACCTGCATCTAGACCCACCAACCATTAAAAATATAGTACCTACTTGAAATGGGCAGATTAATGACTCAACCAAATAATATCACGAATTTTAACAGAAATATATCTTAAGGAGGCTTCCAGTCTACCTTACCTACTATAAACCAGGAGCTAGGCAGAAAGATCTCACAGTACAACCTGCTTAAATAGTGTCCCTTTGTTTTCTGAACTATTTTTTTATTAACAAGATGCCTCTGGTGGTAGCTGAAGGACACAGCCAAAAACAAAAAGAAGGCGCTAACTACAATTACTAAGAAAGTATTATAGTGTATCCAATACAAGCAAAGAACTATCTTTCTATGTATAAAAATAGTATAACCAAGTACTATTTTTTAAACCAGGAAAAAGGTTATTAAATATGTTCATGTTGTCGAACATGAACGATTCCTACAGCAAACAATAACTGCAGGGTCTTTTAATACAGCTAGTATATTATAGATGGGAAAAAAATTCTGACCATATGTATGCTTAATACTTACAGCCCGTTAAAATAAACCAATATAAATGCTATGCTGTAACCCACTCTAATATTATGGCAAGGCAAATGCCAAGTAACAATGCCAAGTTTACAGAAATTCAAGTCTATATGAATATAGTATAAGCTTTTACAACGAATTCTCAAAATTATATTTCCCTACTACTTTGTGAAATTGGAGATTTCCACAGAAACATACTAGTGCATTTAGGTAAACTATATGTGGGGGTGGGGAGGATTTTAAATTACCCAAATAACTTATATTTATTGTACTAAGAACTTCATTCTTTAGGATTTGAGGGAAACCTTCTGTTTACTCACTTCTTTCATTTCAGTCTAAAGAAACAGCAGTTCTGCCTCCTTCCTTTCGAGTATGATAGACTGCTTCTTTTACAGATTCATCCTTAGGCTTGTAAAAGAAATACTTTCACTCTCTTTTTAATCCATAACTGGTATTAGAGCCATTTCTTAAAAAGAAAATACCGATTGCTCATAACATTAGCTATTTTTAAATGATAATTTCCCCTTTTAAAAAGTCATACCAGTATGCTGCATTCTAAGTAAGATTAAAGTGGTCTTTGTATCTACAAAGGCTCACACATATTCCAACCTGTATGTCTTTAAATTCTCTAAAGTTTGGAATAATTTTGGCAATGTGTTAGACAAATTATTAAGGAATTGGCAGTTAAACAAATTTAAACTCATGTCACACTGTGAAATTACCTGTAAAATCTACAAATCTTCTGTACAAATTTTATTTATTTATTTAGTTTGGCTGTGCCACAGGGCTTTGCGGGATCTTAATTTTCTGTCCAGGAATCAAACCCTCGCCCTCGGCAGTAAAAGCTCGAAGTCCTAACCACTGGACTGTCAGAGAATTCCCTTCTATACAAATTTTAAATGTGGCTCATAAACCGGTGGGCTTATATGCCACGATCAATTGTAATGTCCAAAAAGCTAGTGTATAAGTGGCAACTTCAAAGGTACAGAAACAAGTGTAAAACGACTAAAGTGGTTTAACTATATTAAAACAAACTACTAAGAACCTGTTACAGAATTCCCTACTTCTGTTCTCATCTTCTAATGTCATGGGGTATTTACAAATCTTGAATAAGTAACACTACAGGGATTTACTTTCAAGGAAAAAAATCATAACTTTTCTTCTACCTCAGATTGGTCAGGCCTAGTCACTCACTTTGGTGAAAATCATGAGACAGTAAGGACTATACAGAACTACATACAGCAGTAAGTTAAAGGAGGGAGGGGAAACCACACGTCCTTCTGTTATTCCCTTCTCAACTTTTTTTTTTAGTGTTTACTGATTCTTTTCCCCCTCTGATCGCTACCATTTTCTCACCTCCACTTCAGTTCTACTAAATTGGTTATGACATGTGAACAAACAATCAGTATTAATTCACTCAGTTTGTGGATATATACCTTTTATAAAGGTCCCAGGGTTAGTTACTTGATGCCTGAGCACCCACTGATGCTATCAAAGAGGTTTTCGCACTGTTCACAAGTTCTAAAAAACTATTATGCTGATTACTCATGGTTATTTCACACCTGTTATATTACACACTATACCATAAGTAAGTAACCTCAGTTCATTTACAAAATTAAGTCCATAAACAAAGTTTATCTGTATTTTTTTAAATGACTTTCATTCTTAAATATTTAAATCTCTTGATATTCTTTCAGATCCCAAGACTCTTTATAATCATTTTAGGAATGGTACAAATCATAAAAAATATCTACGACAAATCTGTAAAATTAGTTAGGCACCATGGGTATGATCAGTTGCACTGCTCTTTTTAAAAATCCCAACTTCTGCTTATATTGAGCAAATTAGCATCCTTCAGTGAAAGAATCTCAAATACAAAAATTTGAGTGTTAAAACATCTCCTTATGTTTTACAAATTTTCTGCTTAAATGGATGGGGGAATAAAAAAGCATTAAAATTGGATAAACCATAGTACTTTAGGGAAAAGAAATTAAACCCAAGACACATAAGACTATCCCCCAAGTTTAATATGACTCCTACTAAAAGGAAGCCTTACTCTTTTGCAACAGGTTGATGAGATATATAAAATTAAATTGCTGAAGAAGCTGAACTAAGTGTTTTTTTTTTTAAGTTAAAGTGCTAACAATCTTAATCTGTAACAGGGATTCAATCTTATTTGTATTCTTTGAAAAAAATAAAAAGAAAGAAAGAAAGAAAAGAAAAAAAAGAAAGGAGAGGGTTTTTTGTTTTTAAAAAAGGAGCCAGTCACCAAGCTGGGTTTTTAATGGCATAGTCATCACCCTTATTATTATTACGAAACAGGGTTCAAAGAAGCAAAAAAAAAACACCAAAAAACAAAACTTCCCCCATTTCTGCTATTCTTCAACAAAATATCTTAACACAGAGAAATTTAAATTCCAAACTGATACAGATAAATGTGTTTTGCTCTTCACTTTTATCATCCAGGTAATCATCTCATATATTAAGAAGGGGGACACTAGGAATCTCTTTAAAATATTCCAGTTACTCAAGAAGCCAGAATAAGCTCTGAAAAAAGGATGCCAGAGTAAGTAGTATCCTTTCTCTTCAACTATTCTACAAAGCATAGACAATTGTGGAATTATAAGGTAGAGAATCCTTAACCTCTATTAAGAGCACTGGGCCACTGTCAAAGAAAAAAATTGCACTTTACGTTTTTCTAAGTTTCGTTCAAAAAAAAATTAGGGGTAGAGGGGAATAAGTAAAATAACAAGAAAGTCTTAATTTCTGTTCCCCTTAATTTCTATCAAGGACACTAAAATTTTTTGAGGTTGAATTTTAGTTGAAGTTGTATTCTTTTTCTGACGATGACATTCAAAGTCATAGATCAAGTGCCAACCTCACTCCCAGCTCCAAAAGACATTTCCGCTTAAAATTCTGTTAACTTGATATACATGTTCCAAGCAAACTGCTTTAATGGACCTACTTATTGATATTTTAATGGCACCACTATTCTCCTGGATCCCTTAAAAATGTCTCGCTCATTCTTTACATCCCACTGCTGTCCAGTTTAGATCAGATTTTTCATCAGCTCCTTCCTTAAATATTTCAAGTGTGCCCTGCTGGTCTTCCTATATTAGTCTCTGTTCTTTGCTAAAATTCCTTTCATTTCGCCATTCCCAGAATTCAAAATCCATAGATGGCTCCTTACTGCATATTCCATTAAGTCCAAATTCCTAAATGTAGAATTCAAAATCCTCCATTATCTGACGACACAGTCGAATCTATCATGTCTCATTAGTCCAGCAGCCTCTTCCTTGTCTCATCCTTATAATCAATATTCGTATTTCCCTTATCATAATGTCCAGCATAAGTTTTACATACGAGATAAAGCTTTCCCTTTCCTCTAAGCTCACGAAACTGCTCAGCTTTATTTTCTGAATTCCTTATTAATTCTATCACACAGCACTTGATTATTATATACTTACTTTTACCCAGATGTGAGCTGTCAGTCATCTCAAATCAGACTCCAAGCTCTCTTTCCCTCAAGAACACCTGGCCTTTACTAAAAAGGTAGTGGATGCTCAACAGTTTCACCCCAGGCAGAAGGGAAATTGGTTGGTTAACTGTTAGGGTTACTTATAACAAAATTCGGCCAATTACATTTTCTTTCCTAAAGCTCTTTTACTCCAGTCCTTTGAAAATGCAAGAGATACTAATATATAATGGAAAATTAGGCTCCTGTCATTGTTTTCAGCAAACTCCATTAATGGCTCTGAGACACTGAAGTGCAGTGTGCTCCTTTAAAAAAAGTAATCAAAATATATACACAGCATAGTTTAAGTATACAATGAGCAATGGACTGGGACTTGTAAATCTCAGATTTCTGGCTGCATGGTCTTCTGGGCCTCAGTTTTTAATTTCTTAAAATGCTAAGAGTTCTCCAGCCCCTGCAAGTAGGAACTATTAGTACAAGTCCTGTTTCTTTAATATGTTCCAGTCTCTAGGAACTTACCCTCTAATTTTAAATATCTTTTCAATAAGATGGGGTTAAAATGTGTTGTTTATTCTGTACATAAAGCAAATGAAATCTGAATACTGACCTATCAATGTTTTCTCTAATTTGTTTTAGTCAAAAAGTTTGAAGTATAATAACTACTTAAAACACCTCAGAAACATTACTTAAAAATCCTTTTTCTGAGGCTCTCTAAAAGGTTACTACATTTAGATACAAAGATAACACAACTGTATTCTATAAAACCTTTTAAAATTGCTGGTTTGTGGTTAGTTGATAAAAGATCACTACAGTTTAAAAACCAAAAGCACTGGTGAATATGAAACTGCTTTAAGAGAACAACAACAACAACGACAAAGCATACACCCTCAGAAAAGTTTCTGGCATTTTAATTCTTCACCCAATTATGAATAAAAACAAATACCTCAACCTACCAAAAAAAAAGAAAAGGTAACAGCTGAATGTATTTATTATACAATCGGAGTTCATTAATACTAAAAACACATTTGGGTATCCCATGTGAAAAAATATTTTCTATGACCACAAACACTCTAAAAGACGAGGAAAAGGTAAAAACCTTTTTCTATTAAAATAAATTGTTAATGCCTACATGCATTTTAGCTTAAAACTGGGTGGGAATCTTACATTTATTTGTTTCTCAGATGGGTAAGGTAACAATTATCTAGAACTAGCCAAATTCAACCTGATGACTACATAAAAAATAAGAACTTAAAGGAAAACAAGGTCCAAAACAGTAGTCCTCTTCACTTCACCACAAACCAAAACAAACATTAACTGCCCCAAATTGTACTGAAGTTAACTGAAGATTAACAGACTACAAAATTTCTTCCCATAACTACCTAACATTTTCAAAACACGAAGCAGCTTATGACTAACGACCACCTAAATACCATTACATGATTTTAAAAACTTCTGTTGGGACAATCAATACCCCATCCTAAAAAATGAGCAGGTTCAACTATTCATTAATATCTACGCTCCAGATTTTATTAAAGAAATCCAATCTTAAAGGCATTAAAGATAGCTTTGTCTCTAACCTCAAAAAGAAAAGCCTAAATTGACCTTCTGATTTAACTGTCTGGTTCCAGATGCTTATCTTATGAACTTCTAAAAAAATGACAAAATTCATTCCATCCAGCATACACCTGAAGTGTTTTTTATGAGTTTCCCCTAGTGACCAGAATGCCAACACAAGAGCCAGAAAATGCTGCCTGGGGACTGTTTTCTTTTCAGGGTTCTACACTAGCTCACATCAATTTTCACTACGAGGGTAACTTCGGAAATATAACCCAATCATTGCTAAACGTTCTAGTATCTTTAAGCTGAGGATAACGTATCTTTGTGATGTTTACATTCATCACATCCAAAATAATGAAAAACTTTGAGCCCTCTTTGCTGGGGGATGGGTTGAGAAGAGAAATGGAAGACAGAGGGCCGGTAGTTTTCAGGTAACGTTCTGAGTTAAGAGAATAGAATTAACTACAGTAAAAATACTGAGCCATGAAATTTGTTCAGTTATGTAAGATTAAAACAGAAGATTCCCTTTTTTTTTTTACCGTAAAAACCTGTAAAGGAGTGGTGAGTGTTGAGGTGAAAGGTCATAGGAAGAAAAGCATTAGAAGGTGAGATATAAAGAAGAGAAAGAGATAAAAAAGCCCAACATCAAGGAATTAGAAAAATAAGGCGTTATAGCATTTCCACATTCATTTTGAAGTGAAAGGAAAGCAGAAGGGACATTAAAGGAAAAGGGCTCCTCGCGTAGTTTTCCCCTCACAGCTCTCGTCTTAAGAACGCTTAAGGGTCGGTGCGGTCGTTGACTAACCACTTCATTAGGCTCGTCCCACCTTCAACCTCAAGGCTTTCGCCTTTATAGACGCAACGCCGCCGGTTCCAACAGAGACGCGGCCGCTCACTGCAATAGAGAGCCAAGGAGACACAGGCCCCAGCTAGTCCCACGCCAGCTTCTCCCCGCCCGGACAGCAGCCCCGCGCACTTTCGACCCCGAGACCCTCTACGATGCTCGGGGTCGCCAGAAACGCCACCGCAGGAAGCACCTACCACTATCCGGCCGGGGGGAACTCCCTGCCGTCTCCTCCCGCCCCACCGGGACCCACACCTCGGAACAGAGATAAGGAAGCCTCGGGGTGGGGAGAAGGCAGGGCGCACCGCTGGGGGAAATCGGACCCAGGGGTCCAGCTTTCAGTCTCCAAAGAAAGGGAGAAGGGGAGATTATCCGTGGTGTTTGGGGCAAGAGTGTAACCCAGAAGCCATCTTGGGATGTGAAGAAGCGACCTCGATGGCTCCAGAGGCTGCTCCCCGCGGGCCCCCGCAGAACTCCCCGCAACCCCGCCCGACCGCGCTCGTCCCAGAGAAACCCCGAGCATCGGGCCGCCGCCGAAGACGGCTCCCGCGGCTTTGTACTCACTCTGCCCTCGAAGTTGTTCTCCTCTACATCACTCATGTCGGCCAGGCACTCCCCAGAACTAAATAAGAGACAGGTCTCGGCTTGAGGGCCGATGGCCTAATCAACCAGCTGACTGGACCGTGGGGAGGAGGAAAGAGTCGGCAACAACAGCCGCTCCACTCCACTCCCACTCGGTCGCAGGCTCCGGCAAAATGGCGCCGGTGCCGCCAGAAACCTTCTGGCCTCCGGAGTTCGCGACGTAAGGAGGCGGAGCGTCTCTATGACGTCAAGTGGCCCCGCCCCCAGCGAGGATTTGCTGTGGCCCCGGCCTAGCAACGCGGGCCGTCTGAGCTCTGACCCTCCGCGTCTTCTAACCGAATGTCCACCAGACCTACCAACTTCAGACTCCTTCCAACGCGTCAGTCCTTTTGAAGATTTTCATTCACCAGATAAGCTTTTATTGACCTTGGTTCCTTTATATATTTTCCAAGTGGATTCTGATGGAACAGAAAAAACTGGAATCGTCTACATAATTAGTAGGCTTTTTATTTTGAATGTTTTCCGCACTCTTACTTTTCTCTGCCCTATGTAATACTATTGAAATAATATATGCACAGGTGGGGTTATAATGAATGAAAAGTCACAGTTCCTTGCTTCACTCCTCCCTGAGGCAACTGTGTCAATTTTATTTTTATTGTTTTTTTTTTTTTTGCGATACGCGGGCCTCTCACTGTGGTGGCCTCTCGCGTTGCGGAGCACTAGCTCCGGACGCGCAGGCTCAGTGGCCATGGGTCACGGGCCTAGCCGCTGCGCGGCATGTGGGATCTTCCCGGACCGGGGCACGAGCCCGTGTCCCCTGCATTGGCAGGCGAACTCTCAACCACTGCGCCACCAGGGAAGCCCTCAATTTTATTTTTAATAACGCTTAATTCCCTACTAATCTTAGGGAACTAAGCATTATTTGACTTAGTTCCTAATCTTCTTTTAAAAAATTAATTAATTTATTTATTTTTGGCTGCATTGGGTCTTTGTTGCTGCATGCGGGCTTTCTCTAGTTGCAGCGAGCAGGGGCGGGCGGGGGGCTAGTCTTTGTTGCGGTGCATGGGATTCTCATTGCGGTGGCTTCTCTTGTGGCGGAGCATGGGCTCTAAGCGTGTGGGCTTCAGTAGTTGTGGCTTGCAGGCTAAGTAGTTGTGGCTTGCAGGCTCAGTAGTTTTGGCGCACGGGCGTAGTTGCTCCGCGACACGTGGGATCTTCCCAGACCAGGGCTCAAGCCCATGTCCCCTGCATTGGCAGGAGGATTCTTAACCACTGCGCCACCAGGGAAGACCCCTTAGTTCTCTAATCTTTGACTTAGATATTTCCTTATATCTTCATAGTCAAGACCTCCCAAATCTATCTACTTAGTTCCCAATCATGGTGGTAATTTCTGAGGTGAATATGAGCTTTATTTGTATTTTGCAATTTTAAACTTAGTGTTCTCATAAAAATTTTTTTTCCATAATACTTTGTGATGAAAAGGTTGATGTGAACCTTCAACCACAGTTTTATGTTAGGAAAGGTAATTGAAAAACATTTTTATGAAGATCGCTACCCCAGGGCAAGATTTCAAGATTTGACTGTGTCTGCTATTGATAGAGCTAAACATATATAACACCTACTTTTTTAAAAAAAAATTTATTTAAATATGGTTGGTTTACAATGTTGTGTTAGTTTCAGGTGTACAGCGAAATGATTCAAAAATATATATTCTTTTTGTACATTCTCTATTATAGGTTATTACAAGATATTAAGTATGGTTCCCTGTAGGTCCTTGTTGGTTATCTATTTTGTATATAGTAGTGTGTATATTTTAATCCCAAACTCCTAATTTATCCCTGCCCCCCTTTCCCCTTTGTAACTACAAGTTACAAAACTATATGACTGTGAGTCTATTTCTGTTTTATAAATAAGTTCATTTGTATCATTTTTTTAGATTCCACATATAAGTGATATAATATGGTATTTGTCTTTCTTCATCTGGCTCACTTCACTTTGTATGATAACCTCTAGGTCCATCCACATTGCTGCAAATGGCATTATTTTGTTCTTTTTTATGGCTGAGTAATATTCCATTGTATATATATATATATATATATATATATATATATATATATATATATACCACATCTTTATCCATTCATCTGTCGATGGACAGTTAGGTTGCTTCCATATCTTGGCTACTGTAAATAGTGCTGCAATGAACATTGGGGTGCATGTATCTTTTCGAATTACGGTTTTCTCCAGGTATATGCTCAAGAGTGGGATTGCAGGATCATATGCGGTAGTTCTGTTTTTAGTTTTTTAAGGAACCTCCATACTGTTCTCCATAGTGGCTGCACCAATTTACATTTCCACCAACAGTGTAGGAGGGTTCCTTTTTTTCCACACCCTCTGCAGCATTTATTATTTGTAGATTTTTTTTTTTTGATGTTGGCCATTCTGACCAGTGTGAGGTTATCATTGTAGTTTTGATTTGCATTTCTGCAATAATTAGCAATGTTGAGCATCTTTTCATGTGCCTTTTGGCCACCTGTATGTGTTCTTTGGAGAAATATCTTTTTATTTTATTTTTAAATTTTTAAAATTTTTTAAAGAACATAAACACACTATACATAGAATTTTGCCTCAGAACTGCTTTCATTTTATTTTCTTTTTTCCTTTTTTTTCTTTTTTTGGCCGTGCCGCACAGCTTTCAAGATCTTAGTTCCATGACCAGGGATTGAACCCCAGGGCTGCAGCAGTGAAAGCACCAAGTCCTAACCACAGGACCCCCTGGGGAACTCCCTGAAGAAATGTCTTTTTTTTTTTTTTTTAAAATAAATTTATTTATTTATTTATTTTTGGCTGTGTTGGGTGTTTGTTGCTGTGCGCAGGCTTTCTCTAGTTGCAGTGAGCCGGGGCTACTCTTCGTTGCAGTGTGCGGGCTTTTCATTGTGGTGGCTTCTCTCGTTGCGGAGACAGGCTCTAGGCGTACGGACTTCAGTAGACCCCGCTCTCTGCAACTAGAGAAAGCCTGTGCGCAGCAATGAAGACGTAACACGGCCAAAATAAATAAATAAATAATGCTTATTTAAAAAATGAATAAAAACAAGTGTGTAAGGGGGAAGGTGGACAATCAAAGACTAAAAGTTGGGACATCCCTGGTGGCGCGGTGGTTGAGAGTCCGCCTGCTGATTCAGGGGACATGGGTTCGTGCTCTGGTCCGGGAAGATCCCACATGATGCAGAGCGGCTGGGCCCGTGAGCCATGGCTGCTGAGCCTGCGCGTCCGGAGCCTGTGCTCCGCAACGGGAGAGGCCACAACAGTGAGAGGACCGCGTACCGCAAAAAAAAGAATCCACCTGCTAATGCAGGGGACACAGGTTCAATCCCTGGTCTGGGGAGATCCCACATGCTGCAGAGCAACTAAGCCCGTGTGCCACAACTACTGAGCCTGCGCTCTAGAGCCCACGAGCCACAACTACTGAAGCCTGCATGCCACAGGTACTGAAGCCCAAGTGCCTAGACCTTGTGCTCCGCAACAAGAGAAGCCACAGCAATGAGAACCCCGCGCGCTGTAACGAAGAGTAGCCCTCACTCGCCGCAACTAGAGAAAGCCCGCAGCAATGAAGACCCAACGCAGCCAAAAATAAATAAATAAATTTTTAAAAAGACTAAAGTCTTAAGAAACGTAATCAAATATGTACTTCGTGATCCTGATTCAAACCAACTGTTTTAAGACAGCAAAATTTGAATTAAGCCTGGGAATTTGATGGTATTTAGGAATTAATATTAGTAGATGTGATAATGGTATGGTGGATATATTTAAAGAAAAAAATCTTTACCACAAAATGACATATCTGGGACTTGCTTTAAATTATTCCAGAAAAAAACCCCAAATAAATAAATATTGTGAATACGGGGAGGATAATGACTGCTAAAATTCAGTAGTGGGTACACAGGGTTCATAATGGAAACAAAAGGGTATTCTCTCTACTTTTTTGTTTAAAATTTTCCACAATAGTTTTAAAAAAAATATTGGAAGAAATTACTTTTCTTGTGTCATTTTAAACTGATACAGGGTACTTCTCTGGTGGCACAGTAGTTAAGAATCTGCCTGCTAATGCAGGGGGCACGGGTTCGAGCCCTGGTCTGGGAAGATCCCACATGCCGCAGAGCAGCTAAGCCCATGCACCGCAACTACTGAGCCCATGCACTGCAACTACTGAGCCCGTGCACTTCAACTACTGAAGCCGGTGTGCTCTAGGCCTGTGCTCCACAACAAGAGAAGCCACCGCAATGAGCAGCCCGCACACCACAACGAAGAATAGACCCTGCTCGCCACAACTAGAGAAAGCCTGCGTGCAGCAACAAAGACCCAACACAGCCAAAAAAATAATAATAAGATTAAAAAAATATATATATATATATATATAAACTGCTATGGAAAGCACTTTCAAAAGAAAAAGTCAAAAACTGTTTTTCACAACCTTACAATAAATAACATCTCAGAGATAGTACTTTGAAATATAATAATTATTTGAACAGACAAGTTCTATTTTTGTCTTTTCATTTTGAAATAATTCCAAGCTTATTTTTTTTTTAAAGTTGTAAGAGTAGTACAAAGAATTCTCTTCACCCAGCTTCCCCAGGTATTTTTGGCTTACATAACCACGGGTATAGTCATGAAAACCAGGAAATTGACATACTGTTAACTAATCTGCAGTCTTTATTTAAATGTCATCAATTGTCTCACTAATAACCCTTTTCTGGGCAAGGATCTCATCCAGGATTATACATTGCATTTAATTGTTATCTTCTTTTTTTTTTTTTTTTTTTTTTTTTTTTTGCGGTACGCGGGCCTGTCACCGCTGCGGCCTCTCCCATTGCGGAGCACAGGTTCCGGAAGCGCAGGCTCAGCCGCCATGGCTCACGTGCCCAGCCGCTCCACGGCATGTGGGATCTTCCTGGACCGGGGCACGAACCCGTGTCCCCTGCATCGGCAGGCAGATTCTCAACCACTGCGCCACCAGGGAAGCCCTCTTCTTTTAATCTGGATAGCTTCTCAGTCTTTGTCTTTTACTTTCAGTCATTGAAATTTTTGAAGAATACTGGACAGCTGTTTTGTAGACATAACTCAAATTGGGTTGTCTGACATTTCTCCCCATTAAATTAAGGTTATATATTTTGGCAAAAATATCACAGAAGTGATGCTGCGTTCATCTCAGTTCATCACATCTGAAGGTACAATACATGATGTCAATATGTCTCATTACTGGTGATGTTAACCTCAATCACTGTTTATTAAGTGATATTTGCTGGATTTCTCCACTGTAAAATCACTTTCTTTCTCTTTGTAATGAAAAAGAGTGTCTTGTGGGGAGATTTTTTTGAGACTAAATACCTTGCTTCTCCTAATACTTTCTTGCCAGCAACAAGTATTACCACGCTATTTGTCAAATGGTTTTCTGTTGCCATCATTCCTTCTACATTTATTAATTGGAATTCTACTCTAAGGAAGATCTTTCTCTCTTCTCCCATTATTCATTCAATTCATTTTTATCAGTATGAGCTCATGGCTATTTATTTTATTCTATGTGTTCTAATCTATTGCTATCATTATTTTGTTACTCAGATTGTCCCAGAGTTCTCCATAGAGAATCTCTTTAAGTGAACTCTCTGTTTATGAGTTAGTTTAAATTTTTTTATGTTTAAACATATATATTTATGTTTATTTGTATATTTTCTGTTCATGTCTCTTTTCCATTTTTCTATTGGATTTGTCCCTCAACTTTCAAGAGTTCTTTATGTATTGGGAATATTACCCTTTTATCTGTGATGTATGTTGCAAGAATTTTCTCCTAGTTTGTGAGTTGTCTTTTGGTTTTGTTTATGGTATTTTTTGCATACAGTTGTTTTACATAGTCAGATTTATTCTCTTATTATTGCCTTTGGATTTTTAATCATAGAATACCTTCCCTTACACTGAGGTTAAAGGGGAGTTCACTCATGTTTTCTTCCAATAGCTGTGTAGTTTCATATTTTACATTTAGATTCTTTGTCTTTTTTATTTTTTTTTAATTTAATTTTATTTTTTTTTTTGCGGTACGCGGGCCTCTCACTGCTGTGGCCTCTCCCGTTGCGGAGCGCAGGCTCCGGACGCGCAGGCTCAGCGGCCATGGCTCACGGGCCCAGCCGCTCCGCGGCACGTGGGATCTTCCCGGACTGGGGCACGAACCCGTGTCCCCTGCATCGGCAGGCGGACTCTCAACCACTGCGCCACCAGGGAAGCCCTTGTCTTTTTTAAAAAAATAAATTTATTTATTTATGGCTGCATTGGGTCTTCGTTGCTGTGCACAGGCTTTCTCTAGTTGTGGTGAGTGGGGGCTACCCTTCGTTGCGGTGCGCAGGCTTCTCATTGCAGTGGCTTCTCCTGTTGCAGAGCATGGGCTCTAGGCGTGCAGGCTCTAGAGCGCAGGTTTGGTAGTTGTGGCTCACAGGCTTAGTTGCATTGGCAGGCAGATTCTTGTTTTTTTTTTTTTTTTTTTAATTAATTAATTTATTTTTGGCTGTGTTAGGTCTTCGTTTCTGTGCGAGGGCTTTCTCTAGTTGCGGCTAGTGGGGGCCACTCTTCATCGCGGTGCGCGGGCCTCTCACTGTCGTGGCCTCTTTTGTTGCGGAGCACAGGCTCCAGACGCGCAGGCTCAGTAGTTGTGGCTCACGGGCCCGGTTGCTCCGCAGCATGTGGGATCTTCCCAGACCAGGACTCGAACCCTTGTCCCCTGCATTGGCAGGCAGGTTCTTAACCACTGTGCCACCAGGGAAGTCCCTACATTTAGGTTCTTGATCCATTTGGAGTTTATTCTCACGTACGATACGACATATGGATCTAATTTTACCTTTTTCCTAATGGCTACCCAGTTATCTCAGCACCATTTATTAAAAATCTCATCTTTGGGGCTTCCCTGGTGGCGCAGTGGTTGAGTGTCCACCTGCTGATGCAGGGGACACGGGTTCGTGCCCCGGTCCGCGAAGATCCCATGTGCCGTGGAGCGGCTGGGCCCGTGAGCCATGGCCACTGAGCCTGCATGTCCGGAGTCTGTGCTCCGCAACGGGAGAGGCCACAACGGTGAGAGGCCTGCGTACCGCCAAAAAAAAAAAAAAAAAAAATCTCATCTTTGCTGTAGTGATGTAAGATGCCACCTTTATTATATGCTAAATTTCCTTATGCATTAAATTTTATTTCTGCATTTTCTATTCTGTTCTCTCGGTCTGTTTGTCTTTTCATGCATCAGTACCACACTGTTTTAATTATAAACACTTTTAAGTTTTAATGTCTGATAGGGCAAGTCCCCTTCCTATACATTTTTATATATTTTTTAAGTTAGCCTAAATAATCGCTATCTATTTTATGGGGAAATGATACCTTTTTATTACTGACTTCCTGACAAAGGAAAAGAGCAATCTTCCTAGTTCCCTCCTCAGTATCATCATCATACCATCTCTACTATCATCATGGTGTCATCCATACCAGCTATACCATCTATGTACTAACCATTTTATGCACATTTTCTCATTTAATAAAGCATCAAAACTCAGTCAGACTTTGGGAGGAGTTGAAAATATATAAGTATCTTTCCTCTCCCCAAGCTTACCTTCTCAGTCTTAGCAGGTGAGGAGGTTTTGGTTGAGTCTAACTCCCCTGTTCAGATCTGTATTCATGGAAGTTTAGAAGAGGATCCTTTATGGTCAGAGATGGTAAAAATAGATGGTATGTCCAGTCTCCTCATTTTATTTTTATTTTTATTAAAAGGTTTTATTTATTTTTTGGCCATGCCAAGCGGCTTGAGGGACCTTAGTACCCTGATCAGGGACCAAACCCAGACCCTTGTCAGTGAAAGCCTGAGTCTTAACCACTGGACCACCAGGGAATTCCTCTCTCTCCTCATTTTTTTTTTTGTTTGTTTGTTTTAGTCTTTTTGCGGTACATGGGCCTCTCACTGTTGTGGCCTCTCCCGTTGCGAAGCACAGGCTCCAGACGCACAGGCTCGGCGGCCGTGGCTCACGGGCCCAGCTGCTCCGCGGCATGTGGGATCTTCCCGGACCGGGGCACGAACCCGTGTCCCCTGCATCGGCAGGCAGACTCTCAACGACTGCACCACCAAGGAAGCCCTCGTCTCCTCATTTTATTTGTTTTACTTTTATTTTTAAAATTTATTTATTTATTTATTTTTGGCTGCCTTGTATCTTCGTTGCTGCATGTGGGCTTTCTCTACTTGTGGTGAGCGGGGGCTACTCTTCGTTGTGGTGTGCAGCCTTCTCATTGCAGTGGCTTCTCTTGTTGCAGAGCATGGGCTCTAGCCACGTGGGCTCGGTAGTTGTGGCGTGCAGGCTCAGTACTTGTGGCACACTGGCTTAGTTGCTCTGCGGCATGCGGGATCTTCCCGGACCAGAGTTCGAACCCGTGTCCCCTGCTTTGGCAGGTGGATTCTTAACCACTGTGCCACCAGGGATGTCCCTAGTCTCCTCATTTTAAATGCAGACATGAAGGCTCAGGGAGGGGAAGTCACTTACACCAACAGAGAGATGGAAACAAGTTTAGAAATAATCTAATCCAATTTCTTGGTTTCACAGAGGCAGAAGTTGTGTGGCCCAGCCAAGGTCTTGTAGCAATAATAATACCTTTGGGTCCTCACCATGTATCAGGCACTGTACTAAGAAATCAACATAGTTTATCTCACTTATTACAGCAACCTGAAGAATAATTGATATTATTACCTCCATTTTCTAGAAAACTGAAGCTGAGAGTGGTAGAGTAACTTGTTTAAGGAGAGCCAGTCAGCTGGCACAAGACAGAGTTGGTATTTAAAGTTGGGCAGATTAACACTTCTAACCACTTAGGCTCCAGTGCCCCCAGCAAGCCTCTGGCATTGCAGATACAGAGCTCAAGTGAGCAGACCCAAGATTAATGTCCAGTCACTCAAAACTTGCTTGTTTTAACTAAGAACTAAAGTGTTGAGATCACACAAACTTTTCTTAAAAGTAAAGTAAAAGCAAACACACAGAATAGTTTATATTGTTTTGACAGTGCGGCAGGAATGTCCAAAAAGGTCATTATTTGCAGTGATAGCTTTTTTTTTGATAGCTTTTTTAACATACAGAGTTTTAGTGTTTGCTTTAAACATGCATACAAAAAAGAGAGTCTGCTATAATGCTGAAGTGTTTTAAATTAAATTGAAATATTCTGATATTGCATAACTCTTTCAATATGCATCTCTCAAAAATGACTTTTCTGGGCTTCCCTGGTGGCGCAGTGGTTGAGAATCCGCCTGCTGATGCAGGGGACACAGGTTCGTGCCCCGGTCCAGGAAGATCCCACATGCCACAGAGTGGCTAGGCGCGTGAGCCATGGCCGCTGAGCCTGCGCGTCTGGAGCCTGTGCTCCGCGGTGAGAGAGGCCACAACAGTGAGAGGCCCATGTGCCGCAAAAAAAAAAAAAAAAAAAAAAAAGACTTTTCTTATGTAACTGCAATATTATGTCCTATAATACCATCATCACACCTAAACTTTAACAATAATTGCCTAATACCACCTAATAGTTCATTATCAAATTTCCACTATTGTCCCAAAACTCGTTTAAATTTTTTTGTTAAAATCTGGATCTAATCAAGCACCAAGATTGCTTTTTCTCATTTTATCTCTTTAATCTCTTTTATTTACAATGATCCAATTTTTCCTACCCTCTCTTTATCTTTCTCTTTCTCCCTTCTGCCCTTCCTCCCTTCCTTCCTTCCTCCCTTCTTTCCTCTCTCTCTCTCTCTTTCTTCTTTTTTAAAGGTGTATTTTTGCTTTTATTTTATTTTATTTTATTTTTTAACATCTTTATTGGAGTATAATTGCTTTACAGTGGTGTATTAGTTTCTGCTGTATAACCAAGTGAATCAGCTGTACGGATACATATATCCCCATATCCCCTCCCTCTTGCCTCTCCCTACCACCCTCCCTATCCCACCCCTCTAGGTGGTCACAAAGCACTGAGCTGATCTCCCTGTGCTGTGCAGCTGTGTCCCACTAGCTAGCTGTTTTACATTTGGTAGTGTATATATGTCCATGCCACTCTCTCACTTCATCCCAGCTTACCCTTCCCCGTCCTCGTGTCCTCAAGTCCATTCTCTACATCTGTGTCTTTATTCCTGTCCTGTCCCTAGGTTCTTTATAACCTTTAAAAAATTTTTTTAGATTCCATATATATGTGTTAGCATACGTTATTTGTTTTTCAGAAATATGGAACGCTTCATGAATTTGCATGTCATCCTTGCACAGGGGCCATGCTAATCTTCTCTGTATTGTTCCAATTTTAGTATATGTGCTGCCAAAGCAAGCACTCTCTCTTTCTTTCTCCCTCTCTCTCTCTTTCTTTTTTCTTTTTAAAAAAATTTTATTTGACACATTTATTTTAGGCTATAAAAACAAAAACGATCAAACAAACAAACAAAAACTTGAAATATACTTGTCAAATGATATAAATTCATCCTTTCCAGGGAAGCAGAAGGTAGACCATCGTACTTCACTGCTGCTTGCACTCTGCTGGGTTTTGATCCTTCTTTGGGTCATAGTCTGGATCATTTTCCTCATCTCCTTCTTCTTCCCCTTCCTCATCCGCTTCTTCACCTTCTTCATCATAATCATCATCATCATCATCTTCAATAGCTTCTCCAGTAAAGTATAACACTGATCTTGGGATTATGTGCTCACGTAAAAAGTGACCAATTTCAAAGTCCTCAGCAAGGATAGCTTCAGCATCATCATCCAGATCTCCACTCTCAGGAACTTCAGAAAGGGCAAAAAAAGTAAAGAAAGAATCATTAGACACTGTTTTGGTCACAGTACGAACTGTTCCACGTCCCTTGTGTTTCTGCTTCTTCTTAATGGTTTCCAAAGTGACATTCTTCCCTTTTTTCCAATCTATCTGGCACCCTGTACAACCCATAATTTCTGGTCCATCAAAAGAAAAAGTATCAGAATCATCTGGTTCTGACCTCATCATATATGTCTTTGTCAACACTTCATTTGTGAAATATTCATTGGGTTCAAAGTGAAATTCTAAGACAAAACTCATAGACTGACCAGCATCTGAGAACTTCACTTTAATATCTTTCAAGTGCTTCAGAATAGGTTCATCATGTTCCTGAACCATATCACTGAGCAAGTCAACATTCTTAAAAACAGTCAACCAAAAGTCAGGTATTCCTTTGGGGTCTTCATTTTCTTCATCCTTTTCCTCATCTTCAGTCTTGGCCTTTTCTTTTAGTTCCTCTGAAATTTCATCTTCCTCATCTGGTTTCCATTCATATTCTTCTTCTGTAGGTTTATAAATGGCATTGATGATCTCAAATCGCTTATCAAATAGAGGTTGATAGAGAACAGCATACTTTCTTTCAAGATCATGAACTTACTCATAGAACTTAGCTTCTATCTGTGCACATTTAACTTGAAGGTCTTTGAGAGCATTCACGCATCTTTTAACTACCCTAGGCAAGCTTTCAATGTATCCTGTTGGTGTTTCTACCAGACCATCAAGTCTTTCTTGAAGGGCTGCAAGAATCTGAGGATTTTGCATCATCTGAACAGTCAGCTGACGCGCTTTGATTTTTGTTTCTTCACCAGTTTCTTCTTCTTCTACTTCTTCAACATCATCCAAATCTTGATCAAGTTCAGACTGTTCTTTGTTGTCGATGTCTGCCATATTGTATGAGTGCCAAATATTTGTGGCTAGCACGGGGAGACAGGCGGCCGGAGCTGCACAGACAGTGACTCAGGATGGTGACAGGAGGAGCAGAAGGCAGTGTGGCGAGCAGATGGTGCTAAAAAAGCTCTTTCTTTTTTAAAAAAAATAAATTTATTTATCTTTGGCTGCATTGGGTCTTTGTTGCTGCACGTGGGCTCTGTCTAGTTGCGGAGAGCAGGGACTACTCTTCGTTGTGGTGCGCGGGCTTCTCATTGCAGTGGCTTCTCTTGTTGCAGAGCACGGGCTCTAGGCACCTGGGCTTCAGTAGTTGTGGCATGTGGGCTCAGTAGTTGTGGCTCATGGGCTCAGTAGTTGTGGCTCACGGGCTCTAGAGTGCAGGCTCAGTAATTGTGGTGCACGGGCTTAGTTGCTCTGCAACATGTGGGATGTTCCCAGACCCAGGGCTTGAACCCATGTCTCCTTCATTGGCAGGAGGATTCTTAACCACTGTGCCACCAGGGAAGCCCCCCCCAGATTTTTAAAATTTTAAGATTTGGGGTATCAAAGGACACTATCAACAGAGTAAAAATACAAATCACAGAATAGGAGAAAATATTTGCAAGAGTCTAGTATCTAGATTATATAAAACACTCTTACAACTCAAGTAATAAACCCCAAATTGTTCAGTTTGAATGTGAGTGAAGGACTTGAATAGACATTTCTCCAAAGAAAATATACCCATGGCCAATGAGCTCATGAAAAGATGCTCAACATCATGGGTCATTGGGGAAATGCAAACGGAAACCACAAATGAGATACCACTTTACACATACTCGGATGGTTATAATAATAATTTTTCAAAACCATAACTATACTCCAGTATAAAATAAAAGTTAAAAAATAAAAATCAGACAATAACAAGTGTTGACAGGGTTGCAGAGAAATTGGACATTGGGACTCCCATACATTGCTGGTGGAAATGTAAAATGGTGCAGCTGATGTGGAAAACAGTTTGGGAGTTCCTCAAAAAGTTAAACACAGAATTTCCATATGAGTCAGCAATTCCACTTCTAGGTGTGTACCCAAGAGAATTGAAAACGCGTGTTCACACAAAAATGTGTACACAAATAGTTATAGAAGTATTGTTCATAACTGCCAAAAGGTGAAAACAAAACAAATGTGTGTCAGCTGATGAGTGGATAAAGAAAATGTGGTATATCCCTACAATATAATATTATTTAGCCATAAAAAAATGAAGTAATGTTATATGCTACAATGTGGATGAACCTTGAAAATATTACACAAATTCAAAGAAGGCAGACATAAAAGTCCACATATTGTATGATTCTTTAATGTAAAATGTCAGTGTAGGCAAATTCATAGAGACAAAAGGTAGATTAGTGATTATCAGAGAATGAGAAGGGGGAATTGGAGACAAACTGCTAATGGGTACAAGGTTTCTTTTTGGGGTGATGGAAATGTTCTAAATTAGATAGTGGTTATGTTTGTTACAGAACAGAGCAAATATACCAAAACACACTGAATTGTATAAACTAGTGAATTTTATGTTATATGCAGTATATCTCAAATTTTAAAATGCCATAATTAAAAAAAAGAAAGATCAACAAAGAGAGAGAAAGCTAAACAGTCTATCTGGAATGTGAAACCATTATGTTGACCCTTAATCACTTTAAGTGGTTCCAAAATGCTGCCAGACAAAATTGCCCCAATGAAGCAACAATGAACCTGTGATGATGATTTTTTTTCCTTTTCAATTTATTGCAGCAGTAAAAATGAATCAGGTGTTATAAACAAGTAATAGAAGGACCCTATATAAAAATTATTAGGGCTTCCCTGGTGGCACAGTGGTTAAGAATCCACCTGCCAATGCAGGGTACAGGGGTTTGAGCCCTGGTCTGGGAGGATCCTACATGCCCCGCAGCAACTAAGCCCGTGCACCACAACTACTGAGCCTGCACTCTAGAGCCCACAAGCCACAAGTACTGAGCCCGTGGGCCACAACTACTGAGCCCATGGGCCACAACTACTGAAGCCTGCCTGCCTAGAGCCCGTGTTCCGCAACAAGAGAAGACACCATAATGAAAAGCAAACACACCACAATGAAGAGCAGTCCTGCTCGCTGCAACTAGAGAAAGCCCGCACACAGCAAAGAAGACCCAATGCAACCAAAAAAAATAATTAATTAATTAATTTAAAAAAATTATTATGCTGTGTGGTCTATCAAATGATATGTAATCGATTATATACACTGTTAATACAGAAATATAAATTATGAATTTTAAACTTGCTGTATATAACAATATCATTTATAATTGTTTGAATATGATAGTGGTGTGATCATGTCTAAGAATATAATACATTAAAAAAAAAATCTATTCATGGGACTTCCCTGGTGGTCCACTGGTTAAGAATCCACCTTGCAGGGTGGATTGCAGGGGATGCAGTTTTGATCCCTGGTCAGAGAACTAAGATCCCACATGCTGCAGGGCAACTAAGCCTGCACACTCTAGAGCCCGCCTGCCACACCTAGAGACCAGCATGCCGCAACTACTGACCCCTTGCCCTCTGGAGCCCATGCACCACAACTATAGAGCCCGCATGCTCTAGAGCCCGTGCACCACAACTGGAAAGAAGCCTGCTCACCACAACAAAGATCCCAAGTGCTGCAACTAAGACTCGACGCAGCCAAATAAATAAATAAACAAGAGGTTTGTTTAAAAAAAAAATCTATTCAGTATCCATATTGGCTTGTATATACAGAGAGTATCTCTGAAAGGATATAAAAAACCCTGATATCATTCTTTCCCTGGGGGAGGGGAACTGAAAGACCTAGGTGAAAGGAGTCTTTTTACTATAAACCATTCAGTACCTTCTTAATTTTGAACCATGTGAACGTATTGATTACTCAAAAAATATTTTAAACCACCAACATTATTTTTATAGGATAATCAGATTAAACTTAATTTCAATTTATAGCATGTTTTCCAGTTTTCAGAACTTTTTGTGATGACATTCTTGGTTGGATATTTCAACCTCAATGCACCATGGAATTTTATCACTGGCAGTTGGACCTGCATTGATGTAGAGCTTAAGTCTTAAGAGCTGCAGGAGTACCAAGGTCTGTTAACTTACTGTCCCTGTCGCCAACCTTCATTAGGCAATGGTGATATCAAAGAGAGCAACTTCGAGAGCAGAGACACACCTTTGCAGAAAACAGAGAAAATTCATTTCATCTTTAAACACCTTGATAGGACCAGCCTTGATCTGTCAGCTGCCAGTGGTATGATTTGACTGGTGCACAGAAGAACTTTCAGCTTAAATTTATCCCCACCTTTTCCTCTTTGCCTTCTGGGGCTCATGGTTAATCATCTGCAAAACTCCCCTATGTTTTATTATTTTTCCTTTATTTATTTTTTGGTTGCGTTGGGTCTTAGTTGCAGCACGTGGGATCTTTGTTGAGGCATGCGGGATCATTTGTTGTGGTGTGCAGTCTCTTCCTTGCGGCGCGCGGGTTTCTCTCTAGTCGTGGCTTGCGGGTTTTTCTCTCTCTAGTTGTGGTGCGCGGGCTCTAAAGCCTGTGGGCTCTGTAGTTTGCGGCACACAGGCTCTCTAGCTGAGGCATGCGGGCTCAGTAGTTGTGGCACACAGGCTTCAGCCCCTCGGCATGTGGGATCTTAGTTTCCTGATCAGGGATTGAACCTGCATCCCCTGCATTGGAAGGTAGATTCTTTACCACTGGACCACCAGGGAGGTCCCGCCCTTATGGTTTTTCTTTTTTTTTTTTTGCGTTTCGCGGGCCTCTCACTGTTGTGGCCTCTCCCATTGCGAAGCACTGGCTCCGGATGCGCAGACTCAGTGGCCATGGCTCACAGGACCAGCCGCACCGCGGCATGTGGGATCTTCCCGGACCAGGGCACGAACCCGTGTCCCCTGCATCGGCAGGCGGGCTCTCAACCACTGAGCCACCAGGGAAGCCCCACCCTTATGTTTTAAATCTCTTATTTGGATATTTCCTGCATCTTCTTGCTCTAGTTCAGTGGTTCTCAATGCGGGTAATTTTGCCCCACTCCCTGGTGACATTTTGCAATGTCTGGAGATATTTTTGGTTGTCACACTAGAGGTGATCCTACTAGCAACTAGTGGTTAGAAGCCAGGGATGCTGCTAAAGATCCTACAGTGCACAGGATAGCCCCCAACAACAAAGAATTTTCAGGCCTTAAACAGCAGCAGGGCTCGGGTTGAGATGCCCTGACTGTCTTGGAGGAACTACTTCACCTGCAGCCTTCTCAACTAGTGTCTGTGTTTTCTTGTAACAGGACTGGGAAGTATTTTATCTTCTCACTGCTTTCAAACACCGCCCCCCTCCCCCCGCCCCTTCCCCTAAATCCTTAAGAAAAAGTTGAGTTGTGAATTTCTTATCAGGCTTGACACTCACTCCGTTTTTTTTTTTTTTTTTTTTCAATTAGGGATTTTTTGTTGTTGTTGTTTTGGCGTTTTTTTTTTGTTATCTTTAGAGGTTAGGTGGTAGGGCCCCCTCCCCCCTCCCCAACAGAATAGTATTCTTATTAGAAGTTCCTAAGATGGGCAATTCCAGCATGCAAAGTGTGATAGGACATAGCCGGGAAGATGAGAAATTGAAGCCATCATCTAGGGGTAATGTTTTTTTTTTTTTTTTTTTTTTTTTTTTTTTTTTTTTTTTTACGATGGTCTTAAAATTTTATTTTGCATGGCAGTATACAGTCTGAATGACTAGTGTGCAACCCAAAGTGGTTTTTATAATCTTTGCTCTTCAGAGCGGTGTTAGTGCTGCTGTAGGGCAAAGCCCTCTCTGCCAAATTACGTTCGTGAAACGCAATCGAGCAGGGAGCGCTGATGCCATATATTACAAAGTGGCTCTAAGGAGGCCGTTCCCCGACTCCTCACAGCAAAGGGGATCAAGAACTAAAAGTACCTTAGAAAAATCAAAGGGCACCGAAAGCACCCTCTTACATAAAGATCAAGCTGGTAAGTTATTAACCCATGGTGCTCAAAAGTGAGCTCAGTTCCTCTCTTTACTGCAGTCATTTACTGATTTGAGCTCCTCTTTCACTGTCATTCTCTTCAACACTGCAACTGTCTTAAATCTTAGTAATTTCTCTATCCATCCAACATCCTAGACTCTCAATTCCTTGTATTCCTCTCCTGCAAGAATCTTACTCTCCGCCCTACCTCAGTCACTTGCTCACTTATTGTTTCTCATTGACTTTAATTGCAGTGTCTCCATCATTTCAATTCACATGGTCCATTTTCTGACTGCTACCTCCTGTCAGTTTAGCTCATTCCTTCTAGCAGTTTGATTTCCACAAACCTTTGATCTGATGAGGACAATCAATCTACTGATCCTCACAACTTTTACTTGTCCCTGGTAAAATCCAGTTGTCCATCTACCCAGAGTCTACACCATGCAGCTGAATATGGCTGAACCAAAGCATTCAATTATGCTAACTGTTCTCTCTTCAAGTTTATGACCACTAACCTCAAGTGGGCCCTTAATGCTACTCAACAATATATTTTCCTAATCTCCTTACTCTCCTTTTCTAGACAACTATTTCATTTCTTTCCTCGCTTTTTTTGGCTTTATTGAGGTATAATTGATAAATAAAGTTGTAATATATTAAAAGCCTACAACATGATTTGGTATCCGTATACATGGTGAAAAGATTCCCACCGTCGAGTTAATTAACACATTCATCACCTCATATATTTACTTTTTTTCCCCTTGGTGAGAACACTTAAGTTCTATTCTCTTAGCAAATTTCAACTATAAAATACAATAGTATTATCAACTATAGTCACCATCTTACACATTAGATCTTTAGATCTTACTAATCTCATAACTGGAAGTCTGTGCCTTTTACCAGCCTCTCCCTATTTCTCCACCTCCCAGTCCTTGGCAACCACCATTCTACTCTCTGTTTCTATGAGTTTGACTTTTTTTTTTCCTTTTTGCAATTCCACATATGTTACACTGTGCAGTATTGTCTTTCTTTGTCTGGCTTATTTCACATAGCATGATAACCTCAAGGATCATCCATGTTGTTGCAAATTGCAATATTTCCTTCTTTTTGTGGCTGAATAATATTCCATTGTATATATACATCACATTTTCTTTATCCACTCATCTGTCAGTGGATACCCAGGTTGTTTTCATGCCTTGACTATTGTGACTAATGCTGTAATGAACATGGGATATATACCCAGAAGTGGAACTGCTAGATCATATGATAGTTCTATTTTTAATTTTTTGAGGAAACTCCATAGTGTTTTCCATAGTGGCTGTACCAGTTTATATCACCAACAGTTTATAAAGGTTCCTTTTTTCCATATCCTTGCCAACACTTGTTATCTCTTGTCTTTTTAATTTATTTATTTAGTTTTGGCTGTGTTGGGTGTTTGTTGCTGCGTGTGGGCTTTCTCTAGTTGTGGTGAGCGGGGGCCACTTCTTGCTGCGGTGCGCGGGCTTCTCACTGCAGTGGCTTCTCTTGTTGAGGAGCACGGGCTCTAGGCGCGCGGGCTTCAGCAGTTGCAGCATGTGGGCTCAGTAGTTGTGGCTCACGGGCTCTAGAGCACAGGCTCAGTAGTTGTGATGCACAGGCTTAGCTGCTCCGCGGCATGTGGGATCCTTCCGGACAAGGGATCGAACTCATGTCCCCTGCACTGGCAGGCAGACTCTCAACCACTGCGCCACCAGGGAAGCCCTCTTGTCTTTTTGATAATAGCCATCCTTACACCTGTGAGATGACATCTCATTCCAGTTTTGATTTGCATTTCCCTGATGATTAGTAATATTGAGCATCTCTTCATGTACCTGTTGGCCATTTTATTTATTTATTTAATAAATGTATTTATTATTTTATTTTATTTTTGGCTGCATTGGGTCTTCGTTGCTGCACGTGGGCTTTCTCTAGTTGTGATTGGGGAGCTCTTCGTTGTGGTGCGTGGGCTTCTCATTGCAGTGGCTTCTCTTGTTGCAGAGCATGGGCTCTAGGTACGTGGGCTTCAGTAGTTGCAGCATGCAGGCTCATTAGTTGTGGCTCGCGGGCTCTAGAGCACAGGCTCAGTAGCTGTGGCGCATGGGCTTAGTTGCTCCACGGCATGTGGGATCTTCTCGGACCAGGGCTCAAACCCAGGTCCCCTGAATTGGCAGGCGGATTCTCAACCACTGCACCACCAGGGAAGCCCCCTTTGCCTATTTTTAAATTGCGTTAATTGTTTTTTTTCTTCTGAATTCCTTGTATATTTTGGATATTAATCCCTTATCAGATATATGGTTTGCAAATATTTTTTCCCATTCCATAGGTGCCTTTTCTTTCTGTTGATGGTTTCTTTTGCTGTGCAGGAGGTTTGTTATGATTTTGCTAAATCAACTTTTGTTAAGTAGAGCCCCAGGGTGACATATAGTTCAATAAAAGACCACAAAAGAAACAGAGAAATTTATTAGTCTCGGGTCCTGGAGAAAGGACGCTTCATAGGCCATATGGGGAGATCAAGGCAGGGTGTAGGCAGAGAGAATGACAGGACCTGGGGAACATACCTTCATTAGAGTCCAAAGGTGATGTGCTTTGGGGTTTGTGGGTTAAGGCTGGATAGGTCAATTAAAACAAAAATGAGTGGAATTTTGATAAACTTTTTCAGGGGTCTTATCTAAGGTAGAAGGCCCTGGGACTCAGGGGAAATTGTTTACCACAGGGCTGTTGGAGGAGTCATATCTGGAACTTTTGTTTGTACTCCATGGGTTGTTATCTAGGGCATGCACCTGAACAAGGGGCTTGTGTCATTTTAAATAAAGCACCTGCAGGTCATTTAGCCAAACAAAATGGATGCCAAGGCAGCAATACCATGTAGCAGCTAAACTCTCAACAATCCATCCTGTGATGCCTCATCATTAGGAATACAATCCCCTGTGTAGCTGATATGTTAAAGGACATAGGAATTGTTTTCAGAAGCCATCAAAAAGCACATTTAACTAGGGCAATAATGATGAAGCCTATGATGAACAGACTTGCTACTGTGTGAAATCCAGTTTAGCGGTTGTGCCCAGGTGGATGGAGAGAGCCATGAGTACAAATCAGGGACCTTGAGGAGTGTGGGAATTTGTTGACATATTTTAATTATATGATGCATGATCTGTAAACCTTGACATAGCTTGTGGAGGTTGGGCTGTACTTGTCCTGAGTTGTTAATGTACCTGCAGTAAGAGGTGCCTTGTGAAGAACAGACTGCACCCTGTTCTGCCAAGAGGAAATCTAACACCAGTCAATTATCCGTCATCTTTTGTGCTTGTGAGTCTTACTGTTGCTGCATCAGACTCAGAGTATGGTGTAGCATCTGCCTGTAGTTGGTTAGGGTGGCCGATAATTGCTGGGTGGTTTTTTTTTTTTTAATGGTGCTGGAGATGCGCTCTTTTTATTTATTTATTTTTGGCTGTATTGGGTCTTCAATGCTGCGTGCGGGCTTTCTTTAGTTGTGGCGAGCAGGGGCTACTCCTCATTGTGGTGCACGGCTTCTCATTGCAGTGGCTTCTCTTGTTGCAGAGCATGGGCTCTAGTCGCGTGGGCTTCAGTAGCTGTGGCACGTGGGCTCAGTAGTTGTGGCTCATGGGCTCTAGAGCACAGGCTCAGTAGTTGCGGTGCACGGGCTTAGTTGCTCCGCGGCATGTGGGATCTTCCTGGACCAGGGCTCGAACCCGTGTCCCCTGCATTGGTTGGTGGATTCTTAACCACTGCACCACCAGGGAAGCCCTGCTGTGTGGTTTTTAATATTTGATCTTGTTGGGCTAGGGTAGAAGCACCTGTCCCTATGCCTGGTGATAGCCAGTCCCAACAGGATAGGGATGAGAATGGCTCTCTTGGAATGTGAGCCAGACACATCTCTAGCAGAGAAATGCCAAGAGGTTAAAAGGTGGCTAGAATATCAAAGGTGACAGTGTTGCAGATTCCTTGCAGATGGGGCAGAGTCAAGTGGACTTGATACTGGCCTCCTGAGTTAGGTCCCTAATAAAACTTAAGTGAGATGTTATTTATCATTAAGGGGCAGTGAGTACACAGGGTGAAGTCCAGCCTTTTATGTTCTAGTAGAGTTGGTAGAAAGTACCACCGTGGAGGGTTAATTATTTTGATGCTTACCCACAAGGTACCCTGTTTGGGGTCTAGATTAGAGGTTTGGTTTAGCCTAAATGAGGTTTGCTGTGTTTTGAAGGGAACTAGCCCAAGGGCTGATCACTAGGAAGAACTGCAGCATGCATAGTTCTAAATGGGCTGTAGGCGTGACCCTGTGTGGTGACACGTCCAACTTCATTTTACTTGCAGGGCCTGGGCTGCTCTCTTGGAGATTTGTATGAATATAGTCACGTCAGACCTGGCCCACTTGGCTGTGGTGTGGGGCAGTGTTGTCTCATTGCCGTGGTGAGGAGCTTATGGATAATATGTGAACAGGAGTGGAGGTAGCAATTTCGAGTGTGGAGGAGGTGCTGGTAGTCATGGTGGGAATAACAAGAGAAATTGGGTCTGTTATGGATGCATCGTGTGGAAAGCAAAAGCTGTAATCTAGTATGCTGAGCAGTGAACACACCGCAAGAGGTCCCTAACCGTGGCATCTAAGTAGGTCAAACTAGGGGTGTTGCGTCCAAGTCCCTCATTGTGGCTAGTGTGGTTTAGCATATACATGGTTTGGCTTACCACAAAGGTGAAATGATGTCTAGCGCTGCCAGGGGACTTACAGTCTTGCAAGCATTCTGATACGGATGCAAGGTTCACGAGGCCAGCAATTAGCTATTTCAGAGAAATAGTATTCTATGGGGTCCTCAGGGTTGATCAACTGAAAACATTTTTGCAACTCAGCCTGGAAGTTAACACTCACCATAGTAATTTCCTTCCTGTTGTAGAGGTGATCTGGGAGGGGAAAGTCCCAGTGTCCAGTGGGGTTGGAGTACATCGCCTTCCTTGACTTTCTCTTGGGTTGTGGAGTCACAGTCTGAGATGCCATCATCTCCAACGGTGAGCTCTTGGACTGGGGCCACGTTGTCTGGGTGGTTGGTGTGCTTGGGATTGGCGAAGGCCAGATAAAGGAAGGATCGCCTTGCCAGGTAGAGATCCAGGAAGGGTAGGAATGGCTGGCTGGGGTTAAATTCTGAGTGCATATGCTAGAGGCCTGCCTCAGGATGAAACTGCAAGAATGGACTCTACTGCTGGTTGAGAGGATCTCAATGATCTCCGTCAGGGGTTTACCTTGCAAAGCAGCATGTGATCTCCATGACTGAGCTTTGTGGGAGTTCCATCCACAATTTATATATAGTCTGGGCACATTGATAGGCGAACTGTAGGGACATTTTGTGGACAGCAGCTTTACAATCCAGAGATCACCCCATTAAAACTATAGTAAGCTCATTAGGGTACAAATCTGCCAGCCCAATGAGTTTGATGTGGCTACATTGGGAGGGCCATTCTGCCTGGGATATAATTTTCAGCATGGTATAATGAGGGAGTGACTCACTGAAGCATTGCTTCTGTTGGTACCCTTTAATGTAGAGGAATGGGGATTCTCACTTCTGGGTCAGAATCAGCACCGGGTGGCTCACTCACTGTAGCCCTTTTAACAGGGCTTGCCAGCATCTGGTACTCAACTATCCTGTGATGCAGCTGTGCACTTGGCTGATTTGGCTTCTGCACATCTCCCAAGGCAGAGTTAGGACCGAGGGGTCTACTGGCAACCTATTACCCAGGCTGTCGGCAGTAAGAGTAATTGCCACAAGAAAGGAGAGTATTTGCGTTTGACTAGCTTGCAGGGCCTCCTTCTGGTGAGCATTCTGGATACTAACCAAAGGCTGAATATACTTGCTTTGGAACAAGAGTTGTTTACCTCTTCCTTTAAGGTGGGGTAGGGACCTGTCCTGAATGTACTGATAGCGCAGTAGATGCCAGTGTTTCTGCTTGGATTTCATTTCCAAAAATGATGGGTATCCACTAGGTGGAGGCCCTCTTTTCCTCTCTCTGAGATCCACAGAGTTCTGCTAGTGGGTCCTGGAGCTATCATTTCAACGTTCTGCAAAGTTTTTGATGAATTTGGTTTAATTAATCAGCCTTTATAACCCGAATCATGAGGCAAAGCCTATGGCCTCAGCTTCCAGGTTGGTACTGGACCATTGTCTCGGCCAGTAAAATCTGTATAATCATGCTCTCCATGCAGTTGGGTAGGGGGTTTGTCCTCTTGGGTCATATTGCACAATTTGCCCTCAGTTGGGTCACCAGCATGTGAAAGATGGTGAGAGGATCGAAGCATTAAAATGGTAAGGGGAGCATTCATCTGGTGAATGCATGTGAACGACATCCTCTCTGATGTCACAGAAGAGGGGGGTTCCCTGTGAGTACTAGCAGGGGAGTCTTGGAGAAGACTGGTAGTTGATGTTCGGGGGATTGGAGACCTGGGGGCTAGGAATAAAGTGGTATTAGAGCTGGGGTACAATTTCTGGCCAATTGGGGGACCACTTATTGTTAAAAAGCTTGAGGAGGGCTTCCCTGGTGGCGCAGTGGTTGGGAGTCTGCCTGCCGATGCAGGGGACACGGGTTCGTGCCCCGGTCCGGGAAGATCCCACATGCCGCTGAGCGGCTGGGTCCGTGAGCCATGGCCGCTGAGCCTGTGCGTCCGGAGCCTGTGCTCCGCAACGGGAGACGCCACAACAGTGAGAGGCCCGCGTATCACAAAAAAAAAAAAAAAAAAAGCTTGAGGAGCATGTCTTTGAGAAGGTCATGTGCTCAGCAAGTGTAGCCTCTTGGGACCAGTAAGCAAGTGGAGATCCCCCACAGTTTCGTGTTCTAGAGCCCAGGACTGGACAGCTTTGGAGGTGAAATGGGTACCTTGATCTGAATTTATGATGTCTGGTGGGCCTCGGGGGACGAGCAGGTACCTGGCTAAGAAGATTACGTGATAGGAAGCCGCCAGCAGGAGTCCCATGAAGGTGTGGGTAATGATGGTCCTGTGCTTATGATCCCAGCAGAGAGGCAACAGCAGCGTGATAAAATCAATCTGCCTTTGTGAGAAGGGTCTGTTGCCCAGGGGTTCATATCCCCGCGTGAGAGCCTTTCAGAGTTTTGACTGGGAGCAAAGGAGGCAATTATTAACCACCACTTCAGCTAGAGTTGGGGATGAGGGAGATGATGAACAACACGTGTTTGAACGGTGTGGCTCTACTTAGGCATGGATTTTTTTCAGTCAGTACAGTACTACGCCATCCACAGCTGTCTGAATCCACGGATGCGGAGGGCTGACTGTAAAGTCATAGGCGGATTTTTGACTTTGTGAGGGTCAGCGCCCCAACCCCCTACATTGTTCAAGGGTCAACTGTATATGCCCACCAGTGAGTGCTGTCACTCCCCTCAAGGCCTGATGGAATAGGGGTTCTCTCTGCCAGTGGGTATGACGTCTCTGGAGGAATAGTTGTGTCCCAGGCTATGTCTGGTATTTTGGGAGGTGGCTCACTGGGGGCCCTGGAACAAGTGCGTACTTTGGGTAAGGAGTTGGCAACGTTATTATAATTTGCTTCTGGTGTTTGCTGGCTTGTGTGGGCAGAGACATGAGTGACCATACTCAGCATGGTTATCTCTTTCCGAGTGGAGGCAGCCAGACAGGCTTTCCCTGAATCATGAAATGATCCCTTTGCCATTGTCCAGACCAGACACTGAGCCTATTGGATACTACCCGGGGTCAGTTAAAAGTGTGTGCCCTTGGGAGTCTCATTTTTATGGCCTATTGGAGAGTCAGGCACGCTGTCACCAACTCCGTCAGTCAGGCTGAGCCATGAGAACCCTTCTGGACGAGTGAGCTGCCGCTAGCAGGCTGATATGCTGTGGCCTTGTATCAGGCTGCATTGTGTACATTGGTGTTGCTGCCGTCGGTGAAGATCACCCACTTCCTTTCCGTGTCAGATAGTTCCATCCCAAGGGGCTCCCCAAAATGTTAGGCCGGCAGTGAGGGTGCCACTAGCCGCCCGCCCCTCAGTGTCAGTGGGCAAGGGGCTGAGCATGGGGGAAGCCACCCCCTCCTGTAATTTGGAAATGCCCTTTACATCGGGTTTCACTCTCTCCGGAAGGTACCATTTCCCTTTTAACCGTGAGGCTTCAGTGGCCACGATGAGCTTCTTTTATGCTGAATCCCCAACCCAAGGCAGCGCGGGGACTTACTTGTATGTAAAGCTGTGAGCCTATTAACGCCTCTGTCTCTAAAAGAACCCAATAGGCTTCCACAATTTGGTGCTTGAGTGTTATGTAACCAGCTGCTGTTTGGGGCAGATGTTTGGTCCTGAACCCCACGGACAGCTAGGTAGAGCTGTCCTTAGTCCACACACTCCACGAGGCGTAATGAGGCATGGACAGTGGTTCGACTCGGCAGTCTGAGCCTGGAGGGACTGAGGGCAGCGACTGCGGTGTGCCTTGCTGCACCAGCCACAACGCAGTTTGTTGAGGTTCTCCCCAATAGAAAAAAGCCGATTTGCATGAAACAGTATAAACAGGTCTGAGTAGAAGGGATAAGTGTGGAATGTGTTGTCTCCCAAAGGGGAAGAGAACCCACATGTGCTGTGGCTGCCATAGGTAGTGGGAGGCTTAATCATGAGGAAACTTGACAGAGGTGGCCAGTCCTTGGATTTTACGTGGGGTAATGGCCCGTCCTCTCTGTTGTAAATGTTGCGTTACCAGGTACAAGTCTTCCAAGACTGCATCCTCAGAGGGCCCCTATAGTAGAATGTCATCTCTCGGACGTCAAGGCAGCAGTGGTTTGGTTTGAGTGAATGTAGATCTTGTCTGCATAGGTTATGTGTGATGGAGGAGCTATTCAGATAGATAATCCACAGGCAGCTGCGTAAAGGTCTACTGGGTGCCCTGAAATTGAAAACAAATTTAGGTTGTGGGACCGGGTAAAAACATGTTGGCTAAATCTAGGACAGCAAAGTAGGGGCCCTGAGCCCTTTGGATGTTATATATAATCTCTAATATTGGCAATGAGAGCCTTAGTGGTGGGAATCCGTGCATTTAAGTTTCGATAGTCAATTGTTAATCTCCTTTCCTTGGTGGCCAGTTTTAACACTGGCCAGATATGGCTATTTATTAAAGGGTGAGATGGTGGGCCTAATGACCCCGGGGTCAAGCATATCTCTAATGATGAGTCAAAGGCCCTCTGTACCTTGCTTCAGCCAATATTGTAGTGTATTTACTGTTTTCACTGGAGGAGGCAGGTGGACAGGTCCCCATGTGGTAGCTCCCATGATAAAGGCCAGCAATTTGGGTTTAATCCACCAGGTGTGTCCCTGAGTGAGGGCATCCATACCAATACTAGGAACAGAGAGAGCCATTGGGGCAACCACCACTAACTGTTTGAGAAATATGGTGCCAATAGACACATGTAGCTTAATTTGTACTCTTTATAGTTTTCCCTGCTATGCCTTGTAGGCTGTATGAGGTTTGCTTGGAAAATTTAGAAGGGTTACCTGGAGTTATCGTGATTTAGACTCCTCTGTCTATTAGAGCCAGGAATGTTGATAGCAGACCATTAGGTCTTGTGCTACCACGCACCAGAAGTGACCCCATGATATCCCATAGGGTCAGAGGATGAAGTGTGACAGCAGCAAGGTATGCAGAGACAGAGGGACCTTGGCCCCAGCTGCACTTGTGTTCGCAAGGAGCCCTGACTTGTCCGGCAAGGGTGTCCCTACTGTACTGGTTAAAACTCAGAGTCCTGGGGCCGTCTGCAGACATGTGGTGTCAGGGAAGGGGAGTCTCCTTCTCCTCCTTCTAAAGCCACTGCTCCGCACCTTGAGGAGCTCACACTTGGACAGGAGTTGCCATGAATACAATGCGACCAGGCTTCCCTGGTGGCGCAGTGGTTAAGAGTCCGCCTGCCAATGCAGGGGACACAGGTTCGAGCCCTGGTCTAGGAAGATCCAACATGCTGTGGAGCAGCTAAGCTCATGTGTCACAACTACTGAGCCTAAGCTCTAGAGCCTGCGAGCCACAAGTACTGAGCCCTTGTGCCACAACTACTGAAGCCCTCATGCCTAGAGCCCGTGCTCCGCAATGAGAAGCCACTGCAATGAGGAGCCCGCGCACTGCAATGAAGAGTAGCCCCCGCTCTCCACAACCAGAGAAAAGCCTGCGTGCAGCAACGAAGACCCAACACAGCCAAAAAGAAAATAAATAAATTTATTTTTAAAAATACAATGTGACCTTGTGAAAATCTTAGCCAGTTCTAATAGTAGCTGGGTCTGTGCATACAGTCAGGAAATATACACCAAATCTAACACCCGCTGGGGAAATTTACCTGCTGTAGGGCGCTAACAGAAGGAAAACACATCTGAGGCACTTCAAACCAGCTCGGATGAGCAGTGCTTTGAGGTTTGGGAAGCTTTGTTTGCTTCTTTTGGAGTGTGCCCTCTGGGGTGGGAAGTTGCAGTACACTCCACCTAGGTGGTACGCTGCAGCACAAAGGACCGGAAAACAAGTGGCCTCCCAAGGACCTGTGAGTAATAAACCTCTCTACCTCAGTTCTTTTGTTGAACCACAGCTCACTAGAGCTCTATGTAACAAATGCTGATTTACTAAAATCATAACAGTTAGCATCACGGACAGGATGGTAGAGTTGTGCTTGCAACTGACCACAGGGAATGTCTTTTTCCTCCAATGCCGACTGACTGGCTCTCCCTGGTGGGTAAATCTATCCGGGAGGGGTCCACGTCTGCTGGTGTTCATTTTCTGCTACTTTGCAGAAACAAACTTGTGGTTTAAGTCCAATGTTTACTTATTGGTCTTCTGTCTGAATGATCTATCCATTGTTGAAGGTGGAGTGCTGAAGTCTCCTAATATTTTTGTGTTGATGTCTATTTCTCCCTTCAGGTCTGTTAATGTTTGCTTTATATATTGAGGTGCTCTGATGTTGGGTGCATAAATATTTTCAATTTTTGTATCTTTTTGAAGGATTGACCCCTTTATTATACAGTGACCTTCTTCAGCTCTTTTTATAGTTTTCGGCTGAAAGTCTGCTTTGTCTGATACAAGTACAGCCACCCCTGTTTGTTTTTGGTTTCTATTTGCATGGAATACCTATTTCCATCCTCTCACTTTCATTCTGTGTGTGTCCAATCAGCCTGGCCCGAGCTCTTGGCTGCTTCTCAAACCTTTGTGATTGTCCAGTCTGCCATTTTTGTTCTTGGTGGCTCCCAATAGTTGAGGGTGTCTCAAGACCTGACAGAGTCCCAAAGGGAAGGATCACAGTTAGCGCCTAGATGCAGGCTAATTAGAAGCTGGACCACTCAGGCCACAGCTCTGAAAGGATGGAGTGAAACCCCTTCCAGGAAGAAACTGGGAGATGGGCATTTTTGCCTGTTCCCTCTGCACTGAGCCCAGGTGTATAGCTGCAGGGGGAGTGGTGAGGAGTCTCCTGCTTGTTTAAAAACTGCTGTGTCTGGGCTTCCCTGGTGGCGCAGTGGTTGAGAGTCCGCCTGCCGATGCAGGGGACACGGGTTCGTGCCTCGGTCCGGGAAGATCCCACATGCCGCGGAGCGGCTGGGCCCGTGAGCCATGGCCGCTGAGCCTGCGCGTCCGGAGCCTGTGCTCCGCAACGGGAGAGGCCACAGCAGTGAGAGGCCCGCGTATCGCAAAAAAAAAAAAAAGTAAAAAAAACCCCAAAAAACTGCTGTGTCTGCTGTAGTCCTGTGGCTCTTGTGAATGCAATCCCCATTGACTGTCAGAGCTAGGTGATTTGGGGGCCTTTCCCTCCTGTAGAAGCCTTAAAAGTTGGGACACTAGATGTGTGATCCAAACCCTTTGCTCCTCAGGGAGAACAGACCTTAATGAAATGGAACTGGGGATTCCCTCCCAATTGTGTGGTGCTGTACCAGGGTCAGGGTTTATAGTGAGAGTGTGTCTTAGGCTTTCCTACCCATTTTGATGTGGGTATTTTCTCATTTGTCTGATGTGCAGGAGTCACTCAGCTAGTTTCTGGATTTCTCTCAGAGGGAATTGCTCCGTGTGTAACCATATATCTGGAGCATCCCTGGGAGGAGGCCAGTTCAGGAACCTCTTAAGTCACCATCTTGATCCCTCCTTCCTCTTTCCTTTTTCATTTCAAAACTTTTCCCTCTTAAACTCACTTGCTTCCCATGTCCTAGGAAAATGAGAATTTTTGATAAGCTCCCACTACCTCATCTACTCACCCATCATACCAGCCATGATTCTTCCCTACTGTTACTAGGAATGAATCATCCATTCTCCTAGACAGGGCCAACTCATCCAGCAGCAGTGTGCTGGAGCTGCTCCTATAGGCTCACAAGGGCTGATTGTTACTATTTCAGGAATATTGTAAGCTGGTTATATTATGGAAATCAGTAAATGCTAAAAATGGGTGCTCTTCCTCTTTCCAGGTGTGGAAGCAAGTACTCCTTGCCTATTTATGCAATATACCTTAAGCAATATATATAATGTTGTTTTGAACATTTAAAAGTTTTGTAAGGGACTTCTCTGGTGGCCCAGTGGTTAAGAATCCGCCTGCCATTGCAGGGGACACAGGTTCAATCCCTGCTCCGGGAAGATCTCACATGCCGTGGAGCAACTAAGCCCATGCGCCACAACTATGGAGCCAGCACTCTAGAGCCTGTGAGCCACAACTACTGAGCCCACGTGTCATAACTACTGAGCCCATGTGCCACAACTACTGGGCCTGCGCTCTAGAGCCTGTGAGCCACAACTACTGAGCCCACGAAGCACAACTACCGAGCCCACGTGCTGCAACTACTGAAGCCCACACGCCTAGAGCTTGTGCTCCCCAACAAGAGAAGCCACCACAGTGAGAAGCCCACACACCGCAACAGAGTAGCCCCCACTCGCCTCAACTAGAGAAAGCCCGCGTGCAGCAACGAAGACCCAACGCAGCCAAAATATAAACAAATAAATAAATAAAATTTTAAAATATTTGTAAAAAAAAAAGTTTTGTAAAACTGGTTTAATATAGTATGTTTTCTGATAAAATGTTTCCCCTACAACATTATGTTTATGAGATGTGTTCAGGTTGATATGTGTAACTCTAGTTCTTTAATTTTTATTTTCCTGCCCCATTTCACAAGAATATAAACTCCACAAAGGCACAGATTTTCGTTGGTTTTATTCTCTGGTATATTCCTAGAGCTTCGAACAGTGCCTGGTACAAAGCAGGCTCAATATTTATTTGATGGAATGAATCAGGTGTGTCTGAAGTTCTACCTCTCCTGTTCTCTGAGTTAACATGTTGCTCAGCTGTTTGGAAGCTTAGTAGATCTTAATATACTGACCCACTTGGATTTTCAAATCTTATTAAGGAATTCATTTTGCATATCCTTTACCACCAGAAGAGGGCAGGCTTGGAAAGAAGAATAGGTAAGAGATGGCAGTCAGTCATAAATGTTGGACCCTACCTGATTTGGAGACTCAAAGCCACCAGGTGGCAGTATGATCGTGTTGGAAAACCAAGGTCAGGGATCTGGGATACTGGGGTCTCTGCATGCAGGTGGGTGCCCCAAACACACACATTTCCCTATTTTTTTCTTTTGGTCAACTCATCTTTTATTAACATTAGTCTTTTGCAGCTTTATATAAGTTGTTGCTCTGTATTTTCCCTTACATTCGACAATACTAATTTATTGGAGCAGAACAAAGCAGATTAAAAAAAATTTTTTCATTGAGATAAAGTTCACATAACATAAAAATCAGCATTTAAACTATTTTAATGTGAACAATTCAGTGGGTTTTAGTATATTTACAAAGTTATGCAACCATCATTACTATCTAATTCCAGAATATTTGTATCACCCCAAAAAGAAGCCACCCCATACCCATTTAGTAGTCATGTCCCATTTTCCCTTCCCTTCATTCTCTAACAACCATTAATCTACTTTCTGTCTCTATGGATTTGCCTATCCTGGGCATTTCATATAAATCGAATCATACAATATACAGCACAGATTTTTTTTTTCCTTTCCTTTTTTTTTTTCTTTTGGTTGCACTGCGCAGCATGCGTAACTTCCCTGACCAGGGATTGAACTCGCACCCCCTGCAGTGGAAGCTTGGAGTCTTTTTTTTTTTTCTAACATCTTCATTGGGGTATAATTGCTTTACAATGGTGTGTTAGTTTCTGCTTTATAACAAAGTGACTCAGTTATACCTATACATATGTTCCCATATCTCTTCCCTCTTGCATCTCCCTCCCTCCCACCCTCCCTATCCCACTCCTCTAGGTGGTCACAAACCACCTAGCTGATCTCCGTGTGCTATGTGGCCGCTTCCCACTAGCTATCCATTTTACATTTGGTAGTGTATATATGTCCATGCCACTCTCTCACTTTGTCACAGCTTACCCTTCCCCCTCTGCATATCCTCAAGTCCATGCTCTAGTAGGTCTGTGTCTTTATTACCGTCTTACCCCTAGGTTCTTCATAACCTTTTTTTTTCTTAGATTCCATATATATGTATTAGCATATGGTATTTGTTCTTTTCCTTCTGACTTACTTCACTCTGTATGACAGACTCTAGGTCTATCCATCTTGCTACAAATAACTCAGTTTCGTTTCTTTTTATGGCTGAGTAATATTCCATTGTATATATGTGCCACATCTTCTTTATCCATTCATCTGTTGATGAACACTTAGGTTGCTTCCATGTCCTGGCTATTGTAAATAGAGCTGCAGTGAACATTGTGGTACATGACTCTTTTTTTTTTTTTTTTTTTTGCAGTACGTGGGCCTCTCACTGCTGTGGCCTCTCCCGTTGCAGAGCACAGGCCCCAGACGTGCAGGCTCAGCAGCCATGGCGCACGGGCCCAGCCGCTCCGCGGCATGTGGGATCTTCCCGGAGCGGGGCACGAACCCACGTCCCCTGCATCGGCAGGCGGACTCTCAACCACTGCGCCACCAGGGAAGCCCTATTTGTAGTTTTTTAAGGAACCTCCATACTGTTCTCCATAGTGACTGTATCAATTTACATTCCCACCAACAGTGCAGGAGTGTTCCCTTTTCTCCACACCCTCTCCAGCATTTATTGTTTCTAGATTTTTTGATAATGGCCATTCTGACTGGTGTGAGATGATATCTCATTGTAGTTTTGATTTGCACTTCTCTAATGATTAATGATGTTGAGCATTCTTTTGGAAGCGTGGAGTCTTAACCACTGGACCGCCAGGGAAGTCCTGTAGCACAAATTTTTAATGGCAAGATTTATCTATGGTGTCAAAATAAGGCTATATTTCATCTAAAATATCAAAGTTATATACAGGATGGAAAAAACATATGGTTTTGGAACAATTAGTTGCTTTAATATTTCCTACCAGAGTTTTAAGAACTACCCAAATTGGGTTTGCCTGCCCTCTTGGGCAGGAACACATCTCAGTTCCCTCAATTGCTGTGAGACAGAGACTAAAGCATGGAAACAACAAAGACTAATCAGCAGGGTTCATGTCCCCTTAATTCCTTAGCAAATAAAAAGCAAAGCGATATCTAGACATTACCTATCAAATACTCAGATTCCTGCTGAAGTCCAGATTCTTTCATAATCTTCATGGCTCTGGGCCTGGAACTGGCTGCACATGGTCCCTGATGGGTTTTGCCCACAGCCCAGATCCCACATCATGGACACCCATGGGGACAGCTGAGCTATTATCAGCAAAGTTTGAAGGGAGCAGGGAGAAGGATTTGTCCTCATTTTACAACTTTCCCAAGGGGAGAAATTGTGAGTTCATGGCAACATTCAATCACAATAACTTTCTTAATCTTGTTTGAGATACACAGAAAATAGATCCTCTCAATGTGTTTTTTTTACAGGCAACTATATCAAGAACAAAACAACTAGAATTTCTAACCCAAGGGGATGTGTAAGCAGGGGATTTAAAGATGCTTCAAATTCTCTCTCTTATATGGAATAACACCTCCTCCCTTTGGGAAGGGCACAGGTCTTTCCTCAAAACAGTTGTCACTGGCTGTTAGTCACTCTACTGCCCATGGAAAAGAAAATCATTGCTTGTAGGTGATGCTTGGGGTCAACTGTGTAATGTGAACAAATGACAGTTAGCAGAACTCTGCGTCTGTCTTCTATGTCAAGGAGAATGCTCTTCATACTGAAAATGGTTAAACCAAAGTGGGTTAGAAGAATGAGAGTATCTAAGTTGTGCAGAGATCTAAATAATTTCTATCATCTGGACTATGTGAATTATGTCCAGCATACTCAGACAGCCCAGAATGAGTGGTTGAACAAATGTTATTTTGACAGTCAGGAGGAATGAAATCAATATTGGATATTGGTGAATACAGAGGCAATTTTCCAAAAGGAGAAGGTGGAGAACCCACAGCTAATTTGATCCTGGGCAAGACTCAAGAAAGGATTATTTAAGGTGTTGTTTATGTGCTCTTACAGAGTAGACACATCATTAGAAGTGAGAGTTTGCTAGAGACATGTATTTTCAGATTAACTTCATTTCTTTTGACAATCTTAATGAATTTGTAGAAGAAGAAATGAAAATGAGAGTAATCTTGACTTTTGCAAGGCTTTGGAATAGGTATCTCATTACGTCTTCCAGACTCCAAGGTCTTTGAGTGTAGGGGATTATGTCCCATTTGTCTTTGGGCTCCCCAATGCCTAGAACAGTTTTATTTTTAAATTTATTTTATTTTATTTTTTAAAATTTTATTTATTTATTTATTTGGCTCTGTTGGGTCTTCGTTGCTGCATGTGGGCTTTCTCTAGTTGCGGAGAGCGGGGGCTACTCTTTGTTGCGGTGTGCGGGCTTCTCATTGCAGTGGCTTCTCTTGTTGCAGAGCATGAGCTCTAGGCATGCAGGCTTCAGTAGTTGCAGCAAGCAGGCTCAGTACTTGTGGCTTGCGGGTCCAAGAGCACATGGGCTTCAGTAGTTGAGGTGCATAGGCTCAGTAGTTGTGCCACGTGGGCTTAGTTGCTCTGTGGTATGTGGGATCTTCCCGGACCAGGGATCGAACCCGTGTCCCCTGCATTGGCAGGTGGATTCTTAACTACTGCACCATCAGGGAAGTCCCAAGAACAGTTTTAGTAGTTTGCTGAAGTTTGTGCTCTGGATAAACAAATGTATTAATTGAATAAAGGATGCAGTAAATATGACTCTAATGCTAATACAATTGAGTGGTTACTGGCTAGACAATCTTGCCTAAAGGATACAACCAGTGAATCAATATCAAACTATGCAAGCGAAAAATTCAAATTGTGAAGCAATAAGTATAGGACAATACCATTTCAATTTTGAAAAATCATATAGTTGCATAGTAAAATTGGGAAAATCTTTACATATTATAGGCAGGAGTGTAAACTAGTATAGCTGTCCCAGAAAGCAGTACTTAGTGAAATTAAAAATGTGCTATACTTTATTTATTTTGATTTTTTTTTTTTTTTTTTTTTGGTGGTATGCTGGCCTCTCACTGTTGTGGCCTCTCCCATTGCGAAGCACAGGCTCCAGACGCGCAGGCTCAGTGGCCATGGCTCATGGGCCCGGCTGCTCCGTGGCATGTGGGATCTTCCTGGACTGGGGCACGACCCCGTGTCCCCTGCATCGGCAGGTGGACTTTCAACCACTGCGCCACCAGGGAAGCCCCTTATTTTGATTAAAAAAAAAAAATTATTTATTTTATTTTTGGCTGCGTTCGGTCTTTGTTGCTGCACGTGGGCTTTCTCTAGTTGCGGCGAGCGGGGTCTACTCTTTGTTGCGGTGCACAGGCTTATTGCGGTCGCTTCTCTTGTTGCGGAGCATGGGCTCTAGGCACGCAGGCTTCAGTAGTTGCGGCGCGAGAGCTCTAAAGCACAGGCTCGGTAGTTGTGGCGCACGGGCTTAGTTGCTCTGTGGCATGTGGTATCTTCCCGGACCAGGGCTCGAACCCGTGTCCCCTGCATTGGCAGGTGGATTCTTAACCACTGTGCCACCAGGGAAGGCCAAAAATGTGGTATACTTTATAACCCAACAATTTGACTACTGAGTGTGTATTCCAGAGAAACTCTTCACAGATCCTTAAGGAGATGGAAATGAGAAAGTTTATCATGGTTTTGTTTGTAGCAAAGAATAGGAAGCAACATAGGGGCAGGACCTTAGATGTGAGCAAGAGGGGCCTGTGCTCTGGACCCTGCACTTTGTAAGTCTTCAAATATCACATAGATACAAAAAGTACATTTCTTAAAGTACATATGGGCACCTTGGTCTCTGACTTGGTGCTTAGGGCGGCAGGGCCTGACCTGTAACCTACATACCCTCTTTTGTGACTAATGATATTCAGGCTCCAGGGACATATCTTGTCCTATGTCCTTTAAAAAGGTGGCACTGAGGGAATTCCCAGGTAGCCCGGTGGTTAGGACTTGGTGCTTTCACTCCCGAGGGTCCAGGTTCAATTCCTGGCTGGGGAACTAAGCATGGTATGGCCAAAAAAAATAAATAAATAAAATAAGATTAAAAGGTGGCACTGATTTAGACTGTTGTGAAGATCTGTAGGGTGTACTGGGCCAACTTTGGAGATGGACATGGAGGACTGGGAGCACCTGAGTGGCAAAAACTGCTTAGGTAAGGGAGAAGACAAATTAATTACTTAACAAATCCTTACTCTCAGATACTACAATGCAATAGATTCTTGCATAATGCAGTGTCCTTTCCCAGTAGCGATGAGCATCCCTTTCTTTGCTTTTCTCTCTTGGTATTCTAACTTGTAGTTCCTCGTACATTAGCACTGTGTTTGCAACAGATAAATATAGCAGCTGAGGAACATTTGTAATAACGAACAATTCATATTACTAAGTGTGTGGTTTAGACATAACATGTGTAAAATAGAAAACTGATTCTTTACATTGGCAACTAAATGGACACTGAATATTAGAATTATGAATAGTTTTATTTTTATAAAAATATGTTAAAAGATTTAAAGTTTTAGAAAACTGAATTGAAAATTCAGCTTTATTTAAACATTTTTGACTGAATACTCTGATATCCATTAATTATAATTTATACATTGCCTTTTTTTTTTTTTTTGGCGATACGCGGGCCTCTCACTGCTGTGGCCTCTTCAGTTGCGGAGCACAGGCTCCGGACACGCAGGCTCAGCGGCCATGGCTCACGGGCCCAGCCGCTCCGGGCCATGTGGGATCTTCCCGGACCGGGGCACGAACCCCGGTCCCCTGCATTGGCAGGCGGACTCCCAACCACTGTGCCACCAGGGAAGCCCATACATTGTCTTTTAATGTACTAAATACTTATGAATATTTTAGAAGAAAAATACTGTTTTGAAAAACATACATGAAATTTCATTTTAGTTTTTACTTTTACATGTATTTTAGTTTACTTTTAAAAAGAAAATACATTTGAGTTGTGTAAAGTCAATATATTACAGATTATTTTAAAAATCTGGATCATTGAGAATGAATATAAGTCAAGGTCATTATAAATATAGAAAATATAAAAGTGGAGTTCAAAAACAAAAAAAAAGAGCTGAAAAGGAAAGAAAGGCTTTGAAAGAGGCAGTCTGCTTAAATTTTTAAAAATTGGAAACAATGAAAGCAGGAAGACTTCTGTTGAGAATGACCCCCATGAGATTCTTCAATAGGAGATTACAATTTTTTATTTAATGGAGATTTGATAACTGATCCATGCAGTGAAGCTAGGAAGAAAATTATTCTCTTCAGATTCACAGCTTAAACAGGCCAAATGAATCTCTGAAATTTCACATTCTTTATTAATAAAGATTTAATGACTAGCTAAAGCAATTCAAACAAATAGAGAAAAATAAACAGGTTGAATGATCAAGAAAAAGCCTGAGACTTTTCAGTGTTTATTGAGCAATGATCCTGAAAAATGATCCTAGATAATCACACTCTTCTGTTTGAAATGAATGGTTATAATTTTTCAGTTCTATTTCCACTTAGCAGAAAATTTAGTAATTCATTTTATACCAAAATGCTTTCAATTGAAATTTAGAAACTATAGAAGTAGTATTTTATATTTTAAGTTTAAAGAGTTATGCTTTTCTTTTTTTTTTTTTTTTAATTTATTTAGGCTGCACCGGGTCTTAGTTGTTGGAAGCAGGATCTTCGTTGCGGCTTGCAGCATGTATGCGAGATCTAGTTCCCAACCAGGGATCTAACCTGGGCCGCCTGCATTGGGAGCACGGAGTCTTACCCACTGGACCACCAGGGAAGTCCCTGTATTTTAAGTTTAAAGGCTATGTGTGTTTTTATACTGTAAGGCATCTCACAACCAATTTTCAAGGTCAGCTTTGACTAATGAAGGTATTTATGACTGGAAATATTTAGGTTCCTGAATAAAAGAACAGAAATGTCACTGGCACATACAAAAACATATATGCTATTACTGGAACTGGAAAAAAAAAGGCTGAATAAACAACAAATGATGATAGCTTCACCATCAGAAGTAAACACTGATGTAGGACGTTATTATAATACTCTTAAAGTAACATTATTTTAACAGCACAACATTTCAGAGAATAGTGGAACATTTCTAGATTTACAATAAATGATTTTGAAAGTTGAAGCTAGAATGGCTCAACATTTAAGACAGATAACGATCACTATCTAGGATGGAAAATTAAATATAAGATTATTAATTTGGTGGTTAGCAAAGTGAGAGAAGAAAAAATATGTAAAAACCCCCAAATCTTTGTATTATCAACTTCAACTAGGTTGTACAAAGTCATGTTGAATAATTTTATATGCATGCACATTTGAACTACCAAAAAAAAAAGTGGAAAATTAAGGAATGTTCCATTAGTATTACCCCTGATATAAAAAAGTATAGGCTTTTGGCTTAAGTAAAGAACTAAAAAAACATTTTTCAATTTTAAGCATTGATTGAAAAGATTGCTGAAGGCAAGTCTGCTAAGAAACAAATCTGGCAGAAACTAACACAACAATGTAAAGCAATTATACTACAATAAAGATGTTAAAAAAAAAAAAGAACAAGCTAAAAAAAAAAAAAAGAAACAAATCTGGATGGTCCCGGAGGCATGTTTCTTTCCCTCATTTGGTAGGTTGGCAGAGGGCTGGCTCCGAGGGACTGAGCCTATTTGCAGAGGGACAGTTAGGCTGCCGCCAGTGCCAGTGTTCCTACAGGTAGAGCTTCAAGGCTCTTCTCAAGGACATCAGTATAACACCTCAGCCTTAGGTTTACACACTCCTTGACACTTTTCCTGGGCTCCAAATCCCTTGTTATATTCTTGTTTCTTGGAGAAGCTAGATATTCCCTGCATTCTCTTAGTCCACTTGATAAATATGTAACGCAGAGAGGGGACAGAGTCCTTTCTCCTTGAGTTCTGTTTGTGGCGTTTGTGCCGACTAATCCCTGGCCTCAGACAGGTGCCAGGGACTTTGACCAAGGTGCGTTGAGAACACCTATGCCAGGCCTGTGCTGTGGGGTAGTGAGAGTTCAGGGGACTGTGTATGCTCTACCAGTAAATCCTATGTTAATGGATGTACCATGTGGCACTAGTGGTGTAAGTCTATGACTGTGATCCCTTCCATGCATGATAAAGCCTATGATAAAGGTCCTGTAAAAATAAAGTGCACATGCCATAATTTAGCCCCAATCTGGAAACATTCATGAAACCACTTCTGAATTTTGTTCAAATCTGTTAGACTTAATCATGTCAACAGCACTCATATTCTTTGGAACATATCAAAGATCATCTACAACATTCTGGATCTGCCCAAACATTGCACATATTGATGAAGCATATACAAAATCACTCTTGACCACGTGAGGAAAGTGCTTCCTAAATTTTGTCAAACTAATTGCGTTTAATTTAGACAAGATACAAGATGCATTAGAAAACTTAAACAAAATAATAGATTTTGAGCAAAGAGCAACTTGTGGCCTTTGCAGGAAAATGAAATTTATTTTGAAGTTGCACTGGCCACAGTGATTTGGTATAAACTGTTCATTGTTATTACTAATATTAGCGAAAGCTTTACAAAAAACCCCTTACTTAGCTAAGTTTCACTTTTGAAAATAATAAATTTTTTTTTTTTTTTTTTTTTTTTTTTTAATTTTTGCAGTATGCGGGCCTCTCACTGTTGTGGCCTCTCCCGTTGCGGAGCACAGGCTCCGGACGCGCAGGCTCAGCGGCCATGGCTCACGGGCTTAGTTGCTCCGCGGCATGTGGGATCTTCCCGGACCAGGGCACGAACCTGTGTCTCCTGCATCGGCAGGCGGATTCTCAACCACTGCGCCACCAGGGAAGCCCTAAATTTTTTAATTTTAGAGAAAATAGTTTTTCTAAATCAAAAGGTTTTTAACAAAGATGTCATTCAATAAAATATAAAGAAATTAGAGCAAAGAAACAAAGGTTTTATATAAATTTCATAAATAAGAAGATTCCTTTACAAATAACCATCAAACTAATTTCCATAGAACATGTTTTCTGGCCATGATAGATTAAGATATAGTTCAAGTGGGCTTCCCTGGTGGCGCAGTGGTTGGGAGTCCGCCTGCCGATGCGGGGGACGCGGGTTCGTGCCCCGGTCCGGGAGGATCCCACATGCCGCGGAGCGGCTGGGCCCGTGAGCCATGGCCACTGAGCCTGCGCGACCGGAGCCCGTGCTCCGCAACGGGAGAGGCCACAACAGTGAGAGGCCCGCGTACCGCAAAAAAAAAAAAAAAAAAAGATATAGTTCAAGTGAAGAGCAATCTGAACAAATTGATTAGCGTACTTCGAGTTTGGTTTTCTTTGTAATATCTGAGCATTGAATATTTCGAAGAAAAACTTAAGGAATATTCTAAGGACCTATGTTTCTCTAGAAATGTAGATAATGAAAATGGCAATATAACTGACAATTATTTTTATGGTAAAATGAAAAATTTTGCAATATTTTTTGTTATAAGAATTTATCATATGCATTATAATTTTTGAACATGATGGTATATCATTATAATGGTATATGAGGATAGAGATAAGAATAATGGTTACTCATAATGGAAAATAATATGAAAAAGAATATGTATATACATAACTGAATATATATGTGTTTATGTATAACTGAATCACTTTGCTGTGTACCAGAAACTAACACAACATTGCAAATTAACGATACTACTTAGGTTTCCATCTAAATCTTCCAGGCTCTATCCTTGAGGCTGCCTAACATTTTTGTCAGTTGCCTGGCTTAAGAAATTTAGGGCTGGCCCATTGGGATGCCATACAGATTTTTTAAAGTCTAAGAAGAGTACAGGAATATTTATATGAATTTCTGACTAATACATTTAAATTCTGCCATCATCATCTTTCAAGCAGAACTTGAGAACACAGATTCTAGAAATAGAAGGTGTGGATTCAAATGCTGATCTGCCACTTTTTAACTGTAGGACATTGGGAAAGTTATTTGACTGATCTTTATGAGTTTTCTCATCTGTAAAATGGGAATAATTATAAACTTTATGTCTTAGGGTTACTTTGAAGATTAGTTGATTTAATACATGCAGAGTGCTTAGAACAGTGCCTGGCAGAAAGTAATTGGTCACTTATTCTTTGCTTAATGATGCAGAAATCTGGGACTTTGAGCCAAACCTTTTGAGCAAATCCAAAGCTATTTTTTTACCCCCACCTGCAGTGAAATACAAGTCAGTATTTTTTTTTTTTTTTTGGTGGTACGCGGGCCTCACTGTTGTGGCCTCTCCCTTGCGGAGCACAGGCTCCGGACGCGCAGGCTCAGCGGCCATGGCTCACGGGCCCAGCCGCTCCACGGCATGTGGGATCCTCCCAGACCGGGACACGAACCCGCGTCCCCTGCATCGGCAGGCGGACTCTCAACCACTGCGCCACCAGGGAAGCCCAAGTCAGTATTCTTAATTTGCATACTGGAATGTAAATCTTGCTCCCTAAATGCTCATTCCTGAGGCTCTTCAAGGTCCTTGCCATCTCACCATGACTCCTGCTTCTGAGTTTTCACTCATGTTGTGAGCCTTGTTAAAGCAACAACGGCAATAGCGACAAAACTGTCCTTTCCCATTGCAAAAGTAATACATCTGCATTGAGAAACTTTGGGAAATAACATTTGTCCATAATCTCAGCAGCCAGATATGCCAATTTTAATACTGCTGTTTATGTTCTCTCAATCTTTTTTCTATGCATATGTGTATATAATTTCCAAACTATCATTACACTGTAAGTACTTGTTTGTAATCAGTCTTTTCACTTAACAGTGTATTGAGAATTTAACAGTGTATTGAAAATATCTTTATATGTCATTAAATATTCTTTCATTACATCATTTAAATGGCTGCATTGTATTTCATTATATGGATGCACAGTTTCATAATTTACTTTTTTAAAAAAATTATTACATTAAAAAAATTTATTTATTTATGACTGTGTTGGGTCTCGTTTCTGTGCGAGGGCTTTCTCTAGTTGTGGCAAGCGGGGGCCACTCTTCATTGCGGTGCGCGGGCCTCTCACTATCGTGGCCTCTGTTGTTGCGGAGCACAGGCTCCAGACGCGCAGGCTCACTAGGCTTCTCTAGTTGTGGCTCACAGGCCCAGTTGCTTCGCGGCATGTGGGATCTTCCCAGACCAGGGCTTGAACCCGTGTCCCCTGCATCGGCAGGCAGATTCTCAACCACTGCGCCATCAGGGAAGCCCCATAATTTACTTTTATCTGTCCCTTGTAACTAGACATTAAGAAAGAGTAGTTTTTGTTTGTTTGTTTGTTTGTTTTGCTATTGTAGTTGAGACAGAGGAAAAGAGGCCCTGGCTTGGTACTATCAGCTTATGATGTTAGTACTATCAGCACCTGATGTTGCTATAAGCTGGCCTGGCACAGCTAGGCCTTGGTGTTTTCCTGATGAACATAAATAATTTCATAGAACACTCATATCAGATAAGACTACTATGTGATTGTGATAAATCAAAACAAAACAAGACCACTTCTTTTTTTTAGGTTTTATTATTGTTTTTATTTATTTATTTCATTGAAGAATAATTCATTTACAATGTTGTATTCCTTCTGTACATCAAAGTGATTCAGTTATACATATATATGTATATATATATTCTTTTCCATTATGGTTTATTATGGTATATTGAATGTAGTTCCCCATGCCATACAGTAGGAGCTTGTTGTTTATCTATTTTATATATAGTAGTTTGTATCTGCTAATCCCAAACTCCTAATTTATCTCTCCCTCTCCCCCTTTCCCCTTTGGTAACCATAAGTTTGCTTTCTATGTCTGTGAGTCTGTTTCTGTTTTGTAAGTAAGTTCATTTGTATCATATTTTACATTCCACATATAAGTAATATCATGTGATATTTGTCGTTTTCTGTCTGACTTCACTCAATCTGACAGTTTCTAGGTTCATCCATGTTGCTGCAAATGGTATTATTTCATTCTTTTTTATGCGTAAGTAGTATTCCATTGTATACATCTACCACACCTTCTTTATCCATTCATCTGTCGATGGATGTTTAGGTTGTTTCCATGTCTTGGCTATTGTAAATAGTGCTGCTATGAACATTGGGGTGCATATATATTTTCAAATCAGAGTTTTCTCTGGATATATGCCCAGGAGTGGGATTGCTGGATCATAGGACAACTAAAACAAGACCACTTCTTAATCATATCTGAACACAGACAAAACATGTACATTGTCCAAATCACAAAAATGACCACACATCTCCCTACCCTGATAAAATACGAGTGTTTGCTGCTTCTTTACCAATATAGCCTTAACCTCATTCTAGTCTTCTCTACATCTAGATAAGGCTTATTAAGATAACTAATCATAATTGCTTCTATCTCCTGATGTCATCTAATATTGTTCGACCATAGGTTTCTGATGGTCTTTTGGCTGGAGGATATTGGGACAGTCATCTTAGTTTTTCAATTATTAGCTGTTTTGTATCTGCAAAAAATATTTCCTGTTAAAACAATAGGTATTTAAGTGGCATAACCTGGGAGAAATGTTAAACATTCATTTCTATAAATTCTGTAAGTTTTACCCCTATATCAAACAAATTATCATAAAGCAATATGTTTGGAGTGTATTACCCTGGGTTCTGTCGGAAATACATACCTTTTCTCTCATTTTATATTTTATATATATATATATATATATATATATATTTTTTTTTTTTTTTTTTTTTTTTTTTTCGGTACGTGGGCCTCTCACTGTTGCCTCTCCTGTTGTGGAGCACAGGCTCTGGATGCGCAGGCTCAGCGGCCATGGCTCACGGGCCCAGCCATGTGGGATCTTCCTGGACCGGGGCATGAACCTGTGTCCCCTGCATCGGCAGGTGGACTCTCAACCACTGCGCCACCAGGGAAGCCCTACATTATATTTTGACTTTCTTAGGAGTCATATAAAAAGTCATGCTCAAAGGTAGTATACCTTTGTATTTTTAATAAAATGTCTATAAAAGTATACATAAGGGACTTCCCTGGCAGTCCAGTGGTTAAGACTCTGCACTCCCGATGCAGGGGGCGTGGGTTCGATCTCTGGTCAGGGAACTAAGATCCCACATGCCGAGGTGCAGCCAAAAAAAAAGAAAAAAAATGTATATATAATTATTTCACATTACAGTTAAGTGCTAGGAAAAAAGTAGATCTCCCTTAGTGGTAGTCATTCTCCATAGAAAGGCTCCAATGAACCATGCTTTTTCATATTCACATGTTTGTGTAATAGACCCTCCCACAATGAATCCGGCTTGTCTGGGACTTGTGTTAACAAGTAGAATATGGCAAAAGTGACACTGTGCTAATCCCAGGCCTACCCTTTAAGAAGACTGGCAGCTTCCACCTCTAGTTTTTTGGAATGCTTCTTTGCGGAGCTCTGAGACCCCATGTCAGAAGTCCAGTTACCCTGCTGAAGAGGCCACGTGAAGAGACCAAGTGGAGAAGATGGATGGAGAGGGAGAGGCAGAGGCTCCAAGACTACATGGATAGAAAGAGAGCCCCAGTCCTTCCAGAATCCCAGCTGAGTCATTTTCTCAGCTGCCTGACAGGGTGTCAGAATTATGAGTGAATCATCTGGAACCTCTCCAGACCAACTGAGCCCCCAGATATAGAAACACCAGAACCACCCAGGTGATGAGCCTAGCCGACCCACAGAATCCCAAGAGTTAATAAAGTGGTTGTTGTTTAAAACCACTAAGTTTTTGGTTGATCTGTTATGCAATAACAGATAACTGGACACACCCCCCCTTATGATCTGGTAAGACTTGCCATTTCTTCTCCTTACCTTACCATGAGAGCTATGGGATTCATAGTGATTTTCCTTTCCACCTTCTCTTCCAGAAAACTCAGAACGCTTTTGTATTCATTTTGAATTTCTTCTCTTTGTTGTTTTGTTTGCTTTGTTTTTTGTTTTGGTATAATCATCTTCTTTACCTTCATCATCTCAACTGGCCACTGATTTCCCACTCCTGAGTTGAGTGTTTTTCTCCCTTGTACTTTGTGACTGATATGCATCCTTGTATTATATTTCATTAAAAATTGTTTTAAATCCTTTGTCAAAGAGGTAAGATAAAAGCTGGAGATAAATGTATATAGTGAATATGGGGAGGTGAATAGCATTTTGGATATGAACATGAGTTTGGAGTGGAGATACACATGGCTCTGAATCTTTGCTTTTTACCTTACCAGTTGTGAGATCTTGAGCATGTCATTTAACTTCTCTCAACCTCAATTTTCTCATCTGTTAAATGGGAATAATAGCTACATGTTACAGTTATACAAAATAAACTGAGACAATGTATGTAAGGCACATCACAGTAGGCACTTGATAAATAATTATTAACAGGTAGAGCAAGTTTCTTAAACAACTTAAGCAGGATCTAAAAAGATACAACAGCCCAAAACAACAGGCCAAATCTACTAAGGTAAAATTTGTAAGCATAAATTTGATACTAATTTTTGAATCCCAACTCTCGTTTTTATTATCTGTGGCCTAGGACAAGTTACTTAAACTTTTAAAGTCTTAGTTTCCTCACACAATGGTATTTTAAAATAGGGCTTCTTGTTTCCATTTTAAATGAGTCCCCCCAAAATGCTACCAACGATCCCAAATTCCAAAGTGATGGATGAGATCACCAAATCAGGAGTTGGAGAGGAGGTAGTTGAGCAGATTTCCCAACCTTAGCTGACATACCCCTACCCCAAGGGGAAGGCTGGTAATGAGAAGAGGATGTTTGGAGAAAACAGTAATTGTCAGTATCCTGTGAGTTCTTACCCCCAGTGTGGGTCCCTCTCAGGCATTACATTTCATTTCATGTGTCTTTTTAAAAAATTTAATTTAATTTATTTTTGGCTGTGTTGGGTCTTCGTTGCTGTTCATGGGCTTTCTCTAGTTGCAGCAAGCGGGGGCTACTCTTAGGTATGGTGAGCTGGCTTCTCATTGCAGTGGCTTCTCTTATTGCAGAGTACGGGCTCTAGGCGCGTGGTCTTCAGTAGTTGTGGCTCACGGGCTCAGTAGTTGTGGCTCGTGGGCTGTAAGGTGCAGGCTTAGTTGTGGCTCACAGGCTCTAGAGCGCAGGCTCGGTAGTTGTGGCGCACGGGCTTAGTTGCTCTGTGGCATGTGGTATCTTCCCGGACCAGGGCTCGAACCCGTGTCCCCTGCATTGGCAGGCAGATTCTTAACCACTGCACCACCAGGGAAGTCCTCATGTGTCTTTATTCTCCTTTAATCTGGCCAGTTCCTCAGCAGTTTTTGTCTTTCATGACCTTGACACTTTTAAGGTCATAGGCCATTTATTTTGCATAACATCCCTCAATTTGAGTTTATTGGACGTTTCCTCATGATTAGTTGAAAAATTTGCATTCTTAGCAGGAATGTTTCACAACTGATGCTGTGCTCTTCTTCATACACCACATCAAAAGGCACATGGTGTCAGTTTGTCCCATTGTTATTCATGTTAACTTTGATCGCTTGCATAAGGTTGTGTCTGCCAGATTTCTCCACTATAAAGAGGCAATTTTCCCATTTGTAATGAATAACTATTTTGAAGGGAGATATTTTGAGACACTATAAATCTCCTTCTCATCAAACTTTCACCAACTATATTTAGCATCCGCTGATGATTCTTGCCTGGATCAATTAGTGTTATAATGATTGCAAAGTGAAAAGTTGTAAGTCAATTTTATGTGGTACTGGATTTTTTATTTACTGAACTAAGACTGTTTCAGAAGGCTAAAAAGCAGACTTCTTCTTATTTTCTAAGAGTGACCACAAAAGTCACAGGATTTGCCTTAGATTTCATCCCTACAGAACCGGTTTGAATGAAAAGTGGAGAAAAGAAAGACAGTTTTTCCAATTATGATTTATGAAGTCCCACCTTATCAGTGTATCAGCCATACTCATATCTAACATGAAATAATAATAGTGCCTACTCTATACATTGTTGAGGAAAGTGAGATAATGCAAATAAAACAATAAGCACCTGCTGGTATGCACACCTGTTTGCATTGTGACTTTGCTTCTCCTCCTAACAAGAAGTGAAGTCTGTTTATCTACCACCTTTAGTCTGAGCTGGCTTGTTTCTCATTTTGACCAAGAGAATGTGGGAGAGCCGTCATTGTGGGAGTTCTGAGTCTAGGTTTTAAAAGGCCTTGCAGTTTCTGCTCTCGTTTTCTTGCTGTCCTGATGCTATTGATAAAGTAGTCTAGACCCCTTGGGGACAAGAGACTGTGTGGAGAGACCTGGAGCTGACAGGCAGGACAACTACTAGACACACGAGTGAAGCCGTCTTAGACCACCCAGCCCTGTAGAGCTGCCAGATGATCACAGATGTGTGATTCCACGTATGCCCAGAAGAAGAATCACACAGCTGAGCTCAGCTCTTACTGTTGACCCTCAGAATTGATGGACCTTGGAAAAGAGAAGATGTGGCCAAGAGGGGTGGGGAGGTGAGGTGAAGGCTTTTGGGAGGGCACTTGAGGTGGAATGAAGAGTGATTATGTGTGAGGGTATGGGCCTAAAGGGTAGGAGTAGGGCCAAGAGGTAGATGGCACAGAAGTAATTTTTTTTTTTTTAATATACAGAAGAACTCTGACCAGAATTTCCCTAAAATGATATAAATTTCCTTTGAAAGTTTTGACTTTACTATCACTGGACGAATTTTTTAAAAAGATTGGATGACCTTTAGATGTCAGGGTGATGTAGGAAGTGATAGAGTCAAGTCTCGCATGATTCCCTTACACCTTGATAGTTCTTGGATTCTGAGAAAATTTCTCTGCACATCAGTTTGTCCTGGTAGTTCTGAAAATGCTTTCCTTTTACTATTCACTATGGTAACAATTTAACAGTTTTCTACAAGTTTACAGCAACAAAGATGATTCATTGCAAACATCTGGCTCCTGGCGTCTTCTGAGTCCCTTAGAATTTTATAAATTGTAATAATTTTAAAAATTCTAAGACACCCATTTTTTTTTACACGTTAACATCTCTGAAATCAGGATGTGTCTGCATTCACCATCAGCCAGGTGGTAGTTATGACATAGATGTAATATCAGTAGTTATGGTCATAGCTTTTCAAATTGTCATCACTTCAACTGAGTTAAAGGCATTATTGGTACCACATGTGTTGAATGTAATTGATGTAATTGATGTATAGACGGACAGAGTGGTAGAGAATCACAGAGACAATTGGGAAGTGATTTTCTTTCATTCTATTTTATAAAATATTGACGGCATCAATTGATACTGATGAGATACAATAGCTATTAACTTAGCTAACCTGTATTGGTGCTTACTGTGTGTTGACTAGGCATGGTATGAAGGGTTTTACATGGATTATCTCAGTTTAATCTTCATTAGAACTCTACAAGGTAGGTATGTTTATTATCCACATTATTACAAATGAGGAAATTGAGGCTCAGAGAAACTAACGTTCCCAGGGTTTTGCCCTTACTAAGGGATGGAGACAGGATTCAAACAGGCAATCTAACCTTACAGCAAGGGTTTTATTTATTAATTAATTTAATTTATTCATTTATTTAAGGCAAATCTATTTATTATTTTTGGCTGCACTGGGTCTTCACTGCTGCTTGCTGGGGCTACTCTTTGTTGCCGTGCGCAGGCTTCTCATTGAGCTGGCTTCTCTTGTTGCGGAGCACAGGCTCTAGGTGCATGGGTTTCAGTAGTTGTGGCACGCGGGCTCAGTAGTTGCAGCGCATAGGCTCTAGAGCACAGGCTCAGTAGCTGTGGTGCATGGGCTTAGTTGCCCCACAGCATGTGGGATCTTCCTGGACCAGGGATTGAACCCGTGTCACCTGCATTGGTAGGCAGATTCTTAAGCACTGTGCCACCAGGGAAGTCCCAGAGCAAGGGTTTTAAAGCACTACATTGAACTACTTCGCACTAGCAGTAACATTTTTTTTTGGCCCATTTCATATGCTATCTTATTTTGAAATTTCTTTTTTATGTGTTTTGTCTCCCCATCTAGACCTTAAGGATCATAAAGTCAAGAATCTTTTTTCTTTTTTGTCTCACATTTGGGTCTTTAACATCCTGGCACTGGGCCTAGTTAATGCTTATTAAATGTCCAAGGACAGGATAGAATTCTACACTCTGTGTTCAGACTTGGTCTTAGGTTACAGCCTTCCTCTGGGGGGGTATGTCAAGGCTAATTTAGTTGCAAAACACAGAAACTATAGTGGAATTGTGTCCTTTTTTGTTAGTGTAGTATCCAAGGCCTTCACCTGGGGAAACTCTCATGAGATGGCAGCTTCTGGAGAGTCCATGCTGTGTTCCCCTCCTTGGCTGCCCCAGAAGAGAGTTCTTTCCTCCCTAACACTTTGCTGCTGGAGAAGGTGGCCTTAGACTTGACCGTACAGCTTCTCCTACCTGGAGCCTTAAGTCTGGAGCAAACGATGCAAAGGTAAGAGGTCATTAAGATTCATTAAGGGTACCTTCAGAGGCTAGCAGTGTTGCATAGCAGTGGTAAAGGTATTCTGGCCAGCCTATCCTTGTTAAAAGACAATTGTTGGGCCACTGGATATTCCCACGATGCCTCAGTCCCTATCCATCTTCTCAGTTTGGTTCTATAGCCTCTTTTCTATTCATTGAACCCCTGACATATTTCCTTTTTTTTTCCTTAAGATAATTAGAGTTAGTTTCTGTTGTCTGCAGTCAAGAAACACTACTGATCCCTTCAATCAAGATGGCTTCAGGCAAGGCAAATTTATTATAGGGATACAGAGGTGTCTCATGAAACAATTCAGACAGGCCTTCCCTGACCACCCTGTATAAAATAGTTCCCATCCCCCTTGCCACTCTCCATCCTCTTATTTTGCTTTAGTTTTTCTCATAGCATTTATCATCTCCAGACATAGCATACATTTGTTCATTGCTTTCACTGGACTGTCAGTCCATGAGAGCAGGGACTTTGATGGCTCACTGCTATTTCCCTAGCATCCTGGCACATTGCTGAATGAATACTTAAATAAATGAAAGAGAACTGTGGCTCATAAGGGACTGCAATTGAAAACTGGAAAGCCATCGGGACCTGGGGCAGTTTCTCTCCTAAGGGTCAGTCTGTAGGGCCACATGTTTGTTCATCTTTACCTTTCTCTTCCCATCTGCTTTTTGGCTTCTCCCTACGGACTAAGATGGAAGGAGGAGGAATAGAGAAACAACATGGTTTAAACCAGAGGTTTCTAAACCTAGTGGCTCATTAGAATCATTACAGGATCATTTTAAAAACATTGATTCCTGGGTCTCACTCAAGACCCCCTTAATCAAAATTTCCACAAATGGGGCTCTGAGATCTATAGTTTTAACATCCATATTTAGACAGCCAGGCACTGAATTATAGATGGGTCTCTGAGAACCTCTGCTTTAAACAAATCAAGCTTTCCCCAAAATGTTTAGAGTTGACATCTTCAACACATGTTTACTGAGAATACCTAAGAGGAGCCAGGCATTGGTGTAGTTGCTAAGAGTGTGTAGGAAAGAAAACTGAAGTCTCTGACTTTCTTGTGGTTAATCCCATACACAGGAAAAGTGAGCGAAATGCCTTCTTTCTTTATTCATTCCATTTCATAAGTATCTCGAAAACAGATTGGTACTATTATTGTCAGGGTAGGGTCCTAGTTGAGATATCAGAAGACCTAATTTCTAATCTTGTCTCTGCTACCTACAGGCTTTGTCTTCTGGGGCATGTCATGTCCCTACTCTGAGCCTTGGTTTCCTCAACAAAAAACTGGGATAGTATTCTTTCTGTGTACCTCTCGGAGAGTTATAACAATTAGAGGAAATAATGCAAAAATGTTTTGAAAATTACACAAATGTCAGCTACTGTGTTTTTTCCACAGATCGTATAGTTTCTATATATTGTTTAGAACACTTTGGTTATGTGTTCCCAACAGTCACGGTAACAGAAGAATAGTGTTCCAAAGTTAATAATGTCCTTTTATGATTGGACTTATCTAACACCTGGTCTGAGTTAAGCACATTATAAACATTATATCACCTTGAATTTCTATAACACTTATTACTGGTATCATATTTGGTAATATCTATATTGCTCTTTAATGACTTTCCTTGTTAACTTGTTTTTCCAACCTCCTCATAAAATCATCAATCACGGGCCTGTTTTGTGCTTGCCATGTGTTCGCCAAGGCACCGGGTATGAAAGTGGGAAGTTGGTGCTCCATAAATACCTGTTGATGGAATAATTGAATGGATAAGGTTATTTTTATGATAACAGAACGTGTGCCCTGTTTGTTATTATCAGCCATAGGAGTAGGGAGGCAGGAAATGAGGAGAGACTAGTTAATGCCTGCATTAAATCTTTTTCTTTGTTTCCTCCCTCTTACTTTTTATGGAATCTGAGAGAGATGGCTGACAGGATGTGGGTGGGAATAGATGGATCTAACAGGGACTAGCGTGTTTGTTTTTTTTTGCAGTACGCGGGCCTCTCACTGTTGCGGCCTCTCCCGTTGCGGAGCACAGGCTCCGGACTCACAGGCTCAGTGGCCACGGCTCACGGGCCTACCTGCTGTGCGGCATGTGGGATCTTCCCAGACCAGGGCACGAACCCGTGTCCCCTGCATTGGCAGGCAGACTCTTAACCACTGCGCCACCAGGGAAGCCCAGGGACTAGCGTTTTAAGGCTGCATCTATCTGTTCTGCTGAAGGATTGATCTAAGTAGTGTACAATGGGGAAGGTATTGGAATGTGTGAATTTTAAAGTACATGTTAAAGTGGAACTTATGACGGACAAAACTCTTGGGATTGTAAGAATTAAAACGCAATAAAGTTGGGTAATGCTTAGACCAAAATATTAATACAACTCTGCACTATGTCACATCTTTTCTTTAAATTTGCAATGTTATACATCTTGATTGACAAGATCTCATAATCTATTTGAGGAAGAGTAAGTAGAGAGATACCTAAACATTTTTTTAACGAATGGGTAAACTAAGTCATAGCCAAGGAAAGTGGCTTAATCCTTGGGATTTATCAAACATGGTTATTAAAAATTGAATCCATTTAATTTAATTTAGAATATTCGGAGGCTTTAATTTCTAAATCTAGCTGCTTATGTGGAAAAAATGTATAGTAATGAGATTTGAATGCAATAGCATTCATCAATTCATTTACTTTAATGGGGTAATTATTCTGAATTTTATAATAATGAACAAAATATAGGTAATTTTTGTGGTTAGGCAAGTTAGCCAAAAAAAAAAGATAGATATTTGCACCCTTTGGTTGGTTAAAATCTATCTCCCTGCATGTGAGCACCTGCTAGGAGATATAATGGTTATTATGATCTTGATAATTTGAATGCTCATCTTTGCATTTTTGCAGTTTACATTTGGGAGTTTAAATAAATAAGATCTGCTTTCTATAAAGGAAAGCCTAAATTTGAATTAGGCAAGATATGATGAGTTCTTGCTGGACTTGGATGTATTTATTCATTGGCAAGAGCAACCTGCGTTGTGCAATCAGTTAATGGTCACAGGACATAAGCTTAGGGGCAGAGAATTAAAATACCTGTCTTGCATGTACACACTGCTATGTTTAAAATAGATAACCAACTAGAAACTACTATACAGCACAGGGGACTCTGCTCAATACTCTGTAATAACCTAAATGGGAAAAGAATTTGAAAAAGAATGGATACATATATATGTATAACTGAATCACTATGCTATACACCTGAAACTAACACAACATTATTAATCAACTATACTCCCATATACAATAAAAAAAACTAAACATTGTTTTTATTTTGATACAGGTTTTTCTACATACTGTTAAATGATATATATGTGTATATACATATACAAATAAATATTTAAATAAAAACATATCATATTGTAAACAAAACAAAAAACCTGTCTTGGCCCAAATTTTTTTTTTTTTTTTTTTTTCTTTTTGCAGTACGCGGGCCTCTCACTGCTGTGGCCCCTCCAGTCGCAGAGCACAGGCTTTGGACGCGCCGGCCCAGCGGCCACGGCTCACGGGCCCAGCCTCTCCGCGGCATGTGGGATCTTCCCGGACCGGGGCACGGACACGTGTCCCCTGCATCGGCAGGCGGAGTCTCAACCACTGCGCCACCAGGGAAGCCTGCCCCAAACTCTTTATTACACTTTTGATTAGGAGCTTTCCTTGTGGTTAGCAGGCTCCTCTCACATTCCCAAGCCCAAAAGAAGGGCAGGTTAGGGCCTCCCTTTCCTAGCCTGTCAGACACCCCCAGACCAAACTCTTGGACCACTATGTGGAAAAATACAACTGTCCACGAAGGGTCAGGTGTATCACAGAAACAAATCACAATGTAGGAGGGAGGAGCAAAGATTCCGTTAACTTGAATGTACCCCTCAAAGCCCAGTAGAAGGTGCTTCCAGTTTTAGGCTTTCCCAACCATAGCGTCCTTCAGGGAGGCTCCCTTCATTTCTGACCTGTGTCTCTCCCTCCTCCTGTTCTCCATATTTCAAACTCTCAGGAAACTTTTTACTTTTACAAAAGTAAAAAGAAACTCTCAGGAAAGAGCCACCATTTCCCCACAGGTTTAGCCCAGAGTTTAGCTGATTACATTATTTTGACTCTAGGTCTCCCTTTGACAGATGAGTGGGTGGAGTTTGGCAATACATCCCACTGCATCTAAGAAAAAGATTTTTAAGTTGTAAAGTGCTATAAAATATAATAATAATTATTACCTTCAGCATTCCAAATTAATTTACTCTTTCTCTACCCAGATGTGGGATAGAATGGAGGTGATGAAAAATCTTGAAAATAACAATAGATGAATCTTTTGGCCAGGGAAAAGTCTATCAAACAGCAGTTATTAAATATATATGGTATCCAGAGATTTGTGTATGAGGCCAGTAGGAAGATTTATATATTCATCATATATTTACCGAGTGCCTTCTACCAGTGTCTGGAAACAGTGGATAGTAATGTGTTTATAATCTAATAGGAGATTGCTTTAACATACATAAATATTAGATAACAAAATAGAATCTCACAGACAAATACATAACTGTCTCCCCCTCTTAAAACTTTGTGTGGTTCCTCAAATTAAGTAGAAGTTTCTTAGTTTGGCATTTAAGCCTTCTAAGTTTTTGCTCTGTCCTATCTTTGTCTGTTTGTCTGATGTATCTCTATAGACGCATTGTCCAATAGGAATATAATGCAAGCCACATATGCAGTTTTATTTTTCTTTGTAATCATATTTGAAAAGTAAAAAGAAACAAGTGGATTCATTTTAATAATGTATTTTATTTAACCAATATATCCCAAATATTATCGTGTTAACATATAATCAGTATTTTAAAACTATCAGAGATATTTTATGTTTTTTGTAGTAAATTTTCAAAATTTGGTGTGTATAATACACTTACAGCACACCTCAATTCAGACTAGCCACACTGCAAGCTCTCACAAGCCACATATGGCTAGTGGCTACTGAACTGGACAGCTCAGGTAATCTGTATCCAGGTTATCCCATGTTTTGTATACATGACCTGTATTGCCTCTTCTCCTTTGTGCCTGGCTACCATGTGGACTTTTCCCACTCAGAAATTTTTTTCTCTACATATAGCAGATACCACATTCTACTGTGGCTTTTTGTATATATATTTGTGTTCTCCCCCCTCCCCCTACTATAAGGGACTTCCCAGTCTCAATCCTCTACCCACAGGGTTCCTTCTGTCTAAAGAGGTAGCCCTTAACCTCCTTTTTTTTTTTGGTACGCGGGCCTCTCACTGTTGTGGCCTCTCCCATTGCGGAGCACAGGCCCCGGACGCGCAGGCTCAGAGGCCATGGCTCACGGGCCCAGCCGCTCTGCGGCATGTGGGATCTTCGCAGACCGGGGCACGAACCCGTGTACCCTGCATCGGCAGGCGGACCCTCAACCACTGCACCATCAGGGAAGCCCTGCATTCTTTATTCATGTTTTTGAACTTTATAAAAATGGAATAATACATTATATATTCTTTCGAGAGTGGTTTCTTTTTCTTGACATTATATTTTAAGATTCATCTATATTATTGCATGTAGTTTGTTCATTTCTCTGTTATGTTCTATGTCTATTATTATATGACAATTTATCCATTTTGTTGTTGATAGAGGACATTGGGTTGTTTACAGTTTTTAGCTATAACAACAGTACTGCTGTTAACATTCTTGCACATGCATCTTGGTGCACATGAGCCTTTCTTAGGGTAATATACCAGGAAGTGACATGCTTGGTCATATACAGGCCTGTGTTCTTAGTCATTCACAGGCCTCTGTACTTTAGTAGATAAGGCCAAACAACGTTTCCAAACTGCTCTATTAATTTACTCTCCCTATATATAGTAAAGTGAAAAATTCCTGTTGCTCTACTCCTGGTGAACACTTGTAATTGTCATTCTCTTTCATTTTAGCCATTCTGGTCGGTGGTGTAGTGTTATCTTGCTGCGGTTCAAATTTCCCTATTCACTTATAAGATTGACACTTTTACTGGTTATTTGGATTTCTTCCTCGGTAATTTGCCTGTTCATTTCTTTTTCTTATGACTGTAGTTCTTTATATATCCTGGATACAAGACTTCTTTTGGTTCTATACACTGTAAATTTTTTTCAGCTTTATTGAGCAATAACTGGCATACAGTTCTGTACAAATTTAAGGTGTACAGCATAATGCTGTAATTTCTTATTTGATTCTGAGGCTTGCATTTTAGCTCTTTTAATGGTGTCATTTGATGAAACCAGGTCTTAAATATAATGTAGTCAACTTATCCATTTTTCTATTATAATTAGTGCTTCTGGATAATTTAAAAAGTCTGTCCCCTACTCTTTTTTTAAAAAAATTTATTTATTTGGTTGCATCAGGTCTTAGTTGTGGCTTGCAGGATCTTTCATTGTGGCACGTGGGCTTCTCTCTAGTTGTGGCGCGAGGGCTCCAGAGCATGCGGGCTCAGTAGTTGCCGCACACGAGGGATCAGTGGCTCCGTGGCATGTGGGATCTTAGTTCCCCGACCAGTGATCGAACTCGCGTCCCCTGCATTGGAAGGCAGATTCTTAACCACTGGATCACCAGGGAAGCCCCTGTCCCCTACTCTTGAAGTCATGGATATTTGCTCCTATTTTATCTTCTAAAAGCTTTATTGTTTTGCCTTTCAAATTTATGTCTAATATCCACCTGGAATTGATTTTGGTGTGTAATGTAAAGAGCTGAATTTCATTTTTTTTCCTTCCAGATGGAAATCTATTTGTCCCAGCACCAATTATTGAAAACCATCCTTTAGGCACTGCTCTGCATTGCCATCATGACAACGTAAATCAAACTTTCATGTACAGATGAGACTTTCTGGGCTCTTTATTCTTTTTTTTTTTTTTTTTAATATCAGGAGTTGGCCGACTGCATCGGTCTCCTGGAGGAGGGGCTGGTGAGGCTCAGACCTATCGTTGGGAGCGGCTGTCGCTACTGAAGCCGTGGCGCATCTCTGGGCTCTTCATTCTGTTTTATTGGTATATTGGTGCATCCTTGATTCAATACCACACTGCCTTAATGACTATGGCTTTAAAATAAAGCTTGATATCTGGTTGCACAAGTCTTCTTATTCCTCTTCCTCATATATATTTGTCTTTGCTCTTCCATAAACTTAAATTAGCTCGTTAAGTTTCTCTCTTTCTCTCTCTCTCTCTCTCTCACACACACACACACACACAGAAATCTACTGAAATTTATCTGGAATTGCACTGGGTCTACAGATTAATTTGGGGAGGCTTGACATCTTTCAGTATGGAATCTTTCAATCTGTGAACGTGTTATTATCTCTTATTTGTTTAGGTCTTGTTCAATGTTTTAAAAATGTTTCCTTCATATAGGTCTTGCACTTCTTTGATTTATTCCTAGATGTCTGATACTGGTTTGAGGGTAGTGTAAGCTTCAAATTATCGAACTTAAAGAAAATTCAATTCTCTTTTTTTTTCTTGGAATATAGAAGTATTTTTTTTTTTTTTTTTGCGGTATGCGGGCCTCTCACTGCTGTGGCCTCTCCCGTTGCAGAGCACAGGGTCCGGACGCACAGGCCTAGCGGCCATGGCTCACGGGCCCAGCCGCTCCGCGGCATGTGGGATCTTCCCGGACCAGGGCACGAACCCGTGTCTCCTGCATCGGCAGGCGGATTCTCAACCACTGCGCCACCAGGGAAGCCCAGAAGTATTTTTTAAGAATACTGTTTTTGTGGGACTTGCCTGGTGGTGCAGTGGTTGAGAGTCCCAGGGGACACGGGTTCGTGCCCCGGTCCGGTAAGATCCCACATGCCGCAGAGCGGCTGGGCCTGTGAGCCATGGCCACTGAGGCTGTGCTCCGCAACGGGAGAGGCCACAACAGTGAGAGGCCCGCGTACCGCAAAAAAAAAAAAAAAAAAAAAAATACTATTTTTGTGTCTATTAACCTTGTTGAACTCTTATTAATTTTAACAATTTATCTGCAAATTCTTTTGGATTTGCCATATACATAGCATTGATATTATCTATGAAAAGTAACAATTTTGTTTCTTCCTGTTCAATTTTTAGTCGGTTATTTTTGCCTTACTCCGTTGGCTACGGACATCCGGGGCAAAAACGGGCATTCTTGTAAGTAGTACACTTTTATTAAACACTACTAAGCCTTTCTGCCTCAAGCCAACAGCGTGTAACTGTTAGTTCCCAGCTGGAAGGTATGACTGAGACGCCTACGCTCTCCTTTCCGCGCCCGCAGCGAATTAAGGCAGAGAGAACTCCTCCCTCAAGCTAAGCTCATCCGAAAAAGGAGCCTGCAGGCGCCTCTGGTTGCTGTGCAACGGCGTTGTCCTGACCCGGAGTAGGTGCCGACGGGTTAGAAACACGTGCCGCCTCTTCCGCATCCCGGGACTACATCCCCCACAATGCCGCACGTCGCGGGCGGCTGGTCTCCGAAGTGGGGGAAGGGCCGGGCCAGGAGGCGGAGCGGAAGCGGAGTGCAAGGGACAAGAGGAGTAAAATCTCCACCAGCTGGGAACCAACCCTATCCCTGATTCCCAGCCTTGGCCTTTCTCCATCTCGACCTGGAGGCTGTTTCGCAGGCGCAGGAGGCTGCTTACGCCCGCTAATCGGCTTTCGCTGCGCCGCCCCGGCTTGGAAGCCAGTTGGCGTTGGCGACGGTGACGAGAAGCCCACAAACAAGGTAATGGGGAGAAGGCGAGAGGGAAGGCGTCTCCGCTCGCCCTGTCCGCGTCTCTGGCTGAGCCCCTCGGGCCGGCGGCCGCCCCTCCTCCGCCGCGCTCCGCACCCCGCCCCATCGGGGCCGCTGCCGCCGGGCGTCCACGGAGCCCCGGCTCGGCCACTGGCTCGCAGCCCCCGGCCACGGCCGGGGAGGCTCTTTGTCCCTGCTCCTCCGGGTCTGACAGCCGCGCTCCCTTGGCCCCGGGCGGAGAAACGAGCGTGGCTCGGGCTGCGTGATCCGAGCGGGGCGGGCTCGGTCCCGTGGCCGCTGGCGCTGGGGAACGACCGACCTGAGCTGGGGGTATGGAGCGACCGCGCGGCAGCCGCACTCCTCTTTATGTTTCTGACAGCTCAGTTCTCTTGTGCCTTGAGAGAGAGAAAGTCAAATGCCCTTTTTAGATTTCCTCTTCAAAACTCAGCTCTTGGGTGACTGGTAAGGATGAACTTAAAACAGCTGTGTCGACTGCGGCTAGTACTCTCGCAAGCCTTATTAAGACAGCCGGGGTTCCAGTCCCGCTCGACGCACTGTTTGGTTTAGTGACCTTGGTTAATTAAAGGCTCTAAGCCTGAATTTTCTCACCAAATGGCGGTAATATTACACACCTTTAAGATGCTAGAATAAGAAGTAATATGCTTACAACGCCATGAATTCTTCGCTTGAAGAAAAATTATTTTGAGTATGATACATTAGCTGTACTGAAGTGGCCCCTAGATTGGTGAGTTTTTCCTTGTTTAATCATTAGCCCTCTAGGTTGTGTGTTCTTCTCTTTATATATACCTTGTTCACCTTAAACCTAAGCAAAGAATTCTTTAAAATAGGCTCTCTTCTCAATTTCCGCTGTTTTAAGATGGCTGAGAATGTTCTTAGGAAATTGATGACTTTGCTCTTCTGTGGATCAGCTTTAGGTTCAAGGTCTTATTCATCCCACCCCCAGCTGTGTCCTGTAGGGGATCCTTAGAGGAGCTTAAGTGTTTGTTCTGGCAGAATAAGCATTTAGGTGTGCTGCAGTCCTGACGTGGGGCTTCACCATCTTTACCCTATGTCAACTTTGTTTCATCCTCTCTCTACACTTTCCCACTGTTTAGTAATTTCCTATCTTTGGGATTTGTGTTTCCAAGTTGTAGTTTTTGGTCTCAGGATAAATTGAATGATTGCAATACATTTTATAAGGAATGACTTGAAACATTTCACATTAGTTCTTCTTCAGTTTCGATTGTTCTTGCACTGTTTTCTCTGAACTTTAGTGACATAGGTGTTGAGTTTTTCTTCAGGGAAATCATTATGGTCCTTAGTTGAAATTGTTTTCAGTTAAAATGTCTGTTCTTTACTACTTTGAGTTCAAGCACTGTTGTGCAGTCTGTGAAATAACATGTTCTGAGTAATGCTGTTTTTGAAGGTATGGTGGGGAAAAGCCAGTGGAGCATAATGAATTTTGTGTAATGTCTTGAGTGACGCATGCGTTAAAAAAATACCCTTACAGAGAAAAGGAGAAATCTAATGAATGTATTTCATAAGAATACCAGAGAACCAGAGAGTAAATAAGTGAAAAATTTAAACTGTGGGAGATGGCATAATGCATATAAAGATTTCTGATTCATTTAAAAATGTGTGGCAGAAATACTCATTTTGAGTAAAAATTTTTCTCTGTTGGTGATATTTAGTGCTGTTTAGGACAGAGAGTAATGACTATGGAAAAAGGAGACCTTGGTTCTTGTCCTAGCTCTGTCACTATTTATACAACCTTAGTTTCCTTTGCGGTCCTCAATTTCCTTCTCTCTCAAATAGTGAATTGATCTGATTCCAAAGACTCTTCTAACTCAGACTTTGCAATGATAAGTTTTTTTAATGTGGAAAAAAAATGATGTAAACCCTTTTAGTCATTTATTTGTGTCTTAGGTTTTTTTATTTTCCACTCACCTTGAGGAAGGGGATATACACGACAGAACTAGAAAGCTGCCATAAACAAGAATCTCTCCTGACCACTTCATCCCTCTTTCATGAGCTGCACATGTTTACACTGTATTTTTGACATGGTTAGTTCTCTTCCTCCCTGCTACGTATCTTTTTTTTTTTTTTTTTTACTCATAGCCTCTGTATTATGCCTGCTTTTATATAACTTGAGTTTGTCAATCCCTAATTCAACTTCATTGTTTCTTTCTGTGATTTCTTTTACTTTTTGCTCCTACTCCCAACATATTGGGTTTTTTAGGGGCCAATTTTTGTTGGAGGCCTCAGGCAAAGGTGCCCAGTGCTAGTCTAGTTAGCTGTGGAAGGGGACATGGGGTCACGCGGCATAAAACATGATTGGCTGAGGCAGTGGGGAGGTCAGGTTCCGAGACGGAAATATGTAGTAGTGCGTAATATATTTTTTGGATTAAACTTTGACTGTGACATAGTGATTGGGTAGTTTACCTTTTGCTCTAACATTCTCTTCTTAACTCTGACTTATTTTACCCAATTTCTTTAATCTATCTTTATACTCTTCAATGTTGTTGCCTTCTCTTGCCTCTCCCCAATATGCCATCGAAAAATGATCTTATATCTTTAGATGTGATATTTCTGTATCTTAGCTGGAATTTTAGTGTAGCTTCTCCCAAGGCAGTTCACATTTTAAATCTTAGACCTAATTAGGAGTGGATGCTGTGTCCTATGTTAAATTTTTCCCCCTAGATATTAGCCTCAAGCAATATTATGTAGAGAAAATAGAAAATATTTTAGGAATGAGCCTTTCCCTGAAATTACATTCAAAGGCAAGTCTGTGGCATACTTATTTCTTTTTTTGGAGAGAACTCTCTGAACCTCCGCGCTCTAGTGAACATACTGTGCCTTTTTGTAATAAATATCTACTTTTCCAGCTATAAGTTCCTTAGGAGACCAATAGGCAGTGATTCTTCTGGCACCTTTGGCTGAATGAGAGCTTCTGTGCTTGCTAGTTGCTGCTGTCGATAGTTACTTTAGCTATAGTCAACGGCACAAAAAGTAGAGCATTGAATGAATGCAAAAATGGGATTTGAAGGAGAGATTTCCAAGGTAGGATTGGCCATCCATTAATGTTTTCAGCCTTGCTGTTGCAACGTTTGCATAAAAATACCAGTACAAAGAAGTATTTCACAATAGGCAGTGTGAAATGTAGTGGGTTTTTTTGTTTGTTTTTTTGCGGTACGCGGGCCTCTCACTGTCGCGGCCTCTCCCGTAGCGGAGCACAGGCTCCGGACACGCAGGCTCAGTGGCCATGGCTCACGGGCTCAGCCGCTCCGCGGCACGTGGGATCCTCCCAGACCAGGGCACGAACCTGTGTCCCCTGCATCAGCAGGCGGACTCTCAACCACTGTGCTACCAGGGAAGCCCGAATGTAGTGTTTTAAATATTTTTGACTGCAACCCGTAGCAAGAGTTCTTTTTACCTCAAGACTCCATAGATATGTAACTCTGTGTGTGCATATCTGTGTATGAAAAAAGTATATATAAAAAAATGAAAAAAGTTTCACAAAACAAAATCTGTATTGTGTACAACTTACTCTCATGGTTTCTGTTTCATCTTGTTGTTTAAAAAGTGCCAGTTGAAAAGTAGATTCTTGTTCCTTGCTTTTGAAAAAAACGCTGGAGTCCTGGGCTGAGAGTTTGGATGCCTAATTTCCCCCATTTTTTGACATTGGGTAGTCATTATCCTCCTTGTGCTTCACTTGCCTTGTCTTTAAAATGAGGGTGTTCTAGTTTAAATATTCACTGATTCTCCATCTTTACTTTTCCCTAGTGATAATGTTGTACTAACATATTTGTCTTTAGGTCTTTGGCTAGGGAGAAACCACTGAAAAATTGCTCAGACATCTAGTTGCTTGCATGTTTGCTGTTTGGCAAGTGGCATAATAGAGCTTTGAACAGATCTTTGCTTATGTGTAAATCTTGTAAATTGAAATGAATACATTAAGACCTGTAACAGTAAATATACAAATTAAGAAAAAATTTCCCCCTGTTCTTTGTTTTTCTACTTTTGTGTTTTTTAACAAGGAGTATTTTAGAGTTTGAAAAATTGTATTTAAAATGCTTAATAACAATTGTAAAGTAACATGCCAGTGGATTGCTATATAGACTTTATTCCTTGCTCATCTTACCACGGCCCTCTTCATAGTAGAAAACGCCAAAACGAGTATGTTTTTCGGTGTAAAGTCCACCATGTCAGGTCATTACTGTTCATATATTACCAAACAGTGGAACTGCCATTTTCCTAAGAAAGGGGAAAACAGAGCTTTCTTTGCTTGTGAGTTTCCTTTTGTTCACTTTGGATGATTTCTCCAAACCAGGCTATTCCATGTGGGGATTGGGATGCCTCTCATTCTCCTGTATTTGTACTGAGGAGACTAGGAATGAGGAATTTACTCCTCCTCCCAAGATTCTGATTGGAATTCTAAAGGTTTTAGTTAGAAGGAAATTGGAACCAGACTTTGTACTTCCTCTTCTTTCCAAGATCAGACCTCCTCAGAGGGCCTTCCTTGACCTCATACCTCATGTAGACTCCTCACACATTCTCACATCACCCTGTTTATTTTTCCCATAGCAATTTATCACAAGCTGCAATTGGCTTGTTTCTGTGTTTGCTTGTTACCATCCCACTCCTACTAAAATAAAGCATGATCTCCAGAAGAGCAGGAATCCTGTCTTGTTTCATCTTTACATTTCCTGTTTCTGTCACATAGTAGGTGCTTTAATAAATATTGTGAATGAATAAGTGAGCAAATGAATGAATAAATCAAGTTCTTTCATGCTTTAAATGAAACTGCACCTAGTAAGGGTTGTGTTAGAATATGGGTCTTTCTGCATACCCCCCACTCCGTTCCTTTTTTTTTTTCTGGAAATGTGTTCTTTCTTATCATTGTATTTATTGATCATGGTGAAGATATCTACATCCAGAAGACCTTGTATTTATCTTTGTTTTACTTAATATTTTTTCTATTGTAGTTTTTTGCCTATGTTTAAAAAAAAAAGACAGAGATCGAAGATTTCTTAAATTCTTCTTGTAGCAACTTTGTAATACTTTGATTTATGTGAATCAACATATTTGAACTTTAATATGAGAACTTGATAATTTAAAGAACAGTCCAAATTACACATCTTCAGAATTTTAGGATCATTGCCCTAAACCACCATTACTGTTTTCTTGTTACGTTCCTTTAAAGCAAAAAAGAACAAGTTTCATTTAATATTCATTAATATTCACAATTCATTCAGTACTTACAAATGCAGTCCTTCTAATGGAGGTACAGGAGGTTGTATAGTATAGAGAAAAACCTAAATACTGAGTCAGGACCTGTGTTCAGGACCAGTGCACTTTCTGTCACTAACTCATTGCCTCATTTTAGGCAGGACAGTTAACATCTCTGGGCTTTAGTTCTTTCATCTGAAATGTGAGAATATTGCATTAGATTTCTTCTCAGGTCCTTCCAGCCTAGAAATGGGTAATTGAAGTTACAGTTGTCCCTTGGTATCTGCAGGGCATTGGTTCCAGGTCCACCTCCACCTTTACCACCCCACAGCCATGGATACCAAAATCTATGGGATGCTCAAGTGCCTTATATAAAATGGCATATTATTTGCATATAACCTACACATGTCCTCCTGTGTACTTTAAACCATCTCTAGATTACTTATAATACCTAATACAATGTAAATGCTATGTAAATAGTTGCCGTGCATGGCAGATTCAAGTTTTGCTTTTTGAACTTTCTGAAATTTCTTTTTCTTAAATATTTTCTATCTGCAGTTGGTTCAGTCTGTGGATATGCAACCCACCGACTGTAATTTTATCTTGAAATTCCCATCTCCTCTGCCCCTCTACCCCCCAGAAACATTGCAGGGAGGTCATATTGGTGCTTGGGAGATGGTGGGGTTAGGCCCAGGGGTGTGCTTAAATATAAGGCATCTCTGCTGATTGTTCTCCAGGCTGTGTGGGAGTTGTGGCTGCAGGGTAGGGCATGTTACTCTTGCCCTTAAAGGACCTGGGACTTAAAGAGACAAGACTTATACACATGGTTGAGTGATATGATGTGTAAAATCAGTTGGTATAAAGTAATGTGCTGTGAGATGTGAGAGAAGGCCAAAGTGGGCTAGAGTAAGGTTATGAGGTTTTGAAATCCTTCTGGCGCAGGTAGCATTTAAGCAGATACTCTGGTCTCATTTTAGGCTATATGGAAGAGGAACTGTTCTCATCAACAGCATGCTATTATGTCATCTTTTAGGACTCTGTAATTCTTCAGTGACTACTACCAATGCAGTATTTCATGTTGTACAAAAATTCTGCGAAGAAATTTTTTTCAAGACTGCAGACTGACTGCTGCTGACTGAATGAGAGGATGTAAGGAGACATATCTGGTAAATAAAAATATTATATAACTGTAAGGTATTATTGTAAGTAGATAGGGTAGGGGGTCCCTGGAGGAAGAGAACCAGGCATGACTTTCTTGACATGAGAGAAGCCATTTTTGGCCTAAGCCATTTTGTGGTCTAAGCCTAGCCATAATGCTTGCCCTTGAACAGGTCTCAGTAATTAATGATCTTAAGGGCACAGAAGAATGCAGAAACATTCAAGCAAAGATAGTGATATCCGTTGTAATGGCTCCAAGTTCTGTTTCAGTGGTGAAGATTAGTCTGAAATGCTCAATTACCAGATCACCTGGAACCTAAGGGATGACTTTGATCTTTTCTGATCCTTCTGACTTCAATCAAATAAAGCGTGGGCTACCCAAGCCCCTTCCTGAATATGCATATACCCTTAGCTTAAAACTTCCCCAGTTTTACTGTTCTGAGAGACACGGCTTTGGGAAAGATCCCTCCTTACTTGCTGCAAATAATAATAAATCCTTCCTTCTGATCTTTGGCTTGCTTGTGTCTTCTGGCTCAACACGAACCCAGTTGTCGAGTAGCATTATTATTGTTATTGAATGAGACAGAGACTGTCTTGATTGTGGGAGATATTTCTGTGATTAGTGGGAAATAAATTTTGTGTTTGGGGACTGGTTTCTGGGAGGGACGTAAGAGCTAATCAGGAGTTTTATTTGGGTCTGGTAAAACATCCCCTGTATTCACTCAGGTTACTAAGATTGTTAAGAATTACTGGCATTGCTGTGTAAGTACCTGATACTAATAATAAATGTTAACATTTATTGACATTAGTAGTATGAAGTGTCATTTATCCTCACCAGTATTACATAGGTACTTTTGTCTCCATGATGTAAGTGAGGACATTAGGGTATAGGAAGATAAAATAACTTGTTTAAAGTATTTTGCGGGCCTCTCACTGTTGTGGCCTTCTCCCATTGCGGAGCACAGGCTCCGGACGTGCAGGCTTAGCTGCCATGGCTCACGGGCCTAGCTGCTCTGCGGCATGTGGGATTTTCCCGGACCGGGGCACGAACCCACGTCCCCTGCATTGGCAGGTGGACTCTCAACCACTGCGCCACCAGGGAAGCCCTTGGTTAAGGTTTTAAAGATAGAATATAGTCACCCCTTTGTATCTGCGGGTTCTGCATCTGTGGATTCGACCGTGGATTGAAAATATTGAAAAAAAAATGCCAGAAAGTTCCAAAAAGCAAAACTTGAATTTGCTACTATTTATATAACATTTACATTGTATTAGGTATTATTAGTAAACTAGAAATGATTTAAAGTATATAGGAGGATGTGCATACATTATATGCAAATACTATGCCACTTTATATGAGGGACTTGAGTATCTGTGGATTTTGGTATCTGCTGGGGGTCTTGGAACCAGTCCCCTGCAGATACTGAGGGAGGATTGTACTGTACATAATTTCATATGGAGATTGATAGAGAGTTCTTTGAGGCTGGAGGTGGGGTAGGAGTGGGAGTGCTACTTTTTGAAGAGGTGACATTTGAGCTAAATACTAAAGGATGAAAAGGAATAAGCCATGGGGAGAGCATTTGAAGCAGGGGAATAGCAGTTGTATTGACCCTGAGTTCAGAAAGAATTTGGTGTGTTTCGCCTAGCTGGGCTGTAGCACAGTGAGCAAGAGGGAAGTGCTGTGAGATTAGGACAGACAGAGATAAGGGTAGAAGTCAGCTATGCAGAACCTTTGGGATTGTGGTCGTGTTGCTGAACACAAGTTTGTATGCCTGATGAACAGTGAGGCCAAACTAACCAATGTGAGTTCAGAGCTAGGAAAGGTTTATTGCAAGGACCATGCAAGGAGAATGGGCAGCTCCTGCTCAAAAACCCTGAACTCCGGAATCTTGTGCTTATCACTATTGTATCTTTCTTTTTTTTTTTTTTTGGTGGTATACGGTCCTCTCACTGTTGTGGCCTCTCCCATTGCGGAGCACAGGCTCCGGATGCACAGGCCCAGCGGCCATGGCTCATGGGCCCAGCCGCTCATGGCATGTGGGATCTTCCCGGACCAGGGCACAAACCCGTGTCCCCTGCATTGGCAGGTGGACTCTCAACCACTGCGCCACCAGGGAAGCCCTATTGTATCTTTTTAAAAAAAATTTATTTATTTTTGGCTGCTTTGGTTCTTCATTGCCGTGTGTGGCTTTCTCTAGTTGCAGCAAGCGGGGCCTACTCTTTGTCGCAGTGCGTGGACTTCTCATTGCAGTGGCTTCTCATTGCGGAGCACTGGCTCTGTACGCATGGGTTTAAGTAGTTGTGGCATGCAGGCTCTGTAGTTATGACTCACGGGCTCTAGAGTGAAGGCTCAGTAGTTGCGGCGCACGGGCTTAGCTGCTTTGTGGCACGTGGGATTTTCCCAGACCACGGCTCGAACCTGTGTCCCCTGCATTGGCAGGGGGATTCTTAACCACTGCACTACCAGGGAAGCCCGTCAGTATTGTATCTTGACTGCTCCTCCTTTGTTTCTGCATTCCCTGCCTTTTGTGAGTATCTGTTTGAATCTGCCCTTTGGAATGCAGGGGAGGCCTAGGAGGCTGCAGCCTTTTCCCTACAAATAGGAAACGGGGAGGGGGGGGACATGTAAAGACATTTGTACCGGGGAGGACCCCACAGGATCCTGCTTGGTTTCAGTAAATAGTTTTTTAATTTTATTCTAAGTACAGTGGGAAACTGTTAAAGAGTTTTTTATTGTAATTAATTTTTATTGAAGTGTAGTTGATTAACTATGTTGTGTTAGTTTCTGCTGTACAGCAAAGTGAACCAGTTATACATATATCCACTCTTTTTTAGATTCTTTTCCCATGTAGATCATTACAGAGTATTGAGTAGAGTTCCCTGTGCTATATAGTAGGTTCTTATTAGTCACCTATTTTATACATAGTAGTGTATATATGTCAATCCCAGTCTCCCAATTTATCCCTCCCCTCCTTTCCCCCTTGGTAACCATAAGTTTGTTTCCTACATCTGTGACTATTTCTGTTTTGTAAATAAATTCACTTGTACCAATTTTTTAGATTCCACATATAAGTGATACCACATGATATTTGTCTTTCTCTGTCTGACTTACTTCACTCAGTATGACAATCTCTAGGTCCATCCATGTTGCTGCATATGGCATTATTTCATTCTTTTTTGTGGCTGAGTAATATTCCACTGTATATATGTACCACATCTTGATGGACATTTAGGTTGCTTCCATGTCCTGGCTATTGTAAATAGTGCTGCAGTGAACATTGGGGTGCATGTATCTTTTTGAATTATGTTTTTCTCTGGATATATATGCCCAAGAGTGGGATTGCTGGATCATATGGTAGTTTTATTTTTAGTTTTTTAAGGAACCTCCATACTGTTCTCCATAGTGTGTTGAAGGGTTGTGTATGGTAAAATATGTAATATAAAATGTACCTTTTTAACCATTTTTAACTGTACAGTTCAGTAGCATTAAGTACTTTCACGTTCTTGTGCAAGCATTGATGTTGGCAGGTGAGAGGACCTTGGTCCTTGTCCTCTCCACAAAGAGACGTTGTAAAGCAGGCACAGAGTTTATTGGAGGCACTGTATGTGCAAAGAGAACAAAGAAGCAGCTTATTTAGAGCAGAAGCAAAGTGGAAATACACACCCAGAGAAGAGTGTGGCTATCCTCCCTAATGAGGAGTGCACCAGAAAGGTGATTTAAATTCCTTACATGGGGCAGTTCTTCAGAGTTTTTGTTTTCCTCTGGCCAATTATCTTGTCTATTGTCCCACATCTGACCTGTCCCAAGGCACTATCCAATATGTGTGTGCATCTTTTAGCCAAGATGGATTCCAGCATGGAGGCCTCTGGGAAAATTTGACAGCACATATTATGGGGGTAGTGCCCCCTCCCTTTTGACCCCTGAGGAGCCTTCCTGTGTGCATGCAGCAGGGGAGGTCTCCTTGACCTCAGTAGTGATAGATGTGGTCATCTTATCTCTTTACTCCAGCAGAGCTCAGCTTCTGCCATTAACTCTTTTACCTTGAAGTGTCAGGGAAAACAAACTACAATTTACTCTGCTTGACAAACTCCAGCTGCTCAGCCCAGGAGCCCATCTACCTCCTACCTCACCTTCACTGCTGTACATCTCCAGAACTTTTTCTTCATCCCAAAGTAAAACTCTGTACTCTAAATTTTATTTTTGTTTTCTTGGGGTTTTTTTTTGTGCTGTGCCACACGTCATGTGGGATCTTAGTTCCCCGACCAGGGATCCAGCCTGGCCCCCTGCAGTGGAAGTACGGAGTCATAACCACTGGACTGCCAGGGAAGTCCCTGTACTCTAAACTTTAAACTATAACTCTCCATTCTCTCATCCCCCTAGCCACTGGTATCTACCTTTCTACTTTCTATCTCTGTATCTAACTCTTCTGGGTTCCTATGTAAGTGGCATCATATAATATTTGTATTTTTGTGTCTAGCTTCTTTAACTTAGTATCAATATAATATCTTTAAGTTTCATCCATGTTGTACCTTGTATCAGAATTTTATTATCTTTTAAAACTGAATAGTATTTCACTGTATATAATATATGTATATATACCACATTTTGTTTATCTGTTCATCTGTTGTTTCCACCTTGCAGTGCTTCAGTGAACATGGGTGTACAAGTTCCTCTTTGAGTTCCTGCTTTAGAAACTGAGCAGGACCCTGTGGGGCCCACCTGGGTACAGAAGCCCTTCCATTTCCCCCTTTTCTTACTTATGGGGTAAAGACTTCAGCCTCTTAGACTTCCTTGAATTTTGAAGGGCAGATTCAAACAGTTGCTAATCAGGGAAGTAAGGGTATGCAGAGACAAAGTAGAAACAATCAAGAAACTGTACTGCAGCAATTAAAGCAGTATCCTGGTTCCTCATTAAGGAATATACATAATATCTTTGAATTTTTCTGCAGGAACTAAGGTCCCCACTCAGGTGGCGGACAGTTAACTTCAGGTTGAGCGCAAGATTCCTGGAACACCACCCTGTTAACCTCACCACCAACTGATCAGAAGAAAGTCACACCCTCTGCAGCCCTCACCCCAAATTTTGCCTATAAAAACTTTTTCCTGAAAATCATCGTGGAGTTCAAGATTTTTGAACACGAGCCGCCCATTCTCCTTGCTTGGTCCTATGATAAACCTTTCTTTGCTCCACACTCCCGCATTTTGGTTTGTTTGTCCTTGCTGTGCATTGGATACATGAACTTGTGTTCTATAACACTTTGAGTTCTTTTGTAGTTATACCCAGAAGTGGAATAGCTGGGTCAAATGGTAATTCTGGGGCTTCCCTGGTGGCACAGTGGTTGAGAGCCCAACTGCTGATGCAGGGGACACGGGTTCATTGCCCCGGTCTGGGAAGATCCCACATGCCGCGGAGCAGCTGGGCCTTCGAGTCTGGAGCCTGTGCTCCACAATGGGAGAGGCCACACCAGTGAGAGGCCCACGTACTGCAAAAAAAAAAAAGGTAATTCTGTGTTTAATTTTTTTTTTTTTTTTTGTGGTACGCGGGCCTCTCACTGTCGTGGCCTCTCCCGTTGCGGAGCACAGGCTCCGGACGCGCAGGCTCAGTGGCCATGGCTCATGGGCCTAGCCGCTCCGCGGCATGTGGGATCTTCCCGGACCGGGGCACGAACCCGTGGCCCGAACCCGTGGCCCCTGCATTGGCAGGCGGATTCTCAACCACTGCACCACCAGGGAAGCCCATGTGTTTAATTTTTTTAAGAATTGCCATACTGTTTTCCACAGCACCTGCACCATTTTGTATTCCCAACAGCAATGTGTAAGAGTTCAATTTCTGCACAACTGTACTAACAGTTGTTTTTCATTTTGTTTTTTTAATAATTGCTGTAGGGGAAGGAAAAAACCTTTTCATCTACCTTCTTAGGTTCAGTGTCCAGGGCTCTGCAAACTAAACTGACAAAAGATCGATTAACAGGAGAAAAAGGTTTATTTCATATGCAAATGGTGGGCATCATAGAAATGAAATGAAAGCTCCAAAGAAGCAGTTAGTGCTGAGAGCTTATATAGCATTTAAACAAAAAGCTGTAAATTGTGGAAATGTGACAAGACAAAGGAAAAGGAGTTTGAGCTTCTGGAGGTAGTAAATTGTGGGTAGGTGAATAAATGGGGGAAACTAATGGAAGATAAGGTTTGTTTTAGTAGGGTGTGTTTGTTCAGATTTATCTCAGCATCTGTGCCTTGTCTCCTGTGATAAGAATGTTTTCACCTTTCTCATAGGTAATTCATGTCTTGCTTTTACGTAGAAAAGGGGAGTACAGGGAGGCCTTCCTGCATCTGCTATTTCTCAGTTATCTTCAGCTCAAAATAATCCTTATACCAAAGTGGCATATTTTGGGTTGGCATGTTCTGATGCCCTTCATAGCCATCCTGATGGGTGTGAAGTGGTATTTCATTGTGGTTTTAATTTGCATTTCCCTAAGGATTAGTGATTTGAGCGTCTTTTCATGTGCTTATTGACAATTTGCATATCTCCTTTGGAGGAATTTAAATTGTGACTATTCAAATCATGACTTGTTTTGCTCTAAAGACTGTGGCTTGAAGTGGGGTTGGAGAGGAATCTGGGAAACCACTTGAGAAGCAACTGCAGGAATTCAACTGGAGATGATGGTACTTGGACGACACTCCATTGCCCTTCTTTAGATCTAGGCCTCTACAGATACTTCATTTTAAGTGTGTCTCCTCTCCTTAATTCTTCTACCTTTGGCCCACATGGTCTGTAATTTCTTTTTTTTTTTTTTTTCCCTTAAATATTTAGTAGGTATGTGACCTACTTGTTTTATTTACTTTAATTAAATTAATTTATTATTACTTTTTTATTGGGATATAGTTGTTTTACAATGTTGTGTTAGTTTCTACTGTACAGTGAAGTGGAGTTCCCTGTGCTATACAGCAGGTTCTTATTAGTTATCTGTTTTATACATTTTAGTGTATATATGTCAATCCCAATCTGCCAATTCATCCCCCCACCTCGCTTTTCCCTCTTGGTGTCCATACGTTTGTTCTCTACATCTGTGTCTCTATTTCGGTGTGTAATTTATTTTGTAATTTCTGCAGTTGGATTGATCTTGGATGGCCTTAGCCTGCAGTGGCCTGAAGCAGGATTTCAGTTCCTGGCCAGAGATTGAGGTCGCGCAGCGGCAGTGAGAGAGCTAAATCCTAGCCACTGGACCACCAGGGACCAGTGGCCAGTGACAAGGCCCTGGCCTGTCAGCTGTGTAGAAATGAATTTCCACATAGAGATGGAAAGTAGTGAATCAAGTGTTTATTAGGAAGAAAAAGAGTATAGTACGTGTGGATAGACACATGGGTGGGCTCAGAGAGAGAGTCATGCCCTTGTGGCAGTTTGAATCACTTTTATGGGGTATTTCTTCTGAGTTTCCTTTGGCCAGTCATCTTGCTTTGCTTGGTTCTGAGTCCGTATTAGGTATATCTCAGGGTCCTCCCCTGTGTGCATGCACATCTCTTAGCCAAGGTGGATTCTAGCTAAGAACCTATGGGTAGTTGATATCACTTACTATGGGGTGGTGTCCCCTCCCTTTTTGACCTCCAAGGAGCCTTTCTGCTCATGTGTAGTCAGGGAGGTCTCCTTGACTTTGAGAATGAGGAATATGTGGTCTTTTATCCCTTATCTGGGCAGGGCCCAGCCTCCTTCATCATCCTGCTTTTATGGAGTTTCTGTCCACAGGGCAGAAACTGTTCATCCTGGGGCCCATCTGTCTCCCACCTCAGGATGAGAAATTTCCCCTGGGAATCCTAAAAATATTCAGAAGTCTCTCTTAGGTCAAAATAATAATGATGATGAAGGTGATAAATTTACCGAACCAAAACTTGGGTCCGCTGGTGAGCAGTAAAGCCAAGCCAGTCTGCCGACACTGGGTTGTTGGAAGCGGAAGCACAGTGTTTATTGTAAGGCGCCATAGAAGGAGTCTGGGGCAGCTAATACACAAAAGGCCTGTTTTCAGGGAGAAGTTTGTTTGTTTGTTTGTTTTTTTAAAGACATGGAGGATTTTTTTTTTAATTAATTAATTAATTTTTGGCTGTGTTGGGTCACTGTTGCAGTGCACGGGCTTCTCGTTGCTGTGGCTTCTCTTGTTGCAGAGCATGGCTAGGCACGTGGGCTCAGTAGTTGTGGCTCGCGGGCCCTAGAGCGTGGGCTCAGTAATTGTGGCGCACGGGTTTAGTTGCTCCGCGGCATGTGGGATCTTCCCAGACCAGGGCTGAAACCCATGTCCCCTCCATTGACAGGCGGATTCTTAACCACTGTGCCATCAGGGAAACCCAGGGAGAAGTTTTTATAGGCAAAATTTAGGGTGAGAGCTGTGTGGTGTGTGACTTCTTTGGACTGGTTGGAGGTGAGGTAACAGGGTGGTCTTCCAGGAATTCTGTGCTCAGACTGAAGTTACTGTCTTCCAACTGGGTGGTGACTTTAGTTCCTGAAGAAGAACTCAGAGGTGTGTTATGTTCATTCCTTGGGGAGGAACCAGGACCTTGCCCTGTTACTGCACTAGGGTTTCTTGACGGCTCCTTTGTTTCTGCTTTCTCTCACTTCCCTAGTGAGCAACTGTTTGAATATGCCGTTTGGAACTCAGGGAGGGGCTAGGAGGCTGAATGAAGCCTATTTCTTAAAAACAAGAAACAGGACACAGAAAGGATTTGTACCCAGGAGGCCCACACAGGGTCTTGCTCCGTTTCAATAATAATTTTATTTTTGCCTTTAAAAACTTCAGTTGTTACTTGGGACATACTTGAAGTTTTATTTTTTTAATTGATTAATAGGAAATTAATATAGTGGCCTAGAAGTTAGGATTTAAAAGTTTTTGGATTTTATACTATTTTGGTGGAGGAAGAACTGTAATAAATAATCTGCTGGATGGTAGCCATAAATTCTCAGTGACAGTGTAGGCCTTTTAGGCTTCTAGTTACTATCTCCATCCTGATCTAGGTGGCCTTCCAGGAGCTGGACCAGTACTTGAAACAACAAAGAAAAACTGGGGAGGTTCAAAGTGCATGTTATGTGCCATTTGCAACTTTGAACATTGCACAGAAAGGAGAGATTTTGAACTTTCCCTTTTCTTTCTCCTTCCTAAAGATTGAGTCTAAGAATTATTTCTCTTTAAAGCACTAACGTACATTACCTTTAGTTGCTAAAGAATTCAAAAACTTCTTGTCTGCTTTTTTTCTATATGAAACCACAGATATATCTCTTAGAGAACAGAACAGTGTATTCATGTTAATCCTAGGGACTGAAGTGGTCCCAGTGGAAATTGCTTTCTGTTCAGTCCACCCCCACCCCTGCCTAGTAAATGCAGGACCTAGCCCACCCTGGCAAGAATGACTTGTGTTCCAGCAGAGATCCCTTGTTTTCTCTCTCTCTGACCCCTTCCCCTTCAAAGTCATTATAGGTGGGTACAGGTAGGAATCCTGTGTCATACCTAATGAACTGACTTGTAACATTGAAATTAGTGGCCCTTCCTGTAGCTATTATTGCTGTTTCATGAAGCATTTTGCGATTTGGACAAACTTTGCTGCACGTTGGAATAAAATAGGGCTCTTCAAAAAATACTGATGCCTGGCTCTGAGCTCCAGGCATTCTAATTTAATTGATATGGGGTGTGACCCAGCATCCGGATTAAAAAAAAAAACACAACAAAACTCTCCAGGCGGTTTTAATGTGAAGCATTCCCTGAGAAGAGACCAAAGGCAGAATTGTATCCTTTTTGGAATTTTAGTCACCTCTGCTGGACTTGCTTGGAATTGCTTGTGGAAGTGAATCCTTAGGTAGAACAGTTTTCAGCTTGTCTTGTGTCACAGCAGAGAATCCTTATGGGCCATTGAACTTCTCAGCTCTTTGTCAGGCATAAGCTGGCTCTGGGCCATCTTTTCAATTTAGGGAAGGCTCCAGGCTATCCTTTCTTCCTGGTGGCTCCTACACTCACTTTATTTCTTGGTGTCCTTTTGTAGTTCCCTAATATCGCATGAGGTTAATTGCTCCCAACTTCTTACCTCTTTGCTATTCCCAAAGACAAACCCTTTTCATAGTACATATTTTACTCATTCATCTCCACAGGAAAACATATAAGGAACACAAGCAAGTTATTGATATAAAGCATATAAATTTCTTACTGTAGAGTCCCTATAAAAGTTCCTGACTTCCTTCTGCGATGGCCTGCTTTAATTTTGTTGAGGGCAGTGGTGAGCAGACACATTCCATATAGAGTCAAGCCTATGAAGACCTTTCATGAAAGCCTCTTTTCTGAATGTGATGGTACAGTTGGGTAATATACAGTCAATATAGAGCAATAAGGGGCTCTTTATTTAATGTTTGCAGGTTAGATCTTTGGGTCCCTCACACGGAGAAAAACTAGGTTTCAACTAGGCCTCCTTGTTCGCTGGGATTTATTACTTTGGGGGCATATCCTCCTCAGCTGTGCTTCTGCCTTGTCCACTACCAGTGTTTTCTCTCTGTGTCTGGTTTTGGTACTGCCACTCACCCGTTAAGCAAAGTTTGTGTTCATAATGATGAGCAGCCTGTCATTCTTAATCTTGTACCTACTTGGAAGGATTTTACCTCTTACCGTCAGGCTCTCTGTTTGACTATTTTCCTCCACTAGGCACCCCTGCTTCCTTACCCACAAATCTCCTGTTGTCTGCCTAATGCCATTTACAGTTTGGAGAGTTGTCACTTCTGTAGACTTTTGTAAAACCTACGAGTTCTAATAGGACTGGGTTTAAGGACCCTTTTAAAGGAAAGGAGAGACCCTGAATAGAGATGGCAATTCCAAATTTGTGGACTTATAGCCCTTGCCAAATTTTGGGCAAGTGAAGTCAGTGGACCTGGCTAAAAATCTTAGGCAGGCTAACCACTCAAACAAAGCCTTAATTTAATCATCTCTAAAGTGGGAATAACAACAACATTTTTCTTTTGAGGTTATGCAAATATTAAATGAAGTAACCTTTGTGAGGTGTTTATTTTCAGAGCTGGGCCCATGAAAAGGACTCAGCACTCTTTCACCGCTGCAGTTTCTGCTACTCCTGTTTTACTGCCCTTGCTGTAAAAGAGGGGCTGTGGTTAAGAGCCAGGGAGGTGGTTAAGAGCCTGAGCTTTGAATTCTCTCTCTCACAGTATCTAGTTGTTGGACCTTGGGCAAGTTATTTAATGTCTCTTCGCTTCAGTGTTTTCATCTGTTTAAGTGAGAATATTAGTGTGGGATGTTGTGAAGATTAAATAAGTTAATTCATGTAAGGAGCTTAGAGCAGAGTCTGGTAAAGTAAGTGATTGTAGTAATGATTGTTGATGTTATTTAATTGAAGTACGCTCTGTCCTTCTGGTTTTCAGTCTCTTCCTTTTTGGCCTTGGATAGGTATAGTAACCTAGAGCTTTCTCAGCTGTCTTTTTTTTTTTTTTGCGGTACGCGGGCCTCTCACTGTCGTGGCCTCTCCTGTTGCAGAGCACACGCTCTGGACGCGCAGGCTCAGCGGCATGTGGGATCTTCCCGGACCGGGGCATGAACCCGTGTCCCCTGCATCGGCAGGCGGACTCTCAACCACTGTGCTACCAGGGAAGCCCTTAGCTGTCATTTTAACCTTCATTTGCCAAAATACCTTCAAGTCTATGTTCTCAATGCTCTGGTGATGTCACTTTTCTGGCTTTGTTGTCATGCCACCTTTAGAACCCTGTTCTGACTGCTTCAGGACAGATTCCCAGTTGATTTTTTTTTTTTTTTTTGGTGGTGGTACACGGGCCTCTCACTGCTGTGGCCTCTCCCGTTGTGGAGCACAGGCTCCGGACGCGCAGGCCCAGCGGCCATGGCTCACGGGCTTAGTTGCCCCGCGGCATGTGGGATCTTCCCGGACCAGGGCACGAACCCGTGTCCCCTGCATCCGCAGGCGGATTCTCAACCACTGCGCCACCAGGGAATCCCCCCAGTTGATTTTTACGCTGGGTGTTGGGTCAGATAATCTAGCACTCAGGTCAAACTTGAAAAGACATAGGAGCCTGTAAAGATTTATAAAAGAATACATTTAAGGGCTTCCCTGGTGGCGCAGTGGTTGAGAATCCGCCTGCCGATGCAGGGGACACGGGTTCGTGCCCCGGTCCGGGAAGATCCCACATGCCGCGGAGCGGGTGGGCCCGTGAGCCATGGCCGCTGAGTCTGCGCGTCTGGAGCCTGTGCTTCGCAACGGGAGAGGCCACAACAGTGAGAGGCCCGCATATCACACGCAAAAAAAAAAAAAAAAAAAAAAAAAAAGAATACATTTAATATACATGTATCAAAGAATGTTTTAAAATTTTGCTTGAGAATCCAGAATTTCTACTTTCTGAACTCAAATGTAAAAATCTTTGTAGAAAAAGATATTAGGTAACGTTTACCTTACTTTGCTAAGCAAAGTTTAGTAAAATCCAGTATTGATATTAATGTTTTTGTTTCAATGAGATCTGAGGGGATTTATTGTGTGCATGGTAACTAAAGAAAAAAGCAGAAGTGGAAGAAAATTAGAAAATGAGTTAATTCCTAATTTTTAATACTGTTATTAGTTTACCATAGTAATTAATATACCCAGTTAGTGGTGTAGTCATGCTTGTAGTGAGGTTTGGCAGGATGAGTACACTTCAACAAGAGTAGATTGGTGTTCTTCAGACCTTGGAGCTCCAGGATTTATTAGACACATGTGGGGGACTAGGTAGCCGGGTGGGGGAAAGTAAGAGTGGCATTTTCTGAACAAGAATTGGCAGGGCAGGAGGTCCCCCACTTACAGATACCTCAACACACATGCATATGCTAGAGAAGCTTTGATTGTAAGTATTTTGTGTTTTGATATTTTGTGTAAGATTATTGCGTAAATACTTTCTTATTTTATTTTATTTTTTTGTGGTACGCGGGCCTCTCACTGTTGTGGCCTCTCCCGTTGCGGAGCGCAGGCTCAGAGGCCATTGCTCACGGGCCCAGCCCCTCCACGGCATGTGGGATCTTCCCGTACCGGGGCACGAACCCATGTCCCCCACATCGGCAGGCGGGCTCTCAACCACTGCGCCACCAGGGAAGCCCTCTTATTTTATTTTAAAAAAAGGTTTGAAAGCACCTATGCTTGAAAGCAAATTGCTAGGGCAAAACATGGTTTTCCTACTGCCTAGCATATATGCTGGCTCATAAATATGTGCTGAAAATGATTGAGTGCTTCACCTTTATTGATACTGTAGTCATTTCTAGTCTTATTATCCTCAGACTAGATTTTTTTAGTTCACTGATTATACCCTATTAAGTGGGTTAGAATTAGTATGTTTTATTTGACCATACTACTCTAGGAAGTTAAAAAGTTCTTAAGATTATTTTCATTAAGCTGTTAAATGCACTTTTTGACTCCAGGTATATTTCTTCCTAAAGAATTTTACTCCATTAGACGTAATTGAAGAGTTTTCTTCACTGGACACTTTGGTGATACATGCACATTGTTACTGTCCAGGTGTTTGAAGATTCCATGATTGTCATTACCTTTCTCTTTTTTTAAAAAACTGAAGTATAACCTTTCAATTTTTCCTTAAATTATAAAAATTGTAAAATTTTATAAATTCTAAAAATACCTGCATTTTTTAAAATTTAGAATTGTAAATGGTAAATTTGGAAAGGTACAAAAAATTTCTACCTGTTTTAGCACATGTCATATCTGGTATAAAGTTAAAAGTGTGAACTTAGAAATTACAACTTATTTTTCATCTTAGATTGGATGCTTTTTAAGATTATCTCATTGCTATTAGTAGTATTTTCTAGTGACATTTTCAAATACTGGCATTCTTATTTATATTGTGGTTTTTTTTTTTTTTTTTTTTTTTTTTTTTTTTTTAAGTCAGACAGCCTTTTGCATCTTCTAGTCTGTTTCACCTTTCTTATTTCTTACTTTCATTTTGGCATCAACCTCTTTTTTCTTTTTAAAGGAGGAGGAGGAGGAATTGCTTTTACACATTTAGGTTGGTGACCTGTATTTGAATGGGCTGAGATCTGCTATAAATATTATATATCCATAATTTTACTTACAAATGATAAATCATTCAAAGAATTTTGTGACCATGGTGGCATTTCTTTGAGGTAGTTTTAATGAATTGACATTTATTTCTAGTTTAAATTGTTGAAGAGCTGTGTAAATGGAGCTGATAAAAGACCCGGAAGCTTATTTAGTGGTAGAGAAAGTTATCAAAGAAGATGATACAGTTCCAAATAAAAACTGTTTATAGAATCTCTTCTTATCTATCATTGTCTATTCTGTTACTGATGTAGGTTAAGACTAATCACCTTTTTTCTTCTCAATTTTACAGAGTTAATTGAGAGTTGGAGGCAACCTTGCTGAAGAGGAAGAATATACATTAGAGGAGGAGATTTTTTTCTTCTTTCAAAAGTCTTGATTGTTTGGTGGCTTGCCTCTAGTTACCATTTTTCAGTTGAGTCTGTTTGCTTCATCAGAAATGATTTTTACAATCTCAAGAAAAAATATGTCCCAGAAATTGAGTTTACTGTTGCTTATATTTGGACTCATTTGGGGATTGATGTTACTGCACTATACTTTTCAACAACCAAGACATCAAAGCAGTGTCAAGTTACGTGAACAAATACTAGATTTAAGCAAAAGATATGTTAAAGCTCTAGCAGAGGAAAATAAGAACACAGTGGATGTCGAGAATGGCGCTTCTATGGCAGGATATGGTAAGATAACGGTAGAATATTCCTAGTTTTCTCCACTTCATCCTGTCCCCATTTAAAGATTGTTATGGAAATCCAACTCACTGCTTCATGCACAGGTGTTCCCAAAGTAATTTTATCTTGACTTTTTATTATGAAAAATTTCAAATGTACTGAAAAAGAGAAACATAAATACCCATACATCCATCATTTAGATTTCAACAGTTTTAACATCTTGCAATATTTGTTTTCTCCAATTTTTGGAGAATATTTAAATTAAAAATTGTGACATTTCACTGCCAGATATTTCCATATGTATCTCTAAAATAATGACTTTTTTCTACATAATCAGTATTTTTATTGATGTTTCATTGTGTAGATATGATTGAATCATTAGCCACTTGGTTGAACTCAATTTCCCAGTCTCCCCTGCCTCCCCCAACTGAAAAGCCCTAACCCTCTAATCGCAAGGTTGGTCTTTTTGACATGGGGAACTCCCATTCTGAGTTATCTCAGCACAAACTATCTAGGGGCCCACCATGAATAACAAAGACAATCAGTCTGGAACTTCCAGGCATTTAGAGGTTACCTCCCAGGAATTTGGGACAAAGGCCAGCCAAATTCTTTATTACATAGTATCAGTGTCTTTTTTTTTGGTATAAATATATTTAGGTCTTTTCTCTTGAGCTGGTCAGATTCTCTAGAGAAGGACTTACAGTCGCTTTCAGGATGTATATGCCTCCAAGTGTGTGGGATCTGAATGGGAGGAAAAGGGTGGGAGAGCAGGGGTAGTTTACCTCAGCACTCACTAAGTGAATTTCACTTACTCCCCCAGTTTTCAGTTTGCTGCCCAGGACCTTAAATGTTTTACTGGCTTCCAAAAACACATCTCAGATTTTCTGCAATGAATGGTGGAGGGGCTGTTGTCTAGTTTGGAGTGGTAAAGAAAGTTGATAAATCAAATTGCTTTATAGATAAATTTTCACCCAGTCCTTCTGTTTTTGGTCCCCTTTTCACCCTGTTTTCATTGGTACCTGGTGCAGCTATTTCTGGGCCTTTTAGGGGTGGGCTTCTGTGGAGAAAAATGAATTGCTCTTTGATTTTTCTTATTTTTTTCAATTTCTTTTTGGTTTCTCTTTTAATATCCAGCTTTTTCAGGTCTGCTAAATCAGTTAACACTCATCCATATGCTTTCCAGCTTCTGGAGTTCTGTTGCTGTTGTCTCCTCTCTTGCTATCTTTGTTTTGGCCCCATGGATTTATGCTTTAAAAAAAAAAGAGAAAAAAACACCTTTACTCTTTTGGTAGGGTAGCCACAGTCAGCAGAGGTTAAGTGCCTTGGTTGAGTTTATCATCTTTATCTGGGAATGCCCAAGACACTTTCTGTTTTTTCTTCTCCCACTTATGATGGTGTCTTTGAAGTAATGAGGGTTAGTCTGCATTGGCTCTTAAGAATCAAATATCGATGACTAGAGATGAAGGAGTTGGTGTAAACGGAGATGGAGGTACTTGTGTCAGATACACATGTAGATGTTGTATTGTCTTTCTGCTTAGTCCAAGGACACTGATAGAAACAATGAAGAAGCAATTCTTTTGGAACAAGAGGAGTACTTGGAAAAAGATTCTTTCGACTTGAACAAAATAACTGTGATATTTTAAAAGGTAGCTGTTCTGTGCTGCTCAGCTGTGTATAACAACTCAGTTTTAAAAGCAAAATGAGACTCATACATACATGGTATCCTATAAACTGTATTTTAAAATTTAATGTATGATGGAGATATTTCCATATCAGTGAATATATGCCTGCATCATTTAATGGCCACATGGTATTTAACCAATTCTCTGAAATGTTTTTTGCTTATTTCTGATTATAAAAAAATTATTATAAGCATTCAAATATTATAGAAATGTACAACATAGATAAGTACAAGAGCAGAGAGAGAGAATGTCAGTTAATTTGGCATATATTGGGGATAGCACATTTTTCTTATAGGGCTAAATAGTAAATATTTTCAACTTTGTGGGTCATGTGGTCTCTTTTTCAATAAATGAACATGGCTGTGTTCCAGTAAAACTTTTTTACAAAGACAGGCAGCCAACCAGCCGTAGTTTGCAGACACATTGTTCGTCAAGCACATTGTTTTATTTTGAAAATGGGATTGTACTATATATACTAGTTTGCAGCTTATTTGTTTTCACTTAATTGTAGATATCTTTCCATGTTATTACAGACAGGTCTGTCTCATCTTTTTAATGACTTAACATTGTTTCATTTTATAAATATTCCTTATTTTCTACTTATTCTGTAGTAATGGATAATTTTTGCTAACCTTGTGTGCTGGATTTAGTGCTGTGATATATGTGTGTCTGTGTATATGAAGTATATGTGTGAGTGACACATGTGTGGGCATTTTATGTTTGTGTGAATGTTTCAGAAGGATAGATTTCCTCAAGGTGGAATTTTTTGGCTGAAGGTATGCATGTTAAATTTAATAGACACTTGTCAGATTGCCCTCCATGGTGGCTCTACCGGCCTACTACCATTCTCTCAGCAGAGCGAAAGTGCCAGTTTCTTTGTTTCTTTTTTAAAAAAATAGATTTATTTATTTATTTATTTATGGCTGCATTAGGTCTTCATTGCTGCGCTCGGGCTTTCTCTAGTTGTGGCGAATGGGGGCTACTCTTTGTTGCGGTGCTCAGGCTTCTCACTGCAGTGGCTTCTCTTGGGGAGCTCAGTTCTAGCCGTGTGGGCTTCAGTAGTTGTGGCTCGCAGGCTCTAGAGCGCATGCTCAGTAGTTGTGGCGCACGGGCTTAGTTGCTCTGCAGCATGTGGGATCTTCCTGGACCAGGGCTCAAACCCGTGTTCCCTGCATTGGCAGGCAGATTCTTAACTATTGCACCACCAGGGAAGTCCGAAAGTGCCAGTTTCTCCCCACTATACCAATTCTATTTAATTTTAAATGGCTTACAATTGTTTGCTTTTGCATTTCTTTGTTTACAGGAGAGGTTGGAAGATTTTCTTGTTTGTTGGCTATTTGTATTTCTTGTACGTGAGAATGAATTGTTTGTATCCTTTGTCAGTTTTTCTGCTGGGAAATTTCTTAATTGACTGATCTTTTATAAAGATATTCATGCTGTCAGTATACATAGCAAATGTTTTTCCTCTGATTTTTCAGTTGTCTAACAACTTGGTATATTGTTTTTAAAAATCTGTGTGGTAAAACATGTCCATCATTTTTTATGGTTTAGTTATATGCTTAAAATGTTTCTTCCAAAACTTACTTTCTAATATATTACTTTTTTCCCTTTTTTAACATTTATTTCTGTAATATAGTTGAGATTTCTGATGGAAGCAGTAAGAGATGCAGGGTCTTTTTTCCAAACTAGGTAGCCAGTTATTTCAGTTTCATTACTTAAATTCTATCCTTTCCTCCATTAATTTGGAATGACAATAAGATGGGAATTTCATGAGTTCTGGAGAACTTGAACTTTCAGCCATCTATAAAAACCATTTCTTTCATTGCTACTATACAAAAAGGCTAGTCCATCAAAAATATTTATTGAATGGTCTTCCCTTGAGCTATTTAACCTGATTTTCCTAGTTGGTAAAATAAACATAAGCTAATATATTTTTTTAAATGCTAGTCTACAATGAATTGTTACTATTGCAAAGGCCATGAACAAATCAATTCAACTCTAAAGATTACTGTCTGTAAATCTTGAGCAGTAACTTGTGCTTTCTCTTTAAGATAACATTTCTAACTGTCTTATGTCTTATTCTCAGCATTCTTAGTTTTCCCTAAGAAAAAAAGATTTTTGTTTCTTCCCATGTAACATCTCTTTTGGATTCTGGGGTTTGTCTAGAACAATGAATTGGGGGTTCTTGTTCTGATGCCCAGTGACTGTTATAGAACACATTGCAGTTGACACATGGTTTCCTACACCTGAGTGTACAGCAACACCAGTCTTTTAACACCTCAGGCTTTCCCATTTGCAGTCTGACCCTGCTTTCTTTTAAGAGTTTTGGTTTTACTATCTACTGTGGTTGCTGAACTCTTTAAAAAAAAAAAGTGGACTCCAAAAATATTTTCAGAGAATTGGAGAGCAGTTCAGTATTACTATTTAAATGCTTTCTGAAAATTAAGAAATACTATCAGACACAGATTAAAAACAATACAAAATAAAACAAATACCCCAACAGAAGGCTTTTCTCTGTAGCCAAAGAAGGGGCAGCCTAGCAAGACAAAAACTTTTAGACAGGAAACCATTCTCCAGCCAGACACCTCAAAAAAAAGTTGGTGACTGCACCACCAACCACATGATCAAAGGCTAAGTGAGGAGCATAGACTTCCCCCCTTGTGAGGCTATAATGAGGCATCCAAACTCCCCCAACACCACATGGTACCAGTGGAGACCACATGGGGAGCCAGGACTTCCACCCTCGCATGGCAGTAGTGAGGTACTCATCTCCCTCACTCTGGGGGTGATGTCAGAGGAATCCTAGTGGAGAGTCAGGATTTTTACCATGGCCCAGTGGTGAAGAGCAATCCCGTCACAATGTCAGTGGAGAGTACGTGGGCACCTCGAGGTCCCATTTCCATCCAGCAGTGATGAGGAGCTCACAGGTAACAGTGGAGGCCAAGTGGGAACCTAGACTTTTGCCTCCACCTGGTAGTAACAAGGTGACAGCCCTCTGCCCTGCCACAGTGGTATCAGAGAAAACTACCTAAAATAGGAAGTTTAAATGTGATCTGGACTTTCATAACAAACTATGTAAATGTCCAGGTTTTAAGTATAAATCACTTGTCATACCAAGAACCAGGAAAATCTCAAACTGAATGAAAAAAGACAACCAATGACATATGTTATCTGAAAAAGGTTTTTAAGCAGTCGGCATTAAAAGTGCTTCAATGAGGAATTAATGAACACAAAGCAAGTGAAAGAACAGAAAGCATCAACAAAGAAATAGAAAGTCTCAGCAGATAAATAGAGCATATAAAGGAAAACCAAATGGAAAATTTTGAACTGAAAAATACAGTGATTGAAATGAAATGTGAGTCAGCAGATTGACTCAAAAGCAGAAAGGAGAGGACAGAGGAAAGAATCAGAACTGAAATGTAGAATAATGTAATTACACAATCTGAACAGCAGAGGGACAATAGACTTAAAAAAAGAATCCCAGCGCTTCAGGGACCTGTGGGATTATAACAAAAGATTTAACATTAGTGTTGTCAGAGTTTTGGAAAGAGAAGAGAATGAGGGCAGAGCCGGAAAAGTACTCAAAAAAATAATGACTACCAACTTCCCAAATTTTGCAAGAGACATAGACCTCAGATTCAGGAAGCTGAGTGAACCCCAAGTAGGATAAGTTCAAAAAAGTCCGCACCAATATACATTGTAATTAAGCTTCTGAAAACTTAAGGGCATCTGGAAAAGGAAAAAATTTTAAAGCACCTAGAGGGACTTCCCTGGTAGCCCAGTGGTTAGGAATCCGCCTGCCAATGCAGGAGACACGGGTACCAGCCCTGGTCTGGGAAGATCCCACATGCTGTGGAGCAACTAAGGCTGTGCGCCACAACTACTGAAGCCCTCACACCTAAAGCCCGTGCTCTGCAACAAGAGAAGCCACCGCTATGAGAAGCCTGTGCACGGCAACAAAGACCCAATGCGGCCAAAAATAAAAATAAATAAACTTATTTTTTTTAAAAAAGCACCTAGACAAAAATGACACTTATAGTGACAAAACAATTCAAATGACAGTGGATTTCTCATCAGAAACCATCAAGGCCAGAAATAGGTGGCATATTTTGTTTTAAGTGCTTAAAGAAAAGAGCTATCATTCCAGAATTCTATGCCCAGTGAAAATACCCTTTAGGAATTAAGGGAAATCAAAGATATTTCTTAGATGAAGGAAAAAAATTGTCACCAGAAGACCTACCCTAAGAGAAGGCTAAAGGAAGTTCAACAGAAAAGAAATGATAAAAAGGAGGAACTTCGGAACAATCAGGAAGGAAAGAACACAGTAAATAGAAATAAGAGTAGATAAGTAGGTTCCTTTTCTTCTTGAGTTTTCTAAATTATGGTTGAAGCAAAAACTATAACATTGCCTGATGTGATTCTAAATGTAGGTAGAAGAAATATTTAAGGCAGTATCTTATAAATGAAGTAGGGTAAAAGGATGGTGTATTACGGTTTTTGATAGAAACAGAGCAGGGAGAGGGAGAGATGGACTTTAAGAAACTGGATCATGCTTTTGTGGGCCTGGGAAGTCCAAGATCTGCAGGGCAGGGTGAAAATTCTGGCAAGAGCCGGTGTTGCGGTCCTGAGTCTGAAGGCAGTCAGCCTCGGGGCAGAATTCTTTCCTGTTCCAGGAACCTAAGTCTTTTTTTTTTTTTTTTTTTAAGGTCTTCAGCTTATTAGATGAAGTCCACGCACATTGTGGTAAATAATCTGCTTTACTGAAAGTCTGCTGGTTTAAATGCTAATCACATCTAAAAACTATCTTCACAGCAACATCTAGACTGGTAGATTTGTCTAGGTACCATAGCCTAGCCAAGCTGACCCAAAGTGAACTGTCACAGATGGTAAAGAGAGGTAAAGCTCACTCAAATTGGTAAAGTGACTGTGGCACATTATGTATATGATGTAATATCTAGAACAACTAAAACTATTCAGAGAGAGACATTTTAAAGCCCTACAGAAAGATAAGAATTCTAAAAAATATTCAAATAACCCATAGGAAGGCAGGAAAAAGAAAACAAGGAAGTGAAAAACAGAACCAACAAAACAAAAGATGAAATGTCAGACTTAAGTACTAATATTTCAAAATTACATTAATTATAAATGTTCTAAATACGCTAGTTAGAGGACATTGGCAGACTGAATTAAAAAAGCATGACCCAAGTATGTGCTGTCTACAAGAAGGTCACTTCAAATTTAATGATATTGGCTGGCTGAAAGTAAAAGGATGGGAAAAGATACATCATGCAAACATTAATCGAAAGAAAGCAGGAGTGGCTGCATTAATAACAGATAAAATAGACATCAGAGCAAAGAAAACCACCAGAGTCAGAGAAGTAAATTATATAATCATAAAAAGGTCAGCCCATCCAGAAGAAATAAAAATCCTAAGTGTATCTGCAAAAATGATAGAACTGAAAGTAAAAATAGATAAATCCTCAATTATAGTTGAGAATTTAAACACTCCTTGCTCAGGAACTGATAGAACTAGACAAAATCTGCAAAGATAGAGAAGATCTGAAGAACGCGATCTAATCAATGTAATCTTAGTTACATACATGGAAGCTCCATCAGCAACAGGAGGATATACATGTTTTTTAACAGTCCATGGAACATTCACCAAAATAGATATCCTGGGCTATAAAACAAATCTCAACAAATTTAAAAGAATTGAAATCATAAAGAGTGTATTCTGTGACTGCAGTGAACTCAAACTAGAAATTAATAACAATGATAATAGGAAAATCTCCAAATAATTAGAAATTAAATAACACACTTCTAAATAATCTGTAAGTTAAAGAAGAAGTCTCAAGGGAAATTTTTTAAAATGCACTGATCTAAATGAAAACACAACATAAAAATTGTGGGACACAGCTAAAGCATGCTAAGAGGGAAGTTTACTTTAGAAAAGTACATACCTGAGAGAAAAGTGCATACTTTAGAAAAGAGGAAAAGGCTTAAGTCCATAATCTAAGCTCCCACCTCAGAAACCTAGGTTCTTGAGCAAAACAAACCCAGATCAAAGCAGAAGAAAGGAAATGATCAAGATAAGAACAGAAATAAATGAAATTGAAAGAAAAACAGAGAAAATCAGTGTAACAGCTTTTCTTTTGAAAGGTGGGGGAAAAAACTGACAAACTTCTAGCGACACCAAAAATAAGCCAATATCAGGAATGAAAAAGTGAGTGTCACTGCAGACATCAAAAGCATAATGAGACTATTATGAACAGCTCTATGTGTAAACACTATAACTTATATGAAAGGGGTCAGTTTCTCAAAAACCACAAACTAGCACACTCACCCAGTATGGAATAGATAATTTGAATAGCTATATACAGGCATACCTCAGAGATACTCCGTTCCAGACTGCTGCAATAAAGCAAGTCACTCGAAGTTTTTAGTTTCCCAGCGAATGTAAAAGTTATGTTTACACTATAGTTTATTAAATGTGAAATAGCATTATGTCTAAAAAACCAAATGTATCCACCTTAATTAAAAAGTAATTTATTGCTAAAAAATGCTAACCATCATCTGAGTCTTCTGCAAGTCATAATTTTTTTTTTTTTTAACCGGTGGAGGGTCTTGCCTTGATGTCCATGGGTGCTGAAGGGTGGGGAGGCTGTGTCAGTTTTTTAACATAAGACAGCAATGAAGTTTGCTGCATCCCTTGACTCTTTGACAGATGATTTCTCTGTAGCATGCAATGCTGTTTGATGCAATGCTGTTTGATAGTGTTTTACCCACCACAGAACTTCTTTCAGTATTAGAGTAACTCCTCAAAGCCTACAGTTGCTTTGTCAACTAAGATTATGTAATATTCTAAAACCTTTTTTTGTCATTTCAACAGTCTTCACAGCATCTTCACCCACAGTAGACTCCATGTCAGGAAACCACTTTCTTTGCTCATCCATAAGAAGCAACTCCTCATTCATTAAAGTTTTTTTTTTAATCATGAGATTGCGTGATTTCAGTTACATCTTCAGTCTCCACTTCTAATTCTAGTTCTCTTGCTGTTTCTACCACATCTGCACATGTGATCGCAGATCACCATAACAAATACAGTAATAATGAAAAAGTTTGAAATATTGCAAGAATTACCAAAATGTGACACAGAGACATGAAGAGAGCAGATGCTGTTGGAAAAATGACACCGATAGACTCACTTGGCACAGGGTTGCCACAAATTGTCAATTTGTAAAAAATGCAATATTTGCAAAGTGAAATAAAGCGAAATTTGTCTGTAACTGTTAGGAAAATTGACTTTATAGTTCAAAGAAATCTTCAGGCCCAGATGGTTTCACTGGAGAATTCTATCAGAAATTTTAATACGGGACATCCCTGGTGGCACAGTGGTTAAGAATCCGCCTGCCAATGCAGGGGACACGGGTTTGATCCCTGGTCTGGGAAGATCCCGTATGCCACAGAGCAGCTAAACCTGTGCGCCACAGCTATTGAGCCTGTGCTCTAGGGCCCGTGGGCCACAACTACCAAGACCATGCACCACAACTACTGAAGCCCACGCACACTAGGGCCCATGTGCCACAACTACTGAAGCTCGCACGTCTAGAGCCTGTGCTCTGCAACAAGAGAAGCCGCTGCAATGAGAAGGCTGTGCACTGCAACGAAGAGTAGCCCCCACTCGCCACAATTAGAGAAAGACCACGCTCAGCAATGAAGACCCAATGCAGGAAAAAATAAATTAAAAAAAAATTTGTTTTAATTTCATTAAAAAATTTTTTAATAGGAATTAGTATAAATACTACACAGTCATTTTCAGAAAATAGAAGGGGAGGGAACACTTCCCAGTTCAATTATGAAGCTAGTATTATCTTTACACCAAAACCAAAGACAGTATAGGTAATTAAAAACTACAGACCAATACCCCTAATGAATATAGAGGTGTAGATCCTTAGGAAAAACTTAGCAAACGGAATTCAACAACACATAAAAAGAATTAAGATGAGCCCTGAACCAAGATGGCAGAGTAGAAGGATGAGCTCTCACTTCCTGTTGTGAGCACACCAGAATCACAACTAGCTGCTGGACAGTCATCGACAGGAATGCACTGGCACTCACCAAAAAAGATACCCCACATCCAAAGACAAAGGAGAAGCCACAGTGAGATGGTAGGAGGGGCGCAGTCACAGTAAAATCAAATCCCATAACTGCTGGGTGGGTGACTCACAGACTGGAGGACACTTATACCACAGAAGTCCCCCCACTGGAGTGAATGTTCTGAGCCCCACATCAGGCTTCGCAACGGGAGGAGGAATTCGTAGAGAATCAGACTTTGAAGGCTAGTGGGATTTGATTGCAGGACTTCTACAGGACTGGGAGAAACAGAGACTCCACTCTTGGAGGGCACACACAAAGTAGTATGCGCATTGGGACCCAGGGAAAGGAGCAGCGACCCCAGGGGAGACTGAACCAGACCTACCTGCTTGGAGGGTCTCCTGCAGAGGTGGTGGTGGTGGGGCCTGTGGCTCACTGTGGGGACAAGGACACTGGCAGCAGAAGTTCTGGGAAGTACTCCTTGGTGAGAGCACTCGCATAGTCTGCCATTAGCCCCACCAAAGAGCCTAGGTAGGCTCCAGTGTTGGGTTGTCTGAAGCCAAACAACCAACAGGGAGGGAATGCAGCCCCACGAATCAGCAGTCAAGCAGATTAAAGTTTTACTGAGCTCTGCCCACCAGAGCAACAGTAAGCTCTACCCACCACCAGTCCCTCCCATCAGGAAACTTGCCCAAGGCTCTTAGATAGCCTCATCCACCAGAGGGCAGACAGTAGAAACAAGAGGAACTACAATCTGCAGCCCATGGAACAAAAGCACATTCTTGGAAAGATAGAGAAGATGAAAAGGCAGAGGGCTATGTACCAGATGAAGGAACAAGATAAAACCCCAGAAAAACAACTAAATGAAGTGGAGATAGGCAACCTTCCAGAAAAAGAATTCAGAATAATGATGATGAAGATGATCCAGTACCTCAGAAAAAGAATGGAGGCAAAGATCGAGAAGATGCAAGAAATGTTTAACAAAGATTTAGAAGAATTAAAGAACAAACAGAGATGAACAATACAATAACTGAAATGAAAAATACACTAGAAGGAATCACTAGCAGAATAACTGAGGTAGAAGAACAACAGATAAGTGACCTGGAAGACAGAATGATGGAATTCACTGCTGCAGAACAGAATAAAGAAAAAAGAAATGAAGACAGCCTAAGAGACCTCTGGGACAATATTAAACACAACAACATTTGCATTATAGGGGTCCCAGAAGGAGAAGAGAGAGAGAAAGGACCAGAGAAAATATTTGAAGAGATTATATTGGAAAACTTCTCTAACGTGGGAAAGGAAATAGCCACCCAAGTCCAGGAAGCACAGAGAGTCTCATACAGGATAAACTGAAGAAGAAACATGTCGAGACACATAGTAATCAAATTGGCAAAATTTAAAGACAAAAATTATTGAAAGCAGCAAGGGAAAAACGACAAATAACATACAAGGGAACTCCCATAAGGTTAACAGGTGAGTTCTCAGCAGAAACTCTACAAGCCAGAAGGGAGTGGCATGATATACTTAAAGTGATGAAAGGGAGCAACCTACAACCAGGATTACTCTACCCGGCAAGGATCTCATTCAGATTCAACGGAGAAATAAAAAGCTTTAGAGACAAGCAAAAGCTAAGAGAATTCAGCTCACCACACCAGCTCTACAACAAATGCTAAAGGAACTTCTCTAAGTGGGAAACACAAGAGAAGCAAAGGACCTACAAAAACAAACCAAAAACAATTAAGAAAATGGTCATAGGAACATACATATCGATAATTACCTTAAACGTAAATGGATTAAATGGTCCAACCAAAAGACACAAGCTTGCTGAATGAATACAGAAACAAGACCCATTTATATGCTGTCTACAAGACACCCACTTCAGACCTAGGGACACATACAGACTGAAAGTGAGGGAATGGAAAAAGATATTCCATGCAAATGGAAATCAGAAGAAAGCTGGAGTAGCAAAACTCATATCAGATAAAATAGACTTTAAAATAAAGAATGTTATAAGAGACAAGGAAGGACTGCATAATAATCAAGGGATCAATCCATGAAGAAGATACAACAATTATAAATATATATGCATCCAACATAGGAGCACCTCAATATATAAGGCAACTGCTACCAGCTATAAAAGGGAAAATTGACAATAACACAATAATAGTGGGGGACTTTAACACCTCACTTACACCAATGGACAGATCATCCAAAATGAAAATAAATAAGGAAACAGAAGGTTTAAATGACACAATAGACCAGCTAGATTTAATTGATATTTATAGGACATTCCATCCAAATACAGCAGATTACACTTTTTTCTCCAGCGTGCACGGAACATTCTCCAGGATAGATCACATCTTGGGTCACAAATCAAGCCTCAGTAAATTTAAGAAAATTGAAATCATATCAAGCATCTTGTCTGACCACAAAGCTGTGAGATTAAAAATGAATTACAGGGAAAAAAACATAAAAAACATAAACACATGGAGGCTAAACAATATGTTACTAAATAGCCAAGAGATCACTGAAGAAATCAAAGGGGAAGTCAAAAAATACCTAGAGACAAATGACAATGAAAACAGGACGATCCAAAACCTATGGGATGCAGCAAAAGCAGTTCTAAGGGAAGTTTATAGCTATACAAGTCTACCTCAAGAAACAAGAAAAATCTCAAATAAAGTAACCTTACACCTAAAGGAACTAGGGAAAGAGGAACAAACAAAACCCAAAGTTAGCAGAAGGAGAGAAATCATAAAGAACAGAGCAGAAATAAATAGAAACAAAGGAAACAATAGCAAAGGTCAATAAAACTAAAAGCTGGTTCTTTGAGAATATAAACAAAATTGAAAAATCATTAGCCAGACTCATCAAGAAAAAGAGGGGGAGCACTCAATTCAGTAAAATTAGAAATGAAAAAGGAGAAGTTAAAACAGACACAGCAGAAATACAAAGCATCCTAAGAGACTACTACAAGCAACTCTATACCAATAAAATGGACAACCTGGAAGAAATGGACAAATTCTTAGAAAAGTATAACCTACAAAGACTGAACCACGAAGAAATAGAAGATATGAACAGACCAATCACAAGTAATGAAATTGAAACTGTGATTAAAAATCTTCAAGCAAACAAAAGTCCAGGACTAGATGGCTTCACAGGTGAATTCTATCAAACATTTAGAGAAGACTTAACACCCATCCTTCTCAAACTCTTCCAAAAAATTGCAGAGGAAGGACACTCCCAAACTCATTCTATGAGGTCCCTATCACCCTGATACCAAAACCAGACAAAGATATTACAAAAAAAATTACAGACCAATATCACTGATGAATATAGATGCCAAAATCCTCAACAAAATACTAGCAAGCAGAATCCAACAACACATTAAAAGGATCATACACCATGATCAAGTGGGATGTATCCCAGGGATGCAAGGATTCTTCAATATGTGCAAATCAACCAACGTGATACACCATATTAACAAACTGAAGAATAAAAACCATATCATCATCTCAATAGATGCAGAAAAAGCTTTTGACAAAATTCAATACTCATTTATGATAAAAACTCTCCAGAAAGTGGGCATAGAGGGAACCTACCCCAACATAATAAAGGCCATATACGACAAGCCCACAACAAACATCATTTTCAATGGTGAAAAACTGAAAGCATTTCCTCTAAGATCAGGAACAAGACAAGGATGTCCACTCTCACCGCTATTATTCAACATAGTTTTTGGAAGTCCTAGCCACGGCAATCAGAGAAGAAAACGAAATAAAAGGGATACAAATTGGAAAAGAAGAAGTAAAACTGTCACTCTTTGCAGATGACATGATACTATACACAGAGAATCCTAAAGATGCCACCAGAAAGCTAGTAAAGCTAATCAATGAATTTGGTAAAGTTGCAGGATGCAAAGTTAATGCACAGACATCTCTGGCATTCATATACACTAATGATGAAAAATCTGAAAGAGAAATTAAGGAAACACTCCCATTTACCATTGCAACAAAAAGAATAAAATACCTGGGAGTAAACCTACCTAGGGAGACAAAAGACCTGTATGCGGAAAACTGTAAGACACTGATGAAAGAAATTAAAGATGATACCAACAGATGGAGAGACATACCACGTTCTTGGATTGGAAGACTCAATATTGTCAAAATGACTGTAATACCCAAAGCAATCTACAGATTCAGTGCAATCCCTATCAAATTACCAATGGCAGTTTTTACGGAACTAGAACAAAAAATCTTAAAAATTTGTATGGAGACACAAAAGACCCCGAATAGTCAAAACAGTCTTGGAGGAAAGAATCAGAGCTGGAGGAGTCAACACTCCCTGACTTTAGACTGTATTACAAAGCTACAGTAATCAAGACAATATGGTACTGGCACAAAAACAGACACATAGATCCATGGAACAAGATAGAAAGTCCAGAGATAAACCCATGCACCTATGGTCAACTAATCTATGACAAAGGAGGCAAGGATATACAATGGAGAAGAGACAGTCTCTTCAATAAGTGGTTCTGGGAAAACTGGACAGCTACATGTAAAAGAGTGAAATTAGAACACTCCCTAACACCATACACAAAAGTAAACTCAAAGTGGATTAGAGACCTAAATGTAGGAATGGACACTATAAAACACTTAGAGGAAGACGTAGGGAGAACACTCTTTGACATAAATCGCAGCAAGATCTTTTTTGATCCACGTCCTAGGGTAATAAACAAATGGGACCTAATGAAACTTTAAAGCTTTTGCACAGCAAAGGAAAGCGTGAACAAGACAAAAAGACAACCCTCAGAATGGGAGAAAATATTTACAAACGAGTCAATGGACAAAGGATTAATCTCCAAAATATATAAACAGCTAATACAGCTCAATATTAAAAAAACGACCCAATCCAAAAATGGGCAGAATACCTAAATAGACATTTCTGCAAAGAAGACACACAGATGGCCAAGAAGCACATGAAAAGCTGCTCAACATCACTAATTATTAGAGAAATGCAAATCAAAAGTACAATGAGGTGTGACCTCACACCAGTTAGAATGGGCATCATCAGAAAATCTACAAACAACAAATGCTGGAGAGGGTGTGGAGAAAAGGGAACCCTCTTGCACTGTTGGTGGGAATGTAAATTGATACAGCCACTATGGAGAACAGTATGGAGGTTCCTTAAAAAACTAAAAATAGAATTACTATATGATCTAGCAATCCCACTACTGGGCATATACCCTGAGAAAACCATAATTCAAAAAGAGTCATGTACCCCAGTGCTCACTGCAGCACTATTTACAGTAGCCAGGACGTGGAAGCACCCTAAATGCCCATTGACAGGCGAATGGATAAAGAAGATGTGGTACATATATGCAATGGAATATTACAGCCATAAAAAGGAATGAAATTGGGTCATTTGTAGAGACGTGGATGGATCTAGAGACTGTCATACAGAGTGAAGTAAGTCAGAAAGAGAAAAACAAATATTGTATATTAATGCATGTATGTGTAACCAGAGAAATGGTACAGATGAACCAGTTTGCAGGGCACAAATTGAGACACAGATGTAGAGAATAAATGTATGGACACCAAGGGGGGAAAGCTGGGGGGTGTGCGGGTGGTGGTGTGATGAATTGGGTGAGTGGGATTGACATGTATACACTGATGTGTATAAAATTGTTGACTAATAAGAATGTGCTGTATAAAAAAAAGTAAAATGAAATTTAAAAAAATAAAATAAAATCCAAAAAAGAAAAAAAAAAGTAAATGGATTAAACTCCCCAGTCAAAATACATAGATTGTAGTATAGTCTGAAGTCAGGGAGCCTGATATTCCTCCAGCTCCATTTTTCATTCTCAAGATTGCTTTGGCTATTTGGGGTCTTCTGTGTTTCCATACAAATTGTAAAATTTTTTGTTCTAGTTCTGTAAAAAATGCCAGTGGTAGTTTGATAGAGATTGCATTGAATCTGTAGATCGCTTTGGGTAGTAGAGTCATTTTCACAATGTTGATTCTTCCAATCCAAGAACATGGTATATCTCTCCATCTGTTTGTATCATCTTTAATTTCTTTCATCAGTGTCTTACAATTTTCTGCATACAGGTCTTTTGTCTCCTTAGGTAGGTTTATTCCTAGATATTTTATTCTTTTTGTTGCAATGGTAAATGGGAGTGTTTTCTTAATTTCACTCTCAGATTTTTCATCACTGTATAAGAATGCCAGAGATGTCTGTGCATTAATTTTGTATCCTGCTACTTTATCAAATTCATTGATTAGCTCTAGTAGTTTTCTGGTAGCATCCTTAGGATTCCCTATGTATAGTATCATGTCATCTGCAAACAGAGACAGCTTTACTTCTTCTTTTCTGATTTGGATTCCTTTTATTTCTTTTTCTTCTCTGTTTGCTGTGGCTAGAACTTCCAAAACTATGTTGAATAAGAGTGGTGAGAGTGGGCAATCTTGTCTTGTTCCTGATCTTAGTGGAAATGGTTTCAGTTTTTCACCATTGAGGATGATGTTGGCTGTGGGTTTGTCATATATGGCCTTTATTATGTTCAGGAATGTTCACTCTATGCCTACTTTCTGCAGGGTTTGTATCATAAATGGGTGTTGAATTTTGTCAAAAGCTTTCTCTGCATCTATTGAGAATCTCAAAAATTTATAAGCAACTCATGCAGCTCAATAACAAAAAAAAAAACACAACCCAATCCCCAAATGGGCAGAAGACCTAAATAGACATTTCTCCAAAGAAGATATACAGATTGCCAACAAACACATGAAAGAATGCTCAACATCATTAATCATGAGAGAAATGCAAATCAAAAGTACAATGAGATATCATCTCACACCGGTCAGAATGGCTGCCATCAAAAAAATCTAGAAACAATAAATGCTGGAGAGGGTGTGGAGAAAAGGGAACACCCTTGCACTGCTGGTGAGAATGTAAGTTGATACAGCCACTATAGAGAACAGTATGGAGGTTCCTTAAAAAAACTACAAATAGAACTACCATATGACCCAGCAGTCCCACTACTGGGCATATACCTTGAGAAAACCCTAATTCAAAAAGAGACATGTACCAAAATGTTCGTTGCAGCTCTATTTACAATAGCCAGGACATGGAAGCAACCTAAGTGTCCATCAACAGATGAATGGATAAAGAAGATGTGGCACGTATATACAATGGAATATTACTCAGCCATAAAAAGAAATGAAACTGAGTTATTTGTAGTGAGGTGGATGGGCCTGCAGTCTGTCATACAGAGTGAAGTAAGTCAGAAGGAGAAAAATACCGTATGCTATCATATATATATATGGAATCTAAGAAAAAAATGTTATGAAGAGACTAGTGGTAGGACGGGAATAAAACACAGACCTACTAGAGCATGGACTTGAGGATATGGGGAGGGGGAAGGGTAAACTGTGACAAAGAGAGTGGCATGGATATATATGCACTACCAAATGTAAAACAGATAGCTAGTGGGAAGCAGCCATATAGCACAGGGAGATCAGCTAGGTGCTTTGTGACCACCTAGAGGGGTGGGATAGGGAGGGTGGGAGGGAGACACAAGAGGGAGGAGATATGGGGATATATGTATATGTATGGCTGATTCACTTTGTTATAAAGCAGAAACTATCATACCATTGTAAAGCAATTATACTCCAATAAAGATGTTAAAAAGAAATACATAGATTGGCAGAATGGATTTTTTTTAAAAACCAGGATTTAATTATATGGTGTCTATAAGAGATTCATTGTGGATATAATGACACACATAGAAGTTTGGGACCCTAATCAATAGGACTGGTGTCCTTATAAGAAGAGAAATAGACATGAGATGCATGCACAGAAAAAAGGCCACATGAGGATACAGTGAGAAGATACCCATCTGCATGCCAAGGAGAGACGCCTCTGGAGAAACTAAACCTGCCATAGCTTTGATCTTGGACTTCCTGTCTCCAGACTCTGGGAAAATAAATTTCTGTTGTTTAAGGAAAAAAAAATTATGGCAATTTATTTTATATTCGTTTCAAATAAGTGATTAAATTGTTATATGTATGACCCTAAAAAAAAAAAAAAAGTACCATTACCAAGTGGCATTTATTCTAGGGGTGCAAGGCTGGTTTAATTTTCAAAAATCAATCAGTGTAGGGACTTGCCTGGCAGTCCAGTGGTTAAGGCTCCATGCTCCCAATGCAGGGGGCACAGGTTCGAGACCTGGTCAGGCAACTAAGATCCCACATGCCACATGGCAGGTGTAAAAAAAAAAAAATCGATCAGTGTACTCCATCATATTAACAGGCTAATGAGAGGGAGGTTGGAGTTACTGTAAAAGGGCAACACAGGGATCGTTGTGGTGAAGGAAATATTCTGCATCTTGACTGTACCGGTGTCAGTACTGTAGTTGTGATGTTGTATGTAGTTTTACAAGATGTCACTGTTGGGGGAAACTGGGTAAAGGGTACAGGAATTTCTGTATTTGTTATTTCTTGCAAATGTAAATGTACAGTTATTGCAAAATAAGTTATTTACCAATTAAGAAAAAAACCTAAACAAACCTGTAAAATGAATAGTCTTTATATTCTAAACATGTTAGAGGGAAGTCAATCTCAGAATTCCTACTAGAAGTGGTTGTAATATGGCTATTTAAAATGTAGATTATTGGGCTTCCCTGGTGGCGCAGTGGTTGAGGGTCCGCCTGCCGATGCAAGGGATGCGGGTTCTTGCCCCGGTGTGGGAAGATCCCACATGCCGCGGAGCAGCTGGGCCCGTGAGCCATGGTTGCTGAGCCTGCGCGTCCGGAGCCTGTGCTCCGCAACGGGAGAGACCACAACAGTGGGAGGCCTTGCGTACCGCAAAAAAAAAAAAAAAAAATGTAGATTATTTATGATTTGTATTGTTTAGTCAAATCCACTATCTAGCTTTTGTTTTCTCACTTAAGAAAAATTAGGATTATTTTATGTACCTAGGCATTTAATTTGTATTTAAAGTTTGATGAGAACATGTTGATCTACTCATGCGACCTAAACAAACAGTGTGCCTTGCATCCTTAAGTAGGGAAGTAATAAAATATTTGTTGAATGATATAATTTATTCAGCACTCAGTATTAGAAAGTAGCTGTATTAAAAATGTAAAAGACTAAACAATTAATGTACATTTAATTACAGAATTATGAGGCTTTTGAAACCACTTTTACCTAGCAATTTGCTCTGATATTTGAATTCGTTCATATTGCTTAGGAAGCATTCTTGTTTTATTGCTAGTTCATAATAAAACTTTACAGTGAGTAATTCATTTTGATAATCAAGAAGTGACTTCTAAGTATTCTCCCTTTTACAATTAAGCAGATGTTAGTGGTGGTAAAATATTAATTTGAATTTGAAAAATATTAATAAGGAAAAGTTTTTAACTTAGATACTTTAAACACTTTTTTTTTTTTATGGCTGCTTTAGGTCTTTGTTGCTGTGTGTAGGCTTTCTCTAGTTGTGGTGAACGAGGGCTACCCTTCGTTGAGGTGCGCTGGCTTCTCACTGTGGTGACTTCTCTTGTTGTGGAGCACAGGCTCTAGGCACATGGGCTTCAGTAGTTGTGGCTCGCTGGCTCTAGAGCACAGGCTCAGTAGCTGTGGCGCACAGGCTTAGTTGCTCCACGGCATGTGGGATCTTCCCTGATCAGGGCTCCAACCTGTGTCCCCTACATTGGCAAGTGGATTCTTAAGCACTGCACCACCAGGGAAGCCCTGACATCTTTTTCTTTTTTTTTTTTTTTGTGGTACACGGGCCTCTCACTGTTGTGGCCTCTCCTGTTGCAGAGCACAGGCTCTGGTCGTGCAGGCTCAATGGCCTCGGCTCACGGGCCCAGCCGCTCTGCGGCATATGGGATCTTCCCGGACCGGGACACTAACCCGTGTCCCCTTCGTCGGCAGGCAGACTCTCAACCACTGCGTCACCAGGGAAGCCCAGCCCTGCCATCTTAAGCATTTTTAGGCGTACAGTTCAGTGGCATTAATTATATTCAATGTTGTACAGCCATCACTACTACCTAAAACTTGCATCACTCCAAACAAGAAACTCTGTAACCTTACCATTAAGCAGTAACTTGCCATTCCCCCCTTCCCCTGGTCTTTGGTAACCTCTAATCTACCTTCTGTCTCTATGTATTTTTCTATTCTAGGTAGTCCAAATAAGTGGAATCATACAGTATTTGTCCTTTTTTTGTCTGGCTTATTTCACTTTGCATAGTATTTTCAAGGTTCATCCATTTTGTATCATGTATCAGAACGTCATTCTTTTTTATGGCTAAATAATATTCCCTGTATGTTAATACCACATTTTGTTGATCCTTTGATCTACTGATGGACACTTAGGTTGTTTCCACCTTTGGGCTATTGTGAATAATTCTGAAATAAACATTGGTATACAAGTATCTCTTTGAGTCTCTGCTTTCACTTTTTGGGGGTAGATGCCTAGCAGTGGAATTACTGAGTCACATGGTCGTTTTATGTTTAGCTTTTTGAGAAACTGCCGAACTGTCTTCTGTGGTGGCTGTGCCATTCTATATTCCCACCAGCAGTGTATGAGGGTCCCAGTTTCTTCACATTTTTGCCAATGCTTATTTTCCCTTTCTTTGATTATAGCCATCCTAGTAGATGTAAAGTGGTATTTCATTGTGATGTTGGGTATCTTTTCATGGGCTTATTGTTCATTTTCGTATCTTCTTTGGAGAAATGTTTATTCAAGTCCTTTGCTGATTTTAAAAATTGAGTGGTTTATCTTTTTGTTGTTGGGTTTAGGAGTTCTTTATATGTTCTTGATACTAAGCCCTTGTCAGATACATGATTTGCAAATAAGTTCTTCCATTCTCTAGATTGTCTTTTCACTTTCTGGATAATATATTTTGATGTCCAAATGTTTTAAATTTTGATGAAGTCCAGTTTATCTGTTTTTTCTTCTGCTTCTGCTTTTTGTGATAGCTTAGTAACAGAAACATCAGCAACTTTATGAGTTGTTGTTAAATGATTTTTCCCCTGATCACAGATTAGGGTTTGAGCTGCCTTTTTTGATCCAGGATCAACAAAAAATAACAATATTAGTTGCCATTGACTGAATACGTAATATATGTTAGGTGCCATTGGGAAACCTGAGAAAAGAGGATTCAAAGGGTCAAAATTTCATTCTTTCCACTGAAAGAATTCTACTGAAACCCTTTAACCTCCCAGAGAGATTAGAAGATACAGTCTTCCTCATCATTTTCTAGTCAGAACTAGTATCTGTACTGCACTGATAAGGTTCCTGGCATCTGCTCTGGATCCTAGGCTGCCCCTACACTTCAGCCTCTGGAGGTTCCAGGTTTCTTGTTTCTACATTTCCTTGAATTTCTTAGTTAGCTCAGCTACTTTTTTACCTTACCTGCCTAGTCCACAGTCGTCTTTACAGACTAAGAAACTCAAAGTAAATGGGTTCCTTACAGAGGGACTAACATTTTAAACCAGCCTTTAAATCTGTTTTATTGCACTAGAAAAGTGAGTTTCCTCACATTTATAACGCTGAAATTCCGTTAAGAAGCTCTGTATGTGATGCTATTCATTAAAACAGTTAGGCTTTTTCTATGTGTGGTATGAGTGCTTTCCCTCTAGTATATTTTCTTTCGGATGACTCGATAATTGTTCACTTTTCCCCTCAGACTTTGAAAACACAAATAGTAAGTGCTCTATCAGTATTTAATATGGTTTATTCTCATTTTTTCCCGCTAGCTGATCTAAAAAGAACAATTGCTGTTCTTTTGGATGACATTTTACAACGTTTGGTAAAGCTGGAGAACAAAGTCGACTATATTGTTGTAAACGGCTCAGCAACCAACACTACCAATGGTACTAGTGGGAATCTGGTGCCTGTGACGACAAGTAAAAGGATCAATGCATCAGGCAGCATTAGATAGCAGTTGAAGATCAGCTTGTGCTGCTACGTTCACCGTGGATTATATCCTATGGCAGAAAAGCTTTTATATCGCTGGCTAGCATAGAGTAATACTTTACAATAAAACCTCTACGCATTTTCAAGGAATATGCTGGATTCATGGAACTCTATTTCTGTATATAAATTTTAAAAGTTATTAGTTTGCTTTCAGGCACAACTCTTCAACGCTGTACTATATCCTTAAAGGGAATGTGGTAACATGGTTGATGTAGTAAGCAGGTAGGTGATCTTTGTATAAATCTTTGTGTTTGAGATCAAGTTGAAACAAAAACACTGAAAGACATGATTCATTTCTATAAAATATTTATTTAAATATATAACATGTTTTTCAGACAAGTGAAGAATATTGTTACTGAATCATTCTGTCATTTGTTATCAGTAGATGTGACTGACTAATACTATCAGAAAATGTGCTTACTTCCAGTACTTACTATATTTTGTTATTCAGATTATGAGCAGAGGGAAAGGAAGTATAATGTTGAAAATAATGTTTTGAAATCATGACCCAAAGAATGTCTTCATTTGCACTATCCCTTCAGAATAACTGGAGGTTAATTATTGTATATTTTTAAAAATTACATTTATAAGAGTATAATCTTGAAATGGGTAGTAGCCACTGTTTGTAACCTATTCTAAACATTGGGACAATTAAATAACATTAAAATAGTAATCTCTAATCTCATACGTAACATTTTCTTATATACTTATGTTCTGAAGAATAAAAGATTTTTATGATGAGATTAAAAATAAGTATTAATTCATGATTTTCATATACATGAATGTTAATTTAAAAGTGTAACCCTTTGATTATGTTGTCAAGAAAGCACATTATTTCCATATTCCGGTAATTTTTGCTTATATTATATTGGCAAGGGAGAGAGAAACAGATATTTGTGAGGCTGGGACTCTTAAGGACTTTAGCGAGATGTATATAATAAAAGTATTTGTGTTGCATTAAATTGCTTGGAAAATGGTAACATTATAATATGTAGAATATCCTGCTTTATGAAATTTTGGATTTGTATAATAGATACATTAGATATTCATTTTATATAATAAGCACTTAAAAATAATTAAGAACGTTTAAAATGTAATTTAAATTATGAAGATGGACTATCTTTTCAGGAAAACAGCTATTCTATATAGCACAAGAGATCTTATTTAATCTTGGGTAATTCTACTATAGAGCAGAGTACACCTTTATTTAAATTTACCTTGTAGCAAATTTAATTGCCATATGGTGCCCTATGTTTAGTATTTATTCTCTATAACAACTACTTAAGTGCAGCTAGATTCTAGATTTAGACTGTATTGAATTTAGTTTTGGATATTGTATTGTTCATTATTACAATGTGCTACCAGACATAGTAGCAATAATTATGATGTTTTATTAAAGTAAGTATGAGAAAATATTTCATGAAAGGTATCTTTCCAAACTCTTCCCTGTACCCTACCTTTATGTGAAGAAATTATTTATATACCATTTCCAGGTAAAGTTTGGAGTAATTGTTCAGTCTCTCATTAGATGTTGACATTTTTGTTTTTTGTTTTTGTTTTCAGGGATGAAATAAAATGTATTATTTGTACTTTAAAGTGTTATCATAAGTTTTTTCTTTAATGGTGATTGTGCATTTAATAAATGGTAAATGATTAAAAGGAATCTTAGATAATTTGGGTTTTGTTCCGTGAATTCCAGATAGCTGTTTCAAAAGAGATAAATGGAAGATTGCCTTGTTCAGGTTAGGAGAGTCTGAGTTTAGGGATTGATGGGAACAAATCTGGGGATTGTGATTGGAGGTGGTTCCTAGGCTTGTACTGTCAAGTCGAAGTTTACTGTTGAGTTTTTTAAAATTTAAACTTAAATTTTTAAATATTTATTTTATATTGGAGTATAGTTTATTAATAATGTTGTGTTAGTTTCAGGTGTACAGCAAAGTAATTCAGTTATACATAAACATGTATCTATTCTTTTTCAAATTCTTTTCCCATTTAGGTTACTACAGAGTATTGAGCAGAGTTCCCTGTGCTATACAGTAGGTCCTTGTTGGTTATCTATTTTAATAGCAGTGTATACACATCAATCCCAAACTCCCAATCTGTTCTAACCCCCCACCCTTCCTTCCTGTTAACCATAAGTTATTTTCTCTAAGTCTGTGAGTCTGTTTCTGTTATGTAAATAAGTTCATTTGTATCTTTTTTTTTTTTAGGTTTCACTTATAAGCTGATATATATTTATCTTTCTTTGTCTGACTTACTTCACTTAGTATGATAATCTCCAAGTCCATCTGTGTTGCTGAAAATGGCATTATTTCATTCATTTTAATGGCTGAATAATATTCCATTGTACATATCTAACACACTTTTTTTTTTTTTTTTTTTGTGGTACACGCACGGGCCTCTCACTGTTGTGGCCTCTCCCGTTGCGGAGCACAGGCTCATCGGCCATGGCTCACGGGCCTAGCCACTCTGCGGCATGTGGGATCTTCCCAGATCGGGGCACGAACCCGTGTCCCCTGCATTGGCAGGCGGACTCTCAACCACTGTGCCACCAGGGAAGCCCCTAACATACCTTCTTTATCCATTTTTCTGTTGATGGACATTTAGGTTGCTTCCATGTCTTGGCTATTGTAAACAGTGCTGCAATGGACATTGGGGTGCATGTATCCTTTCCTTTTTAAAAAAAATTAATTAGTTGATTTTTGGCTGCATTGTGTCTTTGTTGCTGCATGTGGGCTTTCTCTAGTTGTGGCAAGCAGGGGCTACTTTTCATTGTGGTGTGCGGGCTTCTCACTGTGGTGCCTTCTCTTGTTGCAGAGCACAGGCTCTTGGCGTGCAGGCTTCAGTAGTTCTAGCTTGTGGGCTCTAGAGCACAGGCTCAGTAGTTGTGGCGCACAGGCTTAGTTGCTCTGCAGCATGTGGGATCTTCCCAGACCAGGGCTTGAACCCATGTCCCCTGCATTGGCAGGGAGATTCTTAACCACTGTGCCACTAGGGAAGTCCCACATGTATCCTTTCAAACCATGTTTTTCTCCAGATATATGCCCGGGAGTGGAATTGCTGGATCTTATGGTAGCTCTATTTTTAGTTTTATAAGGAACCTCCATACTGTGGCTGCACCAGTTTACATTTTCACTAACAGTGTATGAGGGTTCTTTTTTCTCCACACTCTCTCCAGGATTTATTGTTTGTAGACTTTATGATGATGGCCATTCTGACTGGTGTGAGGTGATATCATAGTTTTGATTTGCATTTCTCTAATAATTAGTGGTGTTGAACATCTTTTCATGTGCCTCTTGGCCATCTGCTTGTCTTCTTTGGAAAAATATCTATTTAGGTCTTCTACCCATTTTTTAATTGGGTTGTTTGTTTTTTTATATTGAGCTGCATGAACTGTTTGTAAATTTTGGAGATATTAAATCCCTTGTCAGTTGTATCATTTGCAAATATTTTCTCCCATTCTGTGGGTTGTCTTTTTGGTTTGCTTATGGTTTCCTTTGCTGTGCAAAAGCTTTTGAGTTAATTAGGTTCCATTTGTTTAATTTTGTTTTTATTTTCATTACTCTAGGAGACAGACCAGAAAAAGATATGCTGTAATTTATGTCAGAGAGTGTTCTGCCTATGTATTCCTCTAAGAGTTTTATAGTATCCAGTCTTACATTTAGGTCTTTAATCCATTTGGAGTTTATTTTTGTGTGTGATGTTAAAGAATGTTCTAATTTCATCTTTTTGCATGTAGCTATCCAGTTTTACCAGTACCATTTATTGAAGAGACTGTCTTTTCTCCATTGTATAGTCTTGCCTCCTTTGTTATAGATTAATTGACCATAGGTTCGTGCGTTTATTTCTGGGCTTTCTATCCTGTTCCATTGATCTATATTTCTGTTTTTTGTGCCAGTACCATACTGTTTTGATGACTATAGCTTTGTAATATAGTCTGAAGTCAGGGAGCCTGATTCCTCCAGCTCTGTTTTTCTTTCTCAAGATTGCTTTGGCTATTTGGGGTCTTTGTGTCTCCATACACATTTTAAGATTTTTGTTCTAGTTCTGTGAAAAGTGCCATTGGTAATTTGATAGGGATGTTATTGAATCTGTTGATTGCCTTGGGTAGTATAGTCATTTTGACAATATTGATTCCTGCAGTCAAAGAACATGATATATCTCTCCATCTGTTCGTATCATCATTGATTTCTTTTATCAGCATCTTCCAGTTTTCGGAGTACAGGTTGTTTGCCTCCTCAGGTAAGTTTATTCCTAGGTGTTTTATTCTTTTTGATATGATGGTAAATGGGTTGTTTCTTTAATTTCTCTTTATAATCTTTCATTGTTAGTGTATAGAAATGCAACCCATTTCTGTGTATTAACACATTATTGAGCAGGGGATTTTTGCAGAAACTAATACCTGTGGCTGGCGATTTGTAATGTAAGTGAATATTGAAACACCCGTGTTTGAGTAAATATCAACAACTTTTTTTGCACTTAATGTATTTATTTGAAACTTCGTACATGTCATTCTAAAACATTCTAATATTTCATTAATGTGTGATAGGCAGTATAGCAGGCACCTCTGTTCAGGGGAACAGAACATCTATTACAAATATACTGTGTTTCACTGCACTTTCTCCTGGAAGAGCAGACTCTACACTTTCCAGCGGCATTTTTTGTTAGTCCTGTGGGTATTATTTCCTCTAGAATATGTTCTTTTATTTTACCTGATAGTCGACAAGGTGGATCTTTGTTGGGAGCTCTTTTAGAAACACCACAAGAAGGACCAGGTGCAGGACTACCACTACATTCACCAGAATGGTCAGTTACCCATTCTCTAGCTACTGCTAACAAAATTTGCTTGTAAGTCATTTTGTTCTGTACATTAAGGCTACGGTAAGTTTTAAATGGCTCTAGGCATGCGTGCTTCAGTAGTTGCGGCGCACGGGCTTAGTTGCTCTGTGGCATGTGGGATCTTCCCAGACCAAGACTTGAACCTGTGTCCCCTGCGTTGGCATGCAGATTCTTAACCACTGCGCCACCAGGGAATTCCTCCGTTTTCATTTCTAATTTTATTGATTTGAGCCCCACTCTCTCTTTTTCTTGATGAGTCTGGCTAAAGGTTTATCAATTTTGTTTATCTTTTCAAAGAACCGGCTCTTAGTTTCATTGATCTTTTCTATTGTTTTCTTCATTTCTATTTCATTTATTTCTGCTCTTTATGATTTCTTTCCTTCTACTAACTTTGGGTTTTGTTTGTTCTTCTGTCTCTAGTTGCTGTAGGTGTAAGGTTAGGTTGTTTATTTGAGATTTTTCTCGTTTCCTGAGGTAAGATTGTATTGCTATGAACTTCCCTCTTAGAACTGCTTTTGCCATGTCCCATAGGTTTTTGAGTGAATTAGAGTCTAATTCACTGATATAACCTGGGCATATACAATGGTGTACACATACACATTATGTGTCTGGCACATAATAGGTGCCTGATAAATATTTGTTAATGCAAGTTCCTCAGCCATTTTACACTTTTTGCTTTGTGCATCTGTTCCTTTATATTAAAAAAAGACATTCTTTTTGTACAACATATCATGAACTTATTTCCAAGTCAGTAAGTATATAACTTTCATGGTTATTTCATTGTGTGAAATGAATATCACAGTTGATATATCTTTCACTCAATTTTGGGGCATTTTGGTTGCATATAAAAGATTTAGACCTTGGTGTGGGACAAATCTAAAGCCTGCCCTCTTTCCATTATTCCATGTTGTCTAGATGCTAGAGGGTAACCTAATAAAGTGTGGTTAATATCCATTTGGGGGAGACAATATAAAGTGTTGAAATATCTCTACTGGAAGAACAGAGAAAATTCCAAACTGGTGATCATCCTCAGGCTTTGTTTTATATCATGAGCAGCAGGCTAGAACCATTTTGGGAAGTAGGGAAAAGACAGAATAAAATGTACAGTGGCTAATCCATAATTGGCTTAGAGAAGTGGGAGGGGTTTGGTAGTAGTCAGACTTGTGCTTAATCAGATCAGGTTTGTTATTTTATAGCTTTTGGCTTAAAACGAATCAGTAATATTAGTGTATATTTAGGGAAGGAAGTTAAGCCATAAAGATTTTTTTGAATTATTGGGATTTTTAAAGATTTTATCAATGTTAGTATCTTTCCTGAATGAGTTTAAGACCTCCAGTGAGTCCTTATTAGGTCAAGTGTAACTTCACATTTCTTCTAAGTGTTGATTAGCATCATCATTCATTTAAATAAATCATTATTTTTCATTTAGCTTTCTCAGGTGCTTAATTCATCCACCCGCCCACTCTTTCTTTTCTGTCTCATACCAATTAGACATTAATAGTTAATACTGATTTTTTTCAGGCAAAGAAGTAAACTGTGGTTCTGAGGATTGTTTTTAAGTGGGATGGTGATATGAAATATAATAAGAAAGCTTGAGGAGAGAAAACATTTTGAACCACTGGTGTTTGGGAATTTACCCATAACAGATTATGTTCAATTTTGAGGTAAATGTGTTTTTTGTTTACTTGTTTGTTTTTCATCTTCATGAGTTTGAAAAGGAGGAAAAAAATCCCCTGTTATTCTTTTCTTCAGATCTGAACTAGGAGTTTCAGGCCCCAAACCTTGAGTGGATGATTGAATCAGGAGAGGCCAGAAAGGGGCCCTCTGCCAGGTGAGAGGGGCCACTGGCCCCTGCTTCCTGAAAGAGACTCTACACCTTGTATATTAAAACTGTTCAAAACCACAAAATGCTCTGGGAGGAAGGATTTAGAGCAGGAAGGATTTGGAGAATTTATTTTTAATAATATCCCTCATGTAATGAGATCATTACAGTAACAGTTATGGATCACTTACTAAGGGCTGTGCCCTGCCCTGTGCTCATCATGTACAATGCTGAGGTGGGGAGAATTGGTTTCTTCACAACCCAGAAGGCTAGATGGAAAGTATTCTTTGCCTCTGCAAAACCAAGTTAACTAGTATTTCTTGCTGATGATAAGGCATGAGGGCTGGCTGCATAGAAGTAGTGTCCCAACTAGGCACAGCTGGGACCCTTTGCCATCTTACAATGTCCTGTTGGAATTCCAAGCAGATGAAGCCAAGCCCAGAAGTAGTCACAACTATGAAACAATCCTATTGTCAGGCTTTGGCTGCCCTATTTTATATCATGTAGTTCAGATTTGTTCTTTTCCATTTCCTTGCCTGGAATGCCTTTCCCTTACTCGCTATGGTTTGAGTACAATTAGTTTTTCCAGTGTGCTTCTCAAGTTTTACCTACTTAGTATTCCAGGTTTTCCGTTCCCAGCCTTAAGAGATCGCCCTTTTCTCTGGAATCCCGTTTTGACTTGTCCCTGCTTCATGCATTTAGTCCTTCATTCACACTGTTCCCTCTCTCCGATTATGCTTCTCCCAGGTCTTTGCACGAGTGGCTTTTTCTTGAGAAATTCAAGTCTGAACTGAACGTCACTTCTACAGAGAGACCTTCTCTCACTACCATTCTAAAGTAGGAGGCCTTTCTGTATATTCAGAGACCGTCAGGTTCCTAGTACCCAGCACTAGTACTAGCACATAGTAAATGTTTGTTGAATGAATTAACAAATGAATTTATTTGTTATTTCAGTTTAATGTGTAATGATTTTCAGCTTAAGAACAAAAACTTTGGGAGTAAATTCAAACTATGAATTGGAAAGAATTGAAATGTTTAAAATACTGAATCTTTCATTCTGCAAATATGGTAACTCTCAAACTTTTTTAAGGTCTTCTTTAAAGTTTCTCAGTAAACTTTTGTAAGTTTCCATGCAGAGGCTTTTTATGTGTTTTGTTGTATTGGGTTGGCCAAAAGGTTTGTTCGGGTTTTTCCCTAAGATGGTTCTAGTAGCGCTTAGTTGTCTTTAACTTCATTCGAAACAATTTTTTTAGATTGTATTGTGACGGCTGTCATATCAACATGCATTGAAAAAACAACCTTATCAAAATTGGTGAATTTTTGTGTGGCCATTTTAATATTGAAGATAGAAGAAAAAACATTTTTGGCATATTATGCTTTATTATTTCAAGAAAGGGGAAAGTAACAACTGAAACGCAAAAATAGATTTGTGCAATGTGTGGAGAAGGTGCTGTGACTGACCGAACATGTCAAAAGTGGTTTGCGAAGTTTTGTGCTGGAGATTTCTCTCTGGACGATTCTCCACGGTCGGGTAGACCAGTTGAAGTTGATAGCGATCAAACTGAGACATTAATTGAGAACTATCAACATTATACCACGTGGGAGATAGCCGACATACTCAAAATACCCAAATCAAGCTTGAAAATCATTAGCACCAGCTTGGTTATGTTCATTGCTTTAACGTTTGGGTTCCATGTAAGTTAAGTGAAAAAAACCTTCTTGATGGTACTTCCACATGCGATTCTCTACTTAAATGTAAGGAAACGTTCTGTTTTTAAAACAAATTGTGATGCGTGATGAAAAATGGATACCGTACAATAACGTGCAATGGAAGAGATCGTGGGGCAAGTGAAATGATCAACCACCAACCACACCAAAGGCCGGCCTTCATCCAAAGAAGCTGATGTATATATGATGGGATTGGAACGGTGTCCTCTACTATGAGCTCCTTCCAGAAAACCAAATAATTAATTCCAACAAGTGCTGCTCCCAACTGGACCAACTGAAAGTGGCACTCGACGACAAGTTCGGGAATTAGTCAATAGAAAGCGCATAATCTTCCATCTGGATAACGCAAGACCACATGTTTCTTTGATGACCAAGCAAAAACTGTTACAGCTTGGCTGGGAAGTTCTGATTCATCTGCTCTATTCACCAGACATTGCACCTTTGGATTTCCATTTATTTCAGTCTTTACAAAATTCTCATAATGGAAAAAATTTTCAATTCCCTGGAAGGCTGTAAAAGGCACCTGGAACAGTTCTTTGCTCAAAAAGATTAAAAGTTTTGGGAAGATGGAATTATGAAGTTGCCTGAAAAATCGCAGAAGGTAGTGGAACAAAACAGTGAATGTGTTCAATAAAGTTCCTGGTGAAAATGAAAAGTGTGTCTTTTATTTTTATTTAAAAACCGAAGGAACTTTTTGGCCTGCCCAGTATTTATTACTAGATGTAATTTATAAATAGTATCTCTTTACAGTTCGTTTTTATTACTTGCATGTAGAAAAATAAAAACAAAAACGTCAATAACTCCTAGAATTGAGACATAAACAGAAGAGATGCGACGCATGTCTGCTTGTGTAAGGAACTAAGAAATTTTCTGCAAAGTAATTCATGCTAGTAGATGAAATCTGTGGGATGCCAGGGTATGTTTCAAGGGTAGTAGTACGAGTAAACAGGAATCACTGCATGTTCTGCTTATATTCTCTGTGGTGTTCACCTAGTTTTTCTCTGGGGATCTTGAGAAAAATGTTTTGATTGATTGATTGATTGATTGCTTGATTGCGGTACGCGGGCCCCGCACCGCTCTGGCTTCTCCCGTTGCAGAGCACAGGCTCCGGACGCGCAGGCTCAGCGGCCATGGCTCACGGGCCCAGCCGCTCCGCGGCATGTGGGATCTTCCCAGTGCGGGGCACGAACCCATGTCCCCTGCATCGGCAGGCGGACTCTCAACCACTGCGCCACCAGGGAAGCCCCGTTTATCTTTAAACAGTGTTTAATGCACATCTGACTGTATTATGATAGATAGATATAATTTAAATAAGACATGATCAAACATTTAATCCAGTTATTTCTATGCAAAAAGTCATTATGTATTTTAATATAGAAAATAAATATGATTTTTGAAGTTGATTTTTAAAAATACTCTAGCGTTTTAAAGTTGAAGTTGAGAAAATTTGTTTCTTAACTTCCATTACTTTAATAGTATGACTTTTGGCAAATATGTGATTTCTGACTCGGTGCCTTCAACTCCAAAGCATTGATGATGCCTATCCTTTGTGACCTCCTGGGGTTTTGGTACAATAAACAGAGTATATCTAAAACCCTCTGAGTTCTTAGGAAGGAAATATATAAAAGAAGTGTAATGAAATTGTTCATCTCAAGTTTCTAGCACGAGGCCTTGCACAGAGTTGGTGCAATACATATTTATTAATTTATCACGAGAAAAGGAGTCTGTGGAATAGCACTTATAAAGCAATAGAAAGATATTTTACATTTCTACATTTCTTAGATTGTGTCACAATGCAGTCCACATCCAGGACTTAGAATTTTCTAAAAAACTCTATTACATGGTACAGTGTTTCAAATGGCAGGTTATGATCCATTAGGGAGATAGGATATCAATTTAATGGGTTATGACTAGCATTTTGAAGTAATGGAATAAAATGGAAATAAATATCAGATGGCATCATAAGTAATAACAGTATTTCCTGAAACTTTTGATTCATATATCTGTGTGTGTGTGTGTTTCCTGGGTCATGATGTAAAATATATTTTTTCGGTAGGTTGAGGTTAAAAAAAGTTTTGAAGGCCACTGATACACAGATTATAATTTACACAGAGCTGTTCTCATTTTGCTTGATTTAAGAAGACAAATAGTTGGAACAGAATTCTAGTTTGCTGCTAGCAGCAAGGAAAATAACAGAATTCTATGCCAGAAAAGCTGTTTAGGACTCCCCCCACTGCAACCCCGGTTGGGGAGGTAATTAGAAGAAACTAAAATACACCTGCTTTACTAATCAAGTCATGTCCTGGGAGGTCCTTGGTCAATTTTTTTTTTTTTTTTTTCCTTCGGCCATGCCTCGTAGCATGCGGGATCTTAATTCCCTGACTGGGGATCGAACCTGTGCCCCCTGCCATGGAAGCATGGAGCCCTAACCACTGAACTGCCAGGGAATTTTCCTGTCAAATTTTTCTTTATAAGCTTCCCTCCCCTCATACTGTGCAATTGATGATTTTCTCATTTCTTATAGGAAACAAATGGCACTGTCAAATTATGACTATCAACTAATGTTTTTAAGTCACACCAAGAACTGTGCACATCCCATCATGAAGACAGACAAATTTTACGTATTGCTTAAAAGGAGTGAAAATTTATATTGTTCACATTCTTGTAACAAGCCCCTCTCTTTCTTCAAATGATGCTTACTTGGGCTTCCCTGGTGGCGCAGTGGTTGAGGGTCCGCCTGCCGATGCAAGGGATGCGGGTTCGTGCCCCGGTCCGGGAAGATCCCACATGCCGCGGAGCGGCTGGGCCCGTGAGTCATGGCCCCTGAGCCTGCGCGTCCGGAGCCTGTGCTCCGCAACAGGAGAGGCCACAACAGTGAGGGGCCTGCGTACTGGAAAAAAAAAAAAAATTATGCTTACTTGCTACTTAATATATCTACCTGAGGAAAGCTTCCTCACTGAACCTATTTCAAACGAGGTGACAGAGCTTTACCTGTATTTTCAACATTTTACTATGAAAAGTTCGTCCATACAGCAAGGTTGAAAGGATATGCCCACATCTAGATTCTACCATTAATTCTTTTGTTATACTCTGCCACATCTATCCATTAAACCATTTTATTTTTTTATGCTCTTTGAAACAAATTACGGTTTTCAGCCACTTTTACCTAAGTACTTTAACATGCATGTCATTAACTCAAGTTCAGTATTTAAAGTTTCTTCTCTAGATGTAAAGTTTATATACAATGAAATGCACACATTTTTAGCATACATTAGCTGAGTTTTGACAAATACATTAGCCTGCTACCCAAACTTCTGTTAATATGTAGAACACTACCATCCCACCAAAAAGGCCCCTTATACCGTTCCTAGTCAAATCCTACCCCACCCCAAGGCAGTTTTTTCCACCATAGATTAATTTTGCCTATTCTAGAATTTCATATAAATGGAACCATACAGTGTGTGCTCTTGTTTCTGGCTGCTTTCACTCATCATAATGTGTCTGATTTTCATTTATGTTGTTGTGTGTGTAATTTGTTTAATACTGAGTAGTATTTCATTATATGAACATAACACAGTTTGTATATTTTTTCTCCTATTGATAAACATTTGGGCTCTTTCTAGTTTGGGGCTATTATGATAAAACTGCTGTGAACGTTCTTTTTTTAAAAAATATTTATTTATTTATTTGGCTGCATCGGGTCTTAGTTGCTACACGCGGGATTCATTGTTGTGTTGCGCCAGCTCAGTAGTTGCAGCATACGGGCTCTAGAGTGCACAGGCTCAGTAGTTGTGGCATGAGGGCTTAGCTGTCCCACAGCATGTGGGATCTTAGTTCCCTGACCAGGGATCGAACCTGCGTCCCCTGCATTGGAAGACGGATACTTAGCCCCTGGACCACCACGAATTCCCATGAACATTCTTATGGAAGTTTTTTTTGTGAACATAAATTTTCATTTCTTTTGGATAGATACCTAGGAGTGAGTGACATTACTGGGTCATATGGTAAATGTGTTAAGAAATGCACTGTGTCTTCCAAAGTGGTTGTGCATTTGGCACTCTCACTGGCAGTAGAGTTTTGATTAGATGTCTCCACGTTTGCCCACGCTCAGGGAGGTAATAGCAGGGCCATAACACCTCACTCCTTTGAAACAGTTGCTCCGTTGTGCCCACAGGACATAGTTGTAGATGGTGAGCAAACGCGTAACGTCGTGTGAGTGGAGGTCCCGACCTGTTCATGCACACACCGGAAAAAAGAAAGTTCTACCAGCAGAAGGTTGAAAAAGCATTGTCTTCAAGACAGAGAATAAAAGGACTAATAGAAGGACCCTTGAACCAGTCTCTGTCTGTTGGTGTCCCCAGACTTATCCCATTGCTAGTTTAAAGAAAGTGAGGCCTAGCCCAGAGGAGAGAGTAACTCTTTGGCAATATTCTAAACCAAGTTGCTACCTATTTCCCTGGGAATAATTGTGTGTGTTTGTGGGTGTATTTGTTTTCTTGTACTGTAGATTTACTGCACAACTCTCAGGTACCTGTAGAATGGGTTTTTAATTTCTATTCCATATTCCTGTCAGTTTGCATGTTTTTCTTCTGTTAATATGGTGAATTGCATTGATTAATTTGCAAATATTAAACCAACATTGCATTAAATGTTGTAATGTGTTATTTCTTTTTTATGTTATTGGATTCAATTTGCTACTGTTTTGTTTTAGGGGTTTTTAAATCAACGGATTTATGAGATTTATGAAAAAAATTGGTCTGTAATTTTCTGTCCTTGTAAGTCCTTCAGTTTTGGTATTGAGTTTATTCTGACATCATAAGACAAGTTGAAAAGTACTCTCTATAAGAGCATGTATAAGATTGATATTATTTTTTTGTTAATTTAGAAGTCACTAGTGAAGTGATATGGCCTGGAGATTTCTTTTGGGAAAGGTCTTTAATTATGGGTTCATTTTCTTTCATAGCTATAGGGTTATTTAGATTTACTTTTAATTTTTGTGTTAGTTTTAGTAAGTTGGTTTTTCTCTGTTTTTCTTGTCCATTCAAATTTTCAAGTTTATTGGCATAAAGTTGTTGGTAATATCTTATTGTCCTTTTTATATCTACTGCATGGTTTGTAATGATGTTGCCTTTCATTTATGTTAGTTTTTGCTTTGCTCTTCACTTATTTCTTAGATAAAAGGTAACATTTTATGCCCACTGTCTGTGACATGATTTGTACATTTAAAAATATATTCTGGAGATCACTTCGTAGCAGTATTCAAGAGTCTTTCTCATTTTTAAATGTTGCACAGGACTTCACTGTGTTCACGCCTCTAGTCCCCTTTTAATGAACGTTTGGTTTGTTTTCAGTCTTTTTTCTGTAACAAATAGTGCTGAAGGGAATACCTTTGTAGGTATGTATTAAAACAAACTTGCTGGTTGTGATCTCATTTATATGTGGAATCTCGAACAAAACAGAAACCAGGTTCATAGAACAGATTGGTGGTTGCTAGAGGCAGGAGTTGGAGGGTGGGCAGATGAGTAAAGGGAGTTGAAAGGTACAAATTTCCATTTATAAAATAAATAACTCATGGGGATGTCGTGTACAGCATGGCGAGTATAGTTAATAATACTGTATTGCATGTTTGAAAATCGCTAAGGGAGTAGTAAATCATCAAAGCTCATATCATGAAAAAAATTCCATAACTGTGTATGGTGATGTATGTTAACCAGACTTACTGTGGTGATCATTTCACAGTGTATACAAATATCGAATCATTATGTTATGTACTTAACCTATAAAGTTGTATGTTATGTACCTAACATATAAAGTTGTATGTCAATTATACCTCAATAAAAAATTAATTAAAAAAATTTTTTGCTAGTGTTATCTTCGGGATAGATTTCTAGAAATGGGATTTCCTAAAAATGGGGGAGGGGCAATAACTAGATTAAATTTAAGAGCTATACCAACCAAATACAGTAGATGATCCGTGATTGGATCCTGCTATGAAAAAGTGACCTATAAATAACACTTTGAGGACGTGGGTAAATTTAAATATAGAATGGGTATGAGATGAAACTAGAGAGCTATTTTCATGTTGGGGAGGCAATACCATCGTATTTAGATAGGAGAATTGTTTTTTGTCTTTTAGAAGTGTAAAGAATTTTGGCATAAAATGTCATAATGTGTGACACTTTGAAACAGCTCAACCACAATAATAAAAAATGAAATAGATTGATAAATCAATAAAGCTAATATGACAATGTTAACAATGGCTGAATCTTAGTGGATTTATAGGCGTTCTTTGTACTATACTGTTCTACTTTTGTATATATAAATTTCATAATAAAAGTAAAAAAATTAAAAATTTTACAAGCATAGATATTATGTTACTAGTGAGTTATCCTTGCATTATTTTATCTTTACATGTGACTTTATCCATAATAAGGATTTTTTTCTTAAAAACATTTTGTCTGACTAATATAATTATCTCATAATCCTCTTACATAGTATCTCAAAATACTGATGTAATTTCTTTTGGTTAATATTTGCTTGGAAGTTGGTCCAGAGGTTGCAGCTGCAGAGGAACCACCCAAGGAGAGCTGCAAAGATGCTGTCTGGACATGTGGCCTTGGGCTGTGGCTTGCACCCTCCCTTGGCAGGCCAGACTGGGCTTCAGAATGCTTTGGGATCATCCTTCATCGCCACAGGGAACCTCTATGCCTCTTAACACTTGTCTTCCGAAGACTGGCACTGCTGAGGTGTCCTCTGTTCTTGAAGAGCGTAATCTTGGAGCCCAAACCTCTGTTGACTGTGAAGAAGCAGGGTGTGTCTCAAATGGGCTGAGGAATGTTCAAGCAGATGAAATGGTAGTGTTTTCTTCAGGCTTAAAGGGTATGTTTCAACCTGGGAACCGACAATGTTGGTTTTGTTGTGTTTGGACATGATAAACTAATTAAGGAAGGAGATAGTGTGAAGAGGACGGGAGCCATTGTGAATGTTCTAGTTGGTGAGAAGCTACTGGGTTGTATAGTAGATGCCCTTGGTAGTGTCATTGATGGCAAGGATCCAGTTGGTTCCAAGACCCATTGGTGGGTTGGCCTGAAAGCCCCTGGCATCATTTCTCCAACCTCTGTGCAGAAACCAGTGCAGACTGGCATTCATGCTGTGGATAGCTTTGTGCTGATTGGTTGTGGTCAGTACAGGCTGATGATTGGTGACTGACAGACTGGCAAAACATCAGTGATTGACATAATTATTAACCAGAAACATTTCAGTGATGGATCTGATGGAAAGAAGAAACTATACTGTATCTACACTGCTACTGGTCAGAAGAGGTCCACTGTTGCCCAGCTGGTGAAGACACTTAGAGAAGTGGATGCCATGAAGACCTCCAGTGTGGCTTCAGCCACTGCTGCTGATACTGCCCTCCGTCAGTACCTGACTCCTTATTCTTGCTGTGCTATGGGAGAGTACTTCAGGGATAATGGCAAACATGCTTTGATCATCTATGATGAGTTATCCAAACAGGCTGGAGCCTCTGCTGACCTGCAGACCACTCAGCTACTCATGAGGCCCAGCCTGATGATGTGTTCTACTTGCACTCCCATCTACAGGAGAGAACAGACAGAATGAACGATTCTTTTGGTGGTGGCTCCTTGACTTCCTTACCAGAAACACAAGCTGGTGATGTGTCTGCTTACATTCCAGCAAATATCGTTCCTATCAGTGATGGACAGATCTTCTTGGAAACAGAATTGCTCTACAAAGGTATCTTCCCTACCATTTACATTGGTTTTTCTGTGTCCTGTGTCAGATATGCTGCCCACACCAGGTCTGTGAAGCAGGTGCAGGCACCATGAGGTCAAAATTGGTGAGGTTGCTGCATTTGCCCAGTTCAGTTCTGACCTCCATGCTTCTACTCAGCAACTCTTGAGTCTTGGTGAGTATCTGAGTTGCTGAAGCAGGGACAGTATTCTACGGCTGTTGAAGAACTCGCAGCTCTTATGCTGGGGTAAGTGAGTATCTTGATAACTGGAGCTGGTTTATTTTTGTGTGTGTGTTTTGTTTTTGTTTTTGCTGCAGTATTTAAAAGCAAATCTTAGATGGCATGCTATTTTACCCAGCCACTTCATTATGCTTTGAAAGACAAAATTTTTTTTCCTTAGGTAACAGCAAATCCATTTTTACATCTAACAAAGGAAATAAAACATTTCTGAAGTTTTAATGCAGACTATTAAGATTTCTCAGATTGTCTCAAAAAATGCCTTTTTACATTTATTTTTTTCAGATCAGAGTCCAAACAAGGTCCACATCTTGAATTTGGTTTTTAGGGCCTCTAGGATCTTTTCATCTGGAGGAGTGCTCCTTTTCCCCTCCCTTATTCCATTTACTTCTTGAAGAAAGTGGGTCAGTAGTCCTGCTGTCTAGAAGTGAGATCTACAGACTTGATTAAAGTTTTGAACCGAGACTAGCTGTAGGTGATGTTACAGACTTCATATTGTTTCATCACCTGGAGAACCACATAGTGTCAGATTGTCTCACGTTTTTAGTAATGCTTAATTCAGGTGATGACAGCCTAGTTCCTTCATTGTGAAGTTTCCCAACAGTCTTTTAACTAATAATTTTAATATCTATTGATGACTATTGTCTGATTCATTTTGAAATAGGGGTTGCAAGATGGTGATTTTCTAATTTGATCATTACTTCTACATTTATTAGCTAGAAGTCTTCTGTATAGAAAAACTTTTCTACGTCCTTTAGGATTATTTGGTTACCCTGAAATACTGTTCATACTGAAAAGACAAGAGAGATCTTTAATTATTTCCTTTAAATTATCCAATTCCAGAGTAATGTGTTGGTTACCTAGCAACCTCCATGATCATTGTCCAAAGGATCTCTCTCTCTGTCTTTTTCCTTTTTTGCATGTCACTACGAACTCATGGCTCTACACATTCAATGTATTTCTATCAGTTGCAGTTGTTTGATACTCACATTATTCTATTTTGGGCACAAGGGGGAACATTTTGATGTTTTCTGTTTTTATTTAATATGGAAATATTAGCTTTTGATAGCTTCCTTGCTTTCTATCATAATGTGATATCCCAAGCTCAATTGGTACATTGCTTGGAATTGACTGTTGAAAAAAACCCTGAGTCCTTTTAGTGTGTGAAGGTGTTTTGAGACCAGAGTATGGAATTCTTGTTGCTACTTGATTATCATTGCTTCTTGACTTTTCAGTGGACAGTTAAAAAATAAGTACCTTTAAAAAAATAAAGTTACAAGTTTATACTGATATTTACAACCACAATTTAAAATTACAAGGTTTCGGGCTTCCCTGGTGGAGGGGTGGTTGAGAATCCGCCTGCCGATGCAGGGGACACGGGTTCGTGCCCCGGTCCGGGAAGATCCCACATGCCATGGAGCGGCTGGGCCCATGAGCCATGGCCGCTGAGCCTGTGCGTCCAGAGCCTGTGCTCCTCAACGGGAGAGGCCACAACAGTGAGAGGCCCGCGTACCACAAAAAAAAAAAAAAAAAAAAAAAATTACAAGGTTTTTTAACTGACACTTTGATGCTGAACATTAGTCCGTAGCAGCTTTAACATAGTTTCTTAGTTGTATTATGTTAAAATATATACATGTTAATAATACAATTGTTACTATTAACAATAAGAATACTACGTGACATTAGGTATTTTAAGATTTGTTTGCTGTTTTAATATTTTTGTCCTAGGAATGTATTGCACTAAAAACTGTATAGTCAAAATATTTTGTTCTAAGATCAATTGGAATAATTCTTTTCTCTGTGTGATTTTGTTACCAAACTGATATACCATTTGGTTCATTTGTTTCAGTTTGTTTTCAACTTCTAGGCATTGGTTTTTATTTTCTTAAATTTAGTTTTATGTTTTGTTTACTACCTCCTTCTTGAAACAGTTCTTTTAAAATTTTTTTATTGAAATATAGTTGGATTTACACTGTTGTGTTAGTTTCAGGTGTACAGCAAAGTGATTCAGTTATACATATATGTACATATATATATTCTTTTTAAGATTCTTTTCCATTATAGGTTATTACAGGATATTGAGTATCATTCCCTGTGCTATTGAATATTACTATATTTGTATATAATAATATATATTGCTACACTGAAATACTTCCTTTACTTTTCTTCTGGGACACTACTTTTTCTTGCATTTTATTTTTATTTTTTTTCTGTCTCACTTGGGGCTTTGATTAAGTCTCCTTTCCTGGTTCCTCCTCCTCTTCCTGCTCTTAACTTTGGAGTGTACCAGGACCTCTCCTCCATTTATATTCATTTCCTAGTGAATGCATCTTGTCCCATGGTTTTAAATACCACTTCTTTTTTTTTCGTTACTTGGGCCTCTCACTGCTGTGGCCTCTCCCATTGTGGAGCACAGGCTCCAGACACACAGGCTCAGCGGCCATGGCTCATGGGCCCAGTGGCTCCACAGCATGTGGGATCTTCCCGGACCGGGGCAGGAACCCGTGTCCCCTGCATCGGCAGGCAGACTCTCAACAACTGCGCCACCAGGGAAGCCCCCATCTATTTTCTGATCGCTCACAAATTTATATCTCTGCCTGGACTTCTTCCTTGAATTGCAGATCTAGATATACAACTTTTTATTCACTATTGGCACTTGAATGTCTAATAGGATGTCTAAACTTAGCATATCCAAAAATGCACCCTCAATGTCCATCCAGCTGTTCCTCTGGCAGTCTCCCCTGTTTCAGTAAATGGCAACTCTATCACATTGCTCAGGCCTAATACCTTGAAGTCATCTCTGATTCTTTTCTTTCATATCCTGTACCCAATTCACCAATATATCCTGTCAGCTTCTACCTTTGAAATCTATTAAGAATCCAATCAATCCTCCATTTCTCACCAACTCCACTGCCATCACCCCCAACTAAGCTGCTGTAAATTCACGTGGATTATTGTAATGGCCTCATAACAGGTCTTCCTGTTTCCATCCATGCTTCTTTACAAGGTATTCTCGACTTGGCAGTCAGAGTGAGTTGTTAAAAGTCATTCCTTTGTTCAAAACTCTCCAGTACAGTCCTTCAAAATAATCTAGGTTTGGGGAAGATGGATAGAGGTATAGATGGCCATGTATTGCTAATCATTGAAACTGAGTGATGGCAACTTTAAATTCATTATATTGTTCTTTTATTTTCGTATATATTTCATACATAAAACAAAATCCAAACTCTTCAAAGGCTTTACAGTTGTTTATAACTGCACCAATATGGTAGCCACATGTGGTTACTGAGCACTTGAAATGTGCTAGTCTGAATGTAGATGTGCTGTGAGTATAAAATACACACTGGATTTTAAAGACTTCTTAAGAAAGAAAAAACATAAAATACCTCATTAATATTTTGTTATATTGATTATGTATTGAAATCATATTTTGGATATGGTACTTCAAATAAAATACAGTATTAAAATTAATTTCATTTTGGACTTCCCTGGTGGTCTAGTGGTTTGGACTTGGTGCTTTCACTGCTGTGGCCCTGGATTCAATCCCTGGTCGAGGAAGATCCCACAAGCTGAGTGGCGTGGCAAAAAAAATTGTTTTTTTGTATTTTTAAAAATATGGATGCTAGAAGGTCTTTGTATGTGGCTCACATCATCTTTCCATTGGATCTGTGGCCATGTTTTCTCTCTGACCTCATCTTCTACGTTTCTTTCTCTCCCCCTTTTTTTTTTGGCCACGTGGCTTGTGGGATTTTAGTTCCCCAACCAGGGATTGAACCTGGGCCCTCGGCAGTGGAAGCGCAGAGTCCTAACCACTGGACCACCAGAGAGGTGCTTTTCCTCTCCTTAGCTCACACCACTCCAACCACACCGATCTCTTTGCTTAGAATAAGCAGAATACATTTCTGTCTCGGGACCTTTGCACTTGCTAACCTGTCTGCCTGGAGGTCCCTTTCTCAGTGTCCTGTGACTCATTCTCTTGTTTCCTTCGAGATACTTACCTCATCTGTATAACACCTCATCTCCTTCACTCTCTATTCCCCTTAATCTGCTTTCTTTTTCTTTGTAATACTTATCACTACTGACTTGTGTTTTGTTCATTTGTATTCCTGTATCCTGAGCACCTAGCATAATGCTTATACAGCACAGGGCTTTTGATAACAATTTGTGGAATGGATGTCTATAGATTGTGCAAATAATTACGTCAAGTTCAATACTGACTTCTTCTGCAATAAGGTTCAGGTTTCCTAAATATATAAAGGGTAAAAATTATTAGAGTAAAATAAACTTTAATTATAACTACATGAAATTCCCTGCATGAGGAAACAGATGCTTTATAAAATGATATAAGATAGCTATTTTATTCCCTTCAAAGGAATTAAAGTAAAATAACCTTATACTATACTATAGTAAAGTAAAATACCTTATACTATAAATAATTTTTATATATTTGTATAATTAGTAAGATGGAGAGTTTAGAGATACTTAGGAGATAGTCAAGAAAGTAAACAAAATACAGACCAAGACTTACTTAGGGGTCAGAAATGATTTTTATCCAGTAGATAATATCTAGTTTCTCCAAGGAATTTTCCAAATTCTTTTATTAGTCTGGCATTTTTATTGTATTCATGGTAACCCAGTAAAGTGGGCTATGTCAAGGAGCTTAGAAATTTTTTTGGATACACTGAAATTTTTCTTGTGTTAGTAATTATAACAAAACTTGGTCTGTTTATAAAATAACTTTTGAAGGCAGCCATTGTTTTTTATTTAAAATTAAACCATGAAGGAGGGAAAGGAACCAAAAAAAGGAGAAATGAGAAAGGAATATTTTTAATTTATTGCCTTTATTTTAAAATGTAAGATGGCCTCTGCCACTCCCTCTTCGCCCCTTCCTACTTTCACTTTGGGCCCCTCGGAGGCCAGTTTAAAAAAAAATGGAACCTTGTTCCTGTGACACTTTTGTGGCACTACCTCCAGCAACGGTTAATAACAGGATTATTTTTGGAAAAAATTCAGATAGACCTGTGATGAAGTACAGGAGGTAGTTTATTTTCCTGCTGCAGTTCATGACAACCTGAAGGAACATCTTAAGGTAGGTGAAATGCATGTTTTGTTAGCAATATTTTTCTTTAAAAATATCATAAACAGGTTTTTAAAAATCATTAGCCATTTGGCAGAGGCTATAGAAGTTAAAAATTTTTGAATTTAAATTTGAGAAATAATTTGAATCAGAACTAGACTTCTGGTCTTTAATTTCAATGATTTGGAGGAAGCTGAAATAGCAATAATAAGAATTGTTAATTCTTTGATCAAATATTTGAATGCTTACCATATGCAAGAATGTTGAATAGGGCAAAGGAAAAAGCCTGCTGTCAAGACTAGTTCTGTCTTCCAGGAGCTTAGAGTCTAGTAGAGGAATAGGATGTGTATGTAACTAACCGCATTGTAAAAAAGGATGGTTTAAATGCTAAATTTAAGTAAGGGCAGCAAGTTGTGACATCAGTGGAGAAGTAAGTAATTCAGACTAGGAATTAAGGAAGGCTTCACTAGGAGTTGGGGTTTCAGCTGGAGTTTGATGGGCAAAAAGGCTTCTGGAGGTACGTTTGTTCGGTAGTTAACTCCTTTCTGCTCGTGGACGCCGCCGAGTAAGCATCGTTGGCGTCTTGCCCCCTCCCCGCTCCACTGCCGTCATGTCGAAGTCAGAGTCACCCAAAGAGCCCGAACAGCTGCGGAAGCTCTTCATCGGAGGTTTGAGCTTTGAAACAACCGATGAGAGTATGAGGAGCCATTTTGAGCAGTGGGGAACGCTCACAGATTGTGTGGTAATGAGGGATCCAAACACCAAACACTCCAGAGGCTTCGGGTTTGTCTCATATGCCACTGTGGAGGAGGTGGATGCGGCCATGAAGGCAAGGCCACGCGAGGTGGATGGAAGAGTTGTGGAACCAGAGAGGGCCGTCTCAAGAGAAGATTCTCAAAGACCTGGTGCCCACTTAACTGTGAAAAAGATTTTTGTTGGTGGCATTAAAGGAGACACTGAAGAACATCATCTAAGAGATTATTTTGAACAGTATGGGAAAATTGAAGTGATTGAAATCATGACTGATCGAGGCAGTGGCAAAAAGAGAGGCTTTGCTTTGGCAACCTTTGATGACCATGACTCTGTAGACAAGATTGTCCTTCAGAAATACCACACTGTGGGCTTCCCTAGTGGCGCAGTGGTTGAGAGTCCGCCTGCCGATGCAGGGGACACGGGTTCGTGCCCCGGTCCGGGAGGATCCCACATGCCGCGGAGCGGCTGGGCCCGTGAGCCATGGCCGCTGAGCCTGCGCGTCCGGAGCCTGTGCTCCGCAGCGGGAGAGGCCACGACAGTGAGAGGCCCGCGTACCACGCACACAAAAAAAGAAATACCACACTGTGAATGGCCGCAACTGTGAAGTAAGGAAAGCCCTATCTAAGCAAGAGATGGCTAGTGCCTCATCCAGCCAAAGAGGTCGAAGTGGTTCTGGAAACTTTGGTGGTGGTCGTGGAGGTGGTTTTGGTGGGAATGACAACTTTGGTCGTGGAGGAAACTTCAGTGGTTGAGGTGGCTTTGGTGGCAGCCGCGGTGGTGGTGGCTATGGTGGCAGTGGGGATGGCTCTATTGGATTTGGTAATGATGGAAGCAATTTTGGAGGTGGTGGAAGCTACAGTGATTTTGGCAGTTACAACAATCACTCTTCAAATTTTGGACCCATGAAAGGAGGAAACTTTGGAGGCAGAAGTTCTGGCCCCTATGGTGGTGGAGGCCAATACTTTGCCAAACCCCAAAACCAAGGTGGCTATGGTGGTTCCAGCAGCAGCAGTAGCTATGGCAGTGGCAGAAGGTTTTGATTACTGCCAGGAAACAAAGCTTAGCAGGAGAGGAGAGCCAGAGAAGTGACAGGGAAGCTACAGGTCACAACAGATTTGTGAACTCAGCCAAGCACAGTGGTGGCAGGGCCTAGCTGCTACAAAGAAGACATGTTTTAGACAATACTCATGTGTATGGGCAAAAAAACCTTGAGGACTGTATTTGTGACTAATTGTATAACAGGTTGTTTTAGTTTCTGTTCTGTGGAAAGTGTAAAGCATTCCAACAAAGGGTTTTAATGTAGATTTTTTTTTTTTGCACCCATGCTGTTGATTGCTAAATGTAATAATCTGATCATGACACTGAATAAATGTGTCTTTTAAAAAAATAAAAATAAAAAAAATAAAAAATAAAAATAAAAATAAAATGTAAGGTGACTAAATGTACCAATGAAATAATTTAAAAGCAAGGGTATCTTTTCCTTATCTGAATATACTTGCAAATTCTGTTTTAATTTTAAACAGTCTTGGTCACAGCATCCCTTCAACTGTAACAGGAAAAATGAAATGACACCAACAAGGTATGTGACAACTTGAGTTGTGAAATTTCAATAGGCAAAACTGACGAATCAGGGCTAGCATTATGTTAAAGACCTTTAACTAAGACGTTTGAAGTACATCCTCAGTGATTTTTTTGTTTTTGTTTTTTCCTCAGTGATATTTTGGAATATTATTTTGTACTTGTTTAACAAACATTTACTAACTGTATATTGTATGTCAACACTGTACCAACTACCCAAGGTTACAAAACTATACTTTCAGAGTGGCTGTCCTTCACTGAGTGCTAATTAAATATCAAGTAAGTTTACAGAGATTATTTTAGTTAATCCTCACAAAAGAGGTAATTTTATTACTCTCAGTATTCCAATGAGGGAACAGAGGCTTTCCAAAGAGCTCTGTTTTCAAAAAGTTTGCCATCTGGAACGATGAGAATAGCAGTAGATAGAATATAAAGTGCTAAATGCTACAGTAAAGAAAGGGTGCAGAGGAAGGGTTGCCTTTGGAGTTGGGAATGAGGAAGGCCTTCCAGAGAACAGGATACTTGTTCTGGATTTGAAAGGTAGGGAGGAGTTTGCATGGTGAAGAGTGGAGACTATTGCCAGCATATGCAGACATTGAACTCTGAAATGATTTGAGCATCAGTGAGAACTTTTCTATAAGCCTTGATTTATTCTTCATCTGCCACACATTCTGTATTTCCATGTTCAAACAAAGATCTGGCTTAGGCAATGAGGAATCATCTGATTGCGTTATTATCAAGGGCTGGAGTGCTGGCTAGGCTTGTTTGGATTAGCATATGGGTTAGAACTTCACGTCCTAGGCTTGGGCCTTAACTTGGCAGGTCTCCCAGGGGTAGATTCCACACTGAATAGCAGAATGTCTAAGAAAACAAATTCTTGTGCCAGACTGTCTGGGTTTAAATCGCAGCTCTGCCACTTCTCACCAGCGGATGTGACCTTGGATATGTTACCAAACATTTTTATGCCTTAGTATCTTCATTTGGAAAATGAGAACAATAATGACAGAACCTATTTCATCACAGGATTGTTATGAGGATAAAAGAAGTTAATAGATACGAAGTTCTGACAATAGTGCCTGGTACATAGGAAGCTCTGTATAAGTACTAAGTACTAGTATTACTTGAGACTAGTATTTAAACAAAAATGCTACTTTGTTCATTTAGAGTGAACTTTGTTCCTTTCTCATGGTGCTAAGAGTCTCCTAGGTCCTACTTTTTTGGTATTAAGATGGCTGAGATGCTAAATTTTGAATCAGAAAGTTGTTTGCTGGGAATCGGCATAGAATATTTGTACTAGGCCCTGGTAAAGGCCAGTGAGATATCTCTCCACCGTAACAGAAACATTCTCTGTTCGTTGGGTTACATCTCCCAGAATCATTATCTTACTCCTTTGTTACTATCTACCCGGCCAGATATAGCTAGTGGGTTCAGAGTCGAATGGAGATAGAACTTGGAAAGAACCCCTGAAGTGCTAGTTGTTAAGCCAGGATCTTTTTGATAAGACACACAGGGTGACCTATTTGAGGCACTGCTGTCTACTCTACAGCCCCCATGGTGGAAGATGGCTGGGGTTTCCCTAACTTGGAAGGACTTGGAGCAATTCCTGTAGTTCCTTGGTTATTACAATGTCCCTGATAGACTAGAGACGGGGAAGACTTTTTTACAGAACTCTTGATGCATTCTTTAGAACCCTCAGCTAAGTAGACTAGCTCAGGACTTTGCTTGGAGCTCTCAAAGACATGTTTCAACTTTGCTGAATTCATTTATTAGTTCTAACAGTTTTGGGGGTGAGTTTTTAGGGTTTTCTATATATAATATCACATCATCTGCAAACAGAGACAGTTTTACTTCTTCCTTTCTGATTTGGATCCTTATTATGTCTTTTTGTTGCCTAATTGCTCTGGCTAGTACTTCTAGTACTATGTTTAATAAAAGTGGCAAGAGTGGGCATGTTTGTTTTGCTCCTGATCTTAGAGGAAAAACTTTCTTACCACTGAGTATGATGTTAGCTGTGGGCTTATCATATATGACCTTTCTTATGTTGAGAAACATTCTCTCTGTGCCTAGTTTGACAGTTTTTATCATGAATGGATTTCAGATTTTGTCAAGTGCTTTTTCTCCGTCTGTTGAGATGATCATACAATTTTTAACCTTCATTTTGTTATGTGGTATATCATATTAATCTCCTTTGACTGTTGTTGCAGTTGTGTGCTTCTGGCCACATCTTGCCTGTTCTATATATCTCTATATAATTATATATATTTGAATGAAACCCATCACATATACAGATGCCATGTGCACATAACCATAATAATAATTGGCAAGGTTAAAGAGGCAGCCAGAGGAGGCGTGATCCTCAGAGAGTTGTGGAGTTGGTTAATAGAACACAGTTCCTTTAGGAGTGAAATGGATGGACGATAACAAAGGAATTTACTCAATATGTATCATCAAAATAAATCCACCTCAGGAGGCTGAGAGGAGTTGCTCCGATAAAGTCACGCTCTCTTGTTCTGTTTCCAAACTTGAGTCAGTTTTTCAACCCAGAAACCATTGACTGAGGGAAAGTTATGTCCCTAGGAGAAGGACACTGCAACACATGTCAAATACATGTGGTAATTATTCCCCTAGTCCTTCCCCAAAGGGACTTACCTCCAGGTATTTGAGTAATTGCACTGGCGAAAAAGGTAAGAAAAACCCAATATTTGTTGAATGCATGGTCTGAATTCACAGTGATACCTAGGATCCAAAGCACCTCGTATAATGGGTGCATATGGCAGCCAGGTAATAAATGGAGTCCTGGCCAAGGTTTGGCTCACAGTGGGTCAACAGTGTCATTTGTTTAGCCTCTGAATATTTTATTAGAGCGAATACTTAGTACTTCATAAAATCCGTCATGTGTGTTCCTGACCTACAGGACAAGAATCATTATAGTGGGAGAGACAAAAAAAGAAAGAAAGAAAGAAGGAAGAGAGAAGAGAAGAAAAGGAAAAGAGAAAGAAAACACCAAGTAAGTGGTAGTCTCTGAAACTGCCTCTGTCCGTCAGCCAAATAATAAATCGAAAACACTATCTTAACCTGGGGTGGTGGTGGAGGAAATCAGTGAGCCTGTTAAATATCTAAAAGATGGTTGATTCCCATCATCTGAGTTGTAAAGAATGACAGCAGACTGCCACAAACTGCGCTAAGTCATAGGCTCAACTGCAGTTGAAATGCCAGATGTGGTGTCTTTTCCATTGCACATGAACATACTCCCAAGTACCTGGTCGGCAGACATTGATTGGGTAGATGCATAATTTCCATCCCTGTTAGGAAAATAAAAGATCAGAAACAGTGTGTATTCACAGGGAAAAGATGACAGTATACCTTTGTAGTTTTACCTCAGGACTATTTAAACTTTCTTGTCCTTTGTCATCCAGTTAGTTGAAGAGGATGCCACAGAGAATATCACATTAATACATTATATCAATGGTAACATATTTATTGGACGATATGAGCAAGAAGTCACTAACATATTGGAAACTTTGATAAGACACCCTCCCTAGAGGATGAGAGAGATACCGTAAGAAGATTCAGGGACCTTGTCACATCAGTAATATTTTTAGAGTTCCATTGGTCAGGGGCATTGCAGGACATGCCATCCAAAGTAAAGGACAAATTATTGCACCCTGAACTTCCTAAACATGAAAAAGGAAGCATAATGCCTAGTAGGCCTCTTCAGATCTTGGAGGCAGTATATTCCAGCTGGGAATACTGCTTCCACCTAGTGGCATGAAAGGCTGCCAGCTATGAGCAGAAAAGGGCTCTGCAGTCATGTAACCAGGCAGGTTCAAAGGTTCTAGAGACATCAGTGGTAGGAAAGCTGGAGTTTATGGCAACTGCCAATAGGGCATCACAACCGAGGCCCTGGGGGTTTTAGAATAAGGCCATGCCATCTTCAGTGGAGAATTATATGCTTTAGGAAAATTGAAGATAGTTTGTTGTATGAGATGATGATGTATGAGAGATGAATTACCTGACCATGGGGCAAAATCATCATGTGGTTACAACTGTTAGTCTTGAGCTGGGGTTCTATCAGAACCATCCAGTCATAACTTGGAGCAGGTACAGCAATAATCCATGCTAAGATGGAACTGGTACATACAGGGCTGAGCAAGAGCGGGGCCCGAGGGTTCATGGGAATTGCACGAGCAGGCAGCCCAGACCTCCATGTCGTCCGGCACTGTTGTATCGGTTCCTGTCTCTCGGGTCATACCTACAGGTGTATGGGCCATCCTTTAAGACCAGATGTAAAAAGGAGGAAAAACCCAAACTCGCTTCATGGACTCGTTGCTTCTGTGGTTGCAAGCTGAAAATAGATAGCATCCTCCGTACAGCTCCACTCAGGGGTGGTACTGAAAGCCAGTCACCAGGGAGAATCTTCCCAATGGGCAGAGCTTCAAGAGGTGAAGCTTGAAGTCACCCCCTTTGTGTGGAAAGAGAAGTGGCCTGAGTTCAGAATATATGTGAACTCTTGGGCAGTGAGAAATGACTGGCTGTTAAGTGATTTGTGGACAGATTGGAAGATTGCATGTAAGGGGTAGAGGCATGTGGCATATGGGAGTGGGCATGAAATGTGAGCATCTTCATATCATATGTTAATATCACCCTAATGCTGGCACGATGGGTACATAAGCAAAAGGGCTACAATGGCAGGGATGAAAGCCATGTATGGGCTCAATGGTATGGGCTCCTATTCACTTAAGTTGATCTAGTGTTTCTGCTTTTGCCTGAAGTTCAACTTGCCAGAAACCGCGACCAATACTGAGCTCCTGATATGGCACAATCCCTCCAGGAGACCAACTTGGCACTTGATGACAAGTTGATCACACTAGGCACGGTCACTGACATATTCCAGGTAGGAGATCGTCTTTCTTGCTCACACCATCACTTTTTGAGGATTTGATTTATTGCCATGTCATACATAATTTCATGTTACACCAGGGGATTGACTTTATGGCGAAGGTGTTGGAGCCCATGGTCAGGTGATCCACGGTCTTAACTCATATAGAATCACCCAGAAGCTTCCTAAATGATAGAGTATTGGATTGGCCTGTTAAAGGCACAGCTGTAGCATTAGCTTGGAGGTGTGGAGGTGATATTTTTGAGGATGGGATATCACCTAGGATGCAGGATACACTTTAAGTTCAAAACATTTATATGGTGCTATGTCTCTGATAAAAGAATACATGGGTCTGGGAACCAACAGGCGGAAGCAGGAGTGGCCCTACCTGCCATTATCGTTCCTGTGTCCCTCTTGTAATTTGTGCTTCCCATTTTAGCAATTCCTGTTGAATTATAAGCTGCAATTACCACCTAGCCCCTTTGGGTTCCTTGTTCCAAGAGACCAGCAGACCAGGAGTCACCACCCTGGTAGGAGTAATTGATTCTGATCCATCTTTAAGAAAGAACGTGCTGCCCCAGCCGCTGGGAGTACAGGCAGTAGACAGCTTACAGCTGTCAGCTCCTGAAGGAATTCTCATCTGCAGAGCCTCCTTGCCCGGTCATGCCCCGTCTGAGTGGTTATTGAACCATTCAGTGATTTACCAGTCAGCTTCACCTAGCAACTGCGAGATTCTTGTGGGGTCAACTATGTCCAAAGGCACTCGTTAGAAAACATCCTACATGCTATGCTAAACTCCATTATAGAGTTTACTTCCTGTGGGAACCCAACCAGTGATGAGTTGCCGTTACGACTGTTTTTATACTGTTTGAAAGTGCTAAGACAAGGTAAAGGAAAAGATTTTATGGGATTACTATTAGGGGTAACTAATGTAGTCTTTGGGACCTCAAAGAGTTTTTGAAAAACAAAAAACAAAAAACCAACCACTTAATTTATCCCTTCTAAGATGTTTGTTAACAATAAGAGAACTGCTTTTGAAATGGTCACGATATGAGAGCATTTTGAAAATGGCTATTTGTCTGTTGTTACATGAGTTTACTACTGAAAATGATATGTCATTATAAGAACCCATACTTATAAATGGAATTTTCTGTCCAGTGTAAAAATCTTCCAAGGGATTTTTTTGTTTAAAACATAAATGCATGTATGCACTATAAAGGATATTTCAGTGATCCTCCTTTAAGTACTGGCATGAACAATAAAATTGTTAATTTTAGTTGACAACGTATTCATATAATATTCATTGGCACTAATTTTTATTGTGAACCATCTACAGGTGAGAGTTGAAATTTTCCTGATATTTGAATTTTCTCTAAATTACTGAATCGCCAAGTGACTGATCAAAGGCAATCTGCATGTTTCAAAACATATCTAGTTCTTTGCCATCCTTTCCCTTTCCTTTCTTGATACCAAATTAGGGATTAAAGAGTCATTTTTGGAAGAAATTACTTCCAAAGGTAAATAAGAACAGTGGGAAAATTATTTCATTCCATATGCTAGCCTGGTTAAGTTTTTCCCTCATGGCTTCTATTTATCTCTACAAATAACCTAACTCCTCAGTGCCAACACCCTAGCATGGTCCAACCAGTTCACCCTCATGTTTCAATGTTTCTGGTAATAATGATTTCCAGAACTCAGACACTGAAATACAATTTTTCCTTTCTGTATGAAAATTAGGTTTTTAAAAGCAATATTATCATGTTATCATGGAAATGTTTTAATAGACAGTAGATATAACTAGAATATCTAAATTTATAATGCTAAATATTGATATTCTCAAAATTTCCTTTGAAATTAGTTTTCACTGACATAAAGCAAACTTATTATTCATAACAGTTCTTAGAAAACAATTATGAACATAGTATGCAAAATGAGTCACAAGTTTATTCTACAATTTTTCTAGAATAGGTATTCAGTTTTGTAGAAAAATGCAAACATCACCTTTATTGTTAATATTTACATTTCATTCTGTAAACAAAATTGGCAAAACCTCACTCCCCAAACTAAGAATTTTTATACATATTTATAAAAATTTCAAGATGATCTTCATTGCTTCTGAAAGGTATTTATTTTTTTAAATCTAAAAACCAGAAAATGTAGACGTTGAAGGGGAAGAGAAAAACACTGATAACAGATTTGAATTTTCCTCTTCCCAAATATCTAAAACATCACATATACCACTGTTTTCAGTGTAGCTTGTGAAACCCAAAAATTCTGACTTTTCTCCACTGGTTTGAAATAAGTCTAGTAGAGATTGTACTGAGGAGCTACAAATTCTGTTTTCTTCTTGTGTAGTAAGAAATTCAGTTCTTTTCTTATCTAACTCCACATTTGGTTCCAGATTTTCTTTTTTATTTCTTCTTAATAGTATTTTCACTTTCCGATGGATTTTACCAGAAGGTAAACTATCCATATTCTTGATGTCACATGGGTTGGGTTCCTCAGTAGGGCTTTGGGATGGAGCCTTTGCCTGAATTGTTAGGTGCTTCTGTGAACTGCTTATTGGTAACAGATCAGAATCATGATGAAATACTGAATGAAGGTCCTTTTCCTTATCCTTTGCTGGAAAAAGCACAGTATCTGACTTTTGTTTTGGCTGAGATGCACTATTATTATCCGTACTGAAATGAGAAACTTGTACAGATGCCTGTTGCCTATGTGGACAGTGATCCACTCTTACTTCTAAGTCATTTTCATTTATAATTAATTTATGTTCAGGAACATCAAGAATGCATTCCTGTTTATTTTTATGTGGAGACAGAGATATAAAATTTTCTTTTATGTCATTTTCAGCTGGATTTAACACTGAACATTTATTAGATGTTTTATCATCATGTCCTCTTAATTCACTTGCAGGGTGTGGGATGTATTCTGAAGTAGACATAAACTTTTGTTCAGGTTCCTGGGTTTCTTTATCCAGGAAACCGTGCTCCATCACCTGTACATTTTCCCTGGAGTCTTTCTGAGAAGTATGTTGTAATTCCATCTTTTCTTTAGGTTCAGACTTTTTCAAAACATTTGCAGTAATAGGAGAAAGGGATCCAACACTGTATTTTATTCTTTAGAGGAAAAAGAAAAGAAAAAAATTAAAATTGCTATCAAAAATTCCTGAGTATTTAAAAACTAAATTAGTAAAAATCTTTAAAAACTGTTTATAAAACTTATTTAACTTAGAAAACACTGCAAAAATATAGAACTTTTACTATTTAGCCACATTTACTTTAGATGCTTTTGTTTTTTTGGCCACACCATGTGGCATGCAGGATCTTAGTTCCCTGACCAGGGGTCAAACCCATCCATGCCCCCTGCAGTGGAAGTGGGGAGTCTTAACCGATGGACTGCCAGGGAAGTCCACTTTAGATGTTTTTAAAATAATAAAACTTTAAATAATAATAATAAAACTTTACAGATATAGCTAAAAACTCTGGTGTACCACTCCTCATCCACATTCTTCCACTTCCTCCCAGAGGTAAGCAGTATCTTGACTTTCATATTTAAAACTACTAGATTTGACCTGAAACTCTCTTCTTCATGGAGCCTCTTAATATCCTTGGGATGCTAGTTTGTATTAGACAATCCTAAATTACTTACAAAGAGAAAAAAACTTAACAGCTCACTAATTATGTTTTATGTTATACATGTCACAGATAATGAAGAGAAATATAGAATTCCACCTGCCCCTTCAAAACCAGAATGGTTCCTTTTCTATTTTTTTTTTTTTTTTTTTTGTGCTAGGCGGGCCTCTCACTGTTGTGGCCTCTCCCGTTGCGGAGCACAGGCTCCGGATGCGCAGGCTCAGCGGCCATGGCTCACGGGCCCAGCCGCTCCGCAGCACGTGGGATCTTCCCGGACCGGGGCACGAACCCGCGTCCCCTGCATCGGCAGGCGGACTCTCAACCACTGTGCCACCAGGAAAGCCCTCTATTTATTTTGTTGATACTTTCACTTAAGACTCCTCTTGAACAAATGGAGGATATAAAATGTAAAAACACTAGTCCAACATCACTCTTCTTTAAAGTCCAGAGATGTTTAAGTGACTTGTCTACAGAGATAAAAATTGTGCAGATAATAAGATTAAGGAATAAACCAGTTTATATATAAGTACTAGTTCAGAATATTGCTGCAGAATGAGTTTTTAGGGAATTCTAAATTCTTACAATAGCCCATATAAGTTTTAATAGTTGGAAATATGCTTCCTCTCCAAATATTAAATCAGTCATGAACAATCATCCTGAATGTTACAGAAATAAGAGGTTTAGGAACTGTTCTACCCAGATATAGCCAAAAAACTTTCTAGTTCATTTTCAGGAGCTGTAGCTTGGTATCTGGTATCATATTTTATAGTCTTCTTTATGTCTTAAGATTGGTCTAAAAACAGATATAAGGACTAAACAACCTATTGAGTTATTACTAACTCTAGGGTATATTCATATGAAAGCATTTCTTTTTATTTTAGATTTATGGGAATAATTTTTTTTTTTTTTTTTTTTTTTTTTTTGCGGTACGCGGGCCTCTCACTATTGTGGCCTCTCCCGTTGCGGAGCACAGGCTCCGGATGCGCAGGCTCAGCGGCCATGGCTCACGGGCCCAGTCGCTCCACGGCATGTGGGATCTTCCCGGACCGGGGCACGAACCCGTGTCCCCTGCATCGGCAGGCGGACTCTCAACCACTGCGCCACCAGGGAAGACCGGGAATAATCTTAATGAGGCTCATTTTGTCAATGTACAGTTACTGTATACTGAACATCACTGTATTCACACTTTATACAGCTCGGGCCAAATCTAGTCTGCCATCTATTTTTTGTGGTTCACAAAGCCTAAAATATAAACTATATGGTTCTTTATAGAAAAAGTTTGCCAACTCCCCTTTTGGACTATGTTAAGAAGAGAACCTTAAAAGTAATAATAAGGTAAGCATTTTTGGTGGCGGTGGAGGAGGGAGAGAAAAGAAGGAATCATTCTTAACCATATTTCTATGCTGAAAATATAATCCTCCTAAGAACAGAAAACACTGGATTTATTTTTAGTTTAATGGTTTAATATTCTTGTAAAATTTAAAACTTGGGTTGATAATTACCTTTTTTTAGGCATGTCCCTTTCATATTCCACAAAGTCAAAAACTAACTTAGATACAATGTCATCAACAACTTGATAGTGATTACTCTGTGCAAAGTTTCTGTGTTGCTCACTTAGAAGATGCTAAAATAAAACAAAAAAGTATATAAATCATAATTATATTTTAAAAGTAATACTTTTTTTCTAATATTCTCATGCCCCTAAAATTAAGTATCTAATAACTACTCCAAAGAAATATCCTTTATCAGAACTTAAAATAAGTAGAATAAAAGTAACTGCTGAGAAACCACTAAAAGTACTTTGGTTTTTAGTCTTCCATTTTTCAATCAGAAAAGTCAAGTACTAATGAATTAGTAGTTTAAGGGAACTGAAAACGAGTGAGCTACATCAGAAAATGAAGATAAAGCTGAAGAAAAACAACAGTAACATACAGCATTTAGAGTGAGCTAATATTTTTGAAAACACTTCTCTTTACTTCTTTATTTTAATTTTATCCTTACGCAATTACCACTAAGTAATAAATACATGAAATGTTATGTAACATACAAGAATTCAAAACAAGAATCTAGAAGAGATTAAGTAAAAAAAGATGAAGTACAACTAATGCTGGGAAGAATTTAAAAAATTTTGATCTCAATTACCCAGTGCTTATGACTGAGTACTGAGAAGCTTTTCTCAATCTTAAGGGTGGTTAAGAACAAAAGTCAACAAGTTCAGTGTATTGGGATAAAACTCAGAGGAAACAAAGTTCCTTCTGAATAGGTGGAATCTCCAGGCTAATTCTATCATTTGTCTATCAGCTGATCAGGGAATTGTAACTAGAAGCCTGTATCAAGGTGATCATGGAAGAACATCATTTCTATTTCCCTAGTTTCGTATCATTTAAACTTTTTTTTTTTGGTTATCCATTTTATTTTATTATTTTTTTAACATCTTTATTTAAAACATGGGAACGGTTCACAAATTTGCATGTCATCCTTGCACAGAGGCCATGCTAATGTTCTCTGTATTGTTCCAATTTTAGTATATGTGCTGCCAAAGCGAGCACTAATTTTAACTTGCGATGATTTGCTTTTAATTCCAAAAACGAAATTCTTCACTGGTCACAAAAAATACAGTATTCTGGAATATAAACATATTCCTTCCTTGCTTGCAAAATTTACCATATACAAATTATGTATGCCCAGTAATGTTAAAACTAATGAGAAACGAAACATTAACTGTGTAAATTCAGATTGTTTATTCATGTTCTTGGAAGGAAAAATAACTAACTGAACTAAGAAAAACAACTTCCAACTTTTGTGTAGTTCTTCTCTACCTCCACTTAACTCATTTTATTTGTCCTTTAAGTCTTGATTTAAATGTCACTTTCTCAGTTGAGCCTTCCTTGTCTCTCATTCTACATTCAGTACTCTATTTATTACCACTACACTTCATTCTTCACTTTTCATCCTACTTGCAAATACATGTTTCATATCTATTTCCTCTGTCAGACCGTAAGATGGTAAAAGGGTAGGGAATATATCTGCCTTGTTTGCTGCTTAATTTCCCATGATCAAATTTGTTAAATGCATGCCTCGACACAGGTGGAACTGAATCACTGTGAAATCAAAGTTTCAAAAAACAAAATATTTTCTATATTCTTAGTGACTAGGGATCATATACATGAAAAACTATAAAAAAAATAAAAAATTAAAAAATATCCATCACAGCCTCTACTTTGATTTTCCTTTCTTGTGGTTGATTTTTAGCCCCAACATCCTCTGAGCATCAAATTAGGATCCAAAAACTGATATTAAGGAAAACATCCATTTTAGATTAATTTATTGCAAAAACAAAGTAAAATTTCAGGACCAATGTACAATTTAAATTTTCAAAATGATTTTTGGCAAGGGCAAATATTTCTGAGAAAGTTCAGCTTATGATTAAAAATAATTTTAAACTGTATTTTTCTACTTTATTATAGAAACTGAACACAAAAAACTGATACAAACTTTCAGTTATAAAATAAAATTCCAATTTAGAATCTGAAGACAGAGGCAGTTTATGAATCAGATATTTTCCAATATTTTTTCTCAACTTTCCCGCCATCTTCTACCAAAACCAAGCACCAAAACAGACCATCCTAGTATTTTAAAAATTAACAATTCAAACAATAACAGCTAATATTTAATAAGCACAGTGCCATGTACTGTCCAAAGTCTCATAGACAAGAAGCCAGGATTCAAACTTGGGCTAGCCTGGATCCAAAGCTCTTGCTCTTTTTATCAGTTTACAAATTGTAATTGTTCCCATTTTTAAAACTTTATCTTCATCCCATATATATTTTCAACCATTTCTCTTTCTGCTATTTCAAAGAACTGTCTCCACTTTCTTCTCATCCTCACATTAGTCAATCACTTGCCCATTTTTAAATTGTTAAGGCCTGAAGCATGCAGTGACCCATGACCCACCCTCTCTCTCTCCCAACATCCAATCCACTGCACATCCTCTTGGCCCCGCCTTTACAATCACATCCTCAAGCTGACTTCTACCACCATCGCTCAGTCCACCAACATCTGTTCTTTGATCCCATCAATCAGTTTCATTTAGCACTTTCGCGTTGCTTATTTCAACATTCACAAGTCTTGTTCCCTCAACTTCTCTCAGGTCTCTACTCAAATACCACCTCATCAGTTAGGTATTCTTTGTCTAGTCTAAATAAATAGCAACACCTTCATCCCTGCTTTATTTTCTCATAGCACTGATCTAATGTTCTCTCTATATACTTCACTGTTTTTTTATCCTGTGGTTAGCTCTCTCTCCTCCCCTTCCACAGAATGTAATCTTCACAAGGGTTGCAAATTGGTCGCTTTTGTTCAATGCTGTTCACCCAGAGCAGTAATTGGTACACAGCAGGTGCTCAATAAATATTTGTTGAGCGGATAAAAATGATTCTTCAATACACATTTCCCCACTTTGGGTTCTTAAAATTCAAGATAATTCTATCAAAAAGAAGTATCTACTACTTAACAGTTACCAAGTTGTGAACCACAATCAAAAGAATAAGCTAAAATTTCAACAGCAAATATTCAGTTTTAGAAATATCAACCCTCTAAATACAAAAGCACATTTACAGTATCGAGATCTTCGTATTTCTGCAAGCAACATTCACAATATCCCTTTTTTTTCTTCTCTTTTAACTGGAGTTGAACTGGGATTCCACCACATTTATCACCATCTGTTTGGATCCTGATAGAAATACATGGTAAAAGATTAACCGCTGAACGTAAGGAATAATTTTAAAAAATTTAGTCCTCAACTATCAAACAGCATCTGCCATAATTTGCAGAGATTTATATAAACTTTTAGCCATTTTTTTTTAGGAAATTGAGAAGCAAACTGAGAATGTAACGATTATTCTGGAGAATATCTCAGATCACTGAAAAGAAACAACACTTTTGAATTATTTGCAAATATTTTTAAGCTCCCCCCCACAGCCCCCATCTAAAGTGTCTAAATGTAACACACTTTAAAAAGAGATTCAGACTTTAAATCTAGCAAAGGGGCATTAAAAATATTCAGGGAAGAAAGCACAACAGTGATTAGAAAAACACCCACCCCCCCCCACACCCCCCCCCCCACACACACCATGGCATTAAATGAATTATTTTAAATATTTGTTTAAAAAGATAAAAAATTACTTGACGGTTAAACCAACCTTTGTTTAACCTGAGTTTGCTTTTGGGTGGTAGATGGCTTATCTATATCAAATGGACTGTAGGGCTTCTGAACAGAATAGTTTATAAAAGGCATACTGGTCAGCTGAAGATAAAATGGCCTATAAAGCCTAAAAGAATAAAAAGACAAATACATGAGAATCTTTATAATGAAAGAAAACACGTTTGAAGTCTTATATTTCAAAATCATGTAATTCATCTGGAATCTGAAACAAACAATAGGAATCAGTTAAATTTACTATCTTAACTATTTACTATTCTTTTTTTTTTTTTTTTTTTTTTTTTTCCGGTATGCGGGCCTCTCACTGTTGTGGCCTCTCCCGTTGCAGAGCACAGGCTCCGGACGCGCAGGCCTAGCGGCCATGGCTCACGGGCTTAGTTGCTCCGCAGCATGTGGGATCTTCCCGAACCAGGGCACGAACCCGTGTCCCCTGCATCGGCAGGCGGATTCTCAACCACTGCGCCACCAGGGAAGCCCACTATTTACTATTCTTAAGTGCACAGTTCAGTTGTATTAAGTATATTCACAGTGTTTCATAACTATTAGCACCTATCCATATCTACAGCTCTTTTCATCTTTCAAAACTGAAACTCTGTATCCACATATAAAATAAGTAACTCCCCATTCTCTCTTCCCCACCAGCCCCTCACAACCACCATTCTACCTTGTTTCCATGAATTTGACCTATTCTGGGTACCTCAGGTGGAATCATGTAGTATTTTCCTCTTATTTCATTAAGCATAATGTCCTCAAGGTTGATCCATGTTGTGGTATGTGTCAAAATTTCATTCCTTTTTAAAGTTGAATAATATTTCATTGTATGTATATACCGTATTATCCATTCACCTGTTGATGAACAACTGGGTTGCTTCTGCCTCTTGGCTATTGTGAATAGTACTGCTATGGACATGCATGTGCAAGTGCTTCTTCTAAACCCTGTTTTCAGTTCTTTTGGATATATACTCAGAAGTGGAGTTGCTGGATCATACAGCAAGCAGTTCAAAATTTTTGAGGACTCTCCATACGGTTTTCCATAGTGGTTACACCATTTTCTAATCCCACAAACTGTGCATAAGAGTTCCAATATCTCCACACCCTCACCAACAATTATTTTTTCTTTTTAAAATAGTACCCGTCCTAATGGTTGTGAGGTAATAGATTTCTCATTGTGGTTTTGATTTGCATTTCTCTGATATTAGTAATGTTGAACATCTTTTCATATGCTTGTTGGCAATTTGGGTATGTTTGGAGCAGTGTCAAGTCCTTTGCCCATTTTTTAATTGCGTCATTTGATTTTCTGTTGTTGAGCTCTTCATATTACCATCTTATTAAATATATTACTTGCAACTATCTTCTCCCATTCTATGGTTGCCTTCTCACTGTGTTATATGTCTTTTGCACAAAATTTGTAATTTTGACATAGTCCAATTTAGTTCTTTTATCTTTTTGCTTCTGCTTTTAGTGTCATATCCAAGAAATTACTGCCTATTCCAATGTCATATAGCTTCCCCCTATGTATTTTTCCCAAGAGTTGTATAGTTTTAGGTCTCTGACTCATTTTGAGTTAATTTTATATATTGTATAAAGGGTCCAACTTCATTCTTTTGCATGTGGCTATCTAGTTTTCCCAATACTGTTTATTAAAAAGACTGTCCTTTGCCCACTGAATGTTCTTGGCATCCTTGTCAGCAATCATTTGATCATATATATAAAGATTTACTTCTAGGCTCTTTATTCTATTCCATTGGTCTATGCATCTGTCTTTACGTCAGTACCAAACTGTTTTGATTACTACAGCTAGTAGTAAGTTTTGACATTGGTTAAGTGTAGACCTCCAACTTTGTTCTTCATTTTCAAAATTACTTTGAGTGTTCAGCGTCCCTTGAGATTCCATATGAATTTTAGGATGGATTTTTCTCTTTTTGCAACAAGTCATTGGGATTTTGATAGGGATTGCATTAAATCTGTAGATCACTTTGGGTAGTACTGACATCTGAAAATATGAAGTCTTCCAATCCATGAACGTGGGCTGTGTTTCCACTTATTGATGCTTCTCTAGGCCTAATTTTATTTTTTAAAATATTTATTTATTTTTATGGCTGTGTCAGGTCTTAGTCGTGGCATGTGGGCTCTCTGTTGCGGCATACGTGCTTTCTCTTCTCTAGTTGTGGTGTGTGGGCTCCAGAGCATGTAGGCTCTGTAGTTTGCAGCACATGGGCTCTATAGTTGAAGTGCGAGGGCTTAGCTGCCCAGAGCATGTGCGATCTTAGTTCTCCAACCAGGGATTGAACCTGTGTCCCCTGCATGGGAAGGAGGATTCTTCACCACTGGGCCACCAGGGAAGTCCCTCCAGGCTTAATTTTAAATTGTACTTTTTTTCTCACAGTAGCACATTTTTTAAAAAAGGAACATTCAACACATCTCTGTCACCTCAGTGAGCACCCCAGAGAATTAATCACACATGTCTAAATGAGTAACTAGAATTTCAAGAGAAAGAAATCTAATTCTCCCATGCCAAATTAGTCTACTTATATCTGTAGTCTTCATTAAGATTATTCTATAGAGCTTCACAATGAGTTTGGGAAAACTACCAAATTAGATGTTATACTCAGATTTTATATTTCCAAATAGTAACTAATAATTTCTTTTTTACAAATGTACATGCAGTCTTTAAGTAGTAGTTCTAAATCATATGGTATTACCTTTAGCCAGAGAACGGTTATTTGAAATACTGAAAAATGAGTTGATCTCATGATTGCTCTAAACTAGATTTTCAAGGAATTATTATCTAAAACCTACTGAAACTTAATTCAGTCCTTGAGCACAAAGTAATGCTACTTTTTGAAACTGTGCCACACGCATATTAATATCATATAAATCTAACGTAAAGGGACCTAACAGTATTAGCGGGAACAGTTTAATTAGTTAGATTTTCTCCTTTAATATTGTATTTAAATCATACAGATTGAATTTAAGATACTTACTGGTTTATATCTTCCACCTTTACAAAAGGCTTTTTGAGTCTACCTGCTTGGGAATATACAAAACATGATATTAGATGCTTACAAATCCAGAATTTTTTTTTAAACAAAACTACTCTGGCTAAAATAATCCAACTATGTATCCATTATCCATTTCATTTCAATTAGAAGTTTTCAGCCTCAGGTAAGGTATCCTACAATTATAAATCCACTTCCAAAGTGACAGAAGCTCTGTCTATATTCTGCGATTTTTAAACAGAATGGATCTCCTAAAGGATCTATAAGCAGAATTCAGGAGGATTTTGAGCTAGAACAGGAAAAAAAATTTAACTTTTATGTTCACTAATCTCTAACTGAAATTTAACATGTCCTTCAATTTTGCATATAAGCAAAAGAATCACAGTAGTATTAGCAGTGCTTATAATTTTTATTTATTTATTTATTTATTTTATTTATTTATTTTTGGCTGTGTTGGGTCTCCCTTGCTGTGCACAGGCTTTCTCTAGTTGCGGCGAGCGGGGGCTACTCTTTGTTGCTGTGCGTGGGCTTCTCATTGCAGTGGCTTCTCTTACTGTGGAGCATGGGCTCTTGGCGTGCGGGCTTCAGTAGTTGCAGCACGTGGGCTCAGTAGTTGTGGCTCACGGGCTCTAGAGCACAGGCTTAGTAGTTGTGGTGCACAGGCTTAGCTGCTCCGCGGCATGTGGGATCTTCCTAGACTGGGGCTCAAACCGTGTCCCCTGCATTGGCAGGTGGATTCTCAACCACTGCGCCACCAGGGAAGCCCACAGCTTGTAATTTTGATATCAGTTGAAACATATTTTCATATCATATTAGTTACTACAAATATCTCAAAGCATCATTTACACTCATCACTTCAAAACAAAATTATAGTAGCAATTCTAATCACTGCTAGAACTTTTTAATGTGTAATAAAAACAAGTATATAACTATTTTATACTGAAAAATATTCTGATAACTGAATTTCAATATAATTGATTTTCTTAGTAATATAATGATAAGAAAAAATGTTTTAAAAAACATTATTCTAACAAAGGTCCACAGACTTTACCAGACTGCCATAAGGATCAATGTTCTAAAGAAAAAAAAAAAAAAGGCTAAGAACCACTGAAAAAGTCATTTAAAGGGTTGGTTACATGATTTTTTAGAAGATTTTTATATGTTTTATTCTATTTTCTAAAAGCAAAACAAACACACTTAAGGAAATCAAAATACTTACTTCTTGCTTTCTGTGTGCCAATACTTACTCTTTTCCCCTAAAAAAAAAATTTATATATATATATATAAACATATATGGTGAAAACACTGGGCTTGAAAGTACAGTGAAAACAGCTACTGCAATTGCTCAATATCCTCAAGTTTAAAAAATCATATAGGAAAACAACTGAATAAAGGAAGGGTGATTATTGCAGTTTCATGGGGAAAAAAAGAGAAAAAGCTGCTTTTCAAAATTAACCAAAGAAATGAAAGGAAACAAAGATCATTCAGGAATTAAAGATTTTTGCCAGTGGTATGGAACTTAGTAATACAAGCTCACTTTTACAATACCCCCAACAAATATTTTGCATTTTAGCTATAATGTCTTCACAGAAAGAAATCAACCAATAAAGAAAAGGCATGGTTAGTAAAATAATCTAAAACTCTGGACAAAATCCAATAAGCAACTACTTGAGGACTAAAAGTAAACAAAAGCAGGTATATTGCAGAAGGAAGACAAAACTTAGAGAAGCTAACTTTAAGCGGGTACATTTCCCTTTCCCCTCTTCCCCTTTTCTCTTGCAATGTTTCCTTAAGAATGGACCTCTAGTCATGAGATTCGCAGCAACAGCAGAGCCAGTGGCGATTACTCCTATACAAACCCTATCTTTTTGGCTACAAAGAATCAAGATAGAGGCTCCTGCCGTTCAAAGAGTAAGAAGGGAATCCTTGTATTATTTTCCTCTTTCTTTTTTCCCACAGTTCTGACCTGAGAGTGGGCCCCAGGTACGAAACTGTAGCTGTAAAGGTGCCACAGGCAGCCAAACTTGGAAACGATCAAGATGTCTTTCAAAAGGTAAATGGGTAAACTGTGGCACATCCAGATGATGGAATATTCATTGATAAAAAGAAATGAGCTATCAAGTGATGAAAAGATATAGAGGAACTCTGAATGCCTATTACTAACTGAAGAAGCCAATCTGAAAAGGCTACATACTGTATGATTCCAACTATATAGTATTCTGGAAAAAGTAGAACTATGATGACAGTAAAATGATCAGTCTTGCCAGCAAATATTCTTAACTGGCAACCACAGGATCTTTCCAAAATACCTATCCAACCAGGTTACTCTCCTATTATCTCTCAATAATGTTCCAAACCCTTCAAGATAAAATCTAACTCCTTTATAGAGTGTGCAAGGTCCATCTGAACTTGCTAATTTTTCTAGCTTCATTTCCTGTCACTTTCACACTCAAAGACCAGGTTGTATTATACTGCAGAAAATTTCCAAAACATGCCATCCTACTTATGGCTTCATGTCTTTATATACATTCTTCTATAATATTTATTTACCTTTTAGGTTCATTTAAGTATTAGGTGAAGAAACAGTGGACCACACAAGAATGTTCTGAGATATGAGAACTGTAAGAAATCAAAGGGATGAGAGAAGTTCCAGATGAAAGTAAGTTCAAGGAGGAAGTGAACAATAGCTGAGAGAACCAATATGACTGGTTTAAAAAAGTGTACACTTGATTTGCCAAACTGGTCAGTAGTTTTACACCTCATAGGTTGAAGAGTGAATGGTAAGTGTAAAAGTGGAAATGTGAGATGTCTGGATAATATAAAGACTGAATAGTTGGTAGGGACTAGAGGTCAAGGAAAGTTTTATTGTATTTATTTTAAAGCAGAGGTCCCTAACCTTTTGGCACCAGGGACCGGTTTCATGGAAGACAATTTTTCCACAGGGGTGGGGTGGGGGGCTGTTAGTTGAGATGGTAATGTGAGCGATGGGGAGCTGCAGATGAAGCTTTGTTTGCTCGCCTGCTGCTCACCTCCTGCTCTACGGCCTGGTTCCTAACAGGACCCCTGTTTTAAAGGATAGAAGAGGCTTGATTCTATATAGAGGGTTTGAGGAGGAAGCTAGTAAAAAGGGAAGAAACTGAAGATAATGGAACATTAGGTCTAACAGATGACAATGCCCAATGCACTTGTTTAACAAATATTTTGTGGTCAGGCCACATAGTCATACTATATGACAAGATTTATAGAGCAGTTGAACAGTAAGCCTACTTCCTATTTATGTTCCCAAAAGGAGTATATTATACATACCAGGAGCTTCTCATGTAATATGTTAATTGTGCTGTTTTCCTTCAGAATGAACAAAAGTATGTTTTCTTGGTTGTAGCAGCAACCAAAGAAGAAAACAAAACTATGCCACCATCCCTGGAACAACTTTTACCTCATGAGTAAATCCTAAAGTAAAATGATATGCAACAATTTATTCAAATGACAGAAACATGCATATAGTACACAGGATTACCCCTAGGATATTCTGGCAGTAATATTTTCTACTTGGCAAAAAAATTTATAGATACATAAATAAAAACCAAGCTTACCATTTTCTTTAATGAGTTTAAAAATTAAGGAAAATAACATACCCCATCTCTTACAGAAGTACTTGATTTCTTGAGTAAATACAATTCTTTTTTCTTTTGTTCAATGTAGCATCTAATGTCTTTATTAAAAGAAAGAAGGGTTTAAGATTAGCATTTTTACCTTTGGAGTTAAAACGCTGCTATTTTCTTATAATTGTAGTAAATTTAGATGAAAGAATTACCCTTACAGGTATCTCTTGCTATCAGAATTCTATCTAAAATTAGGAATGAAGAGACAGACGCTTACAACAAATATTGTCAAAAGCAATAATAAAATCCTTACCATCAATATGAAGAACTTTTACTCCCCATGATAAGGCGTTTGATAATATACTGTTTGAAGGAATAAAATCCTGTTAAAAAAAAAGTTTGATAGTTTTTTCTAGGAAATTACTATTTTAAATGAGCTAAGTTGAAAATATTATCTGAAGCTTAATGTCACTGAGATGGTTATTCAGAACAGACCCTATACAGTTACAATAGCCATGAGGACATCAGTTTTTTTCTTCTGAAATTTCTAAAACCATTTCTGTTTAATACACTCCCATATTCTTGACAATTAATGTATGCTGTAGCCTTACATTTAATAGTTTCAAGAAATTATTTCTTTTAAAGACACAAAAATGCCACAGGCTTCAGAAGTGTCCAGTAATATTTTAAAAGGCCACAAGATGGAGGCATTTCTTCATGAAAAGCAGATTCTGTTCTTTATGAGATACATGCTGACATTTAGGCTTTTCCTATTAAAAATGAGGAAAAGATTTAAAGAACATCTCTATTTTACACTTCAGTTTTTAGTAAAAGAATATACACTGTGAATTTTTAAAATTCCTACTTACATGGTCCTTGATAGCTTTTTCAACTAATAATTTTCCTCTGCTCAAACATACCTATAAAAAGACCAGATAACATAGTGCCTCATTGGAAAAAATTTTAAAAAGATAAAATAGCTAAAGCGAGTAGATAAAATTTAAAGATGAATTTTAATATAAATATGAAATTTAAAAGTTTATTTGTACAAGTCTTAGTGACCATCAACATAATAAATGTACAGTAAAAAGTGATTTCCTGAGGGTCTTTGTAATAAGATCTCCTATTAAACAGTTTGTTTCTTCTTTTTTTGGTAGAGCCTAAACTCAGCTTAATGAGACCCAAGGTCAGTTCTGTAGCAAATGTTATTCAACATGAAAAATAAAATAGGTTGATCTGAAATTCTATCTATAATTAAATAGTAAGTTTACATTTTAATTTCCTATTTAACCAAAGATCTAAGGATATGAGTAAACCGTATATATTGTTTTTACATAGTATTTCACTTTTTAAACAAAACACTAGGAAAAGCAGTTGAAATGCTAATAGCAGCATTTAATTTGCAACTAGTCACTGGTATACGACATTGTTCCTCCAAAGAAGCATTAACTGAAAGAATGTATGAGGCTTCCTTGGTCTCTTCTTTGACTTTTTTTCTTCTTTGTATTTGTCTCTTTTTTTTCAGGAGGTATCTTTTACGTAACAATCATTTCTTTTACCTGTTCTCCTGTGCTCCCATTTTCCCCTGCTTTCCAAACGGCTGCAGTAGATAAGTTGGGGAGGATATTTTATTTATTTATTTTAAAAATTTATTTATTATTTATTTTTGGCTGCATTCGGTCTTTGTTGCATTGCACAGGCTTCTCACTTTGCTGGCTTCTCTTGTTGCAGAGCACAGGCTCTGGCCGCAGGGGATCAGTAGTGTGGCTCGTGGGCTCTAGAGCGCAGGCTCTGTAGTTGTGGCGCACGGGCTTAGTTGCTCCGTGCCATGTGGGATCTTCCTGGACCAGGGATCGAACCCGTGTCCCCTGCATTGGCAGGAGGATTCTTAACCACTGTACCACCAGGGAAGCCCCAGGGAGATATTTTAAAATAATTAATTTCAATCTAAAAATGAGATAAACACTATTTTTCAATCTCTTCCCCTTTTCATACCCAATTAAATCAATTTAATTTATCCTTCACTGTATCTTACAACTTACTGGCAACTGAGTGGTAGGGATGTGATGTTAGTAATTCTAGTACAGGGGATGGCAAACTTTTTCTTTACAGGGCCAGATAGTACATGTTTATATGGCTCTGCAGGCCATATAGTCTCTGTTGCAACTATCCCATTCTGCCTTTACAGCAGTAAAGCAACCAGTCAATATGTAAATGAATGGTATGTCTCTGTTCCAATAAAACTTACTTATGGACAATGAAATTTGAATTTCACATAATTGCCACTTGTCACAAAGTATTCTTTTGGATTCTTCCCCAACCACTTGAATATGTAAAATCCATGCTTAGCTCGCAGGCTGTAAAAAACAGGCGGCAGGCTGGATTTGGCCCATGGGCCATAGTTTGCTTACCCCTGCTCCGAAACAAACAAAAGGTTTCTATTCCTTCTTTAAAAAATGATCTGCTGTCACTCTAGTTGTAAATTACTCTAAAAATAAAAGCCATCACTAAATTCAAGGGCATATTTTAGGAGTCAGAGTGTGACTACACAAGCACTATTAGGAGAAAAATCACCTTTCTATATACAACAGCAACCTTATTAACGACCGGAAAGCCACACTTAATGTAGATATTATTCTACCTAAATGAACTCTGCTATTAGCCCACTCTTGAAAATTATAAAATTCTATAACCTTTCCCAGAGTCTCAAAGCATATTTCAGAGACTTACTGTATCTGGAGACTTAAATGAACTTCCATCATGGCTGGGATGAGGTGATGTGGTGGTTTCTGCAGTATATGCAGATTCTGGACTTGGTACAGGAGAAATTTGTCCCAAGGTTTGTGCAAATTTAGCTTCCTTTTTATTTGAAATAAGATAACTGATATCTTTGCTGAGAAATTCTTCAACTCGCTAAAGGAAAACAAAGTATTTTTAAGTAAGTCATATAAACCATAAACTGTTTCATATGCTAGGCACAGTAGAAAATGCCAATTTGATGCATTTTAATATTCTAAATTTCTATACTGTATTATTCTGAACCTAGAGTTCTGAGAAAGTACAATGAGAATTCTAATAACACAACAACAGCATGTAGTTTATATACTGTAATTAGTTTAATCCACATAACAACCCATAATACTAATATTATCCTTATTTTGTGGAGAAGAAAACAGAAGTTAAGTAACTTGCCTTGAGGGTTACACCAGTAGTAAGAAATTTGAACACAGGTACTCTTTTTTTTTTTTAACCTTAATTTTTTAAAAATTGAAGCATAGTTGATTTACAACGTTGTGTGAACACAGGTATTCTGTTTCATATCCATGCTCTAAAGCACTACTGTCCTATAGAACTCACTGTAATGATGGAAATGTTCTTTATCAGCATTGTCCAATACCGTAGCAACTGCCACATGTGACTACTGAGTACCTGAAGTGTAATTAATGTGACTGAGCAACTGAATTTTAAACTGTGTTAATTTTAATTAACTTAAATTTCAATAGCCACATGTAGTGAATGGCTACAATACTGGATTAGCACAATTCAAACTTATAAAGTTTTAACATCTTTCCTTAAGACTTAAACTATTAAAAGGTAGGAAACCCTTACTTTTAAGAATGCATGACTGAGACTTCCCTGGTGGCGCAGTGGTTAAGAATCTGCCTGCCAATGCAGGGGACACGGGTTCAAGCCCTGTTCCGGGAAGATCCCAATATGCTGGTGGAGCAGCTGAGCCTGAGTGCCACAACTACCAATGCTGGGGGCCCTAGAGCCCGTGCGCCACAACTACTGAAGCCTGAGGGCTCTCAGGCCTCCGTACCACAACTACTGAGTGTGCTGAAGCCCGCACACAGCAATGAAGACCCAACGTAGTCCCCCCGCCCAAAAAAAGTGTATGACTGTCTTGAAGAGAATTTCCCTAGTTTGAAAACCACTGCTTAAATGTCTGAATTTATAAACACATGTACCAAAGTCAATAAGTCAGTGTTGAAAATCACTGCCATCCAAAGGCAGGAAAATTTAAGTAGAAAAAATACTATTAATCATTAACTATTTGCATAAATGAGAGACTCAAAATATTTTAAGCAGCTGTATCTAATTTCTGTAGGTTCTCACAACATAAATGAAGATAATAAAAAATGAAGCAAAGTATGTAATTAGTTAATTTCATCTAAGCATTAAGCACAATTTGTTGCTAAGACCAGCAGCTGCCTTGGTTAAATGCAAATCACTACGTCCTTTTTTTCTGAGTAACATTTTCATCCACCAGTAAATAAAGTACATTTATATATTCTAAGGATGACAGACTCAAATGCCTACAAGGGCCAGCAAGAATACAAATGAATGATTACATGTCAAATACTCTTTTCATCTTCATAAATATGTGGCCCCAGCACTGCCAGAGCTTCCAGTTTTTCAAGAGAAGCCCAATCTCCCACCCATTAAAAAAAAAAAAAAATTGTGATAAAATACGTAACATAAAATGTACCATTTAAACCATTTTTGAGTGTACAACTCAGTGGCATTAAGTATATTCACAATGTTGTATAACCTTCCCCACTATCCATTTCCAGAAGTTTTTAATCATTCTAAGCTGAAACTGTACCCATTAAACAATAACTCCCTATTTTCCCCTCTTGCCAGCCCTTTTTCTTTTTAAAGTAAATTTATTTATTTATTTTTGGCTGCATTGGGTCTTTGTTGCTATGCGTAGGCTTTCTCTAGTTGCGGTGAGTGGGGGCTACTCTTTGTTGGGGTACACGGGCTTCTCATTGCGGTGGTTTCTCTTGTTGCAGAGCACGGGCTCTAGGGTGCACAGGCTTCAGTAGTTGTGGCACGCAGGCTCAGTAGTAGCTCGCAGGCTCTGAAGTGCACGCTCAGTAGTTGTGGCGCACAGGCTTAGTTGCTCTGTGGCACGTGGGATCTTCCCAGACCAGGGCTTGAACCCATGTCCCTTGCATTGGCAGGTGGATTCTTAACCACTGTGCTACCAGGGAAGTCCCTTGCCAGCCCCTTTTAATGCTTACTTTGTTTCTATGGATTTGATAATTCTAAGTACTTCATATAAGTGGAATCCTGTATTTGTCCTTTTGTGTCTGGTTTATTTCATGTAGCACAATGTTTTCAAGGTTCACTCATGATGTAGCATGGATCAGAATCCCATTCCTTTACAAGGTTGAGTAATATTCCATTGTATTTATAAACCACGTTTTATTTATCCATTCATCTGCTGATTAGCATCTGGGTTGTTTCCACCTTTTGGTTATTGTGAATAATGCTGCTATGACCATGGGTATACAAGTATCTCTTCAAGACCCTGCTTTCAATTCTTTTTTTTTTTTTTTTTTTTTTGCGGTACGCAGGCCTCTCACTGTTGTGGCCTCTCCCGTTGTGGAGCACAGGCTCTGGACGCGCAGGCTCAGCAGCCATGGCTCACGGGCCCAGCCGCTCCGCGGCATGTGGGATCGTCCTGGACCGGGGCAGGAACCTGTGTCCCCTGCATCCTTGCATCGGCAGGCGGACTCTCGACCACTGCGCCACCAGGGAAGCCCTGCTTTCAGTTCTTTTGGGTATATACCCAGAAGTGGAATTGCTTAATCATATGGTAATTCCATTTTTAATTTTTTGAGGAAACAGCATAATGTTTTCCATAGCAGTTGCACCATTTTACAATCTCACCAACAGTTCACAAGGGTTCCAGTTTCTCTACATCCTCACCAACACCTCTGTTGATAGTGGCCATACTAACGGATGTCAGATGGTACACCTCACTGTGTGTGTTTTTTTTTAATTGAAATATAGTTCATTTACAATGTTGTGTTAGTGTCTGGTGTACAGCAAAGTGATTCAGTTATACATATATATATATTCTTTTTCATATTCTTTTCCATTATAGTTTATTATAAGATATGGAATATAGTGCCCTATGCTATACAGTAGGACCTTGTTTACCTATTTTGTATATAGTAGTTTCTATCTGCTCATCTCTAACTCCTAATTTACATCCTCCCCCCACTCTCCCCTTTGGTGACCATAAGTTGGTTTTCTATGTCTGTCTCACTGTTTTTGATTTGTATTTCCCAGTGATTAGTGATGTTGCACATCTTTTCATGTACTTATTGGCCATCTGTATATATCTTCTTTAGAGAAATGTCTATTCAAGTCCTTTGCTCATTTTTAAATTGGGTTGTTTTTTGTTGAGTTGTAGTAGTTCTTTATATTCTAGATATTAAGCCCTTATCAGATGTATGACTTGCAAATTTTTTTTCTCTCATTATGTGGGTTGTCTTTTCATTAATCCCTTATCAGATGTATGACTTGCAAATATTTTTTTCTCTCATTATGTGGGTTGTCTTTTCACCCTCTAGATAGTGTCCTTTGATGCACAAAATCTTCTCATTTTTATTAAGTCCAATTTATCTATTTTTTCATTTGCTGTCTGTGCTTTTGGTGTGATAGTCAAGGACTCAATGCCAAATCTAACATCATGAAGATTCTCCCCAATACTTTCCTCTATGGGTTTTAGCTCTTACATTTTAGATCTTGATCCATTTTTAATTGTCATACATAATGTACAGTAAGAGTACAACTTCATTCTTTTGCATGTTGATGTTCAGTTTTCCTAGCATCAGTTGTTGAAAAGATTATCCTTTCCCCAATGAATGGTCTTGGTGCCCCTGTGGAAAATCAACTGACTATATGAGAGGATTTCTGGGTTCTCTCTTCTATTGCATTGGTCTATGTTTGTCCCTATGCTAATATGACACATTTCCCTTGGTTTTCCATTTCCTGTACCTCAAGTTATAAGTCTTTAGTAACGAAAAAAATCTTTTACAATCTGGTCCCAATGTAACACTGTTTCTTGCCATATCCCCCATCTAAATCCCAAGCTCAAGTCATACTCTAATATTAGCAGTTGCTCAAACAAACCACACAGACTATATTTTAAATATGTTCTTTCCTCTATTTAGTTTGTTCATTTTACCTGGTATATTCCTAGTAGGCTTTCAAGACTCAGCTCAAATTTTATTGCTGCTATAAATCCAAAAGGCAGAGATAACATTTCCATTTCTGTATTCTAATGGCAATTTCTACATAACTTCTGTTAAAGCACTGACAATGCTATACTGTAATTTATTTATTTAGGTGTCTGATGTTCCCATAGACTGAGAATTCCTAGAGGATTAGACTACATCTTATTTTTGCACTCCCCAGCATCTAAAATAGTGCTAGCATATGAGAGACACTGGTGGAATAATTTCTGAATGAATTTCCATATGCCCAAATCATAACCATTCTTCAAAGAGGAGTTCAGCTTGTGTCTGTACAATGGCCTCCAAGATTCCTTAGTTGGAAGTAATCTTTCCCTCTTATAACATTCTATATTACAAGTAATTGTACCAATGCCATCTCTGCTTAGATTAGAAATTGAGGATGGGATGGACATCAGATTCACTTTTGAATCTACCAAAATACTTAATACTGTGTCCTGTACTGTTGACTTAGTTTTATCATGGCCTTTAATTTATTAGCTACTGTGGAATCTAGGTCTTTAAAAGAGTAAACTCAAAACTTATTTTCTGATGACTCAAGGTCACACTGAACATCAAAAACAAGTAATTCTGTCCTCAAGTTCATGAGGACAGAACTATGCCAAGGTATCTGACCCTACATCTTTTCTTCTCCAGCTGTCTTATTTTAGCCCAAACTGTTTAGATATCAGCCTAAGCATGGTTGGTTTTATGACAGCAACCTTTCTTGCCACTACTAGAGATATTCCCTCATTATGTCAGCACTTCACTGATGTGCTCTCAGTGGTTGAATCTTCGAAATAAAAGGTGTATTTAGATGTTTTCATTCAGACTAGAGAAAACAAATGAATAAAACGGACAGTTTAAAAAAAGACGACACTGTTAATAACCTGAGGCAAAATAAATTACAAATGGTTAAAGGATCTAAGTAATCCTAAAAATTAAGTAATAAGCACAGGCCTTTTGAGGAAGATCTATCAATATTTAACTACACATTTCTTAAAGTTGAATCTTAAAACTTAAATTACTGTATAGAAATCAAAGTTCCTTTATAGCTCCTATACGAGATCTTTTTTTTTTTTTGCGATACGCGGGCCTCTCACTGTTGTGGCCTCTCCCGTTGCGAAGCACAGGCTCCGGACGCGCAGGCTCAGCGGCCATGGCTCACGGGCCCAGCCGCTCCGCGGCACGTGGGATCTTCCCGGACCAGGGCACGAACCCGTGTCCCCTGCATTGGCAGGCGGACTCTCAACCACTGCGCCACCAGGGAAGCCCTACGAGATCTTTGTAACAGTCTTTTTCAGTGATAGAAATAGTACTGTGCTAGACACAGAAATCATGACATCATGAATTACTGGAAAGATAGTGTGGGGGGAGATCAGAATTTGATTTAAAAAATCTTAGGAGAATTTAAAGAATAAAGTCAATAAATCAAATTCAGTTGAAAATCCACAGCTTTGGGGAAAAATTTGGAAACTTACGACATTAATATGCTCCTCATTTCATTGACCTACTTCAAACCATTTTAGGATAAAAATTTGAAGTGTATAAAACCAACTTTCAGCTCTCTCTCAGCTATTATCTAACGCATAAGTGAATTCAAAATTTGTTTCTTGCAAGTGCCTCAGGAACTGCTATGGGGATGAGAGGAGAGAGAAAAAGGGGGTAGGGCAAGCAATTCCTGCACTAGCTTCTATACTGCTGTTTCAGCTACAGCAATTCCCTTTTTATTGGCTTTACACATTGGACTTCTGAACATGGTTTTGTTTGAAGGGTTCCACTGCTAAAAACACAAATCTAAAATTACTGATTTAGATTAGAAGGGTTAATGAGTTTTTCCATCATATTTAAGAAAGCTCTCAAACCGTATCAGATAGCTACTTTGTAGCCACTGATTGCTAGAGGAACAGAATGGTGCAGTAGCACGTGAGTCCAGGTATTAGGCTGATTCTACCCTGGGTCAGTCACTTACTTCTCTGGACACTTAAGTACTTAATTTTTAAAATAAGGGATCTTTATTCAATGATGGCAGGTTATGAAACATGAACTTTAGGAATGCAGTCATATGGTCATTATGGTACATGCTACTACTATGACAAATGTGTGGCAGTTTTATTTTAAGAAAATGAATAGCAAAAAAGTAGAATAGCTTTTCAAAGACAGTTAAGTACAATATCATATAAATAAACGACTGCAAAAAACTTGTTACATGTTCTGCAAATTTCTATTCTAGTAATGGCAGGATATGTTCATATTATTCAAAAAATGTTAACCATGACAAAGTGCAGCAGAAATCTTTGAAACAGGAATAATCAGGAAATAAATTAGTAAAATCTTAACCTTGCTAAAATTTACCCAGTATTACCCTTAATCCTAAGAAAATCTTAGAATTTTACCCAAATTTTCTAATTTCCTAATCATTTACTCAATGTATAAGGTAGGAAAGAAGCACGTATTCCATATTTATAATCCAAAATCGTTCCCTTAATGACATTCATTCTGTTGAGACTGTATCAGTCAAGAGAAATTTTAACTCTGTGGTTTGAACAGGTTTTCCTTGTTCTGTAAATAACATCTTACTTTTATGTACTTCCCAATTAGCATAATCAAGGAGTTCCTGCCATCTGGAGGACATCCCAACATTACAATGAGAAGGCAATCAGCAGTTCCTCCAGGACAAGGGAGTCGTATTTCTCACACTTGTGAACTTCACACCAGACTAATAATCACAGAAACCCGAAAGTTTTGTCAGCCTTCAAAAGGTTAAAACAAATGACTGTTCATTAACAATAAACAGCTGATAAAAATTTTAAGCTTGGCGCTTATAAAAGTTTTTTTCCAAAAGGAAAATGTTAAATGATTACAAATTAGCAAGTTTTCCTTTTTTGTTACAGTGTATGGTTTAGACTTACCCCTCCCAGATCCTTAATGTCCTTTTGCAGTTTTTCAGATATGGTGACAGAAGGTAAGTCAATGTAAAATACTTTACCCCAGAGTGGCTTATATTTGGATTTTTCTGGTTTGTTATCAGTTTTCAGAGATTTCAAAGACGGTCGGTTTTTTTCATTTTTGACTTGGATTCCACCTATTGTTTAAAAAATTTAGAATTAGATCATGTTTTACGCAGACAGAAAATTTCTACTGTTTTAAAAATATTTGTTTATATGATAATATCACAGAGAGAAAAATCTTTATAATCCTACTAATTTAGCAGTCATTAACATTTTAATATATTTCTTTGTAGTATCACTTGGGATAAAGTCAAAATACTCTATTTTAACAGATACTATATGTCGCAAAACGACTACTGTTCACAGTCAATAGTTAACTCTGCAGGAAATATTCATGTGTTTATTCGTGTTTTATGCATTAAGGCAGTGAACTATGTAAAACCAATTTGAAAGAGTTTTCCTAGTATGTAAACTGCATGGAGTATTTACTCAACAAATACTCATGGAGCGTCTGCCATTCTGTTGAACACTCACAACTGGTACTTAAACTGTTGAACATTTAATAATGCAAGAAACCTGTTACTCAGAATGTCCTAGACCTCAAAGGTTCCTGACTGCTCAAGGTTGAGTTTCACACAGTCAGTGTATATATTAAGAAGAACTAAATGGTCCATTTGAAGAACCAAATCACCATTCATTTCATTCTTTCCTTTGAAAACATATCAAATCCAAACAGCTGCTTAAAAATTAACTTTAAGAACTCAATCTGTTCATAAGTAGGAGACCACATATACACACTATACCTATCAATATATACCCACACACACTATACATGTTAAAATGAAAAACTTACAGGCTGGAATGCTTTACCGAACAGAAGTGATTGAAAATGAAAGTTTGCTTTCGTTTCTGTCTGTAATGTTGAAAACAACAACGGTGTGTTTGAAATACAAACACTTTCCCTCAACTTCATGAGTAAGACCAAAAATCCACCCATAATCACCCAGTTTACTCGGGAAGCGAAAAGCCCCGAGCACATCTGCATTTAAATCGAGGCTCAAGCGGCAGCCTCAAAGGGTCGCAGCATCTGTGGGAGCCCCGGCCGGTTCCCGGGTCCCGCATTGTCTTCTAGTTTTATAACCGACGGCGCTACGAGGAATTTGCGGCCGAGGCTGGAGCATGGAGAGCGCCAGGAGCCGGGCCGAGATCCGTTCCCTTCCTGAGGTAAAACCCTGAAGCAAGCCTGCCTTCAGGCCAGAGCAGGATGCACGTGTCAGAAGAGGAAAGAAGCAGAGATCCAGCGCGAGAACTCTGAAGAATCAATTATGGAACCATGAAGGAAGGAAAGGATTAAAGGGACTGCAGCCGGAGGAGGGGCTTCGTACCCTGGAAATGTCCTCTGCTGTGGATCCTCATGGCTCTGGAGTTCATGGCAGCCGCCCGGCACCTACATGCTGGGTCCGGAGAGGGTGTCGCGCCGGGCGGTCGCGGAAACACGGCTCCTCAAGGCCCGTTGACCGGCCGATAGCCTCTCCACTTCCGAGGGCCACCACACCCACGCAGTAGAGATGCCGCGTCTGCCCACTGGGCTTCCGAGGGCGGAATGCGGCCTCAGGGCGCGTAGGAGGAAGTGGCAAAGCACAAACGAGTGGACTGCGGCGGTTGAAGATTTGAAAACGCGTCACGCGACCGCGGCGCCGATATGCGCGCCCCGCCCCCTCTCACGCCGTGCGCCCCGCCCCCTCTCACGCCGTGCGCCCCGCCCCCTCTCACGCCGTGCGCCCCGCCCCCTCTCACGCCGCGCGCCCCGCCTCGCGCTCTCCCCACGTGCTCGCGTAGCGCGCCCAACCCCACTTGGTGCCCGCCTCCTCGCGCTGCGCATTCGGCCCATCACACCCCGCCTCCTCGCGCCTGCGCCCCGCCCCCACGGGCCGCATCTCCGCCCCTGCGCCTTACCCACTGCGGCGTCTTGTCGCCCTCAGATCTGCTCTGGCTTCCCACTGCAGCTGTACTGTGCCCTGTACTGGCTTGAAGAGTTCTTGTGGCTCCGAGGTGGCCAAAGGGAGTGAATGCAGTTAGCACCGCCAGCCAGACCAACTCGCCTCCGAGGTCATTCCCGCCTTCTAAGGTTGCCGGGACCGCCTGCCCTCCAGCCGCTTCCTCCACCAGGTACGCTTGCTCCCCCGGGGTCGGCTGTCCCGGCGGCTGGAGGCGCGGCGGCTACGGCCGAGCCCGGACGCAGATTGGGGTGGGGCGGTTGGAGGCGGCGGCAGCCTCTAGCCAGCGCGCCCCGATTCTCAGAGCGCCGTTTTCGCGCGGTCACCGGCCGGCTGGAGGCAGGCCGCAGAGGGTCTTAGCGGGGAGAGAGTGGCCGGGGGTGTCGGAGCGAGGGTCGGGCAAGGAGGCCCCCGGCCTAGAGCGCGTCCAGGGTGCCTTGTGCTTTTTGGTACTTGCGTGCGCTGCTACGTTGACCTCTGTTGTGCACACCCGAGATTTCGTTTTATTGTGTAGAAGTTTAGTTCAACAATAACAGGAAAGAGAATTTGAAATCTCAAGTCTAGGATTTAGGGTCTGGACCTTGCACCGACCAGCTTGTAAAACTTGGGTTAAATTACCTAATCCCTTTGAATCTCAGGTTTTTTCATCTCTAAAGTGGGATTTGTAGTAAGGATTACATTTAAATGTTTTGGAAAGTAAATTGATTTTGTTTGGTAAGTGGGAAAACGCTTCACGCACAAAAAAAATGGATTTTGGTGTGTTTTTTCTTGTAAACTTCGTAAGGAGTAAAAGCGTTGAATCTTGTACTACGCTTTACATTCCTTATCTCCTGGCCACGATAGCGTCTCGTTGTTTGATGGTTGATTTTTAACTTAGTAGGTAAGGGAAGTTAGTGCCAGTGTTGCCGTTTCATAAATAAGGTAGTTTAAAAGCATAGAAAAGGGTAGATTGTAATACCTTTAGCCAAAATGGCGAACACAAAGAGATGTTCAGGTTTGCTAAGGGAAATGAGTTTTGCTGTGGGTGGTCTTAGTTTGAAGGGCCTGGGGAGACGATAATGGATCTATTTTAATTAGACACCGGGTAATATTTGTAATTCAGGACAGCTGTCTGGGAGAGGTTGGGGATGGTCAGGAGAGGGAAGACTGATATGAGAGACGTCATACAGACCAGTCGCTGATTCTCAGTCATGGGGTGATGCCTAAAAGGTTATCAGATCTTAAAAGGCAGGAGGAGGTGTAGTTTGAACAACACTAGAATTTCTGTTTGGGAAAAACAATCTGATTTCAAAATGTAAGCTACCAAAAGAGCACATGATTTTTATGTTTATAAAAAGTCTTAAAAGATTGAGAAACATTAGTATAGAAGGTAGTTAAAGCCACGGGAGGAAGTGGAAATTGCCCGGGAGAGCATGTGAAATAAGATGAGCGGAGGATGACGAACTAGTGAAGGGGACGGAGAAAAGGCCACAGAGTTAGGAAGAGAACTGGGAACTAATCTTCAAATGTCACAGAATTACAAACTTTGGGATCGTGCAGGCTTCACTAACTATATGGTTTTGGGTAATTTTGATCCTAAATTTTAATATCTGAAAATGGAGGTAATAAATACTTCTCTGACGTTGTGAGAATTAATTGGAACATTTTTGGAAGCTTAATTAGTACAGTGCCTGGCACAGAGTGAGAGCTGAGTAAGTGCTGTCATTCTGGTGAACTCTGTATCAGCCTCTCTCTCCATCTTCAAGCGTTCCAAAAGGCTAAGACTTGAAAAATAGGCCTTCGATTCTGGTGTTTAAGATGTCATTGGTTCCTTAGTGAGAATTTCAGGAGATGGCTAAGGTAAATACTAGATGAAAATGATAGGCTTGAAGTGGAGATGGGTTGACTATATACTCTTGCAAAAAACTTGTCAGTGTAGGAAATTATCATGATGGGAAGGGACGATAGGGTCTTTGGAAGGTTTAGGGGATATGGAAAATATAGGTTTCTGTTGAAGAAAATAAAAACAGGAAGCCCATTTTATGTTCCAGTGAAAGATGAGGTACCTTTCTTATTTACTATAAGGAGGAAGGACAGTAACATAGTGACATCCTAGGCTTTTAGACACACCCTTGACTGCACTGCAGGAGATAATGTCAAGCTGTGAATAAGCAGAAAGTTTGTTTTGCTGGACAATGTTAGAAATTTTCTGATCTGTAACCCAAGGACAATTTTTAAAAAATTATTATTGGAACTCACATCTTTTAGTAGCCACCAGAAGAAGGATGTGGTCATATATCTATGGCCTGTAAACATAGAAACCTCCTTACTATCATTCAAATAATCAGGGCTACTGGTCAAAGAATAAGATTTATTTAAAGTATGTCTTGAGATGTGCTTCAGGTGAAAGGTATACATGCAAGAAGAAATAAATGAAGGCAGCGTTACTTGTGAAAAGTTGGTTAAAAAATTCTATTAAACAAAGTTGGAAAACTGAGTAGAATTATGGTCTAAGTAAATGAACGTTTGACTGTGAATCAAGAGAAAATGAATTTCATTCAGTACTGGCACTATTCCTAGGTAGTTTTTTGACCTTGGGCAAATACTAACCTTGCCATACTACAATTTCCTCATCTGTAAATGAAAATAATGTGCTCTGTCTACCCCACAACTTTTTGCAATTATCCAATGAGGCCTTAATTTGCTTTTTCAGACTACCTCATGAATATACAAATATAATTTTTATTCTAGAGTCTAGACAAATGGATTTATTCATTCTTCTGCAATACCACTTTCCTTATTTCTTTTCCTTAAGCCTCTCCACCTGGCTCACAGTTGTTCCTCTTTACTTTTCATAACAAGCCTGACTTAGCCTTTATCTCCTGCTCATTTGGGGCCTTCAGTAATAGTCCAGTTTGATTTATTTGCCAGCTATTGATATATTATCTCCTGGAATGTGTTCTGTTGCTATTATTATTAGTTAATTTTCATATTTTAGAGTCTCATTACCCTGGTGAATTGGAGGGCCTAAGGTTTTTCTGAGATTATCAGTTCTTAGTTTTGCAAGCTAAGCATATGAAGGGATAGAGTTGGTAGTGGCTGTGGTGCTGAAATCAGTGTCTCAGGTGAGGCTGGTCTGGGAAACCAAGGAAGATTCAGCATATCAAGTCCCTGAACCTAACCTAAGTGAAGGGTCAAAAATGGAGAATAAGCAAGACAGGAAAATTCAAAATTTGAGAGTGAATCACGTTGAGACAGTATAATTCAGAGGCTGCTGTGGTACCTGTCGGAGCTGTTAAGGATACCGAGTTGGTTCAGAGGTTGTATTACATTCTGAACTAGATTGTAAATTCCTTTAGGATATTACACAATACATATTTGGCAATGATTTTTTTTATGGCTTTTTTGGGTCTTCATTGCTGTGTGTGGGCTTTCTCTAGTTGCGGTGAGCGGGGGCTACTACGCTCGGACCTCTCATTGCGGTGGCTTCTCGTTGCAGAGCACGGGCTCTAGAGCGCAGGCTCAGTAGTTGTGGCGCACGGGTTAGTTGCTCAACGGCATGTGGGATCTTCCCGGACCAGGCATCAAATCCGTTTCCCCTGCATTGGCAGGCGGATTCTTAACCACTGCACCACGAGGGAACTCCCAGCCATGGTTATAAAACAATCTACCTTCCTAGCCCACTTCTTTCTTTCCTTTTATATAGATTGAGCACCTACAATGTGCTAGGCCCAGTGAGACTTGTTTACTTTAAGATTCCCATTGAAGTCTCAACATGTAAGTTTTAAAAATTTCTAGTATGTTTTATAATCCACATACAATAAAGTGCACCCATTTTAAGCGTACGGATTGATGAGTTCTAACAAATATGTATATCCATGTAATTACCACCCCCCATCAAAATAAAGAACATTTCTGGCACCACAGAAAGTTATTTCACTCCTTGTTCTAATCTCCCTTCTCCCACCAGTGGTAACCACTCTTCTGATTTCTAATATCATAAATAGTTTTTCCTGTATTTCAACTTCATATAAATGGAATCATGTAATTATATGCTTTGCATCTCCATTATTTTGCATAACATATTTTCATGATTCATCCATGTTGCTACATGTATCAGTAGTCCATTCCTTTTTATTGTTGAGTAGTATTCCATTCTGTGAATATACCACAGTTTATCCGTTCCCTCTTGATGGATATTTGGGTTATTTCTAATTTGGGGCTATTATGAATAATGCTGATATGAACATTTGTATGTAGGTCTTTTTGTGGACATAGGTTTTTATTTTTCTTGGAATTGATAGATCACATGTTTACTGAGTGTTTAACATGATGAGAAACTACAGAAGTTTTTAGTAACTGTTCCTTGCAGCAATGTATGAGAGTCCCAGTTGTTAAACATCCTTGTCAGTCACTGGATGTGAACTGGTTATCTCATGTAGTTTTTTTTAAAAATTGAGATGAGGGCTTCCCTGGTGGCGCAGTGGTTGAGAATCCGCCTGACGATGCAGGGGATACGGGTTCGTGCCCCGGTCCGGGAAGATCCCACATGCCGCGGAGCGGCTGGGCCCGTGAGCCATGGCCACTGAGCCTGCGCGTCCGGAGCCTGTGCCCCGCAACGGGAGAGGCCACAGCAGTGAGAGGCCCGCGTACCACAAAAAAAAAAAAAAAAATTGAGATGAAATTCCCTAACATAAAATTCATTTAAACTATCTTGAAGTGTATAATTCAGTGACTTTTCAGTGTATTCACAGTGTTGTGCAACGATCACCACCATATAATTCCAGACATTTTCAATACCTCAAAAAGAAACCCAGTACTCATTAGGCAGTTATTCCTTATCCCTCCTGCCCCCCAACCTATGGCAACTACTAATCTGCTTTCTGTTTCTATGGATTTGCCAATTATGGACATTTCATATTGATAAAAATGGCATAATAAAATAAGTGTTTTTTTATGCTTGGCTTTTTTCATTTAGCATAATGTTTTCAAGGTTCATCCACATTGTAGCATGTATCAATACTTCAGTCTTTTTTTTATGGCTGAATAAAATTAAATTCCCTGGTAGGGTTATATCACATTTTGTTTATCCATTCATCAGTTGAACATTTGGATTATTTCTACTTTTGGCTGTTATGAATAACACTCTGAACATTTGCGTACAAGTTTTTGTTAGACTCTATTTTTCAGTTCTCTTGTGTATATACCTAGGAATTTCTGGGTCATATGATAATTAAAGTTTAACATTTTCAGGAACTGCCAAGCTTTTCCACAGTGGCTGCATCATTGTACATTGCTACCAGCAGTGTAAAAGGTTGCCTATTTCTCCATATCCTCATCTACACTTGTTATATTTCCTTTTTTCTTTGTTTAATTATAGCTTTCCTACTGGCTGTGAAGTGGTATCTCATTGTGGGTTTTTTTTTGGTGTGTGTGTGGTATGCGGGCCTCTCACTGTTGTGGCCTCTCCCGTTGCAGAGCACAGGCTCCTGACGCGCAGGCTCAGCGGCCATGGCTCACGGGCCCAGCCGCTCCGCAGCATGTGGGATCTTCCCGGACCGGGGCACGAACTCCGCGTCCCCTGCATCGGCAGGTGGACTCTCAACCACTGCGCCACCAAGGAAGCCCCAGGCTGAGACTTTTACTCAGCTAAAACTCAGTCAGATTGGGACTCGAAACCACTGTCTTCTAATTGAGATCGCACACCTGGTCTCAGGACTTAATGAAGCTCAGGTTCTTTATGTCTCGTCGCAGAAAGACTTCAGTGACAGACAGAGTTATAGATAAGAAGTGGATTTATTTAGAGAGATACACATTCCATAGACAGAATGAGGTCTGTCTCAAAAGGTGAGAGTGGCCCAGAATATGGGGAGGTTAGTTTTTATGGGCTGGGTAATTTCATAGGATTATTCCAACTATTTCGGGGGAAGGGGCAGGGATTTCTAGGAATTGGGCTGCCGCCCACTTTTTGTCCTTTTATGGTCAGCCTCGGAACTGTCATGACACCCATGGGTGTGTCATTTAGCATGCTAATGTACTACAATGAGCGTATGATGAGGCTCAGTGTCTATTGGAAGTGGAATCTTCTACCATCTTGGACCTAGTTGGTTTTAACCAGTTTATGTCGTATCCTCAATGGCTCTGTCATTCTTTAAGATTTGTGCTGTGCCCACTTCCCTCCTGTTTCACATGTACATATAAGATACATTAGTCTGTAGTTTTCAAGTGATGTCTTTTTATGGCTTTGGTATCAGAGTAATATTTGTTTTATAGAATGAGTTAGAAAGTATTCCCTTTCTTCTTGAGTCACTTTTGGTACTTTGTATGTTTCTAGGAATTTGTTTATTTCATCTAGGTTAAATGATTTGTTGACAGATACTTCTTCGTAATATTCTCCTATAATAATTTTTATTTCTGTAAAGCTGGTGGTAATATCTCTACTTTCATGCCTGATTTTACTAATTTGAGTCTTCTCCTTTTTTCTTGGTAAGTTTAGCTAAATGTTTGTTAACTTTGGTGATCTTTTTAAAGAAGCAACTTTTGGTTTCATTGATTCTCTATGGTTTTTCTTCCATTTTGTTTATTTACATTCTAATCTGTAATATTTCTTCCCTCTTCTTGCTTTGGGTTTAGGTAACTTCTTTTTTGGGGTTCCATAAGGGAGGATTTTAGGCCATTGATTTGAGAGATCTTTCTTATTTTTTTTTTATTTTTTAATTTTTTTATTTTTGCGGTATGTGGGCCTCTCACTGTTGTGGCCTCTCCCGTTGCGGAGCACAGGCTCCGGATGCACAGGCTCAGCGGCCATGGCTCACGGGCTTAGTTGCTCCGCGGCATGTGGGATCTTCCCGGACCAGGGCACGAACCCGTGTCTGCTGCATCGGCAGGCGGATTCTCAACCACTGCGCCACCAGGGAAGCCAATCTTTCTTATTTTTTAATGTAGGCTTTTACAACTATAAATTTCCCTCTTAGCAGTGCTTTCGTTGCATTCCTTAAGTTTTGATATGTTGTATTTTCATTCATTTCAAGGTGTTTTCTAATTTACCTTGTAATGGATTCTTTGACCTATTGGTTATTTAAGAGTTTATTGTTTCATTCAACATTTTTTAGTTTTCCAAATTTCCTTTTGATACTGATTTCTTATTCTGTGGTCAGAGAAGATGCTTTGTATTATTTTAGTCTTTTTAAACTTCTTGAAACTTTTTTTGTGCCTTAATGTATGATCTGTCATGGAGAATATTCCATGTTCACCTGAGAAGAATGTGTATTTTGCTCTTGTTTGGTGGAGTATTCTGTGTGTTGTTAGGTCTAGTTGGTTTATAGAATTGTTGTAAGTTTTCTAGTTCCTTGTTTATCTTTTGTCTAGTTCTGTTCATTATTGAAAGTGAAATATATTGAAGCTTCCAACTATTGTTGGGCTATCTTCTGTCAGTTTTTGCTTCATATTATTTGGTGCTCTGTTGTTAGGTGTATATATGTTTATAATCTTTTTATCTTGATAGATTGACCCTTATATCATCATATAACATTCTTCTTTGTTTTAACAATTTTTGTCATAAAATTTATTTTGTCTGCTATTAGTATTGTCACTCTAGCTCTCTTTTGGTTACCATTTTCATAGCATATCTTTTACACTTTTATTTTCAACCTATTTGTGTATTTGGCACTAAAATGAGTTTCTTGTAGACAGCATATAGTTAGATCACTTTTTATATTTAACCTTCCAGTCTCTGTCTTAGAGACTTTAATCCATTTATCTTTAATGAAATTATTCAAAGAGAAGACTTGCATTGCCATTTTGCTCTTTGTTTTCTGTATGTCATATATCTTTGTTACTCAGTTCCTTCACTGCCTTCTTTTGTGTTAGACGTTCTAGTGTGCTGTTTTGATTGCATTCTCATTTTTTCTGTGTATATTTTAGTTATGTTTTTAGTGGTTGTCTTGAGGATTACAGTTCACATTTATAACAGTGATTTCAGATTAATACCAACTTGGTTTTAATAGTATACAAAAACTTCACTCCTGTATAACTCCATTCGCCCAACCCCCTTATGTTGTTATTGTTATAAATGACATATTGTTACTGTTGTATGTATAACATATATAATGTATGCAGTATGTATAAGCACATATATAAAGTGCATTTAAATGTGTATATTATAAATATGTAACAAATATAAGTATTATATTTGTATATGTTATATTGATATATATAGTAAACATATAACATATAAATAAATATACAATGACATTGTATGTTACAAATAACATGATGTTATAAATGGCAGTGATTAACATAGATTTTTAATTATTTAAAAAATAAATTATTTTGGGGCACATTGGGTCTTTGTTGCTGCGCGCGGGCTTTCTCTAGTGGCGGTGAGCGGGAGCCACTCTTGGTTGTGGTGCGTGGTCTTCTCATTGCTGTGGCTTCTCTTGTTGCGGAGCACGGGCTCTAGGCATGTGGGCTCAGTAGCTGTGGCACATGAGCTCACTAGTTGTGGCTCACGGGCTCTAGAGCACAGGCTCAGTAGTTGTGGTGCACGGGCTTAGTTGCTCCGTGGCATGTGGGATCTTCCCAGACCAGTGCTCAAACCCGTGTCCCCTGCATTGGCAGGCAGATTCTTAACCACTGCACCACCAGGGAAGCCCTTAATTATTGTTTTATATGATTGTACTTTAAATCATTAGAAGGGAAAAAGAGGAATTACTAACCAAAAATCCATTAATGCAGACTTTTATGTTTATGTGTGTAGTTGCCTTTACTTATGTGCTGTTCTTTTACTTTCAATCTATTTTTGTTTTTGCATATAAAATAAGTCTCTTATAGATAGGGTACAGTTGGATTTTTAAAAAATTCTGCCAATCTTTGGCCTTTTTTGGATTGTTTAATCCATTTTACATTTAAAAGGATTTATGTCTGCCATTTTTCTATTTGTTTCTGCACATTTGTATAGTCACATTCTTCCTTCATTACTGCCTTCACTTGTTTTAAATAAATATTTTCTCATATACCATTTTAGTTTTCTTATCTCTTTTATTATATATTTTTGAGTTATTTTCTTAGTGGTTGCCTAGGGAATTATAATTCGTATTTTATAACAATCTGGTTCAGATTAGTATCATTTTAATTTCAACAGTATATGGCTCCATTCCCTTCCCCCTTCCTTTGGACTATTGTTGTCATACAAATTACATCTTTTTTTTTTTTTTTTTTTTTTTTTTTTTGTGGTATGCGGGCCTCACTGTTGTGGCCTCTCCCGTTGTGGAGCACAGGCTCCGGACGCTCAGGCTCAGCGGCCATGGCTCACGGGCCCAGCCGCTCCGCGGCATGTGGGATCTTCCCAGACCGGGGCACGAACCCGTGTCCCCTGCATCGGCAGGCAGATTCTCAACCACTGCGCCACCAGGGAAGCCCCAAATTACATCTTTATATATTGAATGCCTGTCAACAAAGATTTATTTTATTGCCTTATCCAGTTTTCTTTTATATTCATCTATATTGTTACCTTTGCCAGTGCTCTTTGTTTCATCATATGAATTCCAGTTACTACCTAGTGGTGTGTTTCATTTTAGGCTGACTGGATTCCTCCTAGTATTTCTTTAAGACAAGATCACTGGTGACAACTTCTATCTGATTTTGTTTATCTGGGAATATCTTAATTTTTTTCTCAATTTTGGAGGATAATTTTGCTAGATATAGAATTCTTTGTTAACAGTCTTTGTTGTTCACTGCTTGAAAATGTTATTCCACTGCCTTCTGGTCTCCATGGTTTTAGATACGAAATCAGCTTCTTATCATTGAAGGTCCTTTTAATATAATGAATTGCTCCTCTCCCTGCTTTCAGAATTCTCATTGTATTTGGCTTTTGGCAGTTTGATTATAATGTTCTCAGTGTGACTTTCTTTCAGTTTATCCTATCAGGAATTTGGGGAGCCTCTTGGATGTATAGTTTCTTATTCTCCTTCTCCCCCCACCACCATTAATCAAAGTTGGGAAGTTTTTGGCTTGTATTCTTTCTGTCCCTTTCTATCCACTCCTTCTGGGACTCTCATTATATGTAGGTTGGTATGCTTGATAATGTCACACAGGTCTCTGAGGCTGTTCATTTTTCTTCATTCTTTTTGTTTCTCAGATTGAGTGATCTCAATTGATCTTTCTTCAGGTTTGCTGATTCTTTCTTCTGCCCCCTCATGTATGCTATTGAATCTCTCTAGTGAATTGTTTGTTTCAGTTTTTATTTTAATTGTTTCTTTCTGCTTTTTTAGGTTCTAATTTGCTCTTTGCTGGTTTCTTAGGGGAGGTGCTTAGATCATGGTTTTTAGATTTTTTCTAATATAAGCATATAATGCTGTAAATTTCCTTGTAAGCTCTGCTTTAGCTGCATTTCACAATTTTTGGCAATTCTTGTCATTTTCTACTTCCACATAGGTTTGGGGAAGTATTTTATCAAATCCACAAATTAAAAAAATGGGGGATTTTAGTTATGATTCCTGTGAATTTATAATCTGGAAGAATTGATATATTTATAGCATTCATTATTTCAGTTCATGAAGTGGTATTTTTTTAAATTAATTTATTTTTGGCTGTGTTGGGTCTTTGTTGCTGCACGCGGGCTTTCTCTAGTTGCGGTGAGTGGGGGCTGCTCTTTGTTGAGGTGCGTGGTCTTCTCATCATGGTGGCTTCTCTTGTAGAGCATGGGCTCTAGGTGTGTGGGCTTTAGTAGTTGTGGCACGCGGGCTCAGTAGTTGTGGCTTGCGGGCTCTAGAGCACAGGCTCAGTAGTTGTGGCACATGGGCTTAGTTGCTCCGTGGCATGTGAGATCTTCCTGGACCAGGTCTTGAACCTGTGTCCCCTGCATTGGCAGACGGATTCTTAAGTACTGTGCCACCACGGAAGTCCGAAATCGTATTTACTTTTTACATTAAGACTTTAAAAAAAAATTTTACTCTTAATTGAAGTATATTTGATTTACAGTGTTGTGCTAATCTCTGCTGTATAGCAAAGTGACTCAGTTATACACATAGACATTCTCTTTTTATATTCTTTTCCATTACGATTTATCACAGGATATTGAATATAGTTCTCTGTGCTATACAGTAGGACTTTGTTTATCCATCCCATATATAATAGTTTACATCTGTTTATCCCAAACTCCCAGTCCTTCCCTCCACCACCCACCTCCCCCTTGGCAACCACAAGTCTGTTGTCTGTGTACGTAAGTGTTGTTTCTGTTTTGTAGATAGGTTCATTTGTGCCTTATTTTATTTTTTTAAAGATTTTTTTTTTTGAGGAGGACCTTTTTTTTTTTTTTTTGCGGTACGTGGGCCTCTCACTGTGGTGGCCTCTCCCGTTGCAGAGCACAGGCTCTGGACGCGCAGGCTTAGCAGCCATGGCTCACGGGCCTAGCTGCTCCGCGGCATGTGGGATCTTCCCGGACTGGGGCATGACCTGCATCCCCTGCATTGGCAGGTGGACTCTCAACCACCGCGCCACCAGGGAAGCCCAAGGTGGACCATTTTTTAAAGTCTTTATTGTTTGTTACAGTATTGCTTCTGTTTTTATGTTTTTTTTTTTTTTTTTTTTTTTTTTTTTGCGGTATTCGGGCCTCTCACTGTTGTGGCCTCTCCCATTGCGGAGCACAGGCTCCGGATGCGCAGGCGCAGCGGCCATGGCTCACGAGCTTAGTTGCTCCGCGGCATGTGGGATCTTCCCGGACCGGGGCACGAACCCGTGTCTCCTGCATCGGCAGGCGGATTCTCAACCACTGCGCCACCAGGGAAGCCCTATGTTTTGTTTTTTTTGGCCACAAGGCATGTGGGATCTTAGATCCCTGACCAGGGATTGAACCCACAGCCCCTGCATTGGAAGGTGAAGTCTTAACCACTGGACCACCAGGGAAGTCCCTGTGCCATATTTTAGATTCTACATGTAAGTGATACACGATATTAGTGTTTCTCTTTCTGACTTACTTCACTTAATACAATCATCTCTGGTTGCATCCATGTTGCTGCAAACGGCGTTACTTCGTTCTTTTTTTATGGCTGAGTAGCATTCCATTGTGTATATGTACCACATCTTCTTTATGCATTCATCTGTTGATGGACATTTAGGTTGTTTGCATGTTTTGGCTATTGTGAATAGTGCTGCTATGAACATAGGGGTGCATGTATCTTTTTGAATTATAAATACTTTAAAATTGGTTAAATTTTATATATTTTTTTTACAGATGTCTTGAGAATATGTTGTGAGACTTATTGCCAGAGTACATGAAGTTCTTGCATGCTCCTGTACATGCTGTTTATTTTAAATTTAATTTTCTATGTGTTACAGATATATAGAAATGTATTTAACTTAGCATATTGGTCTTTATAGCTAGCAACATTGCTAACTTATTAGTTTTAATAATTCAATGATGGACTTAAATTTTCTGTGTTTACAATTATGTCATCTGCAAATATTGATTCTTTTTCTCTTTCTAAACTTTATATATACTTTTTGCTTGACCTAGATGGCTAGAAAAACTTTAATAAAATATTAAATAGGTATAGTGGTAATGTATATTTTTATCATGTGCTTGATGTCAAAAGGAAACCTTCAACACTTAATTATTTTTTAAAATATTCATTTATTTATTTATTTGGCTGCATTGAGTCTTAGTTGTGGCATGCAGGATCTTCACTGCAGCATGTGGGATCTTTCATTGCGGTGCATGGGGTCTTCGTTGCAGCATGTGGGCTTCTCCCTAGTTGTGGTGCCTGGGCTCCAGAGGGAGTGGACTCAGTAGTTGTGGAGTGCAGGCTCTCTGGTTGTGGTGCACAGGCTCCAGAGCACACGGGCTTAGTTGCCCCGTGGTATATGGGATCTTACTTCCCTGACCGGGGATCAAACCCACGTCCCCTGCATTGGAAGGTGGATTCTTAACCACTGGACAACCAGGGAAGTCCCCTCAACACTTCATTATTATGTGTAAGAATGCTTTTTGATTTCTACTTTGACCCATGAGATATTTAGTGGTGTGCTATTCAGCTTCCCAGTATTTAGGGATTTCTGGATACCTTTCTTTTTTTGTTTTCTAGTTTAATTCCGTTGTTGTCACAGAACATACTTTATATGATTTAAAATCTGTTAAATTCATTGAGACTTTTCTCGTGGCCCAGATCGAAGCCTATCATGGTAAATTGGTTTTGTGTGTGTCTGTTTTTCCCAGTACCAAGAGTAGTTTCATACTTGAGGTTGTTTTAAAGAATGAATGTTAGATAGCCTGTCCAAAATTCCCTATGGAAGTAGCTACTACCAAATGGAGTGTTATTTATGCATTTAAACTTTTCAGTGATTTGTGGAATCGAATACTTGTGGCTATGAGAAACCCGTGTATAAAGTGAATAATATTGTATCTCTTATGTTACAGTGGTTAGTTTACATTGTAGTGACTCAAATGACCAAAAATTATAAAACTCAATGAGGATTTCTCTTCTTCTTTGGTTTAGTATATGTTATTATATTTTTGTGGTAAGGTTGGTGATTGTTTATGTACAAAATAATCATAGCCTTTTCATCACCAAAAAAATGCATGAATTTTTCTGAGTATCTGTTTAACAAATAATAAAATTATGCATATTTTGAAAACACAAAATGAAATTCACAGATACAATTATAATTCACAGTTATAGTCTATCAAATATTTAAGGATCAAATAATCCCAACCTTACAGACTCTTCTAAAAGAAAATATTCTCCACCTAATTTTATGAGATTAGCATAGCCTTGATACCAAAACCCAATAAGTGTGGTATAATAAACACTAGAAAGTTAGAAATATTTTGAACAGAATGAAAATGACAACACAATATCTCCAGATTTGTGAGATGCAATATAAACAGTGCTTGAAAGGGAATTTTTAGCCCTACAAAGCCTATCTTAAAAAGAAGAAAGATATTAAATCAATAATGTCCACAAACCCAAGGTAAAAAAGGAAAGAAATAAAGATGATGTGAGAAAGCAGTGGTATAGAAAAGAAAAACAATGGAGGAAATGAGATCAAAATTTGGTTTTCTGAGGTCAGTAAAATTTATAACTGTCTTGCCAGATTGATCAGGAAAGAAAGAGGAGATGCAAATTAATATAAAGAAAGAGAGGCAACATAACTACAGAGCCTATAGCCATTAAATGGACAATAAAGCAATATTATGAACAACCTTATGCTCATATGTTTAACAAATTAAATGGACAAATTCCTTGAAATACACAAACTGCCAACACTTACACAAGAAGAAAGAAATAACCCAAATATCCTTATATCTCCTAAAGAAAACTCCTGGCTCAATTCTGTCAAATGTTAATCAAAATAAGACAAAAACAATACAAGAAAAGAAAATTATGCACCAGTGGACTTCCCTGGTGGTGTGGTAGTTAAGAATCCACCTGCCAATGCAGGGGACATGGGTTCGAGCCCTGGTCCAGGAGGATCCCACATGCTGCAGAGCCACTGAGCACGTGTGCCACAACTGCTGAGCCTGCGCTCTGTAGCCTGCGAGCCACAACTACTTAGCCTGCATGCCACAACTACTGAAGCCCGTGCACCTACAGCCCGTGCTCCGCAACAAGAGAAACAGCCACAATGAGAAGCCCCTGCACCACAACGAAGAGTAGCCCCTGCTCGCCGCAACTAGAGAAAGCCCGCACGCAGCAACAGACCCAAAACAGCCCAAAATAAAAATTAATTAATTAATAAAAAAAATTATGCACCAGTATCCCTCATGAACATGATACTAAAATTCTTAGCAAAAATTTAACAAGTCAAAACTAATGCTATACAAAAAGGATAAAACATAATCAAGTGGTGTTTATCCTAGGAATGCAAAGAAGTTTAAACATTAAAAAGTCAAGCAATGTAAATTGCCATATAATGAGCTTAAAAGGAAAAGCCATACAATCATCCCAATAGATGCTATATTACCTATCTGTTGCTGTGTAACAAATTACTCCAAAATATAGTGCTTTAAAGCAACAGTTATTTACTATCTCACAGTTTCTGTGTGTCAGGAATCTGGATGTGGCTCAACTGGGTAAAACTTGGTCTTTCACAAGGGTGCAGTGAAGATGCTAGCTGAGGTTATATTCATCTCAAGGCTCAACTAGGGAGGGATTTGCTTCCAGTCTCACAAATGTGGTTGTTAGCAAGGTTCAGTTTCCTATGACTTGTTGGACTGGAGGGGCCCTAGTTCTGTGCTGGCTGTTGGCCAGAGGCTGCCCTTGGTGCCCAAGTGGGCCTCTCCGTCAGGCAGTTCACACCATAACAGCTTCTATCAGAGCAAGCGAGAGAGAGCAAAAAGTCAACTAGGATGAATGTCACAGTTGTTTATAACATAATCTTAAAAGTAACATTTTATCTCTCTGTCCTGTTCTTTAGAAGTGGTACAAGGAAGAAAAGGAAAAAAACTGGGTTAAGAAGATATCACAAATAACCCTGTGAAAAGATGTAAAACATCATTATTCCTTGGGAAAATGCAAAGTACTACCACATTGAGATATCACTACTCAGCTATTCAAATGGGTACAATTTTTAAAAATCACCATACCAAGTTAAGGATGTGGAGTAACCAGAACTTACTGGTGAGAATATAAAATGATACAACTGCTTTGGAAAATACTTTGGCAATTTCTTAAGAACTTAAACATGCATTTGCCATTTGATCCAGCCATTTTATTTCTACTTATTTGCTCAAGACTTAGATGTGGATATTCATAGCTCCTTTATTTGTACTAGCTCCCAACTTGAAACAACCCAAATTTCCATCAGCTGGTGCATGGATAAAGAAATTGTAGTATATTCGTACAGTGGCATACTACTTAGTAGGAGAAAGGAACTAAGTATCAAGGAGGGAAAGTATAATAAATTAGGATTGGAAAGAAAATTCATTAATGTGATGAAGAGTGTTTGTTTAAAAATGAATAGATAAATAAGTCTAGAGCAAACATCATCCTAATGGGGAATCTTAGAAGAATTCTTTTTAAATTCAGGAATGGAACAGTGATCACCACTCTTGCTCAAATACTCTATTGGAGATCCTAGTCTGTGCAGTAAGAAAATTAAAATGGTAGCAAAATGATTGGGAATGGCAGAAATCAATGTCATTGTTTGCAAACAGTATAAACTTACAATATATGCTTTTGCAGACAACATGGAAAACTCGAGAGTCTATAAGTCAATAATTAGACATAATAGAGGATTTCTTTTAGCAAGGTTGGCTGGATACATGTTGAATATACAAAATTAGTTACATGTGCTAACAACAAGGAGAATGTGTAATTAAAAGGAAGACACTGTTAGTATTAGAGATTATCAAGTATCTAGAGTTAGATTTGCCACAAATATACAGTATCTCTGTAGGACAAATTAATTTTTTCAGAACAACATTAAGGAAGACCTGAATAAATGAAGGAGTAGACTATTCGTGGATATAATTCTCTCCAGTTTTATCTGTAGATTCAATTCAATTCAAATCAAAATCCCAAAGAGGTTTTTCAAGGAAAATGGTAAGATTTTTTTTTTTTTTTTTTTTTTTGCGGTACGCGGGCCTCTCACTGTTGTGGCCTCTCCCCTTGAGGAGCACAAGCTCCGGACGCGCAGGCTCAGCGGCCATGGCTCACGGGCCCAGCCGCTCCGCGGCATGTGGGATCTTCCCAGACCGGGGCACGAACCCGTGTCCCCTGCATCGGCAGGCGGATTCTCAACCACTGCGCCACCAGGGAAGCCCGGTAAGATTATTTTTAAACTTACATGAAGGACCATAGGGCCAAGAATAATCATGACACTTCTGAAGAATAGGGAGGGTAGACTTGCCCTACCAAATATGAGGACTTATTAGGACACAATAATTATATAGTGTGTTATGGTTTAAGGATGGATAAGTTGACCAATAGAATAGAGAGACTAGAAACAGTTCCACACAGGAATGGAACTTAGTTATGACCAAGTAGTATGTCAGTTGAAAGGAGAAAGGAGAGATTATTTAATACTTGGAGCTGGATAAAGTAGTTATCTATTTTAACATGGAAAAAGATGAAATTAGATCACTACTTCACATGCTATTAAAATACTTTTCTGCATGGATTAAGGACTTAATATTTGTCAATAGCAAAAGTTTAAAACTTTTAGGGAGAAAATATAGGTGAATATCTTTTGGACTTTTGAGTAGGGCAAGATTGTTTAAAGAAAACTCAAAAGAAAGAAGCGCTATCCATAAAGGAAAAGGCCGGGACTTCCCTGGTGGCGCAGTGGTCTGCCTGCCAGTGCAGGGGACACGGGTTCAAGCCATAGTCCAGGAAGATCCCACATGCCATGGAGCAGCTAAGCCCATGCACCACAACTACTGAGCCTGCACTTCAGAGCCTGCCTGCCACTACTACTGAAGACTGTGCGCTTAGATCCGGTGCTCCACAACAAGAGAAGCCACCACAATGAGAAGCCCGCGCACCGCAATGAAGAGTAGCCCCTGCTCGCCACAACTAGAGAAGGCCTGTGCACAGCAACGAAGACCCAACACAGCCAATAAACAAACAAATATATAAATAAATTTATTTTTAAAAAAATTAAGGAAAAGGCCAATAAATTGGCTACATTAAGAATTTTGACCCTTATACCATATACAAAATCAACTCAAAATGGATTAAAGACTTAAATATAAGACTCACAGTTTTAAAAAATCCTAGAAGAAAAGAGGTGAATAGCTCATAGCATTTATCTTGGCAGTGATTTATTGGATGTGACACCAAAAGCACAGCAATAAAAACAAAAGACAGATGGGACTGTATCAAACTGAAAAGCTTCTGTACACCAAAGGAAATAAATAATAGAGTGAAAAGACAGTCTATGGGATGGGAGAAATATATGTACAAACAATATATCAAATAAGGGATTAGTATCCTAAATATATAAGGAGCACGTACAACACAACAACAAAGAAGCAAATAATCTGATTTAAAAATGGATAAAAGACCTTAATAGACATTTCCCCAAAGAAGATGTGCAAATGGCCAACAAGGATATGAAAAGACACTGAGCATTACTAATCATCAAGCAAATGAAATCAAAATCAAAGGGTTATCGCTTCACTTGTTATGATAGCCATTATTAAAAAACAAAACAAAATAACAAGTGCTAGTGAGGATGCAGAGAAATCAGAACATTGTGCATTGTTGGTAAGAATGTAAAATGGTGTACTATGGAAAACAGTGTGGAGATTCCTCAAAAAACTTAAAATAGAACAACTATATGATCTAGCAATCCCTCTTTTGGATACTTATCCAAAAGAATTGAAATCAGGATCTCAAAGAGATATTTGTATTCCCATGTTCATTGTAGCAATATACATAATTCAAGAAATGGAAACAATGTAAATGTTCATCAGTGGATGAATGGATAATGAAAAGGTGGTAGCATACATACAATAGAGTATTATATACTTTTTATAAAAGAAGGAAATCTATCATATGCTACAACATGGATGAACTTTGAGGGCATTATGCTGGATGAAATAAGCCAGTCACAGAAGGAGCAATACTGCATGATTCTAATCATAAGAGGTATCTAAAGTAGTCAAACGCTTAGCAGAAGAACATAGCATGGTGGTTGCCAGCGGCTGAAAAGAAGGGGGAAATAAGGAGTTGCTATTTAATGGGTATAGAGTCTCAGTCATACAAAATGAAAAAGTTCTAGAGATCTTCTGTAAAACAATATGCATATAGTTAACAGTGCTGTACTGTACACTTAAAATTTTGTTAAGAAAGTAGACTTCATGTTGTGTTTTATTTTAACCACAAAAAATAATTACGAACTTTATCAAAAGATACTTTAAAGAAAGTGGAAAGGTAAATCATAGACTCTGAGAAGAGACAGTTCACACAGCCTGCAAATAATTTGTACTAAGAATAAAAAATGCCTCAAACCAATAAAAAGAAGTAAATACCCCAGGAGAAAAATGGGCAAAAGATATGAATGGACATAGTACAGAAGAGGCAATACATACTGGTAATAATAGGAAGAGATGTTCAGCATCGTTAATGATCAGGGAACATAAAACTATAATAAGATAGCATTTAACACACATTTGATGGAAAAAATTTAAAGTTCTGATGATACTAAGTATATATTGATTTACTGTTTTCTGACTTGGATATTGCTCTAATCCTTTTACTAAAGCATCTCCATTCATCGCTTGATTGAGTAGATTTTGTCATCAGGTAGCTTTCTTCCCCCAACAGGGACTCATTGATTATTCATGTTAAGAATGTTTGCCATTTATATTTGACGTCCACTTGGCCAGGTATAGCAAATCATTAATATTAACTTAAGTAGAGTACAGAATGCAGAAAAAGTATAGAAAAGAGGAATTTTGTATAGCTGTATAGGAATTTTGTATAGTTGAGCAAGGAAGCTATTCTTGTAGAACATTTGTTTATGACTCACAAAGTTAAAGGAGATATTAATGTTAAAGTCATCTTTCTCACTAGTCCGTGTGCTCCCTTAAAAAGGGATGGTACCTGCCACATAGAAGAGTGGATACAAAGAAAAAAGGTAAGTAGGTTGATTGGACTGGAGGGAATTTAATTATTTAATATTTATTTATTTTTTGGCTGCATCGGGTCCTAGTTGCAGCATGCGGGATCTTTCGTTGTGGAGTGCGGGCTTCTCTCTAGTTGTGGTGCGTGGGCTCTGTAGTTGGCAGTGCGCGCACTCAGTAGCTGTGGTATCTTAGTCCCCCAGCCAGGGATCGAACCGGCATCCTCTGCATTGCAAGATGGATTCTTAACCACTGGACCACCACGGAAGTCCCCCTGGACTGGAGGGAATTTAAAGCACTGGAGAATACATTTTGAGTTCTAGACATTCCACTAAGATTATATATGTATAACTTGCCACTTTTTCTTCATATTCTGCTGAATCTTTGGGTATGTTATCCATTTGACCCACAATATTTTGAAAAGGAGACGAATTTTTCAGATGTCATAAGTAGATTCATGTTATGATCTTCAGAGATTGTTGATACGACATTTTTCTGAAATATATATATGTTAAGAAATAAAAGTTCAATAACCTTAATTTTTGGTTCTAAAAAGTTACATCTGATTTTTGGATTTTTCCCCTTACATCCTAAATAATTGCTAGAAATATGTCAATTTTTCTGGCCTTAATTTAAGATGAGACTATTCAGGTTGCCAACTTTGCTAGGATGGTGCCAAAATAAAGCACTGTAGGTCTTTTTACCCTTCTGGAGGAGGCATATACCTGAATTGTAGCATATGTGTGTTATTTTTCCACTTAAAAGACCTGTGTTCAAATAAATGTTAGAAGTAGGTACTTAGATTTGAAGGTTCTACATACATTTCAGGAATTTTAAAAAATTATTGTGCGAATTTTCCCATATACAGAAAAATTAAGAAGAGTGAAATATTTAACACCTAGATTTAACAGATCATTAACATTATATTTTTTTCTGAACTATTATAAACGACAGCTATCATAACATTTCAGCCCTTAATACGTCAGTATGAACCTCTTTTAAAAAAAGACACTTTCTACGTAACCGTAATAACATCTCACTAACAAAATCAACAGTAATTTTAAAATGTTATCTGATATCCAGCCCATGTTCAGATTTCTTTAGTTACTTTCAGGCTGGCTTTTTAAAGTTCGTTTTTTCAAACCAGGATGCATTTGGTTGGATTCCTTTATTCTAGAACGGTTATACCTCCCCTGCCACCTTTTTTCCCACCCTACTTTTACCTGTTGAAGAAACTAAGACAGTAGTGCTGTAGACCAGAGTATTACACCTTCTCCTATATTTTGTGGCAAGCTTTACCATGTTAACTTTAGTCTCTGAATTTCCTGTGTCACAAAATCTGGTTGTTCAGCTTCTGTTGATACTAAGATGGGTCCATATGTTCAGATTTAGAATTGTTTTTAAAGCAGAGTATATTTACTGGGAAAATATGAAGATATTTTTGTGAAAATACTTTCATAACTCTAATGATAACATTTGTGGAGTGCTCTTCATATTCCTCAAAGCACTTAATAGAAATGTTTAAAAAATAATAGTTAATAAATATTTGTTAATTTGTGTTTTAGAGTTTTTATATACTCCTTTCCTTTAGGCTTGTTATCCCTTTCCTGTGTGAAAAGATGAGAGTTACTTTCTTTTTTCACTACAGATTTTCAGCTACTGATGTTACAAACAAAATATTGGAACACAGAGTTGAGGAAAAGACTTTAACCAGGTAGGTAAATAATAAAAGTCTGAAGAAACAATACAGGGCTTCCCTGGTGGCACAGTGGTTAAGAGTCTGCCTGCCAATTCAGGGGACACGGGTTTGAGCCCTGGTCTGGGAAGATCCCACATGCCACAGAGCAACTAAGCCCATGCTCCACAACTTCTGAGCCTGCACTCTAGAGCCTGCGAGACACAGCTACTGAAGCCCGCGTGCCTAGGGTCCATGCTCCATAACAGAGAAGCCACTGCAGTGAGAAGCCTGTGCAATGCAACTAAGAGTAGCCCCCTGCTCGGCCCAACCAGAGAAAGCCCGTGCACAGCAACAAAGACCCAACGCAGCCAAAAATAAAATAAAGATATTTTTTAAAAATAAAAATTAAAAAAAAACAATACAACTACCATTCATTTTTATAAAGGTCATTATTGGGATAATTGACAAAATTGGAAAATGAACTGTAGAGTACTATCAACATTGTTTCCTCAATTTGATAATTGTACCTTGATTATATAGTAATATTCTGAGGTATTTAGGATGACGGGTGTGATGTATGGCAATCTACTTCCAAATGGTTTAGAAAAAAATAAATGAGAGGGCATTTGGTGAATTTATGGGCTAATAGGAACTCACTTATTGTCAATGTGGAAGTATAAGTTGGTCCAATCTTTCTGGAAAGCATTTTGGCAATATGTCTCAAGTTTTTAGCTTAGCCCAGCAATCTTACTTCTTTTTCTATAGTAATTGTAGGAACACTACAATAAGATGTATGTATAAGGATATTTATATGAGGGTTTATGAAATAAATGAATTAATGATAAATTGGCAGTAGCCTAAATAAGACTATGAGGATGACTAAATAAATATAATTAAAAACCATGTAAGCATAAAAAATGATAATGTAAATCTATTTATTGGCATGTTTGTTACATACATATATTTTAATATAAATATTTATTTTTTTTGGCTACATTGGGTCTTCGTTGCTGCACACTGGCTTTCTCTGGTTGCAGCGAGCGGGAGCTACTCTTCATTGTGGTGTGTGGGCTTCTCATGGCGGTGGCTTCTCTTGTTGCAGAGCACGGGCTCTAGGCTCACAGGCTTCAGTAGTTGTGGCACGCAGGCTCTAGAGTGCAGGCTCAGTAGTTGTGGCACACGGGCTTAGTTGCTCTGTGGCATGTGGGATCTTCCCGGACCAGGGCTCAAACCTGTATCCCCTGCATTGGCAGGCGGATTCTTAACCACTGCACCACCAGGGAAGCCCTGTAATATATATATATATATATATATTTTTTTTTTTTTTCCTGTAATATATTTTTAAGTGTCAAAGCTGGCTACTAAACAATATGAGTAGTATTCATCTATTTTGTCTTTCAAAAAAGGTGCATGTACACAGATACAGGAATACATATACACAGATAATATGAATGTTTGTATGTAATTGATTAGATGTAATCTTCGTGTGTGTATACATATATTATACATATACATATATGTGATTTTATGCACATAGATATTTGGAAAGATGATACTCTAGTGGTTACTTTTTCGTTTTATTTTATTTTTTTGGTTGCACTGTGTGGCTTGCGGGATCTTAGTTCCTGGACCAGGGATCGAACCTGGGCCCTCAGCAGTGGAAGCATGGAGTCTGAACCACTGGCCTTCTAGGGAATTCCCTTTTCTTTTTTTAAATATGTTTTATTTTCTTGGCCATGAGTGGCTATTTTTTATTTTTTAAATTAATTTATTTTTGGCTGTGTTGGGTCTTTGTTGCTGCTCGTGGGCTTTCACTAGTTGCAGTGAGCAGGGGCTACTCTTCATTGCAGTGCATGAGCTTCACATTGCAGTGGCTTCTCTTGTTGCAGAGCACGGGCTCTAGGCACACGGGCTTCAGTAGTTGTGGCACACGGGCTCTAGAGCACAGGCTCAGTAGCTGTGGCGCACAGGCTTAGTTGCTCCACGGCATGTGGGATCTTCCCAGACCAGGGCTTGCACCAGTGTCCCCTCCATTGGCAGGTGGATTCCTAACCACTGTGCCACTAGGGAAGCCCCAGGTGGTTATTTTTTAAAAATAAGTTTATAAGTGATTTTTATATTCTTTTGTGTTAACTGAGTTGTTTTTTGTTGTTGTTGTTGTTTTTGCGGTACGCGGGCCTCTCACCGTTGTGGCCTCTCCCGTTGCGGAGCACAGGCTCAGCGGCCATGGCTCACGGGCCCAGCCGCTCCGCGGCATGTGGGATCTTCCCGGCGAACCCACGTCCCCTGGATCGGGAGGCAGACTCTCAACCACTGTGCCACCAGGGAAGCCCTAACTGAGTTTTTCAAAAGAGTATATTTTGCTTTTCTCATTAAAGTTTTCTAAGATAACGCTTCTTACGAAGATTATGTTTTTGATTTTATTTTGTACCTTTGCAGCAGTGTTTGATATGCAATAAAAATAGTGCTATATTTGCTGATAATTCTGTACTAGATTCGAGTACCTGAGTAGTTCTTTTGAGGCTAAATTCAGATTTTGAGCCTTGTTGGTCAGCTGCTTTCATTCTTTTACATGGCCAGAGTCCATTTTCTTAATGCTCTATTAATTGTCTTTCACATGTGATGCTGCTCACATAGCTTAGCTGAAGTACATTACCATTTTTGGAAAATAGAGAACATGTTCTATTAAGGATGATTGTTTAGTGCCTTGGGGTATAGAACTTACATGTTTACTTCTGATAGTGGTCAACAACATGTGCTTTTAAAAAAAATAATTAATTAATTAATTAAGTTAGTTTTGGCTGTATTGGGTCTTCGTTGCTGCGTGCAGGCTTTCTCTAGTTGTGGTGAGCGGGAGCTACTCTTCATTGTGGTGCGCGGGCTTCTCATTGTAGTGGCTTCTCTTGTTGCAGAGCACGGGGTCTAGGCGTGCAGGCGTCAGTAGTTGTGGCACATGGGGTCATTAGTTGTGGCTCACAGGCTCTAGGGCACAGGCTTAGTAGTTGTGGCGCACAGGCTTAGTTGCTCCGTGGCATTTGGGATCTTCCTGAACCAGGGCTCGAACCCATGTCCCCTGCATTGGCAGGCTGATTCTTAACCACTGCGCCACCAGGGAATTCCAACAACAAGTGCTTTGATAGTAATACTAGTTATTGTTTTTATAGTTTATTTAACTTTTAGCAGTTGATTTTAAGGGCATTTTCTATTACACTTTTATTTTACATCTTGCTTTTCTTTAACAGATTTTTCTTCTGTTAGTTAAAAATATGGATCCTGAAGCAGAGGGACTACCAATTATCAAAGTGACTCCTCTTCAACAAATGCTTGCCTCTTGTACTGGAGCTATACTGACATCACTGCTGGGTAAAATAATATGTAGATTATGTAACTGAATGAATCATTGATTCCATTTGAGTTTTACTATCTGTGAAATAATGATATTATCATTCATGCTTCATCATGATAACATGAAAAGAACCCTGGACAGAGAATCAAGAGACTAGAATTTTATCCTTGCTTTGCCATTCTCAGGGTGAATGCATGTTGGGATAGTCCTTATTCTCTTTGAAATTAATTTTACATCTCCAAAATTAGGGGCTTAGATCAGGAGTTCTTTGAGGTCCCTATCAATATTAAACTTTTATGACTATTATCCTTTTTTTAATAGACAGTAAGAAGATGGAGTAAAATATTAGCATAATGAAAAATACAGATATTGGACAACTTATAGTAACAACAAATTCAAATTATATTTTACTTTGCTTTAGTAACAGTGAATTGCTTAAATTCCTCTGGACCACATTTTTCTGTCTTTTTTTTTTTTTTTTGCGGTACACGGGCCTCTCACTGCTGCGGCCTCTCCCATTGCGGAGCACAGGCTCCAGATGCGCAGGCTCAGCGGCCATGGCTCACGGGCCCAGCCGCTCCGCCGCATGTGGGATCCTCCCGGACCCGGGCACGAACCCGTGTCCCCTGCATCGGCAGGCGGACTCTCAACCACTGCGCCACCAGGGAAGCCCTTTCTGTCTTTTTTAATGAATTTCTTGTAGACACAGCCAAATGACATAGTTAGGTGACAGTTTAGCATTTTAATGACTTTAACTTGGCTAGTTTATTTAAATACGATAGCAGATGATTAGAAAAAATGTAAACAAATTGCTTTAGAATGTAGTGTCTTTAGGTCAGAATGCTAGGGTTGTGAAGGCTTTAGAGATCTTCTAATGTGACTTCCTCATTCTCAGATGAGGAAATACAGCCTGCAAATTAAAACCATTCTCCTTTGCTGCACTGTTCCCAAATGGAGTTACACAATGTGGTAGTAAGGATGATTTATGACTAGCTTACTCAAATTTGCATTATCTTTAGTTTTTGTTTGATATAGGTGAATTTAACAGAATAGGAAGATTTATATTGTTTGATTACTGATTGTTTGTAATACAGAGTTATTCTCAAATATTTAAATGGACTTTTGGAACTTTCATTCTTTACCTTAAATAACATATTTTCTTATAAATAGTAGTATTTTAGTTTTAATGCTAATGGAATTATAAGTGTAGAAATATTATAAATGAGAGTTGAGTACTTGTGAGAGAAGTAATTACATTTTCTTATTGGTACTCTTTAAACAAAATTCAAGGGCAAAAAATTAGAATGTTAACACTCAAAACCACTTGAAGATAAATAATCTTACCCATTATGTAGTCATGAGGAAAGGTATCATTCGGTGTACTTTGTGTTCTTTGGACAAATGTCTATACAATTTATAGGTATCACTTGTTAATTGAGATTTATGTATCTTCATAGTGACACCCTGTGATGTTGTTAAAATTCGACTCCAAGCCCAGAACAACCCATTCCCCAAAGGTATGTGTTCTGCTTATCCTGAAAACATTGTTAGATTTTTAAATGTTGCTGTAGTCATTTTTGTTTGAATAATATTCTCTTGTTAGTTTTTAAAAATTGATGCCTTTATCCTCATGCAGAAACATTTTCTCATTTCTTAGTTGTACATGATGAGGTCTATAGGCAGAAAACAAATACAGTTGACCCTTGAACAATGAGGGGGTTAACACTGCCCACTGTCCATGTAGTTGTCTGCCTGTAATTTATAGTTGGCCCTCAGTGTCCACAGTTCCTCTGTTTTCGCAGTTCCTCATCCTTGGATTCAACCAACTACAGATTGTGTAGCACTGTATTATTTACTATTGAAAAAAATCTGCATAAGTAGACCTTCACAGTTCAAACCTGTGTTGTTCAGGGGTCAACTGCCTGTGTGTATGTGTATATATAAAACATATAACACTTTCATGAACCTACTAATTAAAGCAGAGGACAATTTTATATTTGAGTATATGCCTCACAAGTAAGAACAGAATTAAACTTGTAAGGCATCTTAGAATCTAGCTTCCTACTTTAGTCCAAGAGCTGTGCTCATCCTACAGTATTCATCCAACAGTCATCTAATTGTTGCTTGAATAGTGATAGGAAAGTCATTATTTTACCCGGCAGCTTGGTTAATTGCTGGACATTATAGCTTATGTGGACTTTGAGAAGAGTAATTATATGTTTTTATTAGATGGGCAAAAATAGCGATTCCTTGATCAATATTTTGTGATTTTATAAAGATAATGCTGTTTCAAACATGTTTAAGTAGCAGAAAACAGACTGAGAAAGCTAGCTTTCTCACAGACATAAATGCCACTCTGTTGAATGCATAACAGTGAGACAGTGAACATCAGGCATTGTTTCAGGTGGATGAAAGGATAGATGGATTGTAGGAAGAGACTGAAAAGTAAAGTAGTTTCCTGTACATTAAAGTTAGACTAATGTATTATGAAATTGACAGAATTATATATGGTCGAATAGAGAAGACAGTTTTGGCAGCAAGAATGAATCTAATAATGGGAAGGATCGTTATTAGAGAAAGTTGTAGTCAGTTAAGAGGGAGCTGACAAATATCTAGATTGAGCAGTATAAATACAGAGAAAAGGACAAAGCACAGCATTATTTACATTGGTTGAGAAAAACATTTTTTCATAGTCTGTTTTTTCAATTGATGTATAACATTGTATTAGTTTTAGGTGTACACTGTAATGATTTCATATATGTATATATTGAAAAATGATTACCACAATAAATTTAGTCAACTTTCATAACCTCACATAGTTAATAAATTTTTTTCCATGTAATGAGATCTTTTAAGATCTACTCTCTTAGCAACTTTCAGATATACATTAGATTTCATAATATATTTTTGTCTGAATCGCCCTTACATACCACAGGGTTTTCTTCTGGTCAAATAGAGAAGATGTACACCCATGCTGTCTTTTCAAAACAGGTTTTCTCCTCTGTCTTCCCTCTCCACTCCCTCAGATAACTGAAAAGAATTTATTTCCATGTGCATTTGCTGACTGCAGTCCTGAAAACATAACCCACTAATTTACTCAATTGCTTTTCACCACTGTGAGTTTAGAGCCCAGTGCTATGTCATTAAACAAATCAAATTATTTGTTTCATCCTAAAAGGTGAAGACAAAGTTATGTCTTTGTGTAGCCTGCTTATCGTACTTTCATTTTGTTCATATGTAAAAATAATACAGTTTTGTGAAATAATCATTGACTGTTAGAATCTTCTTTGTTAGGAAAATGTTTTTTATATAGTAATGGACTTATGGATCATCTATGTGTCTGTGAAGAGGAAGGCAACAAAACATGGTATAAGAAGCCAGGACGTTTCCAGGGAACATTGGTAAAGAGATTATATTATTTATAATCACAGTATGTTTTCTATTCTAATATTTGCTCTTATATATGAAATATTTAACGATTACAGGAGAGTAAAATGTCCATCAGGTAGTTAGCACACTTATCCATAGTTAAAAAGTAGACATTGAAGCAGGAGAGGGAAAGTAGTTTTTTTGCTTTTAATTCTTTGCTAACTTTATTTTCATCTGTTTATGCTTAGGGAGTAGATTTTTTTTTTTTTTTTTGCGGTATGCGGGCCTCTCACTGTTGTGGCCTCTCCCATTGCGGAGCACAGGCTGCGGACGCGCAGGCTCAGCGGCCATGGCTCACGGGCCCAGCCGCTCCGCGGCATATGGGATCTTCCCGGACCGGGGCACGAACCCGTGTCCCCTGCATCGGCAGGCGGATTCTCAACCACTGCGCCACCAGGGAAGCCCTGGGAGTAGATTTTTTTAAACTTTATTTTGAAATACTTGTAGATCGTATACAATTTTAAGAAAAATATACAGACAGACCCTATGTACCCTTTTTCCAGTTTTCCCCAGTGGTAACATGTGACAAGATGAGTACAGTAGACCACAGGATATTGACATTGATACAGTGAAGATACAGACAATTCCATCACTGCAAGGATCCTTCCTATTTCCCTTTTATAGCTACATCCACTTCTTAACTCCTGCCAATCACTAATCTGTTTTCTATTTATATAATTTTGTCACTTTAAGAATGTTACATAAATGAAATAACATAGAACATTTTGGGTTTGGCACTTTTCGCTTAATTATCTGAAGATTCATTCAAGTTGTTTAATGCATCAGTAGTTTGTTCCTTTTTATTACTCACAAGTATTACATGGTATGGATGTACCACAGTTTGTTTTCTGAGTGGTTTCCAGATTTTGGCTCTAAATAAAACTGCTACATACATTGATTTGCAGGTTTTTGTGTGAAAGTAAGTGTAAGAAAAAAATTGCTCATGGTTTTTCTCTCTGAACACTCTACTTAGAACACTTCTGAACCGATATGTGGGCTTTTTTCCCCCTGCCAAGCAACTCTCCAGGGGACACAAACTGGGTATTCTACAATTTAACTCAGTTCTGACACCATCTACCTGGAGTTCGTGTCAGGTCCCACAGGACTGCTCCGACTTCAGATGCCACTCGCAAGTCCAGGTTGTCACCTATGTTTCTGACTGATTGGCTGTAAACCAGAGGTTCCCAAGGTCTCCTTCTTGGGTTCAGTAATTTGCTAGAACAGCTCACAGAACTCAGGAAAACAGTTTACTTACTAGATTACTAGTTTATTATGAAAGGATGCAACTCAGGAACAGCCAGATAGAAGAGATGCATAGGGCAAGACGTGGGGGGAAGGGGTGTGGAGCTTCCATGTCCTCTCCAGGTGTGTCACTCTCCCAGCACCTCCCTGTGTTCACCAACCTGGAAGCTTCCAAATGCCATTCTTTAGAGATTTTTATGGAGGCTTCATTACATAGACACGATTGATCAAATCACTGGCCCTTGGTGACTGACTAAACCTCCAGTTCTGCCTCCCTTCCCAGAACCCCTGAGGTTGGGGACTGGGGTAGGATGGGGAGGGTGGAACTAAAAGTTCCAGTCTTCTAATCAAGTGGTTGGTTCCTCCTGGCAACCAGCCCCTATCCTTTAGTTCTCTAGGGCCTTTCCAAAAATCACCTCATTAACATAAACTTAGGTGTGGTTGAAAGAGGCTTGTTGTGAATAACAAAAGACTACTTTCACCTCTTATCCTCTGGAGCCATTTCCGGACTGAGAACAAAAGACCAAAAATTAGCAACAAACGATGCTTCCTTTGCTCTGTATTAATTAGGAAATTAAAAGAGTTTTGGAGCTGTGTGCCCGGAACCATGGATTAAGGCCAAAATGTATATTTCTTATGATTAATCATAATATCACTGTTAGTCTTCATTTCTGTGGGGTAAATGTCCATGAGTGCAGTTGTTGGGTCATATGGTAGTTGCATGTTTAGGGTTTAAGAAACTGCCAACCTGTTTACGAGACTGGTAGGACCATTTTACATTCCCAGTGGCAATGTATGACTGATCTAATTTCTCCACAACCTCACTAGCATTTGGTGTTGTCACTATTTTTATTTTAGCAATTATGATAGGTGTGTAGTAATATCTCACTGTGGTTTTAATTTACATTTCCCTAGTGGTTAGTGATGTTGAAAACCTATTCATATGTTTATTAGCCATCAGTATATCCTCTTCAGTGAAATGGCTCTTCATGTCTTTTGCCCATTTTCTAATTTAACTGTTTGTATTTTTACTGTTAAGTTTTAAATGCTCCTTATACTATCTAGATAGGAGTCCTTTGTTGAATGTGTGATTACTAAACATTCTTTCCCACTCTAACTTCCCTTCTTATACCCTTAAACAGGGTCTTTCATGGAGTAAAAGTTATTAATTTTGATGAAGTCCAATTTGTCAATTTTTTCTTTAGATCATGCTTTTGGTGTCAAATTTAAGAACTCTTTACCCTAAGATCTGAAGATTTTTCTCCTGTTTTTAACGTCCTTGATCCATTTTGAGTCATTCTTACATAATGTATGCGTTTGAGGTTGAAGTTTGATCCTTTTTGTTTGTTTTAGCATGTGGTTGTCCAGTTGCGTTTGTTGAAAAGGCTATCTTTCCTCCATTAAGATGCTTTTGCACATTGTCAGAAACCACTTGGGCATATCGTGTGGATCTATTTCTAGGTTGTTTATTCTGTAACATTTGTCTGTTACCTACATCAATACCACACGGTCTTAGTGTAGCTATAGAATAAGTCCTGAAATCAGGTAAACTGATTCCTCCCACTTTATTCTTATTTTTCTTTTTGAAAGTTGTTTTAGCTATTTCCAAAGTTTCTTTGTCTTTCCATATAAATTTTAGAATAATGTTGTATATATCTACAAAAAATCTTGATGAGATTTTTATAGGAATTGAGTTAAACCTGTATGTCTTATTTGGAGAGAAATGACATCTTTACTGTGCTGAGTGCTCCAGTCTTTTTTTTTTCTAGTTATAATTGACATACAGCACTGTGTAAGTCTAAGGTGTACAGCATAATGATTTGCCTTACATACATCATGAAATGATTTCCAGAATAATTACCATCCATCATCTCACAGATACAAAATTAAAGAAATTAAAAAAACATTATTTGTGATGAGAACTCTTAGGATTTACTCTCTTAACAACTTCGGTGTATAACATACAGCTGTGTTCATTATCTTTATCATGTTGTACATCATTTATTAGTACTTATTTATCTTATAACTGGAAGTTTGTACATTTTGGCCTTCATCCAATTCTCCCTTCCCCCCACCCCCCAACGCCAGTAACCACAAATCTCACCTCTTTTTTATGAGTTTGTTTTTGAAGTATAATTAACCTACAGTACTATGCTCCTGTTACACAAAACAGTGATTTGATATATTTCTATGCATATCAAAATGATTACCATGATAATTCAAGTTACTATATACATCATCATGTAAAAATATTAGTTATTGATTGTATTCCTCACAAGATACATTTCATCCCCTTGAATCCTTTACTTTGTAACTGGAAGTTTATACCTCTTAATCTCCCTCACCTATTTCTTTCCTCTCTCTCCTCCCCCCTCCCCTCTGGCAACCACCTGTTTGTTCTCTTTATCTATAACTCTGTTTCTGTTTTATGTTTGTTCATTTGTTTTGTTTTTTTTAGATTCCACATATAAGAGAAATGATACAGTATTTGTCTTTCTCTAACTTATTCAATTAGCATAATACCCTATAGGTCCATCCATGTTGTCACACATGGCAATATTTCATTCTTTTCCATGGCTGAGTAATAGTCCATTATCTATCTATCGACCTATCAATAGATAGATATCTGTATCTCACATTTTCTTTATCCATTCATCTATTTACATTGCTTTCACATCTTGGTTATTGTAAATAATGCTTCAGTGAACATAGGGTGCATATACCTTTTTGAATTAGTATTTTTGTTTTCTTTGTATACATACCCACGAGTGGAATTGCTGGGTCATGTGATACTTCTATTTAAAGTTTTTTGACGAAGCTTCTTACTGTTTTCCATTGTGGCTGCACCAATTTACATTCCCACCAACAATGCATAAGAGTTCCCTTTTCTCCACATCCTTGCCAACACTTGTTATTTGTTGTCTTTTGGATAATAGCCATTTTTACAGGTGTGAGGTGATATCTCATCGTGGTTTTGATTGGCATTTCCCTGATGATTAGTGATGGTGAGCATCTTTTCATGTGCCTGTTGGCCATCTGTATGTCTTCTTTGGAAAAAATGTCTGTCTATATTCTCTGCCAATTTTTTAATCAGGTTTTTTTTGTTTTTTTGATGTTCAGTTCTATAAGTTCTTTGTATATTTTGGGTATTCACCACCTGTTGTATATATCATTTGCAAATATTTTCTCCTGTTCAGTGGGTAGCCTTTTCGTTTTGTTGACAGTTTTCTTCGCTGTGCAAAATCTTTTTAGTTTGATGTAGTCCCATTTGTTTATTTTTTCTTTTGTTTCCCTCGCCTGAGAAGACATATCCAAAAAAATATTGCAAAGACCAGTGTCAAAGAGCATACTGCCTATGTTTTCTTCTTCTTTTTAAAAAATTATTTATTTATTTTATGTATTTTGGGTGCACCAGGACTTAGTTGTGGTACATGGGATCTTCATTGTGGCATGTGGGATCTTTAGTTGTGGCATGTGGACTCTTAGTTGTGGCATGTGGGCTTCATAGTTGTGGCATGCAGACTTCTTAGTTGTGGCATGGGAACTCTTAGTTGTGGCATGCATGTGGGATCTAGTTCCCTGACCAGGGATTGAACCCAGGCCCCATGCATTGGGAGCAGAGAGTCTTAGCCACCACACCACCAGGGAAGTCCCCTGCCTATGTTTTTTTCTATTAAGTTTTTTGCCTTCAGGTCTTAAGTTTAAGTCTTTAGTCCATTTTGAATTTTTTTTAAAATTAATTTATTTATTTTTAACTGTGTTGAGTCTTCATTGCTGCATGCGGGCTTTCATGGGCTTCTCATTTCTCATTGAGGTGGCTTCTCTTATTGTGGAGCACGGGCTGTAGGTGTACGGGTTTCTGTAGTTGTGGCAAGTGGGCTTAGTAGTTGTGGGTTGCAGGCTCTAGAGCACAGGCTCAGTAGTTGTGGTGCACAGGATTTGTTGCTCCATGGCATGTGGGATCTTCCTGGAGCAGGGATTGAACCCGTGTCCCATGCATTGGCAGGCAGATTCTTAACCACTGTATCACCAGGGAAGTCCCTGAATTTATTTTTGTGCATGGTGTGAGAGAGTAGTCCCGTTTGATTCTTTTGCAGGTAGCTGTCCAGTTTTCCCAACACTGTTTATTGAAGAGGCTGTCTTTTCCTCGTTGTATATTCTTGCCTCCTTTATTATAGATTAATTGCCCATATAAGTGTGGGTTCATTCCTGGGCTCTCTATTCTGTTCCATTGATCTATGTGTCTGTTTTTGTGCCAGTACCATATTGTTTTGATTACTGTAGCTTTATAATATGTTTGGAATCAGGGACAATGATACCTCCAGCTTTGTTGTTCTTTCTCAGGATGGTTTTGATGATTCAGGTTCTTTTGTGTTTCCATACAAATTTTAGAATTATTTGTTCTACTTCTGTGAAAAATGCCATTGGTATTTTGATAGGTATTGCATTGAATCTGTAGATTGCCTTTGGTAGTATGATCATTTTAACAATATTAATTCTTTTTTTAAAAATTTATTTTATTTATTTTTTATTTGGGGCTGCATTGGGTCTTTGTTGCTGTGCATGGGCTTTTTCTCTAGTTGCGGTGAGCGGGAGTTATTCTTCATTGCAGTGTGCAGGCTTCTCATTGTGGTGGCTTCTCTTTGTTGTGGAGCATGGACTCTAGGTGCACAGGCTTCAGTAACTGTAGCACTCAGGCTCAGTAGTTGTGGCTCGTGGGCTCTAGAGCACAGGCTCAGTAGTTGTGGCAAACGGGCTTAGTGGCTCCACGGCATGTGGGATCTTCCTGGTCCAGGGATTGAACCTGTGTCCCCTGCATTGGCAGGTGGATTCTTAACCACTGCGCCACCAGGGAAGTCTCAACAGTATTAATTCTTACAATCCAAGAACATCTGTTTGTGTCATCTTCAATTTCTTATAAGTTTCTGAGTTGAGTATTTTACCTCCTTAGATTTATTCCTAGGTATTTTATCCTTTTTGATGTGATTGTGAATGGGATTATTTCCTTAATTTCCCTTTCTGATAGCTTGTTGTTAGTGTATAGAAATGCAACAGCTTTCTGTGTATTAATTTAGTATCTTGCAATTTTACCAAATTCATTGAGGAGCTCTAGTATTTTTCTGCTAGCATCATTAGGATTTACTATGTATAGTATCATGTCATCTGCAAACAGTGACAGTTTTACTTCTTCCTTTCCAATTTGGATTCCTTTTATATTTTTCTTCTCTAACTGCTGTGGCTAGGACTTCCAAAACTATGTTGAATAAACTATAGTGAATAAAAGTGGTGAGAGTGGGCATCCTTGTCTTGTTCCTGATATTAGAGGAAGTGGTTTCAGCTTTTAACTGTTGAGTATGTTGCTAGCTGTGGGCTTGTTGTATATGGCTTTTCTTATGTTGGGGTATGTTCCCTCTATAACCATATACCCACTTTGTTGAGAGTTTTTATCATGAGTGAATGTTGAATTTTTTCAGAAGCTTTTTCTGCATCTGTAGAGATGATCATATGGATTTTATTCTTTAGTTTGTTAATGGGGTGTATCATTGATTAATTTATGGATATTGAACCATCCTCGCATCCCTGGGATAAATCCCACTTGATCCTGGTGTATGATCCCTTTTGATCGTTGTTTATCATATTGTTGAATTCGGTTTGCTTATAGTTTATTGAGGATTTTTGCATCTATGTCATCAGTGATATTGGCCTGTCATTTTCTTTTTTGGTGTGATATCTTTGTCTGGTTTTGGTATTAGGGCAATGCTGGCCTCATAGAATGAGTTCAGAAGTGTTCCTTCCTCTGCAATTTTTTGGAATAGTTTTGGAAGGATAGGTGTTAACTCTTCTCTAAGTGTTTGGTAGAATTTACCTGTGAAGCCATCTGGTCCTGGACTTTCGTTTGTTGGGAGTTTTAAAATTACTGATTCAGTTTCATTACTGGCATTTCATCTGTTTGTATTTTCTATTTCTTCCTGGTTCACTGTTTGGAGAGTGCACATTTAGGAATTTTTCCATTTTTTTCTTGGTCATCCATTTTACTGGCATATAGTTGTTCATAGTAATCTATTATGATCCTTTGTATTTCTGTGGTGCCAGTTGTAAGATTCCATTTTGACTTACAGGTTTTTGTGTATATATTCCTTTGCTGAGGCTTTCTAATTTTTCATTAGTTTCAGACATATTTGTAAGTGATCATTCAATGATTCATATGTTGACTGTTTTAAAATCTGTGTCAGATAATTTTAATTTCTGTCAGTCTCAGTGTTGGTATCTATTTATTGTCTCTTTTCATTCAGTCTTACATCTTCCTGCTTATTTGTTTATTTATTTGCCACGCTGTGCGGCTTGCGGGATCTTAGTTCCCCTACCGGGGATCGAACCCGGGCCCCTGGCAGTGAGAGCGCCAAGTCCTAACTACTGGACTGCCAGGGAATTCCCTCTTCCTGCTTTTTAAAATAACAAGTGATTTTTTTCTTTCTTACTGAAACCAGGAAATTTTGAGTATTATGTTATGCAACTCTGAATCTCATTTAAACATTCTATTTTAACTGGCCTTTTTGACACTGTTAACTCAGAGGAAGAGGGGTGCCACCCTGTTATGTCTGGGCAGAACTGGAAGTCCAGGTTTCTCACTCAGCCTCCACTGACACATAGGGTGTCGGGGAGGGCTCTTTGCTGTTGGACAGTATGGTCTGAATGTTTGTGTCTCCCCACCCCTAAATTCATATGCTGAAATCCTTATGCCTGATGCAGTTGTTTTAGGAGGTGGAGCCTTTGGGAGTTGATTAGGCCATGAGGGCAGAGACCTCATGAGATTAATGCCCTTAGTAAAGAGACCCCAGAGAGCTCCCTTGCCCCTTCTGCCTTGTGAGGACACAGTGAGAAGTCTGAGATCCAGAAGAGGACCCTCATTTGACCTTGCCAGCACCCTGATCTTGGACTTCCAGCCTTGAGAACTGTGAGAAACAAATTTATGTTGTTCATAAGCTATCCAGTCTGTGCTGTTTTGTTAAGCAGCCTTAACAGACTAAGACGGTGGGCGTGGAATTTCTGACTCCCCTTGTGATTTCCACTGCCACTGGTGGGGGGGTAGTCTCATTACTGTCAAGTGATGGTAAAAATCCTGACTCTCCACTATTCCTTCTCTGTTACCACTGTAAGAACCTTTAGCATATTCATCATTGTTATTTAAAAATCCCCAGTCTGATCCTTCCAAAATCTCTGCCATATCTGAATCTGGTTCTGATGTTTGGTTTGTTTCTTCAGACTATATTTTTCGCCTTTTAGCATGCTTTGTAATTCTTTTCGTTGAAAGCTGGACATGATGTATTTGGTTAGAAGACTGAGGTAGATAGACCTTTAATGTGAGCTTTAAGTTTATCTGGCTAGACATTAGGCTATGTTTACTTCTTGTTATAGCTGTGTTGTCAGAGACTAAAATTTCCTCTACTGTCCTAGTGTTTGTCTTTCCTGTTGTCTTCGGGTTTTCCTGGAGACTCCTCAGATAGTAAAATAGTTTCCCTTGAGTGTAAGATTTTTTTTTTAAGGAGAATAGAGATTTGGGGCATATTTCAGAAATGGTTACTTTTCCCCTTACCCTTCTGGAAACAGGAGGGGATTTTTCTCTGATCCTAACAGTGAGAATATGGTAGGGCTCATGGAACTGAAACTCATGAAAGCATAAGGACGCTCCTACAGTAGCCCCCTCAAGAGTTTTTGATTCTCAAGTTAGTCTGCACTGAGCAATCTGTCAATTATAGTTTAAAGTTTTCCTATTGGTCCTGGTTCTAACTTTGGGCTTCTACTCTAGTAAGCTGTGAGTGAGTCTCTGTATCTATCTGTCTGTCCGTCTCTCCAGTGTTCAAGGCAGCAGTTTGACCTGTGACCTCAATTCTCTGATCAGTCTAAGAGGAGTTGTTGATTTTTCTTTTTGTTAAGGTTTTTTCTTGTTGTGAGGACGGAAGTGATGACTTCCAAGCTCTTTACATATAGAACGAGAAATCAGAATTCTTCTTTGGATTTATTTTGGTCATTGTCTTCTACTTTCTTGGGTGGAAACATGGATTATTGATTTTAAGCCTTTCTTTTCTCAGCTCAGCATTTAAAGCCGTAAATTTCCTTCAAAGCACTAAATTAGATGTGTTCCACAAATTTTGATGTTGTGTTTCCATTATCAATCAGTTGAAATATTTTCTAATTTCCTTTGTAATTTTTTTTGCCATGGATTATTTAGAAGTCCAATATTCAGTTTCCCAATAATTGGATTTTTTTCTAGATACCTTATTGTTCCTGATTTCTAATTTAATTCCAATGTGGTCAAAGGAACATACTGTGTAAGTTTTCAGATTTTTGAAATATATTGAGTCTTGTGTAATGGACCCCTACGTATGATCTGTCTTGGTGACTATTTTTAGTGCACTTTAAAACCTGTATTCTGCAGTTGTTGGGTATAGTGTTCTATAAACCATTAGGTCACCGTGGCTCATGCTTCATTTAGATCTTCTGAATTCTTACAGATTTTAAAAATTATTCTATCATTCTCTGATAGAGGATATAATAAACTTTAGTTATGATTGAGGATTTGTCTGTTTTCTTTTTTAGTTCTGTCAGGTATGCTTCATGGGTTTTGAACCTCTCATTAGGAACATTCACTTGATATGTTTTCTGATACATTTTTATTATAATGAAATCTCTTTATCACCGGTAATGTTCATTATCTTGAAGTCTTTTATCTGTATGTAATATAGCCACCTTTCAGCTTTCTCATATTAGTGTTTATATGGCCTCTTTTTCCATTCTTTTACTCTAAGACAGTGATATAGTTGTGCCTTGTTTTCTTACCCTAGAGACTCCTCAGATAGGATCTGAGACTTTTGCAGTTCTTTTAGCTGTGATCGTCTGTTGTTTTACAGGAGCCCTGTTGATATAGTGGCTTTTAACTGGGAAATTTAGTCCTTTAATCTAATTTTTCATGTGGTTGGGTGTTAATCTACTATCTCTGTATGGTTTTTCTTTTTCCCTTACTGCTCCCTTTTTCCCTCATTTCTTGCCTTTTTTTGGATTATTTGAATTTTAATAATATTACATTGATTTCTCTATTCCCATTTCTAGGGAGACAGTTCTTGAAAAGTGTTTCACATTTCTTCATATCTTGTGAGGATGGTAGTGGCTGCCCTTTGTTCCTGACCATCTTTTCAAGGATGTTTGTAGAGTGAATAACCTTGGAAGATTCAGTGCTTCCCTCTAGAGCAAGGGGATGGCATCCTTACTTCCTATTATAAAGGATTTGGATTCCCTAAGGTCAGATTTCCTTTCCTGTAATGCAGTCCCACTGTGTGTTTGGGTGTCATCTAGCCTTCTTCACATTGCCCTGTGGAAATTTGGGCTCAGGAAACAGGCATCAAAATGCTGATACTCTGGCTGCTGCTACTGCCACAAGTAAAAAACTTTATTTCTCACCCCAGAGAGTTTTGTCTTTACCATCTCTCATGATACCGTGACAGGCTGACTTGCTAGCTAGCAAGTAGAGTGAAATCTCAAACCCCTTACAGTCTTGACAGCATTTACTCCCTCCTCTTCCTTTGTGCTGTTGCTTCATTGATAGTCCATCTTGTTACCTTACAAATTCCACAATTCACAATTAGAATTTTTGATTTAAATAGTCTTATGTCTTTTAAATAGTTAAAAAGAGAAAAGAGAGAAATACATATTTTACATGTAACCACTTATTTACCATTTCTTTTGTACTTCCTGCCTTTCTGAAAATTGTAGTTACAGCGTGCCATCATGATCCTTTATCCTGAAGAACTTTTTACAGCATTTCTTTAGTGAAGGTATTTTGGCAGTGCAGTCTCTAAGTTTTTGTTCTTACAGAAGTGTCTTTATAAAGCATTTTTGAAGTGTGTTTGGCAGCATATAGAATTCTGGCTTAGTTTTTTTTCCAGCACCTTAAATATGTCATTACATTGTTTTTTGGCCTTTCATGTGTCTGATGAGAAGTTAGTCTTCATTTATCATCCTTTCCCTATATGTATTTTCTCATTTTTCTTTTGTTTGTTTGTTTTGGTTTGGTTTTTAAAATAATTTTTTCTTATTGTGTTCTGAATTCACAGCATTTTTTAAAAATTTATTTTTAATTTTATTTATTTTGGGGTGTGTTAGGTCTTTGTTGCTGCGTGCGGGCTTTCTCTAGTTGCAGCGAGCAGGGGCTACTCTGTTGCGGTGCGCAGGCTTCTCATTGTGGTGGCTTCTCGTTGCGGAGCACGTGCTCTAGGTGCATGGGCTTCAATAGTTATGGCATGCGGGCTCAGTAGTTGGGGCACACGGGCTTAGTTGCTCCGTGGCATGTGGGATCTTCCTGGACCAGGGATCGAACCTGTGTCCTCAGCATTGGCAGGTGGATTCTTAACCACTGTGCCAGCAGGGAAGTCCCTGTTTGTTTTTATTCAGTTGGGATTTTTTTGAGATTTTGGGCTCTGATATCTTTCACTAATTTGGGGAAGTTTTTGGTCATCATTTCATCAGGTAATTTCCTGTTCTATTCTGTTTCCTTTCCTCTATGACTCCACATAAACCTGTGTTATACCACTTGATATTTCCCCTCAGGTCTCTGAGGCTCTGGTAATTTTTCTTCATTCTCTTTTTTTTGGCCACGCTGCACAGGTTGCTGGATCATAGTTCCCTGATCAGGGATTGAACCAGGCCCTTGGCAGTGAAAATGCAGAGTCCTAACCAGTGGACTGCCAGGAAATTCCCATTTTTCTTCATTCTTTTTCTCTTCCTTCTTCAGATTTACTCAGTTCTGTCTTCAGTTCCAATGACTCCTTGATGTCTCCTTTCTGCTGTTAAGCCCACTTAGTGAATTTTTTGTTTCAGGTTTAGAATTTTCATTTGGCAGTTTTTTTTATAGTAACTGTTTCCTTGCTGAAATTACAAATTTGTCCATTCATTATGCATACATCATCTTTTAAATTCTTGGACGTGTTTGTAATAGGTGCTTTAGAGTGCTTGTCTGCTGACTGCATCATCTTAATCATCTCAGTGTTGGTTTCTATTGACTACTTTCTTTGAGTATGGGCACATTTTCTTGTTTCTTTTTATGTCTAATGAATTTTGATTGGATAGTGAACATTATGAAGAATGCATTGTAAAGACTGTGGATTTTTTTATATTCTTCTAAAGAGTCGCTTCTGTTCTAGAAGGCAGTTAACTTTGGCTGAATTCAGCCTTTCACACTCAGGCACCATTGTGGTGGGCTGCAGCTGAAATTTCCGCCCAGCCTTTAGTTGCTGGGGTTTCTTTTGTTTGTTTTTGCCAGAACTCTGTTGTCTTCTCTTGGGGTTGCATAACTTAGTGGGGTGAGCCACACTTTGTGGCTGATTTTGTCTCTAAATTTGGGGGCTTATGTCCTTTGCAGCCTTTTTTTCCTAGGATTTCCCTTGTAACTTTCTGATTAGTCTACCAGACTGAACTCTGATATTTGCCATCTCAAGCGTGCTTTTCCTTGCAACTCCCACAGGCAAAAAGCTGTAAATTTGCAAATCTCGCTCATTGCACTTTGTCTTTCAACAGTATGCTTCCCTATAATTTCTACTTGCTTTTGGTTCTTCTCCAGAGATTTCAGATATTGGGTTTAAATAATATTTTCTCAGATTTCATAATTGGACAGGAAAGTTAATCTCTGCTATTTGTCTACTTCCTTTTTATAATAATCTTTGAAAACATTGCTTCTAAGCCCTAAGTAGAACAACCCCAAGCTGAGTAACATAGATTTTATTCTGTAAGCAGGAAGTATCAGCCAGAAATGCTTTACTTGTGTTTGAAAGTTGAGAAAAATTCTTATTTTTTTTTTAAAGAATGGGCATACATAAATCTGAGAAGCTTTTATTTTAGAAATAAGTGCTTGAAAGAAGCAAAGTACTAATCAATTATCACTACAAACTTTTTTGTATATAAGGTTCAGGTATATATTTTGACCACTTCTTTCTATTATAATTTTAGGATGCCTTCTTGAAAATCATTCGAAATGAGGGCATTAAGTCCCTGTGGAGTGGCCTTCCTCCTACCTTGTAAGTTGAAATCTAATATTTTTCTTACTAAATGATGGTTGTTATTTTGCCTTATAATCAGCCTCGTTGGACAACATCATGAATTTTTAATATTAGTGCTTTTTCATTTTCTAGAGTATTTTTTTGTGAATCTCACAGCTATCCACACATTTGATGATTTGCTGGAAGGATTCACAGGACCTAAAGGTGATACTCATATCTGTGGTTTATTACAGCAAAAGAAACGAAGCAGAATCAGTAAGGGGAAAGGACACAACAGGAGTCGACCAGGCAGAGGCCCCCAAAGCCCTCCCGTGTGACACTGCAGAAGCGTGTGCTGCTTCTCCCAGCACTGAGCTGCAGCGGCACACGCAGTGTTTCTGTCTCATGCAGCCCTGGAGTCTGAGTCTAGGGCTTGTATTGCGGGCTGATGACATAGGCACATTCTGTTTGTGACCAGCTGTGATTACCAAAACTCCAGCGCCCCAAAAAGCAAGCAGATGTTTACCAAAAATCATATCATTTGCACAAATCAACTTAGACAAGCTGGTTTAGTGCTCTGGACATACAGAAAAACCTTGTTATAGGGAATATTCCAAGGGCTAAATTCCTTGGGGGTGACCGGAGGTCAAGCAGGCAGATAGGTCCTCCTGAAGATACAGATTAGAGCAGCTAGGCCTGCTGTGTTCACTTTGGTGCACAAGCATAATTTTTTTTTTTCATGTTCAGAAATTAAGAATTTAGTGTTCATTTGACTGTTTATTTTACTAAAATAATGAGAGGTATTGTGCTATGTATACTTTCCTTTTCCAGATAATTATAATTCTCTACTAACTAGCTATTATTTGAATTAACATGACAAACTAGTAAGGCTGAATGTAAAACTCCCATAATATCTTGACTTTCTCTGCCTCCTTTCTTTCTAATTTATCTTTTTATAGAGCACATTAGTCAGTTTTGAGGCATATATTCTAAACAGTGCCTGAGGTTATAAAGTTAGCAGTAGATCCAAGAGCAGCAGTCATTCTTATTCCTACATTCTCATCATCACACTTCACTATAGAACTTTAGGCATTTCCATGTGTGGTCTGTTAATGTCCTTGGTTAGGCCATAAACAGAGACTGGTTTTTTGTTGCATTAATATTTATGACATGACAGTACCTGCAACTTTGTGTTTAATTAATAACTCCCTCTTGATATTTTCATTTAAAAGAATAAGTCATTGGAATTTCCTCAAAACTCTAGTATATATAATTCCAGCGACATTAATTGTAATTTATTTTCAGTTATAAGCAGGTATGATATATGGTCCACAATTCAAAAGAATTTTACAATTGTGCTTGTACTTTTAACTTTAGTGATTTTCATGTTATCGTAATGTAATTGGGAAGGAGGACCAGAAACAGAGTAAGTCAAGGAGATAGAGAAGTGTCCTCATTTGTCTTTTCCTATTTATGACCTGACTGGGTGCTCTGTAATTTAACTTCTCAACTACAATATAAACCTTTGGAGAGCAGATACCTACTTTACACCTTTTTGTTGCCTAAGTTAAACACTAATAATTTTTTAAATTAAAAAAAAATTGATCTCATGGCTGATTTGTTGTGGTTTTCAGCTTATATAAAATAGAAGGATTTTATCTTACATTTAATAATAAGAATATGCTTAAGCCTTTGATAACGTTGTACAAATCTTTTTGTGTTTCAAACAGAGTGATGGCAGTTCCTGCCACAGTTATTTATTTTACCTGCTATGATCAATTAACTGTTCTTCTGAGATCTAAATTAGGAGAAAATGAAAGCCGCATACCAATTGTTGCTGGAATTGTGGCCAGACGTAAGTAATAAGTTATATATTTTCATTCTGATTTCTGCTTAACGCTTGTTTTAAAATTTTGACATTCATAGAGAATTTGTTTAAAATACAGAGTATTGGTAAAGATATATTTTGCATTGTAGTTTGTACTAATTTGTTAATATCTATCCTCTAGAAGTCATGTTGTTTGGTGACTGCCATCAGAATGAGATGGGATCAGCCTATCCCTGTCAAATCTTGGACAGAGATTTTAGATTCGAGATTTTAGACTTTAGATTCCAGATTTTAGGATGATAACAGATAGCTTTCAAATTAATGCCAACATCTTTAATCATTTTCCTTATAGACTTTGAGATTCAGAGTTTAATCATAAGGAAATTTGCCTCTGCACAGAAGGACATTTTTCTCTGTGCAGTGGAAGTGAGGTTTGTAGTAGTCACGGGTGATGTATAAGGGTTGTGGAACTGCTCTTGAAAGAGTTGAAACCAGAAAGAGTAAGGTATGTGAAATACCTTTATCAAGGAAAAAAATCTGAGCCAGTATGGTTGGTATCATAAGATATTTGATTTTAAGGTTTGCTTCATTTCAGAATAAAAGCTTAAAATACAAAAATGCATGAAATATTAATTTTTGCATGTGTGTTTTCATAATGCATGGCTTTATTTTTGTTGTATTTGCTTGTTTGTACTAGTTGGTGCAGTAACTGTAATAAGTCCACTGGAATTGATTAGAACCAAGATGCAATCTAAGAAGTTTTCTTACGAGGAACTGCATCAATTTGTCAGCAAGAAAGTATCTGAAGATGGTTGGATTTCCCTCTGGAGGGGCTGGGCTCCTACCGTTCTTAGAGATGTACCATTCTCAGGTAGGGTTTGTCGGCAGGTTTGCCTTACATATCACTTTTAAATCAACTAAATTTTAAACCCTTTAAGGCTAAAGGTAAGTTATCTTCTTTAGTGACTGCACCCTCCTAATTCAGTGTTGGGCTCTCAGATCTTGATAAGTATTTATTGAATGAACAGTTTCTAATTCAAGCCTGGCTTTCTTTTCTCTTTGTGTTTATGTTTAATTTCTTTTAAAACATTAATTGGTGTGTATTCATAGTTAGATAATGCAAAGTACCTTAAGTACTACAAATCAAGATATTATAAAATACATTTAAGGGACTTCCCTGGTGGCACAGTGGTTAGGAATCCACCTGCCAATGCAGGGGAAATGGGTTCGATCCCTGGTCCAGGAAGATCCCACATGCCGCAGAGCGACTGAGCCCGTGTGCCACAACTACTGAGCCTGCGCTCTAGAGCCTGCAAGCCACAACTACTGAGCCCACGTGCCACAACTACTGAGCCCACGTGCCACAACTACTGAAGTCTGCACACCGCAATGAGAAGCCCACACACTACAACGAAGAGCAGCCCCCACTCGCCACAACCAGAGAAAAGCATGTGTGCAGCAACGAAGACCCAATATAGCAGTAAATAAATAAGTACATACATACATACGTTTAAGACCACCTGTGAATTATATTGACTTCTACTTTTTTCAGTAACTAAAGATAAAAATCTCCCCCACTGAGTGTCCTGTAGGGACTATTATAAGTCAGATTCGAGATTGTTCTAATCATTGAATTATGCAAAGAGAGAAAAATTATGAAAAAGAAGTGCAAAAATAACGAATAACTTATAGAATGTGCATACTTCAGTAGTGTTGGGTTGGCCAAAAAGTTCTTTCAGGTCTTTGGTAACGGGAAAATCCTGTGGCCAACCCAGTATTTCTCTCGTGAATCTCAGAAGTTTCCATTTAAAACCTGGAAGATTGCAGCACTATTTACAATAGCTAGGACATGGAAGCAACCAAAGTGTCCATCGACATACGAGTGGATAAAGAAGATGTGGCACATACATACAATACAATGGAATATTACTCAGGCATAAAAAGGAGTGAAATTGAGTTATTTGTAGTGAGGTGGATGGACCTAGAGTCTGTCATACGGAGTGAAGTAAGTCAGAAAGAGAAAAACAAATACTGTGTGCTAACACATTTATCCAGAATCTAAAAAAAAAATGGTTCTGAAGAACCTAGGGGCAGGACAGGGAGAAAGATGCAGAAGTAGAGAGTGGACTTGAGGACACGGAGAGGGAAGGGTACGCTGTGATGAAGTGAGAGTATGGCACGGACTTATATACACTACCAAATGTAAAACAGATAGCTAGTGGGAAGCAGCTGCATAACACAGGGAGATCAGCTCTGTGCTTTGTGACCGCCTAGAGGGGTGGGATAGGGAGGGTGGAAGGGAGTGAGACGACGCAAGAGGGAGGGTATATGGGGATATATTTATGGGTATATGGGGATATATTTATACATATAGCTGATTCACTTTGTTGTAAAGCAGAAACACCATTGTAAAGCAATTATACTCCAATAAAGACCTTTAAAAAAGAAATTAAAAGTAAAACCTGGAAGAAATCATTGAGAACCCTTGTATTAACATTCCTTTCTTTTTCCCTTTGAGTTACGCCTTTTCTTGGGCTGTCATTCACATCTATGCATCTTTCCCTTTCCATTAGTATTTTTCTTCCAATGTTTTGTGTTCAGTTATGCTTTTTAGAAACATCATAGATTCCTAGACCAATACTTTTTCATATAATTATATTTGCTACATAAAAAGTAATGAAGAAAAAAAAAAAAAAAAAAAGTAATGAAGATATAAATTATGCAGTGCACTAATAAAATGGACACCTGTGAAGTCACCACTTCAATATATGAATTAGAATATTAAATTTTTAAAATCATGCACATATGTCCACCTCCACTGTCACATCCTCAGTGGTAACCACTACACTGAATTTTTATTGTTTATTTGATTTTTAAAAAGTAGTTTTACCATGTATGTATTACTGCTAAATAATGTTACTGACTTTTGCCTATTTTTGAGGTTTATAACTTAATTTACTCAAAAAAGTAAGAGTCATTCTTGGTTTTCATGTGTAACTGTTTTGTTTTCACTCATGTTTATGTCTGAGAAAACAAGTAAACAATGCCATGAACATTTTTTTTAACATGTATGGGTGTAAGAATCTCTTCAGTTTTAGATTTGCTGGTTCATGTAAATATACACATTTTAAATTTTATGTGGTAATATCAAACCCTTTTCTAAAGTGATTGTGCAGATCACAACCACCAGCTTCCTGCTGCTTCATTTCAAACCCTCACCAGCACTTTTATTGACAAAAGTTCTTAATTTTTGTTTACCTAGTAATATAAAGTGGTATCTCACTTTAACTTATATTTCCCTGATTATTAATCAGGTTGGACACTGTTTCATTGGCCATTTATTTATCCATAATTGATTAGGGATTACGGCTGAAATAAGTATTCATTTCCTCCTCGTATGGATACTTATCCAGGCATCGTTTATTGAATAACCATACCTGCTGCCGGGATTTGTTGTGTCACCTGTCGTATCAAAGTTTCATATATGCATGGATGTGTTTCACTGGCCAGTTTGTTTAACCCTGTGCTAACAGTACAGTACTGTCTAAATTAAAGTGCGTAATTAAAAAATCTTCATGTTACCTTTTTTATTTGCCGTAGGAATGTCCTTTTTCTTTATAACTCTTAAAGTCTTTTAGTAGAGATTTAAAATTTTCTTTACAAAGGTTACATATACAACCTCTTTTTCTAACATTCATTTATAGGTACCACTCACCCACAACTTTTAGTGCCTATTTTAAAAGACCTATTTAAAAAAAAGCTGTCTGAATCTTTGTGGCCGCTGCAGTGTTACCGTCAATTCTTGTCTGTTAGCTTATATTCAGCTACTTGTAAACTCTTATAGATTCTAATTTGCCTGTCTTTTAGGTTTTCTATGTAGACAGTAATATGTAGATTGTAACTACTTTATTTCTTCATTTTTTAAATAGTTACAGCTTTTTTTCTATAAATACTTTGCTTACTGTGCTGCCTAGTACCGTTTTGAATAGCAGCGATAGTGCTGCATCCCGATCATTTCCTCATTCTAAAGGAAATAGTTGTGTTGTTACACCATTAATAATTTTTGCTACAAGTTCTTGATGCATATCCTTTATCAAGTTGGAGAATTTCCCTTTTATTCCTAGGTTTCTAAGAAATTGTTTGCTTTCAATGAAAGTGTATTGAATTTTATAAAATGCTTTTCCATCATTTTTAGATGATCATACAATTCTGTTAATGTGGTATATGGCATCTAAAGCACTCATTATATTTACTGCCTTTGCATTCATCAAATAACTCAATTTAGTCATAGCATGTGATCGTTTATGACATAATCTGGCTTCAGTTGCTGATTATTATTTTTTAATTTTTAGGATTTTTACATCAATGTTCATGAATGAGATGGAACTGTACTTTTCCTTTCCTCTCCTGTCCTTGTCAGGTTTTGAAATTAAAGTCCTACTTTTTACTGATGCATAGTTTTTTTGTTTATAAGAAGACTACTAGAATATTATTGAGATTTTTTAAACATCTTTATTGGAGTATAATTGCTTTACAATGGTGTGTTAGTTTCTGCTTTACAACAGAGTGAATCAGTTATACATATACATATGTTCCCATATCTCTTCCCTCTTGCATCTCCCTCCCTCCCACCCTCCCTATCCCACCCCTCTAGGTGGTCACAAAGCACTGAGCTGATCTCCCTGTGCCTTGCGGCTGCTTCCCATTAGCTATCCACCCTACGTTTAGTAGTGTATATATGTCCATGCCACTCTCTCACTTCGTCAGAGAATTTTTTTTTTTTTTAAATCTCGCCTAGTACGTGTCTAAGCAGAAAGCAAGGTGTGTCAAGACTAGAATTCTCTTTTCTTTAACATACAGTATTCCTTAACTATTTAAAGTCCACATTTCATTTCTAAATATGTGTTCATTTCATTCTCTGTTTTTACAGCAATGTACTGGTATAACTATGAAGTTTTAAAGAAGTGGTTGTGTGCAAAATCTGGTTTATGTGAACCGACATTTATGATCAACTTTACTTCAGGGGCATTATCTGGTTCGGTAAGTTTATTCTTTTAATATTCCACAATAGTGATAGTTGTCTTACTAAAATAGAACAAAATATTATGTAGCATTTCATGTCTATTGAGATAGTACTTTGGGGCTGCAGTGCTTTAAAATTTTTACAAGTATTTACTGCCCTATTTTGAAGATAAACTAGTAGCCATTAAATATTTTAAAATGCATTTTATCTGTTTTTATTATATTACAAATACATTATATTTTTCTGAATCTTTTGGATTTGTTAGAGCATTACAGTTGTGATAATGGTAAGAGTTTAAATAGTACTTTATTCTTTACAAGGTATTTGGCAATATGGTCATTAAATACCAGTAGATCTGGTTAGTTAATATTTTATAGAGTGTCATCTCATATGTATAATCAGATTAAATAGAAGTAATTTCATCCTTTGCTGCTAATTCCTGTTTCTTTGGGAACATTTTGGCTGAGTACCTCTTAAAAGAATTTTAATAGAAGTTATAGTCAGAAGGGAGAAATCTCAAATGACCATTTTTGGATAGTAGAGAGTTTACCTTTTGCCACCCCTCCACATAATGAAAAGTTGTGTAGTGGACTTCCTTTATGCACATTCTTATCACCACGATCTTGGCCACAAAGAGCTTTCTTATACCCACATACTTAGAAAGTGAATTTGTGATGACACAGTGATGTGCTGACATATTGGAACCAAGTGAAAACAAGAGTGAAGGAGCATAGTGAGGTCATGGAGACCTGCAGAAAAATACTGGAGTAACTGTATCAGAAAACCTAGGCTAAGGAAGCCCCTGAGATTGTGTTCAAAATGTAGACGTGAATATTCCCGGGTCTGAGATCTGTCAAATTAAGCCTAGTGGGGTATAAAACTATTGAGGTAAAAGAGCAATTCTTTTTAGCAATTTAAGTAGTTAGAATACCAGCAAAATCTTTTCATTATCTTTCTTATTTGTGAGGTGATTAAAAGTAACTTAATTGTATTTTATTTATATCTTAATCCAGCACGAATGACGAAAAACAAGTACTATTTATATTTAGAGATTCATAACAGTTGGAATTGTAGAACCAATTCTGTACTTAATGCTTTATATCTTTAAAAAATGGCTATATATCCTATAGCCATTGAATAATGGCTATAGGCTCTTGTCCCAGCTTTCCAGTAAAATGAAGGAACATTCTCTATTTTACTACTTCTGCCTAACATAGAAAATTTATTTTTAAAAATTTTAATGATTTAGAAAATATTGCTGCCTTTTGACTGTTATCAAATAACAGCAGAAAAAGCACATCAGTGGGACAATGTCCAGGCTTTCTATGAGAAAACAAAAATAGCCTAAACCATATCATTTTATAAAGTGTCAGGCTCATATCACATTGTTGCTACCTTCCCCCGCCCCCCGGTACGAGGGCCTCTCACTGCCGCGGCCTCTCCCGTTGCGGAGCACAGGCTCCGGACTCGCAGGCTCAGCGGCCATGGCTCACGGGCCCAGCCGCTCCGCTGCATGTGGGATCTTCCCGGATCAGGGCACGAACCCGTGTCCCCTGCCTCGGCAGGCGGATTCTCAACCACTGCGCCACCAGGGAAGCCCTTTTTCTATCTTTGATACTCCCATCAGCCCTCCCTATCCAGATGTTCTGCATCTGCAGAGCCAACCAATTCGATTCCTCATTGTTAAATCCACGGATGTAGAACCGCAGATATGGAGGGCCAACTCTACTGTGCCATTTTATATAAGGGATTTGAGCATCTGCAGATTTGGTTATCTGTAACCAGTACTCCCCGGATACTAAGGGACAACTGTATGTGTTAGATTGTGGAGATGGAGACACAATAATTGATTTTATCTTACCTGAGATCTTTGAAACTGATTTCATTTCAAGAACTTAAATCTTTCTTTTAACATTGACAGGTAAAATAAATATAAATGATTTTAAAGGGTATTTTATGAGCATATTGGCCAAATGTGAGTTGGGAAGCAAAAAATTGAGACCAGGTTTTACTTTGTATGATTGTTGTATCAAATATTATGAGACATTCTTCAGGGAATTTATTCTTTCAAAAAACCTTCATTGGAGTTCCCTGGTGGCGCAGTGGTTAAGAATTCGCCTGCCAATGCAGGGGACACAGGTTCGAGCCCTGGTCCGGGAAGATCCCACATGCTGTGGAGCAACTAAGCCCGCATGCCACAACTATGGAGCCTGCGCTCTAGAGCCCATGAGACACAACTACTGAGCCTGCATGCTGCAGCTACTGAAGCCCATGTGCCTAGAGCCTGTGCTCTTCAACAAGCCACTGCAACGAGGAGCCTGCGCACCACAACAAAGAGCCTGCGCACCACAACAAAGAAAGCCCGTGCACAGCAACGAAGACCCAACACGGCCAAAAATAAATAAATAAATATTTAAAAAAAAAAAAATCCTTCATTGCTTAATTAGGGCATTATGAAAATAACTGTTAAATTGATTCATTTTCAGGTAAGTTTTTAAAAATGTGACTTGTGAGCTACATTTCATAAATATGTTGAAACCTATGAAGAAAAGGTATATAGAACTAAAAGTACATTTTCTTTTTTTAAATTTAATTTTTAATTATATTTATTTTAAAAACATTTGTTGGAAATTTTTAAATGCTTACTAGATACTTGAGAATTTCCACTTTAAAATATTATACCTTCGGGGCTTCCCTGGTGGCGCAGTGGTTGAGAATCCGCCTGCCGATGCAGGAGACACGGGTTCGTGCCCTGGTCCGGGAAGATCCCACATGCCGCGGAGCGGCTAAGCCCGTGAGCCATGGCCGCTGGGCCTGCGCGTCCGGAGCCTGTGCTCCGCAACGGGAGAGGCCACAACAGTGAGAGGCCCGCATACCTCAAAAAAAAAAAAAAAAAAAAAAAAATTATACCTTCATATGTAGTAAAGGAATAATGGAACACACAGGAGCATCAGAAAATGTGAATACTGGTTTCAGAGTCAAAGAGGTCTGGTTGGAATTCTGACTCTGCCACTAATAGTTGTATGACCTCAGGAAAATAGGGGAACTTTTCTGAGACTGTTTACTTACTCCTGAATTTTGGGAGGAATACATAAGACATATATCTGTTTTCTTTAATAGAGCTTCTTTTAAATACCCCTGGTTACATTTTATGTTTCAGCTTAGTTGTGATTTTTATTACTATCCTTATTAAGTAATGTATTAATTAGAATATTAAAATACTTTAGGAAAAATTTAAAAATAGATTTAAATCAGTTTTACTTTTTGTTAGTTTGCAGCTGTTGTAACTTTGCCATTTGATGTGGTAAAAACACAAAAGCAGACACAACTTTGGATATATGAAAGTCGGAAAAGTAAGTGTAATTAATTTACAACATTTTTAAGATGCCATGAAAAATTTTTTCTTTCCAGATAGTAAGTCAGGAATATCTAAAATAAGGAAAACAAGATTTTTTTTTTCCTTTGTTACCTTACTCTTTATCTAACTTAAACTAATACACTGTTAGAATGGAATACCCAGAAAAAAATACTCTAAACCTAAACAAAAAATTTAAGAAATCTTAAAGACTATGTATTTTGCCTGCCATGAGTTAAGTCTCATACCTGCTATATAGAAGATTAAATTATGTAAGTAGTCTTTCAAAAAAATGTAGACAAACCAGGGTGAAGGATAGGCAATTACTGGGAAACCTTTTTCTTAGTGCATCTTGTTTCATTAGTATGCGTACACATTTTGTTGTTGTTGATTTTTTAGCTTCCCTTCTTTTGATGTGTTTTTTCTGCCTATTATCCCATCTATTGCTTTATAACCTATAATTTCTTCTAGAACAAAAGCATACTCTTAGTTGCTTCTACTAGATTCATTCTGTTGTTATTATAGAAAGTATAGCAAGCCCACTGGAAATGGGGCTTTGATTGTTTCTGAAACATACAAGTGTTAGGATTTGATAAATTTGGATGGTCAGTAGATGAGTGTTTATTGTTGTCTATGCTTGAAATATTTAATAATCACAGTGTTTCCTTACACTGTAAGAAGTTGCTTATCACTTGTAGGATTAGCTCTTTGATGTTGGATCTTTAGGCAGGAGATACTTTCGAGGTTCTGTTAGAGCTCTGCAGTGGCTTACCTCCAGTTGATAATTCTTTCTGTTCTTTCTCTTTTACATTAATTTCACCCTGCTATTAAAATAGAGACCAGTCTGGGACTTGAGTTCTATAAGATTAGAAATGCCTAGCTACTTGGCCTCCTTTCTTTTACCAGTTGTTTCCAGAATTTAAATGAAATAATTTAAACATGAAGTATAAGTTACCAACTTGTAAAGTTTTTGTCATTGACTTTTTTTAGAAAGTTAAATTCCAGTCATAAATATTTTGTTCTTGGTTTTAAAATGTGTATATAATTACTATATTTATACTTACACTATTTATATTGATAGATTAGCTTCTTAAGTAAATCACAAGGCCTCATTTATCTTCATAGGCAGAGAATCCGATATTTTCTATAAAAGAAATTTTGAGATAATGAGCCCCTCTTCATTAAGTGGCAAATTCTAAAAAGCTGTTTTTGAAAGCTATCTTTCTCTAGTTTTTCCCTTTTTTCCTCGGCATACTTAATAATATGTACTTTAGTCTTTCTTCATGACTGAGAGTTATCATTGTACACATTGATTACTGTAGAGTTTCATCATGCAGCTCTCAGAAGCTAGTGAGGATAACTTAGGAGTGTTTGCCCATCATTCAGTGGTCTCAAACCATGACTTTGAAATCTTCAGCTTCACAGTTTTCACATGGTAGTATGCCTACTTCTTGGCAGACTTTTTTCACCTATTGCATCTAGTAGTCTGTGGGTTAAGCCAGATGCTTGTAATCATTGTGTAAAATGAAGGTAAGCAAACTTTATGTATGAACAGCTCGTTCATGAGGTTTATGTTTGAACTTCAGTAACATCTATTTTTGCTGTTTTCAAAAGATATATAAATTAATTTTTAACTGTGTCCCAGATATTTGAGTAATTGCAAATAAGTGAGATGTTACTGTTAGTTACAGGAAAAAAATCTTCCCTTTGGAGGAGACAGCACTGCTTTAATTTATTTCAAGACTGGTGCATCTAGTATTCAGAAAGGTTTTAATAAAGCAGGACCTCACTAGGGAGGAATGAGCTATTTTCCTCAAAACCTCTTTTTGGGAAAAAAATTTGTTTTTAATGTATGCAATAAAAATTCATGAAAAATGGTTATCAGGGCTTTACTTTGGCTTTGGGAATTCCATGAAGATCTCTCTACATCTTTAAAATTTTTCATTATGAAAGGTTTTTAAGATGTGGAAAAAAGTACAAAGGATATACATTACCACCAAGCTTAAGAAACAAACATCAATTGAGAAGAAGTCTTCTGTATATTCCTCCTTGACTGCATCTGGTCCTTTGTACCTTAAAACTTATTGCCTTTATGATTTTTTCTTTTTAATGAATCCAACTATTAAAAATAAGATTTAAAATAGCTCTTTAGGTAAATAGATCTGTTCTTACTATAGTGAAATGATATACCACAAAGGCCATAACACTCTTTTATGTGTATTATCTGTATTAGAAATTAAGTGGTAATTTATAATAACATCATTTCTTTATTTTAACACTTAGTTTCTATGCCTTTGCAAATGTCAACGTGGGCTATAATGAAGAACATTGTTGCTAAGAATGGACTTTCCGGATTATTTACAGGTAAAAATATTTCCTTTATCAAATCATTGACTAAAATGATTACTTTTACCTTTAAATCTATCACCTTCCTAAATTACCTTTCAGCAGGAAATTACTGAAAATATTCCACATTTACTATTTCCTCCTAAATATCTTTGCTATAAAAGTTTAAAAATGTTATATAACAGTAGATTTACTATTGATATTTCTAGAGGAGGTGAGGAGTGAGCAGTTTGGCTTCTCCTTTGACAGCAGTTTATGGGCCAGTATCTCACATATCACTTCACTTACTTTGGTAACTATCAGAACGAAACCAAATAAGTTACATTTTAAAAAATAAGGTAAAATTTGTTGTGAACTTTTTCTATTCTCTTTTCAGGCCTAATTCCTCGTTTAATTAAAATTGCTCCTGCTTGTGCTGTTATGATCAGTACATATGAATTTGGAAAGTCTTTTTTCCAGAAACAAAATGCTCGAAGACAGCAATGCTAGAGATGCTATTTCAACGTGAAATAACAACCATGACCAAATAATAAGATGGAGAAGCTTAGACAAGAGCCTTTTTTCACCATTATCTTACAATGGTTTTATATCTTTCTTATCTATAATTTAAATGAATAGTAAATTTCTACTTTGCATTTAAATCATAATCCTAATTTTTAAATAAATTTATTATCCTAATTTTTGAGATTTTGAAAAAGATATTCCAGAAATCTTAACCATTGAGCATTCTTGTAAAAAAGAATTATTCTACACTGAAAGCAATAATCTCAGAGTTTGATAGAAATCTTGGTGTAAGTTAATCCTATTGGGAGTGTGTCAGAGACAACAGAACATTTTGAATTGTGTGCTGAATGATGTACAGAGTCTAAAAGAAAAATTCTCAAATCTTTTATACACATTTAAATCACAGACATCGATATTTAAGTATTTCAGCAAAGTAGATAATGGAAGGCAGTCTTTAGATAACATTATTCACATATACCACATATTACCTATTAGTTATTTTCTTTAATTCACATGCATTTGGTATTTTGTTTTTTTACCTTGTTACTGTTCTAAGGCCTCATGAATATTCGGATTTCTCTGATCAGAGGTGTATGGTTATTTTATCTTCATGAACCAAAAATATAATAATTTGTATGATATTGATGCTGCTATTTTTGATGACTAAAGACCCTGTATTATCTACTGTCTCTGCAAGAGAGGGAGCTTTTACTGCCTGTATCAGATGTTCACTTCAGTCAAGCTTGGGTGTGCACTGGAAAACCACATTATATTCACACCAGTAAAAATGCTGTGTCAGCACAGGAAGGGCCTCTGGTTTCAGCTGTCCTGTCATGTAAGTATCACCATTTGTGGAGTTCTCTAGGTCATTTCTATTGGCTTGTTCTAACAAAATTGAGACTATTACTACAGTATCAGTCACAGAATATTTCCAAAATGTCCCTTGATTTTACACATCTCACATTAGCATGCTAGACCAAGAACTAAACAGGCAGCTGATTCCTTGAAGAAAGAGCTTTTGGTCACTGGAGGCTAATGCCTAAATAATTTAGTTAATGAATGTAAGAATGAAATAAAAAGGATATGATTTCAAGACAAGAAACAATATTCTTTTTAAATATTTTTGTTTTTCTCAGGATCTGTATCCTGTGAGAAAAAGCACTTTATTGCAGTCTATGTGACTTTTATGAAAATGTGAAGCATTTTTTCCCCTGAAAGAGTAATATATTTGTGACAAATCTCTAGTGTTGGCAGAGGAATTAATGTATTTTCTAATATAGCAGAAAACTATTTATGTTTCACCAGAAATAAACTCTGTAGTGTTTGTATTTAACCTTTTGTGTTTATTTTATCCTGTGTTGATTTACCTTGTTTGCAACATATATATCCATAAAAATATATCTATAACTTTGACTTATATTTTCATTAAAATATTTTGTGCTTTCTTATAATATCAGTTTCTAGCTAAATATTTTCATATAAAATCATTATGTTAATGCTATACTACACACATATATATATATAAAACACACACATGAAAGTTTATCTTGAACACTGATGTTTAACAGTATTAAATTTAAATTTACCTTGGTTCTGCTATGCTTCTTTTTGATAACTGGTAGGAAAAGGCAGAAAAATTTAGGTTTTGAAGTGCTCTCAAAAAGCGGTCACATAGGGCTTCCCTGGTGGCACAGTGGTTGCGAGTCCACCTGCCGATGCAGGGGACGCGGGTTTGTGCCCCGGTCCGGGAAGATCGCACATGCCGCGGAGCGGCTGGGCCCATGAGCCATGGCTGCTGAGCCTGCACGTCCGGAGCCTGTGCTCCGCAACGGGAGAGGCCACAACAGTGAGAGGCCCGCGTACCGCAAAAAAAAAAAAAAAAAAAAAAAAAAAAAAAGCGGTCACATATTTCAACTTAATGTCACTTATAAACAACGGAAGGGAAATTTTCATCCTCCCCCCACCCCACTACTGACTGCAGTTGTGAAAAATTCTTACTTTATGACTAGAATAACTTAAATAAATCTAATTCCCTACAGTTTTTCTAACATATATTACATGCAATGTATCTGAATGAAAAGAAGGCTGAACTGAAGCTTTCTCTATCCTTAAGTGGTCCAGAAGCATTAACAGTAGCAACTGAAAAGCATTTGGTTACAAATTGTGTTCTTGGTAATGTTTCTGAAAGGAAACAGTTTCATTCTGTTAATGTTAATTTCTAACATACACATTTAAATTTTTTAAGCTACCTTTCATATAATACACGTTTGGCTTTTTAAAAAGGTAATATGGAATTAAAGTAAAATTTTCTTTTATTTCTAGGAAGACTATTCACTATGCTTATTTAGCCACATTTGACTACTTTAAATCCTAACCTCTTTTTTTCTGGGGCACAAATCACAGGGATGTGGGAAAGTTTAGTGTATCACTTAAAAATTTTTTTTCCAAAATGAACTTTTAAAAATAAATTACTGCTGTTATATTTTAATCTGTCATTCAACACTTACTGAGACCTTTTATGTGGTAGGCAGTATAAAAAGCACTGGAGATAAGATGACATTTCACATACTCTCACTGGCCTTCAGGTTTCAGCTGTGATTGCTACAAGTATGCAAAAGGAGTGATGGAAAAGCTGAAGAATTCTCCCCTCAGCCTGTGGTAGAGGGACTGGTCAGGAAATGCTTCTAAGATTAGGACATGCGATCCAATTAAACATACCTGGAGGCTGGGAGTCTTCAATCAGACAGTGGTATTTAACGCCAGTGGCTTGAGCAGAGAGTATACAGGGGCCATGTGGTAGGAGATAAGATTGGAAATGGAGTCCAAGGGGCCTTGTCTGCCAAAGGAGGAACAAGAAGCAAGAGGGAGCCAAGTAAGTATTTTTGGCACAGCTTTAAAAGTTAGAGTTATGTTCTGTTTTGGTTTTCCCCCAAGACCAGTATTTTCTTTTAACTGAAAGAAAATAGGATAGCACAGTTTAGCACAGCTATAGAACAGAAAACACTAGAATGTGTCACGTGTTAAGGCCAAGTGCTGTGTAGTGAAACTTTGGTTTTAGTTGGGCTTTAGAAAAATAACTGGCAGTATGAAAAATGGGACTTATAATATGATCTATTTAAAAACAAAAGTTTTGGTTTGGATTAAAATATATTTTTAAAAGGTACCACTGTGACATTGGTATAATTTTATCTTCTCTCTCCTATCAGTGAAAAAAACCAAATGCTAAAGCAAAATACAAGATGCTTTGCTTACAGAAGAGCAAAGTGGACTATTTTTTAAAAAATAAGGAGCCCTGATGTTCAAAGCAGTCATGTGACATTTCCAAGGTAATCCAATGTATTATTAGTTTATCAAAACTAGAAACTGTAACCAACAATAGGAAATTTAACAAAGAATTTACATAAGTTGTAAATTTGAGAAACATTTTTAACCACTTGAAAACTTGTACATGAATCTAATAAAGATGACTTAAATAAAAACCAGCTGAGTCTACTTGCATTTTTAAGGTTTCTGTCAATCATAATTAATAGTAGTCTGTATTTGGTACTTACCACTTAAGAACTTATACATATGATTTTATTTAATGTTGACATCCTGATGCCATCAGGCAGGTGCTGAGAAGATGGTGATGTTTCCATTTTACAGGTGAGAAACAAACATGGTTGTTACATAATAAAATCAGAACACTGCCAAAACCACTACTGTACTGTACCACTTCAGTAGATGTTGTCAGCTTTAAAGCATATCATGTCATTTTTTAAAAAATAAAAAGTTTTTAATTTGATACAAAATGAGGATTTCTCCGAAACCATTTTCATATTAGTATTTTAGATGTTAATATACACTTACCACATTTGTTGAAACGGAAGTTCACTGTACATCTTGAATAAAGTAACTTTTTGTCAAGGAAAAAATAAGACTACTGCTGCATGGTACAAAATGTTTAATATACATGCAACAAGTATCGTACATCAAGGCAACAAAATACACATGGAAATAGTCGCATATAGTTCAGCATTCTATTTAGGGGGAGGGTGTGTGAACAAGAAACACTACCACCTAAAATTAAAGATTGAGACATACCTCATGCAAACATTAACAAACTACCTCTATAACTAGTGTGAAATGAACTGTGTAGAAACCTGAAGTCACATAAGCAGATGAATTTTATACCAAGAGCTCCAAGAAAGGAGAAAAAGTCATTATCCTCAGATGTCATGTTTAAATCTGCATTTAGCAGCACGTTAAGATGCACAAGTTATTGTACACATTAGGCAAATCTGAAAAATTTGATCAGTTATGGAACCTTGTATTTCCTTTAGATATTACAAAAATGTATGGAAAATATTTAACAGTGATTGTTTTTTAATCACTGAAGGATAATAAATGACATTTGAGAGTGGACCATGAATGAAAGCATTTAAACATTCTGATAGCTGTTTGTTAGGAAAGCAGCAATAGTGCTTAAGGCTAGCCTAAAATTTCTGAAGTTCTCTCCTTAACCATCTCATTCCCTCCTCCCAGGGTTCCCACTGTCCTCATTTAAACCTTCCTTTTGTTCCCCCATGCTGATTACAAACTGCTTTAGATACCTCTCACTCACAATAATGTGTACAGAATTAAGAATAAAAGTACCATTTCTCAGTATTTGCATTACTGCAAGTACTAAAGCCTCAAGCTAAAGGAATAAAGCTCTGAATATGTTCTGGTACATCTAAGATCATTTATTTTAAGGGATTTCAGGCCTTCTTTGTCCCTGAAGTGACACTGTTTGAATGGTCTTAACATATAAGACTAGCCTTGTTACTGTTTATTATCTTAATTTCCAAATGATGAGCGTAAAGTTCTAAATATTTCAAGAGAACCACCACACTCCCACATTTTTTTTTTTTTTTTGGCGGTACGCGGGCCTCTCACTGCCGTGGCCTCTCCCCGTTGCGGAGCGCAGGCTCCGGACGCGCAGGCTCAGCGGCCATGGCTCATGGGCCCAGCTGCTCTGCGGCATGTGGGATCTTCCCGGACTGGGGCACGAACCCACGTCCCCTGCATCGGCAGGCGGACTCGCAACCACTGTGCCACCAGGGAAGCCCCCCACGTTTCTAATACAAAGAATGACTAACAAGTGCTTCTTGTCTCCTCTCAATAAAAAATTTTAGGAGGAACATTCATTCTATATGTCAAAGTTACTAAGTTTGAATGTAATGTTAACAAATAAAAATAGCATATGAAGTCCCCAGTAAGTACTATACTAGCCTCATGTAAACAATGTATAAAACTTCTTTGGCACAGCTGATCATGTTTTCCTCATATTACTTACTGTAGAAAATACACTTCATACATTTTCTCTTTCAATATGGTGGAATTTTTAGGGACAAATGTACAGTTCCAAAATTTGCAAAAATTTAAAAGACGGCTCACGGCTTTAAAAAAAAAAACTAATTTTTTACTTGTAGAAGTGGAGTAATTTTTAACATTAACATCAATTTTTAAATGATTATGTTATGATTAATGACAAGCTGTAAAGCATGTATGACAATTCATTCTTGCATACAAGGCAGGAAAACACTGGATGTCACACATATTGTTAAGTATGGTGATTAGCCTACTGAGCCTTACTTTAAAAGCTTCTCAGATCCTTAAATGAACTTGAACTCTTTCCTGATAAAATACTTTTTCAACATCTGTTCTACATTTTTAAATGTTTCCAGTTTATGAGACAAATTTGATCAATTTTGAAACTGATAAACTTTTAAGAAAATCTTGGAAAAACAAAAACAAGAAATGTATTCACTTTACCTCAATGGTCTAAAATACTGTAAAATACTTTCCCTGTGACCCTAACAAATTTAGTAACTGCCTAACGATACATCCTACAAAATTTATATAAAGTGGAATGTTAGGTTGATGCCAAATGATAAAGAAAAACTGAATAAGCCACTGTGAAACTGCAGCTAAGAACCTTTATCTTCACTTTAAAGACAAGGCATTTAAATAGCAGAACCTGGGAAGAAATTCATGAAAAATGAAGTAACTCATTCTTAGAAAATTTAATCACTGAATAAAAGCAAAAGAAAATACTTAGCTTAAGTCTCTAGAATAAAACCTTGAACTCGGTCTCTGGCAATTATGACACATTTAAATATATGCAAATCAGCTGAATAATAAAGATGTACAATTTGCCATGGATTACTAACTTAGAAGTTCTCTGAAAGTTTTTTTTAAAGCCTATTCATTTTTAAACCTTCCTCAGTGACAAATATAGGAATTTCAAAATGAAAAGTGGCAGCGTCATTTTTTTTTTCACTCAGAAGTTTACACGGAGTGGACTGAATTCTCTAATATAAGCGACAGAATTCCAGATATGTGCCAGAACAATATAAAATTCCAGATGTTTTCCCAGCAGTCAAACTTACATAAATAGAACATTTGCAACATAATAACTTTTGACTTTTACATAAAATTTTTCATGATGGAGTTAGACCTGGACTTGTCATCTCTGTTGTAGGACTTGCAAGGTAGTCATTAGATTTTAGGCTTGTTAGAGATTTGTAACTTGCCACTGATGTTAGAGACCCACAGAGACCAAGTAATGAGGGAGTATCTTCTTTACCTGAAAATTAGGATAAAATAACAAATATTTTAATTTCCCTTGAAGCATAATACCAAAAAGATCCTAAAACCATTAAAACCTTACATACTCTACAAAATAGTACAAACATATCTATAAAATCAAACACCTATATGTTAACATGTTTGATCTTTCAGTAGTTTCAATGGTACCCTTATAAAACATTACAGAGGGAATATTTGTGCTTCTTGTAAAAGTTCTAGATATGGAAGTTTGAGATGTTTTGGAACAAGAAAGTTTACCTTTTTTTGGAGAATATGATCATATTCAATTAGTAAAGGGTAACAAAAAATTAAAGTAACAATACCAGTGCCCAGGCCACAGGAATACCAGGAAATCCGTATGTAGGTAACGTAATACAGCAGAAGCAGAATTGCTTCGATTCAGTTGGAGGGCTTGATCTGGGAAGTTTTTATTCACTTACTGAATAAACAGTTATTCAGCACCTACTCTGTCTTCATCAGGAGTATTGTTATACAGTGCTGGACTTCAGTAGGCCCATGAAGGAGGAATGGCAGATCTGTTTCTGCAGCCGGGGAAAACAAGTTATTTCCAGAGCTGAATAAGTTTCAACCCGCAGTGTGCAAATACCAGCGGTAAGTGGCTGGTCTGAGGCTGTGAAAGGCTAATAAGGTCTTTGAAAACTAGCGGTTTTCCAAAGACGATGGAAAGCTTAGGTTTTACTCACGTGGTTATAGAACTATAAACTGAACCAGATATCAGATGTTTCTGAATATTATATATCGTTTCAAACAGTCCCTCTGCACTGTTCTCATAGTTGTCGTATTAATACTTTAACCCACCTTGTCATACTGTATGATAACTGTGGGGCTTTCTCCTTTATTAAACTATAGACTCAGAAAGGACATGGAATTTGTTGTGTTCATTATTGTATTCCCAGTGCTAGCACACAGCAGACGCTCATTAAATAATTATGTAATTAATGATAATTCAGTAAGAACTGCACTGGGACATGAAAGAACTCGTGTGTTCTTTACAGCTATGTGACCTGGGGAAAGGCATCTTCTCTGAGCCTATTCTTTCCTTTGTAAAATGAGAACAGGTACCAAAAGATGACAATGTTAACTTCATAGTTTTGCTGACTAAAAACTACAGTAAAATACAACGATGTTAGGAAAAGATATGGAAGAGTAATTGTCATATTCAGGTTTCAAATGTTTTATCATCTTATGTCAGAATCAAAAGATATAGATGTTTCAAGAACCCTTTTAATGTCTAAGTTTAGAGACCTATTTCAGGCCAAAACGAGCTCTAGAGTTCTTGCTAAATGCTCCAGGAACTCAACTGCTTTGGATAGTCTCTCCCAAATTTCTAATTCATTACTGACCTGTAACGTTTTAAAGAGATGTACTACTAATTACATATACATATGTATATATATATAACTATTTTCTTTATTGTAAATATATATGTCACATACAATTTACCATTTCAGTCATTTTAAGTGTACAATTCAATGGCATTAATTACATTCACAGTATTGTGCAACCATCACCAACCGCTATTTCCAAAAATTTTCATCAGCCCAAACAAAAAATGCCTACCCTCTTTAAACAGTAACTCTACATTCACCCCTTCCCCTCAGTCTCTGGAAACCTCTAATCTACTTTCTGTCTATGAATTTGCCCATCCTAGGTTTATTCTCATGTGGAATCATACAGCATTTGCCCTTTTTTGTCTGGCTTATTTCACTTCGCATAATGTTTTTTAAGGTTCATCCATGTTGTATGTATCAGAACTGCATCCCTTTTCTATGGCTGAGTAATATTCCATTATATGTATATACTACATTTTGTTTCTCCATTCATCTGTATGGACATTTGGGTTGTTTCCACCTTTTGACTCCTGGAAATATTGCTGATGTAATCACTGGCACACAAGTATCTGAATCCTGTTTTCAGTTGTTTGAGAGTATATACTTAGGTTACACATATTTTTAAAATATAAAAATTATAACAGTAATTGCAAAAGACAATCTAAATGTCTAACATAGTTACACAGTGGAGTAATATGCAGCTGTAGAAGAGAACGAGAAAGATCTCTGTACTGCTGTGTCGTGATTTCCAGGATATACTTTTTTTTTTTCCCCGGTACGCGGGCCTCTCACTGTTGTGGCCTCTCCCGTTGCGGAGCACAGGCTCTGGATGCGCAGGCTCAGCGGCCATGGCTCACGGGCCCACTGTGGGATCTTCCCAGACCGGGGCACGAACTCACGTCCCGTGAATCGGCAGGCGGACGCTCAACCACTGCGCCACCAGGGACGCCCCCAGGATATACTATTTAGTGGAAAAAGCAAAGTGCGAAATAGTGCATAGTATGTTACCTTTTATCTTAAAAAGGAATATGAATTTATTTGAATTTGCATATGTTTTAAAGATCAATAGATAATTTTAAAAGGGCTTCCCTGGTGGCGCAGTGGTTGAGAGTCCGAAAGGGCTTCCCTGGTGGCGCAGTGGTTGAGAGTCCGCCTGCCGATGCAGGGGACGTGAGTTCGTGCCCCGGTGTGGGAAGATCCCACATGCCGCGGAGCGGCTGGGCCCGTGAGCCGTGGCCGCTGAGCCAGCGCGTCCGGAGCCTGCGCTCCGCAACGGCGAGAGGCCGCAACAGTGAGGCCCGCGTACCACAAAAAAATAAATAAATAAAAAATAAAATAAACTTTAAAAATAATTTTAAAATGGTTACTTACAAAAGTAGAAGTGAACAGAGTTGAGGTGAAGTTTAAGCATAGTACTTTGTGGGATATATTCTCAAGATAAAATAATTAAAACAAATCTTAAGCTATTTTAACTTAACCTATTTTAGTAATATAGATACTATTACTTTGAAATTAAAACATATAATAGGAAAAAGCAAATAATTATGTTCCTATAAATTTGGAACCAATATTTTCATCATAAGATATAAAAACACAACAAGTACATGGAAACCTTGACACTTATGTGTGAATTACAAAATAAGATAACTTTAAAGTACATTTTTCTTAAAAAAAATTCCTAACTGTCTAGTGAAGAGGGTTAGAAACAATGACCAATTCAGTCACAACAGGCACCCCTATGGCCCAGATTATGTTCTCTAACATCATTTTCTACTGTAAGGAAACAGGACTTCTTGGAGAAATAGCTGATCCTGGGTATGGGCATGAAATATACCGAAGTAACTCAGAACATCTTGTTTTACACAGAGCAAGGAAGCTGTGACAGACTACCAGGATGTCAAAAGGACATAGGGGCCATCTTTTTCATAAGGGTCTCTCAGTGTCCAAAAAGGACAGTGACCTCCTGATGAGACACACTGAAAAAGATCCATTATTCATGTTGTATTCTTGCCAAATATGTTTAACCTGAATATGATAGCAATGAACCATCAGAGAAATCTAAATTTTCAGGCATTGAACAAAACAACTGGCTTGGGTGCTTAGAATATATAAATGTCAAGTGAGAGAAAAAGAAAAGTTGGGGGGTGCTCTGCTAGATGAAAGGACACCAAAGAGATTGAAAGCTAAATGCATTGTGGGATCCTTGATTGGACTGGACCTAAAAAAAAAAAGCTAGGATATTACTGGAAAAGTAGAGAAATCATAACATTCAATACTTATCAGGTAATATTGTACTAAGGTTAAATTTCCTGAGGTCATAATGGTGTGGCTTTGTAAGAAAACATCCTTATACCTAGGAGATACATGCTGATATATTTAGAGATGAAGTGTCACGGTATCTGCAATTTACTTTCAGATGATTGAGCAAAACAGAAAACGCAAATACATGAGTAAATGGAGGGAGCATGTGCCCACACGAGCAAGATAAAGCAGTGTGGTAACATGTTAACGACTGGCAAATCTAGGTAAAGCATATATAGGTGGTTCATTCTCCTTTTCTTTCACTTTTTCTGTAGGTTTGAAATTACCCAAAACAAAAAGTTGGAGTGGGGAAAGAAGGCAAGGTACATGAAGTCCTCAGCTATGTCTTAAGGAAACAAACCATACCAGAGCTGAGTGGCATAGCCAGGAAAGCATGGGGGGATCTACAGATCCCAGCCTTCAAAGACCTACAGCTGACCTCTGAAAATACTGATGCTATGGAGCCTGCGCGTAGTGTGGCACCCTCAAGGAACCCAAAAAGAAGCTTCATTCCAGCACTTCATTTAAAAATAAAAAAATTTTTAAAGATGCATAAGGATCCAAAATGGTTATGTTCAGTGTGATTGCAGCTATGCAACTATGCTTTTAAAGGAAATAAGCAAAAGTGTATTAAGGTAGAGGATGACAGGTGATTATTCCAAAATATTCTTCAATATTGTGGCAATGTCAACAGCAGCTAATGTATACATATATGCATAGGCCTAAATGCATGTAAAATTACTACAGTCGATTAAAAATAACAAGCATGGGGCTTCCCTGGTGGCACAGTGGTTGACAGTCCGCCTACCGATGCAGGGGACACGGGTTTGTGCCCCGGTCCGGGAAGATCCCACATGCCACGGAGCGGCTGGGCCCGTGAGCCATGGCCGCTGAGCCTGCACGTCCGGAGCCTGTGCTCCGCCACGGGAGAGGCCACAACAGTGAGAGGCCCGTGTACCGCAAAAAAAAAAAAATAATAATAATAACAAACATGTTAAAATCTGAGTTAATAGTGATATTTTAAAAGCAATTTTAAAAGCAATTTACTAATATGAGGAGGAAAGAACTTGTCAAGGTCAATGAAACTTTCTAGCCCAGATGGCTGGGAGAGTGGTAGTTCCTAGCAGAAATAAGTTAGTCATCAGGAACAGAAAATGGATTTTTGTTTTATACCAAGAAAGATCAGTTTTGTTTTAAATGTCTTGATATGGAGTCTGGACTATACAAGTCTTCAGATGGTACTAATACAAACATAATTAAATTAGAAGTCATTCATTCAGCCCAATTTACTGGGTATTCTCTATGTGTCCTCTATCCTGAAGTGATAAAACCCACTTCCTGCCCATAGGGAACTTAGTATATGATGGAAATAAACATAAACAGATAATTATAATCAAATACAGTAAGTATAAGAATAATAAGGGTATCATGGAAACTCAAAGGACAAGTGTCCAAACCAAATCAGAAGGTATGGGTTGGGGGGTAATTAGGGAAGTTTCAGGGAAAAAGTGACCATTAAACTGAACCCTAGTGGACGTTCATGCCCAAGGAGGCAAAAATCAGATGAGGCTCTGCAGAGGAACAGCATGAACAAAGGCAGAGAGGGAAGAATCAACACCCAAGGTACAGGGAGCTACAAGCAAGAAATGAGACTAGAAGAATAGACAAAGGCCACAGAAGACTTGAGAGTTGATGTTAAGGAGCCTGGAAAGGATCTTGTTGTAATCATAACAATACATCTGTGTTGTGACTTGAAATCAAGTCTTCTAATTCAGAGACTACATTCTTAATTGTACTCTTAGACGGAAGTGAGCCACTGCAGACTTTTACATAAGGGAATTACATGCTTAGTTTGTATTTTAAATACTTGAGGACTCTGTGAAACATGACTTTGAGGGAAATAAAATGGATATAGTGAAACCAGTAAGAAGGCTATGGCAGCTACCTGAACCATGTTAGCAGTAGAAAGGACACAAAGAATGGAACACGTGTAGAGATCTTCAGAAAGTTAAACTGGTAGGAGTTGGTGAAGGCAAAATGTTAGGTGGGAGGAGCCATGAATGATTCAGTAGATTATGAGAACTGATAAGTGAATGGTGAGATCATCAACATTATAATAAGGAAGAGAAGTCTGGAGTAGGGAGGAAAGGGGTTAATGAAGAAATGAAGAGAAGTAAATACATATCCTAATTTTAAGGAATGCCTAAAGAGATTACTTAGCCACTATCATATACCCATAAATATAGAGAAAATGTTACATTAAACTGTTGTGCAAGGACGACGTTACCTTTTTTGAGATCAACAGTCAAGAAAATGGGTGGTCATCATTTTATGCAATAGAATTTCAAAATATTAGAACCAATGTGTGTTGTGGATGTAGCTAGCCAAGAGGGAGCTGTGACATAGTTGTTTTTGCATGAACATACATGAACTTGGTCACAGGTATTCATAGTGATATCACTTTGAGTTACTTGTGTTTATATGTCGCTTAAAACGCCTTCAAAAACATTGCAGTATAATTTTCAAAATTAAGAGTTTGTTCATAGAAAAGCATGAAAACAGACAGTAGGATATAAGTTTCATATTAGTAAAACAAATACTCATTACAGGAATCAGTGCAATTCACAATTTCTTGTAAAACAGCATAAAAGTGCTTGTGAACAAAAGAAATCTGTAATAAAGAGAAAAACCAGGGAAGTTGAAGCTTCGTGACATATGCAAAAAAACTGCTCATTCACGTGCCAGGAATGTAAGTGAAGGCAGAAGAAACCCCTCAGAATAGTTAAAAATTTTTGAAGCATAGGCAATTGATGTGACTGATTCATGAATCATGCAGGATTTCTGTTAAGATGTCAAACATCAGTTTATCATGGAATTCCTATGGTCTCTGAAGAGACACTTTAACTTTCAGAAGCATCTGATCTGAGGAAGAAAATGAAACTAAGTCAAATAGTAAAGTGTCTGCATTAAAAATGTGCAGGATACTTGTTGATAATTTGAAAGAAAATCCCTACAGCAATGGAGTACTATTTTAGGAAACAGTTCACTGTTGGAACAGAGGATGATACTGTGAGGAAAGACATAGCTACTGACAATTTTGATTAAGAAATGGTTCACTCTGAACATGAAGAAGTTCTTGACAACTGAATTCACTTTTATTTTCCCTTCTATAGATACAAAGGAGTGAAATTAATTTTTAAATCTATGCTTAAAGTCTAAAAGAAGCAATGAACAATCAGAAAATAAAATCAAGAAACATTTCCATTTACAATAGCACCTAAAAGAATAAAATAAAATACTTAGGAATAAATTTAACCAGAAGTATGCAAGAGTTGTACACTGACAACTACAAAATAGTGTTGAAAAAAACTCGAGGTCAAAATAAATGGAAAAACATCCCTTATTTCTATGGATTGGAAGACAATATTGTTAAGATGGCAATGTTTCCCAAATTGATCTACCAATTTAATGTAATCCCCATCAAAATTCTAACTGCCTTCTTTTCAGAAATGACAAGTTGATTCTCAAATCATATGGAAAGGCAAAGGACCCCTAATACCTGAAACAATCTTGGAAAAGAACAAAGTTGTAGGACTCACATGCCCTGATTTCAAAACTTACTACAAAGCTACAGTAATTAAGACAGTGTGGTATGGAGCAAGATTAATGTGGCACTGTCATAGACACATAGACCAAGAGAATAGAAATGAGAATCCAGAAATAAACCCATACATGTAGGGGTAATGGATTTCAACAAGAGTTCTAGGACCATTCAGTGAGGGAAAGAATAGTCTTTTCAACAAATGGTACAGGGACAACTCAATATCCACATGCAAAAGAATGAAACTGGAACCTCAGTTCACACCATATACAAAAAATTAACTCAAAATGGATCACAGGCCTAAATGTAAAGTCTAAAACTATAAAACTCTTAAAAGGAAACATAGGTAATAAACCTGTATGACCTTGGATTAGGCAACAGTTTCTTAGATGTGACACCAAAAGCACAAGCAACCAAAAGAAAAACTAGATAAATAGGGCTTTGTCAAAACTTACAACTTTGTGAGTCAAAGAACACTAGCAAGAAAGTGAAAACACATGCCTCAGAATGGGAGAAAATATTTGCAATTCATGCATCTGATAAAGGTCTACCATCCAGAATATACACAAAGAACTATCACAACTCAACAATAAAAAGACAACGCAATCTTCAAATGGTCAAAGGATCTGAGTAGACATTTCTCTGAAGGTGATACACAAATGGCCAATAAGCCCATGAAAAAATGTTCAACATTATTATTCATTAGGGCAGTGCAAATCAAAACCATGGAATTCCACTTCACACCTACTAGGATGGCTATATTAAAAGACAGACAATAATAAGTGTTGCTGTGGGTATAGAGAAACAAACCCTAATTGCTGGTGGGATTATAAAATGGTACGTACCATCACTTCAAAAAATAGTTTGGCAGTTCCTCAAAAGGTTAAACATATTATCCAGCCAATTCGGTTCCTAGTTATATACCCAAGAGAAATAAAACTACAGTTCACACAAAAACTTGTACATGAATGTTCATAGCAGCAGTATTCATAAAAGCCCCAAAGTGGAAACAATCCAAATGTCCAGCTGATGAATGGACAAATTGTTGTATATCCATGCAATGGAATGTTATCTGGCCATAAAAGGGAATGAAGCACTGATAAATGCTGCAACATGGAAGAACTGTGAAAATACTATGCTAAATCAAAGAAGCCAGACCAAAAAAAAGCGCTACACATTGTATGATTTCATTTTATGAAATGTCCAGAATAGACAAATCCAAAGAGACAGAAAGTAGATTAGTAGTTACCCAAAGGGAGGGGGAGGGAGGACTGGGACTGAAGGCTAATAGGTACAACAGGGTTTCTTTACTGGCAATGTTCTGGAATTAGACAGTGGTGATGGATACACAACACTGTGAATATGCTAAACACCACTGACTTGTACACTTTAAACTGGTGAATTCTTAAAAATATTTTATTTTATAAAATGGTGGATTTTATGTTATGAGAATTATAATAAAACAGTTTTTTAAAAGTCTAAAAGATCTTTTGAGATAAACAAAAGTGCTACAGGATATGGAGAAAATGTGTTATAGTTTAATTGTTGGCATATTCCTTCCTCCCCACCCCACCCCTTTTTTTCTTCGTGGTACATAAAATGAGTGTATCTTAAAACCTAAGGCATCTGATTAGACTTGATGAAATATGGTAGCTGCTAGTAGTTTCTAGCGTAATACTTGTCACATAAGAAGGGCCTAATACATGCTTCTTGAGAAAAATGACAACTTCTCACCCTTCCTATCAACAATTATGGTGCATTTTAACTTAGAAATTTTTTGAAATTCTTTTAATAATCAGTAGGAATATAGAATTGCTTGTTTTATACCTTTTTTAATGTACCATTCATTAAAATATAGCCTTGAGGAATGTAAGGAATGTAAGGGACTATATAAAGGCATAAAAGGATTTTTTGCTTGAACCAAGTTTTAGAGTACAAGGATAAATTTCTTTTTTTCAAGTAGTAAGTATCAAATCTCTATTTCTTAACACTCTTCATATGGAGATGTTAATAACACTTTTAACTAAAAAAGCATAAAATATGTAAAAGTAACAATCATTTACAGTTCTAGCATTAAATTAACCACTTCGAACAATACATTTGATGTATCTGACTTCCAGTGTTTGTTTTTAGAAGGGAAAACACATCTATTATGTTTGTAAAAATGACATGTTCATTATAAAAATTTAATCAGTGCAGCAAAGCACAAAAGAAATTTTAATGAACTTACCATCCAGCTTACATTCAAACAGAAAACTAGGTATACATAATGTTATAAAATTGGGATGATGTCATGAATGTCTTTTTTTTTTTTTTGGTGGTACGCGGGCCTCTCACTGTTGTGGCCTCTCCTGTTGCGGAGCACAGGCTCTGGATGCGCAGGCTCAGCGGCCATGGCTCACAGGCCCAGCTGCTCCGTGGTATGTGGGATCCTCCCGGACCGGGGCATGAACACGTGTCCCCTGCATTGGCAGGTGGACTCTTAACCACTGTGCCACCAAGGAAGCCCATGAATGTCTTTTAATTTAAAAGTTTCATTTTATTTTTAATGGAATGCAGTATAAGAAAAGGCCAGGAAAAGAAATGCTGAACTTCCAATAAAATTTTTTTCCTCAAGAGTTAATATTTTTTAAAGAGTAACCTATGTTGCGAGAGCATGAAAAAATGTATAGTTTTACCCATCAAGTTTGAGTGTATCAATTTTAGAATTATCTATTGAACTCTGAAAACTCAACAGTTAAAAAAAAAGTAATTCAATTAGAGAACAGGTTAAAGACACGAAGAGATATTTCACCAGACAATACAGATGGCAAATAAGCACGTGAAAAGATGATGAACATACTGTGACATCAGGGAAATGCAAATTAAAACCATGGTGAGATATTACTGCATACCTATCACAATGGTTAAAATAAAAAATTATGACAACACCTAAAGATGGCAAGGATGTGGAGAAACTGGATCACTCATATATTGCTGGTGGGAATGCAAAATGGTACAGTCACTCTGAAAAATATTTTGGCAGGTTCTTAAAAACCTAAACATGCAACTACCACACAACCTAGCAATGGTACTCCTAGGTATTTATCCCAGAGAAATGAAGACTTAAGTTCACACAAAAACCTATAAACAAATGTCCATAGCAACTTAGTCCCTTTGGGCTGCTATAACAGAAATATCATAAATTGGATGGCTTATAAACAATAGAAATTTATTTCTCACGGTTCTGGAGACTGGGAAATCCAAGATCAAGGTGCCTGCAGATTCACTGTCTAGTGATGGTCCATTTCCTGGTTCACAGACAGCAGTCTTCTCACTGTGTCCAAACATGACTGAAGGGGTAAAGGAGCTCTCTGGGGCCTCTTTTTAAGGGCACTAATCCCATTCATGATGCCTCCACCCTCATACCTAATCACCACCCAAAGCCCACATTCTAGTACTATCATACTAAAGATCTTATTTCAACATATGAATCTAGGGGGACACAAACATTCAGTCAATAGTTGCAGCTTTACAGCCCTCAAATATAAACCCAAATGTTCCTCAGTGACTGGTTCAGAAACAAAACAAAAATGATATAGTACATCCATACCATGGAATATTCTTAGCAATAAAAAAGGAATGAATATACACATAACAACTTGGAAAGATCTCAGGGGAATTATGCTGAGTAAAAAAATCAAATCCAAACAGTCCATATACTATCTGACTTATTCAGCACTCTTCGTGATTTCATTATATAATATTCTTCATAATTTCATGACAGAATTACAGTAATAGGGAACAGATTAGTGCCTGCCATGGGTTAGGGAAGGGGCAGAGATAAGACAAGGCTGGGAAGGAGGTGGGTATGGTTATAAAAAGGCAGCCCAAGGGATCCTTGTAGTGATGGAACTGTCCATGTCTTGACTATGGTGGGGTATACATGGACCTACACATGTGGTAAAACTACACAGAACTAAAAACATACACACTACTGAGTACATGTAAATCTGTGTGAAATCAGTGGATTGTACTGTCAGTTCCATGGATGTGATACTGTTCTACAGTTTTGTAAGATGTTGCTCCTGAGGCAAACTGGGTGAAGGGTACATGGATCTCTCTGTATTATTTATTAAAACTGCATGTGAATCTATAATTATCTCAAAATAAAAAGTTAAATTTTAAAAAGGAGGTAGCTAGAGAAATTCCTTAAAGTGATAATCGGGGAAAAGTACAGAATGTGAACGAATACTAAGTGGGCAGAATAACCTTGTGCATACATAGTTGTACTACTTAAGTATATATCTTCAAGGTAAATTTCTAGAGGGCTTCCCTGGTGGTGCAGTGGTTAAGAATCCACCTGCCAATGCAGGGGGCACAGGTTCGATCCCTGGTCCGGGAAGATCCCACATGCCTCAGAGCAACTAAGCCCGCGCACCACAACTACTGAAGCCCGTGCGCCTAGAACCCGTGCTCCACAGCAAGAGAAGCCACTGCAATGAGAAGCCCGAGCACCACAACGAAGAGTGGCCCCCGCTTGCCGCAACTAGAGAAGGCCCACGACAGCAACGAAGACCCAACGCAGCCAAAAAAGTAAATAAATAAAAGTGGTGAGAGTGGGCATCCTTGCCTTGTTCCTGATCTTAGAGGAAATGCTTTCAGCTTTTCACCCTGAGTATGACGTTAGCTGCAGGTTTGTCATATACGGCCTTTATTATGTTGAGGTATGTTACCACTACGCCTGCTTTCTGGAGAGTTTTGGTTATAAATGGATATTGAATTTTATTTAAAAAATTCTTCTGTATCTATTGAGATTATCATATGGTTTTTATTCTTCATTTTGTTAACGTGGTGTATCATATTGATTGATTTGTGGATACTGAAAAATCCTTGCATCCCTGGGATAAATCCAACTTGATCATGGTGTATGATCCTTTTAATGGACTGTTGGATTTGGTTTGCTAGTATTTTGTTGAGGATTTTTGCAACTATGTTCATCAGGGATATGGGCCTGTAATTTTCTTTTATTGTGATATCTTTGTCTGGTTTTGGTAGCAGGATGATGCTGGCTGGCCTCATAGAATAAGTTCAAAAGTGTTCCTTACTCTACAGTTTCCTAGAATGGTTTCAGAAGGATAGGTGTTAACTCTTCTCTAAATGTCTGGTACAACTCACCTGTGAATCCCTCTGGTCCTGGACTTTTGTTTGTTGGGAGTTTTTAAATTACTGATTCAATTTCATTACTGGTAATTCATCTATTTTCTATTTCTTCCTGGTTCAGTCTTGGCAGATTGTACATTTAGGAATTTGTCCATTTTTTCCTGGTCATCCATTTTACTGGCATACACTTGTTCACACTAATCTATTATGATCCTTTGTATTTCTGTGATGTCAGTTGTAACTTTTTTTCAGTTCTGATTTTTACTGATTTGGGCCTCTTCCTTTTTTTCTTGATGAGTCTGGCTGAAGGTTTATCAGTTTTGTTTATCTTTTTGAAGAACCAGCTTGAATTCTTAAAGCCAGTACTTTTTATATATATATATATATACACTCTATTTTTTAGGGTAGTTAGGTTCACAAAGAAACTGAGCATGAAGGTACAGAGTTTTCATATACCTCTTACCCCCAGACATGCATAGTCTCCCCTGTTATTAACACCCCCACTAGAGTGTACATTTGTTACAATGGATGAACCTATATGAACACAAAATTATCACCCAGAGTCCCTATTAGGGTTCACTCTTAATGTTGTATATTCTATGAGCTGTACAAAGGTATAATGACATGTATCCCCCATTTTAGCATCATACAGAGCCATTTCATGGCCCTAAAAATTCTGTATGTTCCACCCCATTCATCCCTCCCTCCTCCTCAATACATTTGTTTATTCTAAACAAATTTTATTATTTTTGGCCACGACACGTGTCATGCAGGATCTTAGTTCCCTGACCAGGGATCGAACCTGTGCCCCCTGCAGTGGAAGCGTGGACTCTAAACCAATGGACTGCCAGGGAAGTCCCATATTTGTTTTTATAGTATAAAAATATTCATTATTAATCTTGTCTTATTGATTCTAAAATGCATATAATTAGAAATTAGATTAAAACCCTAAATAAATGTATTTTTATATGAAAAGTCATCACAAAGAAATCCACTCATAGTATGGATTAGTTTTTTAAAATATACATATTCTAAATAATGACAATCAGTTTACTCCTTCCCACTTACATTAGTGCCACTAAGACACTCTAATATGCTATTTTTTTTATCCATATCATCAAAAAAAAGATTCACCTGTAGTCAATGTACACTATTTACTAAGCGAGTAAAACAGATTAAGGCCCTTTGAGAACATTTCAACAACCATCTTAAAGGAAGCAGAATTCATCTTATCACAATTTTCCCATTTCCTGAGACTTCTGGTTAATTGAATTTTTACTTTATACTACCTGTAACTTGTTCCTCATATTCTATGACAGTTATTCATTATATACTGATTCCATCAACAAATATTTAACAGTTGTCTATTATGTGTCAGACTCTAATAATATGCTGGCGAAAATATGGATAAGATACCCTACCCTCATGAAGCTTCTATTTTAGTGGGGAGTTATAGACAAGACTCATAATATAATGTATGGCAATATGGTAAGGTGCCTGGGATGGGGTGGACATTGACATGGGTGGTTAATTAAGGTATGGCGGCCAATGAAAACTTTAAAGAGCTGATATTTGTGCAGAGACCTGACAAAGAAGTTACCATGCAAAGACCTTAAGAAAGTAGTTTCAGGGCAGTGGGAGAGGCAAGTGTCAAGATAGCTGAGGCAGGGCTTCCCTGGTGGCCCAGTGGCTGAGAGTCCGCCTGCTGATGCAGGCGACACGGGTTCGTGCCCCGGTCCGGGAAGATCCCACATGCCGCGGAGCAGCTGGGCCCGTGAGCCACGGCCGCTGATCCTGCACGTCTGGAGCCTGTGCTCCGCAACGGGAGAGGCCACAGCAGTGAGAGGCCTGCATACCGCAAAAAAAACCACAAAAGATAGCTGAGGTAGAAACCAGCTTGGAAGCACAGTTTGGAGGTCAGTTTGCTGTGGTGTAGAGAACAAACAAAAGAAAGGTATGATATGAGGCAGAAGGAAGCTGGTAAGGACAAGATTATGAAGGAAGCCATCCAAGATAAGCAGTTTGGATTTTATTCTGATTGTCACTGAGAGCGACTGGAGAATTTTAAGGGGGGGCGTATAGTAGATTCTGATTTATGTTTTCAAAGATCACTGTTCACTACATGGAGAATGAATTGTGAGGAGTCAGGAAGGAGAGACAAAAGCAGTCCATCCAAGAGGCTTGATCCAGGTGGCCCAGACTAGAGTTGTAGTAATGGAGATGATGAATTAATGTATACAGCACGTGTTGTATGGGAAGCTGACAGGATTTGCTAATAAACTGACTTGCAGTTATAAGGGGAAAGAGCAGTGTCTAAGATAATGCCTACGATGGTCATTTACTGCAATGGAGAAGACAGAGAAGAAAGGAGGCATAGAGGAATACAGGTTCCTCGGAGGTAAGGAACTGTCTTTCCCTAGCCCTCACACACACCAGCAGGTGTGGAACTGGGAAGAAGGAGAAGTAAAATATGTGAGCATCAGATAATATCAGCACCAGCTGTCCAATCCAAAGTGCTAGAATAACAGATCTAGCCTATGCTGGGGGAGAGGGGGGAACGGGAAGAAAATATTTTGAACCAGCTAAAGTTTAAAAATGAATAGACTGTGTCTTAGAAACAAATGTGATCATATAATTGAAAGTGGCCTGAAAACTTATGAAATTGGATCAATATGTTGTTCAGGGAGATGCAACCCAATGGAAACAGGGGTGGTTAGAACACAGCTGAAAGCAGTAACAGGAAAAAAACCTCTTTTATGTTTATTCCCCAAGTTTTTCAGAATACTCAGAAAATGAAGTACGAAAAGTGACTCAAGAATGAGGAAACGATCAGTTGGATCAAAAGCTGCTAAGAAGTTTAAAAGAATGAAGACAGAGGACCGATGTCAGCATTACTGCAGTGGTTGATCACCTTGATAAAAGTCATTTTAATAAGTGGTAGAGACACAAAAGCCAAACTGGAGTGGGTAAAAAAGAATACAGGAAGTGAGGAAATAAAGGTAACAATTACAGAATATCTTTCGAGAAGGTTAGCTACAAACACATGAGAAAAAAACAAGAGCAGACTATTTTTAATCATAATGGCAGCTTAATTCCTAGCATGCTTCACAGAATTGTCACTATTATTGTTTAGCAATCCTCTGCAACCAAAATATGTATAGTTCACAAAAAAGTAATTTTCAAATAGATTTTTTTTTTTTCTTACCTTCACTGATTAAATTTAATGTGTCTTGTTTTCCATCTCCTTGTGACTGACCTGGATCCAGTGAAGTCTGAGAAAGGCTAACTTCAGCTGATAACTGGTCAAGACTTTGACAACTTTTTCTGTAAAACAAGGGTGAAATACTACTTTACCTTCTTCTCACAATAAAGAATTTCTAGAGATATTCTTTAATGGCTTTCTCCAACTTATTGAGTTTCTGGTTAATTTCTCCCCAATTTCCCCCCTAAACTGTCTTTATCATGGCAGCAATAGAATCTCCATTATTCTTTTCCCTCCACCCTCTTTGGAGGTCTGTTTAATCCACTAAAAAAGGAAAAGGGAAACAACTTGTCAAACGAATTTAATTCCTTACACCAATTTTTGATGATCAAGTTAGCTAAGAAATAGGGACTTCTGGTCATTATCAATGGTCAAAGGTGCAGAAAATCTTACATCTCTCCTAATACAGAAACAAAACTGACATAACTTAGTGATGACGGTGTATCTCCTAAGCACAGTGCCTTGATACCGTTACAAATGGTTATTACATAAAAATAATAACAAATTATTGCTATCAATTCCTGTAACTCAGAAGTTTAAAAAATGTTGGGTAGAAAAATACCTGTTTGTGTTAATACACCATCAAGATAATTAACCTCCTTCCATCATCTATTTATAACTGTGAGCTCATTTTCTAGTAAACAAATTCACTAGAAGTAAATTATAATAGATGAAAAATTCAGCTATAAATGGAAAGTTAATAAATATTTATGTTTAAATGTTAATGAATGTTTATGTGCAAATGTTTAAACCTTCCTCATATTTGTTTTGTCAACATAAAACCAACTCAAGAGATATATGCAGCTTTGGTGTTACTGACATTTCAAGTACGTGAACAAAATTCATTTTTATTTCTAAATATAAATGATCCAGGAAAGAGAATACGTTTTTCAGGTTCATTATGTACTTCCCAAGGTAGCCAAACACTATCTAATTTCCTAGAAATGTTATAGTCTATGATAATGTTATAGGAAACATATATCTATTACATAGCTATTTTCTATTCATACACATAAGATTAGACTTACAAATTTATCAGCTGTATGTATATTAAGGGGGATATATTCAACAGGCATCTATTTGTTTTCTCCTCTAAGAAATGAGGTGAAGGATGAGGTGATGGAATAGCCTTCCCAGCTTACAATGTGAGCAGCATTCTTACTTTATAACATGATTTTTTAAATGTTGAGAGTATAAAAGTTCTTAATTATAAGTTTAAGTAGCAGGAAAGTCTACTATAGGAAACTGCTGATAATTATATAACACATATATAAGCTATACAACATGTAACAATAAAATGATACCAATATTTATATAGTACTTATCAAATGCTAAGCACTGTTCTACATATATTATATACATTAACTTATTTAATCCTCACGACTACCAGCAGAGATTGGAATTATTATTATCCCCACTTTACAGCAGAAGAAACTGGGGCACAAGAGATGAGATTTGAACTTGGTAGCCTAGTTCTAATTCTATCCCCTTAACTACTATGCTATCTCCTCTCTAGTGTAAGAAGAAAAGATTTGTATTCCTATTTTATGAGAAACCCTTCTTAAAGAATAGCCTTGTTTGCTGAGATAGACCATGTAAATTATACTGTATTTAATCAAATCACTGAAAATTTCACTTGATTTCCAGTAAAATCTTATTTCTTTAGCTATAGCAGAAATTAGGAACAGAGGAATTTAATAAAGGAAGTTATAAATAAGTTTCTTTTCCAAATTATTTTTCTGTGCCTAATAGGTAGAAGACTTGCTTTTAAAAATGAAGGGCGAGGGTGCGAGGGAGGGAGACGCAAGAGGGAAGAGATATGGGAACATATGTATATGTATAACTGATTCACTTTGTTGTAAAGCAGAAACTAACAACACCATTGTAAAGCAATTATACTCCAATAAAGATGTTTAAAAAAAAAAGTAACGATGGAAATTTAAAAGAAAAAAAATGAAGGGCTTAAGATGAGTTTCTGACACTGATATTTCACTATAGGAAACTTGTTAATATTATTAAATTAAAAAAATTATGCATAGAAGTATTTACAAACAACAAAATACCCAGAAGCAAAAAAGACTCTGGTGAGTAAGGACTGAGAACTTGACAGCACACATTTACAGACTCTCAAGGACTCACCCACTGAGGGAGGAAAGCATGTGAAAGCATCCTATGATAATGGCAACACAAAATGAGCTTTCTGTGTGACCTACTGAAGTACCTTTTAGAATACTACACTTCTAAACCCAAAGTGGTTTTGGGACCATTCTACCCTTTAGTGAATAAACTCTGAGTTTACTGGCTTTATTTACTTAACCAAATGTCAATGAATATAAAAATAAAATCTGGTAGACAATGATGTTCTGATGTTCTAAAGCAAAAATAAAAATTGCAAGCCAAAACTAAGCACCTTATTCAATAGTACCATACAATATCTTCCTTGCATGAAACTATTTTCCCACCACCTGGTAGGAATCTAGTTCAGCTGCTTTCAGTAATGCCAAAGAATGGCTTTGGTTTCCTCATTTTTTACCATATTTCCAATGCGACCGGCAGGTTCATCTGATAAAAGTTTTGTTGTCATGGAGCAAACTATCTGTCTATGGGAGTTCTGTCTTTAAAAGGTCATCAGCAAGTCCTATCTTAGAATTCTAGACTCACTAAAAACACACTGCAAGATTTAAGTGTAACCCACCAGATACGTCAAACCAGTTAACTGTCTGTTCCTATTTCTCAGAGTATAATTTCTTTTTTTTTTAATGTGTTGCTGGGGGGGTGATACATTTTTAACAAATTTTATTTTGTTTATTTTTTTATAGAGCAGGTTCTTATTAGTTATCTATTTTATACATATTAGTGTGTATATGTCAATCCCAATCTCCCAGTTCATCACACCACCAGCACCAGCCCCTTTACCCCCCTTGGTGTCCATACGTTTGTTCTCTACATCTATGTCTCTGTTTCTCACAGAGTATAATTTTTTAAATGGCAAGAGCTTAATCAAAATAAGAACCCAAGATAGGAAGAGTCATGCATTATGACTATATAAAAGTTTGCAGTTTAATCTATGCCATTACATTGTTAAATATAATTTAAATTAAACTTGTAGGAATTGTATGAGCACTTGGGACATAATAAAATCCACTGCATTCAATATCTTACTATATAAGCATTTTAAAACCACTCAAATTCAGGACTTCCCTGGAGGTCCAGTGGTTAAGACTCTGTGCTTCCACTGCAGGGGGCACGGGTCTGATCCCTGGTTGGGGACTAAGGTCCCACAAGCCAGGCATTGTGGCCAAAAAAATAAAAAATAAAAAAATAAAATCACTCAAGTTTAGACTTATATATATAGAACTGGTACCAAATAAAGGCAAATTAAAAGGAAACTGAGCAACAGACCTGAATTTAATTATAAGTAAATTTTTCTACAATCTTATACTTTATATCAATGCAGATGCAATGACATGGATAATCTACATTACTTATTCGCCCATTAGACATACTGAAGTCACAGATAATTCACATCATCTGGTGGTCATTGGGCAACAGAGAGATAGAAGAAGAAACTAGCCACATGAAGAAAATAAAAACAAATAATGTGCACTGTATACACAGAGGCACATGACTGTGCGTGGAAAGAGAAATATACCATTCTTTTTATTCTTGGTTTGATTTTCATAGAAGTATGTTAAAGGAACAAACTAAGCATTTGCTATAGCAGAACATCTATAAAGTCTTAATTTACTACAAAATGGAAGGATGCAAGGGAGCTTGAAAGAGGATATATGTGAGTCAGGTCAATGCAAAACTTATTTGTAAGAGATTTCTACAGCCTCAGTGCTTTAGGGAGTCCTACTCTAAAAAGACTGGGAACACACACAAGGGAAGGAGAACCTCTAATACACCTGAAGTGATTATATCTGATGCATCAGAGTCATTAAGAAAAGTAGGCCTAAAATGATAGATCATAAAGGGCATATAAAGGCTCATAATTCTTAATAATTTTGTGAATGATAGCCAAATTGGAAGACAATGATAAATTTAGAAGACTAAAAAAAGCTTAAGTAGAAAATAGAAATATGGTGACAATGAATCTCATCTTTTGGGATGGGAATGATGGGTTAGGCAATAATCTAACAAGGCTATGTAACGGATAATCAAACAAGATTATATAACAAATATCTAACAAGCTCATGTGACCTAGACTTTACATAAAAAGATACATATTAAAACAGAACTTATTGAAGACAAAAAAGAATCAATTGCTCTATGTGTGTTTGGGAGTGTGCTTTACATATTTATTTATTGCTGAGCTTTTACAGTGAGCCTATAATGCTATAATATCAAACATGACATTCCTATGTTTGAAATAAAGGAAAAGATATAATAAAATCCATCATAACTAATCTTGCCAGGTCTAAATAATCAAGAAATAAACTGGAAATGATATTTTTAAAGTTTTATAAACAGTATATTAAATGGAAGTAAATTTAAGATCTATTGTGAAAGGGATCCTTCCATGACCAGGTGACCATAGCCAAGTTATCTGGCTCATTTTAAGAAATGTCAACAAATCCATGAAATTCATTAAATCAAACAGTGCGCTCTCTTTCTACTCAAAGCCAACTGGGCGAATAAATTTCCAGAGCCCTCAGAGAAATAACTATAGACATCCCATATTCTCAGCAGAAAATTATAATGACTCATTATAGTGCCAGTTTCTTTCTCCATATTATCAAGAGAGCTAGTACTCCTTACTAAAGAGGCTTTGGCTACCTCCTCCATAATGTACAGTCTCTCATAAACATGTGTTGGACTTATTTAAGATATTGGTCAAATGAAGAGGAATTAGTTATCAAGTCAGTTTGAGAGCTCTGGCTTATATTACAAATTTGAAGAGAGCAAAAACTGGATCCTGATGAAAAGCTATGATTTGTTTCAAACATGATTTATACAGCACTACTCTGTTCTGAAAATCTGAAGTCTCCATTTTTACATGAAAAAGTTGGTATTACGTATTTTGAACAATTGGGGATTTGCTGGTCATTTTAATTTTATCTAGGGTTTTACAAGCTCTCTAAGAAAGTAGAGCTTGGCATGTTGGGTGAGTGTATATTCTCCAAACATGAAAGATACAAGGTTATGTGAGAGTATAAACAAAAAAAGATTATATAGGCTATAAATAAATAAAGATTTACCAGTAAATGATTAGGTGCCAGGCAATTTATTATCTCATGTGACTCTTACAATTCTGTTTAAATAGGCATTACCCTCCAGTATTACATGTGCAGAAACAGAAGGTAAGATGAGGAAGTGAGACTTCCTTGGTGGCACAGTGGTTAAGAATCGCCTGCCAATGCAGGGGACACAGGTTCGAGCCCTGGAGTCTAGGTTCGAGTCCAGGAAGATCCCACATGCCACGGAGCAGCTAAGCCCGTGCACCACAACTACGGAGCCTGCGCTCTAGAGCCCGCAAGCCACAACTATGGAGCCCACGTGCCACAACTACTGAAGCCCGCACACCTAGAGCCCGTGCCCCGCAACAAGAGAAGTCACCGCAATGAGAAGCCTGCGCACCGCAACAAAGAGTAGGCCCCACTCGCCGCAACTAGAGAAAGCCCACACGCAGCAACGAAAACCCAACGCAGCCAAAAATAAATAAATAAATTTATTTTTTTTAAAAAAGAGAGAGAGGAAGTGATGTTTAGTGTTTCACAGCAAGGAAGCAGCAGAGATACTTTTAAGTCCTGACTTTAAACTATAGGTCCAGGGATCTCAGAACTACCCCCTCGTGCATACTTTTTGTTCAGGGATATCAATTTGGCGATACGGCCACGGAAAAGCAATACCAGCATCTGAGGTCAAGGTAGATTAAAGGATGATGCTGGGAAGGAAAGGGTGCCCCTTCTTAAACTAATGGAGTAACTGAGTCAAGAGGTATAAAATCTAGATCCATTCTAAACAGACAAACAGGCAGTTTCACTGCATTCTTTTCTGAGACTGCAATAACTTTTGTTGCTGCTACAATATTCTGTAAAAAAGTCACTATTACTGCATGCAAAGGTAATCTGGAAATAAATCTTCCACTTAGATGTCTTATTGGTTCCTCAAAAGGTAGCTCTATGGGCAGGCAGTGGTACATACATGTCTTTTGGCTAAAATATTTTACCTCCCACTGTCTAAAGTGACCTTGCAGGTATTGCAATAAAAAGACATAGTTATTAGTTTTTTAACTTGTCAGGATATAATATTATAATATTTTTGCAGTTAAAAAAGCTGGAGTATCTTATGTGATACATAGATAAGTCTACCAAGTATTGCTATAAATTCAGTTTTCCAATTATAAATCAGAAATACAAATAAACTAATATTCTTCCATTCATTCAATATGTCACAGAAAGATAAAATTATATACTAGCATAATAAGACATATTCCAGTTATTTACGACTTTCTTAAGGATGTAAGGGGAATTCAGTTCCAATCCATGAAAGGCCCAGTCAACACCTTGAATCATACTAAGTGTGGTGCAGGAGATGCTGAAGAGAGTTCTACCGATTCATTCTGTAAATAACTGGCTCATGTTTCCCTACTTATCTCTAACAATCAGTGAAACAAACATTAAAGCCTCTAGCATTTTTTCTTAAACAACGAAAGGTAAAATTTGAGCTCTACCTCTGATAAATGAAAAAAATCACAGAGTAAAGCAGGCAGAAATTATGTCTATGCTAAAACATTCCTTGTAGAAACAGTCTGGCTAGTAATTACTTAGTGAAAGGCACCCTATGAAGCCCAGAAAGAAGTGTGTTGTTCTACCAGTGAAATTTAAAGCAAGGGCTCTAAAAGAAAAGCGGAGAGAAAAACAGAGAGAAAAAGAGGGAGAAGAGAAGAGAGGGAAGGAGAGGAAGGAAGGTCAAAAGAAGAAAGGGAGGAAGGGAAGGGAAAGGACAGAAGGAGCTGGAGGGAGAGCAGGGAAAATAATCAGAAAATTAGCTGAAGACAAATAAAGATATTGAAAAAAATTACCATGATGGGAAATGGCTAAAAGCCAAAAGAAGGTAATACAGTTTACAAGTTCCAAAATGAAGACTACCTAAAGAAAGAGATCCTAAAATTTTGCTGCTCTCTCAACACTGGGAAACAATGAAGAAACGAAATAGTCCTGAACATTGGGACAAAGAAATAGGAGAAGGATCTTGTGGCCTATAGGTGGAGTGATTATATCTTCAATATACTCCCAAAATTAGATTTACTGAAAATGAACAAAAGTCTTTCAGAACCATCAAGAACAAGTTAATTTCTTTTTATCCTTTCATGAGATGAAATTTTATGTTTTATAACAAGCATGAAAATTAGTCCTAATGCAAACACCAAAGCTACAATTAAAAAATAGATGGCTCATAAAATACAGGCTCACAGATTTAACTGAAGGACTGCCTGAAGATTAACTAGAGGAGAAGTAGGTAGCTGGTGGATTTCTCTAATTTTTTTACTTCTCCAGGGTGCCTTGGCTTCATAACATTACCACATTCACTGCCTTAATCTAACCTTACTAAGCCACAATAGTCTTAAATCCTACTTTTGCTCTAAGCTAATAACGAATTCAGAAAGAAGAATGAGACACCAAAGTGGATAGCCATGGGTTTGGTACAACTAAGTTCGTAATTAGTTGGAAAAAAAAGTATCACACTTACTCATACCACTGTTTATTGTGTTTTCGGTAAAGCAACGTATCCAAGGCAACAGCATTGACATCCAGAGCTCCTGGGGAAGGCCACTGGTTGGTGAGGTGGGCAGTTAACTCTTGTCTTGATCTTAAATCATTATTCTTTAGCACAGTCCTGTGAATATTAAGATGGTGAGTGCTTTTGTCTTCACTGTTCTGCAATGGCACAGGAACCTAATGGTATCAACTTAGGCCCCCAAATTCACCTTTTTAAAATGGTATGTTAACAGAATGTGACCAGAACTACAGGAAGCCTAGTTGGGGCTATGACTGTTTTGTCTCCTGCAATATATGTTTTTCATTCTTTCTCTACTGGCTACAATAAATCACTACCTGTGAAATTCAGACTTCCTATCTTTTCCCCAGAGATATCATTATTATTATTATTATTATTATTATTATTATTGTGGTAGGTACGTGGGCCTCTCACTGTTGTGGCCTCTCTCGTTGTGGAGCACAGGCTCCAGACGCACAGGCTCAGTGGCCATGGCTCACGGGCACAGCCGCTCCGCGGCATGTGGGATCTTCCCAGACCGGGGCACGAACCCGCGTCCCCTGCATCGGCAGGCGGATTCTCAACCACTGCACCACCAGGGAAGCCCCAGAGATATTACTAAAGGACTAAGGGACTCAAGCTGCATTTTACATCTTAACTAAAAAACAATGGTCATATCTTAGAGTTAGAGGTGATCAGACTCCAGTTAAAATATAAAAGAGAGTAAAGAATCTCCGTGTATGATTCTCTAGCTTCAAAATTCACAATCTGTTGAAGTAATTTAACTCAGTAAACAAACAAAAACAATTAAAATGAATAAAAATAAAATACAGAAAAATATTTTTTAAAAATCCATGAGGTTCCTATAATTGTTTTTGATAAAAGGGACTACTAATAAGTCTTCACGAAAATAATTATATCAATGACAATTACATTGAACAATATAATCTACTGGAAATATTTCAACTACCGAACGAAGCCATTATAACTCATAGTTTACTTTCATTTTTGTAGAGCTGTTACTCGTCAGTAACAAGTTGCAAAAGAACTAGCTTTCTGCCAATATTTCAATTTCACAAACCAACTGTCACAAGACTAATTCAACATTTGAACTGGTAGTTCGTTTAAAAGCATAATTCTGTTTGGAAAGCTCTTATTCTACCTCTAAAATGCCTTAAAATACCACCTAGGCAACCTGCACTCTCAAACAGGAGTCCATGACTTTAGAGTTCCAAGGTCCTGACCCACCAGTTCAGAAGCAGGAAGTAACACGTGCCTGCCACTAACTTTCAGAGACCATAGTCTTGTTGTGGGTGGCAGAGAGTCAGTGGTGTGCTAGCAAGACGCTCCTACACTGGAGAAAATCAGCCTGCACAACACCTCTGGCTATTAACCATGATTTTAATGGAATAAACCCATTTTTTTATGTCTCTAGCAAGCTCCATACAAATATTTTTTATTTTATAGAATATATGTGTGCATTTAAAAATATTTGCTCCACTATGTCCATAAAGAAACATTATCTGATGTCAACACTAGATTCTCTCTTACAATGGAACACTAGAAGTGAAAAAGGCAGAAATCAGTGAGAATGTCTCCCGTCAAGATACTCCTTCAGGCTAGGTCCAACGATTTCATTTCACTAGAAAAGGAATGAAAAAAATTTTAAAGACTTCTAAGGTAATTTAACATCAGTTTTTATGAAAACAGTAAAGAGTGATTGATTAGAAAACTTCTAAGATTGACAGAATAATAGTATAAAGCAGAAATGGGGATTACTGGCCAGAGAATCTATTATAATAAACTACCATTATTTGGGGTTCTCTTACTAGATTTCTCTCTTTCACATATTCCCTCTTTAGGGTTCCCAGTGAATGTCACTGGAGAACTCAATTCCAATGTCATAACTGGCCTACAGGAAACATTCAGAGCAGAACGGAAGAAAGGCAAACGTGCATCTGAAGAAACACCATTGGTAGAACTCAATGATAAGTAAATGAACGATCTCCACTTCAGAATATATTCTTTCTGGAAAGCGAAAAGTCTTACACCACATAAAATGGAAAAAGGAACTGAAGTTTCACAGGAGTTTTTACACACTATTTGCCTGTGGAGAATTTTTGCCCTATGACAAATTAAGGTACTGCCTTTTTCTATGGGAAGTTGCCTGGTCCTTTGAAACAGGAGATAAGCAGTCTCAGTGTACTGAACAGACCTAGTTTTCATCCATGCCACATCTGTGTTCCACCGTTTCTGAGGAATGTGGACACAGTAAATTCTGGCACTTGCCTTGCTACCATGAAAAGGAAAGCCTCCTGGAGGATGCTGTGTAAGGAAGGCCCTTTCTCTCACCACTCCAGGACACTATGGGGCAGGCAAGTGAATTAAGTTAGGTTGAAAACCCCATCCCTGAATTTTGAATCTTGACCTGAGTCCATTTGGAGTGATAAACAGATGAAGCAGTTTATTTGTTCTAGCAGTGAGGTCCTGACCAAAATGTACCAGCAAAGAGATATTCCTGATGTTCCTACTTCCCAACCCTCTGAAGTAGCTCAGCCTACCTCTCCCCAGGCCTACTTTCCCAGTATCTTATCCATTCCGTGAGCTATTGATATCAATCTAATGAATTCCATTTCTGCTTTAAGAGTTGGTTGTGACTGCTTGCAATCAAAGGATCCCATTACTTACCTTAGAACAAGCAAAACGTACCAAGTTAACTTCAAGACCTACTCAACGGTAATCCAACTGATGTTAATATACAAAGAATGAGGAAATTTCTCATTTGGCCAAGGTTAAAAATAGGTTCATCTTAAATTACTCAACAATTACTGTTATTTCATAGTGCAGAATCAGGGGCAATTAAACGTGAAACTACGGGATAATTAGCATTTAACTAATTAAAACTCTAACCGATGCTAACATTACTGAGCTAATCTAAAAAATAAATCATTCCATACGAGATAGATTACTACTTGTATACTACTTGTCACTTATGTCAAGTCAATTTAACATTCTCTCATTAAGGTAATAATTCTACAGAAAAATACACTAAGGGGAAATTGTTTAATTTACTAAGAAAGTACAAATCATATATGTATTCCAGCTAATTTAGAAAACTTTCCTGTAGTATCTACCTCTAAACTGGGAGACAGTCAGCTATTTTCTCTTTAGATTCTCAGTAGGAATTATTTAGGAATTTGGCCACGTGCACACACACACACACACACACACACACACACACACACAAACATAATTCAATCTTTTCCTCCCCAGCTTTACTGAGGTATAATTGACAATTTAAAATTTATACATTTAAAGTGTACAACTTGATGATTTGATATACAGTGTGAAATAATAACCACACTCAAGCTAACTGACACATCCAACACCTCACATAGTTAACCTCTTTTTGTGTGATGAGAACACTTAAGATCTACCCTCTCAGAAAATTTCAAGTATACAATATTGTTAACTATAGTCACATTGTTATACATTAGATCTCCAGAAATTATTAACTGAAGCTTTGTACTCCTGAACCATATCTCCCCAACTTCCCTTCTCTCCAGGCCCTGGTAACAATCATTCTATTCTGTTTCTGTGAATTTGACTATTTCAGAGTCCACATGTCAGTAGGATCGTGCAGTATTTGTCTTTCTGAATCTAGTCTATTTCACTTAGCATAATGTCATCAATGTGGTCATGAATGTCAGGATTTCCTTCATTTTTAAGGCTGAATTATCATCCATTGTGCCTCTATGTGTGTGTAGAGACACAGGGTCTTTATATATATGTCCCATAATCTTCATCCATTCATCCATGGACACATGGACACTGAAGTTACCTCTACCGCTTGGCTACTGTTAATAATGCTGAAATTAACAGTGCAGATACCTCTTCAAGATTCTGAAACAGAGTAGGACCCTGAGGGGTCCTCCTGGGTACAAAAGGCTTTCCGTGTTGCCAGTTTCTTGTTTGCAGCAAAAGGCTTTGTCTCCTAGGCCTTCCCTGAGTTCCAAAGAAGAGATTCAAGCAGTTGTTAATTAGGGAAGTGAGGGAATGCAGAAACAAAGGAAAAGCAGTCAAGAAACAAGAGCTCAGTGATAAAACAGAGTCTGAATTCCTCCTCGAGGCATATACAAAACAATCTGACACATATCTTTGAGCTGTTCTATAGGAACGAAGACCCCCCACCACCACCCAGGTGGAAGATGGTGACTACAGGCTGGGCACAAGCACTGGACCCCAGACTGGCTGGAACAAGAAGGGTGATGATTAAGATTCCTGAAACACCACCCTGTTACCTCACCACTAACCAATCAGAAAAAAGTCAAGTCCCCTGCAACCCTCATCCCAAATGTTGCCTTTAAAAACGTTATGCCCTGGCCCGCTAGTAAGATGGATCTGAGACAAACCTTTGTCTCCCATCTTTTCAACACCCTTTCCGATCAATAAACCTTTCTCTGCTCCAAACTCCAACGTTTCAGTTCGTTTGGCCTCACTGTGCATGGGGCACATGAACTTGGGTTTGACAACAATCCTAATTTCCCTTCCTTTGGATAAATACTCAGAAGTGGGACTGATGGATCATACGATAGTTCTATTAATTTTTTGAGGAATCTCCATACTGTTTTCCAAAGTGGCTGCACCAATTTACATTCTCACAACATTGTCCAAGGATTCCCTTTTTTCTACATCCTTGCGAACACGTATCATCTATCTTCTTTCTGATAACAGAAATTCCCACAGGTGTGAGGTAATATCTTTGTGACTGTAATTTGCATTTCCCTGATGATTAGCGAAGTTGAACATCTTTCCATGTACTTGTTGGTCATCTGTATGTCTTCTTTGGAGAAATGTCTATTCAAGTCTTTTGCTCATTTTTTAATTGGTTTGTTTGTTCCTATTGAGTTATATATTTTGGATATTAACTCTGTAAGGGAGCAATGTTTGCCACCCCAAAATACATCTCTTTGGCATAAGAATTAATTTAGGATGATTGTTTTTAAGAAAGAGAAGACTCAGAAGTCTTTCTTCTTACCATCCCCTTAGCTACCTAAAGAATTTAGATAATGGATCTGGTTCCAGGAATAGAGCTATCACCAAAGACACCTACAAAGAATATGGGCTAGGTGTGGTAAGGGAGAGATCAGAGTCTACTCTGCATGGTCAAGCAAACATTTGTTTACCAAACATTTACTTTCTCATCTCCATGTAAATTTCAACCCTCCACTTTGAAGTCCCAAACCACTACTTCCAACATCCTACCCTCTTTTCTCTTTAGCTGAAGATGGTATTTAAGGCGAGGGTTTCAGCCAGAGCACCCTAGCTTCAAAAATGAGATCTTACATTCTTTAGAGCCCTCAATATTACATTCATTATTTTAATGAAAGACAAAAAGATGAAATTTCCGCAGTTTGGTCTCTTTCCTTCCTTTCAGAGATTAGGCTCAAGTCTACTGCTACTTACAAGCTCTTTTAAAAGTTGTAGAATCCCATTCTCTATATTTTGATAGCAGTGCTTAGTCAATTCAAAGCTATCAATATTATTCTGTTCACTCACTTGATTCTTTATCTTGTGTCTCCAAACCTGAGGGTTATCCTCTCTCCCTCAGTTTGCTCCTTTCCCACTTACTTACCTCAGAGGCTGTGCTGATGCTCAGGATGAAGTTTTACTTTCAACCTCTAGATATACATAAGGCATATAGCCTTTGGCACTTAGCACTTAATATCTGTGACTCCATGTAGTCCTAAGTAATCCCAAAGGGCCATGACATGAGGCAATTTTTAATTTTGATAAGTCAATACGTTTGAAGCCGATGGCTACAAGGCAAGTTTTGAGAGTGAGTCTAGCAAATGCCCAATACTCCTGCTGCACACCTTTGTTACTTTCCACTTATTATTTATTTCCTGATGTACTGTAATTCTCGGGATATAGTCCAGTACTATTTGTGACAGAGCACACTGAGAAAATCTTAGGCTACAATCTTCATGAAAATAAAGGATCTAATATAGCATGGCTACAGGAGAGCAAAATTTTATGCTAATGAGCATAATATTGACAATAATAGTGAGAATAATGAGACTGAGGCAGAGAGCACTGAAGTTCCAGAAAGGGAAAGCCACCAAACACCAGGTGTTGATATACTCCAGCCCTCACTCTCCTAGGAACACAGGGTAAGAGAGTTACGGGCTCCCAGCCTCTCTTGATGACCTTGAAAGAGGAACAGGAGCACCACTCAGGCACTATTTGTTTACTGTCGGTGTTGGTGGCTGCCGTCCACTCAGTGTAAACTCTATGAGGGCAGACACTTTGTTTTATTCACTCCTGAATCACCAGCACCTAGAACAGGGCCTGGCTCTTCATGGCATTCTCAGTATTTATTTGTCAAATGAATGAATAAAGGCCAGAGAAGTTACAAAAGCAATTTAGCACCAAAAGAAATAATGAGATTTACTGTTTGTGTTTTTTTTTTTTTGGCTGCACCGCACACCATGTGGGATGTTAGTTCCCTAACCATGATCAAAATTGTGCCCCCAGGCTTCCCTGGTGGCGCAGTGGTTGAGAACTCGCCTGCTGATGCAGGGGACACAGGTTCGTGCCCCAGTCCGAGAAGATCCCACATGCCGCGGAGCGGCTGAGCCTGTGAGCCAGGGCCACTGAGCTTGTGCGTCCGGAGCCTGCGCTCCGCAACGGGAGAGACCACAACAGTGAGAAGCCCGCGTACCACAAAAAAAAAAAAAAAAAAGTGCCCCCTACAGTGGAAGCACGGAGTCTTAACCATTGGACCACCAGGGAAGTCCCTACTCTTCTTCATTTAAAGTTTACCAAAATTGGAAAATGCTTATATAGCTTGTGAATATCCTAATTTCTTAATAATTTTAATATAAAAATTTCTTTGGGACTCCCCTGGTGGTCCAGTGGCTAAGAATCCACCTTCCAATGCAGGGGATGCGGGTTCAATCCCTGGCTGGGAACTAAGATCCCACATGCCTCAACTAGAGAAGCCCAAACGCTGCAACTAGAGAAGCCTGCATGCTGCAACAAAGACCCAACACAGCCAAATAAATACTTTTAAAAAATAAATCTTTGTGTTTTGTTTTTTGTTAATTTTAGACACAGTCATGGGATAAAGACTCACTTTGTATCACTTTACAATTATTTCCCTTCAAATAAAACATTTTGAAAGAAGAAGCCTAAAAAGGAGCCAGATACCCCCAAATTTTAAATTATTTATCTATGAAGTATTCTTGCCCAAAAAGTTAACCCCAAATCTAACAGTCCCTTAAATGCTTTTCAACCTTGTTTACACTTTAAAAAAAATTGAAGTATAGTTGATTTACAATAGTATACTAGTTTCAAGTATATAGCATAGTTATTTGATATTTTATGAATTATACGCCACTTAAAATTATTATAAAATATTGGCTATATTCCCTGTGCTATAAATTACATCCTTGTATCTTATTTATTTTATCCTGGTTGCACTTTAGACCTTAACTTGACAGTATCTTTTGAAAAGAAAGAAACATTAATGAGTAATTTATTTTTTTTATTCTTAAAAATTTATTTATTTTATTTATTTATTTTTGACTGTGCTGGGTCTTCGTTGCTACACGCGGGCTTTCTCTAGTTGTGGCGAGCCGGGTCTACTCTTTGTTGCGGTGCGCAGGCTTCTCATTGCGGTGGCCTCTCTTGCTGCAGAGCATGGGCTCTAGGCGCGCGGGCTCAGTGGTTGTGGCTCGCAGGCTCTAGAGTGCAGGCTCAGTAGCTGTGGCGCACGGGCTTAGTTGCTCCACGGCATGTGGGATCTTCCCGGACCAGGGCTCAAACCTGTGTCCCCTGCATTGGCAGGTGGATTCTTAACCACTGCGCTACCAGGGAAGCCCTAATGAGTAATTTAGAACCTCGAAAAACACTCAAATGCCTCCTTTTCTTTCTTTCTTTTTTTGGTTGTGCTGTGTGGCTTGTGGCATCTTAGTTCCCCGGCCAGAGACTGAACCCAGGCCCCCCCCCAGCTCAGAGTCCTAACCACTGGATCGCCAGGGAATTCCCCTCAAATGCTTCCTTTTCCCTCTCATTTTAAAATATTAGATAAACCCTGGATCCTTAGAGCAATGGCTGATTCCAGGAAAGGAAATATACAAGATGAGCCTGGGATATCTTATACCAGAAAGCAAGAAAAGTAGCAAAGACAAATGTGTCATATCAGAAGGACACAGGAATGAATATAAAGGCATTTCCATTAGTCAAAGATAGGACAATTTGAGCATCAAAAAGAAAAATAAATTAATGGGACAGAAATACCCTGAATATAGGCATTTCTGCTATAATGCAGAAACAAAACAAAAGTGTTCTGCAATTACACACTGAAATTAGCTGGCCTTATGGGGAGAACAGGGTTAGGGGCTGACAATTCAAAGTCTACTCAACCTTCCAACTACAACACTAAGAAAAACTGTGACAAACCTAATAAAACTTCAAACCCAATTTAAAATATTTGTTAAATTCCTATTAATTAAAGACATATTACAATAACTTTACAACAACAACAGCTTTAACAACAACAAAAAAGTAAAAGCCATTTGATGGAAGAGGGTGCAAGGAAGGGTCAAGGCTGCTGAGGCTGAGGCTTGCCATGGGGGCAAGGACAACTACAGAACAAGCACCTCCAAGTTCTAGCTCAACTGAGCTAGAGTAAAGCACGGTGAGAGAGTATTATGTACAGTGAGAGAGTGCCATCTGTCGGTGGCCTGCAGTATTTGCCTGTATTAGTGTATTCTGCATTTTGCTGGTGTTTGTTTGTTTGTTTAGGCTGTGCCAAGTCTTAGTTGTGGCATGCGGGATCTTTAGTTGCAGCATGCGGGCTTATTAATTGTGGCATGTGGACTCTTAGTTGCAGCATGCATGTGGGATCTAACTCCCCGACCAGGGATCGAACCTGGGCCTGCTGCATTGGGAGCATGGAGTCTTACGCACCAGGTAAGTCCCTGCTGGTGTTACTTTTTGAGAAATGTTAACCTCTAGGAAAAAATCAATTATGAATCAAGGCGATTTCTTTGCTATACTAACATCATCCCCTTACTTATGAACCTTGTATTATCTAATTCACATTATAGAAGAGATTATATATAACAAGATCATAATCTCAAAAGAGAGAAAGCAAAGCAAAATCTTCATTTCATTAGTAGCTAAGTAGGACATCAGCATCTTACTTTGAAAATTAATAATATCCTATAAGAACTGTCATGGTAACCACCAAATAGCCCTGATAGGGAAAAGTTCTTTATAGATGATTCTAGCCTTTAAGCATGGAGGGAATAACAATTAGGAAATCACCATTTTACAAATCCTAATGAATCAATTGCTCCAAGTAATGCTCATCCATGGTCAAGCCATTAGATGAAAGGCTGATGAGAACTTACACAAAGGATAAATAAGGTTGTAACCACCTAAATCCACCGTCCTATCTTAAGATCAATAAAAGTGGGACAACTGTGTGCTTCCCAGTATGAAGTACTGAGCACTACCTATAAAATATTCTTGTCATAAAGTTAAACTCAAATTTAGCCCAGCACCTCAGAGCAGTGGTTTTCAGTGCTGACTGGACATCAGAAACACCTGGGAAGCTTTTTAAACACTTGTACACTTGCCTGGGTCCCACCTTTGACAAATTAAATCAACATCTCTTGAGGTAAGGCTCAGGCAGGCATCCTCATTTTTCAAAATATATATATATATATTTTTTAGTGGTACACAGGCCTCTCACTGTTGTGGCCTCTCCCGTTGCGGAGCACAGGCTCCGGACGTGCAGGCTCAGCGGCCATGGCTCACGGGCCCAGCCGCTCCGCGGCATATGGGAGCCTCCCAGACCGGGGCACGAACCCGTGTCCCCTGCATCAGCAGGCGGATTCTCAACCACTGTGCCACCAGGGAAGCCCCAAAATATACTTTTAAAAGTATATTTTAAAGGATTCTAAATGTGCAACCAAGATTGAGAACTACTAATCCAGAGTTAAGAGGATATACTTTACAGAATAAACAGTACAAAGCAGTGATTCTCAAACTTTAATGTGTCAATTAATCCCCTGAGGATCTTATTAAATACAGATTCTGATTCAACAGGTCTGGGGAGGGGCCTGAGAATCTGCTCCCAGATGATGTAAATGTAGCCAGTCCACTTTGAGAAGAGAGGATACAGTACAGAGAATACAGCTGTCCAACACCAATTAAGAAGAGTCACATATGGAATTTAAAATTTTCTAGTAGCCACCTTAAAAAGCAGGTGAAATTAATTTTAATGATGCACTTATTTAACCCAATACATCCCAAACATTATCATTTCAATACGTAGTCAATATAAGAATTTATTAATGAGACATTTTACATTCTTTATTTCACACTGTCTGGTGTGGATTTTATACTTACAGCATATCTTAGCTCAGACTAGCCACATTTCAAGTGCTCAACAGTCACATGTGGCTAATGGCTACGTACTGGGAGGCACAGGTATGTAAGAACAAGGTAAATAAGCCACAAAGAACTAATCCAGAATGCTGGACGTTGTGCAGGAAAAGTCTGCAAATAGACAATGACGGGAAAACTGTTCTAAATTAAGAGGCTTATGAGACATAACTATATGTAAAGTATGACTTTGAATCCTGATTTGAAAAAGATCAACTACAAAAAAGTTTCTTTTAAAACAATTACAGAAATATGGTATGAAAGCACATTCCATAATAAAAACAACTGTCCCTAATTTTATCAGGTGTGATTATGAAATTATGTGAGAAAGTATCCATAGTTTTTTAGAGACGTACAATGAAGTATGTAGGAATCACAAGGCATGATTGCTTCAAAATCGTTCAGCAAAAAGCGAAAAAGAAAAAAGACAAGTAAAGCAAATGTGACAAATTCTTGGTAACTGTTTAATCTGGGTGACGGGAAATTAGGGGTTTATTCTACAATTCTTTCTTTTGTGGATACTTGAAAATTTCCTTTTTAAAAAAAAATAAATTTAGTTATTTTTGATTTATTTTTGGCTGCGTTGGGTCTTCAGCAAGCGGAGGCTACTCTTGGTTGCAGTGCATGTGCTTCTCATTGTGGTGGCTTCTCGTGTTGCAGAGCATGGGCTCTTGGTACGTGAGCTCTGTAGTTGTGGCCTGCAGGCTCTAGAGCATAGGCTCAGTAGTCGTGGTGCAGGGGCTTAGCTGCTCCGCTGCATGTGGGATTTTCCCAGACCAGGGCTCGAACCCAGGTCCCCAGAATTGGCAGGTGGATTCTTAACCACTGCGCCACCAGGGAAGTCCCTTAAAAATTTCTTAATAAAAAATTAAAAATATAATAATAGCTTCAGAATTTAAATGCTAATTATAATTTTATAAGTGTTAAATGCTAAAGAACAGAAATAACTGAACAAAACAATATTTATATGTTAATAGTGATATTGTCTTATTTATAAATTGTAATTTAGGGATGCTTCCCTTTTTCATGTACTCAATGTAATACATTTGCCAAAGAAAATGAGTCACTTCTCCATGAAATTTGTAGGGCAGTCCCAACTGTTGTACGCCCCTGGCCCAGATATAAGGACATCTGCCAGCAGTTTTAATCTAACATCATGACTAAAGGCAATTAAATACCATTCATATCAAATAAGTACCCCTTTCCTGTTGTAATATATAATTTCTTACTAATACCAAGAAAATACAATAGAAATGGTTCTACCTATCTGGTACCTGGCCTTTTTCTCTTCTGGATGCATTTTCTTGACTTTTCTGTTCGTATATGGATAATAGAGTATGTAATATATATTAGCATGATTGTAATTTCATATTTTAATAACTGTTACCTGCCAAAAATATATATGACCAGGAACTGTCATGATTTGTCCATTATTAACTGGGCTATGATGACATCACTGCATTCTCCTTTTAAAATCCATACCACTCATCCTAAAATTTGTGAATCAGGATGCCATAGCATCATTGACTTTTGGTTTGCAGGCCAACAGAGCACACCATCACTACTCACCATGAACTACACCAAATTGGCTGTTGAACTATAACAATGGCTTAGTTTTAGCAATGCATGATTCTTCACTCTACTATTTAGACTCCTCAGTTCCTTCTCTAGGGAGCCCTATAAGACATTTTATTATTCCTATTCTTCAAATCATGAATAGAAAAATTTCATCAACTAACTATAAAAGACTCCCTATTACACATTTTATTGGTATTAATCATGACAAGCATTTAGCTTTTGCATACTGTTCTGAGGCTGTCTATTCTTGAGGTCTGCAATCAGTGTTTTACAAAGAATCTTTTGTACAGTAGAACATCTATCTGAAGGTCTATCACAGATCTATAATATTATTATAAATATTAATCCAACTACCATTTAGAAACTAGATCTCAAAAGTGATACTCAGGAATAATACAATCAAGTCCAAATTCATTGTCTGGGCATGATAAGGTAAAGCATTTTAAACTCACTATTTATCTGAGTGAATTTATCAAGGAGATCTTAAGGTTTCTGTAAGCCAAAACAGGCTAATAATCTTGACTAGCTTCTTTGTCCTACCTGTATTAAACACGATACCACTTAATACTCATAATAATCCACAAGGTGAATATTATTCAGTTTTACAAATAAGGAAACAGAGGCTCCAAGATATTAATCAAGATTGAGCTCATATTAGGCAAGGACAGAGCCAGTATCTGAACACAGTCCTGATTTGCAAGAAAGCTTTGGGATCCTCCTCTACCATATCACACTGTGCACTCTACTGCCAAAACTACAAGATGTTCAGATTTTATGAGTATTCAAAGACATTATTAAAGCATACTTTAACAGTAATTCAAAAACACAGATAACCATTGAGAAATATATAAAAAGTTAAGTGACAAATTATTTAAATCACCCAGGAAAAGCTAATCCACATAATGTAGAAGCAAATACTTCATGCTTCATATTCTATTTAATGCTCCTTTTCTGACCTTTTTCTTTATACATTATACATTTTAATCTTCTCAAGGTCACTTTTATCTCCTCTGGATTAACAAAGGGAATTTCAGTGCCCAACTTTGACTGCAGGCCTTCCTAACTGTTGGTTAAAAAAAAATATCAGGAAGGAAAAAATGTCCACTCTCTCCCTACAGTTTCAAGGTGCCCAGAAATTATCTGCACCTTAAATACGATTCTGATAACAAAGTAAATCATAAGCATTCTGGAAGGCATGTATCTTACTCTTCCATTCAGTATTCTTGTAATGGTTTTTGTACAAAGGAATCTTATAAGACACCAATTTACAACCTAGCCAGAGACTGCAGCCATGGTATATGAAAATAAATCTTTAACCTCTAAACTCAATAGTCTAATTCTCATCAGTGGCCTTAATTTTTTATTTTTTGCTCTAGTAACTTAAAGAGATTAAAAATAACTGTAAGGTTTCTTTGCAAAATCAGGAAGATCAATGACACTTCTATCACAAAAGTAAGATAAAACTGTAACTTGTAGATTCTTTTTCAAGGTAAAAAGTTTGAGACTGTTTCCTTTCAATTATCAGAAGCAAAATAAATGTGATACAGTCAAATTTAATTCTTCAAATGAAAATATCTGTGATGAAATAAAAACCGATTACATAATTATTTATAAGTTAAAAGCATGTAGACAAACTACCAGTATTATTTGCAAAAGAAAAATTATTTTCTTAATCTTTTAATTGTAAAGAAATAACCAGAAATCTCTACTGTCTGCTTCATAATATTTTTCTCTATGCTTATAGTAGTGAGGGGCTACGGGAGGTATTAATCTGCCCCTCAGTGACTGATACCCCATACGACACACTCTTTAAAATATTAGAAAAAATGGGACTTCCCTGGTGGCGCAGTGGTTAAGAATCTGCCTGCCAATGCAGGGAACACAGGTTCGATCCCTGGTCCAGGAAGATCCCACATGCCGCAGAGCAACTAAGCCCGTATGCCACAACTGCTGAGCCTGTGCTCTAGAGTCCGGGTCCACAACTACTGAGCCTGTGTGCCTAGAGCCCGTGCTCTGCAACAAGGGAAGCCACCACGATGAGAAGCCCATGCACCGCAACGAAGAGTAGCCCCCACTCGCCGTAAATAGAGAAAGCCCACATGCAGCCACAAAGACCCAATGCAGCCAAAAAAACAAAATTAAATTAAAAATACGTTTAAAAAATTAGAAAAAAAGTAAGAAACAATATGCGAACATAATTCTTTTTATCAAGATACAAATTCCCAGAAAACATTAAATTTTTATGTTCCTTAATAAAACTTTTTTACTTAAAAAAATCATTTTTTATACGTTTTTAGTCTCAAAGTATCTCCTTGCAAATTACTTGTTAATTACACAAGGAACAACAGTAACTATACAGAAGAGAAAAACACCTTAACCAAATGACTAAAATTAACATCACTAATAAAAGGCCAACAGACTTCATGGACCTCTGCATGTGATATCCTGAGGACACACTGCTTACCTTGTATTCCAGCCACAAATGGATAAGCTCATTCTAATCACAAGGAAAAGCAAACAAACTCAAATTGACGGATAGTCTATAAAATTACCAGCCTGCATTCTCAGAAATATCAATCTCATGTGAGACAATCACTGAAAAACTATTCTAAGTTAAAAGTGACTAAAGAGAACGACAGCCAAATGCAAAATGTGATTCTGGATTGGATCCTGTACCAAAAAACCAAAAGCAATAAGAAACATTACTTGGACAATTGATGAAAGTGAAATATGAGTTACAGGTAAAAGAAGTATTTTACTGATTTAAATTTCTTAAAATGAGAGCCGAAGTGTGGGTATTTAAGATGTTATTGTTCTTAGGAAAAACACACTGAAGTACTAAGGGGTAAAGAGATATGATGTATGCAACCTCTCAGGTAGTTCAAAAAATAATGTTTGTATATGCAAGCAGAGGGAGAGAATTATGGAAAATGCTGAAAATTGGCGAATCTGAGAAGGGGCATGTGGGAATTATTTTGTACTATCCTTGCAACTTATCTGAAAGTTTGAAATTATTTCAAAGTAAAAAAAATTTTTAAGTCATCCTTAAGATTAAGTAAATATTAATATGAGAAGATTTTCACCATAAATAACTAATTGATAAAATTAAGTTTGACAAAATGGTATGGTTAGTGCAAGTGATTTGAACAGTGATAAGTTAAGGAGCTGTACCAGAATGTAGATCAATACACAGTTTTCTTCATCAAAAAAAGTCTTGAGGGCTTCCCTGGTGGCGCAGTGGTTGAGAGTCCGCCTGCTGATGTAGGGGACACGGGTTCGTGCCCCGGTCCGGGAAGATCCCACATTCCGCGGAGCGGCTGGGCCCGTGGGCCATGGCGGCTGAGCCTGCACGTCCGGAGCCTGTGCTCCGCAACGGGCGAGGCCACAACAGTGAGAGGCCCGCGTACCGCAAAAAAACGAAAAGTCTTGCTATGAAAAAAAGTCATCTCTACTAAACTGTGCTTAGTGACGTTCTGGCACAACCTGGTAACAAACAGTTTCTATAATGGAACTGTACTTAAATAGTACAGTGTACTTCAAATAGATGACCTTATATACCATCTTTTTGCAATCTATCAATCACTAAATAAATACTTTAAAATTATGCATATGTATTTGGAATAATACACACCAAGTTATCACCGTTAACTCTGGATAGCACAACTGAAGGTGATTTTTATTTTCTTCTCATATTTTGTAAAGTTTCTACAGTGACCATGATTACTTTTATAAGAAAAAAGTAAATTTTTTAAAAAGAGTAAGTGAAAAAGAACTAAACAGAAGGCAATCAGACTTCTTGGAACTTGAATCCTACGCCACACATGCCATTTTTCTTAACTTTACATACTGCCAAAATTTTTCCAAAAGGACTCACTTACAGCTGATCTTGAAGCTCCACAATTATATATTCTAATTGTTCCTTCTCCAATTTATGAGCCAGATCAGAATCTTCAATCCTTTGCAGTAGTATTTTATTCTGAGCGACAGATTCAGACAGCTGGTTCTCTCGAAGTCGTAAGAGTTCTTCAAGATAACCCTGGAAATACAGATCACCAAGATATAGCAAGTACAAAATTCTAATATGTATCTTGAAGACAAATGCTGAGTAGCTTAAATGTTATTCTTATCTATATTGTAATGAAACAATTTCAAAGTATCACTGAAGAAATAGAAAAAAAAGCTTCAATTGAATTAAAAATTTAATATATGTTTTCCATTATTTAAAGCTCTTCTCTAAAGTCCAGTAAAATATGTTTGTAATTTAATGTAAAACTTAGTTAAAACATTATAATTTCTAAGCTCCACAACAGTGATAAACACTCTAAATGCCTCCTAGCTTCAAAATACAGACCTAATTACAGAATGATCAATTATAAAGCTGCCTCTCTGTGATTATTGTTCAAAAACAGTTATTAACATTTTAGTATTAACAAATTAGTGGGAAGCAGTATAATGTCTAGGTTAGGCCTGCAGGCTTAGGGATTATATCGTGTCACATTCAGTTCTACTACTTATAAACTAAGTGTCCTTGGGTAAATTACTTAATCTCTCTGTGCCTTATTTTCATCATCTAAAGAAGAGGGAACAAGGGTACCTAGCTGGGAAGATCAAATGAATTAATACAGTGCTTAGAATACTAGCTGGTACCCTGTATGCAACGTATAATTCCTAGCTATTATTATTAGCAGACACCTAATAGATATGAAACTTTTTGAACAGATCCTCTCTTATCTTTTCACCCATTTATTGATTCTTTGTCCTTTTGCTCTGCTTTCTGGGAGTCTTCATTGAATTTATCCTCCAAATCCTTATAGTAAATTTTTGAACTCAGGGAATCTTATTTTTCATTTCCAATTTTTTTGTGTGTTTTCTGACTGTTCCCTTCTCATGGCATCCTATTCTTTTTACATCAGTGTGCTTTAAAATTCCTCTCAGGATATTAATTAGAATCTTTTTTTCTTAAAGTATTCTTCTATCCCATTTCTTATCCTTTTCATGTGCCATTAACAAACTGCTTTACCTATTTTGGCTTCATGATACATGTTAATAGTAACCAACACTGTTCCTGTTATTGAACTTCTTTTTCAGATTTTTTTCCTGACAATTCTCAAATATTTGTTTTTTTTCCATAATAAAATCTCAAAAACTAAAAATAAAGTTAATTTTTACAAATGAAATTTTGTAGGTATACACAGCTTAATAGAAAATATATAAATATGATTATTTATAAACATCAGTAATTAAACAATACTTAAATATCCAGCACCTAGATCAACTACCAATACTTTCAGAGCCCCTATAATGTCTTTCCCTGATCACATCCCCTGCCTCCTTTGCAAAGATAACAATACCCTGAGATTTGTGTTTATCATCCCTTCGCTTTTCCTTCTAGCATTACCACAAATGTATGTCATCTTAAACAATATATTTAGTTTGGATGGGTTTTATCTATATTCTTTTGAAACTTGCTTTTTCATCTACAGTGATGAGTCTAACTATAGTTCATTCATCACTCTCAATAGTGGATAGTATTCTGTTGCATGAATACTGCAGCTTATTTACTTACTCTATCAATGGCCATATGGATTATTTTAGATTTTTCTTAATATAAACAATATTCCTGTGAACAGTCAGTTATATGATATCTGGGACAGACATCTGAGAGTTTCTAGGAGACATGACTACGAGCAGATTTGCTGGGCCACAGGCCACACATATCTCCACATTTACTAGATAACACCAAACGGTTCATACTATGGTTTTTATATTAATCACATCCTGTATTAATTCATGTGACTTTACACTAGTATCAAAGTTATACTGAATTCCTAAACTCAGTGGAAAATATCCCTTCTTTTCCTATTCTCAAGAACAGTCAGTATAAAATAGGAATTACTGCCTTTTGAACATTTGGTATTATCTACCTCAAAAACCAAACAAGTTGGGTGATTCTGGAGAGAGGAGGTAACAGATTTTAAACTACTTGCTTAATTTTTTCAATGATTATAGGTCTATTAGTTTTGAGAAGTAGTATTTATAAAAATTCTTCATCTAAGTTTTCTAAGGTATTGACATAAAATTGCTAAAATTATTCGTTAATAATTATGGGTGGGTCTCCACTGCATTTATATTTGTGCTGCTTATTCTTTTATTTATTTATTTATTTATTTATTTATTTATTTATTTAATTTCGGCTGCATTGGGTCTTAGCTGCGGCACACGGGATCTTTTGTTGCGGCTTGTAGGCTCTTTGCTGTGGCGCGCGGACTCCAGGGTGCACAGGCTCCGTAGTTGTGGCACACAGGCTCCGGAGCATGTGGGCTCTGTAGTTGTGGTGTGCGGGCTCCAGTGCACGTGGGCTCTGTAGTTGCAGCACACAGGCTCTCTAGTTGTGGCGCACGGGTTCAGATGCCCTGCGGCATGTGGGATCTTAGTTCCCCAACCAGGGATTGAACCCGTGTCCCCTGCACTGGAAGGCGGATTCTCAACCACTGGACCACCAGGGAAGTCCCTGTCTACTCTCTTTTAATTCTTAAAATTGTCTATCTGTGCCTTAACTCTTTTAAATTTAATTATGGTTGAGATTTGTATATTTCATTAGTTTGTACAGATAATCAGCTTTTGGTTTTATTAATTCTGTATCTCTATTTCATTAATACCTACTCTTATTTTTCTTATTTTGAACTGGTTTGTTTTTTTTACTTTTTGGATGCTTAGCTCTTTAATTTTCATTCTTTCTTTTCTAAGATAAGTAATTCTCCAAGCATTGAACAAGTTGCAACTTAGTACTAAGAGTATACATTGTTTTCATTCCTGTTCATTTCTAAGTATTTCCACATTTCTTTTTTGACCCCAAATTTAGAAGACTTTATTTTTTTTAAATCCCCATTGGTGTACTTCAGGGGGTGGTAAATTTTTCTATTGAATCTAACTTTATTGCATTGTGATCACTATTATATCATTTCTTTGGTATTTATGGGCATTTGTTTTGTGATCTAGCATAGTCCATAAAAATTGAATAGTTGTCCCTTGTGTGCTTGAAAAGAATGTGTGTTCCAATTGTTAGCATTTAACATATTTTAGATTGAGCTTACTAGCTGTGTTGTTCAAGTTCATTACATCCTTACCAATTTTTTGTCTGTTTAATCTGTAATTATTAGGATGTTAAAATTGTCTACTATAATTATGGATTTATCCATTTCTCATGGATATTTTAATAATTTCTATTTCATATTTTTCATGGCTACATTGTTAAATGCATGTAAGTTCAGCACTGTTATACAACATTCCTGGTGAATTGTTCTTTTTTAAAAAGGCAATTCTTTCTTTAGTCTTAATAATGCTTTTTTTTTTTTTTTTTTTTTGGTGGTATGTGGGCCTCTCCCATTGCGGAGCACAGGCTCCGGATGAGCAGGCTCAGAGGCCATGGCTCACGGGCCCAGCCGCTCCGCGGCATGAGGGATCTTCCCGGACCGGGGCACGAACCTGTGTCCCCTGCATCGGCAGGCGGATTCTCAACCACTGCGCCACCAGGGAAGCCCTTAATAAGGCTTTTTGCCTTAATGTCTATCTTGAATGATACTGATATAGAATTATTTTGGTTAGTATTTGCCTATTCTATTTTTATACTCCTAGTTTCAACTTTTTTGTCACTATTTTACGTATGCCTCTTACAGACAGTATATAACTAAAATTAATGATTTAAAACATAAATTTAAGAGTTTGTCTTTTTTTCTCTTAATTTTAAAATTATTATTATTATTTTTTGGCCTCACCATGAGGCTTGTGGATCTTAGTTCCCTAACCAGGGGTTGAACCCAGGCCCTCAGCAGTGAGAGCACAGAGTCCTAACCACTGGACCACCAGGGAATTCCCAAGAGTTTGTCTTAACTGGCAAGTTTACACCATTTACTTTTATGGTGATGTTGACTCTTTTGGTTACATTGAGATTTATTTCTACCACTTTATTTTGTTTTCTTTATACCATCCTTATTTTTTCTCATTTGCTCTTTGCTATTGTGTTAATCAATTTTCCTTATTTCTTTTCTTTCTTATTATTAGTTTAAAAGCTAAATATTCTATTTCTTTTAACTGCAACTTTGGAAACAGGCATACACATTAAAAAATGTGTCTATACTCCTTTGCTGTAATACAAAGACCTGAAAAGGCTTTAGCTTCAATCACCCCCTCTCACTCTTCACTCTTTCTGATACTATTAGATAGTGTTTTAGTTCCATTTTACTTCCCAGGGTAGGCTGAAGCCAGAACTAATTGTTAAGTTTCAGATATTTTGTAATTCAGCTGTTAAAACACTGCTATTATAAAAAATTAAATTTTATAAACTTACCATTAAGTAAACTATTTTTAAAAACAAGAGAATAACTACTCAGAATCTATCATTTCCCAAGTGTTTTATTATATTTTACTATTACTATCTGTGCTGTTCAAGTCATTTATATTTACTGTGTCTGCCTGGTAGAAAAACTATATAATGGTGTGCTACTGTGCCTCTCTTCCTGATTCTACATTCAGTGACATCAAATTGGTAGTTTTAAGTTGGCCGTGATGGGAGTATTTATCCCAGAGAAATCAGCAAATGCTACAAATCAGGGCTTATCTAATTCCTCTGCAATGCCAGTTGTTAATCATATCCCAGAATAACACTGCCACCCCATAATGGTCACTAATATTGCTGTTGCTGTTTCATGTAGTCAAGGTTTATTTGCCAATTTCTGTGCTTACTCTGCCATTTTGCATCGCATCCTGCCTTCTAGGTTCAGTTTCCAACTTGAATGATAGTGGGCCTAGATTTGCTGCTCCCCTATTGGTATTAAAACACAACTACCTAGGTTAAGGGAATGGCCCCTCACCCCCACCCCAGAAGCCTGCAGTGACTTTAACTCATGACTTATTCCAGGCCCTTCTTTGTTTACAGTCCTTAGTGAGGCCCTTCTTTGTTTACAGTCCTTAGTGAGCTCCTATTTTTTTAGGCCCTTCTTTGTTTACAGTCCTTAGTGAGCTCCTATTCTTTGAGAGAGCAGCTCTCTATGAAACTGTTTCAAAATTTTATTCTACTTGGCATTTTCAGATTTTTGCAATGTAAAGGCTTTCAGTTATCTTAGTGTGACTTCTGGCTGGTAGCTGGTACCAGAATTCTCCTTTAACAGGGTATTAAAGTTTTCTTTATATTCCTAACTAGCAGCTGTTTGTCTACAGGAAATCTCTTCATATTTGTAAATTTCCTTTGTAACAATTTTCCTCAGTGTATTTTTTAATGTTCTAATAATTCTATGGATAATTCCATTGGGCTTTTCCTACATAGGTCATCTATGAATAATGATAATTTGAAAGGAAGGGTAGGAAGGAAAATAAATAATACAGTGAAAAAAAAGAGGTTACAACTCAAGATGATAGAGTTTATATTCCATTCTGTTATGTACCCCACTTGGCCTACTACAGCGCTTAACACACAAGAGATGCTAAAATACCTGATTTTTAAAAAAAGAGTGAGACACATATATGGAATTTCTTAGGCAGTCACTGCATTTTCACAAACCAAATAATCCTTTATAAAATTAAGCATAGAAACTAATACCTCAAACAAATGAAACTGCATACAGAAGAATAAATGGCTTATTATATATATTAAAACATAAAATTATTTAAGAAACAAAAGCCTCTCCTAAAACTGGCACTGATTTTTAATTAAAAGGAGGAAAATCCAAGAACAGAAAGGGAGTAGCAATAGGTAAACACTTCTATACAGCTAAAAGATCTTTTGGTAGTGACAGTCTAAAGGTAGTAACTAGAACCAAATTAAATGACTTTTGACAAGCGATAAATACCTTCTGTTCCAGCGTTAGTTGATACTTTTGTTTAACTCTCTTACACTTGTTGAACCAACTATTCTCATCCATGATGAAAGGAGGCCCGACAGTCTCTGGAGTGCTGCTTTCACTACCACTGCTTCCCAAAGTCCTCAGCTCTTCCTCATCACTGCTGATACTGTCAGAACTGAGAAGATTAAATTTTTTTAAAGAAATAAAATTCATAATATGTTCCACTTTGATTTTTTAGAAATACTTCTGTATTTGCAAGCTACTGGTGAGCAAGCTCCAAAATATTCATCACTAACTATACAATAATAATGATATTATCATCAAGCCTAGAGATGCTACAGAAGTTCAAGTGACATTTACAGATCTAAGGCATTAACACAGAAACTGTGAGAATGTCCTGAGGAGAGAGAAAACACTTCTAAAGAAGAGAACCAGAAACTCCACATGTGCTGAGAAGACCTGTCTAGCTGGGTTCTTTTTACTGTGCCATGTAGATCAAAAGAATGAAACTAGAAACCTATCTTATACCATATACAAAAATAAATTCTAAATTGATTAAAGACTTGAATGTAAGAACTGAAACTGTAAAAATCCTAGGAGAAAACATAGGGGGTAAGCCTTTGACATCAATCTTGACAATTATTTTTGGATTTGACACCAAAAAAAAAAAAAAAAGCAGGGCTTCCCTGGTGGCGCAGTGGTTGAGAGTTCGCCTGCCGATGCAGGGGACACGGGTTCGTGCCCTGGTCCAGGAAGATCCCTCATGCCGTGGAGGGGCTGGGCCTGTGAGCCAAGGCCGCTGAGCCTGCACGTCCGGAGCCTGTGCTCCGTAACGGGAGAGGCCACAACAGTGAGAAGCCCATGTACCACACACACACAAAAAAAGCAAAAGCAAGATAAAGAAGTGGGGCTATATCAAACTAAAAGCCTTCTGCATAGCAAAGGAAACCAGCAACAAAATGAAAAGGCAACCTACTGAATGGGAGGAAATATCTGCCAATCATATACTGATAACGAGTTAATATCCAAGATATATAGAGAACTCAAAACAACTCAACAGCCAAAACACAAATGTGACTGAAAACTAATCAGAGGAATAGAATAGACATTTTTCCAAAAAAGACATACTAATGGCCAACAGGTACATAAATAGGTGCTCAACATCATTTATCACCAGGGAAATGCAAATCAAAATCACAAGATATCACCTCACATCTGTCATAATGTCTACCATCTTAAAAAAAAAAAAGAATGACTATCATCAAAAAGATAAGTGTTGATGAGGATGTGGAGAAAAGGGAATCCTTGTGCACTGCTGTGGGAGTGTCAATTAATAGAGTCATTATGGAAAAGAGTATGGAGTTTCCTCAAAATATTGAAAATAGAACTACCATATGATCCAGCAATCCCACTTCCAGGAATGTATCAAAAGGAAATGAAAACAGAATCTTGAAGAGATATCTGTACTCCCATGTTTACTGCAGCACAAGTAATCAAGATATGGACACGAGCTAAGTGTCCATCAATAAATGAATGGATAAAGATGTGGTGTATACATATACACAGTGGAATACCGTTCAGCCATGAGAGGTTAAGAAATCTTGCCATTTGCAACCTGAGACCATTATGCTAAGTGAGATAAGCCAGACACAGAAAGACAAATACTGGAGGTATCACTTATATGTAGAATCTTAAAAAAAAAAAAAAGTCAAACTCATAGAAATAGAGAGTAGAAAATGGTTCCCAGGGGCGAGGAGGAGGAAGAGGGAGAGGTTGGTAAAAGGGTACAAACTTTCAGCTGTAAGATTAAAAAAGTCTGAGTATCTAGTGTAAAACCTGGTGATTATAGTTGATAACACTGTACTGTATAACTGAAATTTGTTAAGAGAGTAGAACTTAAATGTTCTCACACACACACAAAAAGATAAATATGTGAGGTGATGGATATGTTAATTAACAACATGGGGGAAATCCTTCCACAATGTATACATTATCAAAATACAGTATCAAATCACCACAATGTACACTTTAAATATCTTAGAATTTTACTTGTTAATGATAACTCAATAAAGCTGATTTTACAAAAGAGTAAGAAAAGATCATCACAAACCCAGAGAAGGTAGAAGAAAGAAAATAATATAGATAAAAACAGAAATTAATGAGCTAGATGGCAAAGGTACAACACAGGATCAACAAAGAAAAATAAACACTTAATGACTAACAAAATTGAAAAAGCTTTGGCAAAGATGATTTTTAAAAGACAAAAAAATAAAAGTTACGATAACAAAAAGCAAAAGGTAATATAACTAGAGATGAAAAGAGATTTAAAAGATATTAAAAGAAATTCTCTGAACATCACAATATAAAATTCTGAAAATTTTAACAAAATATAATTTACCAAAACTGAATCAATAATAGAAACTGGAAAGATCATAAATAAATCAGTAAGTTTTAAAAACATCCAAGAGGGACTTCCCTGGTGGCACAGTGGTTAGAAATCTGCCTGCCAGTGCAGGGGACATGGATTCCATCCCTGTTCTGGGAAGATCCCGCACGCTGTGGAGCAACTAAGCCCATGCACCACAACTACTGAGTCTGTGCTCTAGAGCCCACGAGCCACAATCACTGAGCCCGTGTGCCACAACAACTGAAGCCCACACACCTAGAGCCCATGCTCCACAACAAGAGAAGCCACCGCAATGAGAAGACCGCACACCTCAACAAAGAGTAGCCCCCGCTCACCACAACTAGAGAACGCCTGCGTGCAGGAACAAAGGCCCAACGCAGCCAAAAGTAAAAATAAATAAATAAATAAATATTTATATTTATGGAAACAAAGAAAACAGCAGTGAATTTTTAAAAAAATTTAAAAACAAAAAATAAATAAAAACATCCAAGAGTAGAAAGGGAGAACTGATAACAAGGAGTTCCTTATAAGGACAAGGAAGAAAATAAATACTAACTACGGTGGTCCAAGGAACTATATAAACACTTCACATACATCACCTCATTAATCCTCATGATATCCCCATGAGGCATTGCTGTACTATTTAACAGGTTCATTCAGCAAATGAAGAAAATGAGAATAAGAGATGATAAGCAGATGCCTGAGGTCACACCAGTAAGGGGAACTATTCACTATTTTAGGCAGAACATTCAGTGGAGGTTTCATTACTAAGGTAGTATTAAGCCGAGTTTTAGAGAAGATGAGCGAACTAGCCATGCAAATATCTGAGAGAGACTGTGCTCCTGGTAGAGAGGACAGAAGGATGCACAGGTGTGCCCACTGTGCTCAGGGGATAACAAGATGACCAGTGTTACTGAAGCACAGTGAGTAACAGGGCAGGGAGTAAGGCATGAGGTCAGAGGGGCACTGGAGGCCAGATCAACTAAGGAATTTGTTTTCACTTCGGGTCAGAAGGAAAGAAACAACTGGAAAGTTGTGAGCAGAGGAATGAAGGGATTTGACTTATTTCACAAGGATCACTCTGGCTGCTCTATGGAGAAATAAACCACAGGAGTCAGTGGTGGAGCAGGAAGACTCTTGCAAATCTCCAGGTTTAAATTTAGGAGATGATGGTGGTGCAAAAATATTTGCTGATGGATCATATGTGGATTATGGAAGACAGACTTCAACAATGACTCCAAAGTTTTTGAGCATAAACAACTGGAATTCTAGAACTACCATTCTTGGAACGGCAAAGACTAAAGGAAGGAAAGTTTTTCTGTGTGAGGGGGTGTGGTGTGGTGGGATTAGGAGTTCATTATTGTACATGTTAGATCTGAGGTGCTTATTACACACCCAAGTGGAGGTGTCAACTTGGCAGCTGGATGTATGAGTTCAGAGTTTAGAGCAGTGTTCTAGGTGGAAGTATATATTGGGGAAAGAGCAGCATATAGATAGTATTTAAAGCCATGAAACCGGATGAAACTACTTAGTATAGACAGAGAAGATGATTCAGGACTGATCTCTGAAACAGTCCAACATTTAGAGGTTGGGGAAATGAGGAGAAAGCAGTGAAGGGGAGTAAGAAGGAGCAAAAAGGAGGAAAAGCAGAAGTGCTGACAAGAGCAGTTGTGTATCAAACACTGCTCCAAGGTCAAGTAAGGTGAGGAAACTAACCCCTGGATTTGGCAACAAGGCTATTACTGGTGACTCCGAAAAGAGCAGTTTCAGTGGTAGGTATTAAAGCTCATTTGAATAGTTCAAGACAGAATGGAGGCAAAAAAAAAAAAATAGAGAGGGATGGTTTTGTAATAAAGGAAGGGGTACTAAGAAATAGCTAGAAGTGAATGTGGGGTTAGGAAAGTTTCTCTGTTTCATTTTTAATATGGGGAAAAAACCAACATGCTTATATGCTGTGCTGTGTGGGAAGATCTAGTAAAGGAAAAATTAAGGGAAAGGGACAACTGCTGGAGCTAAGACCTTAAAAAGAAAAGACAGGATGGGATGCAGTACACAGGCCAAAAGACTGGCCTTTGGTAGCAAATGATTAGTTTCTCCCTACTAAGAGGAGGAAAAGGCAGAGTACAGTGGTCCCTCAGTACTCATGAAGGACTGGTTCCAGGAGCCACCCCAGATATCAAAGTCCATGGATGCTCAAGTCCCTTATATGTACAAGTCCCACATACATTTGATCCACAGCTAGTTGATTCATGGATGTGAAACCTGCAGATATGCACAGCCAACTGCACATGGAATGCTATGTTTAGGAAGGGCAATTTAACAGCATGCTTGATCGTTTACGGTCTCTTTAACTCAGCAATTTTGTTTGCAGAAATTTACCTCTTTAGGAAATAATCATTCTAAGTATAAAGACAGCTATTAGAATGTTATATTTTAAAGTGAAAAATTGAAGGCATCATAAAAGACCAATAATCATTGGCTACTACTAGACTTTTTTGGCCTAAAATCCATTCAAGAAAAAAATGTTTAAAGTTACACCAAGCAGTAACTCAGAAAAAACTTAACTTTTCTCACTGGTACACAACCTAAAACTTAATTAAACCAATTTTAAATATGAAATATATTTTAGGATGTTTTCTATTAACATATTTCATATATTTAGCTTCAGAAGGATAAAACTCTATTTCAAAAGACTAATAGCTAATAAATATTTTTTAAAGTTCAACTTCACCAGCAATCAAATAAATGCAAACCAAAACAACAACAGGATACCATTTTTTACTTACAGAATTAGCCACACCTTTAAGTTGGAAATTGTGGAGGCAGGCACTGTCACATATTGTTGACAGGATCTAAATTAGTATGGCCTCTCTGGACATGCTCTCCTGACAGCATGTTTCAAAAGTTTCAATGATATATATACTAGAAATTCTACTTCCAGGATTTTTTTTTAAAATTTATTTTTGGCTGTGCTGGGTCTTCGTTGCTGCACGTGGGCTTTCTCTAGTTGCAGCAAGCGGGGGCTACTCTTCGTTGAAGTGTGAGGGCTTCTCACTGCAGTGGCTTCTATTGTTGCGGAGCACGGGCTCTAGGTGCGCGGGCTTCAGTAGTTGTGGCATGCGGGCTCAGCTGTTGTGGCTCGCAGGCTCTAGAGCGCAGGCTCAGTAGTTGTGGTGCACAGGCTTAGTTATTCTGCGGCATGTGGGATCTTCCCGGACCAGGGCCCAAACCCGTGTCCCCTGGATTGGCAGGCAGATTTTTAACCACTGTGCCACCAGGGAAGCCCCTACTTCCAGGATTTTAACTTAAAGAAATAATGATGGTTCTGCATAAAAAGATGTAGTGACAAGGATATTAACTGCAATACTATATACGATGGAGCTAAATGCACTCCAAAAGTCCAACAATAACTGGGTTAACATACTATACAAACAATGAATTCTATTCATTTTAGGAAATGATGCTATAGAAGGTTAAAGACATGCAACAATGTTCATTAAACAGTATTAAGGGAAACAGTTACATGTATATTATGCTCCCATTTTAATTAAAAAATATTCCTATGTACAGAAAAGGATGAAAGCTATCCATCAAAATGTTAATGCTTCTAGCAGCTGCTCCTTAAATGTAAGATGAGTGACTTAAGCTTTCTTCTACTTTCTACCTTTCTGTATTTTCCAATTATTCTACAATAAATACTTATTTTCCAAATAAGTTAAAAGCAGTAATTTGGGGAGGGACAGACTCTTATGGTTTCTTAAATGAGGCATCAAATATAATTTTTAAAAATTGTGTCTAATTACAGGTACATTTGGGTGGAAATAATTCAATTTTTAAAATATTGGCTCTTTATGACTATTAGGATAGTTTAAATCTTTCTAAAAAGAAAAACTCCATGGTCTGTAATGCTAATTGGGTTATGACTAGGTTGAATTGGTATTTCCTTTCTTGTTTTAGTATTCTTTTTATAACAAGATGGTAGGAATCCTTTACTTTACAAAGAAGAGGAAGCTATACATATATGTTTGGATTAGTGCATCAAAGGAAGAGGAAATTGCACAAAAAAATCAGACAAAAGTGGCTAAGCAGCTAGGGACACAGCATATAGATCATTAAACTCATTCTGAGGGCACCAGATGAGAAGGCTTCATTATCGTATCTTTTTAAAAGCATTGTAATAATTACTACAGTCTCTTAGGTAAGAAAAGAGAAAAATCTGTATTTATATTTTTCTTCATATTTTAATTTAAATTATTTCCTAAATCACTAAAAATAGGCTTTCTAACTGCATTCTGATGACCAAACTCCTATATCCAACTGTCATCTTGCTCTTTAATTTCACACTTGAGGCCCACTCTGCACAAACTAGCTGTGTGACTATGGACAAGGTATTTAACCTCTCTGTGTTTCAGTTTTCTCATTTAAAAATAAGGACAGTGATGCTTACCTCACTGGCTTTTGAGGAGATTAATGAGTTAAGAGAAGTAAAGGACTTAGAACAACGCTTGCTATATAATAAACACGCAATAAATGTTATTGACATTTTTACTAGTATTGCTTTGAACTATCTGTTATCTTCACAAAATGTCCTATAATCCAAACATATCCCAAAACAGTACAATTTTATACCTGTTGAAAACATCTTCTTGGTGTATTTCTTTTCTAGATCTAACGTAACAGACTTATCCCTTTTCCCAAGGGATCTACTTATTTACGTTAGAAATCTTTGTACCATAATACTCTATTCCTCCTTCTCTTTCATCACCTAAAATATCTTCACACTCCTAGCTCTGAAATCATAGTGACTTCTCTTATTACATGGTGATTATCTTGGATACAGGGATTGCATTCCTTTTTAGAAGTTCACAAAGTTCCTATACTCTTGACATGTATGTACCCCTAGGAAAGTTTCTTTAGGCACTCAATAAATGTATCTTGAGTGTGTGTGTATGTTTGTGTCTACATATATATATTACATATATACATATATTACTCACTCTATCTCCCTTACAGCTTTGGTCTGATCATAACATTTTAGAAGTATATAAAGAGAGGGGAGCGGTGTCAAGATGGCAGGCTAGGAGGACGCAGAATTCGCATCTCCTGCACAACTAGGGCACCTACCCAGCACCGGTGGGGGACCACAGACACCTAAGGGGATGGGAGGAACCTCCAGAGACCAAGTAGGACATGGGGCCTGGGGGGAAGGGACGGGGGAGGAGAAGTGGAGGCAGGACAGGACTGGCGGCCCTGAGGAGCGGCTGGGGGAGGGGAGGAGTTCCTACACCCAGTGGGACCCATCCATGAGATGGGGGAGACCCTGGGGGAGAGGGTGGGAGAGGGGCGTGAAGGAATGGAAGGGAATGGGGCCAGGCTTTCCCTGTCCACTTAGGCACCAGGGAGCCTCCTGGGCTCCCAGGCCTAATCCTCTGCCCTCGGAGCCTCCCTCCTGCCCTCAGAACCCAAGCCCCGCCCCTACACCCCCACTCAGGGCCTTACCTCTACGCTTGGAGACCCCTCGGAGACCCCCTCCAATGTGCTGGGTCTAAACCCCACCCACATGCCCTCACCCAGGACCTTACCTCCAAACCCCAGAACCCCACATGCCAGAGGCCCTTCTCTGGACGTGCTAGCTCTCCCCTTCTGCGCAGGATCTAAGCAGAGGCCCCCCGCTACACTTGAACGTTGCCCGCCTAGGCCCCGCCCACAAGACCTTTTCCAGCTGGTGTGGGTCTTGAGCCTAGGTCCTGCCCCACGTTGAAACGTCACCCCCCACCTAGGCCCTGCCCCACCCTAAACCCCACCCTTGCCTATGTTCCAAACCCCACCTAAACTCTGCCCCACTTAGTCAAGGCTTTTTTTTTTCTTTTTTCTTCTTTTAGGTTGGGGTTCTATTTTACCCTGTTTTTGATTCATGTACACTTTTATTTTTTCTAATAAATCTTTTATTTTTCTAACTTTATTGTATTCTTTATACTTTGTATTGTTCTGCTCCTTTTGGCTTGTTCCCCCCCCTTTTAAAAAATTTATTTATTTATTTGTTTATTTTTTTTTCTGTTGTGGTTTTGTTTTACCTTGTTGAAGTTGTTTCACTTATATTTTTATTTTTCCTAATATATTTTTTATCTTTCTAATTTTATTTTATTTTTTATTCTTTGTTATTGTACTGCTTGCTTTTTTTTTTTTTTTTTTTTTTTTTTTTGCCACACCATGCAACTTGCAGAATCTTGGTTCCCAGGCTGGGGGTTGGCCCGAGCTCGCTGGACTAACAGAGAACCTCAGACCCCAGGGAATATTAATTGGCGTGAGGCCTCCCAGAGGTCCTCATCTCAGGACCAAGACCTGGCTCTACCCAACTGCATGCAAACTCCAGTGCTGGATGCCTCAAGCCAAACAACCAGTAAGACAGGAATACAGCCCCAACCATCAAAAAAAACACAACTGAAATGACAAAATAATATGTTACAGATGAAGAAGCAAGGTAAAAACATAAAATATCAAATAAATGAAGACAAAACAGGCAAGCTACCTGAAAAAGAATTCAGAGTAATGATAGTAAAGATGATCCAAAATCTCAGAAACAGAATGGAGAAAATATAATAAACGTTTAACAAAGATCTACAAGAACTAAAGAGCAAACAAACAGTGATGAACAACACAATAACTGAAATGTAAAATACTCTAGAAGGAATCAATAGCAGAGTAAGTGAGGCAAAAGAACAGTAAGTGAGCTGGAAGATAAACTGGTGGAAATAACTGGTGGGGAGTAGAATAAAGAAAAAAGAATGAAAAGAATTGAGGACACTCTCAGAGACCTATGGGATAACATTAAACACACCAACATTTGAATTATAGGGGTCCCAGAAGAAGAAGAGAAAAAGAAAGGGACTGGGAAAATATTTGAAGAGATTATAGTAAAAAAACTTCCCTAACATGGGAAAGGAAATAGTCAATCAAGTCCAGGAAACGCAGAGAGTCCCGTAGAGGATAAACCTAAAGAGAAACATGCCGAGACACATATTAATCAAACTATCAAAAATTAAATACAAACAAAAAATATTAAAAGCAGCAAGGGAAAAGCAACAAATAACATACAAGGGAATCCCCATAAGGTTAACAGCTGATCTTTCAGCAGAAACTCTGCAAGCCAGAAGGGAGTGGCAGGACATATTTAAAGTGATGAAAGGGAAGAAACTACAACCAAGATTACTCTACCCAGCAAGGATCTCACTCACATTGATGGAGAAATCAAAAGCTTTACAGACAAACAAAAGCTATGAGAATTCGGCACCACCAAACCAGCTTTACAAAAAATGCTAAAGGAACTTCTCTAAGAGGGAAACACAAGAGAAGAAAAGACCCACAAAAACAAACCCAAATCAGTCATGAAAATGGTAATAGGAACATACATATCGATAATCACCTTGAATGTAAATGGATTAAATGCTCCAACCAAAAGACACAGACTGGCTGAATGGATACAAAACCAAAACCTTTATATATGCTGTCTACAAGAAACCCACTTCAGACCTAGGGACACATACAGGCTGAAAGTGAGGGGATGGAAAAAGATATTCCATGCAAGTGGAAATCATAAGAAAGCTGGAGTCGCAATACACATATCTGATAAAATAGACTCTAAATTAAAGACTGTTACAAGAGATGAAGAAGGACACTACATAATGATCAAGGGATCAATCCAAGAAGAAAACGTAACAATTATAAATATTTATGCACCCAACAAAGGAGCACCTCAAAATACATAAGGCAAATGCTAACAGCCATAAAAGGAGAAATTGACAGTAACACAATAATACTGGGGGACTTTAACACCCCACTTACAGCAACAGATCATCCAGACAGAAAATCAATAAGGAAACACAAGCTTTAACTGACACAATAGACCAGACAGACTTAATTGATATTTTTAGGACATTACACTTGAAAGCGGAAAAATACACTTCTTCTCAAGTGCACACGAATTTTCTCCAGAATAGACCACATCTTGGGTCAAAAATCAAGTCTTGGAAAATTTAAGAAAATTGAAATCGTATCAAGCATCTTTTCCGACCACGACACTATGAGATTAGAAATCAATTACAGGAAAAAAACTGTAAAAACCACAAATACATGGAGGCTAAACAGCACGCTGCTAAATAGCCAAGAGATCATTGAAGAAATCAAAGAAGAAATAAAAAAATACCTAGAAACAAATGACAATGAAAACACAACAATCCAAAATCCTATGGTATGCAGAAAAAGCAGTTCTAAGAAGGAAGTTCAGAGCAATTCAAGCTCAACTCAAGACACAAGAAAAATCTCAAATAAACAATCTAAGCTTACACCTACAGCAATTAGAGAAAGAAGAACAAAGAAAACCCAAAGTTAGTAGAAGGAAAGAAATCATAAAGAGAGACTTCACTGGTGGCACAGTGGTTAAGAATCTGCCTGCCAATGCAGGGCACACGGGTTCAAGCTCTGGTCTGGGAAGATGCCACATGGTGCGGAGCAACTAAGCCTGTGTGCCACAACTACTGAGCCTGCACTCTAGAGCACGCAAGCCACAACTACTGAAGCCTGCGTGTCACAACTTGAAGCCCGTGCGCCTAGAGCCCATGCTCCGCAACAAGAGAAGCCACCACAATGAGAGGCCCACACACTGCAATGAAGAGTAGCCCCCGCTCGCTGCAACTAGAGAAAGCCTGCGCACAGCAACAAAGACCCAATGCAGCCAAAAATAAATAATAAGTAAATAAAAATTTTTTTAAAAATTCAACACCCATTTATGATAAAAGCTCTCCAGAAAGTGGGCATAGAGGGAACCTACCTCAACCTAATAAAAGCCATATATCACAAACCCACTGCGAACATCATTCTCAATGGTGAAAAACTGAAAGCATTTCCTCTAAGATCAGGAACAAGACAAGGATGTCCACTCTCGCCACTATTATTCAACATAGTATTGGAAGCCCTAGCCACAGCAGTCAGAGAAGAAAAAGAAATAAAAGGAATACAAATTGGAAAAGAAGAAGTAAAACTGTCACTGTTTGCTGATGATATGACACTATACATAGAAAATCCTAAAGATGCCACCAGAAAACTACTACAACTAATCAATGAATTTGGTAGGGTTGCAGGATACAAAATTAATGCACAGAAATCTCTTGCATTCCTATACAGTAACAATGAAAGATCAGAAAGAGAAATTAAGGAAACAATCCCATTTACCATTGCAACAAAAAGAATAAAATACCTAGGAATAAAACTACCTAAGGAGGAAAAAGACCTGTAATCAGAAAAGTATAAAACACTGATAAAAGAAATCAAAGATAACATAAACAGATGGAGAGATATACCATGCTCCTGGATTGGAAGAATCAATATTGTGAAAATGGCTGTACTACATCCAAAGCAATCTACAGGTTCAATGCAATCCCTATCAAATTACCAATGGCATTTTTCACAGAACTAGAAAAAATTTTACAATTTGTATGGAAATACAAAACACCTGGAATAGCCAAAGCAATCTTGAGAAACAAAAACAGAGCTGGAGGGCTTCCCTGGTGGCGCAGTGTTTGAGAATCTGCCTGCTAATGCGGGAGACACGGGTTCGAACCCTGGTCTGGGAGGATCCCACATGCTGCAGAGCAACTAGGCCCGTGAGCCACAACTACTGAGCCTGTAAATCTGGAGCCTGTGCTCCACAACAAGTGAGGCCGCGATAGTGAGAGGCCCGTGTGTCACGATGAAGAGTGGCTCCCGCTTGCCACAACTAGAGAAAGCCCTCACACAGAAACGAAGACCCAACACAGCAAAAATAAATAAATAAATTAATAAACTCCTACCCCCAACATCTTCTAAAAAAAAAAAAAAAAACCAGAGCTGGAGGAATCAGGCTCCCTGACTCCAGACTATATATACTACAAAGCTACAGTAATCAGGACAGTATGGTAATGGCATAAAAACAGAAATATAGATCAATGGAACGGGATAGAAAGCTGAGAGATAAATCCACGCACATATGGTCACCTTATATTTGATAAAGGAGGCAAGAATATACAATGGAGAAATGACAGCCTCTTCAACAAGTGGTGCTGGGAGAAATGGACAGATACATGTAAAAGAATGAACTTAGAACACACCCTAACACCATACACAAAAATAAACTCAAAATGGATTAAACAAGGCCAGACACTATAAAACTCTTAGACGAAAATACAGGCAAAACACTATATGACATAAATCACAGCTAGATCCTTTCTGACCAATCTCCTAGAGTAAGGGAAATAAAAACAAAAATAAACAAATCGGACCTAATGAAACTTCAAAGCTTTCGCACGGCAAAGGAAACGATAAACAAGATGAAAAGACAACCCTCAGAATGAGAGAAGATATTTGCAAATGAAACAATGGACAAAGGATTAATCTCCAAAATATACAAGCAGCTCATGCAGCTCAATATCACAAAACCAAACGACCCAATTAAAAAATGGGTGGAAGACCTAAATAGACATTTCTCCAAAGAAGATATACAGATGGCCAACAAATACATGAAAAGATGCTCAGCATCACTAATCATTAGAGAAATGCAAATCAAAACCACAATGAGGTATCAGATCACACTGGTCAGAAAGGCCATCAACAAAAAATCTAGAAAAAATAAGTGCTGGAGAGGGTGTGGAGAAAAGGGAACCCTCCTTCACTGTTGGTGGGAATGTAAACTGACACAGCCACTATGGAGAACAGTATGGAGGTTCCTTAAAAGAACTAAAGATAGAACTATCATATGACCCAGCAATCCCGCTACTGGGCATACACCCTGAGAAAACCATAATTCAAAAAGAGTCATCTACCACAATGTTCTCTGCAGCAGGGAGGGCGGGAGGGAGGTGCAAGAGGGAGGGGATATGGGGATATATGTATACATATAGCTGATTCACTTTGTTGTACAGCAGAAACTAACACAACACTGTAAAGCATTTACATTCCAATAAAGATGTGAAAAAAAAGAAGTATATAAAGATCATTATTCTATTCAGGAAGTCAATTATGTAAGAAGATCTTCAGAATATCTTTAGATTTCATCTGATCAATTTTCAATGCTGATGAGATCATGGAAAATCCATAACTCTCACAAAATACTGGTAGTAGGATAAACTGATACAACTCTAAGAACAGACTTCAAGAGCCACAAAATTTTTCCCTGTACTTACCTGAATAACTATAAATTCACAACAGAAACAAAGGAAAATTTATTTGCACAAAAATGTTCATTATTCTTTTCATTATAAGGGAGATAAATGAAAAACAATCTAAATAATGAATTATAGTTTTGTAATCTCAATGGACTATTATAGAGCTATTAAAGTTATTATATGGACTACAGCAGTAGAAATACATGCTATTTTTTAAAAACTATATTTACACTGGGATTACAATTATGTAAAAACTATATATTTACGTATATACTAAAAACACAACTGGAGTTTATATTTTTGAATGATCTCTGATACTGAAATAAATGTTTTATAAAAAGTAGTTTTAATCAGATGAATATATTGCACAAGACATTCAATTATAAATTAAGATTTCAATAACATATTTCAAAATGTCAAATACCTTTGGGTAAACTTCAAATATGGTGTATAGTCTATTACAGCAGGAAAGTTGCCATCTAATCCTTCTCCCTTCAGGCAGAAACTAAGACAATAGACAGTAAATATATTAATACATAAAAATTTAAATCAAAGTGTTATAAACAATCTCTTGTTAGAGACATTTGTTTCATCAAATTGCAGGTGAATTTTTTATTTGTAATTTAAATGTGACTTGTTATAAACACCTCATAAAGATATTCTACCTTCCATATCAATAACAAAGTCTTGTATGAGTTAACACTGTTACATAAATATGCATAAGTAAAACTTACTGAGAAACCTGTTCAAACATTATTTATTTCATACTATCTTGGTTTTTATTAAATTCTTAACACATCACTAGAGAATTTTCAAATGAAGCCTTGTTGTTCACACTTACAAATTCTCAAGTGACACTTAATATCTCCTAAAAAGGTCTAATTAGAAAAAAATTCATGGGGCTTCCCTGGTGGCACAGTGGTTGAGAGCCCGTCCGCCAACTCAGGGGACATGGGTTTGAGCCCTGGTCCGGGAAGATTCCACATGCCACGGAGCAGCTGGGCCCGTGCGCCACAGCTGCTTAGCCTGCGCTCTGGAACCCCGCCCGCAAGCCACAACTACTGAGCCCACGTGCTACAACTACTGAAGCCCACACACCTAGAGCCCGTGCTCTGCAACAAGAGAAGCCACTGCAATGAGAAGCCCACGCACCACAAGGAAGAATAGCCCCTGCTAGCCGCAACTCGAGAAAGCCCGCAAGCAGCAACAAAGACCCAATGCAGCCAAAAATAAATAAATAAAATTAAATAATTAAAAAAGAAAAAAATTCATATATGAACCACTACCTTTTGGTTTCTTTGGGAAATTTGCCTGTTGAAATACTTGTTCTAATATGTTGATATCAAGGGTGCAGTATGTATTTTTCCAGAATTGAATAAGGAAAGAATCAAAGTGGCAACATTTTACATGGGCTTTCCTTCATTTATAGAAACATTACTAATGCATCCTTAGGACACTTTCTCTCTATACAGTATCAGTGGGTTACAATAAGCCAAGAGTTTAGATTCTTATCCCAGTTTTTTTTTTTTTCCAACCAAAAAATAAATTAAGTTGTAAAGTATTTGGACAGAGCCAGCAACATGCCATGTAAAAAGTTAACACCCTTAGAGGGATCATAAAGACAACCTTCATAACTGCATCCATCACGTTCATCATAAAGAATTAAGCTAATTAACCCAATCCCACTTATCAAATTTTAAAGAGAGGAAAGTTACAAAGTGAAAAGTATTTTGAAAATGAAGTGATTTACTAGAAAAAGTTAACCTCAGTGAAACTGGGTAGCACTATTTTTTAGTTCAAAAAATAAACTAAAAATGAAAACTAGATTTTCATTTAAGTTTTAAACTTATTTGTTAATATTCTTGGATTTTTAAGTGATATATTTCAATAAAAATATAATACTTCCTTCATTCTCATATTTCAGTTCTTATTCTAGACAAACCTTTTACTTTTAGTACAATGTAAAATCTTAGATCAATTAAAGAAATGCAAAAGGATGCTGCCATCAACCTAAAAAGAACTTACAATGTCCATTTTTAGTACTTGTAATCTTATTTTGAAATCAATTCATCTTGTTGATAATAAAAGCAGATATTAACAAAATTTTTAATACTCTAGATACAAAACAAGAAACATAACATACCTAAGATAGCCTGTCAATATCCTCTTTATGTCACTACATAAGACAATGAAAATCTTCCTGGATTTGAATCTTCTTTTAGTGTATTTCTTTTTCATTTTAAAGCAGTAGTTGAAAAATACTAAGAGATGAGATCCAAAACCTTACTTCAGTGCTACCAGAGTGCATGACTTCTCTGCTTGGCAGGATGTGGTCCAAGCTTTCTTTTTACCCAAACTAGAGAGCAAGGTTGTCAGTTAATTCCCTAAGTTGGAGACAGCCTCTTTTTTGAAAGCAAACCTATTTAGAAAACCGATCTCATTCGAAAGGGAACAACATAAATCAAATCAATATCCAACTGTGTGCTTTACTTAGAAAACTGAAAGAAAAGAATCATAAGTAGAAACTATTATGAGGTAGAATAATTTTAAGTCATAATGCATATAGTTAGATGAAATACCTGAAGTCAATAGCATTGAGTCCAAGCAGCATGCCAGCAAGCATATTTGCTTCCTCACCCAAGACAATTGCTCCATCTTCATAAAATCTCCTAAAAAATGAAATGGGTGAACACATAAATATTAAAAACTGACTGAAGTTTCATCTACAGAAATCACTTAGAGCCCAAGCTAAAGTAGAAATAACTAAATTTTATTTAAGTTGTCACAACAAGAACATACTTGGATCACTCAAGTCTTGCAGATATTTTTTTTTAAAAAGCTGCCACCGTAATAAAGAAAATCATTCTAAGTGCTTATACCTCTCTTAAAAAGAATCCCCAAAGTGATTCATTCAAGGGTCTACAGTGTCTAGCATTTTTCTCTAAGAGTGAAGCAACATAAATGTAAACTGAAAGGTGGTAAATTCAGTCATTTATACTGGTCTATTTTCAATACTAAGTAGATTATTATTCTATATATAGAACAAACACAAACATACATTCTGTTTCTCTGTAATTCCAAAGGTTATTAACTAAATTAAGAACTAGAAAGGTGTGATTAACAGTAATTTATGCTAACCTTTAACACTACAATACTAACAGGGCAGATGGGCTAGCAACGTGGTGCCTATGAAAAAAAAGTATTCATCATATCTTTGACAAAAAATGAACATGAATCTATCTTTGCTAATTCCTGGAAAGCTTTCTGCTTTGGTTAATGTTAATTTTTAAAATACTAAAGTTTTATTTTAAAATATTTAAAATAAATATTTTGAAAAAAATATTATTTAATATGGGCTTAAGGTACTTGTCCACAAAAGAATGTAAGATCATTGAATTTACTTCTTTTTAAAAATAATAGTATGGGCTTCCCTGGTGGCGCAGTGGTTGAGAGTCCGTCTGCTGATGCAGGGGACACGGGTTCGTGCCCCGGTCCAGGAAGATCCCACATGCCGCCGAGCGGCTGGGCCCGTGAGCCATGGCCGCTGAGCCTGCACATCCGGAGCCTGTGCTCCGCCACGGGAGAGGCCACAACAGTAAGAGGCCTGCGTACCGCAAAAAAAATAAAAATAAAAATAAAAATAATAGTAGTATGCAAAAACTAGTTTATGTTCAGTAACAGGGGTAATTAAATTGTTATAACTATTTATATTACACATAGTCAACACCACTCTATAACACCCCACTAACTAAAAGGAAAGTTTCTTATTAAATGAAATTTGTCTTGCTCTTTTCCATATTCATGAGTTTATAAAGGCTGCATGTAAAGTTTATAATACTATCATCAACACTGAATAGTCCACAGTTTACCAAATACTTTTACAATCATACTATTTAACAACTGCAAAGCCCATGAAGTAAATGCTGAAGGAATTGTCATTCATTTCAAATTCACCACCAAGAAGTGAGTCAGGTTAAAACAATTTGCCCAAGCTTATGTGGATAAACTTATCAAGGAGGAAAACCAATCCTTCTTACTTTAAGTTCTACATATTTTCTATTAAACCATAATACTTCTTTTAAAACAAAAATATTTAAAGAGAATTTAACCTCTGTTATGGACCTTAAGGAATTTTACATGAATAAAAAGTACAAAGAAAAATAAGAGACAACTATTTACCCTCTGACAGATGTAAGGCTGCCAACAAACATGGTGGGAAGACTAGCTTGGATTATATGTTTTCTGTTTCCTTGGAAATATGGGAATTGGTTTTATTCATTTACATAAAAGGAGAAAAACTAAAAGTTCCAGCCTAGCAAAGATTAGTAAAATAAATGGAAGTTCTACATATTCAACTGAGGTGTTCCACAAAAAGGTAATCTAAAATATATAGATTTGTCTAAAAGATATTTAGACAAATCTATATATCTGAAATATTGTCCCTGCCCCAATGGGTAAATCGGCTGTTGATAGACTATTTTATCAACTCCTGGAAGAACTATGATTCCAATAGTTCTAGACCACCACATTCTATGGGACACATGTGTTTGTTCTGGCTTTTGACACTGGCAATCACCCATTATTCCTAGTACTTCCCTATATAAGAAAAGTTCTACTTTTATTTGCCACCTTGAGCCCACCATGTTTTAAAGTACATTCTAGGAGTCAGATCAAAACTATTCTTGTGGGGCTTCCCTGGTGGCACAGTGGTTGAGAGTCCGCCTGCCGATGCAGGGGACAGGGGTTCGAGCCCTAGTCTGGGAAGATCCCACATGCCGCAGATCAACTGGGCCCGTGAGCCACAATTACTGAGCCTGCGCGTCTGGAGCCTATGGTCCGCAACAAGAGAGGCTGCGATAGTGAGGCCCGCGCACTGTGATGAAGAGTGGCCCCCACTTGCCACAACTAGAGAAAGCCCTCACCCAGAAACGAAGACACAACACAGCCATAAATAAATAAATTAAAAAAAAAAAACTATTATTGCTTGTTTCCTAATGTTAATATTAGGAACTAATAGAAATACCTGAAACAAACAAAAACTAACTGGTTTTTAGAAAAATTTTTAAGCCTAAAGGTCATTTATAGGTGTGTATATCATATTGTTTTACTGAGGGTTTTTGGCTTTTGTTTTACTACTGACTTTTTTAAGCTAACCCATATAAATGAAGTGCTTGCTATATGTGAAATCAATAATTCCACTCAAATAAAACCAAGCATGAAGCATAATGCTGCATAGACCTGATTTAATTTAACAGTCTTCACTGCAACAGAAGGGAAGGGAGGAAAAATGGAAGAGGAAAAGCTAGTTAAGAGAACTGTCCATTGTATGCTGAACTTTTCATTATTAGTGCTGGTTAAAAAAACAAAAAATTTTCAGTAAATGCACTTCTAAGTTTGAGATAACAAATTTTAAAAATAACAATATTTAAAAGAATACTGAAGTGATCTGAAAAAGATTATATTTCTATCATTTAATCAAAGACTTAATCAAAGATAACACACTCATTCATGTATATTAGAGAGGCAGAAGCTATTAGGAAAAATTAATTTTATATTCCCTTAATCAAACCAACATATCCATAATTTTGACTGAAAATCTGATTCCTGTTATCAATATTTTCAACGACTTCTAAAGACTGTAAGCTTTCAATTTCTTCATTTTATCTCATAGAACAAATGGAACATTAAAAAAGTTTGCTTATATAACCAAGATTATGTAACCAATCAGCCAAGAGCAAAGCCTAAGATGACTAACCCAATAATTGTAAGGTATATACTAAAAAAAATTCCCTTTTTTTTTGTTGAAAATATTTTTTGTTCTAAAGAAAATATTATTATGAGCAGGATCTAACCAAAAGAGCATACTGACTTGCAAAAATGTATTATAAATATTGAAAGTACCAAGGTGAAAAATATATTAAAAACTTCTGTTTAAAGATTTATATAGTAGACTATATCTTTAAAGAAGTTTTGTATTTTAGAAGCAAAGGAAAACTGTGAGCAACTATTTGATATTACTGTGGTCTGGAAGAAAAGCTCCCACTTTCTATTAGGTATACTCTTTCCAATTATTTGTATGTTGACAAGAAATATATTAGAAATTAGAAAAGTATTTAAAATAATACCCTAATAAGAATAATACTCTTTTTATTAACACATATAATTTAATTTTAGTTGAAATATGTGTCTGTAATTCCATCCTTAGTGTTCATTCTGAAAGACTATTTTAAGGTCTTTCAGGTCCTGGGCTTCCCTGGTGGCACAGTGGTTGAGAGTCCGCCTGCCGATGCAGGGGACTCGGGTTCGTGCCCCGGTCCGGGAAGATCCCACATGCTGCACCGTGAGCCATGGCCGCTGAGCCTGCGTGTCCGGAGCCTGTGCTCCACAATGGGAGAGGCCACAACAGTGAAAGGCCCAGATACCGCAAAAAAACCCACAAAAAACAAATAACCTTTGGGTGGGATCCAAAGTGAACAACCAGAATAGATGATGTTGATACTGCACAATATCATGCTTCAAAATTTCCATTTTTGAGTCATAAGTTATTCCGTACACTAAAAGTACAATATTAAAATATGAGAAAGCTTACCTTATAAACCAAAGAAATTTCTTTATCAACATCTTGTTCTCTTCCCCAGTTTAGTCCTTACATAAGAAACTTGAAGGGAGGAGATAAAGAAGATTCTCCCTCATGACATACAAAACAAATTACAGCATTATAAAGAAATGTTCTCTTCTAAGTCAAATGGAATCAGAATGAAAAACTGGCCAAAAAATAAATCTCCAAAAGGTCTTACTAAGAATGTGAGATTCTTTAATTATCTTTATCAATAAATACATAATATAGCAAGAACTGTGTTATATCCTATAGATAAAATGGTGAACAAGGTAAACATGACCCCTCTTTATGGAGCTTATAGTCTAGGGGAGAGGACAGGCTGAAAAAAAGATAATCAGAGATGGTAAGTAGTATAAAGTAAATAAATAAGTTGTTGAGGTAGAGAAAAATTAAAGGAGAATCCAACTTTGAAGAAAGGCATTAGGAAAGACATTCTCAAGTGTTTAGTCTGAGACCTTAGGCCCAGGGAAGTTTGATCTCACAGGGCTCTGTAGGCCATATAACATTAACAATAATTGTAAACAGTTACTGAGTGCCAGGCACAGTTATAAGTGCTTTACATGAATTATCTTGTTTAACTTTACCACCAAGTACTATGCCATGGAGGGAGTAAGCAATTTACCACAGTCAAAAAGTGGCGAATCCAGGGTCTGACTCCAGGAATATATCTGCAGAGCCTGCTGGCGAAAGTAATGAGAAACCATTTCAATATTTAAAGTGGGAACTGACAGGATCCCTTTTACTTTTAAGAAGACTGGCTGGAAGCTGGGTGGTTACTGGGAGGGGGCAAACTGGGATCTCAGTTGGAAGGCCAATAGGGGAGTATAAGCAAGAGATGAGAGAGGTATGCATTACTATTGCAGCCATGGTGATAAAGGTAAATGGGTAGACTCGAAATAGATTTTGGAGGTAGGATCGAAAAGAGCTGCTACTGGAATGACTGGAAAGAATAAAAGAGAGGGGCTTCCCTGGTGGCGCAGTGGTTAACAATTCACCTGCCAATGCAGGGGACACGGGTTCAAGCCCCAGTCCGGGAAGATCCCACATGCCACGGAGCAACTAAGTCCGTGCGCCACAACGGCTGAGCCTGCTCTCTAGAGCCCGCGTGCCTAGAGCCCGTGCTCCGCAACAAGAGAAGCCACCGTGATAAGAAGCCCGCGCAACGCAACCAAGACTAGTCCCCGCTCGCCGCAACCAGAGAAAGCCCGCGCGCAGCAACGAAGACCCAATGAAGCCAGAGATACATAAAATAAATTTATATTTTAAAAAAATGAAGGAGAAAGAGGAATCAAACATGAATTTCAGATTCTGACTTTGTCAGCCACGTGAGTAGGGCAGCGAAACCATCTGCAGGGTTGCAGGATGGGGTGGGGCTGGGAATCAAGAAGTCTGAACTATCTAGCTAGAGGTTTAAATGTGGTGCCACCACCATACAGGTGGTATTTAAAGTTCCAGGGAGATGGATGAAATTCTGAGAAGAGAAAGAAGAGCAGACAACAGAGGACTGAGCCCAGAGAATACTGACACTAAGAAGCTGTGAAGAGTAAAAGAAGCCTGAGAAAGGGCAGTTATAGAGGGAGAAAGAAAAGCCAGGGAATGCTACAGAAGTTAAAAGCAGAGAGGTTTTTGCAAGACAGAGGAAGTTTTCAACTATTTTAGCTGTACAATGAAGTACCATGTGGACAGAGAAATGTCCATTACGTTTGAGTAGCTTGTGGATTACTGGTATTCTTTTAAAATTATCCTTGGTGGACTGGTGAGAGGCAGAAGCTGGACGAGAATACAGAGTGACTCTCAGACAAGGAGATGAAAGTGTGTATAAAGATTTTTGAGAAGTCTGGTGATGAAGCAGAACATGGAAATGAGCAGCAGTGTGAGAGGGAGATACAGGTTCAAGGGAGAAGTTTTGGCTTTTAAGGTAGGAGGTACCAGTATATGCTTGTACATGGGTGGGAATGATCCAGCAATGGAACAAGACTGAGGATGAGGAAAGAGAGACGTGATAACTGCAGGAAGAGGTGGATGGGGATAGGACCTAGAAGAAAGCAGCCTCTGACAGGAGAGACATTCCATCACAACAAAAATGACTGTCTTGATTGTTAATATGATTGTCGTCTTCAGCCTTGACTCCTTGGGCTTTTCATCGGCCGTGGCGAGCTCCAGACCCTCCTCAGCTACCACGTCACAAATGAGGTACCAGGTCCCACAGAACAAGCACAGAAGCAAGCACCAGAAGCAGCAGCGGAAGCTTTTCATTCCTTTTTATGGCTGAATAACATTCCACTGCATGGAATGGACATTTTGCTTACCCGTTCACCAGTGGATGGATATTTGGGTTCTCTCGCCTTTTTGGCTATTATGGATTATGCTGCTATGAACATCTATGTACATGTTTTTTTGGTGAACATATGGTTGTAATTCTCTTGGATATCTGTATCTATTTATCTAGGATTCATGTGCTGGGACATAGAGTAACTCTACATTTAACCTTATGAGGAATTGCTAGGCTGTTTTTCCAAGTGGTTGCATCATTTTACTTTCCCACAATCAATGTATAACTGTTGCAATGTTTCCAAATCCTTGCCAACACTTGCTGTTATATGTTCTTTTGATCGTAGCCATCCTAGCAGGTGTGCAGTGGTACCTTGCAGTTTGGATTTGCATTTCCCTGATGGCTACTGATGTTACACATCTTTCATGTGTTTCTTGGTCATTTGTGTACCTTCTTTGGAAAAATCTCTATTCAGATTCTTTGCCCATTTTAAAATTTAAAAATATTTTATTACTGAGTTGTTAGAGTTCTTTATATATATTTCACAATCAAGTCTCTTATCAGATATAGGTTTTGCAAATATTTTCTCCAGTTCCGTGGATTGTTTTTTCACTTTCTTGAAAATATTCTTCAAAGTGATAAGCTTTACATTTTGATTCTGTCCAATTTATTTTCCTTTTGCTGCTTGGGTGTTTAGTAACATGTCTAGGAAACTACTATCTAATCCCAGGTCATGCAGATTTACATCTATGTTCTCTTCTAAGAGCTTTACTTTTAGGTCTGAGCCATTTTGAGTTAACTTTATATGTGCTGTGTGGCAGCAGTCCACAAGCACCTTTTAATGACGTTTATTTTTTTCATCTTAATAATGTAAAACTTTCAAACAGATTCAAATTCCTAAAGACCTTCTTAGTTCTTGAAAGGTGTGGTAATTTATCACTACCCTATCTACTCTTTTATCCTTTAGAAAAGTGTTTATCCACTCCTTTTTTCCCCCTTTGTGACAGCTGAGTAATTTTGAAGTTTTACTTTATACGTTACTCTTCTCTTACTCCTCCTATCATATTAAGAAGATGACCGTTTCTTTGAACACTACTTTTGTCATCATAAATGAAGTATTGTGGTGCAACTGCAAAGTAATAAACAGGATTCCACAGAGTAATTTTTTCTCTACTTTATATTTTCCACAGTTGTTACTTCAAAATCTTACCAGAATATTTTCGATCTTGTTTCAAATGTCACATTTGTATTCTTTAGCTTAACTTTTCTTATTATTTTTCAGGCTGCGGGTGAGGAGAAAGTAAAACTTTGAGCAAATTATTCAGTTTCTACCTTACTTCTTTATCTCTAGGTTTTCCCAGTAACCTACCAAAATAATTCCTTTTTTTTTTTTAAGCTTGGATTCTCTTCTTGACTCTGCCAACTTCCCACCTCTGGCTCTTTCCCAATAACACCTCAATCCCTAAACCGTGAAACTCTTCAAGGATTTTTTCAATTGCTCACCAAGATATCCTCCACCGTAGCAAAAAGATCACATGAATTTCTCTAATACTTTGGAGTGATCGTCATGTACTTCAGAAGATTTATTGTAGTTGTGCTCCCTACAGTTCCTCTACCCAATCTCATCCTTGGATTTTCACTGATTAGTACTTTAAAGCTGCCTGTCTGAGCTCATGTAGCTCCTCCTTCTGTACTGGGGTAAACACTTGTATCACCATTTTAAAAGACCTCATTACTCTTTATCTGTGAAGAACAGAACAAGAAGAAATCACTTGATTCAGACACTCTCAAGATTCCTCAAGAATTAGAGATCATTTCTCATTGTTCTACAAGCACTTATGTCAGTGAGCATCCAGACAAAAGGTAAGGAAGAATTATTCTTTCCAAAGGTACGCTTGTTATTTTACAAACCTAATCTTCCAAATACATATGTTTTTGCTAGGGGTTCACAATCAAATTTATAATTTATAATTAAGAAGTTTCTCTGGTTTGATTTCAGTTTTAAAAAAAAGTAGTGTGAATAGTTAAAAAGAAAGACTTTGTCTTTTTGCAACTGCATTTTTTTAGTTAACTTTTAGGATGAGAGTTCTGAAGTAACTACCTACTTCATTTCTTGATAACTACAGAGCCATCATAGTCACATTTAAATACTGTGTGTGTATATAAATATGATGTATTTCTGTGCATGTATAAACATATACTAAGCCATGTTTCTATTTGAATAATATGTTTATATAGTTACAAGAATATTTTTACTTCATGAACTTTTTACAGCTGAATCACTTCCTTTTTTCAAAAAAAAACAGCTAATACCTAAAAACAAGGCAAAAAGGATTTCCCTTAAAAATTTTAAGCTACTCACTCTAAAAATAGTCTATTCAAGTACTATTTCTACCCCACCCAATTGTGTAAACTAAGAAACAAGACTAACAACTTAGAGAGATTTTTTTTCTTAAATTTATTTATTTAATTTTGGCTGCACTGGGTCTTCGTTGCTGCACACGGCCTTTCTCTAGTTGCAGCGAGCAGGGGCTACTCTTCGTTGCGGTACGCGGCCTTCTCATTGCAGTGGCTTCTCTTGTTGCGGAGCATGGGCTCTAGGCACGTGGGCTTCAGTACTTGTGGCACATGGGCTCAGTAGTTCTGGCTCGCGGGCTCCAGAGAGCAGGCTCAGTAGTTGTGGCACACGGGCTTAGTTGCTCCGCGGCATGTGGGATCTTCCTGGACCAGGGCTCGAACCCGTGTCTCCTGCATTGGCAGGCGGATTCTTAACCACTGTGCTACCAGGGAAACCCTAGAGAAATTATTAATGCTTTAATTTCTATTTAGAAAAGACTATCTTGTTATTGTATAGGAGATAATTATGGTATAAACTTGGTTTTGATTTCATTAATTTAGGATGTTTAGGTTTGATCTATGAGATTCTGATACTACTTTTATTTTTGAAGCCTTATTATCTTCAATATTTATTATCTTCCATAATTAAATGTATTTACTAGTGATAAATAAAACAAATGTTTCATTGCATAAGATTTATTTCAAATGTCTAAGAGTTTATCATCATCTCACTGCCTATCTTTAGAAATATCTCAAGAGTATCATATTGCTTTAAAAGAATTCAATAAGCATATATCAGATTTACTTTATGCAAATACTTCTTGGAGTTAAAAGTCTTTATATAAACCTGGTCAAATTTATAATGATAATTTTTTTCTTTGTATCTTCCAAATAAAAAATTTATTGTTTTATTACCTAAAAACATAGAGACACCTAAGTAAAGATACTGTAATCTGTATCAGCTAGTTAGCTAAAAGAATGTGTCATAATAAAGGCCCAGATTTTCTCAAAATCCAAAATGTCAAATATGGCATCAGGACATGAAATTAAGATTCCAGATACATGATTCCTGTATATACATTCCTAATTTTCTGTCAAAACTGGTTTAGTCACTCTCTTCTTTAAGAAATATGATTAACGAGGTAGAAATAAGTATGGTAATTTAGATGTGTCTAAGGCAGAGCTGTCTGATAGAACTTTCTGCTATGAAGCACTGTACTATATTTGTGCTGTCCAATTTGGTTGCCATTAACCACACAAGGCCAGTGAACACCTAAAATGTGATAAAGCAACTGAAGAACTGAATTAGTAATTTTACTTTTTTAAAAAATAAATTTATTTATTTTATTTATTTATTTTTGGCTGTGCTGGGTCTTCATTACCGCACGCGGGCTTTCTCTAGTTGCGGCGAGTGGGGGCTACTCTTCATTGCGGTGTGCGAGCTTCTCACTGAAGTGGCTTCTCTTGTTGCAGAGCATGGGCTCTAGGTGCGCGAGCTTCAGTAGTTGTGGCACATGGGCTCTAGAGCGCACGCTCAGTAGTTGTGGCCCATAGGCTTCACTGCTCTGCGGCATGTGGGATCTTCCTGGATCAGGGCTCAAACCCATGTCCCCTGCATTGGCAGGTGGATTCTTAACCGCTGTGTCACCAGGGAAGCCCAGTAATTTTACCTAATTTCAATTTTAATTTACACAGTGGCATGTGATTAGTGGCGACTGTACTGAATAGTACACATCTAGGATATTGAAAATACTGAATATTTTCATTTACAAATACTATTGAAATTGAAAAAAAGTGGTTTCTTTAACAAAAGCTATAAATACAGATTAGCAGACCACAGCTGAGTAGGAATGACTGTTGTCCTAATATGAACCTTTTCTCAACCATCATAAAAAATTAATAAAGTCCTGTTTTGCACAATGTACCATCTTACAACCCAAGAGGAACATTGGTATAGACTGCCCTAAAAAGACAATTGAGCAATCATTAATTATATTATATAAGAATTAAAGAAGTAAATGATTCATTTATTCTTTAAAAGCAATTAAATAAATATTGCGGTGTGGAAAGAGAAAGAATGCTATAGGAATTTCACAGATTTTTCTTCAAATGGTTAGAAAAAGGTGTGTGGAGAGAATGAAACTTCACGTGTTGAAAAAGTAAGAATCAGACATTGTTCAGAAAAAAGATATTCCAGGCAGAATGTGAGGCATGAAAAGATAAACCAAGGTAAAATGTATGTTTAGTTGAGAAACTGCATTTTCCTGAGAAGTACAAAAAGGAGGAAATAAAATAGGTGAGGACTTTAAAAACAAATGTATCTTCATCTATTCTTACTGCTAAGTCTTCTGGTAAATCTTTTAAATATATATTGAAAATTAAAAGGACTTTTAAACCTGGTTGTTTTGAAGTCTCTCAGAGCTGTAGAGATGTATTCAGATAAATGTTTTTCCATGAGTGCTACTCTGATCCAGGCTCTACCCTAAAAGGAAGAAGAAAGAATCAAACATGAAAAAAAAAAGTTAGAAGTTAAAATATATTTTGCCTGCTATGTCATAAAAATATAAACATTTTAATATGCACAGAATAACTCACTCAAAATATGCATTTGATAAAGACTAAAAATATTTAAGTAGAAAAGATGAGGTAAATTTTAATTATATATAGTATACACTTTGTTCTCTGAAGGTGCAGGGTAGATCATGTCAGATTAACTTTCTAGCATCTGAAGGGACATAACCATTAATATTGACTTAACTTGGGTTAGAGACTTCTTGTGAATTACAGAAGGAAATCACAAGACATATCTCTTTACTTCAATGCCCAAATCAACATGCCAATTAAAATGAGTCGCCTTATAAAACATGAAGAAAAGAGTCCGTTCTCATTAATAAAAATAATCACCCTCACACCACTTGTTTAGTTTCAGACAACCAAATTTCATTATTTATCATGCATACAAATCATGAGTTACTGAATTTGGTGCCTCCAGAGCATTCTTAAGACAATTACCAAAAATTTAAACCAGAAAAAACAAAAACACCCAGAGGCATACTCTAGAACAAAATCACAGAAAACATACAATTCTAACAAAATATGAAAAATTTAGTTTTACTTCTGAAAAGAGCTAACATCATTCAATAGTTGGGACTGGCCAGTTAAGTTTTTTTATAATCCAAACCATTTCTTCTGGATTCTTTGTTTAGAATGAAAGACTATAAAGATTATATTTTTTAGTAAGAATTTTATAATTCAATTACTTTCCTTTTCACTCAACCCTTTCACACATCTCCAGAAAATCTATGAAGATTAACTATATAGAAATTCAAAACACTGCAATGGCAGCTAAGAATAAAGGTGTCACTAACCAATAAATATGATGGTCGACTACCAGTAGAGAAAAAAAGCACTGAAATGTCTACAGTTGTAGAAATGTCTACAACTCTAGTGAATTCACCAAAACTGTCGGACAGAAGGATCAAAACGGAGTTAATCCAGACGTGGAAAAACCTCACAGGCTAGGACTTCCCTGGTGGTGCAGTGGTTAAGAATCCGCCTGCCAATGCAGGGGACACAGGTTTGAGCCCTGGTCTGGGAAGATCCCACATGCCGCGGAGCAACTAAGCCCGTGCGCCACAACTACTGAGCCTGTGCTCTAGAGCCCGCGAGCCACATCTACTGAGCCCACACGCCACCACTACTGAGCCCGTGCACCTAGAGCCTGTGCTCCACAATGAGAAGCCCACGCACTGCAACAGAGTAGCCCCACTCGCCACAACTAGAGAAAGCCCACGCGCAGCAACAAAGACCCAATGCAGCCAAAAATAAATTACAATAAATTAAAAAAAACAACAACAACCCAGCAGGCTACAAGCAGCAGTATTGTTGGGAAATAAAGGAATGATATGGGTGTGGTTGGCATGCCAGTCAGTTTGCCCACCAACATGCCCACCTTTTTTTAACCTAAAAATCCCTTAGCTTGCCCTGTGCTCAGTCCATTGTTTCTGCTGAGTCAGCCCAGGGGAACCTACAGTTAGTTGTAGCGGATTGGAACAGAGGAAGGAAGAGGCAAGCACCAGCTCCCAGTCTCAAGATTCTTAAAACTTCATCTAAAAGACACAGAGACTAGTAGTAGTGGCTTGAATCAAAAAGCTACATTCTAAAACAGAAACGGGAAAAGCTGCTCTCCAGAGAAAGTTAGACACTCCTAGGAGACTGTGCTATTGTTAAGATAAGAAATATAGGGGAAAGTCCTGCTTCCTGATTTATTAATTTCAATCCACACAAAACTGGGCTGCACCTAGTTTCCTGTCCTTAGATGTTTGTGGAATTCTTTGTTATATTGTCATAATAAATGGTGCTGATTTTAACAGTTTCTTTTCTTTCAACAAAAGAAACAGAAGATATAAAGCTTGTTGGGACCATAAAGGGGGAAAAGCTGAAAATTAGGTTTAAGATTTTAGACTTTATCAGATAATGGTGAACCACTGAAGGTTGCTGTTATTGTTTGGGAGACACAAATATTTGTTTGTTTGCCACTAAAGGTTTTTCCAAAAAATTAATAAAAGTAGTCAACACTTGTTAAGAACGTAATTAATACATGCTTAACTCTGTTTTAAGAGCATTTTACACATTAAGATATTTAATCCGCACAAGAACTGTGTATGAGTCATGTTACAATACTATCCCTACTTTACTATATGAAGAAACAAAAAATAGACACAACTGGAAGACAGGAAACTCAAGCCACCAAACCAACCAACCTAATTGAACTAATACCCATACGCTCTACCTTCCCTCCTATTTCAGGGGATGAACTGTAATCATTTAAGATAGTAAAAAAACAAATCACAGAGTGGACAAAAATATTTGCATTATATGTATCTGACAAAAGAATCTCATTTGTAGAATGCCAAGAATTCTTACAAATCCATAAGAAAAAGATAACTCAATTTAAAAATGAGCTGCAAGGGGAAGATTTTAAACTGTAGTGTCAATTTCTTTAGTAGACATCAGAATATTCAGATGCTTTCTTCCTTTTTGTGTTAGCTTTGTAAGTGACAGTTTTCAAATAATTTGCCCATTTCATTTAAGTTTTTTAATTTATAGGTGTGAAGTTATTCATAATACCTTCTTTTAGGATTTTTAATGTCTGTAGGGTCAACGGGTTTTACCTCTTCTTCATTACTGATACTGGTAATTTATAATCTCTCTTTTTTTTTTCTTTCTTGAGTGGCCTTGCTAGAAACTTAACAGTTACATTAATCTTTTTAAAAACACCAACTGGGACTTCTCTCGTGGCACAGTGGTTAAGAATCCGCCTGCCAATGCAGGGGGTACGGGTTTGATCCCTGGTCCAGGAACATCCCACGTGCCACGGAGCAGCTAAGCCCGTGTGCCACAACTACTGAGCCTGTGCTTTGGAGCCCGTGAGCCATAACTGCTGAGCCCGCCTGCCACAAGTACTGAAGCTCACGCACCTAGAGCCCGTGCTCTGCAACATGAGAAGCCAACACCACGAGAAGCCTGCACACCACAATGAAGAGTAGCCCCTGCTGGCTGAAACTAGAGAAAGCCAGCACACAGCAACGTAGACCCAACGCAGCCAAAATTTAATTAATTAATTAATTTTAAAAACCAAAAGACACCAATTTTTGGTTTTGTTGATATTTTTCTAGTGTACATTTGTTTCAACTTAATTGAATTTTTGCTCTTCATTATTTCTTTCCTTCTACTTTGGGTTTGTTACTTTTTTTTAAGCTTCTTGAGATGAAAGCTTTGATCACTGATTTTTCAGACTTTCTTTAAAAAAAATACATAAAAGCCTATTTAAGCCCATCTATTCTCCTCTAAGCACAATTTTTTATATATTTTCATTATCATTACTTACCAAATATTTTTCAATTTCATGTGTAATTTCTTCTTTCATCCGTGAGTTATTTAGAAAGTCTTCTCAATTCAACTTATATAAGCATTTTTGAGTTATCTTTTTATTATTGATTCTACTGTGGTTAGAGAACATACTTTATATTTCAATCCTCTGAAATTCATTGAGGTGAATTACAACTTAGCAAATGACCGATTTTTGTACAAGTTCTATAAGAATGAATATCCTGTAGTTTCCTATTTTGATTTTCTTATATACTCCAGTTCTCTAGTATTATTAATCTTTATATTTTCTTTCTTTATATCATAATTACATAAAAGTCCATTATCTGCATCTCCCATAGGTCTGTTTCAATTGTCTTTTTTATATTTCTTAGTTTTGTTCATTTAATCTTATTTCCTGATATACTTGGTGATTTCTGATTAAATAGTGGACATTGAGGAAGAAAATTTGTAACAACTCTAATGCTACCTTTCTCTAGAGTAGATTTACTTTTCTTCTGGTAGACAGACAGTGTACTTGAAAATCACCTTGTACCACTTAAGGACACTGCTTTTAGGTCTTTTGGGGGCTGGTCTTCATCTGAATTTCCCTTACTCCCAAGGTAGCCTTTCTGGGGTCACAAATAAAAGCCTAGAGTGTTTACAGGGCCCCTCCAATTTGTTTGACTTCCAGGCTTGGGGACATCACACTAAAGAACTAGGGATAGGAAAAGTTGAGTAGTAGTTAAAAGAGGAGGTAGATTTGTGAATCAGTAATAGAAAATGAACATTAAAAATGGCCTCTTTGGGCTTCCCTGGTGGCGCAGTGGTTGAGAATCCGCCTGCCGATGCAGGGGACACGGGTTCGTGCCCCGGTACGGGAAGATCCCACATGCCGCGGAGCGGCTGGGCCCGTGAGCCATGGCCGCTGAGCCTGCGCGTCCGGAGCCTGTGCTCCGCAACGGGAGAGGCCACAACAGTGAGAGGCCCGCGTAACACACACACACACACACAAAAAAAAAAAAAAAAAAAATGGCCTCTTTGCAATACTGTATCTTATTGCAAAGTTCTAGTATTTGGTAATTCTGGTGTATCTGTGATTAACACCCTCTCTCTGCCTCTGCCTCTTTCAGTAGAAAATTTGGCTAAACAGCCTCTGGGACAAAGCACTGACAAGGCCAGCTTCTGAACAAGGAAAAAATAAACAAGAAGATGAGACCAGGAATAACTAGGAAGGATTAGGGACATAAGTCATAAGAATGCATTAAAGACTACACTCACAGTTCTGTCATGGTATAGGTGCTCAGTAAAAATTTATCAGGTGGAAGCTGGTTGATGTGAGTAGTATATTCAGAAATTGGTCTACTATGTTAAATTTATATCATAGAAGGAACAAGGATAAGGTTGCTTATCCTAACCATAGGATTATGTTATCCCCACCCCAGTGGGGTGGGGGGGGCAGTATAGGGGTAGGAGAGTGGAAAGTACAAACTACTGGGTGTAAGATAGGCTACAAGGATGCACTATACAACACAGGGAATAGAGCCAATATTTTGTAATAACTGTAAATGGAAAGTAACCTTTAAAAATTATATTTAAAAAAGTAAAAATAAATATTTTAAAATTTAGGTACTTGGTCCATGTTTTACAAAATATTTAATTTCAATATATGTGCCAATTTTGCTAACCAAAAATTTTCCATAAGAAAAAAAACCTTTCTAAATAAAAATGGATACAGGAACTACTTAGAAACTACACTGTTGAAAGATGATTGTTATACTTTTGTTTATTATACAGACATGTAATTTATAAGGTTATGATTGTCAAATAATGAACTGAATTAAATTATATCGATCTTAAAACTGTACATATCTAGTATTTTCAACCTTTATTTTCTACTTCATTTTCATTTCATTCTATAACTCTTAAGTGTCAAAAATGGTAAGGAAAGTTACTATGACAAACCAATAAAAATAAACTACTATACTAAAGCTAATATACCTTATGTCACAAGCTCAGACCTTTACAATCTTAAAAATTTTGAGGACTCCAAAGGGTTTTTACATAGGTTATATCTATCCAAATTTACTGCACTACAAGTCAAAACTGGAAACTTAAAAAATATATAGTAATTAAAAAAATAATGAACTCATTATATATGTTAGCACTGAAAACTATATTTTTATGAAAAAATAACTATCTTTCCCTAAAAAAAGTATTAGAGAGAAAAGGAGCTCTGTTTTACATTTTTACAAATCTCTTTAATGTATGGCTTAATAAAAGAGAACTAGATATCTGCTTCAGCATTCTATCTGTTACAATGGGTCGTTCTGGTTGAAGCATGTGAAGAAAATCTACTCTCACATAGATACATAATTGGAAAAAGGAATCATTTAATAGCCTTTTCAGATAATTGTGGATGATATTCTCTTTTGGTTCTAATCAAAATTCAGTAAGTGATAATTTCTTAAAGGTTAATTGCAACATGGACTCTATAACCATATCAATGAATGTTTCATACTGTATTACATTCTTACACTTTGAATGGATCTTCTACCCATGCATGATTTTATTATTCCACACATCAGTCATTTAAAAAATATAAGTTATGCAGGTCTACAAAATACTGACACATTCCATTAGATAATATAAATATATTTTTGTTAATATCAACATCAACGTTATTAGAAAAGCATTTAAGTACTAGGAAGTTACCAAGCTTAAGATGGTGAATACACTGCAAGTTTTCCAAAATTCTAATTTTTACTGGAAAGCTTTAATTTTACCATTGGCAACAAATACTGTCAAGCTGTTTTTCTTGAAGGAACAGGTTTACTTCATTCATCTTTACTTATGAGATGTCTACAAAATGCCTACGTCTAAAAAGGCTATAGTTTGAATGTTTTTCTTTCAAGTAAAAATAGTATTACATGACAAAAGTGTCTAGTTCAGTTAACAATTTAAACTATTGTATGAGTACGTTTCCTTGAGACAACCATCATATGTCAATATGCTGCAGAAATGCTTTATACATACTTCCCATTTTATCACTCAAGATATTAAAAAGACAGCTTCTCAAAGGTTGAGATTTAATTAACAATGTTTACTTCACCATCATGGACATTAAGTGAAACTGGTTTTTGTTTTTATTTTTAAGACTGAATGTATGGTGAGGAAGAACTCAATGACTACTAGTATAGTTTGATGCTACTGCTTTAATTTATGCTAAGGCACCAGTTAATTTTACCCACCATTGCTTCTGCCATCAGCAGTGCAAATATCAACACAGTGCATAAGGCAAATAACATTTTGGTACTATGTGAAAATCGTTTTGACATTATGGACTGCCAGCTCAGGACACTAAGAGTCACAGATTTAGGTAATTCAAGAAAAGTAGAAACTTCATAGACTAGGAAATATTTTACTGTGCTTCTCAAAAAAGAAATTCATAGTTACTAGCTTCATACCTTCCTGCTATTTATAAGGCAACAGTAAAGATTCAAGAGCATTCTAAAATAATTACATGCTACTAAAAATAAAAAATGAAACAAGCCTCTGAAAGATGTTAAATTTGGTCAAGTGCTTAATTCCAACAAAGAAAAGAAAGATTTTATATAGCAAAGAGCTCAAAATTTTCTATTTGGTTCAAAACTGCTTAGGATTAGATTACACATACTGCGAATTATTATTTATGTCTTACCTTAGCTCTAGAGGAACTGACATTTTCCATATTTTCAATGCTGCAGATACAGTTCTGTGAAACTTTCCGGCAAGCCACTCTGATATAGTCCCAGAAGCTACGAGGACTTTCATAACCAAACCAGGTTACTTGACCTTCAGGAGACAAATTGTAATACAAAATAAAACTAGACTAGAAATTCAAAACGCAAGAACAATAAAACTCTGAGAAATAAATGTCAGTAGAGTGTGCGATTTGTAGAAAGGGCACCTGGGGTCAAAAAGTCTGGTCCCGTTCTACCTTTACCTAGTTGTGTTACTTTGGGCAATTTATTTAATGTATCTGGATCATAGTTTTCTCAACAATAAAATTAAATGAAGCAAAAAGGGTCTAGACACTAAAAAGTCTCTTGTAGGTTAATATCCTGTTATTCTAACACAGTCTTTCATAGAGTACGCAGGTATGCCTCCTTGTGGTTCTAGTTAAGCATTAATTTAAATGTCACCAGTTGCATCCTAAAGCTTCCTCTTCTTGGAAAAACAGAAAAAAATTTAAAGGCAACACTTTTTCTTCTCTGCAGAGTGATACTTCAAAGAAATGAAACAATGTGTGGTCTGTAAGTACCTATAATCAGTGAGACTACTACATTCACTAATCATTCCCACCCATTCACTACCATTCTACCCAAACCTTCATCTAACTGTCATTCATCTGCTCTCTTCTAGTCACCAACCTGTGACAAGTCCTTCAGGCATTTACTATTCTAATCTTCCAGATTTGGGTATTTATGTATTGTTCAAGAACAAATGTTCTTTTGTGTGTATCTTATATTAGTACTAATATTTCTATGCAGAACTTTGAGTAGTAGGTCCAGGGGAACAATTTTTTACTCTGAATATTTTTAAATGGGACATGAGAGACATCTTAATATTTCTTCAGGTGTCTGGAATAATTATTCTTACCTAGGGAAGTTGTTCAATCTTAATGAAGAAAGATTAGCTTTTATATTTTAAAATCTCTGCTTCTTTGTTTTCAATTAATATTTATCTCAATCTTCTTTCCCCCAGTAACACATTCTCTCTAAGCAACATCAAAAAGAGTTAAAGTGTTCTTGTCCACAAGCAGCATTTTAGGAACAACGTCTGAAATATTTGACTGGTGTCCAACCATGGCAGCCCATAAGAATGACTGGACTTCTTTTAAAAAGTACTCATGTCTGGGCTCCACCCAAACTAAATAATCAGAATCTTTGGGGGTGGGCCTACACACTGGTATATTTTAAAAGATCCCCCTGGTATTTCTAATAGTATGGTTACTCAACAAACAGAAAGCTCACATATCATGATAGGTAACCCCTATTCATCATGCAGGACATTTCCAAGGGCTCCTCTTCTGGTAAGCCACGTGTGATTTCTGCAGTAAGTTACTCCCCACTGCGTGCTGGCATATCACCCTGAGCTTACTTACCCTTCTAATTATCTGCTTACTTGATTGTCTCACATATTAGGTGGAAAGATCACTAAGGCAAGGACTGTATCTTACTTGTCCTCAATTCTATCTCCAGCACTTGACACAGTGTTTGGCTCATCGCAGGCATTTAATAAATATTTACTAAACAAATCGACTGGTTAATCAGCACAAAATAAGATCTTAATTGCAATGCATATAGAAATTTGAATTTAAAAAATCTAATTAGTATCTTTTTACAGAAACAGCTCAATGACAATCTGGTATCAAGATGTCTGCATGCGGGCTTCCCTGGTGGCGCAGTGGTTGAGAGTCCGCCTGCCAATGCAGGGGACACGGGTTCGTGCCCCGGTCCGGGAAGATCCCACATGCCGCGGAGCGCCTGGGCCCGTGGGCCATGGCCGCTGAGCCTGCGCGTCCGGAGGCTGCGCTCCGCAATGGGAGAGGCCACAACAGTGAGAGGCCCGCGTACCAAAAAATAAAAAAATAAAAAATAATAATAATAAAAAAAAGATGTCTGCATGCTAGATTACAGATATCAAATATTCTGGACAAATAGATTTAGCTTTGTCTACAAATAACTAAAAGTACAAAAGCATCTAGAAATCTTTACTCAAACATCTATATAACTCAAATGTCTCCTTAATAATTAAATCTTACTACCAAAAAATAGAAATCTATAGGAATGTTTATAATCTTCCTTCTTTTCCTCAATCTCTTCCCATAACTTTTCTTTGCCCCCTCTCTTCTTTAGTTAAAAAAAGTTCCTAGAAAAGGATCTCAGTAGAGTCTGTCTTTTGGGGCAATTTTCATGTTATCAATTTGTTAGCCATTTGGAGAGGAAACAGAATGCCTAATGGTAAGAATATGAGCTTTTGAGCCTGGTGGACCAGAATTATATCACTTTCTAGACATGCAGTCTTAAGCAAATGACTTAACTTCACTCTACCAATCTGAGTTTCTTCTATAAATTGACAATAATGGTGGTATCTACATGATAACACTGTTGTGAGGATTAAATAATATATGTGCAGCAATTAGTATACAGTCTAATACAAATATTAACAATGATTACTACTGTTATTACTATTATCATACAAATAGTAAAGAGACCCAAGGTCCCCTTGCATTGCAAAGTGGGAATGAGATGCACAGTGAAGTTTTTCCCATTACTTGCTTAGAATCTAGAAAAATCTTTAAAATTTGCTCCCTAATCCAACCTTTTACCATATCAACCATTCTAAATTTACCTCCCTAAAATCTAGTCTTGACTAATTTTCCTTGGCTTCTATTAATTGGTATTGTCCCGCAATTTAAAAATGAGGAATAGGGCTTCCCTGGTGGCGCAGTGGTTGAGAGTCTGCCTGCCGATGCAGGGGACACGGGTTCGTGCCCCGGTCCACGAAGATCCCACATGCCGTGGAACGGCTGGGCCCGTGAGCCATGGCCGCTGAGCCTGCGCGTCCGGAGCTTGTGCTCCGCAACGGGAGAGGCCACAACAGTGAGAGGCTCGCGTACCATAAAAAAAAAAAAAAAAAGAGTAATAGCTACCACACTTCCCTCAAGAAATGGAGTACCATACACTGCCAAGGACCTCATAAGGAGAATCACAATATTTCTCTGGTGACTTTATTTTAAATCTTCTCATGAGTTTGACATGGCTGAGGAAATTAATTTATGAGAAGTTTCAAAGTAGAGCTGTTGAAAACCTAAAGAATATAACAAAGCCCCCTTTTGGAGGAGAGGAAACAAAGATATAGAGAAACTAAAAATCTAGGCTTAGGTTAAACAGAGAAGGAATGGGCGCTAAATCCTTAGGATTCCTGCTATGTGTAGGATATGCTGTCTACAAGACCTTCACCCAAGAGATAATGACAAGATTTCCCAGCTAGGGCTTCCCTGGTGGCGCAGTGGTTGAGAGTCCGCCTGCCGATGCAGGAGACACGGGTTCGTACCCCTGTCCGGGAAGATCCCACATGCCGCGGAGCGACTGGGCCCGTGAGCCATGGCCGCTGAGCCTGCGCGTCCGCAGCCTGTGCTCCGCAATAGGAGAGGCCACAACAGTGAGAGGCCCGCGTACTGCAAAAAAAAAAGATTTCCTAGCTAACAAACTGAGAAACTAAACAATTAACAAAATGACATGTTGCCATGACTTGCAGGGCCTTAAATATACCAGTAGTATCTTCACAACACTGCTACCTACTCAACAAACTAGATGAGAGGATGACTTGGCTTGATTCTGCCTTCCTTTCTCTTTCATGTGCATCATTTCCAAAACGAAGTTTTAAAATCAAGACCCTGAATTTTTCACTTTCAGAACGATGTGGGTTAAGAGAAGGTGGAGTCCCATGTTAGAACCTCCAAATGAACTCTCATGTAAATTGTCCATATATCCTAGGGTTTTATTTAAATAATTTCTGCATCTATGAAAAAGGCTGAAGTTAATTAAAAATAATAGAAGTGTTCAATTGGTTATTTGAGATATTATTACTTGAACATCACTTTTACTTAAACACAGATTAACTGCTAGCAAAAGATGTACTTGGGCTATTAGTCTGTAACCAATGTTCAACAGGAAAATTAAAAAACAAAGCTACAGGCTTCTCATGCCTTTAAAAATAATTATTGAGGTAATAAATAATCACTCCAAAGATATTCTCATTTCCTTTAAAAAGAACCACAAAAGCAAATCACATAGCAAGAAACTGACTAGCCTACATTTTGAAGAAATTTTATTCAGGAGAAGAATTATGCTGTCACTAACAATTCTCTTTTTAAGGTTGCTGACAAGTGAAGTGTATAAAGTGCTTTCAGTTTTATATGTTTTTAGTAGCTGACTTTTTAACAAAGACAAAGTTAAACAAGCTTTTCAAGACTAATTCCCAACCCATCAATCCAACTCTAATTCATTTTAGGCACAGAAATAAATGGTGAAAGCTTGCTAGACTAAAAGGAGATCTGCTACTAACCAGCTACATGATGTCTTTCCCACTAAACTGCCTCATTTTCAGCAACTTAAAATGGCCTGTGATCTCGTAAGATCCAATGTTATTCTAAAATTACTCTTCTATATTATTTAACTTAGACACCTAACTTAATATAACTTTAGATACCTACCTTAATATTATTTAAGGTATCTAACTTAAATAATATAGTCACATCATGCAATTTACTCGTGTTTTGCTTTTATCTTATTTTATGGCAAGATGAGACCTTCTAAAAACAAGAACTAAACTTTCCAAAGTGGTTCTCTATTTAGTAGTGGCTAATGACACATCATCTTTTGATAATATAAGATATAAATGAATCTGTTAAGTGACTTCCTTTCTCCACACTTTGTATTAGTACTTCGCTATGTAAAGAGGCAATGTAAGACTGGTCTCACAAGCTGAAGTTTTGTTAGTGCTACAATATATCACCTAGATGATAAGAACAAAGACTATTACCTTGGAGCTGCTATTCATCTAGACAAGCAAAAAAAGACAGTCCCATTTTAATTTTAATAAGCTACTCTGATATTGCAAAAGTTTCAGATACTTAAAGGAAACTGGTTACTTATGGATTTATTGTTGCCAATATATTAATATTTCAGTATTTAACTTTTCACTGTAAATTTTATAGCAGCAATCCTAAATTTCTTACTGCTAATTTATGAAAATTAGTTTATTATTTTCTACCATCTTTTTACTGAATGGAGAAAAGTTCCCATTTCAACAAAAGGTCAGAATCTTTTCCTTTTAAAAAAGTACTACTATTAGTCGAAGCTTATATTTATTAGACCACCCAGCTTTGAAAGTAAAATTATGACCTTGATTAACTTTCTAGACAGTCTCATGTTAATGTTTTAAAAAGAAGAACAAATTTAAACACAAAAAAACCCTTTAATTACACTTTAAGCTGATCTGAAGAAGTCTAAGTCTAGATTAGATACTCAACTGTACTTATACTGCTAGCTCTGTATGTTACTTACAAGATGCCCAAGTAAATCGTTTAGTAACTATGACTCACAGTCACTAATCTATAAAATGTAATTACTACCCTTTGGTACTGACAATTAATGTTTTGTTCACTGGTAAGGAATTTATCACAGACAAACATCTAAAGTATGTATCTACACCATAAAAATTAGTCAATTCTTAATCTCCCCAAACAAAAAAAACCTAACATAACCATGTTCACCAAAAATCTGAAAACTGAATTTTACTTAATAGGCTTTTTTATCCCAGTAATTTTACCATCTTTTCAAGCAGAGTACAAAGGTTTTGTTTTTTTCTTCCACCAACATTTTTTAACATAAAGCTTAGAATACCAGTAGACTGAATTAGAGTACCGAGGGCTGACGTCCACACAGAGAGCCACGCATAAATGTAGCCCTGAAGAAATCAAGCATAATGTGTTTCAGTAGTGATTAAGGTTATACACAGGGGACATTAAACTGTTTAAAGTGATTGTGGGGATTAGGATTGAGGAAATGAGAAGACATTTGTTTTCTACTTTCTACCTTTCTTATAAGTAATCTTTAAAAATAATAACTGTATTTCTTTTCTAAGTGAAAAATATAATAAAAGCCTAGGTCATTAGCACAGAGGCCTAGCAGTGCTTTGCATACAACAGGAACTCAATAAAAAAGTTTTGAATAAGTGAATAAAGGCGTATATTCTACCTTGAAGAAAGGAAACTAAGGAATATATTCCCACTAGTGGTTCAAGAACAGTGAAGCAGTTACTATTGACAGCGCCCATGTATGTTTTACTGAGTAACTCTGGAAATTAACACAGCTTCCCTGAGATCCAGTTTGCACATAATACAAATATTACTACACAACACTTACAAAACTGAGAAAATAACCAATAAGTCTTATATTATCATTATAATAAAATATAAATAACAGAGATGCATGATTAATAAAATTGTGCTTAAAACCATGAAACTTAATAGAAATATAGAGGGGTCATGTAGGAGAAGAAAGAGAGCAAATGGACTATTATATTGTGTGGATTCACAAAAAGCTTTTAATTTAAAAATTAGCATAAGGCATAGTTCTGCCCTCTGGATTAACAAAAACAAAAATAGAAAGCTTTGCAAAACCCATGCAATGTACTAAGAAAGATCACTTAACTGATACAGCCCTCCCCAGTAAGTCAATTCCATGCTCCCGTGCAGCTCAGTGGCGGGAGGCATCACCAGCATAGAGTACCTTGAAGAGGTATTTGGAGATGAGCCAGCCATCGGCAACTTTGGGAAATCTCTTTAAAAAAAATAAACAACACAACAACACACAGAGATTTAAGAAACCTGACATCAAGTTCACAATAGCAAACTGAACGGCCCCAATAAGATGGCTACACATAATCTTGATGCAGTAAACACCACTTTTACCTAATAAATAAAATGAACTCAATTAAGATGAATTGAGCTCCTGCTCTAGTCAGCACAGAAATCAAGCTGGTCCCTTGTAGCCTATTCTTTTGGAGAGGCTAGGATGTCTTTAAGTCACAGAAATAAATGAGAAGCTATTTTTCCCTGTCTACTTTCACCTCCATTATTGTTATCCAAACATAAAGAAGCCTGACTGAATTTGCTAGCTTTGCACCTCAGAATTTATACGATTGGTTAGAAAAATTACTCACTTATTGAACTATATGGCTTAGAAAGGTTTCAACTTTAAAATATACTTTTTTTACTGTTAACTTTGCTAAAAGTTATAAAATTCATTTTGAAGAGCAGTTCTTTCTTTTTTTGGTCTAAGCAGAGTTAAAGTTTATATGGTTTTTTTTTCAGAATTATGAGAATAGCACTTAAATATCTAGTAAAATGTTCTTCAGTTTAACCAATGTTGACTAAATGCCTACTTCATGCAAAATACTGCTTTTCCTACAGCTTCCAATTATTGTTTAACAATCACCATCTGGAAAAGTATTATAAATTCTTGCCTATGTTGTTTGGCAATTCTATACAGGAAAACTCCAAAGCCAAATTTCTGAAGTCATATTCCCAGCAGATGATATCTTTTTGTTTCATAGCAAACACTGAAATCTCCAATAGGACATAGTTCCACACCTTTCCAAATACTTAGGCTTTTTATGAAACTAAACAAAAACCAACCAACCAACCAAACACAGTGAGTAGTGTATAAAAAAATTAAAGGAAGGAGATATATATAGTTGTGCTATTGGTCACTTCTATGTCTCTACTATTCACCTCTATCCTCCTATGTCCATTTGTATCACTGTAAATGAATATTAAATTTGTAAACACATTTCCAAAAGGATCTATAACCAAAAGGTACCCTAGTTGAAGCCCATGTTAAAACATAATGCTCTTTCTACAACTACAACAAACAAAATGAAAATCTCTCTGCATTAAATGTAAATCAGAACAGAATGTTTTTCATTGAAAATATTAGGAATACCAATTCTTAATGTTTAAACCATATTTACTAGCTCTGCCTTGAAAGTAAAGTTATGTATCTTATTTGTAGTCATTTACATAATCAAAAAGTTATCAAAGTCAAAACAATTTCCAGGAAAACCTACTTAAAGTAATTTTACTTCAAAAAATGTATCAAGTAAAATGTATCATGTCCAGATTCATGTCATGGCTTAATCAATCCTTGGTACAAAATGGGAAACAACTACTGAATCTATTATGAAGCTCAATTTACAGTTTAGGGTTTTTTTTTAAGCTGTTAATATGTTAGCCTTTATGCCCTGGTTATGCACGTTATTTTGATCCTGGCTATGGAACACCATGTGAAAATTTTAACAATTAAAACATTTTCATTTATTTGTAGGCATTAATTGCTTTAATCATAATTTAATATCTCCCTCTAGGTCACTTATAAGCAACCAGAAGCATCCAGACCAAATGACAATCCACAAGATTCCAAATTATCTGCAGTCAAATTTCAACACCACTCTCATTTTGGAAATGGGAAAGGAGAGGCCCAGAGAGAGCCTGCCTAGACCCAGCACACCCCTGTTCCCTGTAGCCTCATACTGATCTACTCCTTTGGCTACAGACCAGATCTGACAGATGGAGAGAATCAGTCGGCTGGCTTTTCTGGTTGGATATGAGTTCTCACTACGGCCTCAGAAATAGGAAAAATAATGGGGCAGTAAACATGCGCTGTGAATGAGGTAAATATTTTTCATATAAAATTTAAAGCCTTAGCTTAGTTGCTCCCCAAAATATATATATAAATGAACGACAAAGCTTACATTATTTCAAAGTGGCTCAAGGAGTGCTTGTTAGTAGAAAACGTTCTCATTTGCAGTTGAAATGAAAACTTTTGTTTTAAGGTATACAATATTAAATATTTTAAAAATATATTTATAACATAAAATACATATAATATCACATATTAAATATAGGTATATTAATATATAAAATACATAAAATTTATTTACATATTTAAAATATATAATGTTAAGACAGTTGAGACAAGACCAAAGAAACTGAAAGTGTTTTGTTCAAGAACAAAAGTCATTCAAATGTAGCATTATAATCAAATAATATATTGTGATATTAGGTGTTAGTTTCTGAAATTTCAGCCAAAAGAAGAATCTACTCAGAAACAGATATGCGGGGACTTCCCTGGTGGTCCAGTGGGTAAGACTCCATGCTCTCAATTCAAGGGGCCTGGGTTCAATCCCTGGTTGGGGAACTAGATCCCACATGCATGCCACAACTAAGAAGTCTGCAGGCAACAACTAAGAAGTCCACATGCCACAACTAAAGATCCTGCATGCAAAGATCCCACACACTGCAACTAAGACCCAGCACAGCCTAAATAAATAAATAAATAAATATTTTTTTAAAAAGAAATAGATATGCAATAAAAGAATGCTTAATCATACTGAAGATACCATGCTTTCTGACTCAAAAAGTATATACTTTTCAAAAACAAGTAAATGAAAGTAAATCAACTTTATAATCTTTATATTAAGGTGGAAAATGGCCATCATACAGAAAAGATTACTGACCATGGCTTTAAACACATGAATCAGCCTTGGTGATAAGACTGAATATAGTTCTAATCCATAAATATATTTATTCTTCCATTTATTCATGTTAGCCCTTGTTACAACTTCAGCTTTCTAATTATTTTGATGTCTTTGACGACTAAGCTTCATTACCATGATTGATAAAATTTGACAACTACGTAGAAGGTGAGCCTTTTGCCTTCGCTGCATTTAGTCTAATTTTCTTTCTCTCTGTGTATATACTCTGCTAATAAGGTTACAGGTAGACGACTTTATTTTTATGTGATCCAAGATGGATTCCTGAAAAGATCCCTAGATGGACTGATTTGTAAACTGATTGCTACTTATAAGGCAAATAACAAAACTGATTATAAATGATCAGATAGTAAGTCAGAATTTTCACAAGTTTTCTTTTTAAACTGGCAATACCAGATAGCATATACTCTCTTCTGTCATGGATAATAATAATGTGCAAGTTCTTATTGTTTGACATTTTGAATCTTCAACCATGTATTTATATGTAAGAGAAAAATCATTCAGTGAAGCAATATTTACAACTGCAATAATGCACTGTAATTAACCTAACAATGAAACAATATTATCTTCTTTTCTATGTCACCATTTTCCATTTTTTAATAGCATCTGAAATTAAAATTTAATATTATATATGACTTATCTTAAACTTCTTAAAAGTTTACTTTAAAATGCCATTTATAGGCAGATGCTAGGTACATTAGAAAATGTATTTGGCTATTTGATTCAACAATTTTTAAAAACTGAGCACCAAAATCATGCAAACATTTTACATTTGAAAAGTCATAGTAACTTGAAAGAAAAGGAATGTATGAAGAATAAAAATATTAGATTATATGCATCAACAACTCATTGAGATTAGAAAATCAGAAAGGTGTAGGAACTGAAATTATGATGCTCTCCAAAGATGAATTAAAGTCCATTAAATTGTGCAATCTTTTCCATGTTCTATAAAATGAGAAATATTTACTTCCTTTAAATGAGCAATATTTGAGCATTAAAAGTGATCAAAACTGGGCTTCCCTGGTGGCGCAGTGGTTGAGAATCCGCCTGCCGATGCAGGAGACACGGGTTCGTGCCCTGGTCCGGGAAGATCCCACATGCCGCGGAGCAACTAAGCCCGTGAGCCATGGCCGCTGAGCCTGTGCGTCCGGAGCCTGTGCTCCGCAACGGGAGAGGCCACAGCAGTGAGAGGCCCGCATACAGCAAAAAAAAAAAAAAAAAAAAAAAAAAAAAAAGTGATCAAAACTGAAATTATGTAACAAAAAATTTTCTCAAGAAAACAACTTTCCATTACTGAAAATAAACAAACTATGGTTTGATTATTACAAGTACTGTAAGTTGCTCTATGCTAATTTGCAAAAATCATAAGGTCAAACTGGAAATGTCCCATTATTCTTCTGGCAGAAACTCAAAGGGCTACAAACACAGATAAACAAACATGAACTACCATCAGAGACCATCCATTCCTGCTAAATCCAAGAATTTGGATTACCTGGTAGAATCATAAATTTTTTTAACTCTCATATATTAAAAAAAAACACTAAAAATATCCTAGGCAATTTTATCAATAGTAGCTATTATTTAATTAATCTTTTCATAATACTTTCTTTCTACGTAGTACTCCCTCTCAGAAGCCAAATCTAAATTGGAATTCTTTAAGTTGAAGGGGTTTTGAAAGTGAAGTTCATGTAAAATAAACTTGAAAAATTCTCCAGGGATAACAAAGTTTGAAACCATTAATAAATCTCTCCTTCTATAAATAAGATAATATTTAAATGTGGAGGTTAAAATGACTCCTTGAAAATTATGGTTTGGTTACAAAATACAAAAGCTGTTTAGTCTATACCTAATAAATACAGATATTTGAGATACTTTTCTTGCTCTTCAACCAAAAATGCCTACAACAAACACAGTTATTAAGAGTACTTTGTCAATCACATAGCTCCAAACACAAGATAACCAAGTACATGGGAATAGTCTGTTTTAGAATTTTAGACATTCAAAACCATATAAAGTATTATGAAACTAAGATAAAAAAATATTTCAGATGTTTCAAAACAGAAATAAACTCTCAAATGAAAAATAAGAGTAAAATAATAAACTACCAATAATAATCATGTAAGAAGACTAATATCAAGGGAGAAAAAGGTCACTGATCAAAATGGGTTATATAAAAACTAGTTCCGGGCTTCCCTGGTTGTGCAGTGGTTGAGAGTCCGCCTGCCGACGCAGGGGACACGAGTTCATGCCCCGGTCCGGGAAGATCTCACATGCCGCGGAGCGGCTGGGCCCGTGAGCCATGGCCGCTGAGCCTGCGTGTCCGGAGCCTGTGCTCCGCAATGGGAGAGGCCACAACAGTGAGAGGCCCACGTATCGCAAAAAAAAAAAAAAGAAAAAAACTAGTTCCACATGATGTAAATAATTAGTTTTTTTCTATTCTAGCCTAATTAAAAAAAACTCACTCTACAAACTTACATTCAATCTCATTTGTAAATAAAAACAAATTAAAATAACAAAATGTTTTGTATATTTCATATTACTAGAAGATATTAAAATATCTTTAGATATTTAAGATATTTTAATAAGATATTTTCCCCTTACCAAATTAAAACTTAAAAATATTAATATAATAATATAATGAGGATATGAGAAAAATAACCACATACATTATTGTTGGTACAACCTTTGTGATAGACAACATAGCACATATATCATAATGTGCATACCCTTTAATTTCAGTAATTACAATTCTAAGAATTCATTAGCTATTATCATTAATATAAAATAATTTTAAAGAAATTAGAAAACTGTAAAAAAATTTTCAGTGATATATGACAGTATGTTTATGAAAGGGAAATTTGGTAAAAAACTTTGGTACGTAAAAAGGATATTAATTATGGTTCATTCATACAATGGAATATTATATATTTGTTTAAAAATGAAATGGAAATATACAAAAGGGAATAGCAAACAGATGCTCAAAAACTTGTACATGAATTTAACAACAGTACTAGCTATAAGAGAAAAAATGGAAACAATCTAAATGTCCATTAAATGATTAATGGAGGGACATCCCTGGTGGCTCAGTGGTTAAGAATCCGCTGGCCAATGCAGGGGACACAGGTTTGATCCCTGGTCCGGGAAGATCCCACAAGCCGTGGAGCAACTAAACCCGTGCTCAGCCCGCGTGCCTAGAGCCCGTTCTCTGCAACAAGAGAAGCCACTGCAATGAGAAGCCTGCGCACCACAAGGAAGAGTAGCCCCCGCTCGCCACAACTAGAGAAAGCCCGCACGCAGCAATGAAGACCCAATGAAGCCAAAAATAAATAATTAATATTAATAATAAATTAATTTAAATTATTAATGGATACACAAAATGTGGTATGTCTATATAACAAAATATTAGCCATAAAAAGGAATGAAGTACTGGTACCTGTACAACGTGGACGAACCTTGAAAACATGCTAAATGAAAGAAGCCAAACATAGAAGCCACATATTTTATGATTTCATTTACATGAAATGTCTAGACTAAGTAAATCCATAAGGACCAAAAGTGTATTAGTGGTTTCCAGGAAATGGTGGGGAGGAGAGCAGAGGAAGTGACTGCTTAGTGGATAGATTTTTTTTTAAAGAAATTTAATTTTATTCTAAGAATTTGAAATAGAGGGATTTAATCAGAACTGGGCTTTCTTTTCTTTTCACTTTTTTTTTTTTTTTAATACCTTGGATGTGCTGGGTCTTTGTTGCAGCATGCAGGTTCTTCATTGCCGTGTGTGGGTTTCTCTGGTAGCGGCGCACAGGCTCAGGAGCTGCGGAGCACAGGCTTAGTCGCCCAGCAGCATATGGGATCTTAGTTCCCCGACCAGGGATCGAACCCACGTCCCCTGAATGGTAAGGTGGTTTCTTAACCTCTGGACCACAAGGGAAGTCCCTAGAGTTTCCTTTTCATGTAATGAAAATGTTCTGGAACTGACAGTAGTGATAGTTTCACAACACTGAATATACTAAAATCCAAGGAATTGTACCCTATTTTTAAAATGGTTAAAATGGTGAACTTTATGTTATGTGAATTTAATTTCAAGTCTAAAATACTAATAAAACAAAATGAAATGGAAAAATATAGTATGGCCAATACTAAGGGCAAAATACAGGTCACAACAAAGAAAATACACATATTGTCTATGTATATACATTCATACGTACATACACAGATAATTTACATGACAGATATACAAAAAGTTGACAGCTGCAATTATATCTGGTATTTCTGGAAGTTTTTATTAATAATTCCTATGGATTTATATTTGAACCTCTTGTTATTTTTACATGGAGTAGGGGTAAGAGGGAAGGCAAAAAATGATTGGCAGTCCAAGAAGACAAAAAGTATATATATACAAAAAGGGGTTAAATTAAGGAATCATGCTAGAGCTTTATAATTTTCTTTCTATCCTTCTTTTTTAAAAAACATAGTAGAACAGTAACAAGAAAGCAAACAAAGTCAAGTAGTCTACGTGGCCAGTATGGGATAAAATCTTAAAATGAAGAAAGAGGTTTTTCAAAAGGCATCAGAAAAACAAGAAATGTTAAGAGCTATAAGCTTAGCAGTAAATAAAAGTTTAGGAATATGATTTTAATCAAAAAAACTACATGAGGAATATGGAAATCTGAGTGACACTTAAATTTTTCCAGTTACCTTTTTTTTTTTTAACCATACTTGCTTTAGAGACTAAAGCTCTCTGTTTTTAGAATCTACATAGTTGTTTATTTACTACCGAACCTTACATTTACTATATTATATATAGGTTAACTTTATTTCCTACATAATTTAAGACACTGAACCAAATTTACCATGCTACATATAACCCTCGATGTTTTAAGAATTTTTTGAATATTATGATTTCCTGAGATACAAAATCTGCTGAAGGTTTCCTACACTTCCAAGTATATAATGGAAGTACATTCCAAGTACAAAGTGGCCTTATCCACTGTCTAAAAGCCAAACTTTGGTAACCTTCAGAGCCACTTTCTTATCTATTGTATCATGTTTTTTGGCCTGAGTAGATGGGTTTTATTGGGTGAGTTGTGTTCTTATGTTACAACAGAAACAATTCAAGTCTCATTTTGTGTGCACACCAAGAATCAAAAGTTGGAAAACCTTCAAAAATGAACAAAGAAAATTCAAAAGCCAAGTGGATAGGTTTATCTTTACTCATTGTTTCTAAAAGTGTTATTACTACACTTCAAAAGGTGGCCTCATGGGGAGGTAACTGTTTATCATTTAAGTCAGGAAGAGCTTTGAGGTTCAAGCCAGTGTTCCTGAACAATGCTTAGGTATCATAACAGTTCAACTGGATTGGAGAAATTCTAAAATGTCAAGTCACAGGCATTCTATCTTATTTTAAGAGTCTGAATCCAGATACTATCAGAGAAAAAAACAAAAACAAAAAACCCCCAAAAAACTAACCCAGAGTTTAGTACTCTGGGGATCAAGAAGTAGGAATTTCTCAGAGTTCTGTTTTCCAGCAAATATTCACTATGTGCCTACCATATCCCAGGCACCGTTATAGAAATGTGGGATACATCAATGAACAAAAGAGACAAAGATCTTTACCCTAACAGAGCTTACATTTTAGCAGAGGTAAAGGAATACAATCAACAATAATCATAATGAGTAAATCTCATAATATGTTAGAAGCTAAGACTTAAAAAAAAAAAACTAGGACAGGGGCTTCCCTGGTGACGTAGCAGTTAAGAATCTGCCTGCCATTGCAGGGGACATGGGTTCAAGCCCTGGCCTGGGAGGATCCCATATGCTGCAGAGCAGCTGGGCCCATGCACCACAGCTGTTGAGCCTGCGCTCCAGAGCCCGCGCTCTGCAACAAGAGAAGCCACGACAAAGAGAAGCCCGCAGCCCGCGATGAAGAGTAGCCCCTGCTCACCACAACTAGAGAAAGCCCATGCGCAGCAACAAAGACCCAACACAGGCAAAAATAAAAACAAATAAATTAATTAATTTAAAAAAATAAAGTAGGACAGGGAAAAGAGGTCACGAGTGCTAGGGGTGAAAGAAGGAAAGGTGAGTTATAATTTAAAATATGCTGCTAAAGCAATTATACTACAGTAAAGATGTTAAAAAAATAAAATATGCTGGAAGGGTTTAGGCTTCAATGAGAAGTTTTGAAACAGATGGGGAATTAACCATTTGGATATCTAAGAGAAGTGCAATGATGCTCTATGACAGCAATGTGTCTGGTATAGTCAAGAAAAAGGAAAAGACCCATGAGGCTAGAGCACACCAATTTAAAAACAAAAAAGGATTCTCTGTACATAAGTATAACGGGGAAACAATGTTTAGAATCAAGACAGAAATCTAAACTGAATGTGAGTCAGCAAGCCCAATGTTAGTAAGTATAATTAGCAGATTAATTCATAGGAAATTTGATATATTCAATAGTATCTCATTATATTTGGTCATTTTTTCTTCAATTAGTAGTGTATTGCTAATTGATAGGCTTTAGTCCTCTATGATACTCAGAAGATTTTTCATTTTAATCAGTTATTTTCCATATAACCTTTACAAAATTCACTACTGTATCCCATCCCCACACCACCTAGCTGAAGTTTACAAGATTGTTTCTTTTTTTTTATTGTTTCTGACCACTTTACCTCTAAATTTCATATTTTTCTTATACTGTCTGGTCTACAATACACTACTAATAATCAAAGCCACAGATGACATTTTAAAAAATGAAAATTTTTTTAGACATTTGCTATATTTTATAAACATTTTAATGACTGTTAACTCTTATGTGTAAATGATTGTTGAGATATTTTATACCACAACTTGTCCATTTCTGAGTTTCTTATCTTGACTAGTTTTTTGGTGGACTGGAATATTTCAAATGTTCTTTCTTCCAGAAAAGTGATATCTTTCTTGGTATTTACATATATCTTATGCTTAACATTTTTAAGGGAGATTAGAGTAATTTAATCAACAAAGAATTCAGTATGTGTGGGCAAGATTTATTCTTTTTTTTTTTTTTACAGGAAGCAGACTTTATTTCACAGCATTTACCAAAGTAGCATCCAGAGATGGTGAATAGACATAAATATAACATTTTCCTAGCATCCAGAGATGGTGAATAGACATAAATATATTTTCCTTGAAAATAAGTTTAACAAATTTTTTAAAAGTGATTAACGAGCCTCTTTTTTAAAATTGAAGTATATAGTTGATTTACAATGTGTTAATTTCTGCTGTACAGCAGTGATTCAGTTATACATACATTCTTTTTTTCAATATTCTTTTCTATTATGGTTTATCATAGCATACTGAATACAGTTCCCTGTGCTACACAGTAGGACCTTGTTTATCCATTCTCTATATAATAGCTTACATCTGCTAACCCCAAATTCCCACTCCATCCCTCCCCAATGCTCTCCCCCTTGGCAACCACAAGACTGTTCTCTATGTCTGTGAGTCTGTTTCTGATTCATAGATAAGTTCATTTGTGTCATATTTTCAATTCCACATATAAGTGACATCATATGGTATTTGTCTTTCTCTTTCTGACTTACTTCATTTAGTATGATAATATCTAGCTGCATCCATGTTCCTGCAAATGCCATTATGTCGTTCTTTTTTTAATTTATTTTTTTTTATTTTTTTCAATCTCCCATAAAAAATGAAATTTTAATTTTTATTTAAGGCACTTTTATGCCCCTTTCTTGTGTGGAGCCTTCCCTGACCCATCCAAGCAGAAAGGATTATTCATCCTTTTGTGCTACATCACGCTCATTAATACTTCTACTATGACTCAACGACACTATTATACATCATTATTTGTTAATGCATCTTCCCTTTGCCCTCCAAAACTGAGTTTCATGTGAAAGCATGCCTGATTAACCTTCGTATCCCATCCCCTAGCACAGGGCCTACATGGACTGTTAAATAAGAGAATGAATGGGATAAAGAGAATAGGGTGTGTATGTGTGGAAAAGATTAGGGGAAAAGGGAAAAAAGAGGAAGGCATTCGTACAATGTCAAATTTAAAGCATCTGCTCCAGAAAAAGTATAGGGAACTCACACTATGACTCATTTCCAAAGCAGAGGAAAAGTGAGTTACATTTAGCCAAGAAACATGTGAAGGGCTGATGGTAAAGGAATTTTCCTTGGGGTTTCCTTCTACTGTGCTTTATGAAAAACTACTCAACTTCCTAAAGTAACTTGGGATCAAGGAGTATTTTAAGTATTACAATGAAAGAATGGGATCCTTGCCATTTTAAAATGTTTTAATGGAAAGTGATAAAATTGGAGGGAGTTATAAATATATATTTTAACCTACAGTAAATTTACTGTTGGTATACAGTTCTACGATTTTTTTAAATGCAAGCAGTCATGTGACCATGTCCGTAAGATACATAACAGTTCCACCACCCAAAAAAACTCCTTCATGATGACACTATATAATCAACACCCCCAAACTCTAACCCCTGATAACCAATGAACCTCTTCTCTGACACAAGAGTTCAGCTTTTTCTAGAAGGTCATATACATGGAAGCATACAGTATTTAACCTTAAGAGTTTCACTTCTCTCACTTAGCATAATACATTTGAGATTCATGCAGGTTGCTGTGTGTAGGAAGAAGTTTTTTCCTTTTATCGCTCAGTTTGTCCATTGTGTGGATATATAACAGCTGGTTTATCTAGTCATCACATAAAGGACATATGGGCTGTTTCCAGTTTTTAGTGATTATGAATAAGGCTGCCATGAACAGGTCTTTGTGTAAAGATTAGTTTCCATTTCTCTTGAGTAAAGGAGTGAGATTTCTGGGAAACTATTCTGCATTCCCACCAGTAACACATGAGAGTCCCAATTTCTCCATATCCCCACTACAACTGGGTATAGGTGTGCAGTATGGCCTGATTGTGGTTTTAATTGCATTTCCGAAGTGCCTAATGATATTGAGCACCTTTTCATGTGTTTCCTTGCCATTTGTGTATTTTCATTGGTGAAGTATCTGTTCAAATCTTTTGCCCATTTTTATTTTTATTTTTTAAATATTTATTTATTTGGCTGTGCTGGGTCTTAGTTGCAGCACACGGGATCTTCATTGCTGCATGCAGGATCCTAGTTGTGCATGCTAACTCTTGGTTGCAGCATGTGGGATCTAGTTCCCTGACCAGGGATTGAACCCCGGCCCCCTGCATTGGGAGCTCGGAGTCTTAACCACCAGGGAAGTCCCCTTTTGCCCATTTTTAAACTGGGTTAGTTCTTTTCATAATATTACGTGTTTATAGTTCTTGGGATATCCTGGACACAAGCCCTTTGTCAAATATGTGATTCGCAACTATTTTCTCTCAGCCTATGGCTTGTCTTACTCTCTTAACAATGTCTTCCAGAGGACAAAAGTTATTAATTTTGATGAGGTCAACACTTTGTTATTTTTTGCTTTTATGGATTATGCTTCTATTGTTTTCTCTAAAATCTGTTTGCCTAATTGAATGTAACAAAGATGTTGTATATTCTTAAGATTTTTATACTTTTACATTTAGTCTATGATCCATTTTGAATTAATTCTTGTATGTGGTGTGAGGTATGACTCACAGTTCATTTTCTGCATACAGTAATCCCATCGTTCCAGCACCATTTGTTGAAAAAGATTATCAATTCACCAGTGAATTGCCTTTTCATCTTAGCCAAAACCAATCAAGCATATTTGTGTGCCTCTATTTCTGGACTCTGTTCCATTCCACTGATCTATATGTAAAAGCTTTCACCAATAACACACTCTTTTAATCATTGTATCCTGACAGTCTTGAAATCAGAGAGCTTGAGTGTCCAGATTTGTTCTTCCCTTGTGAAATTGTTTTGCCTTTTCTACTTACTTTGTTTATCCATTTATAGAATCTGCTTGATATCTACAAAAAATCTGCTAAGATTATGAAAGTGCATTGAATCTAACGATCAATACAGACAGAACTGACATCTTAACAATGTTGAGTTTTAGAGGAATTATCTCGTCTAAAATGTCAACAGTACTAAGGTTGAGAAACCCTGCTGTAGACATCTGTAGATGCCTGCTACTGAATGTTTGTCTAACTGAATGTTTGTGTCTCCCCAATATTGAAACCTAATCCCCAATATGATGGTATTTGGAAGTGGGGCCTTGAGGACGTTATCACATCATAAGCCCTCACAAATGGGATTAGGGCCTTATAAAAGAGACCAAGGAAGAGCCCTCACTCCTTCCACCATGTGAAGACACAGCAAATTCCTGTTGTTTATAAGCCATCCAGTCTATGGTATTCTGTTAAAGTAATCCAAATGCACTAAGACCATTTAAGAAAGTTCTTTTCTCATACCTAGTTTACGGAGTAGTTTTATCATGAATTAATGTTTTTAGTCTGTTAATAAAATGAAATACGTGAATTGATTTTCAAATACTGAAATGTCCTTGCATTCCAGGGTTCGATTTGTTAATATTTAATAGAGGATTCCAGTATCTATTTCCATGAGGGGTAGTGGTATATAGTTTCCTTTCCTTGTAATATTTTGTCTAGTTTTGCATCAGGCTAATGCTGACCTCATAAGATGAAATGGGAAATATTCTCTCCCCTCCTATTTTCTGGTAAAGATTGAGTAGGATTATTATTATTTCTTTCTTAAGTCATTGGTCACAATCAACAGTAAAACCATGTAGGCCTGGAGTTTCATTTGTTGGAAGGTTTTCAACTACCTATTCAATCTCTTTAATAGATATAGGACTAGTCAACTTATCTATTTCTTTGTAACTTTTTTTTTTTTTTTTTTAGTACGCAGGCCTCTCACTGTGTGGCCTCTCCCGTTGCAGAGCACAGGCTCCGGACGCGGAGGCCCAGCCACTCCGCGGCATGTGGGATCTTCCTGGACCGGGGCACGAACCCATGTCCACTCCATCGGCAGGCAGACCCCCAACCACTGCACCACCAGGAAAGTCCTCTTTGTAACTATTGTTCGGATTTGTCTTGGAAGAAATGGGTCCATTTCATCCAAGTCAAATTTATGTTAAGAGCTGGTCACAGAATTTACTTATCCTTTGAATATAGGGTCTATAATGATATGTCCACTTTCATTCCTGATACTGGTAATTTGCCTCTTCTCTTTTTCTTGGTCACTCTTAACTAGAGGTTTATGAATTTTATTGATGTTAAAAAACCAAAAACCAGCCTTTCACGTGATTGGTTTTATCTACTGTTTTTAATTTTATCAATTTCTGCTTTTATCTTTATTGTTTTGTTCTTTCCACTTGCTTTGGGTTTAATTTTCTCATTTTTCTAGTTTCTTAAGGTGGAATCTTAGATTATTAACTTTAAACCTTTCTTCTTTTCTAATATAAGCTTTTAATGACTTAAATATCCCTCTAAGCACTGCTTTAACTGCATCCCATAAACTTTGATATGATGCATTTCATTTTTCATTCAGTTCAAAATACTTGCTAATTTTCCTTGAGACTTCCTCTTTGACCCATGAGTTACAATTTTTTAATCCAAACAATCTCTTTTAATTGGTGTATCTAGATGATTTATATTTAATGTAATTAATAATACAATTGGATTTAGGTCTACCATTTCATTGTTTTCCATTTATCCTTTATTCCCTCTGCCTTCTTTGGAAAATTTTAATATTTTCAGCATTCCATTTTAATTTATCTACTGGATTTTTGCTGGATCTCTTAGCTGTTCTATAGTCATTGCTTTAGGGATTACAATGTAAAACCTAACCTTTGAGACTTTGGGGACAACATTAAATGCACCAACATTTGCATTATAGGGGTCCCAAAAGGAGAAGAGAAAGAGAATGGGCCTGAGAAAATATCTAGGAATAAACCTACCTAAGGAGACAAAAGACCTGTATGCAGAAAATTATAAGACACTGATGAAAGAAATTAAAGATGATACAAATGGAGAGATATACCATGTTCTTGGATTGGAAGAATCAACATTGTGAAAATGACTCTACTACCCAAAGCGATCTACAGATTCAATGCAATTCCTATCAAACTACCACTGGCATTTTTTACAGAACTAGAACAAAAAATTTTACAATTTGTATGGAAACACAAAAGACCCCAAATAGCCAAAGCAATCTTGAGAATGAAAAATGGAGCTGGAGGAATCAGGCTCCCTGACTTCAGACTATACTACAAAGCTACAGTAATCAAGACAGTATGGTACTGGCACAAAAACAGAAATATCAATGGAACAGGCTAGAAAGCCCAGAGATAAAGCCACACACATATGGTCACCTTATCTTTGATAAAGGAGCCAAGAATATACAGTGGAGAAAAGACAGCCTCTTCAATAAGTGGTGCTGGGAAAACTGGACAGCTACATGTAAAAGTATGAAATAAGAACACTCCCTAATACCATACACAAAAATAAACTCAAAATGTATTAAACATCTAAATGTAAGGCCAGACACTATCAAACTCTGAGGAAAACATAGGCAGAACACTCTATGACATAAATCATAGCAAGATCCTTTTTGACCCACCTCCTAGAGAAATGGAAATAAAAACAAAAATAAACAAATGGGACCTAATGAATCTTAAAAGCTTTTGTACAGCAAAAGATACCATAAACAAGACCAAAAGACAACCCTCAGAATGGGAGAAAATAGTTGCAAATGAAGCAACTGACAAAGGATTAATCTCCAAAATTTATAAGCAACTCATGCAGCTCAATATCAAAAAAACAAACAACCCAATCCAAAAATGGGCAGAAGACCTAAACAGACATTTCTCCAAAGAAGATATACAGATTGCCAACAAACACATGAAAGGATGCTCAACATCACTAATCATTAGAGAAATGCAAATCAAAACCACAGTGAGGTATCACCTCACACCGGTCAGAATGGCCATCGTCAAAAAAAACTACAAACAATAAATGCTGGAGAGGGTGTGGAGAAAAGGGAACCTTTTTGCACTGTTGGTGGGCATGTAAATTGATACAGCCACTATGGAGAACACTATGGAGGTTCCTTAAAAAACTACAAATAGAACTACCATATGACCCAGCAATCCCACTACTGGGCATATATCCTGAGAAAACCATAATTCAAAAAGAGTCATGTACCAAAATGTTCATTGCAGCTCTATTTAAATAGCCAGGACATGGAAGCAACCTAAGTGTCCAACAACAGATGAATGGATATAGAAGATGTGGCACATATATACAATGGAATATTACTCAGCCGTAAAAAGAAACGAAACTGAGTTATTTGTAGTGAGGTGGATGGAACTGGAGTCTGTCATACACAGTGAAGTTAAGTCAGAAGGAGAAAAACAAATATTGTATGCTAACACATATATATGGAATCTAAGAAAAAAATATGTCAGGAAGAGCCTAAGGGTAGGATGGGAATAAAACACAGACCTACTAGAGCATGGCCTTGAGGATATGGGGAGGGGGAAGGGTAAGCTGTGACGAAGTGAGAGAGTGGCTTGGACATATATACACTACCAAACGTAGGGTGGATAGCTAGTGGGAAGCAGCTGCATGGCACAGGGAGATCAGCTAGGTGGTTTGTGACCACCTAGAGGGGTGGGATAGGGAAGGTGGGAGGGAGGGAGACGCAAGAGGGAAGAGATATGGGAACATATGTATATGTATAACTGATTCACTTTGTTGTAAAGCAGAAACTAACACACCATTGTAAAGCAATTATACTCCAATAAAGAGGTTTAAAAATATAAATAATAAGGACCTACTGTATAGGACCTACTGTATAACATAGGGAACTAGACTCAATATTCTGTAGTAACCTATATGGGAAAAGAATGGATATACGTATATGTATAACTGATTCACTTTGCTGTACACCTGAAACTAACACAATATTGTAAATCAACTATACTCCAATTAAAAAAAAAAAACTAACCTTTAACAGTCTACTTAGAGTTAATATTTTACCATTTCAAGTAAAATATATGACCACATAGGTCCCTTTACTTTCCCCTCTGTTTTAAATGTCATTTACATTATATATGCAAACATTGAAACCTCTCAAGAAATGTAATTTTTGTTTTCAACAATTATATTTTTAAAATCTTGAAGGAAAAAAATCTGCTATATTTTCTCAGATATTTATCATTTATGTTGCTCTTTCTTCACTTACAAAGTTGTAAGTTTCCTTGGTATCATCTCCTTTTAGTCTGAAGAAGTTTCATTAGCACTTCTTTTAGACCAGGTCTACTAGTAACAATTCTTACTTTTCCTGCATCTGAGTATTTCTTTATTTTGCCTTCATCTCTGAGGTATGTTTTCACTGCATACAGAATTCTGAGTTGGCAGTTCTTTGCTTTCAGAATTTTAAGATGTTCTTCCACTCTCTTCTGTGGTTCCTGATAAAAAAGCTATAGTCATTTGAATTGTTGCTCCCTGTACATAATGTACTATATTTCTTTGTCTGCTTTCGAGATTTTTTATCTTTTATTTTCAGAAGTTTAGTAATGGTATCTGGGAGTGCTTAACTCTGAGTTTACCTTTTCAGAGGTTTGCTAAGCTTCTTGGATCAATAAGTTTATTCCTTTCCCAGATCCAGGAACTTATAGCGTTATTCTTTTTTAACGTATTTTCTGCACCAATCTCTTGCCCCTCTCCTTCTGGGATTCCAATGATGCAAACATTATATCTTCTGCTATTGTCCAACAGGTCCCTGAGGCTCTGGTTCTTCAGTTTGGATAATTTCTATTGATCTATTTTCAAATTCATACACAGCTCTATTATCTCCACTCTGCTATAGAACCCCACCTAGTGAATGTTTTATTTCAGATATTTTACTTTTATGTTCTGAAATTTCCATGTGGTCCTTTATGAGGTTTATATTTCTCAATTCAGAACTTCTATCTTTCTATTCATTTCAAGAATATTTACCTTACATCATGGGTCATGGTTTTAATGGTTGATTTAACATCTTTGCCTGATAACTCATCTCGGGATTGGCATCTTTGATTGTCTTTTCCTCTGACAATTGGTCATATTTTCCTGGTTATTTGTATATGAAGCAACTTTAAGTTTTATACTGGATGTTTTAAATATTATCTTTAGACTCTAAATCCTATTAAAATCCCTAAAATATGTTGATTTTTGTTTTGGTTTGGTTCTTTTGGTAGGCAATCGACCCAGTTAGATTCAGATAGCCAAGTTCTTTCTTGCTTTATGTGGACAGTGGTTACAACGTTAAGTTCAGTTTGTAAAGCCTTAGCTATGCTTCTTTGGGCCTTACCGATATATATGCCGCTCTGGGATTTGGGTGGTGGTTTGTATACTAGCTCAGTCCTCACATTCTTGGGTGTGAGGCCAGAACTTATGTTGGTCATTACATACAGAATTAGGGCATTCCCCTTTCCAATGCTCTCTTCCCTGATAGACTCCAGCCCCCAGATCCTTCCTTTTCCTTCAATATTAACATAAATTAAAAGTTTTAGAGTTTTAACCTCTCACACTATGGCACAATCCTGGGCAACTCAAGCTGCTCTTGGGGGAAAGCAGCAAGAAAAATTAGAAAAAATGGGAAGCCTCAATACACTCTGGCTCACAGAGGGACCTTTTCCAGATACTCTGGCCAGAAAGAGAAGGTTACTGTTGGAGTCTTTGCTGTCTGCATCCATAGCACAATTAAAGACAAAGAGGCCCTCAGGTTAAGGCTGAGGATATAGGAGGGAAAAAAATACAAAGGACACTCATTCCTATGATGGTTCTTCTTCAAATTTTTATCTCTCTCCCCAACCTGGCTGCTATTGTTTACTTTCCAAAGTATATAAGTAGTTGCTTTTTGTATTCTGTCCAGAGTTTCTAGCTGCAATCGGTAGAAGAGTGCTGTGGGCTGAACTGATTCCCCCCAAAGTCTTATGTTGAAACCCTAACACCCAACTTCTGACTATATTTGGAGATAGGGTCTATAAGGAGGTAATTAATGTTAAATGAGGTCATAAGGGTAGGGTCCTGATCCTGTAGGGTTAGTGTCCTTATAAGGGACACCAGAAAGCACTCTCATTCTCTCTTTCTCTCTGCAATCTGAGGACACAGCAAGAAGGCAACCATCTACAAGCCAGGAAAAGAGTTCTCACCAGAATCTCAATCAGCCAGCACCTTGGTCTTGGACTTCCCAAGCTCCAGAACTGTGAGAAATAAATTTATGTTGTCCTGTCAGCCCAAGCATGCTAAGACAGAGAGTTAGGGTAGTAGTGGACTTACTCCACCTTCTCTAGCATCATACGTTGAGTTAACTTTTTGAATTGTAACTTTTTGAAGGCTATAGTATGGTAAAGTGTACGGCATACTAAAAGACATAAGATAAACAGAACCCATGCTGTCTGAAAAAGGATACAGTAGAAAAATAAGGCAAGTTTTCTTAGGAAAATTTCCAGAGCTAAGAAAAATGAAATGGCGAGTTTAGAATGAAGTAATATGTAGAAGAGGAAGGAGAAAAACCACCTATAGGAAAAGCTTATTAAGAACGGGCTAGAAGGGAATAAAGAGGAAACAGAAGAGTGCAACTGAAGTGTAAATTGAAATGGTTACTCAAGTAATAGTTTCAGTGGGTAATAACCAGAAATAGACCTCACTGTCAAGTAGAAAAAAACCTTATATCTACAGGAACAAAAAAGTATTTAAAAGACAGGGCTAGAGGATGGAAATGGGTAAATTTATGTATAAAAAGGGAAATAGGAAAAAGGATCTAAACTTAAAAAAATATATAATACATTATATACTGATTACCTAAATATGAATATATATAATGTAATGATTATATATTACTATAGCATTGTGATATATAATATACAGATATATACACCTGTCTGAGTATTTTTTAATTAAAAAAATTTTTAATTACATGACAATAGAAACTATCTAAAAGAAACTAATGAATACTTACTACTGGTGCCAGACTTGTTTTACCTCAACATTATACACTTTGACCACTAAGTTTAACTGTTCACTCAAATCAACAACGAAGGGCAATGATAATTTTCAAAGACAAGAAGAGAAAGTTTTAAAACTCTCTTTAGCGATAGCAAGAATTTGTCTTTCAAGTGGGAAACATGTAATTTTAGGAAAATCTTTCCTCCCAACACAAAACAAAAGAAAATTAGAAATGCTGGATAAAATATAATAGATACACTTTTAAACATAGCAAGCACATGAAAAAACCCACAGAAATACTTGAGGCCAAAAATGAAAAATAAACAGAAAATAAGGGAATTTACAAAAACCCTAAAACTGAATGCATCAAATAGACTCAAAATACAGACAGCAAAAATAGACATATCTACCAGAATAACTTGATAAATCCATCAGAATAATAAAATAGTTTAAAATTTCTAAGTTATTAACAGATCAAACTGACAAAAATGTGACAAGCATTTGAAAAACATAATCCACAGTTAGAGAATACATTCTTCTCAATATGGAACATTTATTAAAACTAATCATAAACTAGGCCATTAAGCAAATCTTACAAATTTCAAAAAATCTGCCATACAGTCAAAATTCTCTGACCATAATTCAATTAACATAGAAGTAAAAACGAAAAGCTAAAAGCTCCTGTTTTCAGAAACATTAAAACTAAACTTCCAAATAACACTAAGGCAAAGAAGAAATAATAATGAAAAGTAGAAATTACTTAAAAATGAATATTAGTAAACAGAATACATATCCAAACTTGTAAATGTAGCCAAAGCAGTATTTGGAGAGAAGGAAATCAACAAAGCCAAAAATTAATTATTTGAAAGACTAATAAAATGAACAAATCTCTGGCAATAGTGCTCATGAAAAAAGAGAAAAATAACTAATAATATTAGGGACGCAAAAGGGGACATCTGTGTAGAAAATAATACCAGGTATTCACTAATGGAGCTTTTGTTTTGTTCTTTAAAAGCAGACTGAATTAAATGCAGATGGCCCTCTTCATCCATGGATTCAACCAACCAGGCATGGAAAAGAAATTTTTTTTTAACTCCAGACAGTTCCAAAAAGCAAAACTTGAATTTGCCAGGTGCTGGCAATTATCTACATAGCATTTACATTGTATTAAGTATTACAAGTAATCTAGAGATTATTCAAACTATACGGGAGGATGTGCATAGGTTATATGCAAATGCTACACCATTTTATATAAGGGACTTGTGCATCTGCGGATTTTGGTATCCAGGGGGTCCTGGAACCAATCCTCCATGGATATTGAAGAACAACTGTATACCATATCCTTCAGAGGAGGGGGACAGCTGGCAAACAATGAGGGTAGGGAGTGGGTTCTTTTAAAAAAGCAGAAGCTTAGCTTTTAACAATGCCATAAGGATGAATATGTGACTTATCTTTAGATCTCTTCAGTGAGCTTTGACTTTTTTAAACCATTCACAGTTGAATTCATCTACTTTAAGTGTGTCATACTGAAATGAAAAATGGCAACTCACTAGAGAGTAAATAAGAGGATATAGAAGAAATTGACAACTGTAGAACAGAACATAGAATAGAGAAATCAACAACCTAAACAGACCTATAAGCATTAAAGAAGGTAAATTAGCTGTTAAAGTGCACTTGTGCATGCACACCGCCCCGCCCTGCTTGACCCAGAGTTTCTACTGGCAAATTCTCCCTAACAGATTATTCCAAGCCCATGCAAAATTCTTCCAAAGAATAATAAAAGGTACAACACCTTCATTTATTTAATGAGGTGACATAATCTTGATAACAAAAACCATAACAAGTACCAAACAGAAAAATGACAAATTTTGCTCATAAACTCAGAATCAAAACTAAATCCTAAATAAAGTATACTAAAACAATACATGAGGTTCAAGTTAGATTTTTCCCAAGTATATATGGATGAATTAACATTAGAAAAACTATTGATGCAATTCTTCACATTACAAAATTAAAGGAGACTGCTGGTTCCGGAAAAGATAAAGTAGATGTACTCTCCTCTGGTTAAATACAACCAAAAACCCTGGATATTATATGCAAAAAAAACCATAAGAAGATTCTGAAGGTGGAGAATAAAAGGAAGATTGGCTAGGGACCTTGGAACTCAAGAAATGACATAGCAGTTAAGTCCCTTTGTCTTGTCTATCCCAGACTGTGTGCTGGACAAAGCAGCAACCTGAAACAACAGACTTGCCTTCTCCTCTTGAGTTTTCTAAATTAAATTTGATGGTGGAAACAAAAATTATAACACTAATTCTAAATGTATATAGGGGAAATACCTAAAACAATTATAAATGGGGAAGAGTAATGTCTATGAAGAAAGGTGAGGTTTTTAAATTTCAGACTGGAAAATGATGACACTAACAGACTGTGACAAGTTATGTATATATAATGTAATACCTAGAGCAACCACTAAAAACTATACACAAAGAGATATACTCAAAAAGACTAGAGATAAATAAAAATTGAATTCTAAAAAAATTTCAAGTACCTCACAGGAAAATAGGAAAAAGGAAACAGATAAACCAAAAACAGAAGAAACAAACAGAAAACTACAAAATAAAATGGAAAGCCTATTGTATTTACCCACATTCTTGTTTACCATGATCTTCCTTTTAAAAGTTCCTTCTTTTATGACTCACTTCTGCTTAAAGAGGGTTCTTTAGCCACAGTTTTAGAATAAGTCTGCTGGCGATAAATTCCCTTAGTTTTCCATCATCTGAGAATGTCTAGATATTCCTTTCATTACTGAAGGTTAATTCTGCTGGATATAGGATTCTGTGTGGACATTTTACTTTCAGCACTTGACAGAAACGCTTCCATGGTTTCTGATGAGAAATCTGCTATCATTCAAATTGTTTTTCCCTTATAGACAAGGTGTCATTTCCCTCTGGCTACTTTTCAACATTTTCTGTCTTTATTTCTAAAAAGTTTAATTATAATGTGCTGTGGCATGTATTTCTTTGGATTTACTCGGGGATCCACTTAGGTTCTTGAATCTGTATGTCTACCCCTCTTGCCAAATTTGAGAAAATTCAGCCATTATTTCTTTGAGTACATTTTCAGTCTTTTCCTCTTTCACCTCTCCTTTGAGGACTCTGATGACAGGAATTTTAGATCTTTTGTTACGGTCCCACAGATCCCTGAGGCTTTCTTTTTTTTTTTTTTCAGTCTTTATTTCTAATTTTTAGATTATTTTGAGTCTCTGTTATTTGATTAGGAAATTTCTATTGTTTTGTCTTCCAGTTCACTGATTCTTTCTTCTTTCCCCTCCATTTTCCTGTTGACCCTATCCACTGAGCTTTTTAATTTGGTTTTGTACTTTTCCATATCAAAATTTCCATTTGCTGCTTCTTTTTATCTTCTATTTCTTTGCTGACGTTTTCTACTCTTTCACTTGTTTCAAGTGTCTTTGGAATTGCTCAGTGAAACATTTTTATCATGACTGATTTGTGATCTTTGCCAGTAATTCTACCACCTTTTATCATTTCAATGTTGACATCTATTGTCTTTTGCTACGCAACTTGTGATCTTCCTGGTTCTTGGTATGAAAAATGATCTTCAAATGAAACCTGGATATGTTCATACTATGTTATGAGACCATGATCTTATTTAAACCTTCTGTTTGTTTGTTTTAAATTATTTATTTATTTATTTTTGGCTGCATTGGGTCTTCATTGCTTCGTGCAGGCTTTCTCTAGTTGTGGAGAGTGGGGGCTACTCTTTGTTGTGGTGCGCAGGCTTCTCATTGCAGTGGCTTCTCTTGTTGTGGAGCATGGGCTCTGTGTGTGCGGGCTTCAACGCGGGCTCAGGGGTTGTGGCTCACAGGCCCTAGAATGCAGGCTCAGTAGTTGTGGCACACAAGCTTAGTTGTTCCGCAGCATTTTGGATCCTCCCAGAGCAGGGATTGAACTCGTGTGCCCTGCATTGGCAGGCGGATTCTTAACCACTGTGCCATCAGGGAAGTCCCTAAACCTTCTGTTTTAACTGGCTTTCCATGACACTGCTCCAGCAGGGGAAGGTCAGAGGGTGGAGGGCACCACATTTCATTACTGGCAAGTGGAGGGAGAAGTCCAAGTTTCCCAGTTGGCCTTCACTGACACTTGAAGGAGGGGGTCCTCATTACCACTGGGTGGAGGTGGGAGTACAGGCTGACTGACAATGCACTGAGGGTAGCCTTGTCACCCGCTGGGTGATGGTCAAAGATATGACTCTCCAATACACCTCTTCTGACACAACCTCATTACTACTGGGTGGGGATGAAAGTCCAGGCTCTCTATCGACACACTGTGGGGGTAGGTGAGAAGAGAAGGCTCACAACCACCGAAAAGGGAAGAAATACCAGCTCTCTGCTTGGTCTTTTTTGATACCACACTGTGGTGGTGTTGAGATACTCTGTTACAGTTTCATGAGGGTGGACTTCTAGGTTCTCCATTCAGCCTCTTCAGACATGGCTAGGGGTAGTGCCACACTTTTTCTGTGGTATTTGGCTAAACTAGAGCCGATACTGTCTAAAAGTGTTCTGTCTTGCCAGGCTGTTCTATTCCTTGTCCTTTAGCTAGAAAGAGCAGGTCCTTGTCAGACTGTGTGTTTGTGTGTGTGTATATGCGCTTGTTGATGTCTGCAAGCTACTGGCTTATCCAGTACTCAGTGTTGGATGTAAAGCAACCAGAAAATCCAAGAAACCCACCACCATGCCATTCGGAAGGTCCTGAAGTCCCTAGACTTCTTCTCCCTACCTTTCAGAGTATTCTGTTTTATAGGCCTGGGGTTTTGGGTTATAGTAAGTGGGAGAAATAGGGGAAAGTATGTTCACTTTATCTTCCCTGAAGTAGAATTTCATTTTCATAGCCACCTCATCTATCTCTAAAGTGAACGATGAAGAAAATAATACTGCATTTATTCCTTTCAAACTTGATCTCAGGCAACTAATTTAGAGAATCTAAAACATAAAACAAGCAATTTTTTTAAAAGCCTTGGGATTTTACTTGGCCTTAATTTCAATGTGAACAAAAGTGTGATGTGGGAATCAAAAAGTCACTGTAATCTCAAATTACAAAAGTTAGCCTATCTGAAGCATTGTACTCAGCTTTGAGTACCACATTTTAAGATCTCAGTAAACCAGTGATAAGCCAGAAGAATAATTAAGACTATAGTGGTTTCAGAAGATTGAAATAACTAGAGATACTTTACCTGGAAGAAAGAAAAAGGGTAACTAAGGAGAAAGGATTATAGAATAGCAATCTTTTAATATTTATGAGGCTCACAATTTTAAAAAGAGGCAGAAAAGCAGAGTCAGATAAGTTGGCTTCTAATACATAAGAATTTTCTAACAATATGAACTGCCCCAAAATTGATGGCCCTACTTTACTGTCCTAAGTTCCCCAATATCAGAAGTATTAAAACAAAGACTGTATGTCCACTGCTTGGAAATATCATTGAGTGGATGGCTTCAGTAGGAGGAAAACTGGAGTAGTGATTTTTAAGATATGATTCACAGCGCTGCCTGAAGTGGTGCTGTGGAACTGGGGTGTGACTGCTGCCGAGCTGACAAAATGCCCCATTTCCCTACTCAGCTTCAACCAGACCTTCCACTTATATGTCTAGCATCTGCAGTGTCTTTTATTAGGGGAGGTGGGAGTGGGCTGGAGAGAAGGATTATGCTTTACAGTAAAAGTCCAAAAATGACTGAACTGAAGACATGAACTAAGTAAGGCCTCTTTGAATTTTATATTCTGTGATTAATTCTTTTTTTCCCTTTTTTAAAGGAAATAAAGTTTTTATTTATTATTATTATTTTTAACATCTTATTGGAGTATAACTGCTTTACAATGGTGTGTTAGTTTCTGCTGTATAACAAAGTGAATCAGCTATACATATACATATATCCCCATATCTCTTCCCTCTCGGGTCTCCCTCCCACCCTCTCTATCCCATCCCTCTAGGTGGTCACAAAGCACCGAGCTGATCTCCCTGTGCTATGCAGCAGCTTCCCACTAGCTATCTATTTTACATTTGGTGGTGTATTAATTCTTAGTTCTCAAATATAGTCCAGAAAAGTAAGATCATCATCTTATTAAGGAATTACTGCAAACAAGATTAATATATGTGATTTTAAAACCCTCCTTTTTTTTTTTTCAATAATGGGGCTGTTAGAATGAATGAAGCTCTCCCCGTTACCTGTGTCAGCACAGCCTACATTGTGTCTGGGGATGAATTTTGGTTTTCTCTGAAAAAAATTGATAAACTAAACACCCTTTTATTTTAAAAATAAAAAGTAGCTAGAGAAAAGTAAATCTTATAAACCCATGAAGTTATACATTTTAAATTTGTACTTCTGTCAAGAAAAACATTGAAAAAATGAGTTGTTATAATAACTAAATTTTAAGTGAAAACACTGTACTATCAAAATAATTATATAACTTCTCAGGACTTCCCTGGTGGTCCAGTGGGTAAGACTCCGTGCTCCCAATGCAGTGGGCCTGGGTTCAATCCCTGCTCGGGGAACTAGATCCCACATGCATGCTGCAAATATGAGTTCGCATGCTGCAACTAAGAGTGCATGCCATAACTAAACATGCCGCAAAGAAGATCCCGCCTGCCACAACTAAGACCTGGTGCAGCCAAAATAAATAAATAAATATTAAAAAAACCAAAAACCAAAACAAAAAAACCTCCCAAATAATTATATAACTTCTCCAAAAGTAAAAGCAATTTGTTACATATTAGAATACCAAAAAAAGGGCAATATTATATGAAGTTTCTAGACACCTGAATCTTTAATAAACTACCTCATCTTGAGAGTTACAGATCATTTCATAATTCACATCTATAGTAATAACAGTGACCACCATAGTCGACCTATAGGAACTTTTTTTTTATTTTCAATTTTTTAATTTATTTCTGACATGTGAGATCTTAGTTCCCCGACCAAGGACTGAACCCGTGCCCCCTGTAGTGGAAGTGTGGAGTATTAACACTGGACCACCAAGTCCCAACAGGAACTTTTTTTAAAAAGCATGTTTTGAATTATTAATCTTACCTAGCTTAAAAAATTCACACAAAACCTCACTGCATCATCTTTCTTACGGTCTTACTGTCATACTCGTGAAATTCTTATACATAAATCAACTAGAGATTCTATTCTCAACACAGTAGTTCACTGGCTTCTCAGAAATAACATTCATGGTGATGAAGTAAGTCTAAAGGCCTATGATCTGTATTTTGCTGAGGCATGACTCAGAAGATGGCACACAGGTGTGCAGGAGGGGTCCGCTTATGCGGTAGTTAGTCAACCCCGTAACTCAGCACGCCTATATCAACACGGTCTAATTGGTTTCTGTTGCAGTTGTTTACGTATTTTGTGAGCGAATTAAATGCTAAATGGTACACCAAATCAAGGGAATTGAAGTCTTATGATAAAACCCTTGGAACATTAAGATACATCGAGCTCTGCTGTATTTGATGTATTTTAAAGTATTATTTATAAAATTATGTATAAAATTTTAAAATACGATCACAACACAATATAGTAACCATGACATATTTCAAAATACTTTGACGCTGTGTGTTCATAAAAACTTATTTTCTCATAAAAGGTAAAACATTGAGAGAAATTTTAGAAAATACAGAACAGCAAAATAAGAAAAATAAATAACCCTTTAAAAATACAGAACAACAAACTTTTAACAGAAAAGCACCAGTGATTTTTATGGATCCTATTTTAAATTGCAAAGGGCTGAATGAAATCAGATTGTGTTTCCATTTATTAAATCTAACCATTTGTTATAAGCCCACAGGACTGCTCAACTGATGCTTTCAGCATCAAAAAGCACAAAACAGATTAACCTTCAGATTAAATTTGAGATTTTCATAAATTATATTACCACACAGATTACTTATTTGAAACTACTATACCATTAAGATTGTAAAGATAATAAAAACTTAAGTGAAAATATCTAATGATCAAGTCTCCTTTAGGAAAACTAGATAATGGAATTAATGTGATAAAATTATTATTTATTATTACTAAAATTTATACTACATAATATTTCTTGGTGTTATCAGCTATATTTTACAGATGTATATTTTTAATTTAAAAATATTTTACAATTCTGAGAGAACACAGCTCCCATCTTCCCTTTTAAATTTTAAGAGATTTACATTTCTGACATTAATACATTTACTGATTTATTTTTTAAGTCCAGTATCTCTTTTACATAGCTCTTTTTTAACCTACTTACAGCTAAAAAATTTTCAAAAATTCTGAGTTTAATGAAGAAAAGATTAAGAAAACAAACTTAATGCCTGGATGCTTCTCTGTAAACTAATTAAAATACCATCTAGTAATCTTTGAAGATGGGCTACCTTTTAATTTAAACTTTTATTTTAATTACATACAGAAAGTGATCCTGCTTCTTGTATGTGGCAATTAATATATTCAATATTTTTAATGCAACCTGGAAATGGGTATAAATCCAAGAATAGAGATTCTTTACAGGGACACAGCCAAAAGATTAGACCTTCTAAAATCAGTTTTAAGTTTCTCAAGATGCTGCTTGGCTGCTACATACACCAGACTGTATGGTTTCTAAAATTTCAACCTTGTTAATATGAGAGCTGTTGGCAGAATAAATAATACATTAGCGCTATTACCTTTCAGCCGGTGACTTAGAATCTGTTCCAAAATAGCAGCAAAATTGTTAAATTCAGGAGAGGAATCATCAATTGTCTCAAAGCAGGACCGGTCAATCAGGGTCTTCACAGAAAACCTATGGAAAAAAAGAGATTACGATTGCTTTTAAGTAGACTTGATTCATTTACCTAAATAGGAAAAACTAGAGGAAAGCAATTTAGAGAAGTATTACAGAAATACTTTATAAGATTATATATTCTGAAAACTCACATTCACTCTGTCAATAGAAAATTTTACAGAAATATCAGACTTTTCACTTATATATTTATTATCTGTTGACTACATCAAGACTTACAAATAGTTCACTGTCCACAGAACCATTAAAATCAGGATAAAAAAGACGAACGAAATTATTAAGCTGAAAGCCATAATACTACTTGTAAGAGACTGCAGCATCAGACCAAAATGTTTCTAAGAGTTTTGGAGCACAAAATGGAATAAAACAGGATGTGAGTATTCATGAGGTGTAGATCCCACGTTTTTATGAGCTATAATAGGAAAACTTACAACTCTGTAAAGTGCACTATATTTTTCCTTCAGAACGTCCTTTGTCTCTATTTTTGACTGCCAAGTACCAATGCATTTTCCAACACTCAGCTTAAATACCATCTCTTCAATGAAGAATTATCCTCCTACATATTCCTAGCACAAACTAGCATTTTGTTTGTATTTCCTTTAAGAGATGATTACAATTTATCTTAAGCTGTTACTTGTGTTGTCTAACTCTATTTTATTAGAATATAAATTCCTTCAGGGCGGAAACATAGCTTCTGTGTGTTCATATCTTCCTCAGCAAATAGGACAATGCCTTGAACGATGTACTCTGTAAGTACTTGTTGATTTATTTGTAACATCTATTTTGAAGGCGTGGCAAAGAAACATTTAAAGGCCAATGTCACAGCAAGACAAAAAGAAAGTTTATGATTTTTAACATGTATACCCTTCCTGTAACCACCACCAAAATCTGGATCTTGAAGAGTTCTGTTGCCCCTAGCATTTCCCTCATGCTATCCCTTTATAACCATACCATCCTTTTACAGTCATACCCTATGAAGGATGATGTGTGAATGCCTAAGTAAAGACAATCAATAGGGTATGAAGAAAAGGGGATAACGAGAGTTGTTAAATCATTAGAAATGTAAACTATGAGGGAGATACAGGAGTATAAATTGTTCTTTAGGTTTTAAGCTTATTGGCAATGCTTATTCAATCAGGACAAAAAATATAGGAGACAAGTATAAAGTCAAATATAAAGAGATACGTTTGTATGAGTTATATCTATCAATATTTACTATATTAGAACTGAGTAATGTCTAAAATAAGGCAGTCCTCCCTTTGTACATAAAAATGACTGTGCAAGCTGAAACCAAGCAGAGTGATCTCAATACCCAATGGAAAGAATTACAATTATTCTGTGCCCTTTACAAATTTTTGTCAAAACATTAAAAACTCTCTCACTGCCAGTTATTATGTATAGGGAAATAGAAAAAAACAGTCAAACGTATTTATTTACTACACTGTAATTTAGAACACTAGCAATACTGAGAATTAAAGTGTCTTCTTTGTAAAAAAAACTTATCTAGAGTATTTTGAACAGTGCTTGCTTTCTTCTCATTGTATAACTTAAAATACAAGTGAACATGTTTTCTATGCCTGGGCAAATTGTCATATTCTTTTCTAAGTTTGAATCAGTTTCCAACATTCTATCCTTTGCATTTTCAAAGCTGTGAAAATCTCTGAGAGGTCCTATAATGTGAAGGGGTTTTTCAGCATCACTTCTTCTAGGACATCTTCACCCTTTTGGTCACAACTACTTTGCTTATTTATATTAATATGTTCGCCTTCAGTAACTTCCCATGACTGAATATCTAAATTCTCTTGAACAGCAGCAGTATCAATAGTCCCATGATCAACTATTTCTTCGATGGCTCCATTTATGTTCCATTCAATTTTCACTTCCAGCATTATCACTTTGTTTCTTTGCCACAGTTTCATCTTTGTTGGTCAATTCACTCTTTCAAATATGCATTTTCATAAAATGACATGTGGGTTTACAAACAGGAGACAAGGAAACAACACAACTGCAGGTTTTGATTTCTATGTATGAACTCGTAACAGATGCAAACTGACCAATCCTAGACAGACTTCGAAGGAAGTGATGTGACTGGTCACTAACCATGATGTGCATTTTGTTATTTACACAGTGATCCGTGGACTAAACAGCTACCTGCAAAATTTTATTTTATGCAGTTACTCACAGTTAATATACAGTGGTCGTCAAATTGGAACGATGTTGTTGTGGGACTGGTATTATTTAACTAAACTGTCATAACTAAAACTGGTGCTAATTGGAACTGTGCAAAGTGAAGACTGCCTTACTGATTAATTACAAATAAACCCATTACATGTTAGCATAAATATTTTTATTAAAACTATATTCTTCAGGGCTTCCCTGGTGGTGCAGTGGTTCAGAGTCCGCCTGCCGATGCAGGGGACACAGGTTCATCCCCCGGTCCAGGAAGATCCCACATGCTGCGGAGCGGCTGGGCCCGTGAGCCATGGCCACTGAGCCTGCGTGTCTGGAGCCTGTGCTCTGCAACGGGAGAGCCCACAAGAGTGAGAGGCCCGTGTACTGCAATAAATAAATAAATAAATAAAACTATATTCTTCAAAACAAAAAAGCGGCGATAGTATTATTTAAATCTTTGCAAATATCTTTTATGCTGTGTTTAAAAGAAGCTAACTAGATTCTCACATCTGTTTCTGCATTCAAACTATTCTAATATCACATACCATGTAGTCTCTGGAAAACACCACTGTGCACTTGCTTAAAAATGGGAACAAAAAGCAAATAATATCCTAGACTTGTTAAGAAAATATTATTGACGTTTCAGACCTCCAAAAGGGTCTGAGTCCAGGAGCACACTTTGAGAACCACTACCCTACAGCATTCTTTGTGTGTAATTAAATAACAATGCAACTAGAATGGCAGTAATTATATATCCTTGAGAAAACAGTTACTCAAATAATTTTCAATCTTCTTTGGTTCAGACAAATAACTCTAACGGAGAAAGCCTGAGACAGATTAATGTTCAACTACATAATGCTATCTACAACAGCAAGTGGAGCTCAACGGAGGAGCCATTATGTAAAAGAGAGAGAGAGAAAAAGAACTAGAAAGTAACTGAGGAAGTTGGTATCTTGTACCTAATAGTCAAGTTAGATAAATACTAGATGTAACACATGAGTAAATGAATAGAAACAAAAACAAGGTAAACCAAAACCAGATTCAAGGAGGGACTTGAAAACTCATTTTTGTGTCCTATGCCCTTTTCATTGACAATACACTAGAAAAGTGCTGCCAATCTACAGCAAACTTTTAATAAGAATAAATAAGTATAACGTTCTTATTCAGTAAAAGAATGAAATGCTAAGAGTTTCTAAAATGAATAAACAAAACTATACAGTCTCCACCTCCACCTTTGACCTAAAAAGAAGGAAACTTCTGAATGTTTCTCTCTAATCTTTCAACGGATAGAACGGAGCGGGAAATCTAACTCTGCAATCACACCCAAGGTAGGAGTAATCTACCACTTCAAAAAAGCACAGCATCTAAGATAGTAAGCATATAGATGAAATGAACTGAAAATTACATTTAAAGATAAAAATAATAGAGTGTTTATTTCATCAAAACGAGCTAGGTTAGAACTGAATTTCCACCTGTAACAGCCTGGTAAGATTTTAGCCACTACTGTCCTCCAGGAATAACACAAAATTACCTGACAAATGTTCTTCTTTGTAAATGTAATAGGAAGGAAAAGCCATGGAGGGTAACACATATATCTCTGTAGCATCAAAAGCCATGTACAGATCAATCAGTAGTCAATAAAATATGCCTTTCTATCATGTTATTAGTGCATCATCTCCTCTAGAAGACACTTTATGCATGATGAAAACCTAAAATGGTGAATCTCAGAGCACTATATTGCTTGTAACTCGGTATCTGGCTAAAAACTAAAACAAAAGTGCAAATATCCCAAAGCATATCATTATACACAATTTCTGTTATTTCTAAGCATGAAGATAGTTTAAGGGTGAGAAAGCTTTTTAAATAATTTCTATTATAACAAGGTTAATAATGATGAAAAATAATGTTTCCCAGCATTGCTTTATCATTTATAGCCTATTCTCCTCCTGTCAACACAAATCAAAACTTCAGTAGGCAAATTAGTTCCTTAGAGTCCATGTTTTACTTCTAGCTAGCCAAGTCTTCCCACTCAACATTTACTTCTCTAGAGTCATGTGGCTAGTTCCATTATGCCAGAATAGTGAGAATCTTTTCCTCCATAACACAGTAACTAAGACATGCTATAAAAACCAAACCTGTAAAAAGAATTTCAATACATCCAAAAAACATCACACAGATGCTGAGCTATTTCCTGATAATGATGACAATATTAGTCATCTATTTCCCAAAAAGGACTGATTTTAAAATAATGAAATGACAATTTGATGAATGTCTAAAAATACCAAATCAAGTCTAAGTAACAGCTTTTACGTAAGAATTAAAAAGTCAAAAATTTACATGAAAGGGTCTTTTAATTAAGTGCGGTTTTTGAAATATCTCTCTCTTAAAAGATTTTCTTTCCAACTTTCAATGTCCAAAGGAAATTTTTGTTAGCTTAGAAGTAAAAAAATGTGACTAAAACCATCAAACTTAAAGCAGGAACTACCTTTTTCCCTTTGGAAACATACCAAGAAAGATGAATGGTTACCAAAACTATGTTTAAAAAAATCTTCATTACACCCATATTAATTCCTTGCACAGCTCACAAGTTTGTAACATAACTGTAACAACGAATAGTTAAAAGCAAAAAATGTGACAATAAAGTCAAAAATAAAATTACTTTTCCTTAAAAAGTTAAAAATAGAGCTACCATATGATCCTGCAATCCCATTCCTGTGCATATATCCTCAGGAAACCATAATTCAAAAAGATACATGCACTCCAATGTTCAAAGCAGCACTATTTACAACAGTCAAGACATGGAAGCAAACCAAAAATGTCCATCGATGGATGGATAAAGAAGATGTAGTATGTATATACAATGGAATATACTCAGCCATAAAAAAGAATGAAATAATGCCATTTGTAGCAACACAGATGGACCTAGAGATTATAATACTAAGTGAAGTAAGCCAGACACAGAAAGATAAATATCATACGATATTGTTTATATATGAAATTTTAAAAAAATCATACAAATGAACTTATTTACAAAACAGAAAGAGACTCACAGACATAGAAAACAAACTTACGGTTACCAAAGGGGAAAGGGGGTGGGCAGAGGGGTAAATCAGGAGTTTGGGATTAACATACACGCATGACTATATATAATACAGATAACCAACAAGGACCTGCTGTAGAGCACAGGGAACTCTACTCAATATTTTCTGATACCTATAATGGAAAACAATCTGAAAAGTAATACATATATATCTATATATAGATACATATAGACATATATATATATCTGAATCACTGTGCTGCACACCTGAAACTAACACAATATTGTAAATCAACTATACTTCAATAATAAAAAAAGAATTTTCTTGCAGGCCAAAATAACTTACTGTGTGAAACATGTACACTCTTTATTAGAAAGAAACTATTGAAAGAGTGAAAATTCATCTTTAATATTTAGGCCCTGCATTAGTAATATACACAGATGTAGTCCCATATACACACAGCCATCGAGTAGGAAAGAAATGTATTCCCATCTCTTTACAACAAGCTTATGTAATCTTAACTATTTATCAAATATGCTTCAGAAAAAAATTCATTTCACAAAAACCAGATTTTATCTATATTGTTATATCCCTTTACATGGAATTATACCTTAAGATAAGTAAAGAACATAAAAGCATACAGAATCATCACATTTCAAAACTAAAAGGTGGGGCTCCCCTGCTGGCACAGTGGTTAAGAATCCACTGGCCAATGCAGGGGACATGGGTTCAAGCCCTGGTTTGGGAAGATCCCATATGCCCTGGAGCAACTAAGCCAGTGAGCCACAACTACTGAGCCTGCGTTCTAGAGCCTGCGAGCCACAACTACTGACCCTGAATGCCACAACTACTGCAACCCACACACCAAGAGCCCTTGCTCTGTAACGAGAAGCCACCACAATGAGAAGCCCACGCACCACAGCAAAGAATGGCCCCCGCTCGCCGCAAGCTGAGAAAGCCTGCGTGCAGCAACAAAGACTCAACACAGCCAAAAAAAAAAAACAACTAAACTAAAAGGAGTTCATTAAAGTATATAGTCATTCATAAGAGTGATATTTTTAAAAAGAACATAAGTATCCAAATTGTAAGAGAGAATTCTTTCCATTACTTCACACCAAATTTACAGGATTCCTTATAATACATTATTATCACTAGCAGTCTTTACCAAGGTGTGGGGGTAATGATCCTCTGCCATTAATATAATACCTACCGTTAATAATCAACAAGGAGATATGATACAATCCACCCCAAATGTAATGTTAAATAGTGACTATGAATGATAATGAGCACAGTATTCAGGTATACGTTCATTAGAAGAAAGGCTTATTTCTTTTCTTATATTTCACATCAGAAAACCCCCAAATCGAGAGGGCAGACAGCAGAAGCAAGAAGAATTACAATTCTGCAGCCTGTGGAAGGAAAACCACATTCACAGAAAGAGACAAAATGAAAAGGCAGAGGACTTTGTACCACATGAAGGAATAAGATAAAACCCCAGGAAAAACAACTAAATGAAGTGGAGATAGGCAAACCTTACAGAAAAAGAATTCAGAATAATGATAGGGAAGATGATTGAGGACCTTGGAAAAAGAATGAAGGGAAAAATCGAGAAGATCCAAGAAATGTTTAACAAAGACCTAGAAGAATTAAAGAACAAACACCTAGAAGAATTAAAGAACAAATAAACAGAGATGAACAATACAATAACTGAAATGAAAAATACACTAGAAGGAATCAATAGCAGAATAACTGAGGCAAAAGAATGGATAAGTGACCTGGAAGACAGAATGGTGGAATTCACTGCCTTGGAACAGAATAAAGAAAAAAAATGAAAAGAAATGAGGACAGTCTAAGAGGCTTCTGGGACAACATTAAACGCAACAACATTTGCATTATAGGGGTCCCAGAAAGAGAAGAGAGAGAGAAAGGACCCAAGAAAATATTTGAAGAGATTATAGTCGAAAACTTCCCTAACATGGGAAAGGAAATAGCCACCCAAGTCCAGGAAGTGCAGAGAGTCCCAGGCAGGATAAACCCAAGGAAAAACATGCCGAGACAGAGTAATCAAATTGGCAAAAATTAAAGACAAAGAAAAATTATTGAAAGCAACAAAGGAAAAATGACAAATAACATACAAGGGAACTCCCACAGGAGTTAACAGCTGATTTCTCAACAGAAACTCTACAAGCCAGAAGGGAGTGGTATGATATATTTAAAGTGATGAAAGAGAAGAACCTACAACCAAGATTACTCTACCCAGAAAGGATCTCATTCAGATTCAACAGAGAAATCAAAAGCTTTACAGACAAGCAAAACCTAAGAGAATTCAGCACCACCACACCAGCTCTACGACAAATGCTAAAGGAACTTCTCTAAGTGGGAAACACAAGAGAAGCAAAGGACCTACAAAACCAAACCCAGAACAATTAAGAAAATGGTCATAGGAACATACATATCGATAATTACCTTAAACGTAAATGGATTAAATTCTCCAACCAAAAGACACAAGCTTGCTGAATGGATACAAAAACAAGACCCATATATATATTGTCTACAAGAGACCCACTTCAGACCTAGGGACACATACAGACTGAAATTGAGGGGATGGAAAAAGATATTCTATGAAAATGGCTATCAAAAGAAAGCTGGAGGGACTTCCCTGGTGGCTCAGTGGTTGAGAGTCTGCCTGCTGACGCAGGGGACACGGGTTCGTGCCCTGGTCTGGGAAGATCGCACATGCCACAGAGCGGCTAGGCCCATGAGCCATGGCCACTGAGCCTGTGCATCCGGAGCCTGTGCTCCACAATGGGAGAGGCCACAACAGTGAGAGGCCCGTGTACCGTAAAAAAAAAAAAAAAAAAAAAAAAGAAAGCTGGAGTAGCAATACTCATATCAGATAAAAGACCTTAAAATAAAGAATGTTACAAGAGACAAGGAAAGACATGACATAATGATCAAGGGATCAATCCAGAAACAAGATATAACAATTATAAATATATATGCACCCAACATAGGAGCACCTCATTACATAAGGCAACTACAAACAGCTATAAAAGAGGAAATCGACAGTAACACAATCATAGAGGGGGACTTTAACACCTCACTTACACCAATGGAGAGATCATCCAAACAGAAAATTAATAAGGAAACACAAGCTTTAAATGACACAATAGACCAGATAGATTTAATTGATATTTATAGGACATTCCATCCCAAAACAGCAGATTATACTTTCTTCTCAAGTGCACATGGAACATTCTCCAGGATAGATCATGTCTTGGGTCGCAAATCTAGCCTCAGTAAATTTAAGAAAACTGAAATCAAGCATCTTTTCTGACCACAATGCTGCTATGAGATTAGAAATCAATTACAGGGAAAAAAACGTAAAAAACACATGGAGGCTAAACAGTACGTTACTAAATAACCAAGAGATGACTGAAGAAATCAAAACTTACCTAGAGACATATTACAACGAAAACGCGATGATCCAAAACCTATGGGATGCAGGAAAAGCAGTTCTAAGAGGGAAGTTTAGAGCAATACAAGCCAACCTCAAGAAACAAGAAAAGTTTCAAATTAACAATCTAACCTTACACCTAAAGGAACTAGAGAAAGAAGAACAAACAAAACCCAAAGTTAGTAGAAGGAAAGAAATCATAAAGATCAGAGCAGAAATAAATGACATAGAAACAAAGAAAACAATAGCAAAGATCAATAAAACTAAAAGCTGTTTCTTTGATAAGATAAACAAACTTTATAAACCATTAGCCAGACTCAGGAAGAAAAACAGGGAGAAGACTCAAATCAATAAAATTAGAAATGAAAAAGGGGAAGTTACAACAGACACCGGAGAAATACAAAGCATCCCAAGAGACTACTACAAGTAACTCTATGCCAATAAAACGGACAACCTGGAAGAAATGGACAAATTCTTAGAAAGGTATAAACTTCCAAGACTGAACCAGGAAGAAACAGAAAATATGAACAATCACAAGTAATGAAATTGAAACTGTGATTAAAAATCTTCCAACAAACAAAAGTCCAGGACCAGATGGCTTCACAGGTGAATTCTATCAAACATTTAGAAAAGAGCTAATACCCATCCTTCTCAAACTTTTCCAAAAAATTGCAGAGGATGGAACACTCCCAAACTCATTCTGTGAGCCCACCATCAACCCTGATACCAAAATCAGACAAAGATACTACAAAAAAAGAAAATTACAGACCAATAGCACTGATAAATATAAATGTAAAATTCCTCAACAAAATACTACCAAACACAATCCAACAACACATTAAAAGGATCATACACCATGATCAAGTGGGATTTAACCCAGGGATGCAAGGATTCTTCAATATATGCAAATCAATAAATGTGATACACCATATTAACAAATTGAAGAAGAAAAACCATATGATCACTCAATAGATGCAGAAAAAGCTTTTGCCAAAATTCATCACCCATTTATGATAAAAACTCTCCAGAAAGTGGGCATAGAGGGAACCTACCTCAACATAAAGAAGGCCATATAAGACAAACCCACAGCAAACATCATTCTAAATGGTGGAAAACTGAAAGCATTTCCTCTAATATCAGGTACAAGACAAGGATGTCCACTCTTGCCACTATTATTCAACATAGTTTTGAAGTCCTAGCCACGGCAATCAGAAGAAAAAGAAATAAAAGGAATACAAATCGAAAAAGAAAAAGTAAAACTCTCAATGTTTGCAGATGACATGATACTATACACAGAGAATCCTAAAGATGCCACCAGAAAACTACTAGAGCTAATCAATGAATTTGGTAAAGTTACAGGATACAAAATTAGTGCACAGAAATCTCTTGCATTCCTATACATTAATGATGAAAAATCTGAAAGAGAACTTAAGGAAACACTCCCATTTACCACTGCAACAAAAAGAATAAAATAGCTAGGAATAAACCTACCTAGGGAGACAGAACACCTGTATGCAGAAAACTATAAGACAATGATGAAAGAAATTAAAGATGATACAAACAGATGGAGAGATATACTATGTTCCTGGATTGGAAGAATCAACATTGTGAAAATGACTCTACTACCCAAAGCAATCTACAGATTCAATGCAATCCCTATCAAATTACCAATGGAATTTTTTACAGAACTAGAACAAAAAATCTTAAAATTTATATGGAGCCACAAAAGACCCCAATAGCCAAAGCAGTCTTGAGAGGAAAAAAAAAAGCTGGAGGAATCAGACTCCCTGACTTCAGACTATACTACAAAACTACAGTAATGAAGACAATATGGTACTGGCACAAAAAGAGAAATATAGATCAATGGAACAGGAGAGAAAGCCCAGAGATAAACTCATGCACCTATGATCAACTAATCTATGACAAAGGAGGCAAGGATATACAATGAAGAAAAGACAGCCTCTTCAATAAGTGGTGCTGGGAAAACTGGACAGCTACATGTAAAAGAATGAAATTAGAACACTCCCTAATACCATACACAAAAATAAACTCAAAATAGATTAGAGACCTAAATGTAAGACCAGACACTATAAAACTCTTAGAGGAAAACATGGCAGAACACTCTGTGACATAAATCACAGCAAAATCTTTTTTGATTCACCTCCTAGAGTAATGGAAATAAAAACAAAAATAAACAAATGAGACCTAATGAAACTTAAAAGCTTTTGCAAAGCAAACTACAAACAAGGTGAAAAGACAACCCTCAGAATGGGAGAAAATATTTACAAACAAATCAACGGACAAAGGATTAATCTCCAAAATATATAAACAGCACATGCAGCTCAATATTTAAAAAAACAAACAACCCAATCAAAAAATGGGCAGAGACCTAAATAGACATTTCTCCAAAGAAGACATACAGATGGCCAGGAAGTACATGAAAAGCTGCTCAACACCACTAATTATTAGAGAAATGCAAATCAAAACTACAATGAGGTATCACCTCACACCAGTCAGAATGGGCATCATTAGAAAATCTACAAACAACAAATGCTAGGGAGGGTGTGGAGAAAAGGGAACCCTCTTGCACTGTTGGTGGGATTGTAAATTGATACAGCCACTATGGAGAACAGTATGAAGGTTCCTTAAAAAACTAAAAATAGAATTACCGTATGACCCAGCAATCCCACTACTGGGCATATACCCAGAGAAAACCATAATTCAAAAAAATACATGCACCCCAATGTTCACTGCAGCACTATTTACAATAGCCAGGTCATGGAAGCAACCTAAATGCCCACTGATAGATGAAAGGATAAAAGATAAAGAAGATGTGGTACATATATACAATGGAATATTACTCAGCCATAAAAAGGAACGAAACTGGGTCATTTGTAGAGTTGTGGATGGATCTAGACACTGTCATACAGAGTGAAGTAAGTCAGAAAGAGAAAAACAAATATCGTATATTAACGCATATATGTGGAACCTAGAAAAATGGTACAGATGAACTGGTTTGCAGGGCAGACATTGAGACACAGACATAGAGAACAAATGTATGGACACCAAGGGGGGAAAGTGGCGGTGGGGGTGGTGGTGGGATGAACTGGGAGATTGGGATTGACATATATACACTGATATGTATAAAATGGATAACTAATAAAAACCTGCTGTATAAAAAAAATTAAATTTAAAAAGAAACCCCCAAAATATTTTTGAATCAGCAATTTGCCTTCTTTTTTCAAGTTTTATGCAAGTTAAGAACTCCCAACCATCATGTGTATTTTCCCCCTTTATTTTTTCTATAATTTAAAGTCCTTTGTAAGGAGAAAAAAATACTTTTCATAGATCCATTTAGCAGGAGTCTGTAGACTATTGTCCATAGGCCAAAACCAACCAGTTGTCTGTTTCTGTAAATAAAGTTTTATTGAAACACAGAATAAAAAAGTTCCAACCATCTGGAATATATAACGTGAAACTCAAAAGTCTATTTTGGCAGTGTTTACCATTTTTTAAACTTTTGCTCAATGTAAAAATCAAAAAAAGAGAGAGAGAGAAGTATATTTTAAAATATTTCCCCCACCTCTACTGTCAAAATTTCTTTCAAAATAGAATTGTTAATCTAGGTACGTTAAGGCTGAGATAGTATATTATTAACATCTTGTACTGCTATATAAGCAGAATGATGAGAGCAAGATTGCACAACATGAAAAATAACACTGAAGCACTATCTTCAAAAAAAAAGGACAATTTTAAAAAATTTATTTAAAATTACAAAGTATTCAAACCAATAAAATTTCCCATCTTAAAATAACTCATTTGACTTATATGAAATAACTCCCAATTAAAATCATTTTAATAAAGAATACTTTCATTGTACACTTGGATCACATATCCCTTTGGAATTCAATTCTTCTTTACTCAATGACAAGTGAAAATACTCAAGTAATATATTTTAACATAGGTAAGCTATCTAGTAACTAGATAGACAATTCTACTACTGAAGTTATTAGATTTTTAAAATTTTGAATGCTTTTTGTTTCAGTTTTTAAAGGTTATATTCTATTTATAGTTATTATAAAATATTTGCTATATTCCCCGTGTTGTACAATATATCTTTATAGATTATTTTATACCTAATAGTTTAGACCTCTTAATCCCCTACCCTTACATTGCCCCTCCTCCTCCCTTCTCTCTCCCCACTGGTAACCATTAGTTTGTTCTCTATATCTGTGAGTCTAAAGCTATTAGATGTTTAAAACTCTACTATTATTAGAGATTAGTCATTAGGGTGACTGTTTAAAAATAAGTGAGATGATTCTTTAATTCACCTTCAACCTTATTTTGGAAATGTCCACTGCTATTATTCTTCACTAGTTAGGGAGAATTACCTCATTTGATAAACATGCCCACTACATACTAGATCCTGGGAATAAAACAGATGCTGAATAAACTATGATTCCTGGGCTTGAGAAATGCACATTCTAATAGGAGACAAAAAGATAATTAGATTACAGCATAATGAGGGCCATATTTATTTGAAAATATGTTTTAGGATGAGGGGGGATAAATGATTCTAACACTACTGGAGAGGCAATAAAATTTAAATTTGCATTATATGTAAGAAGTCAAGGGTAACTGCCCAAAGGATAGAAACCAAATATATGAACAGTTTACCCTTGAACAACACAGGTTTGAACTGCAGAGGTCCACTTATACATGGACCATTTATTTCCCATAAATACATACTACAGTAGTATACGATCCACGATTGGGTGAATCTGTGGATGCAGAATCCCAAGTATGGAGGGCTGACTGCAAAGTTACACGTGGACTTTTGACTTGTAGAGGATCAGCATCCCAACCCCCACATTGTTCAAGGGTCAACTGTATAGAAAACAGAAAAGAATATATGACCAACAAGTTCATAGAGAGAAAAACTCTATGTGAAATAAATGAAATAATAAAAAAATACTGATATATAAGAAAACAAGAAGAGAGAAAAAGTGAACATAAATAGTAAAATGGTAGCCATAAACCCAAATGTAATAACATTAAATAGAGATGGGCTAAATACTCTAAATAAAACACTAGATAAAATGCAAAATTCAATTCTATCCTGCCTACAAGAGACACTTTAAATTTAAGGACCCAGAAATACCGAAATTTAGGAATGGAAAACGTAGAGACTTCCCTGGTGGTCCGGTAGGAAAGACTCCACTCTCCCAATGCAGGGGGCCCAGGTTCGATCCCTGGTCAGGGAACTAGATCCTGAATGCATGCCGCAACTCAGAAATCCAATGCCACAACTAAAAGATCCCACATGCTGCAACTAAACAGGCTGCAACGCAGACCTGGTGTAGCCTAAATAAATAAATAAATATTAAGGGGAAAAAAAGAATGGAAAAAGTACATCATACAAATGCTAACTACAAGAAAGCTGTTTTAACTACATTAATAGCAGGAAAAAAATAGACTTCAAGGTAGGGACAGTACTAGAGATAAAGAAGGATATTTCATGATAACAAAGGAATGAAATCACTAGGAAGAGATCACATTTCTAAATCTGCACCCACCTAGTAATCGAGCAACAAAATACTTACAACAACAACAACAAAAATGACAGGGACTTTCCTGGTGGTCCAGTGGCAAAGAATCCACCTTCCAATGCAGGGGACCCAGGTTCCATCCCTCGTGGGGAATTAAGATCCCACATGCCGCGGTGCAACTAAGCCCACGCACCACAACTACTGAGCTCGTGCACCTCAACGAGAGAGCCCACGCGCCCTGGAGCCCATGCACCACAACTAAAGAGTGAAAAACAGTATGCCGCAACTAGAGAGAAACCTGCATGCCACAACGAAGACCCAACACAGCCAAAGAAAAATAATAACAATAATAAAGAAAATAAATATTTTAAAATATGACAGAACTAAGAGGAGAAAAAGACAAATCTACACTCATAGAGATAGACTTTAACACATCTCTCTTAATATCAGGCTAAGCACACAAAAAACTAGTAAGGATACAGAAGATATAAACATAATTAACATACTAGATCTAATTGGCATACATGCAATCAACAATGACAGCATACAGTCGTCCCTTGATATCTGTGGGGAATTGGTTCCAGCACCCCTAAGGATACCAAAATCCAGAGATGCTCAAGTCCCTTAAAGTTGGCCCTCCATATAGGCGGATGTGGAACCGGTGGATACAGAGGACTGTTTATATTCTTTTCAACTGCATATAAAATATTTATCAAAATTAACCACATGGTGCATCATAAAAGCATAAATAAAAATTCAAAACTTTAAAATCTTTTAGAATATTCTCTGTACAGTGGAATTAAGTTAGAATTCAATAACTAAAAATAGAAAATCCTCAGCTGTCTGAAAATTAAACAATACCTTTTAAAATAACCCATGAGTCAAAAAAGAAATCCCAACAGAAAGTAGAAAACATTTAAAACTAATTAATAGTGAAGATACAAATTTTAAATCTTGTTTGCTATCTCAAAGCAATGTCAAACAAAGTAATGTGCAGTATTAGAATGCATAGAGCAGAAAGATGAAAGTCTGAAAAACAATGATTTAAACTCCCATCTCAAGAAATTAGGAAAAGAAAATGAACTTTTTAAAAAGCGGAAGGAAGGAAATAAAGATGGGAAGAGAAATCAATAAATTAAGAAACAAATATACAATAGAGGAAATTAACAAAACCAAAGGCTGGTTCTCTGAAGATATTAATAAAATTTATATACTCCTAAGAAAGAAAAAAAAAACATGGGAAAAACAGAGATTACCAATATCAGGAGAGAAAAATGGAAAATGATGACAGACTTTTAAACAATAGAAAGATATTAAGAAAAGTTTTAAGTTTAAATTTGATAACATACATGAAATCGGTGCATTCCTTGAAGAACTCGCTGAAACTGATAAAAGAAGAAACAGGAAATCTCAATTGTTCAGTATCTATTAAATAAATTGAATCTGTTACTAAACGACTTCCCACAAAGACAATTTGTGGTTCAGATTTCTTCCCTGGTGAATTCTTCCAAAAGTTTAAGAAAGAAATAATATTAATCTTATACAGATTCTTCTGCAGAACACAAAAGAACATTTCCCAACTTGTTTTGTAAGGTCAGATAATTTTAATGACAAACTGAGACAAGGACACTATAAAAAAGAACCATCACAGACCAATCACTTTCATGAACAAATATGAAAAAATCCCAAATAAAATATCAACTCACTGAATGTAAAGATATGTAAAAAAGATAATACAGCACAACCCAGTTTTTTTATTCCAGGGTAGTTTAGCATTAAAAAGTCAATCAATGTAATTCACTACATAAAAAGAAAAAAGGAGAGAAATCATACGTTCATCTTGATAGACAGAAAAAATATTTGTTAATAGAGTATTCAGTATCCACTTATGATAAAAATTCTCAGCAATCTACAAGTAGAAGGGAACTAAAACCTACTGCAAACATCCTACTTAAAGGTAAAACTATTAATGCTTTCTGTAATACTGTGCTCCTAGCCAGGGCGGTAAGACAAAAAAGAAAAGACATAAAGTTTAAAAAGGGAACAAACAAAACAGGCACAAGACATGACAATGTACTCAGAAAGCTAAAACAAACAAACAAAAAACTGCAGAAAATCTATTAGATTTAATAAGTAAATCTGGTAAAATTGCTAGATTACAAGACCAATATTTTAAAAGGTAAATTCGATTTCTATATATGAGCAAAAAAGAAAGAAAATAAAAAGGTTGGTTTTTTTAAAAATACATTTATTTATTTATGTATTTTTGGCTGCGTTGGGTCTTCGTTGCTGAGCAGGGGCTTTTCTCTAGTTGTGGCGAGTGGAGGCTACTCTTCACTGCGGTGCACAGGCTTCTCATTGCGGTAGTTTCTCTTGTTGCAGGGCAAGGGCTCTAGGCACGCAGGCTCTACAGTGCGGACTCAGTAGTTGTGGCACACGGGCTTAGTTGCTCCACGGCATGTGGGATCTTCTCGGACCAGGGATCGAACCCACGTGCCCTGCATTGGCAGGCGGATTCTTAACACGGCGCCACCAGGGAAGTCCGAAAAAGTTTTTAAACAATCTATTATAATAATACAGACATATCAAATATGGAAGGACAAATCTAAAAAGAGATATAATATCTATATGTTCAAAACTACAAAACATCTTTGAGAAAAATTTCAGAATAGTTAAATACATGAAGGGATGGCTATAGTATATTCATGGATTGCATTTAAGTCTCATAAAAATGACAATTCCCAAAATTGATTTATAGATTAAGTGCAATCTTAATAAAAATCCAGATTTTTTAATGGAAATTGACAAGCTGATTCTAAAATCTAGTTTGCAAACCCCAAGAACAGACAAGACAATATTGAACAAAGCTGAAGAACTTACATTACCAAACATCAAGACATATTATAAAGTTATAGTTATTAAGCCAATATGATATTAGCTCAAGGACAGACAAATAGACTAATGGAACAGAAAAGGGAGTCCAGAAGCAGACAAATGATCCAGTCACATGACTTCCGATAAATGTGACACTTGAGTGTAGTGGGGAAAGCATGGTCTGTTTAATAAATGGTAACAGGTCAAACTGATTTTCCTAAGGTAAATACTTAAATCAAGAATGGGTAGATTGTTGATATAAATGTAAAAAAGCAAAACAATAAATCTTTTAGAAGAAAACAGAATAATATTTTCATTACTGCCAATTTCAGGTCACAATAAATGTAATTTATTATTTACCATAAATGTAATTTATGAAGGAAATTTATGGACTACTTTACAATTAGGAATTTCTATGCATAAAAACACACTACAAAGAGAATGAAAAATCAAGCCACCAAATGGGAAAAGATGCTTGCCTTAAATATATCCAGCAAAAGACCCACATAGAATGTACAAAGAGTTACACATCAGACAAACAAAAAGATATTCCAGATGATAAATGACTTGAACTGGCACTTCACAAAAGAGACTCTCCAGGGCTTCCCTGATGGCACAGTGGTTGAGAGTCCGCCTGCCGATGCAGGGGACATGGGTTCGTGCCCTGGTCCGGGACGATCCCACATGCCGCGGAGCGGCTGGGCCCGTGAGCCATGGCCGCTGAGCCTGCTCGTCCGGAGCCTGTGCTCCGCAACGGGAGAGGCCACAACAGTGAGAGGCCCGCATACCGCAAAAAAAAAAAAAAAAAAAAAAAAAAAGAGAGACTCTCCAAATGGCCAACAGACTTATGGAAAGGTGCTTAACTTCAACAGACATCAGGGAAATACAAAATTTCAAGTGTTGGTGAGCATGCAGAGCAACTGGAATTCTTATACTGTTGACCGTTGAGCAACACGGATTTAACTGCACAGGTCCACTTTTACGCAGATTTTTTTTTCACTAAATACAGTACTACACAATCAGCCGTTGGCAACATATATTCACCAAAATACATATTCATGAATATTCAATTAGTAATAGTCAAAAAGTGAAAACAACTCGAATGTCCATTAGGCTGAATGGATAAACTGTGGTATATTCATACAATGGAAAAAGATACAGCAATGAAAATTAACAAACTACAGTTACATGCAACAAAAAGGGTGACTCTCACAAACATGATGTTGAACAAAAGCTAAATAGAAAAAGGTCCATGGACTTCTCTGGTGGCACAGTGGTTAAGAATCCACCTGCCAATGCAGGGGACAGGGGTTCGATCCCTGGTGGAGGAAGATCCCACATGCCGCGGAGCAACTAAGCCCATGCGCCACAACTACTAAACCTGCTCTCTAGAGCCCGCAAGACACAACTACTGAAGCCCGCTCTCTAGAGCCCGTAAGCTGCAACTACTGAAGCTCGTGCGCCTAGAGTCCATGCTCCGCTACAAGAGAAGCCACCGCAATGAGAAGCCCCCGCAAGGCAACAAAGAGTAGCCCCCGCTCGCTGCAGCTAGAGAAAGCCCACGTGCAGCGACAAAGACCCAACACGTTCAAATTCAGAAAAAGGCAAAACTAAACAACTGTGTTGAGAGCTAGGAGAATGGTTACCCTTCATAGGGGTAGTATGAAAGAAGGCAAGGAAGAGGTTTCTGGGAATTTGGGTAATACTCTCTTTTATTATTATTATTACATTCCCATAACTTATTTATCTTAAAACTGGAAGTTTGTACCTTTTGACCACCTTCACCCTTCTGCTAACCTTCCACCCCCTGCCTCTTGCAACCACCAATCTGTTCTCTGTATCTATGAGTACGATTTTTTTAAGATTCCACATATAAGTGAGATCATACGGTATTTGTCTTTCTCTGACTTACTTCACTTAGCATACCACCCTCAAGGTCTATCCATGCTGTGGCAAACGGCAGGATTTCCCTCTTTTTTATGGTTGACTAATATTCCATCGTGTATCTATGTACCACATCTTCTTTATCCATTCATCATTCGATGGACACTTAGGTTGCTTCCCTGTCTTGACTACTGGAAATAATGCTGCAATGAACATGTGGGTGCAGATACCTTTCTAACATAATGATTTCAATTCCTCTGGGTAATGCTCTTTTTCTTGACCTGGGTGCTGGTTACAATGTTGTTTTCTCTTTGCAAAAACAATTCATTATACACCTATGCTGTGTGTACTTTTCTATATGCATGTAAGTCAATAAAAATTGACCTACATGCATATAGGAAAATTGTAGCTAGAAATGAGGCTAAATACTGATATATCACTATGATGTTCTACATGTGTTTTAGAGGTTGGCCACAGATTTAACACTAAGACTTCTAATAGCTGTATGAGAAAAAGAGAAGTTGTCAGTTACACATTCATGTCCAGTAGATATAAATAAATCAACTGTCTAAAGCTACAATACTTGGCACTAAAAAAAGACAGATATTTCTCATAAAAATCTTCACAAAAGAAGATACTTTTTAACATAATAAAAAATGTTCTTGACAACAATTCCAAGAAGATCCTCTGTAATTGCTTCTTCTGCTGACCCTCAACGTAGGCTGATGGAACCTTATCAATGCACGAGAGGGGCAAAAGCAACTGGGATAGGAGAGTGCAAAGCAATGCAGTCTACATACTCAACTGCTCTCTGATGATCTGGACTGATCCAGAGATACATTTTATAAGCCTGTAAGACTGAATGTAATAGTGGATAAGCTTTACAAATCTCCCCCCTCAATATCATATCTCTCACCTGACTTCTGACATTTATCAGTCAGCAATGAAGTTAAGATAATACCCTCTAATAAATGTGTAGGGGACAGCTATTCTCTGTTGTCAGTTGAATATGAACCCAGTTAAGCTAGGGGAAGAGATAATGACCTTCTGTGAATGCTGAGAAGCCTACCTCTGACTGGTAAGATGATCATCCTATCTCCATTGTGAAAACCTACTATTAGGGCTCTAAGAATCTTTAGAAATGATACTGAACCTTCTCCAAAGCCATACAGTACAGGTAATGTTGCTCAAAGTCCCAACCCAAAGTTCTACTATGTACAGCATGACTAAAAGAGCTTTAGCCAAAAATATAATCACGATAGGCAAGGTATGAACAGTCTTAAAAGGGCAATCTCAAGCAAATATCAATAGTAACAAGGAAAGTAAGTCATTGAATTTAAAGTTAATTAGAGGATTATACCACCAATAATACTCTGTAATATTTCACATATCTGCAATGCCTCCACCCTGCTTAAGCACAGGAATAGATCTTTTTTTTTTCCCAATTATTCAGCAACCAGAATGTTAAGAAGTTCAGAGTGCTAAAGCTCACTCACTGAACTCAGGCCTCTCAGTGACTTTTTTTTTTTAACAACAAAAAAATAAATTTACTTCTCTGCTTTCCTAGTTCACAGCCAATTATAATTAGCAAGTCAGGATGAGAAGCACAAAGAAAAAAGCTGGTAGAAACAGGCAAAGTTGCAAGAAATAACAGCTAACTTGGTAGGAAGAGACAGTAAATGCAAAAACAGACCAAGAACTGCAAACACACAATCTTCTGAGGCCATGTAGCAAACAGTTCTATGTGCCTCAAGAGTCTCCAAGGGCAACCACTACACAGGGTATATTCACGGAAACAGATCCAGAGTAAAGTCATTGATAAGGATTATATTATACTACGTAGAGTTTTTTAATATAAGGTAGGGAAATGTATAATCCTTTTTTTAAAATGTTTATTTATTTATTTGGTTGCTCCAGGTCTTAGTTGCAGTAGGCTGGCTCCTTCGGTCCGGTTCGCCGGCTCCTTAGTTGTGGCATGCAAACTCTCAGTTGTGACATGCATGTGGGATCTAGTTCCCTGATCAGGGATCAAACCCAGGCCCCCTGCACTGGGGTCGTGGAGCCTCATCCACTGTGCCACCAGGGAAGTCCCTGCATAATCCTTTTTTAAAAGGAGTTCATCCAAAATGTTTAAAATATTCTTTATTTTAGTTTAAATCTGAACACTTAATTTATAGGTTTCAGTTATACGGAAGATTGCACACCACAATAAATGCTGAGTAAAGCACTGCAATTGATAAGAGAATTTTAACTCAAACATCAGTTACATGAAAAATATGAGCATCTCATTTCCCAAAAACACTGAGAAAATGAGGTGCTACTGTTATTTGAATTAGCATACATGTTATGAAATAGTATCTTGACCTATAGAAAACTAAGAACTATATACATGTTATTAAAAGTACTTTAGGGCTCCCCTGCTGGCGCAGTGGTTGAGAGTCCGCCTGCCGACGCAGGGGACGCCGGTTTGGGCCCCGGTCCGGGAAGATCCCACATGTCGCGGAGCGGCTGGGCCCGTGAGCCATGGCCGCTGAGCCTGCGCGTCCGGAGCCTGTGCTCCACAACGGGAGAGGCCACAGCAGTGACAGGCCCGCATACCAAAAAAAAAAAAAAAAAAAAAAAAGTACTTTAATTTTGAAAATCATCATTGGTCTCCACTGTGCTTAGTTCATCATACTACCTCTTTCAATCTCTCATTAATACTTTCCATGCACAAGACGGGAAACTTATGACTTTGTGTGGGGAGTTTCTCTTACTGGTTTAAACATTTAACAAATGTTATTTTAAAATATTTATCCATGTATATTTAAATGTTTATCTTAATAATTTATTTTTCATAAACTAATATTAACCCACAGAAAGAGAATTTATATTTTAATTCTCCTTGTCACCAGAACTAAAATCAAAGGAATATGTACTTTTTCAATAACCTATGAAGCTTAAAAATGATAGAAAAAAATGAGTAGTACCTGATTTTCTATGTATGAAAAATGCAGGTTAAAAAAAATCCCAAAGGACTTTAACAATTTAATTTTTCTAAATGGTAGAGAATATGCAGGGAAAACACTAGTTGGTACACAGAACTAAAGTCAGTCTATGAATATTTTGGAGTTGAGTGTGGAACATTTAGAGATCTCAAATAACCTACTTTCTCTCCACCACAATCTGTGAAAAATATGGTAAGAGTACTTATTTGCTGAGATAAGTACTAAGTGTTTTTAGTCTATAATATATAAATGTTCATGAAAAAATATAAATGATGAAATAATTACATACAATGAACCAAAATTCAATTCCTAACTATCCCACCTAACCAAATAACTCACTTCCAAAGTTTAAACTGTAATAATATTGTTCTTATATAAGGTGTTTTTAAACTGAAAAAATTGTGTAGTTACATAATAAGGTTGTAAACCTAAACTGAGAGTACAGTATGCCTAAATTGTTTAAGGGGTAATGAAAATCATTACTGTATAAATATTAATACATATAATAGAACGATAGTCAGGAGGTGAGGGGAGTTTCTTTTGGTTTGGTTTGGCTTTCTATACTGTTCCATTTTTCCAGAATATCAGCAGAGAGTCACAATATGGAAGGCACAATTCAAAATGTTTTTGTTTACAGAGAAAAATGCACATGCCTCATCCAGCTACCATTAAATATATGTCTACCATTACCCTGCTCATGTTTGGAAAAATTCAAAACCAAATATAAACTCATTCTGCTTGAAGACTATTATTAGTTTCAGGGCTGTCATTGAAGATTACCAATGATCTAGTCCAAGTTTATTTTATAGATGAGAAAACTAGAAAATGGGCTTATTAAAAGAGACATAATTAATGACAAAGTAAACTTAGAACTCAATTGTATGTCCACTAAACCAGCTTCTTCCCAACTTAAATACCAAATCACATCTGATCTGCTACATAAAAATTTTTAAATAAATTCATTACGAGACATGGATGAGATACCCAGGGTTTTGTTAACTCTGAAAGTGAAAATCAACAGAAATGCATAAATACTGATTTGCTCATTTTGCTGAATTTAGGTGGGGATATTTAAAACATCCAAATGGCCTACAGTGACTTTTTTCCAAAAAATAAAAGGCTTTTAGGCAAAGCCTATCAAATACATCCCATTACTACACAAGGATAATAATTTATATGCATCATCAACTATGTGGATGTGAAGAACAGTGTCAGTAGTGTTATCCACATAAATAAATACACAAGTTGAAATCTAAGCCAGAAATTGAAATTTATTTTAGCTACAACACTAAATTTACATGTAAACTGTAACTAAAGTCAGCACTTATACTCATTTCAGAGTAGAGAAGAAGAATTAGGCAAAAAAACATAACAAAAATACAGCTAGCCCAGACAACAGTCCACACAAATCAGTGTGATGTGACTGAAATTTCTTAAAACATAACAACATGTATCTTAAATAATGTTGAGGTACAAGTCCCTTTCTTCTCCTTAACTGCCTCTGACGCCGTGACAAAAATGGAGATGCAAAGGGAATAGTACCCTCCACTGATTTTTTTTCTCATCTGTTTTTATTCTGTCTTTAAAAATGAGTAGAGCATAAAACCTCTTCCCATCTACTGTGTTTTACCCCAAATCTTCAACATCCACCATTCCAAAGATTGACACACTGATTCAGAGCAATATATGTCAGCCCAGGTGTTCAAAGTTTTAGGTTGAAACATTTGGTTAATTAACACCATGCTGCAAACACTCAAAATCACTTCAGCTGCCACTACTACAAAACAAAACTCCCCAAAACAAAAACTGTTACCCTCCACTGGATTTACTCAAACAATAAATATTTACTGAGTGTCAGATGCTATGGTAGGAAGAATGAAAGAAAAAAGAAAACTGAGCAAAAGCAGACATGGTCGCTGCCCTGTGAAGCTTAACACTTATGGAGCCTTTATGAAATACATCACCCCAAGAATCACTGTATATGTTGGGGTCTGCCTGAAAACATCCTCTTTTTAAAAAATAATTCTTTTTAATACATGTAAAGGTAAGAAAATCATGCTTGCTTACTGTTCTATTTACCTAATTTTTAAAAATTTGCTTAGATGTAAAAAAAATTTCATGCAACCTATCTTCCTCCAAAGGTTTCATTCTAGACAGCACAAATGGTAAATTCAACAGATTCCATATAAATATTTTACTGTTTATAACTCCAAGTGCCATATAAGTCAGTAAGGCAGGTCTTCCTGCTAGATGGGCAACCAGCTGTAATAGTCTAAGGTAAAAAAACAAAAAATCACTTGTTATTTTGAAAGTTTGAATACATTTTTGAAAGTTATTGAATATAGTCCTAGTATAAATACCTATATTCTGCTTAAGATGCCAGACATTATTTACACAAGGAAAAGAAAAAAATACAGATATAAATTGCAAAGGAGGAAAAGGTCTCATCATTCTCTCATTCTTACAGGATTTTCGACAGCTGATGAAGAGGAGTTTGATGGAGCAACGTAATTTTACAGCAACTTAATGGTTTAAAGAAGTTCCTAAGGAATGAATGCTTAGGTCTTCAATTGTTTTTAATACCCAGAAACAAGACTTAAAGAAAATGTCAGCATGTTAAAAGTCAGTTATTTCTGAATACTGGCCTGGCTGAAAGTCATTATTCCTCTTATGTTTCTACATTTTCTAAAGTAAGGGAATACTACAATTACAGTTAGAAAACAAAGAAAGGCAGACCTTGAAATAAATCACTGATTAGGTATTCTCGACAGTCCCACTCTTGCTTTCAACTGCAGAAACAGCACTAACACTGCAATTTAGAGTGGAGAGGACACGGACGGAGACAGACACACACACACACACACACACACACACACTTAGCTAGCATGTAGTAGGCACTTAATATTTGTGGCACGAAAAGACAATATACATGTAAACAAGCCAAAACACAAACAAAACGCACTCCGATTTTGAGGCAACACAGTAAACAATTACAGTAACGATTCCTTTACTAAAAGCTGCCCGACAGCTTAACGCGCACTAAATGAAAGAGCTCTTTTTCCATGCCCTCCTCTTCTACTCAGACACTAGATTGCACATTCGAAACAAATCCTCCCCCAGCCCCGCCCCAAGCCCTACCCTCAGCTGCTCCCAGCACTGAAATTGATGGAAAGTCTGGGGCCTCGGCGGTACCCAGACCGGCCCCTCTCTGGACGCTCCGCGCTGCGGACACGCCCGGCGCGGTAGCGGCCGGGGCTACAGCCCGTTATCTCCAGGACCCCCAGGGGCTCGCGCTCGCCCCAACCCTAAGCCCGCGGCGCCCGCGGCCCCCCTCTTTTCTCCCAAGCGGCGAGCCGCTCCGTACCTGCACACCGTGATCAGGTTCCTCCTCTCCACCGCGGCGTTGCGGGCGCTCAGGCTCTTCCTGCCTCCGCCGCCGCCCCCGCCGCGGTTCCCGCCCAGGCCCCCCAGGCTCCGGGAGGCCATGGCGGGCCGACCCCCGCGCCCCTTTTGTCTCGTGCGACCCCGCCCGCTGCCCACACCTGCTTCCCAGGGCTGTCGTTCGGTGTGCGGCCGTAGGGCCGCGGGAGGGTGGAAGGGAAGGAGGGGGGGGACGGAGGGAGGGTGGAGGACGGTGGGGGATTCGCACCCGGGGACTGGCGTCTGGCGCTCCGCACCAGAGCTACACACACACACACCACACACGCACGCACCACCCCCGCCCTTGCGCGCGCCGCCAGCCGCCGGGAGGCGCATGCAGGTCGGCGTCAGCAGCTCCCGTACTTCCCCCAGGGACCTCGGCGGCCGCGCAGGCGCGTGCCCGCCAGCCCCGCAGTCCCAACCACCCGCGCTCAGCCGCCACTGGCGCCCCAGGCGCCGGCACCGCAGAGAGCCACGGGCCTCACGCGCGCAGCCCCGCCCTCCCTGCCCCTATCAGGCCAATGCCGCCCTAGCTGGAGCCAATCGCAGCGCGCGAGGGGCGGGGCTGGCCGCGCATATCTTTAAAGCAACCTGCTAGAGCCCCGCCCCGGCGCGTGGGCAGCTGTCAAGACGCCGGGCCCGCGCTCGCAGCCGGTGAGCCGCAGGCAATCGGCACTCAGGGAAGCAGCGCCGCAGCTGGCCTGGGGATTGTGGGATGCGGGACTCAGGAGTGCTGCGGGCGTGTTGACGACCCTTGCCCGGAGCCCAGCTAACGGCTGGGATCGCTATCTCTAACGACTGATCCCGTTCCCAGAATACGACTCCCCAGCCTAGTGGCATCCGTAGCTACAACGCTGAGCCAGCAGCAGCGCCAGCTCCCGCACCTGACCCAGGGCTGACTCCCAGGAAGGGAGCAGATTTTCTTTTGTCCTAACGCCCTCCCCTGGCCTAGTAGACAGCTACAGATAGCCCAAAGAGGGAAACTGCCCGCAGAACATCCCTCTTGCGGCGTCTGGTGGTGGGATTTTTGACGCCACTTCGCTCCTACCCCAGCCCCCAGCAAGGCCTGCAGCCAAGACTGACCACCCACAGAAGAACGAAAGCGGTGCGAGTGTACACTCTGCTCCTTTCACCCTTCTCCCGTCCTGGGCAGTGCCCCCGGAATTAGTGGGGCGGGGGGGGGGTGCGGTGAGCCTCCGGGTAGTGTTTGGAACCTAGCGCCCACTTTCCAGAGCCTCTCCACCCCTCCGGCCTTACCAGCAGGGAGGTCCTGGCTTCGCCCGAGTTCCCTGGTGCTCATCTAGGTCGGCCGTTCACCTCTCTTTGCATCAATATGCCCAGATTTTTTTAAACTTTATATTTTATATTGGGGTATAGCCCATTATAGAGTTGTGATAGTTTCCTGTGCACAGCAAAGCCACTCAGCCATTCTCCCTGAAACTCTCCTCCCATCCAGGCTGCTACATAACATTGAGCAGAGTTCCCTGTGCTCTACAGTAGGTCCTTGTTGGTTATCCATCTTAAGTTTAGCAGTGTGTACATGTCTAACCCAAACTCCCTAACTATCCCTTCCCCCCCTCTTCCCCTCTGGTAACCATAAGTTTGATCTCTAAGTCTGTGAGTCTGTTTCTGTCTTGTGAATGACTTCATTTGTATCATTTCTTTTTAGGCTCCGCGTATAAGGGATATAATATATTTCTCTTTCTCTGTCTGACTTACTTAGTATGACAATCTCTAGATCCATCCATGTTGCTACAAATGAATATGCACAAATTTTAGAGTGAAATCCTTATTGACAGCTATCCCTGTGGAGCCTAGCACGGTGCTGTGCATAGAACAGGTTCTCAAATGCTCATTAAATTTAACTGGAAGTCACATTTGGAATTATTTTACTCTAATTTTACAGTTTTGGTGGTTCTAAAATCCATTAAATTTCCAACTCTGGTTTTGACATTTCTGTCAAAGAATATTATAGAATAGATATATAGATATAGTGTAGATACCTCTGTACTTCTTATATATTATACAAAGTAAGACAGGAGGTTACTGTTACTCTATGTTGAACGCTTTTAAAACAGAGTTATGTGTATTAAAGCTGTAGGTTACTAATTCCCGAGGTTGTAAAAAATATTAAAGCTCTATTTGAAATCATCAGGACAAAGACTGAGCCCTTTCATCCACTCATCCTAATCATAGTAGAATGAAAATACATGTAGAAAAAAAACTGTCTTAACTAATTTACAACAATAAATATTCAGATATTAAAATTATAAGAAACAATTCAGACAGACTTTAAACATTATCTTTCACATAAATAAAAGTAGGAGGTTTTTCCAGATCAGTGCACTTGTTGCCAAACATTTCTTGTCGGCTCTGTGATGACATAGAGGCTTGTAAGGAGGTTTACCCTACTCAAATTGAAACTGTTGTTTAAACACAGATGAAAACTGCATAGAAAGGAGAGTGGAAAGCCATCAGTTATCAAGAAAATTCCATGCTGGTTTGTCCTGCAGGAGTGAGAGAACACATATGTCTGAAACACTTATCAGGAAGACAAAAATGAGTGGTCATGTCAAACAGAGAAAAGTGAGGTGTCATTATTCTCAAAATTTGGCTTTCTAGCCTTTCAAGTACATTTTCATGTTATTTGTACTACGAATTTATATTTATGAGTGAAGACTTGGTAAAACTCCATCTTAGATGATTAGGTGATAATGTTATTTTTTCAAATGCTACTTTTAGGGGGATTCAGTTGACATTGGCACTTGCTGAACAAGATTTTGCCTTAAACCATATTTTCTATGTACAGCGTGCCATTAAACTGCCACATGGGGGCCTTATGTGATAAAGCTTTTTTCTTAATTATCTTGAGTTATATGTCCTGGGTCTCATTCTTTCTCCAGATTACTAATCTGGTGATAACTAATCAATTATATGCAGTGCAGAGTACAATACTACTTATACAGCCACATGAGTTTTCACTACTTTTTGAACTTTTTTTGGCACCTATTGCAATTCTTTATTTATTCAAGAATTTGCACAAAGGTTATTCGGAGAGGTAAAAAGACACAATAAAAATAATGAAAACAGTAGATGCCGAATTTAACCTACAAGAATTCTGTAGAACTGAATGGGCAGATCATACTCATTCACCATTTTCCCAATCACCTTGTTCTCCCCATCAAAAAAGACAAAAAAAATTTTTTTTAAAAAGTCAGAATGGCCATCATCAAAAAATCTAGAAACAATAAATGCTGGAGAGGGTGTGGAGAAAAGGGAACACTCCTGCACTGTTGGTGGGAATGTAAATTGATACAGCCACTATGGAGAACAGTATGGAGGTTCCTTAAAAAACTAAAAATAGAACTACCATACGACCCAGCAATCCCACTACTGGGCATATACCCTGAGAAAACCATAATTCAAAAAGAGTCATGTACCAAAATGTTCATTGCAGCTCTATTTACGATAGCCAGGACATGGAAGCAACCTAAGTGTCCATCAACAGATGAATGGATAAAGAAGATGTGGCACATATATACAATGGAATATTACTCAGCCATAAAAAGAAATGAAACTGAGTTATTTGTAATGAGGTGGTTAGACCTGGAGTCTGTCATACAGAGTGAAGTAAGTTAGAAGGAGGAAAACAAATACTGTATGCTAACACATATATATGGACTCTAAGAAAAAAAAATGTCATGAAGAGATTAGTGGTAGGACAGGAATAAAACACAGACTTACTAGAGCATGGACTTGAGGATATGGGGAGGGGGAAGGGTAAGCTGTGACGAAGTGAGAGAGTGGCAGGGACATATATACACTACCAAATGTAAATTAGATAGCTAGTGGGAAGCTGCCGCATAGCACAGGGAGATCACCTCTGTGCTTTGTGACCACCTAGAGGGGTGGGATAGGGAGGGTGGGAGAGAGGGTGACTCAAGAGGGAAGAGATATGGGAACATATGTATATGTATAACTGATTCACTTTGTTGTAAAGCAGAAACTAACACACCATTGTAAAACAGTTATACTCCAATGAAGATGTTTTAAAAAAATTTTAAAAAATAAAACCAAGAAAAATAAATAAATAAATAAATTTATGTATTTTTAAATTTATTTTGGTTGCACGGCGTCTTAGTTGCGGCACACAGGACCTTCATTGCAGGACGCGGGATCTTTAATTGTGGCATGCAGGCTCATAGTTGCAGCATGCGACCTTCTTAGTTGTGGCATGCATGAGGGCTGTAGTTCCCTGACCAGGGATTGAACCTGGGCCCCCTGAATTAGGAGTGTGAAATCTTACCCACTGGACCACCAGGGAAGTCCCTCAAAGAAGTGGACTTCCTGTGTATGCCCAAACCCAGCAGCCACACAGAAAAGATTGATAAAATTGAAGAGACAATTTTTTTAAATCCATGAAGCAAGTTTCACCATACACACAAAGGAAAACTGACAGACCGAGAAAACATATTTCACATTCTCATCATGGACAAAAAGCTAATTTCCTTTTATACACAATGTTCCTGCAGATCAATAAGCACAGTTTCAGTAGCATGATGAAGGTAGAAGCCAAATAGGAGAGACTAAAAGAGTGGGAAGTGAGAATCACACAACTTACTTGGAATATTGGTATTTTATCCCTATCGTTGTGTTGTTACTTTTTATGGAAATGACCTGAGCACATTTTAAAGCTGATGGAATGAATCCACTGGGAGGGAAACGTTAGAAACTCAAGAGAGAGAAAAAATGATCAGAAGTGAGAATATGGAAGAACACTGGAATCCAAGGCACAGGTGCATGGATGGAGCTTTGGTTAAAGGTACTAATTCTCACTTGCAACCATAGAGAAGGGTGGGAGCACAGGTGCAAACATAAGTAGCTCTAAGCATTTATTATTAGAAGTTGAGGAAGTTCCCATCTGGTAACTTCTGCTTTATCTGCAAATTAAAAGACAAAGTCACCCGCTGAAAGATTCAAACAGTCCATCTTACAGTGAATAGTAGAATGAGTTGACTAATGAAATTTAGGACTCCTGGCCAGTGTTTGAGGACCTATTTAAGGTTGGTGATGATGAATTTACAATGGACGTATCCATCCTATTGTGTGACTTTCCTTGCTATTATTAGTGTATTAGTCATCCTAGGCTGCCATAACAAACAACATAGTGTGGTGGCTTAAATAACATAGATCTATTTTCTCAAAGTTCTGGAGGCTGGTAAGTCCAAGATCAAGGTGCCAATTTGGTTCCTGGTGAAAACTCTCTTTCTGGATTGTAGGTGGCGCCATCTCCCTGTGTGCTCACAAGACCTCTTTGTGTGCAGAAGGCGGGGTAGCAGGTGAGAGAGAGAGAGAGAGAGAGAGCAAGCTCTCTGGTGTCTCTTCTTAGAAGGGCACTAATCCATTATTAGGACCCATCCTCCTGACCTCATCTAACCCTAATCACCTCCCAAAGGCTCCATCTCCAAATACCATCACACTTGGGGGAGGGGGGTAGTGCCTCAGTGTATGAATTGGGGTGAACACAACATTCAGCGCCCAGAACGATTAGACTGCTGGCATGCAGGTAATAAGGAAAATGTTGATTTCATGCAGAAATGAGATTTTTATGAAAGGGTAAAAGGAAAAGAAAAAAATACAAGGAAGTTTGGGATATGAACAGTGTGATTCTAAAGCATTTTAGGTTGGACACAGAGGGAAAGACGAAAAGAGAGAAATTATGGGTTGGGGTAGAGAAGAGGTATCAAAGGCCTGGATGATCTGTTAAGTCCAAAGAATAATCATAATGGATATAGTTGGATAAGCAAGGTAGGAGAAGAGATTGGAGATTGTGGTCAGAGAGTGATATGCTTGAATAGCAGTTTTAGAATTAGAGTAGTTATGGGTGATGACAAAATCCAAGGTTTGTAACCATGGTAATATGTACCAGTGGAGGGGTTGAGGAGTAGAGCTGGCGATGAAAAGAGGTTAAAATACATTCATAAGTCAGAATGTTGAATGGCAATTTATGTTGTTATGAAGTCATCCAGAATTACGACAGGATTTAGAATACACAATAGCCACTGTTATCTTTGATAATTCAGTGGTAATAAGTGGGAGATTAGTAGATAACAATACTGTCAATTTACCTAAGCCTCAAGCATTGAGAGCAAATTTTGTTGGTTTGCTTGCTTTTTACAAGAAGGTGGAGAAATAATGGTCTAGAAGTGGCAGTAGAAACCAGGAAAAACACTACTCCTCTGGGCCAGAGGTATAAAAGGGATGGAATTATTCAAAACAAAACAAAACAAAAACATCCATTTGAGAGCTTGACAAGGGAAGCGGAGTCCTTATGGGAGATCCATGTTTCCATTGTACCCATGGAGGATACAAGGTGGTCTTAGTCATACAGCAAAAGTTCCAGAGGGCGTGATGGAAGAGGGTGGCCGACAAGGTCCGGGCAAGGAAGTGCAAAACGTGTTGGTATGGATGGTGAGGCTGGCATTACAGGTTATGCTGAAGAGTACCTTGACAGGTCTCACAAATTGTTCTGTGTAAAAAGGCTTACTCTTTGAATAAAGGTTGATAAAAACAAGTTGGATTTGGTCTTACAGTTTCTTTGAGGAGGGCAATACGGGCTCTTTCTTCTTCTCCTTCTTCTTCTTCTTCTTCTTCTTCTTCTTCTTCTTCTTCTTCTTCTTCTTCTTCTTCTTCTTCTTCTTCTGTTTTGTTTTGTCTTGGAGAGGGGTGTTAATAAACCAAAAATTACAGACTCCAGACACTGCATGGGTTATATCAATGAATATTTGGAGCCATTCTCTGATATAGGTAGTTATATTCTCCCATTTACAAGCAAGGAAGCAGAGAGTCTAAGTAACACAGTCACAGAATAAATGGCAGAGCTGAAATTGAAATCTTGATCTATTAGATGCCAATGTCCATTCTTTTTCCTGACATGTTTACTACCTTTTTGATAAAGTAGCTCTAGGTAAGGCTTAACATAAAACCCCTGCTTTGCACACAGAGTACTTAAGAATCAAGAAGGATGGTAAGCAATGACCAGCTGCATCCCTTGTGGAATACAGTCTCCAGGGAGTTGAGAGCACCACAGCTCAGGCTTCGATAATGCTTTATAAGAAATATAGAATATGTTTCACCATTGGAGTCAGCAAGAAAGTCACCGGACCAACTTAGGGAAGGCAGCAGTTCTTTCATTTCTCTCCTCCCTCTTACCATTCTTTTTGGACTAGAAACTTAGCCTCATGTTGCACCAAATTGAATTACTTTACGCCAAAGGAAATTGTGCCAAAGGGAGCTGTTGTCAGCATTTTCCAGTACATTAACTTTGTTTTCTACCCAGTCCCCTCCTCTTCTGTGTTTCTATCACATATCATCAACATTTGTCTATGTCATCTTAATGACAATAAAAACTCTTCTACACCATCATAACAACAAAACACTATTCCATGGTGTGGTTGTATCATAATTTACTCCATAACCCCACAATGTTGAACTTTTAGCTTATTCCAACTGTATTATTATAGACAATGTCAGCATTGCAATATCTGTATATCCACGATTTCTGCTTTAAGAGAAATTGTTGAATACACTCAACTATGTGCTGAGTCAAAGGATATGAAAATTTTAATGGTTAGAAATTAAATATTTCTCTAGAACTGTCTTACCAATTTACATTTCTACTAACAGTACATAAAAGAGCTTTCCTAAACCCTTCCCTATTCTGGGAACTATCATTCTTTTTGCTGTTTTTCTGTATAATGAGCAAAGAGCAATATCTTATTTAAATTTTTAAAATATTTGTTTTCGGGCTTCCCTGGTGGCGCAGTGGTTGAAAGTCTGCCTGCCGATTCAGGGGACGCGGGTTCGTGTCCCAGTCCGGGAAGATCCCACACGCCGCGGAGCGGCTGGGGCTGTGAGACATGGCCGCTGAGCCTGCGCGTCTGGAGCCTGTGCTCCGCAATGGGAGAGGCCACAACAGTGAGAGGCCCGAGTACCGAAAAAAAAAAAAAAAAAAAAAATTATTTTCTTTTAATTTTTTTGGCTGCGTCGAGTCTTCAATGTGGTGAATGGGCTTCTCTCTAGTGGTGGCGTGCGGGTTTTCGCTCTGTAGTTGTGGCACACAGGCTCCAGAGCGTGTGGGCTCTGTAGTTTGCAGCAGGTGGGCTCCCTCAATGAGGAGCACAACTAACTGTATGCGACAATTTCTCTTAAAGCAGAAATTGTGGATATACAGATGTTGTGATGCTGATGTTATCTAAAATAATATAGTAGTTGGAATCAGGTTGTGGAGCGAGGCTTAGCTGCCCGAAGGCATGTGGGATGACTAATTAAATTAAATTGGCATATTTAAGACCAAAAAGATAAAGTGGACATTGTCAGTGTATCTTCAGCCCTTGCATTAACAGGTGAATGAACACAACTTGAAACACAAGTGAATTTTGCTGGTCTATGAGACAGCAAGACCAGGGATCCAAAACCGGGGATGGAACCCTCATCTCCTGCATTGGAAGGAGGGTTTTTTACCACTGGACCACCAGGAAAGTCCCTTGTTTAAATTTTAACTTTAAAAAATATATATATATTTTTTTCGATGTGGACCGCTTCTAAAGTCTTTATTGAGTTTGTTACAGTACTGCTTATGTTTTATGTTTTGGTTTTTTGGCCATAAGGCATGTGGAATCTTAGCCCCCTGGCCAGGGATCAAACCTGCACCCTCCTGCATTGGAAGGAGAAGTCTTAACCACTGGACCACCAGGGAAGTCCTTTCACTTTTTTTATTAGTAGTGAAATTGTACATTTATTTCATGTGCTTCTTTGTCACTTATATTTTGTCTTTGGGTTTGCCTATTCATGTCCTTTGCCCATTTTTTCTAAAAGAGTCTGAGTCTCTTTTATAGTGATTATCATATTGGTCTATTGTATGTATAGCAAATACTTTTTCTAACTTGCTATTGCCTTGTTTATCGTGCCTATAGAGTTATGGTATAGAGAGATGTTGAAAATGTTTTATGTAAATTAAATCAATCGTTCTTTCCCTTTACTGGTCTTTCCTTTGGTCGTTTTAGAAAGGCCTTTGCCACCCCCAAGATTATACAGATATTTTATGGTTTCTTTTTTACATCAAAAATAGTTATCTATTGTTCTCATTTAAAACCATATTTCTGGGGGAAAGTGGCAGGGTGGTGGTGGTGGTGGGATGAATTGGGAGATTGGGATTGACGTCTATACACTAGTATATATAAAATGGATAACTAATCAGAACCTGCTGTATAAAAAAATAAAATAAAATTTAAAAAATAAAACAAAAAACCATATTTCTGTAAAAATTTATATACACTGTGGCTACAGGAAGACAGATATCACATTTGTTATGTTTAGCATCTGGCACATTGTTTTTAATATTCAATAAATGTTTTTTGAATGAAAAAGATAATTCATCTATTTGAAATACATTGAGGTGTGAAATTAGGATATACGTTTATTTTTTCCAAATGATTAGCCATTTGTCCAATTCTACTTATTAAATGATTCATCTTTTCCCTACTGATTTGAAATATAAATTTATCATGCAATAATTTTAATAGGAATTTTGCATTTGCAGTGAAGATTTGTGCTCATGATAATAAATCCACAGAGATAATGAACTTATGTTTCATAAATGTTTCACAGCAGCTTTTTTCTAGATATCTCTCCAGACACACAATACATATATACGTACTGAATTTTATCCAGATGGGCTCATGCTACATACAGTCAATATATATTTTCACCCCCAGTAACTATTTGTATGTGTTGGTTTACAAAGTTTTCTTCCTCTCAATAATTTTGTATTTTTATACAGTCAAATTTATGTATTTTTATTTTTATGTTTTCTGGGTTTTCATGCTTAAAAAAGCTTTTCTTTATGCTTAAATTATAAAAATGTTTACCTATCTTTCTGCAGTGTGTTTTTCTTTTTCTTTTCTTTTTTTTTTTTTTTCATTTGTATATTTGATATTTACAGAACTTATCTTGGTGTAAGAGACATTTGGTAAAAAAGCGTAACTTTTCCAAACAACCAATAGTTTAATACTAGTGTTAAATAATGCATTCTTTCCCACTGATATAAAATGCTACTTTTGTTAGATTCTAAATGTTTATATATATTTGAGTCTGTTGCTGGATTTTCTATTCTGAGCCTCTGATTTATCATTTGTGAGCTACTGGTACCAAAATTTCATAAGTGCTGAAGCCTTATAATTAACTTTAAATATCTAGTAGAGCTTATCTCCTAATTAGTATACTTCAGAAGGTTCTTGGGCAGTTTTAGAATGTCTGTTCTTCACAACATTAGAATCATTTTGACACATTCTTCCCCCCCAAAAGGCTATAGAAATTCTGATAAGAGTGCACTGCATTAATAGATTATGTTAAAAACTATAAACATCTTTGCAATGTTCTAAGACCAGGGTATGTGTCTTCATTTCCTTGCATATTCTTTTATTTCACTCGTGGAGCTTTTTTTTTTTTTTTTTTTTTTTTTTTTTGCAGTACGCGGGCCTCTCACTGTCGTGGCCTCTCCCATTGCGGAGCACAGGCTCCAGACACGCAGGCTCAGCGGCCACGGCTCACAGGCCCAGCCGCCCTGCGGCATGTGGGATCTTCCTGGACCGGGGCACGAACCCGCGTCCCCTGCATCGGCAGGCAGACTCTCAACCACTGCGCCAGCCCTCGTGGAGCTTTTGTTGTAAAGTTCCAGTGATAGTATGACTAGGTTTTTTTCTTTCATTATATGTCTAACTAGTTATAATTTTTACATAGGAAAGATTTAATTTTGCACAATTATCTTTTTAAGTGTGCTTATTGTTATTAATATATTTTCAGTAGATTCTCTTAGTTTTCCAGGTAAACAGTTATATCATCTGAGTTTATTCATGTAGCACTTATAATATTGACAGGCACTTGGTATGTATGCAATAACCATTAGATATAATTATTATGATTATTACTATTTATATTAGTAAGTTATTAGAAAGACTAAATTGTCCATGATAAAGTAAGTAGGTTTACATTTTTGGATCTTGGCAAAATCATTCTAAGTTTTATTTAAAGGTGGTATAAACATGCATATATAGCCGAGATCATTGGGTAAAACAAGAGTGACAAGGGAAGACTTGCTTTATCAGATATCAAAATCTATTGTAAAGTATATAAAAACATACTATAAAGTAGCAAGATACTAGCTCAAAAACAGAAAGATTAATAGTGAAGTTAGTGAAGTACACACACAAATCTCTTTAATATCAAGAATTCATTTTCATAGCTAAAACTGTGTGAATGTCAATTCTATAAAGTAGTTTTCTGCAAGTTATCTAACTTATTTAAATGTAAAATCTTTAAAAATAATCATCTTGGGGATATTTGGCAAAAGCTAAACATCAGTGAGAAATGGGTTACTTACAAATTTCCAAATAGGATTTTAAACTATGATGTCAAAGATATAAAAATATATATATAGCTTTAATTCTTTCTGCGGGTAGACTAAATGAGACTTCTTAAGTTTAAAACAGTTTTCAGGAAAATTCTCCTTGAGAGCCTCTTTAAAAAAATATATATATATATATTTTTTGGCTGCCTTGTGTCTTAGTTGAGGCACGTAGGAGCGCGTGCTGACTCTTTATTGCTGCGAGCAATCTCCTCTCTAGTTGTGGCGCGTGGGCTTAATTGCCCCACAGCCTCTGGGACCTTAGTTCCCTGACCAGGGATCGAACCCACGTCTCCTGCATTGCAAAGTGGATTATTAACCACTGCACCACCAGGGAAGTCCTCCTTGAGAGATTCTTAAAGTTAAGAGAATTAAAATACATTTTGGTACCAGTTTACTATGTCCACAGTTGAATTCTGTGTAAACATGTTTAAAATATATCAAAAAGACAATGACAGTAATGATTGCCTCCCTGAATTTTCAGGGTCATGTTAATCATATTGTTACTGAACTCAGGTCTGGTTGCTCACCGCTTAAAAGCCAATACTCAACAGGCAAATGTTGGTTAGAAAAGAAAAGTTGCTTTATTCCCTGGCGACCTGGGGAGAAGGTAGACTTGTGTCCAAAAACCAACTCTGAAGATTCTGCTTGACCATGAAAGTTTTTAAAGGGAGATTCATTTGGGGAGGAGGTCAGAGTCTTCATTATCTACCACTGTGTGCAGACTTTCTTCTGATTGGTTGGTGGTGAAGTAACAGGGCCGTGTTCCAGGAATCTTGTACTTAGCCTGAAATTACCGTCCTCCACCTGAGTGGGGCCTTAGTTCCTGCAGAAAAACTCAAAGGTATTATTATATATATATATATATATCCCTTGAGGAGGAACCAGTACCCTGCTTTATTGCTGTACTATTGTTTCTTGACTGCTCCCCCATTGTTTCTGCATTCTCTCCCTTCCCCAATTAGCATATGTTTGGATCTGCCCTTTGGAACTCAGGGAAGGTCAAGGAGGCTGAATGAAGCCTATTTTCAACAAACAAGAAAGGGGGTGGGGAGGACAGGAAAGGATTTGTACCCAGGAGGGCCTAACAGGGTCCTGCTCGGTTTCATTATATATATATATTATTATATATATACTACCTTATGACCACTAAGATCACTGCTGGGTGTTCAAAAATTGGACAGGTGCATACTTCAACTCTAGCCAAGTATATTTCCCTGTGTCAACGAATGAACCTAAAGTTAAATGGAACCGAGCAGTACCCTGCAGGGTCACACCCAAGTACAAAACCCCTCTATGTTCCCAGCCTCTATTTTGTAGAAGAGCTTAAGTCTCCCAGGCCTCTCAGAGTCACAAAAGAACAGGCCCAAGCAGTTAATGATTAGGACAACAGAATCACAGACTCAGTGTCTGATGAAAGAATGAGATTAACACTATTGCTCATAATAATCTATATCTTTGTGGGCATTAGAATAATTGTAGCTTGCTCTGCCCATATATGTAAGCAGCTCTTTTGCCCCTTTCCTGTTTGTCTATTTCTGTTCCGCTTAAACCTTAGTCATAAAAATGATTAGGTAAATAGGTAACATTTAACCTAGCTTCTGATTTGCAGGCAGACCCCATGGGTGCCAGCAGACTACACTGGCAAGAGAGAATCCAATTGCAGGCAGACCACAGGAGCAAGATAGTGTCCAAAGGGAGATCAGGAGTAGTCAGCAGGTCTGCATGCAACGAAAAAGATGAGGAAGAATCTGACCTCCTACCTTAATGATTAACTGAGATTGTTATCCCTTTTTCCCTTTAAAAATTGTCATGGGGGCTTCCCTGTGGCGCAGTGGTTGAGAGTCCGCCTGCCAATGCAGGGGACGCGGGTTCATGCCCTGGTCCGGGGGGATCCCACATGCCGCCGAGCGGCTGGGCCCGTGAGCCATGGCCGCTGAGCCTGCGCGTCCGGAGCCTGTGCTCCGCAACGGGAGAGGCCACAACAGTGAGAGGCCCGCGTACCGCAAAAAAAAAAAAAAAAAAAATTGTCACGGCTGCGCAGAATCTTTGGAGTTGGTCTCTGGACAAGAGTTCACCTTCTACCCCAGACTGCCGGCTTTTCTGAATAAAGCACCTTTCATTTCTACCGACACTTGTCCCACAATTATTGGCTTTTGAGCAGAGAGCAGCTGAACCTGAGCTCAGTAACATACGGTAAAGAAGAATGCTATGATTATCATTCAGGTCTTTAACAAGCTTATGTTTAATTTTTTGTGTTTCATATAACTGATCTTGATAAAGAGGCTAATATCTGCTCAGCTATGGTTGGTAGAGTTTGGAAGTCAAAGTTTAAGTGGTTATATTTGTTTTCTATTGCTATATAACAAATTACCACAATATTACTGGCTTAAAAACGTGCATTTATTAACTCTCTGTCCTGTAGTTTAGAAGTTTGGCACAATATGACGGAGTTCTCTGCTCAGGTCTCACAAGGCTGATATCAAGGTGTCAGCTAAGCTGTGTGCTCATCTGGAAGCTCTGGGAAGAATCTAGTTCTAAGCTCTTTCAGGTTGCTGGCAGAATCCAGTCCTTTGCCATTGTAGGAGTGAGGTCACTGTTTTCTTGCTGGCTATTGGCCAGGGATTGCTGTCAACTCTTAGAGGTCACTCTCAAGTCCTTTTCTTTTTGTTTTTGGCTGCGCCGAGGGACATGCACGATCTTAGTACCCCAACCAAGTATGGAACGTGTGTCCCGTGCAGTGGAAGCGTGGAGCCTTAACCGCTGGACCACCGGGAAAGTCTCTCAAGTCCTTTTCATATGGCTTCCTCCATCTTCAAGTCAGCAACAGACACTGAAGCCCTCTCATGCTTTGAAGCTCTGATGTCCTCTTCTGCCACTAGACGGAGAAAACTTTGCTTTTAAAGGGCTCATGCAATTAGGTTTGGCCCTATTCTATAACCTCCCTAACTCAAGGTCAACTGATTAGTAACCTTAACTTTATCTGCAAAATCCCTTATGTCACTGTGAAATAAAATTCACATTTTATGGTGAGACAAAAAAATTTAAACATAAAAAATTTTCTTGCCCTTTGGCCTCCTATGTCCCTTCTACTGTGCACTGTGTATCTGCATTACGCGTTCAACCAAACCTCCCCATCGGCAGAAATACCTTTTCAACCACAAGCAACATTCTCCTAGCAGCAATAAGAGAATTCCTTAAAAGATAACATTCCTTCGTGATCTTGTAAGGGGCCATGATGACGCTCATATCTGGATTGTGTAAACTGTCAATAAAATGTTATTTAATGTACAGCCCTCTGTCTCAGAAAACATGTATAATTGTGCCTTGACTTCTAAAGGGCTGAACAGTTCTCAGAGTTTTCTGAGACACACTTCCCAGGGTAAAACCCTCAGATTTGGCTGGAATAAAATTTTCCATTTCTTTCTTAGGTCAACTGATTAATTTTTCGTCAATACCACATACAATATTGTAATCCCAGGAGTGACACCCGGGAGCAGATATCATAAGGATCATCTCAGGATTTTTGTTTGTTTGTTTGTTTTTGTTTTTTTTGTGGTTCACGGGCCTCTCACTGCTGTGGCCTCTCCCGTTGCGGAGCACAGGCTCCGGACGCGCAGGCCCAGCGGCCATGGCTCACGGGCCCAGCTGCTCCGCGGCATGTGGGATCTTCCCGGACCGGGACACGAACCTGCATCCCGTGCATCCGCAGGCGGACTCTCAACCACTGTGCCACCAGGGAAGCCCTAATTTTACTAATTTTTTGATTCCCAGTTTGCAGAGTCAGGCAGAACTCTAATTGATGGGATGGATTAAATGGAACATGTAACCCAAATCCGCCCATATCCTGTTCCTGTGGGCTTGTCCTCTGCTCTACATTGCCACACATATACATTCCCTACTTGTATTAGTTAGGACTCTTGAGAGGAACAGAAATGATAGCGTGTGTGTGTGTGTGTGTGTGTGTGTGTGTGTGCGCGCGCACACGCACACAGACATTAACTATGAGGAATTGACTCACAGACATGGAGGCTAAGTCCCACAATCTGCTGTCTGCAAGCTGGAGACCCAGGAAAGTGAGTGGAGTAATTCATTCCCAGTCCAAAGGCCTGAGAACTAGGGTAGGCAATGGTGTAAATCTCAGTCCAAGAACAGGAGAAGATGAGATGTGAAGTCCCAACTCATCAGTGACGCAGGGAAATAAACAGGTGACTTCCTCATTTGTCCACCTTTTGTTCTATTCAAGGCCTCAGTGGATTGGATGATGTCCACCCACACTGAGGAGGGCAATCTACTTTATTGAGTCTACCACTTCAAATGCTAATCTCATCCAAAATACTTTACAGGTGCATCCAGAAATAATGTTTAACCTGGGGACCATATAGACATCAAGTTGACATAAAATCAACCATCACACTACCCATTCCTCATTAACAATATGTACAGGTTTTTTTTTTTTTTTTTTGAAGTATAGTTGATTTACAATATTATCTTAGTTTCAGGTGTACAACAAAGTGATTCGGTTTTTCTGTTTGTTTGTTTTTTAATTTTTAAATTTTATTATTTTTTGGCTGCATTGTGTCTTCGTTGGCTCTGCACAGGCTTTCTCTAGTTGCGGTGAGCAGGGGGCTACTCTTCGTTGCAGTGCGCGGGCTTCTCATTGCCGTGGCTTCTTTTTCTGTGGAGCACGGACTCTAGGCACGCAGGCTCAGTAGTTGTGGCACACAGGCTCCGCGGCATGTGGGATCTTCCCAGACCAGGTCTCGAACCCATGTCCCTTGTCTTGGCAGGCGGATTCTTAACCATGGTGCCTACGGGGAAATCGCAGAATATCTATACGTCTTTATCAGGCATTTCTTCTTTCTCACAAAGAATACCCTGTCGAGGCTTCCCTGGTGCCACAGTGGTTAAGAATCCACCTGCCAATTCAGGGGACATCGGTTCGAGCCGTGGTCCAGGAAGATGCCACATGCCGCGGAGCAACTAAGCCCATTCACTGCAGCTACTGAGCCTGCACACTATAGCCCGCAAGCCACAACTACAGAAGCCTACGTGCCTAGAGCCAGTGCTCTGCAACAAGAGAAGCCACCGCATGAGAAGCCCACGCACCGCAACAAAGAGTAGCCCCCACTTGCCGCAACTAGAGAGGGCCCGCGGACAGCAACGAAGACCCAATGCAGCCAAAAATAAATACATAAATAAATAAATTAGAAAAAAAACACTTCTCTGTCATTCTTCAGGTTTGTCTGATAGGGTATTTCGAATGATCTTTGTCCTTTTCCTCTACATTCTCATGCTGCACAAGACTTCCAAGGCTTCCCAATACAGAAACCAAAAATTTCAGTAACAGACCAGAATACAATCACACTTAAGATGCATTATTATTCCAATAGACGATACTAATATAAAATATAAATAACACTCAGGTACATAATTCTGCAGGGCAGATGCTTTTTGTTCTTTTACCCCATTACTATAAAAATCTACTCTCCTTTAAATATGTTATACTTACCTGAAGCAATAGCCAAAGAGGTATAAATTACACCTACTGACTGTGAACTTACTCATTAACAAAGCTAAAAACAAGGATAATTGCTAGACTCTCTCTCAATGCCATCTTCCTTAACCTTCTGACTGTTCTCCATCCCCACTAGTCAAGAAGATTTTGCAGATCTTTGCTTTCTGTAATCTGTACCGAAAAATCAGTTTTTTCCAATATAAAATTAGATAAATTGTGCCTTTTCCAACTTATAAACTGCGGATTTTCTGGTATGACCTCATGCCCTCCTACCCTTTCCTCCCTTGATTACTTGTTATTAGTAGCCTATTTTAGCAACTTTATTACACACATCTACAAACTATGCTATCATGACATTTAAGGGCCGTCTACGGTCTTGGTGTTGCTACCTTCAAAGAATGCCCAGAATCTGAACACTTCTCATTACTCCCATCTCTGTTCCTTTGGGATGACCCAGATGACTGCAACAGCCTCCCAACTGCTTCCTGCTTCTTCCCGTGGCCTCTCTATAGTCTGATTCTAATTTAGCAGCCAGAATGATAAGATTACGTTACACCTCTGCTCTAAAATCCTCCAGTGGTTTTCTCTCTCACTCCAAGTAAAAGGCCTATAGGACCGAATCATATGTCACTGTCACTTCTCTGACATCATCTCCTACCGCTTAGCCCTCTTGGTCACTCTGCCCGGACCACACTGGCTTCCTTGGACCTATCAGGGATGCTCCTGCCTCAGGGCCTTTGCACTGCACTACCCCAGATAAGAGCAGGGCTCATTTTCTTACCTACTTTAATCGTCTACTCAGTGAAACCTTCCCTAATACCACTCCGAACCACAAACCTGTTTCCTCTGAATTCCTTATCCTCTTTCATTGATTTGTTTGTCTCTGTAGCACCATCTTAATACTATAATTTCCACTCATCCATTTGTTCATTTTCTATCTCCTCTCACAATGATGTAAGATTTCATCAGTGCAAAAAAATTTTTGTAGGTTTTGTTCACTGATATAAAACAATGCTTGACATATTACAGATGTTTAATTATTTTTTTTGAATTCATGAAACCAGCCTCAGCTTTCTTTTCCTACTTTTTCTCCCTTTTATTCATTCACTCATTTATTGAACACATTATATTCTGGGTATTATGCTGGGGTTACAAAAATGAATGACAACCTCTTCTGTCAGAGTGATCACCTGCATGAAAACCAATCATTACAACACATTGAGGTGGGCGGGCGGGGGAGGGGAAGGGATAAACTGGGAGATTGGGATTGACATATACACACTACTATACATAAAATAGGGACTTCCCTGGTGGCACAGTGGTTAAGAATCCGCCTGCCAATGCAGGGGACACAGGTTCGAGCCCTGGTCTGCGAAGATCCCACATGCCGCGGAGCAACTAAGCCCATGCGCCACAACTACTGAAGCCCGCGTGCCTAGAGCCTGTGCTCTGCAACAAGAGAAGCCACCGCAGTGAGAAGCCCACGTACCGCAACGAAGTGTAGCCCCCGCTCGCCGCAACTAGAGAAAGCCTGCACGCAGCAACGAAGACCCAACACAGCCAAAAATAAATAAATAAATTTATTTAAAAATAAAATAAAATCGATAACTAATAAGAACCTACTGTATAGAACAGGAACTCTACTCAGTACTCTGTAATGACCTACATGGGAAAAGAATCTAAAAAAGAGTGGATATTTGTATATGTATAACTGATTCACTTTGCTGTGCAGCAGAAACTAACACAACATTGTAAAACAACTATACTACAATAAAAATTAATTTTAAAAAACATTGATAAGTACTCTCATAATGAAACCTGGTACAATACATATTAGAACATGGATGGGAGAACAAGTAATTTTACTTGAGCACTGGAGATAGGAAAGGACTTGCTGAGTAGGTGTTCAGTGAGTGGGCTTCGGAGGGAAGAACATTATAAGCAGAGAGTACAGCCTAAACAAAATCTGTGGTGAGTAAGGATGTGGTTATCAGAACTGCAGTTGGTTAAGTTAAGACTGGAGCAGAGGTGTCAAGAGAGAAGGCTGAAAAGGGTAACACAAACCACAATTTGGAAGCCCTTGTATGCAAAAGAATTTGAACTCTATTATTTAGGCAGCTGAGAGTCACTGAAAAGTTTTAGTCAGGAAAGTGTCACAGTCAGATCTGTTTTTCTGGCAACTTTAGAAAGATCACTCTGGAATTTGAGTGGGAGGGGATTGAGATCAGCGGCAAAGAGCAGGTGGAATTTCTTAGAGTAATTCCTCTTTTTTGCCTTCTTCATTCCTAGGCCTCTCGTTAACTCTCAGTGGACGACACAGCCCAACTTTATTTATTCATTAATTCAACCCATACAGATTAAGCCCCTACTCTGGGCACAGATTTTTGGGGATTATGGAAGCGGACAGGATAGACAGAGCTCCTTCCTTAATGAATTTACAGTGTAGCAGGAGGAAACGAACAAGTTATAAACATAAAAGGCAAAACCAACAGTAATTATTATATTTAAACTTGGTGAATTTTAACACATTTTAGTTTGCTTTATTTTAGATTGCAACACTCTTCTTACACAATGAACATTCACCTTGAAGAGTATTTTTATTTGATCTAATGCTTTGTAATGCAAGGTCATGCGTGAACTTTGAAAGGCTATAAACTGGGCCATGCCATAAGCTATAGTACATAAATATCAGTCAGGTTTTTTCCTTTCATCATAATATAATTTTTTTTTTTTGGTTTGGGTAGAGAACTAACTTCATAAAGAAAAAAGTTATTAAACCATTTAGAATAGTTTAGTTAAAATGAGGAGCAAGCAAATAGAAGATATTAAATATTATCATGAACCCAAATGATAATTTAACAGAAGTTTTTATAGGTTAACAAACAAAAACAAATCTTCCTTTTCTTAGATTCAATTTTTGATTAAAGAAATTCAGGTTTTAATATCTGAAGGAAGAATGATTAAAATAAAGTCATTTTAATATAATTGAGCTACCTCTGAGAAATAAATGGTAAAAGATGAAAAGAAAGAAGAAAAATATAGAGAAAATTCACTGGGAATAGTTGCGTTTGAAGTATTTGCTGTCTGTTCTCAAGAGCTGTGATGAAGTTTTCCCATTGAACCTGGAAATCAGATTACCCTCTGAGAGTTAAATTTCAAAACCTATATATAATGGATCAAAATAGAAATATACCAAAATACCTTAAAACATATGGCTAGGAAAGCAAGACACAGAGTCAATATTTGTAAAAGTAGTAATAAATCTAAGGGAAAAAATGGGATCAACTAGAAGAGTCTGGATTGATCAGCCATAAAATCCTGTTGTTTTTGTGAGTAAGCGTTGCCGAGTTGAGACCCATTCATGGGAGGAGTGTCCTCAGCCAAGGTGCACCTATGCCTCTGGTGGCAGGTAATTCCCCACTGTGCACATAGACAAAGGATATGAGTTTCCACCAAACATAAATGTAATAACTTCCACCTATCCCTATAAGTCTTGACCTGCTATCTACAGGTAGACAAATCACCCATTACACTGTGCAAAATTTAGTCTATGTTTCAATAACTCAGAAAAAAAAATGTATCTGGGTTGTCCATAGTATATACCCTGTGCTAAATTTAACTATAAAACATAAATGTTATTGTGTGGTAAGATTTTATTTATTCACTACTTGAGAGTTTCTTAAAGCCAAGAACAAATTTTTATTCTTTTATTCCATGTGCATAGCACAATGCCTTGCACATAACATACAATCAAATATTTAAATGGAAAACATGACATTATAGAGACTTTTAAAAATATACAAATTCTTTATTCTAAATGATAATCCCTTGTATTCTGATAAAACTTTATAGAAGTCAAAAACTAAAAGCGCAAGTTTTACTTTCAGTAAAGTCTGTGAAAAAAGTGTCATACTTATTATAGAAATACATCATGCTATTGTACTTATAGAATAATAAAACATGCATATTTTTAAATTTTGGAAATAATAACTCAGGTTTTCTTTACCCAAATATTCAGAGCTTTTCATTATGTGCAAGCAGTATTATACAATTGTAATCACATGGTAAAAACAACCTTGTATCCTGTGTTTTTCCCTATTTATGTGGTAAACTCTTGCTGTTATTCCACAGTCCTCTTATATATGAAAGTGGTCACAAATCATAATTTACTTTTGTTCCCCTATTGTTGAATAATTATTTTCCAGTATATTACTTGTACTTCAAATAACATTATTATAATCAAGCTTGTCATAAAGCTCTTTGTATTTAGGATTATTTTTCTAAGACCAATTTCCAGGAGAATATATATATATATATATATACACATATATATGTATATATATATGTGTGTGTATATATATATATATACATATATATATGTATATATATATATATACCTTGAGAAAAGGTCTATACTTTTGGCTGAAATTTTCCTTTTTACTATACACCATGCTTGGGACAGTGATATTCTTCACTGTATTATGTAAAAACGTTATCTTCCATCAACTCATTAGTGAAAACTATGGGCTTAAGGAACATCTGAATGTTGAAGAAAAAAAAAAAAGAAAAGGTCTTAATATACATGCATCCATGCCTTCCCATTCTATGTCTTTCCTCATTCTTCCAATTATCCCCATTTCCCTAAATACTTCCTTTGCTTCCTTTAAAGGAAATAACCACATAAATCCTGAAATCCTTTTGATGTATAAGACTTATTTAGAAAGGAGAGGTATTTTTCTTTTTTTAAAGTCTAATTTAATTTATGTCCTGGTTTGTACTGCCTCATCAGAACAGATCAGGCAAATTTTCATGAAGTTTTATTATGATATTGAGATTCTTGGAGTAGAATTTTCTCACTGCCACACAGTGTAAGAACTCCTTTATACTTGCTTATGAATCCTGCCATGAGCCTAGCATTATGGTTGAAGGACTATAGGAAAAATACCCTGAGTAAACCGACATCCACTGGGAATTAAGTCTCCAGGATTTTGTTTCTTATCCATCCTTTCTAAATTCTAGAATTTCATCATGTGGGGTACTGGTGTTTCTTCATGATCCTAGAGTCGGTACACAAGATACTCTCGGAGTCTACATTCAAGAAAACATCAAGCGAGAAAGACAACTCTCATATGATATCACTTCTATGTGGAATCTAAAATATGATACAAATGAACTTATTTACAAAACAGAAATAGACCCACAGACATAGAAAACAGACTTACAGTTACCAAAGGGGAAAGGGACGGGGGTCGGTGTCAGGAGGGAGAAGTTAGGAGTATGGGATTAACAGATACAAAGTAGTATACATGAAGTAGATAAACAACAAGGTCCTACTGTAGAGCACAGGGAACTATATTCAATATCCTGTAATAAACCATAATGGAAGAGAAAAAAAAAACATCAGGGAACACATGGAATTGTATAATCCAGACACATAAACTAAGGTTTCCTGCCATCACTCCCAAGCTAATAGCAATTATTAAAAACTCTTCTCACACACACTCCACCCACAGAGGCTATGACAACACCTTTCTGGATTTAATTGCCAATCTTCCCATGTCCCAAGGCTACGCTGAGAGCCATGTCATTCAGAAACTAGCTCTGAAACCTGCCTACCAAATCATTCAAACACACTCCAGCTCCATAGTTTAAACAGGCCTGATTTTACTTTTAAGAAACTGTTGACAATATATAACAATTGCTGGTGCAGGTCGGTTTGACGTTTTCATGAGCTTGAATTGCTTTCCTTGGCACGTCGATGGAGACTATTTTAAGTACCTTTCCAACAACGAAACATGCACCTCAAATATTCATCCTCTCAAACTCTAATATAGCTTCATTTAGCATTAACCTATGTGATTTATTTAGGGAAATAAATCAAATGTGGATATATAGGTTCTCAAAAAAAAGAAAAAGAAAATGATGTCCTTAAGTAGCACAATAGATGCCTGAGAAAAATCTCAGTTCTGCTTTTTAAACACTTAATGTCATTCTGAACCTGAGGAATCATAGAAAAGTGGTTAAAGATGTGGATTCCAAAGTTCAAATTTCGATATGGGATCCTGGATTCAAATTTCTGTCCTGCCAGTCACTGACTGGGTGTTATTTTATAGCTTTGTAACTTCACCGAGTCTTATTTTCCTTTTCTTTAAAATAAATATAACTATAGCCCTATTTGTGTCAGGATTAAGTGTGAAAACATCTGATTTAGAGCTCAATAAATATTAGTCATTATTTTTACCTTCTTTCCTCCAATACATTAGGAGCTCTTTTGAGGGTAAGGGCTAACTCATTTCTCTTTATACATAGCATGTTCAGTACAATAGCTCAATAAATATTTGTTAAGTTTTGCTGTTACGGGATTCTTAGATCTGAGGGAACCATCTGCAGCACTGCTATTAAAAAATTTGTAAATAATGTATTTCTTGTGGCACCAGATTACCAGGGCATAGCATGTGGTCACAAAGAGCAGGGAATTCCTTCTAATATAGTTAAGAATCTTGATCATATAAGACTCTCCAGAAATTTCCAAACCTTTCTCTTCGGTAAAGGTGTTTTGCTCTATGCGTAACTAAACATGATTAATTTGTACTTTTGTAACTTTTTTTTTTTTGGCCACGCCACATGGCTTGCAGGATCTTAGTTCTCCCACCAGGGATTGAACCCAGGCCATGGCAGAGAAAGTGTCAACTCATAACCACTGAACTGCCAGGAAATTCCCGCTTTGTAACATTTTTATATACAAAGAGTCATAAATCAAAAATTATTCTTTCGTGTATAATTATTTTATTTATAAATAAATAAAATAAAAATGTCCTGGTTTTTATTTGCAACATGTACACAAAACTGAGACTCAAATCTATATAGAACGGGGCTTCCCTGGTGGTGCAGTGGTTAAGAGTCCGCCTGCTGATGCAGGGGAAACGGGTTCGTGCCCCGGTCCGGGAAGATCCCACATGCCGCGGAGCGGCTGGGCCCGTGAGCCATGGCCGCTGAGCCTGCGCGTCCGGAGCCTGTGCTCCGCAACAGGAGAGGCCACAACAGTGAGAGGCCCGCGTACCGCAAAAAAAAAAAATATATATATATATATATATATATATATTAATGCACTATTTTCTTCATAGTCTCAGAAAGATGGGAATCTTTTAACTTCATTGAGTCTTAGTTTTCTTATCTTTGAAGGAATCTTTTTGAGAATGTCAAATGAACGTAGTGATGCTTTCCAGCTAAGATCTTGCAGTCTTGTTCTGCAAATGTGGAATGATGATTCAAAAAGAGAAGTGCCCAATATAATGAGAGAAAAAGCAAGGGGATGAGCAATGATATTAATTTAGTCATTCCTTCATTCAGTAAATATTTACTGAGTGCTCACTATGCTTCATTTGCTGGGAAACAGAAGAACAAAGCAGAAATGGCCTCCCCTTATAGAGCTTATATCTCAATGGGAAAGACACATTTTGTAAGGAGCAAAAATTGCAGTTGTGCACGGGCTTTCTCTAGTTGCGGCTAGCCGGGTCTACTCTTCATTGCAGTGCACAGGTTTCTCATTTGGGCGGCTTCTCTTGCTGCGGAGCACAGGCTCTAGACATGCGGGCTTCAGTAGTTGTGGCACATGGGCTCAGTAGTTGTGGCTCATGGGTTCTAGAGGGCAGGCTCAGTAGTTGTGGCACACGGGCTTAGTTGCTCCGCGGCATGTGGGATCTTCCCAGACCAGGGATCGACCCCGTGTCCCCTGAATTGGCAGGTGGATTCTTAACCACTGCACCACCAGGGAAGTCCCATATGTGCATTTTTATGAGTTACTTTGGCAGTTGTATGGAGAGTGAATTAGAAATGTTCTAGAATGGATATGGAGAAACTAGGTAGGAAGCTTTCATAGTAGCCCAAGTAAGAGAGTACAGTGGTTATAATGGTTTGGACAAGGCTATTATCACTGTTGAGAAGAAAATGGATTCAATTCTGACATAGAAAGTAAGGGAGACGGTGTGTGTGTGTGTGTGTGTGTGTGTGTGTGTGTGTGTGTGTGTGTGTGTGTGACAACGTTGACTCCTCCCCTCTCCCCAAGTTTCTGATACAAAGTAAATGGTGGTGCTGGGTACTCATATGCCCATCTGAAAGAGAAGCCAATCTGGGGACAGGATCAGTTCAGGGCTCAATGTGAGATGAATTGAGCCACCCAGGGAGCAATTCTAAAGCATGATCCTTAGAATTTATTGTCTTTAAGACTAACAAAAATGATGAAGAGTGAGAAAAACTGGACTTAGGATAGCAAGAAGGTTTGCCTTTGACCTGTGATGAAATGGTAATAGGATAATATGCTTGGCTTGGGTGAGCACTATTTGACTGTAATGCATAGTAAAATAAAAGGAACAAAGCTAGAGGTGATAGCAGAATATTAATTGCAAATTAAATTTCCAGTTCCCGGAAAAGAACACTGCAGTATGATGGCAATTAAAAGCAACCCAATAGGGGCTTGCCTGGTGGCGCAGTGGTTGAGAGTCTGCCTGCCGATGCAGGGGACACGGGTTCGTGACCCAGTCCGGGAAGATCCCACATGCCGCGGAGCGGCTGGGCCCGTGAGCCATGGCTGCTGAGCCTGCGCGTCCGGAGCCTGTGCTCCGCAACGGGAGAGGCCACAGCAGTGAGAGGCCCGCGTACCCACCAAAAAAAAAAAAAAAAAAAAAAACCACACAATAGCTACAAGGTCATGGCATGCTATGTCAAGCAACAGAGAAAATACAGTCAAATGTTTGGCAGAATTACAGAATTTCTCACTAGGAAGGACTAAAACAAGTGAAACCACCTAAAAGATAAGAATCAGAATTCATCAGTGTCTCAAGGAAAGGTTATGCGATAAATTACAAGTTTTACAATTTCTTTTACACTAGTGTGCTTAACATTATGTCCACATTTTCTAATAATATTAGAAATGTTAATATCATTTAAGGTATTTTAATAGATAATTTAATTATGAATTACAACAAACATGCAACTTGTAATGAGCAATATTTCTTTCATGCATTTTTAAGTATGCACAGTAAAATAAACCCTGGGTCTCAGTCGGCCAGCTTTAGAATCCCAGATAATTGGACTTCAGACAGTACTAAGGCAAATAGATAGAGTGAGGACTTCTCTGGTGGCTCAGTGGTTAAGAATCTGCCTGTCAATGCAGGGGAGATGGGTTTGATCCCTGGTCTGGGAAGATCCCATATGTCGCGGAGCAGCTAAACCTGTGCGCCACAACTTCTGAGCCTGAACTCTAGAGCCCACGAGCCACAACTGCTGAAGCCCACGAGCCCCAACTACAGAAGCCCACACACCTAGAGCCCGTGCTGCGCAATAAGAGAAGCCACCACAATGAGAAGCCCATGCACTGCAACGGAGAGTGGCCCTCGCTCGATGCAACTAGAGAAAGCCCACACACAGCATTGAAGACCCAAAGCAGCCAAAATAAATAAACACACAAACAAAAAAGTGTACTCTAGAACCTATAGGTCTTCTCCTGGGTCCTGAAAAATGATGATTAAAACAGGCAAGTCTATCTGAGACAGGCTGAGACCTGGGACCTGGGACACTTTGCTGCAGTGTTTGCACCTGGACAAACATCTTCTTGAGTAACAAAATACTAAGAAACTATAAGGGACTAAAAATAACTGCGTGCATGTGCAGTTGGGGTAAATTACAGACAACATGATACAAAGAGACCAAAAACCCATCTGCCACTTCTGAAGGGTAGGAAGCAAAAGCAGGGTACTATGCATGCCCCCTGCATACAGAGCCACCAAAGGGGTGGGCAAACTACCTAAGCCACCCCTCTGGCCCACCCCTGGACCCATCCCTACCCTCACCCCATGTAAGGAATAAACTCCCCCCACCTCAGGGAGCAAGCAAGCAAGCAAGGGAAGCTGTTACTTGTTTTCACTCCCCTCTGTTGCATCATGAGCTCCAATAAAGCCCCTCCTGAATTTCTTTCTTTTTTTTCTGTTTTTTTTTTTGTGCACTTGGGCTCTTCGTTTTGGTGTGTGGGCTTCTCTCTAGTTATGACGCGCAGTTTTTTTCTCTCTCTAGTTGTGGCGCGCAGGCTCCAGGGCACGTGGGCTCTGTGGTTTGTGGCACGTGGGCTCTCTCGATGTGCGCATGAGCTCAGTAGTTGTGGCGCGTGGGCTTAGTTGCCCCTCAGCGTGTGGGATCTTAGTTCCCTGATCAAGGATCGAACCCACATCCCCTGCCTTGTAAGAGGTGGATTGTTTACCACTGAACTACCAGGGAAGTCCCTGCTTGAATTTCTTGACGGGCCTCTTATCAGTTTCTATTGATTAAGGAGGGCAAGAACCCTGGTTGATAACATATCTGGTCAAGGACAAAAATAAAATCAAAGTGGAAGAAACTTCACACAAAGCTGAAGTAAAACAGCTAGAGTCTGATTGCACCTGTCCCACTAACATGTATCCCACACTAGCCAGTCTGAATCCTCACCGTTAGAATTCCCTTTCAGTATGATAGAAAGAACAGCAAAGTCAGTGTCAGAAAACCTATGTTGTTCTGAGTATACGGACTTCAGTCCAGTTCCTTAACATTTCAGAGACTCAGTGTAATAAAAGACCTGCATAAGATGACCTCTAAATTCTCTTATAAGCCTAAACATGCATGAGTCTAGAAAGAAACACTGGAGTGTGAAAATTACCCTACAGTAGAACCTATTTTATAGAAATAATTTTAAAAGCATTCATATTCAAAGATTCCCAAGATCTTAACTTCATCACTGAAAACCTTCCTCAGCTTCATCCTGTCTCGGTCACGTGAGGTCATCCTATTTAAAATTCTAATCTTTCCCTGACTGGCACAGTCTCCTTCCTCTGCTCTGTTTTCCTCCAAAGCATCCACCTTTTAACATACTAAGTCACTCATTTTCTATGCTTTTGTTGATCTGTCTACCCCTCCACCAAATGTAAGTTTTACCTGGGAAGGGATTTTGTTGTTGTTCCTGGATGGATGCCAAGCACATATAATACCACATGACATACAGAAGGTGCTCAGTTAATATTGTTGAATGGATGCACGAGTGAATTTTCAATACAAATGTGAAATGAAACATTTCCTAACTTAAGTTACAGTTGCAAAATCAGATCTAACCAACTACCATCAGTCTATTAGCACCATGTTCCTTCCATGTGGAAGTATATTTTAAGTAGATTTATCTTTTGAAATAATACAAAACCTTTTTGAAAAAATAAGTGAGTGAACATCAGCTTGTTGAACTGATTTGACCTTGTTCCCAGGAGAGAGTTCATTTAAGATCACGCAAGTTCAAAGTCAATGAATCATAAAGTAATTAAAAAACTATAAAAGAAATGACATTTTTTATGAACTCTGCAAGTTCAAAAACCATTTAAGGTAACATTATTATTGTGTTAGGAATTCCTCAGCACTGATGTCTGAGGGCAAAAGCTTTGGCTATAGAGTAAGAGAATGATTAAATGGATATATACTAGGAGTAATTCAACCAAATAAGCACTGAACATTGAAGGGATTTCCCTTTAGGAATAATCTTCAGAACAAATTTGCTAAGCATACAAGAAAATTGGGCTCGTTACTTTATAGCCATATTTCATTTTTAGCTGAAACTTCTCTCAAGGAAGTCACCTATTGGCCTACTAATAATGAGCATAACAGAAGTAAACATTCTGAACTTAGACATATAGGTACTAAGCTAACTGCTCTACATTCACTGTCTAATTTTAAAAATGAGGAATTTCCGTTGCAGTAAGAATACATACATTGTCCAGTGTCAAATGACCTGTTCTAAAACTTAAATTTATCAGCATAAGACAATATTTGCTACTATTGAGGACATTCAAAGCATATGCCAGTAGAATCTGAAGACAAATCTCCCCAAAAGTTCAAACAATGTTATTTCTTGGCAGGCATCATTGAAATTGGTTCATAGTCTCCTTGGGTACCTACTTTGAAGAGGATAGTGGTCATTTTCAATGTAAAAGTTCCGTTTTGTTTGTAAAAAACAAAAACAAAGCATCCGTCGTGTATACTAAAATTATGCCAATAAATTTCACCCCTGGAAACACACGTACACAACTTGAGGGACTCTGTGCTCCTTCCCTTTTCCATCACCAGCATCTAGCAAAGCCCCGGCCACACAGTGCTCAATACAAATTTTAAGTAAAGAAAAGAAGACTCAAGAAATAGATAGTTGTTCCAGTTAAGTCTATCTTTATTTGTTTGGATATGTTTTAAAATGTCAAATAGGGACTTCCCTGGCATTCCAGTGGCTGGGACTCAGTGCTTCCATTGCTGGGGGCACAGGTTCGATCCCTGGTTGGGGAATTAGGATCCCACATGCTGCTCAGTGCGGCCAAAAATTTTTTAAAAGACAAACCGAAAACCAAAAAATAAAAAAAGTCAAATAATGCTGTTAATGGGGATTTCTCTAAGTCCATTCAACAGACAGAAATTGAGTACCTACTATCTGTGCTGTGCTTTGTACTAGGCAGTAGCTGTATGGCATAAAACAAATATTCAATATCCTGTGATAAGCCATAATGGAAAAGAATATATATAAAAAAGAAGGTCTGTATGTGTATAACTGAGGGACTTTGCTGTACAGCAGAAATTAACACATTGTAAATCAACTATACTTCAATTAAAAAAAAAAGACACAAGACTTCTACCCTCATGGAGCTCCACTCTTCAGGGGGGAATGACAATTAAGTCCCTAAATCGTCTTTCCTCCTTATTACCTTCCTCAGGTCAAGGTATATGGTGGTTAGTTGGGAAAAGTAACTCTAGGTCTTTGATCTTCTCCATGACTTGATGTTGATAGTGAAGCAGCAATTAGATAAAATGTAGCCATGTTACATAGAGTGGATGGCAAAACCAAAGCTAGAATCCAGTTATTTCAGTCTACAATATGTTTTCTTACCACTTAAATAAATATCTCTCCATTTTCACCTTTATCTTTCTCCCTTGCCCCTTTCTCTCTTTCTTTAAAAACATTAAAGGAATTTTCAGAAATAGAAATTTTTGAAGAAATGTAGAATACTGGGAGTTCTCCATGTTACTTGTTTTAGCCAGTTAATTTTGCCCTTCACTAAATGTGGCTGTTTTCTCCTTAATAAACAGCAACCCCCCCTGAAAGATGGATAACAATAGCCAGGGTCCTGGAACCTCTTCTTTATTCCCATCTCCATGCTTTGCACAAAATACCACTTTTTTCATTGTAAAAATAATACACTTTTAGTATAGAAATTTGTAAAATACTGAAAAGTTTAAAGAAAAAAACTGACATAACTTTCATCACTATGAAACAACCATTCTTCACCTTTTGAGGTATGTTTTTCCAATATTACATCAATTCACTTCTTTTACATAATTAATATCATGCTGTCACAATTTTCCCCTGCCATTTTCTTTGCATATTAACATAGGTACTTTCCAATGTTATTGCAAATTTTTGAAGGTACATTTTTTTTCTTTTTTAAATTATTTTTATTGAAGTATAGTTGCTGTACAATATTATATAAGTTGAATGTGTACAATATAGTGATTCACAATTTTTAAAGATTATACTCCATTTACAGTAATTATAAAAATTGGCAGGCTTCGGGCTTCCCTGGTGGCGCAGTGGTTGAGAGTCCGCCTGCCAATGCAGGGGACACGGGTTCGTGCCCCGGTCCGGGAAGATCCCACATGCCGCGGAGCAGCTGGGACCGTGAGCCGTGGCCGCTGAGCCTGCGCGTCCGGAGCCTGCGCTCCGCAACGGGAGAGGCCACAGCAGTGAGAGGCCCGCGTACCGCAAAAAAAAAAAAAAAAAAAAGTAAAAATTGGCAGGCTTCCCTGGTGGCGCAGTGGTTGAGAGTCCGCCTGCTGATGCAGGAGACATCGGTTCGTGCCCTGGTCCGGGAGGATCCCACTTGCTGCAGAGCCGCTAGGCCCGTGAACTATGGCCGCTGAGCCTGAGCCTGAGCGTCCGGAGCCTGTGCTCTGCAACGGGAGAGGCCACAACAGTGAGAGGCCTGTGTGCCGCAAAAAAAAAAAAAAAAATTGGCTATATTCCGTGTGCTGTACAATATATTCTTGTACCTTATTCTATACCTAATAGTTTGTACCTCTTAATCCCCTACACCGCCCCTCCTACTTTCCCTCTCCTCACTGGTAACCACTAGTTTGTTCTCTGTATCTGTAAGTTTGCTTCTTCTTTTGTTATATTCACTAGTTTGCTGTATTTTTAGATTCCACATATAAGTGATATACAGTACATGTCTTTCTCTGTCTGACTTATTTCACTTAGCATAATGCCCTCCAAATCCATCCATTTTGCTGCACATGGCAAATTTTCATTTTTATTTTTGGCTGAGTAGTATTCCATTGTATATATATACCATATTTTCTTTATCCATTTATCTGTTGATGGACACTTAGGTTGGTTTCATATCTTGACAATTGTAAATAATGCTGCTATGAACATTGGGGTACATATACCTTTTAGAATTAGTGTTTTTTGTTTTTTTGCTATATATCCAGGAGTGAAATTTCTGGGTCCTACGGTACCAATAGTTCTATTTTTAGTTTTTTGAGAAACCTCCATATTGTTTTCCACAGTGGCTGCACCAATTTACGTTCCCACCAATGGTGTACAAGGGTTCCCTTTTCTCCACATTCTCAGTAACTTTTGTTATTTATGTTCTTTTTCATGGTAGCCATTCTGGTATGTGTGAGGTGATATCTCACTGTGGTTTTGATTCGCGTTTCCTGATGATTAGCAATGTTAAGCATCTTTCTCATGTGCCTGTTGGCCATCTGCATTTCCTCTTTGGAAGAATGTCTATTCAGTTCTTCTGTCCATTTTTAAATTGGGTTGCTTGTTTTTTGATATTGAGTTGTATGAGATGTTTATAAATGTTGAATATTACCCTCTTATTGGTCATATCATTTGCAAATATTTTCTCCCATTCAGTAGGTTGTCTTTTGTTTTCTCAATGGTTTCCTTTGCTGTGCAAAAGCTTTTGAGTTTAATTAGGTCCCATTTGTTTATTTTGTTTTTATTTCCTATACTTTAGGAGATGAATCCAAAAATATTGCTGAGATTTATGTCAGAGTGTTCTGCTGCTCTTTTCCTCTAGGAGTTTTATAGTATCCAGTCTTACATTTAGGTTTTTAATCCATTTTGAGTTTATTTTTGTATATGGTGTTAGAGAATGTTCTAATTTCATTCTTTTACATGTGGCTGTTCAGTTTTCCCAGACCACTTGTTGAAGGGACTGTCTTTTCTCCATTGTATATTCTTGCCTCCTTTGTCATAGACTAATTGACCATAAGTACATGTGTTTCTTTCTGGGCTCTCTATCCTGTTCCATTGATCTATGTGTCTGTTTTTGTGCCAGTACCACATTGTTTCGATTACTGTAGCTTTGTAGCATACTCTGAAGTCAGGGAGCGTGATTCCTCCAGCTCTTTTCTTCTTTCTCAAGATTGTTTTGGCTATTCGGGGTCTTTTGTGTTTTCATACAATTTTTTAAATTGTTTGTTCTAGTTCCATGAAAAATGCCATTGGTATTTTCATAGGGATTGCATTGAATCTGTAGATTGCCTTGAGTAGTATGGTGATTTTAACAATATTGATTCTTCCAAACAAAGAACGTGGTATATCTTTCCATCTCTTTGTGTCATCTTCAATTTCTTTCATCAGTATCTTATAGTTTTCTGAGTACAAGTCTTTTATCTTCTTAGGTAGGTTTGTTCCTAGGTATTTTATTCTTTTTGATGTGATGGTAAATGGGATTGTTTCTGTAATTTCTCTTTCTGATAGTTCATTGTTAGTATATAGAAATCCAGCAGATTTCTGTATATTAATTTTGTATCTTACAACTTTACTGAATCCATTGATGAGCTTTAGGAGTTTTCTGGTGGCATCTTTAGGATTTCATATGTATAGTATCATGTCATCTGAAAACAGTGACACTTTTACTTCTTCCTTTCCAATTTGGATTCTTTTTATTTCTTTTTCTTCTCTGATTCCTCCAAAACTATTGCTTCTCTCCAAAACGATGTTGAATAAAAGTGGCAAGAGTGGGCATCCTTGTCTTGTTTCTGATCCTAGAGGAAATGCTTTCAGCTTTTTACTGTCGAGTATGATGCTAGCTGTACATTTTATATCATATTTTCTTTAAGTGAATGCATCATAATTTGCTCAGCCATTCACATGTGGCTAAGTACCTAGGTTACTTATCATTTTTCACTGTTATCAAATAAAGTAGCAATTAACATCTTTGTGCCTGATATTTTTCCTGTACTTTGGATTTTTTTTTAAACTTGACACTACACTTTATTTTTTCTTTCAATATATATTTATTTTCCTTTTTATTTATTTTTTTGGGTTGCATAGCATCTTAGTTGTGGCACATGGGATATTTGTTGAGGCATGTGGGATCTTTTTGTTATGGCATGTGGTCTACTTGGGCTTCTCTCTAGTTTTGGTGTGAGGGTTTTCTCTCTCTAGTTGTGGTGCATGGGCTCCAGGGCACGTGGGCTCTGTAGTTGTGGAGCATGGGGTCTCTCATTGAGGTGCGCAGGCTCAGTAGTTGTGGTGTGTGGCCTTAGCTCCCCTGCTGCATGTGGGATCTTAGTTCCCTGACCAGGGATCAAACCTGCATGCCATGCATTGGAAGGCAGATTCTTTACCACTGGACCACCAGGGACGTCCCTGGATTATTTATTTAGAACAGATTTCCTAAAATTGAATTGAGTCAAACATTTAGAGTATATATTGCCACATTATTTCCTTATTCATTTTAGTAATTTTCATTTCCAACCTATTTTACTTCACTTGTGTGAACACTTGATAATCTCATTTTTCAAAATATCTTTGCTGTTTTAATTTGAATTTCTTTGTAGTTAGTGTGAACATTTAACTATGTCCTACTTTGTTCACCAAAGTACTTTGTTCACCGAAGTATTATTGCCTTTCTGTGTGTGAATTGCCTATTTGTGTATTTTGCCCAGTTCTATTTGGGCTTTTGAATATTCTTATACACTTATATGAACTCTTTAAATATTAAGAGTATTGATCCATTGTGATATTTACAATGAAGAGCTATTTGGTTAACTGTCGCCTTTAAATCTGAATTTATTCAAGATAATTTTTGTTTTTCTAGCTTTATTTCAAACAATTATTTATAATTATTTCCATATCATTATTTACTCTCAATGTCCATCACTAGCCCTTTTCAGACATTACACTTTTACTCTCAAGTTGTTAGTTTTTATTCCTGTTTTATTCCATTTATCATCTTTATTAGGCTATCTGAGTACTAATACTACTTACTCAATACCAAACACTTTTCAAGTCTTACCCAGTTTACTTCTTACAAAAACCTTAGATGTCTTCTGCTATTGTCTCCATTTTAACAACGCACAAATCAAGGTTTGAGTAACCTGTCCAAAGCCAGTCAGTCAACAAGTGATGCAGTTAGAATTCGAAGCCTCCTGAGCTTCACTTGATTCTCATCTTTCCCTTGATCTTACTGTCGTGTCCTCTCTCCCATTAATTCTGCAATTCATTTAAAAAATCTTCTTGTGCTATTAAGGGAGGTTTATTTTAATAGAAGACACAGAGGGATGATTCACTAATGGAGTTTTAAGGATGCCACTAGAGGCTGATAAAGGCTATAGAATTTTCAAAGCACCAACTTAAGCCATTGACCCACTGGTCTGATTTCTATAAAGCTGTCTCTGACATCAGACACTCAACACTTACTGGTCTCAACAAGTATGTGTTGAATCTTTATTTGTGTAAGTTGCTGTGCTATTAAAATATAAAAAGAAATGCCTAATCATATAAAACAGTAGTAATGAATACCAAATGAGAGGTATAGATAATTAGCCGTAGAATGGGGGTGGGTAAAAATCACTTCTGGTTACTATAGACAGAGAAGGGTTCTCAGAGGAGTAAAATTCAGGCTTCTATTTGTCATTGACTTGATACATGGCTAAATCACTTAGTTTTAAATTTATTTATTTTATTTTATTTTTATATTTGTCTTCATTGGGTTTTCGTTGCTGCATGCCAGGTTTCTATAGTTGTGGCGAGCGGGCTCTAGAGTGCAGGCTCAGTAGTTGTGCCGCAGGGTCTTACTTACTCCGCGGCATGTGGGACATTCCGGGACCAGAGCTCGAACCCGTGTCCCCTGCATTGGCAGGCGGATTCTTAACCACTGCACCACCAGGGAAGTCCAGTCACTTGGTTTTAAATTGAGTCAATTCGTTATCTTCTGATCACCATTTCACCCAAGTTAAGCCTGTTGCAACCATTGGTTAAACAAGGTCAGGAGAAATAACTTCCTTAGCAATATACTCACATTAAGAACTTCTGTTTTAAGTGCATGCATGCATAGAAACAATCTGATGTAATCCAGTGTGAGTTCAGGTACAATCATTCAATGTCCCCTGTCATTAAGATAGTCATACATCCTTTGTACATGAAGTTAATTACACATAAATGGGTGGAGAGTGTGTGGATCCTTGATTCTTGTTGCCACAGCTGTCATTGTCTTGCTCTTTGTACTGAAACTTCAGGTGTATTCTTTCTCCGGCTCAGGTCAGTGGAGTTCATCAACATTAATTTGCATTCTTTTTTATAGACTAGTGAACCTTGATTTCAGACTCAGATTGGCTAAATAGAAGAGGTGGAGAAATAGGGGAAATGAATTATTGGAGAGACCAGGGAAAGAAAAACACAGGATTTACAACAAAAGAGTCATGGGAAGAAGAACCTCCTGAAGAATTAAAAATTCTCTTCTTAGGAGAAGAAGGAAAAGTAGGTGAAAGCATAATAGATAAAATGTGAGTGGCTTGAAAAGATAATGAAGGTTTAAGGGAGCTAGGATATAAATGTTCATCTAAATATACAACCAGAGAGCCTTTACATTCTTCAGAATACATTTTTAGTCAATACTGGTTGATTGATAGAAACACATGTAATGGATTTTCTATTAATGGCGGAATTTAAAACTTCTGAAAATTCTACATTAAAGAAATAAAAATACTTATTAACACATTTACAGAAATTAAAAAGCAAGGAATTGGAATTAAGATTCATTTGTGAGTAGTTTAATGGGCTGTAAGATAAAGAGAACTAATGAAAGTAGCTAAAATACTGGTGGTTCCACATCTAACATCTAATATTTCAACTCACTGAGAGAAACTCACCATTTATGGGACTTATATGGCAAATACACTTTACATTTAAAATTGAATTGTCTGGAAATGTTAGTGAGGATGTGGAAAAAAGGGAACCATTGTGTACTACTGGTTAGAATGTAAATTGGTGCCATCATTATGGAAAACAGTATAGTGGTTCCTTAAAAGATTAAAAATAGAACTACCATATGGTCCCAGCAATTCCATTCCTGGGTATTTACCTGAAGAAACCAAAAACACTGACTCAGAAAGATATATACACGCCCATGTTCGTTGCAGCATTATTTACACTAGCCAAGATATGGAAACAACCTAAGTGTCCATTGATGGATGAATAGATAAAGAAAGTGTGGTATGTATATATATATACAACTCAATATTACTCAGCCATAAGAAAGAATGAAATCTTGTCATTTTTGCCAACATGGATGACCTTGAGGGCAGTATGCTAAGTGAACTAAGTCAGACAGAGAAAGACAAACACTGGATGATCTCACTTATATGTGGAATCTTAAAAACAAACAAAAAAACAAGCTCATAGATAGAGAGTAGATTGGTGGTAACCAGAGGCAGGGGGGTGGGAGTGGAAAAAAATGGGTGAAGGGAGTCAAAAGATCCAAATTTTCAGTTATAAAATAAATAAGTCATGAAGATGTAATGTACAGCATGTTGACTATTGTTAATAATACTGTATTGCATATTTGAAAGTTACTAAGAGAGTAAAGCCTAAAAGTTCTTATCACAAGAAAAAAAAACTCTGTAACTAAATATAGTGACAGACGTTAACTAATTGTGGTGATCATTTCACTATATATACAAATATTGAATCATTATGTTGTACACCTGAAATTAATACATGATGTGTATCAATTATATCTCAATAAAAAAAGGTTGAGCTGTTTGGTAGATCTTTGCATATTGTTTTGCTTGACGTAGGGTAAAAAGGTATGCTTCAGAAGAGGTTATTTTTTTTTTTTTTCTGGCTTCATTCACTTTATACTTCTCATATAAAACTATGTGGTCGGGCTTCCCTGGTGGCGCAGTGGTTGAGAATCCGCCTGCCGATGCAGGGGATACGGGTTCGTGCCCCGGTCCGGGAAGATCCCACATGCCGCGGAGCGGCTGGGCCCGTGAGCCATGGCTGCTGAGCCTGCGCGTCCGGAGCCTGTGCTCCGCAACGGGAGAGGCCACAACAGTGAGAGGCCCGCATACCACAAAACAAACAAACAAACAAACAAACAAAAAAAACTATGTGGTGGCTATAGCTGGAGCCTGGGTCCTCTGCACGGAAATTCTGGTGTGGGTCTTTACAAGATGGTCAGTGAATTCCTGATACGGAGACTTGGTAAACACCATCTCTCTCCAGAGATCAGGAGTGAGATAACTGTAGGTCTTGGAAATGGTATTAAAAAGTTGCCCAGGGTGGTGGTGCAGCCCCTGGCAGAGGTGTAGCTGTCATCAATTCCGGCCATCATCAGTAGCTTCTTGGGCACAGGGGCTGAGACGATGTCAGTGCCCCTGGGGGCAGGGATGAAGCACACCAGCACACAGCAACAGTGGCCAGTCACCTTGCAAGGGACGGTATGGGACTTGCCAATCTTGTTCCCCCAGTAGCCTGGCTGCATGGGGACGATGCAGAGCTTGGCCAAAATGATGACCCCACGGATGGCAGTGGCTAACTCCTTAGAGCACTTGACACCCAAACCAACATGTCCGTTGTAATCCCCAGTGGCGTCAAATGCCTTGAACCTGGTCTTCTGGCCAGCACGGGTCTGCTTTTGCCAGGAATAATCTTCAAGCCTCATCCTTGAGGCATGCCCTCCAGGAAAAAATCAATGATCTCAGCGTCCTTGCTGGGCAGAGAGAGGAGATAGATCTCCTCTAGGGACTTGATCTTCATGTCCTTGACCAGGCGGCCCAGCTTGGTGACAGGGAACCACTCCTTGTCCTCCGCCTTGCCTCTGCAAGCTCCGCGGCCTCCTCGGAAGCTACCGCGGCCTCCCATTCCAGGCCCCCTCGCCCCCACCTCCGGGCCCTTCCCCAGCACTGGCTTCATCCACCATCTGCTGTTTTTAAGGAGGAGAAGAGCGAGGTCAATGCTACTTTGGATGGCAAACAGTTTCAAAGAAAATAAGGCAACTAGCCTGACTATGGTATTTATGATATCTCTGCCACAGGAATAGCACTACATGAACTGCAGTACAAACAATAAAACACACAATCCCAGTCTATCTGGGCCAGAAGAACTTGTATAAATAAAATAATCTACAATCTCCCTGAAGGCAGAATATAATGTCTACACCATCTGTCACTACAATTTAGCACAGTTTTTGGCTTTTGGCAGGCACTCAGTAAATGTTTGTGGAACAAATATTGACTGAACTGAGGCCCAGAATTATGAGGAAATATCCCAGTAAGTATAAGCATAAATAATTTTTAAAAATTTAAGCAGCATAAAAATAAGACCCAAAAGCCTTTATATAATTTTATACTTAGTCCACGTTTTTCTGAGTCAACCTGCTCATTCATTTTTTTCTATTCCCTTAAAACATGTTTACTGAGCATTTACTATGTGCCAGACACTGTTTCTAGGTTCTGCAAACAAAATAGCTTGACATTTGAGTAAAGACCTGAAAAAATGAAGAAATGAGTCTTATGGTACAGCTAATTTAAGGGAGTCAAGACACACAAAGGGGCTGCTTTCTAAGGGGTTTCACTGGAAATTAATGAGGCTCAAAGAGTAAGTGTCTACTCCAGCTCTTTATTACCAGAAGTGGCTGGCAGTAATGTGAGATAGGAGCCAAAGTCCTTAAAGTCAAGGACTGTGGCTTGGGAGTACTTAGAACTACTACAACGCCCGGAGGAAGAAGCATGCTTGGATGATCAAAGAACAGAAGGCTGATAAGACTGGAAGTGAATAACCCAGGAAAGAGTAATAGGAGATGAGGTCAGAGGTGAGAGGGGGCCAGGTCTTGGAGGGACTTATAAGCTATAGGAAGTACTTTGGATTTTACTCTCAGTGAGAGGGGAAACCATGACTTGACCTACTCTTAACAATAGACCCTGGGGAGGGGAAGGTGGAGAGGGACTGTTAAAGAGGGTAAAGGTATAGAATTGTGCATTTTTTGGATTTCTTGAGTTTCTTTTCCTCGATTTACATCTTTGTTTTTATGGAGCACATTTTCCTCTTTCTTCTGAATAAATAGCACACGGGAGATGAAAAAAATAGGGGTAAAGGTAGAAATAGAGACCAATTTTGAAGTTATTGCAATATTTGTGGTGACAGATGCTGGGGAAAGTGGCAATAAAGGTGTGAAATGATACTGTATTCACTCATTTTCTTTATTATTTAGGTACTGTTTTTTCCCCTCTTTTGCTCCTTTGAAAGTAACAGGGAATAAATAAATGTAGCTACATACATGTGGTCTAAAGAATGGCAAGGAAGGGCAAAAATAGACTGAGAAGGGGATTTTATTACTAATATATAGCAATTGTTGGGTGTTTAACATGTTTCAGGCACTGAACAAGTCTTTTAAATACACAAATCACTTAATCTTGCAATAACTCTATGAAGTACCACTACTATTTTCTTTTCACCAAAGAGGCAACTCAGGGACTGGAAAGTTAAGTAACCTGTTCAACCTTACACAGCAAAAACAGCAGAAGTAGTACTCGAATGTAAGTCTGGGTTGTTTGTGGAGTCAGGTACCAAAAAAGAAAATTGCTGTAAATTAATTTAAAGATTTACATGTGGAAAAGCACAGAGTGAAAGAAAGAGCAAATCATCTGAGAGGTGAGTTGGGCTGAAATGGAGTGAACACCCATGGATGTGTTGGGGGCAAGGGAGGCAGTGTAAGGAAGTGAGGTGAATGAAGATATATAAGAGACTGTGCTACAGTCCTTAAAAGCCAAGGGGAAGGGCTTCCCTGGTGGCGCAGTGGTTGAGAGTCCGCCTGCCGATGCAGGGAACACGGGTTCGTGCCCCGGTCCGCGAAGATCCCACATGCCGCTGAGCGGCTGGGCCCGTGAGCCATGGCCGCTGAGCCTGGGCGTCCGGAGCCTGTGCTCCGCAACGGGAGAGGCCACAACGGTGAGGCCCGCGTACCGCAAAAAACAAAACAAAACAAAAAGCCAAAGGGAAACTCAGATATGATACAGTTTGTATTAAGGAGCCATTGCAGGATTTCTAAGACGGAGTCATAAGATACAAATGTTTCACAGGGTGGGGTGGGAGGCTTGAAAAGGCGGTGTATGAGAGTGTACTATAGCAGTGTACCATGGTGTACGAGTGGTTAAGAGTGTATTTATGAGGGCTGGGAGCTGAACTGCTTTCAAGTCCTGGGTCAGCTGCTTACCAATTGTGTGACTCTGGGCACACAATGTCAACCTCAGTTTCTTTCACTGTAAAATGTTAGTACCAATAGTAGTACATACGTCAGAGGATAATTGTGGGGATTAAATGAGTTAATCTCTTTCAAGTGCTTGGGATAGTTCCTAGTACATGGCCAGTGCTTACTTAACGTTAGTTATTATTATTCCCACAGGTATGTACAGAATAGACCGCTGAAGGGATGCAAATCTTGAGTGTTGGGAGAGTAGTACAGACAAGTTGGTGAAAGGACTACTTGCCAGTGGAGGGCAGGAAGGTACAGAATTATGGGGAAGCACACTTCAAAAAGGAAAAACAGCTGCTTGTATGAAGGTGTGTGAGTCAAGACTTGCAAAGGGGCTGCTTTCTAAGCGGTTTCACGGGAAATTAATGAGACTCATAGAGGAAGTGCCTAGTCCAGCTGTTTGATATTACCAGGATTGGCTGGTAGTAAAGTGAGACAGGAGTCAAAGTCTTTAAAGTCAAGGCCTGTGGCTTGAGAGTAGCTAGAACTGTCCACTGTTTCAGGTCCATTGTGTTTTATGTCCATATCTTCATGTCGGTGGAGCAAAGCAACTAAAATATATACATAACATATATATATATAGTAGAAAAACAGAGCTTTACTAAAAATTCTCTGGGCTATTATGATCCTTAAACTATGTATGTCCTTGATAGAAATTTTCACTTGAAATTCAAGCCTGTAGAAATAGTGCAATCAGCATAATATATGTAATACTTTTAAAAAATCCTGTTAGCCATAAAAAAGAATGAAATAATGCCATTTGCAGCAACATGGATGGACTTAGGGATTATCATACTAAGTGAAGTAAGTCAGACAAAGACAAATGTCATATCAGTTTTATGTGGAATCTAAAAAAATGATACAAATGAACTTATTTACAAAACAGAAATAGACTCACAGACATAGAGAACAAACTTATGGTTATCAAAGGGGAAGGGGGAGAGATAAACTAGGAGTTTGGAATTAACATATACACACTGTTATATATAAAATAAACAATGAAGACCTAGTGTATAGCACAGGGAGGTATATCCTACATCTTGTAAGAACCTATAATGGAAAAGAATCTGAAAAAGAGTATATATATGTAACTGTAATGGAATCATTTTCTGTGCATTTGAAACTAACACAACATTGTAAATCAACTATACTTGAATTTAAAAAAAAATCCTGCATTGTTTTAGGGAGGATTTAGGGGGGATTTATTTTCAAGGGTACAAAATATATAACAAGATCACATAAACTAAAGGTGGGACAAGGTAAAACAACTGGAAACAAAGAGCAGAGGCATGAATCAGATTAAAAACACATGGGAAGGGCTTCCCTGGTGGTGCAGTGGTTGAGAGTCCGCCTGCCGATGCGGGAGACGCAGGTTCGTGCCCCGGTCCGTGAGGATCCCACATGCCGCGGAGCGGCTGGGCTCGTGAGGCATGGCCGCTGAGCCTGTGCGTCCGGAGCCTGTGCTCCGCAACGGCAGGAGCTACAGCAGTGAGAGGCCCGCATACCGCAAAAACAAAACAAAACAAAAACACATGGGAAAAAGAGGAACTCTTCATACATTTGCCCCAGGTGGAACACAGGGTTGGTGTTACGCCTTTAAATAGTTGGGCCAATGCTGTACACACATATATACAATTAGAACACAGAGAAAATGAGTGGCTTGTTAGAGGGTGTAATTAACAGTTTGTAAAGAAAGAAACCTTATCGCATAGCTAAGAAAAAAAATCAAGGCAAGGAAAATCTGGAATAAAGGATGGAAAGAAAATTATGGCTTTGAAGTATGAGTTACTTAAAGTACGGAAAATACACTATGCAGTAAAAAATAAAAGGATTTTCTTCTTTTACACTTTTGCAGCGATCTGAGAGTAACTCCTGTAACTTGGAGACCGCAGACCAAAGGTTACAACATCCATTTCCCCTGGTTGATAAGTATGAAAAGCTCCGATGTGAGTTAACGCTGCTTTATGAATTTGAATTGTGAAGATTGCACTTACTTTTCAACAACTTGAGGAAAAGAGGACCAGAAAAAACTGTAAATGGTAACAGTAAATATGGAATTAAATCACCACTAACGTAATATGCTAAAATACACGATACTTTAAGAATCCGAATTAAAATATAAGAGTTTTAAAACGCCTTGAGAAAAACATGGGCATTCCCCTGATGGCTACAAGCCGAAAATATTACATTCTTTTAATTACATTTCCACCCTGAAATGTCCGTTTCGACTTATATGTTTTTTTAAAAAAATCTTCCTACTTCTTTCTATTTCTCTTCAAATAAACAGATACACCTTAGAAACTGTCTAACATACTAAAGAAAGACCTGCAGAAAAATTTCACCTGGCCTTTTTAAAGGTACTGCTTGGAAGGGAATTTTAACTCGTTCTAACTACAGAATGGGCAGTAGTATCTACTCGAGCCACAAGGAGCGAATTGTATATTCACATTTATATCTATCTATCTACACATACTTTGGTGGATATGGAGACTTGTTTGGACTCGTACAGACAGAACCCTATAAATGTGCAAGTCCTTGATGAGTCAGCTGATAAGCGTTCCTCTACTCGTCCTTTTGCTGAGGGGCAACAGAAGCGACGACATTTCTCAGGCAATTCCAATCTGTTTCGTAACTTGTGGAACAATCTGCGTTCAATCAAGCGGTCCCGAGCGGTCCTGCTGATTGGCTGGGGAGCGGAGCACCGGGGTGTGGTCTGCGCGCTCCCTCCTCGCTCCCTTCGCCACGGGAAACCCAGGCGCATTCGAGCAGCGGGTCCTCTAGGCTCGGCGGCGGAGCGTCCGCCGCGACTTTCCGCTGGAGTCTGAATCTCTTCTTCCAAGATTCACGTCTTAGTGGACGTTCCAAGAGAAAGCCCGAGGTAGGTAAGCGCAAGGCTGGGGACTAGAGGGAGACGGTTCGCGAGAAGGGTGCGCTCTCCAATTTCCTGAGCTTGGTCCCTGTGGGAAGAGGGCTTCGGAGGAGAGGGAGGGGGAGGTTCCACTTGGCAAGTCCAAGGGGACCAAGTGAGGTGAGACTTATTCTCAGTCGGGGAGCTCCTGGGGCACCCCTGCCCCTAGTTTTCGGTGCTAGCCACGCGTCCTGGAGTGTGCTGCCCTGGGCCCGCAGAACCAGCGCGGTGTCGGAAGCTGGGCCCTGAGCCCGCGGGCTGGTGGACGGCGAGGCGAACCACCGGGAGTCAGAGCCGCAGTGGAGGCGGGCGAAGTCCGGGCCGCGCCGCACCCCTTCAACTCTGCTCGCCTGCGGAGGCTGGATGCTGGGCGCGGAGGCAAGTTTCTGAGGGGACCATCGAGCCTACGAGCGGCTGGAGTATCAGGGCGAGGGCTCCGCCCTTCCGATCCTCGCGCGGGACTCAAGTTCAGCCTCACCTCTGCCTTCTGCGGATCTAGCGTTTGGCTGATCCGCTGTGGTTTCTTCTCAGGTCGCGATGGATCTTGAAGAAGGCAGCAGTGGAAGAGCAGGTGGGGAGAACTTCTTGAAAAAGGACAAGAAAAGGTAGTCTGTTTCATTTTCAAACTTTACATGGCTTGAGAGATTTGGGAAATTTGTTTCTAGCTTCCAGCTCTGAAATAAATGATCAGCTGATGATGATGATGATGTTTATCTTAAATGCAAACAGTTGCAGAAGTTCGCTGGCTGAGTTGAGCACAGCGTTTGCATGGTGAGCTTCTACCTCAGCTTTCTGGTCCTATACAGGCCAGTGCTCATTTTCTTTTCGGTGTTTTATAACCTTCTGCTTTACAAGTGATGTTGGTCGCCGACTAGCCTGAACTATGTGCTCCTTGTGTTCTGCTTTGTGGTGGTCCTTTGTTCCTTCTGGTAAAACAATTACATAAACATTGCATGTTTGTGGCATGGCAGATGGGACAGGAGGCCACAACTGCATTTAAGCATTTTTTTTAAATTTTAAGGCAATGAATAGCTGACCCTTGTAGAAGAAATTGTGAGAGGAGTGTACTACCAAAGAAGTTACTAGAATGGTGTGAAATTATCCTGATTATATATAGAGTTGGTACTGTAACCACATAGGTAAAATAACTATCTTAAGTGGATTTTGATCACAGTGCAGTGTCTGTACATGAAATTTAAAATTTTGCTCAATAAGCTTTTTGTTAGTAATAAATTGTAAAATAAAACAACTTAGTAAATATATTAATATTATTAGAAACCAAGCTTTTCAGTGTAAGAAAAGAGAAATACAAATGTCATGAAATAAGCTTTTTAAAAACAATGTTAAATTTGAATTAGAAACTTCAGTGTGATTTCATGATTTTTTTTTTTTTTTTTTTTTTTTTTTTTTTTTTTTTTTGGTATGCGGGCCTCTCACTGCTGTGGCCTCTCCCGTTGCGGAGCACAGGCTCCGGACGCGCAGGCCTAGCGGCCATGGCTCACGGGCCCAGTCGCTCCGCGGCATGTGGGATCCTCCCGGACCAGGGCACGAACCCGTGTCCCCTGCATCGGCAGGCGGACTCTCAACCACTGCGCCACCAGGGAAGCCCCATGATTTTTTTTAATAGTTCAGTTTCTGTCCACTGAAAGGATAGTGGCAAATTGCACACTTAGTGTCAGATCTTGGTTTCTCAATATTGTTCATTACAAAAAAGGAATCTGAGCCCCATAGAGAAAGGGCTAATACCAATTGAGCCTGAGCCTGGAGTAGCTTTGTGGTACCTGAAGACAGTTAGTGGAGTTCAGGGCAGTTGTCAAAAAGGACACAGGAGCTGGCTTGAAGGGGCTTCCACTGGCCGAATCTGGGACAGTTTGAGCGTCAAAAAGAATAATGACTGTACTTGATTGTGAAATACTGAATAAGTGAATTCTTAATAAAATTCTGAGAGGAGGAGGAGGAAAACTAAGGGTGAGACAAGTAGAGAGAGAGAGAAAAAAAAAACTTCTTTACAGAAAAATGCCAGCTATCATATTGAAACCTGCATTGTTATAATTGATTCGGGCAAGGATTGTTAATGGATCCTAAAGCACTCAGAGAAAGGCTGAATCTAAGAATTAGCCACAGTTCTTAATTGGAAAAAGGAAAGTGTGGTTTTCCACTGGAGAGATTTTGCGATTAGGAACCTTAACCAAGTGATCAGACCTGGCCCGGCTCATGGTGGAATAGACTTTAGTGACACGGCACCACCACGAAGTATGTTTGCAAATCATTCAGTGAATCCAATCAAGCTTCCAGACTAATGCTGTCCAATAGAAATATAATGTGAACCACATTTGTAATTATTAAGTTTCTAATAGCAACATTTAAAAAGTTAGAAGAAACAGGTGAAATTAACTTTGAAAATATATTTTAGGGATCCAAGTATATACAAAATATTATCATTTCTTCATGTAATCAGAATTATTAACAAGAGAGTTTACATTCCCTTTTTCATACTAAGTCCTCAAATCTGGGTATTTCATACTTACTGCACGTCTCAATTTGGACTAAGTTTGAAACAGACATATCCAAGATGTGGGACATTTTATAAGACATCTGTTTTTGTTCCTATAAAAAGTCAATGTTTGGCAGGGGTAGGTGGTGAGGAGAACTTCTAGATTTAAAAGAGAGACTAAAGAGACAAAACCACCAAATGTGATGTGTGAGCCTTTATTACATCAGTTCCAAAAAAGGAAAAACCTATAGAAAACATTCTTGGAAATTTTGGATGTGGATTGGATATTAGATGATATCAAATTGCTGTTAATTTTATTATATGTGATAATAGTAGGAAAACATGTGAAGTGCCATGATGTTTGCAGCTTACTTTCAAATAGTTCAGCAAAATTTTAACAGTTATATATTTTGTTATGCAGATAAAGAAAATATGGTCAAAATGTTCACAGTTGTTGAATCTAGGTGAATTTTTTATGGGTAGTCTTATTACTGTTCTTTGGATTTTTTTGGTTTATTTGAAAATTTGCATAATAAAAAATTCCCAAATAAACAAAAAGAAAATAGATTACAAAGAGTGGAAGGTATTTCCCATTTTGTTTTTTTATTATTTTTATTTTATTTTAATTTTTTTTTTTTGGTACGCGGACCTCTCACTGTCGTGGCCTCTCCCGTTGCGGAGCACAGGCTCCGGACGCGCAGGCTCAGCGGCCATGGCTCACGGGCCCAGCCGCTCCGGGGCATGTGGGATCTTCCGGGACCGGGGCACGAACCCGTGTCCCCTGCATCGGCAGGCGGACTCTCAACCACTGCGCCACCAGGGAAGCCTCCCATTTTGTTTTTTAAACTTGGTACCTTAAACAGCTATGTATTTTTGACGCAAACACTTAGGGATATTGGAGTAAGAAGTATTAAGGGTATGTGGAAGGAAATGATAGACATTTGACAGGTTGGTGGTTTCCAGAGGTGGAGGAAAGCGGGGCAAAATGGGTGAAGAGAGTCAAAAGGTACAAATTTCCAGTTATAAAATAAGTCATGGGGACGTAATGTACAGCATGGCAACTATAGTTAATAATACTATATTGCATATTTGAAAGTTGCTAAGAGAGAAAATCTTAAAAGTTCTCATCACAAGAAAAAATATTCTATGACCTGTATGATGACAGATGTTAACTAGACTTCTTGTGGTGATCATTTCACAACATATGCAAATATCAAATCATTTCGTGTACACCTGAAACTAATACAATGTTGTATGTCAGTTATACCTCCATTTTTGAAAAAGATGTTCAGTAAATATTTGTGGGACATTTACTTATATTTATTCTTCAGAAAATAAAAGAGCCCATATTTTGAAAAACAAAAAAGATTTGTTTGAGCCTGCACATACCTTCATTTTATTAATGATTCTTATCATGGCCTATAGACTTTTTTTTTTTCAAACTAGAAATTGTTTTTTTGGTTAAGTAGCTCTTATTAAATTGTGCTCACCATTACTGATTTTAATTTGTTCTTAATAAAACTATATATTTACATATATACAGTTTATTGAGTTTTGAGCAGTTTTATTGAGATATAATTGACCTACAACACCATGTAAGTTTAAAGTGTACAGCGTATGGTTTGGCTTATAAATATTGTGAAATATTACCACAAGTTTAGCTAACGTCCATCATCTCATATAGATAAAAGAAAAAGAAAAATTTTTTCTTATTGTGATGAGAACGTTTAGGATCTACTCTCTTAACTTTTATATACATGTATATATATATATATATATATCATACAGCAGTGTTAACTGTAATCATCTTCTTGTACATTACATCTCCAGCGCTTTTTTATTTTAAAACTGGAAGTTTGGACCTTTGGACCAGCTGCCTCTCATCCTCTCTCCCCCCTCTAATAACCACAAATCTTATTTCTTTTTCTGTGAGTTTTTTTTTTTAAACTATATTTCAAATTATAAAGAAGCACGTGGCTTTGCTAATAGGTTTAATGCTTGGGTAGTAGTACCATTTGGCATATTTGTATTTGTCAAGATTCTTTATTAAAATGAGGCTTGATAAGCAGCTTTTGCCATTTGTCAGCACTGTATTTGAGCGGATGGGGATAAATGAGTCTTCTAGGAGGGGTGAGAGTAAGTTTATATGTGCATTTCCTTGCAACTGAAGCGTCTCAGAATTCTGAGGTTGCACCAGATAGCCTGGTGTTTGGGAGTTAGACTTTTCAGTTTCAATCTTGGCTTTGTTCTAGTTGTATGACCTTGGACAAATTAGTTAACTCTTCTCACCTGCAGTCCTCTTGTCTTTAAAGGAAGGACAAAAATGTGCCTGCCTCACAGAGATTAAGATTAAATGAGGTCCTGTATGGGAAGTGTTTACTTAGCCAGTGTCTGGAACATTATAAATTCTTCAGAGTAGCAGCAGTTTTAGAGAACGAAAAAATAAATAAAAAGCTTAGAGCTAAAGCTCAATTATGTATGGCTATTTTTTTCCCTCTCATCCTGATTTCAGGGATACTGAAACCACACCTTTACTGGGAATAGGGTGGAACCAAATCTGAAGAGTTATGTTTGTGTATTTTGTGTGTTATGTCCGTCGAACATTACTCCAAAGCCAAATATGGGGTAGACGCTGGATTTTTTTTTTCTTTAGAAGTTGCTTCAACTCTTTGACTTTGCTTAGCGTAAAGAACAAAGATGAATTTACTTTTTGAACTTGAAAAGCTGTGTAAAAATAATGTAATTCTTCCCTGAAATAGTCTTTCTTTTATAAATATGAAAATGTAGATGCGGAGGCTAGTTTTGGTTGGTTTGCTTTCATATGCTAGGTGGCAGTTACATAGAATAGAAAACTAGTTGTAGAGTTTTGAATCTGCGCTCAAAATACTTGACCTTCCTATGTCTGCCTGAGGACCGCTTTTTTGCAGTTTACAAACCATCTTTTTTGATGGTAGTTTTTCTAGATTGTGTTTATTGCCTTAATGGTCCATTTAGGGCTCCAGACATCTTTTCAGAATTCGATTTACTCAAGGAAAGTGATTTAATTACCTTTCTCAGGGTAATTTATGCCCTGAATCTGTTTGCCACTGCTCTCCACTAGGTAAAGGGAACGAATAAGGATAATATCTAGGTAGATAGACTAGCTATCTGCTGCTAGAATTACTCAGGTAATAATTAAGGGGATTAAGTCTGGAGAGCATGAATGATTTTCTTATTAGAAGAAAAACAGGAAGCTCTCCTTTTTTAGTTTATTTTTTCTAATTGCAAAAGTCTTGTGTCTCTGTGTATTCACCATAGAAAATTAGGAAATACCAAAGGCACAAGGAAGAAAATATTTTGGTAGAAATCTCAACACCCAGTGATAACCACATGTATAGATTTCTAAGGTATATGTAAACATACTTAAACTTCATAAATGGGATCATATTATAACCTGTTTTTTAATAACATTATAGACATGTTTCTTTGTCCTATTTGTTATTAAATATAAGCTCTATATTAATTGGGTAATTAAAAATTTATATAGTTTTTAAAGTTTTATGTAATTCTATTGCTAGGTTTTTCAGTAAAAAAGATGAGAAGAAAGAAAAGAAACCAACTGTCAGTACTTTTGCAGTGGTGAGTTTGAATGTATTCACTATTCAAAGTGCTTTGGAAATTTGACTTCTGATATAGAAAAGAGGTATTTCATCTGGTATAATACTTTCTTGGAGAGAAATTTGTTTGTATTTGTTAATGGAGAGGTAAAATGAATTTGTTTAGTTTGTTTTCAGGGGAATGCCAATCATAACTTGCTGTGTACAATGAGCCTCCAGACTCACCCTTCCTAGCCTGGATTTCAGTATTCTCCTAGTTAGCTATGTCCCCAGTGATCTGTTACCTATGCAAGCACTTCTCCCAATGATGGTCTCAGCCCTCTAGATAGAAGAAACCAGCCACATGGAGTGTGGATCAAAGAAAAAACGGGGTACCCTGTCGACAAGGGCTCTAAATCCTGGCAGGTTTGAGGTCAAAGTCCCCCAGACACTCATATAATAGAAGTTAGCAATTATCTATTACTATGACTTAGTACATGTCATTATTCTTCTGTGCTGAATAACTGAAGATCTGGAATTTGAAAACCTTAATATAATTAATTCTTTATCTTATTTTCTGGTTTCACGGAATATAATTAATTATCTTAATTTCTGGTTTCACGGTAGTTGCTTAGAAGCTTTTCTTTAATCATATTTGGATTAAGACAGGCTGGTTGATGGTCTCTCTCTACCTGGATCCTTTTTTTTTTTTTCCTGAGAATACAGATTTAGGAGAACTGTGCAGGTAGAACCTGGAAGACTACTGAACCAGTTACGTCTTGTAGCGCACACTTTATAATTCAGGCATAACACACCAGACAATTCCAAAATGTGTGTGTGTGTGGTGTTGGGGGGGGTAGTCCATCTTGTAAAATGAATATTAGTAAATTGAACAAAAAAATGCTTATAGGCAGGGAAAAAGTGTTGCCTTTTACACTGAGCACTCTGGTTATCTTATAAGAACTTCATCTTCCTGCACTGCAGTTGCTCTTGCTAAAGTTCCACCTTTGAGTCTGTTTCCACTCTCTTTGGAATTTTGGGGAAATGAGGCTATGCACTTGGGTCATTCTTAGAAAGACTACTTGAATAATCAAGTGACAGTTTTTATTTGTTTTAGATTTCATTCTGATATTCTTGTACTAAAAGAAGCTTTGATGTTAAAATAGGGTTTATTGCCAAGACTTAATTTCCGTTCTATCGTTTGGAGACCAAAATATTTCTGTCTTTTGTAATTTTGTTTTATAAGTAACTTAAATTAAAAAAATTAGTCTTGGGCTTCCCTGGTGGCGCAGTGGTTGAGAGTCCGCCTGCTGATGCAGGGGACACGGGTTTGTGCCCCGGTCTGGGAGGATCCCCCATGCCGCGGAGCAGCTGGGACCTTGAGCCATAGGCCGCTGAGCCTGCGCGTCCGGAGCCTGTGCTCGGCAATGGGAGAGGCCACAACAGTGAGAGGCCTGCATACCGAAAAAAAAATGAAGTAAAATAAAATAAAATAAATAAAAAATTAGTCTTATGTTTTAGAAAATTTAACAGACCTAATATGTGGAAGTAATACTATCAATACAATTGAGCCCACAAAAGAATAAACATCTGGAGTTTGAAGGCTAATAATTATAACATAAATACAGCTCTTTATGCCATGTGTTGCAATAAGTACTTCCTATATGAATGAATTTAATCTTTACAACTCCCTTGAATATAGGTACTATTATTATTCTAATTTTACAGATAAAGAAAATGAGGTGAGACTTACTAACTTGCCCAAGAATCCTCAGCAGGGCCAAGATTCAGACCTAGGAAATTCATGTTGTAAATCACAGTGCTCAGGATGGCATAGAAGGAAAATATTCGAAGCCTTTTGAGGAAAAGCTGTACTATTTAAGTGGCTTTTTCTCATGCCTTTTTCTTGAAGAGCTGACATAGTTAACTGTGAACTTGTGTATAAAACCCATATAGACAGGGACATATTAAGAACATTTAACAGTAAAATGCTGATGCTATTGGCATTGCTGATTAATAAAAATTTCCAGCTAAGACAAAAAGTGATATGTGTTGGGGGTTTCCAAGAACCCCAGGTTTGTTGATTCACCTGGAGGACCCACAGGACTCAGCATATTGCCATACTTGTGGTTAAGATTTATAGCAAAATCAGCAATGGGCAAAGGAAAGAGGGAGAGGTCCAAGAGAAGCCTCCAGTGTCTCGTCCCAGTGGAGTCAACTTTATTCTCCCAGCCATGAGTTGTGACAACACGTGTGAAATGCTGTCTGTCAGGGAAGCTCATCAGAGACTCAGTGCCCAAGGGTTTTTGACTGGGGGCTGATCATGTAGGCACAGCGTGTACCAAAATTCCAGACTCACAGAAGGAAGGCAGACGTTCAGCATAAAGCACATTGTTTGTACAAATAGTTTGGCCACTGTTATCAGTGAGGGTGATGGTTACTCTCCCCAAAATGCAAATTCTAGATGCCAGCCAAGGGCTAACCTTGAATGCAGTCTCAGACTTGCAACGTTCACTGTTTTCTGTACACCATCCCTGTTAACTTCTTTCTAGTAGAAGACTTTTTGGCAGTCTTGAGAAAATGATGAAAAAGAGGTAAGGACTAGATTCAGATTTTTCTACTGGTTTTTATTTTATTTCTGTCAGGCTTTGTTTCAACATTTACAGAAACACAAAAGTAGGATAAAATCTAAAGCAAGTGAGGAAACGAGATGACTGGAATTAAGGGTGGGAACAATATAAGTTGGACTACAGTTCTTACACAAAGCGCTCCTTAAAGATTAAACACTCTTAAAAAAAAGATTATACACTCTTGCCGCAGATTCAACTCTGATCTTTCTACTTTATGTATCTTATTGAAACATTAATTTTTTTTTCTAAGTAGAGAATAGGTGGCAATGTTAAGTGCTTCCTCTGTGCCAGGCATCTGTTAAGCACCCATGTGTATTATTTAACTTTATCCTCACAGTGACCCTGTGATGTAGGAACTTGTGTTATTCTTATGGTCCAGATGACGGAACAGACTCAAGAGAGGTTTAAGCGATGTCTTCAGTCACACAGTCACATAGGTAGTAAGGGGAAAGGCCCAGAATTTTGCCAAGATCTGCTTATGCTACGTCCAGAGCTTTTAACAACTTTAATCATTTATGATAGTATATGGTTGGTTAAAATTTTATTTGCCTGGAATTGAAGGGTTCTTTGTTGATGCTATTATCTTCTGGCCACTTGGTCATTCTTCATTGGAGACTTTACCACCTTGTTCAGTGTCTCCCTCTCCACCCCTGATACTCCTACTATCTTGGGTGACTTTTATGGTGTTATAAGGATAACCACTCTTTGACCTTCACAGCGGCAGTAATTTTTCCCTCCGCTTTATTCCAGCCCCCCACTCACATCCTGGATTTTGCTGTTACTTGAAACTGTCCTACCTCCAAAGTACCATTTTGAAGCAGCCAGATTGAATTAGCCAGCCATCTCCTCTCTCTTCAATCTGCTCACTGTTTCCCTTGGATCTTGAGTCCACTGACCCATCAATTGCCCAGTCAGCCCCTTCCTGTTTCCATTCCCTTTCTTATCAGTTTAGAGCAATGGTCGTCACTTTAGTTTTACTCTTGCCCGAAGTATAAACTTCCTTTCACCTGTCACTTGTCATGCCCAGGCCAGGCAAAATCAGCCATCTGCTTTCTTGGTGCCTGAACCCTGACATCTGATTGGTGCTGGAGAAAAATCTCACAATAGGCTGTATCCCACACAGAAATCCTATTCCTCCTCTTCTCTCTGAGTATGTTAAAACTCTACTCAGATTTCCCACTTCTCCCCACCTAGCCCCAACTCTTGGTGGATGACCTCCCTTTTTATTTCACAAACCAAATGGAAGCCACCTGACAGAAGTTCCTCAGCTCTTCTCTCCCAGTCTAACAAACATACCTGTACCTGGATCAGTTGCTTCTTCCTTCCCTCCTATTGTAACAGGAAGCATTTGGTTCCTAAATCTAATCACCCACTTGTACACTGTGTTTTGGCTCCTATATCCTCTGCCTTCTCGAGGACCTTACGTTATTATTATTATTATCCTTTCTCTTCTGTATCCTCAATCTCTCCCTGTCAACTGGGTCTTTCCAGTTGGTATTTACATGTCACCTGTCTTTAATGTCACCAATGCCCTCCTTAAAGCCATCTCCTCTAGCTTGCTTCACAAATAGGAGCTGCCTTTGCTCTCTGTTTCGCCTCCAAATCACTTCTTAACATATTATAATTTGGCTTCTATCTCCAACACTTACCAAATTCAGTGGACAGTCTATCCTGACCTTTAAGCAGCACCTGACACTGTACCGTTTTCATTCCTCTTGTTTGCATCTGTGATGCCACAGTCTGCTCATTTTCCTCCCAGTTCTTTGGTTCTTTTCTTGTGTCATTTTTGCTTGTGAACTTAGAGTTCTCAGCCCCTAATCCCAGGGGCCAGTGATAGTGTTGGCAGTTCTCTAGTTTCACATGACCATTTCCAAATTGTTTTCATTCAAAACTCCATCCCTGTTTGAGTTTGGTTGTGGACAATTATAATATCTTCTATCCATTTTCAGTGATACCCTCTACTAATTTCTAGTTACTTTTGTACCTCCATTGAGGACCTTGTCATTTGATTGCTTCTACTTCCTTCGCCTATGCTCTCATCATTCTTCTATTTTGGTAACCTTATTAATGCCTCCTAAGCTCCACATTCTTTGACTTCTTCAATTCCAACAACCTTCATCCCTTCCTTCCTTTAGTAAATTACACTGTGGACAAAGACCTTTGGTTTATCATCTGGGTGGACTCCCACCTCTAATGCTGTAAACTCAAATGGATGTCTTCCCCCACCGCTTATGATCCTTCTTGCTTGGCCATTGTTCCTTATTATCCATTTTTTGACATTGTGTATTCATTTTCTATTGCTGTCGGAACAAAATACCGCTAACTTAGTGGCTTAAAACAACAAAATGTATTATCTTATAGTTCTGGGGCCCAAAGTCTCACTGGGCTAAAGTCAAGGTGCCAGCAGGGCTGGATTCTTCTGGAGGCTCTAAGAGAGAATTTGTTTGCTTCCTTGTTCAGCTTCTACAGGCTTCCTGCCTTCTTGGACTCGTGGCCCCTTCCTTCCTTCACTCCACCCTCTTACTTAGCATTTCTCCTACTACTGACTCTGATCCCCCTGGTTCCCTCTTATAAGGACCCTTATGATGACATTGGGCCCACTTGGGTAATCCAGGATAGTTTGCTCATCTCAATATCCTTAATGTCTGCAGAGTCATTTTTGCCACGTGAGGATACATATTCACAGGTCCCTGGGATTAGGACGTGCACATGCTTGGAAGCCGGAGCATTTTTCTGCCCTCCTATACCTGGTCAAGACTTCAGTCTCTCAACCACTCTCTTACCTCCTACGCTCCCCCTCCTCCACGTTTGCGCTTCTAAAACTTATTCTACCCACAATAGCCACATCAGATCACCTCCGTTCCATCCTTCAAACCCTCGAATGCCTTTCCTTTACACTTAGCTGGGATGTTGACAGTAAAACCAAACTTCCTCCTCTGGCTATAAAATACCCTCCATAATCTGACCTCTGTCTCATCTCTGGTTTCAGGGCAGGCAGATCTCCTTCACCCTCTTCTTGCCACAGTGGTAATTATGTTTGGTCCTTGAAACACACTGAGTTTGTATTCACCCCAGGACCTTTGCATTTGTTCTTTCTGTCTGGAACCTCTGTCCCCAGATTATCACATGACTTTTTCCTTCCTGTCACTGAGGACTCAGCTCAGATGTTACCTTTTCATGGAGATTTTCCCCGCCCAGCCAATCTGAGCCCGTTGGCGCTGCCTGTCACTGTGGCATATCACCCTGTGTGATACGTCTGCTGAGTACTTAACCACTGTCTGATTTCTTGTTTATGTTTGTCTTCTTTCTGAATCTAAGCTCCATGAGGGCAGGTGGTTTTGTGTGATTCCTTCCTTGCTGTGCTCCAAGTGCCTAGAACAGTGCCTGGAACTTTAATAGATACTTAGATATTGAATGAATGTTGACTGTGTCTATTCCCTCTTGTACTGTTTGCATACTAGTAAAATGTAATGTAAGTTTTATGATGACAGGTAGCTTGTCTTACTCAAGCTACCTGTGCTCATAAAGCTTGTCTTAGCTTGTCTTACTTGTTGCCAGTACCTAGAACCAAGCTTGATCCCTATTTGGTGTTTAATAAATATCTTTTGAATGTTGCATGAATGAATGAATGAATGAATGAATTCGCTGACTTCTGCCTCCACCCAGGCACCATAGTAAGATCATGTTTGCCCTCTTGCCTGCTGAATATTACCTAAACCACTCCCCTGCCAGCACCTTCTACTTCTTTGCCTTGGCAAGTCCAACCGTTGGCTTTCAGTGCTGAGCATCCTTCCTCCTGTGTGGTTCTGGTTCACCCCCTCTCTTCCCTGTCAACATCTGACCAAACATTTTCCATTTCCTTGTATTTAAAGGGCTGTGATTATAATGAAACTCCTGTTCTACATTTCACCTGATGTGTTACAACATTTTTTTTGGTCGACCTGCTCCCTCACTGTAAGCTCCTGAAAAGTTTTATTAACTTTTATGTTTCTAAAACCAATAACAGTACGTGCTTGTGTTGTATGTTATTATATCCTGTGCCTAATAAGGTTTCTTTTATTAAGTATCGTTTTTAGCCTCATTACAGCTATGTGAAGCTTTCTGTGTATATGAGTATTTTCCTCATTTTATAAATGTAGAAACTGAAGCTCAAGGTTATTAAGAGATTTCTTTTCCCCAAAGTCTCCTTCCTGGTATATAACAGAGGTGGGACATTGCACTGAGGTTTTTGTCCTACTCAGCATTATGTTACCACTTTCCTCAAATCTTCTTGCCACTTTCCCTCCAGAAATCAATCTTGCCTCACCTCACAAATAAGTATGAGGTTTGAACTGTCTCAACTTTGTCCTCATTCACAACCACTTGTTTGTACCTGTGTTCACTTTTAGCTCATTTCTTCTAGCCTGAGATGAAGAGACATATCTTTGCCTGTTGGAGAACCATCCTGCTTTTACAAAGTTTTATTTTGATTCTGCAAACGTATAGAAAGGTGCAGTAGTAAAATTCATATATAACCATTATCTATAACCAATAATGGTTAACATTTTGCCACACATTTCACCTGGAATTAGAGATTTCATGATGTTTTGTAAGTAACTACCTCTGTTTATATCTCTTAAAAATTTTCCTACCAAACATTTTCCTCTAAAACATAATACAATGATCATATTTAACAAAATGAATAGTAATTCTGTAATACTATCTAATAGTCAGTTATATTCACATTTTTCCAGTTAGCTCCCCAAAATGTCTCTTACAGTTGATTTGTTCAAAACAGGATCCAGTCAGTGATGATATTTGAATACTGTGTCTCCTGAGTCTAGGTAGAACACTTTTCTCCTCTTTTTTGGCGGGGCTGCACTGCACTGCTTGTGGAATTTTAGTTCCCCGACCAGGGATCTAATCTGGGCCCTTGGCATTGAGAGCCTGGAGTCCTAACCACTGGACTGCTAGGGAATTCCAAAGTTTTCTCCTCTTTTTAAATGACATTGACCTGTGAAAACGATGGTACCGATAGTCCTATAGAATGCTTCACTTTCTGGATGATTTTTATTACTTCCTTATGGTGTCATTTAACTTGTTTTTCCATACCTTGCATTTTTTATATGCTAAAAGTTAAGTCTAAAGGTTTTAATACACTCATGTTAAATATTTTTGGTAAGAAATTGTATAGGGGATGCTGTGTACTTCTTGTCTCATCACACCTGGAAACATCAAATGTCAGGGTATTCTACTTTTCTATGATACCAAGTTTGATCACTTGGTGAAGGTGATGACAGATTGGATCCCTCGACTGTAGAAGGATCTCTATCCCTTTGCAACTATGTGGGGTCTTGGGGCATCAGAGGATATCTTGTTTCTCTTAATAGTTATCCTGCCCATTGACGATCCCTCACCCCAGGTTCTCGAAATAATTATTTCTCTTATTTTCTAGGATGTTACTCCATCTCAGTTTCCTTCCTGTGTTTTCACCAATGGTCTCTTTGACTGATTTACCTATAAATGTGTATATGATTTCATCAAATAGTTCTCCCTTGACATTATATCCCCCCTCTAGTAACCATTCTCTCTCTTGATTTTGTCCCAAGATCATGAAAAGGACAGTCAGCATGCTATCTACTTTACTTCATCTCCAAATTGTTCTTAATCCCACTCATTTCTTGCTAGATGATCTTGCCCACGCCCATAACTTCTGCTACATATGCTAGTGTCACAAAAGTACTCCTCAAACTCAATTGTCTCCACGTATTCCCTGGATGGGCATGAAACAGGACCAAATGAGATTTCTCTGCCCCTTCTCTGTCCCCTTTCCCCCATATCTTTGCCTATTCTGGTTCACCCTGTCTCAGTGAAGGGTACTTGGTCAGTTAGCTTCTTCATGCTGCTTCTACACCTTACACCCCAAGCTTGGGAGACCCCAGTCTTCTCTGGGCACACTGTGATCGTTCTTGCCTCAACTTACCGTCCTTTCTGGTTAGAATGCCTTCCTCCTTGCTTTTAAGCCCTTGCTAAACTGTTAAAGCTGGGAGGAAGCATCACCTCTATGAAGCTTTTCCACAAAGGAGGGAATGACCCATTCGCTCAATTTTGTATCTGCTCTACTCTGTATACCATGCTGTCAAGGCATGCAGAATATATGTATTGAATATACTTTTTTTTTGCTTTGCCTTCATCCTTTAAACACTCTGGAAGCAGGAGTTGTAACTTTGGTTTTTATTTCTGGCTTTTTCCAGTCATTGAGTAGGCATTTAGTAAATATTTATATTTATGGCCTGCTTGCTTTTATTATAATAGCCAGTGTTATTCTTATATGCTAAAAGTTAAGTCTAAAGGTTTTAATACACTCATGCTAAATATTTTTGGTAAGAACTTGTATAGGGGATGCTGTGTACTTCATGTCTCATCACACCTGGAAACATCAAATGTCAGGGTATTCTACTTTTCTATGATACCAATTTGATCACTTGGTGAAGGTGATGACAGAGGTAACATGTCCTGCGGGGTTGGTGATGAGGGAAATCCTTGTGCATCAACCATCTTCTCTTCCTCTACTGAGGAATTTGATACTTTATCCATTTTATAGTTTCTGATAGAAGATACTAGATACTAAATGGTTTCTGCTCATCTCTAGCTCCTTTTTTTTTCCCCCTTGGGTGGATGAATGCTTAGTTAAGACAAAGTAAATAGTGGCAAAATTTAGCCAGTGTTTCAATGAAATATGAAAAAAAGGCAAAACATATTCTCCCTTAAAGGTTTTAATTTGTAAATAGGATGTTTTTAGATTATGGAAAATACATCATTAATTTAAGCTCATTTGATTACAAATCCTTCTTTCTTTCCTTCCTTCCTTCCCTCCCTTCTTTCTTTCAATTTGCCTGCAATTAAAGAGATTATGCACATTTGTACTGGTCTCTGGGAAGCATGCATCTAACTCATTCCTTTCCTTTTCCTTCTTACCATGGAGACCTAATTACATTAACATCCTTTCACATTTGTGATAATGCTGTTAGGCAGCAGATCTTTGACCCAAGCCACTTTTTAATTTATTTTTTATTTTTTATTTTTTATTTTTTTGCAGTACGCGGGCCTCTCACTGTTGTGGCCTCTCCCGTTGTGGAGCACAGGCTCCCGACGCGCAGGCTCAGCGGCCATGGCTCACGGGCCCAGCCGCTCCGTGGCATGTGGGATCCTCCTGGACCGGGGCACAAACCCGTATCCCCTGCATCGGCAGGCGGACCCTCAACCACTGCACCACCAGGGAAGCCCCAAGCCACTTTTTTAAAGCCACAACACATGTTTCCTCAATGGTGATTTTTCTGGGTTGAAAAATCTTGAGCTGAAAAGTCGCTTCCATTCTTGGAAATCAGAGTCACAAACACTATCTTTCTGTTATTGTGCCATTATAGATTTTTGTAATTTCCCAGAATGTCCCATGCTTCTCATCAAACGCACATATGTAAGAGAAGAAGGCAGATGAAATCAGGCATGTTCAAGGTGGTATGGCTGTAAATTGGTGCAGCCACTATGGAAAACAGTATGGAGGTTCCTCAAAAAACTAAAAATAGAACTACTATATGATTCAGTAATTCCACTATTGGGTATAGATCCAAAGAAAACAAAAACACTAATTTGAAAAGATATATGCATCCCAGTATTCTTAATAACATTATTTACAATTGCCAAGATATGGAAGCAAACAAACTAACTGTCTGTCAACAGACGGTTGGATAAAGATGTGGTACACACACACACACACACACACACACACACACACACACACACACACACACACAGTGGAATACTACTCAGTCATAAAAAAGAATGAAGTTCTGCCCTTTGCAACAACATGGATGGATCTAGAGTGTATTATGCTTAGTGAAATAAGTCATACCTGAGAAAGACAGATACTGGATATTATCACTTACATGTGGACTCTAAAAAATACAACAAGTAAATATAATAAACCAGAAACAGACTCACAGATATAGAGATCAAACTGGTGTTATCAGTGGGGAGAGGGAGGGTAGGAGGGACGAGATAGGGGTAGGGATTAAAGAGGTACAAACTACTGTGTATAAAATAAATAAGCTACAAGGATATATTGTACAACACAGGGAATATAGCCAATATTTTATAATTACTTTAAATAGAGTATAATCCATAAAATTGTTGAATCACTGTTGTACACCTGAAACTCATATATTGTAAATCAAGTAAACTTCAATTTAAAAAAAGAAGACAAGGGGCTTCCCTGGTGGCGCAGTGGTTGAGAGTATGCCTGCCGATGCACGGGACATGGGTTCGTGCCCCGGTCCCGGAAGATCCCACATGCCGCGGAGCGGCTGGGCCCGTGAGCCATGGCCGCTGAGCCTGTGCGTTCGGAGCCTGGGCTCCACGACGGGAGAGGCCACAACAGTGAGGGGCCCGCGTAACGCAAAAAAATAAAAATAAAAAAAGAAGACAAGACTGAGTCCAATATAAAGAAGCAGGTCAGAACTCAAAAAAAGAAATGAATGCCTATTTCTTTTCTTTTCTTTTTTAAAATTACCTCAACACATTTTTATTTATTTATTTATTTATTTTTGGCTGCATTGGGTCTTCATTGCTGTGCGTGGGCTTTTCTCTAGTTGCGGCGAGCAGGGTCTACTCTGTTGCGGTGCGCAGGCTTCTCATTGCGGTGACTTCTCTTGTTGCGGAGCATGGGCTCTAGGCATGTGGGCTTCAGTAGTTGTGGCACGCAGGCTCAGTAGTTGTGGCGCACAGGCTTAGTTGCTCCGCGGCATGTGGGATCTTCCCGGACCAGGGCTTGAACCCGTGTCCCCTGCATTGGCAGGCGGATTCTTAACCACTGCGCCACCAGGGAAGTCCCAAATGCCTATTTCTAATTAGGTTATCAGACCAAGGTGGTCACAGTAGTAGTCTGAGAACTGTTTAGATTTCAGATATATTTGGAAAGTAGAGCTAACCATCCACGAAATTGTGCTAATTGTTCCTCTTCTCTGTATTTTCTCATTTTTTAGTTTCGCTATTCGGATTGGCTTGATAAGTTGTATATGGTTTTGGGGACTATGGCCGCCCTCATCCACGGAGCTGGACTCCCCCTCATGATGCTGGTTTTTGGAGACATGACGGATAGCTTTGCAAGTGCAGGAAATTTAAGAAACCTAACTATTTCAGAAGTAACTAATGGAAGTAAGTATTGTTTGCTGTACTGATTTTGTTGGAATCTTTGCAGAAAAATCATTCGCTCAGAATGAAGTTTGTGGAGCCCTTACTACGTATGCACTAGTGTGTTTAGTGCTGTGGAGGGGTGTGAGCTATAGCTCATATTTGTAATGAAACCCAGAAGATAATATTCACAAGCATTAGAGTATACAGTGGAAGTGCTGGTAGAGATATATAAAAAAAGAGAAAGCTCTGTGAAGTCAGAAATATCCCAGGCAGCTTCTGCAAGAGGTATAGGAGCCTAATCTGGACTTTGAATGATAGCTAGGAATCAGTTGCGAGATTCTCTGACATATTAGATGTGGGTATAAGAGACAGGAGTTTAAGATGATTCAGTAGTTCTTAGCTGGAGAAACTGGATAAACTGAATGTAGTTACCATCAGTTGAGATGAGAAAGATGGAGGGGAGAGTATTTTGGCAGTAAACACCAGAAATTTAATTTTGGACATTGCCACAGCTTAGGCTCCTTGTTTTTTTAAAAACTGTTTATTTATTTGGTTGCACCAGGTCTTAGTTGTAGCCTGCGGACTCCTTAGTTATGGCTTACCAGCTCCTTAGTTGTAGCATGTGAACTCTTAGTTGCGGCATGCATGTGGGATCTAGTTCCCTGACCAGGGATCGATCCCAGGCCCCCTGCCTTGGGAGCTTGGAGTCTTATCCACTGCGCCACTGGGAAAGTCCCAGGTTAGACTCCTTGGAAACGTGAAAATGGAGAAATGAGGACAAGAGAAGTTGTGTGTGTGTGTGTGTGTGTGTGTGTGTGTGTGTGTGTGTTTTATGATGAGAGAAATAACAGCTTGTTTATATGCTAATGGAAATGATCCAAAAGAGAAGGGAAAGTGATGCTCTGCAAGAAAGGAAAGAAATTTGTTTGAGTGATAGCCTTGAGAAAGGATGGAATCTTATGCTCAAGATGGAATACTTGCTTGAGGTAGGAACACAAATAGTTCCCCCACAATGACTGGTGGGAAGAGAGAGTATTTGAGTGTCAGTGCCCAAAGGTGGGTAGACGAGGACATGAGAATTTGTGGAACTTTTCTTCTGATAACTTCAATTTTCTCAGTCAAATAAAAAATAAGATACTTGGCTGAAAAAGAAAGGAGACCAAAAACAAGTTTATGGGAATTCCCTGGCAGTCTAGTGGTTAGGACTCTGCGCTCTCACTGCTGAGGGCCTGGGTTTGATTCCTGGCTGGGGAACTAAAATTCCATAAGCCTTGTGGTGTGGCCCAAAGAAAAAAATTAAAACAAGTTTCTTAGGAGAGTGAGAAAGTGAATGGACTAGGGTGTCATGCACACACACTTTCACACTCTCAAACTTGATTGAGGAGGGACTGGTGGATAGCTGTGAGCTCCCAAGTCACCTTTGGTCAAGCATACCTGAAGACTTGCAGCCTGCTGTGCAGTCAAGGAGTAGAAACCTTGATAAGGCCTGTTTGAGAACACACCGGAGAATAAAGTGGTGTAGCTTTTGCAGGATCTGTAAGTCTCTGTTGAATACTGTGAATCCTTTCCCCCAGAAAATATGCATGCCAATAAATATGCATGCCAATTGGGGGTATTTATGGATCCTCTGATACCTGTCTGTGGATCCGGGGAACTCTTTTTTGTGGTTCTGAAGAGCACATTGTTTACCGTGAAGGGGGGACTGCTTCAGTTCTGTGAAGACACGTAATGAATTGGGCCAGAAAATTTTACAGTATGTTTGAGCTCTGGAAAATTCTTACTCATTTATTATGCCCCTTCACAGCTTTCAAAGGGACCTGGCAAAAGATGTTGTACCACGTTTGGACTAGCACCTTTCTTTCATACCGTTCACCAGAAGGAAGCACTTGGTGCTCTCTGAGTTCATTGGTTCCCAGGCATGCTATAATTTAGCAATACTCTTTGGAGTTGGTTCTCTCACTACTTTTCAGGGCTCTGTGGTAGCTCAGCTGACTTTATATGTACATTTATGCCTCCCACTCCTCCACCCCTATATTGCTCCCACACACACTGGTAACCACTAGTTAGTTCTCTGTATCTGTGAGTCTGCTTCTCTTTTATTATATTTACTAGTTTGTTGTGTTTTTATTTATTTATTTTATTTATTTTTGGCTGCATTGGGTCTTCATTGCTGCACGGGGGCTTTCTCTAGTTGTGGTGAGCGGGGGCTACCCCTCGTTGCGGTGCGCGGGCTTCTCGTTGCGGTGGCTTCTCTTGTTGTGGAGCACGGGCTCTAGGCACTCGGGCTTCACTAGTTGCCGCATGGGGCTCAGTAGTTGGGGCTCGCGAGCTCTAGAGCACAGGCTCAGTAGTTGTGGTGCACGGGCTTAGTCGCTCTGTGGCATGTGGGATCTTCCCGGACTAGGGCTCGAACCCGTGTCTCCTGCATTGGCAGGCGGATTCTTAACCACTGCGCCACCAGGGAAGCCCTGTTGTGTTTTTTAGGTTCCACATATAGGTGATAATGTCATACAATATTTGTCTTTCTTTGTCTGACATTTCAGTTAGCGTAATGCCCTCCAAGTCCATGCATGTTGCTGCCAATGCCAAAATTTTGTTCTTTTCTGTGGCTGAGTAGTGTTCTATTGTATATATCTACTACATCTTCTTTATTTATCTGTCAGTGGGCACTTAGGTTGCTTCCATATCTTGGCAATTGCAAATAATGCTGCTGTGAACATTGGGGTGCATGTTTGACTAGCCTTTTTTTAAAAAAAAAAAAAAACAACCAAGTACATTAACATATACATACATTATATCTCCATCACCCAGATGTTAATTGGCCTTTACTCTCATAAGAAAATAATTGATCTCTTTAAGTAGAGAAGTACTGACGATTCCTATGTCTTGGTGTTTGTTACCTGGTCTACCTTTAGACATATGAGTTGGACAGTAACCTGTCTTAGTTACCCAATAGCATACATAAGTTCTCAGAACGGTCCAGCTGTGGAGACTAGCTCCTCCTAGGCCTCCGCATTAGCTTGTAAGCTGGTGGTTTGTACTGCATCTTCATAAATGTCCGGATCATAGGGTTTCCAACGGGGGGGAGTAGTTGATGTTGCATTCCTTGCCAATCCTTCCCATTCAGTGCCCTCTTCCAATTTTGGGGAAAATTTAGATAACTATTTGGAAGTTTTGTCTCTGTCTGTGTCACCTTCTTGAGAGGTACTGTATTCAGTGGTTAAAGTGCAGGCTCTGGAGTTGGACTGCCTGGGCCTGAAACCCCACCTTTGCCCCACTTTTTAGTTAGGTTTGGGGAATTTTTTCATGCTTTAATTTCTCAACTTCAAAAGAAAGTTGGATAACAATACAACCTACTTCATAGAATGGTTGTGAAAATTCAATGGATTCCTCATTTAAGGCTCACGGAAGAGGATTTGGTCTTTAAAAAGTACGCAATAAATGTTAATTATTGTTACTATTATCAACAGGAAACTCATACTTCCATGTTCCTCCCAAATGAACCTTCATAACTTGCAGGGATAATTTGGTTCCTTATCTCATTTCATCTTTATAGAGCTCTGCGATACTACCTCAGTTTTCATATTTGTTGAAAGGCATAGCGCAAATCACTCAGTACCTGTGTTAGATGTGAATAATGATCCCTTTCAGCAGCATTTCTTTAGTAACTGTGGACTGCTAGGCAGGCCTATCAGGGAAGGCAAGGTCCTCAAACTATGGCCCGTGGGCCATATCTGGCCTCTTGCCTCTTTTTATGCCACTTGTGAGCTTCGAATGATTTTTTACGTTTTTAAATCACTGGGAAAAATTGAAAGAAGAATATTTTTGTGACACATAAAAATGATATGAAGTTGAAATTTCAGTATCTATACATAAAGTTTTAATGGAACACAGCCATGCCCATTCATTTGAGTATTATCTGTGGCTCCTTTCACAACACAGTGGTGCAGTAGAGTTGTGACAGAGACCATATGGTCCACAAAGCCTAAAATATTATCTGATCCTTTCAGGAAAGGGTTGCCAATCTCTGAGGCAGGGCATTGAGTAGGAGGTTATTATCTTCGATCAGTCCACCAGTGAATATGTACTAAAGCATTCTGTGAGCCAGCCATAGTATGTGTCCTAAGTATTCATTCCCAACCCCCAAGAAATTTAGCATAATGGGCGGAATGGACAAGGGAGCCAACAAATGCAGTTGGATATGATTAGTGCTATGATACAGAGATACACAAACTACTTGGGAAGGAGCGGATGGGTGTCTGGCTCCATCTAGGAATCATGGCAGGCTTCCAAGAGGAGGTGATAACCAAGTTTGGTCAGATGGTACCTCTCTGATGCACAAGGTAGACATGTTCTATGTGACAAGTGAAACCATTTAAAAACAAATATTAAATTAAAAAATACAGTTAATACCCTTCTCTCACCACCATTCCTGATTGCCACTCCCCTGTATATCCTTCTGTGTCTTTTCAAGGCTCCATGCTGTCTCTGTTGTAATTTTTACTCTAGAACACTCAGTATCTTGTCATAAATGTGTTTGTTTGTAGGTTCAGACTTCCAAATGTTCTGAAAGCTGCCTAGATGAGGGGAGTGGATGGCAAAGGTTTTGATGCTGGTCCTGGAGCCAAGGGCAAATGAGCTCTCTGATGCTTCTGGTGGGAGGGCCAGCCTACTGGGGCCTCAGACACTCTCAGACCTTTCTTCTTGCCCTTCCCCGGGTGGAACCTCATGACCTCTCTGTGAGGGTAGGCTGGGTACCAGAGCCTCCTTGTTGGACAGGAAGTATTCCTTCCTTCAGGAGACTTAGATTTGCTAAGGCTCCTGAAAGCCTGAGAGTTTTACACTACACATAGGATTTAACTAGACAGTTTGAAAAACTTTTTGAGCAAGCAGATCCTTTTATGCTGCTGTAATAGACCCCTCAACGGCTTTCTCTTCTCCCAACGCCTTTCTCTGATTATCAGACAGCAGCCTTCGTCCTGTTCTTTTTGTTGTGGATCTGATTTCCTGACATCCTACTCCCTTATATCTCTATCTTGTTAGGTTTTGCCTTTGCCTTAAAATCTCTGATGACTTGGGCCTTGCGAGGTCACCTTTGTGAAAGAACTTAACCACTGCTGAAATTCTGTAGTATTCTGTGAATTCTCATCTTCCTCATCAGACTATTCACTGCCTGCAAATGAGCCTGAAAAAAGGTGCTTGTGATTTTAGACACATTATGTTAAAGGTGACAAGTTGGGTACAGTGTAAATGGTAACCAGGCAGTTTAAGAAATGAGACTGAATCTTGGCATAAAGAATTGGACTAGAGATTTGACAACATTTGAGTTGAAGGAATGATAAATCTCCTGGGATAGGATATGGAGAAAAGTAAAAGGAATGGGGAGTTCTAAGCCTTGGGGAAGACTCAATTTTTAGCAGTAACTAAAGCTAATTTTTATTGAGCATTTAATATGTGCTGGGCACTATTCTTAGTGCTTTACATATATTAACTCCTTTATTTCTTTCACGGACATAAGGTTGATACTATTATTATCTATACATTACAGATGAGGAAACCAGGGCCCAGAGGGTTGAGTATATTTAAGTTGCCTGAGGTCATAGAGTTGGTAATTAGTCAGTATTTGAACCCATGCAGACCAGTCCCAAGTCCATGCACTGAAGGAGACAGAGGGACACCCAGAAAGGAAGACAGTGAGGATTATGTGTTAACTGAGAAATGAAAGTACGTGGGAGAGATCTGCCATGTCTCATTATGGGTAACACTCAGAAGTACTCTTCACATAAAATCTTCATTATTTATTGTCTCTGATGGTTCAGTTGATGGTACATCGACATGAATGGCTTCTCTCTTTCTCCATAACTATATCATGGTTGGTTCTGTTTAATCTCCTACCATATTGTGGGCTGAGGAATGGTGCAAATGAGATACTCAGATTCTAGTACAAGTTAATAATTAAGAGAAAAAGGGGAAATGTGGAAATACATTTATATTTATATGATATTTATAACTTATATTTATCATTTACCATTTCTGCTCTCACTTCTCTGAAACCCATAATGAGGAACATGGAAACTATTTGTAAAATGCCAGTTCTCAAAAATAATATCTATATTTTGCTGCTTAAACTATGAGCATATATATCATATGCAGATCTTGAATGTGTGTTTCAAGACTTTGGTGTTGTAAACAGAAAACATTGCCATCTGTGTCCTCAAGCCTAGCATTATGAGTATTCTCCAGACTAGAATGTTAGTTAATACTTCACTTCTAAGTACTTCATAAAAATTTCTGTGATGGATATTTTCTTTTCATTTGCTCAAGGCTTTCCTCTGTTGCTAACCATTTCATGGGAAAAATTCTGAGAGATAAATTTCTGGAGAATTGAGTACCAAATAATGACAGAATATTTAGAAGTGTATTGTTTAGTGTGGCAGTTTATTTATTGCATTATTTTAAAAATTGTTTATTTATTTATTTATTTGGCTGCACCAGGTCTTAGTTGTGGCACATGGGATCTTTAGTTGCCGCATGTGGGATCTTTAGTTGTGGTGTGCAGGATCTTTTAGTTGTGGCATGCAGGCTCTTAGTTGTGGCATGCATGTGGGATCTAGTTCCCTGACCAGGGACTGAACCCGGGCCCCCTGCATTGGGAGCGTGGAGTCTTAACCATCAGGGAAGTCCCAGCGTGGTAGTTTATTTTTAAGTTTGAGTTAAAACTTAAAATATGACAAATTTTTCTGGAATAGTAGTAGTAGTGTAGTATGGTCAGATTTTTTTTTTTCTCTTTTTTGGTTACTATTGGGGAAATGTTTCTTCAAACCAAAAAGTAGATTACTTAGAATGTAATCTCTACAATACATTATAAAAGTCAGCAAAAAAAAATGAAGATAGACAACACCTGACCCATTATAGATGCTTAAGAAGTGGGAGGAATAAATTAAAGATAGAATCACAGAATTTTGTAGGTGAAAAAGAGCCTAGAAAATTATCTGGCGCAAACCCATAATTTGATAGATGTAGAAACCAATGCTCAGGAAGTTGAGACAAAGTGACCAAAATGGAATTGCTTGTTAGTGGACAGAGCTGAGTTCCTGGGTCAGGAATCCTGCCTTTTATTCTGGTATTTTTCCCACTCTACTTGTGGTTTCAAACTCTGCCTAAAATTGAAGCAAACGCTAGTACTTTTCGCTTGGTCTTTTCTCTCCCTAAGGTGCCATCCTGTAGACTTACGTATTGGTATATCAAGCAGGTCAGCCCCAAGGCACAGCTCTTCACATCAGTGTGAAAGCAGCACACGTGAGGTGCCTGTGACTCCCAGAGTCACCTCTGTGACCTGCAGTCAGCTCAGCCACACTGAGTGTCAGGCAAGTGCCAGAGGGATTGATCTAGGTAGAAGGTCCAAATTCCTCTTGCTTGTGGTTTTTTTTTTTTAATTGGAGTATAATTGCTTTACAGTGTTGTGTTAATTTCTGCTGTACAATGCAGTGAATCAGCTCTGTGTATGCACGTACCCCCTCCGTCTTGGACCTCCCTCCTCCCCTCCTCCCCATCCCACCCACCTAGGTCAAAACAGCACGGTGCTGAGTTTCCTGTGCTTTATAGCATGTTCCTGCTAGCTATCTATTTTACATATGGTAGTGTATATATGTCAGTCCTAATCCTCTTGCTTATGTTTGATGGAGTTTCCTGCACAAGACTGGGAAAACTGGAATCCTAGCATTCTTGAGCTAAAACGGACCTTGCAGACTGTTGAAATCAGTGGTTTACTAACGTCTTTAATCAGGGAGTCCCTGGGTGAAAATTACATCTGTCGTGGATGCTTGCCTGGTAAAACAGCAAGTTTGCAGCATGCGGCATCTTTTAGTTGCAGCATGCAGACTTCTTAGTTGCGGCATGTGAACTCTTAGTTGCGGCATGCGTGAGGGATCTAGTTCCCCTACCAGGGATCGAACCTGGGCCCCTTGCATTGGGAGCGTGGAGTCTTACCCACTGGACCACAAGGAAAGTCCCTTACTTGGTTTTAGAAAAGGCTTTCCTTACCCCAGGTAGTAAGGTAGTGGTCTGCTCTATCTCTCTTTAATTCTACAACATGTGAGACACATACACAAAATAAGAGAATGGTTGGTTGGAATATTTTCATAAATGGTCTGCGTGTGTGGTAGCTCTGTGAAACCTTTGTACATCTTTGGGACAAGCTTGCGTACAGCAGATAGAACAGGGTGTGCACCGAGGGTACAAAGATAAATGTACCCTCCTGTTTTCTAGGAGCTCACACCAATGGGAATGGAAGGAGATGGATATAAACCATGGTATGTCTATTCTAGTGTTGATTGAGTAAATTGAATCATGTGTCAGTTACTCTGGAATCCTGTGAGTCACCCTGTTTGGGGGTAAGCCACTTGGGAGGAGGTCATATTGAGCTCATTCATGGAGGAGAGGTCTTTTCCAGGAGCAAGATCGTGGTAAAAGGGTAGAGAGAGGAGAATGAATAAAGGCTTCGAGGAGGAAAGCTGTCATCCCTTCTCTACTGCATCTTGTCTTAGTATGTGGAAAGTAGTTTTTAGTCTAAAAGGGCGGAGCTTAGTCTCATGAAATTTAAGCAAAATATTTTGTCGTGCCCAGTTTCCTCTCTAGCTCCCAAGGGCAAAGGCTTCAGGAACACAACAGTCAAGCAGAGACTTGGGCACTGTGTTCTTTTATGCTGCAGCTTCCCCGACCCTGAGATGGTGACTGTGCAGTGCCCTGGCTACCGGGTTGAGGAGATAGGTGTGGGGTTAAAAATCATCTGGAAAGTCACTGTGTGAGTTATTGTGGTAAGATTGCAAAGGGACCAATAGGACATGTGATGGATCTTGGACTTTATCCTTCATGCAGTGGGCTGTCATTGAAGGTTATTAACAGAAGCAATATAATAATATTCTTGTTCCCAAAGATAAAATCTGGTGGCAATATAAGGATCTGATTGGAATAAAAAGACCAGTTAGGGGGCTCTTGTTAGAGCAGAGGTAAAAGACGATGGAGACCTGAACCAGAGCACTAGCCATGAGGATGCAGAGCATTTTAGTGGCTTTAGGACAGATGCAGGAGTCACTGAAGCTGCAGAAGTGGTTGAGGTCATCCTGGGAGTGAGCATAAAATTCTGGGAAACACCAGCATGCAGAGAGGAGGGAGAACATGAGGAACCGGTGAATGAGACCAAGAGAGAGGAATCAGAGTGGTGGGAGAGCCAGGAGAATGAGGTTCTGGAAGCCAGAAGAGGAGAAAGTGGTCAAGAGTCTAACCACGTATTTGATTAAAATAAAAGCTACACTGAAATGTGTGCCTTTTCTTGTTGGGGGTGGGGTGGGGATAAATTAGGAGGTTAGGATTAACATACATGCACTACTATATGTAAAATAGAGAACCAACAAGGACCCGCTGTATAGCACAGGGAACTCTACTCAATATTCTATAATAACCTATATGGGAAAAGAATGTAAAAAAAGTACATGTATATATATATATATATATATATATATATGAATCACCGTACTGTACACCTGAAACTAATACAACATTGTAAATCAACTATACTTCAACTAAAAAAAAATTTGGTTTTAGGATTAAAAAAATTTGGCTTTTCTCTACTGATTATTTGGCTGATGTTGTTATACAGCCCAGAGAGTTTCTGGATTTTCTCACTGACAAATAATAATAATTTTTAGATACATTTCCAGTATTTTTCTTTATAACGGTTGGTCTGGGCAGTAGCCCTTTGACATCCATACAGGTAAAAAGTTATTGGACTATATGATCTTTAAAGTCATTTCAGCCTGAAAGTTTTGGTTTTCTGAAAAAAAAATGCCTCAGGATAAGAATTTTATGAGAGGCTCATAGAGGAAAGAAAAATCTCTGGGCCAGAGAGCTCTTAATTAATAAAAGTTGATGGGAGGAAAAGAAAACTTGATTAGAGGGAGTCTAAAGAACATATCTTGGGCTTCCCTGGTGGCGCAGTGGTTGGGAGTCCGCCTGCCGATGCAGGGGACGCAGGTTCGTGCCCCGGTCTGGGAGGGTTCCACGTGCCGCGGAGCGGCTGGGCCCGTGGGCCATGGCCGCTGAGCCTGTGCGTCCGGAGCCTGGGCTCCTCAATAGGAGAGGCCACAACAGTGAGAGGCCCGTGTACAAAAAAAAAAAAAAAAAAAAAAAAAAGAACATATCTTTATTTCATTCTTTGGTGAGTAGAGATCATCTCTGTCAGAGGACTTGAATGGTCCACTTTTTAATTTACTGGTGCACTTTGACACCACCGAAGCACAAATAAAAGGTACTTGGTGCAAGAGTTGGTTTCTGATGACTGAAATTTTATATATACACACACACATATATATACACACACACACATATATATATATACACACACACACGGAGAGAGAGAGAATATTGTACACATAAACATAAAGGACTCAGTTTTGACCTTGAACATAATTTTTACTTTCTGAGCTGAATAAATGTGATGGTAGACCTAGAAGCCACCATTGCTAAAGAATGTTTGTTCAAATTCTCTTGGTCCCTTATCTCTAGAATTGAGAAAACTGGTCGTAGCAATGAGTAGAAAACAGCGAGTTAGACTTGAAAATTTGTGTTGATTTGGTTGTGATACACACTATTGACATTTCCTGCCTAGATCATCTGCAATGAGAGATCTTCTGAGACTGATTTGGAGAAAAATCCTCACCCAGCTATCAATATTTAATATCCTGGTTTATCTTTGAAAATATGGAGCAGAAGCAATCTCATAACTGATGAGAAATTTATCTGTACACTTATTCCAGTTGCCATAAGATGGAAGCTGCGGAGTTTCTGTGCTGCATGTTTTGCTACATCTCTGCATCTCTGTATGACTTACTACTTTCTCTATTACTCTTTTTTTTTTTTTTTTTTTTCCGGTACGCGGGCCTCTCACCGCTGTGGCCTCTCCCGTTGCGGAGCACAGGCTCCGGACGCGCAGGCTCAGCGGCCATGGCTCACGGGCCCAGCCGCTCCGCGGCATGTGGGATCCTCCCGGACCGGGACACGAACCTGCGTCCCCTGCATCGGCAGGCGGACTCTCAACCACTGCGCCACCAGGGAAGCCCGGGAACTTGATTTTTAATCAACAGTATATCTGGGATTCTTCCCGTATCAGCCTATCTAGATCTACCTTATTCTTTTAAAGGGCTGCTTAGATTTTTATAGTATGGATAAACCATAGTAAATAAAGTAAAATAACTTTCAATAAAATTGAAGAAAGCAAATTACTTTATTTTTGAGAGAATAAACTATATTTTTTTAGTCTAGAGTATGTGAGCTTCCAAGGGTTTCATATGTGAGAAGATGCCCTGTATTTACATATAAGGAAACCATGTCCAGAGAGCATAAGAAACATACCGCAGGTCAAACAGTAAATTGTGTGCCGATGTCCTGTATTTGACAGCCTCCCATTTATGTCAGCAATGTGTGAATAAATTTGACTGAATTAAGGATGGTATAAAAGAAGAGATTTTTGAGCTGAATATATAGGTGTGATGAAACAGTATTTCTGATTAAGGAAAAACACACAAGTAAATACCTAATAGAGGGAGTTCCCTGGTGGCCTAGTGGTTAGGATTCTGGCCTTCCACTGCCAGAGCTCAGGTTGGATCCCTGGTGGGGGAACTGAGATCCCACAGCCGTGTGGAATGGCCAAAAAAAAAAAAAAACCTAATAGATATTATGGAATATAGGTTGTGATTGGTATTAAAATGAAATTGAATCATGAATGAATCCTTAAGTGACTATGACAACATGTTAGCAATTACCCAACATATGTGCAGCTACATTGCTTGGATAAATTGCCATTTTAGTGGCAAATATATATATATATGTATATGTATACACACATATATATAAATCTATTTAAATGATCTGCATTCCTTTTGCAAAGGATCGAACCCAACAAATTTTTATTGAAAATTATAATGAATGCTTCTTAATTCCCTATGATTAATATCTAAAGACACACTTTAGAGCCATGAAGCCCCCCCCAAAGGGGTAGGATATGTATATCCACAGTCCTTTCCCTTCCTGTCTGCTAACAAGATTCTGAGTCTGCTAGGTCGGCTCCTGGTCCTTTGCTAAGCTTAATCGGGGTAATGGTTAGAAAAAAAAGTAGATAACAGGAGTGGTAGATTAAATTGGAAAGGACAGCTTTATTTCTGGAAGAGAAAAGTAATAAATTCATAAAGGAAGGAAAGAGAAGAAAGTTTTTAAATTCTTGAAGAAAAGACAGATTTTTGTGGGCAGCTTCTGTGTAAATGAGGTGGGAAGATGGGGAGGAGTTTTTGCTGTACATTATAGGTGGGATCTCTCTTTGCCATTTAGAAGAGATTTTAGTATAGATTGGTAAACTTTTTATGATTTTTCAAATATGAAATTGGAGTCATTAAAGAATAATTTGAAAAATAGATTGAATTTGCCCAAAAGTATTTAGCATGCTGTATGTATAAGGGTGTATTAAATTGAACAAAACATCTTAAATAAACAATCAAAAAGAAATAGCAAGAACAGAAACAAAGTATTGGAAAAAGAAATACAAATGCATGAGAAGCCATAAAATATAATAAATACCAGGCTGAGGAGTGTCAGTTGGGAGTAATGAATTTTTAAATACTTCAACATGAAGGAAAAGGGCACATGATGAAAACTGAATTGTAAAAGAGTGAGTCTTTGAGCAAGGTACAGGATAGATGTAACTGAAGAGAAATGGAAACCATATAAGAATGTATTACCATGGAACAGGCATGATTAACTAATAAAGGGTTAACTGTTTCCTACAGGCATTATTAAATACTAACACTTTAAGATAACAGGAATTTAACTGAGTTTCTGACCTAACCTAAATTTATTAATTTCTGATCTAACCTAAATTATTAATTTACTAATATTTCCTGTGAGAAATATTAAATGTAAGGTAGAATTCAAAATATTATATGTAAAATGGGATTAGTAGTATATCCTAATGTATTTTTGTGGGTTTTTTTTTTTTTTTTTTTTTTAAATTTTTGGCTGTGTTGGGTCTTTGTAGCTGCGCGTGGGCTTTCTCTAGTTGCGGCGAGTGGGGGCTACTCTTTCTTGTGGTGCGCAGGCTTCTCATTGCGGTGGCTTCTCATGTTGTGGAGCACAGGCTCTAGGTTCGCGGGCTTCAGTAGTTGTGGCTTGTGGTCTCAGTAGTTGTGGCTTGCGGGCTCTAGAGCACAGGCTCTGTAGTTGTGGTGCAGGGGCTTAGTTGCTCTGCAGCATGTGGCATCTTCCCGGACCAGGGCTCGAACCCATGTCCCCTGCATTGGTGGGCGGGTTCTCAACCACTGCGCCACCAGGGAAGCCCATCTATTACTCTTTTTTTTTTTTTTTTTTTGTGGTACTCGGGCCCCGCACCGCTGTGGCTTCTCCCATTGCGTAGCACAGGCTCCGGACGCGCAGGCTCAGCGGCCATGGCTCACGGGCCCAGCCGCTCCGCGGCATGTGGGATCTTCCCGGACCAGGGCACGAACCCGTGTCCCCTGCATCGGCAGGCAGACTCTCAACCACTGTTCCACCAGGGAAGCCCCCATCTATTATTCTTAAATGTAGTCTTCCGTGGGGTGCTGTGCTTGGTTGTCATGTCCTCCCTACCTTCCATCCTGTCCTCACAGGTGAGAAGAGATGGCTTTCTTTCTTTCTTGAATTTAGCTGTGACCTCTAAGACGTGAGACTCCTACATCTTAAGACCTAACTCTGTCTAGAACTGGAGGGCCACAGTTTGAATGCTTGACATCTTCAATAGAATGTCCCAGGTACCACAGAATAAGGATCTTCAGAACTGAACTAACAATCTGCTCACATCTGCCCAGATCTCGTCTTTTTGCTGACTTATTATTTCCCACCACGACATCACCCTTCTCCCGTTGCTTAAACTCGAGGTCTTGGTCCTTTTTTATTATTACTCTTGCTACTTCTGTTCCATCGGTTGCTAGAACCTGTAACTTCTCACTTTCTAAATCTTATGGGTACTTTGCTTCTTTCCTAGTCTCATTTCCATCTGTCAGTCTCCCCCGTTCCAGTTAAACTTACACATTTCTGGTAGCTAAATCATCCTAGGCCAAACCTCTACTCTTGTCCTTTTCTGCTCAAAACCAGGGAATGCCTAACTAGTTTTTATACACCATACCTGTGGAGCCTAGATTATCTTTCAACCATATATCCACCTCCTTCTAGGCACACAACACACCCACAACCCCGCCAAAGCAGCTTATTCATTCTTCAAACATGCACTGAACTTTTGTCTATGATGTTCCCTTTGCCAGAAAAACTTTTCTTCCTCTCTCCCGCACCTGTCAAAATCACACTCATCTGACCCAGGCTTTCTCACGTTATACTGTAACTTTTGAAATAACTACAAGATTTATAGTGTGCCTCCCTATTGATCCAGTCATCTTGATTATGACAACTTATCCTGCAAAAATATTCACCATATTTAATATATATGTTCAGGTTTAAAATGCAGCATTGCTTGTAAAAGTAAGATATTGGAAGCAACTGAAATAGATGCAACTTAGAAAAAATAAAGATACACATATATACACACATACTGACATGGAAAATCGGCCAGAGTGTGGACTGTGATTCTCCCTTTTAAAATAAGCATGTATGTGTATACTTGCTTACAGAAAAGAAAATCTGAAAAAAATTCACCCCAGAATAATGAACAGTGGCTAGTGCATGTGTGTGTGTGTGTGTGTGTGTGTGTGTGTGTGTATTTAGGTGGGGATGTTAAAGTTTTAATGTACCTTGTCCCAAAACGTTAACATTTGCTAATACTGCATGATAAGCTGACTGGTATTTATGACATTTTTCTTTGTATTTTTTATATATATATATATTAACAATTCTTTTATTTATATTTATTTATTTAGTTGCGGCTCCCTGGCTCCTTAGTTGCGGCAGGTGGGCTCCTTAGTTGTGGCTCACCGGCTCCTTAGTTGTGGCAGGTGGGCTCCTTAGTTGCAGCTCGTGGGCTCCTTAGTTGCTGTTCACCAACTCCTTAGTTGCGGCCAGCAGCCTCCTTAGTTGTGGCAAGTGAACTCTTAGTTGCAGCATGCATGTGGGATCTAGTTCCCTGATCAGGAATCGAACCCGGGCCCCCTGCATTGGGAGCTCAGAGTCTTAACCACTGCACCACCGGGGAAGTCCTTGTATTTTATATTTTTTAAATAAAAATAAAAACTGGAGGGCTTCCCTGGTGGCGCAGTGGTTTAGAGTCTGCCTGCTGATGCAGGGGACACGGGTTCGTGCCCCGGTCCGGGAAGATCCCACATGCCGCAGAGTGGCTGGGCCCGTGAGCCATGGCTGCTGAGCCTGTGTGTCCGGAGCCTGTGCTCCGCAGCAGGAGAGGCCACAACAGTGAGAGGCCCATGTACTGCAAAAAAATAAATAAATAAAATAAATAAATAAATAAAAACTGGAGAAATGCAGTGTTCTATTTGAAATACTAAGTACTTTAGTGTCAAGTCTGCACTGATATTTATCAGGACAAAGCGCCTAGAAAAGATTTTTCTCTATGTCATCTTGCAGTGATATTTCATAAAATAATTTAATCCTGGGACACTGGGACTGACAGAGTCCTTCTAATCAGTGTGGCTTTCTTCTTGCAAATAAGCTTCATTGAATTTAGTGTGTGTGTGTGGTTGCACAGAGCTGGTAGTAAAAGATTTGAATGGATGCCGTGGTGCTTACACATAATTGAAATTAAATCAGTTTGACCTATTTTTGTGTAAATTGTTGTGACACAAGTTTGATTCATTTTAAATGGAAAACAAAGAGACATAATGATATATGCTTTGTGGTGATCTAGGTTTTATGGACAGTACGTATTTCGGCAAAAAACTGGAGGACGAAATGACCACGTAAGTAGATGTTTTCCTTACTATTGCTAAGCATTTCAGTCTCAATCCAATTGTAGCAATGTTTAAAATTTTGCATTATTTATAAGATTCAAAGTTTTGAGGAGAGCAACATCATTGTTTCTAGGAGGATACAATGTAGGATATTTTTTTTTTTAAGAAAATAATTTGCAGCATAAGATGTGCTAAAGTTGAGGTTAAGCCTGAATTAGACTGATGTATGCATTGGTAAATATGGAATATCATTTATAGGGAAATTAAAGGAGTTCAAAGTGGCCTTATTTATTTTTTATTTATTTTTGTATTTATTTTTTATTTTTTATTTTTTTTAACATCTTTATTGGAGTATAATTGTTTTACAATAGTGTGTTAGTTTTCCCTCTACAACAAACTAAATCAGTTATACATACACACATGCTCCCACATCTCCTCCCTCTTGCATCACCCTCTCTCCCACCCTCCCTATCCCACCCCCCCAGGCGGTCACAAAGCACAGAGGTGATCTCCCTGTGCTATGCAGCAGCTTCCCACCAGCTATCTAATTTACATTTGATAGTGTATATATGTCCCTGCCACTCCCCCACTTCGTCACAGCCCACCCCTCCCCCTCCCCATATCCTCAAGTCCATGCTCGAGTAAGTCTGTGTTTTATTCCCGTCCTACCACTAATCTCTTCATGACATTTTTTTCCCTTAGAGTCCATATATATGTGTTAGCATACGGTATTTGTTTTTCTCCTTCTGACTTACTTCACTCTGTATGACAGACTCCAGGTCCATCCACCTCATTATAAATAACTCAGTTTCATTTCTTTTTATGGCTGAGTAATATTCCATTGTATATATGTGCCACATCTTCTTTATCCATTCATCTGTTGATGGACACTTAGGTTGCTTCCATGTCCTGGCTATTGTAAATAGAGCTGCAATGAACATTTTGGTACATGAGTCTTTCTGAATTATGGTTTTCTCAGGGTATATTCCCAGTAGTGGGATTGCTGGGTCGTATGGTAGTTCTATTTGTAGTTTTTTAAGGAACCTCCATACTGTTCTCCATAGCGGCTGTATCAATTTACATTCCCACCAGCAGTGCAAGAGGGTTCAAAGTGGCCTTATTTAAAATGCAGTTAAATTAGGAATCACATTATTTGCAATGGCTCTGTAATTATTAGTTTGATTCCTGGATATTTTTAGTCATGATATGATGAGATCAGTCAACAGGATTTTTTTTTTAACACAGCATCTAATTCTAAACTATGAAACAAGGCATTCCAGAATAAATATAGTCCTTTTAACTTTAACTCACCTTGGGGAAGCTTTCATTAATGATTTACTTATCTTGGAGTTTGCTCTCAGAACAGCTTATAAAACATGTCCAAAGGTATTAGTTGGTGATTCAGAAGATATTGATTCCACATTATCCTATAAATTGTTCCATAGGTTTGAGGAAAATGGAGATATTTGTCCATATTTTGAAAGATGAGAATTACCTCCAAATATTCCTATAGAGAGGCATTTTAAAAATATTGGTGGAAAACAGAATGTCTTGTAATCATCTTATAAATGCTTAAACACAGGTGTGTTTTGAGTAAACATAGACTGACGGCCTACAATACATTAATTCATTCTCAAAGCACGCATTCTACTTCTTAAATGAGGTTTCTTTTAAACTATCTCTTGCTATATGATTAACACTTGGATAATAATTAAATATTGTTATCTATTAACTAAAATTTAGTATTCTAATTATACCTTCCCTGATAAATACATTGTAAATTACCAGGTATAGCTTGGGGAAGATATGTTTATACCAAGTTGCAAACATTGACATCAACTATCTGGTTATCACACTGCCATATTTTAAAAATTCAATTTAATTAATTTATTTTTTAACACCTTTATTGGAGTATAATTGCTTTACAATGGTGTGTTAGTTTCTGCCCTATAACACAGCGAATCAGCTATATGTATACATACGTTCCCATATCTCTTCCCTCTTGCGTCTCCCACCCTCCCACCCTCCCTATCCTACCCCTCTAGCTGGTCACAAAGCACCCAGCTGATCTCCCTGTACTATGTGGCTGCTTCCCACTAGCTACCTATTTTACGTTTGGTAGTGTATATATGTCCATGGCACTCTCACTTTGTCCCAGCTTACCCTTCCCCCTCTCCATATCCTGAAGTCCATTCTCTAGTAGGTCTGTGTCTTTATTCCCGTCTTGCCCCTAGGTTCTTCATGACCTTTTTTTTTTCGTTTTTTTTTTCTTAGATTCCATATATATGTGTTAGCATACAGTATTTGTTTTTCTCTTTCTGACTTACTTCACTCTGTATGACAGACTCTAGGTCCATCCACCTCACTACAAATAACTCAATTTCTTTTCTTTTTCATATTGCCATTTTTATAGCTTCTGCATGGTTTATACAAACATTTTTCTTTGAGGGTGGCAAGTAGTGAACTTTTAAAAATGGGAATTTTGGAATCTTGTATTTCATTTTAGCATGTTTGTCTTTACCTAAAATGTAAGTGCTTAGTGAAGCACATGAGTTGCTTGCTTTTTTCAGCATGAAGACTCAGATGAGGAAACACAAATTTAGCATTTCTAGATGGTCAAGGGTCTGGGTTTAGAAGATGCTCATGTTCTTTATTTTTAGAATTTAAACTGGAAGGACTGCTACTTGATTCATTAAGCATTTCAGGATAACTTATGATGGCCAGTTGGGCAGATGATATAAAAATACTTTTCATTTTCAATTGTCTCGTGACATCTAAGCTTTGCCAGATGAATAACCCAAAAGATCAGGGGCCCATTTCCATCTCTTGGTTCCACTTTCTGGCAAATTCTGTCACTTCTTTCCCTTCTCCAATGTGCAGAAACCACCCCAAGTGCTCATCAGCTGATACGGAGGTAATTCGAGTAGGCAGGATGACAGTGGTAGATTACCTGATGCCGTGATGCTTCAGGCACCACACAAGTCTTTCACAATAACGGGCATTCTCTGGGTGCTAACTATGTGCTGGGCATGGGCCCAAGTGTATTCATACTTTACTGTGTAACAGTTTTTTTTTTTTTTTAAGTGGCCGTGTCTCGCGGCATGCGGGATCTTAGTTCCCCAACCAGGGATCGAACCCGCGCCCCCTGCAGTGGAAGCGTAGAGTCTTACCCGCTGGACCTCCAGGGAAGTCCCACTGTGTTAAAGTTCTTATCTCCATTTTACCAATCAGAAAACTGAGGCTTAGAAAGGTTAAGCAAGGCTACACAGCAGTTAAGTGAAGAGCGGGGCTTTGAGCCGAAACAGAAACCACACTCTTAAGCATTACACTGTAACAGGGCAGCCATAGTTAGATGCTGACCATCAACTCTGCTTGTGAAGGAGGTCAAGATCGCCAGGTAACCAAAAAAGGCAGGATGAATGGTCTGTTGTGGAAAGGTGCACTGATGAGAAAGCAGGGCATGTGCAGTTTTCTTGTCGTTTTTCAGGTACGCCTATTATTACAGTGGAATCGGTGCTGGCGTGCTTGTCGCCGCTTACATCCAGGTTTCATTCTGGTGCCTGGCAGCAGGAAGACAAGTATACAAAATTAGAAAACAGTTTTTTCATGCTATCATGCGGCAGGAGATAGGCTGGTTTGACATGCATGACATTGGAGAGCTTAACACCCGGCTCACAGAGTAAGTACTTGGGTTTATGTCGAACTCCAATGTGCTTCGTACTCTGAAAAAATGAAAGAGAAGTCATCAGACTGTTAGGAGACGTTAGTGCATCACTCAGAAGTAATTATGAAATGAAATTCCTTCTGAGCCGCCCATCGTGTCTCACGCATCTTTTCATTCCCAGAACCCTGGCAGGGTATGAGGGGACCTGCGTGACTAGCAGTGAATGAGGTGTTGGACTTGCCAGACTCAAGAAAATCCTCTGGGAGCGTGCATTAGGGCAGCAACATGATGCTTGCTGGGGACATTACTGTGCAAGATCCTAGATGTAAACTAATTTACCCCACACTGAAACGAACAAAAAAACCAGCTAGATTCAGGAGAAAAGTTCTGTGTTCACAATTCTGATGTTTATTTCTAACACTGTCTCTTCTTTTAGTGACGTTTCCAAAATTAATGAAGGAATTGGTGACAAAATTGGAATATTCTTTCAGTCAATGGCAACATTTTTCACCGGTTTTATAGTAGGATTTACACAAGGTTGGAAGTTAACCCTTGTGATTTTAGCCGTCAGTCCTGTTCTTGGTCTGTCAGCTGCTATCTGGGCAAAGGTAGGTGAAGCCTGTGAATCCAGATTTTAAACTGTCTCTACTCCCGAAACACCCCATAACTCCACGCAGCGGAAGGCTGTTTTTCTCACTTGATGTCCCTGACTCTATATTTGATACTTGGTTTCGAACCTTCTCTTCACAATCAGTGGGAATAAGCAGGTGCAGTCTCACTGAGTCTTATACCTACCAGGACTCTGTGCTGTCCTTGCCCTGCAGTTATTTGGGGAAGGGATGAGAAAGAAAGAAGTAGCTGTCCCATCTCATCCTCTGCCTTCATGTAAAAGGCATGCTCAGCTTTTGGCGAGCTCTGTTCCCTGGTAGGCAGTTCCATATTCATAAGTAAAGATTCAGGAAGAGCTTCAAGTTCAGTGAACAACACATAGGTCCCATTCAATAACCATTATTGATTTGAATGTTTTTGTAGATTTTATTTAATTTGGAGTTTGAACAGTTTTGTCAGCATTATAAATAACTGTGTTTATACATACTTAAATCCCTTGGTGTGAAAACAATTTTTTAAAAAGAGCTATCTTCTAGTCCCATATGCATGTAAATCCAAAGTCTACAGTTCTTTCTCCCAGTCACAAAGGCAAAGCAGTACAAATGGCCCTCCGCACCTCCGCACACAGGCCTTTCTCTTTCAAGACTGGGTGTGGTGTTCATTTTAAACTGATTTCATGTAAGTGTGGGTGGCAGTGGAGAGATTGGCCCAGTACGTAGTTTCTTAGAGGAAGAAAAATTAGAGAAAGCACTACACATCCATGTGGCAAAAGGTCATAAAATAACGGAGGGCCAACCAAAGCCAAGCCTAACACAAAATAAATCAGGCTGTAAGTATTAAGAAATTAAAAAAACTTAACCCTGTAGGGTGGATATTGTTTTGTTATTGTAAACAATAACTGCCATGTTTTTAGTATCTACTGTGTCAGGCAAATACATATTTTTCTTTTTAAAAAAACTTATTTCATTGAAGTACAGTTAATTTACAATGTGTTAATTTCTGCTGTACAGCAAAGTGATTCAGTTATACATATATATACATTCTTTTTCATATTTTCCATTATGGTTTATCACAGGATATTGAATATAGTTTCCTGTGTTATACAATAGGACCTTGTTATCCAGATCCCACTTTTTAGGTTAAAAAATATCAGGGAATTTCAGAGAATAAAATAACATATTTTAATCTCCCCCAGAATTAGCAAATGGTATGCCTTTTGCAGTATTTAACTGTAATATTTTCTATATATGAAGAAAGAGGTTATAGAATATTACAGAATATTTTTCCCCTCACTCTATCATATTATCTTTTCTTCCTCAAAGGCATGAAATACATATTTTTCTGAAGTATAGATATTATCTCATTTAATGGAGGAAGAAATTGAAGTTCTGAGAACTCTGTTACTTGTTGCTGAGACTTACACAGTGTTTAAGTGGTGTTCCTGGTGGCTAAATTGTATCTCTGCATTAGTCTGTTGAAATATTTGGCAAAAGCTTTTGTGTTAATTGATTTTCCTGTTTACTAGGATATTAAGCAAGTCAGATGGCAGATGCTTCATATCAGTATTTGTTGAAAAACTTAAAAAATATATTCATGTTTGTTCTAGTTAAGTTATGGGAAAAAGCAGTAAGTTAATCTCTTAATAAGTAATTGTGTATTGCTTCAGATAGTATTTATTTAATAAATGGAGCCCTAGGCTTATTGCTGGAGACCTAAGTTCACTCTGCCATAAGCTTTTGGTATGGTTTCAAACAAATTTCTTAAATTATCTGGTTGTCAACTATATTAAAAAAGAAATGTGGCCCAGTTTAGGAAGCTCCTGTGAGGCTGAGGCTCTCTTCTCTAACCCAGAGGCACCAGTTCAAGAATGTAGAACAGGAAGGGACTTAGTCCCAGCAAGCTTCCTACTCCAGGAAGCCTCTTTTGATCTCTGCTTGCAACTCTCTGACCCCACCCAGAGACACTGGGTCAGCTAGAGGGCACAGGGAGGGGAAGCTACTGTATCCTGCCCCTACAAGGGATACCTGGTGGTCTGACCTTAAGAAACCACTTCCACTCCCTCAGGTAGCAGAAGCAGGGGCCCCAGCAACTCTAGATAAACCATGCTGGCAAAACATAATACCAGAAAGACTCTGAACGTAAAATTGCTCCTGGAACCACAGCTCACAAAAGTACATCAAGAATTGCATGCTAAACCCAAACAGGGTAACTGCTTGCTAAAATAAAATATTTATATAGGACTCAGAGTCTCCTAACATAATAGACAAAATGTCCAGGATATAATAAAACATCACTTTTGTCGTACCAAGAAAGAAAATCACAGCTTGAATGAGAAAAAAACAGTTAACTGACCACTCTTGAGATAATTCGTGTGTTAGAATTGTTTGGCATGGATTTTGGAGCAGTCATCATAAAAATGCTTCACTAATCAATTACAAATTCTCCTGAAACAAAAGAAAATAGAAAATACCAGCAATGAAAAATAAGTTATGAGAAAAGGACAGAATGAAATTAGAGAACAGAAAGATATAGCAGCAGAAATAAAAGTCATGATGGCTGGGCTTAATCTTGTTGAGTGGAGATGACAAGAGAGAATCAGTATACCTGGAGGTAGAACAATAGAATTCACACATACCCCCACCCCCACCCCCAAACAGAGAAAATGAGAAGAGCCTTAAGCACCTGTTGGACAATAACAAAAGATAGGATATTTGTTACCGTCAGAGTCCCAAAAGAAAGGAGAAAAGTAAGGCTGATGGAATATTGGAAGAAATAATTGCTGAAAATTTCCAAGATTTGTGAAAGATAAACCTTCAGGTCTGGGACTTCCCTGGTAGTGCAGTGGTTAAGAATCTGCCTGCCAATGCAGGGGACACGGGTTCGATCCCTGGTCGGGGAAGATCCCATGTGCTGTGGAGCAACTAAGCTCATGTGCCACAACTACTGAGCTTGCGCTCTAGAGCCTGTGAGCCACAACTACTGAAGCCCCTGTGCCTAGAGCCCGTGCTCCACAGCAAGAGAAGCCACTGCAATGAGAAGCCTGCGCACTGAAACGAAGAGTAGCCCCTGCTCGACACAACTAGAGAAAGCCCGCATGCAGCAATGAAGACCCAATGCAGCCAAAAATAAAAAAACAAAAAAACCAAAAAACACCCTTGAGATTCAAGAATCTAAGCTAACCTCAAACAGGATAAACTCAAAGAAATCCATGAGTAAACAAATCGTAATTAAATTACTGAAAACTAAAGACAAAGAAAAAAATTAAAAGCAGATAAAGAGCAACAACACGTTACCTACTAGGGAACACCAATTTGAATGACATATTTCTCATCTGAAACCACAAAAGACCAGAAGGAAATGGCAAAATATTTTTCAAGTGATTAAAGAACTGTCAACTGAATACTTGGTAAATGTATTTTTCAGGAATGGTGGGGAAATAAAAACATTCTCAGATCATGGAAAACTATAGAAGAACCTTCCATTAGCATACCTACTATTAAAAACTGGCTAAGGGAAGTTCTTCAAACAGAAGGGAAGTGATATAAGAAATATTGGAGCATCAGGAAGGGAAAAGGAGCAACAGAAAGAGCAGAAATGTGGGCTTTTTTTTCTCCAGGAGATTTCTAAATCATATTTGATGATTGAACCAAAAATTATAAGTGGTAAAATATTGATTTTTGTAAGTCACATATGAATATTTTAATATCCAGAACAACCATTACAAAACCTAAGCAAAAAGATATATTCAAAAACACTACAAATAAATCAAGATGGAATCCTAAAACTTGATCAAGTAACTCTCAGGAAGGCAAGAAAAGAGAAGCAGAGGAATGAGAAACAGAGGAAATATATAGAAAACAGATACTAAAATGGTAGACTTAACTGCTTACATATTAATTACCTTAAATGTAAATAGTTAAAATATACAAATCAAAAAAGAAATTCGCAGAGTTGATTTAAAAACGATGACCTACCAAGTATCTGCTGCTTACAAGAAACTTCAAATTCAACAACATAGGTATAGGGAAGTAACAGGATGGAAAAAGATATACATGCAAACATTACTTTCTTTAGGGAATGGCTATATTAATATCTGATAATATAAACTTCAGAACAAAGAAAATTAACTACAAAGAAGAGGAGCATTACATAATGATAATAGGGATCATTCCACCAGGGAGACATAATGATCCGAAATATGTATGCAACAAATAACAAAAGCCTCAAAATAAATGAAGTAAAAACTGTGAGAACATTGAAGAGAAAAATAGAAAAAAACGCAATTATTTTGTTATCCTTGCTCAGCATTGATAGAATTACTAGACAGAAAATCAGCTAGACTATAGAAGATCTGACCAACACAGTCAACCAATAAGATCTAATTGGCGTTCATAAAACATTGTACCCAACAACAGTAGGATACGCATTAAACATTCATCAATATAGATCATATCCTGGGCCATAAAACAAACCTCAACAAATTTAAAAGAATTGAAACCATCAAAGTGTTTTCTATGACTACAGTGGTGTCCCACTAGAAACAAATAACAACACTGAGAAAGTCTCTAAATATTTGGTAATTAAACAATACATGTTAAAATAATCCATGGGTTGTAAAAGAAGTTTCAAAGAAAAAAATAAATATAACTGAATGAAAACAAAACCATAAAATACCAAAATATTTGGGTGCAGCTGAAGAAGTGTTGAGAGAAATTATAGCATTAAATATCTACATTAGAAATGAGCAAGGATCTAAAATCAATAATGTAACTTCCTACCCCAAGAAACTAGTAAAGAGAAGAGCAACATAAAACCAAAGAAAGCAGAATAAGGAAACAATAAAGGTAAGAGCAGAAATCAGTGAACGTGAAAATAGGAAAGTAATAGAGAAAATCAAGGAAACAGAAAGTTGTTCTTGAAAAAAAAATCAATAAAATTAGCAAGACTGACAAAAAGAAGACACAAATCACAATATCAAGGTGGAAATACGGAATATTACTACAAATCCCACAGACATTAATAAGATAAAGGAAATATTACAAAAAACTTTATATTCATAAATTTGAAAACTTATAGATCAACTCCTTGATAGCTGCAAACTACCAAAATTCAACTAAGATGAAATAGACAATCTGCATAGCCCTATAATCATTAAAGAAATTTATTTTGTGACTTCAGAGCTCCTGAGAAAGAATTCTCCGGGCACGGATGATTTTACTGGAAAAATTTACCAGACATTTAAAGAAGAACTCCCCAGAAGAAAGAAGAATTTTTCTTCTTTCCCCCCAAAGCAGGAATGTTTCCCAGCTCATTTTATGAAACCAGTATTAACCTGATACCAAAACCAGACAAAGTTAATACAACAACAGCAAAAAAAGAAAATGGCAGATCAGTATCTTTCATGGGCTAAGAATAAAAATTCTTCAATAACATATTAGCAAACTAGATTTGGCAATATATAGAAAGAATAATGTACTATGACCAGGTGGAATTTGTTTCAGCTATGCAAGGCTGCTTCAACATTTGAAAATCAATCCATGTTATCTACCATATCAGTAAGCTAAGAAGAAAATGTGTGTGATCATATCAGTTGACAGAAAAAACACTTGACAATATCTAACACACATTGATGATGAAAAAAATAACTCTCAGGAAGTGAAGAATAGAAAGATATTACCTCAACTTGATGAAGATCATCTGTAAAAACTCTACAGCTAATATCATGCTTAATAGTGAAAGATTGAATGTTTTCCCCTTAAGACTGGAAATAAGGAAGATAAGGAAGACCATGCTCACCACTGTTTCAACAAAGTACTAGAACTTCTAGCCGCTGCAACAAGGCAAGAAAAAGAAATAAAAGGCATATAGATGAGAAAGGAAGAAATAAAACTGTAGATAATGTAATCTTCTAAGTTGAAAATCTCAAGGAATCTACAATTTCCTAGGACTAACAACTGAGTTTGGAAAGGTCAGAGGATACCAGATCAATTGCATTTCTACATACTAACAATGAACATGCATAAACCAATATTTAAATGTTAAATTAAAATTAATACCATTTAGAGTCACTCCAAGTAAAATGAAATGCTTAAGTGTACATTTCACAAAACATATATAGGATCTGTATGCTGAAAATTATTAAATGTGATGAAAGAAATGAAGGCTAAATAAATGGAGAGACATAGTGTGTTCATGGATTAGAAGACCGAACACAGTAAAATGTTGATTTCTTTTTTCAAACTGATCTGTAGGTTTAAGGCATTTCCTATAAAAAATTCCAGAAAGGTTTTTTGGTGGACATAGATAAGCAAGTTTATTTTAAAATTTATATGGAAAGATACAGGCTCTAGAATAGCTAAAACAATTTTGACAAAGAATAAAGTGAGAGGAGTATGTCTACCTGATACTAAAACTTACTGTATAGCTATAGTATATTGGTAGAGGGATAGACACTTAGATCAATGAAACAATAGAGAACCCAGAAATATACTTACACAAATGCCCAGCTGATGTTTGATGAAGGTACGAAAGCAATTCAATGGCAGAAGAATGGTCTTTTCAGCAAATAGTGCTGGAACAATTGGACATGCAGAGGTTAAAGAAAAAAAGACCAAAACTTCACAGTCTACACAAAAATTAACTAAAAATGGTTCGCGGATTTATACGTAAAATGTAAAGCTATAAAACTTGTAGAAAGAAAATAGGAGAAAATCTTTGGGATCTAGGCCTAGGCAAAGAGTTCTTAGATTTGATACTAAAAGCTTGATCCTTAAAAAGAAATTATAAATTAGACTTCGTCAAAATTTATAACTTTTGCTCTCTGAAAGTCATGTAAAGGGGATGAAAAGACAAGCTACACACTGGGAAAAAAATAATGTGAAAATCGTATATCTGACAAAGGACTAGTATTGACTATAATGTAAATATAAAGAATGCTCAAAATTCGATAGTTAAACAAAAAACCCAAATAAACCAGTTAGAGAATGGGCAAAGGACATGAACAGACATTTCATCAGAGAGGATATACACTTGGCAGGTAAGCACATGAAAGATTGTTTAGCATCATTAGCCATCGGCAAATTAAACTGCAATGAGATATCATTATACATCTACCAAAATGGCTAAACTGAAAAATAGTGAAACACCAAATGCTGCTGAGATGCAGCGAAACAGTGTCACTCATAGATTGTTGGTGGGAATGAAAAATGGTATAGCAACCTGAAAAATAGTTTGCAGTTTCTTATAAAACTAAACATGCAGTTACCATACAATCCAGCAAATTGTACTGGACATTTATCTAAGAGAAAAGAAAATCATGTTCATGTAAAAATCTATAGTCAAATGTTCATAGCAGCTTTATTAGTAATAGCCCCAAACTGAAACAACCCCAGATATTCTTCAACAGGTTAATGGTTAAACAACTGTGGTGCATACAAATTATGAGTACTATCCAGTGATAAAAAGGAAAGAAGTATTGATATACACACATCAACCTGGATGAGTCTCCAGAGATTTGTACTTGGTGAAAAAAGCCAATCCCCAAAGGGCAAATACCTTATGACTCTATTTATATAATATTCTTGAAATGATGTAATTGTAGATAGAGCAAATTAACGTTTTTCAGGGCTTAGGGATGGTGGGGAGGGGAGAAGTGAGGAGTAGGGAAGGAAGTGGCTGTGACTACAAAAAGTGGCACTGAGGGATCCTTGTGATGGAATTGTTCTGTATCATGACTGTAGTCATATGAGTCTACATAGGTGATAACACTGCTTGGAACTAAACACACACACACACACGAGTGCATGTAAAACTAGTAAATCTGAATAACGTTGATGGATTAATGTTAAATTTCTGGCTGTGATATTGTTCTGAAGTTTTGAAGGTGTTATTATTTGGGGAACACTAGATGAAGGGGGTATGGGCTCCGACCGTATCGTTTCTTATGACTGCTTTTATGCCTACAATTATCTCAAAAATAACAAGTTTAAAAAAATAAAGCATGTTTAAATTATCTCAAACAAAATAAAATAACCTACATTGAGAATTGGAAAAAAGGGACAAAGGTGAAGGTCAAAGCATCTGTGGTCAAAACTATTGCTTCTGACTATATTAGTTTGAACAATATAAAGTGGCCTATATTAGATTTTAACTTACAGGAATAACAATTTCATGTGTCTTGCACTAATACAATTAGGCCTTGTTAAGAAGTTAACAGCCTTTGGAATAAGGGATGAGTTAGTGATATTTTATATAGTTTATGTGGGTAATTGTGAAGTATCACCATTCTATTTTTTTATATTAGAGGAACAGCAAGTTGGCTTTCCATATCCCTGAGAATATTTTGGAGGTTATTTTCTTTCAACAGGCATGATATCTTAAAAAACAAAGAACAAAACAAAACACTTACTGAAGATTCTACCATAGTCTTGCCTAATCATATGCTTATAGTTATGGAAGGTTGTAGAGAAGCCAGGTATATTGAATCAATTGGAATGGTACTTGATTTTTTTAACAATAAATTAAAATGGCATGTTTTGAAACTCTTAATTCAAAAATATTTCGAGTAATCTTCCTGTTGTCAGCTGCTTCTGGTGTGGTTGATAGTTGTGGGGTGAGGTTTCAAAAGGAGCAGAGAAAAATAGCCAAAGCATATTGTATGCACCTCTTGCATTATGCAGACCTGTTTGTTCAGGAATAACAATGACCTCCCTGACTCAGCCCCAGCGCTGTGAGTGATTCTGGCAAGTGTGCTGGGGCAGCCCTAGGCAGGTCACTTCGAGAGGTCGGGAAGGTTTAGTGCATCAGTGGGTTGTTGTTTGGGATACCTTCTGACTGTTATTACGTACACAAACGAGTCCACAAATGCTGTAAATTATTTTTTGAAAGAATGTAATACTGTTTACTCAGAATTTTATTTGAGTTGCTCGTGTGTAATATTTAGTTAGGTGGTTGACTAGTCAGGTATTCCAGGTTAAAATATTAACCTTAGTCCTTTGCCCCTGCCAGTTGATCCAATTTTTATCACAGGGCCCTCTGGGATCCCAGAGGGGTCCACATGTCAGTGGCTGATTTTAGAGAGATTCACTCCAGTAGCTGTTAATTCATGCTTTGAAGCCTTGAATCCTGGATATTTCACATATTAGGAAATGACTTGACCTCTTCATCCCTCCATTTCCTCATGTGTAGAGTGGGGAAAATAATACCTACTTCACTGCGCAAATGAGAAGAATCAGTGAGATCCTGTGTATGTAAAGGACCCAGTATTGTTCCTTCCACAGAACAGATGCTCAGGGACCAAAGAGAAGGATCAAAGCACATCCATAGAACAGAGACCTCCCTGGTGGCTTAATGTATTGCTCAGAAACATCAGCAAAGAGAACTCTGCTTCCCCGGCATGTGAAACCTTCTTGAAGTCCTGTCACTACTCAGTACTTGGTCCCCTGCGTTCTTCTGGCCTCCTACCTTGATATTTCTGAGCTAGAGTACAATTAGCAATTGCTGTGTTGAGTACACACCCTATTTCCTTGATGTACTGCCCCTTTTGCTATATTGGTTTATGTTAATACTATACACCTCCTTCTGAGATTTAAAGTCCCAGATTTATTTATTTATATGAGGATCCATGAGGTATAGTGAGAAAATAAAAATGTTAATTTAATTTGTTTTATACCATCTCAGTCCAAAAAGAATTTGAAGTGGCTTATAATATGTATACTAAAAAGTAGGACATGATGATCAAAGATGAGTAAAAGATTTATATACAGTAACATACAAGCAGCATTTGTGTATATATTTACTTTTTCTTTACAAAAGATACAATTAACTTGTTAAATTTTAAATTATCTGCAATTGTGTTTTTTAAACAGATACTATCTTCATTTACGGATAAAGAACTCTTGGCATATGCAAAAGCTGGAGCAGTAGCTGAAGAGGTGTTAGCAGCCATTAGAACTGTGATTGCATTTGGAGGACAAAAGAAAGAACTTGAAAGGTGTGAGTCTCTTTTTTTAAGTTGGTAGAGATGTTAAATTCTGTCATCTTATATGCCCTGCCGGTTGACGGTGATGGCTATAAGAGTACTCTCTGATATATGTGTTTCCTTAAGTAGCTTCATGGATATGTTACGGTATAGTTAATATTCTGGAAAAGTGGTAATTCTAATTGTACTCTTCTTATATCTGCTTATTCAAAGCATTTTCTAGAGTCTTCTAGGTCATTAGTGACATAAAATAATTCCTTAAGGCTAAAACATAGTAATTCTTGATTCTCTAAGAATGAATGAGTATTTTGTGTTAGATCTATGGTGTCATTAAGTCAGAATAATGGTTACCTCTGGGGGAGATGAGGAGTTGGTGATAAGATAGGAACACAGGGCTGGGGGCATCTGTGGGTCTGATGGTTTGCTCAGTTGTGCACAGTGACCTCAATTGTGCTTACGTGGGTGTTCACTGTATATCCTTTAAACCGTACATATGTGTTTGGAGTACACTTTGTTCATATGATATATTTCATACCCACAAAGATATCCTCTGAGAATAATTTGTGATGGCTATGGACCTACCATAGTTCGAAGGAAAGTGATATCTGTGCTCTATCTCAATTTTTGCTAAGGTTTTTGCTTTTGCCTTAAAATATGTCTGACTAATAAAATGTGAAGTCTTGCTTAACTACCTGGCAAACATCCAATCAAATGACGCCCCTCTTCTCTTGGTGGTGGAGGCGACAGGTACAAACAACCACAAATGAACAAAATATCTAACGTACCAGTTGGGGTAGGTAACTATTTGGGGAAATGAAATACTCTATGAGAGTCATAGGGGGGTCTTTACTATTTAGAGAGATTATTCAGCAAAGTCCTTTCTGAATAGTTAATGTTTGAATAGACAAAGAATGAAGGTTTTTTTGTTTTAATAAATTTATTTATTGATTTTTATTTAGTTTTGGCTGCTTTGGGTGTTTGTTGCTGCACGCAGGCTTTCTCTAGTTGTAGTGAGCAGGGGCTACTCTTCCTTGCAGTCTGCGGGCTTTTCATCACCGTGGCTTCTCTTGTTGCGGAGCACGGGCTCTAGGCGCACAGGCTGCAGTAGTTGTGGCTCGCTAGAGCTCTAGAGCACAGGCTCAGTAGTTGTGTCGCACGGGCTTAGTTGTTCCGCGACATGTGAGATCTTCCTGGACCAGGTCTCAAACCCGTTTGCCCTGCATTGGCAGGTGGATTCTTAACCACTGCACCACCAGGGAAGCCCCAGAATGAGGTTTTAAACTTGAGATTTGTTTCCAATTTTCCTCAGTGGAAAGGTGGACCAGAAAAAGAATGTGTCCACCAGCACAAGGAGACAAACAAAGCCTATCTGCTTCTGCCTAGTTTTTGAGCTGGGGGAAAGCATCTCTCCATAGAAATCAAAGTCTCGGGCCTCACCTTCAGGCGCTGCTAGAGTCTGAATTTATAATACTCTGTGGACTTGGGAGCTATCTCTTCCTAAAACTGAGGATTTTGCATTAAAAATGAATCCAAGTCCAGTGCTACCACTAGGGTGTTCGGTAGAAGAAATTTTTAAATTGCTGAAAATTAATGAACCAAACAGCCAAATTAAGGACTTAGAAAAAGAACAACAGAGAAAAGGAAGTACAAGAAGGAAATAATAAAGATAAGAGCATAAAAATAATTTAATAGAAAAAAAGATTAGAAAACAGAGTTGACAAAAATCCATAAACTAATTCTTTGAAAACACAGTTAAACAATGAAGTAGTATTTTGCAAGTTTTAAAAAATTAATTAAATTAATTTTATTTATTTATTTTTGGCTGTGTTGGGTCTTCGTTGCTGCGTGCAGGCTTTCTCTAGTTGCAGCGAGTGGAGACTACTCTTCATTGCGGTGCAGGGGCTTCTCATTGAGAGGGCTTCTCTTGTTGTGGAACACAGGCTCTAAGCACGCGGACTTCAGTAGTTGTGGCACACAGGCTCAGTAGTTGTGGCTCGTGGGCTTTAGAATGCATGCTCAGTAGTTGTGGCACACGGGCTTAGTTGCTCTGCAGCATGTGGGATCTTCCCGGACCAGGGCTTGAACCCGTGTCCCCTGCATTGGCAGGTGGATTCTTTTTTTTTTTTTTTTTTTTGTGGTACACGGGCCTCTCACTGTTGTGGCCTCTCCCATTGCCGAGCACAGGCTCCGGATGCGCAGGCTCAGTGGCCATGGCTCACGGGCCCAGCCGCTCCGCGGCATGTGAGATCTTCCCAGACCGGTGCACGAACCCATGTCCCCTGCATCGGCAGGCAGATTCTCAACCACTGCGCCACCAGGGAAGCCCTGGCAGGTGGATTCTTAACCACTGTGCCATCAGGGAAGCCCTTTGCAAGTTTAATGAGGAACAAAATAAGAATGAATAAGGAAAAAATTGCTACAGATTTTTAAAAATCTATTTTAAAAATTAGTCTTATACCAATAAATTGTAAAATCCTGATGAAATAGACAATATCCCAGAAAAATATAGGTTAAAATTCTCTTAAGAAGAAAACTTGAGTAGAACTATAATCATTAAAGGAATTGAATCCAGTTTAAAATCTCCATCCCTTGCCTTTATATATACATACACACCAAGTAGAAACCATCAGGTCCAGATAATTTTACAGATAAGATTTTAACAAAACTTCAAGCAAGAGATAACCCCATCTTACACAGATTGTTTGTGAGAATGTAAAATATATATAGAAAGTTGTGAGTTCATTTTAGGAGGCTAGTATAACTTTGACACCATACCAGACAGCAGGTATATGAGAAAGGAAAATTGTAAGATAGTTTCACCTAAAACATAGATGCAGAAAATCTAGGTAAATTATTAGTTAAATGAATCAATGTGAAAAATATCATCAGATTAAAAAAAAAATCCTGAACCTGGTGGCTTGATCCCATAGATGCAAAGATGATTTAACTTTAGGAAACCTATTAATATAATTAACCACAGTAGCAGATTGAAAGAAATAAACATTTTGTTTTGATGGATGAGGAAAAAGCATTAATTGCATATGATTCTTGACAAAAATTTTCTTAATCGGATAAACCAGATACCTACAGGAAACTTTGTATTAAATGGTAAAATGTTAAAAGCATTCCTTTAAAATAATGAATGAAACAAGTATGTCCGCTAGCATCATTTCTATTCAGGGTTGTACTGGTATTACATAATAAAATGAAAGAAAAAATAAGAGTAAGAATAATAAATAAAAATAAAATGAAAAGCTCTAAGGGTTGGAAAACAAAAAGCAAAACTGTCATTATGTACAGATGGTATGATTGTCTACATAGGAATTCCAGTAACAGTATAGTAAGGTCTGCAGACCAACAATGTATGGTAAAGTCTCTGGGTACTTGATGACAATTCAGAAAAAAAAATGGCATTCCTGTGAACAATTAGAGAATATGTAGTATTTCATCAATTCTAAGATGCACATTTTTCTCTCATCTCTGAAATTCAGATAAATCCTACAGTCAGAGCCATCTTACAGCTGCTATGGGACTGAATTGAGAACTCAAGTACTGAGGGAAGGATTTGTGTTTGCTTCTGCCATTGACTGGGGGCACTATTAACCTGAAACCGATTTTGGGTCCCAGCTGTATATGGAGTACCCTATTAAACTCTTTTTTTTTTTTTTTTTTTTCATTTACTTCTCAGTGTGTGAGATTTCTTTTTTTTTTTTAAACATCTTTATGGGAGTATAATTGCTTTACAATGTTGTGTTAGTTTCTGCTGTATAACAAAGTGAATCAACTATATGCATATGTATATCCCCATATCACCTCCCTCTTGCATCTCCCTCCCACCCTCCTTATCCCACCCCTCCAGGTGGTCACAAAGCACTGAGCTGATCTCCCTGTGTCCTGTAACTGCTTCCCACTAGCTATCTATTTTACACTCGGTAGTGTATATCTGTCAGTGCTATTCTCTCACATCGTCCCAGCTTACCCTTTCCCCTCCCTGTGTCCTTAAGTCCATTCTCTACGTCTGCGTCTTTATTCCTGTCCTGCCCCTAGGTTCATCAGAACCATTTTTTTTTCTTTAGATTCCATATATATATGTTAGCCTACAGTATTTGTTTTTCTCTTTCTGACTTACTTCACTGTGTATGACAGACTCTAGGTCCATCCACCTCACTACAAATAACTCAATTTCAATTCTTTTTATGGCTAATATTCCATCGTATATATTTGCCACATCTTCTTTATCCATTCATCTGTCGATAGACACTTAGGCTGCTTCCATGTCCCGGCTATTGTAAATAATGCTGCAAAGAACATTGTGGTGCATGACTCTTTTTGAATTATGGTTTTCTCAGGGTATATGCCCAGTGGTGGGATTGCTGGGTCCTATGGTAGTTCTATTTTTAGTTTTTTAAGGAACCTCCATACTGTTCTCCATAGTGGCTGTATCAATTTACATGCCCACCAACAGTGCAAGAGGGTTCCCTTTTCTCCACACCCTCTCCAGCATTTATTGTTTGTAGATTTTTTTGACGATGGCCATTCTGACCAGTGTGAGGTGCTACCTCGTTGTAGTTTTGATTTGCATTTCTCTAATGATTAGTGATGTTGAGCATCCTTTCACGTGTTTGTTGGCAATCTGTATATCTTCTTTGGAGAAATGTCTATTTAGGTCTTCTGCCCATTTTTTGATTGGGTTTGTTTTTTTGATATTGAGCTGCATGAGCTGCTTGTATATTTTGGAGATTAATCCTTTGTCCGTTGCTTCGTTTGCAAATATTTTTCCCATTCTGAGGGTTGTCTTTTCATCTTGTTTATAGTTTCCTTTGCTGTACAACAGCTTTTAAGTTTCATTAGGTCCCATTTGTTTATTTTTGTTTTTTTTTCCATTTCTCTAGGAGGTGGGTCAAAAAGGATCTTGCTGTGATTTATGTCATGGAGGGTTCTGCCTATGTTTTCCTCTAAGAATTTTATGGTGTCTAGCCTTACATTTAGGTCTTTAATCCATTTTGAGTTTGTTCTTGTGTATGGTGTTAGGGAGTGTTCTAATTTCATTCTTGTACATGTAGCTGTCCAGTTTTCCCAGCACCACTTATTGAAGAAGCTGTCTTTTCTCCATTGTATATTCTTGCCTCCTTAATCAAAGATAAGGTGACCGTATGTGCATGGGTTTATGTCTGGGCTTTCTATCCTGTTCCATTGATCTGTATTTCTGTTTTTGTTCCAGTACCAGACTGTCGTGATTACTGTAGCATTGTAGTATAGTCTGAAATCAGGGAGCCTGATTCCTCCAGCCCCGTTTTTCTTTCTCAAATTGTTTTGGCTATTCGGTCTTCTGTGTTTCCATACAAGTTGTGCAATTTTTTGTTCTAGCTCTGTGAAAAATGCCATTGGTAGTTTGATAGGGATTGCATTGAATCTGTAGATTGCTCTGGGGAGTAGAGTCATTTTCACAATGTTGATTCTTCCAATCCAGGAACATAGTATATCTCTCCATCTATTTGTATCATCTTTAATTTCTTTCGTCAGTGTCTTACAGTTTTCTGCATATAGGTGTTTTGTCTCCATAGGTCGGTTTATTCCTAGATTTTTTTTTCCTTTTGTTGCAGTGGTAAATGGGATTGTTTCCTTAATTTCTCTTTCAGATTTTTCATCATTAGTGTATAGGAATGCAAGACGTTTCTGTGCATTAATTTTGTATCTTGCTACTCTACCAAATTCATTGATTAGCTCTAGTAATTTTCAGGTAACATCTTTAGGATTCTCTATGTATAGTATCGTGTCATCTGCAAAAAGTGACAGTTTTACTTCTTTTCCAATTTGTATTCCTTTTATTTCTTTTTCTTCTCTGATTGCCGTGGCTAGGACTTCCAAAACAGTGTTGAGTAGTAGTGGTGGGAGTGAGCAACCTTGCCTTGTTCCTGATCTTAGAGGAAATGCTTTCAGTTTTTCACCATTGAGAATGACGTTGGTTGTGCATTTTTCATATGTGGCCTTTATTATGTTGATGTAAGTTCCCTCTATGCCTACCTTCTGGAGGGTTTTTATCATAAATGGGTGTTGAATTTTGTCAAAAGCTTTTTCTGCATCTACTGAGATGATCATATGGCTTTTATCCTTCAGTTTGTTAATATGGTGTATCACATTGGTTGTTTTGCATATATTGAAGAATCCTTGCATTCCTGAGATAAACCCCGCTTCATCATGGTGTATGATCCTTTTAATGTGCTGTTGGATTCTGTTTGCTAGTATTTTGTTGAGGATTTTTGCATCTGTGTTCAGCAATGATATTGGCCTGTAGTTTTCTTTTTTTGTGACATCTTTGTCTGGTTTTGGTATCAGGGTGATGGTGGTCTCTTAGAATGAGTTTGGGAGTGTTTCTCCATCTGCTATATTTTGGAAGAGTTTGAGAAAGATAGGTGTTAGCTCTTCTCTAATTGTTTCTTGTGAAGCCATTTGGTCTTGGGCTTTTGTTGGAAGATTTTTTATTTTGCAGTACGCAGGCCTCTCACTGTTGTGGCCTCTCCCATTGCGGAGCACAGGCTCCGGACGTGCAGGCTCAGCGGCCATGGCTCACAGGCCCAGCCACTCCGCGACATGTGGGATTTTCCCAGACCGGGGCACGAACCCGTGTCCCCTGCATGGGAAGGTGGACTCCCAACCACTGCGCCACCAGGGAAGCCCCTGTTGGAAGTTTTTAAATCACTGTTTCAATTTCAGTGCTTGTGACTGGTCTGTTTATATTTCCTATTTCTTCCTGGTTCAGTCTTGGAAGGTTGTGCTTTGCTAAGAATTTGTCCATTTCTTCCAGGTTGTTCATTTTATTGGCATATAATTGCTTGTAGTAGTCTCTTAGGATCCTTTGATTTCTGCAGTGTCAGTTGTTACTTCTCCTTTTTCATTTCTAATTCTATAGACTTGAGTCTTCTCCCTTGTTTCTTGATGAGTCTGGCTGATGGTTTATCAATTTTGTTTATCTTCTCAAAGAACCAGTTTTTTGTTTTGTTTTGTTTTTGTTTTTTTTTGTTTTTTTTTTTTTAAGGTACGCGGGCCTCTCACTGCTGTGACCTCTCCCATCTGGGGCACAGGCTCCGGACGCGCAGGCTCAGCAGCCACGGCTCACAGGCCCAGCTGTTCTGCGGCATGTGGGATCTTCCCGGACCAGGGCACGAACCCGTGTCCCTTGCATCGGCAGGCGGACTCTCAACCACTGTGCCACCAGGGAAGCCCCAAAGAACCAGTTTTTAGTTTTATTGATCTTTGCTATTTTTTCATTCGTTTCTATTACATTTATTTCTGCTCTGATCTTTATGATTTCTTTGCTTCTGCTAACTTTGGGGTTTTTTTTCTTCTTTCTCTAATTTATTTAGTGTAAGGTTAGGTTGTTTATTTGAGATTTTTCTTGTTTCTTGAGGTAGGATTGTACTGCTATAAACTTCCCTCTTAGAACTGCTTTTGCTGCATCTCATAGATTTTGGGTCATCGTGTTTTCATTGTCATTTGTTTCTAGGTATCTTTTTAATTTCCTCTTTCATTTCTTCAGTGATCTCTTGGTTATTTAGTAACGTATTGTTTAGCCTCACGTGTTTGTATTTTTTACGGTTTTTTTTTCCTGTAATTGATATCTAGTCTCATAGCGTTGTGGTCGGAAAATATACTTGTTATGATTTCAATTTTCTTAATTTACCAAGGCTTGATTTGTGACCCAAGATATGGTCTATCCAGGAGAATGTTCCATGAGCACTGGAAGAAAGTGTATTCTGTTGTTTTTGGATGGAATGTCCTGTAAATAGCAATTAAGTCCATCTTGTTTAATGTATCAGTTAAAGTTTGTGTTTCCTTATATGTTTTCATTTTGGTTGATCTGTCCATTGGTGAAAGTGGGGTGTTAAAGTCCCCTACTATGATTGTGTTACTGTCGATTTCCCCTTTTATGGCTGTTAATATTTGCCTGTGTATTGAGGTGCTCCTATGTTGGGTGCATAAATATTTACAATTGTTATATCTTCTTCTTGGATTGATCCCTTGATCATTAGGTAGTGTCCTTCTTTGTCTCTTGTGGTAGTCTTTATTTTAAAGTCTATTTTGTCTGATATGAGAATTGCTACTCCAGCTTTCTTTTGATTTCCATTCGCATGGAATATCTTTTTCCATCCCCTCACTTTCAGTCTGTATGTGTCCCTAGGTCTGAAGTGGGTCTCTTGTAGACAGCTTATATATGGGTCTTATTTTTGTATCCATTCAACCAGTCTATGTGTTTTTTGGTTGGAGCATTAATCCATTTACATTTAAGGTAGTTATTGATATGTATGTTTCTATTACCATTTTCTTAATTGTTTTGGATGTGTTATTATAGGTCTTTTCCTTCTCTTGTGTTTCCTGCCTAGAGAAGTTCCTTTAGCATTTGTTGTAAAGCTGTCTTGGTGGTGCTGAATTCTCTTAGCTTTTGCTTGTCTGTAAAGCTTTTGATTTCTCTGTCAATCTGAATGATATCCTTGCCGGTATAGTAATCTTGGTTGTAGGTTTTTCCCTTTCATCACTTTAAATATGTCCTGCCACTCCCTTCTGGCTTGCAGAGTTTCTGCTGAAAGATCAGCTGTTAACCTTATGGGGATTCCCTTGTATGTTATTTGTTGCTTTTCTCTTGCTGCTTTTAATATTTTTTCTTTGTAGTTAATTTTCGATAGTTTGATTAATATGGTTCTCGGCATGTTTCGATTTGGGTTATCCTGTATGGGACTCTGCACTTCCTGGACTTGATTGACTATTTCCTTTCCCATGTTAGGGAAGTTTTTGACTATAATTTCTTCAAATAGTTTCTCAGACCCTTTCTTTTTCTCTTATTCTTCTGGGACCCCGATAACTCTAATGTTGGTACGTTTAATGTTGTCCCAGAGGTCTCTGTAACTGTCCTCAATTCTTTTCATTCTTTTTTCCTTTATTCTGCTCCCTGGCAGTTATTTCCACCATTTTATCTTCCAGCTCACTTATCCATTCTTCTGCCTCAGTTATTCTGTTATTGATTACTTGAAGAGTATTTTTAATTTCAGTAATTTGTGTTGTTCATCACTGTTTGTTTGCTCTTTAGTTCTTCTCGATCCTTGTTAAATGTTTCTTGTATTTTCTCCATTCTGTTTTCAAGATTTTGGATCATCTTTACTATCATAACTCTGAATTCTTTTTCAAGTAGGTTGCCTATTTTGTCTTCATTTATTTGGTCTTGTAGGTTTTTACCTTGCTCCTTCGTCTGTAACATTTTTGTCATTTAATTTTTTTTTTTTTTTGATGGGTAGTGCTGTACTCCTGTCTTACTGGGTGTTTATCCTGCATCATCCAGCACTGGAGTTTGCAGGCAGTTGGATAGAGCTGGGTCTTGGTGCTGAGATGAGGACCTCTGGAGGCCTCTGATTGATATTTCCTGGGTTCTGAGGTTCTCTGTTAGTCCAGCGCTTTGGAGTCGGAGCTCCCATCGCAGGAGCTCGGGCCCAATCTCCTGCACGGGAACCAAGATTCTGCCAGTTCATGGCACAGTAAGAAAACAAACAAACAAACAAAAAACCTTGGCTATTGGGTGTGGAGTTTAGGCGGGGTAGAACTTAGGCAGGGGTGGGGTTTAGGGTGGGGTCGGACCTAGGCGGGTTGGGGGGTGACGTTTGAGCATTTGATAGGGCCTAGGTCAGGCTGTGTTCAAGCTTAGGGCGGGGCCTCTGCTTAGGACCTGGTGGAATGGGAGAGGCATCACCCAAGGAGGGCTTCTGGACTGTGGAGTTCCGGAGTTTGGAGGTAAGGCCCTGGTGAGGGTGTGTGGGTGGGGTTTAGGCCAAGCTCCGTTGGAGGGCGTCTCTGAGTGTAGAGGTAGGGCTCTGCGTGGGGGTGTAGGGGCGGGGCTTGGGCTCTTCGTGGCAGGAGGGAGGCTCCGAGGGCAGAGTATTAGGCCCAGGAGCTCAACAGGCTTCCCGGTGCTTAAGTGGACAGGGAAAACGCTGGCCCTGTTACCTTATGTTACTTCACGGCCCTCCCCCACTGTCTCCCCCCGGATCTCCCCCATCACTGCTGGACCCCTAATGGTGGGTGGGTCCCACTGGGTGTAAGGAACTCCTCCCTTCCCCAGCCGCCCCTCAGGGGTGCTGGTCCCAGAGTTCCGGCCTTTATTTTTGCTCTTCCTTCCCACTCCCTCAGGACCTGCACAGCTGGAGGGGGCCTAGGTGTGCAGAGGATCAGGCTCGTGACCTCAACAGGTTCCTGGGGGTCCAAGTGGCAGGGGAAACCTGGCCACACTCCCTTTTGATCCTCTGCCCTCCCAGTGGTCCCCCATTTTCCCCTTTCGGGCGTTGGATCCCTTCCCCTCCCCCAGCTGCCCCTCAGGGGTGCTGGTCCTGTCCTGCCTCCACTTCTCCTCCCCCCTCACTCCTCTCATGCCCCACATCCTACCCAGTCGCAGGGGGTTCCTCCCATCCCCTTAGGTGTCCATGGTCCCCCAGGGGTGCCTGGTAGGTACCCTTTTTGTAAGGAGATGCGAATTCTGCGTCCTTTTAGTATGCTGTCTTGACTCCACCTCCTATACTCCTTTCTTAAAGCTATATAAAATAACAAAATTATAATACTTTTTATTTTTTATTTTTATTTTTTTGGCTGCATTGGGTCTTCATTGCTTTGAACCGGCTTTCTCTAATTGTGGTGAGCGCAGGTTACTCTTTGTTGCAGTGTGCCGGCTTTTCATTATGATAACTTCTCATTGTGGAGCACGGGCTCTAGGCACACAGGCTTCAGTAGTTGCAGAACGTGGACTCAATATTTGTAGCATGTGGGCTCTAGGTTGCGCAGGCTTCAGTAGTTGTGGCTCTCAGGATTCAGTAATTGTGGCTCTTTGGCCTAGTTGCTCCACAGCATGTGGGATCCTCCCGGACCAGGGATCGAACCCACGTCCCCTGCATTGACAGGTGGATTCTTAACTACTGCGCCACCAGGGAAGTCCCTATAATACTTTTTAAATTAATGGCATCCAAAATTTGAAGAACATAAGTTGAGAAGATATTATTATTAACGATGAAAAACGATAATGTATGTGATGTAACCTGGGTAAGGATGGAAAGGGCATAATAGGAGTCAAGTTGAAAATTCAGAACTTAGATAAATCTGATCATTTTAGTTCACTGAAATTTTTTTTCTTTTTTTTTTTTTTTTTTTTGGGGGTACGCGGGCCTCTCACTGTTGTGGCCTCTCCCGTCGTGAAGCACAGGCTCCGGACGCGCAGGCTCAGCGGCCATGGCTCATGGGCCCAGCCGCTCCGCGGCATGTGGGATCTTCCCGGACCGGGGCACGAACCCGTGTCCCCTGCATCGGCAGGCGGACTCTCAACCACTGCGCCACCAGGGAAGCCCTAGTTCACTCAAATTTTAAAGGAATTGAGGTTTTTTTAAATGGAGTGCTTTAAGTAATTAGGTAGAAATTTTTTTGTTGTTTCAGAGAAGATTTTGATCAACTTTTTATTATAAGAATAAGCAAATGGGCTTACACAGGTATATTCAGATTCATTTTAGGTGTAGAATCATTTCTTCAGAAGATATTAGTTATTGGAATGTATCTTTGAAAGGTCATTCTCCTCTAGAGACCTGGAAGTTAGTTTTGCCTGAAGATCAAGAGTAGACTGAATACTACAACCTGATGGCCTAAGGTTCTTTCCAGCTTGGACATTTCTTGAAAGTTCAATTCATTCAGCAAATTTATCCAGCATCTAACACACCCCATGCACTGTGCTAGGCTCTGGGGATATTTGCCTTCGTGTGATCCCCAGTCAGAACAGTAAGGTGAAGAAAAGGGAAGGAAGGGAGGCAGGAAAGTAGTAAGAAGATAAGAAAGAAATCATCAAAAGACATGAATTAAATCATGAATCTTTTAAATGTGCTATGAAACAATCAAAGAGTGTGCCCATGAGGGTAAGGAGGGCAAATTTACTTGAACAATGGTGGTCAAGGAAGGCATGGTGGATGTTTGAGGTGGTTTCATGGAGGCTGGGACTTGAGGGATGAGGAAAATCCTGCTTTAGTAGGGGTAGGGATGGTGGAGTCTTCCAGATTTCCTGAGGTGGCAAAGACTTTGGTATATTCTAGAAAATATCCTAAGGCTTGTGTGACTGGAGTTCAGTTGAGTGAGAGGAGATTGAGATGAAGAAAGGCTGTTGAGGGTGGGTGGGGGCCGGAACAAGGGGACTTGCAGACCCTGGTGAGGAGTTAGGATCTAACTCTAAGGGCGCAGGGAAGCGGTTGAGGGTTTTAAACAGGGAGTGACCATCTACATTACATTTTAAAACCATTTCTCTGCCTGTAATTGGTCTGGTGAATGTATGCGAGCCGTCAGAGATTTGCTCGGAAGACTGTGGAAGTAGTCCAGGAGAAGGGTGATAAGCACCTAGATTGAGGATTTAATTTGAAAGTAGAATTGTTAAAATTATCCTTAGACCAAGTATAATTCTTCAGTTTTCTTTCCTAGTTCTTGCTCTTCCCTTCTCTGCTTCCACATAGACAAGTAATTAAGGTCTTAGTCTGATTTTCTCTTGAAATTAGCAGGTATAGTAGGATCTCTCAAAGTCTCTCAGAATTTAGAGTGCATTTAATTCAGTAGTATATAATAGTTTTATTCTCCTTCATTTAAATATATTTTTCTCTCTTGTGTATCTTGCATATGTTGACCTGTTAGTATTGATTTCTCTTTGCTTAGCAAAAATTGTTCCTTGCTCTCGTAAGGGGCTATTTGCATCACTGATATATATTTTCATATTATTTAAGAATATTTTTTAATGTCATTGTTTTATTATGTAACTTTGTCCCTTTTAGGAAATCCTACATTATCATTTTCATACTAAAGCTTATAATGAATTAATGATTTTAATATCTGGTGTTATATGTGTATCAAAGCCTATGTGAAAGTAGTATTGTTTGTTTTTCCTTCTTCCTTACCCTCTTCTTTTCTTCCTTTATCTTTTCTGGCATCTAAATGATCTTCTTCCTTCTTTCTTCTGCCTGTGCAAAAGTTTCCTCTGGCTGCTTGGGACACAACATATCAGTGAAATGATTTCTACGTTAGTCTTGGTAAGCAAGAACTGAAATAAAGGAACTAACAGGGGTGACTCATAGCATTAAAGTTACTTAAATGTCATCATGTATAATTTATGCCTAGTAATACTTTCACATCGAATCACCTCGTAGAGTGGGAGGGATATGTATCAACCATTGAAATACATTTCTCAAAAATAATTTTTTGGTCAAAGATTATGACTGGCAAGTTTGGGATTTACATTTTTGAAGGGAGAAACTCTAATAATATATTACCATTTTATCACTATGAAGTTCTGTTTAAATTTGATCTTTAGGCAGTAGTCATGTAAATTTCATTTAGCCATGCTTTGGTAACTGGTTATTGGTGAAGTAGTTTTGTTTTTCTTTTTTTGTTTTGTTTTCTTTGCGGTACGCGGCCCTTTCACTGCTGTGGCCTCTCCCGTTGCGGAGCACAGGCTCCGGACGCGCAGGCTCAGCGGCCATGGCTCACGGGCCCAGCCGTTCCGCGGCATGTGGGATCTTCCCGGACCGGGGCACGAACCCGTGTCCCCTGCATCGGCAGACGGACTCTCAACCACTGCGCCACCAGGGAAGCCCGTGAAGTAGTTTTTAAAAGTCCTGCAGGCAAGAAAGAATGCATGCTCATATCTGAGTAAGGCTTGACCTCTGCTTCTACATTCTAACGAATGGGACAAATGCTCCAAAAAATAAATATAATACTGCATAATATTTACATAGTCAAGTGTTTATGGATCAAAGACCTCAAAATATACATTCTGTATGGAAATAAATTCTTTCATTTCAACAATTGCGAGCGCCTGTTCCTGCAAGGAGTTGTGATTAAGAGGATAAGGACAGATTTAAGGCTCAATTGTAATCTGTCCTATTTCTCTAATAATTTTACCATGATTCTATATTTGCAAAGATCCTTCTTTTTCTTTAAATTAGGGCCCCATTTACTTATCTCCACATCTCTCTTCTTAAGGAAAACCATCTGCCATGTTCCTTTCAAATAAAGGTAAAGTTACAGAGGCTATCTCCTTTACTTACCTTGAATATCAGAAATTAGCCAGTTTCCCAGAGTGTAAAAAGTACTTGAATTGCCCTTTGGGAGTAAGTGTTAAGTGATTAGAAAGAGAGAGAAATATCTGTCAATGGTCTCTAACATTGCTTTGGTTTTTGTTTGCTTCCTTGCTTTTGCCCTCTTTTGTGTAATTCCCTGTATTTGCTGGAAGAATTATTAACAGGTGTTCTCCAAGTTTGGCTAATGTAGTCCAGATTTTTGTGCTATGAACAGATTACAGGGTTATAGTACTGAGATCTTGATTTTCTCCGTTCTTGAGGCAGCCAGAAGGCCTTGAGTGGCCCAAGCCACCAGGGAGAGAGAGCCCCTCCCTCCAGCAGTGAGTAGCCATGCATGACAGGACCAATGTTGGAAGCATTGACAGAGGGGATGGGTAGTAGGCAATGTATAGAAAGGCTGAGGAGGGGGACACTGATATATAGTGATGGATTATTATATACTTTTAAGCAAATAATTTTTTCAGGTCAGTGATTTTTAAAATAAACATCTGTGGAAGTGAGATAAACTAGACAGTTTATTTACATCTAAAAAGTCTTAGATGGCAATTCAGAGCTCTTAAAATGCTCTCACACATGTATTTTCTCATTTGGTTCTTCCAGCAGGCTCAGGGGGAAGCAGGGCGGGGAGCAGACTTGATGTTCAGAGGTTTAAAGGACTCACCTATATTGAGCACTTTCTAGCATTATATCTTCATTTTATTAGTACATTTAAAACACATGCAGGGCTTCCCTGGTGGCGCAGTGGTTGAGAATCCGCCTGCCGATGCAGGAGACACGGGTTCGTGCCCTGGTCCGGGAAGATCCCACATGCCGCGGAGCAACTAAGCCCGTGAGCCATGGCCGCTAGGCCTGTGCGTCCAGAGCCTGTGCCCCGCAACGGGAGAGGCCACAACAGTGAGAGGCCCGCATACCGCAAAAAAAAAACAAACAAACAAACAAACAAACAAAAAAAAACACATGCAGATTTTAAAGGGAAAACACAAGTGTTTTCATAGCTTCTGTTTTGTCTTATGTATGAAATGATGCAAGTTCTGGAAGTTCGTTAAGTATTACTTCATTTATTTCACTATTGCTAAAGTCAGAGAAGGTGCTTTTTAGAACATTCCTCGACAAATTACTTAATTTCCCTAAGGCCTCAGTTTCGTCTTCTACAAGAAGGGATTAACATAATACTAACATCACAGGATCAGTGTGTGGACAAAAGGAGAAAATACATGTGAAACACCTCCCCCAGGCCGTGGCACATCCTGTGTACGTAATAACCATCATGCTGTATTGACCTGTTTCATAAGATTTATAGGTATGTGTGCTAATTTTTGTTACTTCTTCCAGGTACAACAAAAATTTGGAAGAAGCTAAAAGAATTGGAATAAAGAAAGCTGTTACAGCCAGCATTTCTATGGGTGTTGCTTTCCTGTTGATCTATGCATCATATGCTCTGGCATTCTGGTATGGGACATCCTTAGTCCTCTCAGAAGAATATTCTATTGGACAAGTACTCACTGTAAGTGATGTTATATTAAGAGATGACTCACTATTAAAATGGCAATGAAATTTAGTAGTGTTGGTTTGACTGTTGGAGAATATATTTTCGAAGAATTATTAAATAATGCAAAGAATAGCAAGCAAGAGCCTGGGATTTAACATCAGGCCATCTTGGTTCAAATTCCGGCTGTGCCACTTAGTAGCTGTATGATTTGGTTCAGCCACCTAGACTTTTCAAGACTCTATTACCTCTTCTGCAAAATGGAAGTGATAGGAATAAGGTGCCATGATTTTTAGTGTTGTTGTAAAGGACTAACCGAGAACATGAGTATAGAATCACTTAGCAAAATTCCTTCTATGTAAGTTGTTGGGTAATATAACTACTGTGTGATTTAGAAAGAAATGAATAGTGACATTAGTTCCCTTTAACCCCTGAAGAAAAACAGTATCAAGTCTACCAATAAGAAACTGATTGGGGCTTCCCTGGTGGCGCAGTGGTTGAGAATCCGCCTGCCGATGCAGGGGACACGGGTTCGTGCCCCGGTCCGGGAAGATCCCACATGCCGCGGAGCGGCTGGGCCTGTGAGCCATGGCCGCTGAGCCTGCGCGTCCGGAGCCTGTGCTTCGCAACGGGAGAGGCCACAACAGTGAGAGGCCCGCATATCACAAAAAAAAAAAAAAAAAAAAAAAAAAAAAACTGATTGGGCAAAATGAAAAAAAACAAACAAAAATAAACGGTTCATCAGACCTCAAAGAGAATACAATCTGCTGGAGGGCAGAAAGACTCCATCTGATACAGAATGTGTGCTTTATACTTCACAAAATGTTTTCATATATACCGTTTCACTTGATACAAGAACACTAAGGTTGCCCGGTAGGGGAAATAGATAGAATCTTGCCTGTTTTTGAAAATAAAGAAATTGAAGCCCAGAGATCTAGGAGAATCACCTGAAGACATAAAGCCAGTCAGTGCTCAATCCAGGATTCAGACTTTGGGCTTCTGACTCTCATAATAGGGTTTGTTTCCACTGTAGCCTACTGATGACCTAAACCAAAATTCTTGGCCATTGAAGACATATAAAAATATTCTAGTCATATAGAATTTATTGTTTCACTGAGCCAGTAAGACTAATTCAGCATTCTAAACTGAAAAGTACTTGAACCCGGGAATAAAACACAGACCTACTAGAGCATGGACTTGAGGATATGGGGAGGGGGAAGGGAAAGCTGTGACGGAAGTGAGAGAATGGCATGGACATATATACACTACCAAATGTAAATTAGATAGCTAGTGGGAAGCAGCTGCATAGCACAGGGGGATCAGCTCGGTGCTTTGTGACCACCTAGAGGGGTGGGATAGGGAGGGTGGGTGACGCTAGAGGGAAGAGATATGGGAACATATGTATATGTATAACTGATTCACTTTGTTGTAAAGCAGAAACTAACACACCATTGTAAAACAGTTATACTCCAATAAAGATGTTAAAAAAAAAAGTACTTGAACTTTAAAAATATTTTTAACAGCCAGTATTCATATGTTGCCTTTGCCATTTAAAAATTTAATTAGCGATGTTAGAAGAATTATGAAAAAATGCACTAAACACTAAGTAACTTGATGTTTTTCTTTCACATTCCTCAGGTCTTCTTTTCTGTATTAATTGGGGCTTTTAGTGTTGGACAGGCATCTCCAAGCATTGAGGCATTTGCAAATGCAAGAGGAGCAGCTTATGAAATCTTTAAGATCATTGATAATGTAAGTCTGGGCTGGCCATTTATCTATCTGTCTAAAAATTCAATTTTCTTTATCACTTTATTCAGCTCTCCACAGATGTCACTAAAAGTAGTTATTGTAACCTAGTCATCTTCTGAAATTTTATTCTGTTTAGAAACCAAGCATCGACAGCTATTCGAAGAACGGGCACAAACCCAATAATATTAAGGGAAATCTGGAATTCAGAAATGTTCACTTCAATTACCCATCTCGAAGCGAAGTTAAGGTACAGTGATAAACGGTTAATCAGTGATTCAACAATGTATTGGATGAAGAGTTTCTGATACTTCCCTTTAGAGATTGTTTAAAAAAAATGTGTATTTAAACCTAGTTTTGAATTGAACTGTCAGTTCATAGTCTCAAAATCTGTGTATTGCCTTTAAGTTTATTCCTCATTCATCATGATAGATCTTGAAGGGCCTCAACTTGAAGGTAGAGAGCGGGCAGACGGTGGCACTGGTTGGAAACAGCGGCTGTGGGAAAAGCACGATGGTCCAGCTGATACAGAGGCTCTATGACCCTGCGGAGGGTGTGGTGAGATGACTCTTGCTGAACTAGATGCTGCGGCACTGAGTTACCTTTGCAGATTATACGTCACACGGTGTGTGAATATCACACCTACTTTTTATTTCAGATCAGTATTGACGGACAGGACATCAGGACCATCAACGTAAGGTATCTGCGGGAAATTATCGGTGTGGTGAGTCAGGAACCTGTGTTGTTTGCTACCACAATAGCTGAGAACATTCGCTACGGCCGTGAAAACGTAACCATGGATGAGATTGAGAAAGCTGTGAAGGAAGCCAACGCCTATGACTTCATCATGAAACTGCCTGATGTAAGTCCTTCTCGATCTTTGTCATGCTAGAGGGTTATAAAATGCTGGCCTGCTGCATAGGAAGTTAGGAAATGACTATAAATTGCAGGAGCCTCCTAAGAAGGGAAATCAAGATGACTTCAGATTTTAAAGCTCTAGCAGCATCAACTAGTAGTAGACATACATATTTTTTAAAATTAGGGTTGGTTATTACTAAGTTTAAGGAACTGGACCATACTGCCTGTGAGGCTTGGGTTGTTTATGGGATTGCTTGCCATCCTTTTATTGATTGATTGATTGATGATTGATTGATTGGCTGTGTCGGGTCTTTGTTGCTGTGCACGGGCTTTCTCTAGTTGTGGCGAGCGGGGGTGTGCAGTCTTCTCATTGTGGTGGTTTCTCTTTGTTGTGAAGCACGGGCTCTTGGCACGTGGGCTGCGGTAGTTGTGGCTCGCGGGCTCAGTAGTTGTGGCTCACAGGCTCTAGAGTGCAGGCTCAGTAGTTGTGGCGCACAGGCTTAGTTGCTCCACGGCATGTGGGATCTTCCCGGACCAGGGCTCGACCCTAGGTCTCCTGCATTGGCAGGTGGATTCTTAACCATTGCGCCACCAGGGAAGTCCCTGCTTGCCATTTTATAATCTGAGCTGAGATAGCTTATTCTGTTGCTTAATCCTCCTGTGGTTTCTGTGTTGTAGAAATTTGACACCCTGGTTGGAGAGAGAGGGGCCCAGCTGAGTGGTGGACAGAAGCAGAGAATTGCCATCGCTCGGGCTCTGGTTCGCAACCCCAAGATCCTGCTGCTGGATGAGGCCACCTCAGCGCTGGACACTGAGAGTGAAGCGGTGGTTCAGGTGGCCCTGGATAAGGTGGGCGAACCTCATTTCAAACCTAGCTGATTTGTAAGCACAAGAACATTCCATTGTTAATTCTTCTTAATATTAAAAAAAAATCTCTTCTAAAGTGATTCTTTAAGCTATTAAAACCATCAGACCTCTTTGGGTCTGTTTGTTTAATTTCTCTTTATTTCTCTGGTATTTTTTAGGTAGAGATGAATAAGCTCTCATTGAAAGATACTTGCAATTTGTTTTTTTCTTTATTTTTGGCTGCATTGGGTCTTCATTGCTGTGCATGGGCTTTCTCTAGTTGCAGCGAGCGGGTGCTACTCTTTGTTGTGGTGCGTGGGCTTCTCATTGCAGTGGCTTCTCCTGATGCGGAGCACGGACGGGCTCTAGGCGCTTGGGTTTCAGTAGTTGTGGCATGCGGGCTCAGTAGTTGTGGCACACAGGCTTAGTTACTCTGCGGCATGTGGGATCTTCCCGGACCAGGGCTCGAACCCGTGTCCCCTGTGTTGGCAGGTAGATCCTTAACCACTGCGCCATCAGGGAAGTGCCTACTTGGAAATTTAAAAAATTGAACAGTGAGAAATAAAGACTCAGATGAGAATTGGTCTTCGTTGTGATGTTGAAAACTTATTAGCCTTAGCGATGACCCTGTTATTTAGGTTTTGTGAGTTTTTGCTGTTGTCAACGAGAGGAAGGTTTACCGTTTCCAAGATGTTAGATGCCTATTGAGACTCTGTGGGAAATGAGAAACCTATTATCTTCAGGAAAGTGCCGGAAAGCTGCCGATGTTGGAAACTTACCTGAGCCGTGAAATGTCCTTGACCATCAACAGTTTGACCTTCCAGCAGTTCTCGAGTCTGTGTGACTCATTCACCAGTTTGGACTTGAGTGCTCGTGCTGTGCCAGGCAGTGTGCTTGGTCTCTGGTGTATGATGGTAACCAGGCCAGCTCTGTGAGGACAAGGAACGGGGAAACCTTTTAACCCATAAGTGCTCTGAGTTGAAGTGTCCCAGTAGAATTCAAAGATGAACTCATATTTGCTCCTGTTCCTCCTCTCTGTAATAACAAAACAACGCTGTTTCTCTAAACATCCTGTCAGAGTGCGTAATAGATTGTTGAGAGAAGAAAAAAAGCAGGTCACTAAAACTTCTGTGAACCAAAACAGAAAGAGATGGGATTGTGGCTGCGTTTCCCCCCTTCACTTTGCTTATCTATAATTTCACATCTGTATTTTCTTATAATTCTACCATGGCACTATGTATTAAATTATAAATAAAATGAATTTAGAAATTTTGCATTTAAAAATACCTTTTCTTTAGCATGCACATTTGCTGGGGGAATACCACATCCCCAACTTTTGAAAACATCCATGGAGCTGATCTGTTGTCTTCTCTACTTTCTAGTTGCTACCACCTAGAGAGTATTTTTCTGACATGTATTTTGTTTTCTTCTCAGAGTTTTTCACTTCTCTTTCTCATACTGATCCTGATACCTTTTTTTTGTTAGTTTGTTTTGAGAATTTTATTGCTAGTTCCTGGAGAGAAATATAGAGTAACAAATATAAGCTCTGGAAGAGTTACAAAGGTTAAAGAAATCTCAGGCAACTCGAGTTCTAATTCTCTGGCTCTGTTCCATATGAAAATAAAAATGAAATTGGGCATTTAAAACATTTACATAGCTCTTCAGTTTTTCCATAATGCTTCTCCCTAGGAATAAGCATCATTTATTAAGCATTTACTGTGCACGTCACAGTGCTCCCTGTGCATTATTGTATTTAGTGATCACAACTACTCTAAAAATTAGCACTCTATTATTATCCCCATTTTATATATGAATAAGTTGAGCCTCACACAGGTTAAAAGATTTGTATAAGATCCTGGAATTCATAAATGGCAGAACTGAGATTTGAGTTCAGATCAATGTAACACTGAAGTCTGCGCTTTGTTGCTGCACATTTATTATTTGTCTTGATCATCCAAATGTCCTGTGAGGTAGGACGTGGTGATTCCCAGGACTGATGCTAGCTCATATTCACCAGTATAGCAACTGGCCTGTACCTGCTCTGATTGACCAATTCTTGGGCTGTAGGGTGTTGTACTTTGTATGAGCCCCTGATTATTACTATAAACAGGCTATGAGAGGTTGAGTAAAATACTTAGAGGCTTACATCATATTAATATGAGACTATCATATTTGTGTTTATAGTTATAATAGAACATCATTTTAAACCACTAACTGTACATTTACTGAAGGCAGAGACTATCTTATATAGCTTACATAGTTTTGCAATGTCCAAGGCATTGGTGGTCAGTAAATATAACTTGAATTAATGAATTTTTCCATATAGTTGTTCATGTATTCCCAAACCAAATTTTTTTCTCTTTAGGCCAGAGAAGGCCGGACCACCATTGTGATCGCGCATCGTTTGTCCACAGTTCGTAATGCTGATGTCATTGCTGGTCTTGATGATGGAGTCACTGTGGAGAAAGGCAATCATGATGAACTCATGAAGGAGAAAGGCATTTACTTTAAACTTGTCACAATGCAGGTATAGTCTAACTCTAGCATTTTCCTAAAGCACAATATGTTAGGCGTAAGCTGATTTTGCTGTGTTCAGTGCTATAAATAAATGTTACCGTTGATTATCTTGAGAAGAGGGAAAAAATACTTGCGTGGGAAGCTGGGCGATTCAAGATCTGACCAGTGTTTTTAAGAGGTTTTTTCTTTCTCTTGAAAGGAGGGAAAATAAAGAAGGATAATTAGAGAAAAGTAAAGTTAAAAAAGGCTTAAAAGTGAGCTATCGGGCTTCCCTGGTGGTGCAGTGGTTGAGAATCCGCCTGCCGATGCAGGAGACACGGGTTCGTGCCCTGGTCCGGGAAGATCCCACATGCCGCGGAGCGGCTGGGCCCGTGAGCCATGGCCGCTGAGCCTGTGCGTCCGGAGCCTGTGCCCTGCAATGGGAGAGGCCACAACAGTGAGAGGCCCGCGTACCACTAAAAAAAAAAAAAAAAAAAAAAAAAAAAAGTGAGCTATCCACTCAAGTAGCCACTAGCCACACGTGGTTATTGAGCACTTCAGCAGTGGTTAATCTGAATTGAAGTGTTTGTAAGGTGAAAGTGCATACCAGAGTCCAAAGACTTAGACTTAGTCCACCAAAAAAAAAAAAAAAAAAAAAGCGGGATATCTCAAAAAGTCTTTACACTGATTACATGTTGATCTAATACCTTGGATACATTAGGTTAGATAAAATATATAATAAAAATTGATTTTACCTCTCTTACTTTTTTAAACATGGCTACTGCAAAAGATTGTGGCTCACAATATGGTTTGCACTGTATTTCTGTTGATAACGGTGGTCCAAAGCAAATATGATTGAGCCAAAAACACCCACAAAAAGGATATGACTAGATACATGGAACGGATGCCATGTTGTTTCAGCATATTTTATGGGAATACTCATTTAGTGGTTTTAATTTTCAAATATAATCACACCAGAAAATAGCAGTTTAACTTTATCCTTTTCCTATATAAGGACTTAAATTGCCATTTCCTTGATATTTGCTGTTAGGTGATTAGTTTTTGTTGGTTAACTGAGCCTAACCAGCTTATGCATATTTCTTGTTTATTTTAGACAAAAGGAAATGAAATTGAATTAGAAAATGCAGCTGGTGGGTCCCAAAGTGAAATTGATGCCTTGGACATGTCCCCCAAAGATTTAGGATCCGGTCTAATAAGAAGAAAATCAACTCGCAAGAGTATCCACGGACCACAAAGCCAAAACAGAAAGCTTAGTACAGAAGAGACTTTGGTATGGTGGAGGCTGCGGACTTATGTCTTCACCAGTGGGCTAAGGCTGGGATACGAGTGGGAACAAGAAATGGTTATCCAGAATCCTCCTGTCCTATCCCCTAGCCTGTTCCACAAATCCAAATCTCAACATTTTAGACTCAAGTTGGAATTTATAGGACAAGAATTTTAGAATTAGAATTTATAATGTAAAGAGATAGATTATAGTGGGTCTTCAATTACAAACATTTCTGTTCTTTCATTCTTACTTATAAATATACTTGTCACATTCCAACTGTCAGGTCAGACTTAAATGTTTATGGAATCATCATTTATTTCTTAAGAAATAAAGAACAATATAACAGAATCTGTCAGCACTTTTTTTTAAAGGTAAATAGCCATCAGTTGATAAGGAAGTAGGAATAAGATATATTCATTTAAAAATTTTTGTGCATACAGAAGAACTGTACATCAATAAAATCAGTTAAGTATCAGTTCTTTTCCTGACGAGTGTGTTGTATTATTTTGTGTTCTCCAGGATGAAAATGTACCTCCAGTTTCTTTTTGGAGGATTCTGAAGCTGAATCTAACTGAATGGCCTTATTTTGTGGTTGGTATATTTTGTGCCATTATAAATGGAGGTCTGCAACCAGCATTTTCAGTAATATTTTCAAGGATTATAGGGGTAAGTGTTTATGTCCATTTTGGAGATTTACTTGTGAGCCCTGACTAAAGAATGAACTGTTTGTATTTGTAACTTTATGTAGAATCCACAAAAACATGCAGCTCACCTTCATATGACACTAAGCAGCTTGTAGATGTAGGAATAGAAGTCTTGTTTGTGATAGGAAAACTAATTTTTCAAAGCTTCCTTTGTCGTGGCAGTTGGTTTCTATCCTAGGGCCCTGGGAACGAGATCCCTGAAAAATAATCAATGAAACTGACTAGGTGACTGCCCCCTACCTGCCATCATTGGACTCTGAGTCAACCTCAGGACCGGTCCTGTCACCAGGGTGTGAAGAGAGTTCCTCGTATGTTCATCACACTGGCTCAAGAGAGAGCTGTTCTCTGACTCATGTGCTTGTCAGGACGTGAGCAGGCCGAGCGCTTGGCCTCTGTGAGATGTCCATCCCACGTGTTAAGATGAAAACAAATGGGATGGCTTCCAAAAGATTGAGGCTGACAGATGCTGGTTGCACCTGCTTTCCATTTTAGCATTTTCCACAAAAAAGTTACAATCCAGGCAGGAGTGCCCTCTGTTAATGGCAGATGTTCAGACATTAAGCTGAGGACACCTTTGCCATAACTGCTAGAAACGTTGTAGAGAAAGAGATGGATCACTACACAAAATATAGACCAAATGCTAACTTTTGATTATACTAAAAGATACATAAATATGCCGGTCCACCTATGCCTGGCTAACTTATTTCAGGTTGGCATTCACATGTTTGATGTAGTCCTTCAGGGAATATCTTCAGTGTCTGCTTTGTGCCACGTACTGTTCTAGGTGCTGAAAAAGTACCAGGAAAGAGAGGAAGTGTCTGATTCCATGGAGCATATGTTCTAGGTCAGGGGTTAGCAAACTTTGTCTATAAACGCTAAGAGAGTAGATATTTTAGGCTCTGCAGGCCAAATGGTCTCTTTTGCAAATGCTCAGCCTTTCCATTGTAGTGCACAAGTAACCATTTTAGAAGCAAAGGAACATGGTTGTGTTCCATAGCCACCATAGATTGGCTGGGGCCAGTCCCTGTTTTAACAATTGTCTTGCAGGCACAGAGGTAGACAGTGGCATCATCAGGGAAAAAAAAGGAATTGGATTAGTTAGGAAGAGGTTTGGCTGTGTATAACAAAAACTTACAAATTTTATGTTATCCTCATTCCTCATGTAACGATAGACCTGGAAACAGGTGGTCCAAGGCAGACACATTAGCTCCTAGATATTGGGTAGGCAACAAGCTCTCTGCCTCATTAAAGGTTTGTAACACAGAATTTAGGATTGTGGGCTCTGAGTTAGATTGCTTGGGGGTATAGCCTTGGGTCATCCCTTGGTGGCTGTGTTACCTTGAACAAGTTAATTAACTTCTCTGTGCTTCAGTTTCCCTTTATGTAAAATGGTGATGATAACAAACCTCAGGAGGTGGTTGTGGGGGTAAAGGGTAGTATACATGAGTTTGTTTAGAATAACGCCTGGCACAGAGTAAGAGCTCACTGGTTGTTAGCTCTTATTTTTGTTAGAATGACTAATCAAGAAAAATTAATTTAACTTCTTCCAAAAAGCTTTTTTTTTTTTTCCCTTTATAAGGGATAAAGTTGTCTGGGTTGGCTTAGGAATATGGCTGTCACAAGACTGATTGTGGCCCACTGTGAAGGGAGGTGATTTTCTTTCCCTGTGGCATGGTTATTGTCTGTTCTTCAAGCCCAGGGCATCCTGTAAGCTCTTCTAACCCAGGTCTCCACATGTGGTTCTAGGTCAGCTGGCTGCAGTTCCCCACTGGCTATCTAACTGGCCATCCTACAGAGGCTGGCTCAAAGAACCTCCTTTCTTTGGAGAGGCCTCGGGTGAATGAAAGAGCACCTTTCCTGGGTTCACCGAAACCACATCAGCAGATGTGTCTCCAGACACCTTGGGACAGTTGAAAATGTCCAACTTGTAAAACAACAGATCACCGTACAGTGTAGTTTCCCATCAGAGGAAGCAGAGAGTATTTGTTCCCAATTCTGCTGTGGTGGGTGTGGCGCTCCCTTTTGGCACTCCTTACTCCAAGAAGGAGTATGGAAAAAGAGCTGGATAGATTGATGAATGACAGGCCCACTCTTGGTCTCCAGGGAAGGCAGAATATGTCCCCCTTTAGGGAAGCCAGCCTGACCTCCACATACTAAGGCTCCCTTGACCCCGAATACTCTGCTAGATGCAAAATGGGTCAGACTTTGAATGATTTCTTCAGTGGTACTGAAAACCCTTTAAATATTTTCTTGACAGGTTTTTACCAGAAATGACGATCCTGAAACCAAACGACAGAATAGTAACTTGTTTTCACTCTTGTTTCTAATCCTTGGAATTATTTCTTTTATTACGTTTTTCCTTCAGGTAAGTGTCTACATTTTCACTTTGAGAAATGTACCATTGTTCAACTGGGGAATTTATTAAACATCTGTGTAATAACTTGCTTTTTAGTAGAATTGCTCCTCTAGTTGCTGGGCTGTTAGCAGCCAGTCGCTTTGACTGTTTTTTTTTTTTTTTTTTTTTTTTTTGCGGTACGCAGGCCTCTCTCTGTTGTGGCCTCTCCCATTGCGGAGCACAGGCTCCGGACGCACAGGCTCAGTGGCCATGGCTCACGGGCCCAGCCGCTCCGCGGCATGTAAGATCTTCACGGACCGGGGCACGAACCCGTGTCCCCTGCATCGGCAGGCAGACTCTCAACCACTGCGCCACCAGGGACGCCACCAGGGAAGCCCAGCTTTGAGATTTTTTAAAACAAACATGTTTTGATTCCTCTGGCTCCCTTGCTTCCTTCCTTCCCACCTTCTCCTCCCCCAACTGGAAATGTTAATGAGGTCAGAGGGAGAAGAGAGTATTCGATCTAATCTGGTGATTGGAGATGAAAGCTGGTGTTGACTTAAAAAAATGCACAATGTGAGAGTTGCGAGTTAAGTTTTTTTGGCTACGTTGGGTCTTTGTTGCTGTGCTTGGGCTTTCTCTAGTTGGCGTTGAGCGGGGGCTACTCTTCGTTGCGGTACACGGGCTTCTCATTGTGGTGGCGTCTCTTGTTGTGGAGCACGGGCTCTAGGCGCACAGGCTTCAGTAGTTGTGGCATGCGGGCTCAGTAGTTGTGGCTCACCGGCTCTAGAGTGCAGGCTCAGTAGTTGTGGCACACAGGCTTAGTTGCTCCGTGGCATGTGGGATCTTCCTGGACCAGGGCTCGAACCCATGTCCCCTGCACTGGCAGCCAGATTCTTAACCACTGCACCACCACGGAAGTCCCATGTGTTAAGTTTTATTTGGGGCAAAATGAGGACTGCAGCCAGGGAGACAGCATCTCAGATAGCTTGGAGAAACTGCTCCTAGGATGGAGAGGGGAAGGTCAGTATATATGTGATTTTGGTGAAGGGGGAGTACATTGCAATCAAGCACATATTTTTTTGCAGGTTTCTGCTAGTCACGAGGAGCAGTTGTCACCGTGAAGGGTTTTAGTGCTTTTCTAGATATGAGGAGATACAAGAATTGGGCTCATAAAATTGGCTTCTGAAAATATCTATCTGAAGACATGTTCTACCAGTTTTTCCCAGAGCACAGAGTGCCTCCTTTCTGCTCTCCACCCTGAACTCCTTTCAGGGGGTGTTGAAAGTCAGCAGCTGCAGCAGCACATGATTTAATCCTTGTAGAGGTAGATGGCAAGTACCAATTTGTTGCTGACACTAGGCTCTAAAAAATGGGATTTAGGGGAGCCTTGGACATATGTTTGGATATAAGTACTGTCAGTCAGTTTAAATACTTAAAGAAATGTCTTCCAGTGTTCTAAAAGCAACAACAAAACCCAGAACCCCATAAGCCAGTTACACTGTTTTTGAAAACGTTTGAAGAGTTTATCATTTATTTTTTGCTAAAGGAGAAGGAAGGCTTTTAATGATGGAAAAATGTCAGTCTTCAAACAAAAACTGTAGGAAACATTTGTAAAGAGTCAGATTTTACAAGTTGCAAACCATTTGGCTGAGATGAAATTGCAAGGAATTAAGTGCTCTAAAAAGCTCAGCATGGTAAGACAGTATGGGCTTTGGTGTTAGGCTTAGGGTCAAGTATGAGTTACTGCAGTTGCTAATTTTGTGTCCTTGGGCAAATAAGTAACTTAAACTGTGTAAGCCTCAGTTTCCTCACCTGTAAAATGGGGATAATGGTAGCTGATGCTTGATGATTAAAAGAGATGATAAGACTAAGTTCCTAGGTCTGTGTGAGGCAGTTGTAAACATAATCACTTATTAAATGAATGAAAGATTAGTCACATGTAATTTTTTAAGATAGAACTCTCAATAGGTCTCTTTATTTTACGTGGTGTAAGCATGTATTCGTATTTTGAACAGATAGAACACTTTTCTGGACATGATAGGAGGTCCAAAGCTCTGGACTCTTTTGTTACTGAGTACTTCAAGTCTCTTTGGGGAATTTGATCATACTAGAATAAATGTGACATATGTGAGATTGACTTACCAACCATTAATGCCATAGGAGTTGGGAGAAGGTAGAGATTGCTGAGGGTGCGGTTGGTTAAGAAATTTGGAGGGAGGTAGACTTTGAGCTGGAGATTTGAATTGGTGAAGCAAAGGCAGTTAAAGTGGTACCTTTGTCACATAATGATGCTCGGAGAAACTGGAGCCTGGTTTGCTTGGCAAACCAAGGTGAAAACAAAGGCTCTGAATTCCAGGACCTCAGAAGTGCAGAGGTGGCACAGTGCCTCACGGTGATGTTAGAATGCCAACTCCTCATTTAGAAATGCAAGGAAGGCGCTGACTGGGGTGAAATCCCAGGCTCTGGGTTCTCATTCTGGCTAAGATTCTTTTAGACGAAGATTCAGATTCCAACTCCGCCACCTTAGAACTTGAGCCTCTGGCAATTTACCAGCCCCTCTAAACCTCCATTTCTTCTGTATAGTGGTGATTATAGGTTTGTCCTGAGGACTTACAATGTTTGTGAAGTACTTAACAATGAAAGTTCTCAACAAAATAACAACAGTAATATTCCTGTAGTGGGCAAGATAGTTCAGATTTCATTCAGTCTAATAGCAGAAACCTTCATCTGGTCATTTCCAAGTAAAGTTGATCATTTTGGTAACTTCAGGCGTCAACTCAGTTGACCCAGGGTTTCTCCCTCTCCCCCGTCTCCCTGGATTGGTGTCTATTTTCGCAGAAGGGTTATGCAGCATTACAGCACTGGGCAGAGGGTGGTGGTCTGTGCACCTCCCCTGCCCCCCTGCCTCATGACCCGAGGGGCTGGTGGCCTTCCTTTACGTGGTGCAACCTGTCTTCCTTGGTCAGGACCGTGTGGAAGAGTGCCCTTTGCACATGTTTCTTCCCGCGCTCTCCGTAATGTCCAACACAGTAGGCTGTTATTAGGGCTTCTCCTCTTCTGATACACCATCCAGCCATTTCCACTCTGCTTTCTCCAGGCAGTTGTGCGGCAACTGCCAGTTCATCCGTGAACTGCCCCTCCCAGCGCTGCAGATGGAAAGGGGAGCGTTGCTTCCTTCTGGTCCTGTATCCCCAGACTCGCTGGGACGAGGGTCCGTCTTCGCTGCTCCCCAGCCAGGGCCCAGCATGGCCGTACAATCACGTCTTACTTTCTTCTTTCCCGGAACGCTCTTCTTTCCTCCCAGATACAGATTATAGGGAAAGGGGAAGGGCAATGCAGAACATTCTCTCTCAGTCAGTAAGCCTTCCTTTCCAACTATTTTGCTCCTAGACGTTGGCTTTTTTTTTTTTTTTTTTTAACTTGGAAACTAAGAATTTGATATCTTTGTTGTCTGTATCTTTTATGGCTGGGGTGGCTGTATATTCTTGTTTTCCCAGGTTGCACCTCGGGTCCTGGTGTAATTATGATACATCTCCCCTCCTCACGCTCAAAAATGTTCTCGTTTGGATGATACGTAATATAAACCCCCGGTTTAGAGTGCCTTCTGCCTTGGGAACAACTCCCCAGCTTCCTGAGTGACAGACCCTGGTTCACGGGGAGAAATAAGCGGGAGGGGGAACGGGGGACAGAGAAACCACCTCCTAATAAATCCCCGACGGGCCCACCAGCTGGCTGGGGAGTGGCGGTGTCGATTTCAACTCTCCTGGCTCTGCCAGCAGTGCGGCTACGCACCATAGCGCACTGTCACCGAAAGAGAAGCCAAGCCTTGAAATCGGGCTCTCCGACTTTGTCTGGTGTCCTGCTTTAGCGGTGACACCAAGTTCCCCTCCTGTTGTGTCATCAGCGGCTGGGTCTCTGACAAGTCTTTTCCCTCGGGGCGTGTTATTCTTCACAGGGCTTCATGTTTGGCAAGGCCGGAGAGATCCTCACCAGGCGGCTCCGATACATGGTTTTCAGATCCATGCTGAGACAGGTATGTCTGTTGAGGGCTGTGCCTGGACTATGCAAAATTCCCCGCTGGGCCCTGTGGGGAATCAGTGGGGCGCTGTCAGCTTACTCACAGCTCCTGTATTGATCTTCCTTCAATCGCATATCAGAGATGCTGCTGAACCGCCCACCAGGTCGGGCTCAGAGCCCTGCTCTGGGAGGTCTCCTCCTCCTCGGGGGGAAGACTGGGGTCTCTGCGAGACAAATGGGAGTCTCCAGGGCAGATTTAGCTCCAGCCTCTGTTTCAGCAGCTGTAGGGAGGGTACGTGGAAGCGATCTTCCATGCTTCTCATCCCTTTCCTCTCTTTCCTTCCTTCTTTCCCCTGGGAAACCCAGGATACTTGTGTTTCTTCCCACCAGGAAATGCCTTCTGTACCCTTTCTTTCCACAGATCAAATGTCATGCCCATGGCCCATTCCCTGCTGCTCAGTTTCTTCGCTGGGGCTAGACTGATAGATTAATTCCAGCTGCAGTGTTGCTAGCGGATGATTTAATGGAATGTGTCTCACACGCAACACCTTCAGAACCCTAACAACAGACAGATGTGAATGTTTTTCTGGGGAAAGGGGGAAGGGGATTCTGGACATGCAACCCAAAGCAGCCCAGTTCAAAGGGGAAAGTTTCTTTAACAATCATGCACATTTTGTCTGTGACTTTATAACTTTCCATTTTAAACTCACTAATACTCTGATGCCCCATCTGGATATCCCGGATATGGTGGGCGTACTTGAACCCTGGCCGGGGAACACCACTTGCCTGTGTTGATTTCTAGATGACATTCACATTTTCCCAGCTGTCTTCCGTTCTTCAGTCCTTTCCTACTCCTACCTCTGCCACTTAAAAAGAAGACATATTTATGGGGATTGCTAGCTTGTGACTGACAGAGCCAGGACTGAATCCAGTGAGTGAAAGAGCACTGTTTGGTGGAGGGCCCTGTGCTAGGATTTTCAGTCAAACCATATTTTATAAGTGACATTCTATTTAGAGTCAAGGCTTTGGTCCAGGGCTAAATGCCCCATTGCCCCTCCAGCCCCCAGGCCACCTCCTAGGTCCATTATTCTTTGGAAGCTGAGCTGATGATTTGTGTAATGCCCTCTCCATAAATTATTAAGTCCAGCCATCATGCATTAAGGGCCTTCTGCTTACAAGGCATAATACTAGGTATTGTAAGGCCTTCACATCAGAATGGTCCCTAGTACACGGAAGTTACATTTCAGTGGGGGAGGCACTTAAGCACTGAACAATTTTTAAAAGCAAATGGATACATACTATAAGAAATTATAAAGCTGTGGTATTTTCCTTCAATATTTTTGGGGAAAATGATAGATACTGCTTTAATTGCACATCAACCGTCGAGGTAACTTCTTAGGACCATAGTTATTTTTGTAACAGACATAAACTGGTACTTCAAACTCAAGTCTTTCTAGTATTTTTGTATTGAAAAGTGTAAGTGGTTTTCCAAAGAAAATCCTCTTTTATGTTGAATGCTAAATTTTAATCTAGATTTCTTTTGTTGATTTTTTTTTAAACCCAATCGGTTTATGCTGCCCTGAACCACAGTTATCTGTTGATTCGACTTCTCTATGTGAATGTCTGTTAAGCATTTCACACCTAATATTTCCAAAATTGAACTTCTGACTCTCCCCTCCCCGCAGGGCTTGCTCCTTTCCGAGTCCTCCCCCATATCAGTAAATGGCACCTCCATTCTACTGGTTGTGCAGGCTAATGACCTTGGAGTCGTCCTCGACTCCTCTAGTTTGTTTAATATTACAACAGCCTCCTAACTGGTCCTGCTACCTCCATCCTTATCCCAGTCCAGTGGGTTCATCGCCCAAGAGCCAGAAACATTCTTCTAAGATAAAAAGTCAGATCACCTCCGTCTGCCCCATACCTGCTGAAAGCTACCCATATCTGTCAGGGTAAAAATCTGGACTCTTTACTTTCTTTTTTTCTGTTCGCGCCGCACAGCTTATGGGATCTTAGTTCCCTGACCAGAGATTGAATCCGGGCCCTTAGCAGTGAAAGTGCAGAGTCCTAACCACTGGACCGCCAGGCAAGTCCCCAAATCTGGAATCTTTACAGTTACCTCTACGGTCACACACGATGTCGTCCCCACTACCTCTCAGACCTCATCTCCTGTAGCTTCGCCCCCTCTCCCACGCACAGTCTACTCTATACCCATTGGTTCATTGCATGCGGGTATGAGAGGAGGAGTGGGAGAGCCCAGTGAGGACAGAAGTCTGTCCAGAGGGAGAGGCGGCTTTACACATTCCCACAGAGGTGCTTTTAAGACTGGTGGCAGTCCTTAGTGCTTTCTTGCTTGTATGTGAACAGATCAAATATGCCTTTTCCTCAGGGCCTTTGCACATGCTCTTTCTTCCTTGTCTCATATTCTCATCCTTCTCTTCAAGTCTCTGCTCAAACGTCACCTGAGAGAGGACTTCTCTCTCCCCTTCCCAATCTATAAAATAGTGCTCTCCCTCACCTTTTTTTCCTTCTTACCCCAGTCTGTTTTTCTTCCTACCATTTATTATCACCTGGCGTGGTATATAGTTATCTGTGGTTTCCATCACTAGAATCTGGGCTTCATGAAATCAGCGACTTTGTCATTTTTGTTCACTGTTGAGTAGATCCAACACTTAGACATTATGTTTGGAACAAAGTAGACACTCAAAAAATTTCTTTGACAAATGAAATGGTCTCTTTATGACTTTGTCTGTTAAGTCCCTTTCTTGTCTATTCAGTATCAAATCCTGAATGCTTAATGTAGGAGGATAAGTGATAAATAAACCTGACCCTGTCACTGCCCTCCGAGCTGAGGGTCTCATGCATCGGGCTTTAAGACAATGAAATCATTTTCTGTGTCACAGGATGTGAGCTGGTTTGACGACCCTAAAAACAGCACGGGAGCCTTGACGACCAGGCTTGCCAAGGACGCTGCTCAAGTTCAAGGGGTACTGACTGCCTCCTTTCTGCTGTGACTGTCCTCATGGGCCATTTTGAATTTCAGCATGAAACTAATTTTCTCCCTACAGTTAATTCTCATCATCATTAAGAAAATGTTCAAACTTTAACCTATGCAATATATCATGTGCCTTATGGCAAAAAATGTTAACTATTTAAATATCATGTACTATATAGTGTATAGATAACTTATAAGCTTTGTTTTGTTATTTGCCATCTTATTCATGCTATTAACAAAATACATGTGGAAGGATAATTATTTAGAAAAGGGAAGTATTTATCATCGTATCATGAAAGTTCAGTCTGTGTTAATGCTTTGCTAATCCCCAGAAAATTATAATAGCTACTGAAAAAAAGAATGTGTGTAGTTACTGTAAGAAAGTTAAGGGGCACTAAAGTTCAGGGGAGAGCAAAGAGAATCTTAAAAAGGTTGAAAGAACAGATGAATAGATAAAGAAGATGTGGCACATATATACAATTGAATATTATATTACTCAGCCTTAAAAAGGAACAAAATTGAGTTATTTGTAGTGAGGTGGGTGGACCTAGAGTCTGCCATACGGATTGAAATAAGTCAGAAAGAGAAAAACAAATACCGTATGCTAACGCATATATATGAAATTTTAAGAAGCGGTACTGATGAACCTAGTGGCAAGGCAGGAATAAAGATGCAGATGTAGAGAGTGGACTTGAGGGCCTGGGGGTTGGGGAGGGGGAAGGGTAAGCTGGGACGAAGTGAGAGAGTATCACTGACATATACACTACCAAATGTAACATAGATAGCTAGTGGGAAGCAGCCGCAGAGCACAGGGAGGTCAGCTCGGTGCCTTGTGACCACCTAGAGGGGTGGGATAGGGAGCGTGGGAGGGAGACGCAAGATGGAGGGGATATGGGGATATATGTATACATATAGGTGATTCACTTTGTTATACAGCAGAAACTAACACCCCATTGTAAAGCAATTATACTCCAATAAAGATGTTTTTTAAAAAATTGAAAGAAATGAAAAGAGCATGAAAAAATTGAAACAAGGGTAGAAGGAACAACTCACTCAGACTGTAAAACTTGAATTCTGCTATCATGTGAATCTCTTTAAGGGATATAACTAGAAACTATTGAACCAGCAGATTTTGATTTGTGGATAAAGTGACAACTTCTTCTTTAACTACAACTGTTTATGACAGAAATCTACAGGATGATGTGGAATTTGGGGTCAAAAAAGCATGTGATCTCTGCCATGTCTTTCCCTCCCTTGAACCTTAGCAATCTTTAGCTTTTAATCTTTCTGTAAGAGTACTATGATTACATTTCTTATAACTAATATATGGGGCTTCTGTAAAAATAAATTAGATTATGAATGTGGAAGGAGATACAGTTATAAAATCTCTATAAACCTTGAGCTTTGTTGCTTTAATACTTAAAGCAAACAAATCAACAGAAATTGAGGTTTAGCTCAAGCTGTGCAGAATCTAACAGAACAGAACGTACACTGCCTGAAATAACTTGGAACTTCCTAAAAGAGACAACAGCCATGCCCTTCCTGAGCCCTTATGGGATGTCAGATTGTCCTAAGAGCTGTGGAAGAAGATGGCAGCAGGATATGCTGGTAGGGGCTTGCTGGTTGTGAGGGAAGGAAGGCCGCAATCTCGATGATGCGGCAACATATTCAAGAGGCATGAAGGAGGGAAAGATGCCGGCCCTATAGATGTCTATGGTGGCACATTCTGAACAGAAGGTTCAGCGAGTGCAAAGGCCCTGAGGTTGGAGCGTCTATTTCTACAACTGTTCCCAAAACAGCAAGGAGGATAGTGTGGCTGGAATAAAATGAGTGAAAGGGAAAGTCATATAAGAGTTGAGATCAACATCATATCTGAAATTATATGAGAAACCATTGTAGGATTTTAAATATAGTAGGGACGTGATCTGAAATTTTTAAAGGCTGCTGTGTGAATAGGCTGAAGGGGTCAGGGAGAGGCAGGGAGTCTATTGCAATCATCCAGGGGGAGGGAAGATAGTGTTTTAGACTAGGAGATTCATAGTGAAAGTGATAAGAAGTAATCAGATTCTGGGTATAGTTTGAAGGTACAGCCAACGGAATTTGTTGGCTGGCTGAATGTGGTATGACATACTAGAGAAAAGGGATTTAAGGATGACTCCAACTTTTTGGACCTGCACAACTGAAAAAATGGAGTTGCTTTTTAATGAAACTGGGAAACCTGTTGAAAGAGTTGTGTCTGGGACATGTTGAGTTTGAGATGCCCACAGTAGACATCCAAGTGGAGATGTCCAGACCGCAGGTGGATTTGCAAGTCAGGAGGTTAGCAGAGAAGTCTGGTCTGGAAAAACACATTTGGAGATTTTTCAGCACACAGGTAGCTTCTAAAGCCACGAGGCAGGAGGAGATAGCCAAGGAAGCGTGGGAGGATAGAGAAGATGGCAAGGTCTGGGCCCTGAGCTCAGGGCTATGAGATGACCCAGTGAAGAAGAGCGAGAATAAGTGGCCAGTGAGGGAGAAGGGCAGTGTCCAAGAACAACATGAAGAAAGCATTTTTAAGGAGGGAGCAGTCTAGGATCTCAAATACCGCTGATAAGCTTGTAAGACGAGCAAACATTGTACAATGCTGTAGCCACCCAGGGGTGCTTATGGTTCAAACAAGAACTGTTTCAGGGGTGTGATGGGAACAAAAGTCTGATGGGAATAGGTTTGCGAGAAAGATGGAAAGAGGATTAGGACACAGTTGGACAAATCATTATAGGATTTTCTGGTAAATGGGGCAGAGAAATGGGTTGGTAGGTGGAGGAGGACGTAAAGTATTACTCTTTTATTTTGTATTTAAATTAGCATGAGAATCAAGCTTGGGGTGAATCCATTCAGCTAGCTCCCTGGAAGAGCCTTTCCTGGGGATAGTGATCACCGGGGACAAACTGTGTCCTGAAATTTCCTCAATCCTGAATTCCCTAGCTAAACTTTGCTGTCATAACTTTAGTATCCCTTTCACATAGACCTTGTCTTGCGCATTCATGTGCTTTCACCGACACACACATCCCACATCCCATTTAGCACAGGGGGACACGTCCTGGAGGAAACACACTAATTCAGCCCCTTGCAGCCAAACCCTGAGCAGATGCTGTTTGGACACTGTGCACTGGCAGTCAGGCCTTCATAATTCCTCTAAGTCGTGTCTTTCCTGTGTTTGTAGAATTAATGCTCAGCCTTTCCCCTCTGCAGTGTTGTTTGTGAGGCCCTTGACCATATCCAGGAACTCCGTTCTGCTTAATTGCCTATCAGGGTCAGGTATCTGCTTCTCGCTTGTTTCCTCAAACTCCCACTTTCATGGCCCCAGTAGCACGGAGGACACCTGCACACCTTGTATGAGCCACTCTGAGTCAGAACTGTTCTCCAGAATGTAAAAACAGTGGCTAAAAAAGAGAGACCAGGGAAGAGGAGGCAATCAGATTGGGGAAGCATCATTGGAACCAGGAAAGCCCAATATAACTGTTACCACACATTGGCTGAGAGAGGACAGTTGAATCCCCTTTATGGCACCGGCTGACCTGTTTATGATAGTGGATACATGTGTGTATGTATATACATTTATACATATATATATATATATACACATACACACATGTGTGTATCTATTTCATAGTAGGAAGTAGTGTAATTTTTATATATATAAATACCTAAGCCAAGCAGTCCTGTCAAAGGTCATTGCCACCTAAAATAGGATGAACTCAAATCTGTGTGTACATAGTTAGTGATGATGTTTATCTAAGTTAAATTTTTTTCATATTTTACCATCAATGAAACATTTTCTCCAATGTATTTTTGAGCAAGTAGTTTAATCCTGCTAACCATAAATCAGAAGAAAATATATTTCAGTATTTTGCTTATGAAATTGTGGGCTTTTAAATTTAATTATTTTCATGTAAGGATTAGAATTCTGAGAAAAAAGCGAATGAGAGCCATATAGGAGTCAAAAGCAACTATGCATTAAAAAAATTTTTTTTTTCCTCTGGGAAAAGGTATTTGAGGAAAAGATGAAGTTAAATGTTCTTAATTTCAAAAGGAGTTTCAGGAAATAGGCTTTTTTTTTTTTTTTCCCAGTAAGCAAGCCATACGATGGTCCTTTGAGGAGGAAATAAATAGCCAGAGAGGCGGAAACAGGGAAATATGGGGAGAAAAATGAGTGGGAGTGGAAGTGTTACCAATATGTGATAGCACAGTGGGATAAAGACATTGTGAGGAGAGTCTTAGTGGGTTTCAGGTATTAAAGCATTTTGTCTTACCTTGCTTCACTCTTGGACTCTGGTTTTGGAGTCTTACCTACTCTCATTCTTACTTTCAAAATGAAAATAACCTGGCTACTACTAATAATCCATGCTCTCCCATGGAGCATTCTAGAGACACCTTCTCTGTGTGAGGAATAGAGGATGGGACAGTGAGTGTCAGTCTTTATTTTTATTTATTTATTTTTTTAAACATCTTTATTTGAGTATAACTGTTTTACAATAGTGTGTTAGTTTTTCCTTTACAACAAAGTGAATCAGTTATACATATACATATGTTCCCATATCTCTTCCCTCTTGCGTCACCCTCTCTCCCACCCTCCCTATCCCACCCCTCTAGGTGGTCACAAAGCACAGAGGAGTGTCAGTCTTTAAAGATTGGTAACCAGTGCAGTGTCACTGGAAGCATTAAATCACATTAAGCCAAGGGGCTTACTTTCCCTCCAGCTTAAGTTTCTAGGTCTTTTAGATCATCTTTCATGTACACTAAAGAAGAATTTGTCATCTATGATACATTTTACTTATTTCTGTGGCCTTGGCTACCATCCACAGCTGAACATTTATATCTGTGAAACCTTAGGTATCGGGGTAATTTGTCTGCTGTGAACTTGGGGGATGTTCTGAGTGCTTCTCTCGGGGTAATTCGTCTGCCATGAACTTGGGGGATGTTCTGAGTGCTTATCTCAGTCAGGTGCTGTGGGAAGTGAATTCTGAGTAGGACTTGTACATACTGAGCACAGGAACACTCTCGATAATCTCTGTGCCACAGACTTACTCCAGGTTGTAATCTTTGAGATTGAAAATGTGCAAAGACAGAGAGCTGGCTTTGAAGGCCACTGTGCTCTTTGACTTACACCAAGTTTGGCTAAGCATTCCTTTATTATAAGCGCAGTGACTGCATCAAACAAAAAAATACATGCTTTGTTATTTATGCTGTTTCTTTCAGCTCTGGTGCAGTTCCCTGGTACGGAATTTAATGTGTAGAGTTACTGGTAGTTTATTTTAACAGCGTTTTCCCCTAATTACTGGTTTGGTGTTTATATCAACATAGGTGTTGAATGATTTCAGAGGGTTGATATTGAGACAGGGGGCTTGTAAAGAATTCTGTCTTAAAAATTCAGAGCTGACAGAAGCTTTAGTTATTAATCAACGTACCTGCTCATTTTGGGGTTGGAAAGAATTTGTCCAAAATCACAGAGGTGGCAGTGACCATTCTAGACTGTACTCCATCATAATCTTTCCCTGAGACTGGCCCCCCTCGCAGAGGACATTTGGGGAGTGGAAAAAACATGGGCCATTTCCAAAAAAGCAGATCGGGGGGCCAGGGCAGGAATTTGGGAAGGCTTGAGGGCATGGGGTGTTTCCAGGGTAAAGGAGAGAAGTATAGAGGAGTGGAGTGAATTGACTTTATGTTTTGACTTCTGGCTTTTGAGTTGGAAATACCTGCATGCTCCTGAAAATCATGCTTCAGGCTCCCTCTGGCATATAAGCTGAAGGTTCTGATGCCTGCTTAATATTCTAAATTTAAATTCCATAACTTTCAGCTCTGTGTATTTTTTCTAAACACTATAAGCATCTCAAATAGGCCAAGAGATGTTGGGTTGGCCAAGAAGTTCATTCAGTTAGTGAATACATTGTTCAGTAAAGTTCTTCGTGAAAATGAAAAATGTTTTTTATTTTTACTTAAAGCTGAACGAACTGTTTAGCCAACCCAATGTTTGTATACCCTCAATGACAAATCCTAGGCTTAAGTTATGGGTAGTTATGTATCTATCTAACACTGGAAATTTCCAGCAGTCCCAGTTGAATATAACTGTCAGACTGTTTTATCCTGCAAGTTTGCAGAGCTTTGCATTAGGGAACACGGTGTCATTGTTTAATGAAAATTTTCTTGGTATTAAAAAATCAGATGAGAGAGAAATTTGTAATTGAACTCTGAATTATTGATCTACTTTTAGTATGTATTCTGAAGTTGTGGAGATCCTCATTTTAGAAACCAAATAGACTCACAAGTAAACCTTTACTTTTTATTTTATAACCGAGGAGATGAGATTTTCACAAAGCTGAATTATCATAATCCTTAAAAAAATATATAAGCATGGATTTTAAAGATAATATGAAAGTGTCTCTCTGACAGTGTTTTGTTTGTTTTGCAGGCTATAGGTTCCAGGCTTGCTGTAATTACCCAGAATATAGCAAATCTTGGGACAGGCATTATTATATCCTTAATCTATGGCTGGCAGTTAACACTTTTACTGTTAGCAATTGTACCCATCATTACAGTAGCAGGAGTTATTGAAATGAAAATGCTGTCTGGACAAGCACTGAAAGATAAGAAAGAACTTGAAGGTGCCGGGAAGGTGAGTCAGACGGAGTATAACTGCTGACCTAAGTAGAGTAAAATATTCTAATCAGTGTCTTTCTGTTAAGACTACTTCCTAAGCTCCGAGACTGTTTTTATAACCATTCCTCAAAGCGGTCTTATCTGACGCTTGTTCAGCGGGTTGAAAACTGAAGAAAAGTAGCAAAACAAATTCTTAGACTCACGGACTGACAACTAATTTTGCCAGGCTTTTCTAGTTTCAGCCAATTGTCTTCATACTCCTCTCCCTCCCTCTTTCTGTGGAGCAAGCAGAAATCCATTGCTTTATTGAGGAAAGGAGGCCCATTTAATTACATATGAGGGGGGAGATTAAAAAATGGAAAAGACTTAAAGGTATTTATTCTATCTGGCTTAAAATATTATCTTTCTTTCTCTTTCATACACCTCCTCCCTTCTTGTTATTTCTGTTTACCCTAACCCTAATACGTTTTCTTTTGAGGGGCGGTGTTGCATACTTGTCTGTCTGTCGTTGTTGTTGATTTGCATTTTGCATCTCCCTTTACTTTTTTTTTGTGGTATGCGGGCCTCTCACTGTTGTGGCCTCTCCCGTTGCGGGGCACAGGCTCCGGATGCGCAGGCTCAGCGGCCATGGCTCACGAGCCCAGCCGCTCCGCGGCACGTGGGATCTTCCCGGACCGGGGCATGAACCTGTATCCCCTGCATCGGCAGGCGGATTCTCAACCACTGCGCCACCAGGGAAGCCCTCCCTTTACTTTTTAAAGAATTTTTACTTTACACTGGAGTATAGTTGATTAACAATGTTGTGTCAGTTTCAGGTGTACCGCAAAGTGATTCAGTTATACATATACATGTTATCTTTTCTCTCTCAGGTTCTTTTCCCATTTAGGTTATACAGAGTATTGAGTGGAGTTGTTGTTTTGAACAAATGCTTATATGGCAGTTGCTTTACTTCTCAGGGTGACCCTGTGAGATGGGTTCTATTATAGCTCCTTTTTCAGGTGAGGCTGAGGCACAGGCAGGTAATGCCACCAGTGCCTTAGAGCTCGTGAGTTGTAAGTTTCAGAGCCAGGATTCAAACCCAGACGGTCGTGTTCCCAAGTTGTGCCTCTGTGAAGAAAGGAAGAGGTCTGCAGATGGCAGAACATAATCTGATACCATGTGATCTGTATCATTGTAGAAATGAGTGGTCAGAGCACCTCCAAAACTGGGCCTACCATCTAGGATAGGGATACATCTATCAGTGGACCCTTCAAGGTTCCCAAGAGTCAGGGCAGGGACCCAGGCAGATCCAGTGGCCCAGGTGTCTGAGGTACTTTGCCTCTGGACCAGGCAGCTCACGAATAGGATGATGGAGGGGGTCCTGGAGGTTGGTTATTACCACTCACACTTTGTCCTCCACCGCCCTGCCATTTCCGCAGACTTTTTACCCTGTGTCTTTGGGATTCCTTCAGGAAACTCCCCTGGACCAGCTTTAGTGCTTCTCAGTGATTGCCAATGACGGAAAGACCTCACGTGAAGTTTCCCGTCAGGCTGTCAGAGGCCCAGTCCTGAGATTCAGCAGGATGGTGCCCGCCCCCAGGTGTCTGGAGTCCATCCTGTAACTAGTTACTTCATTTAATCCTGTACTTTGTTGGTTTCTCCCCTATGGTGTTGACTCTTCATCTGATGAGAAGATGGAAAAACTGTGTATAAAAAGAAAGTGCATTACTGTTTTATAGTGTCATTGTTTACTGAGGTGTTCAAAATGTCCCAGAAAGGAGTCTTAGGTTGTTCGTAGGAAGCAGATGACCGATGGGAAGTTAATTCACTGCAAACCACAGATTGGCACCTTTGAAGTGGTGCATCAGGCTTAAGAATCTGGGAGTTCTGTCAGAGGGGACAGGGGAAGGGGTGCCGATGGAAATAGATACATGGGAGTGTGACAGGTTTTCTGGGTAAAGGTTGGGGGTGAGGTAAATGTTCTGCTCCATTGGTGGCTCATGAGAGAGGAAACAGCAGGTAGGGAAAGTGGTGGCTGCTGTACCAGCTGGTCCATGAAATAGTAAAAATCAACTCCCACCTGATCACCATTCTCAGGTTACCATTTATTGCCTGTTTATTGTATACCAGGCATCGTGCTAAGAGCTCTACATGCATTACCTCATTTGACACTCTCAATAACCCTTTTAAATTATCCCTGTTAGGTAATAAAACTCAAGGTTCAGAGAAGTCAGGTAACTTGCCCAAAGTCACACAGCAGCAGCCTAACTGATGTGTCTACTTTCTATATTCCTCTTACAGAAGCCACACTCATCTCTTACAAACACAAACAAAATCATGCTAACCTTTAACTCCTCCAGTGGCTTCTTTTTTTTTTTTTCACACACACACTGTATTTTATTTTTGCAAGAGATAAATGGACACCAAGCATTATAAACGGGTGACCACAACAAAAGCAACAACGATTGCAATTACCAAACACGAAACACACTCATACTGTCATAATATTGACATTCAGTCCAGTAATCCTCCACTGTAACAGCTCCTTTACTTTGCAGTGAAAATTGATTTGTATATTTTTTGCCTCTGAGTCCTTGTGGGATTTTTATTCAAACAGAAAGTCACAAAAATTATAATCATCCTCATCAGTTCGCTCAGTCCCATGTAATTAATTTTTTTATCTCTATCTTTTGTTAGCACTTTTATGAGTTCATCAGTTTTCCATTAGAGTTCTGAAAATGCTTATTCATTCAGTTCAGCAGTATAGTCAGTTACCAGAAACCTGTACTTGTCAGAGTCTTTTCCATGAATTCCTTGAAGATGAAACCCTTTTATAGGAACATTTTTGCAAAAGCATCAGAGTACATCCAGAACTGTCTGTAAATGACAAAAGACTTAAAAATGACCACGGTTAAAGATTTGATGAAAGTTCATAATAATGCAATTGACAAGGAAATTTAGTTATTTCTGAGATATACATTTTCAAGTAATAACTAGCATTATGACTTATAACATTATACCAGTGCATATAAGATTTTTAGAAATTTCATGTAATGTCTGGAACATTTATATTAACATATTTCCATACAAATAACCCAAAGAAAGTTTAGTATTAGTTGTTTTTTTGTTTGTTTGTTTGTTTGTTTATACTGCAGGTTCTTATTAGTCATCAGTTTTATCCTCCAGTGGCTTCTGATCACACTTGCAATAAAATCAGCCCTATTCATGCAGAGTTGGTATAAAACTCTGCATGAATCAGCCCCTGATGACTTCTCTGACCCTGTCTTGCGCTAATGTCTCCCTCACCCACCCAGCTCTGGCCTTATGGGCCTTCTTTCAGTTCCTAGAACACTCCAAGCCGGTTCCCTCTGGTCTTCATATCTCAGAATTATTACTCTTCAGAGAGGTCTTTCCTGGCACTTGAATTAATTCCTGACACTTCTCAGCACTTTATTTCTTTCCTATTTCTTTATTGATTAATGGTCTGTCTTCCCTACTAAAATGGGGGCCAGGACCGTATCTGTTGGTTTGCCTTTAGAGGGGCAGAGCAGGCCCAGTATTCCAGAGCAGGATTGTGTGATGTCAGAGCCAGCTGATAACCTTTACCTTGCCTGTGATCTGTGTTCCATCCACTTGTCACGTTATTATTGACGAATGAACATTTTTATAGAATAGATGCTTTTTCTTTTTAGAAATAAAAGCTGTAATCAGTTTATTTGAGGGTAGGAAGAGAAGTGTGAGTTTTTTCTAGAAATATATGTGTATTTTTTCCTTTCTTAAAAATTATTTAGTACATGATCGTTTCTGAGGAAAACTCAGTGCTATTTCCTGTTCTTGAATTACAAGTTCTCTCTCTTCATAGTGGTTACTGAATCTCTGTTTAAAAGTCTTGGAGCAGGGCTTCCCTGGTGGCGCAGTGGTTGAGAGTCCGCCTGCCGATGCAGGGGACGCGGGTTCGTGCCCCGGTCCGGGAAGATCCCACATGCCGCGGAGCGGCTGGGCCCGTGAGCCATGGCCGCTGAGCCTGCAAAAGTCTTGGAGCAAATGAAGCTGCGAGAATGCAGAGTACTAATTAATCCTTTTCCTAATTGCTTCATCGTGTGGCAAGATAAAGACAGCTGTTTAGTGATTATATTGTTTTACTCACTTTTCAAGGTCTGTAACTCATAAACTCTCATTTTTATTGGGCTGTTCACTCTAAAAAGCAATGACATTTACAAACCAATCACAAACAGAACAGACCTGCCTTAGAAGAATGTGCACAGAAAATATTTCTTAAAATCATTACGTTGAAATTTACAGTAAAGTCTGTTTTTCAGCAGACATTGTTATAGTTTGTTGAATTTTCTTACTAATGCAAAAAACCTCTATGTTTGAAGCCTTATAATTGAAAATATTTCTACCATGGGTCTGAACAAGGATTGTCTTTGGGGGTTTGACTGGAGGTTAATTTCCTCTAACTTTTTGCTTTATGCACTTTTAGCATTTTCTAAAAAGAGTATATACTATTTTTATAATATGTAAAGAATTTGTAAAATATTTTGACATAAATTGAATCTGGACATTTTCCTGTATTGTTAGTAGCTTATGGTAAACATAGTACAATCTTCTTGGACTGCTGGGTCAGAGTATAATATTTTTAACTTTATTTTTTGAATATGTTTTTGTTTTGAAGATTATGGTATTAATTTTTTTCTTCTAATATTTTTTGCATTAGTCTTTAAAACCAACAATGTCATATCAAATATCCACTATTATCTTTGAAGTTAGGTATTTGTGTACGGTAGGATTCAGTAAAGAATAAGTAAGATTTGGGGTTTGTGATTTTTTTATGCTGTAAATCACTCTCATGTAATTGAATGTGTCTGTATTAGAATCAGTTCCGACCAGTATAGAGGCCAGAGAAAGGAAGAACATCTTAAACAATAAGGATAATTTCTCTTACTGATTTATAATTTATACTTACAATTCTAAAAATTATTTCTCTTGGAATTAGAGTTAAAAGGGACTTCAGAGACCCTCTTGTTCATCCTCCTCATTTTACAGATGAAGAGAACGAGATAGAAGGGCATTTCAAGGTCTCATGCTGATGCAGGCTGAAATCTCATTTTGTACACTGATGTTTTTCGTATTTTCCATAGCCCTTTTACCCAGACTCCAAAAGGTGGTAAAGGATGTATTTGTCCTAGTCAAATAGACTTGTTGGAAGTTAAATTCAATTAAAATATAGATAGAAAGTTTCTGGAAAACCAATTGTTAATATGTGCTGTGCTCCTTAAAAAGTAGTTTATTCTTTTTGACCTAGTAATTTAACTTTTTAGAACTTCTCCTAAGAAAATAGTTCAATATGGACAAACATTTATGTATGAGGATGTTTATCACAGAATTATTTTTAATAAGAATTGAAAGCTTTGTTTAGTAATAAAGGACTGCTTAGCTGGCTGAGATAGTAAGTGGCCCTTTAAACATCCCGTTGTTAATGTATATTTAATGACCTTTGAAAAGTCTCTTTATTTGTTAAGGTAAAAAATAAGGCTATGAAGCCAAACATAGAGCTTGAGTCCAATTTTGTTAAACAGGTATAGTTTAGAAAATAACAACATGTAAGCTATTATGTAAAATACACCAGTATGTAACTTCTCATTACCTTCTCTGTCTTTTCAATATTTTCCAAATATTCTTTAGTTGTCTCAAATGACAATTATATAAGAAAAATATAAACATTACACTTTATAGGTATTTTAATAATATTTTAATTTAATGACATTATAATAACTTTTTAATATATATATAACATTATAAACTTAAAATGTGACCATCATAGAAGAAAGGGCACTGCAATGGAGATAAAATACTGAGTTCTTAGGTTAATTTTGCTACTGTAAAGCCATGTAGCTTTAGGTAAGGGCCTTCATCTGTTGAAGCTTCAGTTTCTCTTTCTGTAGAGAGAAGTTTGAATTAGCCCATCTTCCTTCCAGACCTAAATCTCGATTTGATAAATCACTTGGTATCCTTTTCTATAGCAAAGACGCTCAGGAGTCATAATAAATATTATTTAATATGTAATATGTAAATAATACATATTAATAAAATTAATTTTATGAATCTCCTATATGGAATTCAAACTAATTGCCACTGTTGGCCTTGGTGCCTTTAGTAACGGGGCATTCTCTGTTACAGATTGCCACGGAAGCAATAGAAAACTTCCGAACTGTTGTTTCTTTGACTCGGGAGGAGAAGTTTGAATATATGTATGCCCTGAGTTTGCAGGTACCATACAGGTAATAACCACGGAAGAGTGGGAGGGGAGGATGGGGAGTTTTTCAATCGTCAGATTTGTTTTCAGGAAGATTGCTTTGGCCAGAAGGTAGGGAACAAGTGGAGAGACTTCTAGAAGGGAACCAATTGGGAAGCAATTACAGTTAATCCAAGAGAGGAATCACAAGACCTGACCTAAGGCAGGGACATCTCTGAGGCAGAGCCTGTAAGAGCAGGTAACTGAGGGGAGGGGAGGGAGAGAGGGTGTTGAGAATGACTCTGATGCTACATTTGCATGATGATGCTATTACATGTTCCCACTGGGAATGAGTTTTTTGTGGAACATGAAATTTGAGGTATCTGTGGAGCCTGAGGGGGTGGTCTTCTTGGGTACACCCTTCCTTCTTCTCTTTACCCTTCTCTCGTGCATGACCTTCTGTTCTTCCTTTAAAGAACTCACAGGGAGGGCTCTAGAAAGTGATGTGAACATAAGCAAGCCCATCCTCTCTGAGTCTCCTTTCTTCTTTTATCCATGGGTTTTCAAGGTTTTTAAAATGAAAGTAGAGTCTTTTTTTATGGAAAAAAAATTCACTTGAAATCCCAGTATGTGAAACAGATAATAGCAGAAGTTGATCTGATTGAAGCAGGCATAGGCGGCCCATTCACCAGCCTCTCGCACCTCCACATCGCCCAGTTCCATGTGGATCAAAAAGTCCACGTGTTAACTCCTTTGCAGAGCCTCCTCTAACTCCCCTAGAGGGTTAGTGCTTCTCCTTTCTTCCTTTAACACGTGATTCATAAGGTACTTCCATTGCATAAATAACAATCCAGCTTGACTCCTGGGTCCCCAAAGGCAAGAACATGCCTGCTTCCTTTGTGTTGGCCCTTCACGGTCCCTCCAGCTTGTGGTGTTGGGTCAACGTGTGTTGAATGAATGTTTACTATAGATAGAGTACATATGTATTATATGTCCATGGGTGGGGGAAAGGGAAGGAATTTCTTAATCCCTAACAATCTCTTCTTGTTGTCTTTGGCTTATATTAACTTGACCTCAGTGCTTTGAGGTGTGGTTAATTCTCCATTAAAGATGAAGACACTGAGGTTCAGAGACTAGGCATTTTCCTAAATTCTCACAAGCGGTGATGTGAGGACCAACTTAGTGTTTTGGAGACGAAACACATTTTTGTCTGCTACACCTCCATACCCTACTGCTAACCCACGAAAGGTTACGTTTTAAGGACTGATAATTGAAAGTCAAGTAAGTTTCGGAATGCCTTCTTTTCAGAAACTCTTTGAAGAAAGCACAGATCTTTGGAATCACGTTTTCCATCACCCAGGCAATGATGTATCTTTCTTACGCTGGCTCTTTCCGTTTTGGTGCCTACTTGGTGGGACGTGGCATCATGGACTTTCAGGATGTTCTCTTGTAAGTATGGGGGTCGTCTTTACAGTTAAACTCTAGAAATCAAACCAAGGCGCATGTTTCATGCCTGGATAGAAAACCTTACTGTGAAGCTTCATGAAGAGATTTTGGTGATTCAGAAAACGACATTTTGCCTTTGAGTCTCCTTGTATTATCCTGGAAGCACCTCATTTCATTTGGGGAATCTGTGTCTACCCTTCTCCCCAATGCTGACTCACACATTTGACCTTCTTGAATCCATGTCTAGCTGGGGTAGTGATTCAATGAGGAGTTTCCAGAAGGCCTGGGTGTTTGGGAAGAAGCCTAACCCAGAGCTAAGTACCTGGTTCCTTTTAAAGGATTCTAAACAGGGCGGCCAAAGAATGGGTGTGAAGCACTGAGTTCTGAGAGCCCTGGAAGATTCCAGGATAAATTTGCTTTCTTTCATAAGAGAAAAGCAGTTGGAAGGTAAGAGCTGGAGAAATGCAGAAATGACAAAGGAAAGCTCGATTGGAGTATCTGCTCCATCACTGTGAATGCAGAAAACTGTACCTCAGTCAGGAGAAGACAGACCTGGACTTAACTTATATTTCTAAAACACTAAAGTATGCAGTTTGGTAGTGAAAAATACGTGTAATTTTTCTGAGTGTCTAGGTTAGGTGATGGCTGAGCTGCCCTTTGATACCATACCATAATTAGTGGTATTACATTTAAAGCAGCAGCATCGAAGCCTGGGAATATGTGTTAGTATAATATTTCCATCCTATTTAGACATTGACTTGTGCGTGCATTTCAGTTTTCTCAGGATGACTCCAACAGAAAATTTCCACTCAGCATCTTTCTGATTATTGTTATGCAGGTGCTATTTATAACTATAACCAAAAGATCAAAACCAGGCATCATTGGCATTGGTGCTTTGATTAGATAATTATTTGATATATTGCTTTACTCCAAGGTTAAGGTATTCAACTGATGGAAATTGCTGACTCTTGGACTTTCAGATTCGGAAAATCCATCTTCCAAGTAAGGGATAGGGGAGACCTGGCTGAAGAGCAGTCCATTTTAAACAGATTCCACAGGTCTAAATGATAACAAGCCCAAGATGAACCATCTGTGTGATTTATTTAGAGCTATTAAAAAGAAAAAAGAAAAAAACACTGTGCTCCATTAACTCAGGAATAGAGTCCAAAGGAATGGACCTGATGGACTCATGGCATTATTCTGGGAGATTCCTAATATTATGTCAGTTCCCGGTCCACTGTTTAAAAAGGCATTTTGATAAACATGTCCATAGAAGGGCAGCTGAAATGTTGAAAGTGAAGGGAGTTACCAAAGATGCAAAGGGTTTGAAAATAATATTCCAATACTTTGTAGGGATGTATTCTACAAAAGGAAGTACATTTTTCTTGGTTTGAAAAGGAACTTTTTAACAATAGACTTCCTCAGTCAAACTTCCTCTCTCCTAAAACCAAGGATGGAAGCTAGCTTAGGGGATGTGCCCTGGCACAGGCATCGAGAGCTGGACTTGACATTCTGCGAAGTCCTTCCCAACTTTAAGCTATGACTCCCATGTCATAGATTAAGAATACCGATGCAGGGAATTCCCTGACGGCCCAGTGGTTAGGACCTGGCGCTTTCAGTGTGGTGGCCTGGGTTCGATCCCTGGTTGGGGAACTAAGACCCTGCAAGCCGTGTGGCATGGCCAAAAAAAATAGAATGTCGATGCATCTTGAGAGCAGCATGATACCTGGCTCTTTAAGGAACTCTCTGCAGTACAGTTCACAGGTTTTCTAAGAATCTGATGTAATCCAGCAAAACGCCTAAATCCGTTATTGATTGCCACAAGTAATGCTGCATGACAACCACCCACTACCCCCCAGTGGCACACGATAATAAACATTTATTTTTGCCCTTAAGTTTGGGGGTTAGCTGGGCAGTTCTGCTGATCTGGGCATAGTGGATCTCAGCTGGGCTCGCTCTTGTGTGCAGTGAGTAACAGGCTAGTAGACTGGGGCCCACGGCACTCTTCTATCTGGGCCTTGTCCTCCCAGCAGCTGGGTGGGCTTGTGGTAGTGGCGGGGAGAGAGAGAAGCATGCAAGGCCCTCTGAGTCATAGGCTTGGACCTGGCAACAGTCACTTCCACCACATCCTGTTGGCTAAAGCAAATTCCAAGGCCAACCCAGATTCAAAGGGTAGGAAAACAAATTCTACTTCCTCAGTGAAGGAGCTGCAAAGTCACTTACAAGAAGGTGAGGGCACAGAGAGAGATGAAACATGGGGTCATTTTATAATCAGTCAGTTACACCGATATGAACTTATAAGGAAAAGTGTTTGTTTTTTGTGTTTTTTTTTTTTGAAACTTTTTGAGTAACGTGTTGTGACTCTTTGAGACAGTGCTCCCTGGGTGTAGGAGTGTCCCCTTTCTAGCATTGCAGTCCTAACTCTTTGCACGTTTTGTCTTTGTCGTTGGCAGAGTGTTCTCAGCCATTGTCTTTGGCGCGATGGCTGTGGGACAGGTCAGTTCATTTGCTCCTGACTATGCCAAGGCCAAAGTGTCAGCAGCCCACGTCATCATGATCATCGAAAAAACCCCTGTGATCGACAGCTACAGCACAGAAGGCCTAAAGCCGGTCAGTTTGATGTTTTGATTATATGATCTGCTCCTAACTGATGAATTTTAGTATTCTAAGTGGAAGTTTAATAAAATCTGTGCTTTTTTTATTTGGTGGTAATAAAGTGGAAGTTTCTCTGTCGTTTTAGTTCATTTTAGTAAATGCTGATAATACACGTTAATGTCTAGTACTTTTGTAGAACAAAGCCACACAGATGTAGAAATACTGCCCATTTTATACACAAATCCTACTAATCAGGTTTTATTATATGTAGGTTACCCTATTCTTGGGGAACAGATTTGAGTTTTCACATTTGTATTGTGTTAACGAGACATGCTGTGGAAACACTGACCCTTTTAGATCTTATGTATTTTACATTTTAGCAGTTACAAATGGAGGCTGACTGTAGTACAAGTTCACTACCTTCTGATACCTGGCGGTAGAGAGGGTTGGCTATTGTGAATTTTCAGGATTGCAACAATCAAATTTACTGTTATTGTTCTGATTTTAGAATACAGTGGAAGGAAATGTGACATTTAATGAAGTCGTGTTCAACTATCCCACTCGACCGGACATTCCAGTGCTTCAGGGGCTGAGCCTCGAGGTGAAGAAGGGCCAGACGCTGGCCCTGGTGGGCAGCAGTGGCTGTGGGAAAAGCACGGTGGTCCAGCTCCTGGAGCGGTTCTACGACCCTTTGGCTGGAACAGTGGTGAGCACACTTTTTTTCTTCTTTTAAAAAAAATTTTATTGGAGTAGAGTTGATTTACAGTATTGTAAATCACTCAGCAAAGTGATTGAGTTATACATATACATATATTCATTCTTTTTCAGATTCTTTACCTGTATAGGTTATTACAGAATACTGAGTAAGAGTTCCCTATACTATAGGGAACATATACAGTAGATCCTTGTTGGTTATCTGTTTTATATATAGTAGTGTGTGTATGTTAATCCCAAGATCATAATTTATTCCTCCCCCACCATGTTTCCCCTTTGATAACCCTAAGTTTACTTTCTATGTCTGTGAGTCTATTTCTGTTTTGTAAATAAGTTCATTTGTATTATTTTTTGAGATTCCACATATAAGTGATATTATATAGTATTTGTCTTTCTCTGTCTGACTTAACTTCACTTAGTGTCATAATCTCTAGGTCCTTCTGAGCACACTTTCTTATTCAGCTCATTTCAGTTTTTTCATCTTCTAAATGCCTAGATGTATTTTATTTTTCAGATTTTTTTTTTTGATGTGGACTGTTTTCAAAGTCTTTATTGAATTTGTTACAATATTACTTCTGTTCCATGCTTTGGCCTTTTGGCCGTAAGGCATGTGGGATCCCAACTCCCTGACCAGGGACCGAACCCGCACTGGAAGGCAAGGTGTCAACCACTGGACTGCCAGGGAAACCCCCGCCTAGATGTATTTAATTCTCAACTATAAGCCATGGCTTTACAAACTTTTAAACAGCGGTCCCACTTAAAGTCTGACATCCTAGATATAGTCTCCAAGCTGTGTCCACTGCCACAGCCAACTTCTCCAGCCTTTCCCTCAACCCTGCTACTCTACTTTTCTCTGCAAGCAGCCTTTTTACCAGCCATCCCCCCTCCCTTGGTTAGGTCTCAGTTTACATGAGCAGATGCAGGAAAAACAGCCAGAAAGACAGAGGAGGGGTGCTAAGAGAGACTAGTAAGCTGGAAGCCAGGGATGGGAAGGGTTTCAACAAGGAGAAGGTAGTCGGCACTGACAAATGCCACGGAGAGTTGAGGTAAGACGGAGACTGAAAACACATGGGAGGATATGACAATTAATGGGCTGCTTCTGACATTTCATAGGCTTCTCAGTGAAGTGACGGTGGTAGGAAACAGTTGAGCATGGCTGAGGTGTGGTTGAGAGGGGAAATTTTCTGTGAATTCTGACTTTATGCTTCAATTTTGTGGTTAAAGTTTGGACAGAGAACTCTCAGTGAAAACCTTGCTGACACATGAAGCAATCAGAGGAGGAAATTTCAGCTCTCAGACACTGATCGTGGTCCTTAAGAGACATTTATTAAGCAGTGTGTTAAATGTTGAGCTCTAATGAGTTATAGGGGATGGTGTCTGTCCTCAAAGATTTCAACTGAAGAGATGGGACATATCCTTCCATGAGTTCTGTTAAAGAAGAAGATAGGCCTAGAGCTACTTCTTAAGGGGTAACTGAAGCTGGTTGCATAAAGCTGTAAGGGTGAGCAATCAAGACATCGTTTGATGAAAGAGAGAACGTTAGCTGTGGCTGATGATTGATTTGTTCCCAATGTAGCATATAGGCCAGTTTGGCTGAAATAGATTGAATTAGAGTAATGGTTCTCAAACTTTTTCGATTATAACCCACTTAGGAAAGACCAAAAGAATTCCCCCCACACACACCCATATTACTCTCACAGGCACTGTAGTGGGAAAAAACACTTGGTGTTAATAGTGTTGGAGTGGAAAACAACAATGGTAAACATACGTGCAGTAATTAGACAAGAAGAAAGTAAAGACATTAATGATTATTCTCCATGTTCATAAATTTAAAACATGGACCGTATCAGTTATGGTTCAGTGTAGGAAACAGAAACTGCTCTAGGTATTTCAAGCAGATACATATTCAATAAGAGGAATTCGGTGCTTACAGAATCACTGGAAGGGCTGGAAGAGTGAAAGTAAAAGTAGAAGTCAGCACTCCCAACATTCAAATCACAGCATCTCAGCTGGGGTCCTGTGGCCAGGAGGTTGTAGGAAATTATGCCAGTGTCACAGCAGCTGCAAACCTGAAGTCACAAGACCAGAGTCTGGGTGTTGTAAAAACTCCCGTCTGCCGAGACACAGGTGTTAGTTTACCACGGCCTCTGTCTCCCAGATTTTGCACACTGCATCTCACTGGTAGAACCTCAGTTACTTCTAGAACCAGAAGCGAGCTTGGGAAACAGATTTTAGTCCTCCACTCCCTTGATATGTGGAAGGCCAGACACAGAAGAATATGGAATTGAATGCTGAGTGTATAGGACAGTAACCATCTCAAGACAACACTGATCATGCCCTGAAAACAGTGTCCTTCTCCGTTACAGGGAATATGATGATCTGCTCCTGTGCATTTACACTAGAGCTTCGAAATACTGCCAAGTGCTCCACAGCAGCCAGACTTCTTAGTGGAGGTGTCCTCAATAAACATTAGTAAATGTGCCAAGTTTTTTTTATGAATGTCAATTAGTGACCCTGAATAACTCAGTTAATAGGTTATTAGTGATTAGTTCTTTTTTTTTTTTGGCCACACTTTGTGGCATGCAGGATCTTAATTCTCCCACCAGGGATTGAACCCCCGCCACACACACCCCTTGCAGTGGAAGCTTGGAGTCTTTTTAAAAAATACATTTATTTATTTATTTATTTGGTTGGTTGCACCGGGTCTTAGTTGTGGCATGTGGGCTCCTTAATTGCAGCTTGCCAGCTCCTTAGTTGCAGCATGCAGTCTTCTTAGTTGTGGCATGTGGGCTCCTGAGTTGCGGCATGCCGGCTCCTTAGTTGTGGCATGCATGTGGGATTTAGTTCCCTGACCAGGGATTGAACCCGGGCCTCCTGCATTGGGAGCTTGGAGTCTTATCCACTGTGCCACCAGGGAAGTCCCAAAGCACATGGAGTCTTAACTGCTGGACCGCCAGGGAAGTCCTGCGATTTGTTCTTGTTGCCATAAAAAATGAGTCTATGCATTTGAGCATCATTTGATCATCATGATCATTTGAAGCAAGAACTTGACCCTGAGGGGTCGGGAAATCCTCATGACCATCAACGAGCCTCGAATCACACTGAGAAACATTGACCTGAGCGGAGGTTCTCAAGCTGGCATGGATCGTAATGGCCTAGAGAGCTAGTAGAGAACACAGCCACCCCGGCTCATTTAAGAAGGTCAGGGCCTAACCTTTTCATTTTTCCCAGGTGATTCTGATGCCAACCAGAGATGGAGAACCTCTGAACTGATAACTTTAAAAGGTTTAGATCAAATTGTGGCGAGTCTTGCAAAACCAAACTATGGAATTGTTCAGAGAGTGGAGTTTCCAAGTTTGGTGGGGCCTGAAAGTGGTACAATTTCAGGGACTCTACTTGAAAGAATACAAAGTTATGAACACACAATTAGATATGAAAGTGAATATTTCCTTCAAGTGAGAAAAATTCACAGCAAAATATTAAAACCTTAAAGATTCTGGTCCCTCTCCTTTTTAGGCAGGTTATCCTAAATGCTTACCCAGAAGACCTGGGCTCTCTCCCATCCAGAACACTGGTCAACTCCCAGCATTTGCCTGCAAATGGGCGTCCTTGAATCTTAAGTTCATTAGCTTCACTGAGACTCACTCTGGTTTGAGTCTTCCCCTGACCTTTCCTTTCTTCCCTTGCCAGCCCATGCTATGCGCTGCCACCAGAGTCCTCTCTCCCCCTTAGGACACAGTTAGCAGCCTGTTGTCTGGGTATTACCCAGTGGGTGCCTGGGCTAAGATGGAGACATTGCTCTTTTGAGGGAAGACAGAAAGTATTTTTCAATTCTGAGACACTGTGTTGCTAAGATCCAACCTGTACTGTGTAGATCCGATCCGAGCTCCCTCAATCACTAAGAGTGTGACCTTGAACAAGTGACTTAACTCTGCTCATGTCCTCATCAGTAAAATGGGGATTAAAGTCACATCTACCTTGCGAGCGTTGTCGTGAATATTAAATGAGAGAGGGCATGAGGTGTACTTACAACAGGACCTATGATATAGTCAATGCTCAATATTTTATCTATGATTACCATTTCAGAGTAAATACATACAGCAGGATAATACATATTTAACATCTGATGGTGCTATTGAAATCAGGTAGTAGATTTAAGTTTAGAATAGAGATAGCTTGTCATTTTAATTTAGCCTTTCATTGTTTTTGTTTATTTGTTTGTTTTTTGGCCTTTCATTGTTGTTGTCAATGTGTTACTTTAAGTTTTTGTTTAGGCCAGTATCTTTTTCTTTTCTTTTTTTTCCGCCGTGCCACACAGCATGTGGGATCTTAGTTCCCCAACCAGGGATCAAACCTACAGCCCTTGCATTGGAAGTGCAGAGTCTTAACCACTGGATTGCCAGGGAAGTCCCAGGACCAGTATCTTTTGAGCAGTGTTCACTGACTCCCTGGACTTCCTTGGTCTTCCCTCAGACGGCCACCCATGCCTCAGCCAGAGAAGCTCTGCATTGATCTTTTTACATTTGGTCTTCTAAACGTGTTTCCCCTAAGGAAAGGATTCTTTAGCAAACACAGGTTTTAAATAGTTTTGGTTGCTGTGTATAGCGTGGGGATGAGGAGGCCCAAGTGTCTTCTTGTATGCAGTGTGATGGAGAAACTCATTAAAACTTGCTGGGATCAGTCATATTTGTCTGACTGTATTCATTTGATGGTGTCTATTTTTTCTCCCAGGGGTATAAGCCTGGAAAAAAGTTTTTTAAAAAACTACTCTTTCTTTCCTCAGATTTCCGTTTTTCACACTGTTCCATCTAACAAGATCTGCTGTTTCGCCACATCCTTGTATGGTTTTTCCTGCCTCTCTTCACTCTCTACTTTCCACCTTCACTGAACACTGTGAGGAAGCCTGGAGCATAGATGCTTGGAGTAGTCTCCATGGCAACCGGGCTCGGTACTAATAAGGTCATGGGTGTGTTTTCCATCCATCCTTGCACCTGCCAGCTTCACAAACAGAAGCTGTCTTCCTGCAGCAAAGACTGTACCCTACCCCTGGCCAGCTGTCTCCCAGAGGCACCCAGCCAGGTACACGGGATTCAAAGTGTCTATATAGCTCAGAACATACTCATCACCACTATTATAAAAGCTTGAAGCTGAGTCACTGATGCCTTCTTCAGCGAGAATGAACAGCTCTCACTTGAATGCCAGCGTTCTCTTGCAAAGTAGATCTTTGGGGCAGACACGTCTGCATCAGAGAGTAAGGATTTTTATCGGCCAGGCTGTATGGGTACGCCCCAGGCTTCTGCAGGATAATCCAAGGGGAGACAGGTCACTAGAGAAAGGGCGGCCTCTCCCTCCTGCTCCTTTGGGTCAGCATCTAAATCGCAGACAGTCCTTCACATACCCTGTGCCCAGCACTATGCTCAGTAGGGTTCATACATGACTTCATTTAATCCTCAATTCTGTGACTTTAGGAATTATCATTCCCATTTTACACACAAAGAAACTAAGAGACGTTAATTCACATTCCTAAGATCAACAACGATTTAGAGATATGACAGCCACCTTCCGACGCTGGCTTCTGTTTCATTTAGGTCCTCAAAAACTTGATCCTAACTAACAGGTCAGATCAGAAACGTGACCTACAAACCTATTATATGGTATAGCAGTTAGTTCTTTCCAATCTAATGGTGGCTACTTTTCTTGTGAAAAATCAATACATAAGAATAAGGAGGTCAGAATACATCCCAGAATTAGAATGCATTTTATTAGTTTCCTGTGGCAGCTATAACAAATTACAGCAAATTTAGTGGGATAAAACAACACAAATTTATCTTAGAAATTCTGAAGGTCAGATGTCCGAAGTGGATCTCACTGGGCTAAAGTCAAGGTGTCAGCAGGGCTCTGTGCCTTCTGGAGGCTCTAGGGGAGAATCTGCTCTCTTACCTTTTCTAGCCCGTGGCCCCTTCCTGCATCTTCAAAGCCGGCAATGGCCGGTTGAGTCTTTCTCATATTGCTCCACTGTGATACCCACTCTCCTGCCCCCCTCTTGCACAGTTAAGGACCCTTATGATTATGTTGGGTCCACCTGGATAATCCAAGGTAACCTTGTCATTTTGAGGTCAGCTGATGAGCAACCTTACATCGTAATTCCATCTACACTTGTGGATAGCGTCCGCAGGTTTCATGAATGAGAACATGGATGTCTTGGATGGAGGAGAGGTGCATTATTCTGCCTACCACATGCATAGGGTTAAAACAGAAGAAATATGATGGTTCCTCAAAGCATACCTTCATGACCTTATTCAGTTAACCCTGGCAATCCAAACTGAAAACATAACAAAAGTCTCATAATAACTTGGCAATCTTAACGTATGCAATAACGATATTAATTTTGCTAAATTCAAAAAATGCGCTGGTTCTGAGGATGATCTGTGATCCCTTGTTTTCAGCTAATTGACGGCAAGGACATAAAGCACCTGAATGTCCAGTGGCTCCGAGCACACATGGGCATCGTGTCCCAGGAGCCCGTCCTGTTTGACTGCAGCATCGGCGAGAACATCGCCTACGGGGACAACAGCCGGGTCGTGTCACAGGAGGAGATCGTGCAGGCAGCCAAGGAGGCCAACATCCACCCCTTCGTCGAGACACTGCCTGATGTAAGTCTCTCTCCACATAAGGTGCCTGGGAGCCTGTGGCAGCCCCCCTGGCCTATGCTTGTGACTTCTAAAGGGATGGATCCCAAAGGTGAAGTGAGCAACTAAAACACACACCCACCTGTATACAAGCATCTGCCTGCACTTCCCATCCCCAGTGGATGTGACGTTTACCTGATCGCCTGCTTCACGCAGCCTGACCGAAATGTACATATGCCTGGGAGGCCTTTCCCTCTAGGTCTGGGTGCAGGGCCCACAGAAGCAAGAGTGACCCTCCCCCACCATTTCTCTCCCAACCTTCCTTCCTTCCACCTCCTTGCCGCTCTCCCCCAAGCCTCAAACCTCCCTCTGTGGAGTCGGGCCAGGCCAGGGAACTGGCCCCATGCCAGGAAGAAGGCTCTGAGTAAGGCTGAGCCATTGGATTGTCATCTCTCACCATTGCACATTCCATGCGCCCCAACCTCTGCTTGTAGGGCTGATTATTGAAACCTTCCCTGGGCTGTTGTCCCACGGATGCCTTCTGAATTCCTCCCGGGAAGTTAGGTAAATGGAACCTCTTGCCCTCTCTTAAGCCTCTTAGGTCCTGTATTTTGCATTGCAATCTAGACCTATCTTCTCGAACCCACCCGCCCCCATTATCACAAGTTATGTTCTTTATTTTAACGAAGTGTCCCCCTAAAGAATAAAGCTCAGTAGCCTGAAACTGGCAGAGAAGGTCCTCTCCTCATGGGGAAAGATGGCAATGCCTTATGGCCCCAACCCTCGCCCACGATTTCCTTTTCTGGAGGCTCTTCTTTGGATAACTGCTGTCACCACACATCATAGGCCCCAGGGAAGAGGCGTTGTCCCCTCCCCTCCTTTAACCTTCTAGCCCATCTGTGGATAATTGGCCCTTCCCAAGGCTAGAACATTTAAAGCATATAACTTTAATTCCCTTTACTCATGGCGAGGTCAGTGTTCTCAAAGTCTGGGCGTGGGCCAGAACATCAGCGTAACCTGGGATCTTGTAAGAAATGCAGATTTTCAGGCCTGACCCCAGACCTGCTGAATCAGAAACTTGGAGGTAGGATCTAGCAATCTGTGTTTTAATATCCCAGGTGATGCTGATGCAGGTAAAGTTTGAGAACCACTGGGCTAGGGGTTAACAAAGGCAAATACAGAGAGTAATTATTATCTAGCATATGAAATATACCTTGCCCCTCTCACATTTGTCTACCACTGGGACCTACCTTTCTGGGCTCTGTCTACAGAGCACACCTGTAGACATCATAATTCTTTCCCTCAATGTCTAGACCTGGAAAGAGAAGGCAAAACCACTTAAGTCCTATTTTCTGTCCAAGGACCTACCTCTTCACCTGAGTGGTTCACACTAGGATTTACCTCACCCTGCAGGGGGCTGCTCTAGTTTCCTCCTCTCAGGGGTACAGCCCTGCCTTTATCTCCCTCAACAAGATCGATACTGTGGCAGTGCAGCCTGGCAACCTCTACACCCTCATGGGACTTGCTCCAGTGCTCTGGCCTCCCTAGTGGCTGCAGTTCTGGGTTGGGCCAGTCCCTACCTAGCATCTGCTGGAACCTCCCCTGGGCTCGCTAACTCCACCTGCAGGTGGAGAGCTCTATGTTGAGTGCCATAGAACTAAGGTTGCCAGAAATATTAAGTAAAAACAGGTAACTCTACATAGAATGAATTTTTTTTTTAATTGAAGGATAGTTGATTTACAATGTTGTGTTAATTTCTGCTGTACAGCAAAGTGATTCAGCTATATATATATATATATACACACACACACACGTGCGCGTTCTTTTTTTAATATTCTTTTTCATTATGCTTTATCATAGGCTACTGAATATAGTTCTCTGTGCCATACAGTAGGACCTTGTTGTGTATCCATTCCATATACAATAGCTTACATCTGCTAACCACAGCCTCCCACTCCATCCCTCCCCTCCCCCCTTCCCCCTTGACAACCACAACAAGTCTGTTCTCTATGTCTATGAGTCTGTTTCTGTTTCGTAGACAGGTTCATTTGTGTCATATTTTAGATTCCAGAAATAATGTATAAGTGATATCATAATGGTATTTGTCTTTCTCTTTCTTTCTTTCTTTCTTTTTTTTTTTTTTGCGGTACGCGGGTCTCTCTCACTGCTGCGGTCTCTCCCGTTGCAGAGCGCAGGCTCAGTGGCCATAGCTCACAGGCCCAGCCGCTCCATGGCATGTGGGATCTTCCCAGACCGGGGCATGAACCCATGTCCCCTGCATTGGCAGGCAGACTCTCAACCACTGAGCCACCAGGGAAGCCCGTCTTTCTCTTTCTGACTTAACTTCACTTAGTATGATAATCTCTAGTTGCATCCATGTTGCTGCAAATGGCATTATTTTGTTCTTTTTATGGCTGAGTAATATTCCATTGTATATATGTACCACATATTCTTTATTCATCTGTCAATGGACATTTAGGTTGCTTCTATGTCTTGCTATTGAGAATAGTGCTGCTATGAACAATAGGGGTGCATGTATCTTTTTGAGTGATAGTTTTGTCTGGATATATGCCCAGGAGTGGGATTGCTGAATCATACGGTAATTCTATTTTTAGTTTTCTGAAGAACTGCCATGCTGTTTTGCATAGTGGCTGCACCAGCTTAACATTCCCACCAACAGTGTAGGAAGTAGAACATGAATTTTAAAGTCAAACTCTGGATGTCAGAATCAGAGTCCACAGTTTGACTAACATTTCAGCCTGGCAAGGGCCTGAAAATAAAAATATAATATGTTTTTTTTAGGTTACACATTACATTTCTGCTCTCCCCTACATACCCTATTAATTCCTGTCCTTATTGTCATATTGGATACTTAGTGGGCATTATCTACTCTGGGAAACAATATGTGAAAAATTTCAGGAGAACTCTGAAAACAGAAGTAAATCAGGAGATTTCAGCTTTTCAAGTTAGATATCAAATAGAGTTTCTTAGCATCCATTAAAATTGTTGAAGCTTTGGAGATAGTCTTATAAAAACAGACAACAAAAGGCTAGCATCCCAAGAATTTCTTCCCTTCCTCACTTTACTTTTTTTTAAAGGATATTATCATAATCAACATTTTTTTTAACATCTTTACTGGCATATAATTGCTTTACAATGGTGTGTTTCTGCTGTATAACAAAGTGAATCAGCTATATGTATAAATACATCCCATATACCCTCCCTCTTGCGTCCTTCCTCACTTTAAAATAATGCAGAGAGCATCACCTGCTGGTTATAAATAAAATGAGTTTCAATTATTTTATTATGCATAGCCTGTTAAAATCAAATTTCCTTCCTCCTACCAGTCTTTGTCCCAAATGCAATGAAACCAGAAGGCTGGAAGAGCCTCACATTGCAACAGTCATCTTCCTCATAAATATGTTGACCTGTCTACACTAAAGCATAACTTTTAAGACCCAAACGTCTGTTTTCAAGAAGAGAGGTTAATCCTGCCATTTAGAGCTATGTTGTTGTAGTTTAACTCTTCTTCAACCCATTCTTAGCTTCTGAACCTAAACTTTTTTGTGTATATGGAAGTGGTTATCCTATTTTCTGCAAGCAAACTCTCTTTCAGAACTTTATCACTTCTACTTTTCATAATAACAAAACCCTATTTACAGAAATATAACACCAGAGTAGGAGACAAAGGAGCTCAGCTCTCTGGTGGCCAGAAACAGCGCATTGCAATAGCTCGTGCCCTTGTTAGACAGCCTCATATTTTGCTTCTGGATGAAGCTACATCAGCTCTGGATACAGAAAGTGAAAAGGTAAGAATTTAATGTGGACTCATTCACACTTGAAGCAGTTGTCTCTTAAAAGGTTTAAATTTATGCTTCTACCTTCTATAGTAGAGAACAAAATTTAGCCAGATACTGAGTTTTGTTACTTTCAGTGGAATTTAAACACTTTCAGTAGCTGTCATTCAAGAGAACTAAGATGAAACAAGGCAGATTAGTCTTATAATGCTTGTGCTCCAAAAATCAGCCCCAGATCACTTTGTATTGATCTAAGAAGCTGCATTCAGGAGCCATAGTCCCATTTCTACTGGCAACATCTCCTCAGCAACTATATAAAAAAGTGGAAGCACAGAACAATGTTAAAAGCTGACTGTACTTGAAGGTAAATACTAGCAATTGTTTTCAGTTTGAGAAAAAGTTGAGTGTTCAGGTATCTGAAAGATAAACTCATTCTGAGTTTTTTTTATCTTAAAAATACCAAAATTCAAGGAGGCTGTGTTTGGCCTGTGCTCAGGCTTCCTGTATTTACTGCAGTGCTAGACCAGAAGGATGCCACAAGGCTGGGCACACTACTAAGTGCTTCTAAATGATTGCATAGGCTGTATTTACAGTCATAACTTCGAGATAAACCAAATTAGGATTCATTATTCTTCTGGTATGACAGATCCCTTGCTTTGTAAAATCTATGTTATATTCCATTGACACCACTGTTAGAGAAGCATGTATCGTTGGAGAAATTAATTGTGATGCTTGTTATGGAGGAGAAATTCAAGGGAGTGGATTATTATGATCAGAGTTAATTTGTGTGATTACTGAACAGGTTGTCCAAGAAGCCCTGGACAAAGCCCAAGAAGGGCGCACCTGCATCGTGATCGCTCACCGCCTGTCCACCATCCAGAACGCAGACTTGATAGTGGTGATTGAGAACGGCAAAGTCAAGGAGCACGGCACACACCAGCAGCTGCTGGCACAGAAAGGCATCTATTTCTCCATGGTCAGTGTCCACGCTGGAGCAAAGCGCTAGGGAACTGTGACCATACAAGCTATTAAATATTGCCTAATATTTGTGTTAAAATATGGCATTTAATCAAAATTTAAAAAGTGAGCACTTCCTGGGAAAACTATGTAGAGTTACTTATTTAACATTTCCTGCTGCAGTGGAAGATCATTCCACCCAGTTCAGAGTCTTCAGAGACTATAATTGAAGGAACAGAAAGAAATAGCATCAACTGGAGAAAAGTAATGGTTTTAATTACATTATAAAATTTATAGAATCATTCAAAGTAGATTTTGTTAATAAAGTGTATAATTTTTGTTTATATTTTCTTATTCAGACTGTAACTGACTACCTTGCTAAAAGATTATAGAAGTAGCAAAAACTACTGAATGTTTGCATAAAGTGCCTATAATAAAACTAAACTTTTATATGACTGGAGCATTCTTTCTAAAGTGCCTGTAAATCTATCATCTCCCAGTTGGACTACTGAAGATCATTTCTGCACTTTAAAAAAAGGACTTCTTTAAAAACTCTCATTGGGCTTCCCTGGTGGCGCAGTGGTTGAGAGTCCGCCTGCCGATGCAGGGGACACGGGTTCGTGCCCCGGTCCGGGAAGATCCCACATGCCGCGGAGCGGCTGGGCCCGTGAGCCATGGCCGCTGAGCCTGTGCGTCGGGAGCCTGTGCTCCGCAACGGGAGAGGCCACGACAGTGAGAGGCCCGCGTAACGCAAAAAAAAAAAAAAAACAAACAAACAAACAAAAAAACTCTCATTAACTTTTGTAAGAATGGTTGAACAGTGTAAGAATTCCTATTGTACCTATTGTATATGTCTCTTCATGTTGGGTTCTACAAAGCCATCTGGCTTCATTCTTCTTGGACTTGATCCTGCCGATTCTTGCATTTCCACTTTATGCTGGCTGTCAAACCCACCACATAGATCAATACAGGATTTTAGGGGCTGAGATGGGGCAGAGGATGGACAATTGTGAAGTGTATACTCTGATGTACGTCGAATATCTTGCATTGCTCTTATAAACGGCTCTTACAGGATTTTAATACTTTTGCATTTTAAAAAATATAATTCTTTTTCTGTTTTGATAATGCATCACTTTTCCCAGTAATTGGTCTCTTCCAAAGTTGATCCTTCTGGTGGCAGGTGATTAAAATGTGCCATAAGTTTAAATACATCATCATGAAAACATGATGAAAAAGGAAACTATCACCAGAAAATGATACTCTGACTATAAAAAGACAAGCCAAAAAGCACTATAAACATGATTGAAAGTCACAAGCTGGGAGCAATATTTGCCATATTTATTATAAATAATTGGTATTGTTAATATATAAAGAATTTTAAAAGGAAAAAATGCCATCACCTCCAAGGAGAAATTGGCAGAGGACATGGTCCAGTAAATCCCAAAGAAGAAATTCAGGAGAAAGAAAGTGCACACTCTCAGAGAAATGTAGATTAAAACAACAAACCCTTGAGGGGTAACATCAGCCCCATGGTGGAATAAGACATCCTTTGTTTCTCCCTCAACGACATAATTTGGCATCCAAGCACAGACAAAAGTACCTTTTTTGGGAGCTGTGGGATCCAGCATCATATGCCAAGGGACCTAAGAGGAGTCTTGCTTCCCCGTGAGTCAACTAATAGGGATAAAGACCTGGGTCCTGGCTGTGGACCCTGCAGTAGCCTGTGAACTGGCTCCAGCCCCCCTTGGCCTTGGTCCAGGAGCCCCTGGAAAACACTGTCTAAGACAATCACCCACAGTCCATAGAGGCTTTGTACAAGTCCCGGTTTCCAGATGAGAAGTTCCAGCACACCTTTGGAGCAAAAATACTCTGAGTTTGGAAGCATTGAGAGGACGAGAGGAACAGCTTGACCTGACTTGCACCACCCCTCCCCGCAAGGGGACACAGCTTAGGGCCAAGAGAGATCTCAGCTTGTGATTTCTCTCAGGGAAAGTGAGAGCCTGGGAGTGACACGTGGCTCATGGGAGGCTGCCAGAGGCGCTCCTTTCTCTCTCCCCACATCCAGAGTGCTGAAACATGAACTGCATGACTGAGAGGCAGGAAGAGATGGAGAATGGCACATAGCTCCCTCAGAGGGTGTTAAAGGGACACAGAGCCTGCTAACCACATTCAAGAAGTCTGCCCTGAAGCCGCTGGGAATGCCTCACCTGCAGATCCTCCAACGGGTGCAGGGGTGTTCCCAGCGGTGTCCCCAGTGCTTAGTATGCCTCACCCACACAAACCCCCTGACCCTGTGGCTGGCTCCCTGTGTGTGCTCCCAGCAGCAGTGGTGAGAGCAAGATCTGCAGATGGTGTGAGTGATATTCAAGCCCACAAAGAATGCAGGCTTGAATCTGCAGGCCAGGGAGAGACCACAAATGAGCTTTAGGGCCACCTTTGACAAATAAAAGGGAGGCAGCCAATACATGGCTTGGTGCATTGCAGATCAAGGGAAAGCATATAAGCTTAAGGATTCTGCCACAAGAGGGAGCAAGAAGTGTGGATCAGGTGTAACCAGAGAAGGCCTGAGAAAGCCTCAGAATCACTAGCAGGGCTGATGGAAGATACTTCTCTCCTGAAGCCAGTTAATAAAGACAGGAGGAGGTGACTTTAACTTCAGATGGGAAGACAGCAATGCAGAACTTCAAGGAATGTGAAAAATCAAGGAAACAAGACACCACCAAAGGGGCACAGTAATCTTCCAGTAACCAGCCCAAGACATGGAGATCGGTGATTTATCTGGTAGTGAATTCAAACATGCTGTTTTAAGGAAAGTCTGTGAGTTCAAAGAAAATACAAAGACAAGTCAACAAAATTAGAAAAACAATACACAAACAAAATGAGAAATTTAGCAAAGAGATAGAAAATACTAAAAGGAACCAAACAAATTCTGAAGCTGAAGAATACAGTGAATGAAATGAAAAATATAATAAAGAGCATCAGTAGCAGAATAGGTCAGTCAGAAGACAGTAGAGAAGAACTTTGAAGTTACCTAGTCAGAGGAGAGAACAAAGAAAAAAGAATGGAAGAGAATGAGAAAGCCTATGTGATATATAGAGTACTATCCAAAGAACCAATTTGTGAATTATTGGTGTTCTGGAAGGAGAAGAGAGGACAGAAAGCTTATTTAAAGAAATAGCTAAGAATTCTCTAGACCTGGGCAGAGATTTAGATCTCCAAATTCACAAAGCTTGTAGGCCACCCAACAAAATCAACCTAGAGAGATCCTCTCCAATACACATTATAATAAAACTGTTAAAAATCTAAAACAAGGAATCTTAAAAGCATCAAGAGAGGAAAAAAGCTTATAACTTTCAAGAGAACCTGCATAAGGCTATCAGTAGATTTCTCAGCAGAAACCTTACAGGCCAGGAGAGAGTGGGATGATACATTCAAAATGCTGAAAGGAAAAAAAAAAAAAGGCCCTGCCAATCAAGAATACTCTGTCCAGCGAAGTTGTCCTTCATAAACGAAGGAGAGAGAAAGACTTTCTCAGACACACAAAAGCTGACAGAATTCACCACCACAAGACCTGCCTTACAAGAAATGCTGACAGGAGTTCTTCAAGCTGTAATGAAAGGATGCTAATTAGTAACATGTAGTCAACTTCAGAATACTCTGATACTGTAATATGGTGCTGTATTAAAAGTTATAGGACAGTATAAAGGTTAAAGGACAAGAGTATTAATAATAGCTATAGCTACAATTTATTAATAAATACACAATATAAAGAGGTAAATTGTGGGCTTCCCTGGTGGCACAGTGGTTAAGAATCTGCCTGCCTGCCAATGCAGGGGACATGGGTTCAAGCCCTGGTCTGGGAAGATCCCACATGCCGCGGAGCAGCTAAGCCCGTGTGCCACAACTACTGAGCCTGTGCACCACAACTACTGAAGACTGCACGCCACAAATCCTGAAGCCTGTGTGCCTAGAGCCTGTGCTCCACAGCAAGAGAAGACACCACAATGAGAAGCCCGCGCACCACAACGAAGAGTAGGCCCCACTCGCCACAACTAGAGAAAGCCCGCGTGCAGCAACAAAGACCCAACGCAGCCAAAAATAAATAAATAAATTTTTTAAAAAGAGGTAAATTGTGACATCAAAAACATAAAAGGGGGGAGTAAAAGGTTAGAGTGTTTGTATGCAAAGTTGTTTTCAGTGTAAAATAAACTATTGTATCTGTAAGATGTTTTATGTAAGCTTCATGGTAACCACAAAGCAAAAGCCTACAGCAGATTCACAGAAGAGAAGAGAATCAGAGCATACCACTATGGAAAATCATCAATTCACAAAGGAAGGCAGCAAGAGAGGAAGAAAGGAACAAGGGAACTACAAAATAGCCAGAAAGCAATTAACATGATAGCACTAAGAAATCATTACCTATCAATAATTACTGTAAACATATGTTGATTAAATTCTCCAATTAAAAGGCATAGAGTGGCTGGATAAGACCCAATTATATGCTGACTACAAGAGACTTACTTCAACTTTAAGGACACACATAGGCTCAAAGTGAAGGCATGGAAAAAGATACTCCATGCAAGCAGAAAACAAATGAGAACAGATCTAGCTATACTTATATCAGAGAAAATAGACTTAAAGCCAAAAGCAATAACAAGAGACAAATAAGTTCATTATATAATGATAAAGGAGTCAATTCATCAAGAAAATATCACAGTTGTGAATATATATGTGCCCAACATTGGAGCACCTAAGTATATTCAGCAAATACTAAGAGATCTGAAGTGAGAAATAGACAATACTGTAATAGTAGGGGACTTCAATATCCTACTTTCAACAATAAAGAGATCATCAACAAAGAAATGTTGGATCTGAACTACACTTTAGAACAAATGGATTAGCAGGCGTGGGGAACATTCCATTCAACAGCAGCAGAATACACATGCTTCTCAAGTACACATGTAAAATTCTCCAGGAGAGATCATATGATAAGTCACAAAGCAAGTGTTAGTAAATTTAAGAAGATTAAAATGATACCAAGTATCTTTTTCAACCACAATGATAGAAACTTAAAATCAATGACAGGAGGAAAGTTGGAAAATTAACAATAATATGGAAATTAAACACTCCTGAACAACCCATGGGTTAAGGAAGAAAACAAAGGGGAAATTTTAAAAAATATCTTGAAGCAAATGAAAATGGAAACACAACATACCAAAACCTATGAAATGCAGCAAAAGATGTTTTAAGAGGGAAGTTTATGGAGATAAATGCCTACATTAAGAAACGAGAAAGATCTCAGAAAAGCTACCTTTACACTTCAAGAAACTAGGAAAAGAAAAATAAACTAAGACCAAAGTTATCAGCAGAAAGGAAATAAGATCAGAACAGAAATAAAGACTAGAAAAACAAAAGAAAAGAAGAATGAAATTAATAACTTTTTTTGAAAAGATAAGCAATATTGACAAAACTAGCTAGAAAGGAAAACAGATAAATCAAATAAAATTGGAAACGAAAGAGGAGAAATTACAACTGATGGCACAGAAATAGAAAGGTTCATAAGAGACTACTATAAACAGTTATACACCAACAAATTGGATAAAAACAAACTGATAAATTCTGAGAAACCTACACCATACCAAGACTGAATCATGAAGAAGTCAAAAATCTGAATAGACCAATAATGACTAAGGAGATTAAGTCAGTAAACCAAAACCTCCCAACAAAGAAAAACTCAGGGCCGGATGGTTTCACTGGTGAATTCTACCAAACATTTAAAGAAGAATAACACCAATCTTTCTCAGACTCTTCCAAAAAATTAAATAGGAGGGACCACTTCCAAAGTCATTTTACGAGGCCAGCATTGTCCTGATTAAAAAGCCAAGTAAGAACATTACACGGAAACGACAGACAAATATCTGTGATGAATATAGATGCAAAAATTCTTGATAAAATGCTAGCAAACTGAATTTAACTGCACATTAGAAGGATCATACAGCATGATCAAGGGGGCTTTATCCCTGGGATGCAAGGGTGGTTCAACATATGCAAATCAATAATTTATTAATAAATTAATTTTATTAAATAAAATTAATAAAATGAAAAATAAAAATGAGATCCTCTCAACAGATGCAGAAAAGAATTTGACAGAATACAACATCCTTTCATGATAAAAACTTTCAACAAATTGGTTATATAGGGAATATACCTTAACACAATACAGGCCATATATTGTAAGCCTACAGCTAACAGCATACTCATTGGTGAAAGGTTGAAAGCTTTTCCTCTAAGATCAGGAAGGAGATAAAGAGTCCCCACTCCCGACTCCTAGTCAACATAGTACTGGGCATTCTAGGCAGAGTAATCAGGCAAGAAAAAAAAATGGCATTCAAATCAGAAAGGAAGAAGTAAAATTGTCTTTGTAGATGATATGATCATATACACATACAGAATGTCCTAAACTTTCTACCAAAAAATGTGTCTTTCTCTGCCTGGCTTATTTCACTTAGCATAATGCCCTCCAGGTTCATTCGTGTTGCCACAAATGCAGGATTTCCTTCTTTTTATGGCTGAACAGTATTCCATTTTACGTATATACCACATTTTCTTTATCCAGTCATACTTTGATGGATACTTAGATTGTTTCCAAATTTTGACTACTGTGAATAATGTGGCAATGAACATGCAGTGCTGATTTCATTTCCTTCAGATATATACCCAGAAGTGGAATCGCTGGATCACGTGGTAGTTCTGTTTTTAATTTTTTGGGTAACTTCCATACTGTTTTCCATATTAAGCCACCAAATTTGTGGTAATTGGTTACAGTAGCCTTGATATAGGCTTCAAATCAGGGAAGCTAAATATAAGGCTTTATTTTATTTTATTTTTTTAAAAAGGAGTGTAATGAGGCTCTGAATTGGGCTAGCGAAAAGAGAGAAGAATGGGTGGCTGTGAGAAATATCCATAGTCTAGATGTGAAAGGTGGAGGGAGGAAAAAAATTGGCTAGGAAAATGCTGTGACATTGATGGAGGTGAGGAACTCTTAGGAGGAAGATGATGTGTTCATATGGCTTGAGGGTGACATCATAGTAGAAGGTTTTGAAAAGTGTGGCCCTTGGGTACTAACTAAACACAGATGGGTCCCCTGTGTGCTGTTTGCTTGAATTCAACTCTTATTTTCTTAGTTCCATCCTACAGTTCTCCAGCTCTGTCCAACTCTAAACAATGATGGTGGTTTTGTTCACCAGAACGAACTTCTGAATTCAGGCCAAAGTGTGTTTCTGTTTCTTGACACAAAAAGCAGCCACTTGTTTCCAGGTCTCAATAATAAGAAGTCTTTTTTTTTTTTTTTTTTTGCTGTACACAGGCCTCTCTCTGTTGTGGCCTCTCCCGTTGCGGAGCACAGGCTCCGGACGTGCAGGCTCAGCAGCCATGGCTCACAGGCCCAGCCGCTCCGTGGCATGTGGGATCTTCCCGGACCAGGGCACGAACCTGTGTCCCCTGCATCGGCAGGCAGACTCTCAACCACTGCGCCACCAGGGAAGCCCAAGAAGTCTTTTTGATTCATTTTTCATTTTCACATCTTCATTTCAGATGCCTGCTTCTAATTTGTGAACCTTTTGAGCAAAGGATTATGTCTTTGCATCACTTTGCTCTTTTGTCTGGCAACATTCTTAGTATATACTTGAGGTTCAGTGTCTGCTCTTTTGCCAATTTTTTTTTTTTAATCTAGTATGTACATTCCTCTGGGTCAATTTGGCTTTATCAAAAATTAACATCTGAAAAGTCATTTGTTATTATAAGATATATTAACAGTATTCTTATCTAAGGCCATATAGTTTTACATAAAAAATAGGGAGGGGAGCTCATCATTACCATAAGACCTATGACCCACCTTTACCTACTCTGCCAAATAAAAGGGAAAACTGTATGGGAATTGTGTCCATAATTTTGTAAAAGAAAAAAATGTTTTTAAGAAGTTAGAGTAGTCTGATAACAGTATTTTTTTTTTAAATTTTATTTATTTATATTTATGGCTGTGTTGGGTCTTCGTTTCTGTGCAAGGGCTTTTTCTCTAGTTGTGGCAAGCGGGGGCCACTCTTCATCGCTGTGCGCGGGCCTCTCACTATCGCGGCCTCTCTTGTTGCAGAGCACGGGCTCCAGACGCGCAGGCTCAGTAATTGTGGCTCACGGGCCCAGTTGCTCCGTGGCATGTGGGATCTTCCCAGACCAGGGCTCGAACCCATGTCCCCTGCATTGGCAGGCGGATTCTCAACCACTGCGCCACCAGGGAAGCCCTGATAACAGTATTATACCAATGCCAACGTCCTGGGTTTGATTTTGTATTATAGTTACTACCTGCTATCATTCAGGGAAGCTGGATGAAGGGAACACAGGACTCAGGACTCGACAATCTTTGCAACTTCCTATGAGTCTGATTATTTACCAAGAAAAAGTTAAAAGAGAAATAGGAGAATCATATGGTGAAACTTTACTTAGAGACTTGCTGCTCTTGGAATTATCTCGCAGTCCAGTGGTTAGGACTCTGCGCTTCCACTGCAGGGGGTACGGGTTCGATCCCTGATCAGGGAACTAAGATCCTGCGAGCCACATGCCGTGGCCAAGAGAAAAATAATTGCTGCTCTTGAAGTGATAATAATTTGTGCTAAAATCTGAAAAATGAGGAGTTACCCAGGAAATGGTGTGAGTGTGGAAGACAGGACATAGGGATGAAGGGACAGCATTTCAGGTGGAGGAAACAGCCTGTTCCAAAAGGATTTGAAGTACAGAAGGAAGGATGTTGTGGTTGGAGCTGGCTGATCAAGGCGGAGAGTGGCATGAGACACTCTGGCCTGCTACCTCTCGGAGCCCTGCCTGACATAGTGGAGTTTGGGTGTGTTTTACCCCTCCCTCTCAGAACGCAGACACTGTGCCATAAGAAGCAGCCCGAGTTACATGGGAAAGCCACTTGACTTGACTCAGCAGAGCCCCCAGCCCACAGCCAGTATCAAGTGCCAGGCACGTGAGTGGGTATCTCAGACATCCAGCCCAGTCAAGCCTTCAGATGACTGCAGCCCCAGCCAGCATCTGACCTTAACCTCATGAGATGAGAACCACCCAGCTGAGCCCAGTCAATCTGCAGAACCATAAGGGATCAAAAAAAACATTATTTTAAACCAATTGATAACTAGAATGAGTAATTACCCTTCTAGTTGCGGAGCCTTTAAAGGATTTTCGCTTGCCTTAACTCTCTTGATCTTCAAAAGTATGCTGTGGGCTGTAATGTCTTGGTGGGCATCTGGTTCACCGTTGTAATCCAACACCTCCATCAACGTCCTCAATAAAAATCTTTGTTAAATGAAAATGAAAAAAGATTTGTCAGTCTTAAAAAAAGATGAGACAAAAGATTTTCTGGAGCACCGTCTGTAACTGTAGTCCTTTGTCCCACTTGGAACTTCTAACACTAAGGTGAAAGACCTCTGCCCTTGGCGTCAGGAGAAATCAGAATAGCAAAGAGAAGAGCAGCAGTGCTTACAGATATGTGCAACAGGCAAAGATACATGATGAAATATTTTTACCAGGACTCTTTCAAAAGAGCCAGTTTTGGTCATAAGGAAAAGTGACCTTTGAATTGGAAACTGAACATTTTTGTTTTCGGCACTAGGCAGCAAAATTTAAATGTTTTCCCTCTTATTGATTGTTGCTTGTTATGTGGAGAAGCACCAAGGCGCTCCAGCGAGAAAACCTGGGTTTCTCTTCTGGCTGCCTGTTTGTTACACATGTGATTCTTTGGGCAAGTTACTTATTTTCTCTACACCTTTATTTCCTCACTGGGACTTAAGGAATTTCAATAGCTACCTCATTGGATGACTTGAGCACTAAATATTATAATAAAGTATTCAGGACAATACTCAACGGATAGAATATAGCAAAAGAAAAATGTTGGTTGCCTTCACTTCGTGTGTTTCTTGCTCTTCAAGGCCACCAATTCTCATGAAAAGGAAGTTCCTCATGAAAAGGAAGTTCTGTTTTATATTTATTCACCTAAGAATTATCTTAAGTGCCTGTGGGCTAGATATTAGCAGCCCAATGATAAGACAAGGAGCCACGGTTTAAGGAGACAGGAAATAAGTTTAGTAATGTGTGTAGGTGTCATAACACAAGACTTCTTGGGAAACTAAGAAGAGAGCCATCACTTCTCCTGGGAGTGCTTTGAGGGTTTAAAAAAAACTTCCTAGAGGACTGAGAATGTACTTGTCAGATGACCAGTAGACAAAATCTATGCATGTGGAGAGCAGTGTAAACAGCCTGGAAGGCTGGATCAGAAGTGACTGACGATGCTCAGTTTCAGGTGTTGGGTTTTGGGAGGAGTGGGTGGTGGCCACCACAGGGATGAGGCTGGGAAGTCAGCTAGGAACCAAGCCTGAAGGGTCTGGTGTGCCAGAATAGGTGTATTTTTATTCTTGCTGTGGTTTATTTGAAATAGTGAGAGAGTTGACATATGCCTTACTTTTGAGTGTGCACATTCCTACAAAGGTACCTGTGCAGTAAGATTTTATAAAATAAATCACATTTAACTTCTTTGATTTCTGTTATGCAGATGGACATATCACCCTTTTACAAACTCCTTAAGTAAAGGAAGAAAAGAACCCACTTTAGAAACCTACCGTGTAACCCTTGCACACGTGGGAAACCTGCAAGAGAGCTTCTGCGACTGGAGTATTTCAACCACAAGCATCAGGGGCCCCAACATCCTAGCATCTCAGGCCAGAAATCACACTGTTCTTTTTGGGAAGGAGGGGAAAAGCCAAGGTGAGGGAAAGAGGGGTGTTTTTTTTTTTTTCTTTTTAGTGAAGAGATAGAAAGAGAAAGCTAAATGATGTTATCGAGTCATACTTCTAATATTTATTTCTGTCATTAAACAGTCAGCATTTGAGGCTTTCCTGTTCTATCAGAATTTGAGTAGGACAGTTTTTGCATTTCCCAAAGAGTTCATTGTCCCTGTTCAATTCCCTCTTATGCAAAACATGTCTGTCAGTGTGGGCAATGACCCCACTACTCCCACTCTTTAGAGTTTAAATAGATGACTCAGGCAATGAGTCATTTTTCCATGGATTGTCTATGCTGCTTGGAAAAGTGGCAGTTCTAGCCAAGCTATGGATGAGACTACCTGAATTATTTGGAAAACACTATGGCCACAGTAATCTGCCTCCTTAGACTAAAAAAAAAAAAAATGGTATAAAATTCTTTGGGATCAGGGAGCCCAGGTCTGGAACATGTACATATAGATAAGACCTGGAGAGCAATATGCTAAAGGGAAATGGTTGGGTTAAAGTGAAAAAAAAACAATTTTATGGATTCCTTCTGTGAGAACAAATACTTAAAAGAGTGTCAGAGGCTAAATACAAAATACTGCATGTTTCATAAAAGTTTGCATTCATGAATAAGTCTTTTGCATATATTTCAATTCTGAAAGTGATTTTTTGTAGAAGCTAATTTTTTTATTGGCTATTAATAGATGAAATTAAATTTCAAGTACATTTTCTTTTTAAATTTTTAAAACAATTTATTTATTTTATTTATTTATTTTTGGCTGCGTTGGGTCTTCATTGCTGCACACGGGCTTTCTCTAGTTGCAGCAAGCAGGGGCTACTCTTCATTGCGGTGCACGGGCTTTTCACCGCGGTGGCCTCTCTTGTTGCCGAGCACGGGCTCTAGGCATGTGGGCTCTAGAGCGCATGGTCAGTAGTTGTGGCGCGTGGGCTTAGTTGCTCCGCGGCATGTAGGATCTTCCTGGACCAGGGTTCGAACCCGTGTCCCCTGCATTGGCAGGTGGATTCTTAACCACTGCGCCACCAGGGAAGCCCTCAAATACATTTTCAATTTTCAAAATTTGCATTTACACTGGAAATTCTACTTTGGCCAACAATTTTAGCCTTGCATATCAAGGCCAAGGTCATAGGTTAGCTATGCAGATTCTCTGCACCAAGCTCCCATATACTTTCTATACCTCTTCAAGTTTATGTTTCACACTATATTTCAAATATTTGCTTATTTTTTCTGTTTATAGGTATTTTATATACCTGAGGGCAAAGTCTTTATCTTGTAGTCTATACATCTTTTCTGTGCTCAGGGCAGTATCTTGTCCTAGCATGTGCCCTCTTCAAAAGTGTTGCGAGAATCATGAATAGACACAGCTAGGCAGGAAATGGTAGAGTTGCCAGTTTCCAGATTCTTCCACCTTGAGACGTGTCAAATATCTTCCTTTTGCCCTTCCGTATTTACTCTCCTCCCTTCTCTCCACACTACTCTCTGCCCTGGGAGATTGACTTCTGTGGGTTCAACTAAAGGGAAACCTGGGGGACAGTTGGAGGGGATCACTGTCCTTTTCAAAGCAGTTTTCTCTACATGACACTCATAAGGGTGCGGGGAGGGAGAAGTTCTGGTAACTTCTCCCTCCCTGCACCCATGCTGGCCTAGGAAAGGCAATGCCCCCCGACCCCACATTTTTGTGGCTCCAACATACTACACTATCCATTATGGTGTATCCACTATACCCTATGTTCTGCCCATACCTTTGTAAATAGTCACTTCATTAAATCCTCCTTGAATATCCTAATTCAGATGTGCCTTTTCTCTCCTCCTGGGACTTCAACTGATAAAAGACAGTTCCAGTTATTTCAAAAAGAAGCCACCATTCTTGACAAGGTAATGATTGCTTTCTAAAAACCTTCTCAATTATGTCTGTGAGTCTAGATTCCTCCTTAATAAAACCTCTCACATATCCCACCACATCCTTCCTTATCTGCCTTTTGCCTCAAATGAAGATCATACCTCCTTCCAGGGCTCCACTCTTCACTTTTATCTATTTTTTGTATTATTTCCCTGCTTTTGGACTTTTAGAATTATTTCTCTTAGATGTAACTTCATATGTGAGATTAGAGAATACGAATTTTGTATTTTCAATGCGTACTGTGGGCTGGGAGTGGAGGGAAGAAACAGACCTAAAAAAAGTTAGGGCTTCCCTGGTGGCACAGTGGTTGGGGGTCTGCCTGCCGATGCAGGGGACACGGGTTCGTGCCCTGGTCCAGGAAGATCCCACATGCCACAGAGCGGCTGGGCCCGTGAGCCATGGCCGCTGAGCCTGCACGTCCGGAACATGTGCTCCGCAACGGGAGAGGCCACAACAGAGAGAGGCCCGCGTAACAAAACAAAACAAAAAAGTTAAATGGCCTTGTTACTATAGAGCTCTCAAAGAGTTTGATGTGCCTCATGACCTTTGAGAGAGCAGCATGGTAACCAGCATTCCTCAAACTTATTTGGCCATGGAACCCTTGTTATAGGAACTCTTGTTATCTAAGAACCTGGTGGTACTCCTCAGGTCACAGTTTGGAAAAGCTTGCTCTTTAAAATCCATCCTTCTCTTCCTCCATAAATATTTCATAAACAAATGAACAAATATTGACAAAACTGGTCAGAACTCTAAGAGACGGGGCATGGGAGACAGGTTCCACAACCCTTTCTTTTTAATCCTTCGGTGACTGTTGTGTCAGAATCTTCAAAGATGTGTGTGGTGGGGTGGGAGGTAGCTAGCACTTGCTGCAAGATCTAGTTTGAGGTTCTGATTGATGGTACTTGGATATTCAATTAGAGGTCTTCTCCTAGCCTAGATTAATTGCGGGTGCAGTTTCTCCTTTGGGCTTTCTGCCTTAATTCCTGAACTAGCTGGGGGTGGGAAAGAGGTGGGAAAGAAGGTAGAGCAGAATGTTTATCAGGTGTTTGCAATGTGCCAGGTACTAAATTTAGTTCATCCCCTTTCTTTTTTTTTTTTTGCCGTGTGTGGGCCTCTCACTGTTGTGGCCTCTCCCGTTGCGGAGCACAGGCTCCGGATGCGCAGGCTCAGGGGCCATGGCTCACGGGCCCAGCCGCTCCACGGCATGTGGGATCCTCGTGGACCGGGGCACGAACCCGTGTCCCCTGCATCGGCAGGCGGACTCTCAACCATTGCGCCACCAGGGAAGCCCCATCCCCTTTCTTAAAGGAGCTCACAGTCTAGTAGGAAGAAAAAGATGTAAGAATAATTAATGCAGTATAATATATAATATAACATAACATAAGGCTATAATGAATAAAGAGCTTATACCCTGGTTTCTTTAGTGGTACCTCATTATTCTGTGGCAAGGTCGATAGTTATGGCATTTGACTTTATTCTTTGTTGCAGAGTAAGTTTAAGGGCAGACTGAGACAATGTCCACCTACCTGCATGTCTTACATAGAAAAACACAGATTTTTTTTTTTTAAAGACAGCAATTGTACTTGAATATTTGTTACTTTTTTAAAAAATTATTTATTTATTTATTTATGGCTGTGTTGGGTCTTCGTTTCTGTGCGAGGGCTTTCTCTAGTTGTGGCAAGCGGGGGCCACTCTTCATCGCAGTGCGCGGGCCTCTCACTATTGCGGCCTCTCTTCTTGTGGAGCACAGGCACCCGACACGCAGGCTCAGTAGTTGTGGCTCACGTGTCTAGTTGCTCCGTGGCATGTGGGATCTTCCCAGACCTGGGCTCGAACACGTATCCCCTGCATTAGCAGGCAGATTCTCAACCACTGTGCCACCAGGGAAGCCCAACACAGATTTTTATAAGTAGCCATGATCTGTTGGAGGTTACTAAGCAGGTGACAGAGTGTGGAGGAGGGGAATGAGTAGATAAGTTAGAGAAATGTTTTTATCTAATACTTCACATCCCTTTTTCTGTTGATGAACAAATACAAATATTGGCTAATTTGATTTTAGAATCTTCTTCCTTTGCCTCGGCACCCTATTAGAGAAAATGGATTTTTAAAATCTGGTAGCAACTTCCAAGAAGATGGAGTAGACATATTTTTCCCTATTCCTCCTGCTAAGTACAACCAGAAATACAGAACGTTATTTATAAAACAATCATAAGAGTACTCTGAAAAGTGAAGAGAAGAAGACAAACCAGCTAAGGACCTTGGAATCTAAAGAATGACATGGTGGTGAGTTCTTCCTTTTTGTTTTTGGCCTGTGGGTTTTTTTTTTCTTTTAATTGAAGTATAGTTGATTTATAATATTGTGTTAGTTTCAGATGTATACAGGAAAGTGATTTGGTCATACATATATATGTATATATCTATATTCTTTTTTCCATTATAGTTTATTACAAGATATTGAGTATAGTTCCCTGTGCTATACAGTGAATCCTTGTTTCTTATCTATTTTATATAGAGTAGTGTGCATCTGTTAATCCCATATTCCAAATTATCCCTCTACCCTTTCCCCTTTGGTAACCATAGGTTTGTTTTCTACGTCTGTGAGTTGGTTTCTGTTTTATAAATAAGTTCATTTGTACTGTTTTGAGATTCCACCTATAAGTGATATCATATAGTATTTGTCTTTCTCCGTCTAACTTACTTCACTTAGTATGAGAATTTCTAGATCCGTCCATGATGGTGCAAATGATGTTATTTCCTTCTTTTTTATGGTTAAGTAACATTCCATTGTATATGTATACCACTTATTCTTTATCCATTCATCTGTCAGTGAACATTTGGGTTGCTTCCCTGTCTTAGCTATTGTAAATAGTGCTGCAGTGAACATTGGGGTGCGTGTATACTTTTCTTAAAATTAATTAATTTATTAATTTATTTATTTTTGGCTACATTGGGTCTTCGTTGCTTCACGCGGGCTTTCTCCAGCTGTGGCAAGCAGGGGCTGCTCCTTGTCACAGTGTGAGGGCTTCTCATTGCAGTGGCTTCTCTTATTGCGGAGCATGGGCTCTAGGCGCACGGGCTTCAGTAGTTGTGGCATGCAGGCTCAGTAGTTGCGGCTCGTGGGCTCTAGAGTGCAGGCTCAGTAGTTGTGGTGCACAGGCTTAGTTGCTCTGCAGCATGTGGGATCTTCCTGGACCAGGGCTGGAACCCGTGTCCCCTGAATTGGCACACGGATTTCTAACCATTGCGCCACCAGGGAAGTCCCTGCATGTATACTTTTGAACCATGGTTTTCTCCAGATATATGCCCAGGAGTGGGATTTATGGATCATATGGTAACTCTATTTTTAGTTTTATTAAGGAACCTCCATACTGTTTTCCATAGTGGCTGCACCAATTTACATTTCCACCAACAGTGTAGGAGGGTTCCCTTTTCTCATTACCCTCTCCAGCATTTATTGTTTGTGAACTTTCGAAAAAAAATTTTTTATTGGAGTATAGTTGATTTACAATGTTGTGTTATTTGCAGACTTTTTGATGCTGGCCATTCTGACCAGTGTGAGGTGATAACTCATTGTAGTTTTGATTTGCATTTCTCTAATAATTAGTGATGTTGAGCATCTTTTCAAGTCCCTATTGGCCATCTGTATGTATTCTTTGGAGAAATGTCTCTTTAGGTCTTCTGCCCATTATTTGATTGGATTGTTTGTTTTTTTGTTATTGATTTGTATGAGCTGTTTGTATATTTTGGAAATTGAGCCCTTGTTGGTCGCATGGTTTGCAAAGATTTTCTCCCAGTCTGTAGGTTGTCTTTTTGTTTTGTTTATGGTTTCCGTTGCTGTACAAAAGCTTATAAGCTTGATGAGGTCCCATTTGTTTATTTTTGCTTTTATTACTATTGCCTTGGGAGACTGACCTAAGAAAACATTGCTACGATTTATGTCAGAGAATGTTTTGCCTATGTTCTCTTCTAGGAGTTTTATGGTGTCATGTCTTAAATATAAAGTCTTTAAACCATTTTGAGTTTATTTTTGTGTATGGTATGAGGGTGTGTTCTAACTTCATTGAATTAATTGTGGCAGTCCAGCTTTCCCATCACCACCTGCTGAAGAGACTGTCTTTTCTCCATTGTATATTTTTGCCTCCTTTGTTGAAGATTAATTGACCATAAGTGTGTGGGTTTACTTCTGGGCTCTCTATTCTGTTCCATTGATCTATATGTCTATTTTTGTACAGGTACCATGCTATTTTGATTACTGTAGCTTTGTAGTATTGTCTGAAGTCTGGGAGGGTTACGCCTCCAGCTTTGTTATTTTTCCTCAGGATTGCTTTGGCAATTCTGGGTCTTCTGTGATTCCATATAAATTTTAAAATTATTAAATTGTTCTAGTTCTGTGAAAAATATCATGGGTAATTTGATAGGGATCACATTAAATCTGTAGACTGCTTTGGGTAGTATGACCATTTTAACTATGTTAATTCTTCCAATCCAAGAACATGGGATATCTTTCCATTTCCTTGAATCATACTCAACTTCCTTTATCAACGTTTTATAGTTCTCAGTGTATAAGTCTTTCACCTCCTTGGTTAGGTTTATTCCTAGGTATTTTTTAATGTGATTTTAAACTGGATTTTTTTTTAATTTCTGATATTTCATTATTAGTGTAAAGAAATGCAACCGATTTTTATATATTAATCTTGTATTCTGCTACCTCACTGAATTCATTTATCAGTTCAAATAGTTTTTGTGTGGAGTCTTTAGGGTTTTCTATATAGAGTATCGTATCATCTGCATATAATGACAGTTTTACCTCTTCCTTCCAATTTCGATACCTTTTATTTCTTTATCTTGTCTGATGTTTTGTCTTGTTTTGCTTTATTCTTGCCTCGTACATCCCATACTTGGAGCTGAAGAAGGTGAAAACCCAGAAATGCCAATGTGCACAAAAAACAAGGAGCCCCAACAAAAGCCTGCTCTCTCTAACCAAAGGACCAGGAAAGGGGAAGCACAGCAAGACAGAAAATGTTTAGACATTTTCTAGCCTCTCTACTCTAGCCAAACATCATAGGAAAAAAACTATAGCACCATCCAGGCCCACGCCTGAAAAGGCTGAGTAGCAAGCGTTGACTTCTACCCTTGCGAGGCTGTAACAAGGCACCCTAACCTCACCATCTGAGCCCCACCACGGTGGTGTCAGAGAAAGCCAAGCAGGGAGCTGACTATTTATCCCCACCACAGGGATGAGGTACCACCTCCCCTCTCCTCTGGGATGGTATTAGAGGGGGCATAGTAGACGCTCAGGACTTTCCCTATTCAGCAGTAACAAGGCCACCTCCGCACCCCTGTGGTGTCAGTGAGACCATGTGGAGAGCTGTAACAATGCACTCCCACTCTGCCCAGCTAGGAAGGTATCAATGGAGTCTATTAGGGAGTCAGAACCCCCGCCTCTGCTCGGCAGTAACAAGGAGGCCCTCCCACCTCAGGGGTCAGTGGAGACCAAGTGAGGAATCTGGACTTCTACCCTCACTTACAGTAATGACACCCCTTTCCCTGGTGGATCAGTGTCCCCAAATCAAGGAAAATAGAAGGTTTAACTAAGATCTAGAATCTCACAACATAATACCTTAAATGTCCAGGTTTCAAGGGAATATTACTCAACAGACCAATATCCCTTATCAATTTGGACACAAAAATACAATATATTACCATTGGGGAAACTAAGAAAAGTGTACATCTGATCTCCCTGTATTATTCTTACAACTGTATGTGAATCTGTAAACATCTTAAAATTTAAAATGTAATTAAAAAGAAGACAGCAAGGGAGCAGGATAAAGAGAATTAGAGATTCTACCTAATATTAGTAGCGTTCCATAAATAATGCACAGATGATTGCAAACCCAAGTTAATTTTGCTTCCGTAGATTTCTGAACATTTCACAACACTCTTTAAAGTGATTGAAGAGCCCTTAAGATGCCACAATTTTAGGCCTGGGAAATAGTGCTGTGAGTAACTGAGAACCAACATCAAATGCCAACATAACATTCCTGTTCTTCTTTGTTATATTATCTATAGATATTTTAGTATGATATGAGCAAATATTTTAATCTGTAGCAAAGTACGTACAATGTTTTGAAAAGGTACGGTTTTAGAATAACCCTAAGAGTCAACATTAATGACCTAAAGCACAGTGACCCCAGCTGGTGCTTTTTCATTTAATCTCTGACCTTGGCACCCTTCAGCCCGTCCTGTCCACCCAACAGTTACCATAACTTTCACAGAGCACAAGAATTCCATTAGACAATGTGACCTTGGAACTCTCAGTGTGCCATTACTTTATCCTGGTAGAAATGATACGACACTGTGATTGATAACAAACTCTTCCCAACTGCTTTAAATTTTGTCGTGATACCTTTGCAAGCCTACCCTGGTTTAAGAGGGTATAAGGAAGAGTTCATTGGAAAAGTTCATTGGAACTATCAGTGAAAACCAGTTTCATTGGAAATCAGCATTACCCTCATCTTCAACATCTTATGAATGCCTTCCAAAGTGCTGGGGCCAAATTAGATGAGTTTTATAATGAGGAAAAGAAAAGTGAGACCAAAAGGAAATGATTTTTTAGGAGATAAGAAGTCAGAGGTGGAGAGGGATTTTTGTTTTGTTTTTCATGCAGGTTAAGAGGGTTTTGAAAAGAATTTGGGGAGAAAATTACAAGATGTAACATGGTTTGAAGGCCGTGAAGACAGGAGAAATCAAGATCTATCAACTCTGAGAGGAAGATGGAAGATTTAAGCAGAGGTATTGGTGGCAGAAAATTTGGAAACAGAATGTAGTAAAGTGTGGCAACATGCAAATATAATAGTCAAAGATAGCATCTAACCATCTCTCTTCAGAGATGAAAGGTCAGGGAATTGTTAGCCACAAATAAAATATAGTGAGAGAAAGACCAGAGAGCATATATATTACCATCAAGCTAAAGGTCAACTGGACAGAGAACTGAGTCCATCATTCTCCCTTCAGAGAAAACTGTTGCAAAGTAATTTATATTTAAATATAATATAAAATATATAATACAGTATATTCAATTATTATAATATAATATTACACTATAGAAAATATTAAATATTTTAAAATAACTTTGGTAGGTAGAGTTTGTTCTTCCCTTTGGCCCTTACTTATAGTACACTCTTTCTTACATATAAATCTTTTATGCTACAGCTTGAAACTATTGATCTATTCAGTACACATTTAGTGAGCCTCTAGTGCTGTGGGTACTAGATCCAGAGATAGGCATGGCCTCTGCCTGGCAGCAGTCTTCCCCAGGGTGTCCTAATTCCACCCACTTACTTTTTAGGAATTCCAGTTTCCACACCTTTAAACCGAGAATGATACCGCCTCACTTGTTTTCCTTAAACATGCTTCTTCTTTTGAGATTTGAATGAGGTGATATATATGTGTGACGGGCTCTATAACTTAATAAACACTATACAGATCTGATTTTTGTGCTGGCTTATTCTGAGTTCATTTTGAGGCAGGAGCTAAGCCCCATTTTTCTTCATATCCTCAAACCCTTGCACAGGGTCTGGTATATAGTTAAGTGTGGGCAGCAAATGTTGGATATCTCATTGAACAAAACAGAGGAAAATGTCTTTATTCTGGTGGGTCTTACATTACTAATGAGGTGACAATAAACAGCAAACAATCATTTCATAAATTGTATAGTATACTAGAAGGGGTAAAATGGTATGGGAAGAAAAATTGGGGTAGAGTATGGGGAATTGGGAGTCCTGGGGATAAGGGTTTTGTTTGTGGAACATCCAAGAAGCCAGTTTGGCTGGCAGGGAGAGAGGCAGGGAGAGAAGTAGAAAACGAGGTCAGAGAAGTTACGCGAGGGTGAGCCACTGCGGGCCACGGCTCCAGATGAAATGGGGGCCACTGGGGAATTGTGAGCAGAGGCGTCACGTGATCTGACTCACTTTTCAAAAGAATCACTCTGGCCGCTGCTTTGAGAATGGACAGAGGCAGGAGAGGAGGTAAAGACAGGAGCAGAGAGACCATTAAGAAGCTCTTGTAGTCAGGTGAGAGATGAGAACGGCTTGCACCATGCTGGTAGAACTGGAGAGAAACAAGTGGTCAGATTCTGGATATATGTATCGTTTTTAAAACTTTTTTTTTTTAAATGTGGACCATCTTTTTTAAAGTCTTTATTGAATTCGTTATGATATCGCTTCTGTTTTATGTTTTGGTTTTTTGGCCGTAAGGCATATGGGATCTTAGCCCCCCGACCAGGGATCGAACCTGCACCCCCCTGCGTTGGAAGACAAAGTCCTAACCACTGGTCTGCTAGGGAAGTCCCTGATTCTGGATCTATTTTTTTTTTTTTTTTTTTTTTTTTTTTTTTTTTTTTTGCAGTACGCAGGCCTCTCACTGTTGTGGCCTCTCCTGTTGCAGAGCACAGGTCCCGGACGCACAGGCTCAGCGGCCATGGCTCACGGGCCCAGCTGCTCTGCGGCATGTGGGATCTTCCCGGACCGGGACACGAACCTGTGCCCCCTGCATCGGCAGGCGGACTCTCAACCACTGTGCCACCAGGGAAGCCCTGGATCTATTTTGAAGGTAGAACCAATAAGAATTCCTGACAGAGTGTGGGCTGTAGAAGAAAGAGAAGAATGCAGGATGACTCTAATATTTTTGCTGATCAACTGGATGGCTGGAGGTGCCAACTGAGAAGGAGAAAAACCTGCTGGAGGGGCCAGCTTGGGGGAAAGGTCAGGAGTCAAGGTTGGGCACATGAAACATCCAAGTAGAGACGTCAAAGATGCAGTTATATTGATATATATGAGCCACGAAGTCAGGAAGGAAGTCTAGACTGTAAATAAAACATGAGAAATTGTTGGATACCAATGGTATTTAAAGCCCAGGGAGACTGGCTGAGATTACAGAGGGAGTGAGAAGAGACAGAGAAGTCTGAGCAGTGAGCCTTAGCACTCCAATGTTGGTTGAGAAGCTGAAAGAAGAGGAACAACATCAAAGAAGACTGAGAAAGAGTGACCAGTAAAGCAGAAGAAAATTCAAGAAATATGTGATGTTCTGGAATTCAAGTGAAGAAAATGTATCAAGGGAGAGAGATAAATTTGTCAACTGCTTGAATTTGTCGAGTCAGTTAAGGACAAAAAATTGACCTTTGGATTTAGCAACGTAGAGGTTATCAGTGACTTACAAAGGCAGTTTTGGTACTGTGAAAGGGTCAAACGCCTGATCAGAGTGTGTTTAAGGGAGCACAGGAGGACAGGAAATGGAGAAAGTGATAGAGATAACTTTTTAAGAAGTATAGCTGTAAAGAGAAGGAGGGAAATGTGATAGTAGTTGGTAAGAAAAGTGAGGTCAAGAAGATTTTTTGTTTTTAAGGTGGAAGAAATAACAGCATGTGTACCAGCAGGGCTGGGACAGAAAAGTTAACGATGCAGGAGAGATGGGGAGTAATGGCTCCTAATGAAGTCATTTTTGAGGAGGTGAGATCCATCGTTGACAAGTACAAACACAAGGACTGCCTGCATATAGACACATGGATAGTTCATTTAGAGAAACAGGGGGAAAGGCAGAGTGTTGGGTGCAGCCGCTGGAAAGCGGGCACATGTCCAGGCAGGAGACAATGGCAGTTCCCTTCTGAGCACCGCGATTTCCATCAATGAAGTAAGAAGCATGTGACGATATGGAATGTGAAGCAAAGGTGAAGATATGGAATGGATGATAGACGTTGGAGTAAAGAGGAACTATGAAATAATGATCCAGGAAAGTGGAAGAGTAAATGCACTAAGGAAACATTTGCTGTTGGGCAGCAAAGGTTGGGATATACTAGTGTATAAGACAGAAAAAAACCCCTTTGTTCATAGGAATCTTGCATCCTGCAGAGTGGACAATAAATAATATGCATAATAAATACATTAAGTATATAGTAAAGGGCCATTTAGTTTTGTGGTGGGACCATTCAGATGGTTTTGTGTTTTTCTTTAGCCATGTTCTGTTGCATGGTGGAAGCTTGTAGTAGTTGGATAATTTAAATAAGCAGGGTTGTAGTTTTACCAAGCAAGCCTGGTAAAGAGAGAAGGCAAGGGAGTTGCAGATGTTTGCAAGATTGGTGGACACAATACACCAAAAGAGTGAGGAAGAGTTAAAAGGTGATAAGATCGATGGATTGAAGGAAGAAGATGTCTAACCATCCGATACATTTGATCCATCTCCTCTATCCCCACTTCCCTGCCCTAGTTTAATGTGGTGGCTAAGAACAGTGCCAGGATTAGAATTCTAGCTCTGTCAATTACAAAATCTCTATTCTGTTTCATTTTAATTTTGTTTATCCCTGTCCAAAACACATTGCCTTAATTACTATAGTTTCATAATAAAAGTCTTGATATCCAGTAAGGCAAATCTTTAAATAATTTTTCAAATTGAAGGTGAGATACATTTTCTCAGCTTTTTTTTTTCCCTGAAAATTTATCACCAACTTAAAGGAAACACAGAAATGTTCTTTAGGTAAAAGGAAAGTGATCCAAGATACTGGCTCTGAGATGCAGGAAGAAATAAAGAGAAAGAAAATGATAATAAATATATAGATAAATCTAAATAATATTGACTATAAAGTAATATTCTCATTAGTGTCATAAAAGAAAAAATTAAAGTACATGACAATAGTAGTGTGTAAGTCAGAGATGGATAAATGAGGTTTGAGAATTCTAAAGTTCTTGCATTGTCCTGGAAGAGGAAAAAGTACCACTGATTAGTCAAAGATATGTCATAATCTCTAGGAAGGAGTTAACTGTTAAATAGAAAAAGAGAAGAATATATACTTAATAAATCAAGAGAAAAGAAACAGAAAAAGAATAATTAATTGCTCCTAGAGAGAACAAAAATTAAGATTAGAAAAGAAAGAACTAGTGGAACATGTAGAAAAAGTAAGACAGAGTGGGGGGAAGGACATTAACCCGACATCAACGAGAGCAAAGCAGAAGTATCTCAATATCCTACCAACAAAAGAAAGTTAAGACTTCTTACAGCCTGAGTATCACTGAGAAATCTCCAGTGTATCATAGTGGCTTAAATATTGTTTTTAAATGAACAACCAGCTGGATGCACCAGGTAATGTTGTTTTATTGTTATCAAATAAATATAAAAGTGGCCCTTGGAATGGGCTGTAACACAGGCAAAAACATAAACAGTCATGTGGACATGGCTCCTCTCTCCCCACAAACATGCCTCAGATGCAGAATACACGTGATAAACAATTCTTATAGGGACAACTTTGTGAATAGACTCTGAGAGACAGACAGACAGGCACACACATCTTATTCCTGGGTCCTTTTGTTTGTTTTTTTGTTTTCGTTTTTAGTTCAGAAGCTTCCTACTTTCTCACGTATCCGCCTTTTCTCTCCCTCAAGTTGTCTTTTATAGAAACTGAACAGGCTACCATCTCCTTATAGGCTCTGGAGTTTTATAATGTCCTTCAGTCACCACCAAGCTTACTTTCAAGCTAAACAATTCCAATTGCATTTTTAATCTCAGAGTATATTAACCTAGTGATCTGACCACCTGTTAGACTTGTGAAGAAGAGGGATTCTGGTTGATCAAAGAAGAGAATCCTCATGATTGTGGTAGACGGGATAAGAAGAAAAAATATTTTGAGGACAATCCGTAAGTAAATTCCTTTCTAATAATTCCAGAGCATGCCATAGTTATTTTTTGTTTGTTTGTTTTTTAATTAATTAATTTATTATTTATTTTTGGTTGCATTGGGTCTTTGTTGCTGCGCGTGGGCTTTCTCTAGTTGCGGCGAGCGGGGGGCTACTCTTTGTTGCAGTGTGCAGGCTCCTCATTGCAGTGGCTTCTCTTGTTGCGCAGCACGTGCTCTAGGCGTGCGGGCTTCAGTAGTTGTGGCTCACGGGCTCAGTAGTTGTGTCTTGCAGGCTCTAGAGCCCAGGCTCAGTAGCTGTGGCGCACGGGCTTAGTTGCTCTGCAGCATGTGGGATCTTCCCAGACCAGGGCTTGAACCCATGTCCCCTGCATTGGCAGGCAGATTCTTAACCACTGCACCACCAGAGAAGTCCAATGCCATAGTTTTAATCCACTCTCAGCATCTCTTCAAGTCAACTTCTGCCTAGCTCAAGTTAACAGGCAGAGCAGGATGGAGATGAGTGGCATATTTTTTTTTTTTTTTTTTGCGGTATGCGGGCCTCTCACTGTTGTGGCCTCTCCCATTGCGGAGCACAGGCTGCGGACGCGCAGGCTCAGCAGCCATGGTTCACAGGCCCAGCCGCTCCGCGGCATGTGGGATCTTCCCGGACCAGGGCACGAACCCGTGTCTCCTGCATCGGCAGGCAGATTCTCAACCACTGCGCCACCAGGGAAGCCCCGAGAGTGGCATATTTAAGTGAGTGCTAGAGCTGCTGGCTCCTATCTCAGTCTCTCCTCATAAGCCTCTTTTGATCTTTTAACTGTTAATGCTAGTTATCATTTATAAGGTACCTCCTATATGCCAGGCACTTTGCACACATTATGTCTAATCCTAACAACACCCCTGTTTTATGGTTTCAGAGACTGAATCAAGAATTAAATAAACTGCCAAAGCCCAGACAGCTAGTAAGTGGTAGAGGTGAGATTCATTCCAGGGTCTGCTGACAACACCACCTCTTATAGGATGCTCTGCCTTAAGGTTCTCTGGGAACCCAAGAAAGCCATGGGATGACTTTGTGTTAATAAGACAGAGCAGGAACAAGGACCAGCAGGTAATCCTGCTACCTGGTTGGGAGGAAGGAAAGCCATATTTATGGAGTGTGTTCTGTTTTAGGCTCAGTACTAGCTCCTTTTACCTTCTTAGTTCATTTATTCCTCACAGTGACCTGGAAAAGGAGATGTTTTATCTTTATGTTACATACGAGGAAACTGAGGTTTAGACAAGTGAGAAAGTGTCCAAGGTCACATAGCTAATAAGATGTGAAGCTCTGAGTTTGAATCCCACTGGCTTCAAAGCCATGATAACATATTGCTCCCTGTTTTAGATTCTTCCTTTGCAAAGGAGTGCGGAGAGGTCAATGAAAAGGGACAAGAAAACCACACGGGGGACTCAAGTGCGTGCTAGGTGTAGAGATAATTTAGCACAGGGAGAAGTCCAAGATCGGAGCAGTATGCCGCAGGAGGACACTGGAGACTGGACCCTGGTCTCGAGGATGCAGCCTCAGGCGGGACTTAACCTCTCTGGGCATCAGTTTCTTATTGTTTTTGTTTTTTTTTTTTTAAAGCGGGTTTTGAATTAGACGATCTCTAAAGTCCCTTCCAGCCCTAAAGTTCTGTGTCTCTAAGAATTAAGAGGGCACCGACAGAGAGAAGCTTAATGTGATGACTCCAGGTGGCCCTGCCCAGCTCTCGTCGTCCCTGGAGATGGTTGGGTTTGGTGCCCCGGGGACCAGACCTGGGGATGCAGAAGCGGGAGGCGAGCCTAGGGGTCTCTCTTGGTCCTCGACTGTCCCATGATTAGTGAGCGTCTAGAAACTGTCCCCCGCATGGGTTTAAAAAGAACACTGAGCGCCGAGGGAGTGTGACAGTCACTTTGGAGGGCTCGGGTGGCCCGCCGGGCGAGGCTTTCGGAACACCCGGCGGCACCGGCTTATCAGCAGCAGCTGGTGCAGCGGGCCCGGGGCTGGCTGCTCGCCCGGGTGGGCGGCGGCCGGCGGGGCACCTCCGGTGGCGGCGAGGGCGGCGTGCCGGGTCCTCCTCCGCGCTTGGCCCGCCGTGTGAGCCGGGCGGCCGGCGGGAGCGGCTCCTGCGGCCCGGGGGCCCTCGCCCGGGCCCGACGCGCGCGCGGGCGGTGGGGTGGGCGGGGGCGAGTCCGCCGCGAACAAAGTCCAGGCCCCGCGGCCGCAGCCCTGGGGCGCCCAGCAGCTCGGCCAGAGACGCGCGAGGTCCCAGGTGAGGGGAGCTTGAGCGCACCGGCTCCGACCGGGGGACTCCGGAGACAGTGGGCTCCGGGCGGCGGCAGCGCGACCTCCACGCGGCGTCCCCGGGCCCCGCGACCTGTCGGCCGGCCCCGATCCCTCGGGCAGGGTCTGCGAGGAGGCTGGTCGACCTCCCCGTGCTGGGGTGGGTGTTCTTGGACCTGAGACTGGGGTTTCTCCCTAGGCTGAGATGGATCTAGAGGCGGGAAGGCTCGCAACAGTCCGGACCCCCAAGAAAACGGAGGACGAATTGGAACGTGGCAGCAGCAGCAGGTACATAACCCGCAGCCGCCGCTTTTCCGCGACACGTGAATCAGCAGGGCCAAATCTGGATGAGGGAAGAAGTTGAGAAAATCTGATGATGCCTTTGGCCTTTGTTTTGGAGCTTCGTAGAGTCTTGTCTGAGGTTCTAAGTTTCCGTCCAGTCTTCAGCCAAGCTCTGTGTCAGTCACACACATGCACACATTTGAAATCTTGGAGTTTACACTGAGTTGCCCCAGCTCTGGTTCCCCTGGCTGCTCTGCGCCTTAGATCCCCTTTGCCCTACCTGGTCTGTTCTAGATGCCAGGGTTGGGGGAGGTCAGGTCGGGCCTCTGCCTTGGGGATGGGAGTGTGTTTTATTCTCCTCAGCTTGTTTTTATAGCTCTCCTTTGGGCTGGGGAGAGGAGGAGGGAGGGTCTGGATCTTTTTCCAGAGCTCCGTTTAATGTCTGTTTCCATGCTATGGTTGCATTTCTGTTTTCTATGAATGAGTCTGCATTCAATTAAAGAAACAACCAGGTGCAAAAAAAAAAAAAAGGCTCAGGAAGAAGAGGATGTGTTTAAAAGTGCCCGCTTCTCTTTGTTCAGGGTGACTCGATGAATATGTGGGGCCTAACATTCCTTGCGTTATGTAACTCAAAACTTTTCCGAAAAACTTTCATAAACATCATTTGATCTTTTATGCTTGCAGAGAGCATCAGACATCTGTCGTTGATGGTTGTGCTGTTTAAACAAGCATAGTGAAGCAGAAACCTCCTTCCTCCCCCTCGTTATTCCTCTTCCTCCTCATTTTACCCACCCCAACCCCTCCTCCCAGCGCCAGGCTGTACCCTCTTTCTCCCCTGTGGGTGGTGAGGGGTGAATGGGGGAGGGGGACCTGGAGCAGCCTCATTCCTCCTAACCTGTGCTTCCAAAGAAATTTTTGTTCAGATGCAAGGGGGGAAACCTCTTTCTTGAACGTCTTCCTTCCTGTGATGGCTCTTCGGTTCCCAAAGGCCCTTTTTGTTGCCCACACTTCACGGACCTTAGTAGGGGCAGGAGCAAACCAGCCAGTGACATGTTGTCATTGTCCCGCTTTCACCGTGGAAATAGTGAATCACTTTCGCCTTCAGCCTCGGTTTATAAGGCTGTTGTGGTCTCTGAGTTCCTGCCAAGCCACCCAGAACGAATTGACCTGTGTCATCCAGTGATCACCCCGAGAGACAAATTTTATCAGGTTCTGTAGTGTGTCCTCAAGCTGCAAGGGACCTGATTAGTCAACGGAAAACATGCCTATCTGGTGGTTCAACTGAGGCATTATTTTTGTCTGTTAACGTCTTCATACAGTGATCTTGCCATATTCCTTCTACGTACCATGGTGTTCATTCATAGAAAATTTGGCGTGCCACATAAAATTGGTATTATTTCTGCTAGAAAATAATTGATATTATTTCTACTAGAAAAATGTGGGTTTCGTCAGCTGACAATTTAGACTGGGATTGACTGTCAATCTATAAATAGATGGCATTTTCTGGAAGAAGGCTATTTATGTATTGCGCTGGCTGAACATTTGATGAGTGTACAGAGGGGTTTTCCTGCAAAAGATGCAGTGACATAACAGAACCCAAGGAAGTTCTCAGAAGTGGAGCTCACAGCCTTGTGTTGGAAAGAAGACAGTTCAAAAGAGAAATACAAAAAGCTAAGCATAAGTTGAAACTGTAAGACTATGAAATTAAGTGTAAGGAGACAAATATTTTTAAAAAGCAGACTAACGCTTACACATTAAAGGAAGTTTAGCTCACTTCAGTTATCTAGGGCAAATTGAGAGTTAGTTACATGCTTGTTCCAATCATGCTGTTACTGCCTATGGCACATTCTTTTGAACATATTTCATTGCAGATGTCTGTCCTTTGATTTTAGCGAATGTTCTAGATAATTTGGGATCGAGTCCTATGAGTAAAACTTTGTCACCTACCTGGACATCTAAGCGAAATAAATTCATTTTAGGTTTGAAAAAAAAAAAAAGCTCTCCTAGAGTTTGCATTTATCGTATGGAAGATAGATATAAATAATACATATGCTGAATATGTAAACTACAGCAAATGTTAGAAGGTAATGAATGCTATGGAAAAGCATTAATCAAGGCTAAAGAAATCAGGAGTGCAAAAAGGAAGTCGTTTGCAATTTTAAGTAGGGTGGTTAAGGGAGGTCTTATTGAGAAGGCAATATCTGAGCAAGAACTTGAAAGAAATGAGAGAGGTGTGTAGCATCTGAGGGAGACCATTCCTGGCAGAGGTAGTAAAGACCCTGCGATGGGAACATGTCTGGAATGTTCACAGAACAGCGACAACAGAGACACCAGGGTGGCTGGAGCAAAGCAAGCAGGAGTGGGAACGGGCACTGTGGTCAGAGAGGTGGCAAGGGAACATCATGTGGGGCCTTAGAGCTTGAGAAAGGTGGAAGCCATTGTAAGTCTTTGAGCAGAGGAGTAGCATGATACGAATTGAGAGTTTTTAAAAAATCTGCGTTATTGAAGTATAGTTGATTTACAATGTTGTGTTAATTTCTGCTGTACAGCAAAGTGATTCAGTTAAACATATATATGCATTCTTTTTTTATTCTTTTCCATTATGGTTTATCACAGGATATTGAATATAGTTCCCTGTGCTCTACAGTAGGACCTTGTTGTTTATCCCTCCTATATGTAATAGTTTGCGTCTGCCAACCGCAAACTCCCAATCCTTCCCTCTCCCCACAACCCTTGGCAACCATATGACTTGAATTTTTAAATGATCACTCTGACTACTGTGTTGAGGAAAGACTAAAGTGGGCACAAGTGGAAGTGGAGAAACAAGGCAGGAGTTCTCCTGGCTATTGGGATAGCCATAAAATTGGTGAGCAGTGATTGAATTCTAGATGTATTCTGAATGCAGAGTCGACAGGATTTCCTGACACCACTCCCTGTAATCATTCAGAAGGGTGGCCTTTCTAATTTTATTTTATTATTTATTTATTTAATATAAATTTTTTAAATTTAATATTCTTTATTTTTGGCTGCGTTGGGTCTTCGTTGCTGCGTGCAGGCTTTCTCTAGTTGCGGCGAGCAAGGCTACTCTTTGTTGCGGTGCGCAGGCTTCTCATCGCGGTGGCTTCTCTTGTTGCGGAGCACGGGCTCTAGGTGCACGGGCTTCAGTAGTTGAGGCTCACAGGCTCTAGAGCTCAGGCTCAGTAGTTGTGGTGCACGGGCTTAGTTGCTCCGTGTCATGTGGGATCTTTTGTGATCAGGGCTCAAACCCGTGTCCCCTGCGTTGGCGGGCAGATTCTTAACTGCTACGCCACCAGGGAAGTCACGGCCTTTACTAATTTTAGATCAATATGTATGATTTTAGCAAGTGAAGGATTAATTGATCTGGAGGACATTGTTTACACAGTCATCTTCCCTCTGTGCATGAGCTCTGCAAGACAGGTGACTATCTCCCGGTTATCCAGAGATTCCTATAGTAACTTGGATGGTTACCTTTGCACTTGGTGATTGCCTTGCAGTCGAAACTGGATAATTTCAACAATTTGTGGACATCACTATTTTATATTTGAAAGTATAATGTTGATATCCTGAGAAAACCATAATTCAAAAAGAGTCATGTACCACAATGTTCACTGCCACACTATTTACAATAGCCAGGACATGGAAGCAACCTAAGTGTCCATCGACAGATGAATGGATAAAGAAGATGTGGCACATACATACAATGGAATATTACTTGGCCATAAAAAGAAACAAAATTGAGTTATTTGTAGTGAGGTGGATGGACCTAGAGTCTGTCCTATTGAGTGAAGTAAGTCAGAAAGAGAAAAACAAATACCATATGCTAATGCATATATATGGAATCTAACAAAAAAATGGTTCTAATGAACCTAGTGGCAGGACAGGAATAAAGACGCAGATGTAGCGAATGGACTTGAAGACATGGGGGCGAGGGGGAGAGGAGGCTGGGACAAAGTGATAGAGTAGCACTGACATATAATCACTACCAAATGTAAAATAGATAGCTAGTGGGAAGCAGCAGCATAGCACAGGGAGATCAGCTCGGTGCTTTGTGACCACCTAGAGGGGTGGGATAGGGAGGGTGGGAGTGAGATGCAAGAGAGAGGGGATATGGGGATATATGTATACGTATAGCTGATTCACTTTGTTATACAGCAGAAGCTAACACCCCATTGTAAAGCAATTGTACTCCAATAAAGATGTTAAATATATATATATAATATTGAATATGATAACTACTCAAATTTATATTAAATTGAAATATTTTGTAACAGTTTTTAAATTCAGTCAATTATATTTTTTTACAGCAAACAAGATAAGGAAAAAACGAAGAAAGTAAATTTGATTGGACCATTAACATTGGTAAGCTGTGAAATATTAAATATGAATAATTCCTGCCTTCATTTAAATTTGATGTCTTGGATCCATAGTTATAGCAGTACTTTAAGACTGTCTGCAGGCAGCAGTAGGTTTTCCCTGCTGCATCTCTGCTGTCCTGGATTGGCTCATTGTAGTTAATGGCCCACATTCTCAATATGGACTTGTGTTCGTAGCAGCATACAAACCAACTGATTTCAGGAAAATGCATCTCAGCACTTGTTTCACAAAAAAACCCAAATTTAGTTTAAAATAAGCTTGCATATAGAGATTGTTAACTACAGAAAATTGTAAATGATTAAGAAATTTATTATGTTCATGTTGGCTTCCAGGAAAATTGATTAAATACGGAGTTACTATTATGGACTCAGATATGTTTACAATAATTCTCAGTGGTTTTCTGCTGGTCCAAGGCAAGCCAACATACTTTTGGAAGAAGTTGAATCTGTTTTTCATTTGTAATATGTCTTAGAGAGGGGACCCATGAAAGTGTTTGCCCACTGTTGGTGAATATGATGTGTTTCAAACTATGACGGCCATTTTTTGATAGCTGAGAAGTTGGTATTAAGAAGGCATGTCAGGGCTTCCCTGGTGGCGCAGTGGTTGAGAGTCCGCCTGCCGATGCAGGGGACGCGGGTTCATGCCCCGGTCTGGGAGGATCCCACGTGCCGCGGAGTGGCTGGGCCCGTGAGCCATGGCCACTGAGCCTGCGTGTCCGGAGCCTGTGCTCCACAACGGGAGAGGCCACAACAGGGAGAGGCCCGTGTACCGCAAAAAAAAAAAAAAAAAAAAAAAAAAAAGAGGCATGTCAGCTGAAACCTCCAACTTATTAAGTAAAGGATGAGAGGACACCAAAACGTCCACACTCTGGAGCATTGCTGCATTCGTCTCATGTCGCCATAAAGCCCCTGTTCATTCTCTTCTCCCTTATGCTTGTGATGTTTTTGTTTAAAAGTCTCAGTAAGGGTAACATTTTTTCAATTTAGTACTTTAGAGAATAAATTGTTTGTGAAACTAAATCTGGTTTTAATGCATAGGTTCTATTTTTATTTATTTATTCATTTATTTTTATTTATTTTTGGCTGCGTTGGGTCTTTGTTGCTACACGCGGGCTTTCTCTATCTGCGGCGAGTGGGGGCTACTCTTCATTGCGGTGTGCGGGCTTCTCATTGCGGTGGCTTCCCTTGTTGCGGAGCTCGGGCTCTAGGCACGCGGGCTCAGTAATTGTGGCGCACGGGCTTAGTTGCTCCGTGGCATGTGGGATATTCCCAGACCGGGGCTTGAACCCATGTCCCCTACATTGGCAGGCAGATTCTTAACCACGGTGCCACCGGGGAGGCCCTGAATGTCTTTTTAAAGGACATACTATGTGTGTGTATGTAAATGTTGTCTACCCCTAGCTGCTTTGTGTGTGTGTGTGTGTGTGTGTGTGTGTGTGTGTGTGTGTGTGTGTGTGTGTGTGTGTGTGTGTGTGTGCGCAGTACGCGGGCCTCTCACTCTTGTGGCCTCTCCCGTTGCGGAGTACAGGCTCCAGACGCGCAGGCTCAGCGGCCATGGCCCACGGGCCCAGCCGCTCCGCGGCATGTGGGATCTTCCCAGACCGGGGCACAAACCCGTGTCCCCTGCATCAGCAGGTGGACTCTCAACCACTGCGCCACCAGGGAAGCCCTCCCTAGCTGTTCGTAATTCACTACCTCAGGAGCTCTGGAAAATCAAACAATATTTCTTAATGGAACCAAACCTTCTTCCCTTCTGATTATATTGCACTTATCCAAATAAGATAGTGATTAAATGGAGTTAGATTGATTTCCTCACAGAATACAAAATAAATAGAATCATGAAATTAATCTGTCAGTGATTGGGTTGAAATTCTTTCTTCCCTAATACCTTTATTTGCAACCGTTACAAAAGTACTGACATTAAATAAAAATCCAAAGAACATATCATTGTGAAAAAAGAGAAATCCTGTTATACAAGCTAAGTATTCTTATCTTTTCTTTTCTTTTTTTTTTTTTTAGTTTCGATATTCTGATTGGCAGGATAAATTATTTATGTCCTTTGGCACTATCATGGCCATAGCTCATGGGTCAGGTCTCCCCCTCATGATGATAGTATTTGGAGAAATGACTGACAGATTTGTTCATATTGGAGGAAACTTCTCCTTTCCAGGTAAGCATTTCTCTATTTAAAAAATATATATGTATTTTATATATATGTTTAACTTAGTGGAAGATTAGAAATTGATTTTTCTATTCATCATCTACTTGCTTCATGGTTCGGACATCTGGGTGACTCCAGATATCACAGAAGGGGTTGTAACATTCTGAGAAAACTTCCTCAAATACTCATTTAAATTTCAACAAATAGGTGTATGCTATTTGACTTTAAATATAGAATAAGCAAATACCCATCTCAGAAAGTTTAGCATTTAAATAAAGTAAGGAAGTCAGTCTACGTGAGGACGGTGGAACTATAACAGAGTATGTCTGTGCAGTATCCACCCCATTAGTGATTACTGATGAGCTTCAGGATACATCAGTTTGCGTGGTGGTACTTCTTAGCTATGCTCAGCTTGTAGGTCTGTTTCTGGTTTTCTTTTTTTATCTCCACCCATCCTTTTGGCTAAAATTAGACCCGCTTTCTGTCTCTCTCTCTCTATATATTTTTTTGTGGTATGTGGGCCTCTCACTGTTGTGGCCTCTCCCGTTGTGGAGCACAGGCTCCGGATGCGCAGGCTCAGCGGCCGTGGTTCAGGGGCCCAGCCACTCTGTGGCATGTGGGATCTTCCCGGACCGGGGCACGAACCCGTGTCCTCTGCATCGGCAGGCGGATTCTCAACCACTGCGCCACCAGGGAAGCCCTGTCTCTAATTTTTGGATCAACAATGTTGACTGTTACTTGATGGAATACTTTACTAAAGAGTGAATGGACTCAATGTGATAATGATGTGCTTTGAAACTCACCCAAAGGACTATGATTACTGAAGAGCCAAAGGAGTCCCATAAGTTAGTGTCATCTATGTGAGAGGCTGTGTCAACAGCATTGGAGTGAGGTTTCAATGGACAAAGTTATTTTCATATTAGCCAGATTTAACATAGAAAGGAAGATGTTCATGCTTTCTACGAAGCATGATAGCTCAGTTCCTCCCAAGAGACCTGTGAGTACTAGGCTGGAGAAGACCAAGTGAAGCTTTACTGGCACACAGATGGTGGAATAGAAGAAAAACAACTGATAAAAGAAAGGCAGCTTTCATAGTAAAGATACCTGAGAAAAAGTGGACTCTGTAATTTAGATGACACACAGTAAGAGTTTTCAGTGTTCACTGATTGAGAACTACATATTTAGTTAGCATTGTAGGACTTAATTGTAATTACCTAAGAGAACATGATTGCTTAATTTATACAACAGGAAAAAAAGCTGTACTTTACACAAATATTGATGAATATTAATGCCTTTTAGAAGTCTAGTAAAAGCATCCTTCGAAAGTTAAATCAAGATCCTACAAAAAAAGTTTTTTTACTCTCCAGTACTATTGTCTCTGAGAAGAACCTCTTTATAATAAAAATAGCACCAATAATAGTAACCTTTCATTGTGTGTATCATGTGCTAGGTCTTATTTCCCTTAAGCCTCACAAGAACCATCCCACACAGTAAGTAATATTATTTTCTGTGACACATGAAGACACTGAGGCTTGTCCAGAGTTATACAGTATTAGGGCAGAATTCAAACCCAGGTCTTTCTGCCATCCCAGGCATGCTCATGACTATATAGATGATCCTGCCAATGTAAATAACTTTCTCCTTTAAAAAAATGTGTTTGGGAAAGTTTTTTTTTGTTTTTTTTTCATGGTACGCGGGCCTCTCACTGTTGTGGCCTCTCCCGTTGCGGAGCACAGGCTCCGGACGCGCAGGCTCGGCGGCCATGGCTCACGGGCCCAGCCGCTCCGCGGCACGTGGGATCCTCCCAGACCGGGGCTCGAACTCGTGTCCCCTGCATCGGCAGGCGGACTCTCAACCGCTGCGCCACCGGGGAAGCCCTGGGAAAGTTTTAAATGGATTACTTATGCTTGACCAGTGGCCAAAACTTCAACACAAACACCATAAAGGTAAAATTGGAGTAAGGTAGGATAGTTTAAAAAGCCTTCAAGGAAATGAGGAATTTTCTATTTGTTTTCCTTTTACTTCTTATAAGGTCTATAGATCTGTAAGACACACACACACATACAGTAGGGTGATGCCTATATTCGAACGCATCAATAAAAAATTGGTTTCAACCTAGGATTTTAAAAAATCAGATTAACAAATGAGTGGATAAACAAAATGTGTTATATACATACAAGCGAATATTATTCAGCCTTAATAAGAAGTTCAGACACCTGCTACAACATGGTTGAACCTTGAGGACATTATGCTAAGTGAAAAAGGCCTGTCACAAAAAGAAAATTATTGTATTATTCCACTTATATGAGGTGTCTATAGTAGCCAAATTCATAGAAACAGAAAGTAAGATAGTGGTAGCAGGCTTGGGGGAGGAGAAATGGGGAGTTGTTGTTTAATGGGCATAGTTTCAGTTGGGGAAAGATGAAAAAGTTCTGGAGATTGGTTCTACAGCAGCGTGAATATATTTAACACTACTTAACTATACACTTAAAATGGTTAAGATGGTTTTGTGTATATTATCACAATTAAATTTTTTTAAAAATCTGATGCAGCGCTCTTATCACAGGGGAGTTGGCGTTTGGTTTGGTTTTATTCGTCCTATCTTTGTTTTTGCTAACACCAGAGTAATTCCACAACTTTCTTATTTGGAGCAGTTTGCTTGTCTTTTCTGTGTTTCTAATTATTATGCAACCATATTGCTTTGAAGCTGGAATGGCAGACAGGGGCCATGTACTGTGCCCAGGGCTAAATTCAAGGTCTGTCTGGGGAATGGCAGAAGCAAGTCACTTACAGACCTGTAGTAGCTGGGGTGATAAACTCACCCGAATTGCCAGCTTAGTTTCAGTGGCCTCCAAATTAAATGACACTCGGTCCTCTACAGCCACATATGTCATTAGGCATATTAGCTGTCTTGGAGGGTTTGGAATGGGAAGTCCCTCAAATGTTATTAATTCCAATGTCCACTCTTTAGTAGTGTGTACAAATAATATTCCCATGCCTCTTTGGAGAAGATGAAATTGTTATATTTCATACTCAGAGAGCTCATTGGTATGTTTACATTTGTAGAGTTTAGCAAAAATCCTGGGGATTGAGAGGAGATAGAGTATTCATTCAGCTGTACTTAGCTGAGCTCGCTAGCTCATCTCATAGAGATGATGTTTATTTAGAGTCTGTTCTTTAGAATCGTTGGATTCTTGGACAGCTAGACTAAATGGGAGCCAAATAAGAAGGGAATGTTAGAAGAAAAAAAGGTTTAATTACAAGAGGGCCTGACAGTGACTTACTGTGAACAGAGCCCATCCTTGTCAACAGAATAAAGGCTCCGTGACAAGGTTGTTCCCTCACAATGACTCAGTTGTGCAGAAACTATGCATAAAACATTCCTCATGCAAACCTTAAGAATGGAGTCATAGGAAACAGTTTTTCTGCAGAGTATTAGGACCCTGATATTTTATGCCAAGTCTATGTGACTGTAATAATGTAGGAGATTCTGTGGAGAAATCGATATACCCTGCGTGCCCTTGCATTGCCACAGAGATGAGAGGAAAAGGCAGTTTTGAGCCCCAGTTACCTTAATTAATTACCCACACTGCCAAAGCTGCCTGGACATGCACCAACTCTGTCCTGTGCTGAGTGTTTCTATATAATAAAAGAAGTCCTGGGCAGAATCAAGGAAGGCAGACATTGATTTACTTTAAGACTCAGTGACCTTATGTCATGTCTCCCCATGTAATCCTTAAGGTATACATTTATTATTTAGGCCCTTCCCAGCTTATGACTTTGGGCAAATTACTTAACCTGTATAATTCCTACTGTTCTCACCTTTGAAAGGTAGACTTACTGATAGAATTAAATGAGACAATTTATGGCAAGTGTCTGGAACATAAATATTGGGGGAACACTAGCTGTAAGAACTTGGAAATGAAACAACCACTCTAAGATTCTGTTTCCCCATCTATAAAGTGGATGAATTGTATGGGAGCCCTCTAAAATGAATAGGCGGCTTCTAGAATTCCCCATTTCCTCATTATGGGAGGCATTCAGGCAGACTAGAGTAGGAGTTCTCCATCCTGGAACCTTAGAATCAGTTGGGGACACTTTTTAGAATTATGATCTAGACTCAGCCAGAGGTTCTGATTCAGCTGGTCTTGGATGGAGCCTGGGCATCTATATTTTTTCACGCTCTCCACGGGATTCTAACAGGCAGACAGCATTGCGAAGCCTTCAACCACATAACTACTTAAAGACTGTTTAGGAGACTTCAGCCTAATAGGTAGCATCTCAGAAGACAAAGTCGAGGCCTTTTCCAGAAGTAATTCCATGAGATTTCCAGGTTGAGAATTCCAGATTTCGTTCCATGACTCTTCCAGGAACGAGACATCAACACACATTTGCCTCACCTTTGTCGTCAGGCAGCAGAAACTCTTGGTTTCCTGAGGGCTTTGGGGCTCCTACGGTTACTAACCCAGAATTAGATTGCCATTCTTGGCCTGGGACTCTGAGAAAGGAGCAGATCAAACTTGGAATATTTGTAGATTCTTATTTCCTAGGAGGGAGGGTCAATCTGAGTTGTAATATTGGTGTTGGAGGAGAGTAAAACTCATTTTAGGATTTCACCTGATTTCTACGTTCAGGGGGAAAAAATAGCCAGGTACACATATATCTGCAGGTTTTCTGTGGTTTTGAACAATGGTTTCTACAAATACCACAGCTTTAGGATAGCTTGTCTGCCTCTAATTCGAAACATGGTTCCAATGTGGCATATCAAAGGTGTCAGATTTATGAACTCAGGAAGGAAATGAGCATGCAAAACTGAACGGATAAGAACAGAAGTAAAATACGGTCTGATTCCTCAAGGATCTAGTAACTGATAAAGAGCTAGACTAGTAAGCAGAAGCACTTCACTATGAACATCGTAGAAAGAACAATCCTGAGGGAAAAAATTATGCCACCATCAGGGCCACATGCCTGGTAACTGATCCTGACAGTAGTTTAAAATAAATTTCTACCTTATTTTCCTTTGGAGGAAGTTAAGAATGATAACACAGCACCCCAGAAAACATGATCTAAGGCTAGAACAAAGACTAGTTTCTCTCCTAGCATCATTGTAAATGGGAAATGCCTACCTTGGTGTGTTTTCTCATCAATGCTGTGGTGACATTTTATCCTATTATTTTGTGAATGCAGTAGATGTGGGCTGCTTTCTTTTTACTTTTTTCACTTTGTGTTTTTGAAAAAGTGAAAATAAGTCATTACCACATGAATCAATCACTGTAGTATAGTGTCAGGAGCTGTATGGTATAGTGTTAGGACTCTCAGCCTACTTGCTAGCTGTGTGACTTTGGGTAAGTTACTTTATCTTCCTGTGCTTCAATTTCTTCATCTGTAAAATGGGAATTTATGAAATAGTCCTACCTCATAGATTTGTTGTGAAACTTAAACGAAGTAATGCATGTAAAGTAAAGTGTTCAGAACAATGCCTGGCATATAATAAATGCTCAATAAATCCTAGCTATTACTAAAACATGTAAACCAGAAAAGGCACATTGACATTTTTACCAAATTAGTTCAAATTAAAAGACAATTTCTGGGCTTCCCTGGTGGCACAGTGGTTGAGAGTCCACCTGCCGATGCAGGCCACACGGGTTCGTGCTCCGGTCCGGGAAGATCCCACATGCTGCGGAGCGGCTGGGCCCGTGAGCCATGGCCGCTGAGCCTGCGCGTCCGGAGCCTGTGCTCCGCAACGGGAGAGGCCACAGCAGTGAGAGGCCCGCGTACCGCGAAAAAAAAAAAAAAAAGACAATTTCCTTCCAGTTAATACTGCTTTAAAAATACCAAAATACAGGACTGCTGATAACCAGCACAGGGGATGCAGGATGGTGACTGATTGCCAGTGATCCACTAACTTGTCTTTGAGCAACTCAGCTATTTTTTTTTTTTTTTTTTTTTTTGCGGTACGCGGGCCTCTCACTATTGTGGCCTCTCCAGTTGCAGAGCACAGGCTTCGGACGCGCAGGCTCAGTGGCCATGGCTCACGGGCCCAGACGCCCGGCGGCATGTGGGATCTTCCCGGACCGGGGCACGAACCCGTGTCCCCTGCAGCGGCAGGCGGACTCTCAACCACTGCGCCACCAGGGAAGCCCAGCTATCTTTCTTTTCTTTAACTTTTCTTCCTTTGCAATGAATGTAATTCAGCCTTTTTATTAGTTACGTCGTGAGGAAGCATGTAAGGGAAAACACACACATATAGTAAAGTAAGGGCAAAAGAAGCAAGTATGTGGAAAGTGCTTTGCACCACTAAGAAAAAAAGTGCTCCTTAAATCTTGTGTTTTCTATGTGGACCATTTCTTTTTTCCTCCTCTGCCTTCTGTATGCCCTCATCAGCTCCTCTCTGCTGCCTTAGGAAGCTGCTTTGCTAAAAGGCCCAAGACCTCTAGGAAGGGGGCTGAACCTGGGAGGGCTTCACTTCCCCCAACTGGACCTTAAATGCACCTAAACCCTTGGGCCCTTTACATGAGTCAAATGAAAAGAGTGACTTGAGAGTGAAAAGGAAAGAGAAAAAAGATTTTTAAAACCTGGCAGTGCCTTTCAAAAATGTCTTATTTTTGTTTTGTTTTGTTCTTATTTAGTGAATTTTTCCTTGTTAATGCTAAATCCCGCCAGAATTCTGGAAGAAGAAATGACTAGGTAATTGGCTAATATATGTATATATACATATGTACTTCTTTATGGTGTACTTTTAAAAAACATTTTATTTGAAAATAATTTCAAACTTATGAATAGTTTTAAGAATGTACAAAGAGTCCCTATATACGCTTTACCTTCTGTTAGACTCTTTAACCTATTGTTTTCATTTACTCCCCCTCCCCTGCCATTTAAATAAGCTGCACAGAGTATGACCCTTTACTCATAAATTCTTCAGCATGGTTCCTAAGAATAGGACATTGTCTTTACAACCCCAGTACAGTTATTAACGTCAGTACATTTAATATTGATACAGTACTTTGATCCAACCTACCATCTGTATTCCAATTTTGTCCATTGATCCAGTAATGTCATTTATGGCATTTTCCCCCTCATTCAGCCTTCTTCGTAGAAATCCCAAAAGCCTGTCACATAGCAGGCCTGAAAGGCTTCCGTCTGGCAACAGTTTGTAAAATGATGTAGAAAATATATTTGAGAGTATTGAAATTGAATTTATCACTTTTAAAGATAGTAACTTTTGAGACTTCCCTCATGGTCCTGTGGTTAAGAGTCCGCGCTTCCAATGCAAGGGGCACAATTTCCATCCCTGGTAGAGGAACTAAGATGGTACATGCTACGGCGCGTGCCCCCAAAAATAAAAATAAATTAATTAAATTAAAAAACAATAAAGATACTAACTTTCCTCTAATTTAGTTAAGACTTCACTCCAAATTGGTTTGAATTCATGACAGTTTAGCATTCTATTTTTAAAACACCTTTCAACTTCTGCCAATTAAGAAGAGGGTTTTTTGTTTTTTGTGTAAACAATACGGGAAAACTTATACTAAGAACCATTTTGCATGCTCAGTCTGTTTAGTCCCGTAGTTGCAATGTGGTGCACTTTTTAAGTACGTAAGATATGCAAGTCTAGAATATGAATTGTGAAAGAGTCAAATTGTGTTTACAAACTGTCAATATCAGTTTAAAAATGGTTCATGAACACCATTATATTTTTGCAGTTAACCACAAAACTTTATTTTACCTTTGGCTGATAATTCAAGTGGATAGATATGCCATTATCCTCTTATAATTTAAGAAAAGAGAAAAAAATTAATGTGTGTTTGTTACAATGTCCTACACGGTCTTTGTGATCTGTCTGTAAATTTACTAATTCCCAGTTCTGAATATTTCTCCCCAAAGAGATAAAGACTATATTTAAAGGAAACTTTTGAATTATTTTCCAGATATGCATATTATTATTCAGGATTAGGTGCTGGAGTTCTTGTTGCTGCCTATATACAAGTTTCATTTTGGACTTTGGCAGCTGGCCGACAGACTAAGAAAATTAGGCAAGAGTTTTTTCATGCTATTCTACGACAGGAAATAGGCTGGTTTGACATCAATGACACCACGGAACTCAATACTCGGCTAACAGAGTAAGTATATTGTTAACACCACACTTTCATAAAGAAATTAACTGCTAAGTATGTGAAAATTTGTCAAAGGAAGATTTTAAATGAAAAAAAAATTTTTTTTCCTAGATTAAGCATTTGGTGTGTATTGGGAATAGATCATCTGATAGCCATCTTTAGCAATTACAGCCTATGCCGAAGTATATTTTCCTTATCTGTTAGGTTTTTTTTTGCCTTAGTTATGTAGTAGGTGTATTTGAGGAATGAGCTTACATCCTTTACTTGTTTATGTCTCATGGAGATAAACAGATATTTATCACAGGTCTGACAGATATTAAGATGACCCTTAAGATGGATGAATGAGTGAATCAATGATTGAATGAATTCACAAAGAGACTTGTCTTAGTACTTGTTGACTCTTCACTTATTCAACAAATATTTGAGGGCCTATGATGTGCCAAACAGTGTTCTAGATGTTTGTGATATACCAGTGAATGAGACAAAGATCTCCATCCTCTTGTTGCTTATGTTCCAGCAGGTGGAGACAGAGGATAAGCTTTTTCTGACTGGAGGTCCTGGCAAGAGGGTAGTGAGCATATGAGATCCAAGAGGAGGGAGGATCAGATCATGTAGGGCCTGGCTGGCCTCAGCTTTGCCACTGGGCATTTTTTTTTTTTTTTGCGGTACAAGGGCCTCTCACTGCTGTGGCCTCTCCTGTTGCGGAGCACAGGCTCCAGACGCGCAGGCTCAGCGGCCACGGCTCGCGGGCCCAGCCGCTCCGCGGCATGTGGGATCTTCCTGGACCAGGGCACGAACCTGTGTCCTCTGCATCGGCAGGCGGATTGTCAACCACTGCGCCACCAGGGAAGCCCGCCACTGGGCATTTTTGATCTGAGGAGTAGCATGTTAGATTTCCATTTTCAAAGGATCACATTGGCTGCAGTATTGAGAATAGAGTGGGTTGAAAATATCATCAAGGGTAGAAGCAAGGAGCCCTTCCTTATTCCTGTTGCAATGCCCTTCCTAGCTCCTGCTTGGAAAGGAATTGACTCCTACGTTCAAAATGCTAATGTTCCTCTAACAGGATTAACTAATTGAATAGCATCAACTTTTAATGATATTAACTTCTTAGAAGCGTGAACTAATCCTGAATTTCTTCCTTTGTATGGTATTTAGGTGGGGAAAAATGTCATTCAAGAGGCTAAGACTGTGAAAGAGGCTTGCAGGAGTCTGAATGAGTGTTGCCTGTCTCTGTGTTTGTTAGATGTCTGCTTCACCTTTCTGACTGAAGACCTCCTGCCTGTAACCACTTAGGTGTGATCTTTTTTAGTGACGTCTCCAAAATCAGTGAAGGAATTGGTGACAAGGTTGGAATGTTCTTTCAAGCAGTAGCCACGTTTTTTGCAGGATTCATAGTGGGGTTTCTCAGAGGATGGAAGCTCACCCTTGTGATAATGGCCATCAGCCCTATCCTGGGACTCTCTACAGCTGTTTGGGCAAAGGTATGTGAAACGTGGGCGTTTCCATGTGTGTTAACCCACGCAGACAGAGTTATTTTCAATATGCAGGATTCTGGTACTTGTGCAGATCCATGTTAAATGTCATTTGAAACCACATCCAGGAGCATGTTGTTAATCTGGTGCTCTAATAAGGAAGATTGTTTTTAATGTGATTCAAAATGTCACAGTTATTACCTCAGTTACATTTCGTTTTTGGAACTGTTACTACTTTAGGTAAATCTTCTGGCATATTAATTTAAATTATATAAATGGTCATGTCCTTATTTCAGAAAACATAATTTAAAAATATGACATTCCTTCAAACTATTGCATGAATATAAAACATTTAAATAAGTTTAGATTTGTCCTATTTATTTTTAATTGTTACCTGTGACAGTTAAATGGCACTCTGACAATTTTGCCTTGCAGTAAAATCCACAAAACCTGTTCTATTTCAACCAACACTCCAGAGTTGAGAAACTTTACTGGCAATTTTTACTCATTCTGGGGTTGATGATTTACTTAGTAGACTCTGGCATCTCTTTTGTTTCGATTCTTCCTTTGCTGTTCTCCTGCAACATCTTGTTTAGCCATCTTATTCAGTAGAATGCCTGTTGAGTAGGTCTGGAAGTATGGTTGTCAAAGTGATTAAAAATCATGACACAATTTAAAAAAAGGATGGTGAATCCTTTCCAAGCAGTAAGGTTTTATTTTAGTTTATTTTTCAATTAACAGAGAAAAAAACAGTTGTAGATACAGAACTGGACACTATTCCCAAAAACACTATATAGAGAATTACGAGTGGATTTCCTTTTGCTGACTCTGTTACGGAATGAAGTCTGGCTGCTGCCGCTTAAAAAAAAATCAATACTTGCAAAAGTTGGTAGAAAGGAAAGTTACTTTTAATCAGAATGCTGGCAGTCTGGGGAGATGGTGGACTTGGTGTCCCCCAAAAGCCATCTCTGAAGATTCTGTTCAGTCTCGAAAGCTTTTCAATGGAAAAGGGGAAGTAACCTCAGTTAATTGTTGAGATAGGGGGTCAGAATCATCGCCCTCCTCCACTGCCTGCAGGCTTGCTGACCTCTTGTGATCTTTCTTTAGATGCTATCTTGTTCACACAGTTTGTTCACGAGATTATTGAAGGGGAAGCTAGGGAAAAGATCTGGTCATCTTACTTATTCTGCATTTCTACATCTTTGATCTATGGAAAGAACCAACAAGTTAGGCAAAGTATTGTATGATCAAAAGATCTGAAAGGTGTGCTAGGACCCGAGGTGAGTAGAGCATGGGGGTGCCTGGTTTAAGGTTAGTGACAAGACCAAGGGGCCTCCTGCAGAGAGCTCTTTCCTGCAAAGGGTGCTTTCCTGCCAAAAGCTGCTTAGGACTCCTCTTGGGGAGCATATCACCAGGGTGGATCAAATCCGCCCCTTGTAGGGAGTGGAAGCAGCCGTTGGATCGGGTACAGTGAGTGTGGTTTGCTTCATATCTACAATGTTTGATAAAGGACAGGGTTCGGGAAGAAAAAGTAAGTGAAAGAGTTGATCAGACTGTCTTTTAACATTTTTCCCCATACAAAAGGCATGCATGTTTTCTCTTTTTTCCAGATACTCTCAGCATTTAGTGACAAAGAACTAGCTGCATATGCAAAAGCAGGTGCTGTGGCAGAAGAGGCTCTGGGGGCCATCAGGACTGTGATAGCTTTTGGGGGCCAGAACAGAGAGCTGAAAAGGTCAGAAAGGTTCTTTGTCCACTAGTTCAAAGAACCCACTTTTACATTTTGTTACTTATTCTTTTGTGATATGTGTCTACTGCTTTCCTTTACCTACTATTAACCCCTCACCCACAAAATATAGGCACCCTTTACTGATGGCTAGAGTTTAACGTCAGACTTTACAGCAGGGTTCTGACCTTTTTATGTTCCATGGACTTCTTTGGCAGTCTGATGAAACCTATGGACTCCCTTCTTAAAATAATGATTTTCAATGCAGAAAACAAAATACGTAGGATTACAAAGGAAACCAATTATAGTGAAGTACAGTTATCAAAACTTTTAAAAACTGCCATGGTAATTACATATCTCTATTCTTAACCTATTAAATATTAAGAACTAAATACGGGTCACATATTTACTGTAATTCAAAGTAGGGTTGCAGGTAAAAGATACTTTAAGACATCTGTAACAATTAGAACAGTGGTATGAAAATGATCTAGGATTTCTTTTGGCAACAAAGTCACAGTTACCCCTAACCATACAGCAGTTTGTTGCCTGCCTTGAGAATTGAAGGAAAAGCTAAATTCCGGTTAGAGGTTAGTGAAATTAAATATGTAAATTTTTTCCCATTCAAGTTCCTTAACCAGGGATTCCAGGTGGAGTACCCCTGCTCTAAAGGAACTTGATCGACAAAAACCTATATGCCAGAACAAAGCCCCCTAATAAAGGCTACTCTGCTCTACTTAAATGCCCCAACCAGTTTTCTTTAAATAATAACATCCCCTAACATAGCTGAAGTATGACTCCATGTGAAGTATTTTCTTTTGCCATTCTATGGGACTCCTGATACCCACAACTCTTTGAAAGAGAAATTCTCTGGAAATTCTCCAGCCTTAAAAGCAAAGGTTCCCCACTCTCCTCTTCTTCATTTTCTGTTTTTCTGTTCCTTAAGCCCTCTTCAAAGCCAGCCTATGCCTGGTTCTCTAACTCTTCCTTTTTCTCTCTCACTGCTGCTTCCTGTGCACAGTAGCCCACACATGTCAGGATGAGTGTAATCAGTGTCTCTCCATTAGCAGCAGTAACTGAGCCGCCTCAGTGAAGGTAATTACAGCATGTCCGCCGCTGTCCCTGGAGCCCTGTGTCACGCTGGGGCTGACGTGCCCGCACCTTGTGGTCGGGCCCCCTGGGACTAAGCACAGTGCTGGGCATGGCGAGCTGGCTGTCTCCCCGGGGGCTCAGCTCAGCTGAATGTATGCATCGTCCAACACTGAGGAAACAACACTGGAGAGTAGGGTGCTTTAAATAATTGAAAGACATGATTTTTGGTGGCAACGTACATTTTAAAAAAATGAACAAATTCTCAACATCTTATTTGGTTAAACTGAAAAAGATATGATGTTGTTTATCTTTTGTTAGAAATGGAAATGCTCTAATGTATGTGGTATTTTCTCTAAAGTCTCATTGTATATCAGTGGATTTTTATTTTCTGATTTTAGGGAGCCAAAATCAAAATTTGTAGACTCTTTGCATCTAGCATGGAAGGCTTAACTGAAATTGATGGAAAAAATATTGTTATTTGACAGAACCATTCTAGACATTTATACCTTTATGTCAAATCCTAGAAGGCAGTAATATGAATTTTAATTAATATTCAAAAATATGACAATAATAGAATGAGTGATATTTAGGAAGACATTAAATTCTAAAACAATAGTAATAATAATAGGAATTGTCAGGTTTTGCCAACTATGCGCCAGCACTGTACTAACAACTTTCTATCATTATCTGTCAGCCTCATAATTGTCTTGCAAGGTAGGCATTAGTAACTCCATTTTATAATGCCATTTGCAGCAACATGGATGGACCTACAGCTTATCATCCTAAGTGAAGTAAGCCAGACAGTGAAAGACAAACATCATATGTTATCGATTATATGTGGATTTTAAGAAAATGATACACGTTAACTTATTTACAAAAGAGAAAGAGACTCACAGACATAGAAAACAAACTTACAGTTACCAAAGGCAAAAGGGAGGGGAGGGATAAATTAGGAGTTTAGGAATAACATATACATACTACAAATATAAAATAGATAACCAACAAGGACCTACTGTATAGCACAGGGAACTATACTCAATATCTTGTAATAATCTATAAGGTAAAAGAATCTGAAAAAGAATATATATTTTATGTATAACTGAATCACTTTGCTGTATACCTGAAACTGACACAACATTGTAAATCAACTATACTTGAATTTAAAAAAGAGTAACTCCATTTTACAAGTGATGAAACTAAAATCTAGAAAAGTTGAGTAAGAGCCTATATCCCATAAGTAGAGACCACTTTATAACCTTGTACCCAGGCTTGACAGTTGAAGGTCAGCCTGATCAAAACCAAAACATAACAAAAACCAAACCAAAGCAATACAAAAAAGCAAAAGGCCAAGTATAAGTACACAAACATGCAAAATTCCTGTCCCTCACCCAATGTGGCTGTGGAAGGAGGGTTTTCTCTGGAGAAGACAAATTGGCCTGTGTTAAGAATCTGTTTTAAGAGACCCAAATAGTATTTACATTTTGGCGTCATTCCTGGTTGGCTTGGCTTGGTTTCTCTTCTTCCACCTTTACCTTGACTTGTGATGCTGGCCATGAAGGGATGGTGAGGTTCTCCCAGGGATGGGAGTTCAATCCTGGAACAGCTATGGGAACATTGGTGGGGCTGGTAGGGACCACGGGAGATGGGTCCAGGCCAGTAAAGAAAAGGCTCAGATGGGTTCTAGTCCTGGCCGATCCTGAATTGGTTGAGTTCCCAGGAAGCTGGGTCTCACCAGGGGTTTCTGACTTTTATGGCTTTGAGCCTTAAACCTCCAACTATCAAGGAGGTGGATATGGCTCAGATTATGGATTGTTTTCTTTTTATCATGTTTTCCCCTCATTTTCTGGTAGGTATCAGAAACATCTAGAAAATGCCAAAAAGATTGGAATTAAAAAAGCTATTTCGGCGAACATTTCCATGGGCATTGCCTTCCTGTTAATATATGCATCATATGCGTTGGCCTTCTGGTATGCATCCACTCTAGTTATAGCAAAAGAATACACTGTTGGAAATGCAATGACAGTAAGTTGTTTTCCTAATATTTATGAAGAATCTGAAAATGTTGTTTATCCATCTACCTTTTCTTTCATTCTCCTCCTTTTTGAAGGATGAGCCATGGTTATAGGCTTTTTTCATTCTGTAAATCTTTGCTCTGTCCTGTGGGCAGAGCTGACCTTCTAGAATACACAGGGCATAACATGTAGATAGACCAATTGAGAAACATAAGGAGCATATACATTTTAAAAAATGGAATGAATTTATGAATGAACAAATATGCATTGGCGCCATCCTCATTCTGCCTTTGAGTTTCATTGTATAAGAAAGTAGGGCTTCCCTGGTGGCACAGTGGTTGAGAGTCCGCCTGCCGACGCAGGGGACACGGGTTCCTGCCCCGGTCCGGGAGGATCCCACATGCTGCGGAGCGGCTGGGCCCGTGAGCCATGGCCGCTGAGCCTGCGCGTCCGGAGCCTGTGCTCCGCAACGGGAGAGGCCGCAGCAGTGAGAGGCCCGCGTACCCACCAAAAAAAAAAAAGTAAACATTATTATACATAGGTCATACTATGAGAGAATGTTAAATTTACATGATATAAAACATCAGCTATCCAAATATAAGATGAAAAGTTATTTTAGTTTCTTTTTCTTTTACAAAATGAAAATAGCTTCATTTTTTGATTATAAAAATATATACTAGTTATACAAAGAATTAGAATAATTTTAAAAATTAGAAATTACTTATAATTAGAATTACTTATGATCTAATAATCCATATATACTTAATGATGACTTTTGGTGTATATCTTCTGGGTTATTTTCTATATGTGGATTTTTTTTCCTTTCAAAACTGGGATTGTATTATGCATACCTTTTTGTAAACGTTTTATAAACTAGCAATGTATTGTGACCTTCTTTCCACGTTAGTGACGGTCAGGGCAACACATAACCATTCAACTAGCTATGTTTTAAAATCTACACTTCCCTTTCTTTCTAAACAGAGGACATGGAGCACTGTTTGACCCCTTGATGCTGGCTTAGGGACATTATGAAAATTTATCATTTCAAAATGTTCTCTAGGGTGGTACCTTCAGACTGCATTGACGTTTGGAGGGCTGTTTGGCTGGCTGAGCTTTCATCACTGCTTAGTCTGTTTTTTCTCCTTTTGGTCTCCTCTCTGGTTGTCAGCTCGGAAGCTCTCCACCTCTCTTTACTTCCTCATTTGCTAAATTTTATGAAGAAAGGAGATTGAACCCTGACTCTGCCATTCACCCTTTGTGATGAGTGTGCCCTCTGTGCCCTGGTCTCCCCATTTGTACTATGCAGACAGTGACTTCTCCCAAGTAGGGCTACAGAGTGATACCCGAGATGCAGGGAGCCCAGCGATGTCCTCTGCATAAAGACTGAGAACTCTACTGCATTGACTTCATAGCATTGCTTTTGGTAGAGATGGTTTCGCTCTCTTACTGGTCTTTCTCTGTATTGCAGATAGTGGATTGATATTTGAGTTCTGGGTATGTGAAGTGTTACTGTTACTGTCTTCTGAGAAAAGACAGTAAGTAGATGTTTCAGCATGCCCAGAGATAAAGGAGTAATTTCTCTTCATTTATGTTTTCTTCAGTTAACGTTTGTTGATAATCTGGATTGCTGAAGCTATAGTGTTGACTTTTCTATATCAATTTATTTTCCTAGTGATAAAAATATAAAGGAAAATGTGTTTTGTGTGCTATAGTACAGAATAATTGTATAACGGAATTATTAATCATTGCACACAGGTGTGATTTAGTGTTTTATAATGTGCGAACTATTACTTTTTATATTAAAAGTCTTACATAACGTAGTACTTTTTTTTTTTTTTTTTTTTTTGGTACGCGGGCCTCTCACTGCTGTGGCCTCTCCCGCTGCGGAGCACAGGCTCTGGACGCGCAGGCCCAGCGGCCATGGCTCACGGGCCTAGCCGCTCTGCAGCATGTGGGATCTTCCTGGACCGGGGCATGAACCCGTGTGGCCTGCATCAGCAGGCGGACTCTCAACCACTGCGCCACCAGGGAAGCCCCCAACATGGTACTTTTTAAGGAAAATTTCATGGGGCCAAAATCTGTTTTATCTTGAACATTCTGTGTAATTCCATGCATAGTTAGAGAAAATCATACAGGACTGAAAAATACTACTGATGGAAAATGTTTTCCTCTGGTGACAGTAGCTTCAGAATCAAGGAAATAGGTTTGAAAAATCTTTCTGACTTTGTCTAAGTCCAGGAGAACAGCAACAGATAGTTTGGCAAGCTAGACAAAAAAAAAAAAATATTTTTGAGATTGAAGAAACCTGTTCATGCAATAAAAGGCTATAATAACCTTGTAAATTTTGCTCTTTTGCCAAAAACATTTTAAAGGGATAAACCTAATCACGATCCTTTGGGTAGTGTATGTTCCAAACAAATCATATTTGAGATGATGGTGGACTCCAGAATAGGACTTATAACTTTTCCTTGTGTTCTTTTTGCTCAGGTCTTTTTCTCAGTCATGATCGGAGCCTTCAGCATTGGACAGGCTGCTCCCTGTATTGATGCTTTTGCCAATGCAAGAGGGGCAGCATATGCAATCTTTGCTATTATTGATAGTGTGAGTCATTTATTATTTTAATGCCAAAAAATTCTTTGAGGTCTGGCTAATTAAATCTGGCTTTCAGTTAAATGTCATATGAAAATTATGCCAAGTGAACAACCTCTCCTTAGTAATGAATGAAATCAAATGCCTCTTATTAATATTTCTGAAAGTTTATCTTTAAATAATCAAATAGCACTGATCTCATTTTGGGAAAGTACATCTGCACTAGTGTGTTATTATTAGAGTTCAAAGCAAAGATGTTTGTCTTCCTAGTTTTCCTCCTTTTCTCTTTCATTTTGTAGCCAGACTAAGAATATTACGATTTGTATACAGGATGAGTGGATGGAAAAATTACTGGTGGGACCAAAATTGATAGTATTCTTTGCTGTGGGTTGCCCCCTGTAAAAAAAAAAAAAAATCACTGTGCATATGATATAATTTTGAATCAACTATATTGCATAAGTTGTACTGACTGCAGTGAAATAAAGAAAATCATTTTGACATAAGTATGTCACTGCATTTACACAGAGAAAATGCAAACTAGGTAACTGAAATGTGATTGTTTAATCCAAGCAATTCCTATTTCATTAATCTAAGTCATGAGAAAATTGTTCAGCTTCTGCATATATACAAAATTTACATCGTTCCTAAATAACTTGGCTCTAACCAATTGTTCAGTCTTCTCAACCCAGTCCATTACATTTGTTGTTTAGGAATAAGCTTATTTTCACTAAATGGTGAAATACCTGGATATATCCATGATAGTATGTTTTTGTTATTGCAGCTATAGGAATGTGCATGTTTGACCATTTAGAAAATTTATGAGGATATGCCAGAAACTTAACGTGAAATATCGTATGAAATGAAACGAATATATCCCTTACGTACTTTTCAAGAAAAGCTTATTTTCTGAGAAGGAATATTTCCTTAAACACACAAACACACACCGTCTTCAACTTGAGATGCCATTCTGGGTCCTATTTTTGGAATTTGCTGAAGCATATTCCTTAAAAATGCAGTTATTTGCCCTGTGATGGAATAGTCATTGAATTTTGTTTTATTTAGAATCCTAAAATTGACAGTTTTTCAGAGAGAGGACACAAACCAGATAACATCAAAGGGAATTTGGAGTTCAAAGATGTTCATTTCTGTTATCCAGCTCGACCTGATGTCAAGGTATTGTAAGTAATATTTATAGGAATTCCTAATTCAGACTGATTGTTTAATCATCTTAAGGAATCCGTAGTCTCTATTATTTTGATATGTATGTGCTTTTTTCCTTTTCAGATTATATTCCCTTATTTGATACTTCTTTTCCAAATTTAAAATTGAATCAGATTACTCCCCTTTTAGGCTTCTGTTGTGAAGTGTATTCTTTTTCTCTCTTTTCCCTCATAGATCTTAAAGGCCCTCAACTTGAAGGTAGAGAGCGGTCAGATGGTGGCCCTGGTTGGGAACAGTGGCTGTGGGAAAAGCACGGTGGTCCAGCTGATACAGAGGCTCTATGACCCCACAGAGGGCATGGTAAGTGGGAAGAGCCATGTTCTCCAAAGTGGGAAGCTGGATACCAATTAGCCCTTTGAAATTGTTTTGTTTGTTAACAAATTTGCATGTGAATCCAATTTTGGTAAAAAGACTATAGAATTGCAATGCATCTGGATAGTGCATTCAAAACCTTGAGCTGTTTTAACAAAAGTATTCAAGATGATAAAGGCCAAAGAAGCTAAACAACACTCTCCTCTGTTCCAGCTAAGCTTTTCATAACCCACTAGGTCACTGGAAAATGGTCATCCAAACCACTGGGAGGACTTACTAAGTTTGGTCAAAAATATTCCATATAGCAATTATTAATAACCTTGTGTTCAGGATGACAAGAAGTCTTAGGACAGTAATTAAATTCATCAAAGGCAGTTGAGTTTTCTTAAATGTTGGAATATCTGAAGGGGAAAGTGGGTTAGTCTTTAAGAAGCTTCTGGGGACATGGGGAACAGTAATGGCCTAGGGAATATTTTTTTGGCCTTTAAAAATTTTGTTATTAAATTCTAACTTATTTATATTTATTGGAGTATAGTTGATTTACAATGTTGTGTTAGTTTCAGGTGTACTGCAAAGCAGAATATATTTTCTGAGAAGAAGACATTCTCTTACATAATCACAAAACAATCATCAAAATCAGTAAATTTAATGTTAATACAATACGAGCCCACAGTATATATTCAGATTAACTCAGTTGCACCAACTTTTGGACGTTGAGTTTACCTGACATTGAAATGTGTTATAATTCAATAATAATGAAAACAGAAGTTTACAAGTTACAAAGAAAAACAAAAAAAACCTAAAAAGGCATTGAGACAGAACAGAGATTGCAGGAATGAATACAAAAGTTTTCTAGGATACACAAATTATTTATTTATTTACTTTAATAAAATTAACAAACCTTCTTTGAAAAATCTGATACACCAAGGAGGAACATAGGGCCATCCTCATTTCCTAAAGCAAACTCTAGGTTGGTTCAAGTGTAAACAGTTTTATTCATTTTTTAAAAAGAACATAGTAAATACTAACCATTGAGGATAAGCATTTGAAAACATCTTATTTTTAAAATTATTATTGGAGTAATACATTTTTTAAAGAAAACACACGTCAGCAGGGAAAAAAGTCTTCAGAAATTCTATAACTCAGAGATATTCACTGTTCACATTGTGATTTAGCAATTTTATTACTGCTGAAATAATAGAAAAAATGCCCAGTGGTACAGTTGACTGACTCAATTTTTCCTTAAATCTCTCCCTGTAAAAATCAGTAAAACTGGGCTTCCCTGGTGGTGCAGTGGTTGAGAGTCTGCCTGCTGATACAGGGGACACGGTTCGTGCCCTAGTCCGGGAAGATCCCACATGCCACGGAGGGGCTGGGCCCGTGAGCCACGGCCGCTGAGCCTGTGTGTCCGGAGCCTGTGCTCCACAACGGGAGAGGCCACAACAGTGAGAGGCCCGCGTACCGAAAAAAAAAAAAAAAATCAGTAAAACTATAATAAAAGAAAGCAATAAATTGGAACAAATAATTTATGATATATGTGGGAAAACTATTATAATCACTCTTTTAGAAATTAATGTGAATCTATCATAGGATATGAACATGCAAATCTTCCAAGAATAAATGTAGATTTGTAAAAAGTTTAAAGAAATGTTCAACCTCACTTATAATTGTATATGAATTAAAATAAATATAAGCTACCACCACACACTTATTAATTAGAAGAGATTAAAATGATAAAAGCTAATAAATTACAATAAAGCAGATATTTATATATTCCTGCTGACATTGTAAATTATTAAAAATCTTTTTAGAGGGTTGTTTATTCAACCTTTGATCAGCAAATAATAAATGCCCAACATATGCCAGTCATTGTATAAGTTAAGCAATTGTTATCAGAGAAGAAAAAATTAATCATACTCTTCGGCCTGGTATTTCTATGCTTTTACAATGATTGTCCTTCAGTGTTCCTTGAAGGAAGCCAGATATTCAGCAGGCGGGAAATGCTGAAGTAAATTATGGTATATTACATACAGTGAAACATCATAATGCCATCAAAATGATATGTAGACTAGGTAGGTAAAGGGACATTTTTATTCAGATTTAGTAATGGTAAGCAAAAATAATAGTTATGCCAAAAATGTATAACTGAATATATAATCACTTATGGAGAATAATCCATCCATAAAAGAACTGTATATGTAAGATAATAAATATCAAAAGAGAGAATACACTTTTTATTTTTAGTCATCCACAATGCTTTATTTCCAATTCTCATTTCTAACCACTGAAATAAGTTAAATATTAGCTAAGGCTTTTTTGGTAACAAATTAAAGAGTCTTGATACTTTATACATCAGAAGGTTTAAAACATTCAATGGAAGTATTTTGTTTTTTCAGATTACCATCGATGGGCAGGATATTAGGATGTTTAACGTAAGGTATCTGAGGGAAATAATTGGAGCGGTGAGTCAGGAGCCGGTGCTCTTTTCTACCACCATTGCTGAAAATATTCGTTATGGCCGTGGAAATGTAACAATGGATGAAATAAAGAAAGCTGTCAAGGAAGCCAACGCCTATGAGTTTATCATGAAACTTCCACAGGTAAAGCCTCTGTTAATGTAGTTGCCCTCAAAATGAGAATTTCAACTCATGTGAGTTCTCTCTTCAAAGGTTAAGCTAATAATGTTTGAGGTAAAAAGGTTGTCCAACTTTGCTAGGTAAGTCCCTTGAATTATCCAGTTGGAGCGTATAGCTTGGTACATGACGCATACAAAATTTTATACAGAGTATTTTAGTAGTTTGTCAGAATTCGATATTATTTATTTTATTATAATTTGTGACTCATTACGATGGTCAAAATGAAGCTCCCTGATGTCTTCATGAATTTCTAGACTCCATAGCTTTTTCTACTTGAAATACTTCATGAGCTCCACCATGCTTTCTTTCTCTTGTAGAAATTTGACACCCTGGTTGGAGAGAGAGGGGCCCAGCTGAGTGGTGGACAGAAGCAGAGAATTGCCATCGCTCGGGCTCTGGTTCGCAACCCCAAGATCCTGCTGCTGGATGAGGCCACCTCAGCGCTGGACACTGAGAGCGAAGCTGAGGTACAGGCAGCTTTGGATAAGGTCAGTGGACCCTAAACACCTGAAGGCCAGCCAGTTGAAACTTTTTTGAAAATTCTTGCCAATGCTTTGCGAGTCTAAGTTGAAAAACATAAACATAAGAGCAAATGAAGCTCTCCCGTGGGGCTTTCTTGGTTTCTCCTTTCTGTCAAGGCACATTGAAGAGAGAAGTGGGCAGCCCATTAACTGGCTTGCTTTGACCAAGGTGCAGTGAGCCCTAATCAAACTTGTGCAGTGAGCTGCTTAGCTTTGTTTTTTTCTTGCACATAGGCTAGGGCTTTGATCAAAAGTAGCTGTGGTAAAATGTACAAAGAAAAATCTGGTTACTTACGCAGTGGTCCAGCTGAAAACCAGTTCAGATATTTGCCTTATTTTGTAGGCAGTACATCGTCTTTATCTATTCATGAAAATGAATGGATGCTTTTCTGGAAATAAAGTTCAACGTGCATGTTTTTCTAAGCATATAAATAAGCAACACTTTTTTTTAAAAATTATTTATTTATTTTTGGCTGTGTTGGGTCTTTGTTTCTGTGCAAGGGCTTTCTCTAGTTGCGGCGAGCGGGGGCCACTCTTCATCGCGGTGCGCGGGCCTCTCACTATCACGGCCTCTCTTGTTGCAGAGTACTGGCTCCAGACACGCAGGCTCAGTAGTTGTGGCTCACGGGCCCAGTTGCTCCGCGGCATGTGGGATCTTCCCAGACCAGGGCTCAAACCCGTGTCCCCTGCATTGGCAGGCAGATTCTCTCAACCACAATAAGCAACACTTTTTTTTTTTTTTTTTTTTGGCGGTACGCGGGCCTCTCACTGCTGTGGCCTCTTCCGTTGCGGAGCACAGGCTCCGGATGCACAGGCTCAGCGGCCATGGCTCACGGGCCCAGCCGCTCCGCGGCACACGGGATCCTCCCGGACCGGGGCACGAACCCGCGTCCCCTGCATCGGCAGGCGGACTCCCAACCACTGGGCCACCAGGGAAGCCCTAAGCAACACTTTTTAAGGCTGCTGAGCTCATGGGCCCGGCTCAGAGTTTCTAAATCTCTCACTGTTATCTTTACTAAACTAAAGCTTCAAAGGAAGAACCTTATCTTTGGACACTTTCAAGGTCAGTGCTGAAGTCATGTGTAATAACAACACAGTCTTAAAACCAGAGTCAGATGACATCATGTAAATGGGTTTCAAACACATAAATATCATAAATATATTTTATTTGAGAAAGTTTAGTAATAAAATATGCAAGTTACTTAGTCTATCCAACCTACCTCTTGAAATTTTATTTTTTTGAATTGACCTATGTTATTTTATTTTTTGATTTTTATTGAAATATAGTTGATTTACAATATTGTGTTAGTTTCAGGTATACAGCAAAGTGACTCAGTTATACATAGTATCTCTCGTCTTGATATTTTAGACATGAACTGTATGAACCTTATTTTCTCAGGAAAATTTATACCTGAATCCTAAGTAAACACAGTTGCCTTGTGTGCTATAAGCTGTAGTTAATTCATGCTTCCTGGTTTATCAGATTAATATTTTGGCTTATCTTATATAATGTAATTTAATAATTTATGAAAGATTATGATAATTATTCCTCACAAATTTTTATACTCAATTACATTGCTTTCATGTATATTAAGTCTCACTATTAAGGAACCAAAATATAATACATAGGAGAATTATATTTGCTTAGTTAATTAGAAGTCACTTAAATGAAGAAATCATAAAAATAAATACATGCATAAATTAAACAATTAATTTTAACTCAAAACACATAAATGGTCATTCATGTGTCAATATAGACTTTTTAGCATAAAGTTAGGTAGGATAAGAGAGATATTTATGTGAAAAAAAAGTCCTATTCAGCCCTAGGACCCATGTCCCAATACTTTGTAGGTTACAAACATTCAATATGTTAGCCCTTGCTGTGCTAAATGAACAGAATTACTAGAGATGTTGTTTTTCATGATATGAATTCTGTCAGAAAAATTATAGCCTTGCAAGTTTTAATTCATTTTTGGACAGGTTACTTCATTCAGTTTTAGCAATTTGTGTTCTGTAGGATTATGGCCCACTCCTCAGTTGATAACATTTTACATATTGACTTTAAAAATAGCTGACGAATCACTCAGTTTTTTAAAAATCTCCAAGAAAAGCCATTAGCAGCTTGGGGTGGTGCTTAAGGGCACAGGTTGTGGTGCCAGGCAGGCTGAGGTGGCAGTCCTCTAAGCCTGAGATATTGCAGAATTAATTGGGGTGGGGGGCAGGGCAAGAGATAATGTCATAGGATGATTGAATAGATTAAATGAGATACTGCATGTAAAGTTCTTAGCACATACCTTGCCCATGAGAAATAATGCAATTATTCTGGTGATTACCATTACCATGAATTTTTTTTTTTTTTTTTTTTTGGTACGCGGGCCTCTCACTGTTGTGGCCTCTCCCGTTGCGGAGTGCAGGCTCTGGACGCGCAGGCTCAGCAGCCATGGCTCACGGGCCAAGCCGCTCCGCGGCATGTGGGATCTTCCCGGACCGGGACGCGAACCCATGTTCCCTCCATCGGCAAGCGGACTCTCAACCACTGTGCCACCAGGGAAGCCCTACCATGATTATTATTCCCTTTCTTGATTGCTGAATCAGTTACCTCTTGCTGCATAACAAACCCAAATTCAGGCTTAAAGCAATACTTCTGTAGATTGGCTGGGTGGATCTTCTGCTGTTTTTACCTGAGCATATGGCTGTATTTACCTGGAGGGTTGACTTAGCTAAAATGGTCCAAGATGGCCTCACTCATGTGCTGGCTGTTGGTTGGGCATCTCATACTCATGCTTGTACTCACTCATACAATAGGCTAACCCAGCTTCTTTACACAGAAGTCTCAGGCCAGTGTATCCAGAGGCAGAAGCTATAAGACGTCTAGAGGCTTAGACTCCAGAACTCACACAATGTCACCTTCACCATATTCTGTTGGTCACAGAAAGTCACAAGCCTAGCCCAGATTGAAGGAGTGAGGAAATAGATTCTGTTTCTTGATGGGTGAGCTGTAAAGGATCTATGACCATATTTAATCTTCCACAGCACACTCTCTGCCATAATTATTTACATTTCTCCCAAGTGCAAAATAAATCCACCTCTTCCCAAGACCCTCAAAATTTTCATACAGTTATGAGATCAGGCTCAAAGTCAGTATCTGAAGACGTGTATGTGGTCCAGACATGGATGAGATTCTTCATGTTAAGCTCATCTTGATCCAGAGAACTATGAACTAAAGAGACGTTATCTTCCACACATATACCCACCATGTAATGGTGAGGCAGGGACAGGCTAATTATAACAGACACTCCTATTCAAAAAGGAAAACAGGAAGCACATAGCAGTTACTGCTCCATAGCAATTTTGAAATGCAGTCAGATGCATGTTGCCAATTACCCCACTGCTCCAAGGAAAGGAAACATTCCTTGATTAAGGCTCAATTCTACCCTTAGTAGAATGGGTTCCCTAGTGCACTTTTTCTGCTTGGTTTGGGGCTCCAACCTCTGGGCTCTCAGATTCTCCCTCTGGGAGCTCTTTCCTTTCCCGTAAGAAAGGGCCTATGTCTACAGCTGAGTAAGTTTCTCAGCATGCTTTCTGCTCATAGAAATTTGAGACCCAGAGTCCTCTTTACATTTTTAATTTTCTCAGTCTCTTTTAGTCCAAGCTGATGGATTCTCTTAAAGACTCTGTGAGTTTGCTTAGAATTTGACTGTAGTTTGCTTAAGCCCCAAAAGTTACATCTTTAATTTTTTGTGGGGGCAAGCCTCTCTCTACTTTGGGCTGTATATGAAGCTGCCATTAGAAAACCCTTTAGAACCTTAGAAGCCCTTTTATGTAGCAGAGAGTGTCTACTAGAATTTGCCTTAAATTTTTCAGAGATTTTAACAAAAAAATCTCACACCTACACCCTGATTTGATCTTGGTCTCATTTGATTGGATGATTAACAATTCTTTTTCCAACCCAGCAAGTACTGGGTCTTCTTTGTAGCTTCTAAGTTCACCTTGCAAACCAAATGGCTTCTTCTTTAGCTCATCATTCTCTTCTCATACCTTATCATATACAGCCTGGCACTTTCAACATTCTATTTAGAGATCTCTGGAATCTCCTTAGTCAAATGTACAAGTTCATTAGATAAAATATCTTTCTTCCAAGTTACTACAGGGAACAGTTTTTCCAGTTATCCTAAGGTTATATAACACAGGTCACTGTCTTTCCAGCCTCCAATAGCAATTTTCTTACTTTTCTTCCAGTCTCCACTAACAGTATCATCACCTCCCTTCTAGTCACTGCCTGCCACTCAGATCCCAGCCCCAAAGCCAATGTCACATGTTTTAGGGTTTTGTTACAGTAGCATCCCAGTCTAATTACCAATTTCCATATCAGTTGCTTTAATCCAGCACTTAGTGGGTTGGCTGGTGTGATTCCTCTATTGGTTTCGCCTAGTCTCCCCATGCAGCTACTCTCAGCTCAGGGTTAGCTGGGCTGGAATGTTCAAGATGGCCACCCTCATGTGCCTGGAAATTGGTGATGGCTGTTGCCTGAGGCAGCTTGGTTCTCCTCTAGTAGGCTTCTCATCTTCAAGTAGACCAGACAAGCTTCCTTTCCAGGTAGCTTTCAAAGATGGCAAACACACAAGCTATAAGGCCTCTTGAAGTCTGTGCTTCAGAAATTGCTCAAGCATTAATTCCTTCATATTGTTGGTCAAAGCAAGTCACAAGGCCTGCCCAGATCTGATGAGGTGGAAAAATAGACTCCACCTCTGAAAGGTAGTAGCTGCAAAGTGTTTGTGACCATGTTTTATCTACCGTAGTTGCTGCAAATAGTTCATAATCTACCCAATTGACTCCATACATTGCAAGATAACTAAACTGATATGTTTTGCAGACTATAAACTGTGTCTTTAAAAGGGAAATCCTTCATTACTGTACTCCCCCCAATGATACTAGTCCGTCAGTTGGCTGGTCCATCTATTTATATACCACCTCTCTTTTAACAATGAAAAGTTGAATTTTGTAATTAATTATTTTTCCTCTGAGGAGCATAAGGATATACTACTATTATAGTTATTGTTTTTCCTCCCTTATTACCTAGCCTGGAAGAATAATATTTTCCTCTTGTGGATCCTTTATACATTTATCAATACCTCTTGTGGCACCAAGTTATTGTAGTTAGCTATTTATTTATATGCCTCCTCTCTCTTAGAAAGAATAAACCCCCTAAAAGGCAGAATTAATAAATGGTTCATGTTTGTGTCTCTGTAACACCTACTCCAGTGCCTTGCCCATAGTAAAGCCTAAATAAATTTTTACTGAATTGATTACCATGGCCAAGTTCATTGAGATAATACATGTCTACATTTAAAAAATTATTAATGACCATTTCTGCTTTTGGCTCAATAGATAGCAGCTATTCATCAAAATAAATAATAGGTTTTTCCAATATAAGATCTTAAAGAATAGAAAAGCAGACTTGATATTTTGATTTTTTGAAGAAAGTCAGTAATCACAAAGTTTCATACCTACACACACTCTCCTACTCATAGTGTTTCCATACTGGAGGGGCAAGAAAAGAACCAGAGTAGTGATTTAATGAAATGATCGCCAAAAGTTTCATTTTATGCTTTTTTTTTCAGAAGTTCCAGAAAGGCTCATGGAATAGTACTTCCTTTGTTTGGGCCTGCCTTTCATTCCTACACATACAAAATTAGTAGAAGTTCCAAATTTCTTAATAGTTGGTGTCCTTGAATCTAGGGTATTTATTTGCCAATGTTTTGCTCATCACTGGGGTGTTTGAAAATAGCCCTTTGTGTCAGATCTCCTCTACTCTGGCCAAAGAATCTTGGGCAAGGGTGACAGTTGCTAATTTTGAAATTAGTAACTTTGCATACTTTGTTTCTCCTGCACACCAGTCGTTTACTCACAAGTCTGACTCCGATTCCTCTGTTTTTTTTAAGTTGATATAGCATCAACCTGTTATTATCATAATGATAACCCAGTCACTGTCAGCAGTTTACTCATCACTGTTAGTATTATGAATATAATTAGGTTCAAAGTATTTGAACCTAAGTATTTCCTCTATGCCTTATTCAAAGTATTTCCTCTATGCCTTATCATACATGGACAAAGCCATGCAGCTTCCATATCAGTAAAGCAGTAAATATTTATGAATGTTTCTTTGGGGCCCATATGCTAAAAATCAAAGAACAGTCTTAAATGTTGTCCAATAGTTATGCCCTAGTCTCTCTCTCTTTTTATGATGTAACTCTTTTATATTTATTTAAACACAATTGATTCATCTGGTTATTTTAGAGTAAGGACTGAAGAAGAAAGACTACATTATTTTTTTCAAGGTGGCTACAAAATTGGCTCCACAGTCCACCTTCTGTCTATGGAGAGACAGCATATTTATTCATACTATCATACTAATTCTTAAATGTTTCATGTCTATTTCTGGACTCTCTATATGGTTCTATTGATCAAATCGTCTCTTCACATGATAGCTTCCCCTGGAATTTACTATTTCAATTGCTGTAGCTTTTTTTTTGGTTTTAATTTATTTATTTTTGGCTGCATTGGGTTTTTGTTGCTGCCTGCGGGATTTTTCCAGTTGTGGTGAGCAGGGGCTACTCTTCATTGCAGTGCGTGGGCTTCTCATGGCGGTGGCTTCTCTTGTTGTGGAGCACGGGTTCTAGGCGCGCGGGCTCAGTAGTTGTGGCTCCTGGGCTCTAGAACGCAGGCTCAGTAGTTGTGGTGCATGGGCTTAGTTGCTCTGCGGCATGTGGGATCTTCCCGGACCAGGGCTTGAACCCGTGTCCCCTGCGTTGGCAGGCGGATTCTTAACCACTGCACCACCAGGGAAGCCCTAATTGCTGTAGCTTTTTATGTTTTAGTATCTGGTGGAGATATTACCCAGATACTTATTAACTTTTTCAGAATTTTCATGGATGCTCTTTTTAAAAAAATTGAGATATAATTCAGGTACCATAAAGTTCACCCTTTTAAAATGCACAATTCATTGGTTTTTTTCAGTATATTCACAAGATTTTGCAACCATCAGCACATCTCAGTGCAGAATATTTTCATCATCCTGAAAGGAAACCTTGTACCGATTAGCAGTCACTCTCCATTCCACCCTCACCCTTGCTCTTGGCAACCACTAATCTGCTTTCTCTCTCCATGGATTTGCCTATTCTGGACATTTCATATAAATAGAATCATACAAGGCATGGTCGTTTGTGACTGACTTCTTTCACTTAGCATAATGTTTTCAAGGTTCATCCATATTGAAACACGCATCAGAATCTCATTCCTTTTTCTGGCCCAGTATTATTCCATTGTATGGATATACCACCTTGCGTTTATCTTTTGATCAGCTGATGAACATTTGGATTGTTCTCACTTTTTTGCTCTTGTGAATCTAGTCTTTTTTTTTTTTTTAACATCTTTATTGGAGTATAATTGCTTTACAGTGTTGTGTTAGTTTCTGCTGTATAACAAAGTGAATCAGCTATATGTATACATATATCCCCATATCCCCTGCCCCTTGCGTCTCCCTCCCACCCTCCCTATCCCACCCCTCTAGGTGGTCACAAAGCACTGAGCTGATCTCCCTGTGCTATGTGGCTGCTTTCCACTAGCTATCTATTTTACATCTGGTAGTGTATATATGTCAATGCTACTCTCTCACTTTGTCCCAGCTTACCCTTCCCCCTCCCCGTGGCCTCAAGTCCATTCTGTACGTCTGTGTCTTTATTCCTGTCCTGCCCCTAGGTTCATGAGAACCTTTTTTTAAATTTTTTTAGGTTCCATATATATGTGTTAGTATATGGTATTTGTTTTTCTCTTTCTGACTTACTTCACTCTGTATGACAGACTCTGGGTCCATCCACCTCATTACAAATAACTCAATTTCGTTCCTTTTTATGGCTGAGTAATATTCCATTGTATGTATGTGCCACATCTTCTTTATCCATTCATCTGTCGATGGACACTTAGGTTGCTTCCATGTCCTGGCTATTGTACATAGAGCTGCAGTGAACATTGTGGTACATGACTCTTTTTGAATTATGGTTTTCTCAGGGTATATGCCCAGTAATGGGTTTGCTGGGTCCTATGGTAGTTCTATTTTTAGTTTTTTAAGGAACCTCCATACTCTTCTCCATAGTGGCTCTATCAATTTACATTCCCACCAACAGTGCAAGAGGGTTCCCTTCTCTCCACACCCTCTCCAACATTTACTGTTTGTAGATTTTTTGATGATTAGCCTCTCATTTCTGTCTTTTTAACTACTTAGGTGAATTGGGCTATACTCTAATAACCATCCTAAGGATGTGGTTTTATTGCCTCAGAGTAGGAGTGGTCTTAAGAAGTTGTTAGTCTTGATAGGGCTAATGAGTATTTAAAAAAAAATAACCATTGTTAATGACATAACATGAATAGTTTGATGGGCATTTTGCAGGTTGTAAATGCCCGTTCATAAACTCACCAAGCCAACGACATGTGAGTTCAGGGAACTACTTAGGGGGGTGATTTGTAGAGTTCAACATCCATAAAAATCACCTGAAGCACTTGTTAAAAATCATAGTTAATGGCCCCACTCCAGGGTTTGTAATTCAGATGGTCTATGAACCATAATGTAAACCATCCAGATCCCAGGGTATGTTTTCACCTAAGCTGCCTGCATGTAGTCCATTAGAATTACAGTCAAAATCAGGCACTTCAAAAGAAATCCTACAGAAGTGCTCTGGAGAAGACTGTATGTGGCAACAACTTCTGAACATGCTTCTGCTAAAGTCTCTAGCATATCATATAACTCAGAACAGGGCTCCTCACACAGATATGAAAACATTTGAGAAGGGTTGTAGACCTCCAGAGTTATCCATCCTTATCCTGGAGGGACTGACCTCCTGTCTGGTCCAGAACTTAAGTCTCCTTTTAGCCATTCACAGGTGAGTGATGCCTTTGTTCCCTAATCACACGGGGATGGTGAGCTACTTTTGCATCGTCCACAAACACCTCCATCCAAGTGCTTAATTGTGTGTTAATTGACAGTGCAGGACATTGTAACCCTCCTGCCCTACATGTTTGTCCTTTTCCCCTTTAGGCCAGGGAAGGCCGGACCACCATAGTGATAGCACACCGACTGTCTACAATCCGAAATGCAGATGTCATTGCTGGGTTTGAGGATGGAGTCATTGTGGAGCAAGGAAGCCACAAAGAACTAATGAAGAAGGAAGGGGTGTACTTCAGGCTTGTTAACATGCAGGTATCTGCTTCCTGGGAAGTTTTTCTGCTGTTTTCTCCTCAATATAGTATTCTTTATTTATTAAAATATCACGTAGCTAATGCCATGTTGAGAAGACGTTTTCAGGAAGATGCCTACAATATACATCTGAGACTTTAATTCAGAGTTGTTGAAAGAATCTCTAAAGAGAAAGGTGAGGGGGGAGGAAAATAAAGGAAGGTGCCCAAAACATTTTGAACTTATTCTTTAGGACAGAGATTCTTTTTTTTTTTTTTTTTTTTTTTTTTTGCGGTACTCGGGCCTCTCACTGCTGTGGCCTCTCCCATTGCGGAGCACAGGCTCTGGACGCGAAGGCCTAGCGGCCATGGCTCACGGGCTTAGTTGCTCCACGGCATGTGGGATCTTCCCGGACCAGGGCACGAACCCGTGACCCCTGCATCGGCAGGCGGATTCTCAACCACTGCACCACCAGGGAAGCCCTAGGACAGAGATTCTTAATTGCCTGGGGAATGAACTTCTGGAGCAACTTTGCAAAATAAATAACCTAAAAATATGTTATTCTGTAAACATGATTCTTATATTTGTAAAAGTATATACATTTGCTTTGATATAACTGTAACTAGTATGTACATAATTTTGTTCTTTTTTCTTCACATTTCAGATACACATCATCCAGATTCTATCATTTTAATGGGTCCTCAGCATCTTTTCACATGTTCCTTGGCTGTTTGTATATTTTCCTCTGTGAAAGTGTCTGTTCCCGTATTAGGCTGTTTTCTGTTGAGTTGTTCATGATATTCTTATTGATTTATAAGAACACCTTGCATAAAAAGGAAATACACATTTCTCTTGCATGTATTGGAAGTATTTTTCCTGCTTTGTTCTCTCAACTTCACTTTGTTGTTTGTTTGGCTGCCATAAAAAGAGCTTTAAAACTGTATGTAATTAGATTATCATTTTTCGTCTCCATGTCTTCAGGATTTGGGGTTGTTCTTAGGATATTCACCCATATTTCCTTTTAACATTTATTGGGTTTTTTTTTTACGATTGAATATTTGAGGCAGCTGAAGTATATCCAGGTGTAGGAAATAAGGGCTATTGGTTTCAAATATATACCTTTTTTTTTTTTTTTTTTTTTTTTTTTTGCGGTATGCAGGCCTCTCACTGTTTGTGGCCTCTCCTGTTGTGGAGCACAGGCTCTGGACGCGCAGGCTCAGCGGCCATGGCTCACAGGCCCAGCCGCTCCGCGGCATGTGGGATCTTCCTGGACCGGGGCACAAACCCATGTCCCCTGCATCAGCAGGCGGATTCTCAACCACTGCACCACCGGGGAAGCCCCAAATATATACTTTTTATCAACTGGTGAAAAGTGGCCATCTTGGCTTTGGAGCTCAATGACCTCAGCCTGCAGTAAATGAGGGCTTTAGGTAAGGCACAGAAAAGTATATTATGAGATAGAGAGAGGGATTATACATTTGGTCATAGAAGAAGTCTAAAATCAGAATGGGCTTATTGGAAGAACTGTTTATTGAGATAGCATGGACAAGATGACAAAAGGAGAAAAAGATAAGAAAAGGATTGATGAGAAGTGGTTCAGTCTGACTTGCCATGTGCTAGAATTTGGGGGAGCCAGGCTTGAGCATGTGGTGGGGAGCCGTGGAAGATTGTTGAGCTGAGGTGTGATTTGAGCAGGACTGCCCTTCAGGAAAGTGACTCTGATAGCAGTGTGGGAGTGGATGGAAGTGAGGATGTGGGGACCAGTTACAAGACTAAGTCTCTAAGTTAGGTTGTTTTTTTGTTTTTTAATAAATCTATTTACTTATTTATTTTCAGCTACATTGGGTCTTTGTTGCGGTGCGCGGGCCTCTCATTGCGGTGGCTTCTCTTGTTGCAAGGCATGAGCTCTGGGCACACGGGCTTCTGTAGTTGTGGGTCACGGGCTCTAGAGTGCAGGCTCAGTAGTTGTGGCGCACGGGCTTAGCTACTCCGCAGCATGTGGGAACTTCCCGGACCAGGGATCGAACCCGTGTCCCCTGCATTAGCATGTGGATTCTTAACCACTGCGCCACCAGGGAAGTCCCACTAGGTTGGCTTTTGTTGGGAGATGGTATGAAACCGTTCCAGTGGGAAACAAGGAAGTCCACCAAGCAGAGCGTACCTGCAGTGGGGTTCAAGGCACAAGGGCAATATTCTGTCAGGTGCTGAAAGCACAACTGGAAAGTAGGATCAGATTAGATCCAGAGCTCAAGATAGACAGCCTTTGTGGGTACAGTAAGGCACTAGCCAGATAATTGCGTTTGGGGACAGGACCTGAAGGGAAAAAGACAATACCACAAGAACTGAGGTCCTGGACAAACCATTAAGATGTGGACTCAGACATGGCCGAAGCAAACAGAGAACAACGTTAAGACTCCAGGAAGGTTGGGTTGATAGTCCCTCATCTAGCATTGAGCTAAAGGTCCTTAAATTATCCCTCTCCCTGACCCTTTAAGGAGACAGTTGATCCCAAAGTGGGCAGTGAGGCTGAACCTGCAGGACTGTTCCCCTGGGGGGAGGTGTGGATGAATCTTTGCAGGACTCTGAGGAAAAAGATGATGGTACTCAGCCAGATTAACAGCCTCCCTCAGGCAGTGACCAGTTTTTCCTTGTTTGTGAAATTGAGCCCTTGGTAATATTTCTGTTTATTCTGCTGCCCTGTGGTGGTCTCTAACTTGTTCTCTGGATCCTGGCGTATTGAAGAAATTCCCAGTTACCTGCTGGATAGTGAAAACTTTGCCTTTTAATTTTTAGAGTTTTTTTGTTTTTTGGTTTTTTTGCGGTACGCGGGCCTCTCACTGTTGTGGCCTCTCCCGCCATGGAGCACAGGCTCCGGACGCGCAGAATCAGCGGCCATGGCTCACGGGCCCAGCCGCTCTGCGGCATGTGGGATCCTCCCGGACCGGGGCACGAACCCGCATCCCCTGCATCGGCAGGCGGACTCTCAACCACTGCGCCACCAGGGAAGCCCCTTTAGAGAGTATTTTTATATTCCAGGTTTCATATTGTTCAAATTGAATTTAACCTTTCTGTCCTTTGTAACCTCTTTTACTTCCATGTGTTGATATACTTCTTGACACTTTGCAGCTAACTTTGACTGAGAAGCTGTGATGGAATCTGAAAGTCTTGACACGTGATATTCAAATGGCTGTATGGTTCTAAATTTGGAGGTTATATCCATCTGGACACAGGTGCACACACAATTCAATGTTTTGTTCTTCTTTTAGACATTAGGAAGCCAGATCCAGTCAGAAGAATTTAAAGTTGCACTAACTGATGAAAAGCCTGCCATGGGTTTGGCTGGTGCCATAGTTAGGAGTTCTTTTCATAAAAGCCTGAGGAATTCACGAAAGTATCAGAATGCCTTTGATGTGGAAACCGTTGAACTTGTAAGTTGTTTTTCACTTAAATCTTTAGTTGTTTAGTTTTGCTGTTGAAATTCTTAGTCTTTCAAGTATATTGCAGGCACAGAGGATTCCTGCCATGAGCCATACTCTTCTTAAAAAAAGGAAATATCACATTTTAAATGTATTTGTCAAAAATTGAAATCAGTTCCAATTAAAATTGGATTTCCAATGAAAAAAGATCCAAAAACATAGTCTTTGTGCTTAGATGCGTAAAATTAAATCTAGATATTCCACTTATTTTTGAGGTCCAGAGATAAATAAGGCTGGTCTAAAGTAAGAGGCCCTGATATTTGCATGCTCTATTAGGTAGGATTACTTTTGATTTCTATGCTAGGAAACTCAGATTAATATCAGTTTAAGAAAATAAGAGGTTTTACTTCTCTTTCACATAAAAACTTAAAGGTGAGAAACCCAGGGCTAGAATGGTGACTCTGCCATGGTTACCACGGATTCAGGTTCCTTTCATATTTATCCTCACTATCCTGGCATGTACCTTCCATTCTCAATGATCAAAAATGGCTCCTGAAGTTCCAGCCATCACATCTGTGTTCCAAGCAGCAAGAAGAAACAAAGATTTTTCCCTAAGTCCGATACAGTACTTTTATTTATATGTCACTGGCCATAGCTTAAACACATGGCGCTACTTAGCTACAAGGAAGGGTAGATAACTGAATCTTTTTGCTATATGCATTGCTACTCTGAATAAGATTGGAATTCTCTTACTAAGAAAAAGAATAACCAGAAATAGCCAAAGTGTACATTCTTTAACGTTTCTCACCTGAAGACTTGGGATGTTATTAATTCAAGTTAACAGAAGCTTTTATAATATTGATAGAAAGGGAATCCATTCCAAGAAAAGATATTTTATGATTTTAAGAATTGGTTTGAGAATACCTTTTGATGGTATTTATTGATAAAAGCTGAGTTTATTTTTACTTTTGTGTTGGCCTGAAGACACTAATCCTACCGAGAATTCACTGCATCTGTTTTTCTCTGCCCACAAGGTTATTTACTGCAGAGATTACGAGGGCTCTCTCAGAGGTCTCAAATCTTGGTGTATTTATGGAAAGAGAATAACAATTGAATTATTGTGGAGCTGCATTATCATACCTAAGATAAATAATTTCCCCCTTTTGGCTGTGGAAGTATTTACTTCTCATTTCCTCATTTATCTGGACAGTTATGCTGCTAAATCTTTAGAGTCTGGTATTTTAGAGGAGCACTTGTCTTGGAGAAATGCACAGAGAAGAGTGGGAGTCAGAAAATGCCACATCAACAAGACTGTCCTAAGTGCCATCATAGAGGGATAAACGATGTGCCCAAGGAGCGGGGGAAATTAAGTCTGATTAGAAGGGCCTGAAAGACCTGTTGGCGTGTGAAGAGCAGCCTCAGCTCGTTTAACAGGCTGGAGACCAGGGCTAAAAGATGTTAACTAGGGAGGAAAAAAAAACCCTAAAACGCAGAGAAAATGAGTGGCTTGAAAGAAGAGGGCTGAATAGAAACTATTCCCATGTTCTCTTTTTCATAGAGACGCAAACATGACCTATTTAAACAACTGTAAGGCTATGGGATTCCACAGACACCTTTTGTATCTCGTTTACTGTTAAACCACCTCTGTAGTCAGAATATTCTCCTTTAGGTGACCTAAATCCTTCATGCTTGACCAGACATTGAGTTCAGCATTTGCTGAGAACCTGATGTGTGCCAGGCATTGGGCTATTTCTAGGGATATAAAGACATAGTCTTCACCTTAAAAACAAACAAGCGAGTCATGTAAACAAACGGGGTGGGGGGATCACAAAACAAGCTAAGCTATGAAATAGAAGTCCGCAGAGGGAACAGTGGTGAAAGAAAAGGGGAGTCGTTACTTTAGTTTTGTGAGTTGGGAACACGTCACAGAAAAGGCAGCGCTGGGCAGGGTTCCAGGGTGAGGAGACCAGGCCCAGGTCCTCAGGTTAATCATGGCGCCTTGTGTTGGTGAGGACACTTACCTATCTATTCATGGGTCTTGTCTCATGTGACCCCAGCATCATGCCGGAGCTGAATTGGACTTGAATTCGAGGGCATTTTGTGCCCAGATCTTCTGCCCACTCTGCTGAGGCTGGAATAGAGATGGGCTGGTCACACCATGAAGATCGCTCCTTGGGTGAAGGACTCATACTCGTCTTATGCTGTGTAGTCAATGGACATAGTTAACATTTGATAACATCCTGTCCAACCCTCTAGTAGTTTGCTGTAGCCTGGTCATTCTCTGCACCTAGTTTGCAAGTTCCTTGAGGTTGATGCCAGGCCTTCTCTATGTCCATACACTCCAGTGACGGTAGTGTTGTCACCTTTTTTGTCTTGACATGTACGTGTTCTAGGATGAAACTGTGCCGCCGGTGTCTTTTATGAAGATCCTGAAACTGAATAAAACAGAATGGCCCTACTTTGTGGTGGGAACTCTGTGTGCTGTTGCCAACGGGGCGCTTCAGCCGGCCTTCTCGGTCATCTTCTCAAAGATTATAGAGGTGAGTCTGAAAACACCACTGGACAGCTTGAATGAAGTCACTTCACCATTACATCAGTTCTCATGCCACCCTGGTCCATTTTGCAGTAAAGCAGCCTCAAATTAAACTAAGCCCAAGGTTGTAATTCCCTTTTGAGGAAAGCTATGAGGCAAAAGAAAAAATAGGCAAGTATGCTATCAATGAAATTAGAAACTGTAAAGTCCCTGAAGAAGGCATTCTGATTCCCTCTCTTCATTTGGGTGAACTGGTGTCAGGCAGTGATCACCATCCCGTTTGTGGAGAGGAGATGCATGTCTCATTGGGTGGCTGGGTGGTGGGGAAGGGAAAGAGTTCAAGTCTCAAGTGTTCAAGAGGCCAGGCTCTGGGGACAGACCGGCCTCATCACTTAATCGCTGTGCAAATTGGGCAAATGCTTTCCCTTGCTGTACCTCAGTTTCTTCATCTGCAGAATAAAGCTACCTCCTAGGATGGCTGAGGATTAAGAGATGATTTAGGTAACTGTTTAAGAGCGTCTGCCTGGAAGTAAGTATTCAAAAAGTTGCTACATCATTGTTTAGCAATTGTAGCAATGTTTAGCATTGTTTAGCAATTGCTACATCATTGTTTAGCAATCCTTACAAGGCTTGGGGAGGCTAAGAAGGAAAACCTACACTATCCAGTTGTTAAATTCATTGGGGGATATTTATCAGAAGTGATCAGAAATATCTAAGGCTCCATAAAATCCAACATTTATATTTTATAACCTTAGTCAATCTCTATTGTTATTGGAGAGACTTTTTTGTTAAAGATGAATTATTCTCCATCACATTACGACTTTATCACGCTGCTTTTTTTTCAGCTTGTTTTCTATCTTTATTTTTTGAGCTTCATATAATGTATTACCCTTCAAAGTTTTATTTTATTTCTTAATTTTTATTGGAGTATAGTTGCTAAGAGTATATTATGCTTGTGACTTTGAACATTGGTTTAAGACCACAAGCTAAAAAATAAATTAGGAAGAACCCTCCAACTGTTCTTACATTACAAAATAAGGCAATCCCTGGCTCTTCTGCAATTCAAGAGCTGTGTGGATTGTATTTATATTTGGGGGCATCTCCTTTGTGTCAAATGCTGATTTTGGAGATCAAGCAGCAAACAAAATAAACTAAGTCCAGCCCTCCAACAGTTTACCTTCTACTGGGACAGACACAGAACACAACCAAACAGCAAATATGTAATGTGTCACAGCATAGCAAGCATTTTAAAAGCAGCGTCTGGCAGTGCAGGGGCTGGAGCTGGAGGTGCTGTTTCATGCGGCTGGGTCAGGAGAGGCCTGTCGGGGCAGAGGCCCCGTGGAGTGGAGGGTGGTGAGCAGGTAGGGGGCAGGGTGGAGTTCAGACAGACGGAACAGCAAATGCAGAGGAAGAGGCACAAACACGGAAATGTGCAGCCACACACAGTCCGTAGGCAGTGCTTCAACCCATGTTAATAACTGCAAACAGTAAGTCCACTACGTACGAACTTTCCAGTTGTGAATGCACGTGCCAGCCCCTGTATGCCAGCTGCTGTACTGTACTACTGTACTTTTCAAAGTACTGTACTGAAAGATTGAGACTGTTTTCTTTATTTTTCGTGTTTGTTTTTTATGTATGTGTGAAAAGTATTATAAACCTATTACAGTACAGCACTATTGATATATACCCGATTATGTTAGTGGGGCACCTAGGCTAACTTTGTTGGACTTACGAACAAATCACACTTACAAACGCGCTCTCAGAATGGAACTCGTATTGTATTCCTCCGATTCATAGAGACAGGAAGTAGAATGGTGGCTCCCAAATGGCTGGGGGAGGGTCATGGGAGTTACTGTTTAATGAGTACAGAATTTCAGTTGTGGATGATGAAAGAATTCGGGAGATGGATGGCAGGGAAGGTGGCACAACACTGTCAGTACACTTAATGCCACTGACTAGTATACTTAAAATCTACCATTTAGCCTTTTTTTTTTTTTTTTTGCGGTACGCGGGCCTCTTATGGTTGTGGCCTCTCCCGCTGTGGAGCACAGGCTCCGGACGCGCAGGCTCAGCGGCCATGGCTCACGGGCCCAGCCGCTCCGCGGCATGTGGGATCTTCCCGGACCGGGGCACGAACCCGCGTCCCCTGCATCGGCAAGCGGACTCTCAACCACTGCGCCACCAGGGAAGCCTAGCCGTTTTAATGTTACGTATATTTTACCACAGTTAAAAAAAACACGTATTCGAAACCTAGTTTTTAAAATGTGATGCCCAAGCCATTGTTTATGGGAGGAATAAACAAAGATCATGTAATCCAAGTGGGTGTTTTAAATGTTCTTTTGTAGATTTTTGGACCAGGAGACGATGAAGTGAAGCAGCAGAAATGCAACATGTTCTCATTGCTCTTTTTAGGTCTGGGAATTATTTCTTTTTTTACTTTCTTCCTTCAGGTAGGTACCTATGATTTGATCTTCTCATTGAGTCTATATTCAGTTAGAGAATATAGATTAATTACCTATTAATTAGATTTTTGTTAATTATCTGTTAATATAGATTAATTATTGATTAATCAAAATCCAATAAAAGAAACAGGTGATCAAAACCTTAGCTTTGGTTTGGAACTTCCAAGTCTTAGATTGAAATGAATTGCAGACACAGTTGGCACAAGGCTCTTTGAGAGGGCAGTGTCCTAAGCAGGGGGAATTGTGACTTCCCTGTGTGCTAAATTACGTCATGTTACAGATTGGCCCTCAGCAAACATTCATTACCAAGGACAAAAGAGACGTGAACTCACAGGACAACATAAGTCCCAGTTAAACTCCACTAGTCATAAACTGGAGAAAAATCAGTACAATAGCATTCTCTCTCTCTTTTATAAAAATAAATTTATTTATTTTATTTTTTGTCTGCGTTGGGTCTTCGTGGCTGTGCACATGCTTTCTCTAGTGTGGCTGCTCTTTGTGTGGTGCACGGGCTTCTCACTGCAGTGGCTTCTCTTGTTGTGGAGCACGGGCTCTAGGCGCACAGGCTTCAGTAGTTGTGGCTCACGGGCTTCAGTAGTTGTGGCGCATGGGCTTAGCTGCTCTGCGGCATGTGGGATCTTCCTGGACCAGGGCTCGAACCCGTGTCCTCTGCATTGGCAGGCGGATTCTTAACCACTGCGCCACTAGGGAAGCCCAGCATTCTCTTTTTGTTACTCTTCATATAGTATCAAGTAACTTCTCTGATATTTTCTTCATTAATTGATGAACTGTTTGAAAGAATGCACATTATGCTGCATTTAGGTATTGTAGACCCGGACAAAATGAACTAGTAAACTGCTCTGGTTGTACTTGTCTACCTAGACTTTTACCAAATTTCTTTTGTCTCTAACTCACTGCCTTTCCAGTACACACAGCCCTTTCTAGTACAATCCATTGAGGCCACAGAATATTTCCTAGTCATGCCCAGTGTGCTTCTCTTTGATTATTGTTGAAACAGTGGTAAAAGTAAGCCTCACTTTTTATTTAGAAATCAGAGCCTTGCTCGTAGCAACTCAATGTCCAATGCAGCCGCAATCCCTGGCGTGTTAGGGAGGAGGGCATACATATGCTGCACCAACAGTGGGGCTGATAGACGGAGCTATGGAGCCCTCACGGGCCTTGAGCAATCTGCCAGCAAAGGCGGGAGGAGACCAAGGCAGTCTAGGCCTGGACCCCTGGGGCAGACTCACCCTGAGCACTGACCACCGATCCTCTTGGTTTAGTGAAGACCTGGGATGCATCCTCCCCAGAGAGCACCCCACGTGCCCACCCCAACACTCCGCGTGGCTGGAGGCTCACACCCATGCCAGTGCCTGGGAAGCAAACCCAGCTGTGGACATCTGGGCTGGTCTCCAGTTTGAACAGGGTAAAATTAGAAAGAGGGAAAGCGTCTGGCAAGGATGCTGGGGGAGGAGGAGTAACCTAATTGTTCGTTAATCTGATAGCAGGTGGAGCTGTGATGGGCAAGCTGCAAACGCATCTGGAGCTTGATACCCCAGACATCCTCCCTCCCTCTACACTACAGGAGCCAAAACGCATCCCTGCATAGAATTTTATTACTTCTTTTGGAGACTGATTTGCTTAAAGCATTAGGAACACACTGACGTTGTAATTAAGTACAGTATTCTTCTCACTGAGATGCTGTCCTTGAGAGTTTTGAAAAGGAAGTCTATTTAGAATGCTTCAGGAGCCAGAATTGGATACTTCTAAGGATTTTGGTCTTAGGATTCTATTGTATACCAATGATTTAGAAGTATATGAATTAGGGCTTCCCTGGTGGCGCAGTGGTTGAGAGTCCACCTGCCGATGCAGGGGACACAGGTTCGTGCCCCGGTCCGGGAAGATCCCAAATGCCGCGCGCGGAGCGGCTAGCCCTGTGAGCCATGGTCGCTGAGCCTGCGCATCCGGAGCCTGTGCTCCGCAACGGGAGAGGCCACGAAAGCGAGAGGCCCGCGTACTGCAAAAAAAAAATAATAATAATTAGAAGTATATGAATTTTAAAAAATTTTTAATAGAAGTATAGTTGATTTACAATGTGTTAATTTCTGCTGTACAGCAAAGTGATTCAGTTATACATATATAAACATTCTTTTTTTAATATTCCTTTCCATTATGGTTTATCATAGGATACTGAATATAGTTCTCTGTGCTGTACAGTAGGGCCGTGCTGTTTATCCATTCCATATATAATAGCTTACATCTAGCAGGACATGAACTTTAAGTTGGGACTTTGAATTAGTATCTGGTCATAGACTTTGTTATTTGAATAGTTGATTCATAAATAAATATTATAGAAATCCATGCAAATACACCCACTTTTGTCAGAACGCTTGTGATCATCAAAAGGGACAAAAGCCTTTCTTCTCCCCCAGGGCTTCACATTTGGGAAGGCTGGCGAGATCCTCACCACAAGGCTTCGGTCCATGGCTTTTAAAGCAATGCTGAGACAGGTAGGTGTGTGCTCGGGAGCAACTCTTTCCTTTCAGGCCTCTTCCTGTTCTGGCTGGTGTGCTGCCCTGCATGTTGTGTGTCCCAGGTGTTCATGCAAGTACTGGTCAGGGCCCTGCTAATTGTCCTGGTCCTTCAGTATCCAAAGACCTCTCAGGGTTTTCGTGGGAGTAGGCTTAATGTAGGTCACTTTTTTTTTTTTTTTTTTTTTTTTTTTTTGTGGTACGTGGGCCTCTCACTGCTGTGGCCTCTTCCGCTGCAGAGCACAGGCTCTGGACGCACAGGCTCAGTGGCCATGGCTCACGGGCCCAGCCACTCCGCGGCACATGGGATCTTCCCAAACAGGGGCACGAACCCGTGACCCCTGCATCGGCAGGCGGACTCCCAACCACTGCGCCACCAGGGAAGCCCAATGTAGGTCACTTTTGGGGCTTATTTTGCAACTATCTCTATCCCTGTGGATACTGTCATTTCAAGGACCTGTATCTGTTTTCTGGATTCTACGCAGGCCCTGGTGAGTCATTTGAGACTCCAGGATGCCTTTCCACAAAGGAAAGGGTGGTTGGCAGTGTTCCTGTCCCACAATTGACCATACTAACTATAGGTTTTACCAAATGTTGGTAATTGAGTTTGTTAGAGCTCTGCTTTCACATTAATTCACTTGTTAATTCACTCAGTCATTACCCACTAGGTACCAGACAGTGTGCTGGTAGCTGGGCCTATAAAATGCCTTATCTGCCCTCTTGGGAAGGTCACAGCCCAGTGCGGGACATGCGGGAAAATGTGCAAACATGAATTCTCTATTTTTATAGAGAAGGCTTAAGAGAGGGCCAGAATATTGTCCAACCAATTGATAGGAATTGATTACATTTCCTGTTCACAAAAGGGCACAGAGCAGGTATCATATTATGTGCAGCTCTGAATTTGCAGACCTCTTTCAGTGTCTTTTAAACTGTTGCTATGGAGGAAAAGTTACTTTATATGAAGCTTAAAGATGCTGTGGATGAGTGGCTTATAATTGAAATCATATCTAAGATAGACTCTTTTAATCCTTGCTTCAAACAAAACAAAACAAAAACGTGGTGAGAAACCAGGGCTCATGATCTCATGCCTAGAATTTGCAAGAAAGAGCCGTGTCCAGTACAACTCCACCGTGTCCAGCACAACTTTGTGAGAGACACCATCCCATCAGGATACTACGGAAGTGTCCGTAGTACAAGTTGTGAGGACTGGGTGATGGACCCACGTGCATCCACAGGCTTGAGCTTGGGCTTGGGGGAAGCTGGCAGCGAGCACAGCTGCAAACTGGATAAGCCCCGCCCCCCATCAGTGTGCTTTCCTGGCACAGGTGGGGATGGAGCTTGCATCCTGGTGGGGCTCCAAGGTGTATGCTCAAGGCAGGGACTAGAGCTCCCCACTGCATGGGAGGTCTCCCCTCAACTCCATCACCCAAGTTAAGTGTGGATATTTCCTCAGCATTGAATGTTTGGGATGTTTCATCTGATTTTCTCTGCTTGTTTTAATTTGGAATGAATTTAAAGGTGTATTTTGTGTCGTAGGACATGAGCTGGTTTGATGATCATAAAAACAGTACTGGTGCACTTTCTACGAGACTTGCGATGGATGCCTCCCAAGTCCAAGGGGTATGTAGACTGTACTCTACTACTGTTTTTCTTTAACATGTTTTGGAATAAACATACAGCATAGCTGCAACCTTTAAGCTCCCTTCAGCTGCAAGTAACAGAAAAGTCAAACTAGACTAAACAATAAAGGGGAAGGTTGGACTTCAGGGTTGATGGATCCACTGGCTCACAAGTGGCCCGAAGGACTCAGGCACCTTCTGTCTGTTGGCTGTGAGTGGCTTTCAGTCCTCAGGGTTGGCTTCACCCTGAGGCTCATTCCCTCATGGCCACAGGGCGGCTGCCAGGAGCAACCATAGCTACAAGCTTCCTTGTTTCCCATCCAGGGAAAGAGAGCGCACAGCTAGGCCTCGACTGCCAAACAAACACCCTTCTGTTACATCTAATTAAGACTAGTTTGGGTCACATGCCCAACCCTAACCAATAACTGGCTCCAGGGAGTGCCGCCGTCTTCCTGGCTTCCTTCCCCAGTTCTGGAGCTGAGGTCTGTTACCTCAGAACTCACTGCTTCTCCATAGTGCAGGAGAGCAGCAAGTCCCCTGCAGTGTCCCCGTGAGAGCCCTCTTTTTCTGACTGGTGCAAACAGGACTTCATCTTTATGCATGCTTTACGGGGCGGGGATGGTCTCTTAGGATCTGTACCCTTGGTAACAGATGGTCTCTTGGGGCTCATGAATCTCCCTCTTACACATTTGAAGCGAACAGGCATTAAAATGAGCGCAGTGCCCGGGGTGTGTTCCTCTTTGAATGTTGCCTTCATGAAAAAGTGTGCACCCCACAGCCTCTCCCCAAAGCAGAGAAGCTGATGACTTGCTTCTGCAGTGCTGAATCCGTATGGGCAGGAGAGAAAGGAGAGCTGAAAGGCACAAAGAAAAACCTGCAGAGCCTCCCAAGTTACCCACAGGTGTCTTGGGTTTATTGTAACAAAAGGGAGCAAATGTTAGTACAGGCGCAGATCCCTCTCTTGTGGTTCTGACCCGCAGGCTGAAGGCTGCAGCTCATGGATTTGCAACTTAAAATACAGCTGCCTCTCTTCTTTTGCTCTTCCAGGCCACTGGGACCAGGTTGGCTTTAATTGCACAGAACACAGCTAACCTTGGAACTGGTATTATCATAGCATTTGTCTACGGTTGGCAATTAACCCTTTTGATGTTATCGGTTGTTCCAATTATTGCTGTATCAGGAATTGTTGAAATGAAATTGCTGGCTGGAAATGCCAAAAGAGATAAAAAAGAACTGGAAACTGTTGGAAAGGTGAGTCAAATACGGCTTCAGTTGGTATAAGTATGGTTTTTAGACATGGGTTTTATTTGATTGATTCATTACAACACGCATGTTTTAATAATGTTAGTGCTCCTTACAACTAATAGTGGTCAACGCTGTGTATGAAATATTTTACTGTGTCAATGCCTAGAACTTGAAAATGGGATAATTAATGTAAAGTGTTTATCCTGTAGAAGGTGTTATATTCAGAAAATTTCTGAATTTTCAAAGTTCATTTTACCTTTTACTTTGTATACCAATGCCATTATTAGGACAAAAGTTACCCCTGTTTTACAGATGAAGAGTCCTTAAGGCAGAGAATTATAAGTGTATTGTTCAAAGTAGGACATTTGCCAGTACTTAAAAGACAGTCCTGTTCTTCTTGGCTGTGATTTCTATAGTTAATTGAGCTAGGCAGCCACCAGAGGACAGTAATGCTCTGATTTCTGGTTCTAATTATAATGGCAATTGGGCACACACTTAACTTTGTGCCAGTTATTGTTGTATTTATATGTACCAACTCATCCTCATAATAATCCTATGAGGCAAATACTAATGTTACACCCGTTTTACAAATGTGGAACCTGAGAATGAAACAAGTTAGAGGCATGGCTGGGATTCAAGTCCTGGTCTAATTTCAAAGTTCTTTACTATATTACCTCTTCATATGGGTTTAAATGTGTCTAAATCTCCATATAAACATTTTATTTACACGTACATGTATTTAAATGTTTAAATGTAGATAGCAGCCGGGAATTTTTTTTACCCTTATTTATGTAAATATTATACTATATTGAAACATTAGGAGGTGAAGCAGACAGTGTATATAAATTGTGATAGTTTCTATAGCACAACACTTGCAAAGCCCTTTCACAGACAGTACTGCATAGGCCTTAATACAAATTATGGTTACGCCAGGTGGGACAGATAGTATGTCTCGCTCATGGGTTAGAAAGCAGTTAGCATGATTCCCACACTTAAGCTCTGGTGTATCCAGAGTCCTTGAAGATCCTCTTGGCTGCTGGCCGTGGGTACTTCAGGGCAGCGGTCCCCAACCTTTTTGGCACCAGGGGCTGGTTTCGTGGAAGACACTTTTTCCACGGAGAGGGATTGGAGGGGTGGGTAGTTCAGGCGGTAAAGCTAGTGATGGGGAGAGGCAGATGAAGCTTTGCTCCGCTTTCCTGCCGCTCACCTCCTGCTGTGCGGCTCGGTTCCTAACAGGCCATGGGCCGGTACCTGGTCTGTAGCCTGGGGGTTGGGGAACCCTGCTTTAGGGCATCATTTCCTTGATTTCTTTCTTTTTTTTTTAAAAATAAATTTATTTATTATTTTATTTTATTTTTGGTTGCGTTGGGTCTTCATTGCTGCACGTGGGCTTTCTCTATTTGTGGCGATCGAGGGGCTCTCTTCGTTGTGGTGCGCTGGCTTCTCACTGCTGTGGCTTCTCTTGTTGCAGAGCACGGGATCTAGGCACGCGGGCTTCAGTAGTTGCGGCACATGGGCTCAGTAGTTGTGGCTCGCGGGCTCTAGAGCACAGGCTCCGTAGCTGTGGCGCACGGGCTTAGTTGCTCCACGGCATGTGGGATCTTCCCAGACCAGGGCTCGAACCCATGTCCCCTGCATTGGTAGGCGGATTCTCAGCCACTGTGCCACCAGGGAAGCCCATTTCCTTGGTTTCTGTTTGTCACAACTAACTACTGAAAAAACACCCTGTAGTGTTCGTTTCCTTTCTCCTCCTGAACCCTACTGCTTTTCACATTTCAGAAGGGAAATTGTCAGTAGGTAGAATGAAGATCAATTTTTCTTAGACTAGTCACATGAAAGAAAACATCTTGAGTCTAGTTAAGATAACAGGATCTTAATTCTATTAAAAATGGCTAATGACACTGAAAGCTGCCAGAGTTTTGGCAGGAGTAGGGCAGTTAGAATGGAGGAGCTTGACAAACAAAACACCACCTTAGACCATCCGTCCTGGCTTTGCGGCTGCTCAGTATATCATGCTGGAGAAGACCTCCCACTTCTCTGGTCTTCACTTTCCACTTCTGTAACGTGAGAAGTTGTACCAGATGATGTCCCGGGTTCCTTTCAGCTAATACATTGTCGTTCCAGGGATCAGAGAATGAATAACTCAGACTGATCAGTCTGAAATATTTTTAGTAACTACTTTAACCTGATAAGGGTTTGTATTTTTTAATGAGAGATTGGAAATTTTAAATGTTAATTATCAGCAATTCAATCATAGTTCAATTTTATTTACTCAGTCAACTCCTGATTAACCCAAAATGAGGGTTAGAAGGGTCTTGGATACCACCACCCCCCCCCCCCGCAACATCACTGTTTGTTCAAAAAAAAAAAAAAAAAGTTCTCATTGACCTGGGTGCAGATTAATCATGGTACAAGAACATGAGGATTTGGGATAACTTCCCATTTTCATTTTCCGGAAAAGGCTTAGTAATGAGGGTGTGATTGCTGGGCTGGGAGGAGGGGAGGGAGGCTGCATAATCACCCTCTTGACTCAGGCCCTGCCTGATGACTGAGATTAGGGGCCTGCTGAACCAGAATTAACCCTCAAAGCACTTAACCCGTGATCAAAAAATCAAGAGTTGAGTGTAAAGTCCTAACAACTAGTTTCTCCGTGAGCAAATTACAAAGCAGGGGAAGCAGAAGAGCATAATGGGTTAAGAACATGGACTTGGCATCAGATAGCCGTATAGGGATTCTATCCTGCCTGCTTATTAACTCTAGAGTCTTCGGCAAGTCACTTCACTTCTCTGTGCCTCGGGTCCTCACCTATGCAAACAGGAATAAGAACTAGAACCTCACAGTGTTGTCAAATGAGGTAATACCTGGCACAGAGTAAAAGCCAATAAGTACTCTCTAGCCTGGCTATAATTACTGTTAGATGTGTCATTTATAATAAAGATAGGGGGCTTTCCTGGTGGTGCAGTGGTTAAGAATCCACCTGCCAATGCAGGGGACATGGGTTCGAGCCCTGGTCCGGGAAGATCCCACATGCCACGGAGCAACTAAGCCCGTGTGCCACAACTACTGAGCCTGTGCTCTAGAGCCCGTGAGCCACAGCTACTGAGCCCGTGTGCCACGACTACTGAAGCCCGCGTGCCTAGATCCCGTGCTCTGCAACAAGAGAAGCCACTGCAATGAAAAGCCCGCGCACTGCAAAGAAGAGTAGCCCCCGCTCGCCACAACTAGAGAAAAGCCTGCACGCAGCAACGAAGACTGAACGTAGCCATAAATAAATTAAAAAATTTTAAAAAGATTTTTTTTTTCAGTTTTTTCATGGAGCTTGTCTTGAAGAACACATTATGCCTTTGCTTTCCAAATTTTAAAGGAATTGAAAACCTGTCAACATAAGCTTTGGGCTTCTTTTGACAGAACCCTAAGGCTCATATATTTATTTTTATTATTTCAGAAGTAAAAGTCCCACTTCTAATCATGATCTGTTCTACATTACAGATTGCAACAGAGGCAATAGAGAATATTAGGACAGTTGTGTCCTTGACCCAGGAAAGAAAATTTGAATCAATGTATGTTGAAAAATTGTATGGCGCTTACAGGTAATGAGAATATGATTGTTATTAAGAACCTAGTGTTTTCCTAGGCTGAATAATTGATTCCAATTTTTGTTCCTGCTGCAAACAATGATATGATTGTAAGGATGACATTTTTTCCAATAATTATCTCAGTGAAAATAAGTAACTTTTTGATGCAGCTGGACCACAGGATTGGATTTTTACATCTCTTATAAAAAACAGTAAGATTGGGTCTCTAAGAGCTAAAAGGTACAGAGGGCTGCACAAGTATTTGTTCACCACTGCAGGCGACATAAACAACCCATCTGGTGATTCAGGATGAACATTCTTTTAGGGAATCGCTCAAACCTTTATTTTTTTTGCATTGTGTAGACTGAACCAAAGATGAGATTTGTTGTTGGTTTAAAATGTTTCCTTTGTTCTCTGGGTGAGGACCAGATCTGTCCTACTCTGAAAACAAAGACACAGAGCCTATTTCATTGGTTTATACTTGAGCAATTCGACAAACCTCCAGCACCTATTTGCCACTTGTTTCCAACCAGGGCCTGTCCTTATAAATGAATATGTTTTAACACTAACAAAATTGAACACAATTTGAATTACAACTCCGTAGACTAGAACAATGGTTTTGAACACTTACATATTTGAACAGGGATAATTGAATTTCTCAGTGTATCCACCTTCCTAGTTATGCATACTTCATGCAGCTATTACATTTTTCTGGTCACTTGATGTCTGACATATATCTGTCAGTAGCATTGTAAATTGTTCTGTAACATTAAGTATTGTAACACCATGCTCACAGCACAGGAGTTAAAGTATCCAGATCAGTAATACTTTAAATTTTTCCTCTTGCCAAGTGCCTGCCTTCTAATCTGAAAATAAATAAATTAATGTTCTTCTGGAGGATTTAGAATAATAAAGTAGGGCTTCCCCGGTGGCGCAGTGGTTGAGAGTCCGCCTGCCGATGCAGGGGACGTGGGTTCGTGACCCGGTCCGGGAAGATCCCACGTGCTGCAGAGCGGCTGGGCCCGTGAGCCATGGTCGCTGAGCCTGCGCGTCCAGAGCCTGTGCTCCGCAACGGGAGAGGCCACAACAGTGAGAGGCCCGCGTACCACAAAAAAAAAAAAAAAAAAAAAAAAAAGTAAATAGAATAATAAAGTAAAATAAAGTAGCTAAACTAATAGAGGACAGCAAGAGGTCTAATTAGAAATGGTTCAAAACAAATTGTGTTGGGGTTGGTGGGATCTAGCTCCAGGAAGAACTTCTGATGTGTGTCTAGATAAACCTCGGTGACCCTACTTTTCTGAATCTGAAATGTGAACTTTGATATGAGAGACTATAACTCATCACAGAAGACAAGATAATATTACACAACTGAATTAGACAATTCAAACTTTAGTCCTAACTTTGACATCCTTTATTTTTGATAACAATCATGTTTGAGTTCCCAGATATTCCTGTGTAATAATAACAGCAACTATCATCTGAGCAACCACTATGAGCTAGGTACTGTGCTAGACATTTGTATTGTCTATTTAGATCTCAAAACAATTTTGTATCATACTGGCTATCCCCCTCTTACAAGCCAGAAAACTGATGCGTAGAGAGGTTAAGTCACTGAAATTAATTATAACTGGGGGCAGAATTTAAACACAGGTTGACTAGACGTAGAAGCTGTGCTCTTTGTACACGCCAGTGCTAAGAGAGGTTGAAGATAATGGTTACAGATATACTGATTTGCTTTTCAGGAATTCTGTGCGGAAAGCACACATCTACGGAATTACTTTTAGTATTTCACAAGCATTTATGTATTTTTCCCATGCTGGTTGTTTTCGGTTTGGTGCCTATCTCATTGTGAATGGACATATGCACTTCAGAGATGTTATTCTGTAAGTAACTTTTAATTTATTGAGATTATTCCATAATAAAGTTTCAATAGGTCTATGCAAAGGTTTGGAGTAGACCGAAAAACTAACTTGTTTTATGATGAAGTCAGAGAGTTGAATCTACCCCAGAAATCGAATGTTGTCGGTACTCCAAGGACAGTTTCATTATCCGAGTGGACTAAAATCAACCAAGCTCATGAAAATGATCATAAACCATAATTTCAGTAATACATAGAAGGACAGGAGGACAGCAAATGTTCTCAATGCAGAGATAAATCATAATTAGAAAACTGCTGGCGACCATGGACCCAAAACAGAGGTTATAATAGCTTACTATTAACGGGCAACCAAAGATGGCCTTGACAGTGAGATGGGAACACTTGACTGACGTCTGGTAAACACTCTGTTCCCTAACCAGCCCTGGGATGACCCTGCCAACTTTTGCCTCTTAGCCTTTCCTATTTTCTTGGTTTCCAAGCTAACCAACGGTCTTTCAAAATATGCTAAATACATTCAATTAGGTTGCAGTCTAGTCTTGCCAAAGAGAAGCCATTCTTTAAAGATCACTTTGGTGTATTTCTGCTCTGATGGGATGACTTTTAAAAAGTAGCGAATAACTCTAAGAAAAACCACCCAGGGTCAAGACGGACAGAGTGAAAGTGTTTAAAAGCTGTCCTTTTGTTTTCATCCAAAATTAAAATAACCATGAAAAAAGAATATATATCTTTGCATCAGTCAGGATCCCAGCAGGGAACAAATGGCCCTGCATATGGGGGAATGGAGGACAGTTTGCTAAAGGGTCTGTTTATAAAGGTGTGAGAAGTATTAAGGTCAGCAGTGCCCAGCTAGGCACCACTAAGACCTTACTTAAGCCTAAAGGGCAAGAGGAGGGAAAGATTTTCAGAAGCCAGCGCAGGTGCTTTCTGTGGTCTTTGGTGGAAGGACCCCAACACCACAACTTTCCAACACAACAAAGAGACCAACACAACAGACGGCCTGGTCCCACTCCTCCAGCCTCCTTCCCTGCTATGCTTTTCCTTGCCAAACCCCATCAGGAGCCAGAGGACCAGAAAAACCCTTCGATGCAGACCCTGAAGGTCAGCCTGTCAGGCATAGAGGAGGATGGTATAAGATAGAGATGGGAGAGTAGAAAGTGTTTTTGAAGGGACAGATGGAAATAGCCAGCTGGGAATTACCACTTGGAGACATTCATTGTCTAGAAAAATACCAATGAAAAAATTGGCCCTGCTTGTTTTGTTTTTATCATTAAAATGTTAAATTCTGGATAATTGGAAGATAGCTTTTAAAATCTTTCATACTAAAGCTGCATTACAGGCTGTACAGGAAAGCTAGGCAGCTAGCTACATGTGAGTTGTTCATCACTCTTCTAAAATTTGATTTTTGATAATTAACCTCATCAAATATTTAAGGGAGAGCCTTAACTCTACCCACCATTTCCCCCACCCCCGTGTACTTAAAATACATTTTAATACCTTAGATTTACACTTTGCTGCACAGCAGTAATTAATACAGCATTGTAAATCAACTATACTTCAATTTAAAAAAAAGAATTTGGGCTTCCCTGGTGGCGCAGTGGTTGAGAGTCCGCCTGCCGATGCAGGAGACACGGGTTCGTGCCCTGGTCCGGGAAGTTCCCACATGCCGTGGAGCGACTAGGCCCGTGAGCCATGGCCACTGGGCCTGCGCGTCCGGAGCCTGTGCTCCGCAATGGGAGAGGCCACAACAGTGAGAGGCCCGCATACCGCAAAAAAAAAAAAAAAAAAAAAGAATTTAAAAAATAATGTATTAAATTACAAAACAAGGAGCCAAATACCCTTACACCCAATCCAGAATTATTTATCTGGTCTGTATCAGGGATACAGAAGCAAAGCAGAAAATATTCAGTGCATGGAACTTATTTGATTTAATTTTTTCAAACTTGTGGAACTTTGGTCTCTCTTGTTTGAGTGTTGCTCAGAGACCAAAAAAAAAAAAAAAAAAAATAGTTTCCCCCAAAAATCTTAGATTTAGAAGTTTGGGGGAAATTGTTTAAAGTTCTCTATTAGAGATTTTCCTACCCTCCCCTCTCTCTAGGGAGCTCTGGTGCCAGAAGTAAATAGCTTTGTGGAGGCGTAAATCTCAGAATCTTTAGTTCCTCCTAGAAGTTATAATCCATATCCATTCTTTTAATTGGAGAACAGACCGTTAGCTTAATGTTTTTTCAGGGTCATAGCAATAGTTATTTTACTTGTAAGAGAAAAGCTATTTGTAGTAAAGGCTTATTTTGCTCAGTAAGAATTCTTTAACCACAGTGACAATGATTATTGTTTGTTCGGGGCTGCAGAAGAAACCACACTCTGGAGATCAGGGCTGTAGAGTCAGGAGGCAACCTCGCTCCTTGTCCGGTACTGATCAAGTCCCTTCAGCCCCTAGAGCTTCAGTTCTCTCAAGTCTAAACGGGGTATGTGGCTTGTTACTAGAATTACCTGAGATCACAACTCAAGATTCTGTTAGCAGATGCTTCCTGAGAGAGGAGAGCTTTACAAAGTTACATGAAATCTAGGAAATGAGAAGCTCTGTAAGGAAGCCAGAAGGCAGTAGAAAAAAAGGAAACCCTCAGGCAGTGGGTGCCGCCGCCCCTCCCGTCTCCTTTGGTCCTGGAATTTTCTAGCAATGTGTGGGGGAGGGAGAAGGGGGATGAGTAAGGGAGTGAAAACATCTGTACTGGCCAGCAGTAAGTCTTTGGGCTTTGAGACATCTCGGGGCTAAATTATATAAATTAATGTTTAAATTTCTTCTCCCATCTAGAGTGTTTTCAGCGATCGTGTTGGGCGCCGTGGCTCTAGGACACGCGAGTTCCTTTGCTCCAGACTATGCTAAAGCCAAGCTGTCAGCAGCGCACTTATTCAGCCTGTTTGAAAGACAACCTTTGATTGACAGCCACAGTGAGGAAGGCCTGAGGCCTGTGAGTTCTCTGCTGTCTGATCAGCACTTGGTTAATTTTTTCCTAAAGGTTTGCTGTCTGCTGCTAGATCATGTCGACCGGAAAAAAAAAAAGGCACAACGTGAGAGTTGTGAGTTAAGTTTTATTCGGGGCAAAATGAGGACTGCAGCCCGGGGGACAGCATCTCAGAGAGCTCTGAGAAACTGCTCCTAAGAGGGAGGCAGAAGGTCAGAGTTCCATAGGATTTTAGTGAAGGGGGCACGTGCAGTCAAGCACGCATTTTGGCAGAGCCTTGCTACTGGTCACAAGGAGCAGATGCCCCCATTAACGATTGTAGTGCTTTTCTAGGTACGAGAAGATGCAAGAAATTGGGTTCATAAAATTTTCTCCTGAAAATACCTAACTATCTGAAGGCCTGTTCTGCCAGTTTTTCCCAGAGCACAGAGTGCCTCATTCCTGATCTCCACCCCCAACTCCTTTCAGGGGCCGTCGTGCCGCAGTTTGTGACTTTGTCCTTGTAGGGGCAGATGGCAAGCGGCAATTTTTAGTTGGCAGTCGCAACCACAGGATAAATGTGTAGTGATTACACTGACATTCACTTCCCTGGCTTTGTGATAGTTACAAGGCTAATAATATTTGGCCAACTTTCCTGGCATTTTCAAATTTCATAGGGGGTTGCAAGGATGAGCACATCAAAAGTAAAGCCTCAAACCCAGATGTACTAGAACTGAATAATTTCCATGAAAATTGTGAGTCATTTCTGCATGGAAGGTATGTGCCTGTAGCCGTGTGTGTAACTGCATTAGCAATTTGGCTTTCATCACATGCTGTCATCACAGCGTTACAACTGGTGAGAAGGCCACTTTATTCAGGGTAGGAGGAATAATCCTTTACTATCCCCAAACTTAGATCTCAGTGTTCTTTGTGTTCCTTGCATAACACAAGCCGCTGCACGTTTTAATGCAGGCAAAGCAGCGTGGGTAAAGCGATGGGGACTTAACACAACCGTTTTGGAACTTCACCAGGTATTTCCTGTTCTGAGAAAATAGCTGTGCCCAGTGAGGGAGATAAAGAGGCCACCAGGGCTGCAGGCAAGGGCTGTCCACTGAGATGGCAGGTAGAAACTGCTCTAAATCCCCAAGCCTCTGAGCCTTGGGCCATGGACTTGGCTCCAGCCGCAAAATCATCAGTTGGGAAAACTAAATATTTGTCTTCAATGAACCAGAAATTTTGAGTTAACAACTCTGTAATATGACTCTCTTTAATTAACCTGTACCCCCGCCTCCCATCTTCATTTTGTATAACAACTTGCTACCAATACTAACTGGTGCCAGTACCTGTACTGAATATGAATTGTATGTTTCTCTGCTACAGTGTTTGGTAAAGCTTCCTTGAAATTATACTTTTATTTTTTAAATTTATTTTTGGCTGCACTGGGTCCTCATTGCTGCACACAGGCTTTCTCTAGTTGCGGTGAGCAGGAGCTACTCTTCGTTGCAGTGCACGGGCTTCTCATTGCGGTGGCTTCTCGTGTTGCAGAGCACGGGCTCTAGGTGCATGGGCTTCATTAGTTGCGGCTCACGGGCTCAGCAGTTGTGGCGCACGGGCGCAGTAGCTCCGCGGCATGTGAGATCTTCCCAGACCAGGGCTCGAACCCATGTCCCCTGCATTGGCAGGCAGACTCTCAACCACCGTGCCACCAGGGAAGCCCTTGAAATTATACTTTTTATTCCAGTCATTATCAGACCAATTACAATAGCAACATAAAAATACCTATTTTTTAGGATAAGTTTGAAGGAAATGTGACACTTAATGAAGTCGTGTTCAACTATCCCACTCGACCAGACATCCCAGTGCTTCAGGGGCTGAGCTTCGAGGTGAAGAAGGGCCAGACGCTGGCCCTGGTGGGCAGCAGCGGCTGTGGGAAAAGCACGGTGGTCCAGCTCCTGGAGCGGTTCTACGACCCCTTGGCTGGAACAGTGGTGAGCACACTTTCTTAAATTAGTAACTTGACTTAAGGCAGTATTTCAAATGGCTAAACCAATATTTCCATAGCAGAAAAAACTGGGTAAGACCTATAATCCTAACTGATACGATGACCCCATTCTGTAAACCCCAAGGTGGCACCCATAGTCAGACAAATATATGGGGACAGTAGGGTAGAACACCAGGAATTGAGTGTAGTTCAGAAAGTACTGAGTATGAAGTTGATCTGTGCCCTGCCCTGGGCCTTCTGAGCCAGCTGGAGCCTCCCGTGTGAACACTCACTCGCTTCCTGGGTTATAAAGGTAAGCCGCCCAGTCCTGCCAGAGTTCTGAGTAGACTCCCTCCCCTCCTCCTCCTGCCTTGCCATCTCTCTCTAACCCATGCTCCAGCCCTCTCATATTTGGCTTTCAGTACTGAGGTGGTGGTGTCTAGCCCCTGGCCCTCTTCCACGAGTGGAGACTTGGCTCTTACCGATAATGGCTGCACTTCCCATTACCTCGGGATGGTACCCACTGACCTAGCCCAGGAAGCCCACCCCCACTCAGACAGCCACCAGAATGTTAAACCTTGTTGTTTCTTTGGGGAAAATCTTATGCTTCCACTGTTACAATTGCTCTAAAGGTATGAATATGGGCAAACGAGCTCAACAATACTCTGTAGGTGTGCTGTGCTAATACTACAGTGGGAATTTCTTTTTCTAGAGGGCAAGACTGTTGGACTTGTATTTCTTCACCGTGCCCTTTGCATTGCTGGAAGCTGTATTCTCAGTTCGCACATCACAAGGCTCCTGCAGAAGCATCATGCCTCCTGCTTACAGCAAACAAAAAAATAATCAAAATCACCATCAACAAAGCCAGTTTTCCAAAGATAAAAGATACTGCCCTTTGAGCTTGTCCACTTTTCATTGAACTCTTGTCCTCAGTGCTATCAAGGCTGGTAGTTCTCAAGTGAAAGAGAGGTAGAGGTAGGAAAGGAGATAACCAACTTTCAAAATCTGGGGCCATGCTGCTGATCTGCTTTTTTTCCCTGGTGTGCCTGGAGGAGGGGGATACAGTCTAGGTGAAAGGTTGCAGTTGTTCAGGTGACAGCAGATATGAGCAGGACACCTAACTGCATACTTGTTAAAGGCAGAGGACAGTACGCTTGCCTGGATGAGGGCAAGTAGGAACAAAGAAAGTAATGTGGAAAGACAGGGCCAAACGTGCCACCATTTTTCCAGGTAGAACAAGAAAGGGATGGCCTAGTCAACATAAAAAAAAAAAAAAATCATTTTGTTGGCTGTGTTGGCCTCCAGCAGTGTAAGAGCTTACAGGCTGTGAGGGTTGGTATTTCACAAACTGCTAATGCCCACGTGCAACAGTCCTCCTAAGTAACTTACTGTTTAGTTATTTGTTTTTAAGCCCTTCTTATAGTTTGTGGACTTTGCTTATCAGCTCCTAGATGGTCAAGAAGCAAAGCAGCTCAACATCCAGTGGCTCAGAGCCCAACTCGGAATTGTGTCCCAGGAGCCCATCCTGTTTGACTGCAGCATTGCCGACAACATTGCCTATGGAGACAACAGCCGGTCTGTAAAGATGCCTGAAATTGTGAGTGCTGCCAAAGCAGCCAACATCCATCCTTTCATCGAGACCTTACCCAAAGTAAGTGAACTGGTGGCTTCCTAGGCTGATACCAGAATCAACTGCAAACTGTTTTCTTCCTCCAGCAGTTCCCAAAGTTATAATTCAAAGTCTTGTAACAGAACTTGCCTCTGTACTAGCACTGTGACCTTGGACAAGACACTGAAGTCCATGATACCAAGTTTCCTTACTGGTAAATGAGAAAATTAGGCGTGGTGTCTACTTCATACAAATGTCCTGAGAAGCAAACGAGGTGATGTTAAGTCACCTCAAACTGGTGGTTGAGGGCTGTGTTCGTACTGTAGCCATGTTTGCTTTCTTTCTTGTGGTACTTTCTTCTTTTTTTTTTTTTTTTTTTTTTTTTGCGGTACGCTGGCCTCTCACTGCTGTGGCCTCTCCCGTTGCGGAGCACAGGCTCCGGACGCACAGGCTCAGCGGCCACGGCTCACGGGCCCAGCTGCCCTGCCGCATGTGAGATCTTCCCGGACCGGGGCACGAACCTGTGTCCTCTGCATCGGCAGGCGGACTCGCAACCACTGTGCCACCAGGGAAGCCCAGTACTTTCTTTTTTAATTAAACATTTTATTTTGAGATAATTATAGATTCATGTGCAGTTGTAAGGAATACAGAGATCTTGTGTACCCGTGACCCAGTTTCCCCCAATGACATCTTGCAAAACTAATAGGGTATTGCAACCACGATACTAATTCTGATACAATCCACTGATCTTGCTCAGACTTCCCCAGTTTTATTATACTTGTCTGCATTTGTACACGTTTGTAGTTCTATGCAACTGTACTGCGTGTGTAGACTCATGTATCCACTACCTCTGTCAAGATATGGAACGTTTTCATGACCAGATTCCTCATGTTGCCCTTTTATAGCCACACACCCCTCTTCCCTGCCCGTACTCCCCACGAGCCCTGGCAACCACTAACTGTTCTCCATTTCTGTAATCTTATACTTTAAGAATGTTATGTAAACATATGTACAGTATATAACCTTGTGAGATTAGCTTTTTCCCTCAGCATAATTCCCTGAAGCTGTTGTGTATAACTGTAGTTCATGCCTTTTCATTGCTGAGTCGGATGGATCCATGGTCTGGATGGCCCGCAGCGTTTTACATTTTTATTGGGGTATAGCTGATTTACAATGCTGTGTTAGTTTCTGGTGTACAGCAAAGTGAATCATTTAGACATATACATTTATCCACTCTTTTAGATTCTTTTCCCATATAGACCATTACAGAGTACTGAGTAGAGAGTTCCCTGTGCTATACAGTAGGTCCTAATTAGTTATCGATTTTATATACAGTAGTGTGTATGTGTCAATCCCAATCTCCCAATTTATCCCCCTCCCCTTACCCGCTGGTAACCATGTTTATTTTCTACATCTGTAACTCTATTTGTTTTGTAGAGAAAAGGGAACTCTCTTGCACTGTTGGTGGGAATGTAGATTGGTGCAGCCACTATGGAGAACGGTATGGAGGTTCCTTAAAAAATGTAAAAATAGAGCTACCATGTGGTCCTCAGCTTTTTTAACTAGTCACCTGTTGAAGCACATCTAGGTTGTTTCTGTTTGGGCTATTAAGAGTAAACCTGCTATAAATACTTGTGTACAGGTTTTAGTGTGACCCTAAATTTTTATTTCTCTGCGATAAATGCCCAGGAGCACAATTGCTAGACCATATGCTAATTGCTTGTTTAACTTTATAAGAAACCGCTAAACTGTTTTCCAAGGTGGCTCTGCCGTTTCATTTTCCCACCAGCAAGTATGAGGGATACAGTTGCTCTGAATCTTTGCCAGCATTTACTGTTGCCACTATTTTTTCTACTATCCTGATAGGTGTGTAGTGATATCTTACTGTGGTTTTAATTTGCATTTCCTAATGGCAGAGGATGTTGAACATTTTTTTATATAGTTATTTGCCATCTATATTTCCTCTTTGGTGAAATGTCTTTTCATGTCTTTTGCCCATTTTCTAATTGGATTACTTTTTACTGTTGAGTTTTGACAGATTTTTATATATTCATGTTACTAGTCCTGTGTTGGAAATGTAGTTTGCAAATATTTTATCCTAGTTTGTAGCTTATATTTTCATCCTTTTAACAGGGTCTTTTTCAGAGCTCTGGTTTTTAATTTTGATGAGGTCCAATTCATTTTTTCCTTTTACAGACTGTGCTTTTTATGTCAAGTCTGAGAACTCTTTGTCTAGCCCTTGGTCCTGAAGATTTTTCTCCAGTTTATTTTCTAAATTTATGGTTTTACATTTAATTTCACACTCCATTTTGAGTTAATTTTGGTATAAGGTTTTCTTTAGTGTTTTATTTGTTTGGAGAGGACCTGTACTCTTCAATTTCCATGGTCCCCAACACTCCCTATTTATTACCTCATTATAGCAGCTATGACTATAGCCAAATTTCAGTGAAATCAATATGAATTTGAAAACTAAGAGTTCAGCGAAACAATTTCACAGTGACTAGTAACTTGATCTTATATTGAGTGCTGTGTATTCTTTTTCTCTTGATTATATATTCCTTAAGTGTAAGAACAGAGACAAATTCATTTTTATACTTCCCACAGTTCTGGCATAATAGGTAGCTCAGAAATATTTAAGTGAATGAATGAGTTTTAAAAAGGCTCTATGTGGGTCACTGGGCTCCATGTGGGTCATGTGAATATTTCAAATTAAAAATGTTATACCTTAAACATTAACATGGGCTTCCCTGGTGGCACAGTGGTTGAGAGTCCGCCTGACAATGCAGGGGACACGGGTTCGTGCCCCGGTCCGGGAGGATCCCATGTGCCTCGGAGCGGCTGGGCCTGTGAGCCATGGCCGCTGAGCCTGCGCGTCCAGAGCCTGTGCTCCGCAACGGGAGAGGCCACAGCAGTGAGAGGCCCGCGTACCGCAAAAACAACAACAACAATAACAACAAAAAAAAAACATTAACATGTAACCATTTTAGGACTCCAGTGACAGCAGATCAGCTGACATTTTGATAACGGTAGGAACTGGAGAATTTGTTGCAGCATACCATTGAAAACTAAGGTCATTAATTTTCTAGTTTGATTTTGAAAATGAATGTCCTGTTAAAATTAAATAGACTACTTGGTAGTTGTTAAAGAAACTTTTTAGTGATTCTAAGAAATTTTTCTTATAATCAGAACTGTCAAGTGTTAAGAAGTTTATTCAATATGTCATTAGAATTTTTCTGAGCTAGAACTTTATTAACTTTATTAATGGCTAACTTGCAGAAATATGAAACAAGAGTGGGAGATAAGGGGACTCAGCTTTCAGGAGGTCAAAAACAGAGGATTGCTATTGCCCGAGCCCTCATCCGACAGCCCCGAATCCTACTCTTGGATGAAGCTACATCAGCTCTGGATACTGAAAGTGAAAAGGTATGGCCTCCTACCTCATGTCCCATTTAATTTATAAAATAGAACTTTTTTGTGCAGTCAACCATGAAAAAAATAGATAAACACACAAACAGCTCATACAGCTCAATATCCAGGGGGAAAAAAAAAACCCAATCAAGAAATGGGCAGAAGACCTAAATAGTTATTTCTCCAAAGAAGACATACAGATGGCCAACAAGCACATGAAAAGTTGCTCCACATCACTAATTAATGGAGAAATGCAAATCAAAACTACAGTGAGGTACCACCTCACACTGGTCAGAATGGCCATCATCAAAAAGTCAACAGGGACTTCCCTGGTGGCACAGTGGTTAAGAATCCACCTGTCAATGCAGGCAACATGGGTTGGATCCCTGGTTCTGGAAGATCCCACATGCTGCAGAGCACCTGAGCCCGTGCCACAACTACTGAAGCCTGTGCACCTAGAGCCCATGCTCTGCAACAATAGAAGCCACCACAATGAGAAGCCCGTGCACCGCAAGGAAGAGGAGCCCCTGCTTCCCACAACTAGGGAAAGCCTGCATGCAGCAACAAAGACCCAACACAGCCACCCATACATAAATAAATAAAACATTTATTTTTAAAAAAGTCTACAAATAATAAATGCTGGAGAGGGTGTGGAGAAAATGGAACTCTCCTACACTGTTGGTGGGAATGTAAATTGGTACAACGATTATGGAGAACAGTATGGAGGTTCCTTAAAAAACTAAAAATAGAACTACCATATGACCCAGCAGTCCCACTCCTGGGCATATATCTGGAGAAAAACATGGTCTGAAAGTATACATGCACCCCAATGTTCATTGCAGCACCATTTACTATAGCCAGGGTATGGAAGCAACCTAAACGTTTGTCCATTGACAGACAAATGGATAAAGAAGATGTGGTACATATATACAACGGAATGCTACTCAGCCATAAAAAAGAACAAAATAATGCCATTTGCAGCAACATGGATGGACCTAGAGATTATTATACTAAGTGAAGTAAGTCAGAGAAAGACAAATACCATTATGATATCACTCAAATGTGGAATCTAATTTAAAAGTGATACAAAGGAACTTATTCACAAAACAGAAACAGACTCAGAGACATAGAAAACAAACTTATGGTTGCCAAAGGGGAAAGGTGGGGAGGGATAAATTAGTCTGCTTTTAAAATGTACATACTACTACATATAAAATAAATAACCAACAAGGACCTACTTGTATAGCACAGGGAACTATATTCAATATTCCATAATAACCTATATGAGAAAAGAATTTGAAAAAGAATATGTATATGTATAACTGAATTACTCTGCTGTACACCTGAAACTAACATACCATTTTAAATCAACTCTATTTCAATAAAATTTTTTAAAATAGGCAAGCACAGGGCTTCCCATGTGGCGCAGTGGTTGAGAGTTCACCTGCCGATGCAGGGGACATGGGTTTGTGGCCCAGTCCCGGAGGATCCCACATGCCGAGGAGTGGCTGGGCTCCGCAACGGGAGAGGCCACAACAGTGAGAGGCCCGCGAACTGCAAAAAAAAAAAAAAAAAAGGCAAGCACAGAAATAAATGTAGATAGTGGTTATTTTGAAGTAGAATATTTTTATTGAATCCCTTCCAGCATTTTCCAATTTTTCAAAAATGACCATGTATTACTTGTATAAACAAAAAAAAGTTATTTTTTGTACTTTTCATTTGCTTTAGCACATTAATAATGGAAAAACTGGGAAATAAAATACTCAAAACTGAAGTAGTTAAGTTTAAATCATTTTGTGACTAGTGTGAGAATCCATTTTTATTATAAAGAACATAACTATATGCAAGAGGGATTATGTAGCTACCCACCACCAGTCCCTCCCATCAGGAAACTTGCACAAGCCTCTTAGATAGCCTCACCCACCACTGGGCAGACAGCAGAAGCAAGAAGAACTACAATCCTGCAGCCTGTGGAACAAAAACCACATTCACAGAAAGACAGACAAGATGAAAAGGCAGAGGGCTATGTACCAGATGAAGGAACAAGATAAAACCCAGGAAAAACAACTAAATGAAGTTGAGATAGGCAACCTTCCAGAAAAAGACTTCAGAATATTGATAGTGAAGATGATCCAGGACCTCGGAAAAAGAATGGAGGCAAAGATAGAGAAGATGCAAGAAATGTTCAACAAAGACCTGGAAGAATTAAAGAACAAACAAACAGAGATGAACAACACAATAACTGAAATGAAAACTATACTAGAAGGAACCAATAGCAGAATAACTGAGGCAGAAGAACAGATGAGTGACCTGGAAGACAGAATGGTGGAATTCACTGCTGCAAAACAGAATAAAGAAAAAAGAATGAAAAAAATGAAGACAGCCTAAGAGACCTCTGGGACAACATTAAATCCAACAACATTCACATTATAGGGGTCCCAGAAGGAGAAGAGAGAGAAAAAGGACCAGAGAAAATATCTGAAGAAATTATAGTCGAAAACTTCCCTAACATGGGAAAGGAAATAACCACCCAAGTCCAGGAAGTGCAGAGAGTCCCATACAGGATAAATCCAAAGAGAAACACGCTGAGACACACAGTAATCAAATTGGCAAAAATTAAAGACAAAAATTATTGAAAGCAGCAAGGGAAAATCGACAAATAACATACAAGGGAACTCCCATGAGGTTAACAGCTGATTTCTCAGCAGAAACTCTACAAGCCAGAAGGGAGTGGCATGATATACTTACAGGGATGAAAGGGAAGAACCTACAACCAAGATTACTCTACCCAGCAAGGATCTCATTCAGATTCAATGGAGAAATCAAAAGCTTCACAGACAAGCAAAAGCTAAGAGAATTTAGCACCACCAAACAAGCTCTACAACAAATTCTAAAGGAACTTCTCTAAGTGGGAAACACAAGAGAAGAAAAGGACCTACAAAAACAAACCAAAAACAATCAGGAAAATAATCACAGGAACATACATATCAATAATTACCTTAAACATGAATGGATTAAATGCTACAACCAAAAGACAAAGGCTTGCTGAATGGATACAAAAACAAGACCCAGACACATGGTGTCTACAAGAGACCCACTTCAGACCTAGGGACACATACAGACTGAAAGTGAGGGGATGGAAAAAGATATTCCATTCAAATGGAAATCAAAAGAAAGCTGGAGTAGCAATACTCATATCAGATAAAATAGACTTTAAAATAAAGAACGTTACAAGAGACAAGGAAGGACATTACATAATGATCAAGGGATCAATCCAAGAAGAAGATATAACAATTATAAACATATATGCACCCAACACAGGAGCACCTCAACTGCTAACAGCTATAAAAGAGGAAATCGACAGTAACACAATAATAGTGGGGGACTTTAGCACCTCACTTACTCAAATGGACAGATCATCCAAAATGAAAATAAATAAGGAAATAGAAGTTTTAAATGACACAACAAACCAGATAGATTTAATTGATATTTATAGGACATTCCATCCAAAAACAGCAGATTACACTTTTCTCTCAAGGGCACATGGAACATTTTCCAGGATAGATCACATCTTAGGTCACAAATCAAGCCTCAGTGAATTCAACAAAACTGAAATCATATCAAGCATCTTTTCTGACCACAACGCTATGAGATTAGAAATGAATTACAGGGAGAAAAAAAACGTAAAAAGCACAAACACATGGAGACTAAACAATACATTACTAAATAACCAAGAGATCACTGAAGAAATCAAATAGGAAATCAAAAAATACTTAGAGACAAATGACAATGAAAACATGATGATCCAAAACCTATGGATCAGTTCTAAGAGGGAACTTTATAGCTATACCAGCCTACCTCAAGAAACAAGAAAAATCTCAAGTAAACAATCTAACCTTACACCTAAAGGGACTAGAGAAAGAAGAACAAACAAAACCCAAAGTTAGCAGAGGGAAAGAAATCATAAAGATCAGAGCAGAAATAAATGAAATAGAAACAAAGAAAACAACAGCAAATATCAATAAAACTAAAAGCTGGTTCTTTGAGAAGGTAAACAAAATTTATAAACCACTGGCCAGACTCTTCAAGAGAAAGAGGGAGAGGACTCAAATCAGTAAAGTTAGAAATGAAAAAGGAGAAGTTACAACAGACACCACAGAAATACAAAGCATCCTAAGAGACTACTACAAGCAACTCTATGCCAATAAAATGGACAACCTGGAAGAAATGGACAAATTCTTAGAAAGCTATAACCTTCCAAGACTGAACCAGGAAGAAATAGAAAATATGAACAGACTCATCACAAATAATGAAATCGAAACTGTGATTAAGAATCTTCCAACAAAAAAGTCCAGGACCAGATGACTTCACAACTAATTCTATGAAACATTTAAAGAAGAGCTAACACCCATCCTTCTCAAACTCTTGCAAAAAATTGCAGAGGAAGGAACACTCTCAAACTCATTCTATGAGGCCACCATCACCCTGATACCAAAGCCAGACAAAGATACTACAAAAAAAGAAAATAAAAGACCAATATCACTGATGAATATGGATGCAAAAATCCTCAACAAAATACTAGCAAACACACTCCAACAACACATTAAAAGGATCATACACCATGATCAAGTGGGATTTATCCCAGGGATGCAAGGATTCTTCAATATACACAAACCAATCAATGTGATACACCATACTAACAAATTGAAGAATAAAAACCATACGATCATCTCAATAGATGCAGAAACAGCTTTTGAACAAAATTCAATGCACATTTATGATAAAAACTCTCCAGAAAGTGGGCATAGAGGGAACCTGCCTCAACATAATAAAGATCATATACGAAAACCCACAACAAACATCATTCTCAATGGTGAAATACTGAAAGCATTTCCTCTAAGATCAGGAATGAGACAAGGATGTCCACTCTCACCACTATTATTCAACATAGTTTTAGAAATCCTAGCCACGGCAATCAAAGAAAAAGAAATAAAAGGAATACAAATTGGAAAAGAAGTAGCAAAACTGTCACTTTGCAGATGACATGATACGATACATAGAGAATCCTAAAAATGCCACCAGAAAACTACTAGAGCTAATCAATGAATTTGGTAAAATTGCAGGATACAAAATTAATGCACAGAAATCACTTGCATTCCTATACATTAATGATGAAAAATCTGAAAGAGAAATTATGGAAACATTCCCATTTACCAATGCAACAAAAATAAAATACCTAGGAATAAACCTACCAGGGAGACAAAAGACCTGTATGCAGAAAACTATAAGACACTGATGAAAGAAATTAAAGATGATACCAACAGATGGAGAGATATACCATGTTCTTGGATTGGAAGAATCAATATTGTGAAAATGACTATAGTACCCAAAGCAATCTACAGATTCAATGCAATCCCTATCAAATTACCAATGGCATTTTTTACAGAACTAGAACAAATCATCTTAAAATTTGTATGGAGATACAAAAGAGCCCGAATAGCCAAAGCAGTTTTGAGGGAAAAAAATGGAGCTGGAGGAATCAGACTCCCTGACTTCAGACTATACTACAAAGCTACAGTAATCAAGACAATATGGTACTGGCACAAAAACAGAAACATAGATAAATGGAACAAGATAGAAAGCCCAGAGGTAAACCCACGCACCTATGGTCAACTAATCTATGACAAAGGAGGCAAAGATATACAATTGAGCAAGACAGTCTCTTCAATAAGTGGTGCTGGGAAAACTGGACAGCTACATGTAAAAGAATGAAATTAGAACACTCCCTAACACCATACACAAAAATAAACTCAAAATGGATTAGAGACCTAAATGTAAGACCGGACACTATAAAACTCTTAGAGGAAAACATAGGAAGAACACTCTTTGACATAAATCACAGAAAGATCTTTTTTGATCCATCTCCTAGAGTAATGGAAATAAAAACAAAAATAAACAAATGGGACCTAATGAAACTTAAAAGCTTTTGCACAGCAAAGGAAACTAGAAACAAGACGAAAAGACAGCCCTCAGAATGGGAGAAAATATTTGCAAACGAATCCACGGACAAAGGATTAATCTCCAAAATATATAAACAGCTCATGCAGCTCGATATTAAAGAAACAAACAACCCAATCCAAAAATGGGCAGAAGACCTAAATAGACATTTCTCCAAAGACATGCAGATGGCCAAGAAGCACATGAAAAGCTGCTCAACATCACTAATTATTAGAGAAATGCAAATCAAAACTACAGTGAGGTATCACCTCACACCAGTTAGAATGGGCATCATCAGAAAATCTACAAACAACAAATGCAAAAAATTTCTAAAAATCTTATATGTTCTGGTATAATGTTATAAGTCATAATTCTAGTTATTACTTGAAAATGTGTATCTCAGAAATAACAATTTCCTTGTCAATTGCATTATTATGAACTTTCACCAAATCTTTAACCGTGGTCATTTTTAAGTCTTTTTTGTCATTTACAGACAGTTCTGGGTGTACCCTGATGCTTTTGCAAATGTGTTCCTATAAAAGGGTTTCATCTTCAAGGAATTCATGGACAAGACTCTGACAAGTACAGATTTCTGATAACTGACTGTACTGCTGAAATGAATGAATAAGCATTTTCAGAACTCTAATGGAAAACTGATGAACTCATAAAAGTGCTAACAAAAGATCAAGATGAAAAAACAACTACATGGGACTGAGTGAACTGATGAGGATGATTATAATTTTTGTGACTTTGTTTGAATAAAAAAAAATCACACAAGGACTCAGGCAAAAAATATAGAAATCAATTTTCACTGCAAAGTAAAGGAGCTGTTAACAGTGGAGGATTACTGGACTGAATGTCAATATTATGACATAGTATGAGTGTGTTTCGTGTTTGGTAATTGCAATCATTGTTGCTTTTGTTGCTGTCATCCATTTACAATGTTTGGTGTCAGTCTATTTATCTCTTGTAAAAATAAAATACAGTGTGTGTGTGTGAAAAAAAAGGATTATGTAAAAACATGCATAAAGCTAAAGATTCAACATGAGACAAGAAAGGTAATTTTCTTTTGTACATATGGTAAAATATTTAGATTTCCTTTACAGTTAAAACTTATTTCTACAATTTTTAAGATAAGGCTTCTGTTCTGATTTATCAACAGATTGTCCAAGAAGCTCTGGACAAAGCCCGAGAAGGCCGTACCTGCATTGTGATCGCTCACCGCCTGTCCACCATTCAGAATGCAGACTTGATAGTGGTGATTGAGAACGGCAAAGTCAGGGAGCACGGCACACACCAGCAGCTGCTAGCACAGAGAGGCATCTATTTCTCTATGGTCAATGTCCAGGCTGGGAAACAGAACTGATGAACTCTTGTTATAGTGTATCTTAAAAATAAATTCAAATCATTCTACAACTTTTTCTGATTTAGAGACTTCTTTTCTAAGTCATCATAAAATATAGGTATATCTTATTCCATGTCAATTTAGAACATCCAATTTGGGGTGGGATATTACAGCATTTGAAATTTAGGACTTAAAAGTAACATCTGGCTTAATGAAGTATGAAAACAGCCTAGCTCTGAGTTACCAAAAACATGGAGAGAATATCACTCAACCATAAAAATGAATGAAGTAACGCCATTTGCAGCAACATGGATGAACCTAGAGATTATCATACTAAATGAAATAAATCAGAGAAAAATACCAAATATCACGTATATGTGGAATCTTAAAAAAAAATGATACAAATGAACTTATTTACAAAACAGAAAAAGCTCAGAAAACAAACTTATGGTTAGCAAAAGAGAAAGGGGGGGAGGGATAAATTTGGAATTTAAGATCAACAGGTATGCACTACTATATATAAAAATAAATAGCAAGGATCTACTGCATAGCACAGGGAACAATATTCAATATCTTGAAATAACCTATAATGGAAAAGAACCTGAAAAGAAATATATATATATAAAACGGAATCACTTTGCTGTACACCTGAAACACTATATATCAACCATACTTGAATAAAAAAATTTAAAAATCATATGGAGGGGGGCTTCCCTGGTGGCGCAGTGGTTGAGAATCCACCTACCGATGCAGGAGACACGGGTTCGTGCCCTGGTCCGGGAAGATCCCACATGCCGCGGAGTAACTAAGCCCGTGAGCCATGGCCGCTAGGCCTGCGCGTCCGGAGCCTGTGCTCCGCAACGGGAGAGGCCACAACAGTGAGAGGCCCGCATACCGCAAAAAAAAAAAAAAAAAAAAAAAATCATATGGAGGAAGTGAAGAGCAGAATTTAGGAATATAAAAATGTAGAATTAAGATTCAATGCGATCCCTATCAAATTACCCATGACATTTTTCACAGAACTAAAATAATCCTAAAATTCATATGAAACCATAAAAGACACAGAACTGCCAAAGCAATCCTGAAGAAAAAGAACCACCCAGGAGGCATAACCCTCTCAGACTTCAGAGAGTCCTACAAAGCTACAGTAATCAAACAGCATGGAGGAACTTCCCTGGTGGGGCAGTAGTTAAGAATCCACCTGCCAATGCAGGGGACACAGGTTTAAGCCCTGGTCTGGGAAGATCCCACATGCCACAGAGCAACTAAGCCCGTGCGCCACAACTACTGAGCTTGCGCTGTAGAGCCCACACGCCTGGAGCCTGTGCTCCACAACAAGAGAAGCCACCACAATGAGAAGCCCATGCACCGCAACTAAGAGTAGCCCCCACCTGCAACAAGAGAAAGCCCGCCTGCAGCAATGAAGACCCAACACAGCCAAAAATAAAAATAATTTTTTAAAAAATACTTAAATGTAAAGGTTTAAAAAAAACAGCATGGTATTGGCACAAAAACAGACATATGGACCAACGAAACAGGATAGAGAGCCCAGAATTAAACTCACACGCCTATGGTCAATTAATCTTTGACAAAGGAGGCAAGAATATACAATGGGAAAAAGACAGTCTCTTCAGCAAGTGATGCTGGGAAAGCTGAACAGCCACATGTAAATCAGTGAAGCTAGAACACACCTTCACACCATACACAAAAATAAACTCAAAATGGCCTAATGACTTAAACATAAGACATGACACTATAAAAATCCTAGAAGAGATAACAGGCAAAACATTCTCTGACATAACTTGTATCCATGTCTTCTTAGGTCAGTCTCCCAAGGCAACAGAAATAAAAACAAAAATAAATGAGTGGGACCCATTCAAACTTACAGGGTTTTGCAAAGCAAAGGAAACTATAAACAAAATGAAAAGACAAGCTGCAGAACTGGGAGAAAGTATTTGCAAGCAATGTGACCAACAACGGATTGATTTCCAAAATACACAAAGAGCTCATACAACTCAACAACAAAAAAACAACGTAATCGAAAAATGGGCAGAAGACCTAAACAGACATTTCTCCAAAGAAGACATACAGATGGCCAACAGGTACATGAAAAGATGCTCAACTTCACTAATTATCAGAGAAATGCAATTCAAAAGGACAATGACGTATCATCTCACGCTGGTCAGAATGGCCATCATTAAAAAGTCTACAAATAACAAATGCTGGAGAGGGTGTGGAGAAAAGGGAACACTCTTACACTGTTGGTGGGAATGTAAACTGGTACAGCCACTATGGAGAACAGTATGGAGGTTCCTCAGAAAACTAAAAACAGAGTTACCATATGATCCAGCAATACTGCTCCTGGGCATATATCCAGACCAAACTCTAATCTAAAGAGATACATGCACCCCTATGTCCATAGCAGCACTATTCATAATAACCAAGACATGCAAGGAACCTAAATGTCCACTGACAAATGGATAAAGAAGATGTGTAACAGATATACAATGGAATACTACTCAACCATAAAAAAGAGCAAAATAATGCCATTTGCAGCAACATGGATGCAACTAGATTATCATACTGAGTGAAGTAAGTCAGAAAGAGAAAGACAAATACCATTGTTATCATTTATATGTGCAATCTAAAATATGACACAAATGAACCTATCAATGAAAAAGAAACATAATCATGTACATAGAGAACAGACTGGTGGTTGCCAAGGCAGAGGGGGTTGGGGGAGGGATGGAGTGGGAGGTTGGGGGTAGCAGATGTGAGCTTTTGTATACACAACGGATAAACTGTCCTACTGTACAGCACAGAGAACTATATTCAATGTCATGTGATAAACCATAATGGAAAAAAATATATATAACTGAATCACTTTGCTGTACAGCAGAAATTAACATTGTAAATCAACCATACTTCAATTAAAAATTAATTAATTAAATAAAACTGTAGAATTCGAAGAAGCCACAGACATAGGGAAAATTCTTATGGTCCTGATTCATTGGGTAGATAATAGGGTAGTTTGGGAACAATTTTCCTTGTTACAAAGTTAAAATATATTGTTCAATAGCATACTCTCTTCATTGGTAAATTTTCAAGTTATTCTATTAGAGAATTGAGGTTTTAAAAAACGGAATGTATTCCCAGCTTTATCATCAAATTCCAAGAGAAAATGGAATTGTCCTTAGACAAGCTAACTGTAGGCACACATTTGTTCCATATAAAGCAAGAAAGAGGCATATTTTTTAAATGTTTAAAACATATTAATAAAAACTGTACATTATCTCAGTGCAATTTGAAACATTTGAAAGAAACATCAATAAAATGCTGTTTCTATAGAACTGCATTACTTTTACAAATAATTTTATTTTCCCAGAAGATTAATCCACTTCAACAAGAAGGAATATGTTTAGATGGAGACCAAAAAGAAATATTCTAGGCAGCCCTTGGAAGCTAACCACTTTGAAATGTTTTTTCCTTAATTTACTGCAGCAATAACCATTCTCACTGCTGTGAAAGGTTTAGGTCAGTAATCTATCCAAATCAGGTCTTCCCTATGTAATAAATCATATATACCAAGGAATTTTTCAAATGTAACCATGTGTAGCAGTAGACTGAATTTCAGTTAACCAAGAGAGCAGTGGGGCAAAGGGTACATTACCACAGTGACTCAAGGTGAGAATTCAACCTACTCTTATGTGATTATTCTCAAACTTGCCTGATAAGGATCATGGGGCATTTGCTCCTAGAAATTCTCATTCAGTAGGTGGGGGTAAGGCCCAGGAATCTCTTTGTAAAAAGCATTCTTAACTTCGGGCCGGTAAGAGGAACATGTTAAAGCATGAGTGAAAAAAGGTTTCTCTGCAGGAGGTGATCAGCTTCTAAAATACCCAATTCTTTAGATATTATTTGAAAACAACTAAAGAGGCCTTACAACTTGTACCTTTCACTCCTGGGACATTCCCACTACCCAGTATGAAGTCCAGGCTAGAATCCTGAATGATCAAAGACCATGCAGAGAGAGTCCCAGCCAGTAAGTCCCCAGGTGGTGGTGAGGCTGTCTCAGACTTCCCAGCCTCACCCAGCAGCCTGGTGACAGCAGCGGCATACCTCACTCCGGCAAGACAGAAGCAGAGCCATCCAAATGGGCACAGTCAATGGACACAGTCATGAGAAATGATCATAAGACAGTACATTTTGCATGGTTTATTACACACTACATAACTGATCAGAAAGTACAAGGTCAAACAAGAATGAAGCACTTACTAAAACACTAAACAAGAAGCTATATGACTCTGAGAATTTTATTTTCTGAGAATAGAAACTACAAAACAGAACAAAGGAAAAATAAATCCTGAGAATCTGATTTAGTGTTTAATCCTTTTAAAGTCACTGATTTTAAATATAAATGCTTTAATTTCATATTCACAAAACTCATTATAACAATATACTATAATAAATTTTTTAGGGTTTTTCATGTATGTCAGAGGGTGTAAACCTCCTTACTACAACCAAATTCTTTTGTCTGTTCAACATAAACTTTTTCTTAGACTAAATTGTAGTGGTTTTTCCCAAACATGGTAGACTTATAACCCTGTGTTGAATGTGGAATCATTGATTTCAGGGAAATTAGCATCCAATCATGTATTTCATATCCTTTGGCAACTAGAAAATGTTAAAGTGCTTGAAAGATAGAGTCTAGGATGATGTTCAGAGAGAAGATTTATTACCTATAGAGTACCAACAAAGATATTTAAAAGTTAGATTTGCATTGTTAAAATCTGTAGATTTGCATTGTTGAGGCTAACCTTCAAGTTTGCATAGTTCTATAGTCATATCATAATTTGCATTGCTGCTGCATCAGAGGAAGCTTAAAAATATTTCTACTTTCTATGTCAGAATAAATTTAGAGAGCATAATTCTACTAATTTCTACATTCAACAACTTTCCTTCAGTCAACATCCCTTCCTATCTCACATCACCAACCCACACCCAGCATCCAGTTTTATGATATGTTTTGTTAAGTGCTTACTAAATGATTAGTCTCTAAAGACGAGCAATGTCCATCAGTTGCATCATATCACTGAAAGCACGAAAAGTCTGCTGAACTAGTTTTTCTGCATCAGTTTCTGGACATGATTTCCAGGCTGTACAGGCCACAATAAACCTGTGAAGCACAAATAATAAATGATGAAGTACAACACAAAAATCAACACAAAAAGGCTCCAAATAGTGATGGTGAATAGAGCCATGACCTTTATTCCATCTGGCTGTTCACATATGAAATATGATTTATTGCTCACATTAGGTAAATGTAACCTGACACAATAGAAAGTATAGCCATATTTATAATATAATGCTAGGAACACTTAATTTACTACGTGACTAGAGCCTAAGGACAAAAAGGAAACAAAAAACTGGCCAGAGCTCAAGACTGCTCTGGAGTCAGGTCTTATTGTGTTAAACAAACTCACCTCTTCCCATAAAAGACCTTCCCAACATGCCTCAAATGGAATAAGTGAGAATATGAATTCATGCCACTGTCTGCAATAAAATGTGAACTATTTTTAAAGAAGAATATAGTGCTTGAGGAGAGTAAAAAAATAATGACAAAATAGAGAAAGAAGAGGAGAGAAAGGCTGTTTCTAGAAAAACTAGAGAGAAACTCTCCTGAAACCAAAATATGCCTTCCACCACCATGTCCTTCTAGATCCTCCTGATGAAGAAATCCCCTATCTGGCAGGTGATAAAAGTAGTCCCAAGAAGCTGAAACAAACAGGAAAGAAGCGTGGCTTCTGGTGGGCTCAGAGCTGAAACCTCACTACTAAAACTTTTGGAACTAGCCTTCCCCTTTCCAGACACACAAATTTTCTACAGCAAAACATGCATTATGCTCAAGTTAAAATCAAAGTGTTGTGTAATGTAAAGCTTGTGGATGACCATGCAATTTTCACATCACTAAAAATTAAGACTGGAAAGTACATATCTTTGACATGTACCTTAAATTAAGCAAAACAAAACAAAAACATGTTCTGGTCCAGTATATAATGATGAAACCAATGTTTGAGTGGATTATATTTGCTGAAAGATACACAGCAACCTACAGAAAGTCCTGCCTTATTTTCACGTAGTGATGCATGATCAGTAGGCATTTTATAGCTATGTTGCTTCTCAAATATTTAGCAAGCCCTAAATATTTCTTTGCAAAGAGTAATGATTTCTATTTATGTGTTAAATTTTTTAAAAATTCAGTTATATTCTTAAATTATAGAAAGAACAATCATTCCTACATGAACAATTCACAAAGAATATACACAGATGCCAATAAACAAAGAGAAAATGTTTTGCTTCATAAGAATTCAGGTTAGGTTAGTTTTCCCTATAAAATTTGTACAGACTACTTTATAATGTCTAAAGCTGGCAATGATGTGATGAAATAAGTAAAGATATATTATTATTTGTAATGAGAAAAACTGGAAATAGTATAGAAGTGGTTAAATTATGAAATCCGTAAGACTAGACATTACTCAACCATTAAAATATCTCAAAGGATATTTAATGGCATTGGGAAATGCTTGAAGTAATATTAAGTGAGAGTGCAATTCACAAAAAGGACACTAAAATATTTACAATATGACCTAAATTTGTAATAATTACACACACAATCTATGTATATTATGGATTAGAAAGATAACAGTCTTATGTTTTATAATGGTAATGTTAACTTTATTTGTATATTTTTCCATATTTTAAAAATTTTTTAACATTGAGCATGCAGTACATTTCAAAATAAAATGTTGCACTCCCTCTTGCAAGAGTACTGGAATCACAACTAACTGATGAACAATCATCAACAGGAAGACACTGGAACTCACCAAAAAAGATACCCCACATCCAAAAACAGAGGAGAAGCTGCAGTGAGAAGGTAATAGAGGCACAATCACAATAAAATCAAATCCCAGAACCGCAAGGTGGGTGACTCACAAACTGGAGAACAATAATACCAAAGAAGTCCACCCACTGGAGTGAAGCTTCTGAGCCCCATGTCAGGCTTCCCAATATAGGGGTCCCGCAATGGGAGGAGGAATTCCCAGAGAATCAGACTTGAAGGCTAGTGGGATTTGATTGCAGGACTTCGACAGGATTGAGGGAAACAGAGGCTCTACTCTTGGAGGGCACATGCAAAGTAGTGTGTGCATCCGGACCCAGGGGAAGGAGCAGTGACACCATACGAGACTGAACTAGACCTGATAGTATTGGAGGGTCTCCTGCAGAGGTGGGGGTGGCTGTGGCTCACAGTGAGGACAAGGACACTGGCAGCAGAAGTTCTGGGAAGTACTCCTTGGTGTGAGCCCTCCCAGAGTCCGCCATTAGCCCCACCAAACAGCCAGGTAGGCTCTAGGGCTGGGTTGCCTCAGGCCAAACAACTAACAGGGAGAGAACCCAGCCCCACCCAACAGCAGACAAGCAGATTAAAATTTTACTGACCTCTGCCCACCAAACCAACTCCCAGCTCTACACATGACCAGTCCCTCCCATCAGAAAGCTTACACAAGCCTCTTAGATAGCTTCATCCACCAGAGGGCAGACAGCAGAAGCAAGAAGAACTACAATTCTGCAGCCTGTGGAACAAAAACCACATTCACAGAAAGACGGACAAAATGAACAGGCGGAGGACTATGTACCAGATGAAGGAATACAATAAACCCCCAGAAAAACAGCTAAATGAAGTGGAGATAGGCAACCTTCCAGAAAAGAATCCAGAATAATGACAGTGAAGTTGATCCAGGACCTCAGAAAAAGAATGGAGGCCAAGATGGAGAAGATGCAAGAAATGTTTAACAAAGATCTAGAAGAATAAAAGAACAAACAGAGATGAACAATACAATAACTGAAATGAAAAATGAAAAATACACTAGAAGGAATCAACAGCAGAATAACTGAAGCAGAAGAATGGATAATGACCTGGAAGACAGAATGGTGGAATTCACTGCTGCGGAACAGAATAAAGAAAAAAGAATGAAAGAAATGAAGACAGCCTAACAGACCACTGGGACATTAAACACAACAATTCATATTATAGAGGTCCCACAAAAGGAGAAGAGAGAGAGAAAGGAGCTGAGAAAATATGTGAAGAGATTATAATCAAAAACTTCCCCAACATGGGAAAGGAAATAGCCACCCAAGTCCAGGACACAGAGAGTCCCAAGCACGATAAACCCAAGTTGAAACACACCAAGACACATAGTAATCAAATTGACAAAAATTAAAGACAAAGCAAAATTATTAAAAGCAACAAGGAAAAAATGACAACATACAAGGGAACTTCCATAAGGTTAACAGTTGATTTCTCAGCAGAAGCTCTACAAGCCAGAAGGGAGTGGCACAATATATTTAAAGTGATGAAAGGGAAGAACCTACAACCAAGATTACTCTACCCAGCAAGGATCTCATTCAGATTTGATGGAGAAATCAAAAGCTTCACAGACAAGCAAAAGCTAAGAGAATTCAGCACCACCAAACCAGCTCTACAACAAATTCTAAAGGAACTTCTCTAAGTGGGAAACACAAGAGAAGAAAAGGACCTACAAAAACAAACCCAAAACAATCAAGAAAATGATCACAGGAACATAAATATCGATAATTACCTTAAACGTGAATGGATTAAATGCTCCAACCAAAAGACACAGGCCTGCTGAATGGATGCAAAAACAAGACCCATATATATGCTGTCTACAGGAGACCCACTTCAGACCTAGGGACACATACGGACTGAAAGTGAGGGGATGGAAAAAGATATTCCATTCAAATGGAAATCAAAAGAAAGCTGGAGTAGCAATACTCATATCAGATAAAATAGACTTTAAAATAAAGAATGCTGAAAGAGACAAGGAAGGACACTACAGAATGATCAAGGGATCAATCCAGGAGGAAAATATAACAATTATAAATATATATGCACCTAACACAGGAGCACCTCAGTACATAAGGCAAATGCTAACAGCTGTAAAAGAGGAAGTCGACAGTAACACAATAATAGTGGAGGACCTCAACACCTCACTTACACCAATGGACAGATTATCCAGACAGAAAATTTAAAAGGAAACACAAGCTTTAAATGACACAATAGACCAGTTAGATTTCATTGACATTTATAGGACATTCCATCCAAAAACAGCAGGTTACACTTTCTTCTCAAGTGCACACAGAACATTCTCCAGGATAGATCACATCTTGGGTCACAAATCAAGCCTTGGTAAATTTAAGAAAATTGAAATCATATCAAGCATCCCTTCTGACCACAACACTATGAGATAAGAAATCAATTACAGGGAAAAAAATGTAAAAAACACAAACACGTGGAGGCTAAACAGTACATTACTAAATAACAAAGAGATCACTGAAGAAATCAAAGAGGAAATCAAAAAATACCTAGAGATAAATGACAACGAAAACACGATGTCCCAAAACCTATGGGCTGCAGGTTCTAAGAGGGAAGTTTATAGCAATACAATCCTACCTCAAGCAACAAGAGAGGTCTTAGATAAACAATCTAACTTTACTTTACTCCTAAAGGAACTAGAGAAAGAAGAACAACCAAAACCCAAAGCTGGCAGAAGGAAAGAAATCATAAATATCAGAGCAGAAATAAATGAAATAGAAACAAAGAAAACAACAGCAAATATCAATAAAACTAAAAGCTGGTTCTTTGAGAAGGTAAACAAAATTGACAAACCTTTAGCCAGACTCATCAAGGAAAGAGGGAGAGAATTCAAATCAATAAAATTAGAAATGAAAAAGAGAAGTTACAATGGACACCGCAGAAATACAAAGCATCCTAAGAGACTACTACACGGAATTCTATGCCAGTAAAATGGACCTGGAAAACCTGGAAGAAATGGACAAATTTTTAGAAAAGTATAACCTTCCAAGATTGACCAGGAAGAAATAGAAAGTATGCACAGACCTACCATAAGTACTGAAATTAAAACTGTGATTAAGAATCTTCCAAAAAACAGAAGTTTTTGGACCAGATGACTTCACAGGTGAAATCTACCAAACTTTAGAGAAGAGATAACACCCATCCTTCTCAAACTTTTCCAAAATATTGCAGAGGAAGGAACACTCCCAAACTCATTCTATGAGGCCATCACCACCCTGATACCAAAACCAGACAAAGATACTACAAAAAAAGAAAATTACTGACCAATATGACTGATAAATACAGATGCAAGATGCAAAAATCCTCAACAAAATACTAGCAAACACACTCCAACAACACATTAAAAGGATCATGCACCATGATTAAGTGGGATTTATCCCAGGGATGCAAGGATTTTTCAACATACACAAATCAATCAATGTGATACACCATATTAACAAATTGAAGAATAAAAACCATATGACCATCTCAATAGATGCAGAAACAGCTTTTGAACAAAATTCAACATGCATTTATGATAAAAACTCTCTAGAAAGTGGGCAGAGAAGGAACCTACCTAAACATAATAAAGGCCATGTACGACAAACCCACATCAAACATCATTCTCAATGGTGAAAAACTGAAAGCATTTCCTCTAAGGTCAGGAACAAGACAAGGATGTCCACTCTTATTAAACAGTTTTGGAAGTCCTAGCCATGGCAATCAGAGAAGAAAAAGAAATACAAGGAACTCAAATTAGAAAAGAAGAAGTAAAACTGTCACTGTTTGCAGATGATATGATCCTGTACGTAGATAATCCTAAAGATGCTGCCAGAAAACTACTAGAGCTAATCAATGCATTTGGTAAAGTTGCAGGATACAAAATTAATGCACAAAAACCTCTTGCGTTCCTATACATTAACAATGAAAGATCAGAAAGAGAAATTAAGGAAAGAATCCCATTCACCACTGCAACAAAAAGAATAAAATACCTAGGAATAAACCTACCTAAGGAGGTAAAAGACCTGTATTCAGAAAACTATAAGACACTGATGAAAGAAGTCAAAGACGACACAAACAAATGGAGAGATAGATACAATGTTTTTGGACTGGAAGTATCAATATTGTGAAAATGACAAAGCAATCTACAGATTCAATGCAATCCCTATAAAATTATCAATGTTATTTTGTACAGAACTAGAACAAAAAATCTTAAAATTTTTATGAAGACACAAAAGAGCCCAAATAGCCAAAGCAATTTTGAGGTAAAAAACCGTAGCTGGAGGAATCAGACCTCCTGACTGCAGACTATATTACAAAGCTACAGTAATCAAGACAATATGGTGCTGGCACAAAAAAAGAAATACAGATCAACGGAACAGGATAGAAAGCCCAGAGATAAACCCACGCACCTATGGTCAGCTAATCTATGAGAAAGGAGGCAAAGATATACAAGGGAGAAAAGACAGTCTATTCAATAAGTGGTGCTGGGAAAACTGGACAGTTCATGTAAAAGGATGAAATTAGAACACTCCGTAACACGATACACAAAAATAAACTCAAAATGGATTAAAGATCTAAATGTAAGACTGGACACTATAAAACTCTTAGAGGAAAACATAGGAAGAACACTCTTTGACATAAATCACAGCAAGTCTTTTTTGACCCACCTCCCAGGGTAATGGAAATAAAAACAGAAATAAACAAATGGGAACTAATGAAACTTAAAAGCTTTTGCACAGCAAAGGAAACTAGAAACAAGACGAAAAGACAGCCCTCAGAATGGAAGAAAATATTTGCAAATGAATCAACGGATAAAGGATTTTCTCCAAAATACATAAACAGCTCATGCAGCTCAATATTAAAAAAAAAAAAAAACCAATCCAAAAATGGGCAGAAGACCTTAGTAGACATTTCTCCAAAGAAGACATACAGATGGCCAAGAGGCACATGAAAAGCTGCTAAACATCACTAATTATTAGAGAAATGCAAATCAAAACTACAGTGAGGTATCACCTCACATCGGTTAGAATGGGCATCATCAGAAAATCTACAAACAACAAATGGTGGTGAGGGTGTGGAGAATGCAAAAGTGCATTCCCACGAAATGCACTGTTGGTGGGAATGTAAATTGATACAGCCACTATGGAGAACAGTATGGAGGTTCCTTAAAAAACTAAAAATAGAATTACCATATGACCCAGCAATCCCACTACTGGGCATACACCCAGAAAAGAAACGTAATTTTAAAAAAACACATGTGGGCTTCCCTGGTGGTGCAGTGGTTGAGAGTCTGCCTGCCGATGCAGGGGACACGGGTTCCTGCCCCAGTCTGGGAGGATCCCACATGTCACAGAGTGGCTGGACCCGTGAGCCATGGCCGCTGAGCCTGCATGTCCAGAGCCTGTGCTCTGCAACGGGAGAGGCCACAACAGTGAGAGGCCTGTGTACCGAAAAAAAAAAAAAAAAAAGACACATGCACCCCAATGTTCACTGCAGCGCTATTTACAGTAGCCAGGTCATGGAAGCAACCTAAATGCCCATCAACAGACGAATGGATAAAGATGTGGTACATATATACAATGGACTATTACTCAGCCATAGAAAGGAAACTGCGTCATTTGTAGAGACGTGGATGGACCTAGAGACTATCATACAGAGTAAATCAGAAAGAGAAAAGCAAATATTGTATATTAACGCATATATGTGGAATCTAGAAAAATGGTACAGATGAACCGGTATGCAAAGCTGAAATAGAGACACAGATGTAGAGAACAAACATATGGACACCAAGGGGGGAAAGTGGGGGGGCGGGGGATGGTGGGATGAATTGGGAGATTGGGATTGACATATATACACTAATATGCATAAAATAGATAACTAATAAAAACCTACTATATAAAAAGAAATAAAATTCAAAAAAAACAATTATTGGCTGAATATCCACATGCTGGGTGTTCATTAATTCCTCTAATAAATAATTTTACTTCACAATAAACATGGCATTGTAGTTCTAAAAATAAAATAAAATAAAATGCTATTTCCAAAATAAACCAATATTCTTTAGGTCACACATTTTCAAGCTTAACAGTGAATGAAAAAATTCCTTTCACAGAATTTCCATGCATTGTTATTTCATTTCAAAACTAATTTGGCTGTATATATAGCAATGACTCATAAATGTACACTTCGAGATCTGACCTCTTTTCTGAGCTCCAAACATATATCCAACTGCCTACTGGCATATTCTCTTGTATATAAATTATAATAAATTCCTGTATTAGCAGAAATCTTGAAGTCACCATGTACAAAACAAAATTGTTGATTTTACCCTAACATGGCCATTTCCCCCCTAATCTTCTCCATCCCAGTAAATGCCACCATTGGAATCTGCAATCCATCAGTAAATCTTACTGGTTCTACCTCCAAAATACCTCTTAAATACCTCCACTGCTCTCCACCCTCAGTATAAACTGCCTCGTTCAATGTATCATCCATGCTTCCTGATTTCCTTCATCTCATTCTTGCTCATAGTACTGTCCACCTAATTTATATTGCACGTAACAGCCAAGGATCCTTTTCACATGTAAATAAAATGTACCTTTCATGCTTAAAATTGGTAAAATGCTTCCCATTATTTTTAGGAGAAAATCCAGACTCCTTAGCATGTTACAAGGCCCTACATCAACTGACCACCACAACAAAATCAGTATCTCCAGGAGTGATGTTTTTAAAGTTCTCCAGGTGATTCTCATGTGCACTCAGGGCTGAGAACACTGCCCTCCCTACCAGATTTAGCTTCTGTCTACCGCTCTTCAATCTCTTCTTCTACCACCCACCCACTCAATGTATAGCCATAGTGCCTCTGTCCCTTAAAATTCCAAGCTTTTCCCTACCCTCAGACCTGTACGCTTATGTTAAACAACAAAGTCATTGTGAAACATTTACTGAGTGTAACATATTTATGAGATATTGTTACAGAGCTGGGGATACAAAAACAAAGACCATGTTTGTGGGATTGTATTCTAGGAAGGAAAGATAGGTAACATGCAAATAAGTACATACAGATACACACACACACAGTGGTTAAAATGCAGCAGCTGTGTGTGGGGAAGGGGGAAAAGTGCTATTTTAGATGGTCAGGGAAGGCCTCTCAGATGACAGCAAATATATATATGAAATAAGGGAGTCATCCTTGCATGTATTTCAAGGAAGAGACTACTAAGCCGAGGAAATCATAACTGTGAAGGCCTTGAGGAGGGTGCTTGCCTGGCATGTTCAAGGTACAAGGCAATCAGTAGCAGCCTTGTAGGAGACAAGGTCAGAGAGGTAGATGAGACCTAGATCATGTAGGGTCTCTCAGGAGGACTTTGGATCTTACGTGAGTGAAAGAAAAAGCCCTCGGAGGGTTCTGAGTCGGAAAACAGTATGAATTGAGTTCCATTTGGCCATCAGGGCTGCTGTGTAGAGAATGATCTGTAAGGAAGGACAGGTGGAAGCAAGAAGACTGAAGAGAACCTGTTGCAGTGACCTAAGTGGGAGAAGACGGTGGCTCAGCCAGGGTGGCAGAGTTAGAGAGAGCAAGCAGGGATCAGATTCTGGAGAGCTGTTTTCCTGCCTATTCGTATGACAAATTCCTTCGCATCCTTAACATCTCAGTTTCATTATCCCTCCCCCTCAGACACCTTCCCTGACCACATACTATATAAAGCAGTGCTCTGTCTCTACCAGTTTGTCTCTATTACCACACAATTTGATTATTTGCTCTACAACATTCGTCACTATTTGCACTTATCCTGCTTATTTGTTTGCTCTTGTTCCTGTTTCCCAAGTAGAAAATACTATCTGTAAGAGAGGGGTTTTGTCTGTCTTGTGTCCTTAGCACCTAAAACAATCCTTGGCACATTTTAAGTTCTCATTAAATATTTCCTGAATAAGTGAATGGAAACGGTCCCAGGATCATTAAAAATGCATTTTTCAAAAAGTCAAAGAGCTGAGGCATATCTGGCTTAAACTCTTATCACTGCATGCAATGTAACATCCACGACTTGTCAGAGAATATGTTAGAATCCTTACTTATTCTCTGTATATGATGATGATTTTGGACCTGGTAAAGGATAAAACATGGCTAATAAGATCCATGTTTAACCTTTATCATTCAACCTTTGATTTATAGATTAATGTATAGAAACTGAATACTATGGGAATACGTCATCTAAGACTTAGATGCCAACAAATACAAGCACCCCTGGTATGCACAAATCACACTTGACATGGAGACAGATGATAAAATTTTGAAAAAAATAACACTGAGTGTAAACTCTTCAAGAAAGGAAAAATAGAAAAACAGTACCTTAGAAACTGAACTATGTCACTTTTTTTTTTTTTTTAAAGATACAGTTTATTAGAGGGAAGGGTCGCTGCCAGAACAGTGGGCTGACTTCCTATTCAGAACGTGTGCTATTAGTCAGTTTTTATAGCCAGAGAACAAGGGAATGGTCCAAGGTGAAAATTTTATTTACTGATTGGTTGAGGCATATATACCTTCCTTCTATAGAGTGGGAGTGGGACAGGGCAGATGCCTTTCCTTATTTGGGACAGGTCCCATCACCCAGGTGGGCTCAGGAATTTTGTAACCATCGCAACATGGTGGGGAGGGTGATTAAGAGTCCAGTAGGGATTGTGACACTGAAACGTTTTCAGGCAGGGTTGTCCTTTGTTCTTGAAGCACCCTTGTCCTTGAAGCACCACAGCACAGAGTCTTGCTCACTGGACCACCAGGGAAGTCCCAGGAGGCTGATATTTAGAGAGAAAATTCCGGTGGAACACAGATGTTTAAAGGGAATTGCTGTGATGTTTGCCATGTGGTATACAATGTCACTCTTCTTCCACACCTTCTCCAAAAAATCTTCAGTAAAATTTTATCGCTCCATCATGTACAGCAGACTGGAACGGGTCTCCTAGCACTGCATTTAAACACTGAATGCAGCCTCAGAGTGGACCAAGGGTGAGAGCTCTGGTTACCATTGGGGGCTTGTCACATCTGGCCACAACTGATTTTTTTTTTTTTTTTTTTGGCGGTACGCAGGCCTCTCACTGTTGTGGCCTCTCCCGGTGAGGAGCACAGGCTCTGGACATGCAGAATCAGCAACCATGGCTCACGGGCCCAGCCGCTCTGTGGCATGTGGGATCTTCCCAGACCGGGGCACGAACCCGTGTCCCCTGCATTGGCAGGCAGACTCTCAACCACTGCGCTACCAGGGAAGTCCAGATTTTTTTTTTTTAAAACATCTTTATTGGAGTAAAATTGCTTTACAATGGTGTGTTAGTTTCTGCTTTATAACAAAGTGAATCAGTTATACATATACATATGTCCCCATATCTCTTCCCTCTTGCATCTCCCTCCCTCCCACCCTCCCTATCCCACCCTTCTGGTGGTCACAAAATACTGAGCTGATCTCCCTGTGCTATGCGGCTGCTTCCAACTAGCTATCTATTTTATGTGTGGTAGTGTATCTATGTCCATGCCACTCTCTCACTTTGTCCCAGCTTACCCTTCCCCCTCCCCGTATCCTCAAGTCCATTCTCTAATAGGTCTGTGTCTTTATTCCCGTCTTGCCCCTAGGTTCTTCATGACCATTTTTTTTTTGATTCCATATATATGTGTTACCATATGGTATTTGTTTTTCTCTTTCTGACTTACTTCACTCTGTATGACAGACTCTAGGTCCATCCACCTCACTACAAATAACTCAATTTCATTTCTTTTTATGGCTGAGTAATATTCCATTGTATATATGTGCCACATCATCTTTATCCATTCATCTGTTGATGGACACTTAGGTTGCTTCCATCTCCTGGCTATTGTAAATAGAGCTGCAATGAACATTTTGGTACATGACTCTTTTTGAATTATGGTTTTCTCAGGATATATACCCAGTAGTGGGATTGCTGGGTCGTATGGTAGTTCTGTTTTTAGTTTTTTAAGGAACCTCCATACTCTTCTCCATAGTGGCTGTATCAATTTACATTCCCACCAGCAGTGCAAGAGTGTTCCCTTTTCTCCACACCCTCTCCAGCATTTACTGTTTGTAGATTTTTGGATGATGGCCATTCTGACCAGTGTGAGATGATATCACACTATAGTTTTGATGTGCATTTCTCTAATGATTAATTATGTTGAGCATTCTTTCCTGTGTTTGTTGGAAATCTGTATATCTTCTTTGGAGAAATGTCTATTTAGGTCTTCTGCCCATTTTTGGATTGTAGTGTTTGTTTTTTTGATATTGAGCTGCATGGGCTGCTTATAAATTTTGGAGATTAATCCTTTGTCAGTTGCTTCATTGGCAAATATTTTCTCCCATTCTGAGGGTTGTCTTTTCGTCTTGTTTATGGTTTCCTTTGCTGTGCAAAAGCTTTTAAGTTTCATTAGGTCCCATTTGTTATTTTGTTTTTATTTCCATTTCTCTAGGAGGTGGGTCGAAAAGGATCTTGCTGTGATTTATGTCACAGTGTTCTGCCTGTGTTTTCCTCTAAGAGTTTGATAGTGTCTGGCCTTACATTTAGGGCTTTAATCCAATTTGAGTTTATTTTTGTGTATGGTGTTAGGGAGTGTTCTAATTTCATTCTTTTACATGTAGCTGTCCAGTTTTCCCAGCACAACTTATCGAAGAGGCTGTCTTTTCTCCATTGTCTATTCTTGCCTCCTTTATCAAAGATAAGGTGTCACATATATTATTATTCCCATTTTTCACATTCCACCTGAAATGCCTCTAAGCCTGCTCTCTTCTTATTCATACGGTGCTATATGTAGTCCCATTATCTTAATTCCCAAGCTCTGACAGACCCCTGTGAAGAGATGGCCAGACTCTGTGAAAGGGGACTTTCCAAGCCTTTCTGTCAATTCGCTATTACCTTGTTCTCCACCTCTCTTTCCCCTACCAGGTTTTAGTATTTTGTTTCTCATTCTTTTCACAAATTTAAGTCAAACCACATACAACCAAAATGAAATGCATCAGAGTTGGTAAAACATCCTTTTCTGAACACAAATTAATTTACCTTGTCTGTTGTCTTAGTCTCATTAGTAATGTCTATGACTGCACTAACCACCACATATTTACAGATGATCAAATTTTATGTGAACTTGTCATCAAATACCTTGGGTAGAACAAATATGGTAATATGTGTACTGATTTTGGAGGATGATGGCAACGTGATCACTGAGTCAACCTGAAACAGTGCTCTGCACAAAACACCTAAAGGACTGATTTGACAAATGTCTCAAAAGCAGGAAAGAGAAACAAATACGCATTAAATGTCTAAGTGGTAAAAAATAACTGCCCATGCAGCAAGTGACAGATGACAACATAATCAGAATCATAGTGTAGGAAAGACAAACAACAAAACTGAGCACAGTTAAGAATAATAAAGATGTTTAAAAAATAAATAAAATACTATTCTAAAAAAAATTTATAGATGCAAATAAAATACGCTAAAATAAAAAATAAAAACAGCAGCCTCACCTGTCATCTCTGATATGATAGAAAAATCCATAGCCATTGTGTACCATGGGAACCACCACTCCCTGGACTCTTAAATAACCAATCAGACTTGTTGAGAGAACAAAGTTTCCACCTCCTCCACTGTATGGCACAAAGAAAGGATATTTTACTAGGCTTACAGAAGCTTACATTGTTTCTGAAAAGCTTTTAATATTCAAGAAGAAAGAAACTGACGAGGTTATAAAACACTACATTATATTACCTTCTGGAGAAAAGTGGGTCTGTAAAGAGTTCTGGAACAGGGAGACATTCCTCTTTTGCTATAAGTGAGAGACCTAACAGATGACGGTCAAATCCTGCAATAAAACCCCAAACCTGAAGTTAGAAAAATGTTTTCTGCACAGGAGAATTTTTTTTTAAGTCAGAAAAAAACCAGTGTAAGTACCTTTTCCAGTTGAACAATCTTTCATCATTTTATTATGTTTTGCAAAAGCTTCTAACATCCTGTGCTGCTGCTCAAAAAGCTGTGTTAAAAATCAAGAGATACTTCAATAACAAACTGTACAGAAACCAAACAAAAAACCTGAGCTCAAAGTAATGAGAATTTGGCAGGACTTCCCTTGGGGCACAGTGATTAAGAATCCGCCCATCAGTGCAGGGGATACGGGTTCAAGCCCTGGTCCGGGAAGATCCCACATGCCGTGGAGCAACTAAGGCCATGAGCCACAAGTACTGAGCCTGCATTCTAGAGCCCGCGAGCCACAACTACTGAGCCTGCGTGCCACAACTACCGAAGCCCGCACACCTAGAGCCTGTGCTCCGCAACAAGAGAAGCCACCACAATGAGAAGCCCACGCACCGCAACAAAGAGTAGCCCCTGCTCGCTGCAACTAGAGAAAGCCCGCACGCAGCAACGAAGACCCAACACAGCCAAAAAATTCATTCATTCATTAATTTTTTTAAAAAGTAATTAGAATTTGGGTAATTTTGGAGAGAAAAAAGATTCTGAGAAGATCTTGAGATGTATAACTTTTCTGTCTTTTTCCTCACTTCTTCCACTGCCTTTAAAAAAAAATTTTTATTTTATATTGGAGTATAGTTGATTAAGATGTTGTGTTAGTTTCAGGTGTACAGCGAAGTGATATAGTTAAACATATATCCATTCTTTTTAAGATTTTTTTCCCCATTTAGGTTATTATAGAATATTGAGCAGAGTTCCCTGTGCTATACAGTAGGTCCTTGTTGGTCATCTATTTTAAATATAGCAGTTTGTATACGTCAATCCCAAACTTCCAATCTATCCTTCCCCCCTACCCTTACCCCCTTCCTCTGCCTTATCTTTTCTATATGCCCTGCAACTTGATTATTTCTCTCCCAGAACAAGAAAACAGAAACTTGTGGGCAGCACTGAAGTGATATTAACAAGTGTAAAGACAGAAGCAATTACGATTTCAAAACTAAAGCACAGTTGTACAAAAATGATAATGAAGCAGCTCTATGAAATTAAAATAAGTTAACATATACATAACTATGTCAATCAAAACTAAAGAAACAAATGCAATACCAAAATAGCAGTGGGAAGGAACTACCCTTTTGTGTAAATGCTTTAAGTATAAAACAAAACATATAAAGCTGTACTGGTTCTAATATACAAAAAAAAAAAATCTGATTTTAAAAATGTTCAACCACATCAAGAAAAGCTTCCTTTTAAAGGCACTTTGGGAGAGTCTACATTTTATGGGTGTTATCTAAAGGTAGATCAACAGTAGTGAAATACTCAAGGTGTTGAAGTTACTTTGCCTAGAAAATGACACAAATGGGCTTCTTATCAGGTCTTCCCTGTTTCTTATTCTTTCCAAGTATATACACTTCACTGGCAAATGAAGAAATGTTTGAAAGTTTCCAGAAAAAAAAGGTCTGAAAATATTTTACTGATTCAGGGTTTGAAGAAGTTAGTTATTTAAGAGCCAAGTTTCCTTTAGAACAGACAAATTCTGTTAATTTTTTCTTTTCAAATACTCACACTGGTAGAAGGATCCTGCATGGACTGGCACCATCTGACTGCTTCTACGGTACATGATCGCACAGTCTCTGTACGGCCATGATAAAAGTATCTTGTCATAGCTGTTTCATAGCAGCAACCAGGGCTACAAGAAAAAATGAAAATAAGAGAATGTATCATGAGAAAGAAAATGCTCTAATGTTATTTCAAAGAGAGTTTACCTAATAAAGCTGGCTTTGGTCAGAGACTAAGTTCTACAATACACACGACTGAGATTTTCAATAACAAAGAGGCTGTTTTCAACATCAAAGAGCAAAATGTACTGCAGCCTGGTGTAACAGGAAATGTTTCAAAGGCTTGGCTGCTGTCAGGTTGTGTACATTGGCATCTGTGGCAGGTGGCCTCTGAGATGCCCCCAGTGATCCCTGCCTCCTGCAGATGCCCTGGTATAACCCCTCACGCTGCATGTGGGATGGATTTATTGTCTTCCTTCTAATGAAAGGAATATGACAAAAGTAATGAGATGTCACTTCTGAAATCAGGTCACAAAGAGAGCTCTCTCATCTCCTTACTCTGAGGAAAGCCTGCTGCCATGCTGAGAGTTGCCCTGTAGAGAGGCCCAGGTGGCAAAAAACAGAGAGGCCTCTGGACAACAGCTTGGGAGGAAATGAACCTTACTAATAACCATGTGAGTGAGACTGTACGCAGATCCTCTTAAAGGGGTGCCTTCAGATGAAGACATGGTCCTGGCTGACACCCTGACTACAACCTGACAAGACACCTGAAGCCAGAGGCACCCAGCTAAGCTGTGCCTGGACTCCTGACAGACAGAAAATGTGCGATGATAAATGTTTGTTTTTCTAAGCTACTAAGATATGGGGTAATAGAGTTCTTCGCCTTTAGCTTCCTCCTACAGAACATGAATGACTCTAGAATTAAGTAAAAGCATTATTTAAGAAGTTCCCTAGAATGATGACTGTTTTCCTGGGGTGGAGAATGAAATAACAATTTTTGGTATAAAGCTCTCTTTTACTTTCCTGGTGATAGGAATTTAGAGTTAAAGCATTCAAACAGAAGAGTAAAAGGTCTGAACGTGGGCAGTAAGAGGGCTCAAACAGTTTTTTTTTTTTTTTTTTTGGCCGTGACATGCAGCTTGTGGGATCTTAGTTCCCTGACCAGGGATTGAACCCAGGTCCACGGCAGTGAAAGCACCGTGTCTTAACCACTGGACTGTCAGGGAATTCCCGCAAACAGTTATTGAGCCTCCTCTGTTCAGTGTTTCTATAAGACTGTCTCCCTGAGCTGAAATAGTATCCTTTCAAAATGTGAAGGAGAAAGTGTAAATCAAAATTTAAACCACCACTAAAATAGCATTCTTTAAAAAACAAAGATAAAAGCAGTAAGAATGAATGACAAAATATCATTACTCTACAACCTGTAATGAAATAACAGATCTTGACAATGATCATCAATGGCCACTAAAACCATTAGGTAAAAAAATCAGGGAGAAAACTTTGTAATGGATGTTGGCTAACAACTGAACTCAGCCTCAATCTGAACAAGATATGATAGGAAACAAATAATATTAACTATTTGATTTACAGTTATAAAAATAATAAAAATAATCGATTACTAGTCTCAAGTTGCCAAATCTAACTACCAGTTTATAGGAAACATGGGAGATAGAACAACAATGTTTAACAGTTTTTTTACTTAGAGGGCAAATACATAAAACAGTAATATAAATTGATGTTAATGGACACACAATGTAAAAAGATGTAATCAGTGATAAAATAAAGAGGGCGGTACAGAGATGGATAAAAGCACAATGTTTGTATACTATTAAAAGTAAGCTGGTATTATTCAAACTAGGTTGTTATAAATTTAAGATGTTAAATGTAATTTCCAAGGTAGCCATAAAGAAAATGGCTTAAAAAATACAAAGAAAGAACAGGGAAATCAAAATGGTACACTATAAAAAAAAAAAATCAAAATCACTACTACCAAAAAAGAAAATAATGGAGGAATTGAAGAACAAAAACATGTAAGACCTATAGAATACACAGCTAAATGGCAGAATTCTCCCTCCTTATCAGTAACTCTCCAATCAAAGGCAGAGATTGGCAAGATGAACAAAAACATCATCTACATACTGTCCACAAGAGATTCTGTTTAGAAACAAAGACAGTAAGAGGTTAAAAGTAAAATGATGAAAAAAGACAGTAACCAAAAGAGAGCTGGAGTGGCTATACAATTTTTTTTTCCATTAGAAGTGGCTGTATATATATCAGACAAAATATATTTTAAGTAAAAAGGGTGAATGAGACAAACAGGACATCATTTACTGATAAAAGGTTTAATTCATCAAGATATAACAATTATAAAAATATATGCACCAAACAACAGAGCTATAAGATATATGAAACAAACACTGACAGAATTAAAGAGAGAACTAGACAGCTCTATAACAATAGTTGCAGACTTCAATACCCAACTTTCAATAATGGATAAAACACACAGAAAGAAGATCTAATAAGGAAAGAGAAGACCTGAACAACACTATAAATAATTACACCTAAAAGACATATATAGAATATGCCATTAAGGAACAGCAGAATACAAATTCTTCGCAAGTGCACATAGAACATTCTCCAGGATAGACCATATATTAGGCCACAGAATAAGTCTCAATAAATTTAAAAAGATTGGAATAATACAAAGTATCTTCTTCAATGGCAATGGGATGAAGCTAAAAAGCAATAGCAAGAAAAACTGAAAAATTCACAAATATGTAGAAATAAAACAACAAATTCTTAACCAATTGTTCAGGGAGAAATCACAAGGTAAATTAAAAAAACACCTTGTGATTAATGAAAAGTAGAACATACCACTATTTATGGAATGAAGCAAAAGCACTGTTCAGAGGCAAATTTATGGCTCTAAATACTTACATTAAAGAAGAAGATCTCAAATCAGTAAACTAACTGCACACTTTAAGGAATTTTAAAAAAGAAGAGCAAACTAGCCCCAAAGCCAGCAAAAAAAGAAATTAATTAAGATTACAGTAGAGATAAACAAAATACAGAAATGAAAAATAAAGTTAACTAAACCAAAAGTTGGTTCTTTGCAAAGATCAACAACATTGACAAGCTTTTAGCTACACTAAGGAAAAAAAGGGAGAAGACTCCAATTATTACAATCAACTATGAGAAAGAGGGCATTACTACTGACTTTACAGAAATAAAAAGGATTGTAAGAGAATATTATGAACAACTGTATATAATAAATTGGATAGCCTAGATAAAATGGACCTATTCTGAGAAATACACAAACTACCAAATCTAACTCAAGAAAAAATAGACATCTGACTAGCTGTATAACAAGTAACAAGATGAATGAGCAATCAAAAACCTCCCAACAAAGGTAAGTCCTGGACCAGATGGCTTAACTGATGAATTCTAATACTTAAAGAATTAACACCAATCCTTCTCCAACACTTCCAAAAACACTGGCAAGGAGGGACCATTTCCTTACTCATAATATGAGGCCAGCATTACCATGATACCAAAACCAGGCAAAGATACTGCAAGAAAAGACAATGCAAGAAAAGACACTATAGACCAATATCCATTATGAATATAGATGCAAAAATCTTCAACAAATTACTAGCAAACTGAATTGAGGAGCAGATTAAAAGGATGATACACCATAACCAAGTGGGATTCATCCCAGGAATGCAAGGATGGTTCAACATATGAAAATCGATGTAATATACTACATTAATAGAATAAAGAAAAAGACCTATATGATCATCGCAATTGATATAGAAAAAGCCTTTGACAAAATCCAACTTATCCCTATTCATAGATATGTGGTCTTATACATAAAACGCTAAAGAATCCACAAAAAACTGTCAGAGCTAATAAATGAATTCAGCAGTTTCAGGATATAAAGTCAACATGCAAAAATCAGTTGCATTACCATACACTAGCAATAAATAATCTGAAAAGAAAATCAAGAAAACAATTTACAACAGCATCAAAAAGAATCAAGTACTTAGGATTAAGTTTAACCAAGGAGGCAAAAAGACCGGTATACCAAAAACTACAAAACATTGAAAGAAATTTAAAAAGACATAAATAAATGCAAAGGGACCCCATGTTCATGGATTAGAAGACTTAATATTGTTAAGATGACAATACTACTAAAAGGGATCTACAGGTGCAACGCAATCTCTATCAAAATCCCAAAGACATTTTTACGAAAATGGGAAAATCCATCCTAAAATTCATATGGAATTTCAAGGAACCCAGAGTCACCAGAACCATCTTCTTTTCAAGAATGAAGGTGAAAGGGACTTTCCTGGTGGTCCAGTGGTAGAGAATCCACCTTCCAATGCAGGGGACGCAGGTTCAATCCCTGGTCAGGGACCTAAGATCCCACACGTCTTGGGACAACTAAGTCCGTGTGCCACAACTACTAAGTTCGTGCGCCTCAACTAGAGAGCCCAAATGCTGCAAACTACAGAGCCCGCGCGCCCTGGAGCCTGCACGCCACAATTAGAGAAGAGAAAACCCACATGCCACAACTAGAGAGAAGCCCGTGAGCCACAATGAAGAGCCCACACACCTCAAAGCAAAGATCCCGCATGCGTCAACGAAGGTCCTGCATGCCGCAACTAAGATCTGACACAGCCCAAAATAATAAATAAATAAATATAAATCTTTAAAAAAAGAACAAAGGTGAAGTATTCATTAGTTTCAGATTTCAAAACTTACTGCAAAGCTACAATAATCAAAACAGTGTTGTATAAACACAAGAAGAGACACACTGAACAATACATTGACCCAGAAACAAACCCTCACATCTATGGTCAATTGATTTTGGACTAGAGTGTCAAGACCACTCAATAGGGAAAGGACAGTCTCTTCACAAATAATGCTAAGAAAACTGGATATCCATATGCAAAAGAGTGAATTTTGATCCTTACCATACCCCCTACACAAAAATTAACTCAAAATGGATCAAAGACCTAAAGTAAGAGCTAAAACAATAAAACTCTTAGAAGAAAACATATGGGCAAAGTTTTGTAATACTGATTTGGCAATGATTTCTTGGATATGACACCAAAAGCACAGGCAACAAATGAAATAAACACAGATATATTGGACTTCAAAATTTTAAACTTTGTGCATCAAAGCATACTATCAAGAGAATGAAAAGACAACCTGCAGAATGAGAGAAAATATTTGCAAAACACCTATCTGATAAGGGTTTCATATCTACAATACATAAAGAACCCTTAAAATTCAACAACAAAATGACAACCAAATTACCAAATGCACAAAGGATTTAAATAGACATTTTGCCAAAGAAGATATACAAATGGCCAATAAACACACGAAGATATTCAACCTCATTAGTCATTAAGGAAATGCAAATAAAAACCACAATGAGATACCACTTCACAAGTACTCTGGATGGCTTTTTTTTTTTTTTTAACAGAAAAGTAAGTGTTGGCAAGGATGTGGAACAATTGTACAGTACTTTGTATATTGCTGGTGGGAATGTAAAAATGGTATCCACTGTGGAAAACAGTTGGGCAGTTCCTCAAAAAATTAAACATAGAATTACCACACAGCCCAGCAATTCCACTCCTAGTCATTGACTCAAAAGAACTGAAAACAGGGATTCAAACCAATACATGTATGTGAATGTTCACAACTGTGTTATTCACGATAGCCAAAAGACAGAAACAACCCAAGCATTTATCAACAGATGAATGGGTAAACAAAATGTGGTATATTCATACAATGGAATATTATTCAGCCATAAAAGAACAAACATTGAAAATACTATCCTAAGTGAAATAAGCCAGATACAAAAGGACAAATAATGTATAATTTCACTTAGAGGAAATATCCAGAACAGGTGAATTCATACAGACAGAAAGTGGATTAGAGATCACCAGGGGTTGGAATAGAAGAGAGAATAGGCAATTATTGCTTAATGAGTACAGAGTTTCTGTTTGGGGTGGTTCAAAAAAAGTTTGGAAATAGTGGTGATGGTTGCACAACACAGTCGATGTAATTAATGCCACTGGATTATATACTTAAAAATAGTTAAAATGGCAAGTTTTACTTTATTTATATTTTACCAGAATAAAAGAAGATAATTGACTGTTGAAGGCAAAAATAGTAGTGCATCATGAGGTTGTTAACATATGTACAAGTATAATGTATGAAAACAATAGCACAAAGAATGAGGTAAGCATAATAGAAGCATTGTTTTAAGGTTCTTTCATTATACTTTAAGTGGAAAATATTTGAAGGTAGATTGCAAGTTTAAAGATGTATTTTGTAAAACCCTACCAATAGAAAAAAAAAAAAAAACGGTAGCTGATAATGGAGATAAAAGGAACAATAAAAATAACTAGGAATTCAAGAGAAGATAAAAAACAAAGAAGAAACAAAAAACAGATGGGATAAAGAGAAACAGCACGACTGTAGTCTTAAACCCAACCTTACTGATAATTATATTAAATGTAAATGATCTAAACACCCCATTTAAAGATACATATTCTCAGGTAAAATTTTATAAAGGAAGATCAAAGAGCTTCCACTTCTGCTTAGGATGTAGAAAGTCATAACATACCATCTCTCCTATCCTAAAAATGAGTAAAGACTGTCTAATCTATAAAACCATACCTTTTCATGAACCCACTTGAAAACAGGCTGCAAGAAAACCAAGCGATCTGAATTCCAAAAAATGACAAATCTCTCTCAGAAGAGAGCAGGCACTTCAAAAGTATCAAGGTAATGAAAAACAAGGAAAGACTGTTAAAGTGTCACAGATGGAAACTCTAATAACACTGTTGATGAAAGTACAAATTACGGCACAGTGCCAACTGGGAAAAACGTAACAAAAAACACTGGGGAGTTACGACAGAATAGCTATAGTAAAGATAGCCTTGAACTTCAAGACTCTGAAAGTAGAAAATGAATGGTCCTCACCGTCCATGAAGTCTATAGTAGGCCAGCTGAAGTGCCAGCTGAACAAAGGTATCAGGGTGAAGCTTCTTCTTCTTGGTTAGCTTTTTGCCAAAAGACGTAAAGGCATAGACCAAAAGCTGCAGATCAGATGCCTAACAAAAAGAATTAAATACGAACAGTGAAAAAACACCTAAGGAGAATACCCCAAAGATAACCAAAATATCAATTGCATTAAAATAATCATCAGACATAAATAAAGGTATCAAAGTTGTAATTTTTAAATGTTTTATGCCGTCATACTTGGATGATAGCCAAATATTCATATATAGTAGTTATAAGATAAAGTATCACTATCAAAGAGAAAAGGGAAAAATCTACCTGCTTGAAATATTGGGCTTTAGCTTGGTTGATGTCATTTAATACTTTTTCATCCACAGTGAAAACAAGCTCCTCTGGAAGTGGTATATCCCGTACTTTATCTGAACCCTGAAAATAGGGAAAACTTAAAAAAAATTATATCTATAAAAATATGAGGAGGGCTTCCCTGGTGGCGCAGTGGTTAAGAATCTGCCTGCCAATGCAGGAGACACGGGTTCAAGCCCTGGTCTCGGAAGATCCCACATGCCACGGAGCAACTAAGCCTGTGCACAACCACTCAGCCTGCGCTCTAGAACCTGCAAGCCACAACTACTGAAGCCTAGAGCCCGTGCTCCGCAACAAGATAAGCCACCACAATGAGAAGCCCACGCACCGCAAAGAGTAGCTCCCACTCACTGCAACTAGAGAAAGCCCATGCGCAGCAACGAAGACCCAACGCAGCCAAAAATAAAATAAATTTATAAAAAGAATTATGAGGAGAAAGGGATGAAATATTTGTTCTAACATACCGTCCATCTTCCTTCACTCTCAAAAATTTTCTGATCAACATAATAGCTGATGCTTACGATAACCATTGCATCATAAGGAGCATGCTAAAATGAAAATACACAAGATTGTGAATAAGTTTTGTAAGTTAAAACCTGACCCATCCTTAAAAAACTAAAAACAGAAGTACCATACGATCCAACAATCCCACTACTGGGCATATACCCTGAGAAAACAATAATTCAAAAAGAGTCATAGGGCTTCCCTGGTGGCACAGTGGTTGAGAGTCTGCCTACCGATGCAGGGGACATGGGTCCATGCCCCAGTCAGGGAAGATCCCACATGCCGCGGAGTGGCTAGGCCCGTGAGTCACGACCGCTGAGCCTGCGTGTCTGGAGCCTGTGCTCCACAACGGGAGAGGCCACAACAGTGAGAGGCCCGCGTACCGGAAAAAAAAAAAAAAAAAAGGAGGTACACATATGTATATGTACAACACTAAAATGTTCTGGAATTGTAAAAGCACTATGGAAAAGCAGATGGGGGTGGCAGACTAAATCTGAAGGCTAAATGGAGGATGGGTATGAACTTCTTTTGGTAAACACACAGTCCACTAGGTAAGTATTTAATTACTTTTTATTCTTTTTTTTTCGGTACGCGGGCCTCTCACTGTTGTGGCCTCTCCCATTGCGGAGCACAGGCTCCGGACGCGCAGGCTCAGCGGCCATGGCTCACGGGCACAGCCGCTCCACAGCATGTGGGATCTTCCCGGACCAGGGCACGAACCCGTGTCCCCTGCATCGGCAGGAGGATTCTCAACCACTGCGCCACCAGGGAAGCCCTAGATATGTATTTAAAAGCATAATGATTTTGTGTACATATCTATAAGGGTGTTCAATGTGGCAGAAATAATTCTCAATGTTTAAATGTGGGAAAGATGCGCTGAGTTACAGGGGTGTCATAGTTTTAACAGCTGTATTTAGAGAAAGGAACTGTGGCTAGTGAATTTTCCCATCATTTATTCTGGAGGATAAACTTTTTGCCTTATCTTCTCCATGTTCCTTTGATGACAATTACATCACATGGGGTTTTTTCCCCTCTGGGTTAAGGCTACCACTTTACATTACACACAATTACGATTCATAAACTGAAAGTGACACCACTAGCCTTGGAGAGAAAGAAGGGAGGTTTAAGATATGAATCCAGCACACTTGGGCCCAGTTTCAGAGGGTGTAATTAGGTGTCTTAAATATCGCCTTAACACTACACAGCTTTGCTGCCCTGTACTACGGCCCCATGGAGCCTAGAAACACGGTATATCGTTACCAGGTAAGCAGCCACCAAAGCACCAGGAAAGGCTTACTAGGGAGGTCAGTACAAGATGCAAGAGCAGTTCATCCCGCCTGCCAGCAACAGCACGCATAACAAGACTCAAAGGTCATGGACAAGACCCTTTTCTAACAGCATCTCACAACTGTGAGGTACTTTGTAGCTTTACAAAGAACTTTCACAGATATTGCATATATTATTTCATTGAAGACAACAGTATTACACTGGAACCAGTAAGAAAGAGCATGACTGAAAGATATAAATCTCTCTGACATATAATTTTACCCATTCATCTCCTGGTGGAAAGTTAATCATCAATTAAAAAAAAAAATGTTAGGAAATAGAAAAAATTCAAACGCTTTCCTGATGCTTTATTTGTTCACATAAGTTTTATCTTTCTTTTTCATTTATATGGAGGCAATATGTGTAATATACTGTTTAATAGTGTGGACTTTTGTTCTGAGTCCAAACCTTACCACTTACTAGCTACATAAGTAACTTAAGTTCTCAAGTAAGTTACCTGAGAAAGTTACTTAATTCTTTAAGTAAATTGCCTCATCTGTTAGTAGGGAAAACAATACCTAGTCACAAACAGCAGCTGTGAAAAATAATTTTAATAATGCTTATAAAGTATTTACTACAGATCCTGGCCCACAGTAATAATTAGTAACTACAGTTATTAACAAATAATGTTTATTACATGCTTCCTATGTACTTCTACAAAAGCCTACAACAAAACCTATATAAGGAAAACAAAATAGTTGATCCCAGGATTTTAAATCCCAACAGGGAAATGCTATTATGTAGTATAATCACAAAAGTATATATTCAAGCACCAATGGAAGAGAGCAGCAATATGAATTTGGATTAAGAACTTAACTTTACAGTATATATACTTTACTAATAATGTTTTACATTGGTTAAACAGCATTTTCAGTAATCATCGTAGGTTGCAAGGGGAACCTACATGGAATTTTAAAAGCATACTGTCAAGTGGAGATCATCAGATCAATTTGATAAGCATATGGGTGACAATGCATACACATGAAACATGTCCATATACTTTACTACAGGAAAGCATTTCAGTTGTGCAAAGATATATGCTCATTATGGGACCAGTATTTTTATTCAAAGATAGAAACATCATTAAAGTTATTTTCTCCTGAATTTGAGCAAACAGCAGGATGTTGATGCCATCAGTAAAAATCCAAGTAGTGCAAGGTGGTTTTTTTAGGGGGTCGGGAGTGAGGGAGGAAAGCAAGATGATGAGTTCTTGAGAGTAACTAACCCTCACATAACAATGTAACATCCAGTTTGGACAATTTAACATATGGTGAAACAAAACTCTCAAGATGAGAATAGTAGGTAAAAACTGGAAAAATTTAACTGCAAGCTACCTATGTAGAAATGGTCAATGAAACTATTAAACCAGAGAAAAGAGCAGAGACGGGGAAAATGGTTATGAATAATAAGCTCAGTTTTAGAATCTGGAGACAGGAAAAGACTGTTAGGAGGTTGAAGGCAGTGTCAGATGCATATGAAGAAGAGGGTAATAAACTGCAGCTGACAAGTCGAGAAATGGAGGGAAGAAGCCAGAAGGTAGTTAGCTACTTTACAAAGGACAGATTCCAGGGAATAGTGAGACTATGAACCAAACTGAGGAGGTCAAGAAGAATCAAACGAGCTGAAGAGAAAAAAGCTGAGGCAAGTAACACAAAATCTTTTGTCAACACTGGACTCATAAGGAAGAGGACAGACAACAAATCTTTAAAATGACTCATGGCAACCTTTCACCCTGATGATTTCCTGTAGAAGATGTTCTATTACCTGCACATCAACCACACCACCTTCCTCGGCAATAACAGCTACTTTATTTTTCTTTAGGCAATCAGCACACATCTCTGTGGTGGTTTGAATGAGTGATTCTACCAGCTAGGTCCCAAGGTTTGGTATGTGACCCAGGCCAGGCGAATCAGAGCAGCTAACTCCCTGGAATGTGCATGATTCACACAGGCCAATACAACAAATGAGCATTATTCCCATGTCTTTTGCTGGAACCACTGGGGTTTAAAGAAAAAAAAAAAGCTGGCTATTTCCACGGAGAACACTAATCTACAAGGAGAGCTGTGAAAACATGAGACTGGAGGTACAACCATCACATGGTGTAGTCTACATAAAAATAAAGCCAAACATAGGAAAGTAATGCCAAAAAATGGAGAGAGAAATTTCTAGTGAAAGCATCTGGACACTGGAAGTCAGCATTACCCAAATTTCGCTGTACCCCTATGCCATAAATACCTTCACAAGCTAATGCCAGTTTGACTTAGGTTTCTATCACCTAAAATTGAATAAATACTGATTAATACAACTACTGAACCCAGATCAACGTAACAGGATTTTTTTTAGTATCTTACAGTCACTAAATATCAATACTTTGGAGGAAAGCCCCCAAATACAAACAAAAAATCTACCTCATACTACTTTATACCAAATCATATACTTTATGAAAAGTATTATAATGAGGTTATAAGTATATATTGCAATTGTGACTTAGGTTGATTTTTTAATTTTCTTGGTTCATAGACCTCCTGAATGTCCATCAGAAAATGGCAAAGTAGAGCTAATAAAGACAACCATGGGAGAACAGAAAAGAAACAAGTTGTGTGTGTGTGTGTGTGTTTTATGAAGAAAGTAAAAAGTGGTATTCAGTACCAGACATCTTAATATCCAGAAGTAAATAATGTTCCAAAGATCATGTGTTATTTTTTTAACAAGGTTACAAAATTACTAGGTAAATGTAGAAATATATCCACATACATTTCTCTGTGCATAGAACATATACTAATGCTGTATCTTTTAAAATAGGTTGTAATTTTCAACAACAGGTAACGGTGGATTTTAAAAGAGCTTATACTACATAAAAATGCATGTAAATTCCACTTTGCAGATACACACCACACTGTTATCCTGACTACAGATGAAAATAATTTGTCCTATACTCTATGTTCACTGAGAATTCATAACTAAACCTTTTACTCTAATGCCATAAAGCTAAATAAGTGTTTACTTATTCTACCACAGGACAGCATAAGTATTGTAGATTATTGCTATTAAATTAACCTAAAAGAGTAAAAGGAAAAAATAATTTCAGTAGTTTACTTACATCACAATTACAGCCAAATACTCCATTAGAAAAGGAAATCAAGTTATAAGATTTGTCACCCCAGCGTACTGTTGGATCTCCAGTAAGAACCTTTGTAGCAACCTAAAATAAATGTAATATTTCCAAATTTAAAGGATTTTAATATTGGCTTTTAAGTATTTATATCTTAAATACATACACACACACACAATCTCACTTTTCCTCTTCAGATAAACCAAATCTAATAAAATATTAGTTATACTCAAGAGATAATAAGTCTGGCCTTGACTTTAAACAGTACTCAAAATCCAAGAAATTCTACCAGAAAAGAGAATGATGGTACAACATACATTAATGTTTAGAGAATATACAATTGAAAGGACAAGGCTTTTTTGCAACTTGAATAGGATAAGAGGCATTGATAAGTTTAGTAACTGAAGTCTAGTTACAAGAAAAATATTTCAAGAATTCATATCTTACTAAGCCAGTTTCTCAAATGCTAAGTTTTGGCCATAGTGAGTCATGAAACCACAGTAAATATTCTTTACAAGAAAGAAAAAAATAGAACATAAATATCAGAGTACATCGCAGATAGTCAAAGTAATTATTACTGTTTTGTTAAACTTCTATTATGTATGTATGTGTAAGTGTGCACACGCTTGTGTGTGCGCGTGTGTGTGTATAATGGGCTGCAATCTAAATATGCCTAACTGTAGATTGCAGCAAAAAAGTTTGAGCAACACTTCATTAAAACACATTTTTCCTCAAGAAGCTTGTTGATTCTACTTAAAAAAAGAAATGCAGCTGAGGAAGAGGAATAATTGTTTTCTAGCTACAAGGTTTTTCAATCCTATATTATTTCATTTCTATATTTAATATTGATGAATGTACTATGAAGTAACTTAAGTGTTTTCAAAAGACTCTGAGGGGCTTCCCTGGTGACGCAGTGGTTGAGAGTCCGCCTGCCGATGCAGGGGACACGGGTTCGTGCCCCGGTCCGGGAAGATCCCACATGCCGCGGAGCGGCTGGGCCCGTGAGCCATGGCCGCTGAGCCTGCGTGTCCGGAGCCTGTGCTCCGCAATGGGAGAGGCCCACGTACCACAAAACAAAACAAAACAAAACAAAAAAGACTCTGAGATTCCTACAAATATGACTACTACCTTTTATTTTTTCCCCAGGAAATGATATTGCCCCAGGGAAAAAAAAAATAAAGGCCATAATTACCCTTAAATTCACTAAAGTCAGTGTGTTCTATAAAACCAAATGATAAAATAAATCTCAAGAATGATATAATTCTTAGGACAGACCTCACCAAGAAGGTATCAAGGCTCACTGGTATGGGTTATAGGTAGGTTCTCATGTCACCTTTGCTATGAAATCTCATTTAGCCCAGCGTCTTATGCACATTTCCTGTATATATATAATCAATAAAAAGGTTGGGAACCACTGACATCTGACAAGCAAATAACAGACATACTTCTTTAAACAACATAAAGATATGTCTAAATGGAGCTAAACAATGTGGCAAGAATTTACAGAGCATTATTTATGTATAATCTTCATTTGATACGAGTGTGTGTGTATATATATATATATATATATATATATATATATAGCTAAGAAAATGTTTTAAGAGCCCGCATTAAATATTTATATTTTATGACTTAGTATTTGCACTTTCTTTTCTTAGCTGCCCCATTCTAAGATAAATGATGTTTCCAACATACAGGAAACAACTGTCTTCACAATTATGTTTCACAGTGGTTTTATGGGTGTATATTTCAAACTCAGTAAGTTGTATACATTAAATATGTACAGCTTTCTGTATGTCAATTATACCTTAATAAAGTGGTTAAAAAAAAAAAGCCTGCATGTAACAAAATTCTTCTCATGTTCAATTTACACAAGAGTCCTCCAGAAAAATCTGTGGGAAGAAATAACAAAACAAGATAGTTAAATACCTGAGAATAATCTTCCGGTGTTACATGCGGACTGCCATCATCTAAACAAAATACCAGTAAACTGCTCTGAATTTTTTCTAACATAGACAAGTTCTCTGGATTGAGACTAATCAAATATTCTCGTGCCTAAAGGGCAAGGAGATAATAATAAAACGTTACAAATTAAATACAAAATATCCAGAATATCTCAATAGGTTCTCAAAAAGTTATGGAAAAGGTTCATCAAGAAAAGTGTGAATTCAAGGACCTCTCTGTTGACTCCTGAACAGGTTTTTTTCCTCCAACTGCATGGCTGGTCCCTATACTTGTGCTACTAAATGTATAAAGGTATAAAGTTATGCCACCCCCTAGATTTTCTCTAATAGTTTAATATTGTACAATGTATTTAATGCTGCTTAAAACTTAAAGCTGTCTGTCCATTTATCTTTATTTCAAAAATGTGAACAAAAGGCCAGCATATACTTGAGCTCAGTGTTTGAAATTTAAATGTAAATAAAATAAAAATAGCATACCCTCACCCCAAAAGTGTAAATTATAGTTAATAATATTGTACTGCATATTTGAAAGCTTCTAGAGAGTATATCTTAAAAGTTCTCATTACAAAAAGTATTTTTTAGTTTTCTGTATGGTGATGGACGCTAACTAGACTTATTGTGGTGATTATTTCTCAATATACACAAATATTGAATCCTTATGTTGTATAGTTGAATATAATGTTGTAAGTCAATTATACCTCAAAAGAAAAGAAAAATGTAAATTATAACCTTAGCCCATCGAGTTCGCTCCTCACTAGTTAACGCTGCTACCCCAGGTCCATCAGGTTCACTATGGCACTTCTTTTGGATGTATGTCAATTGCCTTTGGAAGATTAAATAAAGAGGATTCAAAAAGAGCACAGGCAGGATCACTAGATACTTTGGCCTTTAATAGGTTATAAAGTTTATAAGTATTTAAATGTTTTGATATATTATCCAAAGAAAGAGATTATGGTCTCAACAGCAATGGAGTTATTTCCTACCCATATATTTTTTTAAGTGGTTATGTGGCCTATTAATACCATAGGTATACTTGACAAATCTCACAAATATTATGTACATTTTATCTAACTAAAAACTATGTGTATATATTAACAGAGGACTTATTCTGTACCCAATTAATACTTGGGCTTAACCCCCAAAATAGAAATACCACGTAGTTAGTTTTAAATGTTTTCACATATGCCATTCTTACTTAAAATCATTACAAAGACTATTAGCTAAGGATAAATTATTTCCCCCCAGAGCATTCTATAATCCTAGTCTGATGAGTTTCATGTATCTTTAAACATATAGCAGGTAAATAACAGGGTTCTTCCACAAAGAAATTTTCATCAAAAATCTACAGCTTATTTTCATCCCTACTTCCTCATAACATATGCTAAGAAATTACCTCAATTTAAAAGCTTCCACAGGTGTCTTAGAAAGTGAGCTAATGTAGCTTAATAAATGGTCAAAAGGCACCACTAGTAGCCATCCCTTATTTGTGACTTTATCATTCAAGGAATGAATTCCTTGCTGCAAAATTCCTCCCTCTTTATTTGAAACTAATGGTGTCCTGTGGAGCAGATGAGGGCTGTGTCCTGTGAAGCAGAGGGAGCCTTCTATAACAATCTGCATCTATGGTGGGAGCAACTTGCCTTATCTCTTCCTGCTTACTTGTCTTTGCTAACTCCGATTTTGCTTCAATTACAAATTAAGCTTACAGAGTTGGTGGTTATATGGTGGCCATAGTAACTAGGATAAATTCTGAATGCTTAAGGAATAAAATCTACCTCACTGTTTTTCTCCATATGGTATGAGTTGCTGCCCTTCCCTTACCACCTGAGAGCACCAGTTTTGACTATGAAACTTTTCCCCACTCCCTGATATAGCCATTTTAATATTCAGTGGGAAAGGACCACGTCATTAAAAAAACAATCATTATCAGAGAGAAATCACCAGGAAAAATGTATTAAACCTGAAATGACATTTTAAGTTTGATAATAAAAGGTCAGATAGTAACTGCCAAATCTTCACCATTAAGAAGTCCATCCTACCTAAAGTGATCTATAGATTCAAGGCAACCCCTATTAAAATCTGATGGCATTTTTCACAGAAACCGGAAAAGAAATCCTAAAATTCATATGGTATCATAAAAAACTCCAAATAGACAAAGCAGTTTTAAGCAAGAAGAACAATTCTGGAGGCATCACACTTCCTGGTTTCAAAATATATTACAGAGCTTCAGTAATCAAAATAGTATGGCACAAATAACAGACATACAGGTCAATGGAACAAAACAGAAAGCCTAGAAATAAATCCACTTACATACAGTCAACTGAGGTGCCAAGGAAGTCAATACACAATGGAAAAAGGATAGCCCCTTAAATAAACAGTGTTGGGAAAATTACCACATACAAAAGAATGAAACTGGACCCCTATCTTACACCATACAGAAAAATCCATTCAAAATAGATTAAAGGCTTAAATGTAAGACCTGAAACAATAAAACTCCTGGAAGAAAACATGGGAAAAAATGCTTCTAGACATTGGCCTCAGCAAGCATTTCTTAGACATGATACCAAAAGCACAGGAAACAAAAGTAAAAACAGACAAGTAGGGCTTCCCTGGTGGCGCAGTGGTTGAGAGTCCACCTGCCGATGAGGGGGACACGGGTTCATGCTCTGGTCCGGGAGGGTCCCACATGCCGCGGAGCGGCTGGGCCCATGGGCCGTGGCCGCTGAGCCTGTGCGTCTGGGGAGCCTGTGCTCCGCAACGGGAGAGGCCACAACAGTGAGAGGCCCATGTATCACACACACACACACACACACAAAAACAGACAAGTAGGATTACATCAAACTAAAGCTTCAGCACAGTTAACAACTAAGTGAAAAGGCAACCTACAGAATATGAGAAAACACTTGCAAACCATACATCTGATAAGAGGTTAATATTCAAGGAACTCCTACAATTTAATAGCAAAAAACCAAACAACCTGATTAAAAAATGGGCAAAGGGACTGAACAGACATTTCTCCAAAGATATAAAAATGGCCAACAGGTATATGAAAAGGTGCTCAACATCACTAATCATCAGGGAAATGTAAGTAAAAACCACAATGAGATATTACTTCATTCCTGTCAGAATGGCTATTAACAAAAAGATAAGTGATAACAAGTGTTGACAATGATGTGGAGAAAAGGGAACCCTTCTGCACTGTTGGCGGGACTCTCAATTGGTGCAGCCACTATAAAAAACTATGGAGGTTCCTCAAGAAATTAAAAATAGAAATACTATATGATCCAGCAATCCCAGTTCTCTGTATATATCCAAAGGAACTGAAATCAGGATCTTAAAGACACATCTGCATTCTCCTGTTCCTTGCAGCATTTTTCACTATAGCCAAGAGGCAAAAGCAACTTAAGTATTCAATGAGGGATGAATGGATAAATGAGATGTGATATATACATACAAATGGAATTTTATTCTGCCTTAAAAAAGAAAGAAAACCCACCACTTGCAACAATGTGAATGAAGCTGGAGGACACTACCCTAATGAAATATGCTAAACACAGAAGGACAAATACTGCATGGTATCACTTATATGCGGAATCTAAAATAGTCAGACTCTTAGAAGCTAAATAGAATGGTGGGTGCCAGGGGCAGATCTATGGAGGAAATGAGGAGGCATTAGTCAAAGGATACAAAGTTTCAGTTATATAAGATGAGTAAGTCCTAGAGAACTACTGTACAGCATAGTTCCTGTACTTAATGATACTGTACTGTACACTTAAAAATTTGCTAAAACGGGAGAACTTAACGTAAGTGTTCTTACCACAAAAAAATTATTAAAAATAAATTAAGAGGGCAGGACACCTTTGGAGGTAATGAATATGTTTAGGATATAGATTGTGGTGATAGTTTCATCAGTGTATACTTATCTCCAAACTCATCCAGTTGTACACAATAAATATGTACAGCTTTCTGTATGTCAATCATACTTCAAAAGTGGTTTAAAAATAATTTCTCTATTCATATAAGAAAAAGAGGTACAGATTTGGTTAACAAAAATAATCCTTTTCCTTTAATTTGGCTATCTATGTACCTGTTTTCAGCTACACATGCAATTTTTTTTTTTTTTTTTTTTTGCGGTATGCGGGCCTCTCACTGTTGTGGCCTCTCCCATTGCGGAGCACAGGCTCCGGACGCGCAGGCCCAGCGGCCATGGCTCACGGGCTTAGTTGCTCCGCGGCACGTGGGATCTTCCCGGACCAGGGCACGAACCCGTGTCTCCTGCATCGGCAGGCGGATTCTCAACCACTGCGCCACCAGGGAAGCCCCACATGCAATTTTTGATATTTAAAAGCACAAAGATTTGTAATAACAATGTTTACATTTGAGAATCACACACTTTTAAAATATTCTACCCTTGATATGTCCTCACAATCTTGTTTCTGCCTTCATTACTTCCCACTCATTCTTTAATTTACCGTAATCGGGTTTTGTCCTTCAGTGATTATCCTGAAAGTACACTTCTGAATGTTACCAATGGCATCCCATGAAAACTAGCAGCTTTATCTCAGTCTTATTTTCCTCACTGCACAGTGTTTAACACCCAAGGAGTCAATATTAAAATTCTCTCTGCCTCGGCTTTTGTAGCACTGTTCCACTGTGCTCTCCCTAACTCACTGCCTACTTGGTCTTTTTCACTAACCATTTGTTCTCGTTCCACTGTCAAATGTGTGTTTCACCAAATTTCTCTCAGTGGCCTCCCCCAATCTCTTCTACAAGTTTCTCCTTTGGTAATTTCATCCACTGCTTTAATAGCTTCAACCATCACCTTTATATAAGAGGCAACCAAATATCTAACTTCAACCCCATTTTCTCTCTTTCTGGTACCAAATTTCCAAATGCTTATTGGATATATCTACCTCAATTTCTGTCAACATTTCCAATTAAATTTGGAATTTAAAAATTATCTCCCTGACCCCTCCTTATTAATACAAATGTTTAAAAAATTGATCTCAGAGGAAAACATAGGTATAAGTCTTTATGACTTTGGATCAGGCAATGGTTTCTAAGATATGACACTAAAAGCACAAGTAACAGGGGCTTCCCTGGTGGCACAGTGGTTGAGAGTCCGCCTGCCGATGCAGGGGACGCGGGTTCGTGCCCCGGTCTGGGAAGATCCCACGTGCCGTGGAGAGGCTGGGCCTGTGAGCCATGGCCGCTGAGCCTGAGCGTCCGGAGCCTGTGCTCCGCAACGGGAGAGGCCACAACAGGGAGAGGCCCGCGTACCGCAAAAAAAAATAATAATAATAAAAAAATAAAAGCACAAGTAACAAAAGAATAGATAAATTAGACTTGGTCAAAATTAAAACATTTGTCCTTCAAAAGAGGCCATGAAGAAAGTGAAGAAACAACTCTAGAATGAGAGAAAACATTTGTAATTTATATATCTGATAAGGGACTTATATCTAGAATATATAAAGAAGTTTTACAACTCAATAATAAAAAAGACAAATAACCCAATTAAAAATTGGCAAAGGATGTGAATAGACGTTTCTCCAAGTAAGATATACAAATGGTCATAGGCACATGAAAATATGTTCAACATCGTCATTATGGAGATGCAGCTGTAAACCACAATGAGATCCCACTTCATACCCTCTAGGATGGCTACAATCAAAAAGGCAGACAATAGCAAATGCTGGTGAGAATGAAAATAAATCGGAATCCTCAAATATTGCTGATGTGAATGTAAAATGGTACAGTCATTTGACCGTTCCTCAAACGGTTAAACACAGAGTTATGACCCAGCAATTCCGCTCCTAGGTATATATACCCAAGAGAAATAAAAACACATGTCCACACAAAAACCTATACACAGATGTCCAGGACAGCATTACTCACAGTAGCCAAAAAGTGGAAACAACTCAAATGTCCATCTGGTGAATGATTAAATAAAATGTGGTACAGCCTCAGAATGAAATATTTTTCAGCCAAAAAAAGGAAGAAAGTACTAATACATGCTACAACATGGATGGATGTTGAAAACATCATATATGCTAAATGAAGAATGCAGACACAAAAGGCCAGATAGTTTAAGATTCCATTTATATGAAATGTCCAGAATAGGCAAACCCATAGAAATAGAAAGTTAAGTGAAAGATAGAAAGGTTGCCTAGGGCTGGTGGGGTGGAAGTGTTTGGGAAATATGAGAAATGTCTGCTAATGGACGGGGTAAGAGTTGGGGAGCAAATGAGTTACTGCTTATGGGCTCAGGGTTACTTTTGGGGGTGACAAAAATGTTCTAAAATTGATTGTGGAGATGACAGCACAATTCTGAATATTCTAAAAAATGCTGAATTGTACACTTTGAATGGGTGAACTGTGTGGTGTGTGAACTGTCTCAAAGCTATTATTAAAAACAAGAGGGCTTCCCTGGTGGCGCAGTGGTTGAGAGTCCGCCTGCCGATGTGGGGGACACGGGTTCGTGTCCCGGTCCGGGAAGATCCCACATGCCGTGGAGAGGCTGGGCCCGTGAGCCATGGCCGCTGAGCCTGTGCTCCGCAACGGGAGAGGCCACAACAGTGAGAGGCCCGCTTACCGCAAAAAAAAAAAAAAAAAAAAAAAAAAAAACAAGAAAAAAATTGAGAAGGTACCTCCTCATCTGTTGCCTCCTCCTGTTACAGTACTATCTGCTTACTCAGTCACATTTAACAGCTTCCTTTCTTTCTAAATCCAGTTACCAAGTCATATTAATTTTATCTCCAAAACATTTTCTGCATTTATCCCATCTTTAAAAAAAATTTTTTTAAATTGAAGTATAGTTGATTTACAGTGTTGTGTTACTTTCTGAGGTACAGCAAACTGATTCAGTTATACATATATATATTCTTTTTCAGATTCTTTTCCATTATAGTTTACTATAAGATACTGAATATAGTTTCCTGTGCTATACAGTAGGACCTTATTGTTTATTTTATGTAAAGTGTCCCATATTTTAAAGTCCCAACCTCTTACTTTTTTACTGGATTACTGCAAATTTTAATACATCTCTTTTCAGGCTCCAACTCACTAAGATTCAGAATCTGACCAATCTATGTTACACTTCTAATATGTATCTTATGTTTCTAAATAAAATTTCCTAATGCATAGAACTGGCCTAATCACTCAATTCGCTCACACATGCACATGCACACACTTCTGCTTTGTATTAAGCAGAGGGAATTAAAAAAAGAAGACCTGGTAAGCAGTCTCTTAGAGCTCCATCTGCATGTGAAAACACAGAAATAAATGACTTCAATACAATTTAATAATCAATATAATAAACATAAACATGAGGCATATAGAGAGTCTAAAGGAGTCTAAGTCCTTGGGCCATGAAGAGAAGAAAGGGAATGGGAAATCATGAAATAGGACATAAAATAGGAAGTAGTGACCCTGTGGTGACCTATGAACAGAAACATAACTCACGAGGAGGAATTCTTACTTAAAAGTGGACAAGGCCGGAGAAGGCAATCCAAACAGAAAGCATGAGCACATGCAAGATCAAAGATAACTTAACGTATTAGAACTGCAAGTAAAAATGGGGTAGGAGTGTAGGACACACAGGGAGGAAGAGCAGGACAAGGCTTGAAGGGACAGGTGAAGGTCAAATCCAGACCGCCACTAAAAAACTGGGACTGTATCCTAGACCCAAAGAAACCATTCAATAATTAAGCAAAAGTAAGATAAAATCAAACTTGAATTTTAAAGTCACAGGTCGGATGACTGTAGAGCATGCAGGGAGGCAAAAAAACCACCTGTGAAGTTGAATCAACAGAGAGTTAAAAATCTGAACACTTTATTATTTTAAAAGAAACCAGAAATCCAAATTTTTGTGTGAATTCGACCAGAAATCCATATGTTTCTGTTAATTCTTCTGATTTTAAAATAGTAATGTAAATTCTCTGTTATCCAAGCAAAACAGGCCACAGGCTGAATTCAGCCCACAGATCACATGTTTCTGGGAGAGTGGCTTTCAGTAATACAATTAACAAGCCTGATCCAATAATTTTATGTCAAATTTGGAAAATTTAAAATATAGCTGGAGGGGCTTCCCTGGTGGCGCAGTGGTTGGGAGTCCACCTGCCGATGCAGGGGATATGGGTTCGTGCCCAGGTCTGGGAAGATCTCACATGCCGTGGAGCAGCTGGGTCTGTGAGCCATGGGTGCTGAGCCTGCACATTCGGAGCCTGTGCTCTGCAAAGGGAGAGGCCACAACAGTGAGAGGCCCGCGTGTCACCAAAAAATAAATAAATAAATAAATAAAATAAAATATAGCTGGAACGTACTGAAAGATTATCCAAGACACAAAAGCAAAACACCTAAAAGATGGATAATTATGCCTACATCAAAATTAACAATGTCTGTTCAATTACCAAAAAAAATGTTAACTGGAAGAAAATGTTTGCAATCTGTATAACTGATAAAGGACCAGTGCCCAGAAATATAATTACTACAAATCAATAAGAATAAAAAAAAATAGCCAATAGAAAAATAGGCAAGCCTGCCTCAAGAAACAAGAAAAATCTCAAGTAAACAATCTAATCTTACACCTAAAGGAACTAAAAAAAAGAACAAACAATCCCAAACTTAGGAGAAGGAAATAAATCATAAAGATCACAGCAGAAATAAGTGAAAAGGAAAAAAGAAAACAATAGCAAAGATCAATAAAACTAAAAGCTGGTTCTTTCAGAAGATAAACAAAATTGATAAACCTTTAGCCAATCTCATCAAGAAAGACAGGGAGAGGGCTTCCCTGGTGGTGCAGTGGTTGAGAGTCCACCTGCCGGTGCAGGGAACACGGGTTCGTGCCCCGGTCTGGGAAGATCCCACATGCCGCGGAGCGGCTGGGCCCATGAGCCATGGCCGCTGAGCCTGCGTGTCCAGAGTGTGTGCTCCGCAACGGGAGAGGCCACAACAGTGAGAGGCCGGCGTAGCATTAAAAAAAAAAAAAAAAAAAATGACAGGGAGAGGACTCAAATCAGTAATATTAGAAATGAAAAAGGAGAAGTTACAACAGACACAGCAGAAATACAAAGCACCCTAAGAGACTACTACAAGCAACTCTATGCCAATAAAATGGACAACCTGGAAGAAATGGACAAATTCTTAGAAAGCTATAACCTTCCAAGACTGAACCAGGAAGAAATAGAAAATATGAACAGACCTATCTTAAGTAATGAAATTGAAACTCTGATTAAAAATCTCCAACAGGGCTTCCCTGGTGGCGCAGTGGTTGAGAATCCGCCTGCCGATGCAGGGGACACGGGTTCGTGCCCTGGTCCGGGAAGATCCCACATGCCGCGGAGCAACTAAGCCCGTGAGCCATGGCCGCTAGGCCTGCGCGTCCGGAGCCTGTGCTCCGCAACGGGAGAGGCCACAACAGTGAGAGGCCCGCATACCGGAAAAAAAAAAAAAAAAAAAAAAAAAAAAAAAATCTCCAACAAACAAAAGTCCAGGACCACATGGCTTCACAGGTGAATTCTATCAAACATTTAGAGAAGAGCTAACACCCATCCTTCTCAAACTCTTGCAAAAAATTGCAGAGGAAGGAACACTCCCAAACTCATTCTATGAGGCCACCATCACCCCCCCCAATACCAAAACCAGACAAAGATACTACAAAAAAAGAAAATACAGACCAATATCACTGATGAATATAGATGCCAAAATCCTCAACAAAATACTAGCAAACAGAATCCAACAACACATTAAAAGGATCATACACCATGATCAAGTGGGATTTAACCCAGGGATACAAGGATTCTTCAATATATGCAAATCAATCAATGTGATACACCATATTAACAAACTGAACAATAAAAACCATATGATCATCTCAATAGATGCAGAAAAAGCTTCTGACAAAATTCAACACCCATTCATGATAAAAACTCTCCAGAAAGCGGGCATAGAGGGAATCTACCTCAACATAATAAAGGTCATATACGACAAACCCACAGCAAACATCATTCTCAATAGTGAAAAACTGAAAGCATTTCCTCTAAGATCAGGAATGAGACAAGGATGTCCACTCTCACCACTATTATTCAACATAGTTTTGGAAGTCCTAGCCACTGCAATCAGAGAAGAAAAAGAAATAAAAGGAATACAAATTGGAAAAGAAGAAGTAAAAGTGTCACTGTTTGCAGATGACATGATACTATACATAGAGAATCCTAAAAATGCCACCAGAAAACTACTAGAGCTAATCAATGAATTTGGTAAAGTTGCAGGATACAAAATTAATGCACAGAAATCTTTTGCATTCCTATACACTAATGATGAAAAATCTGAAGGAGAAATTATGGAAACACTCCCATTTACCACTGCAACAAAAAGAATAAAATACCTAGGAATAAACCTACCTAGGGAGACAAAAGATCTGTGTTTAGAAAACTATAAGACACTGATGAAAGAAATTAAAGATGATACCAACAGATGGAGAGATATACCATGTTCCTGGATTGGAAGAATCAATATTGTGAAAATAACTATACTACCGAAAGCAATCTACAGATTCAACGCAATCCCTATCAAATTACCAATGGCATTTTTTACGGAACTAGAACAAAAAATCTTAAAATTTGTATGGAGACACGAAAGACCCCGAATAGCCAAAGTGGTCTTGAGGAAAAAAGAAGAAGCTGGAGGAATCAGACTCCCTGACTTCAGACTATACTACACAGCTACAGTAATCAAGACAACATGGTACTGGCACAAAAACAGAAACATAGATCAACGGAACAAGATCGGAAGCCCAGAATTAAACCCACACACCTATGGTCAACTAATCTATGACAAAGGAGGCAAGGATATACAGTGGAGAAAAGACAGTCCCTTCAATAAGCGGTGCTGGGAAAACTGGACAGCTACAAGTACAAGAATGAAATCAGAACACTTCCTAACACCATATACAAAAATAAACTCAAAATGGATTAGAGACCTAAATGTAAGACCGGACACTATAAAACTCTTAGAGGAAAACATAGGAAGAACACTCTTTGATATAAATCACAGCAAGATCTTTTTTGATCCACCTTCTAGAGTCATCGAAATAAAAAGAAAAATAAAGAAATGGGATCTAATGAAACTTCAAAGCTTTTGCACAGCAAAGGAAACCATAAACAAGACGAAAAGACAACCCTCAGAATGGGAGAAAATATTTGCAAACGAATCCACAGACAAAGGATTAATCTCCAAAATATATAAACAGCTCATGCAGCTCAATATTAAAGAAACAAACAACCCAATCCAAAAACGAGTGGAAGACCTAAATAGACATTTCTCCAAAGAAGACATACAGATGGCCAAGAAGCACATGAAAAGCTGCTCAACATCACTAATTATTAGAGAAATGCAAATCAAAACTACAATGAGGTATCACCTCACAGCAGTTAGAATCGACATCATCAGAAAATCTACAAACAACAAATGCTGGAGAGGGTGTGGACCAAAGGAAACCCTCTTGCAATGTTGGTGGGAATGTAAATTGATACAGCCACTATGGAGAAGAGTATGGAGGTTCCTTAAAAAGCTAAAAATACAATTACAATATGATCCAGCAATCCCACTACTGGGGATATACCCAGAGAAAATCATAATTCAAAAAGACACATGCACCCCAATGTTCATTGCAGCACTATTTACAATAGCCAGGTCATGGAAGCAACCTAAATGCCTATGGACAGATGAATGGATAAAGAAGTTGTGGTATATATGTATATATATATATATATATATATATATATATATATGATGGAATATTACTCAGCCATAAAAAGGAACAAAATTGAGTCATTTGTTGAGACGTGGATGGATCTACAGACTGTCATAGAGAGTGAAGTTAAGTCAGAAAGAGAAAAACAAATATCGTATATTAACACATATATGTCAAACCTAGAGAAATGGTACAGATGAACCGGTTTGCAGTGCAGAAGTTGAGACACAGATGTAGAGAACAAACGTATAACACCAAGGGGGGAAAACCACATTGGGATGGGGATGGTGGTGGTGGTGGTAGTGTGATGAATTGCGCTATTGGGATTGACATGTATACACTGATGTGTATAAAACTGATGCCTAATAAGAACCTGCAGTATAAAAAAACAAACAAAAAAAACACAACTAATACTAAACTTTCTTTGGGTTATTTGTATGGAAATAATATAAATGTTTCAGACATTACATGAAATTTCTAAAAATCTTATATGTTCTGGTATAATGTTGTAAGTCATAATTCTAGTTATTACTTTAGGGCTTCCCTGGTGGCGCAGTGGTTGAGAGTCCACCTGCCGATGCAGGAGACACGGCTTTGTGCCCAGGTCTGGGAAGATCCCACATGCCGCGAAGCGGCTGGGCCCGTGAGCCATGGCCGCTGAGCCTGCGCGTCTGGAGCCTGTGCTCCACAAAGGGAGAGGCCACAACAGTGAGAGGCCCGCGTACCGCAAAAAAAAAAAAAAACCTGTATATATCAGAAATAACTAAATTTCCTTGTCAATTGCATTATTATGAACTTTCATCAAATCTTTAACCATGGTCATTTTTAAGTCTGTCATTTACAGACAGTTCTGGATATACTCTGATGCTTTTGCAAAAGTGTTCCTACAACAAAAAGGCTTTCATCTTCAAAGAATTCATGGAAAAGACTGAGAAGTACAGATTTCTGGTAACTGACAATACTGCTGAACTGAATCAATAGGCATTTTCAGAACTCTAATGGAAAACTGATGAATTATAAAAGTGCTAACAAAAGATCAAGATGAAAAAAAATTAATTACATGGGACTGAGTGAACTGATGAGGACGATTATAATTTTTGTGACTTTCTGTTTGAATTAAAAAAAAAAAAATCCCACAAGGACTCAGGCAAAAAATATACAAATCAATTTTCACTGCAAAGTAAACGAGCTGTTACAGTGGAGGATTACTGGACTGAATGTCAATATTATGACATAGTATGACTGTGTTTCGTGTTTGGTAATTGCAATCATTGTTGCTTTTGTTGTGGTCATCCATTTACAATGCTTGGTGTCAGTTTATTTATCTCTTGTAAAAATAAAATACTGTGTGTGTGTGTGTGTGTGTGTGTGTGTGTGTGTGTGAAAAAAAGAGGTTTCATAAATTCTTAAATTTTCTTTTACTAATTGCTAGTATATAGAAATATTAATTTTTTTTTTTTTTTTTTTTTTTTTTTTTTTTTTTTTTGTGGTACGCGGGCCTCTCACTGTCGTGGCCTCTCTCGTTGCGGAGCACAGGCTCCGGACGCGCAGGCGCAGCGGCCATGGCTCACGGGCCCAGCCGCTCCGCGGCTCGTGGGATCTTCCCGGACCGGGGCACGAACCCGTGTCCCCTACATCGGCAGGCGGATTCTCAACCACTGCGCCACCAGGGAAGCCCGAAATATTAATTTTTATATGAAGACCTCATATCCAGCTTGCTAAAAGTCACTTATTAATTCTAATTATATAGATCATTTTAGATTCTTTAATTATCTGGAAATAAAGTGTTATTTTTTTTTTCTATCTTTAAAAAAAAAAAAGAAAAAAAGGCAAGGGACTTCCCTGGTGGCCCAGTGGCTAAGAATCTACCTGCCAATGCAGGGGACACAGGTTCAATCCCTGGTCCAGGAAGATCCCACATGCCATGGAACAACTAAGTCCCTGCGCCACAACTACTGAGCATGCAAGCCACAACTACTGAGCCCACATGACACAACTACTGAGCCTACACACAATTACTGAAGCCTGCATGACTAGAGCCTATGCTCTGCAACAAGAGAAGCCACCGCAATGAGAAGCCCATGCACCGCAATGAAGAGTAGCCCCCGCTTGCTGCAACTAGGGAAAGCCTGCAAGCAGCAACAAAGACCCAATGCAGCAAACAATTAATTAATTAATTAATTAATTATTTAAAAAGAAAATATCTTCCTAACACTGGGTTAGGAAAAAAAAATTTTTAACAGTACACAAAAAGTACAATCTGGATGGTGAAAGACTGATAAATTGGACTACATTCAAATGAAGAGCTTTTGTTGATCAAAAAGACAGTTTAAAACCCATGAAAAGCTCATATCCAGAATATATAAGGAACTCCTACAACACTCCTACTGTTGAACACACTAGTTCAAGTGCTTACTAGCACAACTACTTTGGAAAGCTGGCACAACCACTGAGGCTGAACATATACATACACTATGACTCCCCAAGTCCTCTCCTGAGTGTAATCAGACAGAAGTGCATGCATGTATACGTCAAAGACCTGTACAGGAATTTTCACATCAGCATTTTTTTTTTTTTTTTTTTTGGTGGTACATGGGCCTCTCACTGTTGTGGCCTCTCCCGTTGCAGAGCACAGGCTCCAGATGCGCAGGCTCAGCGGCCATGGCTCATGGCCCAGCCACAGCAGCATTTTCTGTACTAATAAAAACTGCAAGCAAACTAAGTGATTATCCTTGAGAAGGAACAAAAGCCCAGTAACTAGGAAGTGGTATAAGGGGGATTTCTGGAGTAATGGAAACGTTCTGTATCTTGACCTGCATGGTGGCTGCATGAGTAATTAGGTATGTACTTCTGTATGTGCTTGTGTACATGTTTGTAATACTCAATAAAAATAATTTAAAATATATATACCTTCCAATAATTCAACATTCAGAATACAATCTAGAAAATATGAACAACTGATTGTACTGATATATTAACATACTAAAGAATCCTTGATAACTTTTTAGAATAAGCAAGTCATTAGGTGTGATAATAGTAATGTATATTTATATTTTTGAGACTCCTTATATCTTAGAGAGTCATACTATTTATAGTGAAAGGATATTACGTCTGAGATTTTCTTTAAAATAATCCATGGAGGAGTGACGGGAGGGGCACAGGAGGTATAGTTGAAACAAGGCTAGGAATTTATAACTGTTGAAGCTAGGAGTTAATAACTGTTGAAGCTGGGTGTGAGTACATGGAGGAGCTTCATTATATAATTCCTGCTACATCTGGAAATTTTTGCATAATACTAACTTTAAAAATATAAACATATGCAGCACTATTTACAATAATCAGGTCATGGAAGCAACCTAAATGTCCATCAACAGATGAATGTATACAGAAAATGTGGTACAAATATACAATGGACTATTACTCAGCCATAAAAAGGAACAAAAATGGGTCATTTGTAGAGATGTGGATGGACCTAGAAAGTGTCATACAGAGTGAAGTAAGTCAGAAAGAGAAAAACAAATATCGTATATTAACGCATATATGTGGAATCTAGAAAAATGGTACAGATGAACCGGTTTGCAGGGCAGAAATAGAGACACAGATGTAGAGAACAAATGTATAGACACCAAGGGGGGAAGGGGCAGATGGGATGAATTGAGAGACTGGGATTGACATATATACACTAATATGTATAAACTAGGTAACTAATGAGAACCTGCTGTATAGCACAGGGAACTTCACTTCGCTGTACAGTAAGAACTAACACAACATTGTCAAACAACTATACCCAGGACTTCCCTGGTGGTGCAGTGGTTAAGAATCCACATGCCAATGCAGGGGACACAGATTTGAGCCCTGGTCTGGGAAGAAGCCACCTGCTGCGGAGCAACTAAGCCCCTGCACCACAACTACTGAGCCTGCACTCTAGAGCCCGGGAGCCACAACTACCGAGCCCGCGTGCCACAACTACTGAAGCCCGCATGCCTCGAGCCTGTGCTCTGCAACAAGAGAAGCCACAACAATAAGAAGCCCGTGCACCACAACGAAGAGTAGCCCCCGCTCGTCACAACTAGAGAAAAGCCCATGCACAGCAGCAAAGACACAACGGAGACAAAAATTATTAAAGAAAAAACAAAACACATACAAAATAATACTCTCTCTGTATACACTATTATATGTACATACTATTTGTATATATGTAATATATACTACATATAAAATATACATATATGTTCTTTTTTTAAAATCTGTATGTGCATATAAATTCACTGCAACAGATCTGGAAGGGTAGAATATACCAAGCTAGCAACAGTGATTAATTTGGGGACAGGGAATGGGATGAGTAATATTTGTAATGTTTATCTCTTCTCCAAGGAGAATATATTCATATACATCCAGTAAAATTTAAAGTTAATTTAAATTAAAAATAAAATAGATGTTTAAAAATTAGCATACATAAAATTCTTATTTCTCACCTTACCGTCACCTTTTAAAAAGGTAATTTTGAACATTTATTTTTTAACTCAAGCAAAAGCTTAAGACCTAATGAGACTCAAGAAAGTAGTCTGAGGGACTTCCCTGGTGGTCCAGTGGTAAAGAATCCGCCTTCCAATGCAGGGGACGCATTCAATGCCTGGGCAGAACTAAGATCCCTCATGCCGTGGGGCAACTACTGAGCCCGCACGCTGCAAACAGAGAGCCCACATGCCACAAACTGCAGAGCCCACATGCTGTGGAGCCCAGGCGCCACAACCAGAAAGAGAAAACCCACACACCACACTAGAGAGAAGCCCCTGTGCCAGAACTAAAGAGAAGCTCATGCACCGCAACGAAGATCCCGTGTGCTGCAACTAAGATCAGACACAGCCAAAAATTAAAAATAAATAAATAAATAAAATAAAAAAAGAATGTAGTCTGAGAGATGAGGGACTGCCCTGGTGGTCCAGTGGTTGAGAATCCGCCTTCCAACGCAGGGGACACGGATTCGATCCCTGGTCCGGGAACTAAGATCCCACATGCCACGGGGCAATTAAGCCTGTGCACTCCAACTACTGAGCCTGCGTGCCACAAATAGAGAGAAGCCCGCACACCACAACGAAAGATCCTACATGCTGCAATGAAGATCCCGTCTGCCGCAACTAAGACCCGAAGCAGCCAAAAATAAATAAATTTTAAAAATATATAGAGATTTAAAAAAAAAAGAAAGTAGTGTGAAAACCTGAGAATCTCTGGTGGGGTCATCAAACATCCTTCATGCATTACATCGAACACAAAAACTCGGCCTCGACACATCACTGCAATGTGACTTGGGCAATGCCCTTCACTCTCTGGAAAAAGAAAAAGAACAACAGAAGACTCAAATCTTTCAAAGTTAAGCAAGAGTAAAGCTGCATATTTATATCCAACAGAAAAAAAATTCCTCCAATATTTTATCTATCATATATTCATCAAACATGTCACATGAATAAAAACACTTTAATAAGGTGATCAAATTTCAGTTATTATGTCATAAATACATGTTCCTGAAACCCATCCATGTAAAACATCTAGAAATCCATGAAAGTTTCAAATATTTGTACACCTTAAGAATCATATAAATTCCATACTATTGCAGGGCTTTCTAGTTTTATTTATGGATAGGATGGGAAGAGAAAAGGGTCGCAGAGAAATCCTGGAGGAGAGCTATTTAAGTTTCTTTGGGGGTTTTTCTATTTTTTTTTTATCATCTTTATTGGAGTATAATTGCTTTAAAATGGTGTGTTAGTTTCTGCTTTATAACAAAGTAAATCAGCTATACATACACATATATCCCCATAACTCCTCCCTCTTGCGTCTCCCTCCCACCCTCCCTATCCCACCCCTCTAGGTGGTCACAAAGCACTGAGCTGATCTCCCTGTGCTATGCGGCTGCTTCCCACTAGCTATCTATTTTACGTTTGGTAGTGTATATACGTCCATGCCCCTCTCTCACTTCGTCCCAGCTTACCCTTCCCCCTCCCTGTGTCCTCAAGTCCATTCTCTACATCTGCGTCTTTACTCCTGTCCGGCTTAGAGATTATTTTAATGTTTATTGATCATCACATAATTTAACTGCAATAGTATCTAGCTGTGATTTCTCAATAAAATAGTTTTCAGTAGAATAAGGACACTGTATGCCTGGGTGGCAAGGAGAAAGCATTTTGCCCAATCTGTAGCATTACTTAAGGCTCTGATGACACCTGGTAAGCCACTGATAACTGATTCTATGACTCATTTGGCACATCTTAACTCCCCAAGAACTATTTATTTTTGATATTTGTAAATCTCAGACTATTCTGATTTAGTCCCATTTTTCAAGTACTAGTTCCTTTGACAAGGATCTTCCTATAAGATCTCTGCTCCTTCCCTCTCAAAAAAGAAAGAAGAGGAAGAAAGTTAGGAAAGACATATACTGCCACTGGAAGTAAATTTATTGGTTGACATTACATACAAGGAACTGTGCTAAATGTTTTACACAGATTATCTAATGAAATCTATTCATCAGCTAAGAGGAAGAGCCATTTCCTGATAGCACTATTATTTTTTCTCTTATATCCTATTTCCTCAAGTCCATGTAGGTGAGGTATGTATTTCCTTTGTCCCTCATGGCTATTTCCAAACCACTTCTTCTTTCTTCCCCTTCAAAAACCTCCATACCCTTTTACATTTACCACCACTACCTTTTATTGCTGTCCTCTATTACCTAAAATTTCAGGCTGCAAAAGAAAAAATAAAATAAACCTGATGCCAAGTTAATCAATAAATATTTAGGAAGAGGACGACAGAAGGGTGTTACCACAGGATGAGCATAAGAGGGGATATTTGAGCAGAGAACAAAATGAAGCAAAGGTGTGAATACAGAAATTCCTGCAGGAAGAGAGTTCCAGGTAGAGGTAACAGCAAGTACAAGGGCATTAAGACAAAAATGAGCTGGTCTGCTTAAAGGGAAACAAGGTCAGTGCAGCTGCAGCAGAGAGAAATGGGTAGAATGGTAGAAAAAATTGGGGCCAGACCATATTGGCCTTAGAAAGGGCCTGCAATCTGAAGTATGATGGAAAAGAAGCCAATGGAAGGTTTTAAGCAGGACAGTAATAATGTCACCTAATTAATACTTTACAAAGGGCACTCTAGCTGCCATATGGAGAAGAGATTATAAGAGGGAAGAAAATATACAGCAAGATCAGTTAGGAGGTAACTGAAGTGGTCCAGGTGAGAACCACCTAAGTGAGAGTTGATGGTGGCTTTGACTGGGGTGTGACACTTGAAGAAAGCAAGAGGTTAATTTTTTCTTTTTAAGAAGGGAGATATTACAAATTGGTACAACCCGCTTAAGAGGGAAAACTGTTAATGCAGCACAGAGAGAAAGGATAATGCAGAAGCAAGGTCCTTGATTAAACAAGAGGTGGTGGAGCCCAGGGCACCTTACAGAAGGGTTATCCTTAGGAGTCAGAACCCTTCCACACTCTTAAAAAGAGAAGACAAAGTATATGAATGTGCAGTAGTGTACTGCAAGGAGGTTACAGAATGGGCCAATATTTGAATGAATGATTCTATGACCACTGTAATAAACTACCACTAACTTAGTGGTAAATCACCACTAACAACACAAATTTATTGTCTTACAGGTCTGGGGACCAAAGTCTGAAATGTGTCTCACTGGGCTAAAATGAGGGTGTCAGCAAGTCTGTGTTCCTTCTGGAGGCTCTAGGGGTGAATCTGTTTCCTTTGCTTTTTCAGCCTCTAGAGGCTGCCCACATACCTTGGCTCAGGGCCCCATTCCTCCTTTTTTTTTTTTTTTTGGCTGCCCCACGCAGCTTGCAGGGTTTTAGTTCCCCAATCAGGGAGCGAACCTGGACACCGGCAGTGAAAGTGCTGAGTCCTAACCACTGGACCGCCAGGGAATTCCCTCCATTCCTCCATCTTTAGAGCCATCAAGAGAAGATCATGACTTTCTCATGCTTCCACCCCTTTGGTTCTCTCCTCTGCCTCTTTCTTCACTTATAAGAATTCTTATGATTACTCTGGGCCCACCTGAATAATCCAGGATAATCTCAATATCTCAAGGTCAATGATTAGCAAACTTAATTTCATCTGCAACCTAATTCCCCTTTACCATTTAAGGTAACACATTCAGTCGGTTCCAAGGATTAGGAAGTGGACATATTTGGGGGTCATTATTCTGCCTACCGGATAGGTTGGCAACTTTGGTGATAGAAACATTGCTTTACATTTGTTGAGAAATAAAAGAGTTCACTAGTTGGGAATAAAGAAGAAGAAAGGCATGAAACAGTCTTCTCTGGAAGTGAGAGAAAAGCTTGACAGAAGAATACAGCAAGGTAGTGCTGTGCGTCCACTTGAGGTTTGACTGAGAAAAGTTAAGTGATGTTTTGTGGTTTCCTTTGGCCAAGTAAATTGCTAGGGTAGGTGTCTTTAATATGTAGAGGAAAGACAGAAGTCTGAAATTTAAAGTGTTGAGGCAGGGGTCGAGTGGGGAGGGAGCAGGTGAGCAAAGGTTTGAATGTATACGTAAGGAGTGGTGACAGTAAAGAACCACAGAAAGATGTGAAGATGTGGCCATGGGGAGGGAGAAATGAAACAGCGAAGAACTGCAGAGCAACTGAATTTTAAGTCAAGATGTGGTCAAAGAAATGGCTGAGGTGGACCTAAAGGAAGTGAGTTGTGAAGAGAAGGTGGAGGTCAGAGTAAGATGCCTACAACCACACTGTTAGAGGTGAGAGAGTTTTTGATTACAACAAGGTCTATGGCTGGGCCATGGGAGTGGGTGGCTGCTTGAGAAGGAGAAAAAGGAGAGGAAGGAAGGAGAAGCCATGGATCATCCACAAATGGAGGCTGAAGCCAGCAAGAATGTGACTGAGGGAGCAATGGAGAGACAGACAGTGAGACTGGTGCTAAAGCAATCAATGAATGAAGGAAAGTGACCAAAAGGGAAGTCACTATGACAATGACAAGCAGGAGTGACATAACCTGATAGCATTTTTTTTCAAGAGCTCAAATTGCAAGGGAAAAGAACATGTGAAAAGGGCAATAGGAAATAAAGAAGACACCAACATCTACTTGCCCTTCAGTACCAAAGTGTAAGAGAAAAACAAAATCCCCATCTGAGATGGTTATAGGAACAGCAGTGTAAAAAAATAACCAGGTTTCATGAAAAGCACCTTTCAAAAGGAAAGGGGAACTATCTGAGAAAAGGTGGAGAATATAATGGATTCTGCTGACCACGAGCTCTATGAAGTACAGCAGAAGGGTTTGGGGAAGGAGTGGAGGGTGGGTCCAGCAGTGGGGAACTTGAGTCAAATTAGGCTATGCACAAATCCATGAATCTAGATGACAAGAGATGACATTCGAAGTCTGAACTTCTTGGGCAAAATGAGGTGCACAGGATGAAAAGCAAAACTGAACTAGTCTTAATGGTCTCTTAAGGTAAAAAATCAACAAAAAACAAAACTAGGTCTAACTTGCCTCCTTACTGAGACTAGACTAGCCTCTTATCTGCAGCAGCCGGCATGCTGCCGTCCCCCTCAACACACATTATTTCTTTAATTTTCTCCTTATCCAGGATAGATTCTATAGCCAACATTATAATTTCTCCCTTGCAAAAATCCTCACTCCCTCTGCACCTGCCCCTGTTGCTGAAGGAAGAAACACAACACATCATATAGTCTAACTTTAAATTCATAAAAACACATCTCAACACTGTTTAGCTACCCTATGTTTCCACAGAATGTCTGCTTTTCCCACTTTCCAAAATGACCATTTCAAACCATCTCCTTTTTTTCTCAAATATTCCACCCCCACCTCAGTTCTTATTTCACCAAGGAAAACACAAGCAATACATGGAACAGCCTCGTCTTCCTACAGCAAGATCAGCCCATCTGTGTGCATCTAGACACACACTTTCTGCATTGCCTCTCATCCTTGCTCCTGCCAAAGGCCAGTTCTTCCACCATTTCTACTCTTACATTCTCAATGTCTTTGGTTCTTTATCCTTTCCCCTGCAAGATAATTTTTCCTTCTCTCCTATGTCATTCCTATGATGTATCACCCATCTTTTTAAAAAAAATAACACACACACACACACACACACACAATCTCCCACTGCACATCCAAACCTTTTTTGCAAGAATTATTTCCAAATGCTGCCACCACTTCTTCAGTTTGCTTTCATCTCCTCCAACTGAGCTCCATTCCCCAACTTCCACTAACACTGCTCTTGTCAGGGGCAGCCTCTGTCCACATCACTCTGACAAATCCAAAGGTCACTTTCAATTTCTACCCCATGTGACCTCACGGGAGCACTAGGTAAAACAGTTCTTTCTCGTGGCTTCTGGGAAACCATTGTTTTTGTTTTCTTTCTCCTTTGGTCTCTTTTGCTGGTCCCTCCTTCTCTGACCACCAAATACTACATTTGACTGTGATCAGGTCAGTACTGGTTCCCCTGATCATCTTCAGCTATATGTATTCCAAAAGTAATCTTACTGATTTTTATGGGGGTAGAAATGATTTCTGTGCCTGCTAATGATGACTCCTAAATCTTTATCTGCAGTCCTGAATTCTCCCCAGTACCCCAAACTCTGTACCCAACTTCCTATTTACATTTCCACCTAGATGTCTAAAAGGCATCTTAAATTCAGTGCAATCTAGGGAACTCTTTATTTTCTTCCCTAAATATTTCCTCCCAGTTTTCCCCACCTCATGAACCAACACACCTATCGACCCCGTTAGCTTCTCAAGCCCAGTAACTTGAGGTCATCTCTGATTCCTTTTTCTCTCACATCTCACAACCAATCTATGAATAATTCTGCTTACTCCATATCCAAAATATCTCCAGAATCTAGTAACTATTCACCACCTCCATGCTACCACCCTAGGACAAGTCATTGTTATGGCTCACTGGGACTACTAAAACAAGCTTCTAATTCATCTCCCTGCTGCTACATGTCTCTCTACTAAAAATTTATTCTTCAAACAGCAGGCAGAATTATCTTTTTTAAAAAACTCATACATAAACATAAAAAACATAAAAATGTTTTAAAAAACATTAAAACTGTTCACATCACTCTCTTTGTCAAAACCCACTAATAGTATCTAATCACATTTTAAATAAAAGCCAACAAACCTTAGTTGGCTTACAAAGTACTATATGATCCAGACTCTTACATCTTTACAATCCACCCCCTCCTTCTTGCCTACTCTGCTCCATCCACATTGCACTTCGAACATGCCAAGTTTATTCATGCCCAGAAGATTCCCCCCTCAACACACACACACACACACACACAAACACACCTCTACCTCCACCACCACCACCAAGCTGAACTAAACAAAAACAGAAATGAAAAGCAAACAAACTATGCAAGATCATCTTATTATTCAGATCCTCAGTGAGGTCTTCCCTGACTACCTAATCTAAAACAGCCACCCAGTTACTCATGTGATTTGAATTCTCTATATAGCATTTGTCACAAACTCTATGATATTTTTTCATGTTTACTGATTCCCTCAGCTTTATCCCTATTTGCACCTCTTCACCTAACTGTAAGTTCAAGAACATACTAACCATGACAGCTTAAACCACTGTATCAAAAAGTACATTATTAATGAATCCCCACCTTATGCAATGTAACTTAAAGAACTTACCTTATCTACAGACATACCTACTAAGCAATAAAAGATTGAATTCAAAACCAGGTCTACTGATAATAGTTCTTAACTAATATGCATATTATTTCTATTTCCTACTGCTATTCTCCTATCAATTTTCCCCTGTTCATCTTTTCAATTCACATTTGGACGTTCAGCTTTATGCCATAAATAACCAGGTTCCTAATTCTTTCTTTTAATTCTTTCTCTTGCAACATCAAGGTAAACGTGTCTGGGCTTAAGGACATTAAATATCTCAAGCTCCTACAGAGCTTTACATGCAAGAAGTTGAGTTCTACATGAAAGTAAACTTATACTTCTCACACTATAAGCAAAATTGGGTATTGAAATTTTACTTTTAAATAAAATTTTATATAAGAAAAATACTCATTCATAATGACATTCTGAAGTAATATGAACTATGTTATTAAATTTATAAGAAAAATTCCTGAAGTAATTGGAAACCAGCAGTTACTACAACAGAATTTTCCCTTTGAAGATATGGTAGGACACCAAGCAGAAAGTGCCATTAAACTAACTGTAAAACAAAAACTTTGATGAGTCAATCTGAACTCATGTGCCTTCAAGAAGATTGGTATCAGGCTCTTACCTCATATGAGGAAAAGGGGTGGGTTGAGGGGAGGAAAGCATACTCACAAAGACAAAATGGGATGATGAGCACATACAAACACTCAAAAGAGAATTCAGATAAGAAATGAGGGTAGAAAGAGAAGGATCCCGATCATATGCTCCAGATCTCCTAAAACTGATTCATAATTCTACTCTTTAACTAAAATTTAAACTCTCAAATGATGCAACATAAGCAACAGGTTTGTACAGAACCATGTAGAGTTTTAAAAAATCCATTCCCACAAATTACTTCCAGCTAATCGCTATGACTGAAAGAAAAGGTTCATAGAAAGCTTCTGATTAGTCAAAATCCAGTAAGAAATATTTTTCACAACAGTATTTTCCAAATTAAAAAAAAAAAAGTATGTTCCACAGTGCCATGGGAATTCCCTGGTGGTCCAATGGTTAGGACTCAGCACTTTCACTGCTGTGGGCCCAGGTTCTGTCCTGATCAGGGAACTAATATCTCGCAAGGCACATGGAGCAGCCAAAAAAAAAAAAAAAAAAAATATGTTCCACAGCATCACAGAAGAAGCTGCAGCAAAACTACCCAAATTCCAAAGCTTTTACCAGAAAAAGTACATGTGTTTGTTTTCTACTTACCAGTCCTAAAATAATTAATAACTGAATCTCTAGTAATTCCTGGAACCTTGCAGGTGGAAAACAGCATTCGGAATTGATTCATATCTAGAGGAGTATTTCCAACTTTATGAACAGGCAATTTTTCTCTATTAAAACAAACCAAAAAAGTATATTGACCAAGAAATCATTATAAAATTTATAAACCAAACAGTCACACCTATAGTATTCATCCCCAAATGAGTAAATTAAGCTTCTCAACATTGTGCGACCTGAGACCTTGGGTAAATATGTAACCAAATTGACATAACTAGCCTTACTTTCTTAATAGCTGCCAGTAGTTCAAGATATGCCAAAGACTTATACTTCCTCTTTCCAATTGTGTGCCTTCCTTTGGAGGCCAGTAGTGTTCAATATGGCTTGCAGGACCCCCAAAGTTGACATGCAGTTGTGATGGTATACGAACATCCAGGTAGGCAACGTTCAGCCACCAGTCTTCCAGCTAAAAGACATTAAGAACATCAGCCTAATGCTACTGATAATACTTCAGTGTGTAACTACTGGGGGGAAAAAAGCTCTATTTGTCCTTTTTTCTTTAATTAGTCTTCAACACTTAAAAACATGTTTCATTTTAAATCATCACAGATATTAAAAAACGGTACTGTGATCATTTCTTTCTTTCAGAATTATGGGATCTGAATTAAGTACTATTCAGTTCAGCTACATTATCAAACACATGAAACAAGAAAGCATTGAAACAAACACCTTCAGACCGATCATAGTGAAATCACCAAGTACTCAGTACCAGGAGTATCCAACAAAGTACTCTAGGTGTGTTTTCTCAGAGTACCTGGGGTACAATAGATATTCAACAAATCCTCAGTTATAACAATTATTAAGGCACTTATAATTTCCCTATTTCCTTTTTCATAGAAATATGAAAACTTTTCAGTAGGCTTAAAACTAATTTGGATTTTTCACTGACACCACATTCTATGCATCCCTCTTTCATGACATGCAATTGAATTTCATGTATAAGTAAGTGGATCTCATCAAATTACCTGGAGTTCTTTTTGAAGAATTTGATGTTATAAACTATAATCAATCATTTGGAAAAAGATATAAGTGAAAAGGATACAGGCAGAACAACAACTTCTTTACCTTTACCCTAATTTAATTAAAGTCACTCAAGATTCAAGATTGAGAAAAAGGGAATCTTGAGGTATAAAATTTTATTATTCCATCATAGGTATCAAAGGACAATGAGAAGATCAGCTTGCTCTTTATTTCTAAAACTAAATGACAGTTACAATCATTATTTCTAGATTAAAGTAATATCTTAAATTATGGAAACTCATCCTCTGGTTTGTACTACAGAAGCAGAGTAGTTAAGACGAAAAAGTCAAAGAAGATTCCCTGTGGCAAATTACTGAGACTCTCAGTAATTATTAAACCACTGTCTCCTCAAACTATCTAACTGAAACATAGAATACTCATAACCATTCTCCACTCCAGTTCTGTAATGCCCCTTTTCTCCTAGGTACTGTTTAAATATTTGTATGCCACCAATGTGATGTTTATTTTAGTGTTGTGGGACTTTGATTATCTGGGCAAACTGTTTTTCTCAAGCATGGTCTACAGATGACCTGCATCAGAACCACATGGAGTAGTTGTTAAAATAAGGATTTCTGGGCCCCCATTCCAGAGATACTGAATCAGAATCACTGGTCCCAGGAACTCTGCATTTTAACAAGTTCCCCAATATGAGAGGAGCCCACACACAACACTTAAAACTCACCAGAGTTGAACAATTCACTCATTATTTTGGATGATGATAAACACAACAATAACTGCAAGGATTTTACAGTACAGTAATAATTTAAAAATGAAAGCCAGATACACTTATTTTTCATTAAGTATCAATATTCTAAGTACGATAACATAAATACCCAATTTCTTTTTTCTTTTGCCCTTTCAAGTAATTTCTGCTGCAATTTTTCTCCAATACCATTTTGAAATTTTTGGACAATTGCTTCAGTTTTCTTATATTCTTCTTCATTTGCAAATGGCTTTACTATAAAGAAAAAAATATGCATTAAAGTACTTAGATATCAAGTACCACAAACTCACCTCAATTATTATTACTTACACAAATCTTGACTTAGTTATATAAAACACTTATGAATTAGAGCAGTCCACTAAATTATAATCGAGTTTACAACATGAAGATGGCTGAAAAGCAATAATGCAAAATACTGGAAAAAATAAAACAGTGAATACTATATAGTCTGATAACTACTTCCCCCCAAATTATTTAAAAATCATTCTAGGGCTTCCCTGGTGGCACAATGGTTGAGAATCCGCCTGCCGATGCAGGGGACGCGGGTTCGTGCCCCAGTCCGGGAAGATCCCACATGCCGCGGAGTGGCTGGGCCCGTGAGCCATGGCTGCTGAGCCTGTGCGTGTGGAGCCTGTGCTCCGCAACGGGAGAGGCCACAGCAGTGAGAGACCCACGTACCACACACACACACACACACACACACACACACACACAGAATCATTCTAGATGATGATAGTTAAAATGACATACAGCACTATCATCTAGCTACTAGTCCAGTACGAAAGTAAATCCTATTTAGCCATGACTGAGAGAAATTAAAGCTTCTTTCCACTAACGTTGAAGCAGAGCCTTAAACATTATGAATGTAAGTGCAATATGTATGTAAATTTAAGTGTAAAGCCTTCCCAGACCAGTGTAGGGTCCCTTCTGGCCAATAACGATTTCCCTTACACACAGACATACATACATACATACATACACACACACACACACACACACACACACACACACACACACACACAAAGTATACAGGGGTCCTAGTCCATGAAAACCAAGTGTTCTGAAAATTAAGCTATAGATGAAAGTAAATTAGAAATCAAGGGACATTAATATCTTCCTTTTGTTTTATTTTTGTCACTTCAAAGTTTTCTCCTAAGGTTAATTTAAATAGCTGCATTCAGATAGCACAAGTGAATAATCAGTGAATTTTTTAAAAAAGAAACTAGAATTCCAAGATGAAAGTAGGTGCGAAAAAAGAATTTAAAAAAAATCAGAGAGCTTCTAATTAAACAAAGGGAACTAAGGTCATAAATTTATCTTCACTTCTAGAAACTCACTAAAATGAGAGTAATTAAAAAGGCATAAATTCATAAGGACACAGAAAATGAAAGAAGAAAGGACAGCAGACAAGTTAACATTTTACAAATTAGAAAACATGTGGGGAAATGGGGACTGACCGCAGAATGGAGAAAGCACCAACAGCCTGGAAAGTGGAGTGTAGTGGGAGACAGGGGAGGGTTAGGTGCAAACCAACAAGCAAGCCAACTCCTGCAGCAGAACCCCAGGAAAGTTCAAGAATTCAAGACACATGGACTTGTAAAGGCAAGGGACAAAGTGAGGCTGGAGAAAGGACAACTGCTTCAACATCGGTAAAAGCGGAAGACAACCAGCCCATCCACGTACGTCCCTGTAGATCTTCTCCATCCTAGAAAGCCAGGCAATTCCTTCCCAATGGCACTAGAAATCTGAAGGTTTACTCTTATGACAAGCAGAATATGTGGATTCTAGCTGATATTTTAAAAAGAGGGATTACAATGAAAGTGCACACCAGAACAATGAGCCCTCCTGCGCCCCTCTCCACTCAGCTCCCAAAACACTAGCAGTCAGGCTTATGCCTTCACAACAAAAGACGAGAGAATTCTTCTTTGGGGAAGCTATCAATCAGTCCACGAGAAAGGAGTACTGGTATTTGGATATGTCCCAATGGAACTGCTAGATCTCTGCCCTATTACACTTCAAGGCTCATTATAAGGCTCACTTGTCGCCAAGGTCTACCCACGCACACGGAGCTCCCAGTCAGCTTCTTAGGGTCTGACTCAAACATGAATGACTAAGGATTGCCAGATATTTGAGGAAAGCCTCTAACATAACAGTCAGAGAGCAGAACAAACCAAAAAAGGACTAATGATATCAAACAGTAAATGGACCAAAAAGGGACAGGCACTAAAAATGAAAGGAAAACAATTTTTTAATTAAAATCTTCGCCCAGAAGGACCCAGAGCCAAGTAATAGGAGTTGCTCTCAGAAAGAGAAAAGAAGGGAGGAGAAAACTATCAAGGCAATGAAATTTTTAGAATTTCCTAGAACTGAAGAACATGACTTTTTAAATGGAAGGGACCCACTGACTGTTCAGACAAATAAGTGACAAAACCTACACACCATGGGACATCACTAAGATATTCAGAATAATAGGGATAAAGAAAAGGTTTCCAAACACATCCAGGGAGTGAAAAACAACAGGTCACATATATAGGATCAAATACCAGAACGGCATCAGATTTCTCAAGAGGAGCAAACGAACAGTGCCTTCAAAACTTAAGAAAAAGTCATTTCCAACCCAGAATTCTATACTTAGCCAAACAATCAAGTATGAGTAGCATAAATACATTTTTAGGTCATAACATTCTTTTCCTCCCAGACACCCTTTCTCAAATAGCTCCTGAAGATGTACTTCACCAAAATAAGGGAATAAAAGAGGAAGACAGAACCCAGGAACCACGAAATACAAAACAAGAAAGAGAGGTGAAGAGACCCGCCAGGATGATGGTTACACGAGAGCCCCAGGGTAAGCGTTGTCCAGCCAGCTTGAGAAAAGTGAATACTGGTTGGAACAAGAAGGTGGGGGGGCCCCAGGAGGGATGTCTCCAAGAAGAAATAAAACTGAGGGACTATCGTATGTATTTAAATGGATTCAGGGATTTTAGGTGTAGTGAAGTATTTGGGAGTGAATTAGTTGTGGATACAAAGCATACCAAACAAATGAAAAATGAGGAAAAACCCAAAAATACAGCAAAAAGGTAATCAAAGTACTGTACACTGAATGGGTCTCTTGTGAATAATTGCATAACCACAAACCCTCAATGGTTAGGTAAATTAATTTGGGTAAATACTGATTTAAATCAGGTGAACACTAATCTAACTGCAAATGGTGATTTCTTACAACTACACTGAGAAAATGAGAGGGAAAATGTGGATATGTTAGATTGCATAAACGTTGGGAAGCGAAGGTGGAGGTTAGGGGGTGTAAGACAGCTAAATCTACATCTTTTTAGGAACTAATTATATAACATCTACAACTAAAAAAAAACCCAAGAAATAGTAGCATAAGAATGTTAGTTTGGCGCTTCCCTGGTGGCGCAGCGGTTGAGAGAGTCTGCCTGCCAATGCAGGGGACATGTGTTTGAGTCCTGGTCTGGGGAGATCCCACATGCCACGGAGCAGCGAGACCCGTGAGCCACAACTACTGAGCCTGCGTGTCTGGAGCCTGTGCTCCGCAACAAGAGAGGCTGCGATAGTGAGAGGCCCACGCGCCGCGATGAAGAGTGGCCCCTGCTTGCCGCAACCGGAGAAAGCCCTCACACAGAAATGAAGACCCAACACAGCCAAAACTAAATAAATAATAATTTTTTAAAAAAAAGAATGTTAGTTTAAATCTGGAGGTAAACACAAGAAGCAGATAAAATATTGCAAAATGGTTGCCTAAGGGCATGGCATTGGCAGTGGGGGAAATGAGGCAGAGGACTACTACTTCTTATTGTAAGCCTAAAAGTACTACCTGGCTTTTTAAACTATGGAAAAATTAACATGAGAAAGACAGAAATGTTTTGGACATTTTAAGGATAATTTTAATTATCATAAGCCTAGAGGAAAAAGCAATTAGACCCTCATCAACTTCTAACAATTTCACAGTTTTCTAAGTTGCTAGCAATATTAAAATATGCTAAAAGATTACAAACATACCTGATTCAAGGTATTTCTTTAATGATTCTTCAAGTGAAGGAACAGGCAGTGATGGAAGAGAATCCTGGTACTGAAATGTTCTTTCTTCAGTTGATTTAGCCAACTGATTTTCCATGATGCGATCGCAATAGGAACACTAAAGAAAAAAAAAAAGCCCTCACAATTCAATTTCATAAATATTCTTTTAGATGCTAGTCCCAACTCACTACATCACTATTTAGTGACCACAGTATATCTAGGACTTGGTCCTAGTCCTTAGGAATTCATGAACTTGTCAGAGAGAGAAAACCAATTTTTTTTAAAAAAGTGTAGACTCAAAAGTGCTAGAGGTCAAGGAGTCATCAGTAAGACCAGTATAATTATCATTTATTGAGCACCTACTATTTGCCAAGTACTGCAATAAGTGTTATAGAAAATGTGTTATCTCTCTAATATTCATACTATCTCTGAAAGGTGGCGTTCTCTGCCATAAGTCAAAACTCAGAGAGATTTAGTAAATTGCCTAAGGTCAAACCAACAACTCAAATCCAGACCTGTTTGACCACAATCTTCCTCCCATACAAAGGCTACATGATAATGGGTGATGTCTAAATGGGTAGATAGAATTCAGATGTGTAGAAAAGGATAATGGGCTGAGAGAAAGAACTTTGAAGAGGAAAATATGAAGAGTTTTGGAAGAGTCATCCAACTATAGAGTTACAAAAAGTTACAGAGTACATAAATCAGGCTGCTGTAACCTAATCCTGCAGTGGTGTGAGGCCTAAACAGAATGACCTCAAGTATCCCAAAGCAATCTTGTACATTTTCCAGAGATGTATTAATTTTCAGAAAAATCAAAGTAATACAAAATGTGAATAAAGAGATTCCTCAAAGAAGCCTTTATAAATTATATATTAAAATAGCAGTTGAGAAATGAAGAAACATTAATATTGAATAAGAATTTCCTGTCCTTTCAAATACTACCTGTTAAAACTAATAGCAAAGCCAAATAAAATATTCCACTCAGAAAGTTACAGAATAAAACATTATAAAAAATGTGTGACAAAGACTGTTTTCAGCCAATATAACTTTTCTCCTTCTTTCTTAACAGAATCCTGAGTTTCAGCTGGGTAGATAGCCATATAGCTCTATCTTTCCCACTCTCCCTTGGAGCTCAGTACGGCTTTGCGATGTATATGTGGCCTCCAGATCATTCCCGTGTAAAGAACTAGAGGTGTTCTTCTGTGCTTTCTCTTCTCCTCACTGCCTATCAGGAAAGTCCCAACTGGAACAGCACTTTGGATCTATTTACGGGAGTCAGGTATTGAGGCTGTCAGAATCTTCCTACTAGCCCTGGACTCCTTCTTCTAGATGTATCAAAAAAAATCTTTTATTTATGCCATTGTAGTTTGGCTTTCTTTGTTAGGGGAGAAGAGCTTAGCCTACACCACTAATATAACCCAAAAATGAGGTACAACAAAGATTTCAATTCCTCTGCTTCTTCCTATCTAAATAGGAAGAAGCACTTCACTTTGACCATCTGTAAACATGCCTGTAGATCTAACAGAAATGTAGATCTGGGTCCAAATACCAACTCGCCATTTTCTAGCCATATGCCCCTGCACAAATAACTTTACCTGAATTTCTTCATCTGTAGAGAGGATACTTAAATAATCAGACAGAGTTGTTGTGTTAGGGTTTTGGTTTTTTTTTTTAATACCTGCAAAACTGCACTGTAAAAATAATCAAGTTTTGAGACAACCATAACAGGCTAGGTAGAATTTCTATGAGCAGCCCCCGTGATTCTGCCCTCTCTAATACACAGAACCTGTGACTATGAGATTATCACTTCCTTGACTGTGATGGTGTTATTGCACAATTGACCTTACTTGAAGTAGGGAGGTTATCCAGGTGGGCCTAATCTAATCACTTGAGCCCTCTGGAGCAGAAAGCTTTCTCCAGGAGGTGGCAGAAGACGAGTCAGGGAGATTAAAAACATGAAAAGGATTGGAGGTGCTATATGGCTTTGAAAATGCAGGTGGTCTTGTGGAACTGAGAGAGGCCCCAGCTGGCAGCCAGTAAGGAAAATGGAACCTCGGTCCTACAACTGCATGGAAATTAATTCTGCCAACAACTTCAATGAGCCTGGAGATGGATTCTCCCTCAGAAAGCCCAGACCAACAAACTTATTTCAGCTTTGTGAGATCCTAAGCAGCATACCCACCTAAACCTACAGAGACCTCCCATCTACAGAGCTGCTAGTTAATAAGTTTGTGGTTTTTTAACTGTTAGGTTTGTGATAAATTGTTATGGTAGCAATTGGAAACGAACACACATATATAGAAAAAAAAAGCTATTCTCTGTACACATCCCTGCCACTCAACAGACTCTAGGAATCTGAGACCACGACTACCAGTACCATACTCACTACAGTCTTAACTCACCAAAAGGTAAACAGTAAAAATAGGAATTATCAGAGTCTTTCATGGAGGGCTGTTTTGAACTCTCAATCACAAAGACTAAATAATACAATTCTAAAATAAGCTACAAATGCATTAAGAAAATGATGACGCTGGATTTAATTACAGTGGGCCTCCTGGGAGCAATAAGATGTAAACTCAAAGTAGAAAACAGAATCAGGTAAACAAGAAACACAAACAAGTAAAATAAATAGATTATCACTTACCGGTACACCGAGATCTTTAGGACTGCCAAGAGCGTGGTGCAACAAATCTGTTTTGGAATCACAGAGATTTGAACTGGGTTGGTGGCTGTGGGCAGGAAGAAAAACAAGTTTAACAATTGCAGGGGTAAAAAATTAACAGAAACTAGTAAAAGAAGGTGGAGGACAGACAACTTAGGGGTTGGAGGCCCCAAGCCTCAAACTTTCGGCAATCACAGCAAACACACGCCAACAGGCCAGCAGCCAGAAAGCTGGATAAAAATTACTACACTATTAACTAGGTTAACTACTAGGACAACTACACTCCCTTCCATGAGACAGTCCCCAGAAACGATGTACCTCCCGGTGCCCGGGTATCTGGTGCCGGCGCTTTGTCGCAGGGCTGCAAGTTCAAAGCTTGGCTCTAGAGACAGAAGGAGTAGAGGGCGACGGGAGGTCCGAGACTCCTCCCACCAACGCAAAGGCAGCTCCGCATACTCCAGAAGCCACCAGGTGAGAGAAATTCAACCAAGCACCACGACGGACCAGCCTAGCGGCCCAGCCTCAAGGATACCTCTCAGACCCCGGCAAGCGAGATGCCTGATGCCACCCCGCCAGTCCTGGCACCTCTGACGCTCTCCACTATTTAACGCTGTTCTAACGCCTTAACTTTTCCCCACCCCCGAAGGGTTAGCGGGGTAAGAAGGGAGGAAGAAGGGAGGGACGGAGGAATAAGGAGGGAAAGAGGGAGCGCTACTCCGCGGGCTAGCTAGTCCGGACCCCCAGCGGTTGATAAAACTCCGCCGCAGCGCACAGCTGCGCAGGCCCGCTTCCCCGAGGCCGCCCCGGACCGGCAATTGGACGGAGAGCCGCGAGGGTCCCGCCCCGCGGGCACCGGGTAATGGGGATTGGCTGGGAAGCCGCGACGGTTCCTCCCCCCACCCCCCCGGCGTACTTGAAGGCGGGGGTGGGGCGGGCCGGGCATGCGCTCTGGTCGACCTAGCTCCTTCTCCCGTCCTCCGTCGGGGGCAGGGTTCTAGGTTGCGGGGCTCGGCAAGGCTCGGCGGGGCGGACGAGATAAACAGTCCAAACCCAGCCCGGCAGCAGTCACCTGCTTGCTGCCGGTGGAGCTCAGCTCATTGCCAGGGACACAGAGGGCGCTAAGGGCCGTGCTCCGCTCACGCAGTTACCTAACCCTCTGGAACGGATGTAGGGACAGATGGCCCATTTTCACCTGTTCCTCTTCTAGCCCCACTTATGGCTTAGCAGCCGCTGTTACCCCGTTCCCCGTGTGACGCTTTTTGTAACCCTCAAGTAAGAATTTATACCAGCGCCTTTAAAAGGAATCCTATTTTTCACTCCGTGTCCTAGGAAGAGAACAGTTACCGCATAAATCCCTACTTGACCTCACTTTTCCTTCATCCACGGAGGCTGAAGTTTGCCCAGCGTAGAGGCTGCAGCCCTCTGCTCCGTCGGGGCTTCTCTACCTTTTCACAGGTCTTCATGCTGCCCAAGGTCCTCGAAGCCCCCAGGACTCTCACTGTAATCTTGAGGTTGACCTGATGGCTTTTACTATCGCACCAAGAAATAAAGTTTTTAACCAGAGGGAACTAGGCAAGTTCTAGAGGAAGATCATAATATAGTTAACTTACTTTCACAGGCAAATCATTTTTACATTTACCTCCTGAAATATACTGTTTGATTTTTCATTTTAAATACACTTTCATTTTTGTGGAAGAAAAGACATGGTTTACAGTGGCTCTGAACTGGATATCAAATATAAATAACTGGATTCCAAATTAACGTGTCATTACAGGTCCTTTATCTGTCTTTCCTAAGTCCCTTAATAGTAAAATCTGACCAGAAAGGAACTGAGGCTATGTATACCTGAATATTCACTTGGTGTGAATATTCATAAGTTCTCTACAGAAATATTAATGAGTTTGGTTACAGTGCAACTTCCGCACTTGCTGGAGATGTTACTTAATATGTGGCAGACACACTTCTCTGATAAAAGTTCTGAACTCTGAAACATATGAGGCCAAAAAAGTTTTCAGATAAGAGATTGTAAAGTTGTAGTAGTAATTTCTGAAGGTGTGGTAAAGAACTTTTCTCTCATAGTATTTAAGTTCTGTGTTCTGGATAATGTTCAAATTGGCTTAAAGATATTACTCTTAAACAGAATTTTAAAAACATTCAAAAAACCTTCACTGCATTGTTTTTTCCTTCCTACTGAATTTTGGCATCTCTTAAAATTTATGCATGTTTAATGACTGTGGGTGCTTTAGGGTCACTTAGCTTCACTGCCTCTCTCCTAGTCTTAATGTTTATTTAAAGAGAAACAAGAGGGCTTCCCAGGGCTTCCCTGGTGGCGCAGTGGTTGAGAATCCGCCTGCCGATGCAGGGGACGCGGGTTCGTGCCCCGGTCCGGGAAGATCCCACGTGCCGCGGAGTGGCTGGGCCTGCGAGCCACGGCGGCTGCGCCTGCGCGTCTGGAGCCTGCGCTCCGCAACGGGAGAGGCCACAGCGGTGAGAAGCCCGCGTAACGCAAAAAAAAAAAAAAAATAAAAAAAATAAAGAGAAAACAAGATATTTCTGTAAAGATTCCTGGATTCTTAGAAAGAGGAAAAACCTGTGGTACTGAGTGAAAAGGAGTGGAACAGAGACTTGGGTATGCAGGGGGAGAAAAGGTGATGTTTAAAAATATACTGATAAGCAGATGTACTAATAAGCCCCCAAAGCATATATTTTTAAATGATTTTTCTTCAAAATACATAATATGTGTTTTATTGGCAGATTCCAAATTATGTTCTGTTCAGGTTAAATTTGAACTAGTTTTCATCTCTTAGAGTGGAGTGGGTGATAGTGGCTAGTGAGGCACATGACATATTATTGATAACAAGAAGTTGTCCCAAGATTAAAAATTGATTGTTGAGTCAAAATATTTTTCTAGAGAAAAACTTGTAAGTATTACAAGTGGTGATAATAAGGTTTTTAAGTTGCCATAAAAGATCTTTCATTTTTACTCCCATGAGATCTTTCATTTTTAATCCTATGTAGCTCTTTCTCAGTATCCACAAATAGAAAAAGCTCTTTGTAGACAAGTCTATAGACAAAATCTTATAGACAAGTCTGGATAAGTTCCACCATAAAAAGTTTACATTTTGATCTGCATAGCTAGTTTACTGCTAAGACTTGTGGCTCTAAGAAGTAATGAGTTGCAGTATAAATAGCTCTAATCTATGAGACAGATCTTTAATCTACTTTCATCCCAATGTATAAAATGAACATATTGAAGAAATAATTCTGTGATATTTTCTTATTTTTAATGAAAGGATGGGGGCAGTAGACAGGTAGTCACTTCACAAAGCAGTTAACAGCAAATTAAAATATACTGGATGCCGAGAACTCCACCACCAACAGCAGATGAGCATACAAAGGGCCTCTTCTTAGTACTAGTCAGTGGTTTGGTCTTGCCTTTAGTGATATTAACTGTATATAAAAATTTACCACCGAAATCCTAGGGAAGAGTTAAGATAACTATTATGTCTTTATATCTCAGAAAAATTCTGTATTACTAAACAGAACATGAATTAACAGCTTTGTCAAGGTATAATTTACATACCATAAAGTTCCCCCATTTAAAGTGTATAAATCACTGGATTTTACTATATTCACATGGTTATGCAATCACCATAAACTAATTTTAGAACTTTTTTGTAGAATTAATTTTTTTAAATAAATGTATTTATTTATTTTTGGCTATGTTGGGTCTTCGTTGCTGCTCACAAGCTTTCTCTAGTTGTGACAAGCAGGGGCTACTCTTTGTTGTGGTGCACGGGCTTCTCATTGCGGTGACTTCTCTTGTTGAGGAGCAGGGGCTCTAGGTGCGTGGGCTTCAGTAGTTGCGGCACACAGGCTCAGTAGATGTGCTCCCGGCCTCTAGAGTGCAGGGTCAGCAGTTGTGGTGCATGGGCTTAGTTGATGGCACATGGGATCTTCCTGGACCAGGGCTCGAACCCGTGTCAGGTGGATTCTTAACCACTGCGCCACCAGGGAAGCGCCCTAATTTCTTCTTACCAGGATACTAGTCATATTGAATTAGGGCCCACCCTAACAGCCTTATATTAACTTAATTGTCTCTTTAAAAGTTCTGTCCCTAAATACAGTTGCATTCTGAGGTAATGGGGATTAGGGCTTCAACATATGAATTTTAAGGGATAGAATCGGTTCATAACAACATGAAAATAAAAGATCCACAGGTCCACTAAAGTACTGCTATTACTTGACTAGTACATGAGTACTGCCTGTACTAGTGAGGAAGAAGAAAGGATTCTATTAAGGTTTCTTTTTAAAAGACCTTAAGTTTGGCAAAGGATTCTTTGAAATGACACCAAAAGCACAAGCAACAAAGGAAATAAAAAAACAGATAAATTGGATTTCATCAGAATTAAAAACATTTTTGCATCAAAAACACTATCAAGAGGGTGAAAATATAACCTACAGAATGTTAGAAAATATTTGCAAATTGTATATCTGGTAAGGGTCTAGCATCCAAAATATATAAAGAACTCTTAAAACATGAGACAAAATTTTTTAAAAATCTGTCCGATTGAAAAAATGGGCAGAGGGTGACTTCCCTGGTGGCACAGTGGATAAGACTTCATGCTCCCAATTCAGGGGGCCTGGATTCTATCCCTCGTCAGGGAACTAGATGCCACATGCATGCCGCAACTAAGAGTTCTCATGCCACAACTAAGGAGCCCTAGAGCTGCAACTAAGGAGCCTGCTTGCCACAATGAAGGAGCCTGCCTGCTGCAACTAAGACCTGGTGCAACCAAATAAATAAATATATATATATATTTTTTTAAATGGGCGGAGGACTTACAAAGACATTTGTTCAAAGAAGATATACAAATGGCCAAAAAGAGCATGAAAGGATACTCAACTCATTAATCATTTGGGAAATGCATACCAAAGCCACAGTGAGAAGCCACTTTATACCCACTAGGATGACTATTTTTTAAAAAAAAAGAGCAAAATAACAAGTGTTGGGGAAAATGTGGAGAAATTAGAATCCTTGCACGTTGCTGATGGAATAGAATAGTACAGCTACATTTTTTAATTGATGTATAATTTATTTACAATGTTGTGTTAATTTCTGCTGTACAGCAAAGTGATTCGGTTATACCCATCTATACATTCTTTTTTTATATATATTCTTTTCCATTATAGTTAATCATAGGATACTGAATATGGTTCTCTGTGCTATACAGTAGAACCTTGTTGTTTATCCTTTTTTTTTTTTTTTTTTTTTTTCGGTACGCGGGTCTCTCACTGTTGTGGCCTCTCCTGTTGCGGAGCACAGGCTTCGGATGCGCAGGCTCAGCGGCCATGGCTCATGGGCCTAGCTGCTCGGCTGCATGTGGGATCTTCCCGGACCGGGGCATGAACCCGTGTCTCCTGCATCGGCAGGCGGACACTCAACCACTGCGCCACCAGGGAAGCCCCTATCCATTTCATATATAATAGCTTACATCTGCTAACCTCAATCTCCCACTCCATCCCTCCCTAATCCCCTCCCCTGTGGCAACCACAAGTCTGTTCTCTATGTCCTTGAGTCTGCTTCTGTTTCGCAGATAGGTTCAATCATTTCATATTTTAGATTCCACATATAAGTGATATGATATTTGTCTTCCTCTTTCTGACTTACTTCCCTTAGTACGATAATCTCTAGTTGCATCCATGTTGCTGCAACTGGCATTATTTCTTTCTTTTTTATGGCCGAGTAGTATAGTGCAACTACTTTGGAAAGCAGTGTGGCAATTCCTCAAAATGTTAAACATCGAGTTACTATATGACCCAGCAATTTCACTTCCAAATATATACCCCAAAGAATTGAAAATAGGTACTCCAACAATACTTACATACAAATGTTCATTGCACTATTCACAGTAGCCAAAAGGTGGAATCAAGTCAAAAAGTCTGTCAACAGACAAATGGATAAAGAGACTGGAATAGGGCTTCCCTGGTGGCGCAGTGTTGAGAGTCTGCCTGCCGATGCAGGGGACACGGGTTCATGCCCTGGTCCGGGAAGATCCCACATGCCGCGGAGCGGCTGGGCCCGTGAGCCATGGCCGCTGAGCCTGCGCGTCCGGAGCCTGTTCTCCGCAACGGGAGAGGCCACAGCAGTGAGAGGCCCGCATACTGCAAAAAAAAAAAAAAAAAAAAAGAGAGACTGGAATAGAAAGGAACAAAGTACTGATAAAACATGGATTAACCTTGAAAACATTACATTAAGTGAAAGAGGGCAAACAAAAATGTCACATACGTGAGATTCCATTTGTATGATTCCATAAATATTCCATTCGTAGAATAAGCAAATTCATAGGCACAGAAAGTAAATTTGTAGTTACCAGGGGCTGGGGGGTAAGCAGAAAGGTGAAAGACTGCTAGTGGGTGTGGTGTGTCCTTTTGGAGTGATAAAAATGTTCTGGAATTAGTGATGGTGGTTGCATAACCTTGTGAATATATATTTTTAAACACTGGATTTTATAATTAAGAGGATAAGTTTTATGATATGTGAATTATAGCTCAAATTTTGAAATTAAAAAAATGGATTATTAAATATAATCTTATGCACAATTTGTTTCTTCTCCTCACAAATTCTTATTTTTGAGTGCTAGAAATACAGGATAGAAAGAATGAAATTTTAAACTGATTAATTATCAGACTCACATTATAAACAATCTGATTCATAGGAGAATATAATTTAGATAGCAATTCCTCTTTTGTAGGGAAGAGAACATTTTTAGGATAATAAAAGGAGGTTCAAAAAAAAGGAGAGAAGCAGCCTATATCTCTTAAAGAAAAAAAATAATGTAACTGTACAGAGTTTGAATATGAAAGGAACACTTGAGACCAGAGATAATTATTTAATTAATAGGAATTTCTAAAACTTCAAGGGATGTTTCCAAAGCTAGTCAAGCTTTCAGTTACAAGACGAACTCATTCTGGGGATCTCACAACATGGTGACTATAGTTAATAATATTGTATCGTATACTTGAAATTTGCTAAGAAAGCAGATCTTAAGTGTTCTCACTGCCAACAAAAAGAAAAGAAAGTAACTATGTGAGGTGATGGATGTATTAATTAACTTGATTGTGGTAATCATTCACAATGTATACATATACTAAATCATCAGGTTGTATACTCTAAATATATACACTTTGTATTGATTAATTATACCTCCATAAAGCTGGAAAAAAATGAAATAAAACCAGTCATTCATGAACAGTTTTGCTGAACCTTCAGGATCCACGTTGGAACAAATTTTCATTTTGAGAGGAGCTTAAAAATAAAGGCAGTCAGGTCATTTTTCTAAAGGTGCTTCTGATAGAATAAAGAAATCCTGTTTCCATGGAAACAGAGAATTAAGCCTAAACAGAAGATGGCAAAGTAAAAGGACGTGCGCTCAACTCCCTCCTGTAAGAGCACCAGAATCACAACAAACTGCTGAACAATGATCGACAGGAAGACACTGGAATTCACCAGAAAACATACACCACATCCAAAAACAAAGGAGAAGCTGCAATAAGATGGTAGGAGGGCCCAATAACAATAAAATCAAATCCCATAAGCGCTGGATGGGTGACTGACAAACTAGAGAGCAATTATACCACAGAAGTCCACCCACTGGAGTGAAGGTTCTGAGCCCCATGTCAGGCTTCCCAAGCTGGGGGTCTGGCAATGGGAAGAGGAATTCCCAGGTAATCAGACTTTGAAGGCTAGCAGGATTTGATTGCAGGACTTAGACAGGACTGTGGGAAACAGAGACTCCACTCTTGAAGGGCCCACACAAAGTGGTGTGCGCATCAGGACCCAGGGAAAGGACCAGTGACCCCATAGGAGACTGAACCAGACGTACCTGCTAGTGTTGGAGGGTCTCCTGCAGAGGCGGGGGTGGCTGTGGTTCACCACAGGGACAAGGACACTGGCAGCAGAAGTTCTGGGAAGTCCTCCTTGGCGTGAGCCCTCCCAGAGTCCACCATTAGCCCCACCAAAGAGCCGAGTAGGCTCCAGTGTTGGGTTGCCTCAGGGCAAACAACCAACAGGGAGGGAACCCAGGCCCACCCATCAGCAGACAAGTGGATCAAAGTTTTATTGAGCTCTGCCCACCAGAGCAACACCCAGCTCTACCCACCACCAGTCCCTCCCATCAGGAAGCTTGCACAAGCCTCTTAGATAGCTTCATCTGCCAGAGGGAAGACAACAGAAGCAAGAATTACAATGCTGCAGCCTGTGGAACGAAAACCACATTCACCGAAAGATAGATAAAATGAAAAGGCAGGGGACCTATACCAGATGAAGGAACAAGATAAAACTCCAGTAAAACAACTAAATGAAGCTGGGAGATAGGCAAGCTTCCAGAAAAAGAATTCAGAAAAACAATAGTGGAGATGATCCAGGACCTCGGAAAAAGAATGGAGGCAAAGATCGAGAAGATGCAACAAATGTTTAACAAAGACCTAGAAAAATTAAAGAACAAACACATAGAAGACTTAAAGAACAAGCAAACAGAGATGAACAATATAATGACTGAAATGAAAACTACACTAGAAGGAATCAATAGCAGAATAACTGAGGCAGAAGAACGGATAAGTGACCTGGAAGACAGAAAGGTAGAATTCACTGCCTTGGAATAGAAGTTTTAAAAAAGAATGAAAAGAAATGAAGACAGCCTAAGAGACCTCTGGGACAACATTAAATGCACCAACATTTGCATTATAGGGGTCCTAGAAGGAGAAGAGAGAGAGAACGGACCAGAGAAAATATTTGAAGAGATTATAACCTAAAACTTCCCCAACACGGGAAGGGAAATAGCCACCCAAGTCCAGGAAGCACAGAGAGTCCCAGGCACGATAAATCTAAGGAGAAACATGCCAAGACAGATAGCAATCAAATTGACAAAAATTAAAGACAAAGCGAAATTATTGAAAGCAACAAGGGAAACATGACAAATAACATTCAAGGGAACTCCCATAAGGTTAACAGCTGATTTCTCAGCAGAAGCTCTACAAGCCAGAAGGGAGTGGGATGGTATACTTAAAGTGATGAAAGGGAAGAACCTACAACCAAGATTACTCTACCCAGCAAGGATCTCATTCAGATTTGACAGAGAAATCAAAAGCTTTAGAGACAAGCAAAAGCTAAGAGAGTTCAGCACCACCAAATCAGCTCTACAACAAACGCTAAAGGAACTTCTCTAAGTGGGAAACACAAGAGAGGAAAAAGACCTACAAAAACAAACCCAGCATAAATGTAGGAAAATAGAAATCTCTTATTATGCTCCCTGCCTTGTGTGGATCCTGGGTTTGGGGCACTGTCCCCTGCATCCTTAGAAACCACTAAGAATGGAAACTCATGCTCAGCTGGGTCACGTTAAAATCCTCAAGGTGAAAACCAGTTTTAGTTCTTTGCGTACTTCTCTAATTTTTAGCTTTACTTAGCTTTTTGATTCTGAGAAGTCCTTTCTTGCTTGCTAACTCTTCAATGCATTTTAAGTTGTTTCCCTTATTTAATTCAGCATAAAAAAAGAACTAGTGGAGTGTTTCTTAAAGATAGCTTGGGAATTCCCTCATGGTGCAGTGGTTAACAATCCGCCTTCCAGTGCAGGGGACACGGGTTCAAGCCCTGGTCCAGGAAGATCCCACGTGCCACAGGGCAACTAAGCCCCATGCGCCACAACTACTGAGCCTGTGCTCTGGAACCCGCGAGCCACAACTGCTGAGCCCAAGTGCCACAACTACCAAAGCCCACGCACCTAGAGCCTGTGCTCTGCAACACGAGAAGCCACCACAATGAGGAGCCCGTGCACCGCAACAAAGACTAGCCCCTGCTCGCCGCAACTAGAGAAAGCCCGCGCACACCAACGAAGACACAATGCAGCCAAAAATAAAATAAATAAATTTTTTGAAAAATAAAAAAATATAAGATAGCTCATCCATAATACTGCTGGGAATTGATTTTCATGTTCTTTTAAAAAGATTACAAGAAATCGTATCTGAGATTTGCTTTAAAATAATTCCATCCAAAAAGTAATAATACAAGGTTGGCAAAACGCTGAAGCTGGGTGTTAAGTACAAAGGAGTTCTTTATTCTACTCTTTCTACTTTTGTGTTTGAAATTTTCTTTACTGTTTTTTCTTAGTTTTTTTTTGAACTATAGTTGACTTAAAACATTGTGTTAAGTTTCAGGTATAGAGCATAGTGATTTGTGGTTTGTTGGTTTGTTTGTTGCAGATTATATTCCATTATACGTCATTACAAGATATTGGGTACAGTTGTCTGTGCTGTACAGTAGATCCTTGTTGCTTCTCCGTTTTATGTATAGCAGTTTGTATCTGTTAATCCCATACTCCTAAAATTATCCCTCTCCTCCTCCCTCTCCCATTTGGTAACTACAAGTTTGTTTTCTATGTCTGTGATTCTGTTTCTGTTTTGTATACAGATTCATTTGTATTTGAAAATTTCTTGAATAAAAAATTTTTAATGAGGCATAGAGAAAAAAGGAGAAATCAGATGGTTGATCACAAAATGTCTCCCTCCCTTTTCCTTTTCCCTCACGGTTGTCTAACCCTCACCACTTTTTAGCCTCCAGCCACAATGCTGAACCCCTTCAATCCTTGTACAGGAGCTAGTGGGCTTCATGCCCAGATACCAATGCCGAGGGAACAGTCTTTGCAGGGAGAAGAGGCTTTATTGCAGAGCGGCCAAGTCAGCAAACAGGAGGCAAACCTCAGATCTCTCTCCCCATCTGGTATTCCCTCACCCGTTACAGAGTTAGGCGAGGCGATTGGTATGAGGAAGTGCTGGCGGGCAGGTTTTGATTGGCAGGTTTTGGAATGGCAGGCCATTTATGGTCAGGTGCGGGAACAGGGCTTCAGCACCGGATCTTTCTGGACAGCGGACCGTTCGTTTCTGAAAGGGTTCCAGGGCTCAGGTTCAGGTCGTGTCTGGTCCTTAGGTTCCGTGAGGGGAGAAACTTTGGTTCCAGGTCTTGTATGAGGGCAAAATTGTCTCCTCTGTGCATACTTTGGCTGCATGACTTACAGTTTTGTTCTGTTGTCTCTAAAGAACAGCTCAGAATAGGGCTAGTTCTGTGGTTCCACTCTCAGTACATGTAAAAATAGAAATACATGAAAATAATAATTATAGTTTTACCAATAGCTATTATTTATTATCTTTGCTCTGGGTGAATACTCTCACAAAGAACCTAGTTTCATTAACAACTCCATTGATAGATGAGGAAACCGAAGCTTAACTAGATTCAGAGTAACTTGCTGATCATCAACCCTTCCATCAGTGGTAGAGCCACTAACTAAAAATCTGTGACTAAATAGCATTCTATGTCTGTCTGACTGACATAGACTGACTGACTGCCCGAACCACTGCAGGAGATCACCTCCCACTGCACAGACTTTACTGAAAAGAAAGAAAAAGACAAAGACGTGACTTCCTTCTCCTCCTTTTGGAAATCTTCCTCAGCTCAGAGGAGGAAGTGTTTCTCCTCCTTTCCCCTCCCCTGTTTTGTGATTCCACTGTCTGCCCTTCACTGGACCCTTTCCTCACCTCTTCCACCTTCAGGGTCTGTGTCACCAGCTTCCTGTGGGGAATTTTCTATCAGCCATGCCTCACAACCAGCTCCGGTAGCCATAACTTCTTCATGTTCACTGCCAGGACCCAAAGTGAGGCATGAGGCCTTGAATACTATAATAGCCTCCTAACTGCCTTCCCTCATCCAATCTCTTATTTCTCCAGCCTCCTCTGTATTTCCCCCAGGTTAGCTGCCCTGAAACACTGCTCTGTGTTGACTCTGTTCAAAAACCTTCAAGTCAACCCAGGACTCATAGCTGAAATGACAAACCCGTGTCACAGAAGAGACCTTCCATCCCCTGCTGCCGCCTGTCACTCTTACCCGACCACATGCACTAACAGACCCACGCACGCTCCTCTCTCAACTGGGTGCTCCTGGAAATCCTGAGACACTCTTCCTGCAGGTGGCCCGCAGCCCTGAGGGTGAACTTCTGCGTGTGGTCACGGCCCTCCCCCATAACACTTGCATTCTTCCAGTGAAATCTCCGTGAATACTTGCATGAACACTCTGTTCCAGCCAAGCTGCTCATTTTCCTTCTGTGGATATGTCTGGCACTTTTTCACCTTGGCTTTTGCTCTTTGCTCCTGTTGTTTCCCCAGTTTTGCTTCCCACAGACTCTTCTCTACCGGCCAGGTCAGCTCGGATTCTAACTTCAACACAAATCCCCCTTGATCGCCTCACCTGGACATGCCATTTCCCCCCTGTAAGCCTTTCTCCCTTGCCATGCCCTTCTCTCACTGCATGACAATGACCACTTAGGAGTCTTACTGTGTCTCTCTCATCCCATCCCTTTACCTCTTACACCCTATAGCTCGCAGGAGGTTGTTTGAAACACAATTGCATTGTTCTTAATTTCCCAGGTAAAGAAACGAAACTGCAGAGAGGTTAAGGGACTTGCCCAAGTTGACAAAGTAAGTTCGAGCTGCCTGGGTATTGAATGTCAATCTCTGGATGCCCTTCAGCATCATTCTCTCTACACTATGTTACTTCCTTCACCAACTAAAGGCTAATTTCCTGCAGGAAGAGCATGTTTTTTGTACGTTGTACACATACCCATTCCTGCCCTCGCTCATGCACACACACACACACACACTCAAGCTCACACACACCTTTTCCATGCCTAGCACACAGTAGTTTCTTTGTACACATTTTTCGATGATGAAAAGGCCATCCCATTTGGAACTATAGTCTTTGCATAGTCTCACAGATGAAAACAATTCTCTTTTCTTTGGGAAGGGGAACATTTGGACAAATAACCCCCAGAGAGAAGCAGTAATAAAAAAGAAATGTATTTAAATGTTCTTATGTAATCATCCAATTCTCAGACACACAAAGGAAGGACACCGCCTCCCTTTGCCCGAGGCCATGTTAAGATAGTTCGGAGTAGATCAATCTGATGTTTTCCCTTTTCTGACTGCTAGAGAATTCTGCTCAAAAATCCATTGCAGAAATCAGATGCGGTGCCTGTGATACTTAATTCAACTAAGATGTATTGGGACCAGTTGTGTGTAGGACTTGTGCTCAGCTAGAGTGGAAGATTCAAAAGTGAGACTTTCACAGATGAATGGGGACATAGTCACATGTAAAAGTAATTCAACATCAAGACACCCTCTCAACATGCTCTGCTGGAGAGTCGATATAAATAATGAATAAGCACTTGAAAAATGATTCTACATCACTAGTGATCAAAGAGAAGCAAATTTATACAATAATGGATATCATTATTTCCCAATCAAATTGCCAGGGCTTTTTGTTTTAAATCATAACACCTAGTGTTGACTAGAGTTTCTGGGAAATGGGCTTTCAAACACTGGTGGTAGAAGATCCTGTCAGGTAGATAATATAGCAAAATTCTTAATAAACCTTAAAAATGTACATATTTCACCTAGCAATTCTAGCAATGTCAGACTTAATAAAGTCTGTTTCCAAAGATTTCGCTACAGAAGTATTCATTGAATCAATATTTTTACTTGTAATTGTGAAAAACTGGACACAATCTAAATAATAATAAGTGCTAACATTGAATTGAGTATTTACTATGTCGTAGACACTCGTCTGAGCACTTTACATAGGTTGATTCATTCAGCCCTCCCAGACAACTCTGAGGGGAAGGTACTATTATTATTATCATGCCCATTTTACAGATGAAGGACAGAGGCACAGAGGTTAAGTCACCTGGTCACACACCCAGTAAATGGAAGAGCCAGGATTTAGCTCCAGCAATTTAACTCTAGAGCTCATGCTCTTAACCAGCCCACTCCACCACTGCGCCAATCTAAACAGACAGTAATAGGAAAATGGTTAAAAACAGTAATGCTCAATGTGTGTGTGTGAGAGAGAGAGACAGAGATGGAGCGGGGGAAAGAAGGAGGAGGAGGAGAAGAACGGAAGGAAGGAGGGTTGGAGAGAATGAATGTGTGTGTCACATGCAGGAGAGCTGTGTCCTAAGAGTGTATCAGAATCACTTAGGGCCTCTTGTAGTGACAGGACTGTTTTGTATTCCTTGGGAGTAAAGAGGAGAGAAAAATAAAAAAGAGACAGGACCCCCCTAGGTTGCATGATTTATAGCACATTTGTACAAATAGGACACAGTCATTAAAATTTTGATGTATAACTTTATTGAGTTCTAGAACAGTGTCTTTCAAATTCTTTTGACATGTCTGATATTAAGAAATAAACACGTTTATTACAACCATGCCCATCCATAACGGGCTGAGGATCAGCTGTCTCCCATCCGTTCAATTGTACTAGGTATTTACCGTGGGTGTCTATTCCTGTGTCATGCCAGTGTGTAAATTTTTTGAATATCCTATACATTGTTTTATACACACACACACCTGAAATAAGTTTCATGAAACAATACTCAATCATAAGAAGTGCGATGCACTCATATATTCTGTTCTATGCTATACTATTCTGTTTTGTTCCTTTCTGTTCAGTTCCATTCTGTTCTGTTCCATTCCATTCCACTCTATTTCATTCTTAAAATTCTGGTTGTCAGCCTCTAGTTGATGTTATCATCCTAAATTAATGCACCTGTAATTTGAAAACAATTCTAGAAGAAAATTATGGTGACTGTAATACCTAAAGTTTCCACAACAGGGCACCACAACTCTAAACAGAGACATTTTATAGGAAAGGATAAAGCGCGGGCCGTGGGGCAGGGGCAGGACACATCCAAACAGACCAGGAGTGGGCAGGCATCTGGCCCGAGGACAGCCAGTCTCTTGACCATTAACGTATCTGAAGTCCTGACACAAGAGTCCCACCCCTAAGGAGACTCTCAAGATCTATCAGAATCTCAGTCTTGTGAACCTGAAATGGAAACTGCAGAGAGATTTAAGTGGTTGACAGAGTGAGGCTAAAGGTGAAACTCCACCAGGTAAGGAGAGGCTAGAAGGGTAATAGTGGGTCAGAAAAAAGCCAAAGATTTTGATAGGTTGAAGTCACGGGAAAGAAGAAGCTGAAAAGCAGAAGCTATAAGGACCTGAAAAAGATACGTATGGCAGGGAAGCCTGTCAATATAAAGAAGAGGGCGCCGCCCCAATACACATTGATGTGTAGTCACTTCAGCGGTGGAACCCTAGAGGGAGCTTCTCAAGCTCCTGCTACCAGTGTCCCTTCTAGGGTCTCATGGATCCTGTATCCCTTAGTGCCAGGCATACTTACAGTAAACTCTTCTTCCTTCTGTTGACCTAGCAGCTGTTGAGTCTCTTCTGTTTATTCCTGCAATCTAATTTTAAAAAAATAACAAAAAAGAAAGCTGTTCCCAGTACATTAAGTTTTAAAAGGATATCATTTAGTAGCACTTCTTTATAATGTAATTTTGTTTTAAAATCTATAATAGAATATAAAGTCCAGAAGGATAGACATCAAGATATTAACAGTGGTTATAGATGAATATAGATGATATAGTGAGCATACTTTTTTCTTTTTTATTGCACAAGCTTTTTTCCTAAAATAAGCATATACTAATTGTAAAATGTTTTAAGTGCAATGCTCATTCAAAAGGAAAGAATTTGTTTTTTTATAGTTTAAGATTACTGTATTTCCTTACAAGAGGAATGTTTTAACAAATTTTCCAGGTGTCAATCAACCCTTGTTCAAACCCACATCAAATCTAGCATTATGAGAGTTTTATTTGGAAATGAACTTTTAACTATCAATACAAATGCCAAGATACTATACAAAACATCCACCGGAACTTTTTTCATCTTTTTTTAAAATGTTCACAAACATTTCCAACATTTCCAACACAAACATTTTCAAACATGACCCAACATATGACAGGGAAATGGTACATCTTTTTCTTTCAATTTGCATACAATGGAAAAACAAGTGTATATATATATATATATATATATATATATATATATATATATATATATATACTTTTTACAAAGTTTAACTAATAGACACTACCAAGCTGATGGTTTAAGTCTACAGGAGAAAAATTATCTAATAAAAAATAATCAGAATTTATTTAGCATCAGCCACTTCCATAACCAAGTATTATTCTGATTAATAAAACTTGCCACCATTAATTAGGCTTCTGGTATATACTTATACCAACTACTCCATCTGTTGTATTGCTCCCCACCTTGGTTCTTCACAATTACAAACAGAAAATTGTTGCAAGGTAGGGGCAAGCATTTGCAAAAACAAACAAAAATCCCCAGCTTATTATAAGCATGAATGTGTGGTGGAATTTCCTCCCAAGCAATGGACTTTGAAATCACTTAAGAAATCACCAGAACTGAATGTGTCAGGATATTTTGCCTAAGTCCAAGAAGAGTTGCATTAATTTATATCCAACAGAGAACAGAAAATTAAACGTAATGTTTAGTTTGGGGGCAGGTTGAGGGGAACTCAGCCATTTGAAAAATGACGGTCTTAAAAAAAAAGTGACCACCCAAAATAGGTTCACTAAATTTATTTTAAAAATCATAAAACGTGTCTTACAAAAGAGCGTTACATTGAGCACACAGCTCTGAATAGATGCCAGGGACATATGGACTACTGTTACTTTTCCTCCCTGTCCCTCCCCACCCCGACATGTTACAGTGACCACAAAGCAGAGAGTTCACAACAATTACATGGGGGGATTTTTTTAAAACACCAACAGTGAACAAAAATGAAAAGTCACTCACTCTGCTGCTGTTTCGAAATTTCAAAGTTAGTTTTTGCACACACACCCTCACCCCCCAACCCTGTTTGTAAGGAATTAAAATATTACACGTGGTGAACAGCAAAGATTTCACTACACCTCAAACGCAGAACACCTACGAAGCAGAGGAATGTTGCCTTTTAAACAGAAGCAGACTTTTAAAAATGATCTTCAGTTCTTCGTTAGTCTTTTTTTTTTTTTTTTTTTTTTCGGTACGCGGGCTTCTCACTGTTGTGGCCTCTCCCGTTGCAGAGCACAGGCTTCGAACGCGCAGGCTCAGCGGCCACGGCTCACAGGCCCAGCCGCTCCACGGCATGTGGGATCCTCCCGGACCCGGGCACGAACCCGTGTCCCCTGCATCGGCAGGCGGACTCTCAACCACTGCGCCACCAGGGAAGCCCCTTCGCTAGTCTTAGAAAAACTTTCCAGAATACTGCTTCACACTATAAAAAAGAAAAAAATATCTTGCGTTAGAATCCTTCAACATCTGCATACTTCTTCCCACTGTTCTGCAGCAAATACTATGCATTCTGTACCTGGTCCTGTGTTCCTGTAACGGTAATGATCCGATCTTTGGACCATTCTAAAGGCTCATCAGTTTTTTTTTTTGTTCTGTTTTGTTTTGGTTTTTGGGTTTTTTTTTTTTTTTTTTTTTTTTTTTTTTTTGTGGTACGCAGGCCTCTTACTGCTGTGGCCTCTCCCGTTGCGGAGCACAGTCTCCGGACGCGCAGGCTCAGCGGCCATGGCTCATGGGCCCAGCCGCTCCGTGGCATGTGGGATCTTCCCGGACCGGGACACGAACCCCTGTCCCCTGCATCGGCAGGCGGACTCTCAACCACTGCGCCACCAAGGAAGCCCAGCTCATCAGTTTTGATCGAAGCTCCTGACTCATGACGGATTTGTTTAATCAGCTGACCACCTTTGCCAACAATAGATCCAGCCATATCTTTGGGAATAGTTACTTGTGTAGTAATCATAGGTCCGCCAAGATCAGCATATGAGCCACGACCCCCAGCATAAGAATAATCACATCCAGAGCCACCCTGTGGTTCATAAGCCATCTGCCACTCTTATGGGCTCCATGTATCTACTGCAGAGTCCCAGGTTTCATCAACACTGAAACCAACCACACCATCATAACGGTCTCCAGGTCTCTCTCTTCTGTCATAGGCCATTAGATCTCCTCCTCTAGATGGTGGTGGAGGAAGAGGAAGATTCCGAGCTCTGCCACCACCTGGGGCCCCTCGTCCAGGAGGATGTCCTTGGCGAGGGCTCCTATCATCACAATCTCTTCTGGATGGAGGCATGGGATGCCCAACCCGACCAGGAGGCATTCTGTCAAAACCACCTCTTCCCAGCATGGGAAATCCCATGGGACATCCACGGCAGTCATGGAACATCATTTTAAACCACCATATTGGGCTTCCCTTGTGGCGCAGTGGTTGAGAGTCCGCCTGCCAATGCAGGGGACACGGGCTCGTGCCCCGGTCTGGGAAGATCCCACATGCCGCGCAGCGGCTGGGCCCGTGAGCCATGCATGGCCACTGGGCCTGAGCGTCCGGAGTCTGTGCTCCACAACGGGAGAGGCCACAACAGTGAGAGGCCCGCGTACCACAAAAAAAAAAAAAAAAAAAAAAAAAAAATTGAAACCACCATACTCATAGGTTTCGTCGTAAAAACTGGGATCATAAGGCTGAGCACGTCCTTTGATGGGAGACTATGATATAAGTTCAAGGACCATCTTTATGCACTCTACAACCCTATCAGGTTTTCCTCCAATAAAAAGGAGTCTGTCAGAGGATTGAGGACAGCATTCCTGGAAAAGCTTGATTGTTATCTGAGTGTTCTCTCGAAGTTCTTTGATTTTAGCAACTTTGACACCAATAATTCCTCCAGCCAGACTCTGATGAATCAACAGTCTCAACTCGCAGTCAAAGTCGCTTCCTTTATAGTGTTGGTAATTTAAGCATTCTACAGCATCAGATTCGAGTGGGAGCTGGCTGGTTGCAGTGGGTGATGGCAACTGCAGGCCCTCTTCCAAGGTAGGGTTGATTTTCTTCAGAATTTCTCCAACTGTTTCAATATCAGCACTGATACTCGGTATGCGCTCGGGGCCACTGCTGTCTGGGACTGAAACACTAGCGTTGCAGTCTGTATGGTGAGCCTTAATATTCTTGCCTCCTTTTCCAATCACTGCCCCAGCATTCTTGCTCCGAAGCAGAACATGCATAATTCAACCATCGGTGTTTCTAGATCTTTTAAAAGCTTGTTCCTCTTCCATATCTTCAGCAGGGGGTTTACCAAATTCGCCATTGGTTTTGGTGTTGGGGAAGGTTTCCTCTGGCTGTTCAGTTTCCATTTTCTTGTATTAAAGGGACACACCAATCAGTTATTAAATATATACTTGCAGGGCAGAACTGAAGTGTTCTGCGTGGGACCGACTGACACCCTAGTGCTGTAGCAGCCGGGCAAGGCTACCATCCCTATGCCGCTGCGCCGCCTCAGCCGGTCACAGCTAGACCTTTTAAAAAAAATAAATTTATTTATTTCTTTATTTATGGCTGCGTTGGGTCTTCGTTGCTGTGCGCGGGCTTTCTCTAGTTGCGGTGAGCGGGGGCTACTCTTTGTTGCGGTGCGCGGGCTTCTCATTGTGGTGGCTTCTCTTGTTGGGGAGCTCAGTTCTAGCCGCGCGGGCTTCAGTAATTGTGGTGCATGGCCTTAGTTGCTTCGTGTTATGTGGGATCTTCCTGGACCAGGGATCGAACCAGTGTCCCCTGGATTGGCAGGTTGATTCTTTTTTTAAAAATTTATTTTTAAAAGTTTTTGTGTGTGTTGGGTCTTCGTTGCGGTGCACGTGCTTCATATTGTCATAGCTTCTCTTGTCATGGAGAACAGGCTCTACGTGTGTAGGCTTCAGTAGTTGTGGCTCGTGGGATCTGGAGTGCAGGCTCAGTCGTTGTGGCGCATGGGCTTAGTTACTCCACGGCATGTGGGATCTTCCTGGACCAGGGCTTGAACCGGTGTCCCTTGCAATGGCAGGCAGGTTCTTAACCAGTGCGCCACCAGGGAAGTCACAGGAAAGAATTTTTAAAACCAAGATACGTTTAAAGATAACAGTACAAGGTTGCTGAGTATCTGCAGGAGGATCGTGTGATGTGAGCTGCACCCCAGGGCATTGCAAGGTACAGGTGTCTGGCAAATTTTCCTTGAAGGGACCACTCTGGTAAAGCCTGAGAGGCCAGTGCTTCCAGGGAATGCTGGGAAAGGTGGGGTTGGCGGGGGGGAGGACTGGCCTTAGCTGAAGCAGACAGTACCCTGAAATCATAAAAGACATATAAATTTGAATATATTTGGTGGAGATTATTTTATTTTTTTCAACTCTTAAAAATTATGCACTATTTGATAGATATTTTAAAAGATGTAATTTATATGTAAGTTATAAAGCATAATAATAAAACAACAAAAATATATCCATTACCCAACTTTAAAAAAATAGAACATAACTAATACCTTTGAGACCCCCATATACCCATCACTGAACCTATCAAGCTCTCTCTCTTCCAAAAATAACCATTTGTGTTCTTGCGTTTAAAATTTCCCTTATGGTTTTATTGCAAATGCAATAGGAAGAGCTAACAGTCTTTGGGAGCTTGGTCTTTGTAAGACAGTATTCTAAATTCGTTACATATTTTAACTCTAGTCCTCACAACCACCATAAAAGGTAAATATTGTTTCATCTCCATTCAGCAGATGGGGAAACTGAGGCACAAAGAGGTTAAGAGACTTGCTTAAAGTCACACAGCTAGTAAGTGGCAGACCCTGGTTTCAAACCCAGGCAGTCCCCTCTAGCTTCTGTAGCCTTAACCTGCTGCATCTGTTCTTTTTTTAAAAAAATAAAAATAAAATAAATAAATAACCGATTAATTCCATCATGACATGAAGGAATTTTATTCCAGAAAAACTTTTACTTCATTTCTCAAGTTTACAAAAGACTGACTTCTTTTCTCCTATATTTCAAGCAAAACAACCTATTTTCATAATACAAGTAGCAGCTTAAAAAAAAAACTGTGTAAGAAGCTGTTTACTTTGCAAGAAAATGAGACCTAAAAATCAGAATTTCCCCTGTACTTTGGAAATGTTTGGTAACAATCTCAGAATATACTTGGTTTTCAGAACTTAGCTACCCAAGTTTTTGTTTTTATCCAACAGAAAAGAACTCACATTCAGCTTTGTTATGATTCCTTTTCTAACTAATCGAAATTAAAACATGTATCTATTTCTAAATCATAACGTAAAATATTTACATTTGGCTCCTTTAATGAACTGCCCCTTTACATAAACTGATTCAGGTCAATACAGAAGACATATGAAGTCAGTACAGTAGGTCCTCCAGATGTGAAACCCACAGATACAGTGGGCTGACTGTACTACACCATTTTATATAAGGAACCCGAACATCCAGGGATTTTGGCATCCACTGGAGGTCTTGGAATCAACACCCCCCACACACAATTCCGCCCGCACTCTGGGATACCTAGGGACGACTGTATAAAGCCATTGTTCATCTCCTACCTTCTTCAACTACCATCCCATCTTTGCAGGCATACAGGTTAATGAAATATTCCAAAACTATCCCACTGTTTTTTCTTCTTTACTTTCATCTCCTAGGAAAAGCATGACCCACCACTAAGTCAGTATAAGTAGAAGCCTGTTATTCCTCCAAATTTAACATGGTTTAATGTGATTTTCAATTAACAGAATAAGATTATTTACATCAGGAATCCTATATGGAAACCTTATGAATGAAAATTAATAAAGACATCTATCTTAGAAACTGCTAACTAGGTGTGTAGCCTCAGGCCCTCGTTACCATTCTGTGGCTTCAGTATCTTCCCCACAAAGGAGGAAATTCTATTAGTTCAGAGATTACAAATATATGACGTGTGTGGGCTGCTACTCCCCCTCTGAACTACTAATTGATCAGAGATCAAATAAGAAATGGCATCTAAGGTGAAACTTGCTAGACAAGTGATCTAAGCTTCCTTCCCCTTCTAACAGTCTGTGACCTGCTTGGAATCAAATACATTTGCAGTGAACAGCTCAGACACAGATAGAAACAATATACACAAGCTAACTCAAGGAGTTAGAGCCTCAAAATACAGAAATTCTTTACCATCTTTAAATGTACAGACATTTTTTTTTTAAAGAATTAAGTCACTGTTTATATATTTCTCTACTTCAGATGTAAAATTCTGGAAAATAATCAAGTCTAAGAGGAAAAACCTTAAAATACTGTATCTTTCTCAATTTCCAAATTGTGTAAAATAGTGTTCTTTATCATGAACTACATTCTTGATACTCAGGCATGCTTGAACATGTCTGAAGACCTCTCTATGGGAAGAATATTGAAAAGCTTCCTGAAAATCAACTAGGAATGTTTGCCTTATTACTTATCTCAAGTAGGATGCATAGCCAGTTACAGATTTACACAGAACTCATAAAGGTGAACACCCTGACAGATGTTTAGACAATTACATAATTCTGTCAAAGTGTTATTTCTAGCACCTTCATGTGGCCTTCTGAATGTCTAAAACGTCCTCCTATAAGGCCCTCCCCACTAAGTGCTCCACTACAAATTTTCAGTTCCTCCTTCTTGGTTCCTATTAAACTCTCATTCCCTCAGTCTAACTTTCAACTGTTAGAAAAATATTCTGACTCAAGTGAAAAAAAAATTTTTTTTTGCTTTTGTTCTGGGGAGAAAGTTGAAGTCAGGGAGGGGGAGGGAAATAACAATTGTCTCTGGTACCATCAAAAAGTGAAAATTTGTAGAGAAAGGGTGATTCATCAGTCAAAACCGAAAATAAGTGCTTACTATGGGCCAATTATTTTGCCAGGCATGGGAGATACGGTAATCAAGATAAGGCCCACTCCTGACAGTAAACTAGCCAGGAAAAATAAGTAACTAAAGTAGTATCAATGAAACATAGGACCTGAGCCATATGGTCATAACACAGTCTTAGAAACCAAGGAAGGCTTCCTATGAAAAGATTAGCCGTGCTTCCCTGGTGGCGCAGTGGTTGAGAGTCCGCCTGCCGAGGCAGGGGACATGGGTTTGTGCCCCGGTCCGGGAAGATCCCACATGCCGCGGAGCGGCTGGGCCCTTGAGCCATGGCCGCTGAGTCTGCGCGTCCGGAGCCTGTGCTCTGCAACAGGAGAGGCCACAACAGTGAGAGGCCAGCGTACCGCAAAAAAAAAAAAAAAAAAAAAGAAAAGATTAGCAACATTTGAGAGATAACACAACATATTCGAGGAACTGCAAAAACTATAGTATACCTGACATACAGAGACAAGGGTTGAAGCTCAGAGATCATGGAAGGCCATGGAAGTCACTTTAAGGAACTGAACCTTATCTCAAAAAGTAAAAGTCTCTGAAGGAGACTTATTTGAGAAGCATAAGTATACCTTTACAGAAGTCTCTATCAGCCCAGTTCACCCATTGTTGTAAAGGCTATCAAGAAGGGGAAGGTGTGAGGAAATAACAGAAAGCGAGAGACTGAACAGTGCTTCAGAGACCTCAGAGTACACTCAGACATCTTAGGTTAGAGGTACAATGCTTGGAACACAGGTGCTCAATCATATGCCTCAATATGTACTACATGCAAAAAGGAATTATGGAGATGAAGAAGAATCAAGAGCTCCAACAAATTTATATTACTGCTTAACTGAGAAGTCTTATCAAGAACTGTATTTTCGTAAAATTAAAGATACAGCTCTTACTGTTTTTTGTCTACTATTTTTAAACAGTATTGGTTGGTAATTTTTGTTTTTAACTCAGCTCAGTTTAAAAGACACTATTCACCTTGTTATACATATATCTAAGCATGAAGTCCAGTAGAAATGATTTCCCTTTACTAAAAGCTCCTGCCACGGATACCTGTACTATGTTAAGATCTCCTATGTGCTCCTGTAGCAATATCTACTCCAAAGCTTCTTCATCAAGCTCAAAGTTACGGTCATCTTCATGTGCAAGAACAATCTGTACTGGACATGGTTTCTTCATAACCTCATCAGAGTTTACTAGATCATCATCTTCATAATTCTCACCAAGGAGGGTCGTGGATGAGACATGGTTAACCCCAGTGTTGGTTCGCAGCCCCTCGTGTGACTGCTGTCCCCGCATTGCCCCGTCCCCCTTCGCCATGTTTTTTTTTTGTACGCGGGCCTCTCACTGCTGTGGCCTCTCCCGCTGCGGAGCATAGACTCCGGACGCGCAGGCCCAGCGGCCATGGCTCACGGGCCCAGCTGCTCTGCGGTTGGGGAACTTAAGATCCTGAATTCTGTGTGGCACAGCCAAAAAAAAAAAAGATAGTGTCACACTTTTAATTTTTGCCAGTCTGGTTGGTATAAAATTATAAATAGTGAAATTTCTTCATCTTTTGAGGATCTATCTATCTATCTATCTATCTATCTAATTTTTTAAGTTAAAAGTCATGTGTAGGGGGCTTCCTTGATGGCGCAGTGGTTGAGAGTCCGCCTGCCAATGCAGGGGACACTGCTTCGTGCCCCGGTCTGGGAAGATCCCACATGCCGCGGAGCGGCTGGGCCCGTGAGCCATGGCCGCTGAGCCTGCTCGTCCGGAGCCTGTGCTCCGCAACGAGAGAGGCCACAGCAGTGAGAGGCCCGCGTACCACAAAAAAAAAAAAAAAAAAAGTCATGTGTATTCAAGTTCAGTATTCGTTCCTTTAATTGTAATTTAAATTGCCTAAGAAGACTGGATAATAACATTGGAATTGTGACTATAAATGAATGATATTGTTTTGCTTGCACAACCTGTATGATGCTTAACTTTAACTGTCAACCTGACTAGGTCGTGGGGTGCCCAGATATTTGGCTAAACATTATTTCTGGGTGTGTCTGTGAGGGAACTTCCAGATGAAATTAGTATTTGAATGAGTGGAGTCAGTAAAGCAGATTGCCCACTCCAGTGTGGGTGTGTATGATCCAACCTGTCGAGGGTCCAAATAGAACAAAAAGGTGGAGGAAGGAAGAACTTGGCCCTTCCTGCTGATTACTTGAGCTGGGCCGTCCACTTTCGCCTGCCTTCAGCATGCCTGGTGCTCAAGCCTTCAGATCTGGACTAGAACCTACATCATCAGCTCTCCTTGTTGTCAGATCTTTAGACCAGACAGAACCACACGAGCAGCACGCAGATGGCAGATTGTAGGATTTCTCAACCTCCAAAATTGCAGGAGCCCATTCTTTATAAATCAATGTCTCCCTCTCTCTCTCTCTCTGCCCCCAACCCCCTATATATGTGTGTGTGTATATATATATATATATATATATATATATATATATATATATATATATATAACTGGTTCTGTTTCTCTAGAGAACACTAATACAACTTCCCAACAGGTTCTAAATTCAATTACAAAAGAAGACTTTCAAAAGTGTGAGTGAAGGTAGCGACTTGAATTAGGTGCAGCGTGTAAGGATAGCATTGTAGGAAGACCCTAAAGTTCTCTGTGTCTATTAAAAATTCAGTGTCCTTATTTTATAGGGAAGTGTCATTCTCTACAGGCAATAGGTTTCTTTCTCTGTACTCCTACTTAATGGTTTTCTTAGGACCCTCTTCACTTTGGAACAAGTGGTCCTTCTAGGGGACTTACTACAGGAGAAAGCTTTGCCAACCTTATTAAATTCTTGCAACATCTCTAGTGAGAGAGGAAGCAGTTCCCAGTAGAAGTGCCCAGTATTAGTTTCGTAAGACTACTGTAACAAATAACTACAAACTGGGTGGCTGACAACAACACACATTTATTCTCTCCCAGCTCTGGAGTCCAGAAGTCCAAAATCAGGGTGTCAGCAGGGTTGTTTCCTTCTGGAGGCTCTGAGGGAGAATCTGTTCCATGCCTCTCTCTTAGCTGCTGGTAGCTGCCAACGTCTCTTGGCATCCATTGGCTGCATCACTCCAACCTTGGGCTTTCTTCACATAGCCTTCATGTCTTACAAGGGCGCTTGTCATCAGATGTAGGGCCACGTTAATCCAGGCTAATTTCATCTTGAGATTCTTAACCTTGATTTTACCTGCAAAGATCCTGTTTTCAAATAAGGTTGCTGTCACAGGTGTAAACACCTGTGTTTGGGAATCCACAGTGCAACCCAGAAGACACTGTTGGCAAGAGAAGCTAATTATATCAGATATTCAGAGGTTCTGCTCAGATTGCTCTTTTAGGGGATGGGGTTGAAAAATACCATGCTGGGTGTTATAGATGAGATTTCTTCCTTTGTGTATTCTGAGCGTTATTACCTTTTCCCTAAATAGAGGCTCAGTAACAGATGTCTGCTCTCACTGTAGGGAGTGTCAAGAAATCCAGCCAAGGAAGTGGTGCTAATATTTTCACGGGGGAGAATATAAATGACTCTCGAAGAAGGAAAAATGGGTGTGCTGTTGGATGGACACGTTGTATGAGAATTTCTTTACCTTGGTTGTTATTTATTTAATTTTTTCTTTTGGATCTTAATGTGTTTCTTTAAAAAAACAAAAAACAAAACAAAACAAAAAACTTCCCCAAAGTTCTTCCTGTAAAATAAACCTATTCTGTAATGTTCTATTTATTTTATTTAACAAGTCAGAAGAATGACAAAAGGTTAACTTTTTCATTTTTTTAAACTTTTCTGTATTTTTGCAATTAAAGTTAATTTGATAAATTTCCCATTATTAACAGGAGACATCATAGTTTTTTGGGGGGTTTTTTTGCGGTACTCGGGCCTCTCACTGTTGTGGCCTCTCCCGTTGGGGAGCGCAGGCTCCAGACGCTCAGGCTCACGGGCCCAGACACTTCGCGGCAAGTGGAATCTTCCCGGGTCAGGGCACAAACCCGCGTCCCCTGCATCGGCAGTCGGACTCTCAACCACTGCGCCACCAGGGAAGCCCGTAGATATTTTTTTAAGCGATACTATTTACTTCTTCAGATGTTTTTCACTATGAACCTGGATTGCTAAGCAATGAGGTAGTTGGATTCCTGTCTAGTCTCCCTTAAAAAAAATTAAAATGACATTATTCTAAGAAAAGAAGTGTGATTGCCCCGTTGTTAGGTCTATTTAGAGAACAATTTAAGCCACATGGGAAGGGCACCCACAGAAAGGCTAGCGGGTTAGGGCTTGAGCATGTGCGATGCTGTGCTTACTGCCCGAAAACTATCTAATTGTCACAGAGAAAATACCTTTGTGAAAAAGAATCTTAACCCTGACACCCCCAAAAGACCAAAAATATCCAGTGTCACTATATAAAAAGCTAATACAACTACACTGCATCTGTGAACTAAATTTATATTTTTCTTTCTTTCTCCTCTTTAACTTCAGGCCTTCCTCTTTCATGGCCAAAGGATCACACGATGTTAATGCCACAGATCTTTAAAAAGCGATCTGTCCCATCGTTCTCCTTTATAATGAGGAAATGAAACCTGTAAGGTTAAATAAAAAACTGAACGTGACACAATTAGTGACAAAGCCAGGGCATAGTATACACTTCTGCTAAAGCTAAATGCCTGAATTTTAAATAATTTACTCAAAATCATTATCAGGAATATTCTAAATCTTGAATGAAATGGTAACAAAAAATAACTGCCTAATGTCATTCCCATCATTTTTTCCTGAGCTTTCTTAAGAAATGTATTTTAGTTCAAAACTTAAAAAATTCTTTACCTTGTCCATGAAACTATGCTTTCAAATTCCTAAATCATGAAATTGATCAGTTAAAAACAATACACACACACACAGTTTAAAACTTAGAAGTTAAAATATTATAGGAACTTCAGTAAACTGTTCATCGGCTAAAAAATCTATTTGCTCCTATTCAAGAGGACTGGCTTAAATTAGTATATTTGTTTCATTGTTCTAATTTCTCTGTGCAAATTTTGTGCTTTCAAATTGAGAACAGTGTTTCAGCTGTGGGCAATAGACCCTGTTTCAGATTTTATCCACTTCAGGAGCAGTGCTAAATCAATTATTAAAACACCTAAAAAAGTCTTTTTATCATGTGTGACTCATTCCCGTGAATAGCACTTCGGAGTATAAAAATCAATTTCACCTACTATATCTCATTTAATTTTCACATCCTCTGGGGAAATTTATTTTCCTTAGTTTTTTTTAAAAAATTAATTAATTAATTTATTTATTGTTGGCCGCATTGGGTCTTTGTCGCTCTGCGCGGGCTTTCTCTATTTGCGGCGACCGGGGGCTATTCTTCCATGCGGTGCACGGGCTTCTCAGCGCCGTGGCTTCTCTTGTTGAGCAGCACCGGCTCTAGGCGCGCAGGCTTCAGGAGTTGTGGCGCACGGGCTTAGCTGCTCTGCGGCATGTGGGATCTTCCTGGACCAGGGCTTGAACCCGTGTCCCCTGCAATGGCAGGTGGATTTCTAACCACTGCACCACCACGTAAGTCCCTTCCTTAGTTTTTATTGGATATAAAACTGAGCCTCTGACAAAGCCACAGTTCTGTACTACACAGCAGCCTTATTTAAAAATAGGAAACTCCAAGTAAAGTGTGTGATTTAGTTAACAGTATTATAGCAACGCTAATTTCTAAGGTTTGATAAATGTGCCATAGTTGTGTAAGATGATAACATTGGGGAAAGCTGGGGGGAAGGGTATGTACTAGAACTCTCTGTGCTACTCCTAGAAGTTTTCTGTAAATCTATAAGCATTTCAAAGTAGAAAAATATTTTCAACATAGATCCTCCAGTTATCCTCACATTTGTTAGCATTTTAGATCTGTCAGGGTAGAATATAATCTTTCCTTTTACAGTTGAGGAATCTAGTGCCCAAGCAGACTTTAAAGCTCAGACCAGGCAAGTGACTCCCGACCACTGGGCTGGCTCTTTCATGACACCTGCCTGACTTGCAGGGGGTGTGTGGAAATCTCATTCTTCTATTCAAAAAAATGTTAGCAATAAACCCACAGATCCTATCTATTCCTGGGAGCACATTCAGACTGAAAGGTGCAATCTGCTGCAATGCCTAAATTCGTTATATTTGTGAATCCATTTTCCTATCACATGATTGTTCAAACTATGTGTGCCTTGTTAAAATTCAGCCGAGTAAATTTAAGGCTCAAATTGGCTTTTTTCAGTGATTCATGAATCGGGCATCCTCCCATGTAGCATCAGAAAGGAATGTCACCAAGTTGTAGAAGAGGAAAGGTTTTTCAAGGTGGAAGAAAAAGGAAATTATTAGCAAGGAATGCGTTGTCTCAGGAAAGGTCATCTTCCTAAGGGGAAGCCAAGGGTCTCTGGGGGTATTACCTCACCAGTGCTGACCAGGTCATTCCAGGTGGACTTGCTAAAGGCTACAGTCCTGGGGGTCAAAACTGCAATTAGGTTAGGTATCAAGTCTTGGTTCGTTATGTGGAGTTTAGTACAGGTGACTCCACTAGGGGCCTGTTGTCTCCTGTTTAACCTGAAAAGGCCCCCAGAAGTTATTTCCATCTGGTCCCCTGTGTTGTAGGAAGACACTTTCTCCCTCCCTCTTGTTCTTTTGTTGCTTTTCTTTGGTACTGCAGCCTTTATTCCATCTTGATTTGTTTTACCCCCTTACGTTTTTTCTGGAGTCGGCTGCATGAGGCTGTGACGGTCATACTCAGAGCAGAGTTTCGAAGATGTGTGCTTCTCCCATGCCCTGCCCTTAAAGGGACATCCAGTCCCACCAGACTCGCACGGATTCCCTGCCTCGCCCTCCTCTGGTCCCTGAGCCCTGGGAACAGGGAGAAACACATCTCTTCAAAATGAGGCTGGGCGACCCTTCCTCCATCCAGCTCTCGAAATCATTCTATGTACCATAAAGATGGGCTGGGGGTAATTACTTCATTCCTGCTGTAACCCACCTTGCTGACAGGTACTGGCTTCGGATTTTTTCCTAGTTCTCACTTCCTGGACTGACTTTGGACGCTGCTTCTCGCCTCATCCTTTCCTGACCTCCATCTAGTTCCAGTTTCTGAAAACTGTTGCCCTTGGCTATGAAGGAGCATATGATGCCCCTGTTTCTACTGAGCATATATTAAGGGAAGAAAGGAAAAAGGGAAACAAGAAAGAAGCACAAATGCATTATTTCCAGTGTTTCTATCTTCTCCAAAAGCCTGGAACTTCACGACCATTCAGGAAACCAGAGAAAGATTAATTTTAAAAAACTGTTTTTATGTTTTCCATGTTCCTTTCCAGGCTTAGATCACGTGCAAAGATATTTTACACAATTAGAGTTGACCCCTGAACAATTCAAGGGTTAGGGGTGCCACGCCTCTGTGCAGTGGAAAATCTGCGTATAAATTTACAGTTGGCCTTCCCTCTGCATCCCTGGTTCCACGTCTGAGGATTCAACCAACCACAGATTGTATAATATGTGTTTATTGAAAAATATCCACAAATAAGTTGACCGGTGCAGTTGTTCAAGGGTCAACTGTATACTATAAAGATTCTATTTTATATTTAGTTTTTCCCTTTAACATTGTCATATTCATTTTTTCCATTTTGCTACAATCTCCATTATGTTCATTGTAGTAAATGTGTAATATGCATAATTTACAGAGCTTTAACTATGTGTCAGGTGTTTAAAATATTTTATTTAATTCTCACAGAACCCTACAGGGCAAGTATTGTTTTGCTGATTTCACGGAAGTCCAAACTGAGGCCCAGAGGGGTTAAGTAACTTGGCTCAAAATCATGCATCTATTCTATTTACTTAGAATCATTGGACCTGATGTTATGACTGCAAAAAAAAAAAAGAAAGAAGTGCTTTTCACGTTTCAATGTGTGTACCAATCCCCTGGGGATCTTATTAAAATGCAGATTGTGATTTAGTAGATCTGGGGCGGCTCTGCATTTCTAAGAAGTTACCAGGTGATGCCATGCTTGTGGTCCAGGAACCACACTGTGAGCATTAAGACACTGAATAATCCTATCATTGACTTGATACATACATACTCTCTTCTTTATTTAAACAATCTTCTATCCTACCCTCCTCAAGGGAGGGGCCCCTAGAAAATATGTTCTACTTTGTCCCACCTGTTGGCTGTTTGGGTGGAAGACCTCATGCAACTTGAAATCAGTCCATCATCTGGACTCAGTCAATTGAAATTTCTCGTGAGAATCTGAACTCAAAGATAGAGACTACGCCCACTAAGCACCGGTGGGCACTGGAGTGATAAGATTCGTTTTCCCCGACTTTAGCACCAGAAACAAAGTAAAGCCACTGGCACGTTATAGTGTGGGGTGAGTAGTAGTCATGAGGAAGCTGGTTTTTAGGAAAAGCAATGGAACAGAGGCACAGGAAATTGATGAGACAAGAGAAGAAGCAGCTCTTGAGCAAGACGGTCACTATTCCTGACTCCACCTTCCTTTTCAAATACACCCTACACGAATATCTAGCCTCTCTGGCCTGTCTTCTTGACTCTCCTCCTCACCTTGGCTAACAAATGCTTTTCTTTGGGGGTCTTGATTTAGAAGGCTCCTCCAGGAGGCTTTCCCTGCCACCCGAATCTGGTGGGTGCCCTCCCATATATCTCCATAGCACCCCTAGTGTCGAGATCACAGCACTCATCACCATTGATGACAACTACCATTTGGATACTTACTTGCCAGGTGTCTGAAATATTCTCTATTAGATTATTTAAAAAAAAACACGGTTGAAGTTAGATATTCTAGTTCCATTTTTTACTATCTTCACTTTTTACATAGGAAGGAGCTTAAGAGAGTTTAGATGTCAGATAACTTTCCCAAGATCACATTGCTTGTAGATGGTGGCATCAGGGTTTGAGGGCAGATATGATCAACCTCAAAGTTTGGGCTATTAGTCACTCCACTGTACCTCCTCCTTTCTCTACACTGTAATCACGTGTCTCTATCTGCACTCCAGCCTCCACAATATGACCTTGACTGTCTCTTTTTTTTTTTTTCAGTATGCTTTTTGCAGTACGCGGGCCTCTCACTGTCGTGGCCTCTCCCGTTGCGGAGCACAGGCGCCAGACGCGCAGGCGCAGCGGCCGTGGCTCACGGGCCCAGCCGCTCCGCGGCACGCGGGATCCTCCCGGACCGGGGCACGAACCCGTGTCCCCTGCATCGGCAGGCGGACCCCCAACCACTGCGCCACCGGGTAAGCCCTTGACTGTCTCTTGATTACTGTATTACCCTGTCTGGTGGTTGCCTGGTACAGAGTCATAAGTATCTGTTGAATGAATGTGGCAGCATGTGAGTGACTTAAAATTATTTATTAGGTCAAACTTCTAATAGAACTGGGTGCAAGACTGTGGAGCATTCCTCTTAGAACAAACAGTCCTGAACAAAGAGAAGATCATTTATAAAATATATAACTGGTAGATCAGATAGGCACCATGCATGCCCAGTTCTACTCAGTGTTACAAATTTCACATCTGTAGCTCTGTGGCTCTTAGTCCCTTCCTAATCCCTTGTCCCAAACTCTAGAGGGACCACGTGGAATCTTTGCTTGGATTCTAAGTGTCACAGGGCTACAATATTGCAACACGGGCTCTCCTTGCAAACAAATGTAGTCACAGCTTTCTTCAGTGTAGGAGCCGTAGTGTCCAGGGTACCTAGCGTGGTTGCATTTGTTTCCTAATACTTATAAATGATTCCAAATGTAGAGTGACGCTATGTTGCCTAGGGGGCCTGTCCACCTCCGGTTCTCTACGTTCTCAAACCTGAAGAGGCTGACATAACGACGGGTTGGTTCTCTGTGGCTGCATATATATGCTTAATCAGCATCATCAGCAGCAGGATAAGTGGACAAGTCCAAGACATACCTAAGCACGTATTACCTCCCGACCGTCACTGTCCAGGACATAGGTTCCCTATCACAGGACAAACATACAAACAACCCTAAACCATATTTATCAACGACCCCCTTTCCGTGCTAGTGGTGCAAAGACTGGGGTGGTTAAAGCAGGCTGGTTGTTTTTAAGAAGTTTCAGCCCACTGCAAGGGTTATCTTCCGAAATGTGCTCAGCCCACGTGGGTCGCGCAGGCGCTAATTACTAAGAGGTTGAGAAACAAGGAGCGGAGGAGATCTGCCGCCCAGCAGCGAATAAACTGGCACCTCTAGAAATAAAGCTCCGCAGCCAATGCGGCGCCTCGGCACGCGCGATTGGCGGCCTCGGCCGTGACGTGGCCTGGGCGGGCCGAGTCGGTTTGCGCCGGTGGCCGCGGGTCCCGGCCGGAGGAGTGGCCCGCGCGCCCGCTCTCTGCCACCCGGCGAGGTCTTTCGCTCCGCGACGCCCCCGGAGTCTCTGCTCCGCCTCCCGGCGTTGGCGTGGACCGGGACCTGTGCTCCCCAGGGCGGCCAGGACTCCCCAGCGAGCGGGCGGTGGGGACGCCGAGGTTTGGCCTGCGGGCGCGGGGAGATTCCGGGAGGGTGGCCGGCCCGTGCCGGGCCGAGTCGGGATCCCCTCTTCCTGCCCCGAGAGCTCCAGTGTAGCTGCGGGAGGCGCGCCGGCCCTCGGGTACAGGCAACACCTGAGCGGGGATCCGGGTCGCTCGGCGCCGCCGCGACCTGATCCCAGAGCGCTGCGGGAGGGGCGCGCGGACCGCTCGCCTCTGCTCCAGCGGCTTCACTTCTCCGGCCGCTGGCCACTGAGGCGAGAGGGGTGGAGCGGTGCAGAGAGCTGGTAATGCCTTCTCCCAGGAAAACTACCCCCCCCCCCGCCCGTTGATCGTGAAGGGATCACTAGAACATTTAGAAAGCACGAGAAATGACCGTATCACGGAGAGGAGTGGCGAGGGCGGGGAAGCGGGGTGCTCCGGGGAAGCCGATTTGCTCCGTGAGCTGCGGCGCGAGCCCGGCGGTCCGGGCGCTGAGATTTGGGGAAGCGGGAGCCGCCGGGCGGGGCGGCCACGCTGTGTTTGTTTCCTTTCACTTCCTGCGGCAGCTGCTCAAGATGAGGAGGGGAGCGGGGCTCGGGCGGAGCGGCCTCGTCCCGTGGGTCTGAGCGTCCACCCCCGCCGCCGGGACTCCGGCCCCCCTGGGCTTCGGCTATGAGCGCTCGGTGACCGGCGGCGCCGCGAGTCGTAGACTCGGGACTTCGGGAGGCAGCGCTGGCCCGGCTTTGAGTGGTTTCGGGACAGTGAAGAAACCCTAAAATGGAGAACTTTTCCACCAGGACTTACGGCACCAGTGGCCTCGACAACAGACCTCTGTTCGGAGAGACGTCGGCCAAGGTGAGTGCGGCCCGGGACTCGGGGCCTGGGTGCTTGTGTTTGTGTGTCTGTCCACACCCTCCCCTTCCCCACCCCTTCCCGACCCCGAGCCCAGCTGGGCCCCTCTTGCGGCCCCTGAAGGCCCTTGTAGCAAGAAAGTGCCTTCAGCCCCACTTCATCCCTCTCAAGATACTTGCGATGTCCCTCGGCTTCCTCTTTGGGACAGGGTTGGCTAAGAGTCTTGAAGGCTGGGAGTGGAGAAAAGTTCAGAAAGTTCAGGGCTGCTGGGGGTCCGAAACGGTAGTGCGGAAGCCCTCTTCCCTAAGGCCAGGTGGTCATGGTGTTTGCACATCCGCTGGTCCAGCTGGAGTGCTGACCTTCAAGAAGCTTCAGGTGTGCACCTGAGGCTTCTGTAAGAGCCTAAGAGAGGTGCTTTTGATTCGTGTTTATCTAGAGCCCTTAAGAGTTTACCACTGAGGCAGCCGAGCAGAGAAAAAGAGGAGAGGCGTGAAATGAGGGCTTCTTCGATGGGACTCTGTTCCAGGAAGTGATCAAAGTGTCTCAGGCCCAAACAAGCTAGTACTACATTACTTTAGGCTTTTAAAAAGTATAATGTCTTCTTACAAGCTTAATCATGTGATGTCCTGGGCCAGTAATTGAAGAGAGCTCTTTTCCTGTCCCCAACATTAACATTCTGAGTCGTTTGGGCAAGATTAGCCTGTTTTGTTTGGTTTTTTTTTCACCTAGAAAGTGGCATTGGTGATCTTTGACCCCTGACAAAGTACTTTCAGCCTCTCGAAAAGTAGGGCACATATGGAGTCCAGAGCTTCTTGGGTTTCTCAGCTTCTTCAGGGACCTCTTTTGCAGAAAGGATAGGGAGCTTGTACATCCGACAGCCTGGGGCTTGACCCTGAATTTGGAAGCTGCCAGCCTGCCAGGAGACTACTACTTTATTTCTTTTTTTAACTCCATGTGGATTTTGCTTTCTCTTCTCGAAGGGACTTTATAAGAAAATGTTTTAAGCTTTATGTCTAGGAAGCTGCTGCTTGTTTATCCTGTGACTTTGCATATTCCCAACCCACAGTACACCTGGTTTTGAGAAGCACGGCTCTGGTCCAGTAGATACTCCTGTTTCTGCTAACATTTTTTATTTACTCATTTAAAAAAAATTTATTTTATTTTATTTATTTTTGGCTGCTCTGGGTCTGTTGCTGTGCGCGGGCTTTCTCTAGTTGCAATGAGCGGGGGTTACTCTACATTGTGGTGGCGCGAGCTTCTTGCAGTGGCTTCTCTTGTTGCGGAGCTTGGGCTCTAGGCATGCAGACTTCAGTAGTTGTAGCACGTGGGCTCAGTGGTTGTGGCTCGTGGGCTCTAGAGTGCAGGCTCAGTAGTTGTGGCTCACGGGCTCCGTTGCTCTGCGACACGTGGGATCATCCTGGATCAGGGATTGAACCCGTGTCCCCTGCATTGGCAGGCAGATTCTTAACCACTGCACCACCAGGGAAGTCACTAACATTTTATTATTTTTAAAAAATTTAATTTAATTTTTTTTGGCCACACGGCTTGTAGGATCTTAGTTCCCCACCAGGGATTGAGCCCAGGCCCTCAGCAGTGAAAGTGCCAAGTCCTAACCACTGGACCTCCAGGGAATTCCCATCTGCTACCATTATTGAGCATTATGTGATAGGCCCTGGGGCATCCAAGGAACCCAGGTAGATGGGGGAAATATGTGAGCAAAGGTGATGTGGTTGGATCTGTGCTACGAGAGGGCGTAGAGGGGGCGTGTTGCGGTACAGGGGAGAAAGTGGTCATTTTGGGAAGGTTGGGGAAGATCTTATAGGATGGATTCTACATTCAGAGTGTCTGGTAGCCTTTGGCTTTCAGATATGGATGCCCCTAAATTGGGGTTTGATTAGGAGAGGATTTGGGCCCTGTAGAATGGAGGCAGCTAGCTGCTTGAAGGGGTCGGACCCAGGACATCTGGCTGCCCAACTGTCCTGAGAGCCAAGAAGTTCATTGTCTCCTCTACATGCCTTGGTCCACAGGTTGGGCTTCTGGGTGATGCAGACCTCTGACCTCCTTTGACCCCTGAATACTGAGGTAGATGACTCCATAAGGGACTTGTTGATTTATAGAGACACTTAGAAATATTGATGTTTCTGACTCACTTGGACCTAAATAGTCAATGACTGTAAGTTTCCCTGTTGCCTGTGATCCATTTGAAACCCATCCAATAAATTGACTATTCCAAATGTATCTCTGTTTATTGCAGATTTATTTAATCCAAGAGCATACACCCCTAGCATTACTTAGGCAATTTTAGGCGTCATAACAGTAGAATCAGCTACTCAGGAAAAAAAAATAAGAATAATATATATTTCCAGATCTCTCAGAATTGCTTCCTTGAGCTTCCTCTATGGGGCTGACAGAATGATTGGACATACAGAAATTGTACAGAATGGAGAAAGGAGAGAGACTTCTGGTCTGAGGATAGGAAGAAGCATCATGTTTTGTATAAATTGAGATGCTGTATCTGACGAAGGAGAGGCGTCTGTCTTTATTTTTAAATTTATTTTTATTTATTTATTTTTGGCTGCGTTGGGTTTTCATTGTTGTGTGCGGGCTTTCCCTAGTTGCGGCGAGCGGGGGCTGCTCATTGTAGTGGTGTGCGGGTTTCTCCTTGCTGTGGCTTCTCTTGTTGGGGATCACGGGCTCTATGCACGCGGGCTTCAGTAGTTGTGGCTCATGGGCTCTAGAGTGCAGGCTCAGTAGTTGTGGCTCACGGGCTTAGTTGCTCCACGGCATGTGGGATCTTCCCAGACTAGGGCTCGAACCCGTGTCCCTTGCATTGCCAGGCGGATTCTTAACCACTGTGCCACCAGGGAAGCCCGAGGCGTCTGTCTTTAATGACAGCAAATGATTTTGAGGACCTGAGTGGGCAGCACACAGGGATGGGACCTCAGTAGTGAAAGGATAGGGCTTCCCTGGTGGCGCAGTGGTTGAGAGTCCGCCTGCCGATGCAGGGGACACGGGTTCGTGCCCCGGTCAGGGAAGACCCCACATGCCGCGGAGCGGCTGGGCCCGTGAGCCATGGCCGCTGAGCCTGTGCGTCCGGAGCCTGCGCTCCACAGCGGGAGAGGCCCCAACAGTGAGAGGCCCGCGTACCGCAAAAAAAAAAAAAAAAAAAAATAGTGAAAGGATAGGACATGTTACAGTGGAGCCATTCCACTGGAGGACGGTTACTGCCAGAGCAGGGAGGCTTCCCCGGGACCCTGGGAAACCCTTCACTGGCCCCTGCATGTGTGTGCTCCCAGCGCACTTTCGCCTCTGAGGAAGAGCATCCAGAAAGGGGAAAGCCCATTTCCTGTCCTATTCTGTCAGGTCTTCTGAGCTTTTAGTAATCTTATTTGCCTTTTAACAATTGACCAGAGATAGCCTCTTAATTTTAAGCCTAGAAAGGACCAGAGCTTTAGGTCCAGCCTCTCCCTCTATGGCCAAGATGACTGAAGTTCGCAGAGCAGAGGCTGGAGTGAAGTTGTGAAGTTTGTTTCCTCAGTGCCAGGAAGCATGCTCTGCATTCAGCGGTCCCTTGTTTGGTCACCCAGTTCTTCTGTGAGATGGGTGTTGTTACTGCTATTTCACAAGCAGGGAAGCTGAACTACAAAGCAGGCTACGTGGCTACACAACTGGTGCTCCTCTGGCGATGTTTCATGAGTTGACTACGATAGTAAATGGTGAGGTGACTTACACAGTCTGGGTCACATCCTCCAGAGGCACTGTGGATGTTCAGATACTTGGCCCTTCCACAGGAAGTAGGTGAAATGGTTTGCCCAAAGTCACGGAGTGAGTGAAAGATACTGGCATCTGCTATAGAAATACACAACCCAGTGGGCCTGGAGCAGCACCCTCGTGGGCAGTCCCTGAAGGATGCCAAACTCCAGATTTATTCAGTCTTTAGCGTGATGTTTAGGAATAACTTTACAGACACAGCCATGGAGCAAAGGTAAAGCAAAACAGTTTTCTGTTGTTACATAAGCATCTAAGGGATGATAGACAAGAAAAGGAAAGATATTCATTCCTTGATACTTTTGGACTTACATATTGATAGGTGGGCTGTCGCATCAATCCTGGTCAGAATATCCAGATACTTTTTTTGTCTGTTTTTATTCCATCCCCAGTCCTGGGATGTAATACATCTCTTTCATGGGGAAAACAAATGTGGCACAAATGCCTCGATAATACTATGTATCTGAGGTTTCTGAGCATGTGCCGTTGCTTAGCATTTTCTGAAGGACTGCTACGCAGTAGAGATATAAGATGAACCAGGTATGTGATTTTAAATGTCCTAGTAGCCATATATTTACAAAGTATAAACAGATACAGTTAATTTTAATATTATGCTTTATTTAATTCCATACATCTAAAATACTATCATTTCAATATGTAGTCAATATGAAAAGTGGAGATATTTTTCCATCCATTTTTTCGCACTAAGCCTTTGAAATGCAGCATGTATTTTCACTTAACAGCCCATCTCAGTTTGGACTAGCTACTGCAGGTGCTCAGTGACCACATACAGCTGGTACTCCCGTGTTGGGTAGTGCAGTTGTAAAGCAAGTGAATTATCAGTCACGGTGGTTGTATAGTCACGATCGTGAAACATTTTTCTTTGTTGTGGGACTTCTCAGAACCTTTAAAATGTGCTGATTTTCACTGAGACTGTGGTTGGAGAGGGAGGGTGAGTAATACTTCCTGTGCTGTTCGGGTAGCTGGCCTTTTGTCACTGGCACAGTCAGTGCCTTACTCCATTCTTACCTTGCACCCCCCTCAGCCTCAGCAGGTCTGAGCTGAGTGTCCACAGAACCCACTTCGGGAAATGTCACTCTAGGAATCTGTCCCCCGCTCCTCCCTTCCTAGTATGAACTATAATCTGGAGGTATTCCCCCCTCTCTTGTCCACGGCTGCCTTTAAAATTTCCTTTGGGCCATCTTTCTGTCTGGGTAATGGAAAGGCTTTAAGTTATCCTCAGGGCTTGTGAGTCGATCTTGATTTCTTGATTCGCTGGCTGGCTGCGGAATCATCCGAAATCAGTTTCAGCCAGTGGATTGGTGAACCTAGGGGGGAGAGGGAGGATGGTTCTCTTTGGGGAAGAGGGCAAACCAGTATCCAACAGCTACTGTGAATGGGCGAGGGGGGAATACTTCATTCCTTGGAATGTAGTGTAAGCCGGTTCCTGGACCAGCCTCTTCTATTGATTTTCACTAATAATAAGTGATTCATCCTCTGAGAAGGGTGATGACCATTCTTGTCCCTTTATTCCTACTTGGATGTGATGTAAGAAAAGTGAGTGACATTGGAGGAAGGCGCATACACCGGAGTCAGATAATATAGGGTGACCCTCCGTGTAGGGAGCAAGTTAGTGGGTCCTGAGGCTCAGATCTTTGGTTCCAAAGGTGAAAGTTCCATGCTCTAAAGCACTTTCCTGATCCTTTCCTTCCCTCCCTGCAAAAAAAAAAAGCAAATAAAAACAGTGAAAATCAAGGTATTTTGATGACCTGTAGTTGAATTCAGACCATTCAGAATTGGGGCATTTGGCTTCTGCAAATAGTAGTGTAAGATGAGAATGCTACTTCTTGCCTTTTTCGGGTTGGAGGTGAGGGTTGTTGCTTAATTAAGAGCAAAGCTGTGGTTAGGATTGTTGTGTCTGCCTGCCGCCCCTCCCCCTGCCCAGAGCCCCAAAGGCTGTCCTCCGAGGGGTTTCGGGCTTCCAGCCTCTTGACACAGCTTCTGGGTGATTCTCTGAGCACAACACCTGTCTCCCTCAAAGCAGAGCTAGTCGCCCAGGGGATCGGATCTGTTGTCCCCTTTTCCCTCTCATCCAGGCGGCCAAACCACTTTTAATTGCCATTTCTTGTGCTGGAGAAACAGTTCAGGATGATAGACGCCAGGTCTTTCTTCTTTCCTGCTCTAAGAAGTCTTTTCCTCCCCCACCCCTAGACCAGAGGACTGGGGATCTCTGGGGGTTGCGCTGAGGCATTTGTATTTTGAGAAGACTCTTCAGAGGATGCTGGCACATAGGGAGGCTGACATCCCTGGTCTTCACCGTTGCTCTGTGGATGCCCAGTCCAGACTGGCACCTCTTCACGGATACCTTTCCTTGAGCTGCCTTCCCTGCTCTTGGCAAATGCTCTTCTTCTTGCTGTAGCACCCTCTATTCCCCACATACCTGAATCCTGCCCAGTCTAATTTCCCACCTTTGAACCTCCCTCACAACCCAGCCTGCATCCATGCTTCCCTCCTCCGAGCCTGGTGGTCAGAGACGTCTCCTGGTATTTACTCCCTGTGCTGTGAGGGATTTGTATAGATCTTGTCTCCCCGGCCAGAGTCTAAGCTCCTTGAGGGTAGGAGCCAGTTGCCTTATTTCTCCAGCCTTTCTAGCACTCAGCACAGTGCCTTACCTAGTTCTGGATTTTATATATATTAAGTTTTTTTTTAATTGAAATATAGTTGATGTGCAATATTATGTAGGTTACAGGTGTACAGTAAAGAGATTTACAATTTTTAAAGGTTACAGTCCATTTATAGTTATAAAATATTTGCTATATTCCCCATGTTGTACAATATATCCTTGTAGCTTATTTTATACCTAAAAGTTTGTACTTCTTCATCCCTTGCCCTTATCTTGCCCCTCCCCGCTTCCCTCTCCTCACTGGTAACCACTAGTTTGTTCTCTTTATCTGTGAGTCTGCTTCTTTTTTGTTATATTCTTAGGTATATTAAATTTTAAGTGAAGTGAGCATCTAGCATCACTAAAAAGTAACGTGCTTTCTTGGGACATCCTAAACCATCAGTAGAAGACAGGGGCTCGTGTTCAGAAAGCGGAGCGCTGGGTACCAAAACAGGAAGGGGTGCTTCAGGCTTTCGTGCAGTTAAGGGCATCACTCTCTCCTCTCCTTGCTGAGCTTCAGCAAAGAGGCCATAAACATAACACAGTGCTGTATAAAAAACTTAAACTGAGGCCTGGTCTCTCAGAAGCTGGTGGTCTGCTGAGTTTTTCTCTCTGTAGACAAGGTTTTTGCAGCTCTGTGGTAATAGACTGGGTCTACTAGGTTGAGTCATTTTTTTTTTTCTTGAGGTCAAGTCCATAGTTCATGTGTAGGTATAATGACCATATTTTCTGCACTGCCATAAGGACATGTGGGTTGACAAACTTGAGTGTCCCTATGGGGATGATGGAATGCATTTGAAATGGGGGCCAGGGTCTGGGGCCCACTCAACTCCCACTCATCTCTGAGGACCTAATCTTGTTGGTAAGATGCCCCAATAGATGAGGTGGAAATAATACTAACGTGAGCAACCGTTTACTGACTCTACTAAATGGCACTCTGTTCTAGGGCTTTACATGTATTATCTCCGATTCCTAACAACATCCCTGCGTGTTCGACCATTGTACAAATATGGATTTATCTGTACAAATATGGAAACTTCGGCTTCAGAGTTAAGTGACTTACCCAAGGCCACAAGCAGGCATGTGGCGGGAGAATAAATGTAAATCAGGTCTGTCAGGCTCCTGACGTCCTAGTCCTCGCTCTAGGCCTCCCAGTTCTGAAGGTCAGAGCACATAAAGATCTGGCACTTCCTGTGCAAACTCTAGGGATCATTTTGGTCCTTAAACATGTGGAGTAGGTTTGTTTTGTATTTTTACTGTGATCTCATTTCCCTAAGTGATGCTTCAGTAAAAATAATCTATTTCAAGTATGCCTAACTGTGAGTAATATATTTCAAGTATTCTCCTCCTGTGGGGAGGAGAATCTGGCAGGATGGGTATGATAGAAATATTCACAACTGAAAGATGCTTGAGAATGTGAATCTGTGAAATAAGGGAAATGTTTCAAAGTGTCCATACGTGTACCTTCTCTGGAGGGACCCGAGGGAGAGGTCGGTGTTCAGAGCTACAGGCAGCCGTGGAGGCCCTGGAGCATTTGAGAGCTCAGAGCATGAGAGTGGGCGAGTATGGGTGTGTGTGAGTCTCATGAGCTTTCCTCACGTGCCGCTACTCCCAGGGTTCTCTGCAAAGCCGCAGGACAGCAGCCCTGTGACCCGGGCTCGCCATTTCGCAGAGTCAGCCAGGGAGGCCAGCTGTCTCCTTGCTTCACCCCGGGGACACTGTCTCCAGGGCTGCCTCCGGCCACGGCATGGGGGGAAGCTCCTGCCTGTTCAGGGCCACACAGCTCTGGGGGAAACGAGGAGACACACTGGCAAGGCCTGAGGTTTCTTGCTTCTGAGGGGCCCAAACCTCCTCCCATGTGTCACGTCCTCTCATTGTGTCTGCCCCAAGACAGCTGCCCCTTAGGCTGCTGACTGGGCCATTTCCAGAGCTTTCCTGACAAGACATTTTCCCCTGGGACTTGGAAAAAGAAAAGGAAAATCTTTTTTTCTTTTTAATAAATTTCTTTCTTTCTTTCTATTTTGGCTGCATTGGGTCTCTGTTGCTGCCTGTGGACTTTCTCTAGTTGTGGCGAGTGGGGGCTACTCTTCATTGAGATGGGTGGGCTTCTCATTGCAGTGGCTTCTCTTGTTGTGGAGCACGGGCTCTAGGCACGCGGGCTTCAATAATTGTGGCACGTGGGCTCAGTAGTTGTGGCTCGCGGGCCTAGTTGCTCTGCGGCATGTGGGATCTTCTTGGAGCAGGGCTTGAACCCATGTCTTCTGCACTGGCAGGCTCATTCTTAACCACTGTGACACCAGGGAAGTCCCCCCCTTGTATGTTTAATGCATGCTGATTGGATTGCCTTTCTTCTCTTTCCCTCACAAGAGAAGATATTCACTGTCTTCAGGGACCTGAAGATCTTGTGCACAAGGAAGATGAACATGGGGTCGAGCCCTTTAATGAAAGGAGGAGCAAAGTGCCAGGGAGCGTGGAGGAAGGGGATAATTCTACTGGGGACATCAGGTCAGACTGCTTTTGATTTTTAGACCCAGAAGCCAGGAGTAAGATTTGACAGGAGGAGGTGACCGGGAATCCCAAGCAGGAGGTCCAACTGTGTTGAAGAGGTGGGAGCAGGAAAGTGCCAGGAAGGGGGAGGGAACTGTGAGTGTTCCGTTGCAAGCAGACTCTAGAACTTGGGAAGGATGGTCAGAGGAAAGCCTGGGCTGGGGGAGGAGCCTTGAGTGCTGTGCTAAGTACACTTGTCTTCTGGAGGCTGTCGGTTGTTGAGTGTGCATGTGTGTGTGCTTTGATTCAATGCTTAATTGCGTGTGTACCGCGTCCTGGGACATGTGCCGTGTGCTGGAGAGGGCATCTTTTCTCATGGAGCATATATGTCCCACAAGGAGGATAGAAAGGCACTACACACATCCTGTCCTTCACTTTCTTTTCCTTACTAAGCTTCAGTCATCCTAGCTTACTTTGTCTTCCCGTTTCCGAGCTCACTCCTGCCTCGGGGCCTTTGCACTTGCTGCGCTGCCTGGTTTGCAGTACACTTCTCCTAGATCCTTGCATGTCTCGTTCCTTTTTCTTTAAAAGGTCCCTGCTCAAACAGGAGGATTCCTTGACCTCCTTTTTAAAAATAGCCCCCAGCTCCACTCTGGTCACTCTTCATTTACCCTGTTTTATTTCGTTCCTAACTTCCTCACACTAAGCATGTAAAAAGGGTGGAGAATGGATGCCAAACATCAAGGTGGGAAGCAGGATGGAGGGAAGGCTGTTCTGATGTTGGAGGGGTTGAGATTTTGGGGCCAGAGATGGATTCCATGAGGGAGAGATTCAGCATAGATATGAGGACAGAGATAAGTGATAAGGCCAGGGAATGGGTGCAGGATTGGCAGAGGAACAGGCTGCCCTCCGGTCCTCTTCAGGCTAGAAGGAGTGGAAATGGGTCAGGGGGAGTTACTCTTTTTCTCAGCATCATTTTTTTTTTTTTTTTTTTTTCTTTGTAAAGATGTCTGCTGATGGACAGGCTTCAAGAGTGAGACTGGGAACCTGAGTGGAGGTGGAGCTTCAAACCACTTCCTGAAGAGCGACTGTGAAAGTCAACTCAAAATAAAAGGCCATGAAAATACAGTGAAGGCCCAGCTGAATACATGAATTTGTAGTAACACAGTTAGTTTGTTTTTTCAGCTAATATTTGAATGTCTCATATACGCTGGGACTATTTAGAGGGTTGGCAGAAGGAAGTGACTGGTGTCCCTCCACCCACTGGTACGGTGGCACCTTTGTAGATTCAGAAGAAGAGTCTCTCCACTCTGGGTAGTGGCAGCTCCCACAGCCGCGTGGCTTGGCTTTGAGTGAGACAGGTGCTCCTGCCTCTGGGTGGACGCAGGCCCTGTGGGGTACACAGCTTGGAGGGTGCAGCATTGGGCTGGGTTTCAGCCATGGGCAGTGGCCCAGAACCCAGCAGTGAACAAGGAGGACATGGCCCTCAGCCTCCCTGGCCTTACAGTGTGGAGGAGGAGACAGACAAGTAAACTGGCAGTTAACAGGTAGGCTAGTTGAAAGGCTTCACAGCAAGGCTTAGCACCCGAGCCTGGAAGTGGCTGAGGGTTTGGGAGTGATTTGGGACTGGGTTTTCAAAGCATCAAGAGCAGATGAACACTCTGGGCATTGCTGAAACTGCCGATTCCATGGTCAGGTTAGGTCTTTGGTGTGACAGATTGGGAATGATCTAGTCAGTGGATGCCGGGGAAGACCAGGCTCAGGGACAGTGGAGGAGAGGGATTTGGCAAAACAGGTGCTGAAATAATTGAGCTTGCTGAGAAGAGGAAGGGAAGAAGTTGGCATGAGACTTCCAGGGACATACATCTTAAAAATAGAGGATGTTTTTGTCTGTCTGGGCTGCTGTAACAGACTGCGTGACTTACAAACAACAATCATTTCTTTCTTTCAGTTCTAGAAGTCCCAGGTCAGAATGCCAGCATGGTTGGATGAGGGCCTTCTTCCGGGTTGTAGACTTCTGTTTGTGTCCTCACCTGGTGGAAGGGGTAGGGAACTCTCTGGATCCTCTCTTATAAGGGCACTAATCCCACTTGTGAGGGCTCCACCCTCATGACCTACGTACCTCCCAAAGGCCCCACCTCCTACTGCTGTCAACATTAGCCATTAGGATTTCAACTACCAGTTTTGGAGGGACACAAACTTTCAGACCATAGCAGAGGATATTACTGAAACTGCCATCTCATTCCGGCCTGGGGAGCAGGAAATGCCTTGCCCACCACCACCCTACACCTGCTGACTCCTTCCTGGCCCAGTGACCCTGGGATGAGTATGTGGGTGTCACAAGCTCTGTTGGGGAGAAAGTTGAGAGGCAGAGGCAGCAGGGGAAGTCCAGGGCATGGGAGAACTCTTTGTGTGGTCCAGGAAGTACTTTGCTCACATGGAACGAGTTTCAAGGGGGGGTGGCTGACGGAGAACTTGAAGTTGCAGAGGGTGAAGGTTGACCCGGAGTGCACTTGGGGAGGGATGGGTCTGTAGGGCTGCCTGTGAGGTTGTCTGAGGACTTTGATGGAGTCCCAGAGGAAGGTAGAAGTAACACAAAACTGGAATTCTCAGTCTTCCCCCGCCCACCCCTCCCTCCAGGGCGTGTAAGGGAATGTTCTGGTGGTGTTGTCTATGCAGGGTTTTTCTTTCCCTCAAGGAGCTTTCTGTTTTGCATGGCTTCTCTCTGGGAGTGCTGAGCAGCACTGCCGAAAGACTGGCTCCTGGGCAGGAGTTGCTGTCGTGCCTCTGAAACCAGTACTTGCTGCTGTGGCAGGAAATGAGTGGCTGGGCTTCTGTCCTCAGGTTCGGGAAACCCTGACCTGGAGGTGCCCATGGTTTACTCTTGGTATTACCGTGGGGTCATTGGCCCAGGAGGCATTGTGAGGGCTTGGCCTCTTGGGCTGCAGGGCCAGGCTGTGGCTTCTGCCGTGGTGTTGCGTGTCTGTCCTGGACCAGTGAGGCCAAGCTGTCTTCTGACCAGAAGCTGAGATTTCTGAGAAGTCAGGCCCCGGATGAGTGGTGAATAGCCTCTCCTGGTAAGAGGCGCTCTAAGGAAAATGCTGTCGGTCACCTCCGTTTATGGTTCTGTTATTTAAGCATCATTCACAGAGCACTGGCCGGTAGTGTGCCAGGCTCCCGGCCGCCTTCCCCCCATGGTTAATTAACTGCCAGTCCTAATGGAGGAGACAGCCAATGAATATGTAAGTGTAAAGTCTGGCCCATGTGACCTGGGAGCCCTGAGGCAGGGGCATCTCCCGTCCTGAGAAGTGCCCAAGGAAGCTGTCCAGAAAGGGTTTACAGTGGAGGCGATGTTTGAGCTGCGCTCTGAAGGATGAGCAGTTAAATTGGGTGTGTGGCATTTCAGTCATCCTACTTCTCAGCCCGCATCTCACTCTTTTGGGGACATTATGCCTTCAGCTATTTTTACGTGTCAATATAAAGAAGCAATTATGTATGAAGTAGCTGCACTTTCTGCCTCCCAGAATTTGCATAGACCCGTGCAACAAACTCTTCTTAGATCCAGGAGCAGTTTGCGTGTTCTAATGATGCAGTGTGCTTACTGTCATTAGTGAGAGCTTTGAAACCCATTGTACTTCCTTCCTGGCTGCCAGGAATCTTAGTGCTAACATTTGAACTTAGAAACGTTTTCTTTACTCAGACTTTACCTTGTAAATCCTTTTACTCCTTCTTTCTAGTCCCCAGATCCCTTTAGGAATTTTACTATGCTCTTTTTACTGTTGCTTGAATGGGTTGGGGTTTTGCTGTGATAGCCGAAGCTTTAGATCCATTTTGGAAGCAGGCAAAACAAATTACTGTGGAAATAGATGCGTGATTTTACTTGTTAGTGTTCCAAGCTGCCCAGAGCCAGGATTTTTCCTGGTTGCTGAGGACAAATGCCAGCTTTTGGTTATTTGGGATGTTCCCAGAACCACCATTACCACCGGAGCATTTCAAATGAATTTGGAGATTTGTTTTGTATCAGGATGCTGGTTAATGACTGACCAAGTAGTTGCGGGGACTCCTGTGCCTTTTGATTGCTGGGGAATAGGTCTTCTACTCTGGCCCAGGTGCAGCCTGAAGCTGATGATCCAGAACCATAAATTGTTAAAACTGGAAAGGACCAGATATCGGCCCAGTCCTCTCATTTGATAGATCCAAATGGGTTAAGGGATCCTTCTGAAGTTAGCTAGTCAGTGAGATGAGAACCTTGGTCTCTTAACTCTCATTTCAGGGCCCATATGTATTCTAAGGATTCTTAGACCTTTTGAACTGCTCCCTAGGCTTGCGTTTTGCAAAGAGCATTGAATAGGAGACTTTTGCCATTATCTGGCTGTATGACCTGGGGCACATTGGTCTGACTGAACCTAGTTACTCATTGCTAAATGGAGATAACATATTCCTTACTTCTTCACAGAGTTAACCTTCTCTCATCCCAGGTACAGACACATTGTAGGCACAACCATCTTTTTCTCCTTCCCCATTTCAAAGGAAGACAAAGATGTGCCTCTTTTGGGCTCCGGCTGCTCTCTCCACCTGTGCATCACATCCCAGCCCTTTCCCGCACAGCTGCTTTTTTTTTTTTTTTAAACATCTTTATTGGAGTATAATTGCTTTACAGTGCTGTGTTAGTTTCTACTTTATAACAAAGTGAATCAGCTAATGTATACATATATCCCCATATCTCCTCCCTCTTGCATCTCCCTCCCATCCTCCCTATCCCTCTAGGTGGTCACAAAGCACCGAGCTGATCTCCCTGTGCTATGTGGCCGCTTCCCACTAGCTATCCTTGCAGCTTCTTGAAGTTTTTCTCCCCGGAGTCTTTGTGGAGTCCCTTCATTCTGAGCTCTCTTTTCTTTCCTCATTGCTCACCTGCTAGTCCTCCTCCTCCAGGTTTGACTTTCTCTGATAGTCTCTCCCTGATTGCCCAAGATACCTCTCCTTTCTCCTTCATGCCCGCTTGTGCTCTGCGTTGTGTGAACTTCGGGAGGGTAGAGATGGTTTTATTTGAGGTTGTATTTGCATCTGGGATATAGTAGATAATTTTTTTTTCAGCTTTATTGAGATACTTGAGATAACGTTTAAGTGAATAAATAAATGCCTTAAGAGGTAATATATATGCTGAGCTCCTCTCGAAACTATATATGTTTGTATATGTATGTTGTTGTGTTCAAGTGCTCACATATATAAATCCATGTACATGAGGTAGGACCGTCTCTCAGCCTGTTGCTGAGTAGATGTCTGTGGGAAGACAACTAATTCCCTGTCCTGTCATCTCTGTGGGTAAAGATTAAGGCTGATTCTGATCCTGCTGAACTTCCTTGGGAAGTGAAAATAAGCAGCAGTACAAAGTGTAAAGCTGTGGTAGCGAATGGTTTTGTTAGATGGAAATAGGGCAATAATAAAACTGGGGAGGAGACAGTTAGTTTTTGTGAGACATGGAGTAAGTGAGTTAATAGAAACTAGCTTCTGATATGGAGATAACTCTGGTTCTGACTTGGAGCATATTAGCTCTAACACTACCCTTTGAAATGGTAGTTGATGGGTGATTTAATTATTCTCTATTATTCTACCTTTGGAGACTGGGTGCTAGGGGAACTGCTAAAGCCCTGAAAAATCATCTGGGTCTAGAGAGGGGTCTCCACTCTGTGATTTGAACTAGCAATATTCAAAATGGTTTAGCTTAGACTCTAAACTTTAGAGCAGTACTTCACAAATTTAAATGTGCACACAGATCATTTGAAGCTCTTGTTAAAATGTACATTCTGATTCAGTAGATCTCGGGCAAGGCCCAAGGTTCTGCATTTTTTACAGGCTCTCATGTGATGCCGGTGCTACTGGGCCACAGACCACTCTGCGTAGCAAGAGTCTAGAAGGAAGTAGGAGGTCTTCTAGAGTTAACTCTGCTATTTCTTTGGTCTGGATTCCTGGTTACTTCAACAGCAGAAGGCCTAAAGCCAAGGCCTTGGCTTGGAGAAAGGAGACCCTGTGAGAAACAGTTCTGCCGTCTTCTAAATAGTTTGTCCCATCTTGGGAGTCCCAGAAAGACTGTATCCTAACAATAGAATACCTGATATTCATGATGATTTGGGATTCTTGACAGTGGACTGTCTAAAAGGCAAGCAGAGAAGTATTCATTAAAGATTAGATATATTTTCATGAATGATTGAAACCAGTTAGGCTTCCATGGATAAGTTCAACAATCTAAAACAACCACTTAACGAGGAAGTCTTCATTCCTGAAAGATAAACACTTTACTGTAGTACTTTGCTAATGGGGGTGCTCTTTGCAACTTGATCTCTTTGTCTAGACCAGCAGTTAGCATGCTAGGGTGCTGTTCACTGAGATGTATAAATGGAATCTGCTGTTGCATTGAATCCTGTTTCCATCACTTACTGGTATTGAGATTTTTGGCAAACTATTTCCCCGAGCCTGTGTGGCCACCTGTAAAATAGTCATTGTATCATTTCACCCCAGGATTTTTTTAGAAGATATACAAAAGCTTTTGGCGTAGGCACCATCTGTTCACCATTATACCCTTCTCCCCTCCCTATTTCGATCCTGGTTGGCAAACTTGCTGTACCATTTGGAGAATAGTGATTTACGTTGGCTACCTCTCACCTGAACCTCTTCACTGGCCTCTTTCTATTGGTAAGAGCTTTTGTGAGGTATGCAGACCTTTATAGACTGTTGCAAATACCTGGAGCTCATAAGGAGATGGGAGCAAACACTCTTGACTTCTTAGAATAGACCAGAAGAGTTGAGTTGAAACTTTTTCACAAGGCAGAAGCAATGGGGTTCTCATAAATGGATTGTCTGTTAACACATTTTATGTTAAATACACATTGTCTTGTGTGGGAATAAGTTAACAGTGATCAGTGATTTGTCCCTGGGTCTCTTGCCTAACAAATGGTCCTAGTTTCAGACTCTTGTGTCTGCTGTGTAGTTCTGAGCCCTCAAGTTTAGTAAGGGTGTGGCTGGAGTAGTTCAGCTTCCTTTGTCCTGTATAACATTTGAATTGCAATGGCCTTGGTCTGGAGTGTGGTTTAACCCTGGTGAGGTCAGAGACACCAGATATACCTGGCTTTGCTTCACTCTTCCCTCCCAGCTTTGCCTGCCTGGCTCTTCTTTGGATTCATGTCTTCAGAAGCAGACAGCTTGGAAATGAGTGCTCAGTTGCTGCGTGCAGGTCCCTGGGCCCTTCCCATCTCTGAGCTTCTGCTCTTTGGCTGCTCAGATTCCATATCCTGCTGTTCTTTGCTCAGGCGTCACCAAAACAGTCTTTAAGATGGATTCTTTCAAGACTTCAGCTTTGACTTTTCAATACTAAGATTACTTGATATTCTCTTTGGCCATAAGGTAGTGTTTCCTCATCAGGTCTTAAACCCTTACCACCTTATTCTGTAAGCTCTGTAAATAAGTTCTATCAACCTAATACATATTACGCATATTAGTATATACTACTAGTATTTATATATTACTGATACTTTAACTTTTCAGTTCCTATAACTGAAACCATCTAACCAGTGACCCCGATTTAGATATCCTATTTCAAAGTTGCTTCTAACTTGCTGTATGATTTTAGGCAAATAATTTAACAACACTCACTGGACCTAAATTTACCTTAACCTGTAAAATCAGGATTGGATTAGATCAGTTTTTCAAACCATTCTTTGTAGTTGGTTGGGGTAGGGACGGGAATAACAAGAAATCTCGACGGGTAGTACCCCAGGCTCCTCATTCAGTTGATTCTACGTTGCGTTTACTTTTAGATCATGTTAAACAAGGACACTTAAGCTGTATCACAAATAGGTCCAAACCCCTGATGGCACTTGCCGTCATCTAAGTCTGGTTTCTTCGTGCTCCCACAAAGGCTCTCGGCTGGCCATCCCAGTGCTCCTGTGCCTTTGCTTCTACTCATACTGTTCCCAGCAGCTTGCGGATTATTTGTAAGCCTCCCTTCCCCATCCAGGCCTTCCCAATCTTCAAAAGGCCCTAATGTAAAAATGTCCTGTCCCTTCAAGAAACCTTCTCCAGGGACTTCCCTAGGGGTCCATGGTTAAGACTCCGTGCTCCCAGTGTAGGGGGGCCCGGGTTCGATCTCTGGTCAGGGAACTAGTCCCACCTGCTGCAACAAAGAGAGCCCGAGTGCCGCATTTAAAAGATCGCACATGCCGCAACGAATATCACGTATGCCACAACTAAGAAACCTGGCGCAGCCAAATAAAAACCACAAAACTTCTCCGGTTGTCCATCTTCCCCAAATACCTTTTCTATTCTGGTGGCTCAGTACACTCTGCCCTTCTGGCAGTTGTTTGTGTGAAGCTCAGAGGGGCAGGATCCTGGTTCCTCCATTCTAAAACACCACAATGCCTCGCATTGTATCTTTCTGAAGTGCCATGGGTTTATCACATGGCTCAAAAACTCTTTTCTCTTTCAGGATCGAATCATCAATTTAGTTATTGGCAGCTTAACATCTTTGTTGATTCTAGTAAGTATCTTTATTTGTGTCTCACCCAGGCTCTTAGCCAAAGTTTTGAAAACCTTAATATTGTGGTTCAATCAACTCTCCAAAAAAAAAAAAAAAAATTAAAAGGGGCCACTACATGAGCATGTGAAATATTCCAATCATAGTTAAAGTAATGCTTTCAGTTTCGTTGACACTTAAACAAAACTGCACTTGGTCAAGTGGAGTAGCTGATTTCTACTCTCACCCTCTGGTTGAAGGTGAAATAGCACAAGTCAAATAACTTGGTTTTCTGGGTTCGCCTAGTAAATCTGTACTATGTCAGTGGTTACCAGTAACTCTGCTGTACATAACCCACAACTTCCCCATTTCTGCTAATGCCTTTACTTTTTTTTTTTTTTTTTGCGGTATGCGGGCCTCTCACTGACATTGTGGCCTCTCCTGTTGCGGAGCACAGGCTCCGGACGCGCAGGCTTAGCAGCCATGGCTCACGGGCCCAGCCGCTCCATGACATGTGGGATCTTCCCAGTCCGGGGCACGAACCCCTGTCCGCTGCATCGGCAGGCGGCCTGTCAACCACTGTGCCACCAGGGAAGCCCTGCCTTTACTTTTATTTTGTTCTTGAAGCATGTTCATTATCCTTTGGTTTTAAAAGATTTTAATTTTTCATCCTGTATACTACAGCTTGGTGCTATCACAATAAAATAAAGCTACATTTCCCAGTCTGAGAATAACATTTCTTTGGCACATTTTCATTAAATATAAGAGAATTTTATTGAAGTTTGTTTCCATGACTTCTTAATAAAAAGAATGGGTAAAATGTTATATCTAAGGTAGAAGGAGAACTATAGGATATTAGAAACCTATTTTTTAGAATTTTTCATGTTAAGCGAAAACAGTTTTGGTTATTTTTTTTGCTGGAGTATTCAAAATAACAAAAAGTTTAGAACTTTTCAGTATAGTTGTTAATCCTGGGGATGAGGTTTAAATGCTATCTAATCTTTGATAAAGAGGTTATTTTGAGGTTAGCTAGTTTTACTGTTCTGTGGTGGTTTGTCTCCTTTCATAAAGGAGGAAAAGGTTAGAAAGATTAAGTAGAAGTACTAAAAGAAATAACACAATTGAAGATATTTTAATATTTTATTAAATATTAACATTCCAGAAAGCAAATGTGGTGGTAGATATCATTTTACAATGTGGAGCATTTTATACTATTACATTGCCTAAATGCCAGTCTAACCAAGTCTTGGAATTACTCCTGAGGCCTGACATAATTTCTCTTCATACAGGTAACGCTGATCAGTGCTTTTGTTTTCCCTCAACTACCTCCAAAACCGCTGAATATATTTTTTGCTGTCTGCATCTCTTTGAGTAGTATTACTGCCTGCATACTTGTGAGTACTATTTAGAATTTAAATTCAGTATCCTTGAGGGCTGAAGGTGCCTAGGGCAGAACTCCCAGCTCTGGTAGACAATCTGTATAAAAGAGTGTCTCTAATTATATGCCACCCCTCTGCCCCAAAGCATGTCACAATTCTCAATGTTAAATTGCAGGGATTTTTGTTTTTAATCTGAGTTTACTTTTCTCCTAAATCCCAAAGTTGTAACCCTGTAACCCTAAAAGGAAACTCTGCTCCCTTGATAGCAAAAAAAAAAAAAAAAAAAAGACTTAGGTCGCCAAAGATTTGATTTTTTTTTTTTTTTTTTTTTTGTGGTACGCGGGGCGGGCCTCTCACTGTTGTGGCTTCTCCCGTTTTGGAGCACAGGCTCCGGACGCGCAGGCTCAGTGGCCATGGCTCACGGGCCCAGCCGCTCTGCGGCATGTGGGATCTTCCCAGACCGGGGCACGAACCCGTGTCCCCTGCATCGGCAGGCGGACTCTCAACCACTGCGCCACCAGGGAAGCCCTGATGTGATGTATTTAATTCATCTTCCGTCAAGAACTACATACAGAGCCCAACAGGCTTTGGGAAATGCCATTACTCCTCTGTTTCTAATAATTACAAAACTAGTCTGTTTTAATCTTTGAGCTTTATCTCCCCAAATGAAAGTAATTAACACCAAAATCTCTTTGGAAACCTAATGCTACAGTTGTACCCTTTTCACAAGAATGTTCAGTTTTACTACAAAGAAGCCTTTCTTTTAGGTAAAGAAATAAAGATGGTGGTGGACTCCCAGTTGGGTATTTGCCAAGTGTTCTGTCACTTCATTAGTTGGCTGTTGTTTTCATTTCCCTTGAGGAGAGGCAGAATCAAAACAGTAAACTCTTAAACATAATTGTTCTGACTCATATCAGGCTTAAATCATAATGGGCTTATCTGAGTTAAAATTAAACCACAGGACATTTCCCAGATTCAAACTCACTGATTCTGCTATATTCCTATGACCTGAGGAAAGAATTGGCCCATCCCACTTTGAGAGCCTTGGGAAAAATTTAGCTACCAGAGATGCTCTCCTCTCACTCCCAGCCAAAAGCCAGAAGTGACTGACAGTGATCTAGTTTAAACCAAATATATGCACGTGTAAAGCCCTAGTTTTGTTGGCAGTTTGAATCAGTTAAAGGAATTAAAAAGTTGTCCTCCCTTCCAGTACCTAAGAGCTATACGTTTTACTCAAATATATTAAAAATATCTGTCCTTGGATGACCTGCCAAATGACTGTGGACTCTTGGTTTAAACATTGAACAAAGTTAACTGAGAATGCAGGAATAAACTATGGTCTTGGATATAGAAACTCAGTTGGTACCACTTGAATTATAAAGAAAAAGAATAAAATTCTAGCTGCATTAGTCTCAAAAATTTAGGGGGCAAAAGTATATATGGATGAAATTGGTCACAGTGAAAAAGAATTAGTTGTATTTAAAATTTTTAATATTCAGCCCAGTGCTATTACTTAAACTTTTATTTAATTCTTCTTCTTTTAGATCTACTGGTATCGACAAGGAGACTTAGAACCGAAATTTAGAAACCTAATTTACTATATCTTATTTTCTATCATCATGTTATGTATATGTGCGAATTTGTACTTCCATGATGTGGGAAAGTGAGTCTGCCAAGGAGAAATACTTACCAGGTCTCTTCAAAGCTATATATTTGGACTTGAATAAGAACTGGATAAGGTATGCTGAACAATCTCCTGCATAAGTCTGATACATGATTTTCATGTTAATTGTAAATCTAAATTCCCTCTTGCAGGGGAGACATATCCTAGATCATTTTGCTTTTTTCTTTAAGGAGCTGATGTTGCACTTAAACATTCCCCCTTAAAGCTCAAACAGCACAGGTCATTTTTCACTTTTGAAATTAAAATTTTTTATAATGGAATTGCATGGCGAAAGGCTATGTAACAAACAATCTTGCATTTTAAGACAAATACTCTTTTATTTCTGTTAAACTGAATATACAATTATTGTTCCCTAGGCAACCAACTTTTGTTATAACTACAATTTCACGTTAACAAAAAACACAGACTGTGAAAAGACAACTTTGATTGTGTAGATCTAATTACAATAATAAATAAAATAATTTATACAAGTTTTTTTTGACTTTTCTATAGGGGTCATATTCATTAAAGCCCTAGAGGCTAATTTTGGCTTAACCTTCTCTGGTATAGGAATGACTCTTGATTTGTTTCCTTTCATTACAGAAGCAAAATTTTGTTTTTTAAAATTGCCTGAGAGGGAGAAGTTATATCAAACCCCCATCAGTTAATGCACAAAGTGAACTGCAAACTCTGATCCTCTCCTCAACTATTTCCTGGGTAACTTACATAGCAAGACATGTAATAAAAGGTCATGGCATAGATAGGCAACTTTACTTTCCCATTTAGTTTTACTTCAAAGTGCTAACTTTGTAAACTGATGACAGTGGGTTCTGAGGGGGTGAAAACTCTTAGCTCCTCGTGAATTTCCTCTTCCTGCTCTCACCCATACTAAAACAAGCCTGTAGTGAATTTCCTACTCTCCTAATGCCTCCTAATGCTCTCCTCTTTGCCCAGCCCCCACTGCCAGCAACGGGTAAACCCGAAGTAACCACGGCGCCCCAAGTCTCACACTACTTAGAAGATAATCTTTGTGGACAAGGTCACTAGTAAACTCTAGACCATGTTGATGTAACTTCTCTGAAATACAAACACAGGCCTATTTGAGACTGGAGAGAGTGCCATGTCTGATCTTTAGAGATGAATATTACTGCTTTTAAAACAGTAGTTAATAAGCTTTGGTGATTTTAAACTTCTCTCAGCTAAAGTGAATGAAATTCCCTGCTGACAAGTAACACTAATCACTAGGATCTATACAGTTAAGAAAGACCCCAGTGCTCCACTCAACTACACTGTCATAAGATTAGACCTCAGATGATATATTTAAAGGAGGTAAAAAGTCATAGCAGCAACACTGTATGTGGCTTGAGCACTGTAGCTATTTAAAAGCCAGAGGAATGGTAAATTAAGCCTCTTGGGGGTTGCTCCTATTTCTTTGGAGATGTTGTAATTAACAGTGTGGCTTCTTTGCCTGAACTACCTGTTTCTAAGAATTACCTAATGACAGTTTACCAAATCCTCAACATCTTTTGAGTCTTCTGAAACAGGACTGCCCAGAGATGATCCAATGATGTTTGATTCTTCTCGATGATGTTGGAATATGGGATCTGTAATGAGATGTTTCAAGTTAATCTTAAATGTATATATCCTCTAATCCATGTCAAGAATTTAGAGTAAGTGTTCTTCTACCAAAGTGACAATTTAACAAGAAGATTTCCACCTTAAGATTTATCAGGCACTCGAAGGAGTTACAGTACCTGTTAGTGTTGTCAAAGGCAAGACAGATTCAGTATCTATAACATCAGATGTCTGGATAAAGCCATGTGGTGAAGGAACGATAAGTATCGTTTCATCATCAATTGTTGTTTGATCAACTTGTTCTTCTATGGTAGGAGACCCTAAATCCTAAGTAATAATAATTAAAAAAATGAGATTCTGTCTCATATTCCTTATTAGTTTTCCTTAAGTCCCCAAACACATTTAGGCTTGAAGGGACTTAACTTTCAAATATTATCCCACTTTAAAGTTAAAATTAAAAGAAATCAAAGTTAAGGTCTTAAAATGGACAAAAGTAATAACCTCATACTCCAATGTATTACATACTAGCAAAAAATAATTTAAAAGAACCAGTTCGGTTATAGATCCTGAATATAGAAGAAACAATGCTGTAACACTGTGGGATGAGGTTCCTAAACTGAACCACAAAGACCTGTCACAAACCATCCTCAGGAAAATGCTTCCATGGGTTCCAACAAACATTTCTCAGTCTATAGGGGGTGGAGAAGGAAAGGTTTTAGTGAGGAACTGTGGTAAAAGCAACACTGCTGGTTGAATGATACTTCAGGTCAGGTAGGGGTTTGTGCTTTATTTTGTGTGTCTAAAGAAAATAGGAGGTACTGAGGACATCTTTCCATAACTGATTTCTAGGCTTTTCCCAAACTGCAGGTTTGAGGCTTAAGGCTATTTCCTTAAGTACAACTTACCTCGGTAACATAAGCCCGGGCTAAAGGGGAGGGTGCGTCCTCTTGTTTAAGGTGGGTGTCAGAGATTTCCTCTTCTGTTCTGACCATAACACTGTTCATCAGTTCTGTGCTATTTTGGTCACTGAATCTGGATATATGAGCATCATTAAATGATGGCTCTACAGTAATCTTAGGCTGATGAATTTCATCTGGGAAAGTGTCTGCTTCTAGGGCATCTGGAGGCTCAGGAAAATCAGATGAGTGAATATCACTATCCACTGTCAGTTCTGCTTGGGATATGGAAGAGGTGATGTCTTCTGTGGCAACTGTCTGAATGATGACTCTTGGTGTGTGACACTGCACTGTGACGTTGTCACTTGTGTTCAACAAATGTTCTGGCTATAAAATGTTAAAGAAAACGATCAGTGGCAAAATGAAAAAGTACCCACCAGACTAAAGTTATAGACAACAAATGATATTTATAAGTGGTACCCTACTGTGCCCTCCATGCCTCTCTCTCACCTTCGGAACTTCAGTGTTCTTATCACTGTTTTTCTAGAACCCCTATTCTTTACACAATGTGGCCTCTCCTCTCATAATATCCTTTTCCCCTAACGGAAGTCCATGCCATGTAAGGAGACCCAGGGAACAAGGGATGTACCCCAGTGAAGGTGTAAAACATTGCTCCTGGGACAACAGTGGTAGGAAGAATTGCTTACATAAATGGACTACATTAGTATTGGCTCTTAATATTCTGTATCAACTAATCCTGGTCCCTAACAGGTATCGATACTAAAGTGTTTGAACGGAGCTCAAAATTTATTTCCCCCTCCTCCAAGATACTGTAATTGAAGGCACATGAGTCCATCTCTGGTGGTACTTATCAGCTGGCGAGTCTTTTCTACAGAAACTAGAAAAATCAAGGAATTTATGTAAGATGACATACAGATAAAGCGTGAACAATGATGTGTTCAGGAGAAGCAGGAGCAGCAGCTGCCAGGGTTACTGTGGGACTAGCGGTCAGAGTTAGCGGAAGACCTTGGCTTGAGCTTGTTTGAAGCAGGTAGGTGCCTGGAGTGCCAGTGGGCTGTAAATGGAAAGACTGAAGGACGAAGAAAAATAAGATCAACACAGGTGCATCAAACCACTGAGTAAGTACACTTAGTACCCATTAAGTCTAGCTTTACATCCAAAACGGGGACTTTAATTTACTAGCCACAAATGTGCTTAGCAATCATGAAGGGGCAAATGATAAAATGAAGGGTATAATTTTCTGGACTATTTATCTGTTGTAAGTCATTTCTCGGCCTGCGGGTTTAACAGAGGAAAGGCCTGATCCTACTCTTCACTCCCTGTATGTCTATGGTCTGGTCTCAGCTATCTGTTTCAGGTCCAAGACATGGTCTCATAAGCCACTGTTTCTAGCACAGTAATCCAGCATGCCTCGTCTCCCCTCTTTATCCCTTCTCTGTAGCACATAAAAACTAGCAGTCTCCCAGTTAAAAAAGCTTCACATTTTCCAAAAGGCACTATGCCAGTGTTTACTTACTTGAATAGACTTTTTTCATAGTATAATTTTAGGAAAATTTTTAATGTTCAGAGAAAATGTACAGAAATACCAATTAGTGTTCGCTGAAAGAAAAAACTCCTAATTGAAAAGCTGTTTCACTGACAGTACGTTTATCTTTTGAGATCTTTTATGAAAGTGTAACAAAACTACTGAACAACACACGTTTCACAACCATAAGCTTCTACGTGATAATCTGAGTTTGGTTTACCCTAACACTCTGAAGGAAAAGTTTTTGCACTTAGAATAGAGCTGGAAGTTAAAGTCATATAGCCTGGGTTTTTTAGTCTGATGTGGTCTTGTGGACTTAGGCCACAACAGCTCTCCTGGCTACTGACTCACTGAATCTAGGTTTCTTTAATGATAAGGAAGAAATAGTAACTACTTCTCAGAGAAAGGTTTGTTGAGGATTAGAAATGATTGTGATGGTGCCTGGCACACACTGGGGACTCAACTCACTTTCTTCCCTCCCTCTCTATAATAAAGTGAAAGCTAACTTTTCCTAAAGGTTGTATTTATTAATCACATATGATCAGGCAGTATAATAAACACTTTACATGTACATGTATGTCATATACATGTATTTTATTTAATATGCTTAAATACATTTAATGCTCATAATTTTTTGAAGCTGAGGCACTATTATCATGTTTTATTTATAAATAAGAGTCTCTAAATATTTGATTGTGACCCTGTAAGTTAAAACCTGAACACATACCCTAAATATATGTGTGTGTATAGTTTATTAGGCCAGGGGGAAAGGGAGGGTGAGGTGGCAGAAAATGTAAAGCGAAGTTCTGTTTTCTACCTGTGGCAAATGCTCTTCTTACACATCCCTATTTTGGAGACCAGTGGATTAGGAAAGTGAGGCTTAAGTTAATCAAGTGGCCTAGAAGGAGTTCCAAAAGAGAACCTTTTGCTAGGTGGGCCATGCCTATGAGATTTGGCTGTGGATAGGATAAATAAATTCTTGCACTAATACCCCTTATGTTCTTCACAGCAAATAAATCTTGACATAATTTAAATAAAATATACTTTATATTTTCTTGTCTTCTAACCATCTTGGCTTTCAAAGCCATGGATATAGTTACACTTAATGACAATCAGGTTAATTTTTACATTTCATTTGCTTATATAACATTTCTAAAACTGATACCAACTGATCTTTCTTATGCATAAAATGGCCAATATCTGCTTTTTAAAGTAGTTACTCACTGGAAGAATCTCAAATGTCTGTAGTGTTCCACTGTTTAGTGTTATTGTTTCCGAGTCAACAGTAGCAGCAGGGGAGTCTGCTGAAGCTGTGGTAAGAACAAGGACAGTAAATAAACACTTTGTAAATTTAAATTTTCTTAGTGTACTCTACTCAATTATGAGGGCAATCTCATATTGAATAATTTGCCTAGAAACCTGAAGTCATTTAAATTTCTTGTAAGAGATAAGAAATCTAATGGACTTGTCTGGGATGGCACAGATGTAAGAGTCAGCCAACCATGACCCACAGCCAAATCCGGCCCACTATGAGTGTTTATAAATCAAGTGTTATAGGAACACAGTCATTCCTGTTCGTTTGTTTATGTATTTTCTACGGTTGCTTTTGCGGTACGAGGGCAGTTGAGTAGCTATGACAGAGACAATATTTGCTACCCCCTGCTATAGATCATAAAATATTTCTAATGTTAGGAAGTAAGAGGAATACACTAAGGCTAACCTGCAAAGAGACAGGAACTTGATAAAAAAGTAAGTTTTCCTGGACCTTCTGGTAAGAAGTATAGATGTCTGGAATATACAGGTGTCCTGTAACACTAGGCTTTAGTTGTAGTGACATCACTTCTGGCAATGTAAACCCGGGCAAATAACTTACTTTAACCCAAACTAATGTTCAGAGACTTTATCTGCGCTATCTACCTCATAGAGTTATGAGGATCAGAAACATGAAATATATGTAGTTTCAGATGACTGTACTAGAGAGACTAAATAGCACTTCAGAGATCAGACAGTATAATCTCTTTACAGATATGTCAGCTGAGGCTCAGACTTATCAGTGTCTGCTCAAGGTTATACAGAACTAGGGCTAACAAGAAGAAATGTAACCTCTTTTGGTGCTTTCAGTCCCACCTGTAGGTAAATCTATGTGAAAAATGATTTGAAATTGACTCTTAATGTATAATGTTTGTTTATTCTATCCTGACTAGAATGCTTCTCAGTTTAAAAGAAATGCACTGAATTCATGTTAGTTGTCTTACAATTTGATGGATTCTTAAAGATCATACCTAAAATAATTTGAAGTGATTTCAGATAAATAACCTAAACGACAGGTAAGCAAATTATGGCTGGAGACAAATGTGGCTCAAGGCTAAGAATGGTTTTTACATTTTTAAAGGATTGTTTAAAAACAAAAGAGAAAATTCCACAGAGATCTGTGTGGCCTGCAAAGCCTAAAATATTCATATTTACTGTTCTGGCCCTAACGTTTGCTAATCCCAGACCTCTAACCTAAAGGAAGAAACAATCGTGAGATTTTAGCCCAAATGCCAAGAATAATGGGTGTATTGTAAAACTCTTACTATACTCACATTTCTTGCTGGAAGAAATAAAATTATTCTAAGACTTAAAAAAAAAAAGCCATGCTGTGAACGATATTAAGGTACCATTTATAAAATGTTTGCTATTTTCCCAATAAGTATTGTCAACCCAATAGCCAAGGAAAACTGTAACATTCTCCATGCACAAAAATTTTTTAGCCAACAGTAGCTCTCACATTTATGGTGGACTAGTACTTTCAGTTGCTTTGCAATCCTCAAGACTACAAAACAAAACAAGCCGGGCTAAAGAAAATAAATTCTTCATGCTTTACTGCACTGGTAGAAAGCTAAAGCAAATAACCAAATTTAAATTAGAACTTTAAGAATAAGACAAGCATAGTTAATTTAAACATCAGAAATATAGGGTTTTGGGGCTTCCCTGGTGGCGCAGTGGTTGAGAATCCGCCTGCCGATGCAGGAGACACGGGTTTGTGCCCCGGTCCGGGAAGATCCCACGTGCCGCAGAGCGGCTGGGCCCGTGAGCCATGGCCGCTGAGCCTGCGCGTCCGGAGCCTGTGCTCCGCAACAGGAGAGGCCACAACAGTGAGAGGCCCGCATACCACAAAAAAAAAAAAAAAAAAGAAAAAGAAATATAGGGTTTTTGTTGTTGTTGTTGTCTGTTTTTTTCTGTGCTGCAGTTTGTGAGATTTTACTTCCCTGACCAGGGATTGAACCCACGCCCTGGGCAGTGAGAGCACGGAGTCTTCCCCACTGGACCGCCATGGAATTCCCAGAAGTACAGTGTTAATAATGCCACTAAGTGGCCCATTGATTCTCAAATGGGATCATAGAGTATATATGAAAATCTGTAGGGTGTTTTTGTCATACTGACTGGAAAGCACAGTTGGCATTTTGTGGGTGAGGTCAGGGGACCCTAAACATCCCGCAATGTGCAGGAGGACATCCTTGCCAAGAAAGAACTGTCCCACTTAAAATGCCAATAATCCCGATTGAGAATAATACCAAGTGATTGATAAATTCTTGGCAATGGCCTTTCCATAGGCAAATAACATTATGTAGGGGAAAAAAAAGTGAGGTAAAAGTGAAAAATAATATGGTTCTGAGAATTTTATCCTCATTCCTTTTCTGTCCCTCTGTAATGGAAAGGTAGAAAGATCAACTTGGCTTAGATCTTAGGAAATAAATTTCCTCTCCCTGTAACAATCACTGGGCTCTTATCTCATTAAGCACAATAAAAATGTCACAGGCTAAGGAAAAGAGAGGGGTAAACAAAACAGCTCCCGTAGGACACTGGTTCTTTACTCTCTGAAGAAAATGTTTTTCAACCTCACCAAAACCCATGTCTTCTACATTTCACTTCAAATCCATTCTTCATTTGTGTGTCTTCTGGTGAATTACTACAAATGATGTGCCATCCTAGGGACTCTCTTTCTTTGCTTAGTTGACTGTATTTTAGGTAGTTTTCTATTAACCATTAATTCTTTATAACACCTAGAAAGTAAGATGATTTAAAATGGTTTATAATGGCTGGGCAGTGAGTTATCAGTCTTTCCTGTCACACATTCATCCTTTGTGCAAATATTAATAAGCTAATAAACAAAAAATGCCTTAGATCTCCTTTAATTTCTCAACTTGGATAAATTTCTGTCAACATTCTAGAAGACTGAAAGGTGTCAGAGCCATTAACGAAATCATACAGTTCAAATAGCACGGAGTGTGGAGGTTACTTACAGACATGGGTGATCTGGACTGGAATCTGCAGGGCTGTCATGGGGCTTGGAGAGATGGCTGTATTGTCTTCCAAGCGGGCAACTCTGATCTGAACATGCTGTACGCTGGAATTGGAATTACTGTTTGGAACTCCAGATCCTGATTTATTCTCCAAAAGCGTTGGGTTGTTTTTTTGATTCTCATGTAACTGTTTAAGACCTTTTATCAAGACTGAAGGGAGATGGGTAGACAAAAAGAACATTGATTCTCCGACAGACCACCATCTAAGCAGCAAGGGAGGCGGGGGGTAAGGAGGGAAAGTATTTGGAATAAATAATTGTATACTGGATATGTGATCTTAACAAAATAACAATAAAAATATTTAAAAACTACAACCTGTCTGGTAACTTTTGGAAACATCCATCAAGAGATTTAAAAAATTCACAACATGATATTGTTTTTGCCATCAAAGATGAATTAATAGCTATTGTAAGGAACATGGAAATAAGACATTTTCTATGTCCTAGGACTTCCTGATAAAATTCTTATTATTTAGGGAGAATATTGGTAATGCTAATTAACTTATTTTCATTCAGCAATGAATAGTCTACTACTCTCCCTCCCCCAACCCTGGGCACTTTTTAGCCACTGCAAGAACATAATCAGTTGGCTGTGAGTCTAACTTACAACTCCAGAGTAGCAGCTGAGCTTTTCCAAACAGTATGCAACTGCCTTGAGTTCTTGTACAGGAAAGCCAACTCCTCTACTAATCATGATAAACTATATTAATCCTCTCAGGTAATGCTGCAATCTGGCTGGGTTCATGTTACGTTAGTATTCATTCACTCTCCTGGTTATACCAGAGTTTATAATTTTTAAAGTGTAAAATAAATTTATAACTGGGTATTTAAAGAAAAAAAATCACATTTTCATCAAGCCAAATTCCTCAGCATTTAATTTTCCTTTGCAAAAATGGAAGTTGGAGTACTATACCAATGGGAGGGAATCTGATGACCTAAATCATACAGACTGTACAATTTAGTTCCATGTCTAAGAACAAAGCAGACAGTGAAGTGGAAAGTATGCTATATCTCACTTAAGCAAACCTAAGATCTCTATATTTACATAAAAAATGAAATTAGAAATTTGCAAGCTTTTGTTCTACAAAATAAATTACCACAAAATTTCTCTAACCCAGTTAAGATATTTGAAATTATTCAATTTGTAAAAGTTGATTTAAATGTAAATTCTTACATCTTTGTAAACAGTGAAAATGTACATGTAAAATTTATTTCCTCTTCATAGTTTATGTGAGAGGATAAGAATGTGTGTAGATGTGTATAGTTTATCTTTGGTGCTTTGAGAATTACAAATCATATCAACTCTTCTCAGGGTAAGACAGTTACCCAAAGAAATAGGGCAGAGGTTGAAGTAAAAACCTACTATGATTCATATCTCTTCAGCTGAGGCAAAGAACTTCTAACCTCTTAATTCCCTGAGGACTAAATATGGTTAAGACAGAGGAAGGACTTAAGAAGCAAATAATACATTACCAGGAAATGAAACATCCTTATGGTTTGCAATTTGCCGTTTGATGGTCCACCATTTACTTCGAAGCCACTGTGGTGAACGGACACTGCTCCATCCCTCTGCTAACAGATCCCAGTTTATGTCATTTTCATCAGCTACATCAAGCTCTGCTATCCTACAAGTTACAAAATAGGCATCTGTTAGATGTTTGTTTCTCCATAAGAACCCTCCTCTAACTACAGGTGATGGCACTGGCAATAAGGGGAATGGCAGGTTGTGTCACTGAGATGCTACTGTTCAGGTACATAGGAAAGGATGGACTGCAGGAGTGCAGACCTGCTTCCAGAGCTAAGAGCTATGAAACATCACAGTAGCAGCCTTGTTAATGGTACCACCAATGGGCTGTACCTTAAATGGTCAGAACCAGATGAAGCACCGTGAAGAAAAGGGAAAAGCTAAAGGTTAGAATAAGATGAGGACAGTTTTAGTTGTACAGTGTTCTACAATGTTTTATAGTGTGTTATAATAAGTTATTTCCTAGATCTGAGCTTTTCCATTTGTAAAATAAAATTACTTAGAAAGCAACTATTTATAAAGATGACTAGCTGGAAAAAACTATATTAAAAACAAAACTCAAAGTGATAAAAAGATAAAAACAATACTCAGGCAGCAACCCAAAATTTGAGTTTGAGTCTTAATGGTTAAACCAACTAATGTAAAAAATAAACTTGGGATTATCTTAAAGCTATTTTTGGATATGTATGAAATGGAAGTGTCTAATTTGGTCCAATCTGAAGGTGTGGGGTAACTGTAGACTGGGCAATCTTAGCATAGTAGCCAAAGATTGAAGGGCATGGAGACTGATAGCCCTCTTACCCTCAACATGGTCCCTCTTGGCTAGGACTGAGGCACATTGGTGGGACAGTGGAAAAGCTGCACTGCCGCTGCCTGTGCCATACCTGTTCTGCGGATATAGAGAGGACTTCAGTCTCCACGCCTTCAATCTGGTACTTTACACGAGCACTAAATCCACTAAAAAAGGAACAAACACAAAACAAAACAAAAAAGAGCTCAATATGAAATATTTAGGATTTTAAACAGTGGCTCTCTATGGAAAGGATGCTTTTCAGACATTAGGCATCTATGGAAACCAAAAGAGGAAAGCCAATCTAGATAGCCACAGCAATTAAGCAGCTTTTGTTATTAAAAGATTTAGGACACAAACCTGAGGATGAGATTGATTTCATCTTCCTTGGTCCACTCAGTACCTCCACTCTGTTTCCAGTTCAGGTAGTTGAGCCACTTAGAACGACACTGCTTTTCTGAGCGAGTACCCACTCGCTCTGCCACAGCTGCCCAAGACACACCCTGTGTGACTATGTCACCTGGCTCAGTGCTCGTCAATTCATGAACCACCTCTGCAAGTCTCTTTTCTTCTTCTTCTGTCCACTTCCCTGAAAGAAGGAAATCATCCAGACTACCACTGCTACCTTCTCCTTATTCTGCAAATCAGATTCAGCCCTGTCTTTCAAAAGACTGATGGGAAGTATGCAGTAGTATTAGAATTATTTCTGAATGAAACATGGAAAACCTGCATATATACCTGCTAAGACAGTTACTAACCCAGTAAGGTTCTTAGTACTACAAAAGAAAATATAGAATCCTAATCGAAAGCACTGACTGACTCTTTAAGGAAAGAAAAACCACTCAAAACATAGCTAGAAAAAATTATATTTTCTCAAGTTATATTAAGTCCGAACTGGGAAGTGTTCCATTGATGACTTGATGGACACAAAAATTCATACTTTTTTCTTAGTCCCACCTAAGATTCCCTGCTCTGCAGAAGTGAAGTAATAAGCTCAATAGAGAGCATTATTTACAGGAATGAAAGAGGAGGGACAAGTAGAGTAACACCTATGGCTCCCCACCCATTTCAGTAAAAATAAAAACTAGGTTTATACCATCTCCTTTCCCAACTCCAAGCTACTGTGATAAAATTTAAGTCTGAGACTGGTAATCACACATATTTCTATTTCTGTTTTTTTGAACCCATAAACCCACTAATAATATCACATGTTCCTATTAGTCTTTTTCTTAGGAAAGCTTAAGCAGAAAAACAGGAAAAAAAAAAAAAAAAAAAAAACCTCTTAAAAATGTCTTCCACTCTGTTTCCATTTTGTTACTAGTAGCTGAAAACTTCTGGAAAATTTCAAAAAGGCTATGTGCTTGCCTTTCAGGCATTCATTCATTCAACAAATATATACCGAATATCTATGTGCTAGGCATAGTTCTGGATATCATGGATTCAAGACAAAGTCCTGCCCACCTATTTTAGCATGGCAAAAAAGGAGGGGGAAACTCAGACCGCCATCTCATGAAGTGGTCCAAAAAGAAAACTCCTGATCCAAAACGATACATAGCAACAAGGCAAGTTAACAGGCAGAGCATTCCCTCAGGCTGGAAATCAGGGAATGGCACAGTGTTTTTCCATTATGCTCACAAAACAGGTTCTATACTCAGTGTCTTACATGAACCTCTGGGGTCCCATCGTAAATCTAAAGCTCCCATTCCTGCTTCATTCATTAAGCTGTCATTCACTACAGAATTAGAGTTGGTGGAATTTATGTTTTCAGTGCCTTATAGGTAATAGTGCTGGTGGAGTGGTTAAGGAGGAAACATTCCTGATTCCACTTCAGCAGGGTAGGGGGTGAGGACGAAAATTATATTCCCTGGAAGCTCAAGCCTAGCTTGAGAACTATTTTTCTAATTAAAAGACTGAGCATAGATTATGGATCCTTCAGAAAAAATAAGACCTAAAAAGGGAACTGTGAAATCATCTATTCTAACTTCTTCATTTTATAGAGGAAACAGGCTCAGAAAGGTAAGTGAGAGTTGATGGTGGAGCGTAAATACTGTTGTTGGTCATAAAGGTTAGGTTTAACAGTATCTATCATCAATTAGTACATCTGTATACATTACAAATTGATCGGGCATCTGTTGTCTGGCCTGGAGACTGAAACACCAATCACGAGTTTTTTTTCTATGGAAAAATGTACTGTGAATTTGAAATAAGCAAAATACATACAAACCTCTGGAACACAGCTTCTTCCTTAAGTTGGGACCTGCCTAGAACTGAAGTTTTTCATAAATATGAGTTGATAAGCTGTTACCAACATAAGTTCAATAGTTAGATGGGCTTAAATTAAAATTACTTCCTAGATACATGCCTTAGTGACTTCCCCAACTGGAGCAGTGCTGAACTGCTACAAAATGGAAACATGCTAGACCTAAATAAAACCTTTGAAACTGAGGGGCTGTGTGCCTGTGAAAAATATCACCTTACTACACAGAGCACAAAAATAAAGGATTAGTTGGGTCTATCTGAAGAAAAAGGACACTAGAAAATAAAACCTCAACTACAATGGATGGCAAGTCTCTTTTCAGAACAGAAGAGAAAGCAGTATCTGAAGGGGCAGGGCGCTCAAATGGTGACAAAAAACACCAGTGGCACTCACAGTACCTGTGTTGCAAGTGTCCTTCATCAGCCGGCACCGATCTTTGACAGAAGAGGCACTCCTTCCTAGCGCCGCCCCTATTGTTGCCCAGTCATTGCCATGCTTTATCCGGAGCCTAAAACAAGAGTCTGCCAATCAGCATTTGGTTCAACTGTTTTCTCCCTTTTAATTTCATCATTTATTCTTCATTCTTCTTCTTCCCATTTGACTGGTTTGCAAGTTGTGGGCAGCAATACTTTGAGAGCCAAAGTTTGAAAGTGTGGCCTTTTTTTGGGGTCCACAGTTGTCTGTGGGTGAAAAAAAAACAGGCAGCAATTGCCTTTTTCCTGGGTCAGAGAAGAAATAAGTAACTTGGATATGTGTTCAAAAAAGACCAAATTTCCCCTCAGGTTATTGACACAATCTCCCAGGCAATCCCCAGATTTTTCCCTTTTGAGCACTCCTAACAAGCTCTTCTCAGACACCTGAAACAGTTTCACAAGTCCTTATTATCATAAACAGGATCAGCCTTCGGGTTTTTTTTCATGATCCATACAATCCATTAACCCATACTTTATGGTCCCAAAATTATGTTTCCTGCAAAATAAGACTGTATAAGGTAGAGTCAGCCCAGATAGTCAGTGAAACATTTGCCAACTCGCCATTCTAACGTAAGCCATTAGCACAACCCTGGTTTTGATCCTGGTATGTAAGTTCCCCAGACTTAGTCTTCAGGTCATCAAGAATGGCGATCTAATCTCTTTTGTAACTCCTATTAGTGGTCTAAGGATGCATTACATTTAGTTACTAACAATAAGAGAAGACAACTTATGGACACGGCTACTCTGTGCAGATAACAGATTTGATAAGTTCTTTACATGGTCAACTATGCTTAACAGCAGGATTAAATTATACCAGTCTACCAAAAATCTCTTGACATTTTCAAAGTAAAACTTTAGAAAACACAAAATATTTTAAAAAATTAAAACACAACTATCAGAATTAATGAAAAAAGAAAGTTAAACTTACTCCTTGAGCTTTTCAATTTCTTCAGGTGTGTATCTAGAAATTTAAAGAAATTTTTAAAAGATCAATTAAACAAAGAATACTAAAAAACTTAATAAAAATCAGAATTTCACTTAGGGAGCCAAATGTTAAGTCACTTAGCCTATTGATAACATTTTTTAAGTAACCGATTTCAAAGTAGATTAATAAAAATTAATAAAAATCAAAATGCCTCTATTAAAAAAAACCCCCAACAAATACTTTAAGCTATAATAAACGTGAGCACTGTAACAATTTCTCTAGGAAAATTCAACATTTAAAACATATTTTCCCCTATGCTGCCTAATTCTTGCGTTATTTCCAGTTAGGTTTAGGTACTCTAATATCATAGCTATTCTGAAAGACTTAGGATGACATGGTAAACTGGAGCTAAAAAGAAAATCTATGGTCAATTCTCACAAGTCACTGAAAAATTTTAAGTTCTCTTTATTTTCTCTACCCATGCATGGACAACTGACATATTCTTGCTCCATGTAAAGGCTTTCTTTTTAGTGGGTAAGTACTCAATATAGCCAATGCAATGTTCTTTTTAAAAGCAGTATCTAGTAAGCCACACTACTACCACCTAAAACTTCCAAAGAGAAATTTAAAATATGTCAACAACACCATATTATCATTGCATTGAAGATAAGATGGCTTCCCACAGATATTACCGATAACAGAAATCCACGCATTATATACAGAAATTTATTTTCTACTCTGGTTTTATTTTTTTTAAAAAAAGTCACTGACCTAGGAAATGTTACACTATAGAAATGAATAGGAAAAATGTTACCAATGAATTTAGAGTTCTTTTTACACTTCCTAAATCTTTAACCACTACTATACTTTTTCTAATGTTACTTTTCTACAAAGCAGACTTTGATGTATTAAGTCAGCTAAGTCTTAAACCTACATAAAGTAATTTAGATTCTAATTTCTAAAAGAGGCTTTATTGTAATTAGGTTTCACTGTATTTACAACATGGACCTGGAGAATAAAAATACTAACATCACTCAACAGTAATTCATAATTATCTCCAATTAAGGCTTTGATCATAATTTTATTTTAAAAAATAGTTCCTTAAATATTTCCCCTAAATTACATGAAAACATGCAACATTACAAGTTTTCATACTTTCCCACATGGTTTCTGTCATCATACATGCGAAGCACTCTTCTATAAACTGCAAACAAAGGCCGGTTCAGACCCCATGCTATAGTCCTGTAGAAATCTTTTCTTTCGTCTTTTGACATCTCAAAGATGATTTCTGTAGCATCTTTTATTCCGCGTGCCTAAATGGGTTACATTTCTTTGATTTAGGGATTTCTGATAAAATGCATATGGATATACTATGCTTCTTAAAAGTTTTTTTATGTTAAAATCATCAATGGCATAGAAAAATAACACATTGATAATTCATTAATAAGTCAAATATAAACTTTAAAATGCTGCAAGAGATAATACAATGATACTTAAATGTTCCAAAAATAAGTTGTATATAATTCAATAAAGTCCTGCCAACCCCTTTTAAAATTACAAAAAAAATCTAAATAGTAGAAAAGGAAGAAATCATAAGAATAAAATTAATATAATCAAATCAAGAATAGAAAGGATGAGCAATGCCAAAAACTGGTTCTTTGCAAAGATCCATGAGACTAAATAAAAAGATAAAATTATGGCAACACTTTAAAAAAAAAAAAGACAAAACAATATTAGAGATGAAAAATGACGCCTAAGGAGAGATGCTACAGAGATTAGATAGTTGAACATTATGAAAATTTTATGGCAATAAATTTGAAAACGTATATAAATGTATGAATTCCTAGAAAATGTCAACTTACCAACTGACTCAGGAAGAGAAAGAAAATCTAATAAACACAGACCATGAAGAAAATTTAATCAGTTATTATAATTTTCCCACAATGAAAACACCAGGCCAAGATGACTTTACAGGTAAATCCTACCAAACAATTAAGAGAAACATAATTCTGACTTTAAACTATCCTAAAGATAAAAAAGGGGTGGGACTTCCCTGGTGGCACAGTGGTTGGGAGTCCACCTGCCACAGCAAGGACATGGGTTCGAGCCCTGGTCCAGGAAGATCCCACATGCCGCAGAGCAACTAAGCCCATAAGCCACAACTACTGAGCCTGCGCTCTAGAGCCCGTGAGCCACAACTACTGAAGCCCGCGCACCTAGAGCCCGTGCTCCGCAACAAGAGAAGCCACCACGATGAGAAGCCCGCGCACTGCAACGAAGAGCAGCCCCCGCTCGCCGCAACTAGAGAAAGCCCACACACAGCAATGAAGACCCAACGCAGCCAAAAATAAAAATAAATAATTTAAAAAAAAAAAAAAGATAAAAAGCGTGGACAATTCCCCACTCATTTGATTAGGCTAGCATAATCTCAATAGCAAAACCAGACAAGGGGAGTTTCAGAGAAGATCTTCCGGGCCAAGCTCATTGATTAAAATAGATCCCTCAAATCCTCAAAATATTTTAGCACACTGAACTCAGTAATGTATAAAAAGGTTAATAATCAATGCAAAAAGTAAGCTTACTCCAGGAATATGAGAGTTTGTATTAATTTCAGAAAAATTAGTAATCACATGAAATTTATGGAAAAAGTAAAATCTCAATAGGTATGGAAAGAGCAATCATAAAATCCAAAATTCAAAAAGCATAGACTGTAATAATTATAAAGAGTATAACCTTTAAATATTGTAAATCACTATGTACACCTGAAACTTATATAATATTGTACATCAACTATACCCCAATTTTAAAAAAGCATAAACATTAGGAAAGAATCATTTACAGATGTGATATATGTAGAAACCCAAACATCTATAATAAAAATTATTCAAGAGTACTTAGCAAGAATGCTGGTTACAAAATCAATGAAGTCATTTGTATTTCTAAACAAAGCTCATAAAAAATCTTTAAAAATTCCTATTAATAATAGCATCAAAATTAAAAAAGCCTTAAGACTACATCTTAGGCAAGTTATGCAATTCCTTTATGGAGGAAACAAACTATCAACTGACATTAAAGAGGAACTAATTAAAACGGAGAGCTATAAAATGTTCTTAAAGAGGAAGTCAGAATATTACAAAGATGTTAATTCCCTTCAAATTGATTCAGATTCAATGTAGTCCCAATAAAAATTCCAACAGTTTTTCATTCTTTGCAGGTTGATTCTAAATTTATAATGGAAGAGCAAAGGGCCAAGAACAGCCAAGACACTCGTGAAGAGACCTGCCCCGTCAGATACTGGGACTTCTGAAGACAGAGCTGTACTGGTGCAGGTATGAAACTGAACCTAAGAACAAATTAGAAAACCTAGAAACATATCTGTGGAAGTTTGAGTAGAACAGAATGGACATTGTAGACTGGGAAAAGACTGACATTCCCTAATGATGCTGGGACAATTATCATCCGTACAAAACAAAACAAAACAAAAACAACCACAACCCAGTAACACAAACCCTATCTCATACCCACAGGAAAAAAATCAGTGTGAAAGGCAAAACTATATATGTGAGAATATCTTTATGCCCTTGAGGCAGGGAAAGATTTCTTAAACAAGCATGCAAAAATGCAGAAGTAAAAAAATGATAATTTTGACACTGGAATTAAGACTCTTCTTTCATCAAATGATAACTAGAGAGAAGGAAAAGACAGGCCACTAAATTGGGACAAGATATCTGTACCACAACCAAAAAACCATTAGCATCCAGCATACATTAAGAATGTCACAAAAATTAAAAAGATAAACCACCCCACAGAAAAAACTGATAAAAGACACAAACAGGAATTTCAAAGAGGAAACACAAATGGCCAACAAGCATATAAAAATATGTAATCAGAGAAATAAAAATTAAACCCATAATAAAATACCATTTACACCCAAAAGATTTGTACAAATTAATAGCAAAAAACTAAAAAGAACCCAAATGACCATTAACTGTGGAATGTGTAAATTATGTATATATATTTGCATAATGAAAGCTAAAAAAAAAAAAAAATCAACAGGGGATGGGTCTCAAAATCACAATATTGAACAAAAGAAGCCAGTTACATAATACCGAGAGAATGAATCAACTTACGTAAATTTCAAAACAGGTAAAATTACACTGATATGCATTTTAAACACTCTTCTGAATGTATTAAACTTCCCAGTAAAAACTTTAAAATTTTAGAATCTTTTCTAAAATTGTTTTACGCAGTTTCAGTTCTGCAAACAATTAAACCTAAATATTTACAAGTACCTACATGCAAGGCACTGTGTTGTGGGATGATATTATAGTGAGATGAGAAGATTTTTCTGCCCTTTTTTTTGTTGTTGCTTGTGACAGACAATACCTTATCCTTTTACCAAAAATATGGAATACATGACACCTAATTAATTGGTTTAAAAATAGCTCCACAATGTTCCTGTAAGAGCACCACATAATGAAAATCACAGTCAAAAATCAAAATCAAACAAATTAGCTTTTCCTAAGATCTGCACATCTTTTTGGACATTTCCTACTTCTGACAATTCTATCATCATTCTCCCAAACATCCTCAATTTAAAAAAAAACCCTTAATTATTACCACTCCTCATTTTCCTTCTTCACCAATATTCAGTCACCAGGCTTCCTTAGAGACTACTTGCTTATCTGCCTTTCCCTGCCAATTCTATTTCAACTACTGTAAAGTCCTTTACTACTCTCACCTGGTCACCTGAAATGGGTATCTAAAAGTCTTAATCATAAAGCTGAAAGAGTCCTTGGAAATCATTTACTCCAATCTCCTACACAAGAAACCAGCTTCTTAATTCCCCAAATTCAGTGTTTTTACCAATTTGTTGCTGCCTTATCTAAACCTGTAGCATTTTTCCAATTTTAACTTAAGTGTTTGTGATCAGTGGACAACTTTTAATACACTTCTAGATACATTTCAATGGTCACTATATTTCTGTATCTCTTAAAACAATTAGCTTCATGGGAAGGATCTTTCTTCACTAATAAAGAATTAAAGTTTTTACTCTTTATAATTTATAAAGTGTAGTTTGGGAGGAGTGCAGCTTAAAATTAAGCTTAGGAACATGTACATTCTAGGCAGCAGTGTATTTAAAATAGTAAAAAATTGTACATAAACTAAATATCAAACAGTAGGAGAATAGTTAAATAAACTCTGTACACTTTCCATTCCCAAATAATGGCAATGGTCTCCATTTCAAACATGCACTATTTGACCATAACTCCTTTACTGGGATGGTCAGCAAGTCTCTGGAAAGATTTCCTTGAGAGCACAGATCTACCTGACCGAACTCTCCCTAAACTGAGTTACAAGTTTTTCTCATTTCTTATAGGATAGAATTCTAATTCTTTGGTCTGGACTTCAAAGCCCAAGTTCTAGAAGCTAATTATCTTGGTTCGGGTTAAAGGGGTTAATTTAACATACTCTGGGTTTGAACTCTGAATCCTCAATGCTCATCATTTACTTAAGCTGTTCCCTCCAGCCCTATTCTACCTCTAACTCCCACCCTTCTTTAAAACTCAGCTCAAATCCTGCTCTTCCAAGTATTTTCCATAACTGTCCTAACCCTGAGAATAAACTCTTCCTTCTTTGTTCTCATGCAGAATTAACAACAAGTTATCACTCACAGGGTACAGAGCCTTATATCACTCTTCACCTGTTTTCAGAATTTCCACATGGACTGTTGGCAGGCATTTGAAAGCCAACACTATTTGTTAAAGCAATTCACATTTCTAGTGCTTCAAAAATTCTGTTTTCATCAGACATTTAATGAAAAGGATGAGTAAGGTAAAAGGATATAAGCCTGAATATGAAAATGAACTAAATTTTTTTTTAAAGGGGAAAGACTAGTGTGATGTCATAAACTCATTCAAAGAAGATGCATAACTTAGACTTTACACAACATAAATTTAAACCTTAATTTATAGCCTGCTTGAAAAGATGGGGCTTTAAGATTCTGAGAGGCTATTAAAATTTTGTCTAAACTTCAGGGTATTAACTAAAGCAATAAAGCTATTTGAAACTGAGAATTCAAAATGTGCTTAAAAATATACTGTAATCATACAACTGAGAATTATTAATCTACAACATATTAGCCAGTCATCCATTACATAATAACTGAAAAGCTCCTAAGTACTATATACAATATGCTGCTTTGATATTTTTTGCAATTGGCGATGAAAAAATTAGTGAAACAAAAAAATATGCCATAAGATACCTTCAAATAGCGTTCAATATTGTTCATCAAAATATCAATTTCTTCCTTGGACCACATCCCCTGCTTCCATTTATGTCCTTTAAAAGAAAACAAGTAATGCTATAGAAAATATTATTCCTTGAGAGGAATAAAATGTAGCTAATTTAATGTCTCACTCATCTGAAATCTGAAAAATCCCCAGGTAAAGCTGCTTTTGTGACCTCTGGTTTTTAAGAAAGAATACATTTGACCCTACTAAATAGAGATAAGGATAAGTAAAAGATTCATAAAAAAATATTACTTCCTCTTAGATACATCTCTTATCCTTTCAGCAGTATAGGACTTATAAGTACAAAAGCCAAATCACCCTCAAAACTTTCTGAAAAATTTCTCCAGTGAAAAACAAATTTTATGGGCAAAAAAACATGTATAAAAGATTCTAGGACAAGGTGAACATAATATATTGGATACCGAATGAATAATTTATTCTTAATGAGTACTTACTGTACAGTGGTTGAAAACAATCAATTTACTTACTTTTTGTTTCCTTTCCTTACTTCAGAGTGGCATATACACAACCTCCACTTTGTCGTAGTAACTTCCCAGCAATCCTTATGAGCACAGCAGCACTATAAACACTGTTACTTTAAACCTCTAAGCCACTTATCAGACCAAAGTTAGTAGCAGAACTTTGAAAAAAGGCTTGACTTCTACTCCCATAAACAATAACAGAATTGTCTTTTAAATGACACCACTGTGCATCTGTTTATAACCTACTTCATATCAGAGAACTAATGATCAACTATTGAAAAATGAATATTGGTTTCATGGTCCCATTCAGAGCCAAATTTAATTAGAAAGGCTCAATTACTGTAACTACTCAACCATAATTATGAAGGCCCAACTCAGAATCCTTATGACTACAAGCTCTTCTTTATGTCCATTTTTTCCACTGGACACTAAAATTCACAGTATCTCTTACCTTTGTTAGTTAGAGAATCCTTATCTTCTTTAGTTGTAAACCATGCTTGGCTAACTGCTGAAACCTCCTCATTACCCAAGGGAGATATGTCGTCTAGTTGCTCATTCTGTAGAATCTTGAAAAGGTAAAAGAGAAAAAAAAAGTAGCAGCCTGATTTAATACCCAACCTGATTCATCTTTGTTTGTAATGCTAAGCACTATAAAACTCTAATAATGTGAAATCCATTTGTTTTAGGTATAATACAATTATACTGAATTTATAAAGACAAATATTTTCTTACTTTTAGTAAGACAGTACGAAAACAAAATTATCTGCATTAACAAAATATGACCTTCATTTAAGCAAATAAGTCAGTACTAGTGGCTTGAATTTTAGAGAGTATTGGCTAAGATTCCACTAAGCATTTAAATTAATACAGGATACTCAAAGCCACTTGTATATTTATATATGTAAAACAAACTCATATATAAAATAAAATGGAAATGCTGGGGTTGATGTCATGATTATTCATGTCCTCACAGGTAGTTTGCTACCTAAATATATATAGTCATCTGTAATGTAATCTGTTGCTAAATCTAAAGGATTAACAGGCTAACTCAAAAGATGTTACTGCAAAATCATGATCTGCTTATTGTTTACTGACAACTTTGTTTCAGCCAACCTCTAGAGCTGATTCCTACCCTCCTTAATGTATCTTCTTTCAAAGAACTATATGGTACTACTTTCTATTATTATTGCAGTAAAACAGTCTCTATGAGAAATGTGTAGTTAAAAAATAAGCTTTACTGAGATACAATTCACACATCATAAAATTCACCCTTTAAAGTATACAATTCAGTGGCTTTCAGTATATTTATGAAGCTATCACCAGGTTCATTTTCTTTTGTTGTTTTTTAAATTTATGTATTTTATTTATTTATTTTTCACTGCGCTGGGTCTTCGTTGCTGTGCGCAGGCTTTTTCTAGTTGTGGCGAGTGGGGGCTACTCTTTGTTGTGGTGCGTGGACTTCTCATTGCAGTGGCTTCTCTTGTTGCAAAGCACGGGCTCTTGGCGCACAGGCTTCAGTAGTTGTGGCATGTGGGCTCTAGAGCCCAGGCTCAGTAGTTGTGGTGCACGGGCTTAGTTGCTCCGCGGCATGTGGGATCTTCCTGGACCAGGGCTCGAACCCTTGTCCCCTGCATTGGCAGGCGGATTCTCAACTACTGCGCCACCAGGGAAGCTCACCAGGTACATTTTCAATTAAGGACATAACTAATCCAGCAAATTCTGCAGGAACAAAGCCGTTTTTAAGAGACTTGGCCTTGGGCTAAAGAGAGCTATAGTGTAAGTGAAGAAGATGTAGCAACAGTGCTACCATATCAAGTATGAACCTATTATAGGCAGACCAGGATAAGGGGAGAGTCACATGCCTAGTGACCACTCAACCCAATTTTGTCTCTGGATTGGAACAACTACTAACCTATGTCACTTTCCGGAGGTAAGTCCTAACAAAGTTTGAACTGTTTTTTGAGTAGGCACAAACTGGATCTCTACTTTCAGGAAGATATGAAACCCAACTCACTTCAAAAACAGAGAAACTTTCCATGAACAATCAAAGCACAATGAGGAGAAAAGCCATGCTTCTACTGTCACCTACTTTATTTTTATATTTGGTGGTAATGAATATTTTGTATTTATAAAAATGTTGTTTTTTAAAACCATAGGCAAAAGCTAGAAATCACTGGAACAAACATGAAAAGTTTTATAACCCTGTATTTATGCATCATACATTTTAGATCTTTTTCTTTTAAAGATTAAGAGGATTTTATAAAGCTGAGAATTGAGACAGACTAGACAGATGATATCCAAGGCCTCTTATATTATGAAGATCACAATTCTGTAAGATTTGACACAGGAGTTGTTCATCAAGGGCAATACAGAGACCTACCAAAAGACCTTGATACATATAATACCTACTTTTAAGAAATGTAATGCAAAAAATATCCTGAGATGATCTCTTATATTAATTAGTTCGTTAAAAGAATAAAATCACTGTTTCCAAAGTGAGTCTAAATATACAGCAAAGCCCACTCTATGAATCTCACAAATAAACCTGTCATGCCAATTAATCGCTGTCTTTGGGCAAACATGTAATGCCTTATGGCTCTAATTTTTCTGAAGAAGACTTAAAATTATTACTTAAACCATATAATGTTAAACATGAAAAGCCATGAAATGAAGTAATTCTTATAATAACTGAGTTGTAAACCAAATCACACATATGTATATAGTTATTTTCAATGTGCTAAAAATGGAATGCAAGTGAGACTACATAGTCTTTGAATCTGAAATGAATTTGACAAGACCCATTTTGAATAAAGAATGTGCCCTATTATTTCCGAGGGTTTAGAAAAAAATTTCTGTGCAAATTCCCACTGAAACCCAAGGGTAGATTATGATATCTCCAGCCTGGCTCAAAGCTGTTTGAAGCATTTTGGAGACTTGCTTCTCTGGAAATCCTGTCATTCTGGAACCACTCTGAAGCTCCCCACTGCAAACCATTCACAGTACTCCTACCTGAGATGTCCTTAGTCCCTGATGTTACATATCAACTTGTAACTACTTTACTTCTTAACTGAAGGGTCATTGTGATGCTTCACATACGAAAAATAATGGTACAATGTCTACTGTCTACTTAAAAGTATTTTATTAAATGAAGAGATGAAGCAAAAGGACAAGCTAGTAAAAAGAAAGGACAATCAGCCAGAAATAAACTTACAAGTAAAATATATTTAAGCTGTTGGTTACTGAAGACAGCAAAGGATTCTGATTACTTTTGGCAGAAATAACTCTTGAGACAAAGTTCATGTAGGAAAAAGGGCTAATTATTATTTAACCTCTTAACATGCGGTAAAATGTATCTAGTCCTACAGACACGAAAAGGAACTACCTTAACTGCAACTGTTATAATTAAAATCTATTTGAAATAACCAGCTTTCATTCACATTAGGGCAGAGAACACATGGAGCCATTCTAAATCTGTCACTACAGGGTAAAACTTATTTAAAAAGTTTTATATCCCAATCAATATCATATATAACTGGTAGATAAAATTTAAAGTTATTTAACAGCTCAAATGAGATCACTCCAAGTGGATAAAGAATGCCCATGCATCATCTGCTTCAACAGATGTGAACCACTCTACAGGGAATGAATTTTAAAATTCTGTTGTTGCTTACAATTCTGAGACTCACATATGTGGGGACTGGAAATCTGAATGAATAAGTCCAACCTCTGTCTGTGGTTGCTCCTTTGTCAGACAGAATATATTCTCATCATTTTATCACCTAAGGTATGTGTAAAGGATAATCTTCTTGTATCCAGTAAAAAGACTTACTATACCTGGATCTGTGTCACAGTTCCCTCAGTAATCTCATCATCTGCCACCTCTGTGGTTGCAGTCATGGTCACCTCAAAGCTCTGATCATTTTCTGAAACTTCAAGAAAAAGGACAGTTCAACTCCAGAATAATAATGGCAGCTTTTAATTATTAAAAAACATACCCAAGGAACAAGTATGTGATCAACTAATTTCTTAACATACTCCTTGCCAATATATCCACACATATATATGTTTGTGTGTGTATACATTCATATACATATATTTGCTTAACAAATATTTACTGTGCACCTAATACATGTTAGGCATTGTTCTCGGCAACAATAAACAAAAAACCCCCAAAATTCTGCCTTCACGGCAATTAATAGCCTAGTGGGGAAGTGTTTGAATTTTAGATAGGAGGCCAGGAAAAGTCACCAACACTTGGACTTTATCCATAAAGTCCATATATCATATATCATGCAGGTATATACTGAGGAAAAGCACTTTAGGCAGATGGAAAGCCAAGTGCAAAAAGGCTCTGAGATGAGGGCCTGCCTAGATTGTTCATAGGCACAGCAAGGAGGACAGTGTAGCTGGTCAGAGCAGACCAAACAAGATACTGTATGGGGACTCACAGACCACTGTAAAGACTTTGGCTTTAACTCTCTTGCAATGGGTTGACCATTTGAAGATTTAGAGTAGTAGAGTGGTATAAACTGAGTTTTATTTTATTTGTTTTTTTTTGCGGTACGCGGGCCTCTCACTGTTGTGGCCTCTCCGTTTGCGGAGCACAGGCTGTGGACGCGCAGGCTCAGCGGCCATGGCTCACGGGCCCAGCCGCTCCGTGGCATGTGGGATCTTCCCGGACCGGGACACGAATCCGCGTCCCCTGCATCGGCAGGCGGGCTCCCAACCACTGCACCACCAGGGAAGCCCCTGAGTTTCATTTTAACAGGACCACTCTGGCTGCTAAGGGGAAAATAGCCTGTAGGGCACTACAGGCTGGAGGGAGATCAGTGAAGAAGCTAATTCAATAATCTAGATAAGAAAGGTCAGTGGCTTGGACTAGAGTGAAGGCAAGTGAGGGTGATAAGAAGTAGTTCAAATTGTGGATACATTTTGATGGTAGAGCCAATGGGATGTGCGGATAAACCAAATATGAAAGTGAAAAGTCAAGATGGAATTAAAGTTTTTTATCTGAGCTACTGGAAGAATGTACCTGCCATTAATGAGATGGGGAAGAATGTAGAAGAAGCAAGTTTAAAAATATAGGACGGGGCTTCCCTGGTGGCGCAGTGGTTGAGAGTCCGCCTGCCAATGCAGGGGACGCGGATTCGTGCCCCGGTCCGGGAGGATCCCACATGCCGTGGAGCGGCTGGGCCCGTGAGCCATGGCCGCTGAGCCTGCGCGTCTGGAGCCTGTGCTCCGCAACGGGAGAGGCCGCAACAGTGAGAGGCCCCCGTACCACAAAAAAAAAAAAAAAAAAAAAAAAAAAAAAAAAAAAAAAAAAAAGTAGGACGTTTCAGGAGCTCAGATTTAAACATACTCGTTTCAGATAGCCACTAAACCTCTAGAGTCAAGAGAAGTCTTGGAATAAATCTGGGAGTCATTACCAGAGACAGGACTTAAAACCATGAATTCTAGGGAATGAGTAAAAATGGAAAACAGAAGCAATCTAAGAACTGAGTCCTGGGGCACTCCACATTTAGAGGTTGGGGAGATGCGGACAAGTCAGCATAAGACACTAAGAAGGAATGGACAGAGAGAAAACTAGAGAAATGTCTTCCCTGGAAGCCAAGTGACAAAAATCACCATTGGATTTAGCAACAAGAAAGTGTCTGGAAAAAACTAAAAAGAAGAAGAAAAAAAGAAAGTGTCTGGAGACATGGGGAGAACAGTTCTGGTGTAGTGATAGAGGTGAAAGACTGACTGGAGTGGGCTTACAGAACAAGGGAAGAAGAAACGGAGGCAAGGATAGGCAATTCTTCCAAGGAACTCTGCTCTAAAGGGAAGGAGAGAAATTGGATGGGAGCCCAAAGTGGGCTAACAGGACGTTTTGAAGAAGAAATTATAGTATGTTTGTAAACGGTGATGGGAATAATCCAATAGAGAATGAAAAATTGATGATTCAGAGGAGAAAGGAAAGAATTGCTACAACTATGTCCTTGAGTAGACAAAAGGGGTGGAATCTAGTACATTGAAGGGTTGGCCTTAGCTGGGTGAAAAGACAGAATATATGGACATAGATACAAGTCAGTGTGTATTTATGGTAGTGGAAACTTACAGAAATTATTTTCTGGCCACTTAAATTTTCTAAGTAGGAAGCAAGGCTATCAGTTGAGAGTGAAAAAGGTGGAAGAAGTATTGGAGATTTCAGAATGCATTAAACAGTCATCTTAGAGTGGGAGAAAGAACACTAGATAAGTATGGTATGACTGGCAGGCAACATTAAGAGCCCATTTCAAGTTAATGATCATAAATTTAAAGTGAGACAGGTCAGCTTATTTGTGCTGTTTTTGTCCAATCTCTTTCAGTTAGCTGTACCAGTATAGACATAAATAGGCAGACAAATTGAACCAGGGTTGTGGTTTCATCAAAGAATGATGAAGTGAGGGGAGGAAAAAAGGATCTGAGGGTAAATGCAAGACAATGATTATAACAATTAATCATGAAAACTGAAACTAGGTAAGGAAGAAACAAGGATATGAGTGAAGAAGGAATCATTTAAAAGTGGTAAGGTCAATGGGTCCCAGTGGGGCAAAGGATCGCCAAAGTATGAGAGGAAGTAATCTGGAAGACAGGAATTAGTGGTAGGAAAACAAAATCTGAAGTAGATTACAAATAGACTCCAGTTAATATGCCATAGTAGGAGTGGTATGGGAATGACAAATGAGGCCGTGTGAAGAACAAAAGGAAACAGAGGCTTAGTAACTCCAACAATCCTCTAAACGAATAATCACCAAGAGTTTTAACAATGAATAGGTAATGGAATAAATGTGTGCAGATGATTGCAAAAAGAAGTGGTAAGTTATCTACACTGATTAACATGAGAGTTAAGAGAACTTTTAAGGCTCAGACAGATAACTTTTTATCAGTTTTACACAGCATGTAAAGAAAACCTGAATATTAAAATTAAAGTTAAATCATTAAAACTAATATTCATCTCCACGAAGTCCAGCATAAATTACTTGTGCATTCAGATGATGGTGATGGATATAGGACTTCATGCTTTTGAGTGACTTTTTAAAATGTAGAAATGTTCCTGATTTTTTTTTTTTTTTTTGCGGTACGCGGGCCTCTCACTGTTGTGGCTTCTCCCGTTGCGGAACACAGGCTCCGGATGCACAGGCTCGGCGGCCATGGCTCACGGGCCTAGCCGCTCCGCGGCATGTGGGATCTTCCTGGACCAGGGCACGAACCCTTGTCCCCTGCATTGGCAGGCGGACTCTTGACCACTGCGCCAACAGGGAAGCCCCTCCTAAGTTGATTTTATCAACATACTTTTTACAAATCCAGGGAACTTCAAGCCACTCTTCATAAATTCAGTCTTATTGTAAATCAGGCTCCAGAATGTCCTCTTTGGTGATGCTATGACCCAACATCAAACAGCTCATGTGCTTTTATGTCAACACACCATAAAATAGAACAAAATATTGTGTAGTTCAAACCTACAATAATGTTCAAGGCACTCTAACCAAATCAATTAACCAGTCAAAATTTACGTCAAAAAAAAAAAAAAAATCACTCAAAAATTCTGGCTTAATTAAATATTTTTACTTTATTTTATAACCTGTGGATGTACTGTTCAGCATGGTGACTACAGTTAATAATACTATACTGTATATTTGAAAGTTGTTACATTAGACCTTAAAAGTTCTTACCACAGGAAAAAAAATTGTATCGATAACTGTGTGGTGAAGGATGTTACTAGACTTATTGTGCTGAACATTTTACAATATATATATATATACACATAATGATTTGGTATACATACATATATATACATATGTATGTATACCAAATCATTATGTATACCTGAAACTAATATAATGTTAATGTCAGTTATATCTGAATTTTTAAAAATTCTAGCTTAGAAAATGTCTATATAGGATTGTATTTGTACAGATAGGCTAATCATGTTCTAAAATTGAGTCATAACATAATAATAGTCAAATTAGAGTTTTAAAAATCATATGAATCATCATTAGAAGGAAAGATCATTTAATTAGAAATACATTATGCTTGTATATTCCACAAGTGGAAGCAATATTAGCAATATTAACATTAACACCATTTCTCAACAGTCTCATAGTAAAGTTATATAATATGGTTTCTTTTCTGCTCAATTCAATAAGCAATTAACTCTAAATACAGAGTACATATCTGCTTATGAAGACATGATTTTCCACAATGAAAACCTAGTCTTAGTTTTCTTCCACTAGATGATGATGTGATCTTGCTTGATGCTGAGTGCAAAATAGAAGTTTGTGGATATTCCAAGACCCTCCTTTGTGCAGAGAGTGCCCCCAACAGCCCTGTGTCCCAACCCCATCGCCAAGGACTAAGATATCTACTCCAGCTTTGGAGAGCCACCATAGTTCAACAAGATCCCATATGCTTTACTAAACAAACCAGAAATATAAGTTAACATAATAGTTGGTGGGTTGTAGTCTTTCACCAACAGTATTCCACCCAAAATACAAAATCTTCTTAAAATCCAGTCTACTCTAAATGCTCTTGGAATATAAACATTTTAAGAAGTTTCTTTGTTTTGTGTTTTTTTTTCCTCTGGCTGCACTGTGTGGCATGAGGGATCTTAGTTCCCCGACCAGGGATCGAACCCGTGCCCCCTGCAGTGGAAACACAGAGTCTTAACCACAGGGTCGCCAGGGAAGTCCCTTAAGAACTTTCTTAATGAGAATAAACTTATTCAGCTTCGGTCTAACTTCCATTTAGCCATATACCACATGAAAAGAACATAAACTACAAGAATCGGAATGCCTGGGTATGACCTTAGACAAGTTATTACACCTCTCTATATCTTAGTTTTCTCATTTATAACATAGGGAACACTGTAGAGAGTGCTTTCTCAATGAGGGTGAATATGCTTCTTCGGAGGAGGAGGTGAAAAGATCTTATTCTCTTTATTAAGAAAGCAAGGACATATATATATATATATATATAGTACATTAAAAACAATAGTGTACTTGTGGTATTACAATTTCATGGGGGAGAGCATGATGATGAAAAAAATGTCTAAAAAGGCTCTCGGGAGTGGGGGGCAATTAAAAAAAAAGGTTGAGAGATTAAACTAGGCAATATATGTAAAAGTATTCAGAGCCATTCCTGGCACATAAATAAGCACTCATTAAGTGCTGGTTAAAAGGAGGTTTTTTGGACTAAGAGGAGAAAAATAATGGGTCCAAGTCTACCTTGAAATGCCAATTTAATCTCCTGGAATCTAAATTTTGATTCAGAAGGAAACTACGTTAATACTCAGTGACTTACGTGGAAGTGCAACAACTGATATGCAAGGAGTGGAATCATCAATACTTTGATCATCCTCAGAAGACAGACAAAGCCTTTTATGTGGAGGTTCAATACTATCTTCTGAGTCTATTTCATCGGCTTCTAATGAAACAAAACAAAAACAAAAATCTCAAAATCTTCAAACCAACAAGGAGAAAACAAAACCTTCAATAAGTAATGACTATATAATAATCTTCTTACTGATTTGCTATGTCAACTAAAGCCAGTTGTGCAAGTGAGACTCATGGTCCTGTCTACGCCTACTGAGGAACTATGAACAAAGGTGCCACTTTTTAAAACATCACACTTTTGTGCTGTTGACTACCTGGCTTTCCAAATATTTCACATGTAAAGACAAGGGTCAGTTATTTAATTCACTCACAACATTCACTGAATGCCTACCATTAGCTAAGTTTGAGAAATAGAACAATAAGAGATACCCTGGCTGTCAAGGAGCTCATAGTACAGTGCAGGAGATGACTAAACTAACAATTTCAAAATGGTGTAATAAGAACTATAAAGGTGGAATGAAGAGGCTGTTATATGAGCACACAGGCATTTAATTTAGACTGGAGATGGAGGGAGGTTTCTAGAAAAGGTGTCTTAAACTTCAAAAAGAAACAGAAGCCAGGGGAAAATTATCATTAACTGGCAGTAAGAGTAATACACGAAGTCATACTGAGGGCCGAGAAGCTTAAAGTACGTTAGGAATATAAAAATAGCTGCAGGGCTTCCCTGGTGGCGCAGTGGTTGGGAGTCCACCTGCTGATGCAGGGCACACAGGTTCGTGCCCTGTTCCGGGAAGATCCCACATGCCGCGGAGCGGCTGGGCCCGTGAGCCATGGCCGCTGAGCCTGTGTGTCCGGAGCCTGTGCTCCGCAACGGGAGAGGCCACAGCAGTGAGAGGCCCGCGTACCACAAGAAAAAAAAAAAAAAAAAAGCTGTGAACTGCTGGAATACCGCTACATGAAGTGTGGCAGAAAATGAGGCTGCAAGGAAAGCTGAGATGATGGGAGGCCTATGTGCCAAATTAAAGAACCTGAACTATATTCTTAAAAACCATAGGAAGCTTATTAAAAAAAGAAAAACTTCCTATACTGTGAGTGAATTAAAAAAACTTCCAAAAAGTTTGGGTTTTTCCATAACATCTTATGGAAAAACCCGAACTTTTTGGCTAACCCAATACAATTATGTCAGCTGGTTCTCCTACCATTCTGAGGGCAGTGAAGAATGAGGTTCCCGTCTGCGTCCCGAGTCAAAGTCACAGAGTTCACAGTTTCTACTGTTACTGTGTCAGAATCCTCTTCAACTGTGCTCATACTCAAATCTGTATAAGAACAGGTTTCAGATTAGGGTTTAAAAAATTATTTCCAAGTATGAACATAAAGTAGCCCACAGAACCCCGCCCCCCCAATTTGTATCTGCCTATAGTATTCTTTATGTGAAATTGCAATGATGCTTCAGGTTTCAAAACTTTTTTTCAGAAGTTTATACCAATTATTTAGAATTAGCTGTAATAATGTACAAGAATCTAAATGCGATGATTAATTAAAAACCTACAGGATTTACTTTTTTTTTTTTTTTTTTTAGGATTTACTTTTTTAAGAGTTGTTTTTATCACATCCAATGAAAGTCAACCTGTTCCAAGTTGTCTGTCATATCAGCAAAAACTCACACCATTTTAAAATTATTTTTTATTGGCAGCTTTGTGATATATTCAAATAGGTGTTTAACTTCTGATTCTTTACCAGAAGATCCATCACAACTTTTCTCTTAATCTAAGAATTACTTCTCTAAAACACTATTTACAAGTATTTAAGCTCTATTATTATCTGAAAAACAGGAACACTAAATAATTCTTCCTGCTGTTTTTTTCATATTGAACAAGTACATATAACTGTCATTGACCAAACTGTTTTCCTAATAGATATGGATCTAGGTCTTCTTTTGAAATAGAGAACTGGATTTTGCTTAAAGTGCCTTCACCTGTTATTTTACACATATATTATTTCCCTTTTGTTCAGACAGACTGAATAAGCAGCACTTTGAATACAGTATCTCATGGCTGATGGGGAAATGCCCTGAATTGTAATCAATGGCCTGAATGAAGTCTTCGGGCTTACCTTGTAATGTTCAATGAAGTTCTTGCCTCAATACTCAATTTTGGTCTTGTCCACATACTTTTTTACCAACTAAATAATACAGAGGACATAAGCCTTGATGTGTATTAATCATTCAATATTTATTTGGTTGCTACATACATTAGTCTGTACATATATTTGCCATTTACACAAATGCATTTTCCCTTAGCAGAAAAACTTAAGAACTATTAACATTTACATGGTGAAGATCTACTGATTCACTGAAGTTCTACTGTACAAATTACTGTTTTAAATGGACATCATTCATTTTACAACGGTAAAGATGCCATTCTCCAATTAAAGATAAGTGGAGGTCATGTTTTAGTTATGACTAAAATTTGCAAATCATGAGGTAAGGTCCCTGGAACAAAGGAATGCTTACCTAGAAAACAGATGGATCAGCTATAGCCCTTCCTACAGAATCGAGTTGCCTTCCCTTGGCCACCAGCATCACTTTCATGTTATCCAGATTGTTTCTCCTCCATGTTCCTACCTCTGCAACACTCTGAAAAAGTAACAGCATTATACAATAAGGCTTACTGAGAACAAACAACTGTGTGCTAGCAGTATGCTGATGACAATCTAGCCTCAAGCCTCTGTGATGTCTCAACTAGAAGAGGAAGGACAAAACCAGAATTCTTTGGTAAGTAGACCTTTTGGAAATCAGCCTCTGAAAGAATTCTCCAATGAAGGGCAGAAATGATGGGATCCTATGCCTACTAAGTCTGTTTATAGGCAGTTTCTCAGCCCAAGTTGCCCCTCATCAGGCAGTCAAACTTTCTCGGAAAAAACAGGTTGAATTACACCAGTGGTTCTATGAACTGTAGACCTGGGTACATGTAACATGACCTAGGGTGTATACCAACCAACAATACCACAAATATTACCAGTAATGATATTTTTCTTTAAAACAATTAACATCTCTCTTTAAATGTAGTACCATAGGTCATCTTAAAGCATTAGAAACTACATAATATCTGTTAACAGCTCTGCCCAGGGATCTGTGGGAGAAAAGGAATCCTAAACAATCAGGCCAGAAAACATAAATTACAAGAAAGCTTTTGAATGTATTGTGAAACTTACAAAATCTGAAATGATTTGATTTTTAAAGGTTTCTTTCAATAAACTTCTCATCTTCATCCCAAAGGATCAACCGAAAATTAAAAAGCACAGTAAGATTTAAGGTTCAAGGGGATGTTTCAGCAAAAACCAATGATTAAAATTCTCATTTTTGCAGTATTCTAATTAGAACTCCACTCTAGTATGAGTATCTTTGAGAACTGCTATATATAAATAAGTCTGCAGTGCAACAGGTACAGATCCTGCTAGAGAAACATCCAGTCAGTTAATAGATTTCATGTTGTTCTCACTTCAGAATCCATTAAAAAGTTTAAAAGCTTGTTTGTCAAGTATACCCACTGTAGAAGATGAAGAAATGAAATGTTAAAAAAAGAAGTTAAAACCACCCATAAACTTGCCAAAATCATACTTCACTCTTGGTTGATGTGTGTGTGTTTGTGTATGAGACTATACTGTAGAAGCAATTTTATATCCTGCATTTTAGAGTTCATTCACATTGAAAAATGTGAAGGAAACCAAGCTAGGTATTTAACTGAAGTTTTCTGTATTGTTTAAAACTTCCACTCCATAAAAAACATGACATTATCCAACAAATAGCCTATAACTGGACATTTACATTCTTCCCAATTTTTCATTTCCGTAAAACACTGAAACATTCATATACTATTTCCTTAAACAATATTAATTACTGAAAATTATTAGAGCAAAGAATACAACAAAATAAACTCTTAAATCATGCTGCAGTCTATTTTCCAGAAAGGATGTACAAATTCATATTCCAACCACTGAGGTGTAGACTCTACTCCTGGTAGTAAATAAAAAAACCTTGCCACTAGTATTTTTATTTAAAAAGAAACAACAAAGCAAAAAGAAAAAAAAACCCAGCACAACTCCTCATTTGATAGGTACAAAATGGTTACTGGTTTAGCAATTTAATGACTGTCATCTTAGGACCCAAATTAATCTAAAACTTCAGGAAAAAGAGAAAATAAAGGTGGATTTGAGAAGATATTGTAAGATACAAGGAAAGTTATCTTAAGGTAAGATACAAGGTAAGTACAAGGAAAAAGGAGTCTGAAATAGCTGGATGAGAGTATTTCATTCTTGATAACCTGTACTGGGGTTAGAGGTTGATCCCATGCAGTGTACTAGCTTTAAATCAGGAATCTAGGTTCATTTTAAAAAGTCTGATAATTCATGTTACAGATGAGTAAATGCTTCTACACTGCTTTGCAAATTAACTAGCATATCTGTTCAATCAACAAATATATCACATGTGCAATGTGCCAGGGACTCTCTAGGCACTGGGATATAGTGGCTACTTTTCTTAAAAAAAAAAAAAAATTTTTAACCCCCAAAGATAAGCTCTTGACTTACCTTCCTGAGGTTTTTCCCCTCTTGTACTTAGAGCTACACAATCTGGATTTATTAATATTTAAGAAACTCACCTAATTTTATTTTTAATTTACTTTTTACGGTAACACATTCACATGGTTCAAAATTCAAAAGGTAAAAAGGTGAAGTCTACTTTCCACTCTAGTTCCCTAGACCCTCTGCCTGGAGGTAAACAATGCTGTCAATTTCTCATGCCTCCTTCCAGTTATTTTACTCATATGTGTCAATATATTCCTCCATGCTACATACACTTTTTATAGAAATACCATCATACTACAAATAGGGAAGCTTTCCCTAATGGCTACTTTATATTGCTTCAACAGCAAGTACTGTAAGCCAGCCAACAGATTAATAGCAAAGTCCCCAAGGTGGGACCTGATTTGGCCTGGCAGGAGGGGATTAAAAAAGAAAGCCACTATGGCAGAGGCTTCTGAGCAAGAGGGAGAGTAGCTGAATTAAGGCTGGAGAAAAAGACAGGGGCAGATCTCACAAGGGCTTATAAATCCTTGGACTGTTTTAAATTGGGAAATATAATTTACATTTTGAAAAGATCATTCAGACTGCAATATGGAGAATGGATAAGGGAGTAAAGTCATGAAACAAGCAGCTGTCCAAGAGATCATAGTCATTTGGAATAGGTGGCAGAAATCAAAGAAAGGAGCCTGGACAGAGGATTTATTTTGGAGGTAGTGTTGACAGGTTTTGCTGAAAGTAGATTAAGAGATGAGGAGCTATTTCAAGATGATTCCTAGACTTTTGGCTTGAATAACTGACTGAGTTTGGGGGCATTAGAAGACATTTACTAAATATTTTTATTACTGTTAATATTAACAAGTTAAGATATACGGCACCCAAATGAAGATGTCAAGTTGCCAGTTGGAAGCTGGAATTCAACAGGTAGGGATTAGACCTGTAAATTTGAGTTAGTGGCATGCAAATTGTTTTTAAAGATCACCTAGAGAAGTTAGAGAAGACAGCCTAGAGTTCTGAAGCAGAAGTCAAGCAATGCACAAACAAGGAATGGAGACTGAGAAGGACCAGCCAGGGTTACAGGAGGAAAACTAAGAGATGTTACTTAAAAGGCCTTAGAGTGTTTTTCAAGGAGCATTAGTTGACTGTTAAATACTGCTGAGAGGATAAGATGGAGAAGTTACTACTTGATTTGGCAATAAGTAGAACACTGCTGACCTACTGGAATACAGAGAATTGGAAGTACGGAAGGTAATACAAAACAGGTCTTTTACAAGGTTTAGCTCTCAAAGTAAGCAGTGAGAAGATATATGGTAGAGTCAAGACAGCTGTTATTTATAGGAAGAGTACATCTGTATTTTAATATGACTATTAGAGTAACTGAAAAATGTTGGTAAATAAATCAACTTATGATAGTAACGTACAAAGTTGAGTAATTTAGGGCCTTGTACTGTAATTCATTATACGTGAAACTATGCTTAACTTCAAAACCCGTTCCCCATTTGGTTTAGTAGGGAAATATATCAGGAAGATCTCCAATTCTAACATCAAAATTTTGGTTCCCTTTGGGGCAAATAAACACACACCATCAGACTATTTTTTTAAAAAAACATTTTTCTTAAAAGACAATCTACATATTTATTTATTTAGGCCACGCCACGAGGCCATGTGGGATCTTAGTTCCCTTAGGGACCAACCCGCGGCTAAGGGATCAACCCGCGGCTCTGGCACTGGAAGCGCAGAACCTTAATGACTGGACCACCAAGGAAGTCCACCATCAGCCAAGTCCATCATCAGCCTATTTAAATCTTCCTTTCTTTCTCTCAAATGGGTTATACCATATGCACTACTTTTTTAAAACCAACTAGAAGTGAGAACATGAGAAGAAAAATTTTTAACAGCCATTTTAATTGGTGAAATGGCATTCTGGCACGTTTCCATCATTTGGTGGATATCTTAATACCTTAGTAAAATCAAGAAAAGAAGACCTAAACTGTGGTACAGAACATTTATAATACAGTACTTATATATACTCACATTTAAATGAGAAAAGCATTTGTTTACATTTACAGCTCCCAATGAACAAGATGACCCTACTCAATGCAGAACCAAAAAACCTACTACTCTTGGCTCTGTTACTTAACATAGACTTTAAAGACATGAATCTTTTATTCTACTCCATTCCAGTATAGATGTAAAGTTTTTATTCATCAGATTATCTTAAACTGTTATTTCCATCGAGTCTACGTAATTGTCCTGGTTTATCAGGCAACTGTCATAATCTAAAAACTAGATCGAACCAAGAAAAGTGGCATTTCTTCCTGGTTTTGGGACCAGTTTCTGTAGATAAATGTTTACTGGTTCCCAAGCACAGGACGAGAACAAATGGGGAAGGGTAGATTCTATAATTAGGGATCATGAGAAGCACAGAGCTAACACTTGCTGACCCTTGATGCTTGAAGATGTGATTCTTTATTGCAAGACGGGATGAGACTACATGGTGTGAAAAACATTCAGTATTATAAAATAGTTTTATAAGGGGAAATCAAGCAAGCTACAGAACATAAAGCACCAGAATTTTATTGGATGAGGCAAAGACTGAGAAACACTAGCTGATGCAAAGTTTTTGGCATAATTCAACTAAGGCAGTAAGACACATTTAGTTTTCAGATGTCTTTTTTCCTGCCCCAATATAATAAGAAAATTACTCATTTTCCTTTTTTTTGGTGATAGTCTTCCAAACCTTTCAGCCATATATCAACATACCTATTTTTAATTGTTTTTATGATACTGCGATCATACTGTCACATCTTTTATAACTTTTTTTTGCACTTAACTTTATGGGGAGCATTTTCCGATATTACTAGTTACTCTTCCATAGCACTTTAAATGGGTACATGGTACCTAAACTTATCTAACCATTAACCTATGACTGAACATTTTTGTTTTCAAGGTCTTGCTATTATAGACTCCATACTGGCCACTACCATACCTTAGGTGGTACGTAACTAACGCCTTAGGAAATGCTTATAAAGGGATTTGCTTAGTAACATACAATAAAAAATCTGAAAGATATGTTTTGAAATATCTTTATTTTGAAAGAATGAAAACTCTGCTAAATACAAAGTCTTAGTGGAAGAGAATAGGCAACAAATTCCTGGACTTCCCTGGTGGTGCAGTGGTGGGAATCGCCTGCCAATGTAGGGGACACGGGTTCAATTCCTGGTCTGGGAAGGTCCCAGATGCCACGGAGCAACTAAGCCCGCGTTCCGCAACGAGAAGCCACCGCAGTGAGAAGCCCGCGCACCGCAACGAAGAGCAGCCCCTGCTTGCCACAACTAGAGAAAGCCCGCGTGTAGCAACGAAGACCCAACGCAGCCAAAAATAAATAATATATTTTTTAAAAGTAAAAATAACGAAAGTTAATAAAAAGAAAAAAAAATTCCTATATCCTAAACATGGGGACATACAGGGATATCAGAAAACAGACAAAGCCACAGACATCTTAAATACTGATTTTATTAAATATAGGAATGGGGTCACGTCACAGTTCAGGTTGAATGCTTTGGACTATGGTCCCAGGCCCCTGGGGATTTGTTCTTCTGTATACTTTGTGGAAAAGTTTGAGAAAGAGAACTATAAATGAACATACAAGCATACTGAATTAAGGTACCTAACTAATGTTCATTATGGCTTGGTTTTAAGATAATATGACTATATACCATAAAACGTCAATAAAGATATTAACAGGGTTTATTATAACAGGTTTTAATTGTTTAAGATGTTTATTTCAATTACCAACTACTGAAAACAATGACATTATTAGAGTAAAAAAAAATTACTTGGTAGTACGATTCATTTCAAAGTACAGTATTTCATACCTGGTTTGGCAATACAACCATATTGCTTATTAAAAAACAAAAATGTTGTCTTTTATCCAGTGCATGATTTAAGAGCTATACAATGTGTATTTGGCTACATTTTAAGATTTCAGCCATTGAAAACTGATCCCTTTAAGCAAGGCATCATCAGAAGCTCTTTAAAGGGAATACATTAAATTATCACTATAGTTCTGATATACACTGAAGCCGATTTTTAAACCACACTTCTGCAACAGATACTAAAATACACATACAGAGTATATAAACCTAAAGAGCATTTTTTGCTGCCTAACACCTGATGGTCAAAAAGATTAGTTTTGACAACAGGTTATTTGGAAGAAGGGCTTGACAACACAGTGCACACAACTAAAATGACTGCTAAAAAAATGGCATAAGGTTAACACACACACACACACACACACACACACACACGTGCGCGCGCGCACTCCGCCAAACAAAAAGACAATTAAATTGTTCATAAAGAGCTCTTCAGTGTGCTTTTTCGTAACTTCTTTCTGGTGTTCATTCGTGGAATGGGATCTTTCTATAAACTTGAAAAAGGAGACATGATAGACAGGTTTCTTCTTTTATTTAAGTTTATCATTTACCTTTACGGACTCAAAACAAAAACAAAGCTTACTTGTGATTTCTATTACAAGCATCCTCTTCACAAAAGGAAAAAAAGTGAAGGGGAGAAATAATATGAAAGAAAATACTACATACATTTGATAACTCTCTGTATTTTATATTTAATGCCCTTGGCAATAGGTTTATCACTTCTCAGGTCACTGCGTAGCATTTAAGGACAGAAAAGGCTTTGGAGCTGAATTTGCAAAGCATTTAGAAGCATACCAATTCCTAAGGAATCCTCTTATATGCGGGGGGTGGGGGGGAAGGTGCTAAAAATGATGGTGGTAAGAGAAAAGGATTAAAAAAGAAAACTCCATTTTGACAAGGCAGGTTAACAAGTCAGTGTTAAAAAGACAGCCTCTATAGATGATATTAAAAAACTGGAACTCTTCCTCATCTTTTCAAAGTTTTGATGTCTTTGTAACAAAACACAGTTCCCAACCCCCCCTCAATATTTTAACATCTATGTGCCAGGCTGTAAATTCCTAGGGACACTTGTTTCACATTATCTTACTCATCCTCACAAGTGTTAAGTTAATGTTCTTAATGGAGCATGAAAACAACAACTGTTTAAAATAATGAGATGTTATTTTCAGGACATACAAGTTTATTACAACATTAATAAAAATTAGGGTCTGTAGTTGTTGGAGAGATAAATAAGTGAGCAGAAAGATAAATATTACGTGGGAAAAGGACTAGTTTTGTTTTTATTTCAATACTAACTAGTAACATCTAGCTAACCTTACAAATACACTTATCTCTCCCGCTGCCTTGGGGTGAAATGAGGTAACTTTTCTACATCTTAAAAAACGCCTGTGAAAACAAGAGAACTTGGGAAAAAGAAAAAAAAAAAAAAAGACTAAATAAGACAACTACCTTCTTTTGGGGTATAATTCTCTACCAGTAACCATTTCCCGTGACTGCTTCCCCTCAAAATACTTCTAAAACCTGAACACCCAGAGAAAAATGTTTATATAGCATATATTTATTCATATAATTGCTCAAAGTGTGGACTTAAAGTTCTATATAAGTATGCAATGCCCAGTACTTACTGATTAACTGTTGATGAAGACAGGGCAATAGCATTTTGGCTCCACCATCTAGCTCAACTGCAATCAATTAAAGAGATTCACGGAGAATATGCAGGTTCTAGATCAGTCCCCAAAAGCATATTTTGGGGTGAGCCTATCAACTAAAATAGTTAAAAAAAAAAATTAGCTTGTTTGGTGGCACATAAAATACTTAGTATATGGGAGTTAAAATAAGATGATTATCACAAAACATGAAATATTTTTTCTTCATAACACGTAATTTTTTCCCCAGAAATGATCAGGCTAGTTTTTGTCCCTTGTTAATGAAGGGAAAAAAACTTTATTCTCACACCAAATTTTAGTCAAACAGATTGACAATTTTTGTAACGGTAAGGAACATAAACTTAATTTCTTCCTGAACCTGAACTAAGTCTCTAAATCTTAACCTAATAAATTTATCTTACCACCACTACAGCATCACAGTAAAAAGGTAAGTTTTTGGTGTATTATCAGCACGGTCTTTAAACGTTTAAATGCTGGTAAATTATTCAAATGACTAAATAAATAAATAGAAAAAAATGCAGTGACACTCAAAGTTATTTGAAACACAAGTTTAAGAGCAGCTCAAAGAAAAAATATATGAATTAATGGAAATATATGAACACCCTTCACTGAAAAATAGTTTTTCTGTCTGTAAAACTTTCAACACAATGCAAGAACATCTTACTTGAACTGGAGCTTAAAAGCTATAAATGGTTGTCTTCGGGAAATCAAAATAAAGGTAAAATCCGTAAAAGATAAAATACTTCCAAACGGTATTATTGTAGTTTAAAATACTGAACATTAGAAAGTAATCCTACAGAATACGCTTTTTATCAAATGTCCCAACAAGCAGCCTCACCTACGGTCAGAAAGAAGGTGCACAACGATAAATCAAGTTACGAGAAAATAATCATTGAATGTGAATTTCCAAATTCAATCAGGGAAAGGGAGCCCTGACTTTTACATTTCACAGATTTATCACCTCTCCTTATCTACACCGAATTATTTTTATTCTAAAAACACATGCTGTACCATTCAACTGCATAGAATTGGCCACTTCTACCCTCAAACCTATGCCGCAGATTCCCTGAAGATTCTCAAAGTCTATTTTAAAGGACGAAGAAAATTTAAAAATTTTAAAACTTCCTCGGAACTCGTCAAAATACGACAATCCCTATCTTGCAGGCTCATTTTCCTGTTCTTTGCCGGGTTAGGTCTGTCTCCCCGCACTCCAGCTCCTATCTTTCCCTTGTAAAAGACACTCAGGCTGACAGAAATGGTTCGGCCAGCAACCCCGATTCCTTCCGCTTGGGCCATGAACAGCTGAGCGAGAATGAACCCCAAAAGGTGGGAGAAGAGTCGAAAAGGTAAGAGGAAAACATAGGGGGTGCGGTGGGGTGGCGCGAGACAAGCCCCAACTCTCTCGATCCCATCCAAGCTCACCTCTCCTTCACTGTACCAAATAAAACCTAAAAGGTAACAAAAACGTAAAAAAGGAACCCTACAAAAAAGCAAGGAGGGCTTCCTTACTCTCGGGGCTCCCGGCCCCGATTCTCTCGCCAAGCTCCCGGCCCACCCCACCCCCAGGGGTCCCGGCGCCATTTAGCTCCTCCGAAGCCGCCGCCATTTTCCGCCCCCGCCAGATCGCTAGCTGTGCCTCGGCGGCCGCTCGCTACCCTGCTCTGCAGCCCACGCCACCGCCGCAGGCCCGGCCCCGAGAGGGAGGCCCTGGCGTGAGCGTGCGGGGACTGCAGCTTCAGCGTCACGAAGGCCCAGATCCCACCCCGCCCGCGGTGCCCGAGCGCCGGCAGCTGGCGCCGGCCGGCGAGAGCAGGCGGGCAGCAAGGGGGCCGGACAGGCTCCACTGGGCGGAGCGGCCCTAGCGGCGCCTGGGACCTGAAGCCTTCCATCGCACTTACTTCCTGTTTTGGGTCCGGGCACTTTGGAAGAACCAGGATGGAGGCTCCAAAAAATACCAGGATGGAGGAAGCAGCCACGGGCAAGAGTGGCTGCAGCTGGAGTGAGCGAGCGCGACAAGCCACCGGAAACGGAGCTACGGCCGCGCCCCGCCCCCAGCCCCCGCGCGCTCCCCCGCCCGGCCTCCTCTCCCTGGGGGCGGCCCTGCGCGCCGGCCGTGGCGTCACTTCCGGCCAAGTCGGAGCGCGAAAAAAGGTCCCTGGTTATTTGAGCTTCGAGCCCCGTTTGAGTGGGAGTTGTTCGTTGTCTCCTCTTTTCTCCTCCTCCTACAAGGAAATAGGTACTGACTGATGCCATGAAGCAGGACCTTCTTTCTTTGGCGCAACTGTGGTTTTCCTGGCTCGGCGACAGTTGGGCCTCGCCAGCCGACTTTCGTAATTATTCTGGGCCTCGGAGCGGAGGGAGCCTAGCGTGTGGAACTGTTAGAAAACGGGGTCTGGGTGCAGACGATAACCGGGAATTGTATGTCTGGCTTTTCTGACTTGGTCTGCCTTGCCGTAAGCGCGTAGAGGTGTTACCGGTTGGGTGTATGATGCAGTTCTTGGTGAAATGTATCCTGTGTGAATATGCTGTTCTGTAGTGCACAGACGCCTTATAAAGCACGGCTTTTCTAAAGTGGATGCTCTTCAGTTAGCCTGGGGAGCTTTCAGGGAAGACCAATACTCGGCCCCGCCCCCAGAGAGTCTTTAAGCTTCCACAGACTCCTGCAGAGGTTTTTGTTTTGAAAGAGTCCTGAAATTTTTTTTAATTAATTTTTTTTTTTTTACTGGAGTATAGTTGATTTACAATGTTGTGTTAGTTTCTGCTGTACAGCGAGTCAGTTATACATGTACATATATCCACTCTTTTTTAGAGTCAGTTCCCGTATAGGTCATTACAGAGTTGGAATAGAGTTCCCTGGGCTATACAGTAGGTGCTTGTTAGGTAGCTATTTTATATAAAGTAGTGTGTATATGTCAATCCCAATCTCCCAAAGAGTTCCGAAGATTTAGTGGTCGGAACCCTGTTACACCTCTTCTTAGGATTCATTTCACTTGTTTATAAAATTGATTTATTGTACGCTGCTTTTCTTTTGCTAGTGGGTTGAGAGGACTTTAGAAATTAGATTTGACAAATGTTCTTGCATCCAGCAACTATGTGTAGACTTACACTACATTGTCATAGTGGGAGTATAGCGAGCATCGGTTGTAAAGGTCAAATGAAGGTCGTCAATAGTGTGTATACGTACGTCTTGAATTGGTCTTAACGAAGTTGATAATGCTTAATGTTTTCTTTTCCTCTCTTTTGGCTTTAAAAAAATTTTGTTTTTGCAACCCCAGTTTCTTTTGAATACAAAATGTAGTTGGAAGACTTCGTGGAAGTGACACTAATCACTGAAGAAAGGGGAAAAAGTACACACTGAAATGGGTTTAGTTAGATAAATATTTGTTTCGATTTTAAGCCAGATATACACAGTTTTCACCAGTAGTCCACATTATCTGTTCTTTGGGTTAACTGTCTCACTCATAAATGTTGCATTTCATAAAAGAGAGTGTAAAACAAAATACCATCACACACCAATTAGAAGTGCTAACATCCCAAACGCTGACAACACCAAGGGCTGATGACGCTGTGGAGCAATAGGAACTCTTATTCATTGATAGAGGGAATGCAGAATGATACAGCCACTTTGAAAAACAGTGGTGGTTTCTTACAGAACTAAGCATATTCCTACCATGTGATCCATTAATTGCTCTTTGATATTTACCCCAAATAGTTGAAACCTTACCTCCACATAAAAAGCTGCACAGAGATATTTATACCAACTTCATTTTAATTGCCAAAACTTAGAAGCAACCAAGATGTGCTTCAGTAGGTAAATGGATAAACTGTGGTACATCCGTACAATGGAGTATTATTCAGTGCTAAAAAGAATTGAGCTGTCGAGCCAGGAAAGGACATGGAGGAATCTTAAATGCATGCCACTGAGTGAAAGAAGTCTATCTGAAAAGGCTACCTACTGAATGATTCCAACTATCTGACTTTCTGGAAAGGGCAAAACTATGGAGATAGTAAAAGGATCAGTAGTTGCCAGGGTTTGAGGCCAGAGGAAGAGAAACAGGTGGAGCACAGAGGATTTTTTAAGGCAGCGAAATGATTTTGTGTAATGCTGTAATGGTAGATGCATGGCATTATACATTTATCAAAACCCATACAAGGTACAACACAGATAGTGAACCCTAATGTAACTCACGGACTTTGGTTGTTAATGATATGTCAATGTTGGTTCATCATTTGCAAATAAATGTACCAGTCCAGTGGGGTATGTTGCTAATGTTCATGTGTAGGGCAGGGATGATGTGGGAAGTCTCTGTATCTTCCCCTCAATTTTGCTGTGAATCTTAAACTGTCCCCCAAAATAAGGTCTATTTTTAAAAAAGAAAATATAAAAGGGCCTGGATTTGGACAAGTTTAGCTAACATTTTTGAGTGCTTATGTGTCATTTAAATGCTTTACGTATACTAAACACATTTAATGTTCACAAGTGCCAAAGCTTCAGTATAGTTATTACAAATGATTGCCATTTTAGACAAGAACCAAAAAAAGTGAAGGAACGTGTCCAAGGAAACACAGCAAGTAAATGGTAGAGTCAGAATGAAAGCCTCAGCTCCAGAGCCTATGCTCTGAACTACCCTTCTGCAGCTCAAAAAGTACACTTTGGCAACAGTCTTCTTATAATGAAAAATTATTACAACCAGTTTCCAGAGTCTTTACTGAACTGGAAGAAGGATACATTTGACCAATTTTCAGGAATAACTGTCAAGAGCAGCATTTTATTGCATCTATCTTTATTACCAGTTTGTGGTAATCTCTGCATCCCACTGTGGTTATGGCATATATTGTTCAATTTTTAAATGAGTACATAAATAATAGGTAACCAGCAACCACGAGGCAGGAGACTGTTGTGGTATAGATGTTGAAGTCAGACCCGAGTGTGAATCTTGACTTTATTGCTTAGTGGTGGGTATGGTACTTTGCATCTCTAAGCTTCGTTTGCTTTTGAAAAGTGGGGATACTAAAATCTATCCCCCAGAATAATGTAGGCAGCATGCTTTGCACAGAGCCTGTTGTATGTAGTAAGCACTTAAATATGGAAACTAGTAAACCCGTGAACCAGAAAAGCAATTAAATTACTCAAAGTGGAGTTCTAATGAGATAATATTTACATATGTAAAATTGTTAACATTACCATTTATAAGGAATTGGTTCTTAATTAGTTACATTTTCCACAAAGCATTACCGTGTAGGATTCTTTTTCACTGAGGCATAAGAGAGTGTTATCTAAATTATAGTTGCTACCCATTCTCTTCTGAAAAATCTTAGGTTAGTCTGCACTTCGCTGTTAATTCCCTAAAAAAAGTCAGGTGCATCCTCATAATTAATTCTTCCTTTCTGGGTGAGTTTCTTTCATAATTACCTATTCCCAAGGTCAATTGGTGTTTACTTGGGGACAACAAGTGTATTTTAATATTAGTTTAATACATAATTTTAAAAGTAAACCTATAATAGTAACACCTCTATATCTTTAACTTGAATTATTAATGTAAGACTATCCAAACATAAGTTTAAACCTAGAGCAACTTTCTGCAATTATAATTCCTGGTGTTTCCTACCTCACTACTTAGTCAGTATGTACCTAGGGAATGCATGAGATTTTTAATATTATCCTAGGATTTACCTAATTAGTAATTAAATATTTTGTAGAAAAATCGTGAAAAATAGTTGTTTCATAAATAGAAGGTATTATAAAAGTATAGCACAGTTATGGTATTTACTGCATTTGCTAGTTATGATTAACTGTTGAACTCCAGATTTTTTATAACACTTTCATGAACCTCATCAGCAATAGAATATTGATGAAATGACCTTCCTTTTTTGAAAGGTTGATATGTTAATATAGAAGTGTTTCAAATACTGAGAGGCAGGTTTTATTGTTTAATGATTGTCTCATGTCCTGGATGTCATGATTCAGAATAAAGAGATGTTTGCAAGGACTTCTGTTCAAAGTAAATGGAAAATATAATTATTGAGTAGCCCATTTTCTTTCTACACAGTCTCTGAGTCCTATTAATACAACTGATGTGTAAACACCGGAAGCCTTGCCAGAATTTCTGGCAAGCTGATGGGGATTCCTGTGCTAATAGAGGAATGAGCAAACTGTCCCTAGTTAGGCCAACACATCAGGCTCTTCCAAGTCCTCTTCTGTCTGAGATTCCTCCTCTAAGCTTTGGCCTGGGACTTACGGCACTCCGTCTCCTAACCCCGTTCCTGCTCCATTTCACGTCAGTGTCTCATCCGCTACACCTCTTTTAATCTTTCAGCCTGGTTACCTCTTCACTTCATTTTCTTTTGCAGTAGATATTTACTGAGGCCTATTCATGGAACATTAGCAAGAATTGGTTCTTCTTCCAGTTAGGAGAATGGAAAACTAAGACTTCAGATCTTCCCAGCAAGTGAGGATGGAGGTTATCATTCTTGAAAATTTTGTGGGCAAAATGAAACAAACAGTTAAGTTACTTTACTAAAATTGGGAGAATGTTTGAACCCAGATTCAAATATCTGTTCCTTTATAGTCTGGCCTAGAAGGGAGAGGGACCATATGTTGGTAAATCAATCGGTAATTGACAACGTGGTAAGTTCTAAACTCTGAAGGTGAACTTTATGTAGGGAGTTCAGAGCTGGGTTTTTGAGAAGACACTTGAGCAGGGCCTGGAAAGGTGAAAGATGACCAGAGTAGGGGGAGGAAGGTGGGAAGGCATTTGTTCAGCTAGTGTGGGAAAGAGTGTGTTTGTAGAAAGCAGCTGGGCTATAATGTTTATAAAATGGTGAGAGCACAGTGCTGGTAAGTAGTAGGCTCAGTCTCTTGCTGATGTTAACTGAGTTTAACCCCATTCCCCTAAGGCTGGACCATCTGCTCCCTCTGCCTTGTCTTACAGCTTCAGTTTGCCAGCATCTGGTACACTACCTTAACTTAGCAGACATTTAGATGTTTGTTGAGTTCAAAGATAATTGTGTCTTAAACCAGGAGATAGAAATCTAGCCATTTTTATTTTTTGGCAGGAGAGCTCAGTCTTTTTTCAGATAGTGTCACTACTTGGGCAACTCTGGAATGAAACAAACAAATGTTACCTTTATTATTACTTTAGTAGAAGGAGGTTATTTTAACAAGATGCCACATGTTTGGCCTTATTCTAAACTTTATTATCCAAATCTCGTCCATCTAGATGCAGTATTTTAAGGGTAGAAGTGTTGCATTTTAACCAGCAGATGTCCTTATTGTTCAGCAATATATATATATATATATATATATTTTTTTTTTTTTTTTTTCCTGACCAGTAGCTACAACAGTAGATGGGAATTCTGTGCCTTTAATTTGTTAGTGATAAGCTGTGGTAGACTAATGACAAGCCTCAACAATAGTAAAACCAAAGGGATTATGCTTTGAAATTCAAATGTGAAAGGCCCTCTCGCATTTAATGACTTGTCATTGATTAATTCCCTTCTCTTTTATTCGATGTATATCTAATTCCCTTGCCCAGAATATGCAGTGACAGAGAAAGAAACAAGGAACCTGTGTAACCTTTATAGCTTCCAGGAGTTTGCACATTTGTGATACACCCATTCCTTCCTTTCATTCAGTAGACCTTTGTGAGCATGTCCTTTGTATTGAGCAGTATCCTAGGCATAGGGGATAATGTAGTGGTCAAGAGAGACAAGGGATGGAAGAGCTTACATTATAGTAGTTTTTTTCTAACGTGTCTTTGTATAAAACTCTTGGTTAACTCTTGCAATTTACTAAATTATTGCAACTGCCCATGAAACTTGCTCATAATTAACAACTTAATGAGGGATTAAGACAAAATATGAATCAAATCACTTAGTATCATCAGATTGATCTAAATTGCAAATATTAGGAAAGATGGACCAATCTCTTGGTCTTGCTTCATCAAAGCACTTTGAAACATATCTGGCAAATAGTAGGTGCTCAAAAATGTCAGATATTATTATTTGTCTTTATCCATCATAACAAGAAATGAAAAGCAGGAAAAGAGAATTGTTTCCTTATTTGTTGAGTAGGACTTCTTAGGGCAACAATTTTATTTCAGTGAAGAGAATTTGGATATAAAATATTCTTTAATATATTAAGATTTATATTGAAATAATAATAGCTAGCAAGTAGTCTTTCTAGATATCTTTTAAACTTATTTTAAACTATGTTTCATAGTGGCAGTCTATTGCTGAAAGGTATGGAAAGGGATATTATAAGTTCCATTGTTTTACATTTTTTGTTTCTCTGAAACTGTTTCTTGGAAATTGGACTGTTTTCATGTTTCTGGGCAAAGTGTTTTAAGTACTAGAGAAAATGATATGGCCTCTTACTTAAGGGTGCATTGGACCCTTAATATATATGCAACAGATACATACAGACCATGCAGGGTAAAGGTTTTTCTTGACCTGAAATTGTTGGAGGTAAAATCTAAACTCAGTAGGAAACACTGGTTTTCAAACAAGCTATTCCTCCCCCTAAATTACCTGAAATATCAACACCTAGTCTTATAATACGTACCTAATTTAAGAATATCTACATTATGTATATATATATGTAAAAAATTTATTTAATTGAAGTATAGTTGATTTACAATGTTGTGTTAATTTCTGCTGTACAGTAAAGTGATTGTTATACATATATATACATTCTTTTTCATATCCTTTTCCGTTATGGTTTATCACGGGATATTGAATATAGTTCCCTGTGCTGTACAGGAGGACATTGTTTATCCCTCCTATATATAAAATAGTTTGCATCTGCTAACCCCAAACACCCAATCGTTCCCTTCCCCACCCTCACCCCCGCTTGGCAACCACTAGTCTGTTCTCTTATGTCTGTGAGTCTGTTTCTGTTTCATAAAGAATATCTTACATTAAATATGACCATAGTAAATTAAATTCCAGAGCATAATACCTTTGTTATAACAACTGCACCTTAAGTGGACAGACCTGGTGAAGACATGTAATATATAATTGTTAATTTAATGAAATTGGGAATAACAGGATTAGGAAAGCAGAGTTTCTATGGTCCATCTTTCAGACTTGTGAATATTATTATTATATATAATCATATAATTGTAGCCACTGCAGCAATATTATATTTATATTAGCAAACCTAGGGTAAAAGAAGATATGTAACTTCAGCAGTGAGAGTATCACTAATGTTTTCTTCCTGTGTCTTTTATGTTTCTTACCAGGTTACATTTATGCTGAATTTTAGTCTGTGATGGTTCAACTTGGTGTAGCAAGACATAAGGCTATTACAGCCTTTGTTACTCCTTTCTCTATTTCCATTATAATTGGATAAGCTCATTTTTGTTGAACAAGAGCCCGTTTTCACATGATACTGCAGTCTTTTCTCTCTTTTCCTTTACCAAAGAGCCATCTGCGGTGGAATCATTCTCTGTTGAGCACACTCTTGATCTTGAGCCTGTAATAAATTTTCACAAGAATCTCAGAGGAACCCATGCTGCTTTACCATTGTAGACCAATTGCAGGGAAATATGTGATACAACAGTGCCTCATATATAATGTTATAAATAACTATGTTATTTGAAAAGGTCATAGTAGGTATAGTATAAGCAGTCTGTCTCTTGCAATGGGTAAAAATGAAAATAAACCTGAAACCCTCTGCTTTTAGGCCTTTCCTACCTCTCTTGTCATCACAACTATACTTGTATAAAGTAATAAATTGAGTGAAGGATTTAGAAATTAGATATTCCTAGGATAGGTGGCTTATACCTAATGGTAGGATGCAATAAGTGACCAGTGTTTTCCTACCATTTCCATATTCATTTGGTAGAAAAATCTGATATTATCAGATATTTTATTTTTATTAAATTTAAAATAGGAATCAGAATGGTTGAGTTCACTTCTTTTTATTGTTTAAGCAAACAAAAGGTGCAGTTCAACCCCAAGTAACTTTTTTTAAAGTCATAGATTATGCACTATAGGTTTGCAATGAATGAGTCTGTCATTTCCTCAGCAACGGGCCTTCAGAGACCTCTTCAGACTCTAATAGCTATTCTTTCTACCGTCTCAACAAATGACCTTTTTTTTTTTTAACATCTTTATTGGAGTATAACTGTTTTACAATAGTGTGTTAGTTTCTCCTTTACAACAAAGTGAATCAGTTATACATATACATATGTTCCCATATCTCTTCCCTCTTGAGTCACCCTCTCTCCCACCCTCCCTATCCCACCCTTCTAGGTGGTCACAAAGCACAGAGGTGATCTCCCTGTGCTATGTGGCAGCTTCCCACTAGCTATCTAATTTACATTTGGTAGTGTATATATGTCCCTGCCACTCTCTCACTTCACAGCTTACCCTTCCCCCTCCCCATATCCTCAAGTCCATGCTCTAGTAGGCAAATGACCTTTACAGAGACTTTTTTATTTTTATTTTTTTTGCAGTATGTGGGCCTCTCACTGTTGTGGCCTCTCCCATTGCAGAGCACAGGCTGTGGACACGCAGGCTCAGCGGCCATGGCTCACGGGCCTAGCCGCTCTGTGGCATGTGGGATCTTCCCGGACCGGGGCACGAACCCGTGTCCCCTGCATCGGCAGGCAGATTCTCAACCACTGCACCACTAGGGAAGCCCTACAGAGACTTTTAAGCATTAACTTCCTCAGCAGCCTTCTGCCTCCACCCCTGCCCCTGCTTTTGTGCTCATCTGAGCTCATCCTAAACTCTTTTCCTCCAATCCTAGAGAAGTTCCTTCTCTTATTCAAAGCTAATCCCTTCTTTTGTGTTTTTTGATCTCATCTCCCTCCCAGGACTATGCTCATTCCTTCTTCTTTGTTTTCAACCATTATAGCCTGGTTTCTGCCTCCAGCATGCCTCTGAAGATCATTAACGACTTCCACATTGTTAAATCCATGAAAATATTGTTATCATTTATCTTAATTTTCAGCAGCATTTGCTCCTTAAATGACTATGTCATTCTTCTTTGAATACTCTTTTTTCTTTGCTTTGAGATACAATACTCTGGCGTTCCTTCTACCTCTCTAAATGCTTCTTAGCTGGCCTGGCTTTAAAATTTCAGAGTTCTTCATGGTGACCTGCTAGGCCTATATCTCTTCCTCACACTATCCTCTTTCTAAGTGATATCATCCACTCCAGTGGCTACAATTGCTCTCTATACACTGATGACTCCTAAATTTATAACTCTGTTAATCTGTTATTCAGATGCCTTGTTGGATGTGGTACTTGGCTTAAATGTGGAAGGCTTACAGTCTGGAACATTGCATTTTCTAAACATGGCTGCAACAGTATTTCCCATCAATTTGATACTCCTCCCATCAAGAGGTGGAGGTGTATGACTTCTCCCCTTGAAACTGGACAGGTTTTGTGGCCATTTTTAACCAATAAAGTATGTAGGAAGTGGTGCTATATGACTTCTGAAGATAGGTTATAAAAGACCTGGCAGCCAGCAAGTCAGCAGCCATCATATAAGCAGTCTAGCTGCAATACTGTGAGGAAGCCCAAACTAGTCCATTCAGAAAAACCACGTGGAGAGGCACTAAGAACATAAAAAAGAAGGATGATTGGAGATCCCCTAGCTGCTCCAGCCTCCCCTCCAAATTAATTATCTATTGCTGCTTAACAAATTATCCTAAAATGTAGTGGCTTAAAACAGCAAGCATTTATTATCTCACAGTTTCTATGGGTCAGGAATTCAAGAGGGCTTAGCTAGGTGATTTTCTCAGGGACTCTCATGAACTTGCTATCAAGATGTCAGCTGGGGCTTCAGTCATCTGAAGGCTTGACTGAGACTAGAAGATCTAGTTCCCAGATGGCTTACTCATATGGCTGTTGGCAAGAGGCTTCATCCTTGGCTGTTGGCTGGGGGCTTCAGTTCCCACTATGTGGGCCTTTCCATAGAGCTGCTTGAGTGTCCTCAAGCACAGGGCAACTGGCTTCCCCAAGAGCAAGGATGCTGCAGTGCCTTTAATAGTTTCAGAGGTTATACATTGTCACTTATATTTTAATCCATTTATTAGAAGTGAGTCACTATGGTAAACCCACACTCAAGGGGATAGGAATTGGGGTCCACCTTTTGAAGGAATTTGTGGGCACCCTCCATCCATTGTTACAGTGCCCACCATTATCTGACTGCAAAGGCATGAGACACCTGCAAGGTGGAACTGCATATCCCAGCCTTTTCTAAAATTCTGATCCATAGAAACTATGAGTAATAATAAAATGATTACTGTTGTTTGAAGCCACTATGTTTTAGAGTAATTTTTTTTCAGCATTAGCTAAGCAGAACATGGAGTCTTTTGGATTAAACCTTGAAAAGCCAGAAAGTATTCCCTTCTTCTTTGGCATCCCCACAGACTTACCTGGGGTTTCTATTTCTTTTTCTTCCTCTAACCTAGGATTTTGACTCCAAGAAGGAAGTAGCATATGGGGGCTCCTTCTCAGTTACCTATTAGCACTTGTTAGCTTATAAACATTTTAATTTCCTTTTGGTTGGAAAAACTGCCCTTATATCATTAACATTTTCCCCATGCTCTGGTTCATGATATAAACTCTGATCTAGGTGGTCTAGACCCTTCTCTTAACTTTTTAAATGAAAGGTTTTAGAATCCTCAAAAATCCTTTTTTTTTTTTTTCCTTTTTAGTTCCTGGCTCTTAAAGATGAAAAGTTCTGGATTTCAGTATGGTCTCACATAAATTTATAAAAATCCATTCAGAAATTTAATTGACTTCTTAGTTCTAGCCTGTATGTATGTTGTTCTTCCTCTGTATCAGAGCATGGAAAACTATCAAAGCTGTGTTTATGGTAGGGGAAGGATAACAGGTATAAGAAAGTGCAGGAAGGAACAGCAACTCTTTAATAGCTCAAAGATATGATTATACTAAAGGAATAATTAACATATAGCATTTATATTAAGTGGTATTTGATTTTACATAATAAAAGTTTGCACAGAGTATGTGTACATGTCATAGTTCATTATCTTTTTATCTATTTATTTATTTTTGATAGATTTTGAAATTTGGGAGGTATGGAATGTATACCCAGGACTGGAATTCCAATTTACAAAATTGTACCATAGGAAATGAAGACTGAAGGAAACATGTACCTGGAAATTACCAGTATTTTTAGTAGGCAAGCAACTCAGCAGAGTGCATTCCAAAGACTACAGAGATGTCAAAAGGCTAGAAGTGGAGTATCCACCTGAGTCCTTTCCAATGATAGGGAGATAAGACAGTGGCAAGAGGGCACAGAAGTGGTGATAGGGCACAGTTCAGAGGTGTTGAGCCCTCTCACAGGAGATGAAGGATTAAAAAGATTAGAGGGGCTTCCCTGGTGGCGCAGTGGTTGAGAGTCCGCCTGCCGATGCAGGAGACACGGGTTCGTGCCCTGGTCCGGGAGGATCCCACGTGCCGCGGAGCGGCTGAGCCCGTCAGCCATGGCCGCTGGGCCTGCGCGTCCGGAGCCTGTGCTCCGCAACGGGAGAGGCCGCGACGGTGAGAGGCCCGCATACCGCAAAAAAAAAAAAAAAAAAAAAAAAAGATTAGAATTTTGAAAATCTTATAGGTTAGAAGCTGAAAATTCTTGTTACATATTACTTTCAACATATTTTAAAATATAACTGATACAAGCACTTGCAAGCCATGGTGGTGCAGAAAAGAAATGTTGAGGCAATAGATAGTCCCATATTTATTACATTACTAATAATATGAAATAGTCATAGAAATTACCAGAATTCTACATGTCAGTAATTAGTAACATAGAGGTTACCTGAATATCTGGGCAGGAAATGGAAGTTCCACCAGTAGCTCTAAGAGGCAGAGTCATGTTCTGCATTTCCTGGTTGACCAGACATTTTTAACATCTCTTCTCCCACAGTTTACATCAGAAGGGCAGGCTAACTTGTTCCACAAGGAATTTCTTCTAAGAGGGCCTTCTTGTACCTGGTTAACATCTGGAAAAATGACACATGGAGGCTCACATAGGGCTTCCTGATGACTCTTGCTTTATGTTTATTTGATTCTAAAGAAACTTTCTCCATGAGAGCTTCTACTGGTGATGAGGCCTATTCAGCAACGAATTATTTTGTAATCAGGCATGTTGCAATCTGTCAGAAGTGCAGTTGTCCATCTGCTGTGTCATTTCCACTGATATTATAACCTATAGTCTATTTGGACTGTTTTGGAAAGAAAGAAATTGGCTAGTTCATCCTGTTTCCTTTACTGATGTCTCGGTGTCAGTACAGAAAATGTGGCTGAGAAGAAATTTAGGTGAAGTTCTTAAAATCTGTGATGGTTACATTTAGCCTACATTTCCGTTAAGAAAGTGATTCATACTTCATGTCTATTTCCAGTAACCAAAACTAACACTATGTTAAGCCTAATTAAAAGCTCTCTCAAATTGCTAACTTCAAAGTTGCTGTAAGTAGCACAGTTAGGAAATCTACACTGATTTTTTTTTTTTAAAGAAACCATGTTTTTTCAACCATGCTTAATCCTGCCCCTAGAACCTTTGTTTGTTTAAAAATTGTGGACTTTAAAAGGAGCTGTGGTACCTGCAGCTTTGTTCTTCTTTCTCAAGATTGCATTGGCTATTCATGGTCTTCTGTGGTTCCATACAAATTTTAGGATTATTTGTCCTAGTTCTATGAAACATGCCATGAGTATTTTGATAGAAATTGCATTAAATCTGTAGATTGATTTTCATAGTATGGAAGTTTTCACGATTTTAATCGTTCAAATCCATGAGCACAGTATATTTTTCCATTTACAATAAGTCCCCTATATACAAGCCTTCAAGATGTGAACTTGCAAAGATTCAAACATGCATTTGCGTGTCCAGTCATGTAAGTTAGTTCTATTTGAGGAGGCATTGTTAATATTTGAGGCGCAGGACTCGAACATAGAATACTACATAAAGGTTGCAGCAGCCGTTCAGAAAGCAATCCAATGCTACCGTGTCATCTACGATGAGAAAAAAGAGCTACTACCAGACATCACTGGATTGTTTTTTCAAGAGGGTAGATAGAATTGACTCCAGCAAGGAACCAGAATCTGTGTCATCAACGTCAGGTGTGAGTGAAGTTGCAACTTGCCCTCCATCTCCAATTGCTGACAGTCCTTCAGATCTACCATCTCCCACTTCCTCTTCCTCCTCCAGTTAGTAACTCTTCTTGCCTGTTCATTCGATGGCAGCCCCTTTATACCAGCTGTTGTACTGTACTACTGTACTTTTCAAGGTACTGTACTATAAGATTAAAAATGTTTTATTTTTTGTGTTTGTTTTTTATGTATTATTTGTGTGAAAAGTATTATAAACCTATTATAGTACAGTACTATATAGCCAATTGTATTATTAGGCTAACTTTGTTGGTCTTATGAACAAATGCATTCTTGGAACAGAACTCATTCATACGTAAGGGACATACTGTATTTGTGTCATCTTTAATTTTGTCAGTTGCCTTATAGTTTTCAGAGTATAAATTTATTCCTAGATATTTTATTCTTTTTGATGCAATTGTAAATGGGTTTTCTTAATTTTTCTTTTTGGTAGATCTTTTTTTTTAAGTTGCTTCTTTCTTGTTTCTTTTTTCTCTTTCATACTGGAGGTGTTCTTAAATACCTGGCCTTCCTTGGCTCTCTGTCTCATGAGAGCGAGACAATGAAAACCTGTGTTTAGAAGCTATATAGGGGGAGGAAGCAGAGGGAGAGATTATTGACTGATAGATTTTACTGTAGGGCTTAGGGTTAATCTGGCCAGGCTTGGTCAGTTTTTTTTTTTTTTTTAATGTAATTGTTATTTTATATTGGAGTATAGTTGGTTTACAATGTTGTATTAGTTTCAGGTGTACAGCAAAGTGATTCAGTTATACATATACATATGTCTATTCTTTTTCAGATTCTTTTCCCATATAGGTTATTATAGAATATTGAGTAGAGTTCCCTATGCTATACAATAGGTCCTTGTTGATTATCTATTTTGTGTTACTTTTTTAAAGATTTACTTATTATTTATTTATTTATTTTATTTATTTTTGGCTACATCAGGTCTTGGCTGTGGCACGTGGGATCTTTCATTGTGGAGCACATGCTCTTCGTCGTGGTACGTGGGCTTCTCTCTAGTTGTGTGCGGGTTTTTCTCTTCTCTAGTTGTGGCATGTGGGTTTTCTCTTCTCTAGTTGTGGCATGCAGGCTCCAGGGAACATGGGCTCTGTGTTTGTGGCACGCAGGCTCCAGAGCACGTGGGCTCTGTAGTTTGTGGCACATGGGCTCTAGTTGAGGCACGTGAGCTCAGTAGTTGTGGCACATGGGCTTAGTTGCCCTGTGGCACGTGGGATCTTAGTTCCCTGACCAGGAATCAAACCTGCGTCCCCTACATCATAAGACTGATTCTTTTTTTTTCTTTTTTTTTTGCGGTACGTGGTCCTCTCACTGTTGTGGCCTCTCCTGTTGCGGAGCGCAGGCTCAGCGGCCATGGCTCACGGACCTAGCCGTTCCGCGGCATGTGGGATCTTCCCAGACCGGGGAACGAACCCGTGTCCCCTGCATCGGCAGGCGGACTCTCAACCACTGCGCCACCAGGGAAGCCCAAGGCTGATTCTTTACCACTGGACCACCAGGGAAGTCCCTGATTATCTATTTATGTGTAGTAGTGTATATATGTGATAGTTTGGTGTTAGTGTATAGAAATGCAACCAATTTCTGTGTATTTTGTATCCTGTAACTTTACTGAATTCATTTATTAGTTCTAATAGTTTTTTTGTGGAGTCTTTAGGGTTTTCTATATATAGTATCATGTAATCTGCAAATAGTGACAGTTTTACTTCTTCCCTGATTTCAAACTCTACTGCAAAGCTATAATAATCAAAACAGTATGGTACTGGCACAAACACACACACACATAGGTCAATGACAGAATAGAGAGCCCAGAAATAAACCCATGCTTACATGGTCAACTAATCTATGACAGAGGAGGCAAGAATATACAATGGGGAAAAGAGTGTCTTTAATAATTGGTGTTGGGGCTTCCCTGGTGGTGCAGGGGTTGAGAGTCTGCCTGCCGATGCAGGGGACGCGGGTTCGTGCCCCGGTCCGGGAAGATCCCACATGCCGCGGAGCGGCTGGGCCCGTGAGCCATGGCCGCTGAGCCTGCGTGTCCGGAGCCTGTGCTCCGCGACGGGAGAGGCCACAATAGTGAGAGGCCCGCGTACTGCAAAAATAAAAATAAAAAAATAAAATAACTGGTGTTGGAAAAGTTTGACAGCTACATGCAAAAGAATGAAAGTAGACCATTTTCTTACACCATATACAAAAATAAACTCAAAATTGATTAAAGACTTAGATGTAAGACCTGAAACCATAAAACTCCTAGAAGAAAACATAGGCAAGTTGCTCTTTGACATTGGTCTTAGCAGTATTTTTTTGGATCCGTCCCCTCAGGCAAGGGCAACAAAAGCAAAAATAAACAAGTGGGACTGTCAAACTACAAAGCTTTTGCACAGTGAAGGTAACCACTAACAAAATGAAATGGCAGCCTACCAGATGGAAGAAGATATTTGCAAATGATCTGTCTGATAAGGGGTCAATATCCAAAATATTTAAAGAATGCATACAGCTCAATATAAGCAAACAAACAAACAATCTGTTTTAAAAATGAACAGAGGACCTGAATAGACACTTTTCCAAAGAAGACATACAGATGGCCGACAGGCACATGCAAAGATGCTCAACATCACTAATCATCAGGGAAATGCAAATCAAAACCACAATGACATATCACCTCACACCTATCGGAATGGCTATTATCAAAAAGACAAGAAAAAACAAGTGTTGGTGAGAATGTGGAGAAAAGGGAAGCCTTGTGTACTGTTGGTGTGAATGTAAATTGGTACAGCCACTATGGAAAAACAGTATGGAGGTTTCTCAGAAAATTAAAAATAGAACTACCATATGATCCAGTAATTCCATTTCTGGGTATTTATCCAAGGAAAATGAAAACACTAATTTGAAAAGTTGTATGCACTCAGTGTTCACTGCAGCATTATTTATGATAGCCAAGATATGGAAGCAACCTAAGTGTCCACTGGTGGATGAATGGATAAAGAAGATGTATGTATATTGTATATTATATTATATATATATAAAATATTAACCATAAAAGAGAATGAAATCTTGCCATTTGTGACAACATGAATGGACCTAGAGGGTATTATACTAAATGAAATAAGTCAGACAGAGAAAGACAAATACCTTGTGACCTCTCTTATATGCGGAATCTAAAAAACAAGCATAACAAGATAGAAAGAGACTCGTTGATACAAAGAATAAACTAGTGGTTGTGTGGGGGGCTGGGAGGATGGGTGACATAGGTAAAGGGGATTAAGAGGTACAAAATTCCAGTTATAATTAAGTCATGGGGACGTAATATAACAGGAAATGTCAGTGATATTGTAATAAGTTTGCATGGTGACAGATGGTAACTAGACATATAGTGGTGATCATTTCATAAGGTATAAAAATATTGAATCACTATGTTATACACCTGCAACTAATAAATATTGTAAGTCAATTATACTTTAATGAGAAAAAGAAAAAATGCTAACTTGCATTTTAACATGCATGGCAAATCTCCAAATAAATAGTGTTTCTATATTTCAAAAATAAATAATAAAATAAAAGGAGCTGTGGCAGTACTCACATCACCTAGGGTTTCTTGTCTCCTATCTCATGAACTCAGAATAAGATTGTTTCAAATGCCCAGTTCCAAAGTCTAGTTACATTGAAAGCTTTCGATAGTCTTCTGCAGGTTCTCAGAGTTTTATGCTATCATGGTTCTCTCTTCCTCTAATTCTTGCATCTGTTTTACCTTAAAGAATTGAGTCTCTTCACCAGTTATCACAGGGCTTCTAATTCCAAGATTTTAGTGGCATTAAGAGAGGAGTCATACCCTTCCAACATTTGCCTGGCTTCTTTTTCTCTTCTAGTCTCTCTCTTCTCAGAAAAAGCGAGTTCCTCTTGCCTCAGACATAGCATTTTAGCAGGCTAATATTCTTGATCTTACTTGTGGTGAAGTCTACTACTCATCCTCAGGTTTATTCTTCCCTTGTTCAGTAGTAATAGTAGAAAATTTGTGTGCCAAGATAATAATTCCTGGTAATAATTTTCTAGCCTCCTGTGCAGCCAGGTTTAATTGTATGACTGTCACTCTGGCCAAAGTGTTGTATGCAGCACTGAAGTTTACAACATCAGGGTATTTTCCCTAAAGGAATGAGCCTGCCCTCCTTTTTGCTTTCACCTCTTCCTTCTGGCTGGAATGTGGGTGTGGTGGTAATGAGTCATTTTTAACTACACAGATAAAGGCTATGGGAGTAGTGGAGTGACAAGTTGGATTGACATGATGGAGTTCCGCACACCTGACTTTTCCCATGCCTGTCCTTGACTGATTATGCCCTGTTACATGAGAGAGAGGTAAACTTCTATCTTCTTCTTAATCTATTTGTATTTTGGGTTTCTGTTTCTGCAGCTGAGTCTATATGCTAATCCATACAATGCCTTCAAGCTCTTACCCTTCACACCAAGGCATTTCTTAAACACTTTTTTTTTGTTGTTGTTGTTTTTTTAATTTATTTTATCTATTTATTTTTGGCTGCGTTGGGTCTTCATTGCAGCGTGTGGGCTTAGTTGCTCCGCGGCATGTGGGATCTTCACGGACCAGGGCTCGAACCCATGTACCCCTGAGCCACCAGGGAAGCCCTTAAACACTTTCTAAGAAGAACTCTGATGAACCAAATTTCCTCCCCTCTTAATATTTATATATTAAACTTTGTGTAGAAAGGGAAGATGAGTGACATTTCCTTAAGTAGAGTGTGAGAGTAAAGGTACTTTAGGTGGAGGGAGGTAATATTTCATGAGGTAATATTCAGAAAAGTGTAAAGCATTTCTAGAGAATTAAAACCCCGCAATTTCAGTGGACCATAGGGGAATTCTGGAAAACAAGGTTGGAAATGTGACTTCAGTGAGGTAAGGTAATGGAGGAGTATATCGGTGAGCCTTGGCTAATTTGTTGTGTAACAGAACACCAACTTTAGTGTCTTACAAAAACAGTTATTAGTTCACTGTTAATGGGTTGGCAGTTGGGGCTGGCAGCAGTTGGTCAGTTTCACCTGGGCTTACTCCTGCAGCTGAAGTCAGTTAGAAGATTAACTGGGGTTGGGTGGCCTCATTCACATGTCTAGTTGATAGGTTGATGGCTGGTGTGGCTTAGTTCTCCTCCATGTTGTCACTTCAGGCGTCTGGTTTCAGATTGTCCAAATGGCAGCAATGTTCCAAGAGCAGCAAAGAAGACAAGCCTCAATGCTCACTTTCTAAGCCTCTAGTTGTTTCATATTAGCAAGTCAGTGGCCAAGCCCATGTGTCTAGATAATACTTCACCTCTTGGTAGGAAGAATTGCAAATGATCAGAGGACAGTATTTTATAATCTGATAGATCCTTGAATACTAAACTAAGAAATTTGGAATTTTAATTGGTAGATAGTGAGAAAGGAAGGGCACACATTTAGAGACCAACCTTAGATGTAGCCAAAACACTCTCTTTTTAGAAAAGTTTTAGATTTATAGAAAAATGGAGAAGATGGTACAAAATCCCCATATACCATACATTTAGTATCCCTTGTTATTAAGGTCTTACATTAACGTGGTATATTTGTTACAAGTAATGAACCAATACTGATATAGTATTATTAATTAAAATCCATGCTTTATTTAGGTTTCTTTAGCATTTACTAATATCCTTTTTCTGTTCCAGGATCCCAGGTTACCATATTACATGTAGTTGTAATGTCTCCTCTTGATTGTGAAAGCATCTAGACTTTCCATGTTTTTGATGACCTTGACAATTTTGAGGAGTACAGGTCAGATATTCTGTAGGATGCACCTCTATTGGAATTTGTCTGATGTTTTTCTCATAGTTAGATTTGGTTTATGAGTTTTTGGAAGGAAGACCACAGAGGGAAAGTGCCAGTTTCAACATATCAGAGGTACATACTATCCTTATGGTTTCCCGCTGTTAATGTGAATCTTGATCACCTGGCTGAGGTAGTTTTTGTCAGCTTCCTCCATTGTAAAGTCACCCTCCTGCCAACACCCCCTGCCCCCATCCGCGTACTCTTTGGAAGGAAGTCACTGTTCTCAGCCCACACTTAAGTAGTAGGGTGTTATTCTCCCTGTTCTTGAGGATGGAATAGCTACATCAATTATTTGGAATTGCTCTACATGGGAGATTTATTTCTTCTTCTCCATTTATTAATTTACTCAGTGATGTCTTTATATCAGTATGAACTCATGGGCACTTATATACTTTGATTATAATCTGATACTAATTTTTATTTTTTTGCTCTAATTGTTCCACATTTGAGTTGGCTTCTGTGCCCCTTTGACATACCCTCGTCAATCATAGGCCAGTGTAGCTTAGAAAGCCTGGCTGCACCAGTATAGGGAGCAGGTTACATAAGGTATGGAAGGCAAAAAATGGAAGTTGCATGAGGACAGCTAAAGAGTGGTGGGAGTTAAGGAAATGCTTAACTCTTTTTTATTTTCAACTTCTTTAAAAAAATTTTTTTTTATTTTAAAATTTTTATTTATTTGCTTATTGGCTGTGTTGGGTCTTCATTGCTGTGCATGGGCTTTATCTAGTTGTAGAGAGTAGGGGCTACTCTTCGATGCGGTGCATAGGCTTCTCATTGTGGTGGCTTTGCTTGTTGTGGAGCACGGGCTCTCGCAGGCTCAGTAGTTGTGGCTCACAGGCTTAGTTGCTCAGCGGCATGTGGAATCTTCCCAGACCAGGGCTTGAACCCTTGTCCCCTGCATTGGCAGGCGGATTCTTAACCACTGCGCCACCAGGGAAGCCCAAGGAAATACTTAACTCTTTTTTCATATAAATTGGAGAAAATAAGAATTATTCCACTATGACAGATTTTAAGGTTAAAGATATCATCAGGGAAAAGCCAGATGTTGACTGTGTTATTATAGCTGAAAAAATACTTCTGGAAGAGTTTGAGGGTGCAGAGAGCTTTTACAATTGAACAGAGATGCCATAGAATGCAGTGGAAGGGGCTAGGAAAGTGCTTGGCAGAGGTGGGAGACTGTGGAAGAGGGAGGGGAAAAGATGGGGATTTAGGTTCATGAATCAAAAGGGTATTTATAAGATGTTACAATATATCAGTATGAGCCCCAGACTGAGGATTTGGTAGTTAAATACATGAATAAAAATATCTCTGACAAGTGGCAAATTAGTGACTAATAATTGTTTGCTCAAACAATTATTTGGGATAAGATGAATGAAGAGCATATGCTGCTTATTGGAGTTGTCAGTACTTAGCTGAGCTGTTGACCAAAATGGAAGGATATTAAATTAGAACCACTATCTCGGGCTTCCCTGGTGGCGCAGTGGTTGAGAGTCTGCCTGCTGACGCAGGGGACACGGGTTCGTGCCCCGGTCTGGGAAGATCCCACATGCCGCGGAGCGGCTAGGCCCGTGAGCCATGGCCGCTGAGCCTGCGCGTCCAGAGCCTGTGCTCCACAACGGGAGATGCCACAACAGTGAGAGGCCCGCATACTGAAAAAAAAAAAAAAAAAAAAAAAGAACCGCTATCTCACGGACTGTATTCAGAGAATACTGGAAACACTGGTGCTTTAAATATTTACATGAAAAAGTCATAATGTAAATGACTTTTTACAATATGTGAAAAAATTATAGAATGCTATATGGACTATGTCTTTATACTTTCTTAGGTTGGGGAAAAGGAAAGATAATGGTTCTGTCTTTCTCCTACAATACTCTACATTCTCAAAACATTTTGGTACATATCTCTCATTTGGGGTTTTCATTTGGGGACAGATGGGAGGTGGGAAGAATGCTCTGAGAAGCAGAGACAGAATTAAATTGAAGAAAAAGCATACCCTCCCTTTCTTATCTCTTACCTCCCCCACCCCGCCCCCAACCTTGCCACCACTGGAGAACTGGCTTAGGGCGACTTTAACCCAAAGAGATCAATGATCTCCATGTGCCTGCTTTGAGCAACACAATGAGAACAGAATCAGAAACTGGATTTAAACTTAACTTTGAAGGCAGAAATATCTGAAATTTTCGAGATGAAGAACTGGACAATTTAAAATGACCCAAAATAACAAAACAGAATTGTCTCCAGCAGGGAAAAATCTTTATAAATCTAGGCCAGAAGTTTGTATCTATCATTTCATGTTATCTTCTGTCATTGACTAGTTACTTGTTCTTGGGCAAGTTAATTCATACTAGGAAGGTTCTTTATTCATAGGGTTCTGAAGACTTAATCTATGGATAAAGGTTTTTCTCTGTAGTTTTGTTTTAGTTTTTATTTGGAATAGAATTAATCTCAAACTTACAGGAAAGTTGCATGTACAGTATAATTAACTTTTTTTCCTAAGCCATTTGAGAGTCTGTTGCTGACATGATGCACCATCACCCATGAATACTTCTGTGGGTATTTCCTACAGTGACATTTTCCTACATAATCATAATAAATATATTACTATCTAATCCTCAAACTTCACCTACTGTCTTAATATGTCCTTTACAGAAAAAGAATCCAGTCCAAACCATGTGTTGCATTTAGTTGTCATTGTTCTTTACTCTTCATCAATATGGAAGAGTTCTTTGGTCTTTTCCTTCACTTTTTAGACCTTGACATTTATGAAGATTACAGACCAGTTTTTTTTTCTAATTTTTAAAAATTTTTATTGGAGTATAGTTGATATACAATGTTGTGTCAGTTTCAGGTGTACAAAAAAGTGAATCTATACATATACATATACCCACTCTTTTTTAGATTGTTTTCCCATATAGGCCATTACAGAGTATTGAGTAGAGTTCCCTGTGCTATACAGTAGGTCCTTATTAGTTATCTGTTTTACATATAGTAGTGTGTATATGTCAATCCCAAACTTCCAATTTGTCTCTCCCCCGCTTTATCCCCTGGTAACCATAAATTTATTTTCTACATCTGTAACTCTGTTTTGTAGATAAGTTCATTTGTACCCTTTAAAAAAATATTCCACATATAAGTGATATCATATATTTGTTTTTGACTTATTTCACTTAGTATGACAATCTCTAGGTCCATCCATATTGCTGCAAATGGCATTATTTTGTTCTTTTTTTTAATGGCTGAGTAGTAGTTCGTTGTATATGTATATCCCATCTTCTTTCTCCGTTCATCTGTTGATGGACATTTATGTTGTTTCCATGTCTTGGCTATTGTAAATAGTGCTGCTATGAACATAAGGGTTCATGTATCCTTTTGAATTATAGTTTTGTCTGGGTATATGCCCTGGAGTGGGATTTCTGGATCCTATGGCAACCTTATTTTTAGTTTTTTGAGGAAGCTCCATACTGTTTTCCATAGTGGCTGTACCACTTTACATTCCCACCAACAGTGTAAGTCCCTTTTCTCTACACCCTCTCCAGCATTTATTCGTAGAGATCTTAGTGATGGCCATCTGACCAGTGTGAGGTGGTATATACCTTATTGTAGTTGAGCATGTTTTAATGTGCCTGTTGGCCATTTGTGTCTCTTCTTTGGAGAAAGGTCTATTTGGGTCTTCTGCCCATGTTTCAATTGGGTTTTTTGTGTTTTTTTGTTGTTGAGTTGTATGAGCTGATTGTATATTTTGGAAATTAAGCCCTTGTCGGTTGCGTCATTTGCAAATATTTTCTCCCAGTCTATAGGTTGTCTTTTCATTTTGTTTGTGGTTTTCTTTGCTGTGCAAAATCTTATAAGTTTGATTATGTCCCATTTGTTTATTTTTCCTTTTATTTCTGTTGCCTTGGGAGACTGATCAAAGAAAACTTTGGTACAATTTATGTCAGAGAATGTTTTGCCTATGTTCTTTTCTAGGGGTTTTATAGTGTTATATTGAAGTCTTTATGCAATTTTGAGGGTTTTTTTGTGTGTGTATAGTGTGAGGGAGTGTTGTAACTTCATTGATTTACATGCAGCTGTCCAACTTTCCCAACACCACTCACTGAAGAGACTGTCTTTTCTCCATTGTATATTCTTGCCTCCTTTGTTAATTGACTATAGGTGTGTGAGTTTATTTCTGGGCTCTCTATTCTGTTCCATTGATGCATATGTCTGTTTTTGTGCCAGTCCCACACTCTTTTGATTACTGTAGCTTTGTAATATTGTCTGAAGTTTGGGAAGGTTATGCCTCCGGCCTTGCAGAACAAACTGATTCTTAGTCTCCTTCAATGACTTTCAGATTAGCTTATTTCAAGTTTTAAGGTCCAAAGGCACTATAAGTTGGAGGAGAATTGACTTTAGGAAATATACTAATACCTCGAAAGTTAAAAGTTAACACATAGAAAATTTTTCTCATTCATTCATTCATTCACCAAATATGTGTCAAGCTCACAGGTTTGGGCAGTGCACCAGGCTAAGTGCTGAAAAGATACCACTAAGGGCTGGTACACAATCCCTTATCTACAATTTGGAAGTTTTCAAAACTGCAATTTTCTTCTGAAATTTTGTGCCAAAATTCATTTGGTTGCAAAACTAGGTCTCAGCTAACATGAGGCTCTTTATGGTCTTTTTTGTTTCCAGTCAACTTGAATGTTTATGTATGTCATTGCCAAAATATTTATGTATTTGACTGAAAGGTAAAAATCTAGACCCACTAAGGGTATTTCATCTTAATGATTTATGCATCATTTTACCTTTTCAAAAGGTTGGGGGGAAAATCTGATTCTGAAACATTTCTGACTCCAAGCATGTCAAATAGGGATGGCAAATCTGTTCCCAAGGAATTTATAGACCTTTGCACAGTTGAATCACCTGACCAGCTGTTAAATCGTGTCAGTACTCAATTGTCACTTAAGATCTTTTAAAACGGAAGTGCTGGGGTGGCCTCAGTATGTTTTTTAAACTCCCCAGGTAATTCTAATATGTATCCAGGTTCGAGAGCTACTGTAATTGACATATAAATGATGAGATACTGATTGGGTGACTTTGGGAGTACCTCCCAGAGTTCAGAATCCCATCCTTTAAGGGGTATGCTGAAAAAGTGCAGTATGTTGAGAAGAGAATGACCAGGAGAGTAGGGGGAGTGGACATTATGAGCTAAGAAATCATGGTATCAGAAAATAACTCAAGTAATTGGAAACATTCGATGGAGTAGAAAAGACTTAAGCAAAGTGTATATAATATCAGCCTATAGGATTTGATTTTGTTTGCAGGGTACCAGAAGATAAATCAAATTCTAGTTCAAAGAATCAGCTCTAGGTAAAAGGATAAACACAATTGACAAAACTCTGGCCAGGCTCACCAAGAAGAAAAGAGAGAAGACCCAAATAAAGAAAATAAGAAATGAAAGAGGTGAAATCACAACAGATACCACAGAAGTACAAAAAACCATAAGAGAATACTGTGAACAGTTATATGCCAACAAATTTAACAAGTAAAGGAAATGGACAACTTTCTAGAAACATACATCCCAACAAAACTGAGTCAAGAAGAAATACATAACTTGAACATACCAATCACTGGAAATGAAGTAGAATCTGTAATAAATAAAAAAAAAACTCCCTACAAACAAAAGTTCAGGACCAGATGGCTTCACTGGGGAATTCTACCAAACACACAAAGAAGAACTTGCACTGATCCTTCTAAAACTCTTCCAGAAGATTGAAGAGGAAGGAACACTCCCAAAGACATTCTATGAAGCCACCATCACCCTGATACCAAAACCAGACAAAGACACTACCAAAAAAGAAAATTACAGGTCAGTATCTTTGGTGAATATAGATGTACAAATTCTCAACAAAATATTAGCAAACCGAATTCAACAACACATAAAAAGGTCATACACTACAACCAAGTTGGATTCATTCCAGGGTCACAAGGGTGGTTCAACATATGCAAATCAATCAATGTGATACACCACATCAACAACAGAAAGGACAAAAACCACATGATCGTCTCAATAGATGCAAAAAAAAGCATTTGATAAAATTCAACATTCATTCATGATGAAAACCCTTACAAAAGTTGGTATAGAGGAAACATATCTCAACATAATAAAAGCTATTTATGACAAACTCACAGCTAACGTGATACTCAGCAGTGAAAAGCTGAAAGCCTTCGTGCTAAAATCTGGACCAGGGGGAGGATGCCCACTCTCACCACTTCTATTCAACATAGTATTGGAAGTCCTACCTACAGCAACAGACAGACCAGTTTTATAAAATATCCCACCGTTTGTGTTTGTCTCATATGTCCTCACCACTAAATTTAGGTTCTGTGCCTTTCTCAGAAATATCACAGAAGTAATGCCAGGTTCCTCTCATTGAATCCTATCAGGTGGCACAAAACTTTGATTTATCTCATTGTATTCATTGCTGCTGTAACAAATTAGCACAAATTTAGTGAGTTAACACCACAAACATTTATTTTACACTTTTGGAGATCAGAAGGCTGAAATGGGTTCACTGGGCTAAAATGGAGGTATCAGCACGGCTGAATTCCTTCCGGAGACTTTGGGGAAAATCTGTTTGCTTCCTTTTTTAGCTTCTAGAGGCTGCCTGCATTCCTCAGCTAGTGGCTCCTTTCCATCTTTTTAAAAAAATATTTATTTATTTTTGGCTGCGTTGCGTCTTCGTTAATGCACGTGAGCTTTCTCTAGTTGCGGCGAGCAGGGGCTACTCTTTGTTACGGTGTGCTGGCTTCTCATTGCGTGACTTCTCTTGTTGTGGAGCACCAGCTCTAGGCATGCGGGCTTCAGTAGTTGTGGCACTCGGGCTCAGTAGTTGTGACTCAGGGGCTCTAGAGCGCAGGCTCAGTAGTTTTGATGCACGGACTTAGTTGCCCCACGGCATGTGGGATCTTCCTGGACCAGGGCTCGCACCCATGTCCCCTGCATTGGCAGGCTGATTCTTAACCACTGCGCCACCAGAGAAGTCATTCCCTTTCATCTTTAAAAACAATAATCACATCACTCTGAACTCTGCTTTCATCATATCTTCTTCTCTGACTCCTTCTCCTGACCCCCTTTTCCACTTTTAAGGATCCTTTGATTACATTGGATTCACCTGGATAATCCAGCATACTCTCTCCACCTCAAGGTCCTTAACCTTAACCACATTTGCAAAGTTCTGTTTTCTATTTAAGGTAACATATTCACAGGTCTGGGAGTTAGGATGTGGAGTTTTACATAGGAGTACATTATTCTACTTACCACACTTATTTTTGATAATGTTCACTTTTATCACTTGATGAAGGTGATGCCTGCCAGTTTTCTCCACTGTTTCTTTCCTTCTTCCTCCCTTCCTCTTTCTTTTTCTTTTTAAAATATTTATTTATTTATTTAGGCTGCTCCGGGTCTTAGTTGCAGGCACGCGGGATATTTCTTGGCGGCATGCGGACTTCTTAGTTGCGGCATGCGAACTCTTAGTTGTGGCATAATGCGGGATCTAGTTCCCTGACCAGGGGTCGAAACTGGGCCCCCTGCAGTGGGAGTGCAGAGTCTTACCCACTGGACTACCAGGGAAGTCCCTCCCTCCCTCTTTCTTTCTCTCTCCCTTTCCTTCTTTCTTTCTCTTTCCCTTTCCTTCTTTCTTCCTCCCTCCCTCCCTTCCTTCTCTTCCTTTCTTTCTTTGACTCATGGGTTTTTATGGATTATAAAATAAATTTAAAATTGTTATTTATAAAAATTATAAAGTTAGTAAGCAAGCAAACAAACCTCTTTTCCAGGCTCATTTTGTACTTCCCTTGCCCCACTTTATGAATTAGCCATTTCTCCAAAAAGCTCTGGTTCTCTTTTAGTGGAGGGCAGTATTTAGAAGTCAAGAACTGGGCACCAAATGTGGTCATTACTCTTGGAACATTGCTGTTCCCAGGCCTCTCAGTGGACAGAAATTTATAGTGTCAGCACAAAGAGACTTGTATAAGAGTAGTTATGGAGCTTTATTCATAAAAACTCAAAGCTGGAAACAGCACAGATGTCTGTCAACAGGAGAGTGCATGAAAATTGTGGTATATTCATACAATGGAATATTGCTTAGCAAAAATTCAAAAAATAAATGAACAAATGATAAATGCTGTCACATGGATAAATCTCAAAATCATTTTGTTGAGTGAAAGAATCCAGACACAGACAAGAACACCCTGGATGAATCCATTTATATGAAGTTCAAGAGCAGACAAAACTAAACTATGGTTAAGTAGACCAGAATAGTGGCTCCCTATGAGGACTGGAGTTGAGTGGAAGATATACAAAGTAATTTGCTACCATTATGAATATATTTTCTCTTAATGGGAAGTTGGTTATACAGTACATCCATTGAATTGTGCATGTAAGATTTGTATATTTCACTGTATGTAAAATTTAACCCAACTTAAAAAAAAAAAGAACAAACGTAAGTGGTGGGCTGACTCAGCTCAGCAGAGAGCCTTTTATGCCTTGTCTTGCTCTTTCTTCCTAGGAACAATTATGTAACTTTGAGTGTGGAAGCCATGACATAACGAGGGCAGAATTAAAAGATGGAATGTAAGTTCCTTATAACTTTGTAGGACCACATAGCATTCCCCAACTGTGTACCTCCAGAATTTGTGTGTGTGTGTGTGTGTGTGTGTGAGAGAGAGAGAGAGAGAGAGAGAGAGAGACAGAGACAGAGAGACAGAGACAGTGAAACAGAGACAGAGAAAGAAGAGAGAGAAAGAGATTGAGATCCTAATGGGTTTTAGCTATTATAATTGAGCCTCAGTTCTAGCAGCCCAAACCATTTCCCAGTGGATACATTTCCCCTGATCTCTTTTTCTCTCATCTTGTTTGGTTAGGAGTACAGTATTTCTAAACCTAAATGTACTATAAGTCCCAAGGGAGAATTAAGCAGTTATTGCACATGACAGTAATTGCCTGTCCCTAAAGCATGATCCACAGAATGTCAGTGTTACAAAAGAAAGATATTTCATATCCAGATAAACTAGATGAGGCTTTTATGTATGAGTCATTATAAACTATTGAGAATTGTAAATTCCCACCAGGGGAATACATTCTACTCATTTCTGAAGTATTTCTTAGTCACTGAAGCATTTTTTCAATGGTTCATTGGGCTGGATCAGAATATATGTTTGGAAACATTGTCCAGTGTGAGATGTGGAATAAAATGCTAGGTGTAAACAGCATTTCTTGGGATTGGCCATCTTCCCCACCTACCCCTCCTCACTTCAGTAGGTTATATAGCTGGCTAAAATTTGCTGTCATAGACCAATCTTACTTAAAGAATGTGTTTCTTACCTTGGCAGAACTATAGAAAAGCTCCCTAACTAAGACAGAGAGATAGAAGAATTTTAAATCCTCTCAGTGCAGTGGCCTCACATCTGTCCTGCCTGTTTTGCCCTTCCTTTCAGTTCCTTAATTCCTGCTGATCTCGGCTTCTGATCTGATGTCCAGGGCTTCTGTAAATATTGAGCATGCACACAGCAAAACTGTAGCAGGTACCATTCATGTAGATGGTGATGTGAAAGGCACCCCCTGGAATGTACAGTGGGGCAGCCCAGTCCTACTCTGACTCTTGGTTCCTGCCTGCACTGTTTTCTCACCAACTCCATGTTCTAGGTTTCACTATGTATAAATTGTGACTTCTGTTCGCTTTTCTAGTTTCTCACTCTTTTTGGTTTTCTTATCCTTACTTTCATCTTGTATATGTTTTTGAGCTTCTGATATATTCATCTGGGAACAAACTATGGCTAATTTTTATTCCATATCCAGGTACTAAACCCTTCTCTATCATCCCCCTTTTTCTCACAAATTCTCTTCTGCTTAAAATAGTCTTTTGCCCAGATGACAGTTCAGAGACATCTGAGGGAAGGCTAAAGAAGGAGGAATTTTTGAAATTCAAGGTTTCTATGTGTTGTGAATACTTAGCAGGGAAGGTGAGCTCCCTTCCTTCTCAATAAGACTTTAGATTGTTTGTTGAGAATTAAAATTTTAAAAAGATCATAGGACAGAATAGAAAAATCTTCTCTAAAAAGGAAGAATGGTTGCCCAGCAGGTAACATTGAACTGTAACTTGATTGACTATATTTAGTAGCTAAAGAAAGAACATGACAGTCGGATGGTGTGGGGGCTTGGCCAGCCCTGAAATTTCAGAAAAGAAGCAAAGATTGACTGTGTGTAGGGACAGGACACCTTGGCCCAGAGACAGCATAGAACTGACACCACTCATTCCAAGGTATCGTCACCAAGAAATGTTTTGATTATAATTTAGCTTCACATGTATTGTTCCTATAGGTAAAGAATGTGTAGGCCATAGCACTTAGGAGCAGTAAACCTTTCCTTTGCAAATTAATATACTTGAAATTGAGTTTATGTGTCAGTCTTTATGAGCTGGATTAATGAAATGCTGCACGGTGTACTGACAAATCAGGTGTTTTTTTTTTTAAATTGAAGTATAGTTGATTTACAATGTTGTGTTAATTTCTGCTGTACAGCAAAGTGATTCAGTTATATATATATATATATATATATATATATATATATATATACATTCTTTTTTATATTCTTTTCCATTATGGTTTATCTCAGGATATTGAATATAGTTCCCTGTGTTAGTAGGATGTTGTTGTTTATCCATTCTGTGTATAATAGTTTGAAGTTACTGCATCCGCTAACCCTAACCTCCCACTCCATCCCTCCCCAATCCCCCTCCCCCTTGGCAACCACAAGTCTGTTCTCTATGTCTGTGAGTCTGTTTCTGTTTCACAGATAGATTCATTTGTGTCATATTTTAGATTCCACATAAAAGTGATATCATATGGTACTTGTCTTTCTCTTTCTGACTTACTTCATATGATAATCTCTAGGTTCATCCACGTTGCTACAAATAGCATTATTTCATTCTTTTTTATGGATGAGTGTTATTCCATTGTATATACATACCACGTCTTCTTTTTTTAATTAATTCACTTATTTATTTATTGGCTGCATTGGGTCTTTGTTGCTGCGTGCAGGCTTTCTCTAGTTGCGGCGAGCGGGGGCTATTCTTCCTTGCGGTGTGCAGGCTTCTCATTGTGGTGCCTTCTCTTGTTGCAGAGCATGGGCTCTAAGTGTGCGGGCTTCAATAGTTGTGGCATGCTGGCTCAGTAGTTGTGTCTCGCGGGCTCTAGAGCGCAGGTTCAGTAGTTGTGGTGTGTGGGCTTAGTTGCCTCGTGGCATGTGGCATCTTCCCGGACCAGGGATCTAACTGTGTGCCCTGCGCTGGTAGGCGGGTTCTTAACCACTGTGCCACCAGGGAAGTCCCTACTGTGTCTTCTTTATCCATTCATCTGTCAATGGACGTTTAGGTTGTTTCCATGTGTTGGTTATTGTGACTAGTTCTGCTATGAACATAGGGGTGCATGTATCTTTTTGAGTTATAGTTTTGTCTGGATATATTCCTAGGAGTGGGATTTCTGGATTATATGGTAATTCTATTTTTAGTTTTTTGAGGAATCTTCATTCTGTTTTCCATAGTGGCTGCACCAACTTACATTCCAACCAACAGTGAAGGAGGATTCCCTTTTCTCCACACCCTCTCTAGCATTTCTTATTTGTAGACTTTTTAATGATGGCCATTCTGACCAGTGTGAAGTGGTGCATCATTGTAGTTTTGAGACAAATCAGGGTTTTGAGCTTTCAAGACTGACAGACAGCTAAGCTTTGTGAGGCATTTACCAAGGTAACGCCACCTTGTGGGGAGCTGAAGGAGTAGCTAGCTGCTCTACCCTAGTCATCTTTTCTCCAACCGCTGCCATGCTTGTGAGCACATTTTCTTCAGATTTCTTGTCTGTGTAACTCTGATTAGTCAAGTGTGTAAGTATTAATGCCATACCAGTACCCGTGTACTTTCACCATCTCTGACTTTTTTCCATTTTGGGGTGAACATATCAACAGGAAACAGAGGGATATTATGATCATATGTGGGGAATTTAGATAAAAGAAAGGATTTCGTAACGTGTACTTTGAAAAGTTTTGTTGCTTTATTTTTATTTCAATGTTATTTTATTTCTTTATTTTAGAAAAAGAGTTTAGGTACCAGTTTGCATGAAATAGGTCCACAGATCCTCAAGTTTATTGTTCCCATTGATATTAAATGTGTGATTCTGAGCAAGGATCTCTGCCAGTTACTATTTAGGTTTGGGGGTGGGTTTTCTGTCACAAAATTAGGTGTGAAAATAGGAAATTGATGTTTATTTATTTAATTTACGTAACTTCCACTGAGTTTTGCTAAATTCCTGATTCCACATTGATAAGAGAAACCTAGGTAATTTCCTTTTATTCCAACCTTACTCTGTGGAGACATCTGAATCAATGTACAACTGTTTTAGTTGCTGTGATGTAGATAACCGGCCAGTCTCTTCAGCATAATAATCTGTCCTGTTTTTAGATTGCCAAAATAATTATCTTGACTGTGTTACTGTGTTATTCAGTGATATTTTATGACCATAATTAAATTGTTTAGATTTCAGTTACCCATAATCTAAGTGAAAAACAGAGTATTTGATGGATTAACTCATTGATGATTATAGTATTATTTGGATTTTTGAAAGGATCACATTCCAAATCATATGGGAGAATACTCTTAGGTTTACTGCCAGAAATGTTAAATGAAACTTTTAAACTTTAACGTGAGGTAAAGAAGTCCATGTGGAATGGCTACAAGAATAGATCTACTTCTAATTTTGTTAACGTTGAGAAAGTTAAACTTTCCACGTTGAGTAGCAATCATTCAGTGGTACCAAATTGTCACAGATCACTTTTGTTATACTAGGATCAAGAAAGCTCGTTACGGCAGCAATCGGACCAGGGCCTGCTTGCTGAGCCTTTTTGGCCTCCCCCCAGAGTCATGTAATTTTCTCTGGAAAGCTGTGTTAGCTCAGACTCCAAGTTGTCTGTATTCTGATTCAGAGAAAACCCAAGGAGACCAGATCATCACTCAGGTACTAATGCCGTGTAAAGTGTTTCTCAAGCCCCGGTAATATAAAACAAATCTCTTTCAGAGAAACCAGTTTCCATGGACCCTCAGTGATGACAAATATTATTATATAAATACAATCATAAAACTAGATTTAAGCTCTTTATGCATATAGATCTTGCACATTCATAATCTCAAAGTAAATTCACAAGTTAAATACAAAAAATAATGAAAACCAGTTCAAATTAACAAGACTTAATGAGAAAGATGCTATTCCTTTCCTAGAAGTACATGGTTATTTGCAACATAAATATGGTATTGAACCATATAATACACGTTCTTTTGAATTTAGTATGCCTATCATTTGATCACTCAATTCTTCTGCTACATTTCTCTATTGGAATCATTTTGCAACCTCAGATATAATCGCTGCTGGTCTTAGTGAGCTCCCTGGTGGTGTGACACCCCACCCTGTTTCCCAAAGAGTCAGAGTTCCCGATAATCATACCTTCCTCAGGCTAGGGTTGCTACACTTCTCCAATCATAGTCACAACTGGGAAAGAGAGAAACCAAGAGTTACCCAAGTGGATCCCCTAAATTTCACACTTATTCCTCCTTGCTGTGATTGTGTCACAGAACCCTACATCTCCTGCTGATCATGGTCTTTTACCTGTGGTGAGATGATGACTCCTCTCCATGTCTGTAGACACAAGAAGCCCCAAGAGCTCAGGTGGCATCTGTGGCTTTTAGTTCAATAGGATTCTTGCTGTGTTGTCTGGTAAGTGTGCTCCCCACAGAGCACGGAGTTGAGAAGATGAAATGCTTCTAAGTCCTCCCAGATTTTGGTGAGTGATGATGGAAAGTGGGGCCATTCCTGCCTCCACACTTGGTTCCTAAACCCATGTATTCTTATTGAGAACACAGAACCATGTAAAGTGCTCTGATTCAAAACATATATTGTGTCCTAGAAAAATAGTGCCTCAGAGGATATTACCTCTAAGCTTCAGCTGTGTCTTTACAAGACCATTCCGTTCCTCATTCAGGCTGACAACTTCCAGGTGGTGAAGTGTGTGATGTGACCAGTGTATCCAGTGCTCGTGGACTCACTCCCATGCTTCCTTTGCTGTAAAGTGTGTTCCCTGGTTAGATGCTATGTTGTGAAGATTCCATGCCTATGGATCAGGCATAGTGGTGCTAGCTGAATTCTTGAGGGCAGAAAAAGAAAATACATACTGATAATAGGTGTCTATTTCTTTTTTTTTTTTTTTTTTTTTTTTTGCGATACGTGAGCCTCTCACTGTTGTGGCCTCTCCCGTTGCGGAGCACAGGCTCCGGACGCGCAGGCTCTGCGGCCATGGCTCACGGGCCCAGCCGCTCTGCGGCACGTGGGATCTTCCCTGACTGGGACACAAACTCGTGTCCCCTGCATCAGCAGGCGGACTCTCAACCACTGCTCCACCAGGGAAGCCCCTTTGGTATTATTTTTGTTGCTTATGGTAAAAACTAAAATATACCAGCTATTATTTTTGTTGTTGGAAAATAAAAGGTTAGAAAATAGAGATTTGTTGACATTCATAGGTCAAACCCAAGAGAATTTAAACTTGCTTACATGCCAGTTTTACATACCCCACACTGGCATGTAAGCAAGCTACATGGATTAGTAGAACAATTGTTTACCTTACAATGGCTATAGTGACCCACTTCTGTGTACATATTACTTCATCCTTAACAAGAGGAACGAAGTGTGTTGATACGTTACCATTTGATACAGGGACTCTCTATTGGGCAGAGTTTTATTCTAAGTTTCTCAAAGGATTAGCTCTTTCTAATGTTCAGCTTACCGTGTCTGCTTTTAGCATAGACAGGAATATCTGGTCCAATCTGCCGCGTTCAAAATGGCAGGGTTGGTTGTGTTTGATGTACACAGTATAAGTCACAGCAGAGATACAAGGGAATTGCATTCCTCCCAAGAGCACAATGGGAATGGCAAACAGGATCTTGGCATGGACCATCTTGACAGGTATTTTCACTTGTAATTCTTGGCCGGACTTGGCTGAGTGGCTTTGCTGTAAGGTCTCTCTCTAGGTTGAAGGGGCAGTGGCTACAGAGGAAGCTCTTTTCATGGCTATGGGAAAGGTACAAGCAGAGGGACTTCCCTGGTGGTCCAGTGGTTAAGACACTGCACTCCCAATGCAGGGGGCCCGTATTCAATCCCTGGTCAGGGAACTAGATGCTGCCTGCTGCAACTAAGAGCCCGCATGCCACAACTGAAAACATCCCGCACATGGCAACAAAGATCCCACACGCCACAATTCTTCAAATACCTACTTCTTTTCCTCATCACCAACTAAGACCTGGCACAGCCAAATACATAAATAAATAATAAAAAAGAAACCATTTATTTAAAAAAAAAGAAAGCAAGCAGAAGTCTGCAAGGCACACTGAGACATAGGCTTAGAACTAGCATTCTATCACTTCTGACCCCTTTGTTGGCCAAAGCAAGTTACATGGGGTGGGGAAAGGTAGTCGGTCTCTATGATGCCATTAAAGCAATCAATTTACCCCCAAAATTAACAAAACAAATGAAGACTCTACATTAAGAAAATTATCAAATTTTCAATATAAAATCAAGGTCTGACCAAATTGAGAGGCATAGCATGTTCTTGGATGAGAAGATTTAATTATAAAAAACTATTCTCAAATCAATTTATACATTTCATACAATTCCAATTAGAATACCAACTTGGATTTGTTTTGTGGAACTGGACACAGTAACTGGAAAGTTCATTTGGAAGAAAAATAAATCTTAAAAATGTCGAGAAACGTATCTAAAAGAATAGTGAGGGAGACTTCACAAGTATCAGAACACAGTATAAAACCATTACAACCCAAGTAATATGAAGCTGGCATAGTAGACAAATTGTTCATTCAGACATAGAGTAGGAAACATTGAAATTTAGCATATGACAAGAGTATTTTAATTCAGGGAGAAAAGATTTATTTAATAATTGGTCCTGGCACAACTGGTCATCCATCTATAAGAAAATGAAATTAGATTCCTATGTTTCTCATATACAAAAGTAAATTCCAGTTAAAAGACTTAACTGTAAAATTTAAATTAAGAATTTTAGAAAAAAATCTAAGAGACAACATTTACAGGCTATGGGGAGAGAAAGACCCTACTACTACTACTATTACTACTACTACTACTACTACTACTACTACTACTACTACTACTACTACTAAATAAGCCTAGCATCTATTTTTTAAAAATCTACACTAAAAATTTTCTAGCATCTGTTTTTAAAAATTGATATATCTGAGCATATAAATATTAAAATTTTTTATGCAAAATAAACTATAAGCAATGCCTGCAGACAATTTGGAACAAATATTTGCAAAACAGATGATGGATTTAGCAAGGGTCAATAACTATAACATACAGAGAGGTCTTAAAATTTGACAAAGAAGACAAACAGAAAAATAAACAAGGGATATGAATATGCAATTCACAAGAGCAAATCCAAACAGCCAATAAATATATTAGAAGATGCTCTAATGTGCTAGCAGTCATAAAAATGCAAACTAAGATTGATACATTGCTTTACATCTCCCAGACTAGCAAGTACTATAAAAAAAAAAAAAAAAATCTAAAAAGGGATAACAGGTATTGCAAGCAGAGATAAAAAACCAAGGGTACACTCATCATGCTAGTAGAAGTGAATTTTCATAGTCCATCTCTTTGGTACGCCAGTGTCACATTTTTCTTCCCATTTAAACAACCCTCTCACTCTCTTTAAAGTCCAAGGTCTCTGGGTGATGTTCATTCCTTTCCATCTGGTCTCCTTGTGTTTGCCCAGTGTCAAATGATGTAGAAACTTAAATACAAGTTATTAATTTCAACACAGACATATGCAATAATTAAACATTAGCAGGAAAAATTGCAAAATAAGCTTCCATTTGAGAAGGGACAGAGTAGAAACATCCACCTGTCACTGGTCCACAGCAAACATTCAAACCCTGATGGGCAGGAGTGGCAAGGACTCTGTGGTGTCAAGGAAGTTGCTGCCAATCTAGCAGACCTTGTTTCTGTTTTCTGGGAAATCTCTCTGTCCTTCCATTCATGCCTCTGTTTCTTCCTGAGGTGGGAGTAAGGCATCCTCCCTGTCCATCATATTTAGTAACAAGGAGTGAGGTCAATTGCCTAGTTTTAACAGCTCACTTCTCGTGTATATGGGGGCCTGAGGATGGTCTTAGGGGCTGATTCATGAAACCATCAATCTGATATGAGGATGGGGGTTGGGGAATGGGGGTATGATGTAGATAGGAGGGTGGCGGGGGTGGGGGACCCAGAAAAGCAAGGAGTTTACCTGCTGGCTCCTTTCTGTGTCTCATCTCTCAGATGTAACCTTGAGTTGTGTTTATCTGACTCCTCCACTGGGAGCCCCAGAGTTCACGCAGCTCTTCTGAGCTGAGGTGGTGGGAAGAGCCAGAGCCTCAAGGGGTACCTCCAGGTCTGGGTGGGACACAGGAACTTCGGTGGCTCTGTTATGATGAGCACAGAGACAGCCTTATCAGTGTGTGACCTTTACTTCCAGGGAGGCTGAGTCAGCCAGTGGTGTCGGGAGACACTGCCAAAGGTGTGGGTAAGCCTGGATGCTAGTGCATCACTGTGCCATGTTGAGGCACAGGGAACCTGGAGAAAATCCAGTACCATCAACCACCACTCATTGAGAGGGCTAGGTCTCACATTATTCCCACCCATCTCATGCATATGCAAATTTTTAAATGGCTGTAACTGTAGGGCACATAATACTTAATATTTGCACACATGACTTTTTATTATTTGTGCAGGGTCTTACATTTTATCTCTCTTAATTTTTATTCTGTTAACTTCTCTGAAGAGTTGGTGAGACAGATAATAGAAAGGAAACCACCCACTCTGTAGTTCAGGCAGAAGAAGGAAGGGTGAGGAGCAAACACTTTTTTATTAGAGCTTGCTATGCCAGGAATTGGACTAGATTAGGCAAATATGTTAACTTGCTGGTTCTCAAGCTTGGGTATGTATCAGAATCACCTGGAAACTTTCAGCAAAATGCAGATGTTCAGGTCTTACCCTATTTCAGTGAGCCTCTGTATCTTGTACTAACTTTCTGGGTAGGTCCAGTATGTACCTAACTTTGATTTCTTCCTGCATTAACTAATTATGTCTAAGATTGCTATCATTTCTGTCTTTACAGAAGCCCAAGCTAGGATTCAGAGAGGTTAAGTAATTGGTTTGAGTTGGCTGGAAGAGAGGGAGAACTTAAAAAGTAAGTTTTGCCTGAATTCGTGGGGAGTTTAGAAGCTTGAAGATCTTAGTTGATATTAATATGACATTACTCTTGCTCACAGTCTGGAGAAGATTGATGACCTTGTAGACAGGTATGCTTAGAAAAAAGTATTGCACATTAAAAAAAGAAACAAAACATTTCTCAGCGTTGGTTTGCCACCTTACATTATTAACCCATTTTTTTCATTAAGCATTTCAAGTATTATTTGCACATAGTTAAAAAAACAATGGTGAAAAAGTTTCTCCCTCAATATTAGATGTTTCTAATGCATCCTAAGGACTGGCATGGGGACTGTTTATGCACTTTTTAGGACTTACATTTTAAATGTATGTCATTTGGAGTCATTTCTCTCATCACCCAATACCAGTTTTGTTAGTTTTCCACTGCATATAGAATAAAATGTAAACTCCTTTACATGAGCAACAACACTCTTCTTGATCTGGCCCTGCCTGCTTCTTCCACTATTTCTACCATTTCCTTTAACCATGTTTCACCTCACTGGTTGTGTGCTGTCTGAGGGTCTTGCATCAGATGGCTTTTCTGCCTGAAAAACTCTCCCCCGATCTTGTCTGGCATTCAGGTGTTAAACTTCGATGATCCTACGCAGTTCGTCCATTAGTCTGTTTTATTTTCTTATAGTGTTGATCACTATCTGAAAGTATCTTATTTATTTACTTGCTTACTCTTTTTGTCCTCCATTCACAAGTAAGCTGTATAAGAATAAGGACTTTGTCTTGTTCCTCTATGTTTCCACAATATCTTGAAAAAAAAAACAAAACAAAACAGTGCCTGGCACATAACAGGGCGTAATACATATTTGTTTTTTTTTTTTTTTTTTTTTTTTCGGTACGCGGGCCTCTCACTGCTGTGGCCTCTCCCGTTGCGGAGCACAGGCTCCGGACCTGCAGGCTCAGCGGCCATGGCTCACAGGCCCAGCCACTCCACGGCATGTGAGATCATCCGGGACCGGGGCACGAACCTGTGTCCCCTGCATCGGCAGGCGGACTCTCAACCACTGCGCCACCAGGGAAGCCCATAATACATATTTGTTGAACGAAAGAATATGCCTTTCATACAGAGGAACAGACACACACACACACACACACACACACACACACACACTCTAAGAAATTTGCAACAATGGGATCATGTTATCATTTAAAAAATTAATTATGTGTCTCCGAGATTTTCCCAGAAAAACACACACAGATCTACCTAGTTCTTTTTTTACGGTTTAAAGATCTCCAGGATATAAAATTTACTTAAAAATAAAAAAGCGAAGGGCATAACGTAATACTATTTTGTGGATGCACTGTAGTTCGTTTATTTAGACCCCCATTGATGGATATTTAGGTTGATTCCAGGAGTTTGCCATTTCAAAAATACAGAGATGAATATAATCACACTAGTGTCTTGGAGTACTTTTATCTCTCAATTTTAAAATTTTAATATTTGAGATGCATACATAAACAATATTTTATCAGAATCACCATATTATGTGACTGTTATTGCTGGTGGGAGGGAGATATTATTAATTAAAATGAATACCTAAGGATTTTCAAAGATTGATAGGATGATTAGGGAGAAAAGTTCTATTTACTTTAGCTCCAGATTTACTGTAAGTGATACTATATGTGAGATACCAATTTTTAAATAAATTTCTTGGAAAAGAAAAAATTATTTTCTTTATTACTCTGACTTTTGAAATAAAATCAAGAATTGGTTAATTTCTCAAATGTAAAATTCAGCAGTGCCCATGCTTGCTGACCCATGAGGAATTTGAAAAGGCTGGCTAATGCATTATTGATTGTACTTTTTCTACTAGTTCTAGGAAGTGGGCAGTCCTCGGGGTGGGGTGAAGGATGCAGGCCCTAGGTGGATCATGCTGTGTGTCTCCTTCTCTGCTCCACCAGTCTTGTTAATCTAGTGATATCAGGTCACAAGGAACACAGAAAGCGAAAAGAGTTTTTAAAAGGGCTACAGCCTGAGGATGGTACCAGGGATCGAGGAGAGGTACCATCCTCCAGCGGACCTTTGTGGGTGGGAATAAGATGCGCTTCTGAGAATAGACCGAGTGTATGTGAGACTCGGGTCTGGTTAGCCCGCAGAACCAACTCCTGCCTCATCCCATGGATGCTTCCTTGAATTACAATTCATCTTTCACAAAAGGAGAGGACAAGGTGGAGGACAGCTGGCCCACGGGCATTTATCTGATCCACAGTAGCCTAGGTCGGTGTTTCCCAGAGGGTTACGTTTGTACCTCTTTGGACCTCTGGACACATTCCAATTTATCAGTCTTTATTTTAAAAGCATTCATGGAAGCCTAAGCAGGGCCTCCCACCTGTTGTTCCCAACCCCAAACTATATCTTGACATGTCACTACCCTCTGGGCAGCCACAAGTTACCGTAGCGAGAAGCAATAACCAGTTCTCTAAGACCTGGAAGGACCTGCCTTTCCTTGGTGGCAATTCCAGGTTTATTTACACACCCAACCCCAAGAAGAAAGAAGGCCAAAAGAGCATCTGTGTGCGCCTTATGCGTTTAAATGCTTATACTTTTTTTTTTTTTTTTTGGCGGTACGCAGGCCTCTCCCGTTGCGAAACGCAGGCTCCGGACGTGGAGGCTCAGGACGCACAGGCTTGGCGGCCATGGCTCACGGGCCTACCCGCTCCGCGGCATGTGGGTTCTTCCCGGACCGGGGCATGAACCCGTATTCCCTGCATCGGCAGGCGGACTCTCAACCACTGCGCCACCAGGGAAGCCCAAATGTTTATACTTTTAAGGGTGGCCAAATGAGTACTTTGAGCCTTATCAATCTGGTTTAGTAATTCCTCCTTCCTTGGGGAGAAGATAGGGGTTGGCATAAGGTGGTTGGAGTGGCAGCTATATCTCCTCTTTTATATCTGGATTAAGTTTAAAAAGATTTTTTTCCAAGTAGAAATGCTAGAACTTGTTTAAGGAACAGAAGTCTGAAGATAGGGAATATTTTGAACCCACCTTGTTCTATGTTCCTCACCCTTGTGTTCTTCTGAATTGCTTTAATATAATATATATATGTAACATATATAATGTATATATATTACATTAAGTACATATGTATCTACATATTCATATATACCTTTTTCTTTAAGTAGATCTTGGGAAGTCCACATATAGATCTAAGTATATAACATGCGTGGTTATATGAAGTCAGGAGTATTCTAATCTATCTTGGGCCTTTTTCCAGTGCTAATGGCTAAGGTTCCATGAGCTGCCAGAACACCTCAGAAAGACGATGAGGTCACTGGCTGAGACTCCCTTGCTCCCCACCCAGGACAATATTTCAGAATTGTAGATGAAAATCACAGTGTAAGATTTTTTCTCACCCATTTTCTTATATCATGGTGTTTACTGTGGGAGGTTTTAATGGTAATTAGTGAAGTATTGAACTTTGAGGGTATAATGAAATGTGGACAGGTTTTTAACCTATGTATGAACTTTTGCAGGAATGTTTGCCTTTGAGCCAGGCTTGAGCATCTCGTTATTTATTCCCCTGATGCCAGTTGACTGAACTGCATAATAGTTCCAAAGATTCTGTCTGCCAGACTCTTGTCTATTTTCATAGTGTATTCAGAAGACTCTGAAAGGACCTGATACTTAGGAAGAAAGGGCTGGTTCAGTTAGTGGAGACTAGAGGCATTTGTTTATTTTCTGTTTGGGAAAATTGCCATTATTTCACCAAGATGTTATAATAAAAAAGCTACTTACTCATTAAATGATAATGTACTGTTTTCCCTTCAAAATGGGAAGACTGAATATAATTTTTTCTAAAGAACCCATTAATGTTAATGATTTATAGGTCCCTTATAACTTTGCTTACTGCTGATGGGGCAGTAGTGAGGTCTGAAAGTCCAGAACTTTACTCCCAAAATTATAGATATATTCCTTCCAATAATAACGGAAAAATTATTTATAAACATAATTTTATAAGTTTGTAAATGTAATTTTATAGGTAGTTGAATCATAATTAGGGCTCTGATGAATTATTCTATTTTGTATGTTTCCATTTATCAAGTTTTTTTTTTAAAGCTAGGTACATTTTTACTCTATTATTGAGAATATTTCACCTTAGAAAGGGATAGTCACAGCTCTTTTATCCTAGAAGGAAGGGACTAAAGAGGTGAAAATTACAGGAAACAGGAGTAGATTGAGTTTTATGACCCTCCTTGTAACAAGGAGAACCTAGAGCATATAGTACAAGGATGGAGCTACTCTTCCACGAAAGAGGCTATTTCTTGAGTCTGGTTTCAGATATCCCATCAGAAATAACGTTGTGAGCATACGTGAGCACAGTACATAGTGAATATATATCTTCTCTACAGGAATAAAATTTTACATCAAAGACATATTTTCGTGCTTAATTTTTGGTTCTATGCTCTATTTCAAAGCTCTGAAATGACTTTAAAATTATTTTTGACTAAAAGATTTAAAAGGCAAATTGTGCACCTGTTGAAGGTTAGAGTCAAAGAGCACGTCAGGCACTGGGAAATCACTGCAGACGATGGTAAAACGATTTCAGATCTACATCACAGCATTCTTATGCTTTGACTAAAACTAGATTGAGAGATGGTGGCGTAATGGGAGGGGAGAGCAGGTATGTAAAACTCGTCAAGGAGGCAACGATAATGGGACAGAAGTTTACTTTAAGAGGGGATATTTCATTCTCCCATCCTGAACATTCCAGAATAATGCTTTCTAGAGAATTTGCAAACAATTTATGAAGAATGACAACATTAAGATGTCAATGGTGACAAAGCTTAATACAAATCAGCATGGTAAAGGTAGTTGAGTAAATATGGAATATCCTTTAATACATAAAACAAAATTCCATGAGGGTTACCATGTCTAATTTTATGTTGTCATGAAAGGATGACGATAAAAAACAAATAACAAGGGGATAGGCCCACTTACTATTCTTTCTTAATTTTGTTGCTGTTCCTTCCTGCAAATCCCCTAAAAAAGTGAATGATACCACAGCATGGCTTGAGATGTCTCAGGCTTTGCATTTTTTTCTCTCATTCTACTTTTTCTCTTGGGCCAACATTATTTAATATTCTAGTTGTTTACCCCTTGAGTTAATTATCATGGGTTACAGAGACCAAGTTGTCCTATCTGTTGCATATCATTAAGTGGCTTCATTAAAACGTTAAATTAGGGCTTCCCTGGTGGCACAGTGCTTAAGAATCCGTCTGCCAATGCAGGGAACACGGGTTCGAGCCCTGGTCCAGGAAGATCCCACATGCCGCAGAGAACTATGCCCATGCGCCACAACTACTGAGCCTGCGTTCTAGAGCCCATGAGCCACAGCTACTGAGCCCACGCGCCACAACTCCTGAAGCCTGCGCGCCTACAGCCTGTGCTCCGCAGTGAGAAGCCACCTCAATGAGAAGCCCATCGATACAACTAGAGACAGGCAGTGTGCAACAAAGACCCAACGCAGTGAGAAAGAAATAAATTAATTAATTAAAAACAAACAAAATGTGAAATTATATTAGGTGAAAAACATTTGTCCATTCTGCTCATTTATCTACCATCCTTGCTAACTCTCTTTATGAAAAAACATTTGTGCAAAGATTTTGATGAGGGAAGAGAAGAAAGTCTTATAGATTATAGATTTTATAAAAACACAATTGATCACCTCCACCGTTGTTGGCTCAGTGTGAACTCCTTGGTACTCAAATAGAGTTTGAGTGAGATTATGGCCAGAGCTTCACTGCCTTGACCTTCATGGAAACTATGATCACACTGGCCAGGGAACATATACTAGTTTCCTATTAAGATTGTGTTTGTTAAGCATCTGTTAGAAAGTTACTGACTCAGCAGGAGTGCCTCTACAAAAGGGCTCCAAATTTATGCTCTGTGTAATTGGGCGGTCAGCGTGTGGGCAGTCTCTGTGAGCAGCAGAAAAAGGTGGTAGTGAGGTTTGTTTGGAGGGTCCTCTTCTGTGTCTGACCCTGGTTGGACTGGCTTTACTCTCTTTTGACAGAGCTCTAGAATTGGGTCGGAGATCTATATCCATCATGCAGTAGAGTTTCTTGTTTCAGGGCTCTGATGTCAGAGAGATCTGGATATAAATCCTGGGTCTGCTGCTTACTAGCTGTGTGAACTCTAGGCCTCAGTTTCCACATTTGTATTACTTTTTAGACCTTTCGTGAGGATTAAGTCAAGTCATGTCTGTAAAAGCCCTCAGTTAAGGCTGGTCATTGTTACTTTAGTGACGTAAGGCAAAAGTAAAAATGCAAATCACGATGCTTCCATTTTTTCTTAAAGACTGGATATGAGCTATAGGGAGTGGAGGATGAGTGTGTGACTGGAGATAGCATTGGGGTACCCCCTAGGATTTCCCATAGCTCCCGGGGTTCATGCTGCTCACTGGCTTTTCAACTCTTCTTTGCTTCCTTCTGTTCCAGAGCCTGAGCTGTAAGAGTCAGAAATAATGGACTGGTGAGTAGGTACTACTGAGGCACGTACAAATCCTCCAGCCTACGAGATATTTGCTTCTCAACAGACATAGATTTCATAGTCCAAATAGTCATAGCATTTTGTAGTCAAAAGGAAGCCAGAGGCTGTAAATCGATCCTGTTCATTGCTGAGTGCAGAGCAGAGATTCTGGGATTAACTGTGCTGAGGCTTCTAAAGGATACCAGACTAAAGCAAATAGAAAATTTACTAAACATGGTGTTATAGGTTGGATTCTGTCCCCCCACCCCCAGATTCATATGTTGAAGTTCTAAATCCCCAGTACCTCAGAAAGTGACTTTATTTGGAAATAGGGTGATTGCAGATGTAACTAATTAAAATAAGTTGAAGTCATATTGGAGTAGGGTGGGCCCCTGATCCTATATGACCAGTGTCCTTAAAAAAGGGAAAATGTGGAGACAGACATGGGCACAGGGAGAACACCATGAAGTCCTGAAAGCAGGTATTGGGGTCATGCAACTATAAACCAAAGAGCACCAAAGATTCCAGCAAACCACAGGAAGCTAGGAGAGAGACATGGAACAGAGTCTGTAGCACAGCCCTCAGAAGGAACCAAGCCTGCCCACACCTTGATCTTGGACTTAGAGCCTCCAGAACTGTGATACAATAAATTGCATTTCAGCCAGCCAGTTTGTGGTACTTTGTTTTGACAGCGCTAGTAAAGTAATACACACAGGTAAAATTATTTCCATTTCTCTGAAACAGGGCTGGAACTAGGGTGAAGCAAATGAAGCACCTGCCTCAAGCACGACATTTAAGGAACACTAAAAATACCCTTCAGTAATGAATATGCATAACATCTTCATGCAGTATTTTAAAAATTGGAATTAATGCAAAAAATCAATGCCAAACAGAACATCAAAAGTTTAAATAAGGATGGGAACTGTGGTAGCTTCGTGTTGAGCCTATCAGAGTCTGGGGCAAAAGGAACGAAAAATTAATAATAAGATCATATCTTTATTTAAACTTTCTATATTTTGTTCATCGTGGATTTTTTGGATACTTTTGATGTTCTAAAATATTTCATAAAATATTATGTATCTTGATCTCTGAGGTTTTTGGCACCTCTTTAATTTTACATCTCACTTGCCTCACCCTAGTCCTTGCCCTGCCTCAAAACCATCCACTGAGGATAGGACCCTACTTTCAACACAGAGTAGGCTGAAACCTGTGTGATTCCCACATTCATCATTTTGTTGTTAAACGAAGAAAGAGTGCTTGCCAGATAGTTCCGCCTGTCTTTCATGTCATCTCGAACACAAAGATTAACATGAAATTCAATTTCTCAACTCCAAAGTGATTCCCTTGCTGTCACCCTTTCTTCAGTTCCACTTTATTCTCACATTAATTGTGAGCAGAACTTCAGTACCATTATTAATTCTGCTGTCTCTCTTGTCACCATATCCAGTTGTTAAGTCAGGCTAATTCTTTCTCTATCTCCTAAGTAAAAAGGGCCTTATTTTGCTTTTGTAAAATAAATATTAAAGAATTCATTGAGATATAAGATTTCATATATTTTAACAGGTATAGAGAAGAGAGTAAAAGATTATCAGTATTCTCACCATCCAGAGATACCTTTTGTCAATATTGTAATGTACATTCTTCCAGGCACTATACATTTGTGCTTGCAAATATGTTTTCAAAAATGGGATTATACTATATATGTTTTTTGGTAGTCTTCTTAACTTGTTAATTGCCTTGTGAATTGTGTACGTCTTTTCATGTTCATAAATCTATGTGTAGAATATAATTTTTCATGGTTTCATGGCATCCAAATAAGTGGATGTACCTTCATGTATTTAACCAATATCCTGTTATAGAACATTAACTTATATCTACTTTTTACTACTATACATAACACCATGATGAATATCTCTATAATGTACACTTAACTGATGATTTCTTTAGGCTAATTTATTAGAAGTAAAGTTATTGGGCCAAAAATGTACAGATTTTATTATTTTATTCCTATTGCTAAATCAACAAAAGTTTCCTTTTACTATTGGTTTATGGAAGTGCCTCTTTCTCCTAGGTCTCATTTGATGTTTTGAATATTTCACTTATTTTGTGAATTGCCTATTCATGTACTTTATATATTCTCTCTTTTGGGTTGTTCATCTCTTTCAAAGTGTTTTTTAAACACTTTTATTAAGGATATTGTTTGGATATTAAGTCCTAGTAATGTTATATACATATTGCTAATATTTTTCCAAGTTCACCAGTTGTCTTTTAACTTATGCTGTATTTTACCCAACCAGAAATGTTAAGTTTTATGTAATCAAAAATGTCAATATTTTCCTTTATCTCTTACTTTGGAATCATGCTCAGAAACTCCTTCTCCACTCAGGACTATAAAAGAGTTTACCTAAATTTTCTTTTAGTACAGTCATAGTTTCATTTTTACAAGTACATTTTTAATCCATTTAAAATCCATGTAAAAGTTCTGATGATTCTTCCTGTCACTTTCTTTCTAATCTTCCTGCTACTGACCTCTTTTGGGCCCTGTATGATTGTAGCCATCTCCTATTTCTTGTCTTTTTAAAAAATATGTATTATTCATATGATCCTTTGGAAAAAAAACATTCTAGAGACTGTCCATTGTTAGGAGAAAAAATAAACAACCCTCAGAGCCCTCTAGCCAATTCTATTTTTCTAACCTTGGTACTCAGTCTTACCTCTCTACATGAGCTTTCTACTCAAGATGGGCTGAAATAATCCTTGTCTCCCAAATACATCTCCTTGCCTCCGTGCCTCTGTGTATGCTGTTCTCTCCTCATGAAATGCCCTGCCAACACCCAAACCATTCTTTTTTTTTAATAAGTGAATTTTTATTTTTTATTTTTTTATTTTTGGTTGTGCAGGGTCTTAGTTGCGGAAGCCAGGCTCCTTAGTTGCGGCTCTCGGGCTGCTTACTTGTGGCATGCGAACTCTTAGTTCCCCAACCAGGGATCAAACCCATATCCCCTGCATTGGAAGGCAGATTCTTAACCACTGCACCACCAAGGAAGTCCCCCAAACCATTCTTTAAGGCACCTCCAAGAAGTTGTTTCTGGGCACACTGTTCACAGAACCCTTGCCTGTTTGTGAAACTGCTATATCATTTATATGTTTGGGTCCTAGTTGTATGCTGGCTTGCTTTGTTATTTAACGTTCTACTTGTGTGTTTTAAAGTCATAGATTTAAGGGTTTCAGAGTTGGGAGAGCCTCAAAATATGTCATCCAATGTGTTATCTGACATCAAAACCCTTCTACAGTATTCTTGCTAAATAGTTAATAAACTCCTATTTAATTACCTCCAATAATGGAGAACTCACTATATCCCATGACTGACCATGCCATTCCAGTTACGACTTAATGATTAGGAAAATCTTTTCTTATTAAAAGCCCTTAAATCTGTCTTCTTGTGTCTTTTGCTCTTGGAGGGAGTTATGGAAAGAACAGTAAATGTAGGGTCTGGAAAAACTAGTTTTGAATCTTGACTCCACTCGCTACTTGTTTTGTGATCTTGGGCAAAATGCTCTACTTCTGTTGGGCTTCAGTTTCCTCACTTGTAAAAGAGGGCTGATACCTACTTCATATTGTGGTAAGAATAGCATTAACTGAGAATTAAAGTAATTAAATGAGGACATATATGAAAGTCTCTGGCATAGATCTTAGCACTGAGTGTTTGATAAACATTTATTGAATTAGAATTTGATTTATCTTCCAGAACCCTGCAGACAAAATCAAATCCTATAGGCTGATGTTATATATACTTTATGGAAGTCTTTTCTTCTCCATCTAATGTTTCCAATAACTTGAGTTATTTTCTGATATCATGATTTCTTAGGTCATAATGTCATCCCCTCTACTCTCCTGGTCACTCTCTTCTCAACATACTGCACTTTTTCAGTATACCCCTTAAAGGATGGGATTCTGAACTCTGGCAGGCACCCCCAAAGTCACCCAATCAGCATCGTATCATTCTATATATCAATTACAGTAGCTCTCGAACCTGGATATATATTAGAATCACTTGGGGAGTTTAAAAAAATACTGATGCCTCCCCAGCACTTCTGTTTTAAAAGATCTTGAGTGACAACTGAGCACTGACATGCTTTAACAGCTGGTCAGGTGATTCTAATGTGCACAGGTCTATAAATTCCTTGAGAACAGATTTGCCATCCCTATTTGACATGCATGGAGTCAGAAATGTTTCAGAATCAGGTTCCCCCACCCCCACCTTTTGAAAAGGTAAAATGTTGCATAAATCATTAATATGAAATAGGCTTGGTGGGTCTGGATCTTTCCCTTGCAGTCGAATACATAAATATTTTGACAATGACATACCTAAACATTCAAGTTGAGTGGAAACTGTAAAGACCATAAATAGCCTTGTGTTAGCTGAGATCTAGTTTTGCAGCCAAATGAATTTTGGCACAAAATTTCAGAAGAAAATTGCATTTTTGAGAACTTCCAAATTGTAGATAAGGGATTGTGGGTCAGTCTGTAGTGGTATCTTTTTAGCATTTAGGCTGGTGCGCTGCCCAAACCTGTGAGTTTAACACATATTTGGTGAATGAATGAATGAGACAAACTTTTCTATGTGTTAACTTTAGAGGTATTAGTATATTTCCTAAAGTCAATTTTCCTCCAACCAAGAGTGCCTTTGGACCTTAAAACTTGAAATAAGCTAATTTGAAAGTCACTGAAGGAAAATAAGAATCAGTTTGTTTTGTTTTTTGTCATCTCAGGATTTTTATACCAGAAATATATACATATCAAATGACTGAAGACAGATGGAGAGCTTTTCTTATATGGGATTGAAGTAAGTGAACCAGTAAATGTTTTTTGCCTATTATGTGCAAAGTATTATAACATATTCTGTAACAACTGAGAAATGGATTAGAGCACCGCTGGAAAAATCTAAGTTGCAGTAAGAATCACAATGAAGGAATCTGAAGAATATTTTGACTTTGAATAACCAACATTGTAAGTCTAATGTTTAATCAACATTAAACAAGGTAGAATGGCAGGAGTTTACACATATAAACAGAATTAAATTGTAAGAATCAGCAAGCATCAGTCAATTAACCAATCAGTCTCCAGTTCTCTTTGCTTTCAACATAGAAAGTCTCTGAAGAAATGAGATCTGTGTAGACATTTAGTGCAGACTGGGGTGCTCTCAGCCATTTAAGAGGAGACATTGGAGTGGCATTAAGATGGTGGTCTTTACTGAGTGGTTCCCTGAAACATTTTTACCAGCAGGAATCTATTTCCTAACTTAGACATTGTATTAATCAGGGTTCTCCAGCGAAACAGAACCAATAGGATGCATGTATATTCTGATTATGTGCGTAAAGAGATTTATTATAAGAATTTGGCTCACGCGGTTATGGAGGCTGGCAAGTTCAAAAACCTGCAGTGTAGGCTGGTACACCCAAGACCCAGGAGAGCCAATGATGCAGATGAAGTCCAAACTCAATCTGCTGGAGGATTCCCTTTTCCTTGGGAGGCGAGTGTTTTTGTTCTGTTCAGGTCTTCAACTGATTGGATAAGGGCCCATCCACATTATGGAGAGCAGTCTGCTTTACTCCACCATTTTAAATATGAATCACATTCAAAAATACTCTTTAAGGTGATACATAAAATTAACCATCACAGATACTAATGCAAAACAACCTCCCCTCATCTCAACATTTAACTTTAATTGATTATAGTTAGATTTGACTATAGATTTTTTTTTCAGAGTCCCAAATGCATATTGCTTTATTTCATAGATTTGTTTTTTGTTTTTGTTTTTGTTTTTTTTTAGATCTGCACGTGTCTACCAAGCTCCCAGGAGATGCCAGTGCTGCTGGTCTGAGGACCATACTTTGAGGACTCAGGGGCACTATTTTTTTTTTTTTTTTTTTTTTTTTTTTTTTGCGGTATGCGGGCCTCTCACTGTTGTGGCCTCTCCCGTTGCGGAGCACAGGCTCCGGACGCACAGGCTCTGCGGCCATGGCTCACGGGCCTAGTCGCTCCGCGGCATGTGGGATCCTCCCGGACCAGGGCACGAACCCGTGTCTCCTGCATCGGCAGGCGGATTCTCAACCACTGCGCCACCAGGGAAGCCCTCAGGGGCACTATTTTATGCTCCTACCTTCAGAGGGAAACAGTGTAGAGCAGAGACAAAGGAACCTTTTCCTGAGTTCTGAGTTTCAGAAGTTTAGGTCTTTGGGGGAAAAGGAAAGAACTTAGGAAAAAATGTAAAGATTGGAGAGAAGTCATGATACAGTTGGACTGGATTGCAAAGAAAATCAGTGTCCCTAAGAAGACCCCTTCTCCTTCCTACCCTCCCCACACCCCCTGGTTGGGAGAAGCAGAACTCCAAGAGAAATGTGGGGAATCTGTGGGGAGTTATAAGATTCATTCATGCCAGGTAGGTGGGAATTTATAAAGGAAATTAATTAGCCTTATATTTTACACATGTGAGATGTGTTTCATAAGTTTTTTTTAAAACTATGTTAATGATTTGTTCTGTGCTTACTCTGTTCTAGGTAGGGGCCAGCCTAGAGTTTTATGTATTTTATTATTTCATCCTCACAACAACCCCATGAGCCATGGGGTAGCTACTTCTATTATCCACATTTACAGCCGAGGTTCAGTGAGGTAAGGGGTGTCCTGCCTATCCCATGGTTAATAAGTAGAGGACCCAGGATTTCTGATGAGATTTTTGTGGGGATTAAGTGAATTGTATCTGTGAGCCAACTGTACCTGGCCCATAGTAAATATTATATAAATGTTAGCAATTATTGTTATGATTCCTTGATTTTAGATTTTAGAAGATCCTCTCCCAGTTCTTTCTCTTCTACTGACAGAGCTAGAGTTTTCACCTCTTTCTACCCCTTCTGCCAAAAGACCTGAGACCTGTGTTCACTCCTTCTCTAGCTGAGCCAAGAGGCTGGTAGAGAAAACTTCTGTGTTCAACATGATTTGTAGGAAGTAAGAAGACAGGGGAAGCAGCTTTTCAGAATATGGAGAGAATTGGCAACACCAGTAGGGTGAAAAGAGGACTGTAGGTATTGTTGGAGAGAAGGGAGAGAGCACGGAAAGTCAGAGCCCTGTGCTTGGCCTCCTTTCTCCAGAGGCCCCAGCTAGCAAAGAGGCCTCCCCCCTCTAAGTACAGCCATCCCTTGGTACCCCCTGGGGATTGGTTCCAGGACCCCAACGGATGCCAAAAATCCACTGATGCTCAAGTCCCTTATATAAAATGGCATTGTATTTGCATGTAACCTATGCATAATCTCCTATATAATTTAAATAATCTCTAGGTCACTTATAATACTTAATACAGTGTAAATGCTATATAAAAAGTTTCTTGTATGCAGCAAATTCAAGTTTTGCTTTTTCGAACTCTCTGGAATGTGTTTTCCCAAATATTTTCTATCCATGGCTGGTTGAATCTGTGCATGTGGAACCCTCAGATATGGAGGGCTGACTGTAGTACAAAGGAATGCAATTGGCACTTTTCACTTGACCCATTGAATAAAGAACTGCTGAAACTATCCTTAGGGTCTAGCGGTTGTATGCAGTTGACCCTTGAACAATATGGGTTTGAACTTCGCAGGTCCTCTTATAGGTAGATTTTTTTAAATAGTAAATGCTACAGTACTATTCCATCTGAGGTTGGTTGAATCCTCGGATGTGGAACTGGGGATATGTAGGAACTGAGGATAATGGAGTTACATAAGTCATACTTGGATAATGCAGTGCCCCTCAACCCTGTGTTGTTCAAGGGACGACTATATTTTGCTTGAGCATAGGTGGAAGAGGAGGTAACTGGAGCACGGGAGGTGGTAGGTCCCTTCTATATGGTCACAGGCAGACTATCAAGCATCAAGAGCAGGCACCTAAAGTCAACAACAGGCCAGAGCAATGAGGAAGAGCTTTTCATTTTTTATATTCTTCACCTGGATAACTGAATACCGGTGTACCTGATAGACACATATAGACAGATTTGCATGAACTAATGAATTCTGCTTTCTGCGTAAGCCAGTTTGAGTTAGGTTTCTGTCATTTCTAGCCACAAAGAATCCTGATTGGTCATGCAACATAATTTGAGAAATTAATTTTTTTTTCTGTTAAATACAAGGAACCTGAAGAACTGAATAAGTAGTAGATTTCATGTCCCTGATTTTAACGGGCAAAGGCTCAGGCGGTATTCTGGATGGACTAATTAAAAATGAGAAGATGAATCAGGATTTTGACACCAGAGTCATTCATGGAAGGTATTAGTATTTACACATATCTAAAGCTCTAAATGTAAAGGCTGAATTGGAGCTGAGGGTCAAAACTTCTTTTTGTTTACCCTCATGGAAGTCTGCCTCTAAAGAGAGAGCATGTGCTGATCCTATTGGCGTCATGCATTTCTAGTTTTATGGCAATTTTTAAAACTGTATAATACTAAGTGGTCATTTGGTTTTTAATGCTTCAGTCTCCTGAATTCATTAATATGAGTCTACCCTTGGGAGATGGCAGTATCCCAGTTACTTAGCTATTGTCATTTCACTCCACATTTAACCTATTTTAGTCTGCTCTGTGATGATGTAGCTGTGGCTTTGCAAACTACATTTCCCAGAATCCTTGGCCTGCCAGCTTCCTTGAGTAGCAGGCCTTTCAAAGAAATTGGAAGTTAAGAGGAGGAGAGAAGGGATTATCATCCGGTGGGTTTGCTATTCCTGTTAATAAGGCACCTACATGGGCATTTTGTTCCAGGCTCCAGCTCCTTTGGGTATTTAGCTCCTTTGTCTGCTTAGAGATACCTGGAGCAGCCAGGTCTCCCTCCTGTGAGATTCTAGGCTCTGATAATCTAAACTCTCCTTTGTATTTCCCTAGCCTAAGGGGTGGTAGCTATACTTATTATCTCTGGGTTACCTCAGTGTTTCAGTGTTCTTGCCCTTTCAGCCCACCAACACCTGTGTAACCAATTCCTTATATAATATTTAATTCCCTCTTGAAATATTTACTTTGGTGTCTGTTTTCCTAACTAGATCCCAACATGTAGTAATAGAAATGGTACCAGGAAGCATATCCTAAAAGGTGGAATTCTGGAGCTGGTTCGATTATGGTTTTGGCCTTGAATTACTTCTTAATGCTTTGGCAATAAAAAATGAGTTGTTAATAGTCCATGACATGCACTAGTATCATGATTAATTAAATGATCTCTTGTGGTTGATTATGATGAAGTGTTTGCTGAAGCAAACATCTTGGATACCAAGTGGCTGTCATACATATCTTTTTGGTTGTAGTGAAAACTATGAAATCCAGAAGGTAGGGTAACTCCTTGATTGAACTGATGAGCTTATGAGAGAAAATGATAAATTCAGACCTTTTAACTCTCAACTAGACACTGTTGGAGATTCAGAGAGTTTCTATGGCTACCCTAAAAGAATCTTTTACTTTCTGTAGCCACTAAGCTGACTTTGCTGAAGATCAGGCCATAATTTAATTGGTTGCAGTATTACAATAAAAGCTGGATTTATAAAGTGCCAATCTGTTACTTGAAAGCTAAGACATTGATTGGGAAGGAGTGGGACTTGGAGTGGGGTACCTGTATGAATTCAGATGGAGCAGAGAGTCTGGAACCCCTGAGTTTTTCTAAGTCTCCTTTGCCTCCTGCTGTAACTGAGGAAACTGGCTTTCCCTTATTCCAAGGTCCTGTAATCTCACCTAAGTTGGTTGCAGTAAAAAAGGATGCCTAGCCTTGTCAAGACCCACCAGCACCATCTCTGATGACCTCTACAACTCAAGTCAGAACAAGTACAGGATATGAGTACAAGGAGAGTGTAGCTGTTACTGAACTCAGGTCTGGCTGCTTGCTGCTTGAAAATCAATACCCAAGAGAGAGGCAAATGTTGGTAGAAAGGAAAGTTGCTTTTAATCAGAATGCTGACAATCTGAGGAGATGGTGGACTCAGTGTCCCCCAAAAGCCATCTCCTAAGATTCTGTTCTGCCATGAAAGCTATTAAAGAGAAAAAGGGAAGTAACCTCAGTTAATCGTTGAGGTAGGGGGTCAGAGTCATCGCCATCCCCAACCACGTGCAGGATTGCGTGCAGGCTTATCGACTTCTTGTGATCTTTAGCTGCTATCTTGTTCACACAGCTTATTCATGAGATTACTGAAGGGGAAGCTAGGAAAGAGACCTGGTCATCTGTTAATTACTTAGTCTTCATTTCTACTTCTTTGATCTATGGAAAGACCAACAAGTTAGGCAAAGTATTGTGTGATCAAAAGATTTGAAAGGTGTGCTAGGGCCGGAGATGAGTAGAGCATGGGGTCGCCTGGTTTAAGGTTAGTGACAAGACCAAGGGGCCTCCTGCAGAGAGCTCTTTCCTGCAAAGGGCACTTTCCTGCCAAAAGCTGCTTACATAGCTATGCTCAAAAGAATTTCAAAATTTGCTATTATATACTGGCAGAAATATGGTGAATTTATGTGGGAATGGATTTTCTGGTTGTTAGATTGAGATAGATGGACTATAACATTGGATTAGGCTAAGTTTATTGATATGAATTCGCAGAGTCTGGATTTAATGCATTGGTTCAAGCAACCGGAAGTGGCTGTAACAGTTTGCTTGGTTGATTGAATGAAACTTGGACTCAGTGGTTGTCTACGTTCATTGAGGTTGAGATGCCAGAATTTCCAGGCCTAATGTTAAGGAAGAAATTCAAAGTTTTAGGGAGGTGGGAACTTTGGAGTGGATTAATCATATGCAGTCTTATACTGCCCTGCTCCCTCCACTGTAATGTTAGAGGACACCCAGTGATTACTCCCTTCATTAAGGCATTAAGAAATATATTAGTGAGAGGAGCTCCAGCATCTATAAAAATAACTGTGTGGCTGTGATGGCTGTTCCCTGGAGGCTAGGGATGAGGGATTCAGAATGCTTTGACACACTTTACACAGGAAAACACTGAGGGCCCCCCAAAATTTAAGTTTGTTTGGAGTAGATGTAGAACAAGAGCCCGTGTATATTGATTTCCAGTCTGAGACTTCTTTATTAAACTTCATTTAGGCCAAAATTCATCACATTGTTTTGGTGTGTACTTGAAGACTCAAGACCACTTTGATTTTACACATTTATATTCATTCATACTTGCTTTCTCTCTCACATTTGACCCATGGGTAGAAAATCAAGAGACAATCCCATAAAATGCAAAAACAAAAATTGCAGTCCATTACAGTAACTCTGCTGCATGCATGTTTATGCTGCTTTCAAACTCCAAAGGCAGAGTTGAGCAGTTGCAACAGAAACCTTATGACCTTCAAAGCATAAAATGTTTACTCTCTGGCCCTTCATGGAAAAAGTTTGCCCACCCCTGCTCCAAAAATGAAAACATTGCAGATAAAGCTTAAGTTCTTCATGATCACCCTTCTTTTTGTTAATATAAATTCAATAATATTATGTTTTCATGTTGGTAGATTACTTGTAGATTTAAATAATCTATGATTTCTCTGTCATTAGGAAAGATGGGGCATCAGAAGACAGAGTAGAATGACTGTCTCCTAAAGAAAGGTAGGCTGCTTGGTCTCCCTTTTCACAGCATATTTTAAGGATTATAATTACTTCAGGGAATTTACAGATCACTGATGCAAAGTTGCCTCCTGATGATTAAGAGGTGACTTTATTTTTTCAACTATTGACATTCACTACATTAAAAAAAAAAACAAACCTTTCCTCACTAATTTTTTAAGGCCTGATAATTTGTCAAATTTAATACACATTCATTATGTAAAATTGGAAAAATATAAAAAGTAGAAAGAAAAAACATATAACTCTCTAGACCAACCACCTAAAGACAACCATTGTTAATTTGGTTTCTTTCTTAGCATTAATTTTAATTGAAAAATGCTCAATGAATAGAAAGAAAAAATTGATGCATCATAATTTTCTGGCTGTTTGTAGCTTAGCTTCAAATGTAATATTTATAGAATATTTAGTCAATAAATAATTAGTTGTCACCTGCCTCTTTTTACCTTGTGAAATGTAAGTTTGCATGTATTTTCCAAAAGTCAAGAAAAACATATTCAGATCTAAGACAGGCCATTATTTCCTAAATTACTGAAGTCACCCTGGAGATGAAGTTGTTTTGAGATGACTGATTTTTTTCATTATCCCACCAGCCTGATCACTGCTGTGATCCTTTTTCACCATTCGCACTTAAAAAATCTCTCAGGAAAAGGGGAACATAAAAAGCCCCTAGGACCCTTCTCCATTTCAGTGCCTCTGTCAGCAGGAGCCCTTGTCTAGCCTCTTTTCTCCCGTGGGAAAATCCACTGTGGCTGCTCAGTCAGATGTGTCTTCTGGAGAGATGCCATGATGGAGTGCTTCCTGGTAATGTCTGTCTGAAGACCTGTTTGACACACCTCTTCTCAAGGGATTAAACGGATATATTGGCTGAATCATAGTTTGATTCTTATGTCAGCCTTGCTTTTCTTCCCCAGGATTACCTTAACATTTTAAAAGAAATCTTCAGGGGCTTCCCTGGTGGCACAGTGGTTAAGACTCCGCCTGCCAGTGCAGGGGACACAGGTTCGATCCCTGGCCCGGGAAAATCCCACATTCTGTGGAGCAACTAAGCCCGTGTGCTATAACTACCGAGCCTGCGCTCTAGAGCCCGTGAGCCACAACTACTGAGCCTGCGTGCTACAACTGCTGAAGCCCGTGTGCCACAGCTACTGAAGCCCGCACGCCTAGAGCCTGTGCTCCACAACAAGAGAAGCCACCGCAATAAGAAGCCTGCGCACTGCAACCAAGAGTAGCCCCCGCTTGCCACAACTAGAGAAAGCCTGCGCACAGCAACAAAGACCCGACGCAGCCATAAATAAATAAATAAATACATAAGTGTATTTTAAAAAAAAATCTTCAGTGAACACTAGATTGGTCTCCTAGTATAGCTGCTGAAACAAATTACCTCAATTTTAGTGGCTTAAAATGACACAAATCTATTATCTTATAGTTCTGGAGGTCAGGAGTCTGAAATAGTTCTCACTAGACTAAAATCCAGGTGTTAGCAGGACTGTGTTCTTTTCCAGAGGCCCTAGGGGAGCATCTGATGTCTTGCATATTCTAGTGTCTAGGTGTCTCCTACATCCCCTTCCATCTTCAAAGCTAGCAATGGCCTGTCTGGTCTTTCTCATAGTGCATCACTCTGACGCTGACATTCCTGTGTCTACCACATTTAAGGTCCCTCATGATTACAGTGGGCCCACCCTGGATAATCCAGGATAATCTCCCAGGTCAAGATCCTTAATCACAGCCACAAAGTCCTTTTTGGCATCTAAGGCAACATGTTCACAGGTTCTAGGGATAAGGACATGGACATCTTTCCAGTGGGGTACATCATTCTACCAACCACAAATACTTTAACTCAAAAGAGTGGATAATGCCTGAAATGGGACAGAATCATTAGGGAGATACTGTTTTCCTTTTGCTATTTCTCAGTCATACTAGTTTACTACTTCAGCTGTTGTAGTGTAAAATACCTTTCAGGAGTAAAATTATTATTATTATTATTTTTTATAAATAAACCTTTATTGTTTTAAGTCACTGAGATTTGGGAGTTTTGTTACTGCAGCATACTCTAGCTTATCTTGATTAATTCAGCAACCAAGGTTTTTTTTTTTTTTTTCTTTTTTGCGGTACGCGGGCCTCTCACTGTTGTGGCTTCTCTCATTGTGGAGCACATGCTCCAGACGCGCTGGCTCAGCAGCCATGGCTCACGGGCCTAGCCGCTCCACGGCTGTGGGATCTTCCCGGACCGGGGCACGAACCCGTGTGCCCTGCACCAGCAGGCGGACTCTCAACCACTGCACCACCAGGGAAGCCCTATTGGGTTTTCTTTTGATCATTGATTTGAACACGTGTTTTTTTTTTAAACATATCTTCTGGATACTAATCATTTGATAGTAGTTTGTGATGTAACTCTTTCCTTTCAATTTATGATTTATCTTTTTCATTTTTAAAATAATTTTTTGGGGTAAACACAAGTATTAAATTTTAATGTAGTCAAGTTTATCATTGTTTCTTGTATAACTTGTGCTTACTGTGTCTTAGTTAAGAAACCCTTTCTATCCTAAGGTTGTAGAGATAATCTCTTACATGTTCTTCAAAAATGTTTTATTTTTCATTTTAGCATTTTAACCTTTAAAAAAAATTTTGAATTTATTTATTTTTAAAATTTTACTTATTTATATTTATTTTTGGCTACGTTGGGTCTTCATTGCTGCACGCGGGCTTTCTCTAGTTGTGGTGAGCGGGAGCTACACTTCCTTGTGGTGTGCGGGTTTCTCATTGTGGTGGCTTTTCTTGTTGCAGAGCATGGGCTCTAAGCGTGTGGGCTTCAGTAGTTGTGGCACGCGGGCTCAGTAGTTGTGGCACGTGGGCTCTAGAGTGCAGGCTCCATAGCTGTGGCGCACGGGCTTAGTTGCTCCGCAGCATGTGGGATATTCCCGGATTAGGGCTCAAACCCATGTGCCCTGCATTGGCAGGTGGATTCTTAACCACTGCGCCACCAGGGAAGTCCTGAATTTTATTTTATTTATTTTTTTATACAGCAGGTCCTTATTAGTCATCAGTTTTATACACATCAGTGTATACATGTCAATCCCAATCTCCCAATTCATCACACCACCACCACCCCGCAGGTTTCCCCGCTTGGTGTCCATACGTTTGTTCTCTACATCTGTGTCTCAGCTTCCGCCCTGCAAACCAGTTCATCAGTACCATTTTTCTAGGTTCCACATACCTGTGTTAATACACGATATTTGTTTTTCTGACTTACTTCACTCTGTATGACAGTCTCTAGATCCATCCACGTCTCAACAAATGACCCAATTTCGTTCCTTTTTATGGCTGAGTAATATTCCATTGTATATATGTACCACATCTTCTTTATCCATTCGTCTGTCGATGGGCTTTTAGGTTGCTTCCATGACCTGACTATTGTAAACAGTGCTGCAGTGAACATTGGGGTGCAAGTGTCTTTTTGAATTATGGTTTTCTCTGGGTATATGCCCAGTAGTGGGATTGCTGGATCATATGGTAATTCTATTTTTAGTTTTTTAAGGAACCTTCATACTGTTCTCCATAGTGGCTGTATCAATTTACGTTCCCACCAACAGTGCAAGAGGGTTCCCTTTTCTCCACACCCTCTCCAGCATTTATTGTTTGTAGATTTTTTGATAATGGCCATTCTAACGGGTGTGAGGTGATACCTCACTGTAGTTTTGATTTGCATTTCTCTAATAATTAGCAATGTTGAGCAGCTTTTCATGTGCTTCTTGGCCATCTGTATGTCTTCTTTGGAGAAATGTCTATTTAGGTCTTCCACCCATTTTTGGATTGGGTTGTTTGTTTTTTTAATATTGAGCTACATGAGGTGTTTATTTTAAAAATGTTTTATTTTTCAATATATGATTTTCTTGATATATATGGTGTGCTTTAGAAATATAATTTATTCTTTTCTATACAGTTAACCAATTAGCATCCCTACATTCTACACCAAATTGGGGTGCTAACACTGTCATATATCAGGTTTCATGACTTGTATAATCAAAAAGCCCTTTTAGATCAGATTCAACAACATTTTATTATATGGCTATGATTAAATGTGTTTTCATTGAAAAATAAAGTGTGGCTTAGGTGGGTTAATCTAGATCTGCTGAGCAGCAAGCAGGAAAGGTGTAAAAGAGAACACTGAGGCAAGGAGACCAGTTAGGAGTTTACCACAAGTTCAAGAAAATGAGGTTCTGAATCATGATGGTGATATGACAGTGGAAAGGACAAAAATGTGAGAAAACTTGCAGAAAAAGAACTGACTGTATTTGGTAAATAATTGAATATGGAAGGTAAATGTTAAGTGTGACTATAAGTTTTGAGATTGGATGACTCAGGTTTTAGGAAAAACAAGATTATTTCAATGTTAAATTTACTAAAATTGATATGGCTAGAGGTTACTGAGGTAGAGATTTAGGAAGTTTTTGTATATAGTTAGGTTAAATCTGTTGGAGGGATACTTTTAATAAACTTTGTTGGATTATGCATTCTTATTGTTTCATAGGAATTCTTTATATATTCTAGCTACAAATCCTTCTTCCAGGAATATCTTCTTCTGTTTGTGTCTTTTTGTTTGTTTTTAATCTTTTTATGGTATCTTTTGAGAAACAGAAGTTCTTAATTTCTATGTAGTCAACTCCATCAATCATTTCCTTCATGTTGCACATTTTATTTAAGAAAGTTTTCTGTGCTGTGGGGTCATGAAAATATTTTCCTATATTGTATTTTAATTATATTTTTAATAGTCACATAGATATTTAATCCAAATGAAATTGAGTGTTTATGGTATCAGGTAAGGATGCATTATCATTTTTTTCCCCTTACGGATACTCAATTATCCCAGTACCATGTTGAAAATTCCATTTGTCTCCCATGAATTTTTAAAACCACTTTGGTCATATATCAACTGATAAATGGGTGAGTCTATTTCTAAGCATTTCATTCTATTTCATTTCTCTAATTGTCAATCTGTGTAAACACCGCCTGATTTAAATGTCTATAACTTTATTAAAAATCTTGATATCTAGTAAGGCAACTTCTCCAAACTTTTTTTCTTCCTCAATTGAATTGTGTCTTGACAATTTTTTGATTCTTGAAACTCACTACAAACTTTAGACCCAACATGTTAATTTGTACACGCACACACATCTGATGGGATTTTTATTGGCACTGTACTGAATTTACATGACAATTACAGAGCTGTCATCTCTATGATATTAGTCTTTGAGTTCATGAGCATGGTGTACCTCTTGATTTATTTCGGTCTTCTTTAATGTTTTTCAGTACAGTTTTATATTTTTGTCCATAATAGTTTTGCATATTTTTATTAAGTCTATTTCTGAGTATTCCATAAATTTTTATTTTAGTTTTAAAAATATTTTTCAACTCTGTATTATTGGTGTATAAAATGTAACAGATTTTTACCCTGCAAATTTACTAAAGCCTTCTTATTCTAGAAATTATCTATAGTACTGTTGGATTTTCATAACACTCATATCTCTTGAAAGTAATGATATTTAAATTTCTTCCCTTCTGTTCTTTCTGTTGTTTATTTCCTTTTATTCCCTTTTGGTATTGGCTAGAAACTCCAGTACAAAGTTGAGAAAAATTGGGCATTCTAGTAATTGTCCTGATTGCAGAAGGAATGTTTTTATCATTAAGTATGATATTTAGTATTAGTTGTTTTTATAGATACTCTTTATTAGATAAGGAGAGTTTGCTAATTGAAAAAAAAAAAGGTTGAATTATTGAGCTGCACCAAGAGAAAGGGAAATAGAATGGGAAAGGAGAGACCATTGAGTTTTTTATTCCAGTTTTAATAGTTTTAATTTCTAAGTGTTCTATGTAGTTCCCACCCTCTTCTTTCTTTCCTTCTGTCCTTTCCTTCCTTCCTTTCTTTCTTCCTCTTTCCCTTCCTCTCTCCTTCTCTTCCTTCCTCCTTTCTTTCTCTCTCTCTAAAACCAGTTTTGTCTTTTTAAAATATATTCTCTTATTTTTCCCTTATATTTACAGGATCCTCTTAATTTTTAAAATAGATAAGTTTAATATTTGTATTTTGTCTTCTCATTCCAATATCTGGAATCTTTACATATCTAACTTTGCTGTCTGTTGTTTCTGTTACCTCTGACTCTAGGTGGCTTGGTTCCTGGTGCATTTTGTGAGTTTTTAAACTATAAGTTCATATGTTTGGGAATTTTATCTGTTTGAATTTTTTAAGCCCTGTGTTTGTAATTTATAGCTCCACTGACTATTTGCCTTTGCTCCTGCCAAATATTGGGGAACTTTACCAAAATAGAAACAGTTTAAAGTAAATTTTCTTGCTGGAGGATTTTTCTGGATGTATGAGTATATCCAGAAAATATGAGATTGGGCTAGTATGAGCGTGGGCTACAAGCTGAAGTGAGGGCCAGCTTGTGGGTAGGAATTCCAAGGGACGATTTAGTGTTTCCTTCTACCCAATGACACATTTTATAATAGACCATTTTCCTTGTTGTCCTCTGGATTTATTTCTAGTTCACATATACCTTGAGGGTGTAGACCTCTGGGGTACCTGATTTATTAAGGCATCGCCTATCAGACTCCTCATCTTAGTCAGGTAGCTCCCAGAATTGTTACCTGTGAAATATAGAAACTCAAGTTCACCTTCATGGGCAAATGTCCTCAAAGTGAAAGCCAGATTCAAAGCTCAGCTTACCTCTGTGGATTCCTACATTTACTTAGTTTTTGGTTTCTGAGGGTCCTTACTTTCTTGCTAATACAAGGTGTATTTAAAAATATTTTTTATTATTTTAATTATTTTCAGTGGAAGGGTTGGTCACAGTGTTGTGTGTCATATTACTGAAAATGGATTGTTTTTTAGTCTTTGAAAATAATATATTCCTATAATAAATTTAGATTGTCATGAAAAGAATGCAGGGGATCCTCTGAATAATAGATAACGTAAATGTAAGATCATAGACTAGACATTTATTCATTTATTCACTCTCTTATACATGTTTACTGGGCACTGTGAAATATGAGGTGCTGTGTTACACTGCAGAAGATGCAAGTAAGTATATTGAAAGGTCCCTGGATATCAAAGATCATTTATAGGTAGGAATAATAAATTCAATAAAGATGGTATAAACTAAATGCTCATACCCAATGGGGAACTAAAACAAGTAATTATTTTAAAAGTGTTATTTTAGGGGCTTCCCTGGTGGCGCAGTGGTTGAGAGTCCGCCTGCCGATGCAGGGGACGCGGGTTCATGCCCCGGTCCAGGAAGATCCCACATGCCGTGGAGTGGCTGGGCCCGTGAGCCACGGCCATTGAGCCTGCGCGTCCAGAGCCTGTGCTCCGCAACGGGAGAGGCCACAACAGTGAGAGGCCTGCGTACCGCAAAAAAAAAAAAAAAAAAAGTTATTTTAGCTTAATTTATAGGATAGACAGAGGGAGTTGCGAGGAAGTTCATTCCGGTAAATGACCAAAGAGCACGGACAAAGGTAGAGAGAAAAGTCATGGAACGGCTCGAGAGAACTATGTGTGACTGGATCATAAGCAGTTTTAAGGAAATGGTTAATGACAAGAATGGAAAATTAGGCTGAGGGCAAAGCAAGAAGGGCTGTGAATTCTAAGCCATGTAATTTGAGCTTAAATTAGTAGGGGGACTGAGAGTTATTAATAGATGCATAAACCTCTCAATGTTACACAGATTAAAATGTGTCCTAATAGAATCAGGACCTAACTAAACTCTAGCAGTTATATAAACAGGGGTAAATGAGAATGGGATGAAGTATGGGAGTGTGAAACATGTTGGTGTTTTATTCAGGGTCTGATATGAATAATCTCCATTTCTGACGATGGTTTGATGTGGTTTACATAATTACTTTCTTCCATTGCTTATAAAAAAATTTTATTTTCTGAATAGGTTTGAAACCACATCTTGGTTTTTCCTTCCATGAGTAAGATTCAAGCCTGAGTCCTAACCCTGAGGACACAATATTTAGAAACAAATTTCCCCCCTCATTTTAAAGAGGAAGAACCGGGCTGGTTCCTGCTCAGATAGTTTTGGTTATTTTATCTTAGTTTTTAGGTTATGATACTAGTTTAACAGAGCATCTCCATAAATTTCTTAGGCCACCCCATTTTATTAATAAGAAAAAGAATCATTAAATGTCAATCAGGATTTGTAGTATCAAAATTCAAGGTCTACTTTATAAATGCTAAGGATCAGAAAATTATCAAAGGAACACTAATAGGCATACTACAAATGGCTAATGTAATTTTTATTTCTGAATTGAGATGAAAAATGAGAATGTGTGTCTTTCTTCACTGTAGTACCAAAACCTCGTTAGGATCTGGCCAGCATGTGGGGAAGTGACACAGCTGAGGCTTTCTCAGGCAAAATACATTAACATTACAAATGAAACTTGGTCCGAATCTATCTGAAGGAGCATTTTCTCTCAGAGGTATAGTAAGAATTTCATTATTATTAATTCTGTGTTTTAGAAAAGGAAAGTGACCTTTTGTGTCTCTCATAGGGGTAATAGCTCTACAGATATATTTAAAATAAAACTAATTGGGACAGGACACCAGATTTACAAAAACATGTGAGGAAATTTGGTAATCAGTTGAAAAATACAAAGTATGTTGAACAAAGCATTTTATAATGTTAGATGTCTGACCTTTATTATTTCCTAATCAAATATCTTTATCTTCTGTTATAGCTTGTAGATGGGGACTGGAGGGTAGGAAAATACTGTTGAAAATTCTCAGTTTTGGGGGCTTCCCTGGTGGCGCAATGGTTGAGAGTCTGCCTGCTGGTGTGGGGGACACGGGTTCGAGCCCTGGTCTGGGAGGATCCCACATGCCGTGGGGCGGCTGGGCCCGTGGGCCACAACTGCTGAGCCTGCGCGTCTGGAGCTTGTGCTCCACAACAGGAGAGGCCGCGATAGTGAGAGGCCTGCGCACCGTTATGAAGACTGGCCCCCGCTCGCCGCATCTGGAGAAAGCCCTCGCACAGAGGCGAAGACCCAACACAGCCAAAGATAAACTAAAAAAAAAAAAAAATTCTCAGTTTTGTACTGCTTTGAAATATGGGCACAATTTGTCACATGAACTCAATAATTAGCATAACTATTGTTTTTCTTCAATTATCAGAGTTACATATTTTTCACATTTTGACATACTTGGAATCTGGGTGTTTCCTAAAAACAGTCAAGAGCAATATGCCCCAATTACTATGCTTCTTAGTGGTCATTATCTTTGTGAATAACATTACAGTCATATGTGGTAGCATTCGGATGCCTAAATTAAGTTTGCATCTGTAATGTTGCTTTAAATATTTTAAAAAGAGGTAACATTGTAGTACAGAACTGAAAGGAAACATGATTTTATACAAAGGACTATTAAATGCCAAGCAATGAAATCAGAGGTAGCAGAAAACTTCCATACCTACTGAATATATTATGGCATTTCAAAGCCCGGAAAGATTGTATGACAGATTCGTAGTCTTAAAGGATTATTACTCAGGTGCCAAGCATCTATTTATGAAAAACTTCTGGATGACTTGCAGGAGAAGGTAATTTACTTACAGTTAATGGGTAATTCAACTAAGGAAAAAGCAAAACTGTCAGCTTAACGAAATCCGAAATGTAAACAAAACCCTAAAATTATACTGCCAATCTTAAAGATGCCCAAGGGGTCAAGATCACAAGCATGGATTATAAAAATCAACTCAAGTCAAAAATCAACTCAGAAGACTGAGTGGGGAGACACTGGAACTCACACATCGTTTTGATCGTGGAGAAAACGCTATCTCTAATTACACGAATAAAAATATCGTATGAGCATGAAAGCAACTTCAAATATATTTAATTTAGTGTTTCATTTCTGAAAACATCACAAATACTTAGAAACAAATGGTGATCACTAAGATCCAAGATAGATTTACTATCTCTAAATTACTTCACACTAATATGATATTCTCTTGGTAGTGTTGTTAAGTTTGAGCTGGGATGAAAAATCTGTATTTCAGTAGGACACTTAACAAATTGTGTTCTTGTGGACAAAATGGAGAAATATGGCCTAGATTAAATAGTGTATTAGGGACTTCCCTGGTGACGCAGTGGTTAAGAATTCACCTGCCAATGCAGGGGACACGGATTTGATCCCTGGTCCGGGAAGATCCCACATGCCGCGGAGCAGCTAAGCGTATGCACCACAACTACTGAGCCCGCATGCCACAACTACCGAAGTCCACGTGCCTAGAGCCTGTGCTCCGCAACAAACCACTGCAATGAGAAGCATGCACACCGCAACAAAGAGTAGCCCCTGCTCGCCAGAACTAGAGAAAGTCCACACAGAGCAACAAAGATCCAGTGCAGCCAAAAATAAATAAAATTTTAAAATAAATAAATAGTGTATTAAAGGTTGAATGACTGGCTGATACGGTCTGGTGAGTGCATTGATGGCATCTGGAGAGAGGTTTCCAGTGGCTTGTGCATGACTCTTTCCTAGGTCTCCTTCCATGCAGTGTAATTTGTTGGTAATTTGAACACATGGAAAACTTTCCTATAAGACTTGCAGTTGGGGTTTCCCTGGTGGCGCGGTGGTTGACAGTCCGCCTGCCAATGCAGAAGACACGGGTTCGTGCCCCGGCCCGGGAAGTTCCCACGTGCTGCGGAGCGGCTAGGCCCGTGAGCCATGGCCGCTGAGCCTGCGCGTCCGGAGCCTGTGCTCCGCAACGGGAGAGGCCACAACAGTGAGAGGCCCGCGTACCACAAAAAAAAAAAAAAAAAAAGACTTGCAGTTGTAAAAAATGGAGCAGGGATAAAAATACTTTGGATCAAATCAGTATCTCTAAAAAATTTTGACAGTATAGACTGAATCTAGTAAGATTAATTTTATAAGGGATAAATAAAAATCCTGAATCTGGGTATATAAAGTGAACTTGTTCAGATAACCTAGTTCATCATTTCTAACCATTTTGTTATGCCCCTCTAAGCCTCAGTTTCCCTATGTGTAAAATGGGAATAATACTAGCTACTTGGTTTGAGGTGAGAGCTCGGCACAGTGCTGGCACATACTAAGTGTTCAATAGGTGCTACTACTTTTCCAGAAATCCTGGGATAGAATCCAAATTCTTCCACTTATGGGGTATTTGACCCTGGGTAGGGTACTTATTCTTTCTAAGCCTCATTTTCCTTATTTGAAAATGGTGATAAAATAGTATCTACCTCACAGTTGGACATCAGGAGAATTAAACGAGATGATGCATGTGAGGCCCTCTTCAAGGTGCTTGGCATATCCTGAGCTCCTAATGAATGTTAGCAATCACAGTGAACATCAGTGCAACTTTCAGAAAATCCCCCTGGACATGAAACTGAAAAGAAAAACAACTAGAGCCTCTCTAGAATATGGTAAATTATACTTCTCTCTTATAGACTAACTCTATGCTACTACTTCAGTTTAAATGTATACTTTCAAGAGGAATATTGGAAAATTGAGGTGAACGTAAAGTCAAATCATGTGAAAAATGATGGAAGAAACTGGTGACATATATTCTGGAGAAGAGAAGATTATGATAGAAAAAGCTATTGGAAGGGTTGTCATTGAAAGAGGAATGGGGCTGGCCCTGTTTGGGCCCCAGAGTTAGAACTGTGACAATGAGACAGATATTTTGTTCCCCTGAAGAAGGACTTCCTTACACGGCTGCCTGCGAAGGTAGTGATTTCTCAGTTACTGAAGTTTTTTTTTAAGTCTGGAAAGTCATTTGAGAGAGAGTTGGCGAGAGAATTCAGGGATTTGAGATGGGATTTGGCTCAGTGATCTTTAAAGGCCAGTCCTTTCCTGAGGTTCAGCTGTTGACTTCTTTACAGTGCTTAACATTTAAAACCTTAAAAAAAAAAATCTGCATCCAGTCACCTAGTCTTTTCTCCCAAATTATTTGACTGAAGCCTCTCACATGAAATAAGAATTGCATATCCCTGACCTTTAAGGGCTAAAATGTGTTTCCTTCCCTGCTCTTATGTGAGGTATCCGGGTAAATGGATTTGCAGAATCTGTGCATGCCAATCATACTTGCATTTCTTTTAAAGTAGGGAAGTGGATAAAATGATTAAAGAATTGTCAGGTCACAGGATTTCTGATGGCTCAGCTTTAGTTGCTAGCAATGCTCCTGTCCCCACTAATATCAATATTAGCTAATAGGCATGCAAATATTGAGTATATGGTTCACAGGCAAGCTTCTTATTGCAGAGGATTCTTGGAGCAATGTATGTCATAGGAAAAAATTGTATCGACATCTAGTATCTCACTCAGTGTAACAGTCTGCTTCCAAGTGGTTTAATTTTTCTTTGATTTTTAGTTCATGCTTCCTGGCCTTAGAATTATGTGTTGAAAAACTCAAGGATTGGTCCTCTGCTTTTATATTGATTAACAAATAAATCATGAGTGGCTCTGAAGGACAATGAAGGGAACTCCTCCTCTTCCTTCTTTACCTCCAAAACCTTATGGTGAACTTAACCAGGGAGATGACATGATGTCAGTTCTACACCAAAGCACAGGTGATAGCTAAAGGTTTGGCCATATAGTGAAGGAGTTGGAAAGAACAGGATTTGAGGCTTGCTGATAAGGAGGATTGGGGAAGAAGTATGGGGATGAGTCTCTTGAAATGGGCCTAGCATGAGGGAATATTTATGTCCCATGTGAATTTTCACGTGTTCAATAACCAGGTAAACTAGATGACTCATTGTTGATGTCAGTCACCTTCTTTCCCTAGTGACTTTACTGTGTCAGTGAGCTCATAAACAATGGTCCATCATAGCAGTGATGCTGACTTGCATATGCATCAATAAAAAAACCGATTGCCTCTCTCTGAGGCTGACCTGGCTCTCCCACTATGGCTGAATGCCAATCAGCCAGCCATGGAGACCAATAGGGAGCTCTTGATATTGCATAACATAATGAGGGGGCCAGCCTACCTGCTGGTTCATTATACTGGGTCCCCTCCATTATGGAGTGAACAGTGTTTTGTCCTCACTGGAATAAACACAATCTGGTTATGGTTTGTTTTCCTGGGCCATTATGCTGATTCTGTTGACATCATGCCTTATTACATCATGTTTTCTCACAAAATATTGTTTTTAATCAAGAGACTCATTTCACAGCAAAATAATTAAGGTCGCTACTCTTGGGGTTCACTGGTATTTTCATAAAACCTTCACCCCAAAGCACCTGACTTATGGCATAGCAGAATGATCCAAGGAACTGGTTTACTGTGTCAGCTGGGAAATAACACCTTTTGACATTAGGGTGGTATCCTTCAGGATAAAATACATTCTCTGAACTAGTGACTAATGTATGACGCTGTTTCTTCCCAAACTAGGACACATTGGTCCAGAAATTGAGGAGTAAAGTGTGGGTGGTATCTCATTATTACACTGAATGACCAAAGCACAAAATTTTCCTTCTGAAGTCCAAGTCCTGCTAGTTTGAAGGTCTTAGTATTCAGTGGATAAATATTCCAACAGGGGAGAAAATTGAACTGAAAGTTGGGATTTGAGACTGCCATTTGACTTTTTTGGGCCCCTCCTGCCAAGGGAACAGGAAGGAAAAAAAGTTTACTGTGTGGTTTACTGTAATTTTCTAAGATGGAGCTCAGGGATTCATCTGGAGTGCCTCCTAGTATTGTAATATCCAGTGCCAAAAGTTAATGGCAGACCACAGCAACCTCATACAGCTAGTATCACCAAGGTTCAGACCACTCAGGAATTAAGCTTCGGATTAGCTCACCAGCCAAAGAACCATGACCAGCTGAGGTGCTGTCTGAGCACAAAAGAAACTTGGAGGAAGAAAGTTATCAATACCAAAGATAATCTCAGAAGCATTTGCAGAAATGTAAGTGATTGTCCCTGCTCATATTTTCTTCCTTGTTCTAACATATTAATCTTTTCCTCTTTTGTTTCCCTATTTTTTCAAAATTAATAAATATTTAATGTCTATAAAACTTCATGTCAGCTTTAGTGGCTGATAACTTTAGTATTCTCTGAATTGTAGTTATAAAAAATAATTTTTAAATTATCATACAGGAAAATTGACATTTTTGGTGACTTTTTTTTGTGTGTGTGGTACGTGGGCCTCTCACTGTTGTGACTCTCCCGTTGCGGAGCACAGGCCCTGGACGCGCAGGCTCAGCGGCCACGGCTCATGGGCCCAGCCGCTCCGCAGCATGTGGGATCCTGCCGGACCGGGGCACGAACCTGTGTCCCCCGCATCGGCAGGCGGACTCTCAACCACTGCGCCACCAGGGAAGCCCGTAGTTCTATACTTTCAATACATATGTTGGTTTGTGTGACCACCGTCACAATCAAGATACAAAACAATTTCATCACCCCTGCCAAAATTTGCCTTGTGTTATCCTTTCGTAGTCACACTTCCCTACCACCACCCCTAACCCCCAACAAACACTGATTTGATTTCTATCATGATAGTTTAGTCTTTTTGACAATGTCATATAAGTGGAATCATACAGTATGTATGCTTTTGGGATTGGTTTCTTTCCCTTAGCATAATGCCTATGAGATTCATCCAAGTTATAAGGTGTGTCAATAGTTCATTCCTTTTTATTGCTGAAGAGTAATCCCCTAGTTTTTAATATATGGTGGATTGGTGATAATTTTAGAATTTATCTGATAGATTTTGGGATATCACAATGGGCTTGTCTTTGAGATAGAAGAGAAATGAATATCACTGAGATGGATGCTTCAATGCAGGAATAAGAGTGTTCATGCATGTTGAGTAGCAAGAGGGTGGACGGCTGCAGAATTGCAGTTTGACTCACTTCTCTGCAAACTGTCCCACTCTTAGTGTGCCTTTCTGAACCAAAGAGGTGAGACAGGTAAAACATTTTCAAGATTCCCTTATAGCTAGATTCTACATTAAAACTAGGTTTGCCAAGAAAATGTACTCACACAAGACTCAGAAATTGAGCAACATGAGATGGCAGCTGCATGAGCGAAGATTTATTTTTCTGACTGACACGGCATCAGGGGTATTTGGCTCTTCTGCTCTAGTAGGCATAGAGGTTTGTATGTTTAGTCCTTGGCGTCACATGCTCTGAGTGGTATGTGAAGGCTGCCGTGGAATTTCCACTACAGTAGTTTTGTGAGTGGTAGGGTATCACTCCAAGCTGTGTTTTACCTGGCTGCATAGATCCAAGCTTTGTTTACTGGCCCTCCAAGAAGATCTGCAAGGTACCCAATACTGTGTAATAAATTCCTTTCTCCTTATACTGAATAAACTGGATTCTATTCTCTGCAACTGATCCTTTGTTTCTGAAATTGAGAATTTGGGGATTCCCCCCAAATTGATCTTTGGATAATTTTTAGAACCTATTAAATTAATTGCTGTGTGTCTGAAATATTTCATATTAATGATAAAAAGTTAATTGCTCTCATTTATGGTGATTACATAATGCATCAGTGCACACAACATATTTAGTGAGTGTCTATGTACTAGATCTGAAAATAGAGCCATTAAAAGCAAACACAAATTCTGTTTTCATGGAGTTTCCATTTTAGTAAGGAGAAACAGACAAGTAAAATGGGCAGCATGTTAGCACTAGGGAGAAAAGTGAAGCAGGAAAGGGAGATAGGGAATGACAGGGATTTTAGAAAAGGTGGCTAGTGCTTACTGGTAAAATGACATTTGAGTAAAGACCCAAAGAAGGAGGAGCATTCTGGGCAGAGAGAACAAACAAACATAAAGGTTTTGAGGTAGAAGCATGTCTGGTAGGTTGAAGGAACAGCAAGGAGGCCAGTGTGGCTGGCCTGCAGGGAGTCAGGTGCCTTTGGGATCATAAAGTCAAGTGCAAACAAAGGTACTAACATTTCATGCTGAAGATTACATACAAGTAATCAAACTGTATATGTGAATATATATATATATAATATTTTCCTTATTATCAACAAAATGCAAATACAAAATATAAAAACTTTCAGAGAAAACTTCTAATCTCCTGAGAAGACATTGGAGGCACCCCTCCCTCACCTCTTCCTGGTGGTTTTTTGAGTCCAGTGGAGAAATACTGTGTAAATAGTTTAAGAAGGGAATATTTATAAAGAGCTACAAATATACCAATAAGCATGGTGATGCTTTGGGTACATTAACTCATGTATATTAACTCATTGCACACCAAGCCTACAGTGTCAGGTATTTTTAGCTCTAATTTACAGATGAGGAAACTGAAGCCAAGGGAGATTAGGCACTGTTCCCCAAATCATACAGCCAGTAAGTAGTGGAGTTTCAATTTCAAAAGCAAGTTTGTCTGACTCCACACTATTACTTGATCCGTGAAGGACATGGAGAGCAAAGGAGATTTCTCACTGGTGAAGGGCTTTCATGGACTTAGAGACAGTAAATCAAGTTACCCTAACCTTTCCGCACATGACCTATTTTCCATTTTTTGAATCATCTTTTTTGTTGCTTTTAGAATCCTCTCCATTTATCCTCACTAATTCCTCATTCTTCTCCCACAGTTATTTAAAATATGATGAACAAATTGATGTGTAATATACAGAATATGATAGAATAGCTTAAGTATCATACTTTTAAAATATACCCCAGCTTTCTTGTTTAAAAAATTGAACTAATATGTATTTTCTGTAAAACATTTGGAAATATGGAAAAGTAAAAAGAAATAGAAAAAAAATCACCCATATTCATCTTACGCAGAAAACACCCATTATTAAATCATTTGGTTTATTTTTAAAAAAATAATTAATTAATTTTTGGCTGTGTTGGGTTTTCGGTGCTGCGCGTGGGCTTTCTCTAGGTGAGGAGAGCGGGGGTTACTCTTTGTTGCGGTGTGCTGGCTTCTTATTGCAGTGGCTTCTTTTCTTGTTGAAGAGCACGGGCTCTAGGCACGCAGGCTCCAGTAGTTGTGGCCCACGGGCTTAGTTGCTCCGCGGCATGTGGGATCTTCCTGGACCAGGGATCAAACCCATGTTCCCTGCGTTGGCAGGCGGATTCTTAACCACTGTGCCACCAGGGAAATCCCTCATTTGGTTTATTTTTTCAGTCTTTTTAATATGGATTTTAAAACCTAGTTAAGCTCCTATTCCATATAATAATTTAAATTTTTAAATATTTCAAAAATATAGAAAAATACAGAGGGTGAAAAAACAACCTCCTAAATGGGTGAGTCCTAGAATCAGACTGCTTGTGTCTGAAACCTCACACAGTATCTTGCTGAGCAACTTGTGCCTTTATTTTCTCATCTGTAAAATGGGGATAATAAGAGTACCTCCGTTTCATCCTGTCTTTTCAGAAATAAAGTATTAGAGGTGAAAGTGAAGTCCCTTTTATACTCCTCCCCAATCCCACACTCCTGTCTTTTCCACTAGGCAATCACTGTCCTGAAATTGGTTCATATCCTTCTGTCCATGTCTTATACCTTTACTGTATTGAATGAATCTATTGTATATAAATTTTATGTCATGATTTTTCCCATTTAATTGAAAGCATTTTCATAAAAGCTTATCCCTCTGTCAGACACTTTTCTTAAAAATTCTTCGTGTTGGGATAATATACCATTAAATATCAGTATTTACTTAAAGTTTCCCTAGTATTAGATATTTAGGTTTCATTTATTTTCTTTTACCAATAACACTGGTGAAACTTTTTGTTCTTATATTCTGGTATACATCTTTGATGATTTTTTCAGGCAGGATTGATTGGCATTAAAGGATAGAAACTTTTAAAGTAATTCATAATGATTATAAAAATAATATATAATATTGATAATTATGGAGAAATTGAAAACATCTGTAAAAATGAAAGAAAAAAAGTCTGTATACCACCATTAAAAGATTATCACTGCTAACAGGTTTATCTTCTTCTAGACATATTCCTTCCATAAAGCATATTTCAATCCCCTCCTTTCCCCTGACACACACTGTACTTGGGAATATACTGTTTATTAAGATTTACATTAACATTAAATGATCCCATTTGCTCAATGCATTTCATATTCTCTGGGAAAGATGATTTTCAACGTCTGTATAATCCTACCATGTGAAGTAGCATAATTCATTTAGCCATTCTCCTATTTTGGGGCACTTAGATTACTTCATTTTGAACTGTATTAGACAACAGTGAGTATTCTTATAGAGAAACTTTGTGTGCTCCTTACTTAATCGGGTTTTTTTCGGTACGCGGGCCTCCCACTGTTGTGGCTTCTCCCGTTGCGGAGCCCAGGCTCCGGACGTGCAGGCTCAGTGGCCATGGCTCACGGGCCCAGCCGCTCCGCGGCATGTGGGATCCTCCCAGACCAGGGCACGAACCCGTGTCCCCTGAATCGGCAGGTGGACTCTCAACCACTGCGCCACCAGGGAAGCCCACTTAATTGGTTTCTTAAATGAGAGTCCTGGAAATAAAAATTACTAAATTAAGGATAACTATATTAAAGACACTTAATACATATTGTCAAATTGCTCTCCAGAAATACCTGTTCTCTTGAGTGTATAACCCATAACATACATTTGCCAAAATTATCTTTTGCTAATTAGATACAGAAAACACTTTCCATTATTTTTTTTCATTTTGACTGATTAAAATTGACTTTAAAAAAATTGCTACTTAGATTCATTCAGATTTTATTTTTTATAACCTTCGTGTGATTAGGCAATCTTTAAAAAGTTGGGGTTATTTTGACCAAAATCTGCTTAAAGTTGAAAAAAGAAAATAAATCTGTGTTTAGCATCACTGGGCTATAGCTATGGCTTTTGTTGATTGTTAACAAAGTTTGGTTCAATTTTCAGGTATACATGGCACAAAATAAAGTGGAAAATTGATGACCATCTAGTGACTTTTAACTTTTTAAACCTTCATAGTTGAACCTCTCCCCAAAAAATTCCATTGGGAATTTTCTATTAAAGTACTTAATAAAATTAGACTTTTAAGAATAAAGCTATTGGTCAGATAATCAGAAACCATTTGAATAATCTGCTGTTAAATTCTAAAATAAACAGCTATAAAGGAACCACAAAATTTTTTGGAATTTTTGTTTCTCTATCAGTCTGTATGCTGGTTTTAATTACTTAAGGTCAGCATGTTTTCTCTAGGTGAGAATCCTATGAGAAAATCATTTATTGACAGTGGCAAGTTGTCCCATTTAGGAAAATCTGTAATTGTCATTTAACCTAGGTTGACTAGGATGACCTTTGTTTTTACAAGGAAAGAAATTGTTTTCAATCCATTAGCCATGTTGTTAGGTTTCACTTAGATGACAAAAATAATAATGTAATGTGACTCAAATTCTTGATGGATTAAATTATAAAAGCATATAAAGAAAGTAATAACAAAATAAGAAAATATAGGCATCTATTTGATCTTGCAGAAGTACTGTACCTCTAAGCATAAAATGAAGAAATCACAAAAGGAAATAGTTGATTGAGTACATAAAAGTGACAATCTTCTGCAGAAAAGGTCACCAGAAACAAAATTAAAAGGAAGACTACAAACTGAGAAGAGTATTTGTGACATATATGGTAAGCAAAGGTATAATATATAAAACTTACAAAGATTGCTTACAAATCAGTAAAAAAAGATTGAAATTCAATAGAAAAATGGTCACAGAGTGCCAGTGAAAAATTCACACACACTGACAAGAGAAGGAAATATATAGCCAGGAAATATATATGAAAAATTATTCAGTGTTACTGAAAGCAGCTCTTTTGCCCCTTTCCTGTTTGTCCATTCCTGTTCCTCTCTGACCCTAAAAGAACATAATTATAGAAATGAGTTCACTAGGCAATTTATCTTTACTCCTGAGTTATGTTCTACTGAATGCACACCATGCCTTGGCTAACCTGTTGATTCTTTTCCTAGATTAAAAGTAGTAAGAATGAAGAATTAAGTAGTTAAAGAATGACCAGCTCTCTACCCCCAGCAGCCCCCTTTGCAATCCTGTAGGCAGATCACATGGGTAAGATAATGTCTGAAGAAAGATACTGAGGAGTCAGCCAGTCTGCACACAGTGGAGAAAGATGAAGAATCTAACCTCGTGCCTCGGTGATTCACTGAGATTCTTTCCCTCTTTTCTCTTTAAAAACTCTCATGGGGGCTTCCCTGGTGGCGCAGTGGTTGAGAATCCGCCTGCCGATGCAGGGAACACGGGTTCGTTCCCCGGTCTGGGAAGATCCCACATGCCGCGGAGCGGCTGGGCCCGTGAGCCATGGCCGCTGAGCCTGCGCGTCCGGAGCCTGTGCTCCGCAACGGGAGAGGCCACAACAGTGAGAGGCCCGCGTACCACAAAAAACAAAAACAAAACAAAATAAAAAAAAAACTCTCATGGCGGAGCAGAATCTGGAGAGTTGGTTCTGGGAAAGGAGTACACCTTCTCTCCAGAATGCTGGTCTTCTGATTAAAGCAACCTCTCCTTTCTACCAACACTTGCGTCTCCAGAACTGGCTTTTGAGCGGCAAGAAGCTGAACCTGAGTTCAGTAACATTACTAATTATAAAAATGCTATACATTAAAAAAATATTAATACACTAGCATTTTTCTCTTCTACCAAAATGGCAAATATCTGAAGTATTATAATCTAGAATGCTGTGAAATAAGTACTCATAAACTGCTGGTAACAACAGACATAAAAATTTTTTAAGGAATTTGTGCACGATTCATCAAAAACTTAAAAAATGCACATGCCATGTAATCCAATGATTTCAATTCTGAAAGGCATCATAGAAAATTAAAAGATGTATGCACAGATTATGTACTAGGGTATTCATTCTAGAATTATTAATAACATCAAATACTTGAGAAACAGTGCCTAATATCCAAAAGTAAATTACAAATAATCCAAACGGTAGAATATATTATATGGTTACTTAAGTTGTGCTGTCAGAGACTTTAATGACTTGAGAAAATATTAATGTTAAGGAAAAAATAAAATCAGGTTACAAATGATAATTCCAGTTTTGTAGTACACACACAAACACCAGGAAGGAAACTCCTCAACATGCTAATACCACTAATAGTGCCATCTCTGGGTGGTGGGATCCCAAGTGATTTTTATATTCTTCCCAACAGTCTTGAATAGTTTTCAAAATGTTTACAGTAAACATGCATTATTGTTATAATCAGAACACACGAGACAGGGGAGAGAGAGAGATTGAGAGAGAGGGAGAGAGAGAAGAGAACTTTCTCATTTCACGTGGAAATGTTTATTAAAAGGACATTAGAGGGACTTCCGTGGTGTTGCAGTGGTTAAGAATCCGCCTGCCAATGCAGGGGACACAGGTTCGAGCCCTGGTCCGGGAAGATCCTACTTGGCGCCGAGCAACTAAGTCCGTGCGCCACAACTACTGAGCCTGCGCTCTGGAGCCCGCGAGCCACAACTACTGAAGCCTGCGCACCTAGAGTCCGTGCTCCGCAAAAAAGAGAAGCCATGGCAGTGAGAAGTCCACGCACTGCAAGGAAGAGTTGCCCCCACTGGCCGCAACTAGAGAAAGCCTGCTCAACAGCAACGAGGACCCAGTGCAGCCAAAAATAAATAAATTAATTAATTAAAAGAAAAAAAAGGACGTTCGAGAATGTGCCACAGACAAATTCAAGTCAACTTATACTGGATCTGCTAGGTAGATTTCTCCAGGTGCATAATTATCAGAAATTCGGGTGCTCCTTTTGAACAACAAGATAACTCACCCATTCACAGAATTTTAGACGAAGGGACCCTTGAGATCCCTGACACTAACGAAGGCTTAATGTTCATCTTGCTTACCACTTGGTGCCCACCACGCGGATCAGTATATTTGTGAATGAAAGAAAAAAATGAAGCCTACCCCAGTCATTGTACAGATGGAGAACCTGCTTCCTGCAGAAACAAAAGGACTTACTTGCCCAAGTTTACATGTTATCCCCATGAAGTAACACCAACAGTAGCAATAATTACAGTTACTACTACTTTCAGTAAGCACCACATCTACTGCTTGACAGGCACTCTTCAAGGGCTTTACGTGCATCAACTTATTCAATCCTCATAATAACCTTATGGGTTAGGTATTGTAATTATTTTCATAAGATAGGTGAGAAAACGGAGACACAAACTGCATCTAAATTTCATCCCCCCTTTCTTCCCCGCCATTTCATGCAAATCCTAATCACCCCAAAATTCGGCCTGACGTCAGCTAGCTTGGATCCTTACGAAGGGATGCTCCTGCGGCGCATCCGTGTGTGTTTGTGTGTGACGCGGGAAGTAGGAAGATTTTAAACACCCGCCAGAAAACAATGTCCTGATGTCCTGGATTTTACTCTGGCTTTCCCCCCTCCCCCGGAGCGCCCCTCCTGGTGGGCCAAGGGGACTGGGGACGGGAGACACCACGAGGGCACCCCGGCCTCTCTCGCGTCATGAGGCTCCCCCCCACCCCGGGGGCCGCTCAGCCTCGCAGGAGCCGCCGGGCAGGGCCGCAGCCCCGCCCGCGCCACCTGCTCCAGGGCTCCCGCATCCCCGCCCCGCGTCCCGCCCCCGCGTCGCGCCCGCGCCCCGCGGTCCCTCCCTCCGGCGTGACGGGAGCACGGGCGCCGGCCGCCCGGGCCGCGAGCGCAGCGGAGCTGACTGCGGGCCAGACGGGCAGGGGGCGAGCGAGTGCCGAGCTGAGCGCGCAGCCCTCGCGGCCCGGGAGCCGGAGCGCCCCCCACTCGGGGAGGCTGCCTTCTTGCCGGCCGGCGGGCAGACCACAGCGGGACGGAGATGCTGCTCCCCCACCCGGGGCCGACGCGGGGGAGGGGCCGGGGGCGGCCGGCTGGGGCTCCCCGCTGCGGGCTCTCGCCTCCCTGGAGCCCCGCCTGGATCTGCTGTTGGGCGCTCGCCGGCTGTCAAGCGGCCTGGGCTGGGGACCTGCCCTCCTCCTCCGGACGCCCGCTTCCTCCTTGCCTGGAGGTGAGCCGCACCTGGTCTTTTACCTGGAGTTTGAGGGGGAGGGGTGAGGAGGGCGCGGGAGATGTGGGGTGAGGGTCGTGCCCGTTTACTGCTCTCTGCCTCTTTCCTTCCTTGGAGGACCGTGCTTTTCGTTTGTTTCCAGGGATGAAGTTGCCCGCCCCGGGAAGCTGGCCGAGAGAGGGTGTGTGGCTTTGCTGGCTTTTGGGGGATGCTTTTCGCGCTCCTGTGTTTTGAGGGCTCTGAAGGACTTTGCGGCGCCGTCTTGGAGTGCCAGGCTTGAGGACCTGGGGCCGAGGGAGAGCTTTCAGCAAGGGCAGGGGGTTGGGGAAGCTTCGCCAGTGGGATTTGGAGACCCCTCACTTCACAGCTTTTCCAGAGAGCCAGATACGGCCGCCGTATCCGCCGCGCTCCCCTCCCCCTCCCTCCACTCCCCAGTGTGTACAAACCCCTTCCTCCTCTTCCTCTGCTCTCAGCTTTCAGATAAGGCCCTGGGGACTTGCTAAGCCAGTGTGTGGTGTCACTTGGCATCCTTCTGGCAAAACGTGGATGTGAATTAGGAAGAAAAAAGTGTATTTAGGGAAGAGGTGGGTTGGTGATCTAGGAAATTAGAAAAGACAGTGCAATATGCACCTTTTGGGAGATGTTCATCACCTGGCTGAAGCATTGCTACTGTGTCTTTTAAAGTTTGAGAAGATTGTTGATATATAGCCAAGAAAGATAAATTATAGGTGATGTGATTTTTTCCCCTGCTTTTAGGGGAACTGGACTTAACAATGCCAAAAATTTACAGGGGGTGTCATTGGTACTTGTATTGGGTGTTTATCTTTCCCTTTAGTGTTCCAGAAAGTGCATCCTCTTAATGAAAACCAATGAGGGGAAGGAAGCAACATTTCTGACCTACTTTGAGTGATTATGTTGGGGAGGATATGAGGAGTGGTTACGGTTTTTAGGGAGATTGCTAAGAGTCAGGGTGATGGGTCATTTTAATTTAACATAGCAAAAATGGGTTAGCTAATAACCCCTCTGGGAAACAAGACCAGACCTTGTTCCTTTGTGTCACTTTTGAATTTTACCCAGGCTTGAATTATAGAATATCTGCGTTCTAGACATCGTACATCATCCATGGATTTCACCTTCCTCTCCCATAGTCTCAGTCCCAGGACAGACTGAAACGAAAGAGAATCAGATCAAAGGCATGTGTGCGAGCACACAGTAGTGTTATAATTGGGGAAATCAGGGCAAGAACTCAGTGAACAGCTGTGTTTCATTTCAGAGTTTATTAGGATAATTAGTTGTTTAATCTGTATTCTCCTATCACCTGGGAATAGTCCATTCTTCCACAGAAAGCTGCTTCTTGGGCATCTTCAGACTGAATAGTAACAGGACAAACTTAAAACCTTGCCTCCAGCCCCCAGTCCCAATATGCAAAACCTATTTTTTTTTTTTTCTGAAGTGAAAAGTCTTAAGATTCTTGTAAAATTAATTCGTAGTATTGGAGACTCTACTTGAAACAGGTGAAAGTCAGGGCCAGTGGGGGTGATGCTTGGCCACTATAGCTAGGCTGATCCTTTAGGTGAGCACATGTTCTACCCCTGTATACCCACGTAGAATGGAGTAAGACTCTGCCACCTGAGACAAATCTTGAAACCAGAGGCAGGGAGATGACGGAAGGTTCAGGAAGGCTGTGTTCAATTAATTGTAGTGACTTTAGAAATTGCATGCGACTCAGTTCCTTGAGGTTTCAACTTTGAATTTATGGAAATAAATAAAATATATGGGAGGATGCTCCGGAGCCTGCCTGTGGCTAGTTGTATTTTTAGAAAGGTGATGCACAGATCCAGTTATATTCTTCCTTATGACTGACAAACAGTCGGAAGATGATGGAGAGTTAGAGGTTCCTTTGGACATAGGAGAGGCCAAGGGGCTGAATCTGCTTCTCGGCATCCGGTCTAACCCACTGAGCTAATTAACAGAGTTGATCATTGTTTCTCTCTGTTTTTAAGAGGAATGTGAGAAGGGCAGGTGTTTTTCAGGTGTTGAGGGTAAGGGTCTGCTTCTGCTTACCGGTAGGGAGGGTCCTTCCTCTGAGATACAGCTGTGGAAATGTGGGCCAAACTCCTGTGAGCAAAGGCATAGTTAAAGTAACTCTCTGGTGCCCACTCCTGCCGGCGTATCCCTTTCCCCTCTTTAGTAACAGAAGAGGACATGAATGCCCCACGTAAGGGACAGCACCACGTGGTGGGGAGGACAGTGAAAGCCGTGAAAGTGAGGGTTCTGAGGCTGGAAACTAAAGCCAACTCTTAATAACAGGAGAGGATGTTGAAGGGAAAATCCGCAGGTAATTCTAAGCCTCCTTGCTGCCAGTAGTTTCAGTCTCGTCCTCATTTATCAGTATTTTTATAAAAGTCATCACGTTTAACTAAGTTACAGGGACTCTCATTTTCCTTGCCTGGTTTTGGAAGAAAGCAGCAAAAGGGGAAGCAGAGAAAACTGGCCTGGGAGGAATCTAGTTATGATTGCCTGAGTTCAGAAAAGAGACCCTTCCAGAAGACAGCTGGGATGTGGGTAAAGTTTCGCTTAGATTCTTTGCACAGGATTGGACTCTGGGGTGAAACTCCAATATAATACAGCTTCCTTTGTCAAAGTCATTGGATTATGGAGCTGAAAAGGGGAGAAAAATGATTACTTTGGAATGCTTAGCTGGGGATCCAGTCAGCAGGGTGGACACACAAGCACAAACAGGAAGGGGAGACAGCAATAAAAGTACAGTCCATGTGCCAGCAGTTGAAGGACAACAATAGGATGTGACTTTGATAAATGGTTTTTAAGCAAAAAAAAAAAACCTGAGGGCTGGATATCAGAAAGTACAGAATTAATTTTCTTCAAGCTGTTTATGGGGGAACTTATAAAGGATAAATATCCTCTGGGTTTCTGGGTATCTACTTTTTACTTGTAAAATGATAGTAATAAAAAGGGACCTGCCTGTCTCTATTGTGAGGATAAGATGGATAAAGATAAGTTAAAGGAAAATAAATCACACACACACACACACACACACACACACACATATGAGATTTGATGATTGCTAGGTTAGCAGACTTAGATCCTGATGTTTCAGGAAGGGTCTACAATGAGACTTCAGAAGTTCAGAGGATAGGCTTATCCAAGAGTTGAATGAAATGGAATTTTTGACTCATTGAAGAAGAGGACTTAATGGGGCTGCCAGAGGAAAAAAAGATAAAAGCCAACAGATGAATCAGAGTTGGAGTAAGGTATTAGAAGATAGACTGAGTGAGAGGAAAGTGCATAAAAAGAACAGAACTAAGTGGATTATGTATGCATCATTTAAATTTGGAAAATTAAATCACAAACTAGCTTGATTCTTAGTGCACTTCTCTACAGTCCTACGTAATGCGATTCTATTGGTCTTTCTGCATCTTGATTCAGGGATGACATTTTTTGCCAACAGTTTTTATTCCACAGTTACTGAGCTTAAACTTTGTGCCAGGTGAAATGTCAGCAGATGTGAAATTACAAATTAAAAAAATAAAATTTAATTGGCTAAGGATGAGCCAGATATGAAAACTAACATTTGCAGTGAAGTGATTTGGTGCTATGAGAGAAAAAGGGGGCCATAAGTCTAGTGGGGAGGGTCAGAAACGGCCCTGTAGAGGAAGTGAGTGAGCCTGGAAAGATGGGTAGGAATTTGCCAAGCAAACGAGGGTCAGATGTGAGGTTGGGCTGGTTTGGGGGAAAGATATTTCTGACGTAGAGCAGAAGTTGAAAATGGCAGAAGCACAGAACAGTCATGATGTAACTAGCTGTAACTGGAGTGCTGCGTGCTACGAGGAGCTTAATGAGATATGAGGCCGAGAGGCAGACGGAAGCCTGATCATAGGGGACCTTCTGTCAAGCGGAGAAGCTGGTCTTCATTTGGTAGGTGATAGGAAACAATAGAAGGATTTACGAATCAGGAGTAATGCAATATACCTTAGTTCGGCAACAGTATGGAGGTCCCATGAGAGGGGTGGGAAACAGAAAGAGGTGAGACCTGCCAGGAGCAATTGTAAGAGTACAGGTAAAGGATGACAGAACCTCAGTTGATGAGCAGCAGTGAAAATGGAAAAGAGTGATGATGTTAGAAGATAGCATTGACAGTGGGTGGGTGTGGAGGGTGAGGGAATGGAAGGTTCCACCTTGTCTGGAGGATGGTACCTGCACCCTCTGTGAGGAGGAGCGTGAAGAAGATGAGATAAGGAGCTTGGTTCTGGAGAGCTGACCTTCAGAGAGTTCACTAGGCAGTTAGGTAGCAGGTCCAGTTGGCTCAGGGCCACGGTCTGGGCCAGTGTGGAGATACAGGAATCACTTGAATGAAAGGCAAGGTTGACACTGCTGAATTGGATGGGGTCATCCAGGGAGTGAGAGCTAAGGATGAAAGATAGAACTTGGGTTTTACCAACATTAAATGGGGCAGGAACCAAGCAGCCCACAGAGGTGACATGTAAGGAATGGCAAGTTTCAGGGAAATGCAACAGTGTAGTTATGGGGAAAGGGAGAAACGCCTTCGATGAAGAAAGGGTTTGGTTGTGGTGTCAGTGTTCCAAAGAAATTCCAATGAGATGAGACCTGAAATGAGAAGATTGAGTTTGACAGTTAGCTCCCTGGTGCTTTACGCCCCAGTGGTTCCTGTGGAGGTATTAACTGGGGGGTGAGGCAGTAGTGATAGAGTAGATTTTATTATCATAGCCTTCCGAGATTTGGTAAGAATTTGGGTCTTCCGTGTCCACATAAGTCAGTAGACTTGTAAATGGTCATATCTTCTGTTTTAGACTTTGATGGGAATAGCTGAGAAATAACCTTTAGCCTTTCTGCAGGAAGTCTCTGAAGGTCATGGGCTGTGGGTTAAGGGGTTAGAGATTCTAAAGCCACACTGTTGCTGCAGAAGTTAAGACTTGGCCTCTGTTTTCAAGCTGTTAACATAATTAATCTTGCCTGTTTCGCTTGTGAAGGTAAATTTTCCATTTCAAGTTCTTATGCTCAGAACCATTTCTCATGTTTTAGGCAAATGTGAGCAAGTATTCACACCATCAATATTTACAATGTAAAACCAAGAGTTGACAGATCTGTGAAGTGTCATATTTTAGCGCAGGGGATGGAAATAGCAGAGCATAGTATAGAGTGGCACGTATTCCTATTAGAGTGTATTCCTCAGCAGTGCCTCGAATCTTAGAATAATTCTTGCTTGTCAGAAAACACCAGTTAAATTTTGGTGGCCTTTTCCTTCCCCCTGAAGAAACCATGACTATTTCTTGTCCCTTTTTGCCTTTCTTAATTGAAGTTATATGTAATATTTCAACGTTAAACACATATTTGTTATGTACTCATGTGCCAGGTGCTAGCAGTACAATGTAGAATAAAATGTATGGTCCTTCCCCATACTGAGCTGTATCATCTCATGTGGGCAGACTCAAAACAACACCACCTGTCAGGTATGGATATCATCAGATGGAATCATCTGTCATAAGTTCTGTGATGGGAACTCTGTGCAGTCGGCGTGTGTAGCCTTTTTAGTCTGGTTGGGGTGGGAGGGATTCCAAGGTAAAGATGTTTAAGCTAAGACCCAAAGCATGAGTAGGAGGTTGTATGTGCTGGTTTTAGAACTCCTCATCCAGAGGAAGCTTTTTGGCCTAGGTCGGCTCCTCTAGCTTCCTCTAACCTTTCCTGGAGTGCTACAGACAGATGTTCTCTTCTCTTCCCTGGATCCCAGTCCCAGCCCATTGTTTGCTCTTGGGCAGCCATACACTGGCCTACAAAGGCTTTGCACATGCAGGCCCGCCCTGTAAAGCTGGGTGAGTGGTTCCCACCTGTGGGGTCACGTAAGAGCTGGAATCCAGCCAGTGCTCAGGGTGCCCAGCCAGCTGTCTGGGCACAGGTCTGCATCCATCCAGAGGAAGGAGGACCTTTTTCTGGAGTCATATGCCCAGAGGGGGTGCCATTTTCTAAGTCACTCAAAGGTGCCATATGCCTTACCAGAGGCTCTAAACACCTGCCCCTCCCCTCACCTAACACATAATAGACTCATTAGGGTAGGAATTTCATCCTATTCAGCAAGCAGTGATTAACTGTCTTTTTGTTTAAGGCATTTTGGGGTTTTTAAAAATGAGTAAGGCGCAGGTCCTGTTCTCTGGGAGCACGAATCACTGCCTTGAAAATATCATAGAGTGAGTGGCTTCCACTTTTTTCGGCTATAGAAAGGAATTGATCTTTGTAATGCATTTAATCCTAATTGACAACTTCTCTCTTTTTTTTTTAAAACATCTTTATTGGAGTATAATTGCTTTACAATGGTGTGTTAGTTTCTGCTTTATAACAAAGTGAATCATCTATACATATACATATATCCCCATATCTGACACCTTCTCTTAATTGTACCAGATTTAAGACTCTGAAACAAAAGCCCAGTGATCAGAATATATTGAAGTTTATTCTCAAGTCAATTTATGGCTCTGGAGTTCAGGATACTATTTAACTTATTCAAAACTTCACTTTTATGAGGTTCTTTTCCCTTAGTCAGTGGTTCTCAAAGTGTGATCCTAAGACCAGGACTGTCAACATTCCCCAGGCCCTTGTTAGAAATGCAAGTTCTTAGGCCCCGTATACATGCTCCTGAATCAGAAACTCTGGGATTGAGGCCCAGCAATCTGTCACAGCCAGCTCTCCAGGGAATTACAAGGCGTGCTGAAGTTGGAGACCACTGCCCTAGGTATAAAGTGAGGGAGTGAGGGCTACAGTTTAGTTGCGTGAAACCCAGGAACCTGTTTTATTGCTAAAATTCCTTCAACTGTAACCCTTTCTGACTCTCTGCTTCTGCAGGGCATGTTAGAAACTCCTAAAATAATCCCATCAAATGGAGCTTGAGCTCCTCCCCCCACCATGAAGCACATCAGCAAACGCTGCTCAACTATCTTCTATGCACCAGGTATGAGGCAAGATGCTGGTGATAACACAGGATGCAGAGGATATGGTCACCGCTCTCTAGGAGCTTACAGCCTGAGAAAAGAAGTGAACATGGAAACGATTAAGTACCTCTCTCTGAGGTAGACATTAGACTAGAAAACATGGTAATATTAAGAGGGTATGGCTAACCTTCTTGGTAAATATTTTCCAGTGTTTGTTACTTATGGGGGAGGACTGTGGTTTACGTTTTGCTCCAACTGCAAAGCATCTCCTTGTTATAGTAGAAGTAGTCTTGAAGGTAACTGAAGAACTTATTCCAATCTGAGCCCTGTGTGGCCTTGAGCAAATGAACCTCTTTGAGTCTTTCTGCGTCTGCAGATGGAGATAGTAACTTCTGCCTCACCTCCATTAGAGTTGCTGTGAGGATCAAGCTAATGTATTTGAAGGTGCTTTGTAAATTTTAAGGCACTACTATATATTATTATTCTTGTGTAAGCTAAGAACACTATTTCTAAGGCAATGGATTGAGGTGTGAAGGGACTGGGATGTGGGTAGGAAAATTTATTTACTGGCAAAAGCATTTTATAGGCGTATTTTTTCTAACGATGGAAGTTGTGCATTGTGAAGAGTTTAGAGGAGCAAAGATATAAAAAAAGAAATGTCAGTTCTAATTCTTCCACTTAAGGATATCTTGCATGTAATGTTTCAGCACATTTCCTACCTATATATTTTTTCCTTTTTAAAAACCATGAGTCAGTGAGTGCATATTTTATGGAGCAGTTGTATCTTTTCCTCTTATTGTAAGCATTTCCCAATGACATTAATGTTTCTTTATAAGTATTTTGGTAATGTTTATAAAATTTTTTAATGTGCGATATATTGCAAAATATAGCATCATTTGAATATCTGCCATTGTTTACTTATGAGCCATTCACTTCAGCCTTTCACTGAAAATGCTCTTTTAGATCAACAAGGACCTCCTCTTTGCTAAGTCCGGCTGTCATTCCTCACCTTTCCCTGCCTTATTAGAACACCGGACCCAGCTGACTGTTCCGTCACTGCTGAAACATTTTCTTGGCTTCAAGCACACCATGCTCTCCTGGTTTTTCTCTTGCTCCACTGTGGTCCTTCTGTCTTTGCCGGTTCCGCCTCGTCTCCCTGACTTCTTTACATGGAGGATTTACCCGCCTCAATCCTTAACCGTCCTATCTTTTCTGTCACCCTGACTCCTCACACTTTTGGTGATGTCATCCAGTCTCTTGGTTTTAACTCCCATCTGCATATGGACCACTCTCAAATTTACATCTCCTGCGTGGACCATCCCGTGGCTTCCTGACAAGCACAGCCTCGACGACTCTGCCTGGTTAAGTACCTCAAACCTGTCACGTCCAAAACCAGGCTCCTGCCACTGCCCCAAGCCGACGCCAGTGTTGTCTTCCCCATTTCCTTGAACGCCAAGTCCTCCCTTCCAGTAACTTAGGTCTCAAACTCTGGACTCTCCCTGACTTCTTTTTCTCCCATGTCTTATAATCCAGTCTAGTAGCAAACTCTCTCGTCTCTGCCTTCAAAATAGTCAGAGTCAGAACTTCTCACCCCTTGGCCTGTACCTTCTGGGCCACAGCACCATAGTATCTTGCCTGGATTATGGCTATAACTTTCCATCTTGATCTCCAGTTGGAGCTCAGCAGAGCAGTCAAGAGGTCACATTAAACATAAGTCAAAAGCTGTTATCTTTTGCTCAGAGCTCTTCTAAGGCCTCGTTCAGAGCCAAAGCTCTGATGGTGGCTTGCAGGCCCCACATGATCTGGCCGCCTTTAAGCCTCTAATGTCATCTTACTACTCCCCCCATTCTTCACTGTGCTTCAGCCTCCCCGGTCTCCTTGCTCTTTCCAGAACGTGTTATGGAAGCTCCTTCTCAGGGTTTCTGCCCTGGTTCTTTCCTCTGCCTGCAGCTCTCTTCTCAGGTATCTGCTTGCCTTTCTCCCTCATGTCCTTAAGGTTTCTACTCAGTTGTCACCTTTACATAAGATGGCCACCTACTTGAAATTGCAGCCCCTTCCTGTCTATCCCCATTGCATGCTTTTGTTTTTCTCCGTAGTACTTTTCAGCATCCTTCATAATATACATTTATTTTATTATTTTTTTTATTTTTTGGGGGTACGTGGGCCTCTCACTGCTGTGGTCTCTCCCGTTGCGGAGCGCAGGCTCCAGATGTGCAGGCTCGGCGGCCATGGCTCACAGGCCCAGCTGCTCCGCGGCATGTGGGATCCTCCTGGACTGGGGTAGGAACCCGTGTCCCCTGCATCGGCAGGCGGACTCTCAACCACTGCGCCACCAAGGAAGCCCTATAATATGCATTTAAATTAGTTATTTTAAAAAAATTTTATTTATTTTTTATTTCTTTTTGGTACGCGGGCCTCTCACTGTTGTGGCCTCTCCCGTTGCGGAGCACAGGCTCCGGACGCGCAGGCTCAGCGGCCATGGCTCACGGGCCCAGCCGCTCTGCGGCATGTGGGATCCTCCTGGACTGGAGCATGAACCCGCGTCCCCTGCATCGGCAGGCGGACTCTCAATCACTGGGCCACCGGGGAAGCCCTTAAATTAGTTATTGATAGTTTGTTTTTATGAGCCCACTCGCAGCAAAGATACATAAAGACAAGGCAATCCCTCTCTCCTTTCCTTCCTTCCTTCCATCCTCCCTCCCCCCTCCCTTCCTCCCTTCCTGTTTCTTTTTTAAAATAAGCTGCTGTATCCCTACCACCTCAAACAGTATCTGGCACTGTGTTGAATGAATGAGTAAATTTAATTTTGGGCACTTAGATTGTTTTTAATTCTTTGTAGTATAAAAAGGTCATCATAAGCAACAACACAGAATGTCTGAATTTCTGATTATTGAAGATAAAATTGAAGCAGAAATCTTAGGTTGAAAAATATGAGCTATACCCTAGCCAACAGTGAAAAGTGTTATTTATTTTAAAAATTTATTTACTTATTTTTTAATTGAAGTATATAGTTTATTTATAATTTTGTTATGTATGTATGTATGTATCTTTTTTGTACATATGTATGTATTTTATTTATTTTTGTGTATGAAAAAATATTTTTTTCAGATTCTCTTCCCTTATAGATTATTACAAAATATTTAGTATAGTTCCCTGTGCTATACAGTAGGTCCTCGTTGTTTTATCTATTTTTTATATAGTAGTATGCATATGTTAATCCCAAACTCCTAATTTATCCTTCCCCCCTTTCCCACTTGGTAACCATAAGTTTGTTTTCTATGTCTGTGAAAAACCGTTACTTATTAATATTAATTTGATGGTGGAAAATGCTATCTCACTGGTATAATTTACATTTCTTTAATCACTGCTGAGGGTCAGTATTTTTTATGTGACTTAGCTTTTCGTATTTCACTTTCTGTAGAATTTCTGTTTAGGTGTTTTCACTTACATATAATATATATAATATATGAAGTCTTTCATGTGATTGGCTAAGAAAAATCCTGAAGCAACTGCAAAGTGATCAAGAATTCTCGGGCTTGGGTTGAGTCTTTGTTCTAAGAGAGTGCTTTTGAAATTTCAAGACAGCCCTACTTCATTCTGTCACTTCTTTTTCAGTGGCGATTCATATGTTAATTTGTTCCTGTGGCATTTAATGAGTTCAGGTCATGTATTTCTCTCATAGGTAAACTAATAATACGGAAGTCTATGATTATAGTAGAGATGGGTTAAGTGCTGTGGTGGAGTTATGGACAGAGTTTTATAGAAGCACAGAGAGGAGGGACTGCATCACACTAAGGAGCCCTGGTCTCAGAGAAGGTGCTGTTTGAGCTTAGTTTGGAAAGATTTCTAGAAGTGCTTTACAGGATGCACAGAGGCCAGCCTATCTTGGTCAAAGAAAACCGATTGTATGCACAGAGGGATTAAATCATATGACCATTTCACGGGCTAGAATGAAGGCACTTGGGTGACAATGGCAAGAGATGATTAGATTATGAGGAAGGTAGAGACTGAGGGTTTTGTGAGAAAAGCTTTGGGGAACCACTGACATCAGATTAGACAGATTATTCTGTTTGCGAGTGGAAGGATATAAAAGGGGAGTAATACTGGAGACAGGGAGATCAGTTAGGGGATGTTGCCTCTCTCATGGGGAAGAAAGAAATGTCAGAGGTAAGCAAATGACAGAATGGGGGGTAGGTTAGGTGATGGATGTGACAGCTGAGTGATAAATTTCAGTCTACCGGACTTCTAGGATTTTTGCCTTGGGCCACTTGGTAGATGCTCTGCCTTTCACCGAGACTGAAAATTTAGGAGGTGAATGAGGCTGCTGGAAGAAAGAGGATGAGTTCATTATTGGCATCCTGAGTTTAAAGTGCTCTCCCAGAGACAGCTGGATGTTCGGAAGTGTAACCAAGAGGTGACTTGGGAGCCAGGGGCACATAAGAGGTAGTTGAAGCCAGTGGTGTTGATGGGGTCACCTAGGCTGTGAGCATCACGTGTTGAGGAGAGGCCTCAGGGAAACACCAGCATTTAAGAGGCAAGCAGAGCAAGAAGCGATTGAGAATGAGACTGAAAAGGCATGACCAGGAGAGAATGATAGCACAGAAACTGGCTGAGGGTCAAAGGGATAGGTAGGTGACCAGTAAATCTGCAGTATGATACAGACACGTGATTCTTGATGTTCGGTTAGGCATTAGAAATATCATATCCCTGTGGACAAGATGCAGAAGTATGTGCTGAATGATGGTATAACTAGGCAGAGTCTTGGATATTTGAACAAATGTACCCTGAGGTTATTAATTTAAGGACTTGATGCTAAGCTGAAGGAAGTTTTCCAGTGTAATACCTTTGGTCTTAGTATCTAGTCTCTGTCCTGTTACTGTTCTGCTTTTACTATTGAATCAGTAGTTTGGTTTTGAGAAGGCTTAACCAAGTTTTGTCAAGTCAGAAAGCTGGGAAAGATGCCTAATGAGTTGGAAAACAGAACTGGGATTCAGATGATTGCAAAAGGCTAGAATAATGGACAAACATAATTGTTCAAAATGTAGACTGTCCTTTTTGGTTCTGAAATTTAGATGTTCAAGCATAAGGTGAGGAATTCTTGCTTAAAAGTAATTTTGAAGCCACAGATGTCATGTAGCTGCTAAAAGCAATGATGGGCTGGTGGGAGGGTTCCTAGTTTCTATTAATATGAGCAGAGTGCTTGGCTCATAGAAAGTGGACATTTAACAGGTCAGTAATACAACTTAGGTGCAATACTTGAAGAGGGACATTGAAATAGGGAGATGTTGGTTTAAGGTGTGAATTAGGAAGATGAACTATTTGGAGAGTATCTCCAAATACTTGAGGACTGATTAAAGGAACTGAGGCTGTTTAGCTTGAAGAAGACTTAAGGGGACCGTAATAGTGAGCTTCAAATAACAGTAATTGCAGTCATGCTTAAGGGGCATTGGTATAATGCTCATTTAGAGGACAAGATTAGGGTTAGTGGGTAATAGATAGAAGAAAGCAGAATTTAGTTCATCCAAGAAGGTGTTTTATATCTGTAGAGCCATGTGCTGCTGCTTTGAACTCTGAAAGTTGCAAGGTTCCTGTTTTGTTGGGACAGACTGCTGTCCTGGGTCACTGCTGTTCTGAGTTCTGGTTTATTGCACTGTGCCTGTATTACTGTGGTAGATTTAAGGGGCAGTTCAATGAATGTATACACATTCCTCCTGTAACAGGTGAGAAGATAAATCTTTCTCCTTGGTGATTGAATCTTAGGACACATTATTTCTTAATCTGTCATCCTTAGCACTGTATTCTAAGATTGCTACATTGTAAACATAAAGCAATGCCCTTTGATGTTTAACATTCTAAAATTGAGAACGGGAGGAATTGGCCATTTGAAATGTAAGTTTAGCACAGACTGTTCTATGATAATTCTTGGACATATCAATAAAGCATACTAGGAGATAACTTGAGCCAAGATAATCGGTAGATGCTTAAGTAGATCTGAGCTTGGTACCCTAGCAAGTGCTTCGCTAGCTAAAGAGCAGATAAATGCTAACATCACTTGCTCTAACGTTTTGTTTATGGTTTCACTTTACACATTTGACCTTTTTAAAATGAAAAGCAGTATATGTGCATTTTATTTATTTATTTTTTAAAATAAATTTATTTATTTTATTTATTTATTTTTTGGCTGCATCGGGTCTTCGTTGCCGTGTGCGGGCTTCCTCTAGTTACGGAGAGCGGGGGCTTCTCTTCGTTTGGGTGCGTGGGCTTCCCATTGTGATGGGTTCTCTTGTTGCGGAGCATGGGCTGTAGGCACACGGGCTTCAGTAGTTGTGGCTCGCCGGCTCTAGCGCGCAGGCTCGGTAGTTGTGGCGCAGGGGCTTAGTTGCTCCGTAGCATGTGGGATCTTCCCGGACCGGGGCATGAACCCGTGTCCCCTGCATAGGCAGGCAGATTCTCAACCACTGCACCACCAGGGAAACCCCACACCAATCTTAATATCTTAGTATTTGTAATAGGAATAACATAAAAAGAGCAATAGCCAGGTACAGTTTAAAGGCATTTCATGTATTAACTCACTTACCCAGTCCTCCAGACTCTGATGAGCTCAGTCCTAATACTTCCCGCATGGTTAAATTACTGTGAGCCCCGGCTAAGCCCCACAGTGTCCACACTCTTAACCATCTGGCTCTACTGCCTCTATCAAATATATCAGATATCGTAGCATATATTTCATTATGAATTTACATATATGTTGACAAAATAGGACTATTCTATACATACAGTTTGATAATTTTTTTTGCATTTAACAATATGCTGTGAACTTGTTCCCACATTTTAATTCATGTAGAATTTTATTCAGTGCTTGATGTTAGGTAGACCTTGGACTTTATCTTCTGAATAGCCAGTTTTCACAAATAGTATTCAAACAATCCATAATCCATCCTTTCTCCACTGATTTGTTTTCTATACCATCTATCGTATGTGTGTGTGTGTGTGTGTATGTGTATATATATATATGCACACACATATATACAGACATATATATTCTTTATAATCTATTTTATGTATAACATATGGCATATTATATAAACACACAAACATTTATTTGATATCTTTTGGGCTACTTTGTATCTATTGATTTTTTTGTACCAAGATTGCTTACAGAGTTTTATAATATGATTTTGTACAATACTTTTGCTTTTCTTTCCAGGATTTCTCAGCTGTTCTCACTCCATTTAGTCTTACAGTTCAACTTTAGAATAATTTTGAACAATTAAAAAAAATTCTCCCTGGAATTTTCTCTTGGATTCTGTTAAATCTCTTCATTTATTTGGGAAAAAATGTCATCTTTACAGTATTATTTTTATATTTGAAGGTAGAATCTGTTTCAGTGTTTGAAGCATTCTGTGTTTTTCACCAGCACAGTCTTTGTATACCTAACTATTTTTTTTGTTACTGTTTTCTGTGGCAGTTTCCCCTACCATTTTACCTTTTGACTTTTCCCTGTGTTGAAAAGCCATTGTGTTTTGAAAATTAAATGCATACCTAGTCCCGTACAAAGCAGCCTTGTTAATTCTAGTATTTTGTCAGTTAATTATCTTCGATTTTCTTGATAACAAGTGCCATTTATTGAGCAGTTAAATGTGTAAAACACTGTATATTAACTGTAATCCTGGGCTTCCCTGGTGGTGCAGTGGTTAAGAATCTGCCTGCCAATGCAGGGGATGCGGGTTCAAGCCCTGGTCTGGGAAGATCCTACATGCCGTGGAGCAGCTGAGCCCGTGTGCCACAACTACTGAGCCTGCTCTCTAGAGCCTGTGCACCACAGCTACTGAGCCCGCGTGCCACAACTACTGAAGCCTGCGTGCCTAGAGCTAGTGCTCCGCAGAAAGAGAAGCCACTGCAGTGAGAAGCCCGCGCAATGCAACAAAGAATAGCCCCTGCTTGCCACAACTAGAGAAAGCCCTCGTGCAGCAACGAAGACCCAACACAGCCAAAAATAAGTAAATAAAATAAATAAATTTTAAAAAGAAAAGAATCATCTTGCAAGACTAATTTAAAAACAAACCCCCCCCCAAAAAAAAAACCCCAGTAATCCTCACAGCAATCCATGCCTCTGCTTTTAGAGATGAGGAAACTGAAGGTGAAAGGCAATTAATAACTTGCAAAAGATGACAAAGCCATGAGGCTGGGTTGTATTTGTCTCCAGAGACCTCATTGAACCCCACTGCCTTCCACTCTGCCTACACAGAACTGGTCTGTACTTACAGCTCTCTACAGCTGCTTCCAAGAGGCTATGTACTGAATCTTATTAAAGTGCAGCAAGCAGCTATTTATAATTTTTTTCTCCTTTAGTCAATCATTTTCAGTCTGTTCCTTTTTCTCAAGGTATTAATCACCTTTTCCTGTGTTTCAGAAATCCACCATCTCCTCCAGGGCAGATGTTAGTGTTGCACATGTCTTCACGAGGGGAGGTCCCTGTTCCACTGAGTTTAACCCCCACACAGCTGTGTGCATGGCCATTAGTCCTCTTGCTTCTGGGATGCGGTGTTCCTAGACCAACTTCTGCTGTCAGGCACGCTGTGCTGATCAACTGAGGGGATCTTGTTCTGTCTATACTAGATTCTTGATGAGGAGAATGTTTTTAGAACTTTAAAGTAACAGAGCTGTCTGTAGCTTTTCCACAGTAAGCAGCACATGACAGGCACTGAACCTAGGGCATGTTCAGCCTCTATCTTTATCTGTATGGCCCTGGAGATGAAATTGCGGGTGAGGGGTGTTAGTCTGATGACATTTTAAACCGGACACCTGTAAAACTTCAAAAATAAAAGGCCAAACTCTGTTGTAAGAACAGTATATACCAAAGACAATTGAGAATAAAAATTGATGGACTGTAGTTCTGTCATTTTACCACAACTGTTTTAATGTTTTCCTTTCCTGTTTTTTTTGAATTTTATTTTCTTTATTTTTTTATCCAGCAGATTCTTATTAGTCATCCATTTTATACACATCAGTGTATACATGTCAGTCCCAATCGCCCAATTCATCACACAACCGCCTCCCCTCCCCCACTTGGTGGCCATACGTTTGTTCTCTGCATCTGAGTCTCAACTTCTGCCCTGCAAACCGGTTCATCTGTACCATTTTTCTAGGTTCCACATACATGCGTTAATATATATTTGTTTTTCTTTTTCTGACTTACTTCACTCTGTATGACAGTCTCTAGATCCATCCACGTCTCAACAAATGACCCAATTTCATTCCTTCTTATGGCTGAGTAATATTCCATTGTATATAGGTACTACATCTTTATCCATTCATCTGTCAATGGGCATTTAGGTTGCTTCCATGACCTGGCTATTGTAAATAGTGCTGCAGTGAATATTGGGGTGCATGCATCTTTTTGAATTATGGTTTTCTCTGGGTATGGGTATATGCCCAGTAGTGGGGGTGCTGGATCATATGGTAATTCTATTTTTAGTTTTTTAAGGAACCTCTATACTGTTCTCCATAGTGGCTGTATCAATTTACATTCCCACCAACAGTGCAAGAGGGTTCCCTTTGGTCCACAACCTCTCCAGCATTTGTTGTTTGTAGATTTTCTGATGATGCCCGTTTTGACTGGTGTGAGGTGATACCTCACTGTAGTTTTGGTTTGCATTTCTCTAATGCAAATCCAAAAAAAGTGATGTTGAGCAGCTTTTCATGTGCTTCTTGGACATCTGTATGTCTTCTTTGGAGAAGTGTCTATTTAGGTCTTCTGCCCATTTTCAGATTGGGTTGTTTCTTTTTTTTAATATTGAGCTGCATGAGCTGTTTATATATTTTGGAGATTAATCCTTTGTCTGTGGATTCGTTTGCAAATATTTTCTCCCATTCTGAGGGTTGTCTTTTCGTCTTGTTTATGGTTTCCTTTGCTGTGCAAAAGCTTTGAAGTTTCATTAGGTCCCATTTCTTTATTTTTCGTTTTATTTCAATGACTCTAGGAGGTGAATCAAAAAAGATCTTGCTGTGATATATGTCAAAGAGTGTTCTTCCTATGTTTTCCTCTAAGAGTTTTATAGTGTCCAGTCTTACATTTAGGTCTCTAATCCATTTTGATTTTATTTTTGTTTATGGTGTTAGGGAGTGTTCTAATTTCATTCTTTTACATGTAGGTGTCTAGTTTTCCCAGCACCATTTATTGAAGAGACTGTCTTTTCTCCATTGTATATCCTTGCCTCCTTTGTCATAGATTAGTTGACCATAGGCGTGTGGGTTTATCTCTGGGCTTTCTATCATTTTCCATTGATCTATGTTTCTGTTTTTGTGCCAGTACCATATTGTCTTGATTACTGTAGCTTTGTAGTATAGTCTGAAGTCAGGGAGTCTGATTGCTCCAGCTCTGCTTTTTTCCCTCAAGACTGCTTTGGCTATTCAGGGTCTTTTGTGTCTCCATACAAATTTTAAGATTTTTTGTTCTAGTTCTTTAAAAATGCCATTGGTAATTTGATAGGGATTACATTGAATTTGTAGGTTGCTTTCCGTACTATAGTCATTTTCACAATATTGATTCTTCCAATCCAAGAACATGGTATATCTCTCCATCTGTTGGTATCATCTTTAATTTCTTTCATCAGTGTCTTATAGTTTTCTCCATACAGGTCTTTTGTCTCCCTAGGTAGGTTTATTCCTAGGTATTTTATTCTTTTTGTTGCATTGGTAAATGGGAGTGTTTCCTTAATTTCTCTTTCAGATTTTTCATCATTAGTATATAGGAATGCAAGAGATTTCTGTGCATTAATTATGTATCCTGCAACTTTACCAAATTCATTGATTAGCTCTAGTAGTTTTCTGGTGGCATCTTTAGGATTCTCTATGTATAGTATCATGTCATCTGCAAACAGTGACAGTTTTGCTTCTTCTTTTCCAATTTGTATTCCTTTTATTTCTTTTTCTTCTCTGATTGCCATGACTAGGACTTCGAAAACTATGTTAAATAATAGTGGTGAGAGTGGACATCCTTGTCTTGTTCCTGATCTTAGAGGAAATGCTTTCAGTTTTTCACCATTGAGAATGATGTTTGCTGTGGGTTTGTCTTATATGGCCTTCTTTATGTTGAGGTAGGTTCCCTCTATGCCCACTTTCTGGAGAGTTTTTTTTTTTTTTATCATAAATAGGTGTTGAATTTTGTCAAAAGCTTTTTCTGCATCTATTGAGATGATCGTATGGTTTTTCTTCTTCAATTTGTTAATATGGTGTATCCCATTGATTGATTTGTGTATATTGAAGAATCCTTGCATCCCTGGGGTAAATCCCACTTGATCATGGTGTATGATTCTTTTAATGTGCTGTTGGATTCTGTTTGCTAGTATTTTGTTGAGGATTTTTGCATCTATATTCATCAGTGATATTGGTCTGTAATTTTCCTTTTTTGTAGTATCTTTGTCTGGTTTTGGTGTCAGGGTGATGATGGCCTCATAGAATGAGTTTCGGGGTGTTCCTTCCTCTGCAATTTTTGGAAGAGTTTAAGAAGGATGGGTGTTAGCTCTTCTCTAAATGTTTGATAGAATTCACCTGTGAAGCCACCTGGTCCTGGATTTTTGTTTGTTGGAAGATTTTTAATCACAGTTTCAATTTCATTACTTGTGATTGGTCTGTTCATATTTTCTATTTCTTCCTGGTTCAGTCTTGGAAGGTTATACCTTTCTAAAAATTTGTCCATTACTTCCAGGTTGTCCATTTTATTGCTTGTAGTAGTCTCTTAGGATGCTTTGTGTTTCTGCAGTGTGTGTTGTAACTTCTCCCATTCCATTTCTAATTTATTGATTTGAGTCCTCTCCCTCTTTTTCCTTGATGAATCTGGCTAATGGTTTATCAGTTTTGTTTATCTTCTCAAAAAAACCACCTTTTAGTTTTATTGATCTTTGCTATTGTTTTGTTTCTGTTTCATTTATTTCTGCTCTGATTTTCTGATATCTTTCCTTCTGCTAACTTTGGGTTTTGTTTGTCCTTCTTTCTCTAGTTCCTTTAGGTGTAAGGTTAGATTGTTTATTTGAGATTTTTCTTGTTTGTTGAGGTAGGCTTGTATAGCTGTAAACTTCCTTCTTAGAACTGCTTTTGCTGCATCCCGTAGGTTTTGGATCATCGTGTTTTCATTGTCATTTGTCTCTAGGTATTTTTTTATTTCCTCTTTGATTTCTTCAGTGATCTCTTGGTTATTTAGTAATGTATTGTTTAGCCTCCATGTGTTTGTGTTTTTTATGTTTTTTTCCCCTGTAATTCATTACTAATCTCATAGCTTTGTGGTCAGAAAAGATGCTTGATATGATTTCAGTTTTGTTGAATTTACTGAGGCTTGATTTGTGACCTAAGATGTGATCTATCCTGGAAAATGTTCCATGCGCCCTTGAGAGAAAAGTGTAATCTGCTGTTTTTAGATGGAATGTCCTATAAATATCAATTAAATCTATCTGGTTTGTTGTGTCATTTAAAACTTCTGTTTGCTTTTTTATTTTCATTTTGGGTGATCTGTCCATTTGAGTAAGTGAGGTGTTAAAGTCCCCCACTATTATTGTGTTACTGTTGATTTCCTATTTTATAGCTGTTAGCAGTTGCCTTATGTATTGAGGTGCTTCTGTGTTGGGTGCCTATATGTTTATAATTGTTATATCTTCTTCTTGGATTGATCCCTTGATCATTCTGTAACGTCCTTCCTTGTCTCTTGTAACATTCTTTTTTTTTTTTTTGCGGTACGCAGGCCTCTCACTGTTGTGGCCTCTCCCGTTGTGGAGCACAGGCTCCGGACACGCAGGCTCAGCGGCCATGGCTCATGGGCCCAGCCTCTCTGCGGAATGTGGGATCCTCCTGGACTGGGACACGAACTCATGTCCCCTGAATCAGCAGGCAGACTCTTAACCACTGTGCCACCAGAGAAGCCCACATTCTTTATTTTAAAGTCTATTTTATCTGATAAAAGTATTGCTACTCCAGCTTTCTTTTGATTTCCATTTGCATAGACTATCTTTTTCCATCCCCTCAGTTTCAGTCTGTATGTGTCCCTAGGTCTGAAGTTGGTCTCTTGTAGACAGCATATATATGGATCTTGATTTTGTATCCATTCAGCAAGCCTGTGTCTTTTGGTTGGAGCATTTAATCCATTCACCTTTAAGGTAATTATCGATATGTATATTCCTATGACTATTTTCTTAATTGTTTTGGGTTTCTTCTTGTAGGTCCTTTTCTTATGTTTCCCACTTACAGAAGTTCCTTTAGCATTTGTTGTAGAGCTGGTTTGGTGGTGCTGAATTCTCTTAGCTTTTGCTTGTCTGTAAAGCTTTTGATTTCTCCATTGAATCTGAATGAGATTCTTGCCAGGTAGAGTAATCTTGGTTGTAGGTTCTTCCCTTTCATCCCTGTAAGTATATTATGCCACTCCCTTCTGTCTTGTAAAGTTTCTGCTGAGAAATCAGCTGTTAACCTTATGGGAGTTCCCTTGTATGTTGTCATTTTTCCCTTGGTGTTTTCAATAATTTTTCTGTGTCTTTAATTTTTGCCAGTTTGATTATTATGTGTCTTGGCATGTTTCTCCTTGGGTTTATCCTGTATGGGACTCTCTGCGCTTCCTGGACTTGACTGGCTATTTCCTTTCCCATGTTAGGGAAGTTTTCGACTGTAATCTCTTCAGATATCTTCTCAGGTCCTTTTTCTCTCTCTTCCCCTTCTGGGACCCCTATAATGCGAATGTTGTTGCATTTAATGTTGTCCCAGAGGTCTCTTAGGCTGTCTTCATTTCTTTTCATTCTTTTTCTTCTGTTCTGCAGCATTGAATTCCACCATTCTGTCTTCCAGGTCAGTTGTCCATTCTTCTGCCTTAGTTATTCTGCTGTTGATTCCTTCTAGTGTATTTTTCATTTCACTTATTGCATTGTTCATCTCTGTTTGTTTGTTCTTTAATTCTTCTAGGTCTTTGTTAAACATTTCTTGCATCTTCTCGATCTTTGCCTCCATTCTTTTTCTGAGGTCCTGGATCATCTTCAGTATCATTATTCTGAATTCTTTTTCTGGAAGGTTGCCTATCTCCACTTCATTTAGTTGTTTTTCTGGGATTTTATCTTGTTCCTTCATCTGGTGCATAGCCCTCTGCCTTTTCATTTTATCTGTCTTTCTTTGAATGTGGTTTTTGTTCCACAGGCTGTAGGACTGTAGTTCTTCTTGCTTCTGCTGTCTGCTCCCTGGTGGATGAGGCTATCTAAGAGGCTTGTGCAAGTTTCCTGATGGGAGGGACTGGTGGTGGGTAGAGCTGGCTGTTGCTCTGGTTGGCCGAGCTTAGTAAAACTTTAATCCGCTTGACTGCTGAGGGGTGGGGCTGGGTCCCCTCCCTGTTGATTGTTTGGCCTGAGGCGACCCTACAGTGGAGCCTACCCGGGCTCTTTGGTGGGACTAATGGCAGACTCTGGGAGGGCTTACGCCAGGGAGCACTTCCCAGAACTTCCGCCGCCAGTGTCCTTGTCCTCACGGTGAGACACAGCCACCCCCGCCTCTGCAGGAGACCCTCCAAAACTAGCAGGTAGGTCTCGTTCAGTCTCCTGTGGGGTCACTGCTCCTTCCCCTGGGTCCCGATGCACACACTACTTTGTGTGTGCCCTCCAAGAGTGGAGTCTCTATTTCTTCCAGTCCGGTCAGAGTCCTGCAATCAAATCCCGCTAGCCTTCAAAGTCTGATTCTCTAGGAATTCCTCCTCCCGTTGCCAGACCCCCAGGTTTGGAAGCCTGATGTGGTTCACTCCAGTGGGTGGACTTCTGTGGTATAAGTGTTCTCCAGTTTGTGAGTCACCCACCCAGCTGTAATGGGATTTGATTCTATTGTGATTGCGCCCCTCTTACTGTCTCATTGTGGCTTCTTTGTCTTTGGATGTGGGGTATCTTTTTTGGTGAGTTCCAGTGTTTTCCTGTCAATGATTGTCCAGCAGCTGGTTGTGCTTCTGATGTTCTCGCAAGAGGGAGTGAGAGCACGTCCTTCTACTCTGCCATCTTGGTTCTGTTTTCCTTTTCTATTCCTCTTTCTTTAAAGACTTGAATTACAATTATATGAGCCAGACATTGTTCTAAGTATTTAGACATATTCATGCATTTAAAAATAATCATTTGTTATTAGTCTATTCATTGTTCATATGTAAATGATACTGCTTTAAAGTGTTATTCAGGTGTTTTATGGGAAGATTGAACAATTGCCTCAATCTGTTTTAAACTTTATTGGAGACTAATTGAAGTACATTAAGTGACATATATTTGAAGTATACCATTTGGTCAGTTTTGACATATGTATACGTTCATGAAACCATCACTATAATCAAAATAGCCATTTCCAGTACCCCCAAAGGCTTCTTGCTTTCCTTTTGTAATGCAGCCCTTCCTCTGCCCTGCCCCCAGGCAGCCACTGATATGCTTTCTGTCACTACAGATTCTCTTACATTTTCTAGAATTTTATATAAAGGGAATCATATAACCATGCAGTGTTTTTGTTTTTTGTTTTTTTGGCCTGGCTTTTTTCACTTAGCATAATGATTGTGAGATTCACACTGTGGTCTGTATCAATAGCTTGTTCCTTTTTATTGCTGAGTAACATTCCATCGTATTGCTCTACCACATACGGCCGTCTATTTTTAACATGACAGTTGTAATCACAGGACTTGATATTCTGAAGCTCCAGTATGATAATGTAATCTATGAATATCAAGAACTCATTAGTGAGTACTCCAAATAGGTTGTTTATAAAGTGCAACAGCAGCAGCCTAAAATGTAAGCGTAAGCACTAGGGGACTTTTGGTGTTCTGGGATATTCTGGGAGTTAATTGAGTTTTCTGTTTTACTCAGTGTTTAGTGCTATTTCAGACAAATCTTGATTTTTTGCAAGAGCTAATCATTTAGTCAGTCAGTTAGATAAACTTGTTGTTGGAACTGCTTCCACGTGCCTGCCTGTCTGCCTGTGGATCATCTCATTATCAGTTAACACACACATGTCTTTCAGAGTGCAGGTGAGAAAGGTGGACCTCCCACTGCTCATTCAGAGGCTAAAACGAGGGCTTTTTTTTTTCATTTATGGTTATGAGCATTTGCGGACTCTGTAGATAATGAGAACAGTCTTTGTATTCATTTGGAAGGACAACTAAATATACTTATTATTAGTTAGATTTTATTTATTTATTTATTTATTCATTTATTCGAGAAGGGACACCCACCGAGCTTCTGACCAGGTCAACGAACTTGACAGCAAACCTTGAAATTATATTTCTCTAAGCATAAGTACAGCAAGATAGCTAGGTTTAGTTGTATCTTTTCTTTTTTTATGGGAGGTGATGGGAATTTGGTTGACTAACATGTTTGCATTTAGAATAAGGTAAGAACTCTTTTGAATAATAGTGGCTCTGCAAATTCTGGTCTTTTTTTTTTTTCTCCAGAAAGACAGAAGGTACTGATATGAACTATGATTATGACGCTGGCTGACCTGTTTCATTTAGGGTTATTTCTTCTGTAGCAGTAGATGATGACTTTGGTAGGACAGAGAGACTGAATGTAACTCACTTGACTTCCTAGTAGTGAGTTCTGCAGTCTCCAAGATAGACACAGATAAAGGTAGGTTAGTCCTTAACCTGACCTTTTTTTTCAGTTATGACTTGTTTCTGACATTCCCTTCAAAACTAGACTCTTTACCTTTATTTCTATAATTTCCTACTCTCTCTTCAGCTCACTGTAGTCTGGCTTTTGTCTCAGTCATTTCCCTAAATTTTTTGTTATGTAATCATCTCCTGATTACCAGTGGTTTCTTTAATCCTCATCCTACTCTATTTCTCTGCAGCATTTGGATCTGTTTTCAGGTTGCTCCTCTGTTGTTTTCTGAGATACTGAAATCTTGTATCACTCAGTCTTACATCCTTATTCCTTTAGCTAGCTACTCTTCTGTTACTTCTTTCTAAATGCTGTTTTTCCCAGGTTTTTGCTTTTTATCTTCTTCTCTTTGCATGTATACATGTCCTCCCTGAATGATCATATCCATGTTTTACTCTGTTAATTCTTATTTTTCTTTAAATAGAAACAATACGTACTTATAAACAATTTGAGTAGTTTGAACAAGCAAAAAAGTTGAAAAATCACCTACAATCCCACTATGGAGAACCATTGTTAATATTTTTCATTCATCTGCTTGTCTTACCTACAACCTTTGTTTAAATGACTCTTAAATGCAACCTCCAGTGCTTGATTCTCCATCATGTTCCAAAAGCATGTTGACAACTCCTTGAAAGATGCTTCTAGTAGGATATCCTGGGCTACTTCAAATTAAATACATCCCAAACCAAATTCATTATCTTCCTCTCTACTGGAAACTAGTTTTTCTTCTTGCTTTCATTTTTGATTGGTTGATAGTGATTGACTTGATTTCATTGGTTGTCTTCTCATCTCTAAACTCCAGGTGGATCCAGTTAGTCATAAAATAAGTCAGTTTCATATGGTATACAGGGCTGTTTGTCATGTGGCCTTAGGCAACCTTTCTAGCTTTCTCTTTCTGCCTTTTACTCCCTGCCTGTTTCAGCCTCTTTCCTAATCTGCGGTCTAACCACAAATCTGTTTCCAGAGATTATCATGCACTGCCATCCTTGGTTGCTTTGCTCATGGCCATGTCTGAAAAGCCATTTCCTCTTTCCAGGACAGCTAACCTTTAATTATCATTCAAAACCTGGATTAAATGTCCTTATTTGTGGCTGAGATACACAGTGCCCAGCAGAATGAATCTGGAGCATAATCCTGCCTACATTTGCTTTCATTTGTCCTGACTAAAGAAGAAGCCCAATGAAAGGGCTCATTGTGATTGTTTTAAAATACATGACCAGCTACCTTCAGAGAATGGATTTCAAGTGTATTTCAAACAGCAGACCTGGGGCTAGTGAGTAGAGGTTCTAGTGAGGAACATCTTTCTTCAGATTAAGGAAGAATTGTAACCTTTAAAGATGTGTAGCAATGGAAAGGACTTTGTAAACTAGTTAGATCTTCATCCATAGAAGTAAACAAGCAAACACTATAAATGACTATTTCTCATGGACTCATTCATTTAATCAACATTATTAATCACTTTGCCAACCACTGTGCTAGAGGTACCAAAGATGAAAAAAAATCCTTCAAGAAACTTAAAATCTAATGTAGTGGTTCTCAACCTGGTTGCACATTAGAATCACAGGCTGATAATTTGTTTCTAATTTAGGAATCTCTGAGGACAGGGTCCAGGAAACAGATTCCAGTGTACAGCTGTGGTTAAGAATCACTTGTCTAATGGTTATTTTTCAAAGTGCCATTTATTTAATACCTACTCTTTGGCTGGCCATGTGATGTTCGTTTGCTGTTTGAACAAATATTTATCCAGCTCCTCTTTTGTTTAATTTCATCAGTGAACAAAAAAACAGTTTCTGCTCTTATGGAGTTTATAAAATGGTAGAAAATAGACATTACACAAATATATAATGGGTGGTGATAAATCTAAGAAGAAAAATAAGGCAGGTGAGAGGACAGAGGAGATATCTAAGAGGTCAGGAAAGGGATTTTGATGCTATTGCATTTGAGTGGCCCCTGGATGGAGAGAGGCATCAAGCCATGTGGACATTTGCGGAAGGGGCTTCCAGGCACATGGAGAAGCAAGGGCAAAGACTGTGAGATGTGTGTACTCTTGCCATTTTCAAAGGAGAGTGACCCCTTGTGGCTAGAGTGGATTGAGTGAGGGGGACAAGACAGGTGATGCAAACGCAGAGGACACATCTGGATGGGGCATGGCAGATGACATGGCATCTTTTAGGGCCCGTTAAAGACTTTGCTTTTTATTCTGTGCTCACAACCCTCCATGGGTATAACAAGAAGTGATATGCTTTATGTGTAAAAACATCAACTTGGCCGCTATGTGGAAAATAGATGCTGGAGACATGGGTGAGAACAGATCAGTTAGATGATCACAACAATCTCATGAGGCATTATAGCAGCTTAGATTAGGGTGATGGGGTGGAGTCATGGGAAGCGATTGGATTTGGTGTATATTTTGTGTACAGAATATATTTTTATGTATTTGAAAGAGGTGATAGGCTTTCCTAAGATCTCCTAGAAAGTGACTTTAGGTAGAGAAAGAAGAGGTCAATGACCAAGTGCTGGGGCACATCCGGAGGGTTCAGAGAGCTGATGGAGGAGAATGGTGTTCCGGGGGCCTAATGAAGAAAGTGCTGAAAGAGGGGAGAGTGATGGACTGAATCAAACACCGTTGTTGTCTTTAGTGAGAGCAATGTTGCGAATTGATGCTTGGATTTTGTGAAGTGGAGGTCGTCAGTGATCTTGAAAGAGCAGTTTTGGTTGAGTGGTAGAGGCAATCAGTCAGTCATCCAGCTTGATGGGGAGTGGGTTCAGGAGAGAGTGAGAAGAAAGGAGGCAGACGCGGTGAGAAGAGGCAATTCTTTCGAGGAGCTTTGCTGTTAAGGGGAGAAGAGAAAAGCCGCAGGAGCTGAGCAGATGGTTACTCGCCAACAGTAATGCTGAATGGACTATACTTAAGGTTCTTTCCAATAGCAAGATTTTGTTCTACGATTACTGACTCTGGTTTTATTTTTTATGTTTTAAGAATGAAGATGAAGCACACCTTTGTTTTTCTATCCTCTTGAACTTGAGACACTTTTTAATGTCACATGACTGTCCCTCCTCTCTAGCTTGGGGATATCTTTTTGTATTAGTTTTCTAGGGCTGCCATAACAAAGTACCACAAACTGGCTGGCTTAAAGAACAGGTATTGATTGTCTCACAGTTTTGGAGGCTGGAAGTCCTAAATCAAGATGTCGGCAAGATTGGTTCCTTCTTGGGAAGGATCTACTCCAGGCCTCTCTCCATGGCTTGTAGATGGTCATCTTCTCCATATGTCTCTTCACATCTGTCTTCTCTCTTTGCCTCTCTCTGTGCTCAAATTTCTCCTTTTTGTCAGGACATCTGTCATATTGGATTTGGGCCCACGCTAATGACCTCATTTTAATTTGATTATTTCTGTAGAGATTCTATCTCCAGATAAGCTCATATTCTGAGGTACTGTGGGTTAGGACTCACTGTAAATATTTGGGGGGGGGCACATAACACCTTTACTTTCCCATAGGCTCATTTCTGAAGTTTTAATCTGATAATATTTAACATTTTTCTGCTGGGTGGTATTTAGGCATAGATATTGGCTACTTAATCTTGTCATCCTGGTAGCAGGAGGTGTCACTTAGAAGAGTGGGGTGAGGAAGGTGGATTTCCTGATGTATAAAATGAACACGTGCTGAACTGGACCTTCTGTGAATCACCCTTTTGAAAAGAAATATAAAATGAGTTAGAGAGGTGGTTTTTTAAATACTTTATATGAACACGAGGTCAGACTTTTCTCAGACTCCTCATTTACTCTCATGTTTAAAGTAGTAGAACAAGTATGTTAGGAGATGCAAACTTTGTCTACCTTAGGGAGAAGAGATAAATCAAGGTGCCTTTTCTAGGAAAACACCTACCTTAACTCAGTGTATTATCTCCCTGGTGTTATCAAGATGGCAGAACAGCCTAACCCTAAATAAAGGCCAACATCTGACCCCAAGATGTATCACCCTTATACAGAGAAATTAAGTTGTTTATTTTAAGAAGTTTTGTGTTGCACGAAGAAAAAGCATCATATGAATTGTCTGTATTTGTGTATCTAGGTGTATGATCTAATGAAATGTTTCCAGCAAATTTCTGTCTATCCCGTTCTCTCTAAAGATTGCTTCTCTTCTAGCATCAGGCTTTAGTTGGAATATATGTCATTAAGATAGCCTCATAAAACAATTTGGGACTATAGTGGATTTCATTTGGAAGCTGTTAAAATACAGTTCATAACTAATGATTGCAGTTATTAGTACATGGACCCATAAGCTCTAAATTCTTAGCGCAGCAAGGGAGAAGTGTAAATTTAATTGAGAATTAGCAAATTTTTTTTGTGGGCTTATTACTTCCTTATAGTATTAAGGCAGAGAACAATGCTTTAAAATGAAGAAAAATCTGTGGCTGAAATTAGCGTTAAATAGAGTACTTATTTGAATATTTTTCAAGTTACTTTTTGGCTTGGAGACCTAACTTTTGACCGTGCCCTAAGATAACCACTGAGTGAATCTCTTGGAGACAGCCTTGATTTTTTAACATTGTATATTTGGTTTAAATAATTACAGCTTTTTTCATACTGTTTAACTTTAAACATTAAAAAAAACACAACCCTCTGAATAAGAAAGCTAGTTCTTCTCTAAAGTAAAATAGCATCAGGCCTCTCCTCAGTGGGTTTTCCACAAATTAAACCTGGCAGTAGTTCAAATACTAACCATATTATAGCAGATGATTCGTTAGGATGGATTCTTGTTCTGGCTCCACAGTTAACTTCATCGATGACCACAGCTCAGTGAAATCTGAATTCGATGTTCTTCTGCATTCACAAAATCACAACCCTTCCAGCTTCTCCCTTTACTTTCTCATGTTCAGTGACTGTAGAAAGACATGTTTTTCTCAGTGCTTTCTCAGTGCTTTCTCAGTGACTGTACTGATGTAATACAGAGAGCATATGGAAGCAGATATATGCGTAGGTCTTGATTTCATGTTTTGGTAGACTGGTTTATTTAAGCAAATACAACAGGAGAATATGTTTGTTTAAGGTTTTCCTTTGTACCAGCTGCTGCATTTTCTCTTTCTGAGGCTGGCCTGCCAGAAATGTACACCTTTATTCCTGCACTATTTGACAATTTCTAATTGATAATTTTTTCAGTGAATTAATTGGCTCCTTGAAAAATGTTATATGTCTAACATGTATATTTTAAGAATATTGAGGAGTTTTGAAGAATTATGCTCAAATTTGGTTTTGTTTGAAAGGAAATGTTTTCATTTTATTAAAATTATTTAATGATAAAGGCTTAGTGTTTCTTAAGTATTGTTTACAGAATCAGCCTTAATTTACAACTTAAAAAGCATAGTCTAATTTTAACTATTCAGAAGAAAGGCTTTCTATTTATTGCAATTATTTTTTGGAAATCAGTTAATAGGTATTGTTCAACTGGATCTTCATGCGCCAAGGTGTGGTGGGATAGTCATTGACCAAGGGAGTCAAGAGACCCAGTTATGGGACTTCTCTTGTTGCTAGTTGGCTGTGTGACCTTGGGTAGCTTGCTTTCTCTTGAACTTGATCTCATTTGGAAAAGGAAGATTGATTTAGATAATCTGTAAAAGCATTTCCAAACTCAACATTTTATGAATTTCTTTTGTCTAGTTTTATATTTTAGGGAAACAGGGATTATATCTTTGCTTCTTGTTGGATACTTTTGTCTGAATGTGGAATTTTTCATGTCCAGTATGGTCATACTGGGCAGAGAGGTGTAACTTGGTAGTTTTTAGAAAATAGGCATTGTCTACAAATAGTCAACAAGAAGGCTTAGTGAATCCAGCCTGTGCTACTTTTGTTTGACCCTGACCCAGACATGTGTTTGCATTTTTTACCAGCAGATGACTGGTTCTGTAATTTTCTTTGAGTCATCGAAGTCAGTTGGGTTTAGACATTGAGCATGAGATACTTAACTTTCCTTAAGAGAAGATTTTGGGGACTTAGAAGGTCTCTGCCTTCTGTAATTCTGTCTTGGGTTATAAGATGATCTAGAATAAGGAGGACTCAATCTCAGTGGTAAATTAAATCCAAGACAGTTAGCCTAGGATTTTTTTGCAGGAAAGGAGTCACAGGTTAGTGATGTGAGGCAGGCTTGGGTGAAATTTGCTTTTTTATTTTAATTCTCCTTAGTTTATTCACTGACCTATGGCCTTACTTCAACTGCTGAGACCTTGTTTTCTTATTGAAAATGATCATGCCACACCGGCATGTTTTATAAGAATTACTCCAGAATAGAGTTATACCATACTTTTAGACAAAAAGGCTCAATATGGTAAAGATGTCTATGCTCCACAAATTGAGCTATACTTTTAAAAGAATCCTCCAAGATCCAAATATAGTTTCCCACCACTGAAAGTGTGTGTCTTTTGGAGAGGTAGAGTAGGGAATTAAATGATCTTCAGGTTCTTAAGATAGAATATATCTTTGAAATCAGCTGGGAAAATTCTGTAAAAGAAGTGTGACAAGAGAAGTTACTCTGATAATCTACAAATGAGAGTATAAACTATTAAATACTTTCTATAAACAATTGGGTAATGTTTGTCTAGAACTTTAAAACATATTCTCACCAAGTATTTTATATCTACTTCTATAATTACCTTAAGTAAATTGGTTAACTGAACGATGATGTGTGGATAAGGTTGTTCATCTCAGCATTATTCATAAACAATCCAAACATAATAGGTGGCTTGTTTAATAGATTGTTTCTTCTATTAAATGGGATACTGTGGGACCATTAAATGTGACGACATAGCAGTGTAATTAATATATTTACATAGAAAAGGTTTACAATATATTAAGCAGATTAAAAAGTATGTTATACAGACTTTGATGTAGCTATTTAGATGTGTGTATTGATTTGGAAAACAGTGATTATTCCTGCATGGGAAGATTATGGATAGTTTCCCCCCAACTTTACACGCTTACCTCTGTTTCTAATTTTTCTACCAAGACCCATGGATTCTTTGAGAGGAGGTAGAACTCCGCAGCCAGTCTGGTTGGGTTTAAATCCCAATCCTGTCACTTACTAGCTGTCACTTGAGCAAGTCATTTTAGTTTTCTTTGCTTCTCTTTGTCATCTGAGAGATAACAGTAAATAACAATAATAATGATAATACCTACCTCATAGAGTTGCTGTGATGATTCGGTATACTTAACGTATGTGAACTCTTTTAGAACAATTCATAGTAAGTACCATATTTATGTTAGCTGTTAATATTTGTGTGATAAAAATAGTGAGTGAGTGAGGGACCAGTGGACAGACAGGCAAACTAGCATACCTGGAATTCACTGGTTGAGGAAATGGTCTCTTAGAGTATCAAGTGATTGAAACAATCTGGTAAACTTTAAGGAGGAATATGATGATTAGGTGTTTAATATTTTTCCTTTACTATTTTTTAAATTTTAAAAATAAATATTGAGGTGACATTTACATAACATAAAATTAACTGTTTTAAAGTGAACAGTCAGTGACATTTTTAGTATATTCATGATGTTGTGCAACCAACCTCTATCTAGTTGCAAAATATTTCTGTCATTCCACAGTAACAACCTGTGCCCATTAGTCATTTCCTCCCCATTTTCCCCTTCCCTGAAGCCCTGGCAACCACCAATCTGCGTTATGTGTCTATGAATTTATTTATTCTGGATATTTCATGTAAATGGAATCATATAATATGTGACCTTTTATGTTTAGTTTCTTTGACTTAGCATAATGTTTTGGAGGTTCATCCACATTGTAGCATGTATCAGTACTTCATTCCTTTTTACAGCTGACTGATATTCTATTTTATGTATGTCTCACAATTTGTTTGTCTATTCATCCACTGATGGACACCTGAGTTGTTTCCACACTTCGGGATTGTAAATAGTGCTGCTATGAATTGTTTATTTTTATTAAAAAATAGTTTCTTCTGCCAACAGTGGTTTATTTATTATAGAAAATTCAGAAAATACAGAAATGCAAATAATCCCAGTTTACATTTTGGCATAGGTCCTTTCAATATTTTTTTAATGCATACGTATATGCATATATATATAAAAACACAACTGTGTAAAAAAATAACTTTCTTGAAAGAGAAGAATTGGGAATCATATTATATATTCTGTTTTATGGCAGTATTTACCACCTAACATTTCAGAATATTTTCTGATGTCTGTAAGTATTCTGGTACATCATGATTTTTAATAAACAGAATTTTTTTGCCAATCTCTATTGTGATAAAAGCTTAGCTTTTGATCCCTATTTTAAGTAATGCTATGATGAATATCTCTTTATTTTTGTCAAATAGTGCTTAGTTACTTTTCTAAGGTTAAAATCCTAGGAATAGAACTGTTTTGTCAGAGTAAATATTTTTAAGGCTTTTGACGCACATTGCCAAATTTCTGCCCAGAAATGTTAGGCTGATTTACATTCCTACCAGCAATATTACAGTGTCTGTTTCCTCTTTTTTTGCTTGTTTAAAAAATTCATAATCATTGTCATTTTAACAAGAACGATAACTATTTATATTATATTTTTGTTTCTATTCATATAAAACATTTTACCATATTTACTGTTTTTGTCCTTTTTTGAATGCCTGCTTCATGGCCTTAAGCGAATGTCTTTTTCTTAATAACTAGAATTTAGAAAGTATATAATGAAGATGTAAGGCTTGATCTGTTACAATCTGTTACAAATGTTTTTCCCTAGTTTGCTATTTGTCTTCTCATTTTGTCTGTGGTATTTTGGTCACAGCGTACTTAGACGTCTTTATGTAGTGAAGTTCATCATTCTTTGCTTTTTTTGGTTTCTGCCTTGCTCAGATGTTTTTCCAGGTCTTTCTTAAGTGATTGGTATATGGTTTTGATAATGAGCAAAAATCCTATATTCTCTTGTATGAATGTGGCTTAACACTTACATATTGTTCACAAATGCTTCTTGTCTCAGTATTTATTTTGCTATATACAAACTTTCTCCAATGACTTAGAAAAAACTGCCATTAACTGAGAGCTTCTTGAACCATCTGCCTAGGATCTTCTGTGTTATACTTTAGAGACAGACATAGATCGCTGGAAAACAAGGGCACATCTGGGATTTATTCAGGGAACCCATTTCCATGGCATGTGTTCCAGTCAGAACAAATTCACTTAGTCTTTTCTCCATAGTTTCTCTGTGTCCAGAGTCTTATAACTTGCATTGACTTTTGAGGTACTCATATCCTCATTCATCAAAGACAGATTGAATTTTGTTCCTTATACTTTTTTCACCTGTAGAGGAAATTGAACTGATTCATTTTTGAGGGAAATTGTTTTTACACTTTGAAGATCATTGAACTAGAACACTCATTTCTTAGACATCTCAGTTGATTTGTCTTTATTATACGTAGGTAAAATATTCTTATATCTTAGGGAAACAAATTGTATGAATCGATGGTAACCTAGGTAAGCATTTAGCATTTTTCTTGCATTAAATGTCAGAATGGGAAGTGACTTTTCCGGTGGTATGAAATGGAACATCTGTTTACTGTAGGCTGAGTATGTTAATGACAAGTCATTTAGTCTTTATCTGCTCGTTTTTGTATTTTACTTCTGAATGATCTTTCACTTTTTTTCTTTGTATAAAAATAATACATGTATATTATAAAAGAGATCAGGAAATATAAGCAAGCCAAACATGCTGAGATGATTACTGTTAATACTTCTGTGTATATCTGTTCCATATATATGCAGTCACTCATGCATTTTATAAAAATGGAATCATGTTACACTTACCACATCATGAGCCATATTCCCGTATCAGGGGTAGATGTACACAGTTTGTAATGAGTACACAGACTTGCACTGTGCGGATGTATCAAAATATATTGTAGCAGTTCCCCATTGTCAGTCATTTAGAATGTTTTCCACTTCTTGATATTACAGTTATGTAATACACATTGTTGTACCTCTATCTTTTCTATATCTAGATATTTATCTTTAGATATTTCCTTAGGACAAATTCCCCCAAATGGAATGTAGCCAATTTCCGAATCTTACAAGTTTTTTTTTTTTTTTTTTCAGAAATGAGATTGTCTGGAATGGAGAAGTCTACACTAGGTGTCTTTTCAAATTTAATACATGAAATGAAATAAAAATTTCTCTTCATTGTAAAGACATTGTTTATCTTTCTACAGGTCTCTTTCTGGCAATTCATCTTCCACTGTAATTTTTTTTTTTTTTTTTTTGTGGTATGCGGGCCTCTCACTGCCGTGGCCTCTCCCGTCGCGGAGCACAGGCTCCGGACGCGCAGGCCCAGCGGCCATGGCTCACGGGCCCAGTTGCTCCGCGGCACGTGGGATCCTCCCGGACCGGGGCCTGAACCCGCGTCTCCTGCATCGGCAGGCGGACTCTCAACCACTGCGCCACCAGGGAAGACCTTCCACTGTAATTTATTTTCACTTCTGTGGAAAACAAATGTGAGGGGCTCAGTGGGATAGGAATTCTAGAAGATTTTCTTTCTATCTGTATACTTGTTGGAAAGTTGATTTTTTTTTTTTTTTTTGGTTACTTTTTTTTTTTTTTTTTTTGCGGTACGCGGGCCTCTCACTGTTGTGGCCTCTCCCGTTGCGGAGCACAGGCTCCAGACGCGCAGGCTCAGCGGCCATGGCTCACGGGCCCAGCCACTGCGCAGCATGTGGTATCTTCCCGGACCGGGGCACAAACCCGTCCCCTGCATCGGCAGGCGGACTCTCGACCACTGCGCCACCAGGGTAGCCCTTTTCTGGTTACTTTTTGAGGGCAAGTTTTTGGAATGGAGGTTTACATTCTTCTGACCATGTCTGGTCTGTCTCTTTGACGTTTAGAAAAGTTTTTACTGTTGGTGTTACAGTTTGCAGATGATTACCCACCTTGTTCTCAACTTTAACCTTCTGCTTTCCTGTGGACATGAAGAGCCCACCTTGTGCAGTAGCTGGTCAACATAATGGGGATGGAGAGAGGATAGGTTCTGCAGCTCAGGATAGTCACGTGATATGTTGTGACCAATAACTCAGTAGCGTCAGTTCTTACATAACTGACAAAAGGAATTGAAACATGAACTGTAAGTTATTTTGGCATTGCCTCACTGTTTTCTGTGATTTCTGTCTTGTGCCCCCTTCCTTGCAACTCTTAAAACTTTCCAACTTAGAACTTTATTATCAGTGATAAATAATCTCATTCCAAAAACAAAGATATAGTTTGGGGCTAACATATTCCTCTGCACCTAAACGCTAAGATACCGAACAGTGTCATTGTTATCAAAGTCATTGATAAATGGTGACTGTGTCTCTGCGTTTTGAAGGTTAAAGAATTTTCTACCTGTTTGCTTTCGTGGGTTTGGATTTGTTTGTCTAAGGTTTCAGCTTCACAGTGAATCATCAAGCACAGATTCCACTAATTTAGCAAAGACTTGAGAGTATGAGGGTAATCACACCTTCAGAGAGAGATGTGTTGCCAACAAAGGAAATTGCTGCTGTTATGTCCAGTGCTTTTATGAAGAATCTGGCCACTGCAGCCTGTCAGCGGACAAACAACCTACTTTAAGAACACCTGTTGTTTAAAGCACTCAATCTGAAATATGGAATAAAGGGATGTTGATTGATATTAGAAAAATATTTTTTATTTTTGAACGATTTGAAACGGATGGCCTTTCAAAACAGAGTTTTTGCTAGTGAGGAATTGAGTAGTTCGTGTTTGTTGGAAAAACTTTAGGCAGAGAGTAGGAAAGAGCTGGGAGTAAAATTGGTGTCAGAGAACTTCTAAAGCAGATATCCTGTTTGTGTCCAATGATCTTTAAAGTGTTGCAGTTCACAACCTATTGACCATCTGTAAATCTTCTTTGAAAAAATGTCTACTCAGGCTTCTGCCCATTTTTTAATCGAGTTGTTTGTTTTTTCGATATTGAATTGTATGTCCTGTTTATATATTTTGGATGTTAACCCCTATTGATCATATTATTTGAATTTTTTTTTCTCCCATTCAGTAGGTTGTTTTTGTTTTGTCGATGGTTTCCTTTGCTGTGCAAAAGCTTTTAAGTTTAATAAGGTCTCAGTTGTTTACTTTTGCTTTTATTTCTTTTGCCTTAGGAGACAGATCCAAAAAAATATTGCTGCGATTTATGTCAAAGAGTGTTCTGCCTGTGTTCTTTTCTAGGAGTTTTATGGTTTCAGGTTTTACATTTAGGTCTTTAATCCATTTTGAGTTTATTTTTGTATATGGTGTGAGGAAATGTTCTAATCTCATTCTTTGGCATGTAGCTGTCCAGTTTTCCCAGCACCACTTATTGGAGAGGCTGTCTTTTCTCCATTGTTTATTCTTGCCTCCCTTGTGATAGATTAATTGACCATAAATGTGTGGGTTTATTTCTGGGGTCTCTATTCTGTCCCATTGATCTGTGTCTGTTTTTGTGTCAGTATCATGCTGTTTTAGACTATACTGTAGATTTGCAGTATAAAGTCGGGGAGCATGATACCTACAGCTTGTTCTTTTTTCTCAAGATTATTTTAGCAATTTGGGATCTTTTGTGGTTCCCTGTAAATTTTAGGATAATTTGTTTTAGTTCTGTGAAAAAAGTTAGTTAGTTAGTTAGTTAGTTTAGTTCTGTGTCATGAGTATTTTGATAGGGATTGCATTAAATCTGTAGATTGATTTGGGTAGTATGGATATTTTAACATTATTAATTCTTACATTCCAAGAACATAGGATATCTTTCCATTTTCAAATTCTTTCATCAGTGTTTTATAGTTTTCAGAATATAAGTCTTTCACCTTCTTGGGAAGTTTATCCCTAGATATTTTATTCCTTTTTGATGCAATTTTAAAAAGAATTGTTTTCTTGCTTTCTCTTTCTGATAGTTCATTATTAGTGTATAGAAAAGCAACAGATTTCTGTATATTAATCTTGTATCCTGCAACTTTACTGAATTCATTTATTAATTCTAATAGTTTTGGAGTGATGACTTTAGGGTTTTCTATATAAAGTATCAAGTCATCTGCAAATAGTGATGTGTTTCCCTTTGGAAAAAATTTTGGATACTTTTAATTTCTCTTTCTGATATGAATATTGCTACTCCAGCTTTCTTGTAGTTTGCATTTCCATGAAGTACCTTTTTCTATCCCCTCACTTTCAGTCTGTGTCTTTAGCTCTGAAGTGAGTCTTTGTTAAGTAGCATATTGATGGGTCTTGTTTTTTTTTTTAAATCCCAACAGCCACACTGTGTCTTTTCATTGGAACATTTAGTCTGTTGATATTAAAGGGATTACTGATAGGTATGTGCTTATTGCCATTTTGTTACTTGCTTTCTGGTTGTTTTGTAGTTCTCTGTACTTTTTTTTTTTTTTTTTAGTTTCTTCCCTTGTGGTTTGATGATTTTCTTTAGTGGTATGCTTGGGTTCCTTTCTATTTTTTGTGTACCTTTTGTAGGATTCTGATTTGTGGTTACCATGGGGTTCATGTATGTTGACCTATAACTATATCTACTTGTTTTAAACAGGTAGTCTTTTAAATTCAGACACTTGCTAAAATATCTACATTTTTTACTCCCCTCCCTCACTTTTTGTGTTTTGATGTCATATTTTACATCTTCATGTTTATCCTTTACTGATTATTATAGTTATAGTTGATTTTACAATTTTTTGTCTTTTGATTCTTACTAGATTACTGAAGTGGTTGATCCTTAGCCTTTACTCTCCATTTGCCTTTACTAGTGGGGTTTTCCTTTTCCTATAGATTCTTATTTCCTGTTGGAGCCTTTTCTTTTCCACTTAGAGAAGACCCTTTAACATTTCTTTTAGGGTAGGTTTAGTTTGGATGAACTCTTAGTTTTTGCTTGCCTTAGAAGTTGTTTTAATTTCTTCTTCAATTCTAAATGATAATCTTGGTGGGTAGAGTATCCTAGGTAGCAGGATTTTCCCTTTCAGCACTTTGAATATATTATGCCACTCCCATCTGGCCTGCAAAGTTTCTGCAGAGAAATCAGTTGATAGCCTTATGGGGGTTCCCTTGTATATGATTGTTTTTCTCTTGCTGCTTTAGAATTATCTCTTTATTTAAAATTTGTTTTTTCCTTTTTAAAAATATCTTTATTGGATTATAATTGCTTTACAATGTTGTGCTTGTTTCTATTGTACAACAAGTGAATCAGCTATATGTGTACCTATATGCCCTCCATCATGAGGCTCCCTCCCTCCCTCCTTCCCCATCCCCCCCTCTAGGTGGTCACAAAGCACCGAGCTGATCTCTCTGTGCTACACAGCAGCTTCCTACTAGCTATCTATTTTACACATGGTAATGTATATATGTCAATGCTACTCTCTCAGTTTGTCCCTCTCTTTATCTTTAACTTTTGCCGTTTTGATTATAACATTTCTTGGTGTGGGTCTGTTTGAGTTCATCTTGTTTGGGACCCTCTGTGCTTCCTATACCTGAATATCTGTTTCATTTTTCAGGTTTGGGAAATTTTCAACCATAATTTCGTCACATACATTTTTGACCCTCTTCTCTCTCTTTTTCTCCTTCTGGGACTCCTATAATGTGAATATAGGTACTTTTAGTGTTGTTTCAGAGATCCCTTAAATTGTTCTCATTTTTTAAAATTTTGTTTTCTTTTCACTGTTCTGATTGGGTGATTTCCATTATTCTGTCTTCCAGATCATTTATGCATTCTTCTGTTATCACTGCATCTGCTGTTAATTCCTTCTAGTGTGTTTTTCACTTCAGTTACTGTATTCCTCAGTTCTGACTGGTTCTTTTTTTTCTATTTTCTAGTTCTTTGTTAAAATTCTCACTGTTTGTTCATCTATCCTTTTTCTTAATTCTTTTAGCATTTTTATTACTAATGCTTTGAACTCTTTATCTAATTGTTAATTTGTTTTGTTAGTTGTCTTTTCAGGGGTTTTCTCTTGCTTTTTCAATTGAGACAAATTCCTCTGTCTTCTCATTTTGCTAAACTTTCTCTTGTCTCTATGAAATTAGGTGAAATAGTTACCTATTGTGGTTTTGTAGGGCTGTCCTTAAACGGGAGTGTCTCTGTACAGTCTGCATGTGCCCAGTACCTTTGGTGGGAGACCTGGATTTGATATGAACACAAGTCACATCTTTCCTCAGGGTGTGCTGGCAGCTATCACCTTGGTAGGAAGTGGGGCTGGAAGTGGAGGAGCTAGGGCTGGAGCCATGTGTAAACCAGGGCTTCCCCTCTGCTCAGTGGCCATCACTGCCCTATCTGAGACAGGGTTGGATCCCAAGTTGCTGGAGCAGAATTCCTGAGGGTTGGGTCTGAGCTGGCTCCATGCCCTTTAAATGTGTGCTCTCCTCCCTCCCAGCGCCAGCACTCTTGACCCAGAGGGCAGCAGGGCAAGAAGGGCTGATGCCAGCACTCAGCTTGGTTGGGGTGTGGGCTGTGCTGGTCTGGCCGCAGAAAGAGATTGGTAGTGCTTCTGAGGCACTGCCTGTGTAAGCACCAGTAATGGCTGCCCCTGCCCTGCTTAGACTCTGCTTTGGGTCTCAGCCACCTCTGTGTCTTACAGCTGAGCTCTCACCTCAGCTGTGGCAGTCATTGCCACAGGGTGAAGCACACGTGGCTGGAGTGGTTGCATGGCTTAGGGTGGGGCAGGTGCCCCGGTGGTCATGGGAAACTGTCCAGCCACTCGTGAAGTCTAAATCTGCCTCTCTCCACCCTGTTTTGTTTTATGTGTGTTTCTGCTTAAAGACATTTTGTTTAATATATATTGTTAACTCATCAGTATTGACTTCATGGCCAATAACACTAACTCATGCCTAAAGCTTATCTAACGCATGTTTTTTCTCCATAAGGCACATCGCACCCTTCTAGGAACACTAGGCAGCACTTTCAGCACCGTGGTTGGGGCCCATTTTAAAGGGCAAAATTACCCATAGAAAGGCAAAATCACAAAACACTTGGCACAGCATATGCTATGAAAAGGACACTTGTTTACAGTATGAGAGCTGAAACAGGAAGGCAGAGCATCATCTTGTTTGACCTCAACTGGGAAGATAGATGTTGGATGATTCAAATTTTTGCCGCCTTGTCCATGTCTGTGAATGATGGCCAAAGTGCCATGAGTATTGATTTTGTCGTTACAGACAAATTTTAGTGAGTAGGAGAAGTTGCAAGTAAGGAATCTGCAAATAATGAGAATCTACTGTAGCTCTTTTTGGTAGAACTTTTAAAAAAATAAAACAGAATTGAACTTAATTTAAATTTATCTTGATGTTGTAGGCTCATCATTATGAAGATGCTTATGAAGTTAATCCAACATTTATTGAGAGTCTGTCATTGCTACTCCCACTCTGTACCCCTGGTTTATCATTATCTTCTTCATCACCTGTTCCTCCTTCACGCCATCACAGCTGGTACTTCTACATGTTGCAGCTTTAGGTAGCTAACCCCCTTCTTCCCTTTCTTGCTGCTCTTAATCTGCTGTCTCCTATAACCGAGGGAAAACCTGGAGATTTTAGGAGGAAGTAGAAAACCACTCTCATTGAATGATTAAGAATCATTTGTAGATATGAGTTAAACTCAATAAATGTGAGTGTGAGAGTGAGAGAAGGACTGCAGTATATTACCTTTGCGACAGCTACTTCCCTTCTGACTCAGAGCCTTTTTCTTTGTTAACATCGTTTTCCATGGTGTACGCGGTGACTTAGAATGTCAGTTTTTGCCATTAGATTAGTGGGGAGCATCACTCAAGCTTGGGTTAATATTTTGAGCACTGTTCTTTTCTTTTGGTGATTGTATAAAAACTCTGATAGCAGAGTCTTGGTCATTTTTGCATACATTCCTGCTTACAGGAACATTATCTGCATCTTATAAGACTAGATGCTGAGGTCTGGAAACACAAGCTAATTAGCTTAGAGTAATAGCAGAGCTGATGAGGAAGTTTGCCAAACACTTCTTGAATCTCTGTGTTTGTTTCTATGTATTAGGTGAAATAGCTGCCTCTCCCAGCCTTGGAGGAGTGGCCTTGTGGAGGAGGTGAAACTTATTGTTCAACCTTGCCCTAGCTCCTGGTGTCTCTCCACCCTTTGTGATTGTCCAAGCAAATTGATTTGTTGTTAATAACTCCTATTGGGTGAGGGTGTGCTAAGCCCCATCAGTGGTACAAAGGGAGGGATCTCAGTTGGCATCTAGTTTCAGGCTGATTGGAAGCCAGACCCTCAGGCAGCAGCTTTTACAAATATATCCAGTCCCATGGGACCACAATCATAAATCCTGCTGGCCTCCAGATCGGGTGATCTGGAGAAGTCCCCTGTGGGACAGTTGTAAAAACTGGGGGTCCAGACAAATGTAGAAGCTCTTTTTTGGGAGGTACCAGCGAGCTGTGGCAAAGCAGAGAGAGAGTGGAAAGATGGCATCCCCTGGCCTGTGTTCTCCGAGGGCATCTCTTGGCCTCCAGATGCATTCCAAACCTGAAGCTTGCCCCTCAGTCTGAACTCCAGAACAAGCAAATAGGCCTCTTTCACAGAAAAGTTGGAGGTGTGTTTCAGTCTGCTATCTGTGCAATGCTCTGGGGCTGGTAGCCTGCCAAGACCTGTCTCTCTGATTGTTACAGTCCTGTGGGACCCAGGAATGCAAGCCACATGGCCACAGAGCCAGGCCATCAAGGAGCATCCCTTGTGCAGCGGGCACCAAGACTGGACACCATATGTAAATACTGGGGCAGCAGACCCGTGTCAGAGCTTCCCTTTAAGAGATGCTAGCACAAAAGGATTGAAATACCTAGGAATAAACCTACCTGAGGAGGTAAAAGACCCGTACTCAGAAAACTATAAGACACTGATGAAAGAAATCAAAGATGACACAAACCGATGGAGAGATATACCATGTTCTTGGATTGGAAGAATCAATATTGTGAAAATGACTCTACCCCCCAGAGCAATCTACAGATTCAATGCAATCCCTATCAAATTACCCATGACATTTTTTACAGAACTAGAACAAAAAATCTTAAAATTTGTATGGAGACACAAAAGACCCCAAATAGCTGAAGCAATCTTGAGGGAAAAAAAATGGAGCTGGAGGAATCAGACTCCCCGCTTCAGACTATACTACAAAGCTACAGTAATCAAGACAATATGGTACTGGCACAAAAACAGAAACATAGATCAGTGGAACAAGATAGAAAGCCCAGCGATAAACCCATGCACCTATGGTCAGCTAATCTATGACAAGGGAGGCAAGGATATACAATGAAGAAAAACAGTCTCTTCAATAAGTGGTGCTAGGAAAACTGGACAGCTACATGTAAAAGAATGAAATTAGAACACTCCCTAACACCATACACAAATATAAACTCAAAATGGATTAAAGACCTAAATTAAGACTGGACACTATAAAACTCTTAGAGGAAAACATAGGAAGAACACTCTTTGACATAAATCACAGCAAGATCTTTTTTGACCCACCTCCTAGAGTAATGGAAATGAAAACCAAAATAAACAAGTGGGACCTAGTGAAACTTAAAAACTTCTGCACAGCAAAGGAAATGATAAACAGGACGAAAAGACAATCCTCAGAATGGGAGAAAATATTTGCAAATAAATCAACGGACAAAGGATTAATCTTCAAAATATATAAACAGCTCATGTAGCTCAATATTTAAAAAAAACCAAACAACCCAATCCAAAAATGGGCAGAAGACCTAAATAGACATTTCTCCAAAGAAGACATACAGATGGCCAAGAGGCACATGAAAAGCTGCTCAACATCACTAATTATTAGAGAAATACAAATGAAAACTACAGTGAGGTATCACCTCACAGCAGTCAAAATGGGCATCATCAGAAAATCTACAAACCATAAATGCTGGAGAGGATTTGGAGAAAAGGGAATCCTCTTGCACTGTTGGTGGGAATGTAAATTGATACAGCCACTATGGAGAACAGTATGGAGGTTCCTTAAGAAACTAAAAATAGAACTACCATATGCCCCAGCAATCCCACTACTGGGCATACACCCTGAGAAAACCATAATTCAAAAAGAGACATGTACCCCAGTGTTCATTGTAGCTCTATTTACAATAGCCAGGACATGGAAGCAACCTAAGTGCCCATCGACAGATGAATGGATAAAGAAGATGTGGCACATATATACAATGGAATATTACTCAGCCATAAAAAGAAATGAAATTGAGTTAGTTGTAGTGAGGTGGATGCACCTAGAGACTGTCATACAGAGTGAAATAAGTCAGAAAGAGAAAAACAAATACCGTATGCTAACACATATATGTAGAATCTAAAAAAAAAAAAAAAAGGTTCTGATGAACCTAGGGGCAGGACAGGAATAAAGACACAGATGTAGAGAATGGACTTGAGGACACGGGGAGGGGTTAGGGTAAGCTGGGACGAAGTGAGAGAGTGGCATGAACATATATACACTACCAAATGTAAAATAGATAGCTAGTGGGAAGCAGCCACATAGCACAGGGAGATTAGCTCAGTGCTTTGTGACCACCTAGAGGGGTGGGATAGGGAGGGTGGGAGGGAGACGCAAGAGGGAGGAGATATGGGGATATATGTATATGTATAGCTGATTCACTTTCTTATACAGCAGAAACTAACACACCATTTTAATGCAATTATACTGCAATAACGATGTTAAAAAAAAAAAAGGTCATTAGTGTAAAAAAAAAAATTCTTGGGTTTTAGTCTAGTGCCTCACTCCCTGGTCTCTTCAGCAGTGCCAGGCTGTGTGAATTTTCTTCTCTGTTATGAACAGTTGCAGATTTAATGCTACCTTCTGCCAACGGACCCATTTCAGATACAACTTTTGTATCTGAAACATATCCAGTTGGAATGTTCTTTTAATCCTTGCCTACATTAGATTTAGCTCCCATCATATTTTTGTTGCAGTGCAGTGTGTGTTCAGAGTGTTATTCATATTCTAAATGCAAAAAACAATTACTAACTCAGGATAGAGAGGCATGGTATAATTGAATAAAAACTAACTGATTACATGCAGAAAGTATAGCTCTGTATTGTTTAGTACTGTAGTCACTGGCCACATGTTGCTGTTGATCACTGGAAATGTGGGTAGTCCAAACTGAGACATGCGATCAGTGTAAAATACAGTACAAATAAAAGAATGAAGTTTTCCATGAATAGTTTTATATGATTACATGTTTAAATGATATTAGGGTAAAATATATTATTGTAATTAATTTGAACTGTTTCTTTTTACCTTTTTATCCTTTTAAAGGACATCCTTATAGCTCATTTATTTTATAACTGGATGTTTGTACCTCTTATTCTCCCTCACCTGTTTATTCACCCTCCTACCTCACTGCCCTCCAGCATCCACCTGTTTGTTCTCCGTATCTGTGACTCTGTTTCTGTTTTGTCGTGTTTGTTCATTTGTTTTGTTTTTAAGATTCCACATATAAATGAAATCATATGGTATTTGTCTTTCTCAGTCTGACATTTCATTTAGCATAATACTCTAGATCCATTCATGCTGCTGCAAATGGCAAGAGTTACTTCTTTTTATGGCTGAGTAATATTCCGTTGTGTGTATATGTGTGTGTGTGTGTGTGTGTGTGTATGCATATATGTACCATATCTTGTTTATCCATTCATCTGTTGATGGGCACTAGGTTACTTTTTTTTTTTTGCCAGCAGAGAAACTTGTTTATATAATAATAGAAAACAGAAAATCAGGATACAGAATGACTATCAATTTAAAATAGGTTACTTTCTTATCTTGGCTGTTGTGAATAGTGCTGCGGTGAACATAGGTGTGCATATATTTTCAAATTAATATTTTCATTTTCTTTGGATAATTACCAGGAATGGAATTTCTGGATAGTATGGTAGTTCTATTTTTAATTTTTTGAGGAACCTCCATACTGTTTTCCATAGTGGCTGCACCAATTTACATTCCCACCAACAGTGTACGAGGGCTCCCTTTTCTCCACATTCTCAACCACACTTGTTATTTGTTGTCTTCTTGATAATAGCCATTCTGACAGGTGTGAGGTGGTATCTCATTGTGGTTTTGATTTGCATTTCCCTGATAATTAGTGATTTGAGCATCTTTTTGTGTGTCTATTGGCCATCTGTATGTCTTCTTTGGAAAAATGTCTATTTAGGTCTGCTGCCAATTTTTAAATTGGGTTCTTTGTTTTTTTGGATGTTGAATTGTATGAGTCTTTGGTATATTTTGGTTATTAACTCCTTAGCAGATATATCATTTGCAGATATCTCCTGCCATTCAGTAGGCTGCCCTTTTGTTTTGTTGATAGTTTTCTTCATTGTGCAAAAGCTTTTTAGTTTGATGTAGTCCTGTTTTAAAATATTTGCTTCCCTTGCCTGAGGAGACATATCCAAAAAAATATTGCTAAGACTTATGTCAAAGAGCATACTGCCTATGTTTTCTTCTAGAAGTTTTATGTTTTCAGGTCTTACATTTAAGTCTTTAATCCACTTTGAATTTATTTTTGTTTATGGCGTGAGGAAGTAGTCCAATTTGATTCTTTTGTACGTGGCTGTTCAGTTTTCCCAACACCTTTTATTGAAGGGGCTGTCTTTTCCCCATTGTATTTCTTGCCTCCTTTGTTGTAGGTGAATTGCCCATATAAGTGTGGATTCATTACTGGGCTCTATTCTGTTCCATTGATTTGTGTGTCTGTTTTTGTGCCAGCCTCATCCTGTTTTGTTGACTGCAGGTTTGTATTGTAGTATAGTTTGAAATCAGGGAGCGTGATACCTCCGGCTTCATTTTTCTTTTTCAAGATTGTTATGGCTATTTGAGGTCTTTTGTGTTTCCACACAAGTTTAGAATTATTTGTTCTAGTTCTGTGAAAAATGCCATTGGTATTTTGATAGGGATTGCATTGAATCTGTAGATTGCCTTGGGTAGTATGTTGTTTTAACAATATTAATTCTTCCAATCTGTGAGCACAGTATATCTTTCCATTTGTTTTGTTCTTTTTACTTTTTTAATCAGGCTACTAGGGAACTTAAAATTATGTATGTGACTAACATCTGTAGCTTATATTTCTGTTGGATAGTATATAATATACAACTGGTATAGCTGTTATATGCTACATGTTTACAGTGTATAGACCCTATTTCTTATTTTCTTCTCTCATCTTCCCTCCCTTCTTATAAATATATTTGTAATGTTGTCCTGTTGAGGAGATGGTAAGAAATATAATATGCTTATTTAATGACCAACTCCCTAGTGACCCACTGACCACACTTCTCATTATAGGTAGTTGCCATGCACTTCTGTGAAAGCTACCAAGATACCAAATTAATAAAAGCTGGATAATATGGGACCATATTTTTTATGTGCTGAAGTTAAAAAGCCAACTGGCAGTTTTGAGAACTCACCGAAACTGGAAAACATATGTTGAGAATCTGGTAAAAGGAGTTTGAAATAAGTTTCAGCAATCCTTGTTTTCAAGTATGAATTCTTTTGAACCTTGTTACTATCAGTCAAGAGGAATTGAATATTACCAGAGTGTTGAGTAGTATTATGCATTTTAAAAAGCTGGCTGCTGTTTTCAGGTATACAGAGGTGGTGGATTCAGTCCAGGAACTGTTCTGCCCTTTATTATTTTGCTTGGTATAGCATCAAGCACATGGTTTATTTGCCAACTTGTTTTGTGGCAGTATTTTTAAATTTCTAAAGCCTTTATTATTGAAGTAATATTTTACTCATATGAACTTGGACAATGCAAAATTATAAGTACCTAATTTTAATGTAATGTCTCATAGTTATATGTATATTCAATATACTAATATATAGTTTTTAATAGACAATCAATAGAGCACGTGTAAGGACTTTTAGGTAGCAATGGAAATCAGTCTCTACTATTGGCTGGTGAATTTAATGTTTGGTACAATGTGATGGATGAAAACAATGTAACCAAAAAAAGAAAAGGTTCATCCACTTTCTGATTGTAGAGGGAAATATAGAGTACATTCTGACTCAGCAGTAATGTTGGTTTAGTGATCATTACAATGCTGTTTGTGATTTTTTTCCTCAGAGAGCTACTTTGATTTTTATCATTTCTTCTCAACAGTTTCATAAGGATGTCTTTGGATTTTCATTTGTTCTATGGGATTTGTTTTAGATTTGGTTAATAATATTAGGCACAAGTGACTTGGTACAAAATAATTGTTAGTTTAATTTCTTATACATCACAACCGATCAGCTTGGGTGCCTGTTTTTGTTTTGTTTTGTTTTGTTTGTTTTGTTTTGTGGTACACGGGCCTCTCACTGTTGTGGCCTCTCCTGTCGCGGAGCACAGGCTCCGGAAGCACAGGCTCAGCGGCCATGGCTCACGGGCCCAGCCGCTCCGCGGCATGTGGGATCTTCCCAGACAGGGGCACGAACCCGTGTCCCCTGCATCGGCAGGCAGATTCTCAACCACTGCGCCACCAGGGAAGCCCTGTTTGTTTTTCTCTATGCAGGATCAGTGTTTTTTGGAATGTCATCGAGGTAGAGTAGGTACAAAGTTAGACTCAGCACAGAGGTCTGAGTTGGTCCTTATTGGCTTTATATGGCTTTTTCCATATTTTTTTGGTCAAAGGAAGTGGGGGGTGACTTTAAAACAGTTACGTTTTGCCAGCTTTCTTTCTTTGATTTAATAACTTGATTTGATTAGTGTTCCCTCTCTGCAGCTGAACCCTTAACCCTCACCCAGGAATATTCATTCTCTTAATTTTTTTAGGAGGCCTGGGTAACTACATCTGTTAAATTAGAAAGTTTACATTTATTTCTTCATTAATAAAATATTGTAGTTGCAGACTAGAAGATATTCTTGAGAATGAAAGCTTTCTGAGTTCTTCTGGTCCTACCTATGGCTTTATGATGTTTAAGAATAATCAGTACCAGTGAATGCATATTTGGGGCAACATCTAATCTAATACTGTGGCTTTGTGTGAATTAAAAGGAGGAGGAGAAGGTGCCTTTTCTGAGGATACAGCCTTCACCAGGACACATGACTCTATCAGGGCAGTGCAGGCTGGGGTTTAAGACCCCACTCTCCCTCTCAGGAAGGTGTATTTATACAGTGTTCAAACTGCACAGCCTTGCAAGGATTCTCTATGGAGCATCTTATTTTTGTATACATTAGCTAATTTATCTTTCAGACATTTCATATCCACCCAAGCACCAAATCCAACGGCAGTTATTTATTTTACTAGAAATAATGATTTTTATTACCACTTGTAATTTTGATTTCCACAGACGAGGAAACAAATTCCGAGAGGCCGAGTAACTTGCACGGTTGCATAGTTACTTTCATAGCAGGCAAATGGCAGGCTAGGGAGTCATGCCTCGATTGGTGTTGCTAAAAGTCAGCACTCTTACCTGCTATCACCTGATTTCTGTACTAGTTTTATGGCCAGGAGTTAAGAGAAATAAAGATAGACAATCCACAATCATGGGTGGGATGCCATTGGTTACCAAATTATAGAACGTAATAAGATGAATGAAAATCTCTGTGATTCTTCATGCTTCCTTTTGTTTGAAAACTTTAAAGAGTGGCAGTATTATGTAATTGGTTTGATATTTATAAGCTGTAATAGCACCCACTTATGAACTATGTAAATTGTGTGGTAGTATTATCCCTAGAGAAATAATAAAGGTGGTAGCAGAATGAGGCTCTCTTTTCTTCTACCCTAAGGTTCATTTCTCATGGAATCTCCTAAAAACAGGAGAATTTCTCAGTGAATTCAAATTTTAAAAGCTCTTGGTGGCTTTCAATAGAAATGTATGATAATATATTGTTTAGCTTTTCCCAAACAAAAGTGAGAGTATGCTGGGCCTTCTCCTATGTAGCCTGTCATTTTAGTTCTTTGATAACATGAGCACAGGTGGAAGTTGTAGATAGTGTTTCTGCTAGTATCTTTCTACTCCCTACCTTGGAGTTTTATTTTACTCCATTTGTATTTGTAAAATCAGCTTAGCACTACTGGAATCCTAATTTCACGGATTTCCAGTTGCAAAGTTGGCAAAACTATTGGTGGGGCACGGGGGAGTATCAAGAATCCTGCTTTGAATTCCACCCTGCTCCCCTCCCCCCTTGGAAAGAATGTATTTGTTTATAAGAATTAAAGTTAGCTATGGAGGGATGAGATGTAGGAAATATTCAATGTGAATTTTACTGCAAAGTTTGACAATAGCCACAGGCATAGGTTTTATTTCTGAATCTAGAAAAAAAGACTTGGAGGAATGAAATGCTTTGATTTTAGGCTTTTCTTCTTTTTTTCAAAAAATGAGTTTCCTTGAAAAGAGACTTCAAAGGTAGTGTTTATAAAAAGAGTTTTATACACTGGATTTTTTTAAAAACATCTTTATTGGAGTATAATTGCTTTACAATGGTGTGTTAGTTTCTGCTGTATAACAAAGTAAATCAGCTGTATGTGTACATATATCCCCATATCCCCTCGTTCTTGAGCCTCCTTCCCTATCCCACCCCTCTAGGTGGACACAAAGCACCGAGCTGATCTCCCTGTGCTATGTGGTTGCTTCCCAGTAGCTGTCTATTTTACATTTGGTAGTATACACTGGAATTTTAAAGGATGTCCTTTAAAGCTTTTCCTAGGCTTATTGGAGAAAAACAGAAGAGCTAAGAAATCTGTACAAATAGCTCCATTCTACTGTGGAGACTGTTAATAGGCTGCTTTAAAGATGAACTTATAAAACGCTTTGTGAACACACTTCATGCTTATTAGCTCGCTTGACAGCTGGTGGTTACTTTGAGTCTTTTTATGGCTAGAGGTGAGAAGACCAGAGGAAGACTAAAGAACAGCACTCTTTCTCTGCCTTTCCTTGGTGCAGAACATTATGCCCGCTTTCCTCAACTCTTAGATTAGCCTCTTGCCTGACTTTCTGCGTGAAATAGCCATTCCTTCCCCATGATTCTTTTTTTTTTAAATTAATTAATTAATTTAGTTTTGGCTGTGTTGGGTCTTTGTTTCTGTGCGAGGGCTTTGTCTAGTTGTGGCAAGTGGGGGCCACTCTTCATCGTAGTGCGCAGACTTCTCACTGTCGTGGCCTCTCTAGTTGCGGAGCACAGGCTCCAGACGCGCAGGCTCAGCAGTTGTGGCTCACGGGCCCAGTTGCTCCGCGGCATGTGGGATCTTCTCGAACCCGTGTCCCCTGCATTGGCAGGCAGATTCTCAACCACTGCGCCACCAGGGAAGCCCCTCTCATGATTCTCTTTTTTTTTTTTGTAGTAATTATCACAATTCATCTTGTGTGTTGGTTAGTCTTATTTTTCCTGTAATGAAGATAAATGCTCTCATGTCTTGTAAGTCTTTTTTTTTTTTTAACCCAGTAATGCTTAACAAAAATTAGGGATGCAAATATTTTTTGAATTCATGAATCACTGAATTCAGTATGTTCGTCTTCCTCCCAGTTATCCTAAATTCAGTGTACTACTACCTGTATATATTGTTTTCTGTGTATTAAATAGCTTTTATATGGCTTACTCATGTTTCTCTGATTACTTTTATTATTTTAAACTTAAAGAAAAGTTGAAAGGATGGTACAAGGAACTCCTCTATACCCTTTATCCAGATTCACTAGTTGTTTACATTTTGTTCCAATTGCTTCATTCTCTCTCTGTCTCTGAACTTGGAGACATTGTGTCCCTTTCCTAAGAATAAGATCCTTCTCTGACACAACCATAGTATAATGATCAAAAAAGGATATTTTACATTGACACTTTATTCCTGTCTAATCTACAGTTCATAATCTGATTTCATCAGTTCGAAGAATGACCTTTATAGCTATTGCCCCCCCAATCTAGTATATAGTCTTTCATTCCAGATTGCCTCTTCTTGTCATGTCTCTTTAGCCTTCTTCCATCTGGAACAGTTTATCAGTCTTATCTTTATTGATTATGACATTTCTGAAGAGTACAGACCTGTTATTTTGTAGAATGTCCTTTAAATTGGGTTTCTGGGATGTTTCTTTATGATTAAATTGAGGTTGTATGTTTTGGACCCACATAACACATGTAATATTATATCCTTCCCAGTACATATTATCAGGAAACATGTGATTGTAGTTTCCCCCAGTGTTGATGACATAAACCTTGATCATTTCATTAAGTTGGCCAGGACCCTCCACTGTAAAATTACTGTTTCCCCTTTGGAATCAGTTAGTAATTTGTGGTTGATACATTTATACTCTGTAAATATGCTGGTCCTCACTGAACTTTTACCTGCTAGGTACAAACTGCTATGTATAAAATAAATAAGCTACAAGGATATGTTATAAAACACAGGAAATATAGCCAATATTTTACAATGACTTTAAATGGAGTACAGTGTATAAAAATTTTGAATCACTTTGCTGTATACCTGAAACTAATATAATATTGTAAATCAACTATATCTCAATTAAAAAAACACTTTTATTACCTACTTACTTTAGCAACGATTAATGGTTTTCTAACTTCATTATTCTTTCTATACTTATTAGCTGAGCTTCTGTGGATAAGAAGGCGTTTAATGGAGCCAGGAGTATACAGTGGGGAAAGGACAGTCTGTTCAATAAATGGTGATGGGAAAGCTAGGCAGCCACATGCAAAAGAAAGAAACTGGACAATTATCTTACACCATACACAAAAATTAACTCAAAATGGATAAAAGACTTGAATGTTAAGACCAGAGACCATAAAACTAGAAGAAAATGTAGGTATTAAGTTCTTTGGCAACAGTCTTGGATGATACTTTTGGGTCTGACACTAAAAGCAAAGTTGACAAAAGGTGATAAATAAGTGGGACTACATTAAGCTAAGAAGCTTCTGCATAGTAAAAGAAACCATCAAAAAATGAAATGGAATCTACTGAGTGAGAGAAAATATTTGAAAATTATATATCTGATAAGAGACCAATATCCAAAATGTATAAAGAACTCATACAACGCAATGCCAAAAAAACAATGTGATTAAAATGGGCAGAGGAACCGAATAGACATTTTCCCAAAGAAGACATGTAGATGGCCAACAGGTACATGAAAAGATGTTCAACATCGCTATCAATCATCACCATCAATTATCAGAGAAATGCAAGTCAAAACCACAGTGACATGTCACCTCACATCTGTCAGAAAGGCTGTTATCAAAAAGACAAGAAATATCTCTCCATCTATTTGTATCATCTTTAATTTCTTTCATCAGTGTCTTATAATTTTCTGCATACAGCTCTTTTGTCTCCTTAGGTAGGTTTATTCCTAGATATTTTATTCTTTTTGTTGCAGTGGTAAATGGGAGTATTTTCTTAATTTCATTTTCAGATTTTTTATCATTAGTGTATAGGAATGCCAGAGAGTTCTGTGCATTAATTTTGTATCTTGCTACTTTACCAAATTCACTGATTGGCTCTAGTAGTTTTCTGGTAGCATCTTTGGGATTCTCTGTGTATAGTATCATGTCATCTGCAAACAGTGACAGCTTTACTTTTTCTTTTCCGATTTTGATTCCTTTTATTTCTTTTTCTTCTCTGATTGCTGTGGCTAAAACTTCCAAAACTATGTTGAATAAAAGTGGTGAGAGTGGGCAACCTTGTCTTGTTCCTGATCTTAGTGGAAATGGTTTTAGTTTTTCACCATTGAGGATGATGTTGGCTGTGGGTTTGTCGTATATGGCCTTTATTATGTTGAGGAAAGTCCCCTCTATGCCTACTTTCTGTAGAGTTTTTATCATAAATGGGTGTTGAATTTTGTCAAAAGCTTTCTCTGCATCTATTGAGATGATCATATAGTTTTTCTCCTTCAGTTTGTTGATATGGTGTATCACGTTGATTGATTTGCATATATTGAAGAATCCTTGCATTCCTGGAATAAACCCCACTTGATCATGGTGTATGATTCTTTTAATGTGCTGTTGGATTCTGTTTGCTAGTATTTTGTTGAGGATTTTTGCATCTATGTTCATCAGTGATATTGGTCTGTAGTTTTCTTTCTTTGTGACGTCTTTGGTTTTGGTATCAGGGTGATGGTGGCTTCATAGAATGAGTTTGGGAGTGTTCTTCCCTCTGCTATGTTTTGGAAGAGTTTGAGAAGGATAGGTGTTAGCTCTTCTCTAAATGTTTGATAGAATTTGCCTGTGAAGCCATCTGGTCCTGGGCTTTTGTTTGTTGGAAGATTTTTAATCACTACCATGTTCTTGGATTGGAAGAATCAACATTGTGAAAATGACTCTACTACCCCAAACAATCTACAGATTCAGTGAAATCCCTATCAAACTACCACTGGCATTTTTCACAGAACTAGAACAAAAAATTTCACAATTTGTATGGAAACACAAAAGACTCCAAATAGCCAAAGCAATCTTGAGAACGAAAAATGGAGCTGGAGGAATCAAGCTCCCTGACTTCAGACTATACTACAAAGGTACAGTAATCAGTACAGTATGGTACTGGCACAAAAACAGAAATATTGATCAATGGAACAGGATAGAAAGCCCAGAGATAAACCCACGCACATATGGTCACCTTATCTTTGATAAAGGAGGCAAGAATATACAGTGGAGAAAAGACAGTCTCTTCAATAAGTGGTGCTGGGAAAACTGGATAGGTACCTGTAAGAGTATGAGATTAGAACACTCCCTAACACCATACACAAAAATAAGCTCAAAATGGATTAAAGATCTAAATGTAAGGCCAGAAACTATTAAACTCTTAGAGGAAAACATAGGCAGAACACTATGACATTAAATCACAGCAAGATCCTTTTGACCCACCTCCTAGAGAAATGGAAATAAAAACAAAAATAAACAAGTGGGACCTAATGAAACTTAAAAGCTTTTGCACAGCAAAGGAAACCATAAACAAGACCAAAAGACAACCCTCAGAATGGGAGAAAATAGTTGCAAATGAAGCAATTGACAAATGATTAATCTCCAAAATTTACAAGCAGCTCATGCAGCTCAATAACAAAAAAAACAACCCAATCCAAAAGTGGGCAGAAGACCTAAATAGACATTTCTCTAAAGAAGATATACAGATTGCCAACAAACACATGAAAGAATGCTCAACATCATTAATCATTAGAGAAATGAAAATCAAAACTACAATGAGATACCATCTCACACTGGTCAGAATGGCCATCATCAAAAAATCTAGAAACAATAAATGCTGGAGAGGATGTGGAGAAAAGGGAACCCTCTTGCACTGTTGGTGGGAATGTGAACTAATACAGCCACTATGGAGAACAGTATAGAGGTTCCTTAAAAAACTACAAATAGAACTACCATACGACCCAGCAATCCCACTACTGGGCATGTACCCTGAGAAAACCATAATTGAAAAAGAGTCATGTACCAAAATGTTCATTGCAGCTCTGTTTACAATAGCCAGGAGATGGAAGCAGCCTAAGTGTCCATCAGCAGATGAATGGATAAAGAAGATATGGCACATACATACAATGGAATATTACTCAGCCATAAAAAGAAACGAAATTGAGTTATTTCTAGTGAGGTGGATGGACCTGGAGTCTGTCATACAAAGTGAAGTAAGTCAGAAAGAAAAACAAATACCATATGCTAACACATATATATGGAATCTAAGAAAAAAAAAAGTCATGAAGAACCTAGGAATAAGATGGGAATAAAGACACAGACTTACTAGACAATGGAGTTGAGGATATGGAGAGGGGGAAGGGTAAGCTGTGACAAAGTGAGAGCCTGGCATGGACATATATACACTACCAAACTTAAAATTGGTAGCTAGTGGGAAGCAGCCGCATAGCACAGGGAGATCAGTTATGGGAACATATGTATATGTATGACTGATTCACTTTGTTATAAAGCAGAAACTAACACACCATTGTAAAGCAATTATACTCCAATAAAGATGTTAAAAAAAAAAGACAAGAAATAAGTGTTGGCAAGGATGTGGAGAAGTAGGGAACCATCATGCACTGTTGGTAGGTATGTAAACAGTATGGAGGTTCCTCAAAAAATTAAAAATAGAGCTACCATATGATCCACCAATTGCACTTCTGAATATTTATCTAAAGAAAACAAAAACACTAACTCGAAAATTCATGTTCACTGCAGTATTATTTGGAATAACCAGGATATGGAAACAACATGTGTCCGTCAATGGATGAATGGGTAAAGATGTGGTATGTAAATACAGCAAAATATTATTCAGCTTCAAAAAAAGAAGGAACTCTTGCCATTTGAGACAACATGGATAGACCTCGAGGGCATTATGCTAAGTGAGATAAGTCATGTGGAATCTTAAAAAAAAGAAAAAAGAAAAAAAAAAAAGCTAATCAACACAGAGAACAGATGGGTGGCTGCCAAAGGGAGGAGGTGGGTGGGTGAGTGTAATGGGTAAAGGTGGTGCAAAGGTACAAACTTGCAGTTATAAATAAGTCATGGGAAGGTAGTACACAGCATGGTGACTATAGTTATTAACACTGTATTTGAAAGTTGCTAAGAGTAAATCTTAAAAGTTCTCATCACAAAAATTTTGTTCTGTGGTAACGGCTGTTAACTAGGCTTATTGTGGTGATCATTCTGAATATATAAAAATGGCAAATCATTATGTTGTACACCTGAAACTAATTTAATGTTATATCAATTATACTGCATTTAAAAAGGCTTTATTTATTTATGGGCTGATCTTATTTTAGTTGGTAATTTTGGTTATTTATTTTCATTCATACATTGACCCAATTCTGCCAACATGCAAGCTAGCTACTGTGTCACTTTTACTGGTTCCATTCATTTTTTGAACACTTCCTTCCTGTAGCACAAGATGTTCTAGGCTTATTGTATACTTTTTTCTGCTTCAGCCCTTGAATTAGCTATTTCTCCAAGGAATCCTGATTCATTTAATGGAGGATGGTATTTAGAAACTGAGAGCTGGGAGCCAAGCATGTTTGTTCTACATTTTTTTTTCCTAGATCTTCTTAGTAGAAAAAGCTAGAAAATATGTTTGTGTGTATGTATATACATGCACATATATACATATATATCCTATTTATTTCTACATTTATCTGTCCATATTAAAAACTACAAGTTTAGGCGGCTGATAACTTCAGTTCCAATTAAACAACACAGAGTACATCCCACATTTTTCTCCTTTCTATATTTTTAACTCCCTTTTCCAATAGTGAGAAACCTGGTTTCAGTAGATCCAGTGTTTATACTCACTTGTTCAAGTCTAGAACACACAGAAAGTATTTCAGAATTGCTAGCCCATACCACTGTGAAAAAGCAAACCTACTAACTAGAGTTAAATATGTGTTTACTTTTTTGAGGTACAATGTACATACAATTAAGTTTACAAATCCTAAGTGTACAATTTAAGTTTTGGCAAATGCACGTATCATATGACACATACCTCTGTCAAGACAGAGGATATTTCTATCACTCAAGAAGCTCTCTTGTGTTCCTTTCCAGTTAATCCTCTCTTCAACACTGCTGCTAGGAGGCAACAACTTTTCTGACTCTAGAGCTTTATATAAATGCAATTATATAGTACATATTTCTAGAGCTTTATATAAATGCAGTTATATAGTACATATTTCTTTTGTGTGTCTGGATTCTCTCACTAAGCATCATGTTTTTGAGATTCACCTGCAGTGTTGTATATATCGGCAGTTTCTTTCATTGCTGAGCAGTATTCCCTGGTGTAATTGTATCACAATTTGCTTATCCATTCTTCTGTTGATGGACATTTGGGTGGGTTCTAGATTTTAGCTATTATGAATAAAGTAAGTGGCTATGAGCATTTTTTACAAGATTTTTTTTGGTGGACATTTTGTTTTTATATTTTTGGAGTAAAATCTTAGGAGTAGAATGGCTGAACCATTGGATAGGTGTTTATTTTACTGTATCAAAAATGGCAAAACTCTTGTTCCAAAATGGTTGTACCACTTTTCACTTCCATCTGCAGGATATGACTATTACATTTGCGTCACATCCTTGTCAACTTTCTGAATTTTTAATCTATTGTAGTTTTTCTAGTGGATGAGTAGTGGTACCTCACTGTGGTTTTAATCTGCATTTCCCTGGTGACCAATGATGAAAAAATTTTTTATATGTGTTTTGCTCATTTGTATATCTTTGTGAAGTTTTTGTGGAAGTCTGGGGCTGATTTTAAAATTAGTTGTTTTTTCTTTTCATTCTTGAGTTGTAGGAGCTCATATTCTGAAGGTGAATTCTTTTCCAGAAGTATGTTTCCAGAGTATTTTCTCCCAGCTTGTGACTTGCCTATTCTTTTTTCTTCATGTTATCATTTTTTGAGCAGGAATTTTTAATTTCAATGAAGTCTAATTTACCTTTTATTCCTTCTTTTTGAATTGTTGCATACTGTATCTTGCCAAAGAACTCTTACCTACCAGGATATTCTCCTCTTTTCTTCTAAAAGTTTTATAGTTTTTAACTTTAACATTTAGGTTTATGATCCATCTTGAATTAATTTTTTTATATAGCTTTAACCATAGGGGTTGAGTTTCGTGTATTTTTCCATATGAGTATTTTGTTGTCCAGCACCATCTGTTGAAAAGACTCTTTTTTCCCCCATTTAATTACTTTGGCACTGTTTGGGCAATCAGTTGCCTGTGTAAATGTGAGTTCCTGGAATAATTTTATGTACAAACATGGCTTTGATTTTCATTGAGCTGTTACTTTATATTTTAAGCAGCATTCATAAAAACTTTTACTCAGCTTTCACCTATAGGGATAGTTTGTTGTGGTTTGACCACTCTCTTCTTCAAATGCCAGGATAAGTTGGTGTGTGTTTCGCCCTGGGGTGACCTCTATCACTAGGATCTAACACATGTACCATTTGTTTCTCTCAATATTGTCCTTTCGCAAATGTAAAAGGATTCCTGGGTAGTTTCTGTCTCACCTTGTTTAGAAATAAAGACTTTAATAATGTAATAAATCAGTCTTTCATTTTATTTAAGTATTATATGCCATGATGCTTATAGTAAACAAATTTTTTAAAAGTAGAAGCAACTGGCATGCTCTTCACCCCCCCCCCCCCTTTGTTTTTGTTCGTTTATTCAGCATATATGTCTTGAGCTCCTATTGTAAGCTGCCTCACTGTGGGCCCCTGGGATGAATGGCAACTGGCCTTTGTGATCACATTTCATAAACCTTTGGAAACATTGTAGAGCACAGACAGCGCTGAAATTTGCCTTAATGGGTACCTGCACTCAGCCCATAAAATATGCACAGACATGCAAGTACATTCCCTGCGCCATTTGGAAGAATTAGGAAGCTGCCTTAGAGATCTCATTACTAGTAGCTCCAGGCTATTGCGAAGAGGAATCATAGCTCTCTCTCTGGCTTACTGTGTAGGATTCATTTTCCCAAGGTTAGCAGTTTTCTTTTGTAGTCTTTAGTATTTATTCTTCGGAGGATAATACTTGAAATTATCTCATTTTTTTTCCGTTTTAGACCTTTCATGCATAGCAGTTTTAGGGCTCCCTCTCCCATTAGTATATCCCATGGCTTTCATGGTGAAAATGTGCTCTCCGTAATTAGGCCTGCAGCTGATGATGGGCCTCCAGTAGCCATCAGCGCGTGACCTTGACAGTGTATGTTAGGATAACATGTGTTGGGTGACTGTTGTTATCTCTAATCTACTGCAGCTGAGCAAGAATAATAGCAAATGACAGGGCAGGCAGGCTCAAGGCTCCCAGGAAGAGTTGCTTTCTGCAGCATCTTGTGTACATAGGACCGTCAAAGATGCTTAGAGCTTGTGGTGACAGCCCTTGGCTGACAAGGCAGTGGCATTACGTTTGGAATGTGGACACATATTGAATTTGTATTAGCTTCTTTTGTAAGGCAGAATGCAAGTACATAATGAAATAAGTAATGTGTAGAAACATTGATTTTTATTTCATAGTGGCACACAGAGGCCAGGTCTGTTCTCAGATCTGATGTTTCAGTGGGGGCTGATCTTTAGCCCGCAGCTATTCTGCATTCATTTTGGAAACAAGCACATTCTTCCTTTGTTGTCCCCACCCATCCAGGAAAGAGGGGCATCTGTTGTCATATCCATTATTTATCTGTGAGAAACAGTTTTACTTAATTATCTTCTCTGCTGCTGGATGCCTGGTTTGGGTCTATCCCTTTTGAAAGGATAATGGGACTCAATGGTGTTAATACATTTCAATTAGTGAGCTCTTGGCACAGGCAGCGCCTCACACTTAGTTCTTAAGATGGCTTTGTAGATAAGAACCTCTATAGCAATATGAGAAGCTGGGAGGTGCCTGCTTCCTTAGAGCCACGTTCAACTCTCACAGCTGCTGAGCAAAGTGCACGTGTTCTCAGCATCACTATTCCTGTCTGACCCTGCCAAAGAGGCAGAGGCCGCTTTCTGGGTTATTTCATGTGGTTCCTTTGTGTTTTACCTTTCTCAGATTCGGAGAAAAACCAGCTCTTTACTCCAGCATAGCACGGCTCGCATTCGGAGAGAATGCTCTATTGAATGCTTTATTCTCAGAGCTCCAGCTCCTTCATTTTTTAAAAAGTTGAAGTATAGTTATTTACAATGTTGTGTTAGTTTCAGGTGTATAGCAAAGTTATTAGTTACACACACACACACATCTTCTTTTTCAGATTCTTTTCCATTATAGGTTATTACAAGATATTGAGTATAATTCGCTGTGCTATACAGTAGGTCCTTGTTGTTTATCTATTTTATATAAAGTAGTCTGTATCTGTTAATCCCAAATTCCTAATTTATCCCTCCCCCCTACTTTCCCTTTTGGTTATTATAAGTTTGTGTTCTGTGTCTGTGAGTCTATTTCTGTTTTGTAAGTAAGTTCATTTGTATCAGATTTTAGGTTCCACATAAGTGATATCATATGATATTCATCTTTCTCTGACTTCATTTAGTATGATAATCTTTAGGTCCATCCATGTTGCTACAAATGGCATTATTTCATTCTTTTTTAATGGCCAAATAGTATTCCATTGTATATACGTGCCATATCTTCTTTTTCCATTCATCTGTTGATGAGCACTTAGGTTGCTTCCATGTCTTGGCTATTGTAAATAGAGCTTCTGTGAACACTGGGGTGCCTATATCTTTCCGAATTAGAGTTTTCATCTTTTCTGGATATATGCTCAGGAGTCTAGCTCCTTCATTTGAAAACAAGGCATTTGAACCACAAAGAGCTTTCAGGCACTTTTGAGCTCTGAGTCTCAGTGCATATTGAGGTTCTGGAGATTTGTAAGCCATAACGTCAGAAATCCAGGACCCAAGGTACCAGTACCCAGATATCAGGACTGGAACCATGCATGTGTGCCCTTGGGAAAAGGGTGGGTTCAGCTGGTCTCTGCAGCGTTAGTCTGTCTTTGCCTCTGTGAAAATGTAGGGCTGCACCTTCCAACACCTCCCTTCTTCCTTACCCTTCTTTGAAAATAATCAGGGTGGTGTTTCTGTGTTGGCATATTCACATGTGTTTTTAAAACTTCATAGTTTTCAAAATGCCTTCATCAGTCTATGTCATATTGTGCAATTTGCAGGGCAGATGATATTATTCTCTTTTGAGGAGTGTAAACCCAGCCTCTGGGAGGTCAGGTGACTGCCCCACCTTTGTTACCCTGTTGGTACATGGTAAGGCTGGAGGTGAGCACCTAAGTTTCTAACCCCTGTTATTAAGGGTGTCACAGAATGATCTGTAATAACACTAAGAGATGCCCTTCCTGGTTCCCCTTTGTTCTGGAGTCAGCTCACAGGTGAGAGTGTAAGGAGATGCATCCCTTATATTTTAGGTCAGAGAAAGGACTGTGTTACCAGTCCCACAAAGCAGGGCCTGCTGAGAGAGGGCAGACCTGTAGAACTTTTGTAATTCTCTCTTCACTCGCCTATGTAGCAATAGAAACCCTGTGGAGAGAATGGGGTGGTGATGTAGTAATCTGTCTTTCCCTTCTCTTGGGGGAGTCATTCATCATGTTTTCCTCTCCAAAACCAAGCCCCAAAGCTGGGGAGAACATCTAGTCCAGTGTGTAGCACCGGAGGTTTTGAAGGAGGGTGGTTCACGTCTCATCTGGAGTTCTTCCTAGCTGGCAGCTCACAAAAGTGTCCTGTGCTATCGTGGCATGAAGGGCTGGAGGATGGGGCACTTAGGTGTGGAGAGGGTGGGTGGAGGCATCTAGCCCCACATGCCAGAGCTTTACAACATCTCCCCAGACTGGAGGTTAGGGGGGCTGTGATTTCCTCAGGACCTCCGTGTTAAGGATGGCTCAGTTAGACGAGTGGGGGGCATTGTTGGGCTTCTCTGGTAGATGCACCCCAGCTAAGTGAGGATGCACACGCTTGATGAGGGAGTGTTGTTCTTTTCACTGCTGGTGTCTAGAGGAGATGCACAGATTCCCCTCGCAGCATCTTGTGTGCTTTTGTGGAGACGACAATGTCTGGTGGCCTGCTTTGCCTACACCAAGAATACTTTAGTGGTAGAAAGCTTCAATATTTAGCACTCATATAGGGGGAGATGCTATGCTAATGGCAACAGTTACTTGTCACTGGCACAGGATGGAGAAATAGCAGTGACCAACGTGATGGGGCCCACTGCTGCACAAGCTGACCCTACCCCCTTGCTTTCTCCTTGCCGTCCTCAATGAAGCCGGCATGCGGGGCAGGGAGGGGGGAACGGACCCTTCCCTCCCCCATCAAAGCAGGAACGATTACCTGTGCACAGGTGCAGTCTGTGTTAGAAGGGACGGGCACCTTGGCTTTGCACTGGGTTGGACTGAGTTTTAGACTAGAAGTGACTAGAAACATTGGATTGGACTGAGATGTTCCTAATTGGAACGTTAGTTTGACCTTTGCCTAACTCATTGGATCCTTGACTTTGGGACTAGTAACATTTCCTGAAAAAAACACGGCACTGTGTTGAGACTCTTCAGCCAAATCTGCCAGAATAGATCTGCATTGACCTGTAGCTCTGGTGGATCACAGTTTACTCCATTAAGTTGAGATGTGCCCGGAAAATAAAGCGGCTTCATTTCTCCTACCGGAGTCTCCTCAGTCTGTTCAGTGACACATCTACCCCTTCTGGGACTTCAGCTTCACCGAGGAGGCGTTAGACACACCTGTCTCACCATTTTCCTGCACAGCCTCCTTTTCTCCTCACAATAATTTGGGAGCCTGATGTGGTGTGCTTCCTTCTTCCAGTTGAACCAAGATTTCCTTTTTGTCATTTCTTGGCAGTGTGGTTTCCAGGGAACCTCATTTATGGAGAAAAACAATACACAAGGCACTATTATCCCTGGTACACATTGTCTCATTTAACCCTCCCCCAGTGCTGAGCGACAATATTTCTGATAATAAATAATCTTTTCTAGATGAAGCTCAGCGAAGCCAAGGTCACCCATCTAGTAAGAGATAGAACTGAGATGTGAACTCGTCACTCTGTGGTGCTGACCCCGTTCTCCTCCCCAGCACATGCTGCTGTTCTAGTAAACTTGGCCAGAATTCAGCAGTGCAGCTGCTTTTTGACATGGGTCGGTGGATGATGCCTTGTTCTCTTCTTGAAAACGTTGAAATGATAGTGCTTTTCCTGGGTTTTCACTTCGCCAAGCTGAAGCTTGTAATGTGAAGCCGATAATGAGTGGGGTTCGTTCCCTCTGGTCTGTTCTGTACAGTATGTAGAATGTGGTTGGCACTTGCTTAGGTTTTTTTTCCGGGGACAGAGGAATGACGACAGTAGATAGCTGGCTCAGGTGCCCCAGCAGGTCGGGGACACTGCAGGGCTGAGTCAGATGCTGAGTCTGGGCCAGCGAGTGAATCCACACCGCTCTGTTTTTCTAGACTCCTTCAGGCATCTCTGGCATGAATTGAATTTACAGGACGCCTTGTTGACTGGGACAGGGGTTCATGGAGCTTTCTCTCTCTGGCTTGGAAAACCAAGCTTCAGACTATGGTGTGAGGACAACGAGGGGCTTTTCCTGAATAGTCACCTCTGAAGTCTGGAGGATGTCCCAGGATGTGCCACTTAAAAAAAAATTATTTGTTTGTTTTTGGCTGCGTTGGGTCTGTTGCTGCGAGCGGGCTTTTTCTAGTTGCAGCAGGCGGGGGCTACTCTTCATTGCGGTGCGTGGGCTTCTCACTATGGTGGCTTCTCTTGTTGTGGAGCATGGGCTTTAGGCGCGTGGGCTCAGCAGTCGTGGCTCGCAGGCCCTAGAGCGTAGGCTCAGGAGTTGTGGTGCACCGGCTTAGTTGTTCCATGGCACGTGGGATCTTCCTGGACCAGGTATCGAACCTGTGTCCCCTGCATTGGCAGGCGGATTCTTAACCACTGCACCACCAGGAAAATCCCCAGGATGTGCCACTTTGACCTCACAACTTCCTTTACAAATGCCTCCCTTTCGGGGGGTGGGGGAGGGATAAATTAAGAGTTTGGGATTCACATATACACACTACTGTATATAAAATGTTGACAGATAATCAGCAAGGACCCACGGCATAGCACAGGGAACTATACTCAATATTCTGTAATAACCTATATGGGAAAAGAATCAGAAAAAGAATAGATATATGTATATGTATAACTGAATCACTTTGCTATTCTCCTGAAACTAACATAACACTGTAAATCAACTATACTCCAATATAAAATAAAAATTAAAAAAATAAACCACAGAAATACCTCCCTTTCTGTCCCTTTTTAAAAAAAAAAGTGAGCCCAGCCTTTGTTGACGAGTAGTCACCAGGACAGTTTCACAAGGGGTGATGTGACGGCTTGCAGGGATGGGCATCCAGTGTCCCATGGAGCTTTTGATAGTTCACACGGCATTTTTGCCTTGCATATGGACAGTAATGTGTTCTCTGCAAGGGTAATCTGGCTCTTTTGGGTGTGTTTTTCAGTCAAATTCAGGAAGTTCCTTATGGCACTGTTTTTATTCTTGCATCATCTTTGCTAGGTATTGACCTTTAGACATCAAATCCGTCTGTTCTGAAAACAAATGCAGTGTGAAGAAGGATCAATCATATCATGGGTGTGGATCTTTGTAATGAAAATGCGAAGAGTTTATCCTCAGTGTTTTAGGTCATGAAATTATTCTCAACCACAGGCGTTCACATCGGGGAACAGAATCTGTTCTATGTAACCTAGATTCAGCCTCTTAAAACAGGCAAAACACGGTGTAAAACTGTATGAATGTTGTTTTCATAGACAGGGCTTGTTATGGCTGCGTCTTCCCTGGGGAGGCTCTGTGCTTTAGTAGGTGTTGTTGCTAAAGCTGGCTCTGCTGTTTCCAGAAGCAGTCGCAGAATTCTGATGAACAGAACAGAGAGGTGATCCAGCACACACGACTGTGGGAACTGACCTAGTCTGTTACTTCATGTTCTCGTTTCAAATCATCTGTATTCTTTACTTTGCATTTCATATACTCCCCTGATTTTTATCATTGAATAATCAAGCTGGTAATTGATAAAATATATCATTTACTAACATTAGTTAAGAGTTACCCTAGAGAGTTTACCGATGAGGGTATCCATTTTTCATTTTTCATGTCTCACTTCTAGGTCTTTTGTTAGGGAGGTTTCTTTATTCCTGTAGCAGAGCAAAGCGCATGACATTGTGATGAAAACAAACTCTGTTTCCAAAAAATGCTAGAGTATCAAAGTACTGAATACTCTGCATAAATCAAGTAGGATTACATGCTTGATGTTCTTAAGTGGCCCCACTGGGGAATGCCAAGGAAAGGCTCTTGGTACCAAAGTAGGGGCTTTGTCAGCTGTTTTTTTTTCTTGGCTGATATAGGCTGGGTAATTTATTAGGTGTCTCTTTTTTTCTCTGTTCCACAGCTGTCGAAATGGATAATACCAGAATTAGGAAGAGAGGGAATGGAAATATGAGTACTAGTTTGGTACTTTTATTTTTTGTTAACCTCACTAAAATGCAGATATATTTAAGAAAAAAATGTTTTTTAAACCATGAACGCTCCAGAACTCTCTGTTAACCACCACTCTCTGTTAACTATCACTTTCCTACACCTGTAGCTTGATGTTCTTGTTGGTTCTGAGGCATTATAGTTGCCTTAGGTTCTTTGAAAAAACAATCCAGAAGCTATGGAATACTAAAAAGTATTTGGTAAAATAGGTTGTTATAAAACATATATATAACATAAATATTATACATATGGTTGTAATATATACATATTTTACATTTGGCTTATGAAAAATTGATGATCCAATGAATCAGAATTGTCATATACTGTAAATATAGTTTCAGTTAACCTGAATAGAACTCCTAGAAAGTAGACTAGATGAGTGGCTGTCAGTGGTGGGTGTGTGAATTTGGCCCCAGGGGGTCATTTGGCCATTTCTGAGACATTTTTTTTTTTAACATCTTTATTTGAGTATAACTGTTTTACAATAGTGTGTTAGTTTCTCCTTTACAACAAAGTGAATCAGTTATACATATACATGTGTTCGCATAACTCTTCCCTCTTGAGTCACCCTCTCTCCCACCCTCCCTATCCCACCCCTCTAGGTGGTCACAAAGCACAGAGGTGAACTCCCTGTGCTATGCTGCAGCTTCCCAGTAGCTATCTAATTTACATTTGGTAGTGTGTACATGTCCCTGACACTCCCTCACATCGTCACCGCTTACCCTTCCCCCTCCCCATATCCTCAAGTCCATGCTCTAGTAGGTCTGTGTTTTATTCCCGTCCTACCACTAATCTCTTCATGACATTTTTTTTTTTTTTTAGATTCCATATATATGTGTTAGCATACGGTATTTGTTTTTCTCCTTCTGACTTACTTCACTCTGTATGACAGACTCCAGGTCTATCCACCTCATTACAAATAACTCAGTTTCATTTCTTTTTATGGCTGAGTAATATTCCATTGTATATATGTGCCACATCTTCTTTATCCATTCATCTGTTGATGGACACTTAGGTTGCTTCCATGTCCTGGCTATCGTAAATAGAGCTGCAATAAACATTTTGGTACATGACTCTTTTTGAATTATGGTTTTCTCAGGGTATATGCCTAGTAGTGGGATTGTGGGGTCATATGGTAGTTCTATTTGTAGTTTTTTAAGGAACCTCTGAGACATTTTTGATTGTCGTGACTTGATGAGGGGAGGCTTTCCTACTGGCCTTTGGTGGGTAGAGGTAAGGGATGCTGCTGAAACCCTGAAGTTCACTGGGCAGCTCCCCACAACAAAGAATTATCTGTCCCCAAATATCTGAAGTGCCACTGTTGGAAAACCCTGGACTTGATCCAGAGGTAGGAAGCCCTGGATTTGTGTTCTAGTTCCACCACCAAGAACCATCAAACATTAGGCAAAACTGCTTGACTTCTGTGCACCTCAGTTTCTTCTTTGTAGAAATACAGATAATGCTTCATCATCCATCAATTTTTGGGACTTGCAGTACAGGTCATTGTGAGTTAATGGATGTTACAATGCTTTATATATTTATTTATTTATTTATGGCTGCACTGGGTCTTTCCCGCTGCACGCGGCGTTTCTCTAGTTGCAGTGAGTGGGAGCTACTCTTCATTGTGGTGTGCGGGCTTCTCATTGTGGTGGCTTCTCTTGTTGCAGAGCAAGGGCTCTAGAGTGCAGGCCCAGTAGTTGTGGTGCACGGGCTTAGTTGCTCCATGGCATGTGGGATCTTCCTGGACCAGGGATTGAACCCATGTCCCCTGCATTGGCAGGCAGATTCTTGACCACTGCACCACCAGCGAAGTCCCTACAGTGCTTTATAAACTAAAGGAAAGATATGTACAAATTGCATGGTAATAGAATAAAACAAATTTGAGTGTTCTTATATTATCATCGTTTAACAAATACCTTCTTGATGAATTCAGAATTTTTCATGCAGTCCTCTCTCTTTTTTTTTTTTTTTTTTTTTTTTTTGTGGTACGCGGGCCTCTCACTGTTGTGGCCTCTCCCGTTGCGGAGCACAGGCTCCGGACGCGCAGGCTCAGCGGCCATGGCTCACGGGCCCAGCTGCTCCGTGGCATGTGGGATCTTCCCGGACCAGGGCACGAACCTGTGTCCCCTGCATCGGCAGGTGGATTCTCAACCACTGCGCCACCAGGGAAGCCCCATGCAGTCCTCTCTTGAAGGTAGAGTTTGCAATTACATTTCTTTTATATCCTCAAGGACAATGCCATGTGTATAAAGGAACAGTATATTTTTGTTAATTATGTGTATGTATATTTTAGACCTTCCATTAATGAAAATCTAGTTTTTCGTTTGTTTGTCCATCCTTGAGTAGTGCTGTTTAATTGTGTCAGCTCCTAGATAGTGGGTCTAGCTGCTGTCTGATTTGCTGGGAGATGTTAATCACATACCACGTGTTTCCTATATAAACCCATACTAAAGGCTTTTTCATAAACAAATGATTCATTACCCAAACTATGTGATTAGGTTAGGGTTTCTAGAGCAAATCACTTTGTGTGGTGCCACTGACTAGATGAACACGTGATTGAGAGTTACTTATGTGACCTGTTGGTCCACATGTGATCTAGAATGAACCCAGAGATAACCTTCGTCAAGTGCCCATGGTCTGAAGGGACACTGATGATACTTCTTCAGTCAGATCAAGGATTGTGATCAGTTTTGGAGGGATCTGAATTTTTTTGACTTGACCTGAAAGCCCGTCAGCTTCACAGACTGTTAAGTGAGGATGTTGATGATTCCATGTCTTCTCATGTCGGTTGAACTACTTCTGCCTAAATTTTCTAAATGCATGGAGATATAGGTGGATAAGTGAGATAGGAGCTTTTAATCTTGAACATTCAAATCATTCCTAGAACCACTTAAGTCTAGCAGTTTATTGTGGGAGACAGCGGAATAGTTAATTTAAGCATAAAGGATGAGCAGAGGAGGAGACTGGCAGCTTCTGATCTCTTGTTTCTTAGTTGAAATCAAATTTAGTGCTAATATGATAAACCCCTGGAGTACTACAGTAGCTTCTCTTTGTGATGGTCATCGGCTCTTATTTAAGTTTATATATGAATACCACCTACTCAAGGAAATGGTGTATTTAGGTTACTGTCTAGCTTCTTTCATTTGACAACCCTTTTAAAAAAAATCAATTTATTTCTGGCTGCGTTGGGTCTTAGTTGCGGTGTGCGGGCTTCTCATTGCGTTGGCTTCTCTTGTTGTGGAGCACGGGCTCTAGGCGCGCGGGCTTCAGTAGTTGTGGCATGTGGGGTCAGTAGTTGTGGCTCGCGGGCTCTAGAGCACAGGCTCAGTAGTTGTGGCTCATGGGCTTAGTTGCTTTGCAGCATGTGGGATCTTCCCGGACCAGGGCTCGAACCCATGTCCCCTGTATTGGCAGGTGGATTCTTAACCACTGCACCACCAGGGAAGCCCTGACAACACTTTTTGAAAAACTTATCCAGTACCCTCCCCTCCAATGCTTTATTCTAAACAAACACCCATATAAAGAATGACGTATGCAGAAAAATCCAAGTTTTGTTTTTTCCTTTCTGTGTATTGATTTAATTATAGCATCACTCACTTCTTGGAAAAACTAGTAACAGGCTCAGAGAGAGAAATTTGTAAAGTATATAAATATTTTTTAAAAGCTTTATAAAATTAAATGCTGAATATAGCTAAATTTGTGAATTTGCTTGAATATGAATATGGTTAATATCATATTGAAAATTGTTTCAGGAGATAGTCAATCAAAACTTTTGAGCTGGTCTCAGGGTCTTGTCTGTTCTATATTCAGATTATATCTAGGAGAAAGTAGATTAGTGTGATGGTAAACTGGATTCGGTCATGGAATGCTCAGACTTTTGGTCAAACATTATTCTGGGTGTGTCTTTGAGGGTATTTATGGGAGAAATTAACATTTGGATCAGTAGACAGAGTAAAGCAGATTTCCCTCCTTAATTTGGGTGGCCTGTATCCAATGAGTTGAAAGTCTGCATAGAACGAAAAGGCTGACCCTCTTGTGAGTAAGAGGGAACTCCTCTTAGGCCAGAGTTCTTGTTCTGGGACTTGAGCAGACTGCCTTGGTATGGGAAATGAGTTTTTTTCCTGTCTTTGCACTCCAGCTGAATCATAAGCTCTTTCTGGTTCTTGAGCCTACTGGTCTTCTGACTGGAACTGAGCCACAACCTCTTCTGGGTCTCCAGCTTGCTAACAGCAGATCTTGAGATTTGTTGGCCTCCATAATTGTGCGAGCTAATTCCTTATTATATCGTTGTCTGTCTATCTAGCTATCTATGCTGTTGCTTCTATTTCTGTGGGGAACCCTGGCCAATACAGTTAGTGTTTGCCAAGAATAAGAAGAGGAATGAATAGGGAGTGACTTGTAAGGGGTACGTGGTTTCTTTTTTTGGAGAGTGTGATGAAAATGTTCTGTAATTCTGTAGTGGTGGTTGTATGACCTTGTGAGTTTACTGAAAACTACCTAATTGTACACTTTAAATTGGTGAATGTTGTGGTATATGAATTCTATGTCAATTTTTAAAAAGTCAGAACATATCTGGAATTTACTAACCTAGGTCACACTACTTTCCTCTCTTGCCTGAAGAACTGCGCTGGCCTCCTGACTGGCGGCCCTGCTTTCATACCTCCACTTCCATCCTTTGGGCGGCAGCCAGCATACTCTTTAAGAAATGAAAATGATTTCAAATTGTCCTCCTACTTCAAACTCTATAATGACTTCCCATTGCACTGAGGACAAAATACAGAGTCCACTTGATTGTCTGCAAGACTCTATCTTGTGGCTTCTCTACCTCTTGTTTCATGCCACTCCTTTCCCAGTTTCTCCAAAACTGAGGTCAGATTGGCTTTCTTTGTCTTCCTGAAATGTCCCACCCCTCTTCTTCCTCTGGGCTTTTGTAGCTGCTGGTCTCTCTGCTAGAAATGTTCTTCACTCTGTGATGAGCTCCTCCTCCCCATTCTTGGCTGTATCTCATCCTTCAGGTCATTTCATAAATTCCACCTTCCGTGAGCACCCTGTCGAAAGTGACACCCTGTTTATTTCCGATTTTTGTCATAACCTTAATAATCTGTTATTTTAGTTGTTGATTTGTCTTTTTAACTAGAACAGGAGTTTCCCAAAGGTGAGGATCTTGTCTGTCTGATTGTCTTTCAGTTCCCTTACATTTAGCTCATTGACTGGTTTCATTGCAATTGAAGTTCTGGCTCAGGGAGGTACATAGCCTGGTTTCCCCATACTATCATTCTGACCACATTGCTTACACGTCTTCTTCTGTAACATGGGGAATCTATCTCATGGAATCATTGTGAAAATGCAATTAGATAATTCATGTAAAGCCTTTGGCATCATGTTTTAAGTGTTCAGTAAATGTTTAACTAGTAATAAATACATGCTTAATAGTTGTACAAAAATGAATTAATCCACAACAGTAGATTCCCGGGGAGAATCTCTATTAATGACTCCTCTCCTGTCTTTCAGCTTGATTTGCTAGTTACATTCTTTTTCTTGACTCTTATTTACTTTATGCTCTTTTCCTTGCCCCCATTCCCAACTCTGGGAGGAAAGTCACTTCATTGTTTTATTATAAGCCTTGAAAAAAGGAAAGAAATCACAGAAGACTAACAGGCAGCCTGGCCTTATGATGGAGCACAAAACAGGTTGTAGTGACCCAGTTGGTTGCTGTGTCCGTTTGCTCCCTCCTATCTTCCTTCCTTCCACCTCAGTTTTGTTTACGAGTGTACCATGTGCTTCTGGGGAAGTAACTATATATACAATTCCAGGAATACTTTCTGTTAGTATAAACTAGGAGTCAGCCAATTACATGAATCCAAATCCAGCCCTCCACCAGTTTTTGTAAATATAGTTGGAACATAGCAACTTTTACTCATTTATATGTTGTCTATTCCTGCTACGATGGCAGAGTTAAATAGTTTGCTGACAAATAGTCTAAGCCAATTGTTGAGATCTTCCCCTTGCTAGTGATTAAAAGTGGATATGTGATTCTGTCCTGGCCAGGGAGAAGTGAGGGAAAGTTTCCATAGCCAGAGGAAAGAAAAACTGAAAGAGCTGATTGTTTATTTTGTTTTTGGATATTTTGTTGTGTGAAGATGATGCCGGGAACTACTACAACCCTCTTATGGCTACTTTAAGGATGAAATGAACCCTGTTAGAAAGAAAAAATACAGTTGACCCATCAACAACACGGGTTTGAATTGCATAGGTCCACTTAAATACACATTTTATTTTTCAGTAAATATATTGGAAAATTTCTTGGAGATTTGCGACCATTTGAAAAAACTGGGAGATTAACCGCATAGCCTAGAAATATTGAAAAAATTAAGAAAAAGCTAGGTATGTCATGAATGCATAGAGTGTATGTAGGTACTAGTCTATCCTTACATAGGCATAAGGTGAATGGTATTTAATATAAAATTAATAATGTGTTATCTTACTGTTTTATAACTTTGCTTTCAAAGAATTACATGCCCATAGAGTATGCCTCTCTCTCATAATTGGAGAAAATATGTATCAGCATGTCATCACAGGTAAGTGGATTTTTTAAAAAAAGGTAACAATGTTTCTAATACTATACTATGTATGTGACTGTAAAGTAGGCTGTCTTTTCTCTAGCCTACTTTATTATAAGAATACATATAACATACCAAATATGTGTTGATGAGCTATTTGTATTATCAGTAAGGTTTCTGGTAAGCAATAGGCTATTAGTATTGTTATGTGTTTGGGGAAGTCAGAAGTTATACATAATTTTTCAGCTGTATTGAGGGTCAGCACCCCTAACCCTGCATTGTTCAAGGGCCAGCTGCAGTCTGAACCTGAGTCTTTGAGGACATCCTTGAGCCATTGAAGTTAACTTTGAAAAGTCTCCTATCTTGGTGACTTCCTCTTATGTGACAACATTCCGCTTTCTTGTTAAAACCAGTTTGAGAAGGTGTTTTCTGTTACTTGTAGCCCAAGGTATTCTAATAGTTTTATTAGTACTTAACATGTTGGAATGAATGAATGAACAAATAAGGTGTGCTCAGGAAGTGTAGCCCTATTTTTTTTACTCTGGTCCTGGAGGTGTTGATTTATGGGCTGACTGCTAAGTATGTCTATAATACTCAGATTTCTTTTTAGTACCAACTTAAAGGTCAACTTTTTCTTACCATCATTCTCCCATTTAATTCCTGAGACGCCAATCAGTTTTTTATTTTAGTTGTTTCTGTGTTGCTAGTGAAACTGTCTTGCACCGGCCCCCCCGCCCCCCACTCTCCCCGCTCTCCCCGCTCCCCTCAGTGACTGGGGAAATTCCTTAGAAATGGCTTTCTTGTTGTATGGTACTAGGGAAGCCCTAAAGGGAAATTTCATCTTTTTTTTTTTTTTCCTGCGGTACGCGGGCCTCTCACTGCTGTGGCCTCTCTCATTGCGGAGCACAGGCTCCAGACGCGCAGGCTCAGTGGCCATGGCTCACGGGCCCAGCCGCTCCGTGGCACGTGGGATCCTCCCGGACCGGGGCACGAACCCGCATCCCCTGCCTCGGCAGGTGGACTCTCAACCACTGCGCCACCAGGGAAGCCCTCATCATATTTTAGACAAGGATTGTTTAACCAGTTCAATTATTAAAAAGTATATGTGTTAGTGGAGCTCTTCCTCAGAGATGTGCATTTTATTCATGCTTTGCCACATCATTTAAGCATCTAAGTTGATTGATGAGGACCTTATATTAATTTGACAGCTTTTATATTGGAATTTCAAAACACTTGATAAATGACTTTGATTTACTCATTGTTATGCCTCTTAATTCAAGAGAATGTTTTATGCTTATCATTGCAACTCTGTGTGTTTAGAAGAAAGGAAAGTCTAATGTGGTTTCCTTGCTTCCCAAGTGGGCATCTCTTTTCTAGGGTTATTCTCCTGGCCTTCTTTCTGTGTTCAGGGTAAAGGGACATGACTGAAAAATTACCAATACTATGAAGTCAGAATTCACTGAACATCTGTGTTACTCTAGGCTCAGATGATACAAAGAGATATAAAACTTAATTCCTGCTTTCACGGGAGATTAAAATTTGGCCAGGAATCTAAGATTTGTAGTAAGAAAGGAAATCTGAGGAACCGTATCAAAGGTGCAGGTGAAAAAGCTAAAGGAGATCAAAGAGAGATTTTGATTTGGAATAGATTCCATTGAGAAGAGTGTTAAGTGGGTTTGTAAGAGAGAAGAATTCAGCTGAATGGAATGTGTGTGTGTGTGTGTGTGCACACGCACGTGCAAGCACACATGCACGTGTATATGTGAGGTGAGTTCATAATAGAGGGGGCAGATGAGCACATAGTACCTTTAGAGGTTAATGATTAGACCAGTTTGGCTGGAATGTTAGGGTTGTTTAAGAGCTGGATTTTGATAAGGCTTTGAGGGCTAGATTATGGTGGAGTTGGGATGATGGGCCACGGGTTTGGACTCTATCACAGTGTGAGATCCATGTTTGCTGTTGTAAACAATCATGATTTGTGAAAGACAATAGTCTAGTTCTAATTTAATATAAAAATATACTTATTGAAATAAAAGTTTTATCATCATTAGAACTAATTAGCTGCCCTCCAAATACTTGTAAGATTCCTCTGATTTTAATCACCAAGGTGGATGATTTCCTTCCCTCTTTTGAAGTTCTACACTCAGTAGTTATGGTATTGGATTGACCTAACTCATCATCTCTTGAATTCTTCCATTTGTTCTAGAGGAAGGGCCACGTCTCATTCACTGTTATGTTCCCAGTGGTCATTGCATGGCAGGGGTACCGCGTGGTAGTTGAAGTGAACTCAGGTTCTCGGTTCTTCATTTCATAGGATTTCATTTCTGCTCTCAAGAAATCTCTGTAGGTTTTACAGTTGTGGCATTTTTAAGATGAGAGAGGATCATGACATTCTTGGATTTAAAAGATTTTGGGTAGAGAAAGATACATACTGCATGGTATTGCTTATATGTGGGATTAAAAAATACAACAAACTCGTGAATATAAAAATAAAAGAAGCAGACTCACAGATATAGAGAAAAAACTAGTGGTTACCAGAGGTAGGGCGGGGCAGTATAAGGTTTGGGGAGGGGGAGATACAAACTACTTGGTGTAAGATAGGCTCAAGGATGTATTGTACAACACGGGGAATATAGCCAATATTTTGTAATAACTGGAAATGGAAAGTAACCTTTAAAAATAGTATCAAAAAAGGATTTCAGCGCTTCCCTGGTAGCGCAGTGGTTGAGAATCCGCCTGCGGATGCAGGGGACACGGGTTCGTGCCCCGGTCCGGGAAGATCCCACATGCCATGGAGCGGCTGGGCCCGTGAACCATGGTCGCTGAGCCTGCGCGTCCGGAGCCTGTGCTCCGCAAAGGGAGAGGCCACAGCAGTGAGAGGCCCACGTACCACCAAAAAAAAAAAAAAAAAAAAAAAAAAAAAAAAGGATTTCAGTTGCTGTTTTCAAATCGATGTAAGTTTTCCAAAATTAATATTCTGAAATTATTTTGGATCAGAACATCAGTGAAGACATTAGACAAACTTCACACTGGAATGGTAGACTTCTGTTCCCATAGCAGCATAAATAAGAATTTCACCTTTTCATTTAATGTGATTAGACAGTCTGTGCTGGGAGAGACAAAGCTTTTATGAGGGCTCAGTTGAAATTGCTTTTCCTAATTTTTCCACATGAATTTAGCTAAGGAAATAATGTGGGTCTCATTTCTTTAGGATAAGCTTATGGTAAATCTCCATTTTATTTGTATTTCATCCTGGTTAAAGATTCTTGAACTAAATCTAGGAACACTAGATTTTAGAAAAATCTTTCATTAGGAACTATATATATATATTTTTAGTCAGCTTTCAGTTGTAGCAATAGTTTATTTTCCTTTGTTGATGACACAATTTTTTTTTTATTCAAACAGAAAGTCACAAAAATTATGATCATCCTCATCAGTTCGCTCAGTCCCATGTAATTAATTTTTTTCATCTTGATCTTTTGTTAACACTTTTATGAATTCATCAGTTTTCCATTAGAGTTCTGAAAATGCTTATTCATTCAGTTCAGCAGTATAGTCAGTTACCAGAAACCCGTACTTGTCAGAGTCTTTTCCATGAATTCCTTGAAGATGAAACCCTTTTATAGGAACATTTTTTTTTTTTTTTTTTTTTTTTGCGGTATGCGGGCCTCTCACTGTTGTGGCCTCTCCCGTTGCGGAGCACAGGCTCCGGACGCACAGGCTCAGCGGCCATGGCTCACGGGCCCAGTCGCTCCGCGGCATGTGGGATCTTACCGGACCAGGGCACGAAGCCGTGTCTCCTGCATCGGCAGGCGGATTCTCAACCACTGCGCCACCAGGGAAGCCCCGGAACATTTTTGTAAAAGCATCAGAGTACACCCAGAACTGTCTGTAAATGACAAAAGACTTAAAAATGACCATGGTTAAAGATTTGATGAAAGTTCATAATAATGCAATTGACAAGAAAATTTAGTTATTTCTGAGATATACATTTTAAAATAATAACTAGAATTATGACATAACATTATACCAGAACATATAAGATTTTTAGGAATTTCATGTAATGTCTGAAACATATTTCTATACAAATAACCCAAAGAAAATTTAGTATTAGTTTTTCTGTTTTTAAAAAACTTTTTAATTTAATTTTTTTTTTATACAGCAGGTCTTTATTAGTCATCAGTTTTATACACATCAGTGTATACATGTCAATCCCAATCGCCCAATTCATCACACCACCCCCCACCTCCCCGTGGCTTTCCCCCCTTGGGATGACACAATTTTTATTTACACATTGGAAGTAGTTCCTTTCCAGTGTTTATTATCTCTTCTTCTTTAGTGACAGAAAGCTGGGCCGCCTGCATAGTTAAAAGACACTTTCCTAGGGGGATTCCCTGGTGGCGCAGTGGTTGAGAGTCCGCCTGCCGATGCAGGGGACACGGGTTCGTGCCCTGGTCTGGGAAGGTCCCACATGCCGTGGAGCGGCTGGGCCCATGAGCCATGGCCGCTGAGCCTGCACATCTGGAGCCTGTGCTCCTCAACGGGAGAGGCCACAGCAGTGAGAGGCCCGTGTACCGCAAAAAAAAAAAAAAAAAAAAAAAAAAAAAAAAAAAAAAGACACTTTACTAGGCTTCTTTGCAGCTTGTGGCCATGGACCAAATTTTTGCAAACGAGATATAAACAGGTGTGTCTGATGAGATTTTTGGGAAGTCTTTTTAAAAGGTGAGAGCACACATTCTCTCCTCTTTTCTCTTCAGTTCTTTTTTGTCTTGCTGACTGTCGTATGAGTAGAATGGCAGGAGCTTCAACAGCCATCTTGGATCATGAGGTGACGTTGAAGATAGAAGTCAGGAGGGATGAAGCAGAAAGACAGAAGTAGCCTCCTGACTTTATGGAACCTCCAAACCTGCTCTGAACTGCTTGTTTCTTACTTGCTTTTAACCTAAGAGAACAAACCCTGGCATAACAGAGCTGGGGCACATTTTCCCAACCGTCATTGATAATTTTGTAATTACATTTATAATCAGGAACATCATGCATGTGTTTTGAAAGAAGACTGTAAAATTTTCTCACCATCCACACATGTGATGATAGTCACTAGTCGTAAGGAGGTGTAGAGGTGAGAAGCTGTTTTCCTGGAAGGAGCGGCTGTGTGGTGTACTAGATTAAACATCAGACTGGGAGTATGGTGCCTTGGATGGTTTGCCCTGGTTCTGTCACTGACCAGCTATTCAGGAACAGTTATTTAATAGCATGGACCTCTTGTTTCTTCCACTATAGAATGAATCATCATCGCTCTCTCAATCACTGGATACAGTCACTTGCCACGTGTTTGCTCTGTACCAACTACGTGTGGGCACTTTGTAGTCCTTGGGACTTCCGTTAACATTTAATTCTCATCTTACCTGTAGCATTCATCACGTTCTATTATGATATATGGCAGATCTAGATATGATACCTTTTAAAATAAATCTGTGGTTACATATGTTGATCACACAGGGCTTGTGAGTTTATTTACAGCTCAGATGAATAAATTCCATTTTTTTTATGGTGAACGTATCCTATAGATGAAAGGAACAAGCATTGTTTATTTCGATAGATAGGGTTTCCAAGCTTTCTGGCTATAACATGCTGCATAGTTAAAGGTTATATTCCAGGGAGATTATATTAATTTTTTGTAGTTAGCAGATGGGGACCTTATTTCTTCTCTGCAAGCACTGAAGAAAGGAATTTTATGATGAGGGTCAGAGACTATATAGATTTAAATTCAAATGAGACCTTTACCTCACGTAACTCGTTCTCTACCTTTGCTGTCTGTTCAGTGTGCTCTAGTGGTCCAGGGGAAAGAAAGAATCTCTAACCTCTGTTTTATCCCCCTGAGAAGAATAACAGCTAGCTCAATACTTTGAATTCTTAAGGAACTAAGATTTGCAAGATTCTTTGCTCCTGTGGCATCTCTTAAAATACTATCTTGACCTATAGTTTCTCTTTTAATTTTATCCAAGGTAGAATCAAGTTATGGGGGCCTTATCATCTTGTTGTACAATAATAAGGAGGTACTATTTTCTTTGTACTTTAAATTTGTAAATTTTCTGCTCTTTGGGATCTCAGTTTAGAGAGCAGAACTCAGGGCATTCCACTTCAAATCTGAAGCCAAGAATCCAGACACAAACAATAAGCATCAGAATGGTGGTCAGAGCTGCCATGTGGCGATATAGTGTGGGCTAAAAACAAAGTCACCTCTGCCCTAGGAATTTCTTTTCAGTCACTTATGTCTAAGTGGTAGTAAGTAACATTGGCAATGGAACAGCAGTTTCTTTTTTTTAAATATAAAGGACAAAAAGTATGTGCAAATGTTACTTTTAAAATGAGCTGTGTATCCTAGGGTGCTTGTTTACATTTGCAATTGTTCCGAAGACTTTGAAAAAAAATAGCAGCCCATAGCCCACTGAACCTCATCGCGCTGGCTTGCTGCCAGCCTGTCTGCTTCAGACTCTCCTGAATTGTGAGCCAAGGTAACCAAAAGCTACGGAGCGAGAAATCTCCCATCTCTAAATAGGCACATTTGTATGTGCTATTTTACTCTCTTCCTCATGGCTAAACAAAAAGATATTTGGACCCCAAACATATAGCCTGCATAATTTAAAAGGGAAACAGGGCTTCCCTGGTGGTGCAGTGGTTAAGAATCCGCCTGCCAATGCAGGGGACACGGGTTCAAGCCCTGGTCCGGGAATATCCCACATACTGCGGAGCAACTAAGCCCGTGCACCACAACTACTGAGCCTGTGCTCTAGAGCCCTCGAGCCACAACTACTAAGCCTGTGAGCCACAACTGCTGAAGCCCGCACGCCTGGAGCCCGAGCTCTGCAACAAGAGAAGCAACGGCAGTGAGAAGCCTGCGCACCACAATGAAGAGTAGCCCCTGCTCATTGCAACTAGAGAAAGCCTGCGCACAGCAACGAAGACCCAACGCACCCCAAAATAAAATAAATAAATAAATTTATAAAATCCATTTACAAATTCTTTAAAAGGGAAACAAAGCCAAAATTGTTTAAAATTGCACATTTAAAAAATATCTACAATCTGTTGGTTCACTGATTATGAAACTCTCACGGATAGGTGATTGGTTAGCCTTCATGTGTTCAGCTTGCTTTTTAAAAATTTTTTAATTTTTATTTTATATTGAAGTATAGGTGATTAACAGTGTTGTGTTTTTTTCAGGTGTACAGCAAAGTGATTCAGATATACATATACATATATCTATTCTTTTTCAGATTCTTTTCCCAATTAGGTTATTACAGAATACCGAGCAGAGTTCCTTGCCTCAGCTTGTTTTAATTGCACGGGAACACTTCACTATCTATGAAGCGTCTTTGCGATTTTAATTTATAGTTATTTATGGTTTTCTAACACTGTGTTAAATTGGGTCAGTATCTACTTAAATTGCCTGTATGCATGAGAGAAGAGTAAATTTACTCACCTGGCTTTTCTCATCATTTTCCTTAACCTTCGGAGAGGATTTTGTTTTTGGATAAGTGGGAAATATTTTGGTTCATTGTTTCATGCAATACAACATGTCCTGTGGCTCAGTTGTGTGCAGTTTTAGGCTCAATGATAGACTTGGATTTATTGAAAGAAAGATGGCATCATCCCTTCCCTTGGGTTGCCTAGATTCTCTAGATCAAGGGAGACATGCACATATAAACATGTAGCAAGAATATGTTATCATGATTTAGATGCAGGCATGCGTTTTGAAAACCATGCTTAAACTGTTTTTGTAGTAATACTTCCAATAGTGGTTACTATGGCAGTACTTCCATAGTGGTTATGGTGACCCAGGCACTATCCTAAATACTTTAATGTATCAACTCATTTAATTTTCACAACAATTCAGTGAAGAAGATACTACTATAACCCCTACTTCACAGATGACAAGAACTTAAGCAACCTCCTCATTAATCAAATTGTGTCTAGTTTCAGAGCCTTGAACTTTTATCAACTACATAATTCTGCCTCTCGGTAGAAAGATAAATTACTGTAGCCAAGAACATAGTTGTAAATGTCTGATTTCTTTTAACAAAGACCTTAAAATTTAGTGCACAAGCAATCCAAACAAACCTATGGGTAGAAGCATTTTAATCACAACGTTAAAGGAGAAATTCACTTTTAAATATAATTTTTGAGAGGGTGATAGTTTCCACAGTATCATCTCTGAGTCAAATACTTAGCAATATATATAAAAATAGGCCATTATTGAAAAATTGTATAGCCTTTATTTATTTATTTATTTTGCGGTATGCGGGCCTCTCACTGTTGTGGTCTCTCCCGTTGCGGAGCACAGGCTCCAGACGCGCAGGCTCAGCGGCCATGGCTCACGGACCCAGCCGCTCCGCGGCATGTGGGATCTTCCCGGACCAGGGCACGAACCCATGTCCCCTGCATCGGCAGGCGGACTCTCAACCACTGCGCCACCAGGGAAGCCCATGTATAGCCTTATTAAAGCAGTATGTAATTTAATGATGTGATAGCTAGAGAAGAATTTTGAATACCCCTTTAAGTTCATTTTGATGAGGTTCGGGTTCTCCAGTAGTGGCTCTCTGGAGCCCAGCCACGAGCCTCTGGGGAATCACTGTCCAGCTCTTTTAGGCATGGAGCCTGCCCTGCAGCTGGTACTGCTCTCTGGAATTAGGAGGAAAAGACTGAACTCTTCCAGTTCTGAAGGTGGTTCTGGAAATTTGGAAGGAAACTCTATTATCATCTTGCCTGCAGGGGAGGAGATGGATTAAGTGACATTTCAAGATGCCTTCCAGTCATAGGGTCCTGTAGGGGGCTGGCTTAAGCGAAAGGTGTGAATGTGTCCTGGACCCAGATTTTCACTCATGATTATCGAGGACTCTGCCAGAGCTGAGTGTGGACACGGGTTAAATTTTCTGCTTTATCGTTGAAATGGCTAATTGTTAACCCTACCTTATTTGCTTCTGGGTAACTATGATCACAGATGATTTAGATGCCTTCTCATCAAAAAAGGGACTGGGGGTGGTTGTTTTGCTCTCTTATTTAGGTTCCATAATTTGGGGCTTACTTACATAGTACTGAGTGGTATAAAAGTAGAGTGAGTGGGGAAATATAAAGATGAACATTATTGTAATGTTGGAGAGTTGCACTGCTTCAGAGAATGTTTACTATGATTTTAAGAATGAACATTTGATTAGTTGCTCTTTATTAATGTAGCATAGAATTTGGATCCATTTTCTATTACAAGTTCTATAACATTATATTACTGTTAGAAATAATGGTTTCAGTCAAATGGCAACATTTCTCATTTTTAAACTGTCAGATTAATCTGGATCAGATGAATGAAACAGTCCTGCACAATGTGGATTGTCCTTCCCAGATAATTGAGAAATATTGACTGATAAATAAAACATCTTCACTTTGGGTATTAGACTTCACTCTGAAAGGGAAGAAATTATTAGAAAGTCAAACTTATATGCAACACTTTGGATTCCAGCCATCTAGTTCTTAGAGAGTTAATTCTGCTCATGAACCTCAGTGTTAGCTTCAGGTAATACCATTTATGATATTTATGCCTTATTGGGCTTACCCATTGAGAGATTTAGACTACTCAGTTGAGATTTATCAATTGGGCAAAGGTATAAATTCTTCCTTTTCTAATCAGTTAGTTAATATGTATTTATCTGGTGACACAGTGGGACCCGCTCGGCACTCACGTACAGGCAGCCTGCAAGTGGTGGGGAGTTAACATTCCTTGTGGCAGAACTTTGACCAGGGAGAGGAGGAATGAGTGGATAAATTCTTCTTTCTTCCTGTTTCTGGACTGACTGTTTGGAGATCCAGTAGCTTCATATTGCCTCTCGGAAGACATTCTGCCAGTCTGAGCGATCAGTTTGTGCGGAAGCCGTGGCCCGCTTGGCGATCCGCTCTCCTGTGTCTGCCTTCCTTTCCTTTCCTGCCTCACTCCTCTTCCGCTGGGATTGCGCTTCTCAATAAAGTGTTATCACGTAAGCGTGTTCCTCAAGCTCTGTGTTCTGGGGACTTTGGGGTCATTCTGCTCTGAGAGAGAGAATCGTTTGGTGGGATTACAAGGTCAATCACAATGATAAAATGTGATGAATGAAAGAGTTGTCTGCAGGGTCTGGGGGGTGCAATGAGGAACACTTAATTCTGGCTGGTGAAGGGTGGATGAGTGAGGGAAGGATTCCCAGAAGGAGGAGCTTCCTGAGTTGAGGCCTGCACAGTGACTGAGGGGTTCACTAGGTGCCTGAAGCAGAGAAGGACGTTCCAGGGGCAGAGAATCCTGTAAGAGGCCAAAGACAACTCTAGGGCCATTTGCTGGAGCACATAGTCTCATGGTAGATGGTGGGAGATGTCGCTGGAATAGAGCCAGGTCCTAAATGGTCTCGAATACCCTACTTGAAAGATGAGGTTAGCAGATTCATGGGAAGTAGGAGCTAGATCACACTAAGCTGAGGGGTAAATGAGAGACAGTAATGGGAGATGGTGAGTCTAGACCACCCTTTCAGGAAGCATGGCTGGTAAGAAATGGAAAGGAGCTGGAGGAGGACATGAGGTATATCACTCAGAGTTCCAGCAGAAAAACAGCTCACACAAAAAGTGCAACTGAATAGCATTTAATAAAGAAACTTTGTATGGAGGTGTGGACTGATTTTAAGAGAACCAACCACAGAGGCATCAGGGACCCGCAGGAACAGATCCGGAAGCTGGTAGCACTCAAAGGCCTGCCAGGGCAATGGGAGGGAGGCAGTGGTGTTAGGGAAGCTCTGTGGCTGTGGAAGGGGGAAGGGAGGGAAATACTTCCCCCTGATCTCTTGCTCGTGCCTCCCAATGGGCAAAGATAACCAGAATCCAGAGGACAAAGGCGTTTGAGTGATACAGTCTAGGGCGGTCAGCCTCTCTGGGCCTAACTTGGGGCAAATGAGGGTGGAGAATGGATTTGAGGAGGGAATGATGAATCATCAACACACAGGGTCAGTGGAGATTTGTTTGTTTTGAATAAGGGGAGAGATGTGAATAATTTATGTGTTGAGGGGAGAGTCAGAGAGAGGGAGAATAATTAATGGAACGTATTTGAGGAGAGGTTAAGGCTTCAAGAACAGTCAGAGATACTCGTTTGTGAAGTGGGAAGGATGCATTGTTCCATGAGACCCGAGGCAAGCAGGTTAAGGAAGTCTGTGCATGTACAGACACTCAAAGACGGAGACAGACAGCTGGGGAAATTCGTGCCAGGAGGGCTTTTCTTTTCTTTTTGAGGTCGGATGCAAGGTTATAGGTTGAGAGTGAAGGGACTGAGCTTTAGCATATGGCTTGAAAATATGAGTGTTAAATTTAGAATTGTTATGAGAAGAAAAGTAAAGTGAGCTGATTAGGGGAGAAGTACAGAAAGACTGCTGAGCAGGGGTGGGGCTCCAGCTGAGAAAGGAAGTGCTCAGTACTAAAAGCCAGTAATAAAAGAGGGAAGTACCCATAATATATATTAATAAGTAAATTGCTCACGTTAGGAGCTGCAATAGAGTGAAGACAGTTTTACTTGTGCTATTTTTGACTCTCAGCTCTGCCTTACACGTGCTGCTGGATCTCAGAAATCTTGAGTCTCAGAAAATTCTCAAAATACCCTATTTCTGTGATTCTAAATCACCATTTATTTTAAAAGGCACCAGAGTTTTATTAACTTTTTTGGAGGCTTGGAGAAATCTCCATTGTGTTAAAGGTACAGTATTTTCCCCCCAATCAACAATAGTATAAATATATCTACTTAATTATATATCATTCTTCTCTAATATCTCTGCCAAAGAGTGAGCCTCTGCCTTCACCTGAAATATCTAGATTCTTGTTAATTAGTGCTATCAGAGTCCCTGAGATGGGGTGATGTTTTTCTTTTCTAAACCTGTGCTCAAGATCCTGGTTTGTATTGGCTTGACCTGATGCAACCTCTGTCTTGCCTTCCATGACATTGATTTCTGCCTAATTTTCCTCTTTTATTATTCTACCCTCTCTCTTGCATTCTCTCCACATTCTGCCTTTTTTTTTCTGTTAAAGATTTGTTTATTATTTATGTATTTTATTTTTGGCTGCGACAGGTCTTTGTTGCAGCATGCAGGATCTTTGTTGAGGCATGTGGGATCTTCATTGTGGTACATGGGCTTCTCGCTAGTTGTGGCATGCAAGTTGTGGCACGTGGGCTTAGTTGCCCTGTGGCATGTGGGATCTTAGTTCCCTGACCAGGGATTGAACCCGCGTCTCCTGCACTGCAAAATGGATTCTTTACCACTGGACCACCAGGGAAGTCCCCACATTCTGGCTTTAATCACCATCAAGACTTCTGGTTTGTTGTCTCATGCCCTGGCTCAACTGGGTTTAGGAATCTACCAATTTATATACTTAGTTAGTTCTTAGGGTGTTACATAGTTAAGGCTGGACTTAACTATGGTCTCCTGTTTCCTATAGTTTCTGTTTAAAAAAAATTTTGTATTTTTTAATGTAAGTGATTTGAGCCCTGTTTTATAAATATCCTTAAAAGCTTCTTTTTTTCCTACTAGGTCACATTTATGGTTTTGTCATTTGTACTTAAACACTGTCTCTTTGGAGTTCTTCAGAAGTGTTTGGCAGTTAATATCTCAGTGACCGTCCTTCAGGATGCATGAAGAGGTTCTGTCCTAGCTTTTACACTTCTGTGGTCTGTTCTTATGGGCCACTTCCGCCTGATTGCATTCCCTCTTGGGCACAAGGTGGTCTTAGGTACTTACGGTTTCTGTGCCACATCACTGTGTAATTTTTTCTTCAGACCTTGTGAGCAGCAAATAAAGATAAAATCCAACTCCTGGGATACAAACAACTCAACTGAAGTGATAGTCACATGAGTGGATAGTTGACCTATTGTTCAGTTTGTACAGGCACAGGCTGTGAGTTACATCATTGTGCATAGTTAGTGACAAGTGTCTTTTGATGTGGATTTTCAGAAGTCTTCAAATTTGCATCTTAGAATTGAGGAAATGTGGTACTACCTCCCTCCCATTGTTGCCATGAGGATCAAATCAGAAAATACGTGTGAAACATCTTTGTCAACTGCAATGAGCTAAAGTGGTTCCAGGTCTTATTTTCTAGTGCGTAGTATAGTGGGTGGCCAGAAATATAATTCAGTTATAGCTTCCTAGCATGTAAACCTAAGTATTGCTATATCTGTGTATGAATAATCATGTCATATTTTATAGTGATTTCAGTTAGTTTGCTTATGCTCAACAGTCCTATCAAATAAGGGGAGGAGATACTACATTTTTATTACAGGTAGACAGGAAAATTGAGGAAAGCCATCTTTATATTTTCTAATTTTTCTACAGTAAATTATTATTACTTGCATAATAAAAACTTGGTAATATTAATGATATATAAATTTTGAAAATAAATATCTCATGGAAGACAGTTATAGCTTCTTTGAATTCTTGCTTTGATAATTCTAGTATTTGTGCATTTGGGGTTGTCATATGTTGATTGTCTTTCTCTTGATCATCAGTCAGATTTTCTTGGTTCTTTATATATCAAGTAATTTTGGATTGTACTCTGAATATTTTAAATATTATGTTGTGAGACTCTGGGCCCTTTTAAAAATCTTCTATAGAAGTTTTTATTTGTTTGTTTGTTTTAGCTGGCAGCTGACCTGTTTAGGTTCAGATCACAGATCACCTTCTGTGTGTGGTGGTTCCAGTGTTAATTCAGTTTTCAAAGCTTTTACTATTTTGTTTTGGCGGAGGCTGGGGGGACAGGGGGAGTTGTCTGCCCCTGGCTTGAGTTAGAGTGGTGGTTTATACTGTAGTTGAGTTCTCTGTGACTTTGCTGTGCCACTTTAATTATATTCCACACACGCCTAGCTTGAGGGTAAGCCTGGGAGTTGTGTGATTGATTCATACACACAACTAGGAGGTCCTCTTCTCCGTTACTCTGGTATATTTTCTAAGGGACTCCTTTCTGTATTTTGTCTGGGTACAAAGATAGATTACTGTGTAGTTTTGCCCACTGCTTCTCTTCAGTTCAGTTGACTGGGGCAAAGAGGCAAGAGAAAGAAGGGAGAAAAAGGATAACAAGGATAACCCCTCCCCTGCCACCGTCAACTCTTTGCACAGCAGGAGTTCCTTGTTCCAGTTCCTTTATCCAGAGAGACAGGTTTCCTCTTGGGGTATTAGGTACCTGTGTCGCTGTGGAAGCATCAGTGTAGTTCTGTAAGTGGTGCTGGCCTTGGGGCAAGGCTGACAGAGGAAAAAAGGGGAAAAAAGCACATTCAGCATCCGCCACCGTCCTGCCCTTATCTAGCTGACAGGGATCCCTTTTCTTGGTCTTCTGGCCAGATGATTAGATTTTATAATCCACATCTACTAGACAGTTCTCTGATCGGGCCCATTTTTAGATCAAAGCCAAGAGATAAAGGAAGGAAAGAAACCAGCAAACTCACTACCATTGTACTAGTTGTTATTCAAGTTCTGATATTCTTCTCCAGATCACTTGCTATTATTAATTTTGCAGAGTCTGGCTTTTTGCATTTTGTGCAGAGTGGGAAAAAGAAGCTGTAGTAGGTATTCTCCATCCTGGCCAGCACCCATGAATAGTTTATTAAAACTGGCCAGGTAACATTTCCATAGCAGGGCCTGGCCAGGGCTCGGAGTCCTGGGATTGGCTGCCCAATCAGAGCTGCCTAGAATCTTAGAAGAGGTCCTCAAAGGGTAATGAGGGCAGGAGTCACGCTGCTACTTGAAGAAATGGGAAAAGATGATAGCCGGACAGAACAACGGGCATCTACTCTTTCCGATAAAAAAGAAAATCTTTTAATAGATTTTGTTTTTTGATGTGGACCATTTTTAAAGCCTTTATTGAATTTGTTACAATATTCCTTCTCTTTTATGTTTTGGCTGCAAGGCATATGGAATCTTAGCTCCCTGACCAGGGATCGAACCCGCAGCCCCTGCATTGGAAGGTGAAGTCTTAACCACTGGACCACCAGGGAAGTCTCTAACAGATTTTTAAAGTTTGCTTTCTAGGAATGTAGTTATGACAATAGGCATTAGGATTATACTATATTTTTAAAAATATTCTGTTAATTTGAGAGATTCTTATAGGGTCAGTTGAGTGCAAAAGAAGTAACTAGCTTATTTTTATTTAGCTCACACAATTTGCAAGCAAAAACATGATTTGGATGTCAAAATTCTCATAGCCTCTTATCACCTATGCTATTTCTGTAGGCACTTTACAAGTAAAGCTCAATTTCAAGTGACAGCACTGACAAGAATTAGCTTTTGCTTTTAAATTGTATTTTATAAATCTTTTCTCTCTGAGCTCTGCCAGTGGCTTAGCTGAATTCATATGTGGAGTTTTCCCTTTCCTGAGCCAAACTGTGAAATCAGCAAACTGTGTTGTCAGAGTTCCTTCACTGTCTTGTTGTCTTTTCTCCTATCCAACGCTTCCCACATTTCCTTATCCACTTTGGATCCACTTTGAATCCTTGTATCTGCCTGTTTGTACAGTACTTAGCTCTGGGTCTTCTTTTCCATGCTACCTTTTACAGAACTTATAACCTATGTCTCGTGACCATAACCTATGTCTCATGACCTTTGTCCTTAAAGCCTTGCTAGTGATTGACACCCATCAGAGAGACTAATCTAGACTGAGCAACTAATGAATGATAATGGAATAATCCTGCAATAGTATCCTTTGAAATTTTGCATGTCCCATCCGGTGCCTATTTTAAAGTCAGGAGAAACAGGAAATTTTTTTTTTTTTTTAATGTCTTGGCAAAGCAACTACCCAAACTTAGGGGAAGTAGTACATTTTTTTGTTTGTTTGTTTTTTGCGGTACACGAGTCTCTCACTGTTGTGGCCGCTCCTGTTGCCGAGCACAGGATCCGGACACAGGCTCAGCGGCCATGGCTCACGGGCCCAGCCGCTCTGCAGCATGTGGGATCTTCCCAGACCAGGGCACGAACCTGTGTCCCCTGCATCGGCAGGCGGACTCTCAACCACTGTGCCACCAGAGAAACCCAGTAGTACATTTTTAACTGTAGAAAAATTTAAAAATACAGAATCCCAGAAGGGAGAATAAAAATCACTCTGTTCCAGGCTTTTCTGGTGGTGCAGTGGTTAAGAATCCACCTGCCAATTCAGGGGACACAGGTTTGAGCCCTGGATCGGGAAGATCCCACATGCCGCGGAGCAACTAAGCCCGTGCGCCACAACTCCTGAGCCTGTGCTCTAGAGCCCACAAGGCGCAACTTCTGAGCCCAAGTGCCACAACTAATGAAGCCCACATGCCTAGAGCCCATGCTCCGCAACAAGAGACAGCACCACAATGAGAAGCCCGCGCACCGCAACGAAGAGTAGCCCCTGCTTGCCACAACTAGAGAAAAGCCTTTGCGCAGCAACAAAGACCCAATGCAGCCAAAAATAATAAATAAATAAAATAAATAAATTTATTTAAAAAAAATAACTATGTTCCAAAACAACAAGGTGCTACTGTATAGCACAGGGAACTATATGAAATATCCTGTAATAATCCATAATGGAAAAGAATATGAAAAAGAATATATATATGTATAACTGAATCACTTGCTATACACCAGAAACTAACTCAACATTGTAAATCAACTATACTTCAATTCCAAAGAAAATCACTATGTTCTACACTCATTTCACTGCTGTCAATCTTTTGGTATACATACCTACACTCATTTTTCCATGTATTATTATTGTACATAGCCCCACCCATAAGTTCAGACATATTGTCTTATATAACCTTTATGTTATACTTAAATATGTTATAATTTTATCATTACATATGGCAGTGGCATTATCATTTTAGAATGAACTATATAAAATCCCATCATAAGTGCACAATAATTTATTAACCAGTCCCTTATTTGGTGCACATTTAGAGTGTTTTCAAGTTTTTACTGTTTTAAATAATGCTATGATGCAATCTATTATCATTTCCTTGGGTTATGTGCCCAGAAGTGGAATTGATGTTTCTTGAGTTATGTTTAATATGTTTCTGAAACTTTTGAACCAGTTTCTCTTGGTACTTGTTAAATAGTAAGTAGTTGCTCACATTTTGCAGAAGCAAAGTCACCTTTTCAGTTTCAGCCTGATTAGAAAAAATTTGGATTTTTATATTATATACAGATAAGCTCACAACCATATGTTATTAGACATAAAAATCAATTTCCAGGATTTGTTTTTTTTTCCCTTTTGGAATATTGGACTTTTATATACCACTTTACAGTTTTATTTGGGTGAGACCAAAAAAAATTAAAAATGAAAGAGGAAAAAAGAAAAAAATTACCTCTACCCAAGAACTCTTCAAAAAGTAGACCGATTTTCCTTCCCTCCCTGAAAATTCTGTCTTACAGAGTGGTAGATACCTTTCCTGCTGGTCTTTCCTTTGGATCTTGTTATATAAGAGAGATCAGGACTACCTTCAGACTAGGCAGGAGGGCCCCCCGCTTGTCTTCCTCTGGCTGTGTTCCTCCTCCTGCCTGGTAATCTATGTGCCAAGGAGATGTGCCCACCTAGATGTCGTGTTTCCTTCTTCCCCCGCCCTTTTATACCATACTCTGGCTAACATGACTTTGGAATTAAATGCTTAAAAGGCCCAGGTCCGCTTCCACGGCGTTTAAAGACTTTTCCTAGGTCCATCCTCCTGACTGTAGACTGTGTTATTGTGCGAGGGGCACTGACAGAGCTTGGATGTGCTGACTAGGGTCACCACTTATACGTGAGGAGGCTCTTCAAGGTGTGGGGTGAGTATAGAACATGAAAGGGCACCTCAGTGTATACTGTTGCCCTTAGTCTTGCAAAGCTTAGTCGTGGGCTTGAAGGAGAACCTGCTACATGGTGCTTTGTGATTATCAAGAGTTCTTTATGCTGTTACAGGGTCTGGGCGGAAAGAGAGCCTTCCAGGCTGAGCATAAGTCATGTTTAGGGCCTGGAGGGAAGGAAGAATATAGCATATTTGATTCCATTGTTTCAATGTTTCATACATGCAGAAGGTTGAGAAATGAAACTTGGAGGAGCAGAGAGAAAATGAAGGAAGAGAGGCCTTTCATGGACTTTGTCCTTAGGCTAATTTGAAGCTGTTGCAGGGTTTTGAGCAGGGATGACATAATGAGAACTGGCTGCAGTGTCGTGGATGTGCACAGGAGCAGGAAGCAGGATGCCAGTTAGGTTGTTGGTAGTCATTCAGGCAGCAGAAGGTAGTGATTGAAATAGGGCAGTGGCCGTGAGGATGGGGATAGGATACCTGCCTACTATGGAGGGCTGTGCTTTGGACCAATTCAAGTAGGATAATGTTAGGAAAATTATTTTGGAAAGCTTACAGGGGTTTGCAAATGTTGTTAGTGTCTTTATTAGTAACGATAATGATATTGTGGATAAAGGTTATGTTCCAGCAAATCTCATTTCTAGGGTAAGCAGATGTGAAAATTAGCTGAAATGAGAGGGGTAAGGGTCCTGAGGTGAGGTGTAACGAGGGCACCTTTGGGGAAGCAGGGAGGTGGCTGCTAGTTTGGGGGAGGTGATTCGGTTGGAAGGACAGTGGTGCTGGGCTGGGGTTTCAGCGTGGATATATGTTTAACTCTTTTTTAGATTCTAGTCTCATGTAGGTCATGACAGAGTATTGAGTCGAGTTCCTGTGCTATACAGTAGGTTCTTATTAGTTATGTATTTTATATATAGTAGTGTGCATATGTCAATCCCAATCTCCCAGTTTATCCCGCCCCCTCTTTCCCTCTTGGTAGTCATAAGTTTGTTTTCTATATCTGTGACTCTATTTCTGTTTTGTAAATAGGTTCATTTGTGCCACCTTTCAGATTCCACGTATAAGTGATTTCATATGATATTTGTTTTCCTCTGTATGACTTCACTTGGTTTGACAATCTCTAGGTCCATCCATGTTGCTGCAAGTGGCATTATTTTGTTCTTTTTTATGGCTGAGTAATATTCCATTGTATGTATGTACCACATCTTCTTTATCCATTCCTCCATCTCTGGACATTTAGGTTGCTTCCATGTCCTTAAAAAAGTAAAAATAAAACTACCATATGCTCCAGCAATCCCACTGCTGGGCTTATATGCGGAGAAAACCGTAATTCAAAAAGTTACATATACTGCAGTGTTCATTGCAGCACTATTTATTTACAATAGCCAGCAACCTAAATGTCCATCATCCTGGGCACTTGTATTCCTGCGAAAACATAAGCCCCACGAGAGCAGGGACTTGGCTACTTCATTCCCTGTGGTATCCCCAGCATCTACACAGTGGCATGGGGGAGCCGTGCCAGGAATGTGTATTGCAGGACAAAATGAATTGAGTACCTGTAAGGCCTTGTTTACAGAGACAGACATTGAACTCAGGTTTGAAACATGAATGTTTTCAAAATAATTTCTTAAAAGCAATCGTGTCTGCAAATGCAGAAAAGAGAATGTGTCATAAATAGATCAGATACATATTGCTTTACTTAGCCTTAGGTTCCCATGGTAACTAACTTCATGTTCCATTTATAAAAGAAAAATCAGAATATAAATGTTTCTGCACAGTGCTGTGTGCTCATGTACTTGATAATGTAGGCTAAGAAAGTTTTTATTATGTCTCGTGTATCTGCACTGAGTATTCTCCTGTTTTTGACCTTCCCACGTAGTAGGATGTGTGCCCTCATCCATTGGAATAGGAGTTGGAATATTTGTGCCAAGTACTACGGTTTCACGTTCTCCCTTTTTCCTTCGTGCTGTCTCGCTCTCTCAAATAAGAGTGCCACACACTTTGCTGAGCACTTAAATTTGAGGGCCTTGCTCCCAGAGGAGTTGCAGTCTCATCAAATACAGTGTTGACAAATGCTCTTGTCAACATTTCACATAAAAGAGAAGGAGCGTTATATGAAGAAAATGAATTCTGTTTGCTTTTTTTGGTCCCTTCCCTCTGTGTATGTTCTCTTAGGTATCAGCACTATTTCTTCTTCTACCTCTACTGCTTTTGACTCTGTAACCTTGTATTTGTGCTCGTCTATTGGATCATTATAATGAGCTGTGGTCAACTCTTAATTGACCACAGAGGATAGGCAGGGAGCATCAGGGAACTGATTTTCTCATGAAGGGTCACTGACGTGAACACATCTCATCCTACTGAAGACCAGGCAGCTCTGTTGGTTTGTTTGTTCTTTCATTAGTTCACTTACCTATCTGTCCTTCCATCTGAGGCTAATGTATTTCACTGCATATCTTCAGGCTTGGCCTCACCGTTTATCACACCCTATTAAACTAGCTAGTTATGAGGGAGCTGGTAAGCGCTAGAGTAGTTATAAACCCCACCTGTTTTTCAGGGCTTTCTCCTCAAAGCCTTTTCGGGTGGTTCGAGATTACAAAAATTTCCTCTGACTCTGAAATCATGATATAATGAGATCACATCATGCACATTTTACCATTTTTCTAGAAAAATGGTCCCTAAAATGCAAGCCATTTGATTGCTAAGAAATGGGTATCTGATAAGGGCTTAAGGAAAAATTGGCTGTGATGAGTTTACTGAGAAGTGGTACACATTTTACTTCATGGTAGAGTTGAGGGATTTTTGTGGGTAAGTTTTACAGGTAGTTTTTACTTGCATACTGTCTTGTGATGCCACCGTTCCACTTTGGTTCCTCAATCTTGATGCTTTCTTATAAAATTATGTAGCGTGTGTGTGTGTCCGTGTCTGTCCTGTGTGCTCCAACAAAATCATAAGCTTATTGAGTATAGGAACTATATGCTATATTTATTTTAAATCTCTCCCATAGCATTTAGACCATAGTACTGATTTAATAACGAAGTGTCATGTAGTAAAGAATGATATATATTAATGTTAATATACAAAAATGATATATATCGATACAGGTGTAAATCATGACAAATGATATATGTTAATGTCAGTATGTAAAATATATGTGTATTGTCAAATAATGTCGACATATATGTGCATAAATGCATGTTATTTTTATATGTGAAATTTATTTGAAACATTGCCTAGTCTATGTGTAGTTAAACTATAGCAACTGTCATCATAATTGGGAGATGATACCCCAGGTTTTCCTTGAGCAACTATGAGGCTTTTGTAGTAAAATGACTTTTGTGTTAGGGGGTGTCAGAGAAAACCAGAGCTGTTCAGTAGTTAAAATGGAAAAAAACAGATTTTATTCAGGAACTATTGCAGTAGGGGAAAAGAGACATCAGTACAGAACTGGGCTCAATTGCAAATACGGCATGAACAAGTGGGGATTTATAGTCAGGGAGCAGGGGAGGGTCGGTGGATGAAAATTACTAAGAGGAAACATCAGGGGTGAGGGGGGATTCTAGCTAAACTGACTTGACAGGATTCTTGATAAAACTGGGTGATGCAGAGATGAACATACAAGCCTAGAGGTCAAGGCTTCATTGGGAAGAGAGTTCAGAGGAGCCTGACTAAAGATTGGTCAAGGAGAAGGTCTTTTGTAGGGGGTTCTGTGGGCATCTCATATTTATCTGGGTGTATCCGACCTTTTCTGTTTAGGTGTAAGATAACAGTTTGAGAGTTTGTGCCTGTACTTGAGTTGTGAGTGAGTGAGTGAGTGAGTGTGTGTGTGTGTGTGTGTGTGTGTGTGTGTGTGTGTGAGATCATGATTTATATTGAGGGATAATCTTCCCTTAAGTGTTTGCTGATGTCTACTGAAAAAAAAAGAAAAAAGCACAATGTGAGAGTTGTGACTTAAGTTTTGTTTGGGGCAAAATGAGGACTATAGCCTGGGAGACAGCCTCTCAGGGAGCTCTGAGGAATTGCTCCAAAGAGGTAAGAGGAGAGGGCAATATGTATGTGATTTTGATGAAGGGGCTACGTCCAGTCAAGCACACATTTTGGCAGAAGGTTGCTGCTAGTCCCGAGGAGAGGATATCTCTGTTAATGATTTTAGTGCTTTTCCAGATAAGAGAAGATGGAAGAAATTGGGCCCATAAAATCTTCTCCTGAAAATGGCTAACTATCTGAAGGCCTGTTCTGCCATTTTCCCAGAGCACAGAAAGCCTCGTTCCTGATCTCCACCCTGCACTCCTTTCAAGGTGTGTTGAAGGTCAGCGAAGGCAGTGGCTGGTGACTTTGTGCTTGCAGGTAGTGAGCCACAATTTTTCATCCACACTGATCAGCAGTAACTCCATGCTGTATTTCTTTTTGGTTATTTCTTTCCTCGGTTCCCACATGTTTACAATGTAAGGTTTTCAGAAAATCCCATCATTTTGTTATTTGGGGCAGTGCTTTCATTCCCCCAATGTTTTGTGATTTGTAGACATGTCTGAATAACTGCCATCTCCTGAGTCGGGTCAGGCCAAGCACTTCCTCCAGTTTATAATTTGGAGATTGTGGCTTGTCAGCGGATGTTCTGTTGTTTAGAGTGTGCTCTGACTCACATCATTAGGTTTGGTGATAAAATGTCAGGAGCCCTGTAATGTTGGAAAAATTGTCAGGAATTTCCCCTCTTGTCAGGAAAAATGGTGAAACATGTTGAAATAGGCAGAAAAGATGACTGGCTGTCCTGTTTAGAGCACCTTGCTGAATGATCAGTTTTTGTAGGGGCCTGCATCTTTCTCTGTCTTTGAACTATTTTACAACACTGTGAGATGTAGGAAATTGATAGTAATACAAATGATTCTTGTCCATAGAAATGAAAATGCATTTTATACTTTGGAATGCAATTGATTGTTGCCCTCAGGATATTTCCCAGTTCTGCATCTCTTAGTTAATTCATTTCACTTTCCTGATTTCCTGTTTGTGTGTATCGTTGAATTCTCCTTTGAACTGATGGCAATGGCTAACTTCCAGATTGACTTGTTAGTTAATGACTTAAATAAAATCTTGGACATGTATTAATGTTATATTTGTGTTAGAAAATTTTTACCTTTTCTTTTTAATTGCTCTTTGACATCCAGAAAATTCCCATTTCCAAGGGATCAGTTTAGCTCAATGTTTTCTTGGGTCTGTGGCCAGAGTTATGGGGTATTATCTATAAATCTGAAAATGTATGTGCTATAGTTCTCTTTATTCAGTACCTTGAATACCATTCAGAATACTTTGGGGGCATATATTATATCTTTAGTGATTTTACTGCATCACACTATTTCTTAAATCTCTGCTGTGGGTTTAAGGGTTGACTTCAGAAATAGATGAAAAAAAATTGTTACTGGCCCAGATGAAATAGCCTATTAAATAATTAAAAAAATAAAACCCATCTGGCAGGGGCTACAGTCTAAATTCCTGACCCAAGTGATGCCCTCTGCATGAAGTACGTTTGCATTTCAGTGTTTTAAAATTATAAATAAACACATTATTGCTTCCTGCTGGAGTCCTAAGAATTTTGTAACTTAACAATAGCTGTGGCTCTTTAGATTTCAAGGGTATTCTAGAGGAGGCAGGTAGAATAAAGAACCACAAGAAAATTAATTGGCATATGACATCTGCCACTGCAGCCAGAAAACACAACATTCTTTTTCCATGTACTTACTGCTGTTCTCATCTCATAACTGGCAGCCTGAACAACACAGAGGCACTGGTGGCAGAGAGTTTTCTTCAGCTTACCTATTTTATTCAGAGGCCTTTCTTCATTTGAAATTTATGCCAGAATTCTCAGTATCATTATTTTGCAAGGATGATAACAAATTACTTGAATTTTACATATGGGGACCAGGATCTCTGTGGGATATGGAAATAGGAAAGTCTTCTTAATGCAGATAACTGGGAACAAGAAAGAGGAACTGGGAACAAGAGGACCAAGAAAACCATCATGCAATTGCATGCCTGGCCTAGGCTCTTCTTACTAGGAGATCATGGTAGGCCGAATACTATCCCACCACTCCCCCCTGCAAAAGATACCTGTGAGATTAATCCTTTGTCAGTTGCTTCATTTGCAAATATTTTCTCCCATTCTGAGGGTTGTCTTTTGGTCTTGTTTATGGTTTCCTTTGCTGTGCAAAAGCTTTTTAAGTTTCATTAGGTCCCATTTGTTTATTTTTGTTTTTATTTCCATTTCTCTAGGAGGTGGGTCAAAAAGGATCTTGGTGTGATTTATGTCATAGAGTGTTCTGCCTATGTTTTCCTCTAAGAGTTTGATAGTGTCTGGCCTTACATTTAGGTCTTTAATCCATCTCATGTAGCTCAATAACAAAAAAACAAACAACCCAATCCCAAAATGGGCAGAAGACCTCCAAAGAAGATATACAGATTGCCAACAAACACATGAAAAAATGCTCAACATCATTAATCATTAGAGCAATGAAAATCAAAACTACAGTGAGATATCATCTCACACCGGTCAGAATGGCCATCATCAAAAAATCTAGAAACAATAAATGCTGGAGAGGATGTGGAAGAAAGGCAACCCTCTTGCACTGTTGGTGGGAATGTGAATTGATACAGCCACTATGGAGAACAGTATGGAGGTTCCTTAAAAAACTACAAATAGAACTACCATATGACCCAGCAATCCCACTACTGGGCATATACCCTGAGAAAACCATAATTCAAAAAGAGTCATGTACCAAAATGTTCATTGCAGCTCTGTTTACAATAGCCAGGAGATGGTAGCAGCCTAAGTGTCCATCAACAGATGAATGGATAAAGAAGATGTGACACATATATACAATAGAATATTACTCAGCCATAAAAAGAAACAAAATTGAGTTATTTGTAGTGAGGTGGATGGACCTGGAGTCTGTCATACAGAGTGAAGTAAGTCAGAAGGAGGAAAACAAATACTGTATGCTAACACATATATATGGAATCTAAGAAAAAAAAAATGTCATGAACAGACTAGGGGTAGGACGGGAATAAAACACAGACCTACTAGAGCATGGCCTTGAGGATATGGGGAGGGGGAAGGATAAGCTGTGACAAAGTGAGAGAGTGGCATGGACATGTATACACCACCAAACGTAGGGTGGATAGCTAGTTGGAAGCAGCCGCGTAGCACAGGGAGGTCAGCTGGGTGCTTTGTGACCACCTAGAGGCATGAGATGGGGAGGGTGGGAGGGAGGGAGACGCAAGAGGGAGGAGATATGAGGATGTATGTATATGTATAACTGATTCACTTTGTTATAAAGCAGAAACTAACACACCATTGTAAAGCAATTATACTCCAATAAAGATGTTAAAAAAAAAATAAAGATACCTGTGTCATAATCCATGGAACCCGTGAGTATGACAAAAAAGGCTTTGAAGATGTGAATAAGAATCATGAGGCGGGGGGTTTTCTGGATGGGCCCTAAATACAATCACAAGGGGGAGGAGAAAGAAGGCAGTGTGACCACAGAGGCAGAGAATGACAGCAGCCACCAGAAACTGGAAGATGCATGGAGTGGATTCTGCCCAGAGCTCCTGGAGGGAGCGCAGCTTGGTTGACATCTTGATTTTGGCCCAGTGATATAGATTTTGATCTTTTTGCCTCCAGAATGGTGAAAGGATAAATTTCTGTTGTCTTTAGTGGCTACGTGTGTGGTAATTTGTCGCAACATCCATAGAAAACTAATACAGAAAGAGAGGGGAATCAAATGGTTTCTGCTTACCTGTGTATCTTGTAATTCTGTTTGAATGTGAAACATCCTTATGATTAATTTTAGACTTCTGTAACCATCAGGATTTTATATTCAAAACTTTGACCAATCCTTCTCTTTTAAAACAGTAACCTTCTATTTTAAGCACAGTGGCGTTGTGTAAACTGAAAACACTGGTCAGTAAACAAAAGGCTTGACTTCAGCTCTCAGCTATGCTGCTTACTAGCTGGGTATCTCTGAGTAAGTCGCTTATCCAATCTGAGTATCATTTGAACAATGGGAATAATATTACCTGTTTTTCCTAATCCACATTAATTATTATGAGTATTTAATGATATAAATACATGTGGAAAATAATGCTCAGCTATTAATTATGCTTCCTCAACCTATAGCAAAGTTATCATGAGCAATTTTGGCCATAAATCACTGAACACATGAAACATTTTTCTCCCTTAGATTAGATGCTAGAAGTGGAATTTGGGGTTCAAATTTTTGAACACGTTCAGGATCTTGGTACATATTGACTGTTTCTCTCCAGGAAGCCTGCACACTTTATTCTCATTGGAAGCACACAAGTGCTCATTTTACTGCACTGTTACCTCAGGGAGTTTAAAAAAAAAATATTTTAAATGTCATGCCAACTTGATGAAAATCATTATTTGTATTTCTTTGGCAAGGTTCAACTTTTTTTTATATTATCCTTGGCCATTTGTATTGTTCTTTAATGAATTGCTTGTGTTCTTTGACCATTCTTCCAATAGTTATTTGTCCTTTTCCTTACCGATCTTTAGAAACCCAGTATTCTTTTTATTTCATATTTTTAATTTTTAAAATTGTGGTGAAATATACACAACATCAAATTTAGCATCTTAATCATTTTAAGTGTCCAGTTCAGTGGCACTGAGTACATTCATATTGTTGTGCAGCCATCACCACCATTCACTTCCAGAACTCAGAAACCCAGTATTCTTAAGTTAGTTAACCTTTGCCATGTGTTTCTTCACCAGTTTGTTTTGTTGTTTACCTTTTACTTTTGTTCATGATGACTTTTGATGTACAGTGTTTAACATTTGTATGTTGTCAAATTTAGTGACCTTTGTTATGTTTTCCTCCCTCCCTCCCTCTCCTCTTTTCTTACTTCCCTTCCTCCCATCTTTCCCTCTGGAAAGCCTTTCCCATTTGGCAGCTTTTATTGATTTTTTTTTTTTTTTTACATATGTAGGTTTGTCCTCAGTTGGCAGTAAAACATATTTGAAATCTAGACTCTTGTCAAATAACTTAATCTTAAATCGTCTGTTACCAAACTTTGTAAAAAAAAAAATTTGAGTGGAAAAAATACTCTTCAGAGATGATTGCCTGCAGTATATACTGAATCTTAATTCTGGGGAGAGTCCTAATGCAGCATAAGGCCTTTGCTTCCATCCCGGTATTTACACCTTCTCTAACTCTCAGTCCCTTCTCATTTATCATAAGTGCGTGCAGAAGTTGAAGCAGGGGAAACAGAGACTCATGTTGTTTGTGCCTTATCCTGTTACCACTAGCTCCTTCCTCTGTATCATCCTCTGTACCCACATTGCCCTTCAGAAGGATAATAATTCTACCACTAATAAGTGCTAACCCAGTGTCGCTTAACATGCCTAACATTTTACAGACATTATCTCAATTAACTGCCACAAAAGCCATACAAGATAGGAAATACTATTATGGTAATTTTACCAATGAAAAAAATGGTTGCTTTGAGAGGTAAAGTGGCTTGTCCAATATAGCACATTGATTGTATGTGGAGGAATGAGATGTCAGTTCAAACTCAGACCTGATTCCAGAACCTACCTTTTAACTGGTATTCTTTCCATGTATATACACACACGCACATCACATATACACACACACATCACATATACACACACAGACTTCCCCACCTGGTTTCCTGATGGTTATGTGGCAATTTTTCCATTCACTCCTGTCATTGATACAGTAAAGGAGGCAAACAGAGTAGATTAAGCAGACTAGCAACTTCTAAGATACCGAACTGAAATATTTTGGAGTAGATTTATAACTTCTCTCATTCTTGAAACGTCTAATGACATTTTGTCCTCATTCCTCTCAGCTCAAGCATCTCACGGGTGTAATGTGCTCTGAGCAGGGGAGGTCAAGTGAAGATAGAGGCCAGAGACAAGTGGGTTGGTCTTATTTGGCGACTGTAATAAATGGTCTGTGTTACAGTCTGTGATTGAAGGCAGCTTGCTGTGGTGGGGGAGATTGAGCCTGGGAGAGCTGCTTTAAAAAGTGGTAGTCTTTTAGTTAGTATTTGGATGATTAATCATTCTACTTTCTGTTAAATTTTAAACAGAGTGAGAAATTAGGTCAATGGGAACCGTTCTCCTATTTCTTTCTTTGAAAAATTTGGGACAGTGACAGCCTTCACTTTCCTAGGGTTATTTTGCTTTTATATTCATATCTATCAATTATTTAGAGCTTAAGAAGCCTGCAAAAAAATAGGGACTGTGTGCTGTTGCCTTTTGGGGTGGGTGACAGTACAGTTCGCTGGTCACCCCGTGAGCGCCTGATGGTCTTGGCCCTCGTCAGATCTTCAGCGCCTAGTCAGTGCCTGGCCTGATACATTTTTGATCAAAGTACTGCTTGGTATGGATGGAGTGGGGGAAGAATAAGGATCAAGCAGAGAGAACAGTTTGGAACCAGGCTTCCAGGCAGGTTTGGGGATGATTGAGAAAGCGCAGTTGTCCCATTAAAATTGGCTCTAACAAAGGCTTGTGTTTGTGATTATTTGCAGGAAGATTTCCACTTTGAATATACAGAATGTGATAGCAGTGGCTCCAGATGGAGAGTTGCCATTCCGAATTCTGCAGTGGACTGCTCTGGCCTGCCTGACCCAGTGAGAGGCAAAGAATGCAGTACGTTTTGACTTTTTGACCATTTGTTTTCCTGATTAAACCATAAGCCCTTCATATGAGCCCGGGAAGTTACTTGTAGTGCATATAAAAGACCTTTGAAAAAAGGAACATTGATCTAGCAGAGCAAAAGCATCCTTTCTCAACACTCAGTGCCCTTATGTCTGATCTGTAACGAGACACAGGCAGTATTAAAGGGTGTTATTTTTATTTATTTGTTTAAAAAAATCTGGTTTACTGTCTTACTTGAAATTCTAAAGGGCAGAGTGGCAGAATTTCTATTTAGTAGATTTCTTTTTTTCTCTACATTTTAAGAGACTTTTCAAAGATTTTTGATACACGTAGTAACGTTTGGTGTGCATAATATTGTTAAACACATTACATAAAATGTACCATCTTAATCATTTTTAAGTGTACAGTTCAGTGGCATTGAGTTCAGTCACATTGTTGTGCTTTCATCACCAGCACACATACACACACTTTCATCCGGCAACGGATTTCTTTTTTCTTTTCCTTGCCATAGAAATATTATAATTTGACTTTATAGTGTAATGTACAGAGAGAGTAGATAATTGATGACTATCACATTTAACAGCTTGTCTTTTAGCAATTAAGCAAGTTTGAAGTGCAACATTTTGAATTAACAGAAATATGTCACGAAATTTATTTTCGTTTATAAAGTCTACTTTTTAAAATCCTTAAATTTGGTGAGTCACAGTTTCCTGCAGTGAAGTCATCTTGGGGTGTCCTAGAGTTCAAAGCTGGAATAAGACAGAGAGATTATTTTGGTTTTCCTACAGCCTTCCAAATGGTATTCCTAAAAGCTGAGTTCTTTTGTTCCCAAATGAAAGAGCAGATAAGCAAATTAATTAAACGGGGAGCTAATTCCTTCCTCTTCATAGAGAAACTGTATCTCTGTTACCGGCTGGAGGAGTTTTAGCATAGGTGTGGGTTTACTGATAAAAGAGAGGCAGGAAGATGGGAAGTCTTAGGAGGAAAATTAAGGAAGAAAGCCATATTTCTTGGTGAATGATATTAAATGAATACAGAGAGAACCTAAGAACCCAGGTAACCAGAGAAAGACTTGGGTCTAGCAAGAATCTTAAGAGGATAGTGGGGTCAGTGGATATAAAGATGATCCAAGGCTGGGGTATATGTCACCACCTGTGCAGAAAGAGGACCAGCTCTCAGTGAGGGAGGATTGCAGTTAAAAGGGAAACAGCCTGAGTATTGCCTGTGGAATTAGCTCATTGCAAAATTGCTTCTGTCACCCTCCTAGAAAATCCATATATCATTTATCTATATTTACCTTTTACTTGTGGACTAATTCCTTGGTTCCTTGTAAACAGCCCTATTGAGGTGGAGTGTGTAACCATTTTGAATCCTACTCTGTATCTAAGTGGTGTGCAGCTGTTGGCTGGCACTGGCTTTTGAGAACTCGTTGTTCCTTTGAAATGGGGCATGGTGGAGTATTTACACCATGTGAATTGGCAAACACTACAAAGGTGCCTCTTGAGAGCTGGTTGTTCAACACTTACCAGGACGCTAGTGATTAAATTTATTGGCCAAGGGTTTAAAAATCTGTTTCAGAACTGATGCTTCAGTACAAATTATTTCTATTTGAATGTTGCCAGGGATGTTTTTGCTCATTATTTACTATGGTCTTCCACAGATAATGTTATGAATTTGACATGCCAGCTTGAACTGCTCTAAGAACTTGGTCTAGTAAACTCACTATTAGTTGAGTATCACTTTAAACGATGATAGTACTTACTTTAAAAATGATACCCGGTAATGATACTGCTTATGTGATGGCTGGGGCACTTTTTATCTTGGTAGTATGTCTGAATCTTAATTCACACGTATTTTTGTGTCGTATACTTATATCAGCTCTGGAAGTTATTAGTCTGGCCTCTGATTGTGACTTTTTTTTTGTATGGTAGAGGCAAGTTATTTTGAAACTCACTGCTGAAGGCAGTTATGGTAATAACTGAATATTCTTTCAGTGGCTTAGATTTTCTACTGTTAATAATAGCTACTATTTCTCATATACAGATTACATGCTAAACATCGTGCTTGGAGCTTTGCATCATTTTCTGTTGTATCCTCACAACAATCGTCTCAGATAGCTAGTCTTAGTATTTCCACTTTACTGATGAGACAACTCAGACTTAAAGTGGTGAAATAAGTTACTGCCGGTCGGGTCATATACCCAGGACATGGCAGATCTGGGGTTCAAGTACAGACATGTTTGATTCCAGAGCCTGTCTCTTACCCACTGAGTTAGATTGCCACTTGAAGATGATGGCCTGGAGGAGCTTCCAGGGCCCCATTGGGGTGGGGATGGTATGGCATAATGCTCTGTCGCTGGCCATCGTCAAGGGAAGGTATTCGATGTTTGTGCTTCAAGGATAAAAGAGGATAAAAGTGTTGGGGTTCAGGAGTGGCATGTTACTTGCAAGCTGTGCCTGAGTGATGCCCAAACCTGTGATGGGGGGGTGATTGCCCACAGGCACTAGACTCAGCAGCTACATTTTGATGATATGGCCCAGCAGTTGGGCCACATAAAAGAAAAGAAAAACAGGGAACGCGGCAGCTTCAAGTACGTGAAAAATATTTAGGGCGATGGTTGTGTGAGACATAATTTCCCCAGATCTTAGTGTCTCTCAGTGAAGCAAAACCCAGAATGTGCCCTCGGTGCAAATTCCTACAGAGTCTTCAAAATGTAATTAGCTAGATCTTTCCCCCTTTCTCAGAAAGAAGCAGTAGAGGAGGCCTTTCCTTAGGAAAGGGATTATGGGAATGTTTATGTAGCACCTGTGCATCTTTTTAAACAGAATTGATGGGCAAGCTATATTATATCTTTATTTTTTAAAAAAATCATGTAAAATCTGGCTACAAGGCTCTGAGTGAAGTTAATGAGAAGTCAGGCATCAGTTTCTGCTGTGGCGGATCCCTGGACTGCATGTGAGCTTGAGGCTTGCTGCTCTCAGGAAGTGGGATGGAGAGACCTCTGGTTATTAACTGACACAGCTTCTCATTGTCCTGCTGTCCTCTCTGCTGTGGAAACCTCAGTGTCTTAGGCAGTGCTGCAGTGGGCCACTGAAATGACTTCATCTCGCTCCTTCTCTCTGCTGGCTCCAGGCTTAGCTCCAGGGAACTTTGCTGCTTCTTCCAAGCTCTGGTGCTGAGTCTTGTGTCCGTGGGCATCACTCAGGCACAGCTTGCAGGTAGCATGTCATTCCTGAACACGGCACTCATTGCCTCCTCCCAGAACGAGGGGATATAACCCCTGTTCTGACTCCATCCTGTCTCCGTCCCTTCCCTCTTGTGTAAGAGTTTAAAAAATCTTCCCTTGACTCTCTGGGTGTCCTCTTGACTTTCTTAGATTGTCAAAAACAATAGTCATTTTGGAATGGTTGCCTGGATGGGGTACCTTCTCTCTCTTCTCTCTTCTCTCACCAACCATAGAGGGGAAAAGGGACTTTTTGTTTCAAACCAAACCTTAGAAATAAAAGCCTGGCTACTAGGAGTGAGGAGAGAATTCCTTTACCTATTGCCTTACATATTTTCAGAAAAGTCTAGAGCACTGAAGGGAAATAAACATAAGCTATCTCTTCCTTTGGGGAGTGTGTACCTTCTATTGCTTACTCCTTCCTGTATTTCTCAGCCCGTGACTTCAACCTTAACACATCATTTTCTAATTGGGGATGACTATTTAAGATATTTGTAACCCCATTTGGTATGTTAGCATCAAGTTATAGTATTGTGGGCATTGTTTAATCTTGTACTTCAGTATTTATATAAACTAATATTTGGTTCTTAGATTAAGAAATGCTATATACAGATTAGAAAAAAAACCCTTGACTACAATTGTTTTCCTTTTTCCATTGTGTCTCTCTGATCTATTGCCATAACCTACATTTCATGGGCCTTAAGGAGTAAGCAGAGGTGACAGTTTGAGTCAACATCTTTTGATTCTAGTTTGGAGTTGAAAGAGAGGAAGGATTCTCATGGAAAGAGAGTTGGCTTTAGCTTCCTGGGTGGAATATTAAAAAATCCATTTTTGGGGGGATCATAGCCCTTTGAAATGTAGGCTCTTCCGCAGGATTCAATACCTAGTCTATTTCAGTTGTGTAGTGTTGTTAGTGGTATGGCAGCCAGTGCATCTGGGCAAATTGAGTACGTTGATATTGAATGGTGATTGCATATCATGCTGGAAGTCTGTTCTGTGGAATATTCATCCCAAGAAATATTTCATGTAAACAAAAAAAGCGTGTTGAGGTTTTTTGTCATGAAATACCAATACTTTTAAAAAATGGTGAATGCTGTATCCCCTTGATGGAGGGATGCAGTCCACATTTTCATAATAAAAGTCTCTGAAGGGCTTCCCTGGTGGCGCAGTGGTTGAGAGTCCGCCTGCCGATGCAGGGGTCACGGGTTCGTGCCCTGGTCCGGGAAGATCCCACATGCCGCAGAGCAACTAAGCCCGTGAGCCATGGCCGCTAGGCCTGCGCGTCCTGAGCCTGTGCTCCGCAACGGGAGAGGCCACAGCAGTGAGAGGCCCGCATACCACAAAAAAAAAAAAAAAAAAAAAAAAAAAAAAGTCTCTGAAAAACATGGTAATTATCTATAGAACATTTACTGTGTGTTAACTGCATTCTGTTTTACCCAGAGTTTCCCAGGTATATTTGATTATAGGACTCTTTTATCCAATGTGTAGTTGCACCCTTTTGCTAATTTCTGCATATAACGTTTTTGGAGGAACACAGATTTAAATACACATGGCAGGCTAATTTAGTATATTTTTATATGTTGTTACTTGTGCTATGATTTAACTAATTTCATACAATTTCTTTGCTCTGTAAGTCTCAATGGGAGCATTACCGCATGGATGTCCAGTCCCAGGCCTCCCACAGTTCGTGGTCAGGTGTGATATACACCTCAGATGAAACCCCAGATCTGCAACAGACTTGCATGTCTTGAGCAAAATATTTAGTCCACAGGTATTTATTGAGTTTTAATTCGTTCACTAAACATTTGTTGAGTATTTCCTAAATTCTTGATGATAGGGATCCAAAAATAAATGAACAGGAGATTCCTGTTTTTTCCAGGACTTTTTATTCTAGTAAGGGAGCCCGTGGGTAATAAATTATTTCGAGTATAGAGGTGAAGTGCAAGATAGATACAAATACCTAGGATGATCTTGCCGGGGAGGGAGGGAGTCAAGAGGACCTCACAGTGAAGCAGGTGTGAGTTTGAAATGCAGACTGAATCACTTTGGAAAGTTATCTGACCCCTGGCAGGTTGATGTGAAGAACTGTGCCCCGACTTCGAGTTGAGACAGGGATTAAATGCCATACTTAACGGGTTGTACGTGTTAATTTTCTGAGGATCTCTGAGGCGAACCCTGAAGGAAGGTCTTCACGCACTCGATGAAGCAGAGTGGCATTTGAGGAAGAGGAAACGCGGGCAGAGGTGCAACTTAGAGGCAGCACTGGGTTTTCCTGGGGGCTCTGGGAGGTCTGTGTGGATGGCACTCAGGGAGAATGTGAGCAGGAACAGAGATTCTGACAAATCTCATAGGCTCAGTGTGTTACACCAAGGACTTTAACCTGGAGACAGCTATTCGTAAGTGTTTGAGGGTCTTAAATGGAATGATAAATGTAATCTATAGTGCCTGGAGTCATAATTATATAATAATATAACTTAGTGAAAATAACAATAAAATGTATAATAGCCAGTCTTTACTTGCTTATGTCAGGCACAGGTGTAAATGCTTTACAGGCATTCGGTCAAACCCAGTCATCCTAACAACCTTGTGAAGGAGGCACTGGGGTACCTCCCACAGGTGGGGCAAAGGCAGAACCAGGATTTGAAACCGAGCAGTCTACCTCCTGGGTCCCTGTTCTTAACCCCTATGGTGTCACGCCTCTTTGGACAGGACTACAGTGTTGGTTGAACAAGTTGTTAGGCCCCTTCTTGAGGCATGGTGGTCACCTTACATTTACCTCTTGGTAGAAATATGATGCAAATCTCCTATAGGTAAGTGGAGTTTTTAAAAGATGGCATCTAAAGGCTCCGATATATTGCTTGGGGGTTTATTTTAATTGATTACTGACCTGCTTGTAGATTTTATTCTTAATTGTGTCTATTTTTCTGAAAGGTAAGGGAATAACGTTCTGAATGTAAGGCACATTTGTAGTTATATCCTCAAATACAATGAGTCGCTTAGCGTTTTTTTTTTTTTCTGTGTCTAGAAAACTGTAGACATGTCTAGAAAACATACATACAGTATGCATTCATTATCTAACATGTATTAGAAAAATATCGGTATTTTTTCAACTACAGAAATTCTTAATTTAGAATAGAGTCCTGTTTCATTCTTCCCAAGAGGAGAGGAGCTGTCATCCTCTCCTGGATCCTAAGGCAGCTTCAAACACTGGGATTTTTGTTGATTTAATAACCTTGGTGCCATCAAATTAGAGACTGCCTTCGGTGTTTCATTTCCATAGGTGAAACACGGAGATCTAATTAGATTAGTAAAACTTTATTCTACATATGAAGGGACAGAAACATTTTGTCTTCAATAGGCTTAGTTTGGGATATTGATGCATCAAATTCCAGGTGGGAAGAGTGTTGGAGTTAAATCTGCTCAGCAACACGCGGGTGGTGGGTGAAAGGCAACAACGCATGAGATTGTTAGGATAACAGATCAGAAACAGGCTTTACATCAATTGTGTTTGATGGGAGTTATGGTCGAGAGAGCTTCTTTGAAACAAGTGTTTTATGAGGAGATGAGAGAACTCAGCCCTCAAAACGGCAAAATCAAGGGCAGAGAAACTAACATGAAGTACAGGGTGACCGACACTTTCTAAGGAAGAGGAAAAGTTCAGGATGATAAGAATCAAAGTGTTGGGACATAATTGGAAGTTGAGAAAACTGATTTCACAGATGCATTGCTCTGCCCCCTTTGGTGACCTCATCAAATACTCTCAACATTTTCCTTCCCCTGACCTTCGCTGTTAGATTTTTTTTTTTTTTCCCATAAACCTTGTGTCATCCTGTGCTCCATGAACTGGAATTTGTCTTCTTCCCCATCAAACACCGAAGTCAAGAAGCCACAATAAAATACACTTGTGGGTTTTTTTTTTTTTTTTTTTTAAGATGGAATCTACCTTAGTTAGCTTTTGCTTGTAAAAAAGATGGGAAGTTTTAACCTAGGCTCCACTAATTTAATGGGGATTATAGCTGTGGTGTTACATGGATCAGTTTTCTATGTAACACCAGGAGTTGGTGATATTTTTTGGGGGGGTGGGGAGGAGGGGGAGCAGGTATTCTGGCTGATCAGTCTTCTCTGCAAAGTGCAGTGACTGTCATACCATCCTAGCTGTTAGGGTTCTGTGAGGACCCATTCACTGGAAAAAATGTTAGAGGTGAGTATTCATTTTCACAGATGGAGAGGCCGTCCTTTGACTGCATATTCTTTTCAGAGAACAGTGAATTAGAGAACATTGGCCAGAGTGGTTTGTATTAATGTACTGCTTTGTATGTCTCCTGTCTCCCTTTCATTTTTGTAAAATGAGAGGTGAAAATTATTTTTTCTCCCGTCTCTGTCAAAGCATTTCAGAAATCTGAACTTACAAACATCTCTGTGGCCTCCATCTTCATCCCCAAGTCTTAATGGAAAGTTAAAGGTGGTTATTGGTAGCATCAGGCTTTAAGAATTCAGTTCTGATCATTTAACTGTGCCACTTCAGACTTTGCACAGCAGCTCGTGTGTTAACTCCACATGTGGCCAGGCAGCCCTGCTGGAACTAGAACTCACGTCACTTGACTTCTGGGGCAGAGGTATGTTTTTTGAATGCTATTCTTCTTTACTTCACATACGAACAGTGGATTTTTCTTAGCTTAGCTATAATAAAATCTTTTGGCTCCATGGTACTGCAGGGAGTCTATTTATTAAGTAGAGAGTCATAGGAGTCATGAGACTCATAGATAGTGAGTCTGCCTGTGGTGACTGTAGAAAAGTTGAACTAAGATGCTCTAGATCACACAGATGAGGAAACTTGGCATCCATATCAGGAGGGTTTGTACCAGGTGATCTCGAAAGTCCCTTTTGGTCATTCTGATAGTTTTAAGTGTCATTACATATCATAATTTATTCATTCCATGATCACATCATGCCTTATATTCCATCACCTGTGAATTAGAGTGGAGTAGACCAATATACTCCTCAATGCTCATGAATATATACTCATAGGAACACTGCAATGTCTGCTGCTGTTAGAATTTGCATAGTGTTACCTTTTGTTATTCTCCTCCTACCTTATCTTGAACATGGCAGACAGGTGATTTACTCACAATCAGCCTGCATTGCTGCCTTGTGGATTTTGACAAGAAAAACACACTTATGACAAATAAAATCTCAGTGAAACAGAACAAAGATTCCCTTCAGCCAAGGGGAAAAAATGCCTTCAGTGAATAAGAACATCAGCAAGAAATGGCCTCTTTTTCTTTTTCTTTGTAAAAAGTTTTATTGAAGTAGAGCTGATGTACAGCATTGTGCCAAACTCTGCTCTACAGCAAAGCAGCTCAGTTACCTGTGTATATAATATGTGTATAATATGTGTGAATTTTAAAAATATTCTTCTCCATTATGGTTTATCACAGGATACTGAATATAGTTACCCGTGCTATACATTAGGCCCTTGTTGTTTATCCATTCTAAATGTAATAGTTTGCATCTACCAACCCCAATCTCCCAGTCCATCACTCTCCCGTCCCCCCACCCCCCTTGGTAACCACAAGTCTGTTCTCTATGAGTCTGTTTCCCTTTTGTAGATCGGTTCATTTGTGCCATATTTTTGATTCCACATGTAAATGATATCACATTTTGTCTTTCTCTTTCTGACTTACTTCACTTAGTATGATCATCTCCAGTTGCATCCATCTTGCTGCAAGTGGCATTATTTTGTTCTTTTTTATGACTGAGTAGTATTCCATTGTATATATGCACCACATCTTCTTTATGCATTCATCTGTCGATGGACATTTAGGTTGTTTCCATGTTTTGGCTATTGTGAACAGTACTGCAATGAACATAAGGGTGTATGTATCTTTTTGAATAGTTTTGTCTGGGTATATTCCCAGGAGTGAGATTGCTGGATCATAAGAAATGACCTCTTTTAATGTACTGTTTTGGAGTCTTCCTGTCTCACTTTCATTTTTGTAAAATGAGAGAAATTATTTTTCTTCTTTAAGAATTTTGCAAATAAGAACTTAGAAAAGAAAACGTCTGAGCGTTCTCCTTGTCACTGGCACTGAGGGAGGAAGAGCAGCCGGGATTTGCTGGATTGAAGCGGATGTTCACCTTCTTTTTAGATGCCATTTCTTACTTCCTTTTTGTTTTCTGTGGGAAGAATTATAAACCTGGCGGGCAGTTGAAGCTTTAAGTATCTGATCATGATAATTGACTGGCTAAATGATTGATGAAGGTAAAATTTATCATTTTTGAGACCCGCAATCTGTACATTATTTTCCCTGTTTGTACTTTCCTTAATGGCTGTGAATAATAGTAATAGTTGGAAGAGTGTTCTTCTTGTATAGTCAGTAATGACAATGCCTGCAGCTTTAACCTTGTTTTATTTATCTTATGTAAATGAAATGAGACAATTGAAGAAAATAGACATATTGGCTCATCTTAATTCTGGAATTGATTTAATTAATCATTTCCCCATACATATATGTAACTATTTTTATTTAGCTATTAACTTAGGTTAACAGATACGATAGTTTTACAGTGAATTTATCTTAGTGAAATGTAAATTCAGTCTATTTTGAGGAAGGTAAGTCTAGACTAGACTAGACTAGCTGCTCCATGAGAGTAGGGACTATTTCCATCTTATTCACCAAAATACCCTTGGTGCCTAGTGTTTGCCTACTGAATACTAGATAAGAAATATCTGTTGAGTGACATAATATAGTGTGATTCTCATATACTTACCTGTAATGAGAGTGCATAGGCTCCCTGTACCATCAACATCTCATTGAACAAGTAAACTGAAAATTTTAATACTGCTTCTTATTGCTGTTTACTGTTTAGAAAATAAATTTTAGTAATAACTTTGAATTAAAGTAGCAAAAATGGATGAATTATGAATAAAGGTAATTGATAGCCATCATCTTCCATAGCATGAGGTCTCTGAAGGAAGAAAAGCAAAACTAAGAGGTCCTTGTGATGAAAAGATTAAAAATAGATGTTCTTTATTGTTAGGCATAAATCATAGATTAATCAGCATATAAATGATTCAATTCAGAGACTATTATTTGGTACATTGTATGGGGTGGTTGCATGATGATAGTAAAGCTTTAAATTTTCATGTTATATTTTATTCTCAGAGTGGTTTTCAGTCTCTCATAGGACCACAGCAGTCCTGTGAGGGAGGAGGGGAAAGCCGTGTCATCCTTGGAATGTGAATGCATGGAGGCAAGGAGGGTTAAGTAAGTTGCCCAGCCATTTGCTGGTTGGGGACAGTTGGATATAAATGTTTTTTTCCACACCTGCATATTTCTATCTTTATAGTAGTATATAGTATATATACTCTATAGTATTTATACTATGTATAGTAGAGTATATATAGCTGTCCTAGAAGAGAACATAGGCAAAACATTCTCTGACATAAATTGTAGCATTGTTTTCTTAGGTCAGTCTCCCAAAGCAATAGAAATTAAAGTAAAAATAAACAAATGGGACCTAATCAAACGTATAAGCTTTTGCACAGCAAAGGAAACTATAAACAAAAGGAAAAGACAACCTATGGACTGGGAGAAAATATTTGCAAATGATGCGACTGACAAGAGTTTAATTTCCAAAATATGCAAATAGTTCATACATCTCAATAACAAAAGAACAAATAACCCAATCAAAAAATGGGCGGAAGATCTAAATAGACATTTCTCCAAAGAAGACATACAGGTGGCCACTAGGCACATGAAAAGATGTTCAACATGGCTAATTGTTAGAGAAATGCAAATCAAAACTGCAATGAGGTATCACCTCACGCCAGTCAGAATGGCCATCATTAAAAAGTCTACAAATAACAAATGCTAGAGAGGGTGTGGGGAAAAGAGAACCCTCCTACACTGTTGGTGGGAATGTAAATTGGTACATCCAACATGGAGAACTGTATGGAGGTTCGTTAAAAAACTGAAAATAGAGTTGACATATGATCCAGCAGTCCCAGTTCTGGGCATACATCTGGAGAAAACTATAATTCAAAAAGATATATGCACCCCAATGTTCACTGCAGCACTACTTATAGTAGCCAAGACATGGGAGCCACCTAAATGTACATGGACAGATGAACGGATAAAGAAGATGTGGTCTAAATATACAATGGAATATTACTCAACCATAAAAAAGAATGAAATAATGCATTTGCAGCTACATGGATGGACCTAGAGATTATCATACTAAGTGAAGTAAGTCAGAGAGAAAGACAGATACCATACATCTCATATCACTTACATATGGAATCTAAAATATGACACAAATGAACTTATTTATAAAACAGAAATAGACTCCCAGACATAGAAAACAAATTTATGGTTACCAAAGGTAAAAGGGGCTGAGGGAGGAATAAATTAGGAGTTTGGGATTAGCAGATACAAACTACTATATATGAAATAGATAACCAGCAAGGTCCTACTGTATAGCATGGGGAACTATATTCAATATCCTATAATAAACCATAATGGAAAAGAATATGAAAAAGAACATGTATATATATGTATAACTGAGTCACTTTGCTGTACACCAGACACTAACACAACGTTGTAAATCAACTATATTTTAATTTAAAAAAGTCTTATGTTGTACTGTAAGCGAATTTTAATGAAGAGTATAGTCCTTAAGATTATAAAAACCCTTCTAATTCAACTAAAAACCAAAGGCCAAGAAAGAGTCAAAGTAGAAAGTAGATGTGGTTAGGACAGAAGGTATAAGAAAAGGAAAAGCTGGTCCTCATTGATGCCTGCCTGAAGAGGTCGGTAGGGCCGTGTTGACATCATCTCATGGAGTAAAGTGTGTTTAATAAGAACGTGTGGCTCTTCCTTTCCTTTGACATGTGACTCTAGAGCTGGCTTCCAGGGTGGAAAAAAAGATTGAGGAGGAGGCAATAATTAAAATACAAAAAGCTGTAGACTCTTTAGCTCCTCTGTATTACTAAAGGCCCTATACCTATTTAACTAACTTTGACCATGTAATTATTCTAAAGAGATGTATAATCATCTATCCAGTGGCAGAATTCTGATTGTCCCAGACCCCTGAATTATATTATTAATAATTGCAGCTAACAATTATTATGTGCTTTATGTCAGGCACACTGCTAAATGTTTTATATGGAATATCTCATTTACTCCCAAAACTCTTGGAGATAGATATTACTATTATTTTCCTTTTATAGGTGTGGACATTGAGGCATATGGAAGTTAGTAACTTGCTAAAATATTTCGTAAATGTGTGTGTTTCAGCTATAATATATTACAAATTTCATAAGATACCTGGGGGTAGGGAATTGTTATTGCTTTATAATGCTCATGAATATTTTTTAACAGTTGAAGACAGCAAATGAAGAAATATATGAAATATAATAATGAATTAATTTGACATTACTTACCCTTTTTGCATTGATTATAATAATTATTGCTTAAATAGAATTTTCTTTGGACAGGAGCTTTGGAATCAGAGAGCTAAATTTGAATATCATCTTTGCCACTTGTTAATTGGATAATTTTCTAATAGGGTTATTTAAATGTACCGTGTGTCAGTTTTCACTTCTGGCGAATGGGCATAGTATCTTCCTTCTTCACAGGTCTATTAAAACACATCAATCCTGATTATTCATGGATTCCATATTTGCACATTTACCTACCTTAAAAAATTTATTTGGAACTCTCAAAGCAGTCCATGTAATACTTTCACTGTCATTTGCAGACATGTACAGAGTGGTAAAAATGAGTCATCCGACCATGTGGTCCCAGCTGAGGTTGAAGACGGTGACAGGCTGCCTCCTTATTTCATTTCGCATACAGCCAACAATGTCGTTTGCACAGTCTATTTAATGCCATGTTTTTTGCGTTCTTATGCTTTTTATTGGTAATCTTACTGTTTAAAATAGTGCTGAAGTGCTGGCTAGTGATCCTAAGTGCAAGAAGGCTGTCCCTTGCCTTTTGGAGAAAATTCATGTGTTAAATAAGCTTAGTTCAAGTATAAGTATTAGTGCCGTTGGCCATAAGTTTAATGTTGATGAATCAACAATATATTTTAAATAAGATGTTTTCTGGCTGAAAAACCCATAAAACAAGATATTGATGAAGGTGATACTGTGACTTGTTGATGAAGATATTGTGACTAGAGAATCACAGGAGCCTGAGCCTGTATTTTCCCCAGGAGCAGTGGTTCATTATTTGCCAGTTTAGTTTTCACAATAACTTTGTATAACTACTGTGAGTAAAAAAGAATTGGCTGTGTTATACTCAATACGTTTACTGTTAACGTTATCTCTCAGTTTTCCTTCTGACCTTAGAGAAATACCTCTGAAAGAGTTGGCGATATTCTTAATGACTTTAAAGGGCAATGGACACTCTCTGAAACAACACAAACACAATCATCTCCTTTTTAGAGTCTAGGGTCCCTTTTAACAACTTATCATAAAAAGTTACTTCTTACTATTTAAGTTAAAAGTTCAGTTTTGGACACTAGACTAAACTGTCTTCAAAGATAACTTTGTTTTATCAGAAAGTAAATATTTTCAGTTTGGCAGGCAGTGCAGTCTCTCTCACAGCTATTCACCTCTGCCACTGTGGTGTGAAAGTAGCTATAGACAATATGTATATGAACGGTTATGACTGTGTTTCAATAAAACTTTATTTACAAAAACAGGTAGCAGGCCAGATTTGGCCTGTGAGCTCTAGTTTGCTGGCTCTTGGTTTATGGTATTGTTTATCAGTTTGCTAGAAGACCTATAAACCATAAAAAGTAAAATAAATTTTTTTCTATAACTGTTTCTTGGTATGTTGTAGTGATCATAATCATGTATTGTGAGCATTTATTAAAGGCAAGGCACTGTGCTAACCACTTTATACTATTTTTTAGTTTCTCATTATAGCTCTATCAGGCAGCACTATGATTATTATCTTATTTTTTCAGAGATAGAAACTGAGACCCGGAGAGGTGACATATCTCACTCAAGGTCACAGATTTAGGGAGTGGTACAACTTGACCCCAAGATAGTTTTGACCTTGTAGCCAGCATGCAATACTTTTTGCCTAACCTTTCCTTATTTTCTGATGTTCTTCTAATTTAGGGATGTTGATTTGAGGGTTAGAAATTCATTGTACACCATTTTAAGCTTTTCTGAAGAAAAACATTTATTTAGTGGATAAGTAAGTAGATGAGTGTAGGTTTTAGCTCTGTATCTTTAATTCGTTTTTTCAAAATATATTCTTTTTTTTTTTTTTTTTTTTTTTTTTTTTGTGGTACGCGGGCCTCCGGATGCGCAGGCTCAGCGGCCATGGCTCACGGGCCCAGCCACTTCGCAGCATGTGGGATCCTCCCGGACTGGGGCACGATCCCATGTCCCCTGCATCAGCAGGCGGACTCTCAACCACTGTGCCACCAGGGAAGTCCCTCCAAATATATTCTTAAAGGGAGTTTACCTAAATGTGAAGTTTTGCTGCCTCGCTCTCTGGTGGGAGATTTGTTTTTCTTCATTGGATAATTTAGAGGTCTTATTTTGTTCTTGTTTCTTTAATATCCTGATTAAAGGATTAGAAAGCTCTTTGCTACATTTGAGTGACTAATACTGCTCTGAGCACAGAGCCACACTCTTGGGGGACATAGATTTGCATTTGCTGAGTGAATAATAACTTAGCGGCAGAATTGCCGTCTTTTCTATAACTGTGTCAGCTGTCCTGCGCATTGCCTGCGGCTGCTGTTTTCTGTTTCTAGTTCTGAGCATTAGCACAGAACTTGACATCGTCAGTAAAAAGAATGAGATTGTGGAGATGACTCAGTGGGAGTCGTGAATAGTGAAAACATGGATTCATGGTGGAGATACTTGTTTAGCTATTGCATGTGAAGCACTACCCTCTCATTATCCCCTTTATGTTTATGTCACTCACTGGTTCAGCCTTTTATTTGCACTCAGTATTTGCCCGGTACAAATAGGAATTCAAAAATAACAATGATCCCTGTTTTCTGGAAGCTGGAAGTCTCACATCAATTGATAAGTGATGTCTATCTATCCATCCATCTGTCTGTCTGTCTTTAAGGGGGGTATTATGAGAAGAGTAATGTAGGAGCACAGAGAGAGGCACAGTCGACTGCCTGGTGGGATAAGGCCCCATCTTCTTTTCTGAAGAGGGTTGTTTTTTGACTTAGGAACAGGAGTTTTTCAGGTGAGCAGATGTGTTGGTCAGCATCTCCGAAGAAAGACCACAGCGGCAAGAAAGAGGATGAAATATTCTGGGAGTGATAAGAATTTTGTTATGGTTGGAAGAGAATGGGTCAAGGGATAAACCTGGTAAAATAGGTCGGGGTCTGACTGTGAAGTGCATGCAGTGATAAGGGAGACTTTGGAAAGCTTTAATTAGGGTGTGACCTGATCAGAGCTTTATAAAAATAGTGCTGGTGAGGAAGGGGAGGAAATTGATGGGGGGTGTGATGACTAATGGATTATACATTCTTCTGCCTTCCAGCTTTCTCCTGTGCTTCTGGGGAGTATCTAGAAATGAAGAATCAGGTGTGCAGTAAGTGTGGTGAAGGCACCTACTCCTTGGGCAGTGGCATCAAATTTGATGAATGGGATGAATTGCCGGCAGGATTTTCCAACGTTGCAACATTCATGGACACTGTGGTCGGCCCTTCGGACAGCAGGCCGGACGGCTGTAACAAGTAAGAATCCAAAGGAGCCTTGTGAAGGGTGTGGTTGCTCTTTTCCAGAAAGATGTTGAGGATAATCTTGATAGTGATTGGGATTATAGATAAACTAATTGCAAATAGTGACAGTTTTTTTTAACAGTCCTTAGGAATAATGTAGCTGAACTTTCGTGAGGTTAAAATAGTTGCTCTTAGGACATAATAGAGACTGTATGCAAAAAATTCAATAAAGCTATTGAGAAAACAAATTAATTTTCTAATAATACATTTATAACTATATTAAAGTCAGTGGTGTTTCTACAAACCCTTCTCTAATTTTAATGAATAACTTCAATGTTTTTTTCTTTTCCCCTGAGAGAAAAAAATGTATAACCTTCGTTTTGACACTTGAGTGTCTCTGGTTAGAAGCACCTTGACTTAATTTCCACCTTTTTAATAGGAGATTATTAGGTTTGCCTGTGACAACATTGGAGGAATGATAAACTGTTTTGAAAAAACGCAAAATGTTTATCTTTGGGCTGTTACCCTTCCTGTTTTCTTGTGTTGACTATGTAACATTCCCCTTTCACATGGCCATGTTTAGGAGGATTTAACTTTAGGCCTCGGGCTACCTTCTGACAAGGATGGTTTCTCACGACTCAGTATTTTTACCGTGAGCTAAAGATGCTGGGGAATTATTTAGCTGTGATAACAGATGTGTTTGTTCCTCCCTCGTTCCTACCTTCCCTGCATTCCCCCTTGCTTTATATAGCTGTCTCTCTCTCTCTGCCAGGTGACATTTTTACTCTTCTGACAACAGTCATTTCATCACATAGGGTTGTGATGTTAGATAGCATTAACAGAATTGTTATATCTAATAATTCTAACTATATATAAAATGTATATGTGCGTATATATACATGTACGTATGTATATATGTACACACATGCATACACTGTTGACCCATGAACGATGTGGAATTATGGGTGCCCATCCTCCTTTGAGTTGAAAATCCACTTATAACTTAACAGTTGGCTTTTTATAGACATCCTTTGGCATCTGGTGGATTCAACCAACCATGGATCAAGTAGTACTGTAATGTGTCTTTAGTGAAAATAATCTGCGTATAATTGGACCCATGCAGTTCAAGATGTATATTTATGTATGTACACACACACACACACACACACACACACACACACACACACACACACGCATCCCTGCTTTTACCAAGGTTGCTTTATATCATTTCGCTTTTATTAAAAACCTATATTAGTACCTGTTTTTGCTAACCAAAAGAAATCTGAAGAGGATTTTCACTTTTACCAAAAAAAAAAAAAAAAAAAAAGTCAAAAAGCATAAATACTGTTCAGCATTGGTTTTGCAGCAATGGGGGCTGTCATACCGGCAGTGTGCACCACGGGCAGCCAGAGTGGCACCACCAAGCTCTTTCGTGGAACTACGTGCAGCATCTCAGCATCAAGCCACCGTAACTTTGAACTGTGTCTGGGATCTATGCTTTATCTTGATTTATTTTGTAAATCCATTAGTAAGATGTGTCCTAAGGTAATTGCTTCTTTGCTTTGAGCCATTTCAGCTTACGAAAGGTTTCATAGGAACACTGTACTTTTGTGTAACGGGGGAAATGTGTGTGTGTGTAATTTAATTCAATGTTTTTAAATAAAAGAGTTCCTTAGAGGAAGGTACTAGTAGGATGTTATGAGACCTCAGATCTTTGTCTTGGTGGGCAGGAGATATTGATGTGGCTTCTTTTTCTAATTCCAATAAACTTGGAATTGTTTATTCATTAACGAGATTGAATGATAAGCAGAAATTTTTCAGTGTATTGAGTATAACTGTCTCAGTGTAAATTTCAGCCTGTTACTTTTTTGCTTATCTCCCTTCCTCCCTCCCTCCTTTTTTCCTTTCTCCCTTTTCTCTGTCCACCCAATATTGTATTCTTTTTACTTCTTTTTAGTTGCTTGGGTCATATGGAAAGATGTCCATTGACCTTTATAAGAAACTGACTAAGAGCTTTTCAAAATGGTGGTAGCATTAGAGTCCAGCAGTGCATTTGAATTCTAGTTGTACATATTTACCAACATTTGTATTGTCAAGTCATGTTTTATTTTAGTCTTTCTAAGTGTGTGTATGAGAAATAATATCTCCTTATGGTTTTTATTTGCATTTCCCTTCTTTATAAAGGTGTTGAGCACTATTTATATGTCTGTCCATTGTCCATATGTTTTGTGCGTGTGTGTGTGTGTGTGTGTGTTAAGTGTCAAAATGTTTTACCCATTTGCTGTTTTTGGGGGGGTCACTTTATAATTGAGCTGTAGGAGTTCTTTGTGTATGCTAGACATGAGATCATGTCATGAATATATTTATATAATATTTAACATATACACATGCATGCAGAAATACATGTATGTGTGTGTAATATTTCCTTCCGTCTGTAGCTTTTGCCTTTTCATTTTCTCAATGGTGTCCTATGATAGACAAAAGTTTAATGTTTGAAAAAGTACAATTTATCAGTGTTTTCTGTTATGGTTAGTGTTTTTATATCTTCAGATCTCTTACAAAGGCCACAAATTACAATATCTATTCTTAAAGTGTTATTAGCATTATTATTGTACTTTTATATAATATGTAAGTTTTATGTAATACGTAAAGTTTTACACGTAAAGTGTAAAGTTTATACGTAAAGTTCCCTTTACACCCTCATCTTTGAGCTATGATTATATATTATACATAGGAACACATTATAAACCCAATAATACAATGAAATGTTTTAAAAAGAATCAATTGATTGGACTTCCCTAGTGGTGCAGTGGTTAAGAATCTGCCTGCCAGTGCAGGGGACACGGGTTCGAGCCCTGGTCTGGGAAGATCCCACATACCGCAGAGCAACTAAGCCAGTGAGCCATGGCCGCTGAGCCTGTGCTCTAGAGCCCGCGAGCCACAACTAATGAAGCCTGTGTGCATAGAGCCCGTGCTCCACAACAAGAGAAACCACCGCAATGAAGAGAAGCCCCTGCTCGCCACAACTAGAGAAAGCCCTAATGCAGCAACGAAGACCCAACACAGCCAAAAATAAATTAATTAAAAAAAAAATCAATTGTTTTTTAAAAAACTTAAGAGAGAAAAATATGCTTATTTACATATTTACCATTATTGGTGCTCTTTCCTCCTGTATATAGGTTGGCATGTTTATCCAGTATTATTTTTTCATCCTGTAAAATTTTCTTTATCATTTCTTATAATGCAGGTCTGCTGCTCACAAATTCTCTCAGCTTTTTTTTTGTTTAACCTATAAATATCTTTATTTTAGCATCAGTTTGGAAGAATATTTTGTTGGACGTATGACTCTGGGCTTTTACTTTTCTCTTTCCATGCTTTAAAGATGTTCCATTACCTCTGAATCTCTCCCTTGTTTGTGATAAAATTAGCTGTATTTTGTATGGTTAGTTCTCTTGTATGTAATATGTTTTTTACTTCCCTGACTACTTATAAAATGTTCTCTCTATCTTTGCTGTTCAACAGTTTGACTGTGATGGTGTGGTTTTCTTTGTATTTACCCTGCTTGAAGTTCACTGAGCTTCTTGAATTTGTAGGTTGATATTGTCACCAAATTTGGGAATTCTGTTAACGACTATTTCACCAATAATGTTTTTCTGCCCCTTTTTCTCCCTCTTTCTCTTCTATGATTCCAATTACATGTATGTTAGGCCACTTGGTGTTGTCCAAAAGTCACTGAGCCTCTATTTTTTTCCCATTTTTTTTTCTTAGACTTCAGATTACATAGTTTCTATTGCTGTGTCGTTGACTATTTCTTTTGCAGTCTCAAACTTGATCTTAAGCTCATCTGTTGAATTTTCAATTTCATGTATTGTAATTTTCAGTTCTAGAATTTCCATTTAGTTTTAAGAATGGTTCTTATTTCCCTTAAAATAGTTGAGATTCCTCATCCCTTCACTCACTGTATTTATCTTTTATTTGATGTTGCTGATTATATTTTAAAGAGCTGTCTTAAATACTTGTCTGTTTCTTTTGTTTTTTTTAAAAAAATAAATTTATTTATTTATTAATTTTTGGCTGCATTGGGTCTTCGTTGCTGCTCATGGGCTTTCTCTAGTTGCGACGAGTGGGGGCTACTCTTCATTCTAGTGAACAGGCTTCTCGTTGCCGTGCCTTCTCTTGTTGTGGAACACAGGCTCTAGGCTTGTGGGCTTCAGTAGTTGTGGCACGTGGGCTCAGTAGTTGTGGCTTGTGGGCTCTAGAGTGCAGTCTCAGTAGTTGTGGCTCACGGGCTTCATTGCTCCGCGGCATGTGGGATCTTCCCAGACCAGGGCTCGAACCCGTGTCCCCTGTATTGACAGGCGGATTCTTAACCACTGTACCACAAGGGGAAGCCCTTGTCTATTTCTTTTGATTATCTTTTTTTCTCAATTAAGGGTCATACTTTCCCACTTTTTTGCATTCCTAGTAAATTTTTATTGTATCTTGGGCATCATGAATGTTAAGATGTAGGGAATGTGGATTATTTTTTTCTTTCATTTAAAAGGTGTTGGATTTTGTTTTGGAAGGCAGTTTATTTACTAGAAGAATGCCTTGATCTCGTCAGGTCTGGTTTAAAAATTTTTTTTTTAGGGTGGCTCGATATTGGTTTCACACTTAGTTCTAGGTCATGGTCTTTACTCTAGGGCAAGAGTTGGGCACACTGTGGCCTGTGGGCCCTCCCTCCGTTTTTGTAAGTAAAGTTTTATTGGAACACAACTGCACTCATTTATTTATATATTGTCTATGGCTGCTTTTGAACTACAATGGCCTAGTTAAGCATTGCAGGAGAGAACAGATGATTCATAAAGCCAAAATTATTGACTCTCTGGCCCTTTATGAAAAAGTTTGCTGATACCTACCCTAGGGCATGGCCCTTATTCCTGAAGTGTGGCAATTCTGGAATCTCAGATGAATGTCCAATGGGGTTATTAAGTTTTCTCCTTTCTGGCTGGCCTGGAGCTCTAGCGACTGCCATAAAAGTGACCTCTCTGATTATGTCTTAGCTTTGCAATGGCTGTTCTCTGGTAGGCCTGCCCACTCCAGACCCAATCCTGGACCTTCAGAGAAACTCCATATGGACTTCTGGAGCCCCTGTTTTCTCTGCATCTCAGGCCTGAAAATTCCAGTTGTTTCAGCTGCCCCAAACATTCATCTCTGCTCCTTGGCTCAGTGAGATCACTGTGCTCTGCTTGGGTGCTATCTCCCAGTGCCATGGTCTGGAAAGTGTCCTGAAGAATGAGGTCAGGGTCAATTTAGGCTTTGTCTCATGTGTTTTCCTGCTGTCAAGAATCTCAGTCCTGCACTGCCTATTGTCAATGCCTGAACATGGCTCATGTGTTTTGTTTAGTTTACTAGATTGTTAAAGAAAAGGGAAAATCCAATACCAATTAGTGAGTCATGATGGGATGTTGAAGTCTCAGTCTTTCATTCAAATTTTTTTTTTCTGTTAGTAAAAAGAAAATAATTTGCCAAAATCTCTCGTATCATCCAGATAGAAAGTTAAATTTGAAGAGAAGGATAGTAAGTTGTGCTGTCACTGAGTTTGTTTGGAAATGTTTTTTGGCCCCAAAGTTGGCACGTGACTCATTATTGATTAATCTAAGAATTAGCTTACGGTTAGATTTACAACCCAACTTTTGTTCACTAGTGTATTTTCTTAATATTTCATTTTATTTTTTAGATAAAATTTCCAATCAGACTTTTACCCCTACTATGTATTATGACACTGTGATCTATATTTTATTTAGGTTCACTTTAAATTGGCTTTTTCTAAGACAATATCTTCTCTCATAATCAAGGAACCTCTGCATTCCCCTGCCAAGCATATGTTTGTAAATAAAACTTTAGATATTGTTTGAGAGAATAACTCCATCTAAGACAACTGAAATTAGTGATCATCTGTTTAGCAATCAAATTTTTGGTGAAAAATAGCAGTTACATAGCAACTTGATTGTATAACCATACCACCATTTAGGAAGTCATGTGCCACAAGAAATGAACCTTTTTCCAGCAATGGTGTTGGCCTGTGAGTTCCACATGAGCTTCAGACTCCTCTGCTGTGCTTTGTCGATGGATCCGCTTTTAAATCTCAGTTACAGAACTTGTGAAAAAAGAGGTTTCTGAATGCTGACATGAAATGGTTTTGTTTCCACAGCTCTTCCTGGGTCCCTCGTGGAAATTACATAGAGTCCAATCGTGATGACTGCACGGTATCCTTGATCTACGCTGTGCACCTCAAGAAGTCAGGCTATGTTTTCTTTGAGTACCAGTATGTGGACAACAACATCTTCTTTGAGTTCTTTGTAAGGGCTTTTATATTCTAGAATTCACTTTTTAAAGGACATTCATATAAAATTTCTCTTAATTACTTGTTCCCGTTCCATTGTATGCCTCCTTGGTTTTTGTGTTCACTGAAGCTTTCAATATGAAAAGAAGTGTTATTTTTTGTCTATAATATTTTCTGCTTAATATTGTTTCTTTAACTTTGAGCTCTCACCTTGTAGAGTAACATTGGACTTGTTTTCCTTTTGGATGTGATTATTAGGAGACCATTTGGTGGAGACTTTTTGTGTGACAGATATTTTCCCCAAGATTCATTAAAAAATTTTTTATAGCTACAGATGCTACTTTGTTTAAAAATATGTTTTTACCAATTTTAATTTTTGTTTAAAAGGCTTTTTTTCTCTTTGCAGTTTCAAATATTTGAGTTATTTAAGTGTATTCATGGGCAGTTAGGAGTGTCTGTGTGTTTCTGATTCTGCCGGTTTTGTACAATCCAATGGAATCAATGGATGAGATAGTTGATGTCTCTGACAAGAGATTAAATAACATTACAGAATATAGGAAAAAACAATAGTCTAACAGAATGGGCTGTTATTATGAACAATTATTTAACTATTTATATAAACTGTATCTAATCTTGCAAATATTTGTTGTGGCAGTGACTCAGATCCTTGAGAAAAACTTTTCAGGTTGACTTCTTAAACCAAAAAAAAGTGTGTTGTGCAGGCAACTGGGAAAATATCTTGTAAATGTTTCTGTGGTCCAGATTTCAGGAATAAATGTACTGATAATGCTAAAACAAATTTATATTGCTCTTGATAATGGAAATTTCTAAATCAAAAGTTTGCTAGGAAAAGATATTTTTTCCATGAAGGTGTGAGCCTTAGGCTCAAAGTCAAGAGATTCTGGCTCAGGTCCCAACTCTGCAATTGCTAGTTGTGTGTTATTGGACAATTAAGTTAACTTTCTAGCCCTCAGAATTCCTTTTTGTAAAGTGGATTGTAGACAAGACCTTTTAAGGAGCCTCCCAGCTCTAATATCCTTTGATGAGTTTAAGATGTTAAGCAATATTCAAACAGATTGAGTTTTTAAGTTGCATTTTGTTTGTAAGATACTTCTCAGACTGAATGATTCCCTATTCCGTTGGACATTTTTGCAATGTTACTAAAATAAAGTTAAGCAAGATAATTATATAATTGTTAGAATAAGCATTTAGTTTTGTGTTGTCCATTAAGTCCTTTGAGAGTTGTCAGTAAAGGTACTCTTAAGGCATGAAATTTCATTACTTCCTCTCAATCATACCTTTGTTCTTCTGGATGTAGACTGAAAAGGGATGGTGAGTTCATGTTCCTTCTTTTACTGATGTTTTAGCTTTATAGGTTGCAGTTTATTGACTCAGAGGGTCAACACCTTAGGGCCATCCTGCAAAATGGTTAGTGGGAAGGAAATGTCTGAAGACTGAACGATGCAGATGCACCTGTGAACAATTCATAATTCAAAGCAGTATTTAATTTTAGGAGTCTGGGAGTTTCATTCAGCTCTCCCCTCCACACACACTTTTTTTTTTTTAATGATGAAACTGAAATCTGGAGAGAATAAATGATTAGACCAAGGTTATACCTTTACTGGTTACTTTTAGAATAACAGGAGAACTCAGATCTGTGGAATGCCAATAGAATGTCACGATAACGCATGATATCTGATATCAGATGAAAAAAACCTTTCAGTTTATCTAAACATTGACCACCAAAGGTATATTCAGTGTTCCTATCTGTTTAAAAATGGCTTACCATTTCCATTAGGATTGTCATTATGCTTATAATATAAATATGACATTTGAATTCAGTTAAAGCAGATGTCCTCAGGAGCAGTACCAGTATTGTCTGGTATTTGGCTGTTGCAAGGATCTGTTTTCTAGTTAGTAAGTCTTTAGGAAATAACTTGTATGGAAAATATTTTAATGCTATCTGTGAAATTAGTCAGGGGGATGAATGAAGTGGAAAAATGATTTAGAGAAGAGAGAAATAGCCATTTGGGCAGAAGTATAGTTGATGAGATGTTATTTTAACCCTACTCCGTTGCTGACTTTTACACAAGACTGTAAAGATGGCCAAATTTTTGATGTCTAGGTATTCTTCATAGGCCTGGAAGAGTATGTCCCAACTCCTAGGTATTTGGGAAGAATTGTCTGAAAAGCACAAAGTGTTTGGTGCTGAAGATATTAGCTGTATTCATTTGAACTGGCATAGAATATCATGAACATCTGTCCCCAAATACCAGCTGGGGGCTTTGACTTTGGCTGTAGCCACTTATCTATACACATTTGGGTTAAGTCCTGGGGAAAGGAAGACAAAGCAGATTTCATTTATTAATTAAAAAATTTAACGGCCCCAAATCTTATAAAAATAAACTTTATTTTTATACTTTCGGGCCTGTATGGTGAGTGCAAGCTTTTACATTTTTGTGATGACTTTTTCCCCTTTATGTGGATTTTCAGTGTTAACTCTCTCTTCCTCTGCCTCTGACGCTCCTGCTTACCAACCCCCCGCTACCCCCGCCTTCTTAGCGGCCTAGTCTTTTTGTTACAATAATGAGTATGGTTTACTTAGAACTACTAACTCATATGCAGTTGTCACTTAGGCTCCAGAGGTCTTGGTACGTTTACTTGTTGAGAATTACTCATGGCCATTGTTTTGTAGACCTTGAAAGAAGCTCTTGCAGCCTGTCCTGTGCTGAGTAACAAATTGAATTAAAGCCATCATTCAAGAAGCTTTACTGGGGCCCTTGTGTTTCCTCCACAGATTCAAAATGATCAGTGCCAGGAGATGGACACCACTGCTGACAAGTGGGTAAAACTCACCGACAGTGGAGCATGGGGCTCTCATTCTGTAAGTCTCTCTCTGTCCTCCTCCTTCTTCCGCTAACCCCATCCTTCTCCTTCCTTCTTTTTCCCAACCCCCCCTTTTTTTAAAGTTTATTTTAAGAAAAAAAAATCAAAATTTTTTTTAATTTAGAAACTTCTAGTTAGCAAAGAAATTTTCCCTAAGTTTCATGGAGTCAGGCTCTTCATAGTATTGTTTTCCTGCCTTTCTGTTTCTTCTTCACTCCCCTTTCCTGCTTTTTCCCATCACACTCCAACTCTCCTCCTTTTATAAGGGGCATTAATAGGAAGTAAGTCTACTCAAAACTAATATACAGAACCTCTGAGTATGTAAGTTTACAGATGTGGCAATCACATGAAAGATAATCAGTGACTCTTGGCATTGGAAGGATCCTTGAGTTTCTTTCATCCAACTTTGTCTGCATTCTCCCCAGCAAATGATTTTCAAGATTGTCTTGTTGGGGACTGTGCTGACCCCATTGTTGGACAGCTCTGCGTATTACAAAATTCATCCGTGTCTGGAGTTGAAACCTGCTTTCTCTCTATCTATTCATCACCCATTGTTCAAAGTTCTACCCTTTCTGGTTGTGTCTGATAGACTAACTCCTTATTTCTTTAAGGACAACTCTTAAGTGCTTGAAGGCAATTATCAGGTAACACAGTCTCTGAATCTATTGTTATTTGAGGCCTTTGGAGTGAGACATGGATTTAAAATCTAACTTTGGTTTACAGTCGTTGTGTTTCTTTAGGCAATTGGCTTCGTCTCTTTGATAGTTCATAAGAGAAATGGGACCAATCTTGCAGAGTTAAATGAGATGATACATGGGGAGGGCCTAGTGTGGTGCCTGCAGTGTAGAGTGGACACTGTTTCAGTAAGTGACTGCCCATCCTTGCCTTTGTGTTGTAGCAGGTACCTCATCCTTTTTTGTTTTGTTTTGTTTGAAATATTTTTTTTTCTGCATTGGGTGTTCTTTGCTGCACGCAGGCTTTCTCTAGTTGCGGCGAGCAGGGGGCTACTCTTCCTTGTGGTGGGTGGGCTTCTCACTGCGGTGGCTTTTCTTGTTGTGGAGCACGGGTTCTAGGTGCATATGCTTCAGTAGTTGCAGCATGCAGGCTCAGTAGTTGTGGTTCGTGGGCTGTAGAGCACAGGCTCAGTAGTTGTTGCACACGGGCTTAGTTGCTCCACGGCATGTGGGATCTTCCCGGACCAGGGATTGAACCTGTGTCCCCTGCGTTGGCAGGCTGATTCTTAACCAGTGCACCAACAGGGAAGTCCAGGTACCTCATTGTTGAGTGATTAATATGATGCACCCTTTCAGAGTACTTTTTTGATCTGTATGCCTGGAAGTGATATTAGTACCTCTTAAGATCTATTCACCTAAGCATTCAGTCCGCTGGGCTTTGAAGGTACAAGTAACCCTTGGCAAGAAATATGCTTTCTCCACTTACAAAGACTTAACACAAAAAGAAAGTACTTAACACACTACTTCTCTGAATCTCTGGCAGGGTGAAGTCGTCAGATATGTTTTAATTTTATACTGCTTGAATTTGGCCAGCCAGAGACTACAGAGAAGAGTAGGGTGGCAAATGAGAAAGCAAGGCACACTTAACATTAGTTTACTTGACTGAATCAGCAGGAAACTGATCAGAAAAGTAGTTTGATTTATAAATATAAAAATGTTCTGGTGGCAAAGGAAGCAAATATTAGACGTGGTATCGTTTAAGTTCTGGAGTCATAGAGTTAAATTGGGTTATTCTATAAGAATAGACCTATTTTTCTCTTGTTGCTGTTGCAATGTTTTTTGTTAAATAATTTTAAAATGAAGCAAACTCATTCTGTTACCTTTTTGTTTTCAGAGCCCAAAGATCTACTTATGAATAGTGGGAGCCAATCAATATGTAACTGGGCTACGTGCCTTTCACTGTCTAAAATGAGTCCCTTTGAAATATAAACCGAGACTTCATGCAAATGATTTGAAAATCATTTTATCTTTTATCATGCTTGAAGAATTTTCTTTTCCTTTTATCATTACTATATTTTTGGGGTTGGCAAACTATTTTTTTTTTTAGAATTGAAGCAGAGCTTAGGTCTCAATTAACAGTAGATTTAAATTTGTGGGTTCCAAATAATGGTATTTCATTATAATGCACTGAAAAGTGTATAAGAGATTAGCTTCTAGATATGGTTATAGGTAGCATGGTTTATCTGACCTGAGTATCTTGTGTTCTCTTTATAGGTAATGTTGAAATCAGGTACAAACATACTGTACTGGAGAACTACAGGCATCCTTATGGGTTCCAAGGCAGTCAAGCCAGTGTTGGTGAAAAATATCACAATTGAAGGTATTTCACAGCAGTCTGCTCTGATAGTCTCCTGTCACATTTAATAGTTAGTTAAAATATTGATTACTTGGTTGGTTTTGCTGGCTCACGAGGATTTAGGACAGAAATTAATATGTTAGACATCATATAGGCCTAGAGACCCTGGTTTTATTCTTGGCAAATTGACTGGGATTTTTTTGTTTTCCTATCCCTAAACTGAATTATTTAATCTGTGTGGAAAAAATAAACATAATGGTAATTGTAGGTGTCTTTAAATAAAAGAAAATAATATTTATTAATAAGGTCCTACTATTCATTCGAGAAGTCTCTATTGTGCTGACATAGTGCTTATTCAGGTCACCACTATATCCCTAAAAATAACAGTGAAATAAATATCTTGGCCTGACTGTCTCCTATACCTTTTACCTCTCTGAACCAGCTGTGCATTTTCTGGCTCAGAAGAGTAGCCAGTAAACCCTGGCATGGTTCATTCTCAATTAAGGCTACTTTTAATTAAAGCAGTTGATTCTCCTTTATTAAAGTTTGGCTTAACGTTTTAGCATGTTCTAGGTACACCTGTTCCTGTGACGCTAACTCATTAGTCATAGGGACATCTGCTGGCAAAGGCTGGAATTACAAGCCAGAAGAAGAGTCGAGCCTTTCCCAGGGTCCCTTAGGTCTTGTCAGTTACGTAGTGAACAGTGGAGAAAAAGGGAGCAGGTGGCCACAAAGATGAGAGAATGGTATAGAACTGGAGGGAACCTTAGAGTTTATGCCACTTCTGATTAGTGGAGTTGTCTTTTGACAGCCGAGTTTATACATTGACTGTATACCTCTATCAAGTCTGAATCTCTTGTTGAAGTGTTTGCTCCACTTATGTGTTCAATTCAGTATCCAGCCCAGTTCCTTGCACATAGTAAATATGTTTTTGGTGTTGAATTAATGGGATATAAAAGACTTGGGCTAAGCTTATTGTTAATATTTCTCTCTCACTTCTGGTAGAGGCAGCAAGGACGCACTGATTTGCTTGTTGCTGTTGGGTCCTGCCTCCCATGCTTTGTTTCCCATTACCACACAGGGGTGGCATACACATCAGAATGCTTTCCATGCAAGCCTGGCACCTTCAGTGACGAACCAGGTTCATTCATCTGCCAAGTTTGTCCCAGAAACACCTATTCTGAGAAAGGAGCCAAAGAATGCATCAAGTGTGACGAGGCCTCCCAGTTTTCAGGTAAAATGAGTCTGCAATTTATACTCTTTGTTCTTTTCTTTCTAAATTTATGTTGGTTGAGAGTATGTAGTCATAAGCCAGAAATCACACATACGATGTGATGGAAACAGTGGGCCAGAAACCAAAGTGCTGAACGGAATCCATACTGAGTGGGTAAAATAGGACATCTAATTACCCCTTTCTGCAGGACTTTTCTCTTTGTCTGTAATGTTTTCTATTCCACCCCCACCCCTGCCAAGGTAACTGTTTTGGATATGTTTATACTTGTCTCAAAAGGTTCTTATTGTACTTTTAGATGATTCCTTGGCAAGGAGATGTACTTAGAAACTTTTAATTTGTTCCAAATTTACAACATTCTGTGATAATGGAGGAAATCTAATGTCTTCTTGGAAAAACTATGATATGCTCCTTGTGTATCATGGAAACATTTATTGCTCTAGGGAAAATAAACATGCAGGCCTTTATTTTCTTTAGACCTAGCTAGTTCTACCTAAATTCCTCTGGTGCAGTTATTTTTACTTTTCACTTGTCTACTTTTTGTTTGTTTGTCTGTTTTCATGTTTGCCTTTTCTTAGAGTCACAACACAAATGACTCATTTCTAAAATTCGTTTTCATGTTGCAGAAGAAGGATCCAGCAAGTGTAAGGAGCGTCCTCCCTGTACCACAAAAGACTATTTCCAGATCCACACTCCATGTGATGAGGAAGGAAAGGTACAGGCCGTGTTCAGTCAGCTCCATCCCACATTTATTCACCCTTTTCCCAATTTGAGCAGACTCGAATTTGTTCATGAGAGACTTAAATGAGTAGTAGATTTATAGTATGTGTGTGTAAGTAGCACGAAGGAAATTTAAGGTTTTAGACTCTGAAACCCACCTTCCCAGCTTTGATTTTTGTATCTACTGCTTTGTAGGGCTGTGGGCAAATTATTTGCTCTAAGTCTGTTTTTTCATCTGTAAAATGGGAATAATGTCAGTACCTACTTCATAAGGCTGCCATGAGAATGCATGAAATACTCAATTTAAGGTTCTTAGCATAGTGCCTGGCACATAGTGAGTGCCCAATCAATTACTGCTATTTTTAACAGTTACATTTTTGTCAGAAATAATAGCAGGAGAAGCAAGCCTTCAAGTGTGTTCTGCGACTCACAGGATGGAAATACTGTGTAACTTCTCTTTATTTGGTTACTCAGTAGGTTTGGTCAATAAAAGCCATGCAGCCATAGGCTGATTCAGTTATGGCAGATTGCTGTGTAATTGCATTTAGAAAATGCAAAGTCATTACCATATAAATGGCACTTAGCCAGAGGAATAATGCACACATGAACTCTGCAGTTGACCTGCCATTGTCTTAATTAAAAAGTTAGGGACTTCCCTGGTGGTCCAGTGGTAAAGAATCTGCTTTACAGTGCAGGGGATGTGGGTTCGATGGATCCCTGGGCGTGGAACTAAGATCCCGCATGCTGCGGGGCAACTAAGCCCTTGCACCACAACTATTGAGCTTGGGCACCCTGACTAGAGAGACCGCATGCCACAAACTACAGAGCCCGCGTGCCACAACTAGAGAGAGAAAAACCTGCAGCTACAACTAGAGAGAAGCCCGCGTGCCACAATGAAAGATCCCGTGTGCCTCAACGAAGATCCCACGTGCTGCCATTAAGACCTGACACAGCCAAAAATAAATAAAATAAATAAATCTTAAAAAAATAAAAAAATAAAAAGTTAACCATACTAGCCTATGTCAATAGGAGAAACTGAGGTGAAGGTGGCTGTGCTGCAGCATTCTTTGTGTGTTTTTTGCATCTTTGAAATAATGACATTTAATTTCTTGACCTAGTTTGTAACATGTACAGAGATGTCAGTATTACTTTTTTTTCTTAATTTTGTATCCTTAGGTTCTAATCTATAATTTTTATATTTATATAATTGTTAATCTTACCCTTAGTCCTTAGGTTTTTCTAAAAAAGAATTTACTTTTGAATACTTAAGACCAAGTATATTCTTGTGTCTACAGTACAGCGAGTACTTACTAACTCAGAATAAGTCAAAGGAAGGCCAGTTTAAATTAGTGGAAAATTTCAATGATTAGAAGTACATCTATTACTTTTAATAAGAATAGTAACTCTAACAGCTTTTAAGTGACAAGGAGTTATGAAGTAAGATCTTGAATGCCCTACTATAATGGCCAAGTGAGGCCTATTTCTATTTGGAAAATATATGTAGAGAGCCATTAAGGTGGGTTGAAAGTAACCTGGAATAATGTTTCTTTAAACTTTTCTTAGCTAAACTTTCCTTATTAATGAGTAAGGCAAATTAAATTTAGTTTATTTTATATAATAAATAATAGTCATTAATTCAGCATTACTGAAGCTTAAATGAATGAGATCCAGTATACAAATAGATCTTGATTTTGCTATAATGAAAGTATTCAAAAGTCATATTTTTATTATGTTAGTGAGTAGTTTTTATTATGTTAGTGAATAGAGTGACAAAATCTAGTTGACCTGGGCTTAATTAAGGAAGTAAAGCCATATATTAAAATATATTAAATGTAGAATACACACACATGCACACACACACACACGTATATGCACATGTGTATACCCACAGCGTATTGGGTACACACATACACACAAATTATGCTCTTTCTGTTGTGTCTGGGTAAACTCTGAACTTGTTCTTGGTATAGAACAAAACAGTGTACCAGCACACCATAAACTCAGACATTCTTTTTTTTTTTTTTTTTTAATTGGAGTAGAGTTGATTTACAATGCTGTGTTAGTTTCTGCTGTACAGCAAAGTGAATCAGTTATACTTATACATATATCCACTCTTTTTTAAGATTCTTTTCCCATATGGGTCATTACAGAGCACTGAGTAGAATTTCCTGTGCTGTACAGTAGGTCCTTATTAGTTATCTATTTTATATCAGTGATTCTTTAAAAACTGCTTTAAGACTTAATTCAAGGGAAATGTTTCTAGCTTCAGAAGTGAACAAAATGCAATGGGAACTTAATTAGATAACAGATATAGTGAAGAAGTGTGAATAACACGTGTGAATTTGAATTTTTTTCTATTTTTGTTTGTTTCAACATTTTCATTTGTTGTGGTTTCATCTTTTTAAGAGGTATGTTATTCTTGCTTGGAGTAGCCTGGTGATTTCCCGGTGGCTTAGTGATGTTTCCTAGGTTGTTCAGCAACTGTGTTTTGGCTCTTTTTGTCCTGTCATACTCTTTTTGATCTTATTTTCCCCGTGCTTGGAGAGGATCATCAAGGGAAGTGGCTCTTGAAGTATACAGACTTTGAACATTATAATTTATACGACACAGGAACGTTCGAGTTTTTGAAGCCTCATTGTTTGATTGCTTCCTGCCTCTAGGAGACATTTTTAAGGAAAATTTAAATTGGTAACTGGAAGCATTCTAATCCTGATTAAGAGACTCTCATTTACATCATGAAAAATGTGGAATGCCTACTTATTCACGCATTTATTCAGTGAATCTTTACAGAGCATTGGTTATATACAGAGTTGCTGAGTGATGAGAGCAGGGCCACGTAAGGATAGGGAGAAGAAGAAGATACACGTCTCCATAGATGGTAGAGCAGTGGTTGTCCAGTTTCGGTGAGGATCAGACTCACCTGGGGGTTCCTGTCTCAGATTTTCTGTTTCAGTAGATCTGGGGCAGGGCCTGAGAATGTACATTTCTAAGAAGTCCCAGGTAATTCTGATTCTGCAGGTCCAAGGTCTCAGCAATTTGAGAACTACTGGTCTAGACTTTAGAGGAAGAGGTAGTCTGTCAAAGAAAATGAATTATTTCTAATTGTTATTAGTGCTACAGCAGGGAAGTCTTGAGTTTTTTGGGGCTCTGATCAAATCAGGGAAGGCTTCAGAGCTGTGTAAAACCTGGGCAAGGGCATGGGAGGAGAGCTTTTCTGCAGGAGGGAGCAGGATGGTGAAGACATGACAAGGGAGGGAGCCTGAGTGTGACTAGAATGTGAGGGTATGAGTAGGGAGTCACCCTGGATGCCACAGGCTAGTGCTAGAGTAGGCATGCTTTCATAGTAGTGAGGTAGCTTGAAAATGTTACATATATTTTGTTTTCTAAAGGTTGCGTAGAGCCCACTTTTTACCTGTGTTGCATGAGGTACCCCCATATGGTTACATACAAGCACAGGCACAGATTCAGTGCTTGAGATTTGAGCCCAAAAGAATGTTGACCCGTGATAATGGACAAGTATTCTTCAAGAGAGGGCATCTTTTAATATTAACAAGATATTTGATGGAGTTTCTCGCTGTGGATGATCTCCGTATGGATAAGCTCTCTGTGGGTAAGACAAAGAACTGTGGACCCAGTGATATGGTTAAGTTGGATATATGGCTAACCCAAGAACTATATGTAAAATGTTTGATTTTATAATTGGATGGCAGCTAGGAGAATAGTTAATCTGGACTAGGAGTAATAATTTATTTTCATCATATTATTGAAAAATCCTTAACTTGCATGAAGACATTAGGGTTAAGTATACCAAATAGTAAATTTGTAAATAGTAAATAGTAAATTTGTAAATAGTAAATTTATAAAGCTGGGTCAGGAAGATCTCTGTGTTTGAAAAATGAGCTCAAATTAGTAAAATCAAAATTTATTTGTGTCCAAGAAAGTCTCAGATATAAAAGTATTTAAAAAAGAGAAAACATTAACTTGCTAAAAAGATTTATAAGAGAATCCAGGCTTTAGTAGACCCGGCTCAGAAAATTAAAAAATACAGCAGATATTTAAAGGGGAAAAACCTTTCAAGAATATAAAAATTGAAAATTGGGTTTTCATTTAAGCTGGTTTTTAAAAAATTTTTATTTTATATTGGAATACAGTTGATTTAAAATTTTGTTAGTTTCAAGTGTACAGAAAAGTGATTCAGTTATACATATACATGACTCAATTCTTTTTCAAATTCTTTTCCCATTTAGGTTATTATAGAATATTGAGCAGAGTTCCCTGTTCTACACAGTAGGGCCTTGTTGGTTACCTATTTTACAAATAGTACTGTGTGTATGTTAATCCCAAGCTCCCAATTTATCCCTACCACTTTTCCCCTTTGGTAACCATAAGTTGGTTTTCTGCATCTGTGACTCTATTTGTTTTGTAAATAGGTTCATTTATACCATTTATTAAGATTCTACATATAAGTGATATCATGATATTTGGCTTTCTCTATATCACTTATTTCGCTTAGTATGATCATCTCCAGGTGCATTCATGTTTCTGCAAATGGCATTATTTCATTCGTTTTCATGGTGGAGTAATATTCCCTTCTGTATCTGTACCACGTCTTCTTTATCCATCCGTCCATGGACATTTTGGTTGCTTTCGGGTCCTGCCTATTGTACATAGTGCTGCAGTGAAGGTTGGAGTGCACGTGTGTTTTCGAACTATGGCTTTCACCAGAGAGACGCACAGGAGTGAGACGGCCAGATCATAGGGTAGCTCTATTTTTAGTTTCTTAAGGAAGCTCCATAGTGTTCTCCATAGTGGCTGTACCAATTTACAGTCTCACCAACAGCATGGGAGGGTTCCCTTTTCTCCACATCTCTCCAGCAATTTTTGTTCGTAGACGTTTTAATGATGGCCATTCTGATTGGTGCCAAGTAATACGTCGTTGTTGTTTTGATTTGCATTTCTCTACTATTAACCGATGCTGAGCATCTTTTTCCATGTGCGTCCTTCCTTCCTTCCTTCCTTCCATCAGTGTGTGGGAAATTTACCTTTTGAAGTTGGCTTCTTGAGAGTCTGCCCTTTTACAAATTCTCTTTCGAGTACTACCCTAGGACATTTGTTGAAGACAGGTATCATTTAGAGCTCCACAGGCCTTGTGAATGTCAAGTGCCCATAAGCACTGGTTTTAAAGTTGTAGTTATGGCAAACGGCCACAAGGTAGCAGCATTTCTTCATGCCAAACTCGGGTTACTGGGGTAACCAGAGGCTTGGTGAAAGTCCTGTTCCAGGGTTGTAAAGGAGAGTGGAGTGTGGTAGAACAGACACCCAAGGGCTTGTGTTTCTTTACATCTTCCCCCTTCCACTACAACCCCCGTACCAATCCCAACCCCTGCAAAACTGTGCAGAGTTTGCTTTCATCCATGGGGGAAACGACTCTAAGGAAGAATGCTGGAGGTGGGTACCTCAGCATCAGGAGATGTGGGGACCAGGTGGCTTTTCAGTGCTCTTCCAGCCCAGACAGTCCACAGTTTTTTGGTTGCACTAGGCTTGGCATAGCTGTAGGAAGGTCCGCCTGGATCTGGAGATTGTGGTCCCATCCAGAGGGGACCAGGCACTACAGGTCCAAGGGGAGCTCCTTTGCTGGCACATCGTTCCCATCTTTCTCAGCGCCATGTGAGTCCAGCCTTGGGAACCAAGGCTACTGAGGCTCCAGGGCTGTGAACCAGCCCGGATTTCCAAGACCTGAGGGGCATATAATAGGCATTCGTTTTTTGGGTTTTTTTTTTTTCTTAATTTTTAGATCATATTGGAGTGTAGTTGATTTACAATGTTCTGTTAGTTTCTCCTGTGCAGCAAAGTGAATCAGTTATACATATACATTTATCTATCTTTTTCAGATTCTTTTCCCATATAGGTTATTACAGAATATTGTGTAGGGTTCCCTGTGCTATACAGTCTGTCCTTGGTGAATATCCATTTTATATATAGTGTGTGTATATGTTAGTCTCAAACTGCTAACAATTATCTTGTTCATCATATCAACAGAGGTTGTCTCATATCTGCCTGCAAAAGTCAGGGGGTTAAGGTAGTTTTGTAAAGGAATCAGCAACTTACAGAAAAGCTTAAGTTTTTATTTTCTTGGGTACCAAAACTAGACCGAGTAACTTTTTTTGGTCTGTTTTATTTCAGGGTAAAAAGAAGTCCCTCCTACCCTTACCACTCTTGGATGTGATACATGTTTCCTTTTAATGGTGGCAAAGCAAGGTGTCAGTTTTGCTTCTGTACTTGGGGATGATTAGAAAATTTAATGAATTTAAAAAATACTTTTCAGAATTGGAGTGGGAGGAGGCAGGGCAGGAGTCTCTTGACTCATGTGACTGGGAAATCATTGCAGAGCAAAGAGTTTTATCAAGACTTTCTCTTGCTCTTCTCGCTGATATTCTGAGCTCAGTTTGATTTCCTTCTCAGGTAGGTTCTTTGCTCTGGTGCCAGATACCCCCTGACATCTCTACCCAAACCAGTGTCACCCTCACAGCGTTTTATAGGAGGGCTGACCGAAGTTTCCAAAAAGACTCTGGCCCTGCTTGAATCACGAGCCCATCTCAGACCAGCCATTCTGTCCAGTAGCGTGAGCAAGTCTGGTTAGACAGCTGAGTTCACCTTCTAATCCCTATGGCTGGGGAGGCCAGACCATATAATCCAGTTCCTTTCAGCATCACACAAGTCAATTCCTAAAGAGAGAGAGATGGTGTCTGTTACCGCAGTAGAACGAGAGTGATCCTCTACGGGTTCACAGAACACGTCCACTCTTAAATAAGGTAGCTCTGGCAAGATTGTCTTGAAATACTGGGAATTCCCACATAATTTTGTACATACCTCTCTTGATACTTACATGGTGATTATAGTTTGCTAGTGTTTTGGTATGAGATCACTTTATTGCAAATACTTGTAAAGATGACTGTTTCCTTCACCAGAGTCTCTGCTTCCTGTAGACAGAAACATGTTCTTAATCATTAAAAAAAAAAATCTCTAGGCCTAGTAGAGTACCTGGAATGCAGAAGGTAGTGAAACATCTTTTGAATAAATTAGTGAATGAGAGAATTGGTGAATGAATGTATGATTAACACGTTTAGAGTGTTGTGTTCTGCCCTTGATAGAGGCTTGGGGAAATTTTCACAAAATGGGAAGAGTCTAGATAAAAGAGGCCAGGATATTAAACTATTTCATATGAAGTATGGTTGAAGTTTTTGGGAATATTTTTTCAGCTTGGAAGAAAGACACCATCGGATGGAGGAATCATGATCATCTTGCTGGTGTTTCCTAGTTGTCCCAAAGAGATCTGATCTCTTTCCTTTGAATAACCATGACATTTCATGTTTCTCTTGGAAATGATGATGATGACAGTAATAATAGTAATAGTAGTGATAGTATTAATAGCAGAAGCAGCTGTCCTTTACCTATTTATCTGCATGCTTGCTCTTTCTGTGTGTGAGTGTGTGTGTGTGTGTGTGTGTGTATTCACACATTGCCACCAGTTCTTTTTTTCAACAGCTATGTGATTAGACATTAATATACCCAGTTTGCAAACAAGGAAGCTGAGGCTTGATGAGGTTAAGTAACTTCCCTAAGGTCATAGCTACTCATAGCTATGTCTTAAGGCTGGAATTCTAACCCAACTCTGTTTCCAAATCTGATGCTTTTGTATGCTCTTTGTATATTTTTCTTTTTATATTATAGCAGTTTGTGAATCTCTCTTATTAAACTGTAACCTCCTTCAGAGCAAACAGTTTGTCTTATTAATATTTAAATTTCCTATAATGCTTTCTTCTACACATAGTAGATACTTAATAAGAATTTCCCAAATAGTAAGTTTAAGCATTTGAAGGGAAGTCTTAGAGAAAAAAGAAATAGACCTTTCTTTGTTATCCCATAAGGCAAAATTTGGTTTATCAGGCAAACTTAAAGAAGATAAATTTCAGTTGTATGTAATGATGTTCTGACAACCAGAGTTGCCCAGTTTTGGAACGGCATGTTCTGTTAAATTGGAAACTTCCTGGCAAAGCTAGAGAGTGCCTGGTAGGGAAGGTTGTTTTAGAAGGAAGCCTTCTTGAGAGGAGACAGCCGACCATGGAACGTCTTCATCTCTGAGTCTAGGAAATTGTTGGATCATAAAGGGTTTGCTAGTGTTTTTGTATCAGATTATGTAGTACTTTCTTTGCCCTTTAATTAACTTCAGTATTACACATTATTCCAAGTGCTCAATGTCTGTAACACAGTCCTTCCGAATTATAAAGCAGAAGTAAGATGGAGGGGACATTTAAAAAATAGGGTATAAAGGGATATGGGTTTTAGATTAGGCTTTCTTCCTATATGACTTAAGCAAGTGGAATGTACTTGGAGCCTGTGTTTCTTAATTAGGATGATAGGAAACAACATGGCATTTCTCAGTGACTAGGAATTTCTGAGTTTTATTTTATAAATTTATTTATTTATTTATTTTTGGCTGTGTTGCATCATCATTGCTGTGCGTGGGCTTTCTCTAGTTGCGGTGAGCGGGGGCTACTCTTTGTTGCGGTGCATGGGCTTCTCATTGTAGTGGCTTCTCGTTGTGGAGCATGGGCTCTAGAACGCAGCCTCAGTAGTTGTGGCGCACGGGCTCAGTAGTTGTGGCACACCGGCTTAGTTGCTCCACAGCATGTGGGATCTTCCTGGACCAGGGCTTGAACCCATGTCCCCCGCATTGGCAGGTGGATTCTTAACCACTGTGCCACCAAGAAAGCCCCAGGATTTCTGAATTTAAAATAAAAATTTCATGATAGTCTTCTTTAAAAGCTTTTCTTAAAAGAAAGGTTTATTGAGATGTAATTCTCATACCATATAACTCATCCACTCACAGTGTCAGTTTAGTGTTTTTTATTATATTTAATTTTAGAACAGTTTCTTGCCTAAAGCCCCAGCTAGAACCTCCGGTACAGTGTGTTTTTGTTTTTGTTTTTTCCCAGTACAATGTTAAATCCCCATGGTGTCTTCCACATAATGGAAGAAGAGGACCCAGACTTTTAAGCATTTAGGAAAGGGACAGGGAGGAAACCACAGGGGAAAACAGAAAACAGCAGAGGCTTCATAGAAAAGGAATCCAAGTGAATGCTTCTACGTAGAAGGGTGGGCTGAGGATGTGCTTAGCACAGATGTGATGTTAAGCCTGGCTTTGAAGGAGGGGTCAGACACAACTTGGCAGAATGGGGTGGTAATAACAAGAGAGACAAATGATGAGTGCCCGGTGATTTGCAGCTGGAGAGGATTGAGGTTTGAGAGAGGCAGAGAGACAAGTGATAGCCTGCCTGAGTGGGAATATCTGAGTTAGAACGTCATGATGCACAGGGCTGTTAGGGTGGAGTGACAATCAGTAAACCCTTTGAAACAACATATAATTTAGCTTAGATGAGCTCAGCCAGTCTACAAAGCCTTAGTGCATTTGTGCAGCGACTTTCGAAGAAAGCTGGCAACCATGGACAAACCCAGTCTCAAAATTGGTCTAAACTTCAGTCTTCCCAGTTTTGAATTTTATTTTTATGTGAAAACCAGCTTCCAATCGATACCCCCAATGCATTTCTTTAAAACATATTTTACTCATGCTTATATATTTTAAATATACCTGGAGACTGTAGCTCTTCTGTAATCTTAATGGCAATCTGCTCAGTTTTGCTCTGTTAGGGTTTTGGTTTCATAAAGCATTTCATAATTCTATCTCAACTTGCCGAAGAGTGACTTGACTGTTGGTTTTTCACCTGCACTGGGAGCCATCTGGTGCTAAAGATCATTAATATTAATTGTTATCTTTCCCCAGTCAGCTAGACTTGAAATCATCTGCCCCATTAGAAAGAGAGGCACAGAATCAATCTGCCATGTGGAGCAAGAGGCTCTGCAAAGAAAACTTTTCACTGTAGAGCATTTGAAATTTCAACGTTTAAATGTTTAAAGGTGGTGCATATTTTCTAATTTTTAAACATGTGCTTGGATTGAAAATCATGTGGTTAGCCAATCTATCAAAAATGTATTTGCATGGGCTTCCCTGGTGGCGCAGTGGTTGAGAGTCCGCCTGCCGATGCAGGGCACGCGGGTTCGTGCCCCGGTCCGGGAGGATCCCACATGCCGCGGAGCAACTAAGCCCGTGAGCCATGGCCGCTAAGCCTGCGCGTCCGGAGCCTGTGCTCCGCAACGGGAGAGGCCACAACAGTGAGAGGCCCGCATACGGAAAAAAAAAAAAAAAAAATCAGCAAATTTGTGAATGGCCTAGCCTTGGAAATTTATTTTTGATGCTTGTTAAGCCAGAACTTAAAAACGACAATCCCCCAAATCTAATGAGGTTTCTTTTGCTTAGTTCTCTGAGTTTTACATTGCCTTTCTCAGAGGAATTGAGAGCCCCTGTTGGATACAGGATCTGTTTACTTTTTTCAGCTGTTTAGGAAACTCCAGCAGGAATAGCCATCATTTGGCAGATGGTGAGCGAGGCAGATGGGGGAAGTGGCTGGTTAAGCTGTATCATGATGTAGGCCATAAATGCAGAGAGAGTTGTAAAAAGAAAAAAAATGTTGTTTTTACTTCTGTTGAGACTTCTACTTTTTAAACCGTGTTCTTAAGAAACCTTCATTAGATAAGGTAACCTATTCTTCCATAAGGGAATATTTGAGAATGAAATCGAGTGGCCGTAAGGGCTCACTATAGATGACTTCTTATTAACTGGAAATAACTATAGAGAATTGCCTTTAATTTTGGGTCTCCTGCTTCAGTATTAGACTTATCTTTGCAGAAGCTGTTATAAAGGAGAAACAGTACTTTCAGCCGACCATATGTCTAACGAGGGAACTCTTAGTCTCTTTTTAAAAACGATATTAAGCTATGAAAGAGTTGATTTTTCTCTTTGCATTTAGAATGCCTTTTATGTTTTTCACTGTGCATATAAATTTTGTTTTGAAATGGCTAACACAATGTTTCTGGTTCCAAAAGACAATGATTTTATAATCACAGTTTTCTGGGTTTGTCTGAATTGTAGCTACTTAGTTGTATCTTGTTTTGTTTTGGGGGGTGTGCATGTGTGAGAGAGAGGAAAAGTTGAAAAGACTACCCTCCATGAAGGTAGAGGTGATCCTAATCCTGTTGTTTGGAGCACAGGTTGACAGGGCCTAGAAGCCTCAGGAGGAAATATTTTAGCTACAGCTCTTGTAGTCCAACATCAGGTTATTGGAAAAGACTCCGAGAGCATCGACCAGGGTTTATGAAATAACAGGATTGCAATGTGAAGCTAGAGGTATTCTTTTAAAAAAATAACTTTTGTTTTGTGATCACTGTGTGCAAAGCATGATGATGTGTGTTGTAGATAGGGGAAAGGAAGAGAGTAGTGTGGGTCTCAGCGTGAGAAAGGGAGTCTGCATGGAAACTTAGGGCAGTTAGGGAATAAAGTGAACAGTGGCTAGAAGAGTCAGGGCTGCAAGCATGTTCTGTATATTTTAGAGAGGAATTTCATGATGAGGCCATGCTGTATGACATAAGGCCTCCTGCAGCCTAGTGTAAAAACATTTGGAGGTAATGGTCATTTCCCCACCGCAGAGTTTTTTTCTTTTTGTCTCATTTTGTTACTAAAGTTTTAGATTCTCTTCAGCTGGCCCTTCTATTCTATCACTGTTTGAACTTTACCTAGTCTTTACCATGTCAATTTAACATGTTCGTCTTTGGAATTTTAAAGCAAATAAAGCATGTTATGTGACTTGCAAGCCTTTTTTTCCCCCCCTCTCTCTAGACGCAGATAATGTACAAATGGATAGAGCCCAAAATCTGCCGGGAGGATCTCACAGATGCTATTAGGTTGCCCCCTTCTGGAGAGAAGAAGGATTGTCCACCCTGCAACCCTGGATTTTATAACAATGGATCTTCTTCTTGCCATCCCTGCCCTCCTGGAACGTTTTCGGATGGAACAAAGGGTACGTGATATCAATTGGTTCAAGAGTTGGACCTTGAGTAAAATAAACTTGTTGGACACCATTGACGTTGTCCTGAATTGTTTTTATGGAAAATTTTCTAAAACACATAATTTTCTTATCTCACAGACTGAAGAAGAGTTAAGAAATATAAGGGAATTATGAGACTGCAGTAGCTTATTCAACATAGCATAAGGATAGTTTTTAATGGCATTTTGTGTAACACACAACCTCTTAATGGAATGATGCTTTGTATATTTATAAGAAAATTCCACCAGTTTAAGTGATTATGGATAAGTGCTCCTTTTCCAGTGTGTGTGCACACATATATTGATACAAGCATAAAATACTTCTATTTCAACTGGAATAATCACATTTTATGCGATAATAATAGCAAAAATTGATTATTTTGATCAAATAACAATTAAAATAGTTCCTAAGTAGATTGTTTCAAAGTGTACGTTTGGGAAGAATTTAGTACTTACCAAACAATAATAAAGTGGTTATGGAATTTGTTTTAGTTTTACTAGATAAAGATTACAGTGCATTTTTGTGGCATGTATCTTACTTGAATATAGCTGTGCTGTCTACTAAATATCCAGAGCCTCTGAGAGCATAAAAAGGACTCGAGAGTTGAATTGACTTGGGTTCAAATCCACTTGCTGCAGGCTACCAATAGTGTGATTTAGCCACTAATTTGAATTCCATTTTCTCATTTGTAAAATTGCAGACAATAATATCTAGCTCGTCATCACTGAGCAGGTTATATAAAAATGTCTCCTCCAGTACTTGGGTACCAGGAAATACTTGCTCAATGAACATTTTCTCTCTCTCCCCTTGTTTTACTGATGTGATAATGCCAAGTGTCTTGGCTAAATAAAAAAATAATTGTAAGAGACCTTTTTATTTTGTGTCATAGATGTTAATTTAAATTAGATTTATTTATAAATCCCCCTCAGCTCCCATCATCTCTTTTTTTGTGTGTGTGGTACGCGGGCCTCTCACTGCTGTGGCCTCTTCCGTTGCGGAGCACAGGCTCCGGACACGCAGGCTCAGCGGCCATGGCTCACGGGCCCAGCAGCTCCGCGGCAGGTGGGATCTTCCCGGACCGGGGCACGAACCTGTGTCCCCTGCATCGGCAGGCGGACTCTCAACCAATGCGCCACCAGGGAAGCCCCAATTATCACTTTTAAGTATAGCCAATATTTTGAATTTCAAGTAGTCAGTCCATAATTAAATGGTGTAATAATCTGTTAGGTTTAGTAACTAGTAGGAAGGGTGGAATATTTCCTTATTTCTGAGGTAGAAGAAACTGATTCTAAGATCACATGTAAGTGAACTTATTTCAGAATCACCCTTCTTATGGAAGGTAATTTCAGTATTAGCAGTTATTCCCAGAAATGCAAGGAAAAATTATCTTAAAAGATTTTGTGTTCTTTTCCTTTTTCATGTTAATCAAGTATATATGTGTATACTCTATCCAGAATTATTTTTCTTTTCAGACTGCTCTTGAAAAAGTTGTTAATTCTTAAGGGAATTGGTGGTTTACTATCTCTCCTTTCCACTTGCCTCTCTGCTAGTTAAAGTAGTAGTAGTGCTAGTACTCTGCTAGTAGTAGTAGTGCTTGGAACAGAGGAAGAGGAAATTATCCAGATGTGATTTAATTGTAATTCTCTGCCCCATTTGTCTCCTGTAGAATGTAGACCATGTCCAGCAGGAACAGAGCCTGCACTTGGGTTTGAATATAAATGGTGGAATGTCCTTCCTGGTAACATGAAAACCTCCTGCTTCAATGTCGGGAATTCAAAGTGTGACGGAATGAATGGTGAGTTCAGAATCAGCCTTCACAGTGTATTTTGGTGGTAGAGACTCTTGGACTCACCTGTGTAAAAACACACTAAATATGGCTATGAGGAACTTCAGTCTTATCATTTGGCTACTTGCCTGTCTTTCCAGACCTCACAGAAAAATAGTAAATATAGTGTCATAGCCACATGACTGACCTCTAAGAATATAAACTGTTTTGCATTTTTTTGGAGTCAGTTTTGAAGTAGATGTTGAGGATCATCATTTATGGTTGTTATAAATACCAGAATAGATCACCAAGGGAAGCAATGAAATTTGTGTTGTTTGCCACTTGGAAGAGTCGTAGTGTATATATAACACTGTATGAAAGCATTTCTGCCTGGATTGGTTTTCTGGCTCAGCACTGAGCCATAAGGAGGGGTTACATCATCTCTAATTCCCCTTGCCTATGAAGTCTGTGATCGTGTTTACAAATGCATATGAACCCCACTTACTGAAAACTTGGAAATGTGGCAGAGTTCTAGAGGAGGGTTGCTGAATTTTATTTGTTTTTACATTTTAAGTGCATGGTGAGCCTACCACTTAGTTATTCTGCAATATTTGTTGGTCAAATGAATGACCATATCTATGTATGTGTTTTTAAACTTGACACTAGAAATAGGTGTTATAGATACTGGGGTTTTACACTAAAATGTGCCCTTTACTTTTATAAGCTCATTGGCATTTTTTTATCAGTTCACTTTTTCTCAATACTGTACTTTTGATCATTGTAAAAAAAAAAAAAGCTTTCTAATCACATCTGTTTTAAATCAGCACCTATCCGAAATAAACAGGCTTGGGATGTAGGAAGTGAGATGTACACATGAGTACTCAGGTTGACAAATCGTAGGTCCTTGAATAATTTTGGTTAAACAGATGCATGAAAAAAAAGCCTTTATATATAATGAACATTATGGAATAGTACTCTTTATCAACTAATAATCCTGCTTCTGGGAATTTATCCTAAGGGAGAAGAAAAAAATAACACAGCAGTAATTACCCGACTATAAGGGTTTATATTCCAAAAAGATCCTATGGTTGAACTCTAAGTTGAAGAAGTTTAAGACGTAAGAAAAATAAGAATGGGAATGTATTGAAAGCATTGATACATTTGTGTGTGTGTGGGCATGTGTGTGTATTCACTTATTAGTGAAGATTATCTGAAACTTTTATTCAGTCTTTTAAAGAAGTTACTCTTCGTCTAACTCTCATGACAATATTCGATTTAGCCACTTGCTTACTCATTCACTAGAGGCTGTAATTTAAATTTTTTCTGATTTTCAGAAATGTTCAATTATTAATTTAAAAAGTATACATCTCTGCAATATTTAGTATGTGATATTGAAAGAGCAGACAGTAATGTGAAAAATACAGAGGTAAAAGGTGATGTATATTTTTGTGACTGGTGGTTCAGTAACCAACCTTGGGAAAAGCAGTGCTCAAAATAATGGGGGTCAAACCGAGAGGCCCAGGGCAGACTGTCTCATGAAGTCGTTACTCCATCATGGAATTAAAGTGGATGTGCTTTGACCAACTTGACTGTGTGACTTGCAGTACTTTGAGGTTCTTTTGTATTGTCAATCTGAATTTACCACAGTTGTGGAATAGGTATGTAGAAGTACATCTTCATGTACTGGAATTTTGCCCAAGAGGAATTCAGAGTTGTAAACAAATTAGTGTTTATCCATGAAGCTTTCACTGAGCATTACCTATAATACTAAAAATGGAAATAATCTAAATTCCAGCAATATGATAATGTTTACAAAAGTTATGCTGTACTAATTGGATGAAATGTTATGTAATCATTAAAAATGACAGCATATGGAAAACAATTTGGCAGCATTTCAAGCATTTTAAATGGTCCCATTCTCCAACCCAGTAATTCCACTTCTGGGAATTTATACTAAGGAAACAATGTGGTGTAAAGAAAGAAATTATGTACAAATATGTTAATTTTAGTGTTGTTTATGAGAGTCAAAAATACGAGAAAACAAAGTTTTCAACAGTGGGGTATGATTAAATAAAATGATGATATAACCATACAACATATTTTTAACTCTTTAACACTAGATATAGAAAGGATTTTTAATGGGGAAGTATTTTTGATATAATGATTATTAGAAAATGAGAAAGTAATGCTAAATGAGAAACAAAATATAGTAAATTATACAATAAAACCTAAAGTATATTTTTAAGAAAGTTATGCACTAGAAAAAGAGTGAAAAGAAACACACTGAAAAGTTCAGTTTATCACTTGGGGGTGGGAGGTTTCTGAGAAGTCTGAATTACTTCTTTTTTTTTTTTTTTTTTTTTTTCGGTACGCGGGCCTCTCACTGTTGTGGCCTCTCCCGTTGCGGAGCACAGGCTGCGGACGCGCAGGCTCAGCGGCCATGGCTCACGGGCCCAGCCGCTCTGCGGCATGTGGTATCTTCCCGGACCGGGGCATGAACCCGTGTAACCTGTCGGCAGGTGGACTCTCAACCACTGCGCCACCAGGGAAGCCCTGAATTACTTCATTTTTTTCATTTAGTTTACTCTATTTAATAAATATTCCTCATGTATACACATTGCTTTCAAAATCAGAATAACAACACAAAATATTTGTTTAAAAATAAATTTATTTGACCCAGTAGTTCTTTCACTGGGATTCTTTTCTAGAAAAATACAGAAAAGCTTTACCCAAAATATCTTCATTATAGTGTCACTTCTGCTCGCTAAAAGGTAAAACAATCCAAATGGTTACATTGAATGTATGGTCGATAGGAGGTAAGTCCTGTAGTATGAGTGATTTAGTAAATTATGGGAATTAATTACATCTGTCTACATGATAAACTATTAATTTAGTCATTTAGCATGTCGGTGAAGACTTTATACATAAAAATGCTTATGCAATAATGTTCATTCATAAAACTAAATGTTTAAAACAAAATGTTATCAACAGTAAGATCTCAGTTATGTAAAAACATGTATGCATCAAAAAGATAGTGAAAAGAAACACCTCAGAACATTAACAGTAGTTTTTTCTGAGTGATGAGTTTATAAATAATTTTAGTTTTCATCTTCAGATTTTTCTGTAGCTTTCAAAATTTTATAATAAATATAAATATGATTTTTAAAACAAAAATAAATCTTAAAATAAAAATTGTGGGTCTTCCCTGGTGGCACAGTGGTTAAGAATCTGCCTGCCATTGCAGGGGACACAGGTTCGAGCCCTGGTCCGGGAAGATCCCACATGCCATGGAGCAACTAAGCCTGTGCGCCACAACTACTGAGCCCGTGCTCTAGGGCCCGCGAGCCACAACTACTGAGCCCATGAGCCACAACTACTGAAGGCCACGCGCCTAGAGCCCGTGCTCCGCAACAAGAGAAGCCGCCCCAATGAGAAGCCCGCGCACTGTAATAAAGAGTAGCCCCCGTTCGCTGCAACTAGAGAAAAGCCTGCACCCAGCAATGAAGACCCAATGCAGCCAAAAATAAATAACCAAAATAAATAAATTTATAAAAAAAAATAGAAATTGTGTATAGAAGCATGGAAAATGTGGGATTCATTCTGAGGGATAAAGCAAAAGACAAAGGTACTGTAACAATGTATCACAAACTGGAGGGTTTAAAACAACAGAAATTTACCCTCTCACTTTCCAGAGACTAGAAATTTGAAAGGCAGGTATGGGCAGGGTCGTGTTCCTTCCGAAGCAAAGCGTCTGTAGGAAGACGCTTCCTTGCGTCTCCTAACTTCTAGTAGCTCCAGGCCCTCTGTGGCTTGTGGCAGCGTAGCCCCTCTCTGCCTCTGTCTTCATGTGAGCATCTTTTCCTTGTGTCTCTGCGTCTTTACACGGTGTTCTTCCTGTGTGTCTGTGTCTAAATCTCTCTCTTCTCATAAGGATACCAGTCATTGGATTAAGGCTCACCCTAAGGACCTCATCTTAACTTGATTATATCTGCCAAGACTCTATTTCCAAATAAGGTCCATTCATGTGTACTGGGGATTAGAATGTCAGTATATGTTTCTTGGGAGCGGATACAGTAAAACCTGCAGCAGCAGGCAATGTTCAAGCATGAGAACTATTTGTTTCCTCTTGCAAGGATGTTGGTCCCCTCCAAACCTCCATGCTTATCATCCATGTACTCCTCTTTTTCTTTGGCCTTCTCTGCCATTCCATTGCTCCGCACGCCAGCTGAACACTAGGAAATGATCTTAGAGAAACCTTTGTAAATCCCACCTTTCTTGGGGTAGAATTCCTCCACGTGGGAATATCCCTCTCCCTGTGACCCCCACCACAAGTTCTCAGTCTCTCTACGCTTACCTGCCTCTCACATTACTTACCCTGCAGTCAAGGGCCTGGTGTCCCACTGGGTCAGACTGTTTTGTGGCTGTTCTACTCTTAGCACTAGGAAGTGATAGCTGCTTATCTCTCTTTTCAACCACATGAACCTTTAGAGAGCAAAACAATTGGCATTTCTCTCTTACTCAGGTAGCTTCGTACATAACCATTTTTCGAACTAGCTTGACTTACGTATATTCAACATATCACCTTTCTATGAACTGCTGATAACATTTCGAAAATTGCCGCATCACCAGTACAGCACTGATATTAATCTCTTTCCCAGTTTCTCTCTTATGCCTGTTAAAGTAGCAGATGTTGACATTTTCTTTCGGAGGTACAAGTGTCCATGTTAAGCATTGCCATTAGTTAATAACCTTGCCTGATGGTGTGTGAGGGCTTCATCTCCTTTCCTCATTTCACGGTGGCCATTTCAGCCCATGGCATCCTGATTGTTTCTCTGCAGAAGACAGACCTCACGTCACCTTTTATGTGCATCTCTATTACCTCATACTGTTAACAGTTGTTAGCTATGTCTCTCATAGTCTACTGATTCCATAGTGAGGGTGGACCCAGTCTTCTCTTTCTGTCCCTAAAGTAGGTCATGGTTCGTGGCATTCAGTGAAAGCCAGTTCAGTGAGTGAATAAGTGAGTGAATACAGAACAGGGGTTAAATTAGGGAACAACAATACAACAAACTCTAAGAAAGAGCTCCAGACCCCGCATCTTCATTGAGTAATTTGAAGTTTCTATTTCCCATTGGTTACCTGAAGACTAGGATGTTTTCATCTTAGTATATTGAAATGGATAAAGACCGTCTGTTCTAGTTAAAAAAAAAAATCATGCCTCATTGAGAAAACTGTTGTTAATTTGACCATTAAATACCTTTGATGCAAAAATATGCATTACTTGAGTCTTCCTGGAGAATCATATGCAACGTTTTTATTGGTATCTAGGAGTCTACCTCTGCATGCAGTTTGCACCTGCAGTCTAAAATTGGGAATTCTTTTTTTGTGGTCTTCTATAAAAAGATTGTTGGAAATCATTACTGGAATTTTAACTGACGAAGATAACCTTTATCATTTCTAGGTTGGGAGGTGGCTGGAGATCATATCCAGAGTGGGGCTGGAGGTTCCGATAATGATTACCTGATCTTAAACTTGCATATCCCAGGATTTAAGTAAGGAAAACCAATTCTGATTCCCTTCTGTAGGAATTCTCATACCTGTTTCCCTACAGAAATAGATGAAGTAGGGCTGCCTTTATAAAATATATTAATATTGTGATGTACATAGCAAATAACAAGCTGCGTAGGATAATGTATTATATTTAAGAATATCTATAGAAACTATAACTGTTAATTGTATATTAGTTAGATGAAGCCAAAGATTTTAAAAATACTCTATCCAAATATTACAAAAACCATGACTCTTGGATGCTTAATTCAGAGATCTTAGTCTAAGTCATTTGCAGGAGAATCTTTTGGTTTATTTATTTGTTTTTCTCGCAGTTCTGTCTGTAAAGTAGCATGTTACAAATTATTTAATCCTTTTAGTCCCCCATGTTGAATTGCCCAGCAGGAGTCTTTTTTCTTGCTGTAGGCTGGGTGGCAGCATTTATACCAGGAGATCTGAGCATATTACCATGGTTGTGTAGACTCCGTGCAGCAGTAGACTGCACGGAGAGGAGAGAAGAGCTTTCAGCTTAATGAAAACACTGACTTAACTTTTTCCAGGTTGTATTCAGAACATGCTGTAAATATTGCAATTTTAATCTGTTAAATAGACCACCGACATCGATGACGGGAGCCATGGGTTCTGAACTGGGAAGAATAACATTTGTGTTTGAGACCCTCTGTTCAGCCGACTGTATTCTGTACTTCATGGTGGTAAGTGGAAGAGGGGCTCTCAGAAGTGGATTTCTATGCTTAGCATTCTCTTTCAAGTGTGACCCTATTTATACAAATTGCGATAAGAATCCCATTTTTCTTCCCATTTTTAGGGTCTTCCCAAAACATTAAAAGATATCTGAGGAACTCATTAACCATTGTTTGGTGAAGTCCACAGAGAAAGTGTTGATTCGTTCTGGAGAGAACTGAGTGATGGGGCCTGGGTGACAGACAGAAGCCAGGAAATATTAATCCCATAGAAAAGTCCTTCAAAACAAAAATGCTGCCAGCTGAGTGAAAATTGTCCCCTAGTAACTATTCAGCAATTCAAACCATCAGGAGGGAAAAGCATGTATTAGTAAGTGAGGGCACAAAACAGTGGAGGTAGAGAGCTTTGGGAAAAATAACACTCTTCCTTGTTTAGTAAATAAATGTAGACAAAGGATTTTACTATGTACATGTCATAATTTTGCCCATTTTTTCCTAGATGTCCTATAAATCTCAGCTAGTAGCTTGAGAAAAAGTAGTAACACAAAATTTACTTAAGACCCTAGGGAGGTATTAGAAGGTTGTTGGCTAAGACTTTAATGTTATAATTAAGTCGTGACTTCATAGACATGATTTGTTTTTGCTTTTTTCCAACAATCCTTTAGTAGCTAGTTAACAGTCCATTAACAGTTTCCTCCATGATATACAAGATATATGGAGATTTAAATATTTGTTCATGATTACTAATAGCTTAAGTGAAGGCAGACTATTTCGTTGTAAAAAAAAAAAAAAAGGACTCTGTGGTAGTCAAAGAAGATGAATAATCTTCAACACGTCTATCTATGACACCGCAAATAACCAAGAAGTCTTCAGTTCTCTTAGCTCTCCCTCCTTATTTCTTCCTTGTATTAGTTCCTCTTCATACTGAGTGCCATTACTGACAATTCAGACTTGCTTTATCTCTCAGCAAGTCTCTATCTATTCTTCTCATCCCCATCCTCTCATAAATCCTGTTGTCAAACTTATCTTTATAAACATAAAAACAATAGTAGAGGCAGCCACAACAAATCTACCCCCTCACCCTTAGTGGCTTTTTATTGCCTGTGGCAGTGGTTCTCAAAGTGTGGTTCCTGGACCAGCATCATCTGGGAACTTGTTAGAAATGCACATTTCTGAGCCCCTTCCTAGTCTTAATGAGACACTCTGGTGATCGGGCCCAGCATTCTGTGTTTTAGCAAGCCTTGAGGTTGGTTCTGATAGGCAGTAAAGTTTGAGAACCAATAGCCTATGAATACACTTAAAATTCCTTAGCATGGCATCTGTATGGCTTTTGTACTCTTTGCTCAGCCTCTGTTACCAAACTGCTGTTGCTACTGACCCCTCTTTAGACACCCTGAATTTGTTAGCGGAACACTGTACTTTTTCACTTCTCATGCCTTGGCACACTCTAAGCTAGAATGACTTTCTTCATTTTGCTCTTTTGTCTGGTGAACTCCCGTTCATACTTCGAGGGCAGCTCAAACCTCACCTTTTCTTATTCCTTTAAGTAAAGTTAACCACTCTCTCCAGTGTGCTCCTAAAACCCTTTGAGAAAACCCTACTTTAGTTATGTGAATGTATTCATATATTTGTCTCTCTCTGTTGATCTAGCATTCCTGAGGGTAGGGATCATAGATATTTATTTTGGTAAATCAGTCTTAAGAGTTTTTTGCTCATAGCTGGATCCATTAGTTTTCTTTACTCTGTGATTTGATTTCTGCACAGCAATTTTTGAGATATCATCACCTAAATAACACAACAAAATGCTTTCAAAATCATGTAGTGTTTTACAAAGGTAAGGTGGTATTATTTGTAGTAATGCAGTATGTTCCGTTTATTATGGGAATAAACATCCAGAAAGTGTTCAGCAAAGCACTGTCTGTATATTATGAGCTCCTTTTAGAAAGTGGCATGTGTGATTGTTTGGTTGTTTGGTAATGTGGGGAATTCTGTAACGTATGGCAGACATACTCTGTTGTTCCTGCTTGTGGTGTGAACTCAAGACGCATATCTTTATAGCATATCTGATTACTTTATAACATGCTTGTCGTCAGCGTTTATATCATAGAAAGAAAGAGACATGTCTTGAGCCATGCCACTGTATTATCAACATCTCGGATAACTAACAAAAACCTATCCAGATTCCTAAGTCATCTATTAGGGTTTCTGCAGGGAAGACTAATTAGAAAATTCAGAGTTAGTCTTGGTTTTTCATTTCAAATAAATTAGATGTGTATTACATTATTTGCTTTACTTATTGCATTTGCTTTCTGACCATGTTAATGACATAATGTTGGTGGAATGTCACACATTTATATAATATTCTAAATATTGAATTTAGCTAAGGAAATCAGAAATAAAATGTTACACAAATTAATCTTTTTGGAATTCAAGTATAAGCAAAAGAAGTTTACATGAACATAAAATAACATTCTAGTTAATCTGCACTGGAAATTGCAAGTATAATTCAGGGAGAATTTAAAATTCCTGTGTAAGAGCTGCCTATCAGAATCCTTCAAGGGAAAAGATAAAAGATGGAAAGAAAGCCTTGTCATTTTATGAGGATCCTAGAAGTTTACTGTCAGAAGTTGGAGGAATTATGTTTCCCTTTCTGCATATATTTCCTAAGCTGGAGTCATACACATACACACACACACCACCCCTCCCTCCAACAGAAAAATTCCTTAAACATAACTATGACTTGAGACCTCTTTCACGTTATATTGATGACGTGGTTAATACATTGTGATTACTAAGCTAGTAAGTGCTTGTGTAGACTTGAAGGGAAGTTTTTGAGTGCTTCAGGGTTACGTGCTCTGCAGATAAATACTCATGAACGCTGTAGGGTTTACTGTAAATACAAACATGATTGTAATGTATATACATGTATATTAATACTGAGTTGGTGCTTTTTTGTATGTATTTTTTTCTACTATATTTTAGGATATTAATAGAAAAAGTACCAACGTGGTCGAATCATGGGGTGGAACCAAAGAAAAACAAGCTTACACCCATGTCATCTTCAAGAATGCCACATTTACATTTACGTGGGCATTTCAGAGGACCAATCAGGGTCAAGATGTAAGTTCCAAGCACTTAAAAAAAAAAAAAAGCCACAACGATGATTCTCCCTGTGGAGATTTGTACAAAGTGATCACTCAAATCTCCTGGAGGAAAAGGCTTAGCTTTTTCCTGATGTAGAATCAATCAAAGGCTTAGCTTTTTACTGATGTAGAATCAATCATTTGGTTACAGAGTAGATTGGTATAAAAATGGTATTTTTTTTTGGTTTGTGTTTTGAGAGCAAGAATGCATGAAATGGAATAACACAATGTATCTTCGAATTGTTCTACACTTTGAACAAATATAGTTGGTTAAAGCTTAAGAGCAAGAAAATCTTACTTTGTAGTTATTTAAAAACTTACTTTTCAAGCTTTCTGAGACTTTGGGAAGGTGGTGACTTTCTTCTCCTTCGTCTGAATGATCTGACATTTGTCCAGGAGGCATTATCTGATGTTGGTTTATTACTTCATACAGTAATGATTGTCTCCTTTTATAGCTGGGTTAGTGTGTATGTACACACTGTTGGGTTAACACACAGAACTATTCTATTTTACTTTCCCTGGTAGACTAGACCGTAATCCTCCCCTAAGTATTTTCCATTATATGCTTCAATTACATGTTATTGTCGATCTCTATTGCTGTGACATTCCCAGGGTGAGAACAAGGTAAATCATGGTTTAAGACGCTGCCTTAACATTGTGGTGGCAAATGTAGAGCATTTTCTCTTTTCTCTTCAGGTTTTCACAGGGGAACCCATTCCCCAGGTTTCACTTGCCTCCAGTTGCTCTTTATGAGTGCTGAGATTCCCACCTTGTGGGGAGTGAACATGCTGTGGAAAGCTTCCTTGCCTCCCTTTTGTCTTTGCCCCAGACAGGAAGCATTAAGAAGCGGCTCTCTGCTGATACAGTGGTGCTCACTGCTTGATGAAAACTAGACATTAACTGACTCAGTGTCACAAGAAAGAAAAGTATAGTAAGACCCAGGTTTTTACTCTCTGTTATGCATCCAGTAGAAATCAGAGTATGTTGGTTAAGGAAAGTGCTAGAGAGGGAGGAAAAAGGCCCAAAGAAATGATGTGATTGCACCACTATCACACAGTTAGTGTTTGGGTGAGGACTTTTTAATCCCTGGTCCAAGTCTTTTCCACATTGCCACACTGCAAACAACCTATTGTATCATGACATTTAGGCTTATGTCTGAATAAACAGTGATGGGAGCTAAGGTTGCTCTTGTGTTAAATCATATTGGTTTTTCCAGACATCAAGTCTATACATACGCCTGAATTTGTACCCATTATGACATAATTTCATGGCAAAATTCCTGGAACTCCATTACTGTGGAAATAAGTTTCTAGTGTTAAGATTTAATATATTTTTTAAAAGTACCAAAAAGGAATACTATTAATCCACTGGCTGGGACACTTTGCTTAGTTATTTTGGTGATACGGACATAAAACAATCTGGTTGTACAACTAAGCGCCAAGGCAGAAGTCATTACTTTCTGCTCTCTTTTTAGAATAGACGGTTCATCAATGACATGGTGAAGATTTATTCTATCACTGCCACTAATGCAGTTGATGGGGTGGCGTCCTCATGCCGTGCCTGTGCCCTCGGTTCTGAACAGTTGGGCTCATCGTGTGTCCCCTGCCCCCCAGGCCACTACATTGAGAAAGAAACCAACCAGTGCAAGGAGTGTCCACCTGACACCTACCTGTCCATACATCAGGTCTATGGCAAGGAGGCTTGTATTCTATGTGGGCCTGGGAGTAGAAGCACCCAGGTAAGTGGGTCTGTATTTCATTTATCCCCAGGAAAGCATATTTTAATAGACAAACTCAAAGCTTCCTCTTAATGTTTCTCTAAGAACTATGAAGTTGCTATTTTTATTTATGAATCGCTTTTTCATTCCCTTTCTTATTTTACCTCACGTTACATCTGTTGAGCACTTAATATGTGCCATGCAAGTGCAAATTACTGGGGGCATAAAATATTAAGAAGAGCAACCAAATAAGAATGCTTTCCAAAAACATTAAAACTGATTTCTTGTGTATTCCATTAAGGTAGAGCAAGTAAGGTGCCTCACTATATGTAGGCTGTAGGCTTATGTGGAGAACAGCAAGAATATCTCATAACATTTTAAGGGTAAAGATGGATGCTATATTATGAGTGAAGGAAAAAATAGTTTAATGTCTGTTTAGACTGGCATAACAGGACATTTTGGCTATTTATTAAAATACCTTTCTGTAAGAAACTAATCTTAGAATAACTTTACTCTGTTAAAATATTCTAACACTTCTGAACTTTGCCTAGAGAAATCTAGAGTTTAGAAATTTTCTGTATTAGTGTGGTAAAATATACCATAACTTAGACAAAATTACTGAAATAGTTTTTAAACCTAGAACTTTCTGGAAACACAGTTTTTCATAGCAGCTAATGCTTTCTTTCTTTCCTGCCATATTGTTTTTGCTTTGTTTTGTTTTGTTTTATACATTTCTTCATCTTTAATCAAAGGACCACTCAGTTTGCTACAGTGACTGCTTTTTCTACTATGAAAAAGAAAATCAAAGTTTGCACTATGACTTCAGCAACCTCAGCAGTGTGGGCTCCTTAATGAATGGTCCCAGCTTTACCTCCAAAGGAACAAAATACTTCCATTTCTTCAATATCAGTTTATGTGGGCATGAGGTGAGTTCTGGCTGGCAGGGTGAAATGGAGCTATGTTTCAGCTCTGACTGAGTTATTTTCTGTGTTGATGGACCAATAAAATCTCTATGGAAACGAACAACCAAATGTCAGAAACTGAGCTGTGACAGCTTAAATCCTCTGTTGCTTCCTAGCACGTTGGCAGTTTTCTCCACCAGGGGCAACCTTGTCTGGTTCTCAGTCCATCAAAGCACTTATCCAGTCAGCTGAACCCCCAAAACTTGGAGCTATGGAGCAAGGGCTTTGAGGATCTTTCATTTTTGTAAAAATGGGTCAGGCTTGTCAATTCCACCTATTTTTTAGGCAGGAAGTTAAGGTTTGAGAAAGTTTGACTGTTGCTTATATGGTCAAGTTTGTGTTTCAAAAAGAAAGGACTTTCCAGAGGAAGTTTGTCCAAAAATAAAAAGGACATAAGCAGGGCACAAGTGCCAGTTGATGCGGTAGCCTCTGCTAATAAATGATGGGATTTAATTTTCTTGAAGGGAAGAAGCAGAACGTGAATGGATACTGGTAATAGGAGAGTTACAGGACTGCGTGTCCAATATTTTTGTGGGCATAGAACGTCGGGGTTGAGGTGTATGTGTGTGTATTCCCCGTTAGCAAAGGTGAAAATATACTAAGGCCTTTCCTCCGTTTCTCTTTCCGTTTTAACTCCTATGTCTCTAATGGTCTCTGTTATGAAATGCTGTGCCAAAGGTTATGCAAGGGAAATAAAAAGACATCTCATGGCTATAGAAGTTCTCAAACGAAAAGATCTATACATTTTACATGGTATGACATTTGTCCTGTCCTGATTTTACATGGGGTGATCCAGCACACTCACCCGGTTGATCAGTCACACGGTTCACTCAATTAAAAAAAAATAAATGCCTGTTGGGTTAAATGCTGTGTAAAGCAGTGAATAAGATTGATCCCTCTGTATATCACACCTCTCAGTCTCATTCCTGTGTTACCACTGTCTTTGCTTTCCTCTTCTCTCTTCTTCCTTCTCCCCCTTTTTTCCCTCTTTATTCGCATTCCTTTCCTTTTACTGTTGTTTTCCTCTTCTTTTCCTCAGTAGTGTCTCTCTGCTCTTTTTCCTTGTTCTTCTCTTATGACGTCAAGAGTTTAATTTAAGCTTAGTAACAATATGTTGCACCTGTAATGTGCTGAGCAGGCTTGGTGGAGGCAGAACATTATATAGGTTAGGATTGCTCGCTGCCTTAAGGAAGAGAAGTCTTTGTTCTTTTCTTTGTGTCCATCTGTGCACACTCTACGTCTGAGACCAATAAAACAGTGTTTCTGTTTTTCATTATATATTTCTTCATAGAAATTGTAGAGTAAGGTATAGTCCTTTGCAGTGGGACTGTAGTATATTTAGACATACCATATTAAAAAAAAATCAGAGTCACACCATTTTATAAGTTATATCTTCTCACTACCCTCCAAATGATTAAAAAAGTAATCTCCTGTATACCCTTCAACGTACTGTGTACTTGAGCAGATCCACATCATTGAGTCTAAGAGTAGGTGAATAAAGACCCTTGTAGTGACCAACTGTTCAGTTGTTGTCCTAGGCTTTTATGTTTTCTTTTTCAGGCTTGACATTACTTTTCTGCCACACACACGCCTATACAGGAGAAGGAAGAGCAAGTCCTTTTTCTTGGCATTAAAACCTTCACCAGCAGTTTTCTGGTTTCTTTATGCGCATTTTTGTCCTAAGAATTGAAGATTTCACAGATGACTTATATTTCCTTAAGTCAAATGGCTTTCATCCAGCACAAATGATGCTTGTAGTTGGGGGGAGCAGTGCAGCCTTGAATTACTGTATTCATTATAACTTCAGTGACTCTCAACCCTGGTTGAGCATTGGAATTGTCTCAAGAGCTTTTAAAAAGTACTGGTGCCTGGGCTCACACCCGATCAATTAAACCAGAATTGTGGTGAGGAGAGAGCCAATGCTCTGCTAGAATCACTAGGTAGCTGAGATCCAGTTTAGAGACTGACCTTCAGTGAAACCTCTTTATGACTTTATTTTCCTAGGGGAAGAAGTTGGCTCTCTGCACCAACAATATAACAGACTTCACAGTAAAGGAAATGGTGGCAGGGTCAGATGATTATACGAATTTGGTAGGAGCATTTGTATGTCAGTCAACTATTATTCCTTCTGAAAGTAAGGGCTTCCGAGCAGCCTTATCATCACAGTCCATCATTCTAGCAGATACATTTTTAGGTAAGTTTAATTTGGTTCATATATGCATGCATGCATTTGTTCTAAAATTATGGTACTGATAACTTGTCATGGCATTGGTGCTTACCATTGATGATTAAAACCTACAGGTAATCCTAAACCATCACTTTATAACATGGTTAAAAAGCCCCTGCAAGTGAGATCTTTCGATCATTCTCAGGGAATACAGGAAGCTTCTGAATTTATGTGTTAACTTGTGTGATATGTTGTTTTCTGAGAGTCTGTGCCTTTCATCGGATTCTCTAGGAGTTTATGAAGCACAAAATAATAATAAACTCCCCAAACTGTGAACAAAAGAAGAGTAAACAAACACAGTATAAACCTAAGTAAATCATAATATCTGCCACCAGTTTTCATCATCTCTTCTCATACCAGAAGTAATCTGGTGACAAACAGCAAGAGTGAATGTGCTGAGTTTTATTCCCAATCTGTCCCTCCTGTCTTTCAGGTCTAGAAAGTTTAGGGAAGCTTTAAGAATAATTCAGGTCCCTAATTAGTAATTCCTAAAGATCAAGTTCATTAAAATATCTGGGGTAGGGATTAGGGATCTAACAAGGCATATGATAATCTAACAATGTAACAAACTTCTTAGATGGTTCTAATCTGCAGCCAGATTTGAGAACCATCTTGAGAGAGTCCAGGGGAATTTAGCTATAATTTTCAGCACCGAGGACAGGTACTGAGTTTGTGCTCAGCATCAGAACTCTGTTAGAACAAACGTTGCTGTTATTGCTTGCGTTTTGGCTCTGCTATCATTTTGCCTGGGGTGGATGGGTGGGGTATGCCTCACTCCTAGATGAAACAAATTTTGGAGTTTTTTTTCTGGAAATTATTAGGGCACAAAAAATTTTGTTTTGTCAGTTGTGTCTATAATGAATGTGAATGAATGAAAAGCTGCATTAGTAAAAGTAGCCCAGCTCATTTGACACAACTCACAAGAGGCTGAGAATGATAATAGTAGATTGTTGAAAAGTTAGAACTCGAAGGGACGGTGGAGATCATCTAAATTATTGCATGCATTTTACAAATTCAAGACATAAGAATCAGGGAAGTAAAGTGACTTAAGTAAAATTGCAAAACTAGGGAGTAGAATCCTTTATTTTCTATTCTGGAAACTTTGTAAAGTTTATTGTTCCTACCAAGAATGCATTGATTTAAGAGGATATTTCTGGTAAAATGACAGCATCAAAGTAAAGCCATTTTCTATTTAGATATACAGAGACTAAATAAGCCTAATTTTCCCATATTGCTTAATAGTTTCTTTTTTATTCTCGTCTAGGAGTGACTGTTGAAACCACATTGCAAAATATTAATATAAAAGAAGATATGTTCCCAGTTTCACCAAGCCAAATACCAGATGTGCATTTCTTTTATAAGTGAGTGAACATGCTGCTTCCGTTGACTGTTTTCTTAATCATAAGGACATCACTTCAGCGTGCCTAGCATGGTAGCTTATACCTGATAGATAGTAATTGGTTCGTAAGTGAAAGACTTAGTAAAAAATAGGAAATGGGGAATATGTAGAAAGCATTATGTCATTTTTCTCATATATATAATCTTCTAAATAAGGCAATAAAGAGACTCTACTTCATTGTCTGGGCAGTAATTGTAATTCACATATCAAAACATTAGCCTAAGTCGCTATGACCTCTAATCTCTTAAAAAATTCTTTTGATTCTAATTTGGATTATAATTACAATAGCTTTAAATCCTTTGATGATAGCATATGACTTTACCTGGGGAGCAGACAGCTTTTCATAGGCAGTGAAAGTAAATGAACTCAATATGTGTTACAATTCTAAATTAGCAAACTTTGATACATTTTTTCATTTATTCATAGAGCATAGGAGCAATTACACACAGGATATTTTTGTCTTTGAAATGTGTGTCATATATGTTTGTGAAATAGCATTTCTCTTCCAATAGGTCTTCTACAACTACAACCTCTTGTGTTAAAGGCCGATCAACTGCTGTGAAAATGAGGTGTAATCCCACTAAACCGGGAGCTGGAACCATTTCAGTACCCAGGTAGTCTTATTTCTATATGATTCTTCCATATTTGTGTTTATTAGGAAGAAAAACTCTCCAGAATCTTACTATTTTAAAACACGTTCTCTATGGATATAAAGCAGAAAGGGAACAAAGAATCTGTAGATTTTTGTTGTACAGACGTGCTGGGTGCCTGTTAAGAGGTATAGGCCCTTGCCAATCTCAGCAATTCCCCGTCTCCTCAATGACATATTCTCATCTGGTTTGCCTGAGTGTCTAATTGTCATGAAAATTATTTAAGTAATATATAACTATATTATTTGTATCCTTGGATTGAGTCTTACTATCTAGCCTCTACTTTCTTGAGAGCAGGATTAGGAACTTCCCTGGATTACAGTTCTTCACCAGCAATGGACCATCTGGATCTAGAATCTAGATTTTAGATTAAGCAGTCTAACCTGTGCGCCATAGTTTCTTTCTCTATAAGGGGATGAGGGTCAGGTTAGATGCATTTCCAACTCTTCAATTTTCTGATCACTGGTGGCGAAACCACCAAGGTAGAGTCTGACCTATACAATACGTAACACAGTTCATTTAACTGATTGGCACTGAGGCAACAGCTGTCCACAGTCTAGATCTGATTAATACAGCCACTTTGGGTGGGAATAGTAGGAGAAAAGAAGCAATTTCATGGACTCAAAACTAAACTTAAAGACTGTTTTCATGGCATGAGTGAAGCTTAAATGTCTTCTGATTTTTATTTTTTATAGTTATTCATAGTTAGTATGTAGATTATTTCTGATCTTTCTAGGGTTAAGGTACCTTTGGATTATAATTTGATTTGCACATTTTTCTCCATCAAGCTAGCAAAAATTTATCTTAAAAAAAATGATTGACTTAATTTTGTTTTTGATAGTTTCACCATAACCTTTTGTGAGATTTTAAGCTATCCTGCGTATGTTACATCAGGATTGGAAATCAGTGGTCTAAGCATTGCTCCAGTTACTTGGGTATCTTAAAAGTAATTACAGTGATAACATAGTATTTTGGGCTCATTTCTGTGCATAAAGGCATAGTAGCGTTCACCTCTTAGCAACGCTGTTGCTCTGGTTCTCGTAGATGTATGTATGTATTTTTCTCCTCATCTTTTCAAGGTGAGAGAAGAATGTGATGAGCACAGTACATAATAAAAGGTAATGGACATCAGTGAAAGAAACAGAGGGAGCCTGGGGCTCAAGGGCATCATGTGGTGGAGGATCTCTGTGCCAGTGTTCACGCTGGAGTTGAGGCAGCAAGCAGGCTTTCTTTATGAGAAGGTGTATCCAGAGATTCTTTCACTATGCTCTGATATCCCACTACATGACTTCGAGTTCAGAGCTTTGTTTTATTTACTATAGCACTTCTGAGGTCCTTTCTCGGACCTGGCAACTCACTTCTCTGGAGTCCACCTGGATGACTTCTGAAGCCTCCTCCAGGAGCCTCTATGACTTAAGCAGATAATGTTACTGAAGACTAACTCTGTCCTTTAGAAAATGTATCACTCTAACTCTCCCAAGGTGGATTCTGATGTTTTAACGTAATAAGAAAGTAATAGTCTCATGATGTTAAATGATGGCATCTAGAAACTCATTTTTTTCCTTGTGAAGACAGGAAAAGTTAAGTTCCTCCTTTGACCTCAGGCAGTTTTTTCTACTTGACAGTCTTTGCAAGGGTTTCCCAAGATCGTATGCAGCAGAATACCTTGGGGTGTCTATTTTTTTTTAATTTTAAAATTTATTCTTATTTATTTATTTATTTAAAGCAATCAATCATTTATTACTTTAGCTCACACTTTTAAAAAAATTCAAACAGAAAGTCACAAAAATTATAATCAACCTCATCAGTTCACTCAGTCCCAAGTAATTAATTTTTTTTTTCATCTTGATCTTTTGTTAGCACTTTTATGAATTCATCAGTTTTCCATTAGAGTTCTGAAAATGCTTATTCATTCAGTTCAGCAGTATAGTCAGTTACCAGAAACATGTACTTGTCAGAGTCTTTTCCATGAATTCCTTGAAGATGAAGCCCTTTTATAGGAACATTTTTGCAAAAGCATCAGAGTGGGGTGTCTATTTTAAAACTGATTTCTAGGCCTTCCCTGAAACATAAAGAATTTCCGAGTGCTTGGAACAGGAATATTTGTAAAAACACAAGACAATTCTGATACGTATTAAAATTTGAGAACCATTGGTCTTAACCCCCATTTTGGAGATTTGACTTTGTTTTCTGACATAGATTCTCACATGTTGTTTTGCATTTTAGTTTTCTGAAAAGCTAAATTAAAAGGTCGTGGTCTACAGGGTGGATGCCTTCACCCATATTTTGATGAAGCTCTGTTTATAATTATGATGCACACTGAAGTCTGAGGACCACGGCTCTAGGGAATGCTTTCAACCCCACAACCCAAATGTGCTGGCCTTTCGTTCTTTCTTTTCTTTTTTTTTAAAACATCTTTATCGGAGTATAATTGCTTTACAATGGTGTGTTAGTTTCTGCTTTATAACAAAGTGCATCAGCTATACATACACTTATATCCCCATATCTCCTCCCTCTTGTGTCTCCCTGCCACCCTCCCTATCCCACCCCTCTAGATGGTCACAAAGCACTGAACTGATCTCCCTGTGCTATGCGGCTGCTTCCCACTAGCTATCTATTGTACATTTGGTAGTGTATATATGTCCATGCCACTCTCTCACTTTTTTCATTCTTTCTTGAATCGATTTCCGTCAGGGCACAAGGGGGAGCTCTGGGATCAGAATCAGAACGTGAGAAACAGCAGCTTGTCCGGAAATAATTAGAATTTTTTTTTTTTTCTTTAAGCTGTAGGGCTGAATAAAGATTTCCTACTAACAGTAAAGAAATGTTAGCAGAGCCAAATTTACTTAGGTTACTTTTGAAGAGGACTTAATTTGCATTTTTCCTTTTTGAGCTTTAAGTTCTCCAGGAAGGAAAGAAGGGTGCTAACCAGGCAGTTGCCTTGCAGAAGTCTCATATGCTGACCAGGAAGTCACTATAGGGAGTCCTTGGCAGTTCGGAAGGGATGCCATCCCCTGGAATTCTTTTTGGCCAAGAATCTTGGCAAACCAGGCAGAGGCGACTTTGGCAGTAGTATTGTTGGCCGGGGCTCTGTGTCTTGGTGACTAGGGAAAATATCAATGAGAATGTCTTCACAGAAAGTGAAAGGGACAGGAGAAAAGGGGAACTGTGTGTTCTCCGTGCATCTCACATGCAATGCAGAAGGAGCGGCAGATATTCTGGGCCGCCTCCTAAACAGCAGTTGGAAACACCAGCCTGTCTGTTTGGTCTGGCAAATGCAGTTGGTTTCTAATTCCACAAAGTGTCTGGAGGGTGTGAGACATTTTCAATTAAACTTAACAGCGTGATGTCTGTGGCAGATGAAATCAGAGTCGGAGTGGACTTTTGAGATTCTCTACTGCAGTTTGTACTTTGGCCAAAGAATAAATTGCGAACACAATCGACCACTGATATCCGTACATAGATGCCTCTCCAGCTTCTGCCTAAAAGGCTTTCCAAACCCCTAATCATGATCCTACATGGTTAGAGGAATCCAAGATTCTCCTTTCATTAGGAGAAATTTAGACCTAAGCACGTGTTCAAAGTGCTCTTTCACAAACATGAGAAATTGCTGTTAGTTTTAACAGCAAAGTTTTAAAAAGGTTTGAAAAAGTTTTTAAAAAGCCTTATTCGAAAACAGGTAGAGGGAACCGTGTTTACTCTGGTAATGGAGATGTCATAGCACATTAGAGATCCTTCAATCAAACCCATTTACTTGATGCAGTAGGAAACACTGAGGACCCAGGTCGCATAGCTATAGAGTGGCACAGTCAGGATGGAATGGTTTCTTGACTGTGTCTGTTGTTCTTTTCATGCCATTGTGCTTTCATCTTGTCATTTCCCCATATTTCTTATGGGCAGAGATTTGCAAAGAAGCACACTAAACAGAGGCAAATAGCACACTTATCTGGGGGGACAGCTCAACTGATCTGCCAATTATTGGTGCCTTTTTTTTTTTTTTTTTTTTTTGCGGTGCACGGGCCTCTCGCTGTTGTGGCCTCTCCCATTGTGGAGCGCAGGCTCCGGACACGCAGGCTCAGAGGCCATGGCTCACGGGCCCAGCCTCTCTGCGGCATGTGAGATCCTCCCGGACCGGGGCACGAACCCGTGTCCCCTGCATCGGCAGGCGAACTCTCAACCACTGCGCCACCAGGGAAGCACTGGTGCCTTCTTTTTAATGACTCATCTTTCCTCAAACAGGGTCATCTTTATTAATGTTCTGAGTTAGAGGAAAATCCTCCTCCTCTCTTTCTTACAACTTAGGACCATAGTTAATTGCTTGGGTAGTTGATAAATAAATCCAAAATCGTTTTGTGAAAATCTCCTTCAAAATCCAAATTCATTTTCATTATAAGTGTAGCTTCTGAGGAGATTGTCTCTCACAAAAGGGGTGCTTCACACTTCTGTCCTGATAGTGTTCAGAGGTCGAGCACACCAGAGGTTTCTTCACAGGCTCTGATTTAGAGTCTCTCTATCAAAGTCACTGGATCTATTGGATGCTAGTGTTTTTGTTGGTATTTGGGGAAGGACTGTTAAAACCAAAACAGTTGTCTATTCATTTTAAGTTATTAAAAGCCAGAGGATAATTATTGGTAAAATGAGTTCTTTGTTTACTTCTTTTCTCTGCACCATTTATGGACAAATTACATATTTTTCAAATTCACATAAGTTAAATTAAAAAGGCAATAGAACTCAAAAGATTAAAGCCAAACATGTTCTTAGAACATTAAAAAGTAAGGAGGCATATGAAAGTACTGTGATCATAAGTGAAAACAACTAAAACCTGTTATGACCAAGAAATGGAAGGAGGAGGAGATCAAGTTGGAGGAGTAGGGGGACGTGAACTCACCTCCCTCTACGGACATATCAAAAGTACATCTACATATGGGGCAGTTCTTGCCGAAAACAAACTGGAGACTGGGAGGAGGAGTCATCTATGACCAGGACTGTAAAGAAAGATCCACATGGAGTCGAGTAGGAAGGGAAGAGAAGCGATCAGGTCGGGACCTGCACCCCTAGGAGGGGACACAGAAGAGGAGGGAGACATCACAGGCTTGGAGATCCTCCCTGAGGAGTGAGCTGTTTGAGCCGCATAGTGAACACCCCAGCCCTGGGGCCTGACACAGCCAAGGAAACCATCAGCAAAATGGAAAGGTAGCCTGCTAACTGGGAGAAAAAATTTGCAAGGGATACGCCTGATAAGGGGTTAATCCCCCCAGTATATGAACAGCTCATATAACTCAATATAAAAAAAAAAAAAAACAATTTAAAAGTTGACAGAAGACCTGTATAGACATTTTTTTTCCCAAAGAAGTCATACAGATGGCCAACAGGCACGGGGAAAACGCTCAACATGGCTAACTATTTGAGAAAAGCAAATCAAAACTACAATGAGATACCACCTCACACTGGTCAGAGTGGCCATCATTAAAAAAATCACGAATAAATGTTGGCAAGAATGGAGAAAAGGAAACCCTAGTATGATGTTGGTGGGAATGTAAATGGTTGCAGCCACTGTGGAGAACACTTATGGAGGTTCTTCAAAAAACTAAGAATAGAACTACCGTATGATCCAGCAGTTCCACTCCTGGATATAATATCCGAAGAAAATAAAAATACTAATTCAAAAAGATACCTACACCCTAATGTTTTATGGCAGTATTCTTTACAGTAGCCAAGTATGCTAACCAACCTAAATATCCATCAACAAATGAATGGATAAAGAATTTTCATTTTGAAAATATTTAAAAATGGACTGTGATCATTGCACATATTGTGAATATATTAAAATCCATTGAACTGTACACTTTTGTATCGTGAATTGTATGCTATTTGAACTATATCTCAGTACAGCTGTTTTTTTTAAAAAAGGGTCTAGATAGTGTCAGTAAATATAGTTTGTCCATGTCTTCATCAGATGCTGGCTTTTGCGAGTTAACCAAGGGTAGAACCTTTAGAAAGGGAGATTTTTGCAGGAGGCTGGTAAAATTTTATAGATCTAAGACTTCTAGGTCAAAATATCTTGTGTTCAGACTCTGTCATAAGTGATTTATGCTCTTCAGCCTTAGGGCAAACAGAATTAGAGCAAGATGCAATGGTGTTTTATGGACCCTACACCAGAAGGGTTTCTGCCAATGACAAGGCATCCTTGGCAGAGAAAGCCTGAGCTTCCTGAGATTCCAAAGCCAAAAGGAGTCACCAAGAGGTCAGAGAGCATTCCCTGTGCCAGAGGATGCCAGACTGTACAAACTCTGTCTCGTTTCTTTGAACATGTACTCATTGGTTTCTGTGGTGATCACATAGAGCAAAAGTTATATAGAAGCACAATTAGCGACACCTGTAAAAAGCTGGTTGGGAGGAAAAGATGGTGGTGACACAGGTCAGCAAGGCGAAAGGTATTTCACATATCTGGCAATGAAAGGTTTATCAATCTTACTACTTTTTTTCTTTTATCTTTTTTTTCTATTTTCATTTATATATGTAAGCACTGCTGCAATTATTGCTGCTTCATACATTCTTGTTATTCAGGGAAGACCTGATTCAAACTGTGACAATAAGGTTTATAACAAAGAATCGAATTTGGATGTTCCACATTTTAAATGATTCATTGAGTTAAAAGAATTGATTCTAAACTAAACTGCTTTTAACCTAAGAGTTTCTTTTAAAAAGTGAAGTCTGCCAAGGAAAGGCACTGAATCACTGTAGTATTTTGACATCTAATGGCAGCTGTATAAATTATATCAACATCTTGATTTTTGTTTGTTTGTTTGTTTCTTTGGCTCTACCAGTTCTTTAGAAAGTGATGTGCATTGTTAAGTCTTTTATATTTTGCAGTGCTTTAAACTTTATCAAATTGTTCTGTCATTTTATCCTTTATAACCACCCTGTGAATGCAGTATAGCAGGCATTCTGCTTTTGAAAAATTATAAAAGTGATATGATGGGGAGGGAGGTTGAGTCACTTATGGAAAATCACAGAATCATTTGAAAGTCTAGTTAGAATCGTAACCCAAGTCTTCTCTGTAGAGCTTTTTGCCAGTTTGATTAATTTTCACCTTTTTTTCATTTGTTGAGTTCTTTTTTCTCAAACTTTAGCATACTTACTCTTTCATCTTCCCAATATAAACAGTTTTTTCTCCTTTTAAAGTTTTTCTGTGTTGGAACAATATAATAGAATATAATTCAGGGAGGAAAGACTTGATCAGGAAAGCCTATGGTAATTTTTGCTAAATGATCAGAAAAGTGTAATTATTTTGAAAGTTCCAAAGCATTGTTATGCAAATAATGTGTTCTTGAAGAATTTTTCTAATTGATTACACAATTTTTTTCAAAAGAGCAATTTTGAGTTGCTTTTACTGATCTGGAAGGTAGAGGGTAGGAATAATTTTTTAAGTGGCATGGTTTTCATCTATTGTACTTTCCTTTAAAAAAAAATCTCTCTTTGCGTCTTAGTCTGAATATATTTATTATTCTCTTTTTACAAATAGAGAAATTAAGGCAGATAAGAGGGTCAAGTCATTTTTCCAAAGAGTCGCTCTTCACCATTGTTCTTAGTTTTGACAATCTGGGTCTCTGTTTCTGAAGTATGTCGTACAGAACATTGCTGTTGTTTACCTCCCACCCATGTCCACTTAGTCTGCAGTACACGGACACTTCAGAAAGGTAGACATGTAAAAATGCATCAATTTTCAGACATGTAAATTTGTTTCAATGTTCATATTAGGGTACCTTAGAATATATTTAGTTAACTGATAGTATGAAATTTTACCTTTCTGGTAGACTAAAAGTAAAGGTTTCGGTAGTGTATCAATCAGAAAGGCATTTGAAATTAAAACTTAAAAACGGATGTTTTTTGGATTCTCTCTATTATTGTGTGTCTATCATTTTGCTATTGTTTCAGGACACCTCTACTCTGCACCAGCTGAGGTCTGAAGGAGGTTTTCAGGGCAATGCCCTGTATTTACACATCTTGACTTAGGGGAAGTGTAGTAGGCAAACTAAGGGAACAGTATTCCCCTGGTTTTAATAAATTCATGAACAAAATAGTCATTCCCATTAGAATCTTTCCAAATAGTTTCTTGCTTCAATCAGTCAGGATTCACCAAGAAACTTTCTGGCAGCTTTTTTTTTTTTTGGTCATTTTCTGTACCTGTTTCTTTATAGAGATATAATTCACAGACCATTAAAATTCACTCATTTAAGGTGTACTGTTCTCTGGTTATTGTATATTCAGATATGTGCAACCATCACCATAGCCAATTCTAGAACTTTTTCATAACTTCACAAAGAAATCCCATACCCTTTAGCTATTACCTCTCTAAATCTTAGCCCCTTTCCTGATCCTGAGCAACCACTAACCTACTTTCAAATGTTGAAATCGAGTTCCCTGTTATGGACTTTCATCTGAATAACATCATACAATATGTGGAATTTTTGGTTGGCTTCAGTCACTAAGCATGATATTTTTGAAGTTCATCCAAGTTGGGGCATGTATCAGTACTGCATTCCTTTTCATGGCTGAGTAATATTTCATTGTATGGATATACCACATTTTGTTCATCCATTCATCTGCTGGTGGACATTTGGGTTGTTTCCACCTTTTGGATATTATGAATAATGCTGTTATGAACATTCATATACAAGTTTTTTTGTATGGACATAGTATTTTCATTTCTCTTGGATATTCACCTAGGAGTGGAATTGCTGGATCGTATGGTAATTGTGTTTAATTGTGTGTAGAACTGCCAGATTCTTCCAATGCTGCACCATTGTATATTCCCATCAGCAGTGTGTGAAGTTTCCAATTTCCCCACATTCTCACAACACTTGTTAATATCTGTTGTTTTGATTCTAACCATCTTGGTAGGTGCAAAGTAGTATTTTGTTGTTGTTTTTATCTCCTTTAGATTATTTTTCATGTGTTTCCTCAGCACCCATGCATTGCTTCCCAGTATGTATGCAGCATGCATTCAAATGTTGATTGGACTCAACTGAATGTGTTACAAAAGCTGTTGGTTTTGTTGTTTTTCATGTTTTATTTCAGCAAGTGTCCAGCAGGTACCTGTGATGGATGTACATTCTATTTCCTGTGGGAGAGTGCTGAAGCTTGCCCTCTGTGCACAGAGCATGACTTCCATGAGATTGAGGGTGCCTGTAAGAGGGGATTTCAGGTAAGGGGCAAACCTGTCTAAGCAGAACTGTGTCATGGAAAATATAATTGTTTAGTCCAGCATTGCTTACACCATAGAAACTGAGATTCAGTAGCATGGTTGAAGCTTATAGTTAACTTAATGAAATATTAATATGTATTTAAAATCAAGTTTGATACCTAGACTCCCATATGTTGAGGTAGCTGAAGATGTGTACTGGAATTGGGGAAAATGAATTATAGCAAGGTAGCTGTAGACTATGGATATTTACCCAGAGTATAAGGAAATGATATAATTAAACCCAAATATGGTTTATATAATGTAGTTATAGGTATAATTAAGATGAGGATGATGTAACTGACTCTCCACAAGAAGCATACATAAAGAGTGAATCTCACATGCACCCTCCCACATATATGTAAATCAAGATCCTACTGTATATTTTCTCTGCAGTCCTTCGTTTGCTTACTTGTTTTTTAAAGTAAAGTTGGGATTCTGTTCTCTGTATTTTTTTTGTTTCCATTATGCCTTTAATACACTTCCCTTGTCATTAAATTTTTTAAAAAAAACATGACTTTTAGTTATTGACAAATGTGCTATTATATATGCAATTTGGGATTTAATACTTCCCCTGTTGGACATTTAAGAAAAAATTGAAAACCATCTTTTTGTAAGTAACTGTGTAATGAACATCTTTGTTAGACATTTGATTATTTCCTTACAGTTTATTACTGGAAGGGGATTAACTGGATTCGAGGAGATGGACATTTTTAAGGTTCTTGATACGTGTTACTAAATTGCTTTGGTTGCATCACTTTGCTTTTCTACTAATAGTGTTTGAGAGTACCCACTTCCCTGCACCAGCTTTGACTAGTACCATATAAAAACCCAAGCTTTACCTCTTTGAAGATGATTTACCACTTCACTCTCTCCAAATTCCATTGAAATGACATTGAAGAAGCACAGATGAGAGAATAAATCAGTACCAGTGGTGGGGACCCTACTGGAGAATGGGCATCAGAGGATCAGAGATTCCAATGGGATTTCTGAGATCTAGAAGGTAGATGGGATAGGGCTGACTTTCGGGTCAGCATAGAATATGCGCGGGTGCTCACTGGGTAAGGGTATTGAAGAGGGGAGCTGTTCTTTCCAGGCAAGTCTTAAGGAGCTGGTAGTTGGCAGGTTGGAGGGTTGAAGAGGGAGAAAAAATCTGAATGTCCCCACCCAAAGCCATACATTCAGCATATTTGGAAGCAGTAGTGTCCACCTTTAAGAAAAAAAAAAAAACATTGAGAACTATTCTCTACATTGGTATTTTTCATACTTGAATGACTGTGAACCTGTAGTAAGAAAGACATTGTACATGAAGGCTAGTACACAAACACAAACTCAGAGACATAGAGATATGCCTAAAAATAACATTGTTTTATGGAACAATACTTATTTTCATATTTTATGATACAGTATAGGCATAACAATTTAAAATGTTTTTATTAATACTCTAATACAAAACAAAGAAGTCTCCAAATAGACAAACTAATCAGAAAATTAGGAAATGTTTAATTCAGTTAAATGTGCTTACCTGTAGATAGCTCATTCTGGCTCAGAGCACACAGATACAATGCTGCTCGCACATCGAGGGTACAGTTGAGCCAGTTTCTTTTCAACAGTTTTAAGTGGGTCAAGGATAAAAATTCCAGCCTCACAAAAAAAATGGTTTCCTTTTAATCCTGCTAATAATAATGATACATTTTTTATGCTTTACAGTGGAAATTAATCTTTATCTTTTCTCTAAAATTATGCTAAACTTACTATCTTAATAATCCTTTTTTTAAGAGTAAATCAAAAATAAAAGGTGCATTCCCTTCTTTGGCCACCAAGTTTAACTCAGGAGTTTTGGAAAGCTAAATGACCTTCTATCCAAACATTCTTTAATACTTCTCTTCTGGAAGGTAGTGATTAGAAGTTTAAGACAGTGGGGTGGCAACAGTTTCTCTAGTTTTATCTCATTCAAACTGTCTTCATTGAAAAACCTCAGCTGAACATCTTATAAGAATGTTAAGAACAGATAGTTGCGAGGTGATGCTTTTTAAATGTCTGTTTTTGCCTTAAAAATAATACCTTCTGGAACACTTCGTTGTGTTAGACATGTTGAGGTATGTAATTCCCCTCATACCCCACCCATAGTTCCAAATCTACTTTGAGAAATACCAAAATCAGTTAAATATGCCCTTCTGGTATACTTAGATGTCAATTTTGAAAATATTTGCCAAATGAGATCGAGCTTCAACTAGTACAATATGAAATGTCCTTCCTTAGGGTATTCCATTGCAAGAACGAAAAAATGGGTTTGATGCAGTAAGTGAGTATGTTCACCTCCAATCTCTGAATAATATATTTCAAAAAGTCTGCTCTTTGGTGCGCTTTCAACACGAATGACAACTTTCACTGCATTTTCCATTATGTCGGTGAACAAGGGTGGATTTCTTTGGATGCCAAAGCCTCAAGATAGAAAAAAACAATGATTGCAAAATATTGCGAAGAGTATCTTTTAATTGCTTTAATAATTCTGCGTTTCCATCCTATTGCCTGCTTCATGCTTTACAGTTTTTCACTTTATATTGACTGAGAGTCTGCTTTTCCAATTCTGTAAAGACATATAATCCAGAAGCACATGAAGTTAAATTTACACACTACAAGTCCTCCGCATACAGCTGATATAAACTAAAAGAGCTACATGACTTGTGATAAAAGCTCTTATCAAATTGGATCGCAAAAATCTATACCAGGTTCTAAGTATGTACTAAGCATTACTTCTAAATGTTATACAGTAGTAGGGATTTGAAGAGATACTATGTCATCACTGAGAGGAAAGTTTTAAAACTTAGCAACAAATTGATCTCACCCTGTTCACAAAATATCCCTACATGCTGGAAGAATAAGTTTTTCAGCTGCAGTGTCAGCCATTTTCTTGTTTGCCAAAGACATGCCCTAATGAAGGGATAAAGCTTCCTAATTAATAGAACGACTAAGAAATTCGTAGAATGGCTAAGTTATAGAATGACTAAGAAATTCTGCCAACAGCTTGATTTATTTTTTCTTTAACAATTTGAGGAACTTACGGAAAAGTTAAAAATTCTGGGTTTATAAGTATGTATCTTTTTAATTATGAAGTTTTAATGGGTTGTTTAGAAGACTGTCCTTGGGCATTACAGCCTGCCATTTGCATTGGGTGTGGCGTATGTGATACAACCATATAAACTCTTTCATAGTCCATTTTTCTTGTTCGAATGCCCTTCAGATGGAGAGGCAGCAGTTCAACTTGCTCATGCCTCCTCATTCCTCGTCTTTCTTATAAAAATCATGTGAGCCATTTTAAAAGTAATTTGTTCACACTAAGTTTCATGAAAATGTTACACTAAAATTCTTTTCAATTACTAATGTCCTTTCTAAAAAGTTCTTATCCAAAGCTTGGTTGAAAGTTTTCCCCAGAGTAAATGGGTATCTCCTGCACATCGTTCACTTCAGGACCAGCTGTAAAAGTGTGTGCATGTGTGTGACATTAAACATTATGGTGTTAGGCTTCTGTTAGGGTGTTGATAAATGACTGTCATTCACCAGAAAATTTAGGGAGGCACAATGAGCAAAAAATGTAATGCCTTGTGTCATTTAATGTCACTGGATATAATCATCATGCAGATTGCTACCTGTCATTGTGTATGTTGAAATATATAAGGAACCATGCCCTATACTCTGATTTTTGTTTCTAATCTGTCTTGTTTATTTTTAAAAATATTGCTGGTTGAGACCCAGTATATTGATTTTACTATTTACTAGTTGATTGCAGTGAGCAGTTTGAAAACATTGCCCTAACAGAATTGAGTCATCTGCTTTGGGAGGACGAGAGTAAGTTCCTCATGTGGGTAGTGATGACCCAGAATAACACCCTCCTTATTTTGGCGAGGGGAAGGGGGGGCGTGCAGTCTGTGTGCCTACCCCACACCAAAGCCTGCCAGTCATGCTGCACTTACATGTCCTGGGTCAGGGGTCTGCTCTTCCACTCAGGGGAGTGGCTTTTTGGGGAAATGGACCTACATGATGAGTGGGTGAAACCCGTTCTAGTCAGTTATATGAAACAATCTAAGCTTTCATTTAAAAACATGACTTAAGAAGTCAGGACTCATTAGAAATTTGAAGAAAATAGCTCAAGTGATATATCCAGATGGAGTCATTTTTATTCAACCTCCTCAGCATGAAGCAAGCCTTCTGATCTGACAGTTCATGGTTTTGTTACATTTTCATTCATCATTTCCTTTTTCTCTCTCTTCTGTATCCCTTTCCTCTCTTTTTGGAGCTTCAGTTAGATGAAAGCCGAATAATCCTCTTTGCCTACTGTGAATAATGGTTAGCAAAACGCTTCTCCTCCTAAGTCTCATTTCTTATGTCATTTTTTAAAAGGAAACCTTATATGTGTGGAATGAACCTAAGTGGTGCATTAAAGGAATTTCTCTGCCTGAGAAAAAGTTGTCAACCTGCGAAACAGTTGACTTTTGGCTAAAAGTGGGAGCAGGTGTGGGAGCTTTTACAGCTGTTTTGCTTGTGGCTCTAACTTGCTACTTCTGGAAAAAGAATCAGAAGTAAGTAACCTCTGTAAGAACTGAGAGATCTCTTTTGTTGTGAATATTTTAAAGTTAATCATTATATCCAACAGTTTCTCTCAGAGACACAAGAAATTTCTCCTAGTGAAGGAGTTATAGGAAAGGCCTTTAAGAAAGCAAATGGAAATGATAGTGGTTCTGATAACAGAGAGATCAGAGAACATTAGAGATAAGTGAATTAGATCCACTGTTTTTATAAAATAAGGAACAGAGGATCCTGGCTACTCAGGTAGATGGGAGCAGAGCTCAGAAAGGAAGGCAGATTTTCTCTGTGTGTGTGTTTTTCTTTTCATGACATTATGCTGCCTTCTTGCCCCATCTTTTCTTTTTCAATTTCTTGTGGGCAGATATTTGCAAAGAAACAGACTAAGTGTTTACTCCAGGACTTTAAGAATCTGAAGTTGAGTACTGAGTCTAACTTCCAATTGTATATTGATACATTATATGATTTGGCTCTTTTAAAATGATTTACATGTCATTGGGGCTGTGAAATTTCTCTACTGTATTTATCTAGGGACAGTTGTAATATCTGGGGTGGAGAGTAGAAAGGAATGAGAGTGATAGAGAGAAATAGTAAAGACCAAATCACTTGCCTATATAATATTCCCATCCTACCAACTAAACTTTGGAAAACTGCATAGTAAATTAGTTCCCAAATATTTATAAATTAAAAAAATGCGTTCAGACCTCTAATTTTCTCTTTGTTTTTCAAAAGTTTTTCATAATTGGACACTTGAATCACTGTAAAATAAGTATGATAGCGTTAACTGTATTGCACTGATTCTCTGAAATTCTGGAAACGATTGGTGTGTAGATGGTAGATTAATGAGAACACATAGTGTTATGGCCGTGGGTGAAGGGAATATGTTGGTGGAGCAGCTGTACTCCACGACGGTTTAATTAGCTGGTGGATGACCACCCCAAATAAGTATTAATTTATATTAAACAGCCACTTTATCTATTTATTTATTTGCCACTACTTAGACTGGAATACAAATATTCCAAATTAGTAATGACGACAAACTCAAAAGAGTGTGAACTCCCAGCTGCAGACAGCTGTGCTATCATGGAAGGAGAAGATAATGAAGAGGAGGTTGTATATTCCAATAAACAGTCGCTACTGGGAAAACTCAAATCCTTGGCAACAAAGGTGAGAGCAGAATTTTAACCTGGTATTTCTGTGTATTTGTAAATAAAGGGGCCATATTAACCTAACAGTAACAGTCATGCAAAACCTGTCATTCCGGGTGGGTATTTATCCAGTAGAAATACTCTTAGAAGTACAGAAGGCTGTAAATACAATAATAATCACTGCAGCATTGTTTTTGTTGGCTAAGCAGGTAGAAGCAACCTTAAACACCATCAATAAGGACTTAGATAAGAAATTCCCATATATCAAAGTAGTGGGATGCTGTGCAACTCTGCAGCTGTTAAAGATTGAGATGTCTGTGTGTACTGATATGTCAATGGGTCCAGGGTAAATGAAGCGAAAACAACACATAGACTATTGCATTTCTATTAAATATACATTTATATTAGTATTTGAATAAGAAACTACTAATGATAGCTGCTTTTTGAGAGTTTTGAATAAATGGGTGTCTTTAGTCTTTGAAGTAATGCAGTTTTATAATATTTGAATTTGCACAAAGATTATGTATTATAGTATTAAAAAAAATTTTAGATAAATAAAAGATCTCATTTATTTATATTTTTAATTTTATAACAAGATTTTTTCATATAGAGGAGGTAAAAAGTTATATAAAATGTTGAGATATTACTTATCAGATGCCATCACATTTGTCAGCTTTGAAATGATTACTATATCCAAACAGATAACATGAACCCTAAGAATTATTTGTAAACACATTTTATTGACATTCTTCACCATTGACTTAAAAGATGAAACATTATCAGTTTACCTACGCAGGATTAAAAACAGAATGAAACCAGAAAGAAAACCCGTTTCAAAGGATTTTCAGCAGGAAGGACATGTGGTGAAAGATTACATTTATTGAGAGTGTCTTAGTAATCGTTTCCTAATTTAGGCACATAACTATATCATAGGGGATCATTTAAAAATAAAACAAATAAGCCCTATTCCTCTTATACTAATGGTTATTTGATTTTTCTTTTTTTTTAACATCTTTATTTGAGTATAACTGTTTTACAATAGTGTGTTAGTTTCTCCTTTACAACAAAGTGAATCAGTTATACATATACATATGTTCCCATAACTCTTCCCTCTTTAGTCACCCTCCCTCCCACCCTCCCTATCCCACCCCTCTAGGTGGTCACAAAGCACAGAGGTGCACTCCCTGTGCTATGCTGCAGCTTCCCACTAGCTATCTAATTTACATTTGGTAGTGTGTATATGTCCCTGCCACTCTCTCACTTCGTCACAGCTTACCCTTCACCCTCCCCATATCCTCAAGTCCATGCTCTAGTAGGTCTGTGTTTTATTCCCATCCTACCACTAATCTCTTCATGACATTTTTTTTTTTTTTTTTTTTTTTTTAGATTCCATATATATGTGTTAGCATACGGTATTTGTTTTTCTCCTTCTGACTTACCTCACTCTGTATGACAGACTCCAGGTCTATCCACCTCATTACAAATAACTCAGTTTCATTTCTTTTTATGGCTGAGTAATATTCCATTGTATATATGTGCCACATCTTCCTTATCCATTCATCTGTTGATGGACACTTAGGTTGCTTCCATGTCCTGGCTATTGTAAATAGAGCTGCAATAAACATTTTGGTACATGACTCTTTTTGAATTATGGTTTTCTCAGGGTATATGCCTAGTAGTGGGATTGCGGGGTCATATGGTAGTTCTATTTGTAGTTTTTCAAGGAACCTCCATACTGTTCTCCATAGTGGCTGTATCAATTTACATTCCCACCAACAGTGCAAGAGGGTTCCCTTTTCTCCACACCCTCTCCAGCATTTATTGTTTCTAGAGTTTTTGATGATGGCCAATCTGGCCGGTGTGAGATGATACCTCATTGTAGTTTTGATTTGCATTTCTCTAATGATTAATGATGTTGAGCATTCTTTCATATGTTTGTTGGCTATCTGTATATCTTCTTTGGAGAAATGTCTATTTAGTTCTTCTGCCCATTTTTGGATTGGGTTGTTTGTTTTTTTGTTATGGAGCTGCATGAGTTGCTTATAAATTTTGGATATTAATCCTTTGTCAGTTGCTTCATTTGCAAATATTTTCTCCCATTCTGAGGGTTGTCTTTTGGTCTTGTTTATGGTATCCTTTGCTGTGCAAAAGCTTTTAAGTTTCATTAGATCCCATTTGTTTATTTTTGTTTTTATTTCCATTTCTCTAGGAGATGTGTCAAAAAGGATCTTGCTGCGATTGATGTCATAGAGTGTTCTGCCTATGTTTTCCTCTAAGAGTTTGATAGTGTCTGTCCTTACATTTAGGTCTTTAACCCATTTTGAGTTTATTTTTGTGTATGGTGTTAGGGAGTGTTCTAATTTCATACTTCTACAGGTAGCTGTCCAGTTTTCCCAACACCACTTATTGAAGAGGCTGTCTTTTCTGCACTGTATATCCTTCCCTCCTTTATCAAAGATAAGGTGACCATATGTGTGTGGGTTTATCTCTGGGCTTTCTATCCTGTTCCATTGATCTATATTTCTGTTTTTGTGCCAGTACCATACTGTCTTGATTACTGTGGCCTTGTAGTATAGTCTGAAGTCAGGGAGCCTGATTCCTCCAGCTCCATTTTTCGTTCTCAAGATTGCTTTGGCTATTCGGGGTCTTTTGTGTTTCCATACAAATTGTGAAATTCTTTGTTCTAGTTCTGTAAAAAATGCCAGTGGTAATTTAATAGGGATTGCATTGAATCTGTAGATTGCTTTGGGTAATAGAGTCATTTTCACTATGTTGATTCTTCCAATCCATGAACATGGTATATTTCTCCACCTATTTGTATCATCTTTAATTTCTTTCATCAATGTCTTATAGTTTTCTGCATACAAGTCTTTTGTCTCCTTAGGTAGGTTTATTCCTAGATATTTTATTCTTTTTGTTGCAGTGGTAAATGGGAGTGTTTTCTTAATTTCATTCTCAGATTTTTCATCATTAGTGTATAAGAATGCCAGAGATTTCTGTGCATTAATTTTGTATCCTGCTACTTTACCAAATTCATTGATTAGTTCTAGTAGTTTTCTGGTAGCATCCTTAGTATTCTCTATGTATAGTATCATGTCATCTGCAAACAGTGACAGCTTTACTTCTTCTTTTCCTATTTGGATTCCTTTTATTTCTTTATTTTCTCTAATTGCTGTGGCTAGAACTTCCAAAACTAGGTTGAATAAGAGTGGTGAGAGTGGGCAACCTTGTCTTGTTCCTGATCTTAGTGGAAATGGTTTCAGTTTTTCACCATTGAGAACAATGCTGGCTGTGGGTTTGTCATATATTGCCTTTATTATATTGAGGAAAGTTCCCTCTATGCCTACTTTCTGCAGGGTTTTTATCATAAATGGGTGTTGAATTTTGTCAAAAGCTTTCCCTGCATCTATTGAGATGATCATATGGTTTTTCTCCTTCAGTTTGTTGATATGGTGTATCACGTTGATTGATTTGCATATATTGAAGAATCCTTGCATTCCTGGAATAAACCCCACTTGATCATGGTGTATGATCCTTTTAATGTGCTGTTGGATTCTGTTTGCTAGTATTTTGTTGATGATTTTTCTTAATATGGTAGTTTAGGGAGGATACTATTGCTGTGGGACAGTGAATGTACAGAGATTGTCAAGAGCTGAGATTTTACCCTACTTGCAAGCTAACAACTGAGCCTTCCATGGTTTCATGGATACTTTGGAAGACATGGGACTTCTGATCAGAGACAAAGGACAGTTTAACCCTCACAGCAGAAGCACCAGCCAAAACATCAGCATTTATACCAGTTGCAAAGCCCCACTCCCTGCAGATGACTCTTGCACACACAGTGGTCTGCCTTACAGGAAAGGAACCTTAAGCTTTGGGAACCTGAATCTTGTAGAAAGGGCAGCAAGCATCTCTGTCATTTGTTCCAAAGGGAGATAGTGTTGTTCTTGTACTGGACAGGTAGCATGCCTGTTCATTGCTCAAGAGGGAAACACCATTTCTAAGACTGTAAGCAAGCCTGCCCTTTGCTCTGGAAGGACACAATATCTTTATTTTCAAAGGCTGCCTTCTATACAAAGTCCTTGGAAAAGGTAGTGTGGAAAAAAAGGGAAGTCAGTGTCTCACTCATAAGATAGGCAGAAGTGCAAGAGAACCATGCGGAGTTGTCTCCCAACAGATCCAAACCTCCTTCCTACACTATCTTGGCTGCCGGCAACTTTCTCATTAGGACACCATTCCACTGTTCACTCTGATTAATCTGACTGGCTGAGGCTGGAATCAAATCTGGTCAATTTGCTTCATATAGCACTTAAAAAATAGAACTACTCCCAACAAGACACCAAACAGCAAGATGAGGCCAACCTGTGTTATTAACCTTGATCATACCAGGTTTCCAGACTCAACTAACCAAACAAATGCCGTAAGTCATCAGGGTCCGCCTTAGAAAGAGGTGGCTTTCTTTTTAGCTCCCTGTATTGACCTTTCCACTCAGCCTGAGACCTTTCCACTGGCACTGAGATCTTTCCTCCATACGATTCAGATGGAGGAGGGTTAAGGACATTTTCAAAAATTTACAAAGACCCTGTACATCTCCCACTTTTGTCTACCTGGGCCATGGTAGGGGAACTTGGTGAGCAGTGTCCTCAACCAGGTGGTCATTATCCTTTTGGTCTAGGAAGATGGCAATCCAACAAGACAGTCCAGGCACAAAGAATTTTAGTGACTGTACAGATCGTGTCTTGGCCCTCAGGGAGGAAGTATAAGGCAATTATATTGTCCATAACAATGTATGGACAGTGGGTTGATGTTGACCTGAATGCCTTCAAAGGCGGAAGTGGTGTCATGGATTACTTCAGTTAGAGTCAGAAACAAATTTTGTACCGCCTTTTCTTTCTTTTAAAAAATATTTATTGAAGTATAGTTGATTTACAATGTTGTGTTAATTTCTGTGTACAGCAAAGTGATTCAGTTGTACATATATGTATTCTTTTTTATATTCTTTTCCATTGTGGTTTATCACAGAATATTGAATATAGTTCCCTGTGCTATACAGTAGCACCTTGTTATTCATTCATCCTATATATCAGTGTAATAGTTTGCATCTCCTAAACTCAAATTCCCAATCTTTCCCTCCCCCACTCCCCCTCCCCCCTGTCTGTTCTCTGTGTCTGTGAGTCTGTTTCTGTTTTGTAGATAAGTTCATTTGTGTCATATTTTAAATTCCACATAAGTGATATCATATGGTATTTGTCTTTTTCTTTATGACTGACTTCATTTAGTAATGTAATCTCTAGTTCCATCCATGTTGCTACAAATGGCATTATTTCATTCTTTTTTACGTTCTGTCTTTTCTAATTGAATAACTACCCATGGGGTGAGTGTGAATCACAAGTCAGTTATCCCTCTTGCGTCTCCCTCCCACCCTCCCTATCCCACCCCTCAAGGTGGTCACAAAGCACCGAGCTGATCTCCCTGTGCTATGCGACTGCTTCCCACTAGCTATCTATTTTACATTTGGTAGTGTATATATGTCCATGCCACTCTCTCACTTCGTCACAGCTTACCCTTCCCCCTCCCCATATCCTCAAATCCATTCTCTGGTAGGTCTGTGTCTTTATTCCCGTCTTGCCCCTAGGTTCTTCATGACCTTTTATTTTCTTCTTAGATTCCATATATATGTGTTTGATTCCCTATTTGTAAGGGTGGTATCTTACAATGAAGGGAGCCTTTAGGTGCCAGGAAATGCATTTAAGGGAAAGTCATCTCTGAGCTGAATCTAAAAGAATAAATGGGCATTATGAGCACTACCTAAAACATTAAGTGTTTCCTCCTATTACAGTACCTCTTCTTTTTTTAAATTATAGCCAGAGAAGTGAAAGCTTGAAAAGATTCTTGAAAACAGTCACAGGAAACAGGGAGGGTAGAGCTTTTCTGCCTGAGAAGGTTCAGTGTGCCACATTTTATTTGGAATAGCAATTTTAGTCAATGTAATGATTTTTTTTTTCATTTTTTAAGATGAAAATTTGAAGTATTACAGAAAAGTTGAAGGGATTGTGCAGTGGTACAACCATATATCCACCACCTAAATCGTACTCTTTATTACATATCTGTCCATCCCTCTATCCATTTATTGATCTATCTTTTTTTTGATGTGTTTCAAAGTGAGTTTCAGACTTCAATACATTTGATGCCTAAACACTTCAGTTTACATATAATTGATGAGAGAATTCAATATTTTGGTTTTTTTAAAGGCAAAATGTTTACACAGAGTAAAATGTATATTTCACAAATACACGATTTGATGAAATTTGAGAAATGAATATACCTGTGTAACCCTAAATCCTGTGAAGATATAGAACATTAGTCTGATGTCTGAAAGTAAACTCATGTCCTTATGTGTATACTCAATCCCCATCCCCCAAGGGAAGCTATTGTGATGGTCTTTTAAAACTATAGATTAGTTTTGCCTGTTTCAGAACTTCACATAATTGTAATGACAGAGTGTGTAGTTTTTGTGTAAGTTTTCTTCCACTCAGAAAAATCTTTTTGAGATTCTTCCACCTTGTGTTTATCTATAGCAGATTCCTCTCTGTGGAGGAGGAGTATTCTGTTGTATGGATTTGCCACATTTGTTCATCTGTTCTTTTGATGGACCCTTGTGCTATTTCCAGTGTTTGACTGAATAAAGCTTCTATGAATGCCATTGTACAAGTTTTATTGTGTCCCACTTTTAAAACTTTTTTTACTTTTTATTTTTAAATTTTTTTTATGTGTGTCCCACTTTTTAAAAAGTTACATATGATTTCATGGAGCAAAAAAATTTAGGAATTTCTTAACTACTATGTCAAGTAAGGTTTACTTTGTCTTATATATATCCTTATTCATGTTCTAAAGGCCATACTTCTTTAGTATTTCCTTATGCACTGGATTTGTGGGGTTTCATTTATAGATTTACTTTACTTGACTTTTCTTAACAATTAAAAAATATCTTCAGTTGATTTTTTTTCCTTTTTGTTTTGTTCATGTCACAGTCATTTATGGGATACTATCTGGTAGACACTCCACCGGGTTTTTGGTGAGATGTCATATTAGACACAGTTAATCTCAGAGACTAGTTTATTGATGGAAGACACATGTACATCAAAACACACACATTCATGCACACATACAACCCACATACACAGGATCATCTGGTATGACAAGAGTATTGAGTAGGGTCTCTTAGAGTACAGAAGAGAACACAGAGTACAGTTAGGTGGGTAGTGACAAGCTAAGGAGAAGCTTCTGGGAGAAGTTGGATTTTGAGTAGATTCTTGAATTTAGAGCTTAAAAAGATCATTTTGTATGGCATCTTTATTTAATGCATGAGTAAACTGAGACCTAGGGAGGTTCACTTATTTGTCCAAGAGAGGGTGAGATAGGAATTAGAAACCATGTATTCTGGGTTCCAATCCAGGTTTTTTCCTTCTGCATGGTGGTGTTGCAGTACGTTTTCACAACCACTGATTGACAGCCAACCATGTGCTAGGCCTTGGGTCATATTATGGGAATTAAAAAGATATAATTAACAAGATATAATTCCTGCCATTAGGAAGTCCCAGTCAGTTAGTAGTGTTAACTACACACACACACACACACACGCGCGCGCGCGCGCGCGCATGGGTATATATCCCACCACATCAGCCATAGGAGCAAAATCCCATGTGAACACAGAACACAGAGGACATGGTAACGAAAGCCCTATGAAGCCCTAATAACATGACTGTTTTCAGTGTTTTACTTGAAATATTATTTTGAAGATAACCAACAGGTCTTTGCCTCCCCTTCCTGAAGAACAACTTGAATCAAATCTTTTCAAGGCGGGACCACAAAAAGCTCAGCTTTCTCTTATAGTTCATGGCTGATACTCTAACACTCTTTCCTGTAATACAGTGTGAGCTCCTTGAGAGCAGACGTTTTGTATCCCATAATGTCTAGTCCTGTTCCTGTAACACATGGGTGCTTAATACATACTTGATTTATCGATGGTTATTCCTAGAAAATTAAGACTGGTAAACACGAGACTTCAGGCAGGCTCTCCCAGAGCCAGTGGGTTGGGGTGCTGCGATCTGCAGGCTGCTCTCCCAGGGGCTTGTCATCTCGGCAGAGGCAGGGTAATGGGATATGCTGGTGCTCATGCTGTGATTTTTTTCTGTAATCCTGACCTTGTGGCCTTAAATTGATCTGAAGTCTCTGATTTCTCCACTCAAAAGAGAGAAGACACAACAGCAACCTCATTCTTCCTGACAGATACTCAATATCTATTTCCTGTTGTTTTCTCATTTCACTTCTCTGCTTTGGAGACACATCCATGTGCACCCAGGACTGATCTGCCTCATATTTCTTTTATTTTAAAAATAATCCTAGTTCTCTTCATCTTTATTCTCTTCAACAGCATAGTTCCCCCACCCCATTCCAACAGCCTTTGGAAAGCTTTGTCTTAACAATGAAAACATTGGGAGAAACCTCACCTCTTATTTCTCTTTTTCCCCATTAAAGAAGAATAATTTATCTTAACAGGCTACATTTTGAAGGTATTATATAACAAATGCCAGCAATGATATATTTGCATTAAAATTTTGATTTATTATCCGAGATGACTTGTTTTTAACATCTTTAGTAGGCATGATTCCCAAAGATTTTCCTAAAACATATCAGTGAACCCAAATGATCTTGTGTCTTATTGGTGTTATCTTTATTTCTGCTCTCCTTTTTTCTTATTATTTACCCTGTGTTATCTTGAGAATATTTAGTTTACTGTCTACAGTTTGCTTGGATAGGTCATCTATTTCAGTACCCAGATCAAATATCCCCCTTGCATGGGTCTCAGTGATTTCTTCACAAGAATCACAGCTTCATCTTTTGGTGTCTATTGCAGTCATGTGTTTGCTTCTATTTTGGATTGTGTGTCTTATCCCCTGGACATCTGTTTGGGATTGACATGTGCACACTGCTATATTTAAAATGGATAACCAACAAGGACCTACTGTATAGCACAGGGAACTCTGCTCGATATTATGTAACAGCCTCAATGAGAAAAGAATCTGAAAAAGAATAGATACATGTATATGTGTAAATGAATCACTTTGCTGTACACCTGAAACTAACACAACATTGTTAATCAACTATACTCCAATATAAAATAGAAAGTTAAAAAAAAAAGGCATCATTCAGGGTAGGCCTGCTATCTGTTTTATATCTGCCACCCTCCTTTAAATGTAAAATCCTAATTACAAGTGGCAGGTACATAGATTAAAATGATCAGAACTTACTTTCTGGATATGTAAGATCCTAAAATCTTATTGGAATTTTAGTGAGTTGATTTTGTCTTAATATTTTTTCCCCCATAGGACAAAGAAGACCATTTTGAATCTGTTCAACTGAAATCCTCAAGATCTCCAAATATGTGAAAGACAGTGCTGTAGCCTTCAGACTAATGAACAAAGAAACCTGCTCTCTAGTTTTACAGGACCATAGTTTAGAGCCTGTCCTCGTATCCGGCACATTGGTGATGTCACAGAGGAGGGCCATGCCGCTGAAAAGGGAAGGAGGTTGAAATGTTAGATTGCCTTATAACATGGTCAAGTGTCTTGCCAAAAATAAGAAAGCAAATGTTTTGAGTCTCAACTGAAGATGAAGCTCAACTCAGGAAGAGATTTATCTGTATATACAAATAACTCAAAACCAAGGTTAAGCCCACCAGCGCACTGCTGATGCATGCCATATAATTAATGGGTAACTTTTCTTCTTTATGAATTCTATATAAAAGGTGTGTTTGGAGGGCTGATGTGAGCATTATGCATTGTGATCCCATTTATGTCTTTGTTTATATTTTGGGGAAGATTTGAAAAAATTTTTAGGGTACAGTTATTTTTTCCCATTATTTATTTTCCTGACAGACCTTAAAACATGTTTTCTATTAAAAATGGTGAACAAAGAAAGACAATAGATTTTTCATTTTTCCATAGGGTATCCTTGTTGATTTCAGAAGCCTAAGTAAGCAGTAATTCTTAATGAAGAGTCAGCATGTGCTTGGGTTATCTAACTTATAAACGCCTTTGAAATTCCATCCTTGTTGGAACTGGTAAGAAGGGCTTGACTGAAAGTGGGATTCTTTTTTTGTTTTGTTTTGTTTTGTTTTTTTGTGGTACGCAGGCCTCTCACCGCTGTGGAGCACAGGCTCTGGACGCGCAGGCTCAGTGGCCCTGGCTCACGGGCCCAGCCGCTCTGCGGCATGTGGGATCTTCCCGGACCGGGGCACGAACCCACGTCCCCTGCATCGGCAGGCGGACTCTCAACCACTGCACCACCAGGGAAGCCCCTGAAAGTGGGATTTTTACAAAAAAACCCAAAAAACAAAAAAAAGGACAAGGAGAAGCCTTGACTTTCCACTGGTACAAACAAGCTGACGCTATTATAAAAGTCAAATGGCTTGAAACAATTTATGTAATACTTGAAGTATAATTTAGAATGAGTAGGAAAGCTTGTTTATCAAATCACTTGCAAAATCATGAGAAGAAAGTGGGCTGGCTTGTCTATAAGTACAAACAACTGTACAAAGGTATTGGGATAATTTCATGGTCCCCAGAAAATGACAGTGGGACATTTACCCTATGTCAAGCATCAAAGGTTATATGCTTATTTTCCTGCTAAGGACTGTAAGGATTATGACTTCCATGGAAGTTTTCTTTTTAAGTTAGCAAGGCAGGGATTGAATTTTAGAAAATTGCATATAACTGTATTCAGAATAAGAATGTGGTTGTCCCATAAGCAGTTATGAAATAAGTGTTGTTGCTCTTATTCAAAAATGATCCAGGTAATTGTGAAATTTCCTATGATGGACAGGTTATATTGGTATTAGTGTGACTTAAATGTTGTTGGTTGAAAGAAGTTTGAATGAAGCTGGATTTGACCAATTTTGTGTAAAACTTAATTGTTTTAGAAGTGGGAAAGAGGGAAGTTTCCTGACCATTTATAATCTAAGGTGCTCTGGTTTGTTTCCAATAAACAGTGATCTTTATAGGTTTTAATCCAGATTTTTTAAAAGCCTGGTGATTGGCCGAGAGAGGCAGGGCATAGGGGCAAGTTTTGTTGAATGTTTTGCCCCAAGTCTGTCAATGAGGTATGACTTGTAACTTTTGATTCAGCAGGTCATCCTTAGTTTTGTGGCAAATGAGATAAAAATAAATAATTGAATTTATTTGACTGGTGTAAAACACTGGACCATTCTGTAATTGTTGAATGAATGTTTGTTTTGTGTACATCACTACTGTTGGATTCGTGAGTATAGGTGAAGTTGCCATTGTTTTATTGTTTGTTGTGAAATTCACGGAGGGCATTGCTTTACATAAACGTCTTCCACGTTTAATTTCTTAAATTTTATTATAACAAAGAAATTATTTTGGCATTGCTCATTTTTATCCTGCCAACAGTGCTGATGAGCCGTTCCCCATCTTGATCAAAATTTAAACAAAAATGAAAATACACTTGAAGTGCACCCTTTTAGAGGAACCCTGGCAAAGTCATACAGACTGGACAGAGTCAGGAAGTTTCCGCATAGTCACCTGTCACCTCTCTCTTCATCTTTGCTGTGCTCAACATGTATGTTCCAAGCCATAGAGATAATTGGGATTTGCTCCCAGGTAGCTTCTTTCTTCTCCTGTCACTGGACTAAAATCTCTGACGTGTCAAAAATGCCTTACATTTTAATGAACTCTCTGAAAATATAGTTGGTATTCAAGGATATATTTATTTTATTTCTAATTTTAGATATAAAATAGATTTTGGCAGCTCATTCCCATCTTTGGAAAGAGCTGACTTTTTCCTTTGGATCCCAGTGGGTTGTCATTTTATTCCAAGCACTGAAGAAGTATGACAGAAGGAATATTGTGAGGAAAATATTCAGATCATTCCTGGCTATAAAACTCACTTTAATTTTATGTCTTTCCTTTGCAGAGCTCAGTGGAATGTTGAAAGGCATAAACAAATTAATCACGTTTCTATGATTTTTAACTGACAGTTGTTATTTCCTTTCCCCTCTAAGTGGTAGAAGAAGTTATTTGTTAGTTTTCCACAAGGCAGTTTTGAAGGCTTAAATACTCCATTAAGTCAGCTGTTACCTATAATATCTCTTAGCGCTCTGTCAAAACATTTAAATCAGCTTTCCACTGAATGAGACTATGTCTTCTATGGATAAATTATATCATGCCATTTAACTATGTTGAGCAATTTGATATGTGTTCACTTGATTTAAAAGATTGAGTTGTATTCTTGTTGACTTTTCCCCTCTTTGGTTACCAGTAATCAAGTCCTTTCCAGGATTAAAAATGTTTCGTAGTATTTTTGTGTAGATTTTTGTCATTATTTTCTTCCCCAGGAGAGAAAAGGTGGTTTAAATGGTTATGTTGAACAATTGCTTGGGTCTAGTCATTTACCATTTGGGGTCTCCAGGTTCCCAGGTGGTGGGTCATCGATTGACTCTAGTTCTTCAAGACAGATCTGGTCAACTGTCATCTGACATGTGTCAATAGAGTTACTTCCTGTGACTCGTGGTCATTCCTAATGGGAGGCTAATATGCAGATCATTTCTCTCTTCGTAACTAAAGTAAATTTCCTGGGAGTCGGGGTGGGAAGATGATTTTATTGGCAAGTTTATTTTATTTATTTATTTATTTTTAGGTCTGCATGAGTGGTATTTAATCAGCTTTACTGAGGAATGATATACAAACAATAAACTCCATCCATTAAACATGTGCAATACGAGTTTTGAAAGTTTTATATACCTGTTACATCACTACCATAATCAACATACAGAACATTTTCACCACACCCAAAGATTTCTTATAGCCTTCATTTCTCCTTTCACCTCCAGCCTCCAGGCAACCCCTGATTCGATTTTTAACCATTACAGCTTAGTTTGGATTTTTTAATAAACGAAGTCAGGCAGGAATGTAGTCTTTTATGTCTGGCTTCTTCAGCATAATGATTCTGAGTTTCATCCATGTTGGTGTGGGTAGCAGTAGTTACTTTTTATCTATTCATGGATGTTTCCAGTTGCATTAGAGTTTTTACTATCAACTTAAGAGTGCTGTCTACTTCAGTGCAGACAGGACCAGTTTGCATTTCTTAAATACAAAAGAATCAAGATATTTTAGTAGGTGAAAAGTATCAATTGCCTCATCTGGCCCATTCCTTGATCTGATTCTGTCTCAGAGGTCCTCATTCTTGAACTCAGGTCTCAACACAGTCAAGACACTTTTCCATTACTTATTTTTCATTCTATTGGCATGTTTAAGTCAGTGTATTGCTCACATTTACCTTTTGACAGTAAAGATGTGTAGAGTAGAACTTCTTCAGAGGACTTACATATCCTCACATCTATTTTCTATTGACCATGAGCATTATCTCAGGTTTACATGCCCAAGTCCTAAATTAAGGTCACCCTAAAGAAAAGGACTCAAGGGGAGTAAACTGAAAAAAATCCTCACATCTGACTTATTCCTTGTATGCTAAAATGGAGTTCACCTTCACAGTAACTGGCCAGAGATTACACTCTTGCTGGATTTTATTTTGGTTTAACATTTTCAGATGAGTTCATTTTAGTGTCATAAATGAAGGAAATAAAAGATAGGGGCAAATAATTGAAAATTAATTGATACTACTATTGCAGTTGATATTAATTGATGTTACTCTTGCAATTGTCTAGATCAGAGGCCAGCAAACTTTTTCTGTAAAGAGTCAGATAGTAAATATTTTCAGCTTTGCAGGTCATGTGGTCTCTGTTGCAGCTCTTCAGCTCTGCCATTGTAGCATGAAAGCAGCCACAGACAATATACAAACAAATGGGTGTGGCTGCATTCAAATAAATGTACTTTATGTACGTGGTAATTTGAGTTTCATTTATATTTCACTTGTCATGAAATGTTACATTTCTTTTGATTTTTTCCCCCAACTATTTAAAAATGTAGAAGCATTCTTAGCTCACAGGTTTTATAAAAGCAGATGCTAGGCTAGGATTTGACCTGTGAGCCGTGGTTTGTTGACCACTGGTTTTAGTCACTACAACCCACAAGCAAAACTATTTGGAAGAATCTGTTTGCACAGATTTTTTGCCCTTTAGGAGTTTATACCTTCAAAGCTTCTCAAGTCTCTAGAGAGGATCAAGAAAAAAAGAACCCATCACACTCCCTTGATGATTTAATCACCCACTAGGTGACCAAGCTAGGTACTCTTCTGAGTTCCTTTTATAGTTCTGGGACTTGATTGTGGATATTGATTAGGAAACGATAAGACTAAAACAAGTGAATTGGTTCAAAGTCAACCAGCACAATTGATTTAAAAGCCTTTTCTCATTGTGGTTTCTATAACATATGTTGCTAAGGTAACTGGATTTGGAGATCATATTCAATTTTACATACAGATTTATTTCAAGTAACTATGTGGAAGTAGTGTATATTGATGCATATAGTCTCAGCCTAGATTCCTGAGCTCTGGCGCTGGAGAGGGTCCCCTGCCAGCCCTGGAGGGTCCATTGCATGTGTTTAGGCTGTGCACACCTCAGTCCACACACGTTTACCAAATCCTATTTTAAGACTGACTGAACTGCAAAAGACACGTAGGATCCCTTCAGTGATTGATAGTTCAAGAAACAGACCTCCAGTCGCCTTGAACGAAATGTCCCAGTTTGGCTTTTCATTTGCTGGAATTTTCCTCATCTTATTAACAGTGACTCTTGGATGAAGAGCCTTGTGTAAAATAGCTTGTGGATATTGGTAAATTTGGTTTGGAGGGGAATAATATTTCCTTTATCTCAGATGGGTGATTTCAGATTACCATTGCTTGGCTTAAATGAATGAGTCCAACCAGTGAGAAATGTGCAAATCTAAGCTTTCTGTCGCAGAACAGGAGTGATAACTGCCTTATTCATGGGTTTGGGCCTTATTAGGGCTGTGAAGGTTAGAATCCATACTGATGTTCCATCTTCCTGGCGCCTCACTTTTCTTGGCTTCTGCATGTTTCTAGCCCTTTGCTAAAGAGCTCTGGCACCCAGAACTCCCATGGTGGGTGCGTGGATAAAGAGGGGGCAAGCTGAGAGGCAGTGTGGTGTGCATACTGTAAAGGTACACTGGCTGAATAAACTCCTTTCAGGCACTCTCCTAATCTGTCCTCTGTGTGGTCTGCAAACCAGCTTGCCTCACACTTTGAAAACGGGACCTTTTTATTTTACCATGAGAAGCCTGAGTGCGCAAGAGAATCTATTAATACTTGAACTAGAGAGGACACAGAGCATTCCAGAAACAGTAAACTCTCAGGAATCCAACAATAATCAGCCATATCATTAGGTTCTGATATGTTTTTTATGAGTGGGATAGAGCATTCTGCTTGAGTTACTTAAATTCAGGATGTTTTTGCAAAGATGGATCGGCTCAGTGAGTTTTATATTCTGAGAGAATGAAATGTCATTACTGGAGTTAAAAAAAAATCAATCCAAAGCGTATTTGTTTGAAATGCCTCATGTAAAGAAGATTTTATAGCTGCTATTTTCCATACAGATGCTGAAAGTTCTTTAAAAACTTACTTCTAGGGATCACATGTTAGGGGATGCACTTTTGAATAGGAAACAAGGTACGAGGCAGGGGAGAAAAAGGTGATGAGAGCCGTCGGTCAATGCACTTTCAGGCCAAAGGCAGCGAGTGAAATAGAGCGGCCATAGATAGAAACCCAGCTCTCAAAAACACCCAGTCAGGATTCACCCACAGCCCAATTGTCTTGTTTACAAAGATCCATGATCCATTTGATTACTTTAGACATTAGCTGTGTCTCTGAACAACCCAACTGATATTGCCTTCCTTAGCCTGTCACATCCCATCAGTGGATTGAGTTTATTTCCTCTCCCATCGGCCTTGCCTTTGCCTTGATATTGAGCAGATGCTCATTCTGAGTACGCTTATCTAGCACTCCTGCCAGTTTCCATCACAACAGACTTCTTTTTCGCCATCTAGTGCTGTTGAATCTGTTACTCAGTCTGCCCCCACCCACTCCCCACCAGTCCAGGTTCTTCTTTGAATATGAGAGTTTAGAGACTGTTTGCGCTGTTGTCTTTGAGCATCTGGTGAGTTTTGGACACATTGATGAGGAAGCTGATTCAAATGCATCCAGAAGGAAGAAGAGAATTTCTAGCATAGGACTCCTCACTTCATTTCCTTCAAGGCCAGTCCTGTTGGCTTTTATGCACCTGCTCATTATTTCTGAATATTTTAAAAGTAGCACCGGTCTTGATTAACCAGGCCCTGGTTATTGAGCCTGTGGGTCCCTCATAGCCTCCTCTTCCTTCCTCTCTCTCTGTCTTCCTCAGCTGCAGTTCCCTCATTAGCATATTTTCCAGTCTTGTTGCTTCTTAAAGGCAAGCACTATGTGTTAATCATCTTCTTCTCTGTCGTGGGTTGAAGAGTGGCCCCTTAAAAGATAGGTACACATCCTAATGGTACTTCATTTCAAAAAAAGGGCTTTTGGGGGCTTCCCTGGTGGCGCAGTGGTTGAGAATCCGCCTGCCGATGCAGGAAACACGGGTTCGTGCCCTGGTCCGGGAAGATCCCACATGCCGCGGAGCAACTAAGCCCGTGAGCCATGGCCGCTAGGCCTGCGCGTCCGGAGCCTGTGCTCCGCAACGGGAGAGGCCACAACAGTGAGAGGCCCGCATAACGCAAAAAAAAAAAAAAAAAAAAAAAAAAAAAAGGGCTTTTGTAGATGTCATTAAGGATCTTGAAATGAGATCACCCTGCATTATCCCGGTGGGCCCTAAATCCAATGACAAGTGTCCTCATAAGAGACACACAGAGGAGAAGGTGACACGAAGGCGGACGCAGAGGTTAGAGTGATTTGATCTCAGGAAGCTGCCAGCCACCAGAAACTAGAAGAGGGATGGAATGGATTCTCCCCTGCAGCTAAGAGGGTGCAGCCCTGATGACACTGAGAGTCAGTTTCTGTTGTTCTAAGCCACCCAGTTTGTGTTGAGTTGTCAGATGAGTTACAGGAAACGAATTCTCTGTCCATGGTATCTGGTGCAGGACCTAGCAGATAGGTACTCAGCGAGTTTTTCTACATTAATCAATGGTTTGTGACTCAAGAATTTACCAGGAGAAATAGGACGGTGCTGGTAAGAATGAGCCAGTTTTAGCTTATCCATGCTTTCCCTGTTTGCTCCTTTATTTAGGTTAGTAAAATATTCAGGTTTGGAGACGAGTATGTGTGCCTGAGCATTGTTCTTGGGACTTTGGAAAAGCATTGGAAAAGAAGATGTACTACATTTTTGTTGCTACGTTCAGCTATGAACCATGACAGTGATTTTCCAATGGAATAACAAGATGCTTTCCCAGGCTCCTTTCTAGTAATTAAGGTTGTTTTGGGAAATGAGAGCCATCAAACCTCCCTGGCCGGCCAGCCTCTGCAATCAGAGGAATGCAGGAATGGAGGAACCCACTCTTTGCCTCAGAGCCATATTTGGACAAAATCTGGGCTGCCGTACAGATGTGGCTCAAAGAAACCAACAAGGGTATTATCATCTGGCCACTGTAATCCCCTGATATTTATGCTGTCATCAGTCAAATTCTGATCATGCGACCTGCAAAGAAGGCTACATCTGCTGACAACTCCCTCGTAGGGTGACAGCTTGTGTTCAGTGTATCTAGATGTGAAGAGAAGCACAGTTAGATCATTTCTTCCAACATTAAAAAAGTAGAAATGGTCTACAGTCAACATACTCAAATTACCTGGAATGATTAATAAAAGTACAAGCCATTATCCACCATGCTGGAAAACCCTGAAGGTTTTATTCTCAATATCTTTGCATTAATACAGATGCTTTTTACTTTGTGCTGAGAAAAACAATCTGTTACACATAATGTAACTTTAATATACAACATAGAAACTCATCCTAAGTTAGTTACAACAAGGACCTACAAAAAACTTCATAGGAAAAAAAGTTACCTAATATCGCCACTGTATTTTCTAATAGACTGACCCTGTTAGACCTTGTCACCAATGCTCAGCTCTGTAAACAATGGTTATTTCCATGTTCTGGGGACTTGTTAATAATAGGGACACTAAAATCAGTCTAAAAAGTTCTAGCACGTCACTATATACTGTACAGTCCTTAAAAATAATTTATTGTACTGTTTCTAAAAAAAGGTACTAGGGGTGTTCTTTTGCTCTGTTTCCACATTCCGGAGCTGCACGTGAGCACTTTCATCTAACAGCCTAAAATCACGAGAACTGAACTGCAATTCACAATCACAGAGATGAGGTGGTGGAGTCGAGGACTTCCCGCCCGTTGCACACCGTTGGCACATACGTGCTTGCAGAGGCTGGAAAACAGAGCAGGACAGAAAATTCTGGGTTAATCAAGGGGGCCACAGAGCTACTGGCATGGATAATCCTAGACACTAGTTAAAAGTAAAAAACTCATTTTAACTTGGCTTTGGAAAATGCTAGGTGATTTAGTGCTGTCAACTTTCTAAACGTGCTCTGCTCAAAATTAGTTTGTATCCTGGAACTTACCTCCATTACTGTCATACGTCTTGGAGAGATTTGATAAGCATAATCACCGTTGAAAGAAGCCACTTGTGGGTTTAAAATTAGCTTTGGTAATCTTTAAACTGGTTAAAATACAGTGTGCAGAATTGAAAGCTCACTGCAGTTTCCTTAGACTGTTAAATTAATTACTGTTTTCAATACCTTAATTAATTTTGTTCTCTCTGGGCAGGGATGACTCTACGTAGTGCCATAAGTCATCTGTGAACTCTACTTAGAGAATGGTTTGCTATATTTTCATTGTTCAGTGGATAACCTCAGTGAAAATTCTAGTGAGGGCTGTGGTGCTAAGAAGTTCGATTTCATAATAGTGTGCAGACAGGAAGACATTCCAGAGGGATGATGCTCTTGTTAATGACAATAGTGACGACAGTGTCAGGGTGTGAGTATAATACGGATATGTATATTCATTCTTTTTATGGCTTGTCGTCTTCCTAGATAAAATTCCTAGCTCCGAACTTGTTTTAAACAAAAGTTTTGTTTTTGTGAGAAATCTAGGGACAGTTAAGTTATACCTGTTTTGCCCTGAAAGCTTTTTCCTTTTACTGAATGAGAACAAAAGCAAGGAGCCCCATCCTCCATAGGATGAAACTGTATGGCCAAGAGAATCAGTTAGCGATGGCCTCACGTTACCTTTTGGAGCTGATGACATCCCATCGCTTGACCTGTCCATCTGGACACACTCTGCCCGGGAGGAGCTGATCCTCTTGGCTACCTGACCACAGCCCAGGTTAAGCTGCCCAGTCAGCTGTCCCATTCTTGAAGGGCATAGCTCTTGGTTAATAATCAGATAAAGTAATTTCATGTCATACTAAAGTGTTCGTGTTCACTATCATAGTGGAAATATTCTTGCTCAATGAAATTGCATTTTTCATAAGAATTTCTTTAAACATGAAGGAAAAACTAAGTATGAAATTTGATACTACGTGGCATTAAGTGGAGGAACATTCACCATCTTTGGGACACTGAAGCCTTTCAGCAGACACCACCCCAACTAGGGAAACTCCAGCCTCTCAGTTTTGCACTGATTACTTGTCTAGGTTTGTGAGAAAATTATAAAGTCAAGTCTGTGTGGCTGCCTAAGGTTACAGTGGAGACATGTGACATGGTAACGCTTATGGAGATTTTTTCCTTTTATCTTTTTTAGAATGAGGTTCAGTTTTTGTTTTTTTTTTACAATATGAGCCCACTAAAAGCTGCAATATCTTGGGGGACAGAGATGACATAATCTACATTTCCTGAAACTTCTACAATGAAGACATAGTGTGTGCCAGATAAATGCTTGATGGAAGGTGATAGTGATAATAATTCCAAATGTGAGGGCATTAATTTATTCTTTGCAAAGCTTCTTAGTATACTTTATCTAATTCTCGCTTCATCAAAGCTAGGTAAGGCAAGAGAAAGAACAAGGTGAAACGGAGTACAAACAAGAGTGCTCCTGGCCATTCAATATGTGCGTTCTCTGCAGCTTCCTTGTAACCAACTGTCTACTTGGCATCTCCATGTGGCTGTTTAATAGACATTTTAAAATCAAGTGGCCAACACATAACTTTTGATTCCCTAACCTGTCCCCATTTAGTCTTCCTTTCCTCCTTGAATGGTCTCACCATCTGGCTAGTTATCCAAACCAAAAGTCTAACATTTAAGCTTCTTTCCTTTTTTGTCTCTCCTCGGGTGTCAAACCCATGCTCCAGTCCAATCAACTCAGGCTCCATCTCCAGCTACTTCTGTCTCTAAATCCAGCGCCCTGGTCCAGGCCAGCATCCCGGCTCTCTTGGCCACTGGAATAGCTGCACTACTGGGCTCTCCGTGTCCACCCTTGCTTCCCGGCAATGCTTTCTCTATACAGTAGCCAGAGTATTTTAAAATGTAAGTCACCTACCTACACACCTTCTGTGGCTTCTCGCTGTGCTCTCCTTACTCTGGTTTATAAATCCCAGTGCGATTCAGACCATGCCTATCTTTCTGAATTCACCTAATTCTGTGCTCCCGCCCCTACGCTTTTTTGCTTTTGTTCTCAAACACAGAATACCTATTTCTCAGTTTCTGGCCTTTTGTAATAGCTGTTGCCTCTGCCAGGAAAGTTCTTCCCTCTCTTATTCACATATCTGGCTCCATCCTGTCATCCACGTGTGAAATGTCACCCTCTGAAAAAGGCTGTCATTAGGCCACCTAGTCTGAAGTAACCAGCCAGTTTCTCTCTGTGACGTTATCCCATTTTAAAGCTGAGCTTTTTCCTTGCCTTTTTTTTTCTTAGTGTCTTACGTCTTATACTCTTTTTTTTTTTTTTTTTTTTTTGGTACGCGGGCCTCTCACTGCTGTGGCCTCTCCTGCTGCGGAGCACAGGCTCCAGACGCGCAGGCTCAGCAGCCATGGCTCACGGGCCCAGCCGCTCCGCAGCATGTGGGATCTTCCCAGACCAGGACACGAACCCGCGTCCCCTGCATCGGCAGGCGGACTCTCAAACACTGCGCCCTCAGGGAAGCTCACGTCTTATACTCTTGACTAGAAAGTATGCTGGGGCTCTGCTTGTCTTTTTCATTATTTTATCCCTACTGCTGGTCACGGAATAGACACTGTATAAATATTTTCTGAATGATTGTGTGAATGGTTGCCTTTCAAAGAATGGGGGAACCAAGAAGTTTAAAGAAAGGAATAATCTCTTATCCTGACGAAATGACCAGCAAATATGAGGCCTTTCGGCAGCCTCATTTTGGAGCAGGTTGGCTTTTCTGCTTCTCAGGCCACATGGTGGCATCGACCATCACCCATGTCTGCAAAGACCTGGTTGGGGCTGTGAGCATCCCATAGCAGGCATGCTGCCTTTGACATTTTGACTAAGCTATTCATCTTTTCCAGGATCAAGTGTTAGTATTTCTTGCAGGTTTTTCACTTTCAGAGGGTGAAGAGGAATGATGTGTCGCGGGGGTAGCATCTAGGAGAACCGGGATTAGTGTGTTCGTGCTCCTTGCTGTCGACCTGGAACTAGTCTAATCCCCTCTCTACCTGCACTTTTCAACACGGCATCAGAAACCGACTCCGATGTTCCCCATGCTATTCTGGAATTTAGTGTAATTCTCTTCTTAAGTGTGCACTTACGATTTGCTTGCTCACTGCATTCTGAGTTCTTAAAAATTGGGCGTATTTTGACCATGTAGGTAAGAAGTACATGGGCTGCAAAGATAGCCACATGGAAAATCCTCAAGCTTCTTAGTGTCACATAATCTTCGACTAAACACCCTGTGGACATCATTATGGAAGGTTACAGAATAACCTGGAATAATCGACCTGCTTTGTAGGGACATTAAAGGGAACACCCTATGTTAGAATGTCTAAACTCTTTGAGAGGAAGATAATGCAAATTCAAGGTCTTCTTGCAAGGAGTAACAACAGCAAAAAGCCCCACAAGACTCTGCAATTATTATTTTTTTCCCCTAAACGCTTTTTAGTGTATTGAAGGGGATTGTAACTTGTATTTTCTGCTTCTCTTTTTCTGTTTCATCTGTAGCTTTTGCCAGTGCATTTTTTTATTATGTAAAAAATATTCTCGTTTTGGTACATGCTGCTGAATATAGCAGAGGAAATTACTGTTTTATGAGTTTACCATCTCAATTACTTTGCCTTTCATAAATATTTCACATATGCTCCTGTATTAGCCCATCTGTTATTCCCCAAGGTAGTAAAATATGTGAAAGAGGAAAGTGCTGTCATTTTCGTGTGTGTGTTTGTGATGAGCTTTTCTATGATTTTAGTGAAATTCTCACGAGATTTTTAATGGCGTAAGTTTAACCTATTTTCTTAAGTGAGGTTGGGCAGATTTCTATAATCATCCTTTTTGTCAGAAATAAGAGGTGTGCAGGCTTATTTTTGGCTTTTCTGGGAGTGGGGGTGAGTAGCAGCTGTTAATCTAGGCTAACGTGGTACTTTTTGCTATTTAAAGTGAAAAGTGAAGATAGCTGAAAAAGACCTAATAAGTTCCACAGCTGACCACAGAAGAACACTTCACACCCATCAAAAGGTACGTTTTGCTTCACAAACTTGGTGAAGCTTTAGAGATCAATGCAGCCAAGTGGCAGCTTTGTCTAGCACCGTGAAATCCACTTTTCTTGTACCAGTAAAGCAGAGACTGGCCAGGCTTTGGAGAAAATGACCTGATTTTTTCTAAGTAACTGGGCCCTCAATCAATGCTAAACATTTATTTAATAGATTCTTATGGATGCCAAGTCTGTTAGTCAATTTAGTGACTGAGACTTAGTTCCTGAGAATCAGTGTGTTACACTGTGTAATAGATCAGACTTGGAAAAAAATAAAACAAACATTTAAACAGAAAAGACATTCCAGTCTGTTCCCATCTGTTCCATTTCCTCGCTCCTGGTGACCCCAAATAATTTCTCCCAGCATGTCTGTTTGTTTAGATATTTTAATTCTGTGGTCATGGAATACAATTTCCATCCGTTATTTGTTGCCTTGTCTTCCTGCTTTGTCATTGAACCTGGTTTTTTACTCATCACCTTAATTTACCTGTGCTAGGGCCCCTTGGTCCCATTTCCAAAGAAGTATATGTGTTGATAATGTTGTCTGGGCAGATGTGACACTGCTAGCCACTTGTTTGGTAGACTTGCTATGTCAGAGATTTCTCAGTGGGAAACTGATAATCCATTATTAATAAAAGTGGGCTAGATTCTCAGGGGGTGTTTCCCCCTTTATGACCAAAGTAATTGTCTTAAATTGTTACTAGTAATCTTAAGAGGAAATCATATTCATTATGATGTTGGATAGAAATCTGTAAACATAAGATTTAGTTTCCAAGTGTGGAGTTAGAACTTACGAAAGCAAAGACTTCTACATTCGGTGATTCATTTCTTAGGAGACAAGGTTCATGGGAAGAGAAAATACGGCATGTACCTTTTTATAGACTGCGATGCAACTTAATTACCTCATGAACAGAAACTCCACTTGGTCTTCAACTTAATACCTCAGTTCACTGTTGCCACGTCATGCTGTCCTTTCCAATCGTGTTCTTTTATTCTCTCTTCCCTCCCCCAAGAAGTACCAAAGTTGGATGCACAATAATTTGTAAATAAAGAGACTCAAGAATTTTTTGTACTATTCTACCTATTTTTCATTCTTCTCACATCCTCTTAGTTGCTGAACATCTCCTGTCTCCCCTCTTTTCTATCCAAATGTGTTTTCAGGCAAGAAGCAGAAACTCATTCACCCCAAGGCTCAAACAACTAATAGGAGCTATAAGTGCCACTGCATCTAGGGATCCAAATCAAAAGCCAAAAGGGTTAAACTCTAATAAAATAATGTCAGGCATTACTCCTCCCTTCTAGTGGAGCTGATCCTGTTAGCCTCACCTTCCAGTTATCCACAGCATCTGCACACTGTATTAGCTTCCATTGCTACCAAGCTGATTTAAGCCACCATCATCTGGGTTAGGCAGTAGCCTCCTAAATGAGGTCTCTGCCTGCTTGCTGTCTTATATTCTGCCCACACAGCCAAAACCATGCTTTTAAAGTCAGGTCCTGCCACAGTTCCGATGAAACCCTTCAAGTGTTTTCTCAGTTCTTGCAACAGAAAAGTAAAAGTCCTTACAGTGACTTCCAAAGTCCTACAAGATCTGCTCCATCTTTGTCCTCATCTCCTGTCACTTTCACCTTTATTCATTTCCCTCTAGCCTCATTGGCCTCTTTGATGTTCTTCTAACTTTGGACCTTTGCATTTGCTGTTCCCTCTGCGTGGAATGTCTTTACCCCAGATATCGGCCTGGCTCCCTTCTTTCGTTTCCATCATGTCTCTGTTCAGTGTCACCTTATCAATTCCTTCCACTCTATAAAAACAGTAACTCTCTGTATCCTCAGTCCACCTTATTTGCCTATATTCCATATTCTTTTCTTCATATCACTTATCAACACCTGAGTTATTAAGCATTGTCGGTTTGTCTGTCTGTGCCCCCTCTTGCCTGATTAGAATGCAAGCACCATGAGTGTAGAGTTGGTCTGTTTTGTTTATTACCACATCTCCAGTGCCTAGAGCTGAGCCTGGGCACAAAAGTTTCTTCAATGAAGGAGTGAATTATCCATCAAATTGGTCACATTTACTTGGGTAGTGGTTTCTCTCCCAAACCCTCTGAAATTATTCCAGGTAAGGCAGACATGTTAAAAATTCTTTTTCCATATGAGTAGGCATTTTCCTGCTATAGGCACAGAGATATTTCCATGTATAGATGTACTCCAGAGAATTTCACTAAAAATGAAAAGGAAGTCATAAAAATAGCATATAATAAATTAATGTTAGACCCTTTGCTTTGTTTTAAGGTTTTGATCATCTGAGATCAATATATGGACACTATTTGATTAAATACATATTTTCTTTTTTCTTGACATATATACATAGTTCTCAGCATGGTACCCTGTTCCCAAAGGCGTTAATAAATTTGGGGTTACGTGGAAATGCAGATGACTATACGTATCTCTCATAACAATAGCAGACTCGCTGGTTTAGGAACTCTCTTTGAACTACTGTGTTTACATTCTGTTCTGATGTACAATACAGAAGAGAAACTGTACAATGTAATGTAATTCAAGAAAGTGATGCTTTTAAAAAACTATGGAAATGAGAGAAATTATATCTGACATAAACATTAACTATATTCGTCTTCATCAAATCACATTTTCTAAGAAGCTTAGTGTGTAGCCTCTTTGGAATATCAATGCCACACCTTGTCTGTGTGCAGCCTGGGTGTGGGGATACCGGGGTCTCAAAGAGACATGATTTATGCTGTTGAACTCCCTGGTATGGGCTTTTGAGAGGAACACAAGTCTGTCCTCATGCTGGTAGAACGAGATGCTGTCATTTGTGGTGCTTAAGAGAAAGCTTTTAACTTGAAAAAAATCATTGCATGTGCAGATGCTAAGCTTCTCACTGTCAGAATTGTCTCTGAGATGAATTTTGTAACTGAGCTGGGGCAAAAAATCCAGAGGCCACAGGAGCCATAGAGCAGCTTTTGAGAGTTTTATCTATGACTTCAGTTATCAAATTCCTTAAATTACCTAATAGATGGGACGCTGGTTTTCTCATCTATAAGTGTGTTTGTTAGAATAAATGATCCTTAGCATCCCTTCCAGCTCCAGTCTGTGTATTAAAGAAGGTGGGCTAGAGCTGCTTGGGGAAAACCAAGCAAAATAGTAGATGTAAAGAGAAAATGATTTAAGGGTTGTTTAGAGTGGTTGTGAGAGAAGTAAATGGAAATGTCAAATAAAAGAAGGAGAGGTATTAAACATCAATTTCCTAATGTATATAGGATTACCTTTTATAGCTGGAGACTATCCTCTCATCCTCAATGAGGGAATGAAAGGGAATAGAAAGAATGAGGTTCTCAGGAGTGCTGTGGACTTTGCTCTCTTAAGGGAAAATGGATTGACATCTATCTGATTTGGATGTACTAGGTGTATTCTGCCTGGAAGCAAATGGCTCAACTTGCTGAAAACTCTAGGCTGTTCCTACGTTGGTCAGAGAGGATTTATGTTTATAATATACTTATGCCTGTGGCGAAGAAGACGTTCATTTCAGTCTGGGTTGCCAAATAACTTCCTAATTTGCTGGCCAGTTATCATGGGACTCCCTGAACTGTAAAGTGCAGGTATATTATGCTGTTTTTCTGGACTAGCACTGTAGAGAAGAAACTTGGCATTATGTGCTTTTTTTTTTTTTTTTTTTTTTAAATTCCTGTTCAGAGTTGAACAATGGCTTGCCCCAGCAACTGAGGTATCTTCAAAGCTTGGCCATTGATAAGTACAAAAGCTTGTCCTCATGCACTTGATTTCTGTTGCTGAAGCTCTGTGGCAAATTATACTGTGAAACTAGAAGACGGTTCCCTCGATCTTTTTAGACTGCTGCTTTCTTTTTATAATGTGCAAATGCTTAGTGATAAAGAATAATTCTATTAATTGAGCAGTTCACACATTACCACCTAGACAAGTGACTTTCTGAATAAGGTTGTGGCAGACAAAATCAATCTCCATATGCCCACGGCTCCTCCGGGACCCAAATCTGGGCATCATTAATTAGCAGAAGCCTCTTGGCTGATCTTAATGATAATGACATATATATATATATATATATATATATCTGAATGATCACCAAGAGCAAGAGAAATATGCATCCCCGTAGGACCACGTCTGGGTACATAATAGCTCTGAAGACTGTTGGACACACTCCATTTCTTTCTTCTCCCCACCCGTCGACGCTGATGCAAACCCATATTAGTGTCAACAATATTCTGACCTGTGCAGGGTCTATAGCACTTTATGCTGCCAAACCTCACGTGTGCATCCAGCTTGTCTCCCTCAAACTGACGCCATTCGCTTACACTCTGCACCCATGCTGGTAGAACAAGATGCTGTTGGTGTAGTGCTGAAGGGAAGGCTTTTAATTAAAAAAAAAAAAAAGATCATTGAATTTGCAGATGCTAAGATTCTCAGCATACGTTCTTGATTGCCTGTCTTTGGGAATCAGCTGTGGGAAGCTCCTTTGCTTCTAAAGCTGAACAAAACAAAGAATGACCTCTTTTTTTTTTTTTTTTTTCCTCTTCCAAATTCAAAGGATGTTTACTTATGTGTGTGGGTGTGAGAGCAGCATTATAAATATGAGCTTAGGATTTCAGGGTCTCTGAGTTGTACTGCTATTGGAAGGTACATTCCCACCTTCAGTAAATGTTTCTTGAGTGGCCAGTTGCTTCTATGGGAGAAATGCCTTCTGTGGAGGGTTCGGACAGCAATGGGGGAAATGCCTGTGCTGGGATGTGGCTGTTGGCATCATGAGGCAAAGGATGGGACTTCAAGGGCCTCCACTTCTCTGAACCCAGGGCCTCCTTTCTCTTTGAGGGCATCTAAGTGGAACTCCCTGCTCTGCACTGATAGCAGTGGATGAAGCAGACAGAATGGTTTGGGCCAAGGTTCTCAAACCGCTTTCCTTGGAACATCTCTGTTGAACCAGCTGGAGTATCTGTTACCGACCAGACTTCTGGCCTTTACCAAGACCCCATGATACAAAGGGTGGGGCCTGGGAATCTCCATTTCAAAGAGGTTTTTTTTTTAAATACACAAATATTGGGGACAACTGGCCTATGGGTACACTGAGTGGGGAAAAGTTACTGTTTCTGACTCCCACTGTATGTAATCAGATACAACTAAAATTGGTCTCTTTTGCATACAGCAATATGTAAACATTTCTCAAACGGTGAGGTTTCCAAGACGTCCTTAACGATGTTCTTTCTTCCATGCCTGCTTCTGAGTTTTGCCATGCTTTTCTATCTTTTTGGAGCAACTTCTCAGATTTTAAAACCCGCTAACTGATCTTCTTGCTGCTGTCAGCCACTTTAGCTGCTGTCAGGGAGCTCACTTAGACTCCAAAGTGATGTGGTATCTCTACTACCGTCTCGCCAGAGAATTAACCCTGAATTAATATGGCTGCACCTTCCAGTCAAGGTGACTTCTTAGTATTGCATAAGGTTAAGTGTGTCATGTCACTTAATCCCTGCTAAGAGTGCAGTACCAGTTGGATTTGGGATTTGGAGAGTGCGGCATAATAAAAATGGCCACGAATTCTTTTAGCGGTGGAGTCTGCCTCCCTCCCCTTGAATCTGGGTGGGCTCTGTCCTGCTGTCTGGGTCCCTTGTGGAGAGGCATCCCACCAAGGCACCATGTATGAGAGTGAATCACTGTGGCCCCTCCAGATCAGTTCAGTCTCAGCTGACACCACAGAAGGACCCCAGTCAAGGCCTTGCAGAACAGGTGGACTGCTCAGTCAAGCCCTGCCTGAATTCCTGATCCACTAAATCAAGAGAGATAACAAAAGGGATTTCTTTTAAGCCACTAAATTTGGGGGAAGTTTGTTATGAGGGAATAGATAACTAAATGTGTCTGTGCGGGGGGTAACGCCGTTGCTATACCAGCTTACTCTCGTCCATACATGGGGTTTTCGTTTTTACCTCTGGAGGCACTAAGTCAGAAAAATAGCGGCAATGCTGGTAACAATAATCCATTGGAATAAAATGCCTGCAAATACTTAACCAGAAGAACGTAAATTATGTACAACCTAAGGAAAACATATGCTGTACTTAATGAATGCAGAGCAGTTTAAGGATTTTTCTTGATTCTTTAAAGAGTACTTCCCAGTATTTAGGAGGGAAATGGATATTAACTGAGCTGAATCTATAATGGAGGAAACAGGCACTGAAATATTAAACCAGTTGCTTAAATTTTCATCATAGTGGGTCAGTAACACGTTTATACATAGAACTAGATCCCATAGGCAAGTGGCTTTCAAATATCTTTGATTGCAGTTCATAGAAATAAATATTTTACCTGAACCTGGTACCTATACGTAAACTTGAGCAAACTTGGTGAAATACTATTTACCCTGTTACATATGATGCACTCTAAGATACTTTATTCTCTTCTATTTTTATATTATTATTATTATTTTTAAACGTCCAGGTCAGTTTTATTTTATTTAATTAATTAATTTGGCCATGCCGTGCAGTATGCAGGATCTTAGTTCCCTGACCAGGGCTCGAACCCGTGCCCCCTGCGTTGGGAGTGCAGGGTCTTAACCACTGGACCACCAGGGAAGTCCCTCTATTTCTGTTTTTAAAAAATGCTGGTCAAACATATTAAATAAATTTCATGACCCATTAATGGATTACATTCTACAGTATGAAAAACACTGCCCCAGACACTAACCTTCCTGGGGCCAGGGATTGTGTCCTATTCACCACTGTGCTTAGAAATTTCTGGTATATAGAAGGCATTCAGGCATTTAATGACTTTAATGAATTTCATGACAGTGGCTCCAATTGATTAAAATGGGAAGGGTACTAATCACAGGTCAGGAAATCCAGTGTCAACTCTTGAATCATTGTATATCCTTGAGAAGTAACTTCTCTTATTTTCTCACCTATAAAATACAACTTGTGATATCTTGTACACATGGGATAAAATGAGCCCACAAATATTAAACTATCGTGAGTAAAAGATAAAGAATTACAAATAAAAGATCAATGGATTTGTTACTTATGCACTTTGAAATGCCTAGAGATACCACTCAAATACTTCACTTTGTTACTTTACTGACACTTCTTTAATTTGGATTAATTAGGGAAAATTGTGGGAAAAATGAGATCTAAATTCACTGAGTAACGAAGTAGTCCTAAAATGTTGGGCTGGATAGACTCCTACCTTGAAGTATTAGTTGGGCCACTAGCAGATTAGATACTGAGTGACAGCTTAAGCAGGTCCATGGCAGTTGCAGTACATTGTTTTTGTGTAAATGGACGTTTCTGAAATTCTGAGGGGAGACTCGATTGGGTAAAGTGTCCTTGTTAACTCTTCAGGAATTTATTAATTCCTAGTACATACATTAGAAAATGCCACCATATCTAAATTACTGAGGTTTGGATGTATGAGATCTGAAAAGTGTCTATGGAAGACTTTAGGGACTCTGCTAAATTGTTTTAATAACAGCCAAGAGCTCTAAGCTATCAAAAAGACTCTTTCTACCCAGAGGTAAATCATGCTGCATAGCCTAGGGTAATTTTCCTTTTGTTCTCTCTGGAAAGTCTACCAAGTACGTATGTAGTTCATGGGAAATTTTGTGGCTTGTTTTCTGGATGAAGTAGCAAGATAAGGTGGTTTGGTGCCCTGGTTTTGAAATCAGAGAAACTGGCTCTTAAGTTCTGGTTCTGCCACTTTCAGTACGTGTGACCTTGGGTAGATCTCCAAGAGCTGTGAGCGTTAAATAAGCTATATCACGTGTGCATACATGTATGAAGTATTTAGCACAATGCCCAGCACAAAGGAAACAATAAATGATAGTTCTTCTTAGCTGTATTATTGTTGTTTTTATTAGTTATTATTATTAGTTATATGCCAGTTCTTTCTGGTCTGGACTAGCTAGCTTTTAGAGTTCAGCTGCTGGAAAAGAGATTTGTTTGCTCAAGAAATAAGCAGGTTTCTTTAAGTTTCAAGGAAAATTATTTCACAAGTTTTACCAGGTCCTGGGACTCAGCCCTCGTGACACCTGTAAATTTAGCTGAAAATGCAATAAGGTCTCCATCTCTATAGCAGCTGAGACAGAGGAGTGGTATACACAGTGCATCACTGAACATGTGCTGTCAGCCATCAGCCTTCCCTTTGTTTGCTAGGAAAAGGGCAGCCCTATAAAATTGTGCACTTTGTTGGAGAAACTGGGGCACTAATGTGATTGCTCACTTTGTGATGCTGAGCTATTTCGAAGTTTCCTTTCTAATCGGCTAGGGGCAAAATTGTGAAGTAGTCATTTGTCTCTGTCACTTCCAGTTCTCCTTCCCCCCACCCCCTTTCCCCTTCCTCTCCCCCCCCTTCCCCCTCATCCTGTCAGTGAATTTCTCCTACTTCATACCATAGATTAGCTGAAAATGGCTTAAAAGATTGTCCCCTTTAGCTACGTTTGTGCTTTAGATGCCTCTAAAGAATTAAATGATTCTCCAAGGATACCGTTTCAGATATTTGCAGGCCAGAAGGTGAGAGAATTCTGGCTGGGAGTTACCCTGGTGTCTTTCAGTTAGCACTGCCTTCTCAGCTGAAAAAACACTGTGTCTTTTGTCTTTGAAATAGGAGGAAGATCTATTCTAGCATTTTCCAAAGTGTATTCCATGGGATGTGCAGTTGATTTTACTGTGATCAATTACTTTTAAGAAACTGTAAATAACAAAGTGAAACAGGTTTCCCTGCTGTAGAGATTCTTAAAAACCTTTATCATGCTCATGTCAAAGGAGGTGCTTTGAACTTCCAAGTGGGTATTTAGGATGTAGCGTTTTCCACCTTATTTGATTATCTTCCTCTTTTAATTTTTATGAAGCACCTTCAGCATCTGTGTGACACAGAGCATACTTTACAGAGCACCAATCTAGTCCAACCCTCTAGGCCACCTAAGGAAGGAAACAGTAAAGTGATGTGCTCAAGGTTACCTGTTGACCTAGTTGCAAAGTCAGGACTAGAAACTTGGTTCTCTGGCTCTACAATTTGGTCAGAAATCGCATTTGTGGTTATGGATTTAATGTCTGTCATCCCTGCTAGACCGCATACTGCCCAAACCGAAACTTGACCTCTTCTGCTGTATCCTTAGCACCCAGCACAGTACCTGGCACACAGTGATCAAACCAGCACTTACTAAATTGACTTGAGATTGATTATGGGGATGGACATGTGTTGCCTGTTTCTGTCTATGTCTGTTGCTTCTCCTTCTAGCCTGCTCCCTACTACAGTGCTATATATGAAGGGGTCATACTTACACTGAGAATACGTGGTCCCAGTTCCACTGACACTGAACCTGTTCAGGTGCAGTCTGTGTGTGACCACATTCTTCTGGGGTTGAAACAGGATGATGTGCACCTTGGGTGCAAACAAACAGCCCAGGACCACGAATCCACTCAGGCTAACCGAGATGCACATGGTCGTTGTCTGCACCTATAAGAAAAGATTGCCTAGTTAAGTGTCTCGACTGTAAATTCAATACAGTGGCCCACTCAAGAGAGCACTGGTAAAAGAGCAAACTGAAAAAAAACAAATCATCCACAGTTCTGTTCTTATTCTAGCCAAACCAATACAGCAATTATATTGGATCTTCTGAGTTTGGGATGTACGTGGAAACATTGCTTAGGATTTGTAAGCAAACACTCTTCCTGTTTGGTGTCCCGAAGGCTTGCCAAGACTTCGCCTGGATTTTCTTGTTTTGTTTGTTTTCTTCTTTATTTTGTGTAAAGATATTTCTGCAGAGCCACTGAAGTCAGAATCTTCAAGAGTAAAATATCAATATTCAATGATGAAATGACCAGATAACAGATCATTTGAGTCAATCAACTTGGCTTGTTTAAGGTTTACTATATTATGAACAAATCTGGTCCTGTTTCATATTTCCATTTCTCTTTCTTGCTGGGAGCTCTATCAGCTCTTGGTTTCCCTACTCAACACTGGGGGACATTATCAACTTTCTTCTCGGGTACCTACTCTTTTAATTATTTCATTAGCATCTCTCTGGAATTTTGATACATCAGGTACTCACTGTTCCATCTTTCTGTTCTCCAGGCTTCTATGCACCCATCCTTGACAGAGAATTTTCCCTTGCTCCCTCTTTGCTTCCCCTGAAAGCAGCCCTCAGAACTAGGTTTTATCATCTCTTCTTTTCATTCCATTGCCTGCACTCTTCATCTTCTCTGCTCTCCTCATTTATCCTGGCTTCAGATCCCATAGATTTTCTGGAAAATCCCAAATTAGATTCTACATATTTAATCACTTTCAGTATGAAAAATGGAAATTAATTATTTCTTCTATCAGTTTCTACTCAGAGTAACTATGGTAAATCCTAGAGTCATTTTAGAGTTCTTTTTCCTTTTTCCCCAGCTGATGCTATTACCAGATAGCAATAATTTCTCATGCCCTGAAGTGTCTGACCTTCTTCTGTAATCAAAGGAAGCTGAAGACTGAACAGTTAACTGGAAGAGCCACGTAACTTTAGAAGACTTCTTTCTGTTTTTGATTTTTAAAAAATCAGGTTATGCTTGTATCATAATTCTTCAGACTCTGGTTTTACTTTAATTGCTGAAAGTAAATCTCTCCTCACTATCTTTTTTTTAAAATGTAATTTTATCTTTGGCTGTGTTGGGTCTTCGTTGCTGCGCGCGGGCTTTCTCTAGTTGCGGCGAGCGGGGGCTACTCTTCGTTGCGGTGCGCGGGCTTCTCGTTGCGGTGGCTTCTCTTGTGGCGGAGCACGGGCTCTAGGCGCGTGGGCTTCAGTAGTTGTGGTGCGCGGGCTCCGTAGTTGTGACTCGCGGGCTCTAGAGCGCAGGCTCAGTAGTTGTGGCTCACGGGCCCAGCCGCTCCGCGGCCTGTGGGATCTTCCCAGACCAGGGCTCGAACCTGTGTCCCCTGCATTGGCAGGTAGATTCTTAACCACTGCGCCACCAAGGAAGCGCTCTCCTCATTATCTTAAAGCTCTTGCTCCCCTAACCACTCCAGTGCTCTCCAACTTGGTCCCCAGTTTCAGGTTCTTGTCTCTTTTGTCAGCTTCTCAGAAAAGTCTACTATCTAATTCCATGATGGAAAAGCCTAACTATGTTATTTATAGCAAGTCCATTACTGACATAATTTTTTTTTACATATATGTGTAATATGGTATTAGAACTGTGCTGTTCCCTGTCTTGGTTTTGACTGTGGTGCCAATGTGAAAGCTATCAGATATCCTAGTGAGGGTGAGATCAGTTCAAATGTGCACATTTTCAAGAAAACCTTCTATAACTTTGAATCTCCTCACATACTTTAAGACATTACGAGGAGAGGAGAAGGGAGGCTTCTGTGAGGAGATCTTGCCCAAAGCTGTGCTGTGAATTCCATGCCCTCCACCCCTTAGGGGGATTGTGTCCATCTCTTCACTTAAAGCCTACAGAGGAGGGCATCACTGTGGCCCTTCACAGAAGGTTTGAGGTTTTTCTGTGGTTGGGCGGATGCTCTGGCTGGGAGCCTGATTCCTGTCTTGAAAATCTAGAAGGTGAGAAATGGCTAGTCACTTTTGTATCAGAGCAAGGAGACTTGCTGATGTATTGAGATAGTCCTTTACTCTAAAAATTTATCAAAACAAACGCTATGTGAGTGATATGCCAGACAAGATGAGCCATTGTGGGTCGTCTAGGGCCCATATGGAGGGGCCTGGAGTCCTTCTCAGAAGGAGGCTAGAGGGGAGTAGTTGGACTGTGACAACTCAGAGTAGCGAATTGCCAGCCAACTCACTCAAGGGCTTGCGGGAGAAAAAGGCCAGCAGGACCTTTCTGATGATCAGGTGAAAACACCCTTTAATCATCATCCAGGTTATCCCAGGGATGTGTCTTTAGTCACGGTGGACTTAGAGATAATAAAGTCATCCTGTTATGTAAGAACCATCCTACTTCTTCCTTATTATTCTCTAACCGGGCCTGAGAGGGAAATACCAACTGGTGGACTGGGGAGTGTGAGCTGGGAGAAAGGGGAAGCCAACCACTGCAGCTCCAAGGCAGGCCAGACCTCAGGAGAAAATGATACTGAATGTTAAGTCATGATATGATTTGATAACTACATAGGACAAGACATTTGAATATCCTACTAGAGACTTTTTTCCATTGAAAATGATTGTAGGACCTTATGTTTGTCACCTAAGGGCAGACAAATTCATGGGCCTACCAAGGTCATGAGAGTTTTCGTTCATTGATGTATCCCCAGCACTAGGATGGTGTCTCACATAAGGTGAACCGTCAGTGTTTGGATGTATCCACTGGAATTTCCATCCATGGGTGGAGGGGTGACTAATCTCACTAACTACTAAAGGGACACTGGGAGGCATAACTAAAGGTGCATTTTGGTCATAGTTTATGCTGCGTATTTTTCAGTATACCTGTTTTAAATTTGATACCTTTTAATTTTTTTCAAAGCCCAAGTATCAGCCTCATAGTTTCAGTTGCCCAGTCCCCTCTATAACTCACACTATAAAGAGTCTGTATTTATCTATAATTATTTGTCCTGCGTCTTTGAACACTCCGAGTCCATGCTGCTTTGTTTTCATCTTCCTCGAGCTCCTAGAATCACTTGACATGGTTAATCACTTCCTGGATACATCCTTCCCTCAATGGACAGTTCCTTGTCTGAGTTACCTTTGCTGACTTTTTCTCTTCTACCTGAATTCTAAGTGCTGGAGTGTTTCAGAACTGTTTTAGACACTCTTCTCTTTACCATTTCATTGAGTTCCGTGGCTTAAGTACCTCCTATGTGGATGATATTCATATATGTAGTACTAGTTCCAACTTATCTTCTGGGCTTCCAGACCAATACATTCAACTGCCATCTTGGCATATTGTTGTGGATGTGTAGTAGGCAAATCAGAATGAATATGTAAGCAGAGCTTGGTCCTTTCCTCCGAGTATCTCCATTTCAGTATCACCAAATGCCACTCACTTGTGCAAGCGAAAAACCTGAGAGTCATCCTTCATTTTGCCATTTCTCTTACACCCACACATCCAATCCAATAGCAAGTTCTGTTGGTTCTTTTGGAAGATAATCCTTGATGGTCTCTTGGGCTTCTGTATGTCTTTCAAGCAGCAGCTCTGACTGCCTTTGTTCTGGACTTTCTTTTCAATGGTATTTTTATAGCAAAGAGCCCTAGAAGGTAGTGGTAGTGACTGTGGAACAAAGGACCAGCATATCACTCATTAGAAAAGATTCAGGTTCCCTAATCTAACTGTTCCTCCCTGTAATGCCACCGCTGACTGTGCCGTGGTCAGGGAACCAGAGCCAGTGTGGAACTCTGGCTACGGCTGTTGCTTTGAGGGATAAAGTCCTTTTTGTCAGCGTCAACAAAACTGTGGCAGGCTCACATGTTAAGTTAGAATCAGTCAAGTAAAGTCTCAGACTCTTCGGTCTTTGACAGTTGTGACAGTGAGATCAGAAAGGCTTTCTCAAAGAGGAAGAATGAGGGCCTTGTGGGCTGATGAACAGGACTTGAGAGCAGGCCATGGGGATCTGTAGCAAACAGGCTGACCAAACTGTACGGCCAACCAGGCAATTAATAGTGCTCCACTTTACTGCCATTAATGAAGAGGATTTGGGGAGTGGGTCGCAGGCTGAGTAACAGGAAGTAGATTCAGATAGAGCTGCTAGACCTGTACTGAAATTGTTGCTGACTCACCTCTGGGGGTGGTGTGGATTTCCTCCAAGGACCTGATTCAGGTCCTTGGTGGGCAGAAAGTTCTACTCTTTTTTCACATAAAAGTTGCAGAGACAAGCACCTACACTGACCCTGAAAAGAGAAGCCTTCAGAGAAGCAGAGACCAGGTGAGTCATTTGAACTTTGGCTGGCTTCCTTGGGAAATGAGGGAAGAGAGGGCAACTAGTGCTTGTGAAGGAAGAATGGCAACAACTAGGCCCTCTTAGGGCTCATCCCTTGCTATAGTCTCTCACGCCGAACTTAGATCCATTCTGAGATGACAGAGGTCTCAGTTTTTTACAGTGGAACCTGGCTGCAGAAAAGGAGCTTTGGCCCTCTCTGTCAGATTGCCCTGAAACAGGATAATGCTTTGGGAAGCCATAGATGAGGCACTGACCAGTACTGGGGCTCTTCCTGACCTGGAATGGGTTTAAAATGCTGACAAAAGTGCTGCAGCAAAGAATGAGAGACTGACGCAAGGAAATCTGGACTAATTCTTGCAGTCAGCTGCAGACCTGGAAAGCTTGCTTAGCCCTTATGCTAAAACCAGGCAAGACGCTAAGAGATGTTATCACGATGAGACAGCAAATGCCCTGGATTAAGACAAACTCCTTGAAAAAAGTTGCTGCTGTCTCTGCAAGTCAGTGGCGAGTGAGCTGAAATACACAAACCACGTGGCCCAGGCAGATAGCTACTGATATCTGGCTCTGGCCTCTGAGTCAAGGGGTCCCCAGAGCTGAAATGAACAGTGACAGTAATGATGACGTTGCCGTTCAATTCAGGGTTTTGGGTGCTCAGAAACATTGGACCTTCGTTTGGTTGAGCCATGCATAGCTGCTGCATGCTTGAAACACAGAGCAAATGTGCCTTCCTTCCTGGCATGGAGATGTCCATGCCGCCTGATTCCGCCCTTACTCTCTCCATCCTGATTGTAGCTGCCTTAAGAAGAAAGGAAGGATAGGAACAATGTCTCCCCATCCCCAAGGGTGGCTGCCATCCATACGCACCAGACCCAGTATGCTGGGAAACTCTGGGGAGGGAAGGACTCAAATTTTTATGCTCTGTTGGTTACAGACAGTCAAGTTACCATCCTACCCAGACCTGTTAGGGAGAAGGCAGGGCTGGGACCAGAAGGAGGCAAATGAGGAACTTGCTTGAGATACACATTTAAGAAGGCACCCAAAACTCAGTAATCAAGACAAATAATATTTTAATGCAGTATTTTTTAAAAATAAAAATTCGTGCTAAAAGCCTACGATGAACACAATACCAACCTTTTAAAGAAGGTTAAGGTTGGTAACAGTGCTGGGCTGTGATGTATTCAGAGTGAAGGCAAAAAGAAAAATCGGCAATACTGATCTTACCATGATGACTGCTCATGCAGATGTTACCAGGCCCACTCTGCACTGCCTAGTGGAAATTGGGACTTGCAGAACCTACACAAGTGTTGATGTTCTGGCTACGGTGGTGGCTGCGAGTAATAAAAGTCCTTTGTCTCTGAGTTAGGAGTCTCATGTCTTCTGTCAGCATCCCTGAAACTGTGGCGGGCTAACCTGTTAGATTGCAGGATGGATTAAAAACCCTTCTCGGTCCCTCACAGGTTCCGTCTCCATCACTGACATCCTACCCTTGGCTCTGGCCACCATCGACTCTGACCTGTCACAGTCACCTAACTGCTCTCCCCACCCCTGCTTTTTCCTTTTTGTCGTACGTTGTCTTCAGCAGCTTGATTTTTTTTTTTTTTCCTAAAATGTGAGATCACAAAATATGAGATAATTAAACTGCTCCATTTAAAAGTATTTCAGTGGTTTCTTTTTCCATAGAGAACAAAATCTAAACTTTTTGCTGTGGCCTATAAAGTCCTATGTGGTCTAGCTGCCCACCCTCCCAACTGTCTACCAATCATATAAACTGCCTCTTCCATCTACTCATTAAACCGTAGCCAGGTACACCTTTCTTTTCTAAGACATTTTTGCCTAGGGGTGTTTGTGCTTGCTGTTCCTTCTGTCTAGTGGGTAGAATTCCCCTGGTTGGTTCCTTCCCATCTTTCGGTAGCGTATTATGAAATAGGCACTAGTAGGGGTGGCAAGTATTTTTTGAAAGAATGAGATGCGATACATTTCTTTCAATCTTCAAAATAGTCAACATGGGAAAATTGAAACTTCTCTGCAAGTACTTAAAGCTTGTAAAAATTCTAAAGTCACCTCCAAGTCTGCCTAGGCAAAATGCTTTGCCTGCACCAACCCCAATCCAGCATCTTGATACCGAGAGTACGATCCTTTGCCTAGCAGCCTCTCCATCATCTGTGAGCTTGCTAGAAATCCAGAACCTTGGGCCTCATCCCTTCTTACTGAATCAGGATCTTTAGCAAGATTCCCAGGTGGATGCGCCTTAAAGTTTGGGAAGCACTGCAGTAGCATAATCCTGCTCCCTTCCAGCAGAGCACTCACCACTGCATGAGTTATCCTGAATTTTCACTAGTTAATTATTTACTCACCATCTCTATCCTCCTTTCATTCCCCACCAGACTGTAAGTTATAAAAGAGGAGGGGCTTGTCTATGTTGATAGCTGTATCCCCAAGGCCCATAATAAATGCTCAGATACTTTTGGAAGACGTGAATGAACAAAATACTCAGTAATTACCATTGAAACTTTTTGTGGTAAACTTTCCACCCAAATGTGACCTAGTTTTTCTTTACACCATTTGAACTATGTATTGGATCCCTGATGACTCGGTGTTTGATTCTTATGCTCTCTGGGATGGTTTTGTTGTGATACAGAAGGAGGCAGCCTGGAAATTTCTCCAAGATCCTTTGAATTTTTGGATTCTTACCCAAGTTTTTGTTTGCTCTGTCTTGATGTCTCTTAACAGCGTTGACTAGTCTTGCTTGTTCTAGGCTTTATTCCTACAAGTCCATTCTTCATATTAAGGATAGATAAGTGTGTGATATAGTAGGAAAGGCATGGATTTGGATCCAAAAAACTAGTCCTACTATTTTTTAACTGTGCCACCTGGGAAGTTAATTGTCCTCTGAGTCTATATACTCATCTTTCGAATGGATAATGACATTCGCTTTCCAGGGTGCTAATGAGAATAGTGAGCTCAAGTATGCAAAGCACTTAGTAGAATAAGGTCTTGGAATTTGGTCAGGAAGACTTAGTTCCTTTCTTTCCCTCTTACCTTAATCATGTCACTTTTTGCCCAAGTGAACAAGCAACCAAAAGAAAACAAGAAAAATTTAACAATCACAAGACCTCAAAGCCCTTAAACATTATTTAAATGAATTCCTCTACCTGGTATAATCTGACCAAGCTGCCAGTTCCCAGTAATTTCTCACCAGACTCCCCCTATCTTCCATTTGAGCACGACCGATATTATTGCATTCTTCTTGGTTCATTTCTGTTTTGCCTCAAGAATATTCCCTGTAGGTCCTATATACTCTAACTACCTTACTTGCACTTTCCTACCAAGGTACAGGATGAAATCCCACCTCTTTAAGGAGATTCCTGGAAAGACCAAGCTCTTACAGATCCAACTCTTTTTTGAAACAAATAGGCATTTAAGAGTTTATATCAGCAATTTAATTATAAACTATTCTGTGTTAATCTTGAATTCGTTCATGCTTGTTATTTTTTTCCCAACTGAGATGTAAGCTTTTTGAAGACCAGAATAGTGCTTTATATTTTTTTATAATTCCCAGTGGGTGGCAAAGTACTGAGTCATAAACCTTGTTGACCGATGCCCCAATTCCTAATGCTGGTACTTAGATTATTACTGGGTACTTTTCTAATGCTGCTGATTCTATCCGAGCCACGTGGTTTCCCTCCAGGAAATTTTAAATCGCAGTCTAAAACAAGGGTCCTGAGTTCAGATACCTATAGGGCTATGCAGATTCATATGTGAGGGTAGCCAGGTGTAAGAATTCAGGGGCTGGTGGGAGATGTAGGCAACACGAGTGGGAGTGCTCTGTCTAGAGGCCTAAGCACTACCCAACCAGCTAATTGTGGGCCCACATGTTTTATTTTGTTAAGAGAAGCCAAGAATCTAGATAGTTATGTATAATTTCTCAATTTTCTTACTTTGGCAAACATTTCAAAGAATTTCAAAACAGTGCAGGCCAAACTAGAGATATCTGTGGGACAAGAAGAGCATGTGATTCATTAGAGCAGCGATTTTCAATCCTGGTTGCAAATGAGAGTCACTTGGGGGAGCTTTGAAAAATCCTGATGTCTAAACCACAGATCAGGCCAATTAAATCAGAATATCTGGGGCTGAGCCCCAGGTATCAATATTCTTTTTCAAAGCTACCCAGTTGATTCAATGTGTGGTTGAATATGAAAACCTCTGTGTTGGAGGCTCTGGTCTACTGTCTCATTTCTTTTGTAAATTTAGTATTGGGATTATTTGCAAGGATAAGTGAGACCTCAGATGATCTCTGTGGGATTCATTGCCTTAATTAGCATACCCCTTAAAACACTCAACTCTACAACCTCTGCCCCATTTTCCTTGTAACTTCTGCCATGTGGTAAAACTTCTGGTATCTTCAGCTAATTTCATTTAATCATGATATTGCTATCATGTTAAAGGAAAAAGTCATTTTTTTATGTTTTAGGAATAAATGCTAGTTCATTCAATAAAATTAAATTTTATTCTCAGTAGTATTTTTGTTTTATTTTTTCATTAGCTTTTTTGAGAATGAATAGTTTCAAATCATACGTGAGGGTAGAACAAATAACATTGTAACTATTTTGCAGTTCCAATACCCCAAGTCCTGTCTACTAAGGATGGATTCCTAAGAACTGAAAAAAAAATCCTTACAGATCTATAGGAGGAGGATGTGTATAGAAAGACAAAAGATAGAATTGGGGGCATTAAAATGCATTAACTGTAGTTCTCCATTTAATCCCCACACTAGAAAGGTACGAATTCCTGTGTGCATATAATCTGACCTTTGATTTTGTTGATTTAGTTATGAAGTCTTCTCTTTTGACAGATTTTCAAAAATTTTTATAGGTAGTCTTATAGAAAGCCTGACCGTTATCCCAACATTGAATGTATATTCTTTATTTTTCTTTCTGCTCCTTTAATGTGGTCCATAGGTTTCAGTCACAACGTTGTGGATAATTTACTAGACTAGACACCTCAAGCTTTGCCAGTCTCTTGATCTCTTGCGTTAAGTAGCTTTGTCTTATTTTTGAGCTGCAATATTCAAGAGCTTGGTAATATAGGAATTGCTGGTAAACAGAAACATTTGAGGACTATTCCAACCTACAGAGGCACTTTATTTTGTGAAATCATGTTGTAACAAGGAAACCATAAGGCCTGTGGAAAACTTAATGACGAATTAGAAATATAGAGAATAAAAACCAATTGCCTTAAGAGGAATAAATTCTTATACTCACTCATTGGAAGATATGAAAATCAGAATTATAAGTGTGAGAGCAACTGATTGATGGTTTCAACAATTTGAGAAATTTTGATGGAATCATGAACTGTTTCTTTCAGGAGAGATGGTCATTATATTGAAGCCCAGAAATCTGAACTAAATATTACTGGAGACTATATGAATAATGACTTAATTAGGTTACCTGGATATAGACAGTAAAAGTTTTAACTGATTCAGGGATTACATACATATACCACACCTACAGGAAGTAAAGGTGTAGAAAAAGTATAACAAATATCGCATTTTAACTTGTTTTAGAGAAATAATGATGCTTATTTGAAGCTTGAGTGAAAGATTTTAGATCTTTAAACTGATCCTGGCTTAATGTTGCAACTCTGCTTTAATTTACAGATGGATCTGTGGTAGCCAGGTCCTCTCGTATCTAATTTAAAGTCTTATTCTCTTGTCATTCACTTTCTAAATTAAATTAAAAGTTTTAAGGGGCGTGTGCGTGTGTGTGTGTGTGTTTGTGTGTGTGTGTGTATCATACTTCTCTCCCACTAGATTATAAATTGCTTGAATGACCATGCCATTTACATTTATCTTCCTCTCTGGGCCTAGCACAATGCTTTCCATGTAGCAAGCCTAATTAAATGTTTTAAAACATATTGAATTAATTTCCATATACAATATGGCGGTTCATCATGTCATTTATAATTTAGCTACCTAATTGCTGAGATGAAATAAAAGGAGTCTCTTTCAAATTATACATAACAAAACAGTGGCAGGATACAAGAAGAAGGAAAAGGAGAAACCATTCTGAGACTTACTCTGTAGTCACTTGATGTCACATAAAATATAGGGAGGAAGGCCAACCAGATGATGCATGTGGTGTACATGGTAAAACCAATGAACTTGGCTTCATTGAAATTTTCTGGGCACTTCCGCGTTTTGAAGGCATACACAGTGCATAAGATGACCAGGACCACATCGTAGGTAAGTGAGATCAACATGCTGGAATCTTTGACATTGCATTTTAAGATGACTGTTTCCCGCTTCTCTGGAAGGGTATACCGCCTGGTGCCTGGAACCTCCAGGATGAGCCACACAGACACTACCACAATTTGCACCAGTATCAAACCCAGGCAGATGAAAACCTGAGAACTTGGGCTGATGAATTTTGGCCTCTGAGCGCCATTCTTTACTCCATCGAAGACACGGGCAATGCAGTTTGTCTTCGTCAGCAGGGCTGAGTAACAGACAGCGAAGGAGGTCCCCAGCCCTAGTCGGCGCAATGCGCAGATGACTGGTGACGGCTTGGAAATGAAGAAGAATGTCATGCAATAGGACAGGCCAACCCCAAACAACAAGATGTAGCAGAGCTCTCGGCCTGATGCTTTGACCAAGGGTGTGTTGTTGTGCTTGATAAAGACAGTCACAACCACGCATGTACACATAAAACCCAGGCAGGCAATGGTGACTGGACCAATGGCCCAGGCATCTTGCCACTTGATGTAGTCCTCAGGAAGGTCAAAGCAGCCAGATAGGTCTGCAGAGGGCCACTGCCCAAGGCCGCAATCCATACAGGTAAACTCGTCAACCAGGTATTCGTAGGGCTCGCAGGGGATGCAGATCCAGCAGCAGACATCCCCTGGTTGCATATTCTTCATTTCATTGGGTGCACAGGGGTCGCTGCACTGGGACGTGGGGATTGAGTTCCGGGACCAGTGGATAGAGTCGACATCTACTGATAAGGTTTCTGCCCAATGACCAACCTTCAAGTAGGAATACTTGCCGCCCATGTACTGGAAGTTGAACACGTTGTAACGTCCCATTCCGTCTCCAAAAGTGTCAAACTTGACAATGCTATCTGCGCCTTTATTTGGGTTGAATGGAGCTGTGACATGTAAAGTAAAAGAAAAGAAAGAAAAAGAACACTGTTTAGGTGTCTTAAGTGTGATCGGTCAATGACTTTATATCATACACTTAGCAAAACTGAAATAACAGGGAACAGGGATTCCAAGGCTGAGATAATTTATCAATTACCATTGAATTTACATATTAAAAACTACTGGAGTCTTCAAGCATTCATAAATTCATTCACTTAACATTCCTGAGTGCCTCCTGTGTTCCAAGTGCCAGTGATAATCATGAGTACAATACAGTGTCTGCCTTCAAAGGAGCTGATTATTTAACAGGGGAATCGGTGAACATGTAGTCATATCTTATGTGGTATATAGATATTCATTTCTTGAAAGATTCCACAATAGGAATTGGACAAAACTTCACATCTCATTTCTATTATGTTTTTATATATTTATGTATAGAAATTAAATATTTTCATGAACATATATAATTAAAAGGAGGTATTTTTCTCCTTCAAATCAAGAAAAATTTTTTCATTATAAATGGATGGTATGTTTCTTTTAAACAGTTTAGATAATTCAGAAGGAAAGAGAAAAGGAACACTCATCCATAATCCTTCAACTGTAGTATTTTCATGTTTTAGAGGCTATTCATTCTGACTACATATTTGCATGTGTCTGTGTATAGCATACTCCTATCCACATATATACAACCTGAATATTCTGAAGGCACCTACAGTAGAAGCTAGGTAATTGCTTTAAAGTTTTGTTCTTAACGGTACAGGATCGGTAGCCCTCTACCCTGTCCCTTTCTTATAGCAAGTGCCTAAGAGCAGCGCCTCTCTTAGCATCTCTGGTTCCTCTCTCCTCTCTGAGACAGCACATCCTGTCTCTCTTGCCAACATCAGCTGCCATTCTTTTCACCATTTTTATGCCACCTTCTCTGGTCTACTCTGTGCCTACTATTTCACACTGCCGACCTTTATTCTTTCCTTAAATGTAGAAGAATGAGGCTGATGTCTCTGATGCACAGACAAACTTTATTAGTCAGGGTAGGCTTGCCTCTGTTGGTAAATAGACCCCAAATTGTTTAAGGGCTCAAACACAATGGAAGTTTATTTCTCCCTTGTGCAGTACGCTAAGGTTTTGGACGGTGGGTATCTTTCCTCCACACAGTGATTCAGGAACTCCGTTCCTTCCACCTTGAAGCTGTACCAATTCCTAGGGCCTCCTTCTCATCGGCATCAATGCAGTGGAAGAAGAGTATGAATTAGGTACACCTGCTTCCTAAAAGTATAAACCTGGAAGTGGCACATGCTTTTATTCACATTTATAGACTAGAAATTAGTTACAGGGTCACACCCAACTTCGAGAACAGCTGGGAAATGTGGCTTAGCTGATGTGCCCAACTACAGCTATGGATGAGGAAGGGGAATTTGGAGGACACTGCAGTCTCTTACTCTGCAGGTCTTTGCTGTCTTTACTACCTCCTCCCTGAGCTCCGTTCTGTCTTCTCTGGGGCTCATGTTGTTCCAGCCAGCGGGAAACAGCTTACTCTTCTTGGGTCTAGTTATTTCATGGAGGAAAGGGTCCCTCAATGAGTTGCTTGGGTCCTTGGTAAAAGAAAACCTCACGTTTCGCTTAATAGCTCTCGCCTAAGTAGGATGCATAGATGCCCCTAGAGTGTCAGGCTTGGTGTTTCCAGTAATGTGTTGTACCACATATAAAGTCTGTTAGCAAATGTAATTCAATATGCCACATTTATTCCTCACTTATTATGATTTATTTTCTTTTAGTGATCTTGTTATCTCACTTACATTTGACTTTCCTAAACTTCACCTAGCTTTCTGCCACATTCTTCAAACCCATCACCTTTGTCTGTGTGTGTCCGTCCTGAAGTTGGGGATTGGCTTCAAGTTCATAGCAAGACACGCTGTAGTTGTAGATGAGTGCATGACTTTGGATTTAGATGGACCATGTGTGATTCTCATCTCTGCCTTTTAATAGTTGTATGTCCTTAGGCAAGTTAACCTTTCTGACTCTGTTTCCTAATCAACAAATTATAATATAAATATAAATTATAAATAAATATAAAAATGCTAAATAAATTGATCATTTTCTACTGGTTTATAACATTTGCCAGATATTAAATTGTGGGATAATTCATTTCTCGCTGTTATTTGTTGTTTCTCTTGATCTTTTCCACAGCAGTATGATCTTTTTTATAGCTACTACAGCTTTAGACTATGTTTTAATATGTTAGAACGAATGGACATAGGAGTTGAAACATTATTGCTATATTTTCAGGAGTAGGAATCAATATCACAATTCTTAGATCACATAAAACTAAATTTATTTAGTCCATGCTTAGAAAAATTTCATTAAAAATTTTAGAGACTCCTTTCACATGTTACAAATAAAATATTGAATATTTTAACATAGTTCACATCAAGTATAAGAACCTCAGATGTGTTATTAATTTTTTTTTTTTCTCAGCTACACAGTCAATCTCCACCAGTGTTCAGTGGATGTTATTAGGTCATTCTAGAAAAGTTTTGTAAAATAAAAATGTTTTATAGCTTTAAATAGTTCCCTGTTTTCACAGCTATTCTTGAATGTAAAGTTTCTTAAAAATAATATATTTGAAAGGTGAGAAAACTGGTTGTTTTGCATAATCTGAGCCGGAGAGGGTTATTGATAAGATTGTTGGCATGTGAGATAATAATATGAACACTAAAGATGTAAAATATTCCTTTTGTAAATCTTTTTCGGAAATCATCTGATATCATTAACTGAATATTGGAACAGACTGGTGGCCTAGTTGAGAATAACAAAGCTAATAACACATCTAGGGTCTTAACACTTGATGTAAAATGTTTTAAAATAGTCAACATTTTACTTATTTGTAACATGTAAAAGGAATACCTGAAATTTTTTTTTTTTTTTTTTTTTTTTTGCGGTATGCGGGCCTCTCACTGCTGTGGCCTCTCCCGTTGCGGAGCACAGGCTCTGGACGCGCAGGCCCAGCGGCCATGGCTCACGGGCCCAGCTGCTCCGCGGCACGTGGGATCCTCCCGGACCAGGGCACGAACCCGCGTCCCCTGCACCGGCAGGCGGACTCTCAACCACTGCGCCACCAGGGAAGCCCTCTGAAATTTTTAATGACTCTTTTCTAAGCATAGAATAAACAAACTTAGCTTGATGTAACATAAGAATTCTGGTATTGATTCCTACTCACGAAAATCTGGTAATAATATTGCAATGCCCATTTTTTTTCTTAATCGTTTGAATATACAGAGCGTTGATAGGTTTTTTAAAGAGCCTAAATGAGGACTTTGGCTCTGGCTTTTACAAAATATAGGCATTTTCTTTTAACTGGAGTCAATTGCTTTACAATGTTGTGTTAATTTTTGCTGTACAAAGAAGTGAATCAGCTCTATGTATACATATATCCCCGCCTCTTGGACCTCCCTCCTCCCACCTCCTTCCCACCCATCTACGTCATCACAGAGCACAGAGCTGAGCTTCCTGTGCTATACGTCAGGTTCCCATTAACTATCTATTGTACACATGGCAGTGTATATATGTCAATCCTAATCTCCCAATTCATCCCACTCTCGCCTTCCCCTCCTGTGTTCACTCTTCCATTCTCTATGTCTGCGTCTCTGTTCCTGCCCTGCAAATAGGTTCATCTGTACCATTTTTCTAGATTCCACATATATGCATCAATATAGGTTTGTTTTTCTCTTTCTGACTTCACTCTATATAACAGACTCTAAGTCCATCCACATCTCTACAAATGACCCAATACCCTGAGAAAACCATAATTCAAAAAGACACATATACTCCAATGTTCATTGCAGCACTATTCACAATAGCCAGCATGTGGAAGCAACTTAATGCCCATTGACAGATGAATGGATAAAGAAGATGTGGTACATATATACAATGGAATATTACTCAGCCATAGAAAGGAATGAAATTGGGTCATATATAGCCACTAATTTTCATTAGGCTATTTTATTTTTAAAATTTTTTTGAATTTTATTTATTTTTCATACAGCAGGTTCTTGTTACTTATCCATTTTATACATATTAATGTATATATGTCAATCCCAATTGCCCAATTCATCACACCACAGCCCCACACCCACCACCAATTTCCCCCCTTGGTGTCCATATGTTTGTTCTCTACATCTGTGTCTCAATTTCTGCCCTGCAGACCATACCATTTTTCTATGTTCCACATATATGCATTAATATACGATATTTGTTTTTGTCTTTCTGACTTCCTTCACTCTGTATGACAGTCTCTAGATCCATCCACATCTCTACAAATGACCCAATTTCGTTCCTTTTTATGGCTAATATTCCACTGTATATATGTACCACATCTTCTTTATCCATTCGTCTATCGATGGGCATTTAGGTTGCTTCCATGACCTGGCTATTGTAAATAGTGCTGCAATGAACATTGGGGTGCATGTATCTTTTTGAATTATGGTTTTCTCTGGGTATATGCCCAGTAGTGGGATTGCTGGGTCATATGGTAATTCTATTTTTAGTTTTTTAAGGAACCTCCATACTGTTCTCCATAGTGGCTGTATCAATTTACATTCCCACCAGCAGTGCAAAAGGGTTTCTTCTTCTCCACACCCTCTCCAGCATTTGCTGTTTGTAGATTTTCTGATGATTCCCATTCTAACTGGTGTGAGGTGATACCTCACTGTAGTTTGATTTGCATTTCTCTAATAATTTGTGATGTTGAGCAGCTTTTCATGTGCTTCTTGGCCATGTGTAGGTCTTGTTTGGAGAAATGTCTGTTTAGGTCTTCTGCCCATTTTTGGATTCGGTTGTTTGTTTTTTTAATGTTTTTTTTTAAACATCTTTATTGGAGTATAACTTTTACAATAGTGTGTTAGTTTTTCCTTTACAACAAAGTGAATCAGTTATACATATACATATGTTCCCATATCTCTTCCCTCTTGCATCACCCTCTCTCCCCCACCCCTCTAGGTGGTCACAAAGCACAGAGGTGATCTCCCTGTGCTATGCGGCAGCTTCCCACTAGCTATCTAATTTACATTTGATAGTGTATATATGTCCCTGCCACTCTCTCACTTCGTCACAGCTTACCCTTCCCCCGCCCCATATCCTCAAGTCCATGCTCTAGTAAGTCTGTGTTTTATTCCTGTCCTACCACTAATCTCTTCATGACATTTTTTTTTTTCCTTAGAGTCCATATATATGTGTTAGCATACAGTATTTGTTTTTCTCCTTCTGACTTACTTCACTCTGTATGACAGACTCCAGGTCCATCCACCTCATTATAAATAACTCAGTTTCATTTCTTTTTATGGCTGAGTAATATTCCATTGTATATATGTGCCACATCTTCTTTATCCATTCATCTGCCAATGGACACTTAGGTTGCTTCCATGTCCTGGCTATCGTAAATAGAGCTGCAATGAACATTTTGGTACATGACTCTTTTTGAATTATGGTTTTCTCAGGATATATGCCCAGTAGTGGGATTGCTGGGTCGTATGGTAGTTCTATTTGTAGTTTTTTAAGGAACCTCCATACTGTTCTCCATAGTGGCTGTATCAATTTACATTCCCACCAGCAGTGCAAGAGGGTTCCCTTTTCTCCACAGCCTCTCCAGCATTTATTGTTTCTGGAGTTTTTGATGATGGCCAGTCTGACTGGTGTGAGATGATATCTCATTGTAGTTTTGATTTGCATTTCTCTAATGATTAATGATGTTGAGCATTCTTTCATGTGTTTGTTAGCAATCTGTATATCTTCTTTGGAGAAATGTCTATTTAGTTCTTCTGCCCATTTTTGGATTGGGTTGTTTGTTTTTTTGTTATTGAGCTGCATGAGTTGCTTATAAATTTTGGAGATTAATCCTTTGTCAGTTGCTTCATTTGCAAATATTTTCTCCCATTCTGAGGGTTGTCTTTTGGTCTTGTTTATGGTATCCTTTGCTGTGCAAAAGCTTTTAAGTTTCATTAGGTCCCATTTGTTTATTTTTGTTTTTATTTCCATTTCTCTAGGAGATGGGTCAAAAAGGATCTTGCTGTGATATATGTCAAAGAGTGTTCTTCCTATGTTTTCCTCTAAGAGTTTTATAGTGTCTGGTCTTACATTTAGGTCTCTAATATATTTTGAGTTTATTTTTGTGTATGGTGTTAGGGAGTGTTCTAATTTCATTCTTTTACATGTAGCTGTCTAGTTTTCCCAGCACCACTTATTGAAGAGACTTTTCTCCATTGTATATCCTTGCCTCCTTTGTCATATATTAGTTGACCATAGGTGCGTGGGTTTATCTCTGGGCTTTCTATCTTGTTCCATTGATCTATATTTCTGTTTTTGTGCCAGTACCATATTGTCTTGATTACTGTAGCTTTGTAGTATACTCTGAAGGCAGGGAGTCTGATTCTTCCAGCTCTGTTTTTCTTTCTCAAGATTGCTTTGGCTCTCTGGGGTCTTTTGTGTTTCCATACAAATTGTGAAATGTTTTGTTCTAGTTCTGTAAAAAATGCCAGTGGTAATTTGATAGGGATTGCATTGAATCGGTAGATTGCTTTGGGTAGTATAGTCATTTTCACAATATTGATTCTTCCAATCCAAGAACATGGTATATCTCTCTATCTGTTGGTATCATCTTTAATCTCTTTCATCAGTGTCTTATACTTTTCTGCATACTGGTCTTTTGTCTCCCTAGGTAGGTTTATTCCTAGGTATTTTCTTCTTTTTGTTGCAGTGATAAATGAGAGTATTTCCTTAATTTCTCTTTCAGATTTTTCATATTAGTGTATAGGAATGCAAGAGATTTCTGTGCATTAATTTTGTATCCTGCAACTTTACCAAATTCATAGATTAGCTCTAGTAGTTTTCTGGTGGCATTTTTAGGATTCTCTATGTATAGTATCATGTCATCTGCAAACAGTGACACTTTTACTTCTTTTATTCCAATTTGTATTCCTTTTATTTCTTTTTCTTCTCTGATTGAGGTGGCTAGGACTTCCAAAATTATGTTGAATAATAGTGGCGAGAGTGTTCCTGATCTTAGAGGAAATGCTTTCAGTTTTTCACCACTGAGAATGATGTTTGCTGTGGGTTTGTCGTATATGGCCTTTATTATGTTGAGGTAGTTTCCCTCTGTGCCCACTTTTCTGGAGAGTTTTTAACGTAAGTGGGTGTTGAATTTTGTCAAAAGCTTTTTCTGCATCTATTGAGATGATCATATGGTTTTTCTTCTTCAATTTGTTAATATGGTGTATCACATTGATTGATTTGCGTGTATTGAAGAATCCTTGCATCCCTGGAATAAATCCCACTTGATCATGGTGTATGACTCTTTTAATGTGTTGTTGAATCCTGTTTGCTAGTATTTTGTTGAGGATTTTGGCATCTGTATTCATCAGTGTTATTGGTCTATAATTTTCTTTTTTTGTAGTATCTATGTCTGGTTTTGGTATCAAGGTGATGGTGGCCTCATAGAATGAGTTTGGGAGTGTTCCTTCCTCCACAATTTTTTGGAAGAGTTTGAAAAGAATGGGTGTTAGCTCTTCTCTAAATGTTTGATAGAATTCACCCATGAAGCCATGTGGTCCTGGACTTTTGTTTGTTGGAAGATTTTTAATCACAGTTTCCATTTCATTACTTGTGATTGGTCTGTTCATATTTTCTATTTCTTCCTGGTTCAGTTTAAGAAGGTTATACCTTTTTAAGAATTTGATCATTTCTTCCAGGTTGTCCATTTTATTGGCATAGAGTTACTTGTAGTAGTCTCTTAGGATGCTTTGTATTTCTGCGGTGTCTGTTGTAACTTCTCATTTTCCATTTCTAATTTTGTTGATTTGAGTCCTCTCCTTTTTATTGATGAGTCTGGCTGGTTTATCAATTTTGTTTATGTTCTCAAAGAACCTGCTTTTAGTTTTATTGATCTTTGGTATTTTTTTCTTTGTTTCTATTTCATTTATTTCTGCTCTGATTTTATGATTTCTTTCCTTCTGCTAACTTTGGGTTTTGTTTGTTCTTCTTTCTCTAGTTCTTTTAGGTGTAAGGTTAGATTGTTTATTTGAGATTTTTCTTGTTTCTTGAGGTAGGCTTGTATTGCTATAAACCTCTCTCTTAGAACTGCTTTTGCTGCATCCCATAGGTTTTGGATCATCTTGTTTTCATTGTGATATGTCTCTAGGTATTTTTTGATTTCCTCTTTGATTTCTTCAGTGATCTCTTGGTTATTTAGTAACGTATTTTTTAGCCTCCATGTGTTTGTGATTTTTACATTTTTTTCCCTGTAATTGATTTCTAATCTCATAGCATTGTGGTAAGAAAAGATGCTTGAAATGATTTCAATTTTCTTAAATATACTGAAGCTGGATTTGTGACCCAAGGTGTGATCTATCCTGGAGAATGTTCCATGCACACTTGAGAAGAAAGTGTAATCTGCTGTTTTGGGATGGAATGTTCTATAAATATCAATTAAATCTATCTGGTCTATTGTGTCATTTATAGCTTGTGTTTCCTTATTAATTTTCTGTTTGGATGATCAGTCCATTGGTGCAAGTGAGGTGTTAAAGTCCCCCACAATTATTGTGTTACTGTTGATTTCCTCTTTTATAGCTGTTAGCAGTTGCCTTATGTATTGAGGTGCTCCTATGTTGCGTGCATATATATTTATAATTGTTATACCTTCTTCTTGGATTGATCCCTTGATCATTATGTAGTGTCCTTCCTTGTCTCTTGTAGCATTCTTTATTTTAAAGTCTGTTTGATCTGATATGAGTATTGCTACTCCAGCTTTCTTTAGATTTCCATTTGCATGGAATATCTTTTTTCATCCCCTCACTTTTAGTCTGTATGTATTTGTATGTATTCGTGGGTCTCTTGTAGACAGCATATATATGGGTCTTGTTTTTGTATCCATTCGGCGAACCTGTGTCTTTTTGTTGGAGTATTTAATCTGTTCACGTTTAAGGTAATTATTGATATGTATGTTCCTATGACCATTTTCTTAATTGTTTTGGGTTTGTTTTTGTAGGTCCTTTTCTTCTCTTGTGTTTCCCACTTAGAGAAGTTCCTTTAGCATTTGTTGTAGAGCTGGTTTGGTGGTGCTGAATTCTCTTAGCTTTTGCTTGTCTGTAAAGCTTTTGATTTCTCCATCTAATCTGAATGAGATCCTTGCTGGGTAGAGTAATCTTAGTTGTAGGTTCTTCCTTTTCATCACTTTAATTATGCCATGCCACTCCCTTCTGGCTTGTAGTTTCTGCTGAGAAATCAACCGTTACCCTTATGGGAGTTCCCTTGTATGTTATTTGTCGTTTTTCCTTTGCTGCTTTCAGTAATTTTTCTTTGTCTTTAATTTTTGCCCATTTGATTACTATGTGTCTCCGCATGTTTCTCCTTGGGTTTATCTTGTATGGGATTCTCTGCACTTCCTGGACTTGGGTGGCTATTTCCTTTCCCATGTTAGGGAAGTTTTCTACTATAATCTCTTCAGATATTTTCTCGGGTCCTTTCTCTCTCTCTTCTCCTTCTGGGACCCCTATAATGTGAATGTTGTTGTGTTTAATGCTGAAGCAGAGATCTCTTAAGTTGTCTTCATTTTTTTTCATTCTTTTTTCTTTATTCTGTTCCACGGCAGTGAATTCCACCATTCTGTCTTCCAGGTCACTTATCCATTCTTCTGCCTCAGTTATTCTGCTATTGATTCCTTCTAGTGTAGTTTTCATTTCAGTTATTGTATTGTTCATCTCTGTTTGTTTGTTCTTTAATTCTTCTAGGTCTTTGTTAAAAATTTCTTGCATCTTCTTGATCTTTGCCTCCATTCTTTTTCTGAGGTCCTGGATCATCTTCACTATCATTATTCTGAATTCTTTTTCTGGAAGGCTGCCTATCTCCACTTCATTTCGTTGTTTTTCTGGGGTTTTATCTTGTTCCTTCATCTGGTACATAGCCGTCTGCCTTTTCATCTTGTGTGTCTTTCTGTGAATACGGTTTTGTTCCACAGGCTCCAGGATTGTAGTTCTTCTTGCTTCTGCTGTCTGCCCTCTGGTGGATGAGGCTATCTAAGAGGCTTGTGCAAGTTTCCTGATGGGAGGGACTGGTGGTGGGTAGAGCTGGCTGTTGCTCTATAGGCTATATTAAATCATTGGGTGCACAATATCAGTAGACTTTCATCAGTTTTCTTTCCTTCCTACCTTTTTTTTGTTGTTGTCGTTAGTGACAATTTTATTTTATTTTATTTTTTATTTTTAGGTTTTAATTTTTTTATACAATTTTTACATGTTACTTTCCAGTTACAGTTATTAGAAATATTGGGTATATTCCCAGTGTTGTACAACAAATCCTTAAGTCTGTCTTATACCCAATAGTGTATACCTCCCACACCCCACTCCTATTTTGCCCATACCCTGCTGGTAACCACTAGTTTGTTCTCTCTGTGAGTCTTCTTCTTTTATGTTATATTCACTAGTTTGCTGTATTTTTAAAGATTTCACATATAAGTGATATCATACAGTTTTTGTCTTTCTTTGTTTGACATTTCATTTAGTGTAATGCCCTCCACGTGCATCCATGTTGCTGCAAATGGCAAAATTTCATTCTTTTTTATGGCTGAGTAGTATTCCATTGTATATATATACCACAGCTTCTTTATCCAATCATCTGTTGATGGACACTTAGGTTATGTCTTGGCTATTGTAAATAATGCTGCTATGAACATTGGGGTTCAAATTAGTGTTCTAGGTTTTATTGGATACATACCCAGGAGTGGGATTGCTAGGTCAACTACTTTCTGACCTTTTTATTTTGAAAACTTTCAAACCTACAGTAATGATGAAAGAAAAGTATAATGGACATGATTGCATTGGAATCACCTAGAATTAACAAATTGTGAACGTTTTGTCACATTGTACGATTCTTGTACATATGTACCAGGAACGTAAATGAATGTTGGGAGTACTGTATATAAGTGAAAAAAAAACTGGAATCAACCCCAGTTTCCAACAGCAATCACAAATTATTTTGTGGATTATTAACGATATTATATTGTTGTGAAATTAAACTAACAACAGATAAATGTATTTTAAAAGCAATAATGTATGAAAAGACAATGTAACTCCACTTTCATAAAGTTCTAAGATAAAGAACCCTAAATTGTAAGATAAACACATCCAAACATATCATTTGGGAATACATATAGAAGTGATAAATGAATGGTAATGAATAAACTATTTGAATGATAATGACAAAATTCAGGATAGTGCATATGGGATGGAGTGGTAGTATGCAAAGGATGGGATAGGGAAGAGCACAAAGGTGGATACCAATTTATTTTATTCTGTTTCTTGTTTGGATGGGGTGTTTTTCATGGATGATTATTTTATTGTTGTGTTTCATAAATTGCACTGTTAAGTATATTCTTTGTATGGTTTAGTATTTGATAATAAAATTTATTTATTTATTTTTTTTGTGGTATATGGGCCTCCCACTGTTGTGGCCTCTCCTGTTGCGGAGCACAGGCTCCAGACATGCAGGCTCAGCGGCCAGGCTCATGGGCCCAGCTGCTCCATGGCATGTGGGATCCTCCCACGAACCCGCGTCCCCTGCATCGGCAGGTGGACCCTCAACCACTGCGCCACCAGGGAAGCCCATAATAAAAATATTAAAAAATTAAAATTTGAGGATATACTATTCCCAACACAAATAAAATATATTAATTAATCTTGTCATTCTAGGGGATTAATGCTGCAAAATTTATTTCTCCTGACTCTCCCATGTGGGGATTGGGAATGTAGTAATGATCAATTGCTTCTGTTGATACAATGAATTCCTAAGAGATTTGCTAAGATATATTAGAAAAGATGGTTTATATATACAAATTATAATCAGAAAGAAAACATTCCACTTAAATGGCGTCAAAAACAATTTAAAAAAAACTCAGGATAAATTTAACAAAATAAGTGAAAGACCTTTGTGAATACTAATGCTGGATTCAGTGAAAAGACATACCACATTCTTGGATAGTATTCAATTTTCTCTTAGTTGATTTTAATAATAGTAATGATGATAGTAACAATATATAAATAATAAATTTCAATAAAAATTCCAACTTTTTATAAAAACAAAATAAGTTGACCTCAAAGTTCATATGGAAAAATAGTTCATTAAGAATAGCCAGGAGGGGCTTCCCTGGTGGCACAGTGGTTGAGAGTCCGCCTGCCGATGCAGGGGACACAGGATTGTGCCCCGGTCCAGGAAGATCCCACATGCCGCGGGTGCTGAGCTTGCGCGTCTGGAGCCTGTGCTCCACAAAGGAAGAGGCCACAACAGTGAGAGGCCCACATACAGCAAAAAAAAAAAAAAAAGAATAGCCAGGAAAAAGAAGAGCAGTGAGGGAGCATTAGCACTACCAGATATTAATACATATTATAATGCCTCGATCATTAAAACGGTGTGGTCCTGACTCATGAATGCATGGTAAAGAACCAGTGGAGTTGTATGAGAGATCCATAAATAGACCCAGTTTACCTGAAGACAAGGAATACTATACAGCTCTGAAGAGAAATGAGGAAGTGTTCTATGTTGCACATATTTTGAAGCTATAAAAAAAAACTAAAAGTCACACGATTATCTGTAAAACAAAGTATAATACAGTTAATTTAACATTTAATATGCTATCTTTTATGTAAATGGAGAAAATAGAAGAGTCTATTCTTTTTTCTCTTCTACGCATAAAGGAACTCTGGAAGGATGCCCAGGGATAGCGGTTATCTATCAATGGCAAGAGATGCGAAGTGAGCAGATGCATGGCAAAGATGGGAGGGAAATTTTTACCAAATTCTTTTATATATTTTTTGCATTTTGAAGCATATGATTTTATTACCTATTCAAAATATAATAATAAAAAAGGAAAACATACATTTACGGTCAAGGATCACCAATATTTGAGTAAACTTCTAACCTGAAAGAGAAAGACTGAAACAATCAGAAAAGGAAACTTGGATAGAATAGAGGCAGTGAAGGGAGCAAAAGATGAAAGCTTTAAAACAATAGTGAGCTCAGAGAGGTAAGAAGATGCTGCGTGTATGAGATAGGTACAGTCTATTCTTAAAAAGGAACATGCAGAGAACAAGAACGAACTTTTGGAAATGAAAGCAGAAATAGAAATTCAGTATAAGAATTGAAAGTTAAATTTGAGAAAACTCTTAAAGTCTGACAAAAATGCTGAGAAGGAAAGTAGAAAATAAAACAAAAAATTGAGAACATTCTGTGGAATTTCAACATTCAATCAACAGACCTTTGAGAAAGACAGAAAGAGAAAATGGAGGACATTATCAAAAGAGTCAAAGTAAATAATTGAACGAACTTGGCCTGGGAAAGGGTGACAAGAGACTATTGCTCTTTCTTATAAGCTTGTCAAAGTCATGTAAAAAAATTATGTACTTTTGATAAAAATAAATTATAAAGTTGAAAAAAGTACAAAGAATAATTGAGCTAGGTCAGCTTGCAAAGTAAATAAATTAGGAAAATGATACTGCTGCAAATATTATCACAAGTGCTTGACAAGTGGGTAGTGAACAAGCAAATAGTCCTTTGGTGGAGTTTTGTTTTTTAATATAAATTTCCCCCTTACTAAATTTGTCTCATTAAATATCTAACAAAATGTGGTCGTCTAGTGTCTAAATCGTTTAAATCAAGAAAGCATATTAAAGTATTTCAAATGAACACATTACAAATTTTAAACAAAAATCCATTGTCAGCAGAAGTGTCCTGATCTGTAGTTTGGAATAAAGGGCTGCTATGTCTATACTTAGAAGGAAAAAGAATGAAAGGAGAACCTAGAAGAAAAAGGTAAACCACGTTGGTCAAATATTTCACAGCAGAGAATAGTCATCCTGTACCTGAATGCTGATCCAAACACGACTGGCCCAAGAGGCAGGTAGGAAAACCAAGCTCTGTCTCAGGTGCTGCTGGGGTGACTTGAAGTGACAGAGCAGCATGAAAGTATTGATCCTGTCGCCTTCCTGATGCGCTTAGCATTGCCTCTGAGTCAAATGACTCATCTGGGAAATAGTTCAAGTCCAATGAACCGGAAGCATGGTTCTCTGGAGCTGAGCTGTACAGGAAGCTCTGGAGTTTCCTATTTCTCCAGTTGAATCTCCCCATGGGAGCAAGCATCACTCAACACGGAAAAGTAAACCACTTCACCTTCGTTGTTGTAACAGCACGAAAAAATCCAAACTAAAGGGGTGGGGGGAAGAACTGGAAAGATGGCGGAGGTTTGTTTTTTTTTTCCGCAAAGACTTAGAACCTCTCCAAAATCTGCTTCACTGCCCCTAGTGCCTCAAAATCAGGTTCTCATTTTACAGAAGGAACTTGATCTGGTCTTGAGTCAGGAGAATGACTTCTCAGTTTAGTTCATCAACCAATTAGTTCTGACCCCAGTTTCAAATGGATTTATTTGAGAAGTTTTGTACCAAGGTGACCAGCCCTCCTAGGGCTCATTTCATAGAGACAAGGCAAGTCTATGCCTTACAAATAGCATAGGTCAATAGCAGGAGAAAATTAAATCAGTTATTTTTTTCCTCTCAGACAGAAGTCCAGTTAAGGAAGGACAGTAATGTGGCTCTTAATAGGCTCTCAGTAATGGGAATATAACTGCCGCATCCATAAATACTAATGAAGATTGCAAAAGCTACCAGCAGCAACATGGCTCCAATTTTACAACCAGGCCATCACTGAAATTTCCGTGAACTATTTTGATGGATTGGAATAAAGACATAGATGAGAAGACAGAAAATGGCTTTTCCTTTGAAAGACCTTGTTAGGGGTCAAGGGGTGAAGAAATCAAAATCCTTTGGCTAGAGCCAACAGAATCTTTTACAAACATCATGCGGCAGGAAGACAGGAAAGAATAGAAATGAATCCTCGGCTATCTGTAATTAATTCACCTACCGATTAGGAACACAATTGCTGAAGCGTCTCCATGGTTATTTATCAACTGAGAGTAGTTGCTGGGGCAGAGCACCATCTAGATGTCTGAGGTGCTGTCTCACACATGAAAAATGCTCGGTAAGTACCTAAGGTGCGAGCGAGAGTGAGTGTTCTAGAAAAGCTGTCGAAAGAACAAGCGTGTTTTAGGGTGTTAAGACTTTGGTAAAGACTTCTCTTCAGTTCTCCTGAAAAGTTAGCACAGATAACACTTCTGATGCTTCATTATGTATTTTACTGGTTTCCCTACCTAGAATCTACATATTAAGGCTGAAATGTTCAGCACTCAAGGCAGCTCAGAAAGGAACAATCTACTCTTAGACTAAGAATGAAGAGTGTGGAGGCAAGGCACAGAGAAAATAGCAGTGAGTGGAAATTAGTGAGATTCCAATCTCCCTCAACCCCAATTCAGGGAGCAGGCTTAGGGCCTGCCTTTGCTTAGTTTTTTCATTTTAGCTGGAAGGTTCACGGTGGCCCCTGAATGTTTGGTTAGGGACCCTCTTTAATGTGAGCTAATGTAACAATCACATCTTTTTCTACTCATTCTTTCCCAAGTCCTGATCTCCATTACATAATCTACTGCTTTTCTCGCATTGCCCTATGATGAGATTTTTAAAAACTTTTACTGGAAATACATACACAGAAAAAGGGTAGAAATAAGAGAATTATCACAAAGTGAAAACTCCTATGTAACATTATGGATTTTAGGAAAGGGAACATTACCAGTCCCTTTGTTCCTGTTCTACCCTTCCTTTCTTCCCAAAGATAACCACCATCATACCTTTTAGGACCATGAACAAGTGTTACCTGATATTAAACTTTAGATTAATGTAGTAATCATAAAGTATGGATTATGTTATTTCTAATATCTTTTGCTCTAAATTAAGTTGGGTGAGATTCATTCAAGTAGTGTTAAAGTATATTTGGTTTACTTTTAACGCTGTATAGCGTTTTAGTATATAGATGTGCCACAGTTTATTTAGCCGTGTTTCTGTTGATGGATGTGTATTTTCTTTTCTTTTTTAAGTCTTTAGCTTATATGAATAATGCTGCATCTTTAGCTGGGTTATCCCAGAAGTAAATCTTAAGACTAGATTTGGGTTCAAATAGTTGATTTAGGAGTTTATAGGGAATTGGAGAAATAAGATATAGACAGGAATGAATCCAATACAGAGTATGTGGATGAGTGCCAGTGGGCCTCATTCTCCCTGGGGTCCTTTGGGAGAGAGCATGGAATGGGGGTTGGGACAGAATACCACAGGTACTCACTTGCTTGGATGGAACAGCTCTTGTCATTGGTTGATGGCTGCTCCAGGGTTTGTAACTTCAGGCCCTTTCAGCTGCTCTAGATAAGGCACAGCATGGCCCTGTGGCCAGAGAAAGCTCCCTGGCAGAGAGTCACAGATTAGGAAGCCCTTGACATGTATGAAAACAGAGTGCTAAGGGGATTTGGGAGAGGCACAGAGAGCATCTCCTACATGCTGTGACCGTTCCAATCCATGTGTGCATTTCTGGTGTGTGTGTGTGTGTGTGTGTAGGTGTACGAGTGTACATATATATGTACATGTATGCAGTAGTGAAACTGCTATGTACGTGAGCTCCAGTTGCTTTACTTCCTGCATGTTGCTGCTTTTGAACTTTAGCAGTTCTGGTGGAAATGTAGTGATATCTCAAACGTTGTGCCATTAGGCTACCAGTTCCTCCTCTGTGCTGACAGAGTGTCCTGAACATTTAACTTTAAGGAAATTGAGTACTTCTTGGGAAAGTATCTACTGTGTGTCCATCTCTTCACTAGATCCTAAGCCTCTTGAGGCTAAGGACAATGTCTCTTTCATCTTTGTACTCTCATGATCTAAGGCAATGCTGGGCACGTAGTAGGCATTCAGTGATTGTTTCCTAAACTGATAATTAGACTTATTAGACTGAATAGCATCATTTTGGGAACTTCAAACACATGCCAATGACTGAGCCATACCAGAGACCGATTAAACATTAATCTTAGGAAATGGGCCTGCACTTGTGTTTTGATAGTTTACTGTATTATTATGCAGCCAAGGTTAAAAACCAGTGGTTCTCAGCCAGGGGTGATTTTGCACCCCTAGAAAATATTTGGCAATGTCTGGAGACATTTTGGTTGTTACGGCTCAGGGTGGGGGCTACTGCTGGCATCTAGTGGGTAGAGGCCTGGGGTGCTGCTAACCTGTCCACAGGCACAGAACACACCCTCACAACAAACAATTATCCGGCCCCAAATGTCAACAGTGCCAAGATTGAGAAACCCTGGTCTAGGGTAATAGGTGTCTGGATTTTTAGAAATATTTTGATAATCTCAAACCTCTTTAAAAATTGAAAACACCCATGCCAGAGAAATTCTTTATTGGTGTTGTAATGTTGAGGTTATGACTATCTAGTCTTTTTTTTTTTTCTTCCTACAGTCATTACCAGCTTACAAAGTCCTTTCAGCCTTCTTCGAAGTCCTCTCCTTTTCATGTTCGTCAACAGCCTTATTGACCCCTGTCCTCATCTTCCTCTCACCTCTACCACAGACCCCATTTCATACAGATCTCCGTGATTTTCCTTTTATCCCTTTTGAAAAACCAGTCAACCTGGCTGGGTGTCTCCTTGCCGTCAATCACCTTGTAGGAAAGCAGCACTCTCTTTTGTGTCTCAGGGGTGGGTGTCGTAGACCCTTTTAGAGCAGACTCACAGCAAGGAGAGATGTTGGTGGGGAAAGTGGGAAGGGGGGTCCCTGCGGGAATTTCCTCCCCCTTTAATGTCATGTCTCTGGAACAAACCTAAGCACCCAAGAACACTGTGACTTTGCAACACTTACCAAAGGTTTTCAATTTTGTGAAAAGAAATTCTGAATTCTGAGGACAAATTTAATCTGTCCTCATGTTTTTAAAGGTGACTATGTCACATAGTAGAACATAGATTAAAGATATGCTTCCCCCAAAACAAAGTTGGATGCAAGTACAGGACCGTGACTTTGTAAGAAAAGAATGCACCCATTTCCCATTGTCCTGCCCTTAAATCACTTTGCCTGCTGGGCTCTAGTTCTAAATCCTGCAGGAGAGTGAAACGTGATATGGACAGAAGGTGAAGACGGCTGAGAAAATCCCTTTCAGAGAGGTGATAGTAAGTCAGCAGTGCACACTATAAAAAAAAACTCATTTGAAAAATAGTTGCAGAGCTAATATTCTGAAGAACGTAATCATGGTTGCAAGAATACTTGATAAAAGGAGCTTTTCATTCTTAAGCAAACAGTATACTACATATAAAAAGCTGAACAGCAGAAACTTTATTCAGCTTTCGAGGATGAACTTCCAAAGATAAGCACAGCAGCTTAGCATGCAGTAACTGCAAGTTCTATGGGGGCAGCAAATTAATTTCTAGTCTCTTGCCTTATGCATGCCTGGACATGCATTTGACTCTTTGTGTGGTATCCTGCAAAGAGAAAACAGGGAAAATAAATTACTTCTCCTTCCAGCATGCGGGTCTATTGTTACGTTGTCATGTTTTTCCTCAGCCACCGTAGGATAGCTGGGTCTTCATCTTCACTGAGAGGGCTGCGTCATTGAACTGCCATATTTTAAGTGACCTTGTCAGGGCATCAAGCACTTTCACACATTGTTAAAAATTCCAAACCCACATCTCCCTGAAAGGGTTTCTGTTCCGCTGGAAATAATTAAGGTGACAAAATTGAAAGTAATTACTTTAAATTTTCACCCCAATTTGTGCTATAATTTCTATTTTGAATTATTCTAAAAGTAAGGGTGCAAAGGGTATCATAAATCTGGTTATTTTGTTCCTTCTTAGAAAATATTCCTAGAAATTAATCAACCTCAGAAATCATTTTAATTCAGATGTCTTCCACTCTTCCTCCAATTGTGTTAAAAGTAATAAAGTAGACTAAAGTAACTTGCTGATAGAACTCTAACATATCCCTTATATTATAATTATATAATATATTGATATGTAATTATCAATTATATAATTAGACAATATAATATAGTATCAATAGCATTTATTATATAACATTAATATATACATATATAATGTATAATTGTTATGCTTAAGTGATATGTTAGGATTCTATCACCAAGTTAATTTTATCTATTACAAAATCATATATATAAACTTTTCTTGCATAAATTCCCACATTTCCCAGATGGTATTTTTACTGAAAAACCAGGGGATGGAGCATTGTTAACATCCAGGACTTTACCCAAAGTCATCCTTGAAATCGATGGAGAACATGATAGTATTTGCATATCAGCATCTAAGCAGGTGTGTAATTATGAAGGAGACACAAGTGTCCTTGGGGCTCTTCCATTTCCTTTTTTTCTTCCTCTTCTTTTTCTGAGCATGCCTTCTTGTTCCCAGTACCCCAGCTTCCCATGTAGCCCTAGGCAAAACCAATTCCCATCAAAGTATTGTATTAGATTCTGTTTAGGTTACCCCTTTCAGGGCTATCCATATTGAAAGAGATCATGGATACATTATTGGTGATGGAATCTGATATCTCAGTGGAGAAAGAATTTTGTGCAGAAGGTTTGTCCAGCTTTCCTAAAATAATATCCTTTGGGGAAAAAGGAATTCTTTTGTTCCCAGATCATGTTTTAGCCTCAGCCCTAAGAAAGGGGAATTTCTGCTCCTTAGGTTACAACCTTTTTCATTGTATGTTTCTCCTCCACAAGAGAGAATCTGTGGGTGTGATTGGCAAAGTCTGACATTCATGGATTGTCTTTCCCTAATTGGCAGAATCGCAGTGATGAAGAAAGACAGGAAGGTACTCTTCTCCCTCCCATGGCCAAATGATGGAGGGACAACCTCTCATGGCCGGCCTGGGCCATCTTCATGCCCATGTTTGCACTTCTAGTCTCCAGGCTATGCAGACACGGTGGCCCTTCCTAGCAGCTCTGACCCTCCTCCAAACTCTCTGTTCCCCCTGTATGGGGCGGGGTGGGGTAGGGGGGAGGGTGGAGGAAGTCCTGATAGTTACTCCTCATGCAAATGGATGATGGATGTTTGGATAAGTAGGCTTGGAATCTGCTCTAAAGATCTAGCTATTTAGAGAGGGGTTGTGGGAAACCAAAGCCTTTTTTCTGCTTCTGGCCTCTGCCTAGTAGTCTAGCTATAATATCAGAGTAGTCTTGTAGGGAGAGAGGGGTGTGGGAAGGAGATCAAACACTAGCTCACTTATTAACAAAAATTGAAGTTTGTTTCCTCTTGGCTATTGATCCTTATGTGTTAGAACCCAGGAGAAGAAAAGGAGAAAGTAGGATTTGGCACAGTTAATGACCCATTTTCTCTGTTAGTTTTTAGCTTATGACGTATCTTAAAGAAAGGGCAGAGAGCAATAAAGAGAGGGGAATGAATCTCAATTATTGGAAAAATGGTTTAATGGCAGAGTTCAAATGTCAAATGTTTGTTTTCTTTCAAATGAAGTTACAGGGCACATGCACCTGTGCTAGGGGGAAAAAGACAGGGAAACATTATAGAGGAAGCTGAGACCATGGGAAAAGAGGTGTTGAATAATGGTTGATCTATTTTTTCCCTGAAACTGGATAGTGACTGCTGTTTTTAACCTTAATTCTGGCTCTCATTACAATATGTACAAGATGAACAGCACCTCGTGTGATATCTGGCGCACACGGGGAGTGCTACATAATAGAAAACCATTACTGTTACTATGGACTATTGAGATTGCCTCCTAGATGATTTTCTATACCAGTCTCTCCCCTTTTTCCTGGTTCACACTCCTCTTACAAGGTCTTTAAGGCATCACAACCACCAGTAACCCATCACTCCATGGCATGAAGGCCTAAGTGGCTTTCCTGTTGCATCCAGCAACATTGACGGAATTTTATTTTGTTCCTTTTGGGGTAAAAACGAATGTTCTAAGAAAGAAAAGTTCTATGATCAAATAATAAGCCAGGTTAACATAGCTAAACAGATTTCATTACTAGATGCAGGGGTTAGTTCTTAGAGCATCTAACTTGTGAATCTGTTTTAAGAATCATCCAGAGATTGATATGGTATATAGCCTTTCCCCAAGTTTTGGACTTCCAAACTTTATTTTATTTACTTTATTGAAGGACGCCTAACATCTTGTGTATTGCTGTATCTTGGAACTATAACCTACAGAATAAAGTATGACAATGAATTGCACAGTCCTGCAGAATCCAGTCTGCCTCACCATTTGTATCTTTCACTTTACCCCTTCACAACCCCAAAGAAGCCCTAACAACCCTCTTTCTCTTTGCCATGATGCAGCCTGCATTTTTCCACCTGTGCCGCTTAACTCACCCATCCCTGTGCTTCATACGCCCTTTCTTTCCCGTAAGTGCCTGTAAAATTGCTCACATCCTTCAAGGCCAGCACAAATATTGCATCAGCTGCCCTTTTCTGGATCTCAGCCAAAAGTGTAATTCCTCTCTGTGACGTATAATGTTCATTTTCTTTGGAACTTCTCATCTTTCTCTCACATATACATTTTTTTTCTGTCTCTCTCTTCCATTACTATCTTATCACTATGTTCTGAGCTCCTCAATGGCAGAAACCAAACTTTAGTAACTTTCAAATAGGAATTGTAACCTGAGATCTATAGACTAAGATCAGCCTGAGAAATACATTGTATTTGTCCTTCACTGTATTTTCAAACCACCTGAACTAGCATCCTTTATTAAAATATTGAGAGAAAAGTTTAGATTTTTTTCATCTCTTGAAACAGAGAAAGACCAGGCAACCCTGGGCCTTAATGAGAAACAGCTATGGTTGGCTGGAGTTGCAGTTCAAATACATACTTGAAGTATCTGAACTTCCACCCCTCAAACAATGCCTAATACAGAATAGGTTCTTGAAAAACAATTGTTTTAAGCCAGGTGTAATTACCTCAACACATGTCAAGGGAAAGGGGAAAGAATCCTATTAAGTTAGAAAGAAAATTTTAGATTTTAAAATTTGTTTTCTTTTCAAAGTGAGGAAAGAGGGAGTAAATGAAGGAACTCTGTGGGTGGAGAATGCAAATAAACAGGTGATGCTTGACCATATGTGAACTCTCTTCTGGGGTTCCAGCGCCCGTGGGTACACCTCTAGCAGAGAATGATTCACAGTCAATAAGTTGTTTATTTGCTCTGGGGCCCCCATCTATACTGAGAGCCCCATGTGGACTGGGACTGTGTCATGCATCATTTTTCCCTGGAGCCTGCCTGCCTACATTGGAATCTTGGTTTTATCACTTACTGGTTACTCCACTTACTCGTGTTTCAGTGACCCACAGGATTCCTGGGAGCATTATTGATAGTACTTAGGACAGTGTCTAGTGTATAGACAGGCTCCATAACTCTAGACTTGATTATTAGAGTGTCTGCCCTCTGGTAGGTAGTCAACAAATGTTTGTTAAATGAACGAATGAATGAATGAATGAGTGAGTGAATCAGTGTCCACCATTGTATAGCCACTGTGTTGTCAGCCAGCTGGTTCTCTGAGCCTTGATTAATGACTTAGGTCTGTTCCAGTAATTATGATAGGAACCATAGCTAATCTAAGAACCGTAGTTCTTTAGATCGCAGACTGCATTGACCTAACTTAGACTAAAACCACCTGTTTATAACATAATCTATTTCTTTCTAGTTAAAAAACCCTTTGCTCTTTATTCAGCCTGATACCGTGGAGTATATTATCTGTAATATTGTCCTCCTTTCCAACTTTGTAAATTGCTTATGAATTAGCTGAATCCCACCCCACCCCCCTGAAGCCTCACCTGATTATCTCTGTTCGAACTGGGTGTCAACACACACACACACACACACACACACACACACACACACACACCTACACCCCCCCCCACACGCCCACACTCACACTCCCACACACAAAGCTGGAAGTAGTGAAGAGATGTTGGACCTCATCTGCAGGACATAATTTTCGCTATGGAAATGAGGAAGAAAGAACCCGTGACTCTATCCCTCTGCACCTCTGGAGACTTTTTGCCAGAAGGTGGGCATTGGGGATGTTGAAGAGGAAAGAGCCTGGGAGGCTTGAAGCATTTGCTTTGGAGAGTTTGTTCTGGTTCTGCTTTCCTATCTGTCCTTTTCTTTCAGAGAACCTATAAAATTTTGGATAGCAGGGATTTTTGTCTTATTAATTGTTATAACCTTTGTACCTAGCACTTAAAAATATGTTCCAGAGGAATGGATAAAAGAACCAGAAAAAGAAAGAAAGAATGAATAATATGAGGCAGAAAGCAAGGGACCTCCCCAAACATCAGCGGATAAGTTGATAAAATTCTTACAAACATATATGGTAATAGTATATATTATTACAGTATATTATTATGGTGCTATAAATATGGTCACAACACTCTGAAGAAACTTTGTATATTTAGGGTTAATACTTCAAAGCTTTCATCTGAATACTGAAAAATGTTTGGAAATGAAGTAGATTATCTGCTTGAATAAGGTACTTAATATGTACTATCTAATGAATTTATTTGGAAAAACCCAATTTAAGGTTTTAATTCATTTCCGTTATCTATTTTAAGATAATGACTTAGAGATAAGGTAACACCTCCTCGCCTCTCCACGCAAGACCAAGGCTGAGATCCAGATGGAAATCGGAGAGCACTTGGCCATGCCCTAAATGCAGGTCTGGTCTATTCCCATCAGGACGAGCCACACTCATAGCCCTTTCTAGGCATTGGCATTGAATGTCAATTGAATTGTGACTACCTAGTTTTCTTTCCCACAACATTTATACCCTTTCTATGTGTTATGAGCCCGAAACTTTCTCCACATCAAAACTTCCCCCCAGAAAGGGTGTGATTATTGGTTATAGAGACTGGAGTATAAATTTAAATCACTGTAAGAGTTCGATCATATGTTCATTTTGTAAGAGTCTGCAATCATGTTGTAGAAAATGAAGGCTTTGTTCTAGTTAATGGGATTGAATATGGTCATCTGGGAACATAATTTTTGGAAGGGTGGGAAGAATAAATTCAGGGGCAGTGGGGACTCTTTCTCATCACCAGGTTTACCTAGAGTTTGGCAAATCCCATTTTACTTTGATTTCAGAGTACCTTCTGTGGAGTGTGGAGTGGAAAGGGATTTGAGTGTGTGTGTGTGTGTGTGTGTGTGTGTGTGTGTGTATGTGGGTTTGCTTTGTTTTTTGTTTGCGTTGTTTTTTAATCTCTTTTGGTTTTGACTATTTTCACTGTAGCAAGTGCTTTCCACTTCAGAATTAATGACAGACAGCTTTGGAAGGAGGCGGCGATGACTTGTGATTTTGGCATTCGCGGGCTAGAACATTATACATCTTTGATCAAAGGCCTCTGAGTAATTGCACAGCAGAAATTGCAGTTTGGAGGCGAGTTCATTGTTTGGTTGCTTATCATAGCTGTTGTGATGTGTTTGTACCCCTGGGCCTGCTGGGCAGCCTGGTATCAGCTTCACCTCAGCCCCTCCATCTCTGATTGCTGCTGCTACAGTGGCCAGTTTTCAATACTTTTCTTCAAACAGGTTCAAAATTGTCCTTGGAGCATTTCTTTTGCTGGCTTTCGGGTGTATGATTGTCCTTAAATGTACTATATGGTAACTCATTTGAAGCGCAAGCAATAAGCAATAGCATTTTCAAGGTAGCAATTGGAATGAATGTAAAGTCCTTTTTTTTTTTTTTTTCCCCAAAGCTTCTCTTGATAATGTATGATTTGAGAGAGAAGAAATTTGCAAAAACTTCGTTGCAGGAATAAAGGGGAAAGATGGGAGACTATTTTTTTCCTGAGATTTACTGCTTCCCACACATGCATAAAGACATACAAACAATGACAGCTATTACTCTCTTTTTCATTTTCATCCTATGAATTCAGCAAATGGCATCAAGCATCTCTGGCTGTGATAATTGCCACAGAAAGTGAAGTCTTCTTTCTAGTGGAGTAGTTGGAGCAGGCTCGGCAGGAATACATTTTGCAGGCAGATACATCTTACAGCAATGAAGTTGGAGACAGATGTTTTGGGGTCACTGTGTGATGGCTGGGGGCCCTACGGCATCTTTGCCCAGTTCCCGTCAGAGGTCTGGTCAACAAGATAGCGATTTGGTGCCAGGAAGAGAAGCTTACGGTCAAAAGCATACATCTGCATGTCCAGGAAGCTGACCACATCGTGTGGCATTGCTGGGTCAGACCTTCCTCTTTTATTGGTAATTGTTGTATCTAGTTTCTGGATTGTAGGTGCTGCTGGGAAGTGACTAAGGCTGCAGGCTTCTTCTGGACATTGAGGCATTTGGCATACATGCACCTTCTTTTACTGAATAATAAATGCCCTTGTTCTAGTACCTTCTCAACAGTTCCTTCTTATACTCATGTAAGGAAGGAATCATAAATTATATTTATGATTACTGCTGCCTATGCATCTATTTGAGTTGTGCTAGGTATCCACTCTTGTGCTTTCCATACATCATCTCATTTAATTAACCCAGTAAGGTGGGTCCTTATTGATATTTACAGATGAAGGAAGTGAGCGTGAAAGAGGATGAGTCATGAGACTAGTATGTGAATGACTCAGAGCCAAACCCTGGTCTGTATGACTCCAGCACCTGTGTTGTGAACTATGGTCTATGCTATCTTGGCTCTGCAGTCCAGTTTACATATTTGTTCATGGTGCTTCCATAAACATTGAGTTCATCTACCGTGATTTTCGCATGCTGATTTAGTTGTCTTGAAGGCAGAAACCATGTCTTATTCATCCTTACTGTTTAGCACAGTAAGAGACACATAGTGAGCATTTCAATAATTGTTAAATGAATGATTAGGAATGACAAACCAGGGAGTTTAGGCAAAATAAGCAAACACCTTCAGAGTGTGATTTGAAAATTTCTATAAATGGGACATTTGAGAAGGAATTCATTTTTCTCCTGTCACCATGGAAAGCAGTGATCCAGACTAGAAATACTGTGGTCTGCAATAGGAGAGAATGTCTAAGGAGACAGCCATGGGTTGTGTGTGTGTGTGTGTGTGTGTGTGTGTGTGTGTGTGTGTGTGTGTGTGTGTGTGTGTGTGTGTTGGTGCAGGGAGGAGAGGTGAAAATAAAGACCTTTGAGTTGGATATGCTAAACTTGAGATATTTTTTGGCTATCCAAGATGAGATGTCAAAGAAGTCATTAAATATACAATTCTATATGCCAGAAGAAAGGTCAGGGATGGAGAAAATACATTTTTGAATCATCATTACATCGATGATGTTCAATGTTAGGGATTTGATGAGATAACTCTACAGAGAGGATTGGTAGGATGGAGCTTTTGGGCGTCCCAGTATTTAGAGTCTGGACACAGGATGAGGAGAGGAAGCCTGCCAAGGAGACTGAGAGAGAAGGGCCAAAGAGGAGGGAGAAAGACAAAGAGGGTATGGAATCATGGAAGTCATAGAAGAATTGTGTTGTGAAAAGAAATAGAAGCCCCATAGAAGCCTAAAGAGGAATGAATAAGGAAGTGAAAGGTTGATTGTGTCCACAGTAGGGTAGATTTATCACACTGTATTGTAGTCACCTCTTTACTCATGTGTATTCTCCAAAAGATTCTAACTTTCTTGAGGGTAGACATTGACACCTTTCTAGCCTCAATGTGTAGGTACCAGGCCTAAACATGTACTGGATGCTTATTAAATATTTACTGAGTGGACAAATGAACACCGAAGCCCTAACAAGACAACAGTTGAACTCTGACTAGGCTGAGGAAATCTGAGAAATATTTGCTGTTCCTTGCACTGACCTCTAGCCCAAGTTATACTTTAAATTTTCTGTAAAGGTTAACATAAAAAGAAATCAGAAGCAGGCCCCAAACAGCTCATTGAATAAGATTCATTAAAAAATGATGGACAGCATGACAGGTTATACCATACAGGAGGGAGTTGGGGGAGAATGACTGAGCTATATTTTGAGGTAATTTTATATTCATAAATAAGATTGGAATTGTAGCTCTGCTTTGATTTGCCTCACTGAAAGTGAAAAGGTAGAACTGAGTATTTCCCCATGGGAAATCTAAAACTGAATATAGCATGGATGGCAATAGTGTTTTTGCTTAATTTTCAATAATGTATCATTTTATAATTTAATAACAGTCCTAGGGAAATACATTAGAAGGGACACACAGAGCATTTAGAGTTCCTTGGAAAAAGGTATTCATAAGTTTAAAATTATTGTGATAATTATTGGATAAGGAGGAAGCTTAAAGCTACATCTGATCTACACCTTGACAAGCTTCATTTCTTCTGAGCTCTACCTACATTCCCAAATTGGAGAGAAGAATGAGATATGTTTTCTTTTTGTTTTTTGTTTGTTTGTTTTTTAACATCTTTATTGGAGTATAATTGCTTTACAATGGTGTGTTAGTTTCTGCTTTATAACAAAGTGAATCCGCTCTACATATACATATATCCCCATATCTCCTCCCTCTTGTGTCTCCCTCCCACCCTCCCTATCCCATCCCTCTAGGTGGTCACAAAGCACCGAGCTGATCTCCCTGTGCTATGCGGCTGCTTCCTACTAGCTATCTATTTTACGTTTGGTAGTGTATATATGTCCATGCCACTCTCTCACTTCATCCCAGCTTACCCTCGTGTGCTCAAGTCCATTCTCTATGTCTGCGTCTTTATTCCTGTCCTGCCCCTAGGTTCTTCAGAACCTTTTTTTTTAAGATTCCATGTATATGTGTTAGCATACAGTATTTGTTTTTCTCTTTCTGACTTACTTCACTCTGTATGACAGACTCCAAGTCCATCTACCTCACTACAAATAACTCAATTTTGTTTCTTTTTATAGCTGAGTAACATTCCATTGTATATACCTGCCACATCTTCTTTATCCTTTCATCTGTCGATGAACACTTAGGTTGCTTCCATGTCCTAGCTATTGTAAACAGAGCTGCAATGAACATTGTGGCACATGACTCTTTTTGAATTATGGTTTTCTCAGGGTATATGCCCAGTAGTGGGATTGCTGGGTCGTATGGTACTTCTGTTTTTAGTTTTTTAAGGAACCTCCACACTGTTCTCCATACTGGCTGTATCAATTTACATTCCCACCAACAGTGCAAGAGGGTTCCCTTTTCTCCACACCCTCTCCAGCATTTACTGTTTGTAGATTTTTTGATGATTGCCATTCTGACTGGTGTGAGGTGATACCTCATTGTAGTTTTGATTTGCATTTCTCTAATGATTAGTGATGTTGAGCATCCTTTCATGTGTTTGTTGGCAATCTGTATGTATTCTTTGGAGAAATGTCTATTTAGGTCTTCTGCCCATTTTTGGATTGGGTTGTTTGTTTTTTTGATATTGAGCTGCATGAGCTGACTGTATATTCTGGAGATTAATCCTTTGTCAGTTGCTTCATTTGCAAATATTTTCTGCCATTCTGAGGGTTGTCTTTTCATCTTGTTTATGGTTTCCTTTGCTGTGCAAAAGCTTTTAAGTTTCATTAAGTCTCATTTCTTTATTTTTGTTTTTATTTCCATTTCTCTAGGATGTGGCTCATAAAGGATCTTGTTGTGATTTATGTTATAGAGTGTTCTGCCTATGTTTTCCTCTAAGAGTTTGATAGTGTCTGGGCTTACATTTAGGTCTTTAATCCTTTTTCAGTTTATTATTGTGTATGGTGTTAGGGAGTGTTCTAATTTCGTTCTTTTACAGGTAGCTGTGCAGTCTTCCCAGCACCACTTATTGAAGAGGCTGTCTTTTCTCCATTGTATATTCTTGCATCCTTTATCAAAAATAAGGTGACCATATGTGTGTGGGTTTATCTCTGGGCTTTCTCTCCTGTTCCATTGATCTGTATTTCTGTTTTTGTGCCAGTACCATACTGTCTTGATTACTGTAGCTTTGTAGTATAGTCTGAAGTCTGGGAGCCTGATTCCTCTAGCTCCATTTTTCTTTCTCAAGATTGCTTTGCCTATTCGGGGTCTTTTGTGTTTCCATACAAATTGTGAAATTTTTTGTTCTACCTCTGTGAAAAATGCCATTGGTAGTTTGATAGGGATTGCATTGAATCTGTAGATTGCTTTGGGTAGTATAGTCGTTTTCACAATGTTGATTCTTCCAATCCAAGAACGTAGTATATCTCTCCATCTATTTGTATCATCTTCAATTTCTTTCATCAGTGTCTTACAGTTTTCTGCATACAGGTCTTTTGTCTCCTTAGGTAGGTTTATTTCTAGGTATTTTATTCTTTTTGTTGCAGTGGTAAATGGGAGTGTTTCCTTAATTTCTCTCTCAGTTTTTCATCAACAGTGTATAGGAATGCAAGAGATTTCTGTGCATTAATTTTGTATCCTGCTACTTTACCAAATTCATTGATCAGCTCTAGTAGTTTTCTGGTAGTATCTTTAGGATTCTCTATGTATAGTATCATGTTGTCTGCAAACAGTGACAGCTTTACTTCTTCTTTTCTGATTTGGATTCCTTTTATTTCTTTTTCTTCTCTGATTGCTGTGGCTAAAACTTCCAAAACTATGTTGAATAAGAGTGGTGAGAGTGGGCAACCTTGTCTTTTTCCTGATCTTAGAGGAAATGGTTTCAGTTTTTCACCATTGAGAATGATGTTGGCTGTGGGTTTGTCATATATGGCCTTTATTATGTTGAGGTAAGTTCTCTCTGTGCCTCTGTTCTGGAGGGTTTTTTATCATAAATGGGTGTTGAATTTTGTCAAAAGCTTTTTGTGCATCTGTTGAGATGATCATATGATTTTTGTCCTTCAATTTGTTAATATGGTCTATCACATTGATTGATTTATGTATATTGGAGAATCCTTGCATTCCTGGGATAAACCCCACTTGATCATGGTGTATGATCCTTTTAATCTTTTTTTTAAAATTGTTGCCATACCAGTTAATGTTTTGTTTTTGTTGTTCCTTCAAGAATTTCTTCATCCTATTTCTCAGTATTAGAGTAAGTCAGGTTTGGTTCTGTGCCTTTTCCTCTTTCCTCTACATTTTTTTCCCTAAGCCGTCTTATCTGTTTCCTGTCAATTTAAATATGCTGATGAGTCTCAAATTTATCTGTAATTCAGAAATGGCCTTTGAAATAGATACGTTCAAATCCTACTGCTTTCCAGCCTGTGTGTTCTTTTTTTTTTTTTTTTAAATTTATTCATTTATGGATGTGTTGGGTCTTCGTTTCTGTGCTAGGGCTTTCTCTAGTTGTGGCAAGTGGGGGCCACTCTTCATTGCTGTACGCGGGCCTCTCACTAACGCGGCCTCTCTTGTTGCGGAGCACAGGCTCCAGACGATCAGGCTCAGTAAATTGTGGCTCACGGGCCCAGCCGCTCCGTGCCATGTGGGATCTTCCCAGACCAGGGCTCGAACCCGTGTCCCCTGCATTGGCAGGCAGATTCTGAACCACCGCGCCACCAGGGAAGCCCCAGCCTGTGTATTCTTGAAGGTAAGAATCGATGTCTGTTTTATCCATCAGTGTGTCCAAGGGTGTTTGATACTTAGTAAGCTTCAAGAAATGTTTGTGGAAAAGCAGTATTAATGATGTGATGGGGAAGCACTATACTTTTCTTGATTTGCCCCATTACTTATTGAAAGCTGCTGTCTTTACTGGAGTGCCCACTCCCCAAATCCTGCTTGCCTTTCAAAGCTCACTTCAAAATTCTGCATCTTCCATGAGATAGTGTATCTATTCAGCTAGAAGGGATTTAAATCCCTTCTACGTTCTCATGAAACTTTATCTGGCCTTTCCCATGGTATTTAGCCATGGATGAATTAATGCAAGAAAAACAGAATTGGAAAATTTCAGTGCTGAACCTACCTGTGATGAAAACCCAAATTTTTCTCCTCACTGCCTCAGTCTGGAACCTTTTCACTGTGCTGGATCATTTCAACTTTTAATCTTTGTTCTTCGCTAACATAAGTTGGCAGTAGATAGAGACTGAGAGTTGGTTTCTGTTTGTGAGATCAGGTCACCTCTGACTAGAGAGACAATTTATTCTGAATTAGCCCAGGACAGTCCCAGTTTATGCACGTTGTTCTGCTGTAATTATTCACAGCACTCTCTTTCACTCTCAGAAGTGTGTGTGTTGAACGATAAAGTGTATATTTACCCAACTTATAAGGGTGTAGAAAAGCACAGCTCTTGACAAATTTCAAAACGGTTTGTGTATGGAAAAAAAGGAGAATAGTAATATGGAATTCTGTAAAACATAAATAATTTCCCCAGAATCTGCATTTGCACGTGATGGTGGAAACTTGACTGCCCTTATATCCTTTTGCATAAGGGAGGTCCTGTTTATTTTCTTAGGGTCAATTTTGCTTATTACAACCTGTAATGTTACATTTGAATAGGGAATATAGCTCAAATTCAAACATACCGACCAATGGTTATCTCTTACGGGGTGTTAAAAAAATCATCAAAGGAGGCCATTGGCATTTGAATACAGCTGAGAGATGTCCCACAGATGATCCTCCATGTACATCTCATCTCCCTAATTGGTCTTCTAAAGCATTTTCCTAACTGCAGGCAAGTTCCTAAAAGGATATACACGTTTTGTCCAGCAGATGGTGTGTTTGCAGCAAATTGTCATTCCTCCCCGCCCCCACCCCGCCCCCACCGCTAAGGAAATTAACCACCAGGTTTCTGCCAGAACCTGCCATATTCAGGGTGATGTATGATGCTGTTAAAATAAAACATAAAGGTTAGAGAAAGATCAGTAATAAGTCCTAAATTGAACATAGATTTCAAGAAACAACCTCGAAGAGAGTCGAGAAATTAATAGTCCATAATATGATGAAAAAGCCCAGCTGACATCAAAGGAACCTCTTGCCTTCTTTTTAAAGAATTCTGTTTAATGCATAATTCACTGAGCCCATGAAACATTCTGGGAAGCTTTTGGATGGATATCAGCCTTTTAATTCAAAATTATGCACTCTGGGAAATGGCTGGCACCGAAGGTGGCAAGCCTACTAGGTAATTTACACCAGCGATCGAATTGCAATTACAAAGAAGATTAAAACATGACTTTAAACAGCCTAACTCCACCCTCAGGGCTACTAGCTGTTTGGTAAACATAGCAAGGGAGCCTGTAATTAAAAATTCCAACTCTCTTCAGCTTTGTTAGGGTGACACTATGAAATTCCAAGGGAAAGGGAAGAATGTTTCATTTCAAGTAGTCTTTGGAGGGTAGCTTTATATCTTCAAGAAGGTGTATATCTTCTGATATTATCTACCCCATCCTCTACTTGTTGTTTTTTGAAGTTTATATTACTCTTGTTTCTTTAAGCATAACTTGAAAGCTTTTCAAATCTGGAGACAATATAGAGGGGGCGAGTACATTCAGACTGTGACAGTGACACAGCCATGTAATTTGAGGTGCTAACACCTAGGCATGCATGGGCTTTATAAAAAATCATTGTCATTTGTGCACATCTTTTGATTATGCTTAGATGGTTTATAGTCTACTTTCCCCTGAGGAGCTTTAAAAAGCCATCTGGTCTGGATTTGGGGGGAAGCCCAAAGTAGAGGGCTAGGCAAAATGATTCAGTGGGGAAGGGGATCCTCTTGCTTCTCCTCCTTCCTGGGTACCAATTCCTTTAGATCCCCTCTCCATGTACATTCCTTCAGGATCTTGCCCTCAGCAGCTCACACACAACTAGGGTTCTAGCTGATAAAATGCCATATCTCTTGGGAGGTCTTCAATTGCCAAAGTATTTTCCTCAATAGAGGAATGAAGTTAACATGATGGTGTGGCAGGCGGTGCTGCCAGAGTCTTAGCCAGTAAGACATGTCCATACACATCCTACCTAACATTTGGAACTTTAATAGGGACCAAGATGCGGCCTATTAAATAACAGCACATCTGTTTATTTTTTCTGCACTTTCAGTGCTTAACTCATGCTTTATTAATATCTTTGATTTCAACCAAGCCAGTATGCTAAGCTGACCCCAAATGAATGGCCACTTGAATGTTAACAATGCTTGAAAAATGAGGTTGATTAAAAATTCAATTGGTGTTATCTGAACCCTGAGGTAAGTAACTGGTTAAATGATGAGGATATAAAGGACTCACATTTAGCTCTGTTTCCTTGTAGGAACTTGCTGGACTCTAAGCAGATTGAGACATTAAGATATTTTGGATGAATCCCAAGATGTTTCATTTCTAAAGACCCAGGAAGCTAGAAAAGTGTTTTCAGAGACTCTCAGAAACATAATTAATTACTAAGTTAGGCCCTTAAAGACAGGAACTGCTTCAAGCCTGATATGGACCTTTTATCTAGTTAATTAGCTTTATGGGGAGAATTTTGCACATTTAGCAGATGAGTAGAGATTTTTATGACTTGAAACACAATATAATTTATTTTTATGTTGTATTTTTAAATTAGGGGAAAAAATGAAAATAATCTCAGAACTTGGAAATAACTCAAGAAGTTCTGATAATAATGAGGGCCACTGTGATTAGACTTCATTCTGTCAACCAAATTGTATCTCCAAAGGAAAATAAAAATTTTAGTGCCCTTCAGATAGACCAAATCATTCAAGATAAGGGGGGTTTAGTGTTACTCAGAAATTAATTTTTTCATTGTATAGAGCAAACTGGTTCTCTATAATATGAGATATATTAATATTATATTCTCTGTAATATAACTAGACTCCCAAAAGCTGTCCATAAATCCTTTGATCCTAAGTCCAAAGTGACTGAGGGGAGTTTATACCTACAGTCCCATCATTTTTACTAAACATATGAAGTGGTAAAATGGGCATATTATTCTCTTCCCAAATAGACCGATTTTTCTGCATCAAAAATCTGCTGGGATGGGATAACCCTTGATGTTACCTGCGAATGCTCTGAGGATCTTCTCAGCAGCTATATTCTCCCTCACAACTTGAATGCTCACTTTGATTCTGTTTAGATTCACATGGGCTTTGAAACCAATGAACCATCTGCAGCTTGGGACAGAAGTTTCAACAGCAATGCTTTTATGAAGAGTCAGTTTTCAGTGATCAGAATCTTAACATCTTTTTTACAAATCATCACAAGTTTAATAGGCATCAGAGATAAATTACCAATTCTGTAGCCTCGCACTCTAAAGTTTCCCCTCTTTGGTCCCTTGTCTCTTGATGCACAACTGCATCAGCACAAGGACGTGCACTTCCCCAGTCTGAGTCATGCTGTCTGTGAAAATCAGCAGAAGTTGATCAGCGATGCTTGATCTCATATGTGTGTTGCAAAATGGGTCACTTTTCTCAACACTTAAAAAAATGATCTCACACCTATTTTCTCTTACAAATATATCTCCTTACTAGCTGTTAACATTCTTGCTACATTTTTTTTTTTTTTTTTTTTTTTTTTTTTCAGTACGCGGGCCTCTCACTGTTGTGGCCTATCCCGTTGCGGAGCACAGGCCCCAGACGCGCAGGCTCAGTGGCCATGGCTCACGGGCCCAGCCGCTCCGCGGCATGTGGGATCTTCCCGTTCCAGGGCACGAACCCATGTCCCCTGCATCGGCAGGCAGACTCTCAACCACTGCGCCACCAGGGAAGCCCTCTTGCTACTTTTAACCTTTCAAAATGGGGTAAACGCTTTTCATAAAAACACTTCAAAGTAACAAAGTGCAGTGGTTGTGGACATGATGGCCACATGCAATTGCTCATGACCTCATTTGATGGTGATAGAGTGGGTAGAATTTTTATTCCAGATCATAACTTTGCTAATCTGAATAAAAATTAAGAAGTTTAAAATCTATAAGTAGGGAAGCTCTTATTTTATATGTCCTATATTATATAATGTATCAATGGAATATATATTTATTATACAAACTTTCTATTATTGATTGAAATATATCTCTGGTTTCCTCGTCTACCAAATGACTACAATGAACTGAGGAGAAGGAAGAGACAGGAGGCAGGCTATCAGATGGGTGTCAGGATTCCTAGTGCTTTCTGAATTCAATCAAAGTGACTCCACTTTTGGGCTTCCCTGGTGGCACAGTGGTTGAGAACCAGCCTGCCGACGCAGGGGACACGGGTTCGAGCCCTGGTCTGGGAAGATCCCACATGCCGCAGAGCAACTGAGCCCGTGAGCCACAACTACTGAGCCTGCGTGTCTGGAGCCTGTGCTCTGCAACAAGAGAGGCCGCGATAGTGAGAGGCCCGTGCACTGCGATGAAGAGTGGCCCCCGCTAGCCACAACTAGAGAAAGCCCTTGCACAGAAATGAAGACCCAACACAGCCATAAATTAATTAATTTTAAAAAATTATATAAAGTGACTCCACTTTTATCTGTCTTCAGTATTGTATTTCTTAGTATAATACTGTTTAAGAAATAGGTGAATTTTTAAAAAGAGCTTGAAAACTTTGAGTAATCTCGAAGGTTCCCTCCCATTTTGCTAAAAGAATCCACTCAATGCGAGTTCTCTGGAAGGCTCTCTGCATGTGGGATCAGATGGATGTGAGGTAGCATCAAGAACATCGTTCAGAGTTTTTGCCTGTTTTGCCTCCTATTTGCCATGGAGGCATCAGGTAGGTAGAAGAGTATCATCCACACTGCTGAATCTCTCTCACTAATCTACCTTCAGCAGTCCCTGGAGATGATACTTCCTGGAAATTGGGGACCATGCAGGAAGGGAAAATCAAATACCTAGGCTAGAGAAACAAAAAATGGTTCATAGAATGATTTAGTTGCTTTTATTTGTTCTTTTAGGACAAGCTAAAAATGTCTTAAAGTTCAAAAGTTGATTGTTTATTTTAGCAATCTGAAAAAAATTTGAAGACATAAAGCTACATGTTTTTTTTTCCAGCTTTTCAGTAAATTTACTGTTGCCCCTGACCATGAACCTTTACTCTAATAATGACTTATAAAGCATTCAAATGGCACCTCCTGTGCTATAAACAAAAATTTATGGTTGAAATGAGTTGCTGTCAATTGCTGGTCTGCCTTCTCTACTTCTTACCTGCTGTTTCCCTTATGGTGAAATTCACATGAAAATGGATATTCTGGGCAATTTTATTTTGAACTCCAAACAAACAGGAAAAATGACATATTGGCCAGGGTCGATTAAAGATGCTCCCACAGGATGAGAAACAGTATTGACTAGATGAAATTTTGATGAAGTGGGAAAAATGATCCATTGTTTCAGTGGTACTAAAAGATAAAGTAAAGAAAGTATTCTGTGGTGATTTTGTGAAAAAAAGATGAGAACTTATTCCAATGGGTGTATTTGTGTGTGATGTATGTGTGTGTGTGTGTGTGTGTGTGTGTGTGAGAGAGAGAGAGAGAGAGAGAGAGAGAGAGAGAGAGAGAAATGAGGGTTTTAATTAAAATTTTCTTTAAAAAAAGAAGGTTCTTTTCAAGAAAGATTCTTTTATTTGATATATGACATAACTGAGGACCAGAGAGCTTGTAACTTGCTTCAAGACCTCAGGGCTGGTTAATGTCACAACTTGGGGCAGAACTCACATCTCCTGATTCTCTGTTCAGTGTATTTCATTTATATCACAATACTTGGTTATATGCAGTTAACCTTCAATTAGGGTTACCTTCTAGACAAAGTTATTAAGCAAAAATTGGCCTTGGGCGCTTCCCTGGTGCGCAGTGGTTGAGAATCCGCCTGCCGATGCAGGGGACATGGGTTCATGCCCTGGTCCGGGAGGATCCCACATGCCGCGGAGCGGCTGGGCCCGTGAGCCATGGCCGCTGAGCCTGCGCGTCCGGAGCCTGTGCTCCGCAACGGGAGAGGCCACAGCGGTGAGAGGCCCGCGTACCACAAAAAAAAAAAAAAAAAAATTGGCCTCGGGAAAGAAGTCATTTCCCAACTTACAGAGGAAATATTTTCAGTCAACACATTATGTGAAGTAGTTTCCAATTTGGAGGAACCAAGCAAGATTACCTTGTCATTCTCAGTGAAGCAGAACCAGAATATGAAACTCTTGATGACACAAGATACATCAACAGTGTTTTTCTTCATGATAAAAGCAGTATTTATAAATTTCTAGCAGAATGTCTTTGTTGAAATTTCACTTATACCAATGTTGCTCTTGAAGGCAAAGTTTGTGCTTGCTAGGTTCCTGAATGTTGATGGTGACCACAATCATATAATGAGTTTCAGTATTTTTTCTTAAGAAATATTGAGCAGAAGTTTCTAGTATCTTGATCTTTTGACAAAGAGTGAGACTGAATCAACCATCACAGGCCATAATCTATGCAGTTTTCCCCAGAATAGAGAATCCAAGGTCATCACAAACCAAAGAGCAAGAGATTCCATCCTTGGGTGAGAAGGCAATGGCTTTAGCTTCGGGATTTTTAAGGTGTCTTACATATTACACTTGTGCAAATATTTACCCAATTTTAAAATGTCTTACTCTTCAAGTTCCTCTTGAGAGGGCTTTCTTGAGCTAATCCTGCTCTTTTCTCAATCCCCAGTTGAAATTTGCATTACCTTCAACTGTGTTTAATAAGCACAGTTCATTTGCAAACGGTATAAAAATCAAATGAGATACTATATGTACAAGTATGTTTTTAAAATGTAAAGTACCAAACAGGTGATTTTATTGCCTTAATACTTATAGCCTTTACTGCATCCTGCCTTCATGTTATGTTTCAAGATACATGCTTGCCTCTTGCAGCTGATTAGTGGTTGTTCAAGGGTAGTAATCACATCTTTTTATTTGTCCCCTTTCCAGTGTCTGACATAAGAAAGATGCTTCAATAATTGTAGTAGAAATGACTTAATACTTTGACCAATGAAGCCCATAACATTTTATGATGGTCCTATCATTAATAATAAATATTATGGAGACAGAAGTAGGCCACCTTCCTATTGACTCAAGTCACACAATTGGAGTAGGGGACTTGTGCTGTGGGGAAAGACAGGTTTGCAGAGAAAAGAATATCCTCTTATCACCACGACATTCACGGCTAAGCAAGCATTTCTCTGTGATTTTTTTTCTTTTTGTAGGTATAATCAACAGTTGTATGGTAGGAAGTCTGGTTGGAGAGAGCACACATTTCTATAGAACCACATTGTTATTTGGGTAAGTACTTTTGTCCAGTTTTGAGTGTGGAGTATAAAAATCACAACTTAATATGAAAAGTAAATTCATCTGTGCTTTGTTGGTAGTGTACAACAGAAAGGATTCTGGTTCTAGTTGAGTACTTTGAAGATTTTAACAAAAGGTTTACTCTTGTGAAATTAAAATGTCTTGGAATCTTCCGAATTTATAGAAGATAGGTATTAGGATTCCAACCTTGACAGGCCTCTGTAAGTTTCTTTATTAGCTTTTCTGATGGGTAATCATCATTTTAAAAATGTACACTCTTCTAAATCTTCTCTGTGGCTCCTGTCACCTCTCTCAGAGCCTCCTGATGGCTTCTAATCTAACTCAGAGTAAAAGCCAAAATCCTTAAAAGGTCCTCCAGAATCTGTACCCCACTGCCTCCCTGACCTCACATCCTCTATCTCTTCTGTGCTAACTCCACCCAGCCACCCCGGCTTCCTTGCCTTTTTTGAATACTTCAAGCAGACTCTCGCCTCAGGCTTTGTTATTTGCTTCCTGGGAATGCTCTCCCCGTGTGTCCACATGGTTTGCTCCCTTGCTTCCAGGTCATATATGAAGTTTCCCCTGACCACCTAATATAAAACAGCAACTACCCCCTCACACACCTGGGATTCCATAGTCCCCTAGCCTTGCTTGATTTTCCTCCATGTGACATAATATATATTTGCTAGCTTATTGATGGAACATCAGCTCTACAAGGGTAGGGCTTTTGTTAGGTTTCATCGCTTGATTCGTAGCGTCTAGAGCTGGGACTGATGTACAAAAGGTCAGCAATTAATATTGAATGACTACATGAAACTGACGTGGTTTTTTGACGTCCACTTCCTTCAGGAAGTCTTCCCAGTGTGAGTGGAATGTGGATTGCCATCCTCTTTAACTACAACCCCAACTTTTAATCCTCCCAGATACAGGAACACCTTACTCATATGAAAGGTCAAGGACAAAAATGCCATATATCTGCTAGTTCTATTTGGCATCTAATACATCTGTAGTGTTTCTAAAATATTAACAGATGAGTCCTGGAGTGGCTATATGGGATTTGCCTTAAGTCACAGAGCCATGCAGTGGTACATCCAGAATGAATATGAACTTGGTGGATTTAGAGTCTCTTGCTCAGATTAATGCTCACAATCTCTAGAGATTCTCCAACAACGAACATAAACAGGCTGGTTTTGCCTCCAGTCACATTTTTTTTTTTCCGCTTTGTTATACTGCCTTTACCTTGGAAGCTGAGGGAACATATCACTGAATAATGATCAAAGGACATGAATTCTAATCTAGGAGGGGTTCTTTTTCTTTGACCTTGGGTGAGAGACTTCACCTCTCCCATCCTCCATCTTCTCACCTATAAAATGATAAATAATAACATCTACTCAACCTAGTTCGTAGGATCTAGTTATAGTGTGTTTAAAAGTGTTTTAAAAATAATGGTGTTAAATGACATACATCTTCACAACTATTATTAGGATGTTAGGATTCTGAATTTTTGGCAAAGTCTTCATTTTTAGCTTCTTGACTGAGTGAGCCCTTGTGATGGGCCATCAAACATGAGGGACAAGAAACTAAACTCCTTGCCACACTGTGGCTTGAGACATGGTAAAAAGGGATGAGCCCATGCACTCATGGAATTGCATTAATTCATCCAATCCCTGGTCTAATAGCTTGGATGACTAAATTTAAACTGAAGAGACCAGCAAAAAGGAGTGGATATCTACTCCTGGGATATCCACCTCTTGTTTTCTTACTTCTGTTTTCAAATGAATTGATCTTACTGCACTTCTAAAAGTGTCTGTCAGAATCCTAAATATTGCTGCAGCATTTTAAATAAAATTATGATATAATGTTCTATAGAAAAATAAAGTAGACTTTCCCTTACCTTTTTTTTTTTTTACACTGTTTAGCTACTGGATTAATTCAGCAGTAAAATACCCTTGCAAGAAAAAGAACTTAATAAATTTCTGCACTGAAAAGGGAGGAATTGAATGAAGGAGGAATTATCCATAGGATATACTTATAGGAGAATTTAGGTAGGCAAAAGCAGTGCAGGAACTCATCTCTGGAAGTTGGCACTCTTGCTTCCCTTTTAGAAATATTTTATATATGTGTTATATATATATACACATATATATATATGTTGACATATAGTTGACACAGAGTTCTTAATGAATAAAAATGAAGAGGCTATAAACAACCTCATTATCCAAAAGCTTTTTTTTTTATTGTTGTTGTTGTTTTTTTGCGGTACGTGGGCCTCTCACTGCTGTGGCCTCTCCCGTTGCGGAGCACAGGCTCCGGACGTGCAGGCTCAGCGGCCATGGCTCACAGGCCCAGCCGCTCCGCGGCATGTGAGATCCTCCTGGACCGGGGCATGAACCCGTGTCCCCTGCATCAGCAGGCGGACTCTCAACCACTGCGCCACCAGGGAAGCCCCCAAAAGCTTGTTTTTTGATGATTGAGACATGATAAATTTTTTTTGTTTTCTATTTTTATTAAAATTGAGATAATCAAAGATTAAGGTTTTATTAGACTATAATATTTTCGGGACAGAGAAGATTTTTTAAGTATCCCAAGAAGCTGGTATAGTGCTACCATGTGATCATTGGTGATCGGATAACCTATAAACAAATTTTGTGACAGAAAAATTCTTAAAAATAAAAAGTTGTAATTTCTGAAAGTACCAAAGGTATATTAAAAATTTTTAGAAAGAAAATCTGACTTGTGATGTGTGCTACAAAACCACCACCACTACACAACAATAAGAACACAACAGGGCTTCCCTGGTGGCGCAGTGGTTGAGAATCCGCCTACCGATACAGGGGACACGGGTTCGTGTCCCGGTCCGGGAAGATCCCACATGCCGCGGAGCGGCTGGGCCCGTGAGCCATGGCCGCTGAGCCTGCGCGTCCGGAGCCTGTGCTCCTCAACGGGAGAGGCCACAACAGTGAGGCCCACGTACCGCAAAAAAAAAAAAAAAAAAAAAAAAAAAAAAGAACACAACAGGAAAAACATGCAAGTACATGAAACAAATCAACCCACAAAATTATTATGGTCTGGGATGGAAATTCTGGAATGGTTTCAGACCCAGTATTTTCCCCCTTTCTTTTACCAATTTACTTTTAATTAAGTATTAAGGTTTATAATTAGAATGAGACAGTGGGGTGACAGGAAAGAAAAATACAGTCCTAAAGAGCATTTCAGACACAGTGACCTATAGGCTGATTACTCTTTTTTTTTTACAATTTACTATTGATTCTCAGAAATAACAGTATGATATCATGAATTTTGATCTAGTGCAATTTGATGCTCTCAGAGGAAGGAGTGAAGTATATAATCGGAGGCTTCAGCTAGTCATTCTTTATTGATGACACCATTATGGCAATTAATGAAAGAGTTAACAAATTCATTTTTGGAGAAGGAACATTTTGGAGCAATTTTTTAATTATAACTGCAGCTGCACACAGTAAGCTGAGCCAAATGATAATGGGGCTGCCTCCTTTTTCTCAGTGCAAACTTACTTTTTTCTCCTTCGTAAGCAATAGTGGAAAATTGTGTGTGGTTAGGAAACAGTCTTAGGTTGGCTTTGGACGCTACTTAGCTTTGCAAATTTGAGAAAGTGATTTAATTCCTTTGGGTCTCATTTAAATCTTTAAACTTGGGGAAATAATATCTACTTAGCTGACAGGATTTCTGTGAGAATTAATGAATGAAATATAAAATGGCTATTGTCAGGCAGGTAGCAATCAATAATTTCTGGTTTCTTTTTCTTTTCATCCCTTCTTCAGATTAACACTTTACTGGTTTTAGCTGAAGTTCAGGGTTAAGGTAATAGGATGGTGATCACAAACAATGTGACTTGGGAACATTTTATGCATTTTTATAGAAAGAGATTGAAAAGGCAGATTTCAGATTTAATCTAAAAAATCAGATCAATACTTGACTATTTAATTTTAGTTTCCAAAAGAGGTCTGAATTTAATGCAAGTTAAACAGAAATGACACATTTAAAAAGTTATTAATATGCTGGTGTGGAATGATTGCTTCACCCGGAAAATCTTCTTTTCCCCCTCCACTTCTAACGAAATCTTAGTCATATCCAGTGTTATGTCTTTTAGGAAGCCTTTTCTAAACTCCTGCTCACTGTTGATTTCTCCTTTGTACCTACAACACTATTCTACTTGTTCCTCTTTTAAAATGCCAAAGATAAAATGCTGTATGGTATAAGTTATATTCTCTTACTGCCTTTACCAGTCATGAAGCTACTTGAGTGCAGAAAGGACTTAGTTACTCATTTTTTGCATCCTTTTCTGTACCTGACACTAATTCACCCTGAAAACCAAAGTTTTTCTGAAAAGTTTCAAAATTATACTGTTTTTTAATACAGCAATTATGTTTGTCAAAGAGCACAAACTTCCAGTTATAAGATGAATAAGTTTGGGGGGAATCTCATGTATCCGTACAGCATGGTGATTATAGCCAATAATACTGTATTGTATACTTGAAAGTTGCAAAGAGAATAGTTCTTAAATGTTCTCACCACAAAAAAAGTAATGGTAATTCTGTGATGGGTTGGAGGTGTTAGCTAAGGCTATGATGGTAATCACATTGTAATATATATGTATGTCAAATCAACATGTTGCACACTTTACACTTACAAAATGTTGTATGTCAGTTATATCGCAATAAGCTTGAAATGTTTTTTTAAATAATAAAGAAAAATATTAATGGCCAGTCTTAGAACATCTAATCATACTTGGGTCAGTGGCTTAGTTTGTGGATGAACATAAATTTGTATTTGAGATGTTATTTTGCAAATTTAATATAGGGTGCACTCTGTGCTAGTAAAATTGTTTATAGTTTTTGGATGGAATTGAATATTTGAATATTATGAAATGTTATTTAGTACTATAACTTCTGGGGACTGTGCCACCTTATCAAATTCTAATTTATCTTAGACAGTGAAAAGAATCCTTTAACGATCATAGTTTTGGAATGAAACACACCTAAGTGGAGTGTCTTTGTTACCTCAGGTACAATGCTAGGTGTTTGGGGAAAAAATGTGAAGGATGACTATGTACTCTTGCCTGGTGACGTCACATATAGTGACTAAAGATACTGTGGACATTTGTTAAATGTTTAAAGTAAGAGGGAGGTCACCCTCCTACACTGTTGGTGGGAATGTAGATTGGTACAGCCACTATGAAGAACAGTATGGAGGTTCCTTAAAAAACTAAAAATAGAGCTACCATATGATCCAGCAATCCCACTCCTGGGCATATATCCGGAGAAAACATGGTCCGAAAGGATACAGGCACCCCAATGTTCATTGCAGTGCTGTTTACAATAGCCAAGAGAAGGAAGCAACCTAAATGTCTATTGACAGAGGAAGAGAGAAAGATGTGGTACATATATACAATGGAATATTACTCAGCCATTAAACAATGAAATAATGCCATCTGCAGCAACATGGATGGACCTAGAGATTGTCATACTCAGTAAAGTAAGTCAGACAGAGAAAGAGAAATATCGTATGATATCACTTATATGCACAATCTAAAACAAAATAATACAAATCAACTTATTTACAAAACAGAAACAGACTCACAGACTTAGAGAATGAACTTATGGTTACCGAGGGGAAGGGTGAGGGGAAGGGATAGTTAGGGAGTTTGGGATTGACATGTACACACTGCTGTATTTAAAATGGATCACCAACAAGGACCTACTGTATAGCACAGGGAACTCTGCTCAATGTTATGTAACAACCGATGTGGGAAAAGAATTTGAATCACAAACTGAATCACTTTGCTGTGCACCTGAAACTATCACAACGTTGTTAATCAACTATACTCCAATATAAAATAAAAAGTTTAAAAAAAAATGAAGAGGGAGGTCAGGAGAGTGACCTGTCCTTGAGTTCCTTAGCCATCTCCTCAGTGCCTACCTCAGCATATAACGTCAGTTTCCTTAATCTTCGGAAGCTCTGCTCACTGCTCAGGCATTATGAGAGTTTTGCTCGGTTCCTAGGACGGTTTACTAAACCCAACTCGGGGAGACTTCCCATAATCAGCTGCTCCATTAGATGACAGTTTAATCTTTTAAAATTCCTTTTAGAACAGCCTTCTATTTCAGTATATGATTGCCACCCTAGTCAGGAATTATTTTCTGAACCCACTGAAAATACTTCCTTTCTCTATCTTGGCATTCCAGTGTTGTGTTGTGGATGAATATTAGCAGAAATATATATGAAAGTGGAAAAACATGTATTTTCAACTCAACTGTGATAATATTTCCAGTGATTAGAAGCATTTAGAAGACTAGGTTATTGTGGGATAATACTGGGTGTCCCAAAGGTCACGAATGTTAGTTATATTTTTTAAAAAACACTCTGAATAGTTTCTTCAGCCTCCAGACACCTTTACTGGTGATGTCGTTGTAAATACAGTGTCCCGAAGTCTGGACACATAGAGGAAACAGCATGTTCATTGTACTTTTTTTTTCCAATTAGCAAGGTGGGAGAATCCATTTCTTTCATACTTTATTGGGGATGATTATGTTTTTCTTCTTCATAGACAGGATGGCTTTTCAAATGGATCAAGAAAAATTAAGGATTATGAAATAATAATCATAGTAATTACAGTAACAACCGTATGGTCATAATAACAAGCAGCAGTAGCAGAAAGCTCAGGCCAAAGTGGAAAATTAGGTTTTCTAGAGGCTCCTTTTCTCCATTGTGTGACCTTACAATGAGAATCATTTCTCAAGCTTCTAGGCTACCAAAGCACAGATGCATGATGCATAAACAAATAAGTAATCACATGAGTGGTGTCCTTTGGGGGTTTAGATCTTATTCTGGTGACCCCAGGAAGCTGACCAGAGAGAAAGGGGCAAAAAAAAAAGTACAGGATATTTATCTTTACGTTTTTGAAAATGCTTTTGATCAGCAGAGCTGGAACAAGTTTCTGTGCTTTTGTGGGAACTACAAATGTTCCAGGGGAGGAAACGAGATCAAGAGCAGTTTGCTCTTTCAGGAACTTCAAAGCCCATTCATCTAAAGATGTGGCCATTACCATTTTGGCTTCCTCACTGTGCCTTGGATGGCCCTGGACTTTTCAAGAGGAGAGCCTTGCTGGCTTGGGGCCAGCTCACACATATTCCTTAGAGTGCAGTGTCCCAGAAAAATCTGCCCTTCCCAGCCTGTGCTCTGTGATTACCCCTCCAACCAGGAGTGAACCTTCTACCTACGGGAATGAGTCAGACGCAGAGGTGAATGGGGCAGCAAGGCTGGACTACCCATTTTCTGCCTCTGCCCCTCTTTTAGGTATGGACAATTGTAAACATAAGAACAAAGCTAGACCATGTCCATGAGGCTCCGGGCCTCTGATCTCAGTAGTCTGTCTCTTTGCTGGTACCGGGAGATAAGTGTGCCACACACACAAAAAAATAAATAAATAAAAAAGAAAGAAAGAAATAGAGAAAGAAAAGCAACTAACAAATGAATGAGCAAAAATCCTGTCACAGCTGTGTGTCCTACTATCCAGCCCATTATGACTACCAGGTCCAGCAGTAACAGGGAGATGCCCTCTTCACTTATAATTCAAGCCTTGGGAATAAGGCTTGAATTAAGATTTGTTCAGTGAATTTAGATTTATTCTGGACATAAGATACACAATGATTTTCCAATCCAAAGCAAAACTCAAAACCAAAATAGAACACAAAATTTAAGGCAAGACCCTACTATTGCAGCTCCACTAATTCTTTTTTTAAATTTTTATTTTATATTGGAGTATCATGGATTTACAATGTTGTGTTAGTTTCAGGTGTACAGCAAAGTTATACCTATACATATATCCATTCTTTTTCAGATTCTTTTCCCATATCGGTTATACAGAATATTGAGTATAGTTCCCTGTGTTATACAGTAGGTCCTGTTGATTATCTATTTTATATATAGTAGTGTGCATATATTAATTCCAACCTCCTAATTTATCTGCACTCCCCGACCCCCTACTTTTCCTCTTTGGTAACCATAAGTTTGTTTTCTAAGTCTGTAAGTCTGTTTCTGTTTTGTAAATAAGAACATTTGTATCATATTTTTAGATTCCACATATAAGTGATATCATATGATATTTGTCTTTCTTTGTCTGACTTACTTCACTTAGTATGAAAATCTCTAGGTCCATCCATCTTGCCACAAATGGCATTATTTCATTCTTTTTTATGCAGCCCCACGAATTCTGCTTCTGTACTTTGAGAATGTTCTGTGGACTGGCTGCTGGTATAAGCCCCATGAAGCTGGGACCCCGTCTGTCTTGTTAACTGTGGGGTCCCCAGGTCCCAGCAGAAAGTCTAAACTTATCTATGGAATCAACGGCTACATTCAGGACCTTATGGTTTGCTCTGTCACCTATTTATTATGGGACCTTGGATAAATTTCCTGTTGTGTAAAATTCTTAGTTTTTCCATCCTCAGACATTTTAGCCCAGGCCTGCAAATCATGCAAAGGAATGTTATGAGTGTTATTCCTAAGATAATGCATCCTCGACGCCGGCTGTGTCTTGGAGCACTTCTGGCAGTATATGCACAGTAAGTGGGAGTGATTTCTTTTTTCTTTTCACTTGGGTGCACTCTGGTTACCACGTCACCCTGACAGTTGAGTTCACTTTTATGTGCTTCAGTAAGTGAAGATCATAATGCTGACATCCTGAATTTCCACCTCTGTCAAGTAAGGAGTAGAAGCAAGTTCATCTTTCAGGAAGGCCTTTTGTAACTCTATGATTTTAGTCTATTCCATTTTCTGGAACTCATCTCAGAATAAAAAGTGAGAGGAGTTATATTGTACTGAGAACACATGAAATGACAGTGACATTGCATTTCTTTAAAAGTTTAATAGCCCTCTCTGTTTTCTCTGTTTGTAACTGCCTTGGGTAGTTTAAGCTTTCCTTTTACATGATGAGTGCATGGAATTTTATTCAAAATAATTTGGAAAAGTCTCATGCCACGAAACATAATTCTCATTTAAATATTTATTTTATAATTCAAGATGACATGTCTCTTTCAGATGGAGAAATTTTACTAACAAAAAATGCTTTGAAGTTTTTTTTTTTTTTTTTTAATATCCTAAGGTGTAGAGTCTAAGCTCAGCTTCCAAAGTTTGGGTGTTTTATGAATCACCTTAGCTCCACATAATTGAGAAAGTGTCCCAGGAGCATTAAAGGGATAATAAAAGGGAGCACAACAAGAAACCTATTTTGACCTTATTTACTGATCGTCTTTCATTCCTTTAATAAACATTCCATTAATAGTGAGAGTATGTCAGAAACTGTGTTAGGTGTTTGGGATCAAAGTCCTCAACTTCCCAGAGTTCTTGTGTTACGTATAAAAGCAGCACTGGATCTGATGACTTGGATTTCAACCTTGTTGCCTCCCACTAACCAGATGATGATCTTGGGCAAATCACGTTCACTTTGGGGGCTTCATCTATAAAACAGGGACAAACAAGAGATCCACTGCTAATGCTCTTTGGTTTTAAATTTGCCTCAAATACGAAGATAGAACATAACTAATGGACGGTGCTTAGGTTAAAAAAAAAAGCCAGCCATTCTAGAAGGCATATACTTTTCTTTCTTGAAGAAAATTTTTTTTCCTTTCATTAATTTGTTAATGAAAAAAATACACATTTAATTTTCACAAAAAGAATCACATTATAAATCTATCGACTGTTTTTCTCATTCTGTATTCCTTCAGTAAACATTGATATAATGTGCAACTCTGTACCCGAAAATGTGTTGGGTATTTGAGATCAGAGATGAAACATATGTTCTCTGCCTTGAAAAAAAGCTCACAATCTAGTAATGGAGATAGAGAAGGAAATATGAATTTGGGTGTTAAGTGCTATTTATCATCAACACATATTTACTGAACGTTATTATGCTTGGGCTACATCAGTGAATGAAACCGACAATAATTTCTGTTTTCACGGAGTTTGTATTCAAGTGTGAAGATCAAACAATAAAGAATAAACGTGAAAATGTTCATGTGGTATGAGGGAAGGTGAAAAAATCATGGAGTAAATAAAAGTAGAGCAGCTTAAAGGGAAATAGGGCACATGTGGTGGGTTTGGAGGCAGTGAGTTGCAGTCTCAAGAAGGATTGCCAGGTGGGTCTCAGTAAGAGGCTGGGGTTTAAGTAAAGCTTGAGGGAAGTCAGATGTCTGGGGAAGGGGCATTACAATCAGGGGGAACCTAAGTTTGGAAACAAAGGTGGCTGGAGTGAAGTGAGCGAGACGGAGAGTAAAAGGTGATGACAGAGGAGCAGCAAGGGAATGTGGGGGGAGGGCAGATCAGGTGGGACCTTGTGGAACACTGTAAGGACTTTGAGTTTGACTGTGAGTGACATGGTGGAGCTCCCTAAGAGGTCTTGAGCAGAGAAGTGACTCGCTCTGGCTTTTACACTATAAAAGGGCATCCTGGCTGTTGTGTTGTGGCTGTGTTGGAGGTGTCCAAGAGTACATCAACTTGGAGACTATTCTAGGGATGCAGTGTTGGGGTGTTGCTGGCTTGGACCAGGGTAGTAGCAGTTGAGATGGAATAAGTGAAGGTGCTAGATAGGGCAGAAGGGGCTGGGGTGAGAGTGTTTTAGGTGGAGGAAACAGCATAGACAGAGGGCACAAAGGCAAAAGTAAAGGGGTGTGCTTGGCGAACTGCAAGTAGTCTTAATGGAAGGAAGGGTGAATGCTGGGTGTGTGGCAGGAGATGAGTCTAGAGAGGTCTTTAGATCTTACGCCAGGAGAATTTACTGTTTAGAAGAATCTTTAGCAAAGCATAGTTCTACCAAATCTCTTTTGCAAAAGGAATATTCATATTGGCTTAACTTCAAGGAATACTCATGGTGGCCACTGCTGGAACTTGCTAGTAGGGATATACCAAGGGACAGAGGAGTATTCTCAGGAGGCTTAGCTCTTCCATCTTGAGAGGGCTAGAGCTCTAAGGGCATTGGCTACAACTCTCTGTCTGAAGAATCCCGGAGTAAATCTGTGGACTACAAGCAGCTGGCTAGAAAAGGACTTTTTTGATCTGAGCAAAGATTGTGTAGTGTTTGCTAAGCGTTCACTATTGTGCCTAGTCCACTACCTCAATATTCAAGTTAGAAAATCAGAGATACTATTTCAGAAAAAAAATGTAAAACAGACCTGCTTTTCAATAGCTGACTAGGTTAGCCTTATTATTTAATATACATGTTTAGCTAATTCATCATCTCAGTATCCTCCCATAGTAAAGCATTTTCTTGTCCAAGTCTCACTGCTATGCATATGTACCTGGTGGCTGGTCTAAATTCCCTATTTTCTGTAGTTGCAGTCTGTTTTTCACCCTTCTATTCTCTTCAGAGATGGAGAATGATTGGCAATGTCGAGCAAATTGAGAAGGCGAAAATAGCACTTTGTGGTCAGGTCTGCACAGCTGAACTAAATTGTAGAATCAAAGTCAGTAATTGAATAAGTAGACAAAAAGAAGATCCTGTTGGGTGATCCTCTCGGCCTGAACCAAGATGGCAGAGTAGAAGGACGTGCTCTCACTCCCTCTTGTGAGAACACCAGAATCACAACTAGCTGCTGGACAGTCATTGACAGGAAGATGCTAGAACTCACCAAAAATGATACCCCATGTCCAAAGACAAAGGAGAAGCGAAAATGAGATGGTAAGAGGGGTGCAATCACAGTAAAATCAAATCCCATAACTGCTGGGTGGGTGGCTCACAGACTGGAGAACACTTATACCACAGAAGTCCACCCACTGGAGTGAAGGTACTGAGCCCCACGTCAGGCTTCCCAACCTGGGGGTCTGGGAACGGGAGGAGGAATTCCTAGAGAATCAGACTTTGAAGCCTAGTGGGAATTGAGTGCAGGACTTCGACAGGACTGGGGGAAACAGAGACTCCACCCTTGGAGGCCACACACAAAGTAGTGTACGCATCGGGACCTAGGAGAAGGAGAAGTGACCCCATAGGAGACTGAATCAGACCTACCTGCTAGTGTTGGAGTGTCTCCTGCAGAAATGGAGGGTGGCTGTGGCTCACTGTGGGGACAAGGACACTGGCAGCAGAAGTTCCGGGAAGTACTCCTTGCTGTGAGCCCTCCCAGAGTCCGCCATTAGCCCCACCGAAGAGCCTAGGTAGGCTCCAGTGTTGGGTTGCCTCAGGCCAAACAACCAACAGGGAGGGAACCCAGCCCTACCCATCAGCATTCAAGCAGATTAAAGTTTTACTAAGCTCTGCCAACCAGAGCAACAGTCAGCTCTACCCACCACCAGTCCCTCCTATCAGGAAACTTGCACAAGCCTCTTAGATAGCCTCATCCACTAGAGGGCAGACAGCAGAAGCAAGAAGAACTGCAATCCTGAAGCCTGTGAAACAAAAACCACATTCACAGAAAGATAGACAAGATGAAAAGGCAGACGGCTATGTGCCAGATGAAGGAACAAGATAAGACCCCTGAAAACCAACTAAATGAAGTGGAGATAGGCAGCCTTCCAGAAAAAGAATTCAGAATAATGATAGTGAAGATGATCCAGGACCTCAGAAAAAGAATTGAGGCAAAGATCAAGAAGATGCGAGAAATGTTTAACAAAGACCTAGAAGAATTAAAGAACAAACAAACAGAGATGAACAATACAATAACTGAAATGAAAACTACACTAGAAGGAATCAATAGCAGAATAACTGAGGCAAAAGAATGGATAAGTGACCTGGAAGACAGAATGGTGGAATTCACTGCCGTGGAACAGAATAAAGAAAAAAGAATGAAAAAAAATGAAGACAGCCTGAGAGACCTCTGGTTCAGCATTAAATGCAACAACATTAGCATTATATGGGTCCCAGAGGAGAAGAGAGAGAGAAAGGACCCAAGAAAATATTTGAAGAGATTATAGTCAAAAACTTCCCTAACATGGGAAAGGAAATAGCCACCCAAGTCCAGGAAGTGCAGAGAGTCCCAGACAGGATAAACCCAAGGAGAAACATGCCGAGACACATAATAATCAAATTGGCAAAAATTAAAGACAAAGAAAAATTATTGAAAGCAGCAAGGGAAAAATGACAACATACAAGGGAACTCCCATAAAGTTAACAGCTGATTTCTCAACAGAAACTCTACAAGCCAGAAGGGAGTGGCATGATATACTCACAGGGATGAAAGGGAAGAACCTACAACCAAGATTACTCTGCCCAGCAAGGATCTCATTCAGATTCGATGGAGAAATCAAAAGCTTTACAGACAAGCAAAAGCTAAGAGAATTCAGCACCACCAAACAAGCTCTACAACAAATGCTAAAAGAACTTCTGTAAATGGAAAACACAAGAGAAGAAATGGGCCTACAAAACCAAACCCAAAACAATTAAGAAAATGGTCATAGGAACATACATATCGATAATTACCTTAAACATGAATGGATTAAATGCTCCAACCAAAAGACAGAGGCTTGCTGAATGGATACAAAATCAACATCCATATATATGCTGTCTACAAGAGACCCACTTCAGACCTAGGGACACATACCGACTGAAAGTGAGGGGTTGGAAAAAGATACCCCATGCAAATGGAAATCAATATAAAGCTGCAGTAGCAGTACTTATGTCAGATAAAATAGACTTTGAAATAAAGAATGTTACAAGAGACAGCAAGGACACTACATAATGATTAAGGGATCAATCCAAGAAGAACATATAACAATTATAAATATATATCCACCCAACATAGGAGAACCTCAATACATAAGGCAACTGCTAAACAGCTCTAAAAGAGGAAATCAACAGTAACACAATAGTAGTGTGGGACGTTAACACATCACTTACACCAATGGGCAGATCATCCAAACAGAAAATTAATAAGGAAACACAAGCTTTAAACGACACAACAGACCAGATAGATTTAATTGATATTTATAGGTCATTCCATCCAAAAACAGCAGATTATACTTTCTTCTCAAGTGTGCACAGAACATTCTCCAGATATGATAGATCATATCTTGGGTCACAAATCAAGCCTCAGTAAATTTAAGAAAATTGAAATCATATCAAGCATCTTTTCTGACCACAACACTATGAGATTAGTAATCAATTACAGGGAAAAAAACGTAAAAAACACAAACACAGGGAGGCTAAACAATACATTGCTAAATAAGCAAGAGATCACTGAAGAAATCAAAGAGGAAACTTAAAAATACTTAGAGACAAATGACAATGAAAACAGGATGATCCAAAACCTATGGGATGCAGCAAAAGCAGTTCTAAGAGGGAAGTTTATAGCTACACAAGCCTACCTCAAGAAACAAGAAAAATCTCAAATAAACAATCTAACCTTACACCTAAAGGAACTAGAGAAAGAAGGACAAACAAAACCCAAAGTTAGCAGAAGGAAACAAATCATAAAGATCAGAGCAGAAATAAATGAAATAGAAACAAAGAAAACAATAGCAAAGATCAATAAAACTAAAAGCAGGTTCTTTGAGAACATAAACAAAATTGATAAACCATTAGCCAGACTCATCAAGAAGAAGAGGGAGAGGACTCAAATCAATAAAATTAGAAGTGAAAAAGGAGAAGTTACAACAGACACCGCAGAAATACAAAGCATCCTAAGAGACCACTACAAGCAACTCTATGCCAATAAAATGGACAAAGTGGAAGAAATGGACAAATTCTTAGAAAGCTATAACCTTCCAAGACTGAACCAGGAAGAAATAGAAAATATGAACAGACCAATCACAAGTAATGAAATTGAAACTGTGATTAAAAATCTTCCAACAAACAAAAATCCAGGACCAGATGGCTTCGCAGGTGAATTCTATCAAACATTTAGATAAGAGCTAACACCCATCCTTCTCAATCTCTTTCAAAAAATTGCAGAGGAAGGAACACTCCCAAATACATTCTATGAGGCCACCATCACCCTGATACCAAAACCAGACATAGATACTACAAAAAAAGAAAATTACAGATCAATATCACTGATTAATATAGATGCAAAAATGCTCAACAAAATGCTAACAAAATCCAACAACACATTAAAAGGATCATACACCATGATCAAGTGGGATTTATCCCAGGGATGCAAGGATTCTTCAATACACACAAATCAATTAATGTGATACACCATATTAAAAAATTGAAGAATAAAAACTATATGATCATCTCAATAGATGCAGAAAAAGATTTTGACAAAATTCAACACCAATTTATGATAAAAACTCTCCAGAAAGTGGGCATAGAGGGAACGTACCTCAACATAATAAAGGCCATATATGAGAAACCCACAGCAAACATCATTCTCAGTGGTGAAAAACTGAAAGCATTTCCTTTAAGATTAGGAACAAGACAAGGATGTCCACTCTCGCCACTGTTATTCAACATAGTTTTGGAAGTTCTAGCCACCTCAATCAGAGAAGAAAAAGAAGTAAAAGGAATACAAATAGGAAAAGAAGTAAAACCTGTCACTGTCTGCAGATGACATGATACTACACATAGAGAATCCTAAAAATACCACCATAAAACTACTAGAGCTAATTAATGAATTTGGTAATGTTGCAGGATACAAAATTGATGCACAGAAATCTCTTGCATTCCTATACACTAATGATGAAAAATCTGAAAGAGAAATTAAGGAAACACTCGCATTTACCATTGCAACAAAAAGAATAAAATACCTAGGAATAAACCTACCGAAGGAGACAAAAGACCTGTATGCAGAAAACTATAAGACACTGCTGAAAGTAATTAAAGGTGATACCAACAGATGGAGAGATATACCATGTTCTTGGATTGGAAGAATCAATATTGTGAAAATGACTATACTACCCAAAGCAATCTACAGATTCAATGCAATCCCTATCAAATTACCAATGGCATTTTTTACGGAACTGAAACAAAAAATCTTGAAATGTGTATGGAGACACAAAAGACCCCAAATAGCCAAAGCAGTCTTGAGGGAAAAAAATGGACCTGGAGGAATCAGACTCCCTGCCTTCAGAGTATACTACAAAGCTACAGTAATCAAGACAATATGGTACTGGCACAAAAACAGTAACATAGATCAGTGGAACAAGATAGAAAGCCCAGAGATAAACCCATGCACCTATGGTCAACTAATCTATGACAGAGGAGGCAAGGATATACAATGGAGAAAGGGCAGTCTCTTCAATAAGTGGTGCTGGGAAAACCAGACAGCTACATGTAAAAGAATGAAATTAGGCCACTCTCTAACACCATACACAAAAATAAACTCAAAATGGATTAGAGACCTCAGTGTAAGATGGAACACTATAAAACGCTTAGAGGAAAACATAGGAAGAACACTCTTTGACATAAATCACAACAAGATCTTTTTTGATCCACCTCCTAGAATAATGGAAATAAAAATAAACAAATGGGACCTAATGAAACTTCAAAGCTTTTGCACAGCAAAGGAAACCATAAAGAAGAGGAAAAGACAACGCTCAGAATAGGAGAAAATATTTGCAAATGAATCAACGGACAAAGGATTAATCTCCAAAACATATAAACAGCTCATGCAGCACAAAATTGAAAAAACAAACACCCCAATCCAAAAATGGCAGAAGATCTAAATAGACATTTCTCCAAAGAAGACATATAGATAGCCAAGATGAACATGAAGAGCTGCTCAACATTACTAATTATTAGAGAAATGCAAATCAAACTACAGTGAGGTATCACCTCACACCAGTTAGAATGGGCATCATCAGAAAATCTACAAACAACAAATGCTGGAGAGGGTGTGGAGAAAAGGGAACCCTCTTGCACTGTTGGTGGGAATGTAAATTGATACAGCCAGTATGAAGAGCAGTATGGAGGTTCCTTAAGAAACTAAAAATAGAATTACCGTAAGATCCAGCAATCCCACTACTGGGCATATACCCTGAGAAAACCATAATTCAAAAAGACACGTGCATCCCAATGTTCATTGCAGCACTATTTACAATAGTCAGGTCATGGAAGCAACCTAAATGCCCATCAACAGACAAATGGATAAAGAAGATGTGGTACATATATATGATGGAATATTACTCAGCCATAAAAAGGAACGAAATTGGGTCTTTTGTAGAGGCGTGGATGGATCTAGAGACTGTCATACATTATGAAGTAAGTCAGAAAGGGAAAAACAGATATCGTATATTAACGCAGGTATGTGGAACCTAGAAAAATGGTACTGATGAACTGGTTTGCAGGGCAGAAGTTGAGACACAGATGTAGAGAACAAACGTATGGACACCAAGCGGGGAAACCTGCGCGGTGGTGGTGGTGTGATGAATTGGGAGATTGGGATTGACATGTATACACTGATGTGTATAAAATTGATGACTAATAAGGACCTGCTGTATAAAAAAATAAATTAAATAAAATTCAAAAATTAAAAGAAAAAAGAAGATCCTGTTGTTTTATTTATCCAAATAATGGCCTTATATTTTCACTTTTCTTTGCCATTTAAGACTCAGTTAGTGAAATGAAAGAAAATATTTTGCTTACAGAAAACACCTTGTAAAGGCTCTCTGAAATCCAAGAGGTTTCTTTCTATTGGCTGTTGATGAGTGGATATATTTGTATATTTGCATACTAAGGAGTAATGAACTAGAATAACAGAGTTAATTAATATTTGCAGTGCATAAAGATACATGGTTACCCCAGGGGTAGTCTGAAAGGGGAGAAGGGTGCTAACCTTATTCATCTTTAAGAATTAAGTGCATTGTAGATGCTATTTATAGATACCTGAGAGTTCATTTCTATTTAGAGTAAAGATATTCTTTTTTACTGACTCTATGGTCCAATCTTATATTCTGGAGATGTTGGTGTGAACTGATCTGGGATTTCGAGATAAATCCTGAATAAATAAATAAATATATGGAACACACACACACACACACTCCTATATGGAATATACCTGTGGGAGTACGGGGCACAGGAAAGTTGTAATCTTTACCATTTTCAGTGGTCATTCTAATGATAAAGATGGTATCCATCAGATGAATAGGAGGGAGTAATGACATAATTGATCTCTGCTACTTTTGGCTCCCTCTGGGTGGAATGAAGAAAGGACGTGCAAAAATGCAGTCTGGTAATTTTTGTGCTTATTTTCAAGGCTAGTTTAGGGGTTAGAGTTCTAGAATAGGAGCCAATTGTCATGAGGTCTTTTCTCAGTATTACCAGTGATTTTTCAGGCCATTTGACTTCTGAGTGATTATCTGTAAGGGAGATGTGAGAACTGCCACTTGCTCCAATGATAGTATGATTTGAGCATACAAACTTTCATGTCTTGGATGATAAATCAATTGAAACAGACTGCAGACTAGAATGATGCCCTAGTGGCATGGGAGATGATTAGCAATTTAGACACTGAAAGCATTTTATCAGTGTAATACTTTTGGCATCAAAATCTTTTGTGCCCAATAATATTACTTACCGTTTTAGGATTTATGATCCAGCTACAATCCCCAAAACTAGTACCTTAATGCACTGATATCACATGCACCTTAGAAGAGAATACAGTTCTAAAGATTTCTTGCTTTTTATATATTAGTAGTGCATTAAAACACAGTGCTATAGGGCTTCCCTGGTGGCACAGTGGTTGAGAGTCCACCTGCCGATACAGGGGACACAGGTTCGTGCCCCGGTCCGGGAAGATCCCACATGCCGTGGCGCGGCTGGGCCCGTGAGCCATGGCCGCCGAGCCTGCGTGTCCGGAGCCTGTGCTCTGCAACGGGAGAGGCCACAGCGGTGAGAGGCCCGCGTACCGCAAAAAAAAAAAAAAAAAAAAAAAAAAAAAAAAAATCAAAAAAAAAAAAACCCCACAGTGCTATATTGAGAAATGTTTAGACCATATTTATAAAGAAGTGAGGGAGCAACAACAGCCACTTTGGATGTTCACGTCTGTATCAGAATGACTTCCACATCAGTCTTTAGTTTGATTAAAATCAAGCTCCCTGGAAAAGAGTTTCATTTCATAACATCATTTGAGAAAATCCACAGCTCTTAATACTGACACGGAAATGTTGCTGTACTGCAGAAGACATAAACTAAAATGCCTGGAATCACCATGCTCTGAGTATCTTTCCCTCTCCCTCCCTAATTAGGCTCTGGGAAAAGAGTGACTTTTTTCCCTCCCCCACTGAGAAAGTTATGAGACTCTTTTGGTCCAATCACCCAGAAGGAAAGCTTGGAAGTTCATGTTCCTTAGAGAGTTGCCAGTTCTGCTAAAGAAGATTAAATGCCCATATCATATCCTACAGCTAATCCTAAATGCCCTAAGTATCCTAAATGCCCATGTCATATCCTAAATGCCCATGTCATATCCTACAGCTAATCACAAGAGAGAGAATAAATGTAGCATGGCCCGCGTCTAGGCAGCTACCACACATCAGTTCAGCCTAGGGGGCCTTTCAATTTCATGTGGTGTACCAGCCAAGATATTCACTCAAAAATAAGTAAGAACATCAAAAAGCCATTGTATTGCATATTGGAATATTTCACAGTTTGAACCCCTTGTGTAGCTCTGAAAAAAAAGATTTCTGAGTTGGGGGCAGAGGTATTTGATTCCTCTTTGATTCACTGTTCGCACCACAGAAGATGATTAAAGACTCCTCGCTTACCTGTGAAGTTGATTTTCAGCAAGTAATCCTTGTACAACTTCTTCCCGTCCAGGATCCTCATGGCGTCGCAGAGCTTGGTAGTGTTGGGACAGAGGGTGCGCTGCATTTTGTGCAGGGCGTGGGCCATGGCGTATACCGCGTTCACCACGAACATGATCTTGGATTCTTGCTCGTAGTTGCTGCTGTCGATGGCCAGGTGCTTGTCGCAAGGGCGCCGGTGGTTGTGCTTGTTCTGGAGGCTACACTGGAACTTCTGCTCCCAGAAGTCCCGGAACCAGGGGTTGCGGTGGTTGCTGTAGGGGCTGAGGCTCTGGAAGTAGCGGTCGAACTGGCGGATGCGCTGGGAGGCTAGCTCCAGGGTGATGGCGCCGTCGGCCACGTGCTCGCTTCCCTTGACGATGCTCTCCTGCGCGCCCCAGCCGTCGCTCGCCACCCAGGTGAAGGAGGCGTTGGCGCGGCTGGCTGCGGCGATGAGCTCGCGCGAGTCGTCACTGCGCATGAAGAGGACCACGACGCGTGCGTTGGGCTTCTGCTGGAGCTCGCGGATCACGCTGTCGTAGGACTTGCGGATGTTGGAGCGCCCCACCTTCTCCGACGTGGCGATGCAGATGTTGCGCAGCCGGGCTTCCTGCTCGAAGGCCTCGATCCCTGTCTCCCCGTAGTCGCCCTCGGAGGCCACAGTGGACACGTAGGTCCAGTTGAAGAAACGCAAGATCTCGGCCATGGCTTTGGCCTGGTAGAAGTCGGGGGGCACGGTCCTGGCAAAATAATCATAGCGTGACTTGTCGCTGAGCTTGGCACTTGTGGATGCGTAGCTTATCTGCGGGATCTGGAACAGCCTCAGCAGGTTGGCCACCTGGGGGAGGGAGACAGGGGAGGTACCATTTTTAGAAACCCGGAGGTAACTGACTGCACATGAAAGATGAAGGATAGCAGGCCTTTACCCAGCTCCCTTTTCACCTCTAGATCGCTAAGCTTTTCTGGACGCTTTGCCAGATACTTCCCCGGGTACTGTATTTGGAGTATTAGGGAGTAGGTTCCAAACAGGTAATTCAAGGGTGGGGAAAAGACAAATAGAAATGAGAAGGGCACTTCTCTTTCTCTCCTAGACTTTATCGTAGACGCTGGACCTGGATCAATCCTGTTCAGGTGTCCCAGTGAGGTTGTTTTAAGTTTCTGGGGTGCTCTTATAACTCAGTCTAACAATGAACTACACTGAATTGGCCAAATTAGGTTTTTAGACAACTTGGCTGTGGTTGTATAGAAAGAGGCTGGGTGTTGTCTAATTCTCACTTCCCCCTCTTTTGCTAAAAACAGCAGTCTCTGAAAGAGTTTAATTTGGGAACTGTATGCCACATGGACGGTCCACATTGGACATTTATTATCTAGGTTAAGCCAAAACAAAAAAAAAAATCCATTTTTTTTGGTCCATGCCAAATTTTAGGCATATGCCTTTCTAAACTTCTGATGAGCTTGACCAACATTTACTTTGCCTTCTCAACATTTTGTTTCTGTTTGGACTATATATAGTCCAAGGATACAAATGCTATTCTTATGATATTTTTGATTAAAAAGCAAATAAGGGGGCTTCCCTGGTGGCACAGTGGTTGAGAGTCCGCCTGCCGATGCAGGGGACACGGGTTCGTGCCCCGGTCCGGGAAGATCCCACATGCTGCGGAGCGGCTGGGCCCGTGAGCCATGGCCGCTGGGCCTGCGCGTCCGGAGGCTGTGCTCCGCAACGGGAGAGGCCACAACAGGGAGAGGCCACAACAGTGAGAGGCCCGCATACCGGAAAAAAAAAAAAGCAAATAAGGAAGTATCGAGGACCTGGTCAAAAAGAGAACCATTTACTTCAAAATGTTTACTTATTTCGAATAAAGAATGTAAAATTGTTATAATTTACCTGTCAATAATATTTCACTGTTTTTATTTATTACAGAATAAAAAAAGGAAGTGACACTAGAGTATCAAGGAGCATTTTATGCTTAGAGTATTTGTGAAATTTATACATTTTAAAATAGATACACAGATTATATGTAAATCTAATAACAAGTTTGTTTTTGTTTTTCCTGGCTACCTACCTCACGTATTCTGAACATTTCTATCTCTCCACTGACTTTAGTTACATAATATACTAAGTGGACTTTAATTGGAAACAACATTGAATATTCCAATATACTCTATGAGTACTTTGAAGTTTCCCTTCTGGAAATTGTGGTTTCAGGTTTATATTTGACATGTAGGAAGCACAGCTTGAAATAGACAGCTGTTAGCAAAGAGCACAAGTGCTATCAAACAACTGACAGCTGAGTCCTGATTAATCATCATTTCATCTGGCAACAGAAACCAACAGCCATGTGGCATGTTCTTAGAGATTGGGCCTGCTATTAAAACCAACCCTTAATGTAGCCCAGAGCTATCAAAAATGTTTTCCATATCTTTTCAAATACTGGTACCTCTCACGTAACTTCAAAGAGAACAGCAAGAAAATCTGGCGCTTAGCACACAATATAATGCAAATTTAGGATCCAGGTATTTTTTGCATTTGGTAAAGACTCTTTTTAAATATATATCCTAGGATGTGAGTGAATTTTGGGGAATGGAGGTGAGTGGATGGATGAAGGCTAGTATGCCATTTACTTTTTCTTTTCTCACGCCTAGACACCCTGAACAAAATGACCTCTATTGGTTCATTTGAACAGGGGGGTGTTGCTTGTTTACTCAGCCTGATTGAGATGGCACTGAGCCAGTATTGTCATCACTTCTGTACTGAGTACCTGGCTTCTTTCGGATGCAAGTACCACTGTGGCAGACTGGTGATAAGAGCCCTGTCTGTGCATGGGCTTGGCTTGATTCTGGAGTTTCTGGGTGACACTGGGAGAGGCCATCTCTTCTGTATGCTACAGTTTTCTAATCTTCAGGTTCTATTCATCAGGACCTGAACCCCTCAGGGAGGCAGAGAATGAAAGCACCTGAAAAATGCCCAGAGACATCATTTTCTGGCATCTAGGAACCACAGTGAAAGGGTCCTCAACTGCTGAAACTTTTTTCTCCCAGAGGGATACGAGTAATGAAAAGCTGCTGAAGAAAAAAGTTCTCGTCTTTTGACAGATAGGGTCCTGTGGCTTCATTCTACCTCTCCAGTATATCTGAGAACAATTTACAAACAAGGCAGGCTGTACAAGACAGTGAAGTAACCATAGAATGATGGAAATATGGAGAAGATTCTCTGGGCTGGGAAGGAGCCCAGTGAGCTGTAGCATGGGTGGGAAGATGGTGGGTTAGAATAAAACTGCAGCCATTACCATAATTTTAGGAGTAGTTATCTGATATACACACTACTGTATATAAAATAGGTAAACAACAAGGACCTACTGTATAGCGCAGGGAACTATATTCAGTATCTTGTAATAACCTATCATGGGAAAGAATCTGAAGAAGAAAAGATATACACATATATATCTGAATCACTTTGCTACACATCTGAAACTAACACAACTTTATAAATCAACTCTACTTCAACAATAAAAAGAATAGTTATGTGTGTGTGTTTAATGAGGATACTACGACCTACTTTAGAAAAAGGAGGCATATTTAGTGAGCTAAACATGAGAATGGAACACTCATAAAGAAGTAAGTATAACCTCAATTGTATTACCTATATTAAATAGCATGGAGCATCATATAGTCAAAATTATGATATTCAGAGTTACATTAGAAACACATGTGATGTACATGAATGATAGAACAAAGTGTTGACGTCCTTTTGTCATGGTGAACTGATCATTTTAAAACTCATTTCCTTAGATTATAAGAGTAAAAATGGTTAATGTAAAAAGTAAATACTACAGAAATCAGCAGATTATAAATTTCCCTTCCTTTCCCTCCCTCACCCACCCCAACCTGATTTCTAGAGAAGAATAAAGTTCTTTGTTTGGTTTGTGCATTTTCAAAATGTATTTATACTGTTGTAAAACCAGTTGCTAATGTACTGGGTATTTATGTGTATATTTTCTCCTTTGATATTCACAACTGCCTTTTATGATGGATATTGTTTTCTCCATTTTAGAGATGCACAAACTGAGTTCTGCTAGTTGAAGAAACTTGTTCATAATGATATGATTAGAAAGTGAGGGCAAAATCAAGATTCAGAAGCAGGTCTTTTGACCTTAAGGACCATGGCTGTCCTCTCATAACCTCCTGTCTGCTGTCTTCTGTGTGACTTCGAATCTGAGGTCACCCAGGTAGGAAGAATAGGAGGGAGAAACTGAAGCAATGTTGTGGTTTACTCCATGGATCACCTAATTGCTACTAGGAGCTTCCTTTTTAACACAAAACTTAAAACTAGGGTTGGGGGATAGCCAGATAATTGTCCACTGGGTGTTTCCTATCTCATTTGCCTAAAAACTGGGTATCTGAAGTGTTCCTGACTTGCTTTACTGGCCATATGGTTTCTTTTGTGAATCCATGAAGAAATAAGGGGACTCCTACATTGGACATCATTTTAAAAATAAAAGATCATTTTAGGATGGGGAAATAATGTGGACTTTTGGAAGAAAGTTACCCAATTATAGTTTTAGTAGGAGTGGAGGAAGAAAAAAGATCTAGTTATATCCTTTAGGAAAAAAACACTTTAAAAGTCGAGATATACTTCTTATGGTTAGAAACTCTAATAAAAAGGTATATAGCTTAAGAGCAATATGAAGACTTAAAAAATAATTCAGACAACACATAATAGTCTCAGTAAGACAGAAAAGACAAGACCTCCAAAGAAGCCACTGGGTTGCTAGGCTCCAATGGGGCATTTGAGTGTTGAAAGGACTAGTGAGAGCATGAAAGCTGTAGGTGTGTTAGGTCCTTGGGCAGCCCCGGGGACAATGTAAAAGATTGGCAGGAACCTGTGAGGATTAGGGAGACTAAAGCACGGAATGTGAAAATGGAGTGATTTTTGTTGTTACTTTTTAAAAATTACATTTTAGGAGAAGGTGTGGTGAGAAGAGATAGAATCGCTGGATGGGAGAGCAGGTTCCATAAGAGTGAAAGAAAGACACTGCCCAGTGTCTTTCTTGCTCCTTAGTGAGAATGTTTCTTAATCTGGAAATGGTGAAGCAAATATATGAAAAAGTTCTCTCACACCCAAGTAGGAGAGAAGACCAAAAGAAAAGCCCATAATCAATTAAGTTTGTCTCCAGTTCTGAGTTCTGGAAGAAATCACAGATTAAATTAGATAATCATTATTAATAATTTCTGAGAAACCAATAACGGGAGGACTGTCAGAGGGTAAAAATGGAGGAGTAAGAGAAAGTTCAGCAAGTATAAATCAGGAATAAATATAAATCAATAACCATGATACAGTTTGGTAATTTTCTAAAATAGAGTTTCCAGCAGAGAGCAAGCAGGCACTTAGAAATGAACGAGACAGTTACAAGGAATCAGCATGGATTCACTAATAATGAGTTTTACTAGAGTCTTTTCAACATTAGTTGAACCATTTAGGGAGGAGTTGTAGCCATGGCCTGTGACTTCAACAGGTATTGGTGACATTACTTGGACTCCTGTAAAAAAGGGGAAATGATAGGAATTGGATGAAAAAGTTAAATATACTAAAAGAGAACAGCTTGGAAGAAAGTCTGTATGAGGTGGTCAAGTGAGATTAAATTTTTATCAATGACTTTGGAAAAAGATATAAATAAGCTATAAGATCATAACATTTTAGAGCTAGAAGAAGCCATGAAGATAACGTAAGCCTTTTGCTTTATAGGTGAGGAAACTGAAGCTCACAGAGTGAAGTGAATTTCCAAAATTTACACAACCAATAAGCAAAAAATTAAGATGAGAGCCCAGTCTCTTGGTTTTTCCAAAGGTCTAGTCTCTTTCTCTGGCAATAAGGTGGTATTACTTAGGGAGAGATGTATGTTTGTGGATTTAAGTTAAAATTACACAAGTGGAGAAAGACTAAGAAAACTAGGGGAAAAAATGAGGATACACATGCAAAGTTGAATGTTGCAAAAGTCCACCAGAAATCCAAGGGGGGCTAAAGTCAAAGAGGGATTATTAAGCTGTTTGCTCTCTTTATATATGAATTTAGATCTACTGTTGTACATATATTATCTTCTTTAATCCTCATAACAATCTTACGAGGCTGATACTACTATTATCCCATTTTACAGATTGAGGGACTGAGGCACAGAGCACCTAGGGATCCTGCTGAAAAGCCCCTAGGTGATAGAGACAGGATCTGATCCCAAGTATCTGACACTATGCTCAACTTCCCACACTTATTCGATCCATTCCGTAATTCAAGCTCTTAGCCTCTGCTGTATGGGATTCCTCTCATTACAATATAGCAACGATATATTTCAAGTTATAGTATGTCTGCCTTTTTTCACTTCTCAAGGCACTAACTCCTTGATTGGAGGACCATGAGCAATCATTCCTTGTTATCAAAAGTATACTTTTTCATTTGTCAGTCTATACTTTGAGATGGTTCCGTAGACGTTTGTTTACTGACTGACCATCTAGAGAAATAAGAACGGTTGTCTAAGAAACCAGGGGACATTTCAGCTGGGAGTTTGAAAGCTTCAAGCTATAAATATCATGATCAGGTTTGGCTTTATGATTTATGTGAGAAACACCAAGACCTTGTGGCAGAGCCTGTCATTTCCTACGGCCTGAGAGGCCACATACAAGTTTGGCAGAAACCCTTCCTGCATGTAGCATGTACTACAGTTTTATGTTCAATGTTCAAACACCTTGGGGTATCCACTTTCTGGGTGGTTTGAATTTATTCCAGACTATGTTGTGCAATGTTTTCACTGTAACCTCTCAAGTCACAAATGTATGACTTTTTTTTTTTTTGAGTCGAGGAGAAATGCTTAAGGTGTTAGGCTTGGCCAGCTACTATTATGTTTTCCAGTAGCTGCTGTGGTCTGAAATGAGTATTTTTGTCTTTGTCCCATTTTTGCGGTTTTAAGCTGGAGTTATTTAGGATGGCTTTCACCAGCAATAGTTGTCCACCACACCAATGGTACATGCTGTTGAACTTCTGCTACCATTTTCCCGTTATTTTCCCCTCCAAATGAACTCAACTCTATATAGTTATTTCCTCAAATCTATGTGCCTTTGCATGTGTTGTTCCTTGTGCTTAGAAAGACCTTTACCACTTGTCTGTTCAGTGAATCCATTCAAGGACCCCTTCTCTGAGAAACCTTCCTTGATTTGTCACTTCAGGCCAAGTTGTGTCCCCATCTTCTGAGACTCTGTCACTCCTTTATGTATTTCCCTCATGGCACTAATCAAAGTGTATGGTTACTTCTAGATCATTCACTAATTCCTCTACTGGAGCAAAAACTCTGAAGAACAGGGAATGAACATTGTTAATCTCTGTTTCCTCAATGCCTTGCAGAGTAGAGAGATGCTCCATATTGTTTGTTAAATAAATGAGTTGATAAATGAGTTGATAGCTTGCTGCTCTTTCATGTGACCTCTTCTAATTGCAAGGATAGTTTCTGAGGGAACTCCCCCGCCCCCAAACTACCCACCAGCAAGCAGTGTAAAGCTCCTCTCAAACACTACCTATAAACAATATTCTGTGCAGTGTGGATCCTTCACTAATCCTTGTCAAGTTTTCACCAAAATGAGATGACACATAGACAATTGGCTTAGACCTTGAGGTAGCTGAAGCAAAGGTTTTCATACCATTAAAACCAATTTCTCCAAATTATCTGTGTAACTAACTAGGAATATACAAAAGGAAGTCAATATCATGCCAACTGGATCTGGCCCTTGCACCAATTTCCTTTGAGCTACAAGTGCCTTTTTGTCTTAAGGAAAACAAACTAAGGTCTTACCATGGAGCCTTAGTCCTCAAACCACATAAACCGAAAGCAAGAATCATATAAACATATACCTAAGGGAAGACTTCATCAAATGAACGCTTACTAAGGTCTGCTGATAAGGTAAGGTTTTTCTGAAGACAAATGCATTATGTACAAGATATGTAAGCAGCCAAACACTCAGCGCTCACATCAGTTGCTCAGTTCTTATTCTTTCTTGGGAGTGTCTTTCCCATAGTCAATAGCCAGCTGTGAAGCGATGCTACTGTAGGCATCCAAACCATCCTTATTCACTGTTGGGAATTTTGAGTTAAAGAACAATTTATTTGGGAGTTTTACTTCTCCCGACATTTTTTAGCAAGGCACAGGGACTCTTTAGAATTTCAGGTGCCATGCTTCATTTCAGTGATGTTCGATCATGGGAAAAAAAGAAAGTAAACTGTGAGAAAGAGCTCGGGTAGTCTATTCTTTGAGGTTGTGGAAAAAGGGAATATGAATTGGAAATTTCAGAGTCACCTGTGAACTCTCGCATCCTGTGGTCACTCTTCCTATCAGGTTATCCATGATGTATCCATTTTAAACGTGAGCGTCATGCCTTCTGTGGTGACACAGTGCCAAACATTTTTTTTCAACAGAAGACAAAAAGGCGTATGTACATCTAGTGTCCAGTAGAAATAAGTTTCCCACTAAAGTAATTGTCCAAGAAACGTGCTATCTGCAAAGATGAACTGTATACATTTGAAAAATAAGCCGTTGCTGCTGTCCTGGGAATTAGGAGACTTGATAATAACCTCCATGGGTTTGCCTTTGCATTCGATGCTATTCCCATATTGCTTTGGGGCTGTTTTCTAAGAATAAGCTTATACCTTTAACTGTTTTATCACACATGCAGTGCTGATTGCTTTGTTTCATTCTTTTAATGAAGTGATTATATATAGGCCCGGAAGAGTGCTGTACTTGAAACCATCTGCTACCTTATAACCCATGTTATTACATAAAGCCAATTCTAAAAGTTGTGATGGGAAGAAACCTCAGTGACCCTCCTGTTCAGATTGATCAAGCGGCACTATTAGCTGTACGAAATCCCAGATTGGCTTGGATTTTAAGCTGAAACTGGAGGTGATGTGTTGTTGAGAAACTGCCTGAGGAATTCAAGCTGTTCACATCACATGAGTTATCTGCCCATAAAGGATGCCAATCATATTGTTATTGCAGAAAGGATTAGTCACTTTTTTTTTTTTTTTTTTTTTTTTTTTAACCACACTGCCTACAGCACATCTGGGAATATTTTACATGAAAAGAGTTGACTGGAGCCCATGTTCGAAGGTCAGAGATTAATCTGGATTTAGGAAATCATGTAATGGAGGGTAGCAAATCTCAGTTTTCTCAGTTTAATCTGCAAAAGTCACTGATTCTTACATGCCATGAGCATGAACAATGCCCTAGTCAAAGATTTACTCTGCCATTCCCATTAATGGTATGACTCAGTCCTGATGATTTTGCAGGAACGTTCCAGACAAAGGACTCCTTAGTCATGGCAGAAACCTTCATAAATGGCTTTCAGTAACTCTGACTTCTATCCCTCCCTTTCCTGAAATATTTGCACTCAACACCTGTGGTTTGCAACTCAGGCACTTTCATTTTCTTCCTTTGTGACAAAGGAATTTATGAAGAGCAAGGTTAGCCATTTGGGTGTTCTCATCGCTTATCACTGAGGCCGAACTGCTATGCAGACCATATAGGATCCCTTGGATCACATTTTTCCGGGAGACTGGCATCATCAGACATGTCAGGTTTCTCATCATAAGAAACGCATCTTCGACAAGGGTCTGTCTTTCTCCCTTACTAACAAGGAACCATCTCAGGAATGACTTTGCTTCCAACTAGACTTAGCAGGTACTTAGAAGAGGAACAAGATGGTATTTTGCCCACTGAATCAGCCTGTATCTGGTCGTTGCTCCTCTTCCCCCCGTGAATTAACTTTCAAGAGAAATCATAGAACTGAACTGGCTTGAATTGCAGTCTCTAACAGTAAGATCAGAAGGTCTGTGGCATATTTGGTCCAGCGTGCATTAGTGTTTGGCAGTGACACCTGAGAAATGATGACTCCAAGGATAACTTGACACCAACACACCTGTTAAAAACACATCCTTTAGTGCCTTGGATATTGATTTTTGACAATGCCTCTTGAGGATTTAACAGAGCCACAGTTGAACTAATATTTTTCTGTGGCCCCTGAAGTCACTTGTATAACATAATATGATAAATTTAGTCCTATCAATAAAAAGGCACTCCTATCCTTTTTGACTGCTAGCCAAGGTCCAAAAGCTGTTGGGTAAGCGTGGGAAGAGCTAAGGGCTGTAGCTTAATTTTTAAAAAATGATTAGTATTTATTTCTGAGGTCCTGTGCAATAATTTAGGGCAGAGGGCTATATACCATATTATTTGTAGCAAATAGAACTATGTTATTCATGGTTTTCCTGTTAACTGTTCCTTACTTCAACAGAACTGGCAGGTACAAAAGCAAGTAGTATAACCATTTGGTGCATAGGACTGGAATCAAACCAGCCCCTTCTCTCACTAGCTGCATGAATTTAGGCAAGTTATTTTAATTCCTTAAGCTTCAGTTTTCTCATCTGTAAAAAGGGATTAAGTAGTCTGTGGTTTATGAATTTATTTAAGGATTAAGTGATAACACATGTGAAGCACTTAACTCACTGACTAGCACATAGTTAATGTTCAAAAAGTGTTGGAGGTCATGAGAATGGCTAAGCCAGCAGTCATTCATTCAGCAAACTTCAATCAGTGCTCATTATACAAGGTGCTATTCTCAAATTTAGGTTGTCCTAAGCTGAGTAATGTATCCCCACTATCTCCTAGGAAGTTGTAGTCTCTTGGGGACAAAGAAACATAACAAGGATAAAATTTTGAGATAAGTGTACACATACTTATACTAAAACACAGGTGAAGGAGCAAGTCCAGGTGAGTCATGGCAGGCTCCCAAGTAGAAGTAACATTTAGACTTGATCTTTTTTTTTTTTCTTTTGCGGTACGCGGGCCTCTCACTGCTGCAGCCTCTCCCGTTGCGGAGCACAGGCTCCGGACGTGCAGGCTCAGCGGCCATGGCTCACGGGCTTAGTTGCTCCGCGGCATGTGGGATCTTCCCGGACCGGGGCACGAACCCGCGTCCCCTGCATCGGCAGGCGGACTCTCAACCACTGCGCCACCAGGGAAGCCCCCTAGACTTCATCTCGAAGAGAAAGTGGACAGTTATCAGGCAGAGGAAGGGAGAGGAAGTTTTCAGGCAGAAAGAAGAGCACAAAGACAGAGATGGGCAAACGCACTTTTGCTTTAAGAGCAGCAAATGGTTCAATATTATCAGGGTACCCAGTGCCCTGTAGGGATTAGCAGGGTGAGGAAAAATAGAAGGACTGTTTTTTATATGCTATGCTAAAGAGTTTGAATTTTTCTTCTTTAAGAGATAAAGAAGACATTAAAAATTTTAATTAAGAGAATGACATGACCACAGTTATGTTCTACAAAGGCCACAGTGGATGACATCCAACTTGAAAAGAGTCAGGGAAGGGTAATCGGGTGGACGACATACTCATTCTGACTCAGGCTGTGAGCTCTTGAAGGCCAGGGACCTTGTAATCCCAATAACAGTGAGGCAGTTAATAATAGAAAGGACAAGATCAGAGGTTTAAATAAAATTTGAGTCCACTTAAAACCATTTATTTGGTTGGTGGTAATTACTCAAGTACTCGTGTCTTAATTTGTTCTCCTGTTTGTGTCATTACAGGTCACCCTGAAGTCTTCTTGGAAAGAAGCAGGTCATAAATAATTTTCATCGTTGGAGACTATAAAACGGCTAAAGAACTTTTAAATTCCTGGAAGCATCTCAGAAAAAAGAGCGTGAAGACTTTCTTCAAGGTGGAAACAAAAACTGAGGGTCAGGTAAGTAAACTTTGATAACAGTTGAAATTCACTGGATGGCACCAACCTGTATTTATTGTCGCATTTCTTTAAATCTCGTATAAACAATATTCCTTAAAACTACTGTGTCAACATAGGTAATGTGTACTTAACGCACATGGTGGTTTTATTTCGATGGAAAGTTACTTTTTTGTAGAAAAATTCTGAACAAATTGTAGATTATGTGTTCCATAACATCTGTTTTCCACACTGGGAGAGCTTAACTGCATGGTTTGTATTCTCTGAGGCCTCATTGTGAACCTAATGGCAGCTACCCAAATTGGAGGCCCAGTGCTTGGGCGGGGCCGGCTAGCCCCTGGGATGTGTGCCCTGCAAATTCGACCCTATTAAGTGATGGCAAGTGTCTCAAGATGCTTTGCCATTCTGACCACTTGGCAAGGAAACCTGATCTGTGTTTTGAACGTAATTTTTGAAGTTTTCTTCCTATTGTATTTTCCCCTGTGTTACAGTTCCCTCTGCGGGAATGTAAAGTCAAGGAGCTGGCATGAATCAAGACTTTGTCACTCGTAACAGAGAGATTTCCATAGTATACCAGGTGGTGAAGTCAAAAATAGCGACAGCACAATTTTAGTGTTCAAAGTCCCACCGCTATCCTGCCTATAGTAGCAACGTTTACTTAGAGTTTAACTGCAGGTGTTTTTGGAACATATTCTTAGATTTTCCAAGGCCACTAATTGGAAAAATACTCTGTAAGTTTTCAACTGCATTTTTCTCAGACCAGTAAAAGCACTTCTATTACATTAAATCAATGGACTTTGATTATTATAAACTGCTAAGTGTTGGCTCTCTGCATATCGAAATACTGAGCCTTGTACATATTGCTCTATTACAAAGACACATATTTAATGGTGATTCGGAAAGAGAACTTTGTATTGTTAAAGCAAAATCACAACTTTGTTTTAACTGAACGTATCAGCAGTCCTACGTCGATGAGCTTACTGATTCATCTGTAATCATATTATAAAACACTGGCTGATCTTTCAGGAATGCCTGTGTCCCTTGATTTTCATTTCATGACCTCCATCACAGATGTGTGACCACCACAAAAGCTGGTTCTCAGCCATGGGCCATTCTATTGCCCTGTGGACAGTAGTCCTGAGAGTAACCTCTTGTTTTTCACGAGTAGTTTCCAAATAAACACATGACAGAAGGAGAAATAATTAAGGAATAAATTAACTCCAAAGCAAAGGAAAAGAAATAGTGCATCTTAGATAATTACATCTGGCGAGAAATTTCTACAATGAAACAGTGTTAACAGAAACATTTTTTCCCCCTTAGCTATTGTATTTTTAATTTTTGAATTTAATTTTATTTTTTTAACATCTTTATTGGAGTATAATTGCTCTACAGTGTTGTGTTAGTTTCTGCTGTATAACAAAATGAATCAGCTACACGTATACATATATCCCCCTATCCACTCCCTCTTGCATCTCCCTCCCATCCTCCCTATCCCACCCCTGTAGGTGGTTGCAAAGCACCCAGCTGATCTCCCTGTGCTATGCAGCTGAACAAAAGCATTTTTGAATTGCTCTTGCTGTTGCCTCTCTCTCTGTGATAAAGTCCTTGAGCAGCATTGCCCTTTTTTGGAGGAGGAGAAGCTGGAGCAATGGAAAGAGTTTTCAGAACATCAGCTTTGTGAGATTGCTTTTGCGTGAAAAGTCTGGGAAGGAAATAAAAGATTCTATCAGAGATAACTGTTGAGTCGTTTTTTTCTGAAGCTTAGACTACGTGAGGGGGTGAGGCAGTGTCGGAGGCAAGCTCTCCGATTTTAATGTTGTAAAGTGGCAGAAGCTTGAACTTGGTATTTGACCTTCATGAACCTCAATTCCTCTTGGAACTACTCCTCTTGCACTGCAGATGTTAAAAGTTAAAAAAGCTAACAGATAATATCTACTAAAATCTAAAATGTTTAATTCTCATTATGTGTGGACCACTATTTTTTTAAACTGTTTTTCATGTATTTTCTCATTTAATTCATGCAGTAGCCCAGTGAAACAGATACTATTCATATCTCAGTCTTAGTCATGAGGAGAGAGGTAATGAAGGATCAAATAAATCTGAGGTAGTCTGCATCCAGAGTTGTAATCACTGAGCTGAACTTTTTAAAGAAGGCACAGTAAAAACGTGTAGTTGTATCCGTGCTGTGATTGTTGTATTTGAAATATTAAATTCATTAAAGGCAACTATCATTTTTACTTTTCTAGTGATAGAGACACTAAAGATAGATTAGTAAACGGATTTCTAATGCTGTCACTCTGCTTTTCTTAAGTACAGGATGATGTTTCCTTCTCTTTTGCGTTAGCTCCAAGCGTGGTATCTGGCCTAGTCGACACTCTGCATATTCTTTATGTGCAGAGGCTGCAGAGAGCTTGATTACAGTAAGGATGGGGCTCTAACCTAATCTGGAATGGCCCTGGGTGCCCAGTTATGCTGAGTCTCGGGTAGTTGTCTCTGGGAATAGTCAGTCTCAGGACGAGTGGAGTGGAACCCTTGCTACTCTCAGATCAAAGCGCCTTTTGTGGCACACGTGTAGGCAGTGGAGGTGGGAGGGTGGGGGGACTTCTGTCCCACGAGCTCACTTTGCTACTTCATCTGTCTTTCATATCAAACACAGTTTTCTGTGGTAGGAAAATGCTGATTTTTCATTTACGGTCTTCCAGACTGATCTAGAATAGGTAGGTTGTGGTTGTGAACTGCAACCCAAGATTCATTTAGGGATGCCTTCTGGACATGCAGCAGGATATCATTCTGTGAGTTCTTTCAATTCATTCAAAAAGCATTTACTCTCAACCCGGTAGAGGCATTGTCTTCGGTGCCCTCAACACAAAGACAAAAGATGTGGGTTCCAAAATCAAGTAGCTTATAGTTAGGTGGGAAAATAGATATACAAAGGAATAATTATGGTTAATAAGCTAGTAATGGAAGTGTGTGCTTAGGTCGTGGGTGCTTGGGCAACGTTTCTCAAAAGGGATAGGGTTTGAGCTGAGAACTGAAGGAGAGAAGGATTTGGCAAGGCCTACAGACAGCTAAGGGACAGTGCATTCCATGTGGAAGAAACACTGGTCTCCTTTTTAGGAAAGAGTGAGCAGGTAGTATACATCTATAGACGGGAAAGCAACTTTCCAGGGACACTTCAAAGGCAGGCATTCTATTCGCACGAATCTAAAAGTCCTTTTCCTCTTCACCTCTGTTCCTTTCTGCTCATTCTATCATTCTCTCTGGTCTCCTAGTACTTATGTCGTCAGCTGATCCTCTGGTCTTACACTTGTACCTGTTTTATGTATGGATTTGATATTTCCTCATTTGCTTATAGATGCCTCAGGGGCTTATAAGATGTCTACTATTTATAAATTTTTTTACTGAAGTATAGTTGATTTACAGTGTTTTAGGTGTTACAGCAAAGTGATATTCTTTTTCAGATTCTTGTCCCTTGTAGCCTATTATAAGATATTAATATAGTTCCCTGTGCTATACAGTAGATCCTTGTTGTTTATCTATTTTATATATAGTAGTGTGTCTCCGTTAATCCCAAACTCCTAATTTATCCCTGCCCCCCTTTCCCCTTTGGTAGTCCTAAGTTTGTTTTCTGTTTTGTAATGATATTTATAAATTTTATTTTGCATGCTCTCTGCTTCACATTACCTAGAGTCTACATAATAGTGTTCTTGCTGAACCTAAAATGTATAAGCTTAATAAATGCTTATTTTCTGGTGAAAAATAATTTTATGAGTGCCCTAGTGGTAATTAGTACACAGTTGAGATGCTCGATTCACCAAATTCACACAAATACTACCATAATCAAGTGAAGTAACAACTGATTGGAGTTCTTCAAATTAATCCTGATGGAAGAGAGTCTGTAATTTATTTTGCTTCGTGTTTTAGACACTGCCTTTATAATCACTCATCCTAATAGAGTATTTTGCTTGAGCGACGTATGATTATAAAATTAAGAAATGCCCTTAAATGCAACATAGTTCAGATACTAATATGTTGCTTCGGTCTCCTCAGTTACAGGCCAGCTTTTGTTTGAATAAACTCCAGTGACCGAGGACTCATTTCCTTACATCCTCCTCCTTCAGGACTATCATATCATTTCTAATAACTCTTCCCTAAATATGCCCTGCTCTAAATCAGTGGTTGTCAGAGGGAAAGGGGGATAACTTGGTAATTTGGCAGTGTATAGGAACATTTTGGGATGTCACTATTTAGGATGCTGTTGGCATGTAGTCCAGTGGGGAGGGACCAGTGATTCTGCTAAACATCCTGCAATGCACAGGGCAGCTCCACGCAACAGGAGTATCCAGCCCAAGAGTGACGACGTTGAGAAACTCTGCTCTAGGTTAAATTTATTTATCCACAGAAAAAGCATTATTTTGCCCTCTGTAGTCTATCTGATACTCGGACACAGCTAACCGTATGAGGCCTTTTGTAACCCCAAGTCCTTCAACTATTTTTCTGACGCTCCTATAACAAGAACAGCAATTCATGTGTGATTCTTCCCCACAGCCTTTGCATTTAAAGGAGGAATGGATCATTGAGGGAGAGCGATGTTTAATACAAACTGACCAGTACAGGTCCACTTTCACACTGTGGAATTAGGTGGAGGAGGAATAATAGAGTGGTGAGTGTCTTTGGGGGCTTTTCTTCGTACCCCATGTAGATAAAATCTGGGAAACTTACTGCAAGGGATTTAGTTTGAATTATTCTTCTCAGAGACATGATGTGAGCAATGCGTGGCATGTCCAAATCCATGTCATGATAAATGATATAATGGCTACCTCCCAGGGTCAGGAGTTCCTGGGATGTGGCTATGGCTAAAAATTCTGAAAAAGGGTCTGTTTCCCAAGCTTGGGAAAGAGGTAGTAAGGTCCTTTCAAGGCTCTCTTCTGCCTCCTTTATGAGCTATGTAACCCAAACACCCTTTTGTCACTGAGGCCACTTTAACACTCAGGGACACAACAATAACTGGGTCAATTAATGCCTGTCCTCTTTTTGGTAAGGCAAGAAAGACTGAGGAAATATACATCCTCTGAAAGGAGAGAGGAACATTTGGGGGAACATCTCAAGAGACATTTTTTTTTGTTTTGACTGAACAACTTAGGAGCTCTAACTACAGTCTGTTTGAAAGAACACAAGCATAAACACTGCTTCAAAATAGTACCATGTAGACAATTGCCTCATTAAAGGCAACCAACCTGATTCTCTTTCTGAATAAATACTACTTTCCCTCAAGTGGGTGGATTGCAGGCTTACAGAAGAGAGCAGAATACAGTCTTTAAAATGCCTTGAAAAGAAGCTTATTCACCAGAGGGGGTGAATAGACCCCACGTATATTTGCTGATAAAGAAGGATTTTGATGCTAGTTTTCATTGATTACCAAATTTAAAAATCAGTCCTGTTGCTTTAGACAAGGGACCACCACAGAGTAGTTTGTCTTACTTAATAAGAGTGTTGGGAAAATATCCCGGTTTTCATTAATGGTGATACAGGTTAACTCAGCAAATCGTTAAGAATTTCTCCTTTCACGCAGTTGTCGCTCTCTGCAAACTGCCTGTTGTATGAACTAATACAGCAGAGGATTTCTCCTCTGCTGACTTCTAGGAGCATTCTTCTTTAGTGGGAAGATAATGAGAGAAGCGGAAACGGGAGAGAAAAGTGCCAGCTGAAGCATTCCCATCAATAAAGCTATTCAGGCCCAATGGGGAGATGATAAAGTCTAAACTGATCCACCACAAAAGAGAAGATGCACAAATTTTATCATTTTTGATAATTCTGTCTCTCAAGAGACAATTTTGTGACTGAAAGCTCGGTGCTGTGGTTTGGGACTTGATGCAACAATTAGATGAGTGGAATCTGAAATTGTGTGGTAGATTTCGTACTAGTAGATTTTTTTCTACAGTTTAACCCTCTTTTCTTCCCCCAGCTTAGTTCAAGCACGGGCACTTTCCAGTAAATATTTAGGAAGTCAAAAGTAGTTTAAGGGCTTCCCTGGTGGCGCAGTGGTTGGGAGTCCGCCTGCCGATGCAGGGGACACGGGTTCGTGCCCTGGTCTGGGAAGATTCCCACATGCCGTGGAGCGGCTGGGCTCGTGAGCCATGGCCGCTGAGCCTGCGTGTCCGGAGCCTGTGCTCCGCAACGGGAGAGGCCACAACAGTGAGAGGCCTGCGTACCACAAAAAAAAAAAAAAAAAAAAGTGTCTTAAAATCACCATTAGGAATCTATTGCTTTGGATTGCTGTTGACTATTCTTTTTTTTTTTTTTTTTTTTAAATTCTTATTAAAAGACATGTGTTTCACAAGGATAACACACTTAAATTCTCAGCTGTATAAGAGCCCCTAAGACCTCTTTTCATTCATGGTGCTTAGCTGGAAGCAAGGCCCTGTGGCGAAGAGTTCCTTGGAAGGCTGCCTGGACATCAGTGTGTAGACAGATGGCTCCCCCTCCCCTCTTACTTTGGCCGAGGGGACCAGCGTGAGGCCTTATCAGAGCCTGAGCGCCTGAGGACCATGGAGCGGGGAGTGAAGCCCTCTCTCTCCTTTCTTCTCTAGCTCATCTCCTTACTCCTAGACTTCTGCCATATCTTTCTGATGGGTTTCTTCAGATCCAGCCTTTCATTCACACTGTGGCTCAATTAGCTTTTCTCTAGTGCAACTTTCATTCTCTCAGTCATCCTCAAAACCTTCCTAAAGGTCATTTCTTAGTTTGTGAACCCCATGAATGTATTGTGAATTGTAGTCACTGTTATTTCATGATAGTACCTGTACCCACAGCCAGAATTCACATTCCTCGAGGTCAAGGCTGTGTTCTCTGACTTCAGGGGTCTCGCTAACCCCTGCAACAGGGCAGGACGTACACAAGGAGCTTTATACAGATTAATTGATGGATGAAGCCCATGGGGAACCAGCAACGGTTTCATGGGGCTGCTTCGCCGCGGAGTTGTTGTTAGATGTGGCTCTTCCGCTGCTTTTTCCTATGATTTTAGGGCCATAATAGTTACTGTTTATTGAATCTGTTAGTTTTTTGGTAAGGCATTTCCCACAGATTCTCTCAGTGTATCCTTTCAACAACTTTTTTTTTTTTTTTTTTTTTTTTGCGGTATGCGGGCCTCTCACTGTTGTGGCCTCTCCCGTTGCAGAGCACAGGCTCTGGACGCGCAGGCCTAGCGGCCATGGCTCACGGGCTTAGTTGCTCCACGGCATGTGGGATCTTCCCGGACCAGGGCACGAACCCGTGTCTCCTGCATCGGCAGGCGGATTCTCAACCACTGCGCCACCAGGGAAGCCCTCAACAACTTCTTAAAGTGGATGGTTTTTCCTTATTTTACAGGTAAACTAGTAAATGCGGGGGTTGGAATTCAAACCCCAGTCTTGCTGATGCCAAAACCTTTACCGTATAGCATGATAGTTTTGGTTTCTTTATTTATATTGTGGAGACAAAAGCCATATCAGCATTTGTGACTTTATATGATATGGACCAGATAAGTGAAATAATAAGCCAGGTCCTTTGACAATTAAGAAGTGGCTTTCTCCCTTGTGAACAAGTGCAGGGTTTTAATAACCTACATTTTTTTTAAGGGACCTTTTTTGAGGAGGTTATAGGTAATAAAAAAGTAAAATTAGATTAAAAATCTATTTGCCTAGCATAGTTTGTTAATTATTTTGGATAAATAGATATTTACACATCTGCAGTGGAGTGCTATTTACTGCATTGGGAGAAACTAAGGTCAGAAAGACATACTTATAATTCTTTACTAGTGGTAATATTGAGTATAATATAAATATTTATAAAATGTTTGGCACTCATCTGGTGAAAGTATTATTGAAGTATGACAGATATACATATTTTAGTTCTCTCTTCTTAAATAGCAAGTTCCATCTTACCTGATCCAAGTATAGAAACAGTGGCAAAATTAACATGATATGCTTTGAGATGTGCAGTATTTTCTATCCATCTAATGAAGTCAAAGGGTGTTTATGAAAAACCAATTATCCTAATTACTCATAATATGAGTGTGTACACTGTAGAAGGAAAAAATTTGCAGTAGTCATTTAGAACAGCACAGAATTGCAGGTAGAATTTTAAATGCCACGAATCTCTGATATAGAAATAAGGTTATTCCAGTGCAGATAGAACCAATTTAAGTGGTTGGCGACATATACGGACAACATGTGTGTATTATGACTTCCTTTAGTGCTTCGGGCTTTGATTATAGTCATTTGGTAGGAGGCAAAGTATTCAATATGTGACTCTTATCTTATGGACTTTTATTACTGCCACATTCACTAGGAAAATATTGAAGTGACATATAGAAATCACATAGGACAGTTGAAAGAGCCCCAAAGCACAAAAGATCTATCTGAGTTCCGTTCATGTGCTACCTACCAATGGGAGTTTTCCTGAAACCAGTATTTACGGGGCTTGGGAAAATGGGAAGTTTGAGGAGGATGAATTCTCAGCTCTTTTCCACCTCTAATTCTGTGACCCTGTGAGCATTGCAAGAGTTTGACTAATACGTTCCTTCTTTCCCTAACAAAATGATGAGAACCAATTATCAGCTTTTTATCTAGTTTAAGTTATGTGCTAAATTGTTCCCTGTGTTTTTTTTTTCCTTTGGTAGTAATTATCTGGCTTCTGTGCGTACATTTTCAGGTTTACACCATGAGAAATTGTTTATAATTTATCTCTGAATAAAACAATGCTTCGGAAAAAATTAGTGTGGAAAAAAATAAAGCTCAGTGATTTTGTACTTTCTAGTGCTTGATTGTATTGATGACTTCCAATGATGACTCTGCCGTGTATCCACATCCTTTGTGATGTAACTTAGCAGCATGTGTATTGTGGGTAAGCACATATTTCCCTGCTCCTGGATTCTGGGCTGAGCCTTGTGAGTTGTTTTGCCTGGAGGGATGTTCACAGCTAGGAGGCATGCAGAAGCTTGGGAGGGGCCTGTACAGTAAATTTGCATTCTCTTGCATCTCAGTCATCACTGAGGAAAATATGCCCCAGCTAGCTCATTGATTCCAGGTGGAGGATAAGCGACAAAGGAAGCAGAGCGACCTGCAGCTCAGCCTGTAGCCTTCATCAGCTCACTCCAGCCAGTCTTCAGACTTATAAACTATAATAATCAGGAATTGTTATTTTAAGTCACTGAATTTGGGGGTAGCTTGTTACGCTACAGTAGCTACCTGATATATCTCTAAACCATTTTCATTGCTAAAGTACTGTTCTGTCTGCAAACCTATATTATCAAAGACCCATAGCAATGAACAATTGCATGGCTAATATCATCCACTGATGAAGCTCTTAGGATATTCTTCTCTTGTTCTCCCAAGACATAAAACCAAAGAGGTACAGTGTTTTATCAGCTGCGTTGCCAATCTTACCTGTATGGAAACACTGCTGTAAGAGCCGCCAATGACTCCTGCAATGAACAGTGGGATATTTTCTTGAATGGCATAGGATCCATCAGGACACATATACTCAGCTTCATCCACTTTAGTCAAAGAAGCCCTGACAAATTCCAGTGATTGCTCTAATGCGTAGGTATCCCTCGAGCATGTATCCAAAATGTGAACCCCCAGCTTCACTCCTGGGAGCAAGTAATCGTCTTTGTTAATTTCATCAATAGCAAACAGCATGGCTTCCAGGCGTTGGATCCCCCGATCTTCATTGATTCGCCCACATTCTTCAGTTCCAGTGCCTTTTTCATTAATAGGAAATAGGCCCCCTAAAACGAGGTCACCTTCTATTTTAATCTCCCTCCTCAGAAAGTTATGGTCCCCTAAAGAAAGTAAAAGTCCCTTTGAAAACAAAGCTAAGGTAAGAATTTGGAGTCTTGTCAACATCTTCATGAATCCCGTATCTGTACCTCTGGGAGATATCAGTGGACGGCGCCAAAGCTGCGCACTAGTCCTCCTCTCTCATTTCCAGACTGGATCTTTGTTCTGTCCTTCATATAAGGGAGGAACAGACTAGCAGAGGCTGTCAGCAAATTCCTAAAGAGATGATAAAAATTAAATGAACAACAATGGTAAAGAAAGCAACAGTGATTACATTGATGGTCTCCATTCAGACCTTTGGTGGGATAATGACTCAGATTACCTTCTGCTAAACACATATGGACCATTGCCCCAGGCACGCTCCCAACAAGTATTCTCGCCCAGTCCTTACAACTCGCTGTGATGTAGCTCTTAGTAGTCTCACCTCCCAGAAATGGACACTGAGGACTAATGAGATAAAGTGACCTGGCAATGTATACTTAGAAGGGAGTTGGTGTTCAGACCCTGGTTTTTCTAATGCTAAGTTCACTTCACTCCCTCTTCTGAGTCATTTACTTTGCTATTGGTAGGGCAGCAACTTGCTTATGAGTCTTTATTCCTTGTCTTTCAACTATAAACAACTCCTTCTTACCCACTCTTCCCTTGCCATTTGGAAATAAAACAAAACACAGTGGTAACTCTGGCCCTGTGTCTGCATCTCTGCTGCCATAGCCCTGTCCTCCCTTCATAGCTGACCTCTTCACAAGGATTGTCCGCAGTATTGTCCCCACTTGCTGTCACCCCAGATGCTCTCAGTCACTGCAGCCAAGGCTCTGCCCCCACTGTTCTAACAAAATGGTTTTGGAGAAAGCGACTACTGATCTCCTAGTTTCTAATTCCTTTAACCCGTTGTAACCCTCATTTTACTTAATTGAAATCTTAACTCTTCTCTCCGTGTTCCGACTTCCTAGGCTTCTGTTCTCATGCTGCATGTCTGACTACATCTTAAATTCCTCTCCCCGAGGTAGTCCTGGGCTACCTTAATTAGTATTCACGTTTCAACGACCACTTAACGGATTCCTAGGTTAATTGCCTGCTAAACAGCTCAAGGGACACACCCCTCTGACCCCTCAGGGTCTATCTGTTAGAAACTCCCTTTTATCTCTGTTAATGGTTCTTCTCTGTACCCAGGCTATCGAGCCAGAAACCTGCACAGAAGAGCCCTTCCCATTTCCACATTTCCTATTTTCTTCCCATCAGCCACAAAGTTCTGTAGAGTCTACCTGCTGAACATCTTTCAAAGCCACCTTCTTTTTTTTTTTTACCCACGAAGCCAGGCTCTTGTTATCTCTAGCAGGACCATAGCAATAGATTCCTAGGGAGCTGATACCAGCCCCCAAAGCACCGTTTTGTGAGTTAGGGAAAGATAACCTTCCTCAAGTGCAAAATTCTAACATTTGTTATTGCATAACCTGTAGCATAGTTGTAACATCAGTGATGGAGAAGGTGCAATGCCTGGTGGCTGTCTCTTCCAGCTGGGGTTAGGCAGCTCCTGACATGGGCCTCACATTTCAGGGAGCATGGTAGGCATGAGTTCTGGGGGTTGCACAGGACGTTGGAGCTTAGGACAGTTTCATAAATCAAGCTTCTTTTTACATGACAGGCTCAAACAAGTGCATCTTTTAGGAGTCAGGCAAAGCCCTTCCGGGGGGGATCATGTTACCCCAGGGAACTTTCTAAAATCCTGGTGTGGAGCTGTCTGGTCGCATGCGCACAGGAACCAATGGACCAAGTGTTGCACCCTTGACACCCGGCTCCCTGGCAGTAGAGGACACATGGGTCAGCACAGTCACTCTGTTTGACCACCCCCTTGGCCCCTAGGTGACGTAAGTTTACTACATTCAGAGTCAGGTGAGAGATGGTAGCGCAGGGACTCCTGGAGCAGTCTCCTGACAGGGCACGGGTGCATGCTCTCGTGTGTGTGGTCATGTGTGCCTGTCTGCTCTCCCGCTTTTGTGCATGACTGTGTATTGGTGAGGTTTTATGGAGGAGGGGGTCTCTCCTGGCTGCTTCTTGGCTCAATCAGGATGCCTGAAAGGCACGCCACTGGCGTACTCTCAGGTGTACTAGGAAATGTTAGCAATCTGAATGGTGCCCTATTGGAGGAAGTGCTCTATCTAACGTATAATCCTTTTTTGTTTGTTTGTTTTGTTTGTGTTTTTTTGTGGTACGTGGGCCTCTCCCTGCTGTGGCCTCTCCCTTTGCGGAGCACAGGCTCCGGACGCGCAGGCTCAGCGGCCATGGCTCACGGGCCCAGCCGCTCCGCGGCATGTGGGATCTTCCCGGACCGGGGCACGAACCCGCGTCCCCTGCATCGGCAGGCGGACTCTCAACCACTGCGCCACCAGGGAAGCCCTAATGTATAATCTTAATTGCTGTTCAGAGTGCCCATCTCCTGTTAATCTATACTGACTTCCCCTTGCCTCTAGGTTGAAGAATGGTCTTGATCTTGGAATGCTCCGTGATCTTGAACCTGGCAAGCTCTCAAGTCTTTCTGTTCACCATGTCCATTGACTTCATCCCACATCTACCTTCAAACCTTATGCTTCTGCTCGTTGAACTATATTCACTTGAGAGGATGAGTTAGATGGTGATGACCCCTCACTTCTGCTCATGTTGTTCCCTTTGCTGGGAATGCCCTTCTACACCATTTGTCTGGTAGGCACCCACTTAGCGTCTAAGACCTTACAGTCAGTACCCAGGAAAGACCAAGAGTTTTTTCCTATCTTCCTTCCCAAGTCAAATTGTTTACTTCCTGCTTTGTATTCCTGCTGTAGCTAATTCAAGAAATATTTTGTGATTACAGTTGATATTTGTTTCCTTGTCTGCTCATTAGGGATAAATGAAATGGCACAACTTTTAGGATTTTGCAGGTTTGAAGGAAAAAACAAAACTCAGCAAAAATATCCAGACAGGAACTAGTTCAGTGTTTACTTCAACATTTTTGACATTTCTCCCTTCTCCTGTTAGCAGTGCCCTTTAAAACCTGGCTTTCCACATGCTTTCTGTTCCTTTTTCATGGGGCAAGTGATGGGTTGTTTTCTTGAGACACACAAGTCATCTAGGTTTGGTTTTGTTTATTTAGGTGTGCACCTCAGCACTCAGAGCGGCAGTGATTGGAAGGCTCAGTGTTAACCTAGAGCCTCTCTGGGATATCTGCCACAGGGCACCCGAAAATCTAATAATAATAATTTTTAAAGAGGTTGATACTGTAGTAGAATTTTTTTTGTTGTTTCATATCAGTTTCTGGTCTCTCTTTGATTTTTATGTGCAATTCCCTTTGAAGCAAAACTGCCATGGAAGGTAAAAGACACTGCGATCATTATCACTAATAATAAAGAAGCTGAAATTGCCTCTATAAAATAATTGTTTTATGTGCCTAATAAAAGAGAATAGTTAATTAAAAGAAGGTCATCAACACAGTCTTAACCATCTATCTATAAAAAATGTAGATACCTCTTGAATATGAAGGAATTTTGACTACACAAAGAGCAAAGATGACCATGTAGTTTATGGAAAGCTTAATTCTCGCTTAAGAGGATGCTCTTAGCCAAAGAAGACTTCAAATGAAACTTCACATTATGCTGAAAGTAGTATGTGTCAGTCTATCTGTTTCACAAGTAGAGGCTGTGTTTTATTTATCTTTGTGTATCCAGGGCCTGGCATAGTATCTGCAATCCAGAGGGTATTCAATAAATATTTCGTGAAGGAATCCAGACATCCATGATAATGCTGTTTGCAAATGACTCTTTACGATTTTATTTGTGGCGTAGAAAGCGGGAATTAATGGGAATTAATGATCTTCCCCTATTATGCTCTTTGATGGTAGGGCTGCCAGCAGGTAGTACTTTTTATACATGGAGGAGAAAATGGTGCCTTTGAATTTGAAAGTTGTAGCTGGGTCTGTAAGAAGCCAAGAAAATGTGGCCTCAAGTTGACCTACATTTACTTAAGTTTTCGGTTGGGAGAATACTAAATAAGGAACATGCCTATTTTCCTATTTCAGAGCTTCAGAGACGCATTCACTCATTAAATATTTATTGAACACCTACTTTGTGTGTGCCGGGCCATGAGCTGGATACCTAGGATAGAAACTTTAATTGTAAAGAAATGAACATTATTCCTGCTGTCAAATAATTAAATGTTTGTATATTTTTATACAGAGAGTGATGGAAACGTACTCATCTCTGCTTCTTCCAACTATCGGCACCATTTGTGAAAATCTTCACAGTAAGTTTGCAATTACCTTTAACATGGTAATTGTTAAGTGCTTGATTCAAAAGCAATTCATGACATATCACATATATTATGTACGTTTAAAAATTAGATATACAGAACTTAAAAACAAGTTGACTAACAACGTCATGTAAAATAGTTTTCCTTAAGCCCTCCCACAGGGTGTCTTTAAGTAGCACTTAATGCAGTCTTAGAGAATTACCAATTAAAAATCAATTAGAGTAATGTTTAAATACAGTCTTAATATTTTCTTATTTACCTTTTCCTTAAAGCAGAATTTGAAATGATTAAGACTGTAGGGGCATGCATAATTTTAAAATACTTAGCATTATTTAAAACGAAGCCCTAAGAAATTGAACGAACAGGGAATTGAAACTTATCGTTGAAAAATAGGCAAACACGCTTAATTCAAGGCAACTGTTTATCTCTGTGTAACAGTTTATCAGATTGTGGGAAAGGGCATCCACTACTTCTTTTCAGGTTCCTTTCATTATAAATCAGCCAGCAGCACATTCCCCAGATAAACAGACTTCCTACTGCAGCCACATTCATAGGCAGCCAGAGAGTTCCAGCTCTACACTCAAAAGTTCTCCGTTCAGGGACGATGAGTGATGTGTCGACCATAAACAAGCATGTGTAGCCCTCTCTGTAGGCAACCTGCTCACCAGTGTTTTATTAATTGGTGCATTAATAGAATCTTAGGGGTTTGCTGTGAATATAACCCCTGAAAGATGTGGGCAGGAAGCATTTCTTTATTCTGCATATGCTAATACCTATTTTCCTTCCTCTCTTGACTTCGCCCAGGGACTTAGTGTTGGAAATGCAATCCAGTTTGACTCAATGAATAAGTAATTTATCCAGGGGTGATCTAATGTCAGAACCACTCTTACTCTTTCCTAGAAATAAGCCCTTGAGTTGCTGAAAGGCTTCTGAGTGTGCTCAAAGCCTGCACACCCAACTGATCTGGAGAAAATTTAGGGTTAGTGCTAGCATGTACAATTTGGCTATACATTTGATTATAAAGTTTTCAGCTGCCAGAATTGTAGGCAACAAGAGACATGGCCTTTGTTCTTAGACTACCATTTTCAAATGGGTAAACAGAGACTGTAGCCATAGTGGCGTTTTTAATAGCAGGATGTATCACTGAACCATTCTACTTCGTTTAAGACATTATTATGAGAAACTGACAATTTAATATCCAATCATTCTTAGCAGATCTAGCTTAAAATTTCTATTCCTTGTAAGCCTTCTGTATTACTTCAGCTGTAAAGCGGCCTAATTCCATTTGCTTAATTTCCTTATAGTTTGTGCTATGTCTATTATGATGATCATATTTTGTTTTATATTTATTTACATAGTTTTTAAAAATTGAAATCTAACAATTGGAATTTGTTCTTCTTTCCTCATTAGATTGTAAGCTACTGGATATCAAGGTCAATGCCTTAGGCAATGTTGTATTTTCCACAGCAACTAACGTACATTATTGCCAAATGATAAATTCTAAATAGCATCTAAGTTTTTGAGAGATTGATCAGAAGACTGGAAAAATGATTTGGAAATTCCATTCAGAGAATAAAGAAGATAGCTGAAAAGATCCGTTTTATTTTTTTTCAAAATGATGCTATCATAGGTCAAGATTCAACTTTGGCACTAGAGAAATTTGGCCTCAATAGCTCTGGTCTTTCCTTTAAATTGCTGATTTTTAAGGAAAAATAATAAAGTAAAATTGGAAAAGTTGAGAGCACTTGGAGAAATTAGATAGATTAGGAAATGCACTGTCCTTCTGAGAGAGATTAAGAGGAATGGAAAGCAGCACACCAAATAACAGTGTATGTTCCATGAAAGTATGAATGACAAGGCAGAAGAGTGGAGGCCAGGCCTATGTATTAAGATTTGAAGTTAGGGAGTATAGTTCTGCTTTCTCTCAAGTTTCTCTAGTTTGAGGAAGCTTGAAATGCCACCATAAATAAAAGATTTCAAATAACCAAGAACTTAAGTCGAGAACTGGGAACAAATTGATCAGATCCTTTCCTGTGAGCCTGTTTTATTCATAGAGAAGATAAAAGAAGCCCAGGAACCCTACGTGACTACAGTGAAGAGGGGGACACTACCAACTGGGATGATGAAGCCAGAAAGCGATGCTGATGCTGCCAAAAGGAGACATGCCCACTTCACTAAATGGCCTTGCACAGCCCTCCCCACCTCACAAAACATCAGGTCTCCAATCTCCTTTATCTTCTGAATTTAGAGGGAAGTGTCTTTATGAGGTAGGAAAACGTTGACAGTTGTGCTAAACTTTGGTCCTTAGGGTAATTGCTGGTAATTTACTTAAACAATAATATTAACTTGGGTTGGTCATTCACTATATATTATATTAAAGATTCATTTATTTCCCTTCAAAGTAAATCTTTATTTTTGTAAATATCAAAGGGTGCATTCTTTTCCTGTGTGTGTGCGTGCATGTGTGTGCGTGTGCGTGTGTGTGTGTGTTGCTATTTCAGCTGTTTTCTCATCCTCAAGTTTCCTAACCTCATTACAGGCCTTGGAATTGGAGCCTCCCCAAAGTCCCTGCAGTGTACCTTTGTCCTTTTCCTCTTAGAAGCTGCCAAGTCTACTAGAAGTTACAGGTTTGTCAGTGTGAACAGACAGTACAGAAACTGGATTTGTCAAAAGCTTTCCTTCTAGCTCTGGACAAAATAGTGAAGGGGAAGAAATGGAGGAATATTATTCACAGGAGAACATTTTTACTTATTAACAATATGATCCATCAAGTGGATAATATTAGTAATGCCCTGTGTGTATACTGTCCTTCCTCTTGAATAATGTCAAAGTGTTTTGCACAATGAATTAACTCTTATTGCTTCCTGAGTAGAGAGAGAGAGAAAGTAGGGCAAATTACTCAAGATAGTAGTGAAAAGTAAATACAGAATTAGGATTTAAGAAGACTTTTATAATTATTTTTCAATCAGGTCTTAGAAAAGAGAATGCATATCACACGTGTTTCTGCAAAAATGTCACCCCCCTCTATCAAATTCTCCTCTGTATGTAAATGGTAAAATGTTTGAAACAGCACTTCTTTGCCTGGTGCTAAATGAACTCTTTAGAGAATCTGTAGCCAGCTTCTGCTTCTGGCCATGTCATAGTAACTGGTATTAGATTTGCCCTCCTGCTGAAAATAGCTATAAAGCTGGACAAAACATACAAGGCAAACTATGATCTTTGAGAAAAAGAATCACACAAGGCAAGTGCCATGATTACCCTATTCCCCAACAGTCTGCATGGGAGTGCTTTTCTGCCATGGTGCAATGGCAGCCTTATTGGCCCCCAGAGGCAGAGACTAGAGTTCTTGGCTTCTGAAGTGGTTGCAATTTGTGGGGCAGAGAGCCGCATGGAAATGGTGAGCCTAAGGTCTGTGTTGTGCAAGGATTAGGCTGGTTATACACAGAGTGAGACTCAGTGAGGCCTGGCAGAGATCATTTTCCTGTAGCAGGGTTGAGAGGGAAATATCAATATCAGAGGTCATGCATACAGAGAGGTATTGGAGTTCCAGACCAGTTGGAGTAGAGAGAACACAATGGGCATTATTGCACTTTCAATAAAATTCCCAGAAAGTTTACCCTACAAGAGTGAGAATCAAGCTCTGGAATAAGGGGCATGCCCTAGGACTACATCCAAAATACACCTGCCTTAACACAGAATAAAACTAAACTTAACAAAGCTAAAATGAGCCACACTTATTTAAGTACCTGCTAAGGCAAAACTGAAAACTCTTAAAGGAAGTTGACATATTTGAGCCTGCCTGCAATAGAATTCCTCAGTATACAACCAAAAATCACTTGACATGTAAGAAAACAGGAAAATGGGACCTGAAGAGAGAAATCCTTCATTAGAAAAAAGTCCCAAAACTTAGCAGATAAGGACTTTAAATAGTCTATTATAAAGATAAATTTGTTCAAAGACTAAAAAAAATGAATGAGTGGATGAGGAATATCAGCAGAGAATTGAAACTATGAAAAAAAGCTGCAGAAAGTTTAGAACACAAAAGTAAATATCCAAAATAAATATTTAATTATCTAGTAAATATCTGAAATAAAAACTTCATTGGTTGTATGTAGGGGAGCACAACAGATTGGAGATGGCAAAATAGTCAGTAAACTTGAAGATTGATGAAAAGTAATTATCTAATCTGACCTAATAGAAAAACACTGAAAAAAATTTAACTAAAGCTTCAGAGTTCTTTTGAATACTAAGTGGTCTAACACAGGTATAATCTGAGTTTCATAAGTAGAGGAGGAAGAAGAAAAAAATACTTGAGGAAATAATGGCTGAAAATTCCCCCAATTTGGTGATAAACATAAGATTACAAAACCAATAAGCTCAGCAAACCCTAAGCAGGATAAATACAAATAAAACCCATGTAGGCAAATCATTGCCAAATTGATAAAACCAAAAATAAAGCGAAAACTTTGAAAACAGAGTGGAACAGCCCAATTAGTGGGTAACAATATGAATGAGGGATCACTTTCATCTGAAACAATGGTGGCCATGATGCAATGGAATCTTTAAAGTTCTGGGAAAAAACTGGTTAAGTATCCCAGAATTCTACTTCTAGTTCAAATATACTTCAAGAATGAAGGTAAAATTAAAACTTTTTTCCAGGCAACTAAAACTGAGAGATTTCACTGCCGGCAGATTTACAGCAGAGAAATGCTAAAGGGATTACTTCAAAGGAAGAGGAAATGGCACCAGATGGAAAATCAAATCAACAGGAAAGAATGAAGAGCACCAGAAATGGTAAATATGTGGTTTAATGTAGAAGAATACCTGTAAGTCTAACTATGAAGTATTGTCACGATGAGTTCATGAAAATTATATTTGTCACAAATTTAAAAATGGTAAGAAAAGATGAATTCCAATATTATTTGGTTTATCTTATAGTCTGATTTTACTTCTCCCTGTGTGTATATGTTTGCATTTATCCTAGATCTTTCTTTTTTTTAACATCTTTATTGGAGTATAATTGCTTTACAATGGTGTGTTAGTTTCTGCTTTATAACAAAATGAATCAGCTACACATATACATATATCCCCATATCCGCTCCCTCTTGCATCTCCCTCCCACCCTCCCTATCCCACCCCTCTAGGTGGTCACAAAGCACTGAGCTGATCTCCCTGTGCTATGTGGCTGCTTCCCACTAGCTATCTATTTTACATTTAGCAGTGTATATATAAGTCCATGCCATTCTCTCATTTCGTCCCAGCTTACCCTTCCCCCTCCCCATGTCCTCAAGTCCATTCTCTACGTCTGTGTCTTTATTCCTGTCCTGCCCCTTGGTTCTTCAGCACCATTTTTTGTTTTTAGATTCCATATATATATATATATATATGTGTTAGCGTATGGTATTTGTTTTTCTCTTTCTGACTTAACTCTGTATGACAGACTCTAAGTCTATCTACCTCACTAAAAATAACTCAATTTCATTTCTTTTTATGGCTGAGTAATATTCCACTGTATGTATGTGCCACATCGTCTTAATCCGTTCATCTGTCGATGGACAGTTAGGTTGCTTCTATATCCTGTCTATTGTAAATAGTGCTGCAATGAACATTGTGGTACATGACTCTTTGAATTATGGTTTTCTCAGGATATATGCCCAGTAGTTATCCTAGATCTTGTTAGTGGAAAACATTTTTGCCCCTTCTGGAGTTCTGCTAAAAGAACAATCTCTTAATTCAAAGGCATGCTTCTGAATGTAAGATGGGTCATAGCTGACAGCACGTTCTTCTTTATGATATAGCTGCAAATAGATTCAGTCAAGGTTGAAACCCTGGTGGTACACACTGGTATAGTTGTTCTAGTTGTTAAAATATTGAAGTACTTTCATCCAGGTGGTGAATAGTCAAGCTACCAAGCCCTTTGAATATTCCTCCACTTCCCTGCCTACTCTCATTCCCCCACTGCCTCCCTCAATTCCTTCATGGCACAGCTAGAAAAGTGTTCAATTCTGGCAAGGTCGGGTCTTTAGGTTCCAGCTCCAAGAGGTATGGTTGCTGTTCATTTTCTTAACTTGATGCCAGTTGTTAAACTTTTTGCATATCACCCCTGAATTGACTTGCTGAATAAGATATTGGAAATCTGGGGAGTGTTTCAGTTTTAAACAGAATTCTTATCAGCTTGAACAAAACTGGATTTTTCCTTGTAGCTTGATGGATTAGCATCCATTTCCAATTTTTCTGGAAACCATACCACAGTTTTCCTTTGGGAACCAACACTTATGTTCATAAAGCAAGGTGAATCCATTTCTGGCTTGCTAGGTGGCTTGTGACACACATGACTAACCAGAGTGTGATATGTGCCTGACCACAGCAGTTCATTCCAGAATGAGCCTGTGACCAAATCATTGCTAACCAGGGTTAATGTGAGAACATTTTCTAGGACCACCAGGAGAAAAGCATCCTCTTTCTGTCAGAGTGACGTAGAGGAATGGATGTAAGCCTGGAGCTGCTGGCAGCCACCTTACCACCATGAGGCAAGGGCCTGTCTGAGATGCAAAGCCAAGAGATGGAGAAATAGTGAGACCTGACAGTCCTGTACATGCTATTTAATCCAGCTAAGATTTCCCAGTTATGTGAGATAATAAATTCCTCTTTGCTTATGTCAGTTTGAAATCTGTTTTATGTCATTTTTCATTAAATGATTCCTGAATAGAACCTCTCTTGTTTTCCCATCTCCTCCCTTAAAGATACTAAAATTTATTGAGCAACTACTCTGTGCCAGAAACTATAATGTTCTAAATAGATTATTTTATTTAATCCTGTAACTTTCCTCCTACTCAGTTATGTCCCTTCCACAGATGCCTGATGCTGTCCTGCATCTCAAATGGTACCAGGGTTTGTGATGGTTTCCATTGTGTTACCCTATTTATGATGGGTTTTCCTAGAAATGCAACTAGTCCAAAGCCATCCATTCCTTCATACTCTTATCGGAATTCCCATTTTCTCAATTCTGTTACTTACCACAAATAAAGTCATCTGATATCTTAAGCCATCGGTTTTTAGCACGTTAATGCAAGTTACTTTGTTACCTATTTAGGAATGGTCAGAGTTTTAAATGAGCCAAAACATTGGCTTAAAAAAAGAGAAACATTTTTAATCATGGAATTTTAGATACCTCAGTGTACAGACAATGAAGTGTCAGGGCCTGATTAATATTCTTCAAGTTATAATAGCTAAGAACGCCATGCTCAAATAGAAACAACTTGGATATATATATTAGGCACTGTGGGGTTGTGGGCTTAGACTAATTGCCATGAAATAGGCAATTAATTATCATTGACAAATCATCTCCAACACTTCCAGTCACTGACATGACTTTAAAAACTATTTTCTCAGTTCTTGCTGAAAATTTTGGGGAAGTGTATTGGTGTGCTTCAGTTGGTTGGTATGAGCTCTCATGAGCTATTCATCCATATTTCTTCCCCGGTCCATGTTCAGCGATGTCATGTTGATAGCTTCAAATTGGCCTCGGTGGGAGTATTTACAGTGCAGAAATCAGCAAATGGTAATAACCAGTCCCTTCACAAGTCCCAAAGATATAGTTGTTAAACATTTGCCAGCACACCACTGGTGGTAAATTTAACCATGGGGTTGTAAAGTCTATTCCTAGAGAATGAAATAAGAAGAGCCTGGGAAAGCAGTAGAGCATGATGCTTTAGACAGTGTTTTTCTAACTGCAGATCACAAGCTATTCATGTGTCATGAAATATGTGAGTGAGTTGTAATGAGCATCTTAAAAGGAAATAGAAAAGTTTAAAATATATTAGTAAATATCAAAACAATGATCTAAAGCATGGAGTAAAGGTGAATATTATTTTCTAAAACTTTTTTCATGTGTATTTATGTGTGTATGCGTGTATGTTCTCGGCTACCGCGTAAACTAATTTCTTTCTGGGTCATGGTAAAAAAAAAAAAAAAGGCTTGAAAGCCACTGTTTTACAACGTGGACTCTGTTGTCAAACAAATGTCAGAATCTACTTCCTGGCCTTAGCATATGGCCCTCTCTCTGCCTCATTTTACACACGTGTAAAATGGAGACAAAATTAGCACCTATATCTCTGGGGCTGTTTTTAGGACTAAATGAAATAATTAACATGTAACATTAGCTCAATAATTGTTAACTACGATTAGAATCATAGTAGTGAGGATAATTTGTCAACGGCTCCAGTGAATTGGGGAGGTATTCTGGGCTCTCTATATAACCAGCTCTAGTTCAAGGCTACATTGATCCAGGACTGGATACCTTTAACTACCTAGTCTATTTCCTCCTTTGGTGAACAGACCACCTAGTGCTAACCCTCAGGCATCCTGTCAGTTCTCCTGGGTGATGTTAAGAAGCGTTGTCACCTTGGGGAATTGCTGGCTGCCTGAGTGATGCAAGGTGGGCCCTAGCTTCTAAGATGTCCAGTGAATTCTAGATTGTTCAGTGTTTATGTGTGCTAAGGACCAGAAAATGCCTGGAGAAGATGGAAAATGACCACCTAAGAAAAAGACGCAGGGTCACAATCGGCTGACAGCCGATTGATTTATTCTGCTTCTTCCGAAAAACCTGTTTTCGTACCGGCTCCCTTGATTCTCTCCTGTCATATAGAGTTTTATTGGGAGGCACTGGGAACCTCTTACTCTGGGTCAGTCCGGACTAGGACGTTAACTGATTTATATGCCAAGAGCAGATAGTTACTAAGATTCTGCCAGCAAGACTGTCTTAATTTTCACGATCCCACAAGCATTACGGGCCTCAGCTACGGAGGGTTTGGGCCCTTGTGGCTGTACTAATGGTGTCTTTAAATTCCACGGCAGCTACTCTGCCTGTGCCAACAAGTCTGCACTGCCTTCTGCCCCCGTAGCCAGTCCCTGCCTGCCTTTCAGGGAGAAGTGATCCCTCTTAGTCCCCATCCAAATGCGGGGAGCTGCTAACACACAGCTGTAGCTTGAGTCATAGATTTTCAACTAGCTGGACTCACGTGTCTCTTGGGTAGCTTGAACTTTCAAACTGGTTCTAACAACCTTAATCTGTGTTTTAAAAAAAGACCAAGTTTAACACAAAGTCTTCCTATAACACAGCCTCATGCTTTCCTTTCCTTTCCTTGTATACTGCCCGAGTTACCAGCATGAAATTTTGGTGCTCTGTTGTTACACAAAGACCCATTTCCCCAGGCAATAAAGGGATGGCGAGACACAAAAGAGTGCATATTGTATGAATTTGCTTATATAAAAGCCAAAACCAAGCTAAAGTCATCTATGGTGTTGGAAGTGAGGATGGATTTCACTCTTGGGGATGTGGGAAGTCAATGTCTGGAAGAAGCATCAGAGTGCTTCTTGAGTGCTGGTAACTTTCTGTTTATTGATCTGGGTTCTTGTTTCACCGGGGGAGTGTTCAGTTTGTTAAAATTCATCAAGCTGCACAATTATGATGGATACACCATTAGGACGGATGAAGTGTATGTAGATGACACTGCAGTGAAAATTTGAAAAGAGAAAGCAAGGCTAAAGTGAAAAAGAATGGGGAACGCGGCTGCTCATTTTAAAAAATGATTTTATGACAAATTGGCCACAGGGGTACTGACATAAACTTATAGATGTGGGCTTTTTGACAACACGAGCCCTGATGAGAGAATCCCTTAATGCCTGTTGAGAGGCCCTGGTGGAAAATGAGGTGACTTAACTTTATCGAGAGTGAGTGTGGGCGATGCAGAGAGTCCTTCTCATTATAATAGGAAGCCAGGCACTTTGTTTTCCTTTCTGCATTTAAGCAAAAACCAGGAATCGGAGTGTACTTGACACATACACCAGTCCTAAGTAATCTGACAGTCGGTACCTGCAATTGAACAGCTCAGGCTAGACGGGACCAGAAAGGTGAACAGTGAGCTCCAGGGAGAGGAGCTGAACTTCAGGCGCATTGTGAAGTGAGGCAACTGAGGCTTTCATAGTCCGAGTTCTGAAAAGCAAAGGGAACTAATCTTTGGTTTTCTAATGTTCCAGTGTTCAATAAATTCTGTTTAACATTTTAAAATAAATCACTTACTGTATCTATTACATGCTAGCCCCTCTGGTAGGTTCTAAGGATACAAGGATGAGTGGGACAGCATCCTGGCTAAATAGAGGAAAAATATGGTTTCTTGGGACCGTGATAACCATCAAAAGCTAAATTTGGAATGTAAACCAAATGGATTTCGGCAGAGCGCTCCAATGTGCTAAACCTGATGAGGACCTAAAGACTCCTGCCCTCATTGCCATAATTGTTTGCTTCTCCCACACAGGTTGTGATAGATTACCATTTCAAGGTAGGATGGGTAAAGCACCTGGTGGAGTTCCAAGGGCTGCAGGAACCACTGCCTTTTCGATCGGCAGTTAATCTTTGAGTCTGATCAACCTGCCTTCTGTCATGCCTGGTGCCATTTTAGACAAGTGCAAAACTGATGCCCACAGAGACCAATTCGTGGCCCAAGATCAAAATGTGAGTAAGTAGCAGTCCTGAGAATATATCTCCAGGCATTTGCTTCTATTATTTTCCTTATGCTCCATGTTTTTGGTTACCATGGGCTTTCATATTTAAAAAGGTCACAAATAATTGTATGGAAAGTTGATTTTAATTATCCTTCTCATCCCATCTTTTAGGTACACATTATTTTCTCTATGCTCAAGCCTTCGCCGAATCCCGATTGCTGTTTTGATCACAGTAGCTCCAAAGTTGGCTTTCTTTTCTCTGTTGCTACTGTTAGATGACGTCAACCTTCTATTGATCTTTGCTTCTGACTGCCACAGCTGCCTTCTAGTTGGATTTCACACACCTCTCTTCTCTCCACTTCCGTCTATTCAACATATTGCTCTAAACTTGTATTCTTTACCTGTGGTCACTTGAACAGATTGAGACATCACCTGTCAGTGTAAGTTTAGTGTTAGCATCACCAGTTTCAATCGCTTTACCCATTCACTTCTTTTCTCTTCTCTTTTACAGACCATTTTCTTTAGCTCCTAGGAAGCACCAACATAACATTTGATGCTTTCTGTTGTCATTCTTAACTCAGCATAATTTTCTAGTCTGGACAAGTTAATTCAGTTGGTTAGCTCATGGCACTTAGCGAAGTCTCCATCATTTGATTTGTCCCAGGTGCATTATTCTAGACGGAACTTGTGTCCCATGTTTGGTCATAGTCTGTATTGCAGAAACCTACTATTGGTCATAAAGTAAACTGTTGGACACTCTTCCTGGCAAGCTTGAAATAAACCAGTCATCGTAGCTAAACTTAGAACTAGCAGATCTGTGTCGGTTAGTGTGGTCTTTTCTAGCAATGGATGATGTATTGCCAGGCAACACGTAGCAGGTGCGCCAGAATGATTTGTTGGCTATAAATGACTATTTTCTCGTTTCTTTCACACTTTACAATAAATCGCAGTTTTGTTTTTTTTCACTACATCCTCATTCCTGAATGGAAAATGTAGTTAACATTTTTTTGAGCTTATTTGTAAGTTGTGCTCATTTACTCTTCCCAAGATTTCTGTTGTAAATAGATGAAGAAGGCTGGTTTAGGGGCAGACTTCAGCACCTCTTGCTCAGGACTCTTCGGTCACTGAGCAGTAGAACAGATCTGTCTGATGCCCAGTTCTTTGGCCTTCCTTTTATTACTCCCTGCCTTTGAGAATTGTGTCCAAATATCCCAGGGAACAGATAAGAAGAGCGTGAACTGTAAGACACCTTCAAGTGGCTTGAGTGTCTTTCTTGTGCTTCTCTTTCTTTGAATGCATTTGTGTTGGATTCACTTAGATTCCTAAAGTATTATTGCCTCAAAATATTTTGTCTCGAGTCTGTACAGGTTCTAGTTTAGTTTCAGGAGACCCTTTCCTCTAGGCCGTGACTCTTGGAGATGATCCTAACTAGGGAGGGGACCTTTGAACATGAATATGTTTCTACACCTGGCACCCACTAGCCTTCTCACCATGGCCATCTTTGGAGCCAAGTTCATCCAGTGTCCAGATGTTTCTTTAACTTGTGGCTTAGCACAAGCCATTTCTACCTTACTGTTTAGCGAACATATCAAGTAATAACCTTGGGGCATTTCAAAAGCCCTGAACTGCAATTCCTGCAAAATTATCCCAGTGGTGTAGATGCTGAACTAGCCAAGCATCTCCTCCACAGCCTGCCAGTGACCCATTTCACAGTGGGAGGGCTGCCACTTTATAAGGCCTGCAGTGGGACACACAGATGCTACCCAGAGGATGGTATGTCACATGACACCCAGAAGAAAACTGAATGCCCAGGGAAAGCAGATTTTGTTCAAAAACTTTATTTCTTCATTAGGTCGGAAACTTGTAGTGTAGTAAGAAGTAGAAACTGAACTCTGCTTTTATTGATGAGAAATAGCACCTTTAGTTAAAACTGCACAATGAGTAAGCATATGGTGTTCCTTAAATATTACTGACGTTGCACGGACTTTATATGAAATCCCTCACTGGACCCTTAGCATCTGAGTGTGTTCAATGCTGTTTCCGTGTTGATCAAAACAAAGTTGTCCTCTAATACTCCCCTGGGATGCATTATTTGAGCTGTGAAGGCTTGACAGATGAGAGTCAAGAACAGTGAAGGTATCTTTGACATGGGTGAGTCAAAAGAAGATAAGGGTTCTTTCTGGGGTTTTGAGTGGATTCTATGACAATCAGTGAACAGGACAGTAGCCTAATTCCATGAAAAATTTCAAAGTATACCTCTTTTAAAAAAATATGTTCTTTATTTATTTTCTTTATTTTTTTGGCCGTGTTGGGTCTCAATTGCTGCACGTGGGATCTTCATTGAGGCATGTGGGGTCTTTTGTTGTGGCACGTGGGCTCTTCGTTGCGGCACCAGGCTTCTCTCTAGTTGTGGTGTGCAGGTTTTCTCTCTCTAGTTGTGGCTCATGGGCTCCAGGGCGTGTGGGCTGTGTAGTTTGTGGCACACAGGCTCTCTAGTTGAGGCACGCAAGCTCAGTAGTTGTGGTGCACGGGCTTAGTTGCCCCACGGCATGTGGGATCTTTGTTCCCTGAGGGGAATCGAACCTGCATCCCCTGCACTGGATGGTGGATACTTTACCACTGGACCACCAGGGAGGTCCCATACCTCTTAATGTACTAGCTCCACTGCTTCTTCCTCCAAATAGCCACTATCCTTGGCAGCACCTTTCATGTTCTTGTTTTTAATATGTGTGAATATTTGTAGATGATAAAATGTTTCAATAGGAAAGCTTTAGAAATAGTCCACATTGACCCTTGATCTTCTCAATATTTCATATGAAGAATCTGAATCCCATGGGGTAAGGAGATCCCTATTTTAGGATCTTGACTGAACACTTAGTTAAGGGCTCTTGCCCTAGATGAAATCTAGTCCGCATGTGGTGCCTATTTCTGTGGTTGTAACACACTGCTAGAGTCTTCCAATATGTTTTCTTTTTCTACATAGAGACCTGTTACTTTCCCACAAATGATTTGGAATTCCTGCTGATATTTTCCTTCCATTAGACAGTGCCGTGCCTTCCTGAGGGAACAGTTTGTTAAAGAAAGAGTCAGGGATACTAGCTGGGTGAGCCAAGGCAGACAAAGAGGTCTTCCATTGTTAAGTCGAAAGGATGGATGGCAGCTAGTTGTAGGAAACATAAGGTGTGTATTGGCCACATGCTGTTGCTCTGAGAACAATGGTGAAAAAGTGAAAGGTTAAGACAAAAGCAAAAATCAAAATAATAGATGTGTCCACAGGCTGTCTGACACCAGGTAGGGAAAAGGAAAAGGATGTTGTCTGGAGGAAGGCAACTACTTCTGTCTACTGAGCTTTTGAAAACGGTGAAGTTAACCACAGGGCGACAGGGAGAGCAACAGTGGGGAGGGCAGGCTAACAGAATGCTGACTGTTCCTCGCAGAAACGTGAGCTCCAGGCTGTGCTGCTTAGTGGGCTGTGAAATCGCAATTAACAGAGCAAGCCTTTTGTAAGTGAGCTGAAACTGCTTCCAATTACATCCTGCTATTAGCTGCTTTTAGAACAACCACATTGAACAACTCCATGTTCATCGGACTGTGATATGGTCTTGAAGAAACCATTAATAAAAACGGTCGATGATAGTTACCCTCACTGTGTTGATATTTTAGATCTTGGCCATTTCGGATGTTTGCCAAGGTGGGCTGCCGAAGCAGGAAATGGGTTGAGTAGAATTGGCAGCCAGAGCTGATGGTACCAAGATATTCCAACAGAGTCTGCCTGAGGTTTTCATTTATCTGTTTGTGTACTTCTGCTGAGATTATACCTGGATTCTGTTGAATGTAATTGAGGCTAAACCTCTGCAGTACCTAAGATGTAGACAAATGAGTGGGAGCTCAAGAACACAATGAACCTATAAGGAAAAAGAGGCTTTGATTTATGTTGAAGATAAAAGATATTAAATTTCACAATTGCCCATGTAAAAGCCTTTTTAGGAAATAAAATGAGCTCATAGAAAATATGATCTAAAAAAAAAAAAAAAGAAAAAAAATCCCCTGTCAATTTTCTCCTGAAATAATGGCTTTAAAAATCCTTTTTGACCCCTAAGATATTAGAGGGTCCATTATCATTTCTGTTTTGAGACATATTAGGGAGGGTTTAGAAGCTGTAAAGGAGAGCACATTTTATGGATAAAACATTGTTTTGTTGAGTGGAGTGAAGATTAATTAAGCTGATGTAGCAGCTAACTTTTTACCACACGGCTCAAGGGTGTCTGCTGAAGTTTTTCTTAGGGTAATGGGATGTGTAATGGAATCATGGACACTTACATGTGGAAGTGAACTTACAAATGTCTCTTCCAGTTCCTCTGAGGACCTGGAGCAGTGAGTAGTCTCGTCTGCCTTATTAAATCACTTGAAATCAGAGCCAAGACTAGAACTCAGTTTCTGACTTCAAAAGTCCTCTGAGCATGTTGCCTCCATGGAACTGAGTTGGTGGTCTTTGCTGTACTTGATCTACAAAATCAATGCAAAGTTGACACTAGAATCTGAAGCCCATCTGAGATACTCAGCTCCTTCCAGTTTTTGTCAGGCCAAAGTTGTGTGATGTTTGCCAACCCACATTTGGAAGCTGATTCCAAATGGTCTGCTTTACCCACGAATCACTAAAAGTACTACTGGCTCTCTGTCCAATATTCCTTTTGAGTAAAGTGATATAAGCCCTGTGAAATCTGGCCTTGGCACATGCACCAGGCTAGGGATTCATCTTGGCTTAGAAGGTGAAACAAATGTGATGAAGGCCATGGCTGGACTCTGATGAGTTATGTGGCCTTGGGTAGTCTCTGAGCTTTAGTTTTCCAGCGTATAGAACCAAAGGGTTGAGCTGAATGGTCTCTCCAGTATTCTCTTACTTGCACATTTTGTTTTCCATCCTAAATTCAAGGTTGAAAAATATTTCTGGAATTCTAGAGGTCTATCTACTTAACAGCACTTCTCTCTTTTCTCATATACAGTGTAGAAGTCTATGGAAGTCATTCAAAAATTTATCTTTTTTCTGTACATGGCTGACCCTCTACTAGTCATGTTTTTGGTTTTGTGTCCCAGTGTAGGGCTACATTAGACCTATCCTGCCATTCTCTCATTTGTCCACTCTCCTCCCCCTCCAAGGATGGAACTCAAACACAGAGGTGCAAGAATTGAAACAAAGAAGTAAAACTATCTCTATTTGAGGATGGTAGCTTGATTCCCAAAAGAATCAGTGGAAAAACTACTCTAAACAAAAAGAATTTAGTAAAGTAGCAATTTATGAAACTATCATACAAAAATTAAACAAAAATCAGTTCTGCAGGTAAATATATATACAATACGCAACAACATTCTTTTTGCCAGTGCCTCTCCAGATTCTAGAAAAGCACATTTTACAGTAGGAATTCTCAGGAAGTGCTGATGGAACAATATTTATCCTAGTCTTACATGTTCATGACAGTTTTCTTTCTTTTTTATGGCAGTTATACTTAAAGGTCAGTTTGAATGGATAGAAAATATTTGGCTCACATTTGCGTTCTTTGAGCAACTTAGATATATTACTCAATTGTCTTCTGGGAAACCATTGCTGTTGTAAAGTGTAATGTCAGTCTTTTTTTTTTTTTTTTTTTTTTAACCCTTATAAGTGACTTAGTCTGTTTGCCTGAATCTCCTCCCTTTTCTTTTTAAAATGCCCCATAGTTTTACTGGACAGTGTTTTGATATTGACTGCCTGGTTTGCTTTTTTTTCCCCAAGTATACAAAATGCCCTTCAAAAAAAGATGGAACACAAACAAATTAGTTTTAAAATAAAGGTTAGGAGGCAGATGAAGAAAACATTAGAAAAACATTCTCAGGAACTCAATATCATTGAAAGATATTTAATGTTTGCTGCCTACCTAGAAACAGCTTTGTATTTTTAGCAACATTGGAAGAAAAGGAAGGGAGAAAAAAAGAAAAAAGGAAAAAAACTTGAGGGCCTACTTTGTTTTAAGTATGGGACTAGGCATATCCCTATAGTTCAAGTTGGTCCTCTCCATCATTCATTTCAACCAATATTAATCAGTGCACTTACATGCCAGGCACTCAAGATACAGAGGTGTATGAGACAAATACAGTCTTTGTCCTCAGTGAGCTCACCTAGGTGGATTTTTTTTTTTTTTGCAGTACGCGGGCCTCTCACTGTTGCAGCCTCTCCCGTTGCGGAGCACAGGCTCCGGACGCGCAGGCTCAGCGGCCATGGCTCACGGGCCCAGCCGCTCCGCGGCATGTGGGATCTTCCCGGACCGGGGCATGAACCCACGTCCCCTGCACCGGCAGGCGGACTCTCAAGCACTGCGCCGCCAGGGAAGCCCAAGGTGGATATTTTATCTTCAACTTTACACAAAAGTTCCTGTGCTTTTGTCAAACTATAGATTTCATTTAGAAACTCTGGAAATACGGCCCCTCTTTAAAAAATTCCTCCTAGCCATGAATGTCAAAAAAATGGGTAAGTATACATTTTACTATCAGAATGACATAGCACATTTCATCCAAAAAATTCTCACTCCAAAGGTCGTTTTTCTTAGTCTGCTAAGTTCTTGGTGAACAGCTCTGTAGGAAGGCATTCATGTCATGTTGAATTGGAGGTAGAGCAAGCCCATGTGACTTCTCCAAGGTCACTGAGTGAGGTGGCAGCAAGTCCTTGATCCAAGGTATCTGCAGGTGTCTGGGGAAGATTTCTGAGTATATTGTTTTCACCTACCTGACTGTTCAGTCAGATTTTTCTGGTGTGCAAGTTGCCAGGTTTGGAGGCGTTCTAAACCTAAGTCTGCCTTCTCCAAGGTAGGCCAGTGCTAAAATGAGAGAGGCCTGTCTCTATCCTTGGGCCAAGGCCCCCTTCTCCCCCAGCAGCACAGCTGTGAATAGTTAGATAAAGCGCCCCTCCCGGTACCCTCGGGGGCCTTGGGCACACCTGCCAAGTCAAATGCACTTTATCTCAGTCAAGCATTGTCTGGCCCTCTGCTGTGGCCAAACGCCCAGGCCGTTGGCTGCTGTTTGACAAAGCCAACCGGAGAAGGAAATGACCCCAATGCCAGCCCTGGGAGAGGTATGGGATGGAAAGGAAATTTCCATAAGGTAAAATATGCAAATGAGAAAGCCTGGCTTTTCTCCTCCATATAAATCAGCCGCTTATCACGTTGGGCCATGAAATGCCAAGACAGCAAGTGTACCCAGATTTGGCCACAAGAAAGGGACCCAACGTGAGCAGTTGGCTAGCAGTCCAGGGGCCTGGACGTTGAGGAGTAAAGCAGAGCCCATATGCTTCCAAGGGAGATATTGGGTATCATAAGGCACATCCCATTCTGTACGGTAGAGAATCTATCCCTGCCCTTGTTTTGGTCCCCATGCTAGAGTTCTTGTAACTTCCTTGGTGGCACTTTCGGCTCCTCATTCATCTGTTCATGCCCCAGAATGCTGCCACACCTAGCAGTTTAACTCTTACCTCTGAGATGGTGGTGCTCATCCACACCCCCATGTTGCTTTGGGAACAGGAGGTTGGAATCTTCTCTGATGCCCTAGTGGAAACTGTCGGCAAGTGGTTTGTTGGGGGCTATCTTTGCGCCTCACGATCCTATGGGAACCATTTCCTCTCGTTGGGGCCTAGCTGTGGGAAGTTCTTCATGCTCTCCATTGCAGAAGAGAATCAACAGCTTAGCTCTCTGCAGTTTTTGCAGGGGCCCAGACTGTCTGGGAGAGACACCCATATGACATTAGGCTGCTACAGAGGGCAAGAGCTTCTGGCTCCCCGTGTCTGCCGTAGCCCTCCTTGAAGAAAAGCTGTAGCATTCTTGAACGTGATCTTAAACAGCTCCTGCTGTCTCAGTTTTCTCATCTGTGAGATAATGCTAATAATACTTCCCAATGTTGTTGGTAAACTTGAATGAGACAATGCTCAGCCTTTTACTAAGCCTTCAATTCTACTATGAGATTTGTTCTTTATACCTATGGGTCTCTTATTATAATATAAATTCCACTGGCAAGAACAAAATTACAAACTTTTTTTTTCAATCAATAGAGGACATTTTAAGTACTTAGGGGTGAATAGTTACTATAAAAATTCTAAAAACAAGCATTGTCAACCTTCTGATTTGTCCCTGGTCACAGGGATATGGTGTGGTCAAGGTTGCAGACTGAATTTCAGAATAAGAAAAATAATGCGATTTCAAAAGGGAAAAAAAAAAGAGAGATGTCAACACTGTTTTCAGTAGAAAGGGAATAATGAAGGACCATGCAATCTCTACAGATTCTCTCCGCTTTATTGAAGTTTTCTTTGGATTCTTCAGAGGATATGCTTTTCTGAATCATTGAGGTGCATCTCTATGTGTGGTGAGGGAGAGGATATACATCTTACAGATCATGGTAACTTGGAATTTAGCTCCTGCCTTTCAATTTTCTCTCAAAAAGTTCTTATTCCAAGCCCAAAGCAGAAACTATTATTTGAATCTTTCTGTTGCTTTCAGTTTCCATTGCCTGACATTAAAACATACATAGAGAGAAACTACTACATCATTTATCTTTTTGCATGACACATATAATGTTTTATAATTTCCACCTTCAAAATGATGAGGCCACCTGGCATGACATAGTGAGAAAGTCCACGCTTCATAGTCAGACTTGTGTTTTAATCGTGGCTGTGTGGATTCTAAGCTCTTTGACTTTGGGCAAGTTATTTAACATTTCTGAGCTTCAGTCTCCTCATCTGGAAGGTGGGGATTATAATATTAAACTCTGATTGTTCTTCTGATGTTTAAACAAGATAATACATTCGAAATGTCTGGCATGTGGTAGATACCCAAAGAGTTCGCATTGTTCTCCTTTTTTAAAATTTATAGCTGTAGAAATGGAGAGAGGTCACAGAGAAGGAACAGAGCTCAGTTCTCTAGGCCTATAACACACTTTCCCTAGTGCGCTTTGCAAAGCTCACCTTTATTTCCTATATGTATCTCTTTTGAGGGTGGAATTCCATAAGAATCCTTTGCTCAAAGAAATCTTTGCTCAAAATCCTTAAGTGGCTCAATTTCCTACCTAAGCATGTCTAAACTCTTCTTCCTGATTTTCAAGTTCTTTTATAATACTCTTGTATACTGTGCCTTTCCAGTCCAATTTCTTACCATCCTCCCCTATTCTCCGTCACACCTCTTCTGCTTTATTCATTGGTATGGCAGGTTATATTTTCCCCAAATATTTCTGGTCCTACATGTTCTTCCAGAAACTTGCTACTCTCTCAAGAAGCGGAGTCTATTTTCCATCCCTTTGAACCTGGGTGGAACTTTGTGACTTCCTCATGAAGAGAATGAGGTGGAAGTGACAGCTGCTGTGTGACCTTAGGGTGTAAAAGGGACAAGGCTTCCTGCTCCTGCTGATTTTCCTCTCTTAGGATGCTCACCTTTAGAGCCCGAACCCCTTGCTGGGCAGAAGCTGAGCACCACATGAAGAGACCATGTGTAAGAGTTCCAGGTGGAGGAGAGGTGAGCTGTCTCCACCAAGCTCTGGCAAAATGGCAGCTTCATGAGGAAAATTAAGGCCATCATCTTAAGCCATTAAGTTTTGGGTGATTTGCTACTCAGCAGTAGGAAACCGGAACAACTTGGGAGTACTGCTTCCCATTTATATTTACAGATTTTTGATGTTAAAAGGCATTTCTTCTCATCTTTACTTGGAGTACAAATCAATGCTGGGCATACAACATATAAAACAAAAATGGTCCTTAGTGATCATCTAACGGAACCATTACAGAGCTGAAATTTTTGGAAAATAGATATCCTGGGCCTTATTTCTTGTAATTCTGATGAAGAAGATCTGGGTGGCACCCAGAAATATAGTTAAAGGCTTCTGATGAGTATCCAGATTTGGAAACCACTGATACAGTTTACTCTTTTGTCCTTAAAGATGCAGAAATAGGCCCAGAGGCAGGATTAACTTGTTTTAGGTAGCAAAGCAAATGGGCAGAGCTGAACCTGGAACTCAACTGTCCTGTCCTTCACCCTGGCTCGTCTTTGGAAACACCTTTCTTTGTGGATAACGCAACATAGTTGGCTACAGATATTAACTTACTTCCTGTACAACCTGTTTTTCTGAGTAACTGTAACACACTTATCTCTGCCCTCTAACACACACTTTATTCTTTTTTTTTTTTTTTTGTGGTACGCGGGCCTCTCACTGTCGTGGCCTCTCCCGTGGCGGAGCACAGGCTCCGGACGCGCAGGCTCAGCGGCCATGGCTCACGGGCCCAGCCGCTCCGCGGCACTTGGGATCTTCCCGGACCGGGGCATGAACCCGTGTCCCCTGCATCGGCAGGCGGACTCTCAACCACTGTGCCACCAGGGAAGCCCCACACTTTATTCTTTTAAATGCATGAACTGTTTCTATGCTTTCACAAGGTCTGAGAGGAACGGGCTCTGGAAAACACAGCAGGAGGGGGAAAATGGTGGGATCGAGATGACTGTTTCCTCTTTACATGACTGCCAAGGTCAATCCACACTTCTACGTATATTTCTGCCTTCATGTGCCTGCAAAGGTTGAATTAGACATGAACTGTACAGGTTGATCTCTACCTTTGCAGTTGACATGCTCACAATACGCTAAAGAATAGAACACCACAGGGACAAATGGATGAAGTGAAAATCATTTCCATTGCCCTGGGAGGAGGATGACAGATCAATCAGGGCAGGTTGTGGATGAATGAAGTCAATGAGTTGGAAGTCCTTGCAAAGGGCTTCTTTCTGCTTTTCCAGGTCTTCAGCCAGTTAGACGATTGATTTTTGAAATAACCCAAGAATTTTTAAGAGTGTTTTTGCTTCATTGAAATAAACTCTCACTTACTTCTGCCATAATTTGAATTTTGAATCTTGAATCATTTCTTGAAATTTCCTTGTGAACTTAAAAAAAACTGTTGGGTTTCAGGTTACCAACTTTCCTCTGAAACTTTATTTTGGATAGGCAGAGGTTTTTTTAATCCTGTTTAGGTCTTATTTTATGTTTTTTCATTGGCAATAAAGCTTGCTGTTTGGAAAGTTTTCTTTTGTCAAAAATTCTTGCTTTTTAAAATGGCCTTGGTGGCCATTTGTGAACCAACACAGTATTGCTGTGGAATATTTTATCTCATCTTCTGCACCCCAGTCTTGAGTTTCCAGGTTAAGAGAGCATGAGTTACCCCCAGAATGAGTTACTCCAAGGAAGGGCAGGTTACATTTACTTTTTCCTCCTCAAAATTGAAGCCGGACTAATGGAATGCTTATCAGATCTCATTAACTACCTCTCCAGCTGTTACTCACTTCACAATTGGGAAATTTTCTCTTTTTTCCCCAGTTTGTAGTTTTTCACTTATAGTTTGTGTACTCTTCTTCCTCATTTATATTTGGTTGCTTTTCCTCCTTATTTGTAAATTCTCTCATTTATGTTTGGTGTGCTTAAATTTGATTATCCTTGTGGACATTTTCTTGAGGTTTGGATGTTTTGGTTTTAGTGTTAATTTGAACTTTCATAATAGCTAATATTTTTGAAAGCTCACAATTGTGTCAGTCACATTTTATGAATCCCAACATTATTTTGGCTAATCCTCACAGTTTCCTGGTGGACTAAATGATATTCTTCCCATTTTAGAGATGAGGAAACTGAAGAAAGAAATGAAAATATGTAAGTTCTGGAAAGATGCAAAACTGGTAGAAGGGACTTAATCATTTACTCTTGTACCCTAGGTAATAAGTCTCCGTTTCCTTTCTTCTATGTGTACTTTTGGCTCTGATTTTACTTTAGTTAGGATTGAAAGGTGCTTGTCGGTTGTCTTAGTTCGATAGTTATCAAATAGACCATGATCAGAAGCACCTGGAGGGCTCCTTGAAACACAAACTGCCAGGCTCCGCCCACAGGGTTTCTATTTAAGGAGATCCGGCCTGGGCCCCGGAACTTGAATTCTCAACAAGTTTCCAGCGGAGGTGGATGCTGCTGGTCCCGGACAGCTCTTTGAGAATCACGGGTTTAGTTCATTCCCTTCAGGTAAAGTTAAGACCCTTCTGCTTTCTAATTCCATTCAAATGTGGCAAGTTGGTATATGCATATCTAGTTGGCCCTTGCAAAGTGTGGCTTTTAACTCTGTGGGTCCGCTTGTATGTGGACATTTTTCAGTAGTAAATACTGTACTATTACTTGGTCTGTGGTTGGCTGAATCCTCTGATGTGGAGGAATTGTGGATGTGGAGGGCACACTATCAATTATACGTGGATTAACCTCTGCATTGATTAAGGATTAACTATCATCAATCAATTTAGGAATTTTTTTCTCTCTCTTTTTTTTTTTTTTTTTTGCCTCCTAGAGACAGAAGTATGCATCATTTATGATTTTTCCTTTAGCTTTCTAAGGACTGCTAGGGTGTCAGCTCTGACTAAAGCTGTTTCCTCAAGTTTAAGTGATGCCTTTGGCTGAATGCACCACAGGAAGCTCATACCCAGAGACCTGCGTGAAAGAGAGTCAAGGTGCTCTTCAGGGGCCATGTGCTAGTTCATTCTTCCTGCAAGCAGGTGGTGAACCTTAACTCATTAAGGAGGGAAAGAAGGCAAGTTCTAAATCAATCTGATTGGCATCCTTGCCAGAGTTTGTGAGACATTTATTAGTTTGATGTAACAAACAAATCCCAAGAGGGATAATGTCCCAACACAAAAGGAAGTTATATTTTGCTCAAGTAAATTCCACTTGCTGTTTTTGTTGGAGGGATAGCGGTCCCCTGAGCATGATCCAAAGAGACCCACGTACTTTTCGTGAATGGTTCTGGGATACTTTTCAGGTGGCTTCCGAGGTTTCCGTGCTTGCCTCCAGTTCAAGGGAAGGAAAAAGAATATGGAGGTTTACAGAAGCCATATCCCACTCATTTTCCATTGATTCTTCCGTGTTCTTGGTTGGGGACAGTCAGAAGCCCATCACATCAACGGAAGTATCTAATTCTAGTGGTTCAAAGACTACAGGCTGCTGCTCTGTAAGCTTAGCCACTTTCTAGCTTTTTTGTTACAATCCTTACTTATGGCAGATGTTTACGTATAGCATGGATATGATTTCACTGGGAAGTGATGATTTACCAAAGCCTTTCTAGTCTCTGTTTTCAGTTTATTGACCTTTCTCATTGTTGGCCGTCAGTTTTTATCAGAGCCAGCTGTTCTTGTCTCGCTGTTACATTTGGTCTGTTGGTAGAACCTTGAGTTGATGGCAGTTAAATGATTTATTATGTCAAGTGTTCAGGAAAGATGTGAGGACTAAGGAGACGAGAGGTTCCTGGGAGATCCAACTACATGGTGTACGGGTCAGAAGGGCAACATTCGTATAACAGGTATCGCAGAATAAAAGGCCCAGGTGTGCCTCGCCTGCCCTTAACCTACAACCCCACGATCTGATAAATGTGCGGTCAGGAAATGGTGATATGATTTAAAATGTAGGTACATTCTGTAACTCTGAGGAAGTATATGGTGTTCTAGGCTACTTTTAGTACCATGGATCATGCAATTATAAGGCATTGAGTTGGCAAGTTCGAAAACCTTCCAGTATACTCCAGTGCCTACTGCATTAGGAGACTGGATTCAGAATAAAAATGAGTTGTGCTTGGATGCTTGTGAAACATGTGATCTTGGGCAAGTCATTTAACTTCTCTGAGCATTCATCCATGAAATGAGGACAAGATCATCTGCTTCACGGGAAAGTTGTGAAGATGAAATAAAGTTAAGTGAGATAATGAACAGCAGAGTGTCTGGCTTTATATTTGACTTTCAAGTTCTGTCATTACCTGATACTCACATGAACTCAGCTCTGTAGCTCACATTCTAAAAAGTGACCTTTGCCCTAGTCAGACTGGTTTCCTGCCAGTGCCATGAACATAACACTCTGTTCTCCTTGACTTTGCTCAAAAGCATCCATACATTTTACTTGCTGAGCCAAAAATGGCTCAAAAATGGGGAAATTGGGCATCTCCCAGGATGGTTTCATTTTCTGTTCTTTCTGGGAGCAGAGGAGGGGGAGTGACTGTGGATACAGAGTCAGTGGGAAATCACTCCATCACTGGTTTCCGACCCTCTATTCTCTGTCCATCCCTGTCGTGGGCACTGAGCATCCTAAAGAAAGAAATATACGGCTCCTTCCTGCCCTTAGCTCCTTGCCATTCATCCAGGGGTGCTAACTGCTCTGCCACACTGCTGCCTACAAAATATTCCCAGCAGAGCAGAACTTCTAAAGCTGGGAAATGTTCTTGTGTCAAAACTGACAAGGGAGCATCTAAGTGGTGGGGAAAATGTGTACCATAGATTTCATACAGAATGAAGTGGGGCATGCTGAAATCATAATGAGAGTATTTATCTTTCTTGTCTGGTCTGCCAGCTTATAGATTGATGGACCAGCCAATGCTGACTGTTTCCTTATGAATTTACCAATATATTTCATCCTCTTTTCTTCCATAGATGTTTTAAAGATCATATTTGTTTTGTATCATGTCCTGTCCCTGCAGAGGCTGTGTGAACCATTATTAACTACTAGAAAATCTGACCCTTGGTAAATTTCTGGAGATCTCTGTGTGCCGAATGGATGTGTCATAAAGAATATTTTTATTAGATTCTTCTCAGATATATTTTTTTGAAGGTGAACAAAGTAAACTATGGTAGATAGGAGCTCATGCTGAGAGAGCAGTTTACTTTGCTTAATAATAAGTGTAACAAATCAAGCCTTTCATTATGTGCCTGGCATTGTGTTACGTACTTGCTCATTTACTGTTTGCAAGAAACCTGTGAAGTAGGTATGGTTACAAGTGAAGTAGCCAGCGTTCAGAGAGGTTCAGTAAGGGTGAGAGGAGCACAGGACTGGAGTCTCAGGCTCTTTGTCTGAGCCCAGTTCTGTGTTCGATTCTGTCCTTGGGCAAGTGAAGCAAGCCCTAAACTTGTTTCAGCATCCATGAGATCCACATTGAAATTGTTGTTGTGAAAGTTAACTGTGATTATACACGTGAAGCGCTAAGAACTGGCTTGGTCCTTAGCACTTACTAAACATTAGCTCTCACCCATAAAAGGCGCAGTCAGGATTCAGATCTGGATCTTTCTGTTTCCTAAGTCCATCCTCTTGAGCCCAAGGCTATGCTTATTTCTGTTTCCATGCTGAACTAAAGTCTGATCTAGCAGGTGAATATAGCTATTTATGAAAGAACTACAGCAACTATCATTTTTGAAGTGGAATTGGATGGTTTCTATTCTTTATGGGCCTTAATAACAGTGTTTCAGGACTTCTGTCACAAGAGTAAAAATAAGGATGTCTTTTTCTGATGAGCCTTTTAGGAAAATTTCATTAGGTGTGGATTCAATTCGAAAGAAACACACAGAGGCAAATGTTGGTTGAGTTCTGGGAAAGTGTTTTAGTCATTCACCAAAGCTAGTTTCTCCTCTCCTTGGGTGCAAAGGAAGGTAATACACCTCACTCTCCCGTGATTGAATTCAGCCGATGGAAAATGAGTGGGATGTGGTTTCTGTAAACCTCCTCATGAGATAGTCTCCACCTTCTTCTTCCTTCCCTTGACCTGAAGGCAAGCACGGGAACCTTGGAAGCCACCTGGAAAGTATGGCAGAGCCATATACGAAAAGTACGTGGGTCTCTTTGGATCATGCTCGGGGGACCGCTATCCCTCCAACAAAAACAGCAAGTGGAATTTACTTGAGCAAAATATAACTTCCTTTTGTGTTGGGACATTATCCCTCTTGGGATTTGTTTGTTACATCAAACTAATAAATGTCTCACAAACTCTGGCAAGGATGCCAATCAGATTGATTTAGAACTTGCCTTCTTTCCCTCCTTAATGAGTTAAGGTTCACCACCTGCTTGCAGGAAGAATGAACTAGCACATGGCCCCTGGAGAGCACCTTGACTCTCTTTCACCTTCACCTACCTGCTAGCCCCTAAGGATGCTCACACACACCCCCCATAAGAATCAGTGTGTATGCATCAGCTTTCTCTCCCATCCTTGTGCTGTTCAGACTATCTAGGCGTTCTTCTGTATTACATATCATCACATCATATCATACTGTATCATATCAGGACAAATCAGACAGAATTTGAAACTTAATTCAGCTCACAGCGGCTTTAAACACAGTGGGGAAAGTAAGCTGGGAAGACCTGCAGACTCACTGTGCTTCCTTAGTGACCACGTAGCCTCGGGCAAACCTCCTTTTCTGTTAAACCCGGTTTCCTTGTCTGTAAAATGTGATCAATGCCTGTGCTGCTTCTCTCCTGTGATGCTTTGAGGATGGACATACCGTTTATGAGAGTGGGTTTTTTTTGTGTGGTTTTTTTTTTTTTTTTTTTTTTTTTTGTGTGTGTGTGTGTGTGTGTGTGTGGCACGCGGGCGTCTCACTGCTGTGGCCTCTCCCGTTGCGGAGCACAGGCTCCGGACGCGCAGGCTCGGCGGCCATGGCTCACGGGCCCAGCCGCTCCGCGGCATGTGGGATCTTCCCGGACCGGGGCACGAACCCGTGTCCCCGGCATCGGCAGGTGGACTCTCAACCACTGCGCCACTAGGGAAGCCCTATGAGAGTGTTTTAAGGAATTGGGAAGTGCTCTGCACGGCATTGTAACTATTATTTATATGAAAATGTGCACCTCAGAGACTTTACATTAAAATGGTAGTTGTTTAGTCCCATTACCAGATTTATTTTTATTTGTGGAAGGCAGTGTGCTGTATTAAAACAAATTGATAGCTTTGTGAGAATCTTACATTCCAGTGCTTACTAGTTGTATGAACTAGGAATTCATTGAACTAGTAGCTCCATGACTTGGTTTTGTTATTTGTGAGTTTTGGTTAATAATGCCTACTTTGCAAAGTGTTGGGAGGCCAAATGAGTGCTGGCAAGTTAGACGCTGAAAGATATAAAAAATAATATATTTCATGGGTTTGCTACAGGTCAAGATAATTCCAGTATTAGTAACGGTTTGCGTGCATGTTAGCAAATACTTAACAGTGGAGATAAGGAAGCAGACAAACAATATTGAAGAATTAGAAGTCACTGTCACTTGGAAGGCAGATGAAGCATCTTAGAGAGCATAATGCTAGCCACTGGGCTATTATTTTGTCTGACTTTCAAAATTTCTAATTGTGTGTGACGTTCATAAGAACGAACGCTTCGCACAGAGAGTTTCCTTGTACTGAGGAGTGCGGTGATTGACAGCCAGGCGGCTCTGCCCTTCAGTGAGGAGTGAGGCCTGAAAAGGACACAGGGACAGCAGGGCAATCATGTTGTCATCATCAGCCACATGTGCTCACTCTTTCCCATTCCAGCTATTTTAACATAATTTCTCTTCAGATCCCTGTGGTCTCTTGTAGATGCAGCTTCACTATCACATTGAAATTTTGATCCAGTTTCATATGCAAATAGAGAAACACCGTCCTCCCTGCTCCCTTTATTTCTTCCCCTCCAGTCATTTTAACAAAATGTGTGAGACCATTACCGATAGTAATTATGATAAACTTTCACATATCGTAGGTTTGGGAAAAGCTTTTGCAGTGTCACAGATTATTCTCTACTGAGTATAGTGGAAGGAAATGTGACTGTGTGTATAAGAGAATTGTGGCTCTATTTGAGCCAGTGTGTGTGTTGATGGGGGGAGATGCAGGGTGGAGGAGGAGGGGAAGACGAGGGAGCTGTGGCAGGGGAAATACAAATAAAAATGATCAGAGAGGAAAGATGGAGGAGAAGAGGAGGATGAGAAGAATTTTACCAGGTATTCCAAACTAGTCATGATCGGAAATATATCTCTGTGTGTACCTTTGTCTGTGAAGGACATTGTTAGAGGGCATTGTTCTGGAATGAAGCTGCCTGCAGAGAGATTACCTGTGTGACATTTATGGGCATATGAGGTTCTTTTTCTTTGCAAGTAAATATTGGAGTTATCTAACCCTAACATGTCTGTGAAGAGATTTATGGCTTCTGACTCATTCCATGTTACTGATGGGGAGAAATAGGGGAGAGAAACCGAATCCAGAAGTAATCTCCAAATTTCTTTTCTCTTTTTTTTCTTTTTTTTTGCGGTACGCGGGCCTCTCACTGGTGTGGCCTCTCTCGTTGCGGAGCACAGGCTCCGGACACGCAGGCTCAGCGGCCATGGCTCACGGGCCCAGCCGCTCTGTGGCATGTGGGATCCTCCCGGACCGGGGCGCGAACCCATGTCCCCTGCATCGGCAGGTGGACTCTCAACCACTGCACCACCAAGGAAGCCCTCCAAATTTCATTTTAAGCCCTCGTTTCAAATGGTAGAACTGTTAACCAGCAGCAGAACCGATGGATTTAGTGTCACCTCCTATCTGCCTGGAACCTCTCCCAGTAAAAGAACTAATTCAATAATGAAATGGCTCAAATCAGTGAACAGTAGAGGTGATGGAGGGATCAAAGGCCTTAGAAAGAGGCACACTGTATAATTCATGCTGCGCTGATGTTTAACCTGTCCTTTTCATTCTTGAACAATTAGTAGTTAGAGGTAGAAGAAAATGACTCTTGAGTATCTCAACTATATATGGCACTGTTTATCCTACCAGATGCTGTATGGAGTTCCCAACCCCTACTTTCTTTAACTACTTTCCTAAATAAACACTTGGTCTCAACAAAACTGCTTCCTATTTCCCTGTTGCGTCTTTGCTTCCTTAGAAATCGCTTTCTCTTGCCCAGTTTTCACAAGTCTTTCTGCTTCTTGAATACCGAACTCAACTCTCATCCGGGAGGCCCTTTTATAACCCAATGTGGGTGCACTTCTAAAATGTGACCTATCCCTCTGGAGTGACAGATGCTTCCTATCTGTAGGCTCAGGTCTACCTAGCACTTCCAGAAGGGAAGAATGACAAGAGCCTCAAGTCGACCATTTTCTGGATTTAAGCTCAGTCTTTTTTCCTTAGACTGGGAATCCAGTGTTTTAGAGAGTGAGCTTCTAAGTCTCAGCCTTAACTGTCTCCCCATCCCCTTTTCCCCTGTGGAATCTTTTATGTACTCTTCTGCCTCAGTTTTGTTGCTTAGCATTTGTTTCCTTCTCAGTCTGGATGCCCATGCTATCTTCGGAGTCCATAGCACTTACTCAGATCACGCTAGCCTGTGCTTTTGCGAGTGCCGTGCTGGATGTTACTTCAGCTGTTTCTCTATTCTGTGAAATGGTCACCCAGGATGATCTTCCACCTTTCTTTAAGAGGTGCTTAATTCCTAGTCTCCAGCTACCATTTACTCCTGCTACCTGAGTGACCATTGAAAAGTAATTGCAACTTTTTAAGCCTTCCTTTCCTCCTGTGGAAATCGGCATAGTAGTAATACTTACTTCATAGGACTGTTTAGAGGATGAACTTAGTTAATCCTTGGCACATTGCCTGCCATACAGTAAATGCTCAAAAATATTAGCTGCTATTATTGTTTATGTTCTTAGTATCATTATTTATATGCCATATCTGTTGAGGTATAGTCTCTGAATTAAAATCTTCTGTTTGAACCACACCTGAACTTGCCTTGCCCTTTGGACGTGAACTACTACCTCTGTAGCCAGGTTCATTTCCTTAACCCTCATTCTCACGTGCCTTAGATTTTTCTTCTCCTCTAGCTTGGATCTGCCCCATACTTGGGTGTACTTGAGTCCTGACATTATAGGACTTTGATATTTCTGTTCTTAAGACTCCTAGTACACATTGCCTTAAAACTTAGTTATTGATTTTATTCCTTCTCTGCTAACTTGTAGACTTTTTATGGTCAGAGATCTTATCAATTACATTGTTGTGTCTTCTAGTATATCTTACATATGGAAGGGTCTCAGTATATATATTTTAAATAATTGAAAGTTTGTCCGTACAGAATGTAATACCCATCTAAAAATTTAATCTTTCCAATACATACAACCCAGTGTTCATAGCAGCACTATTTACAATAGCCAAAGCATGGAAATAACCCAGACGCCTCTTAACAGATGACTGGCTTAGGAAGACACTATATATATATACATATATATGTATATATATACACATATATATACATATATATGTATATATATATATACACATATATATACATATATGTGTGTATATATATACACACACATACATACATATGTGTATATATATATTTAAATATACACTGTAATATCACTCAGCCAAAAGAATGAAATACTGCCATTTGCAGTAACATGGATGGCGCTAGAAATTATCATACTAAGTGAAGTGAGCCAGACAGAGAAAGACAAATATTATATCACTTATGCAGAATCAAAAAAATAATACAAATGAATCTACATACAAAACATAAACAGACTCGCATAGAAAACAAATGTAGGCATCATGTTTGTTAGCTCCTGGCAAGATTTTCTTATATTGGAATAACAACATGGAAGCCAGTAGCCAGGAAGGATGTTGGTGCCAGTGCATACATGAGTGAGCATGCATATGCACACGCACGCGGTAGATCAGTGTGGAGAGATGCTCGGGTGGGGAGCTTGTTAGGAATCAGCTTCAGAAGTTCAGGAGGGAGTTAATGTTGGTGGTGGTCCTAGAAACTGGAATGAAAGGGTTGTAACTGTGAGTCATTTCATGGAAAAAATAAAAAGAATTCGGTAATTGATTTGTGTAGTGAGTAGAGAGAGAGAAAAATCAAAGATGATTCCTAGGATTCAGACCCAGGTGACCAAAAGAAAGGTGGAATTACAAACAGAAAGTGGAAGGTTAGGAGGAGGAGCTTGTTTCAGGAAGGAAAGGTGACATGGTGAGTTTAGTTTTGGAATTTGGCCAGCCAGTATTTAATCAGTAGCATACAAGAGATAGCTGGAAATCTGGACTATAGATCTAGAGGGGGTGTGAATGGAATCAAGCCTGTGGAGGTAATAATTGAAACCATGGCATTAAATGAGCTCACTGAGAGAGATGACATTGTACAGGATGTAGGTCAAAGATGGAAATTTAGGAATGCCTAGATTTGAAGGAATGTGTAAAAGCGCAGCCAGGCTAGGAGACAGAGCCAGAACATTCAGACAAGTGTCATCATAGAAAGGAGTTCGTCATGATCTAGTAGTGATGAATGACTCTATCAAATTGTTTCGGTGGATTTAGTGAAGATGAGGGCAGAGAGAGGGCCATTTTATGAGTATTTGGTGTTTGGCAATTAGGTTGCCATAAATGACCATCAAAGGAATTTTTGTTTTTTCTGTATAGTAGTTACAGTGGAAGATAGAATGCTAAGGTTTAGGGATTAAGTGATGAAAAAGTAAAAGCAAGGAGTGTAGGCTACTTTGCAAGGCAGCCCATTTTTAAGATCTAGGAGTCTAAAACGGTTGGAAGAAAGTCGGTCTGACCAATGCTTGTTATTTAATTATTTTTGGAGTGTGTTTCTTCATATGTATATGCATTTGAAGGTTCAGGAAAGATTCAAAGTCCTGTCCTTTCTGAAAATTTGGCAGAAATTAGACGGTTTCTAGAGTTATTAAGGGGAAAGACAGTGTGATTTCCAAAAATCTACTTTTCCTTATGAAAGTGCACAAAATAAATGGAGTAACAAGTATGATCTACACAAATGAGCCTCTAGGAGACAGGAATACTGGGCCATTCCTTTCCAGTGAGATCCATCATATTTTTTTTTGTGTGTGTGTGGTATGCGGGCCTCACTGTTGTGGCCTCTCCCGTTGCGGAGCACAGGCACCGGACGCGCAGGCTCAGCGGCCATGGCTCACGGGCCCAGCCGCTCCGCGGCACGTGGGATCTTCCCAGACCGGGGCACGAACCCGTGTCCCCTGCATCGGCAGGCGGATTCTCAACCACTGCGCCACCAGGGAAGCCCCATCATATTTTTAAATAGCTTTCCTCTATGGCAACCAGACACACAATTTTTTATTAGTAATTTAGATATTCTGGGTTATTGAAAGAATGCCCTTGATCTTATATGATCAAAGCAATGAGAGAAGTATGATGGGAAAGAGTTTTTTCCATGTGGCTTGTGGAATTATTTCTGTTGTTCTATAGTAACATACACAAATACCTTGCCCAGAGTCGGTTGGAAAACTCATACACATACACGTATATATAATTTTATACCTGTATATATGAAATCATAGTTTTCCTTTCAGTGACAACCAAGATATGAGCCATAAGTGAATGGCTCCATTGCTAATGAAAAAGGATAAAGTTAACACTTTAGAAATCTTAGCTTTTCTCCACGACAGAAAAGAGTGCTTGGAATCAGAAGCATAAAGCAACATTTTGTTCAAAATTATTTTTGTGCCATTAAGGAGAGGGTCCCTTTTATGCTGGACAAGGTGTAGCACAGGGATACTCTCTAGAAAAAGAGATGAATCTAGAGTGAGAAAGAATACTATTGGCACACATTTCATGGCAGGCACTATTCTAAGAGTGTTAGATTAGATACGTTAACTCACTTCATCCTTCCGACATGCTCATGTGTAAGCCCTATCATCATCATTCTACAGGTGAAGAAACTGAGGTATACAGATGGGAAGAGATGATTTTGCTCGAAGTTGGTAGAGCTGGGATTTGAACCCAGGCAGTGCAGCTTAGGAATAGAAACTCTTAACTCTTGGGCCTTGCTACTTATAAAGGCCATCAGCATCCTTCAGCTAAAAAAATCTGCTTAAAAATGATTTCACAATGGGAAGCTAACTGGAAGTAATTTTGGGTGACTGCATCCAAATTCACTCTATGAAGATAGAATCAGAGCAGATAAAGAGAGCTACTTTCATTGGGAATAAATTGACTGTGACAACTGTAAACTCCTTATCTTGGAAGGTACTATTTTTATACTAGGAAAAGATAGCCTAGCAAAAAAACCTTCTCTGGAAACAAAGGAATTAAGTTTCTTTGGGCTCTGTGTATCAGTATAAACCCTGTAATAATAATTGTGTCTCTCCACCACTGCATTTCACTGTGCGAAGCCTGGGCTTAATTGTGGTTACCTTACCAGTTTCATTGCCTGCTCATTAGCTAAATAATAAAATCCTGACCAATGGAAAAGATGTGGACACGCATGCCCTGCTCTGTGTGTGGCAAATGAGGGACAGTAAACATGTGGGGAAAGTCACACCTGCGTACTCACAAGTGATGGGACCAGCCGAAGCCTGTGCGGAGGAGGGGAGAAGAGGATGTGAAGGGCTGTCAGCTCAGTTGGAGGGCAGAGTGCCAGAGCCAGGGCTCCGGAAGACCTCAGACCTGATAGCTGATTGGATGAGATTGATTGATTGATGTGCTCAGCAGCCCCGCTGCCTGGGGAAGAAGGGGATGAATCTCTGAATGCTACTGGTTCCCGAGTTCTCAAGACAGTCAAGTTTGTGCACGGCATGCTTGCTGCAAGTAGATTGAAAAAATGGTGGCCAAAACTATGAGTAGTCCAAATATATTTGACTTTCATTCATCTTTTATCTGGCCTATCTTATGGGCTCATTACAAATTTCAAGGACCTGGCTTTTTAAAAATTTGATTTACAATGTTGTGTTAGTTTCAGGTGTACAGTAAAGTGATTCAGTTATATATATTATCCATTATATATATTCCTTTTTGGATTCTTTTCCATTATAGGTTATTACACGATACTGAATATAGTTCCCTGTGCTGTAGAGTAGGTCCTTGTTGTTTATCTATTTTATATACAGTAGTGTGTATCTATTAATCCCAAACTGCTAATTTATCCACCCCCCCGCTTTCCCCTTTGATAACCATAAGTTTGTTCTCTATGTCCGTGAGTCTGCTTCTGTTTTGTAAATAAGTTGATTTGTATCATTTTTGGAGATTCCACATGTAAGTGATCAAATGGTATTTGTACGGACTTCACTTAGTGCGACAGTCTCTAGGTGCATCTATGTCGCTGGGAATTCATTAATGTTTTTATCGGTAGTCCACGGAAACTGCCTTCCTGTCATATACACTTTCTCCTTGGTGGTCTGTGTGAGGCGGAAGGACTGCTGATGTTCCTACTAGTTAGTTTTTTGTGTCTTAATTCTAAGTTCCTAGAGGGCAGAGTCTACATTCTTTGTACAGTGGCTACTGTAAGAGACTGAGTAAGCAATGGAGGTAGCAGGTATGGAATAGGGTCTGGGTAGGAATAGGGTAATACAGAGTAGTTAGAAAGTACATGGAGGGCTATTCATAGGAAAATGGGTTTTTGTTTTTTTTTTTTTGGAACCAATATAAATTGTCTCCAGGATATAACATGCCGTTTTGAGACCTTATACTTTATCACTCTGAACATTACGCATCGTGGGCTGGCTAACTTTTTCTGTAAAGGATCAGATAGTATATCTCCTTGATTTTGCAGATCGTGTGTTTTCTGTTACATCTCTTCAGCTCTGCAGTGGGTATGAAAGCAGCCATGGATAATACAGAAACAAGTAGGTGCATCTGTGTCCCAGTGAAACTTTCTGTACAAAAATAGAAGGTGGGCCAGATTGGGTCTACAGGCCAAAGTATGTGGACTCCTAGTTTAGTTCGTGTACACTCACACTCATATACATAGACCTATGTGAAGTGAAAAGCAGTAACATCTCACCATCTTTTCACTTAAAATGTTTTTCACTTTGATCAGACTTTTGACCTGACTTCGGACTCTCATTTATTTATTCAACATCCATTTGGTCAGTGTTACAAGGTGTCAAGCATTGTACCAAAACATACAGGGGTAAGGAGGAAAAGAGTAGCTTCTTCCGTCAAGAACATTACTGGCTGATGAGGAAGATAGGTAAATACAGATAAGTGCAGAGGCACCGGCATATGTACCGTGACAGCTTTATGTATAATAGGCTGAGGGGAGCACAGGGGACCAGTAACTAATGCCTTCTTCTGAGAAAGAGATGCCTGAAGGGCGTCTTCAAGGACTGGTGGGATTTCAGAATTAGGTAAAGAAGGGGATGGGGCACGGGTGAATGGGGGTGAGGGGTGTAGGGGGAGGAGTTACATCTAGGGACCATAACAGACTTTGTATGTCTTTCCAGAGAGCTTTTCTCCTCAGAGATAGTCTTGTTTGGTTAAAATTACATACCTTGCATTAAAATTTCCTGTGAATCTGCTTATGTCTTTCTTGTGCTATATCACCTTCTGCCTCGTGTTATATCTTGCACTTGCCTTCCTCACGCATGTTACTCAATTTTCCTAGAAAAGAAGGAAAATTTTGGATTCTCTCCTAATCTATAGGTTTTATTCTTGGCTGGATCTTGAAGTATTGTTTACCACTTAATTTTGATTAAGTGGTAAACAATCAATCAAAACACTTAATTTTGATTAAATGTGATTCCCACTCAGGTCTTTTTTTTTTTAAAAGAAGATGTTGGGGGTAGGAGTTTATTAATTTATTATTTATTTTTGGCTGTGTTGGGTCTTCATTTCTGTGCGAGGGCTTTCTCTAGTTGCGGCAAGTGGGGACCATTCTTCATCGCGGTGCGCGAGCCTCTCACTATCGCAGCCTCTCTTGTTGCGGAGCACAGGCTCCAGACGCGCAGGCTCAGTAGTTGTGGCTCACGGGCCCAGTTGCTCCGCGGCATGTGGGGTCTTCCCAGACCAGGGCTTGAACCCGTGTCCCCTGCATTATCAGGCAGATTCTCAACCACTGCGCCACCAGGGAAGCCCCCCACTCAGGTCTTTGCTTCCCCTGCCTCAATCCTGGCTGCAGTTTCAAGAGAGACACTTCATTGTCTGTTTCAGTATTGTTCCTTATTCCCAGTACTCAGATCTGGCCCCTGACACATAGTTATGACTCCAGAATAGTCAATATTGACCAGTTCCATGAAGAAGAGTGGTACGAGAGAAAATGATTGTGTCAAAATGCAGTAGATTGCCAGTTGCGGTGCACAGAGAATGTAAACAGTTAACTGGAGCAGGAATTCTGAAATTTGCCGTTAAAATGTCTCTTAGTACTTTCATTTTTAATTATGTACTTGAAAAGTAACTTACTTGACATGAGGAAGGAGAGTGGAAAGTGGTGCTTTTGGAATTGTAGTTTCTGTTGTTCTGGATAAGCAGAATAGGCTATTAAATGTCCAAATGGGTGAAATATGGAGGGGAAGGATTAGTGATGATGAACTAGATTCAGTAAAGAATCTGGAGAGGACGAGAAGTGGTGTGAGAACACAAAGAATGGAATTGAATTCTTGCAACATGCTGGAGTACCAACTCCAAACCACATTCTGCAATGTAATCCCAATCTAGAAAATGGAGGCTGATAGGGCCTAAATTCTCTCAATAATGCTGCAATCTTCTATTGATGTAACTCTGGAAGACCACACCCAACACAGTGTTTGGTGGAGAACAAGTGCTCGTTAACTGAATGCTAAATTGAATTGGCTTTTTCAAACGATCTAACTCTGGCCACTCAAGAGTATTCCGTGACTCAGCAGCAGAGACATTAACTAGGATCTTGCTAGAAACAGACTCTTAGGCCCCATCACAGGCCTATTGAATCAAAATCTGCATTTTTAACAATATTCCCAGGTGTTTGAAATGCACATTAGAATTCGAGGAACAGAGATTCAATGGATTTTAGTCCTCACTTAGGAAAACTTCCCAGCAAGGAGGGAGTTGGGCTACTTGCTGCTGAGTTCTGCAATGTGAAGAAACTAAAAGAGCTCCCAGGAATGTGATTGTACAACATGGAGATTGTGTCTTCAAGTAAGGCTTTTTAGAAGCTATACAGAGAGATGATATGAGCTCTGAAACCTGGCAGTTACATTCTGTGCTAATGAAAGCTATTAGCACTTTGCCGGGAAAATGATCTCCTAAGTCTTTCCCAGACATTCAGTGCTAGTGAGCAGTCTCTCAGGAAGGAAGCAGTTTGATAGACTCCGGGTTTGTAGAGGGAATCAACAACCGTTTGGCTAATTTGTTTTCAAGCAATGTCAGGGGGATCTATTTAATATATTTATCTTTATACCTTCTTGATACCATTGGTTCACACACACACGACCTATCCATTCCTGTGAAATGGTGAGCAAAGTACCTCTTAGAGGAAGTCTAGAAAAAAAAAGCATTTTCTCCTTAGATTTACCTCATGTATAGTTAATGACCTGCAGTACTGATCTATAAATTTAAACACCTGTGATTTCAAATCCGTTTGCTACCACACACACTGTCCTGGACACACACGTTGCATTATGCATCAGCCAGGAGGGTTCAAGAAAGCAGTACAGCTCGGTACAATCTGCGACGCCCAAGAGGAGCATGGATGTGAAGGCACAGCTGGGGAACAAGGTAAAGACTCCGGGGCAGGGGGGGCGGGGGGGGGAGCAGGGAGCAAAATCCTGAGTCCTCAGCGTTTTCTTTGCTTAATGGTGATGACCAAATGTCATTTAATTACTAAGCGTCCAAGCAACACCTTCAGCCTCCTTCTAAGTACAGCCTTGCAGCCCCAGGCACTGGACCGTACCACAGCTTACATCCCCACAGTGAGATGCAAATATATGTTTAGTTTTTTTAAAAAAACTCTGGTAGTAGAAAGTCCTTTAGTGAATGACTATTCCTACTCTATTTTGCTAATACGATCCTACGTTTAGCAACTTTTCTTAGCATCCGTTCAACTCCCTTTTAAGGTTAGCGCTAAGAAAGGAATGGGTACTTAGACCCGTTCTTTTTTTCCTGCTGTCAGTACCAGGGGGGCTCAGCCAGTCACCATTCTGTGTGTAGCGTTGTCCCATGTACTAGAAGGATCGCATCACTCCCCAGCCTGCTCTTCTCTAGACTTGCCAGTTCCAATTTCTTCTACCTTTTTCACAGGTGTTATTGTCATTCCTTTAAATTTTCATTATGGCTATCATCTGAACCATATTCCTCATGTTATTTATTTATTTTTTTATTTTTTGTGGTACGCGGGCCTCTCACTGCTGTGACCTCTCCCGTTGCGGAGCACAGGCTCCGGACGCACAGGCTCAGCGGCCATGGCTCACGGGCCCAGCCGCTCCGCGGCATGTGGGATCTTCCCGGACCGGGGCATGAACCCGTGTCCCCTGCATCGGCAGGCGGATTCTTAACCACTGCGCCACCACGGAAGTCCCTTATTACATTTTTTTTTACATTCCCATATTGTTTAGTTTTCCATGCTTTTGAAAACTTTATGTAAATGGTATCATATTGCATGTATTCTTTTGCAATTTTACTTCACAGTTGCGGCCATTCACAGTGTGGTATTTCTTTTTGTGTGTGTGTGTGGTACGCGGGCCTCTCACTGTTGTGGCCTCTCCTGTTGCGGAGCACAGGCTCCGGACGCACAGGCTCAGCGGCCATGGCTCACGGGCCCAGCCACTCCGTGACATGTGGGATCTTCCAGGACCGGGGCACGAACCCGTGTCCCCTGTATCGGCAGGCGGACTCTCAACCACTGCGCCACCAGGGAAGCCCCCTCGTGTTATTTAATTTTGTTGTTTTAATAATGTAGAACTCAATGGGAGATATTATAGGGCATAGAGTTCTGTCTATATTGAGAATAATGGAGAGATGACCTCTTTGGGGTTCATTCAACAAACACCATTTCTATATTCCCTGTGAATTTTTATCACTGTTGGAAGAAGTAATTTGCTTCAGGTACAAAATCAAATTTCATGGTGTGGGTAGTATTAGTAGTTCTATTATTTGGAGCTGTTATGACTGCACTAAAAAAGTTAAACTCTAGGTAGTTGGTTTTTTTTTTTTTTTTTTTTTTTTTTTTTTTTTTTTTGCGGGCCTCTCACTGTTGTGGCCTCTCCCGCTGCGGAACACAGGCTCCGGACACGCAAGCCCAGCGGCCATGGCTCACGGGCACAGCCGCTCCGCGGCACGTGGGATCCTCCCGGACCGGGGCACGAACCCGTGTCTCCTGCATCAGCAGGCGGACTCTCAACCACTGCGCCACCAGGGAAGCCCTAGGTAGTTTTTTTAATTGGGTAAATAGCAGTGTAGTAGAAGTAAATTGAATTAAGACCAGAAGTCCTGACTGTAATGAATGAGCTCTGTGACCTTAGAACTAGCATTTTAAGACTACCAGTAAGCGCCTCTCAATGTAGGCAGCATTAACAAAACTGCAATGTGAGCCTCCTGTTCCGGGTAACTCACACTTGGGGTATTTTGTTCCTGAGCCATTTTTCTAGCGTCATGGACAAGTTAGGCCTTGCTCAGAGGCCACTTCCTTGGGGCCGGGGATTGCATCCTAGCCACCCTTAGAGCTTCACATATAGTCCCTGACATGTATCACGTGCTCAGCAGTGCCTTCGAGAAAAAAGTAGTGAATTTATTAACCAGATAGTGGCAAGTCCTGGCACAGATGAGTTCATGCAGAGCTACGTGATAAATTAAGGGTCTAACAGACAGACTTCATACATCATCAAGAGGAATCTTTCTCACATTTGCTAGATAATAAAAAGCATTTTTTAAAAAAGTACTTTCTGAGGATAATTCTAGATATCATGAGTGACAATTGGTGGTAGGGGCGAGGAGCAGGGGCTATGAATTTGTATTTTTCACAAGCACCTCTGAGGATTCTTCTGACCAATTAAGTGTAGGATAGAAGTCTTAAGGAGATGATAAGGTCATTACAAGAATGGCTTGTAATCATTTATTTAAATGTAATTTAAATGTAATTATTTATTAATTAAATGTAATTATTTATTTAAATGTCTAAAAGATATTTATTTCTTTCTAATAGAAATAAATATCTATTAGACATTTAACCTGGTGGTGCATTAATAGGGAGTGATTTTATGGTTCCTCTTAAATCTTATGCTACAGCAGAGTGCTGTGCTCAAATCCAAGTATGTATATATTTTAATGCTTAATTTTAGGTTTAATCCAGTGGCTTAAGTTTAAGATTTGAAGTACCAAAGTGGAATCCCAGAGCAATGATAAACTTATTTATTATGAAATGAGGAAGATATGTGTTATAAAGAAATATGGAGATATTATTTGATCAGATTCCTTTTTTTAATGTGTGTCAGGGAAGGGCAGAAATTTCCAGGTTTTTAGGGGTCAAATAAATGCCTCCTAGATTTTTCCCTTACTTGGTATTTCATCCAAGAGGCCATGAGGAAGAAATTAAAAACTCATCAACAAACCAGCATGAAGGCTGGGATGCTGGAAGCTTTCATCTGTTAAATACGAAGCTCCTGAATAACCCCTTTAGAACTCTTCTGCTCAGTGCATTAATTTGCTACTGATTTGGTTCTGAGCAATGGGGATTCTTGGAGGACAGCTGTCTATATAGCCAGTGAGCGTGAATATGAGAGCGTAAGCAAGGAGCATTTCAGTGACCCCAACAGCTGATACGGTAGACTGTCAGTTTCCCCTTGAGGCCTGAGACAAGCATAGGCTTGACCAAACTACTTATGTCGGCCCCCTCCCTGGTCCTACAAACTTTCTAATTCCTCTCATAGCACACAGGACTGGCTTATTTTATTGTTGGTCGGATTTTCTCTACCACAAGGTATGTGCTGAGAAGCAGAGTTTTGCTCAGTTAGGTTTCTTGAATTTAAAAATACTTGCCACATAGTAGGTGCTCAATGACTGTTTATTGAAAGAATGAATGAATATTTTCACACAGATCCTACTGTGTGGACCTGCTATTTTCAGTGTTGAATAGTTGTGATATACACTGTGATACACTGTACTAGTTCATACTTGATTTGCCACTGTGCTTGGCTCTGTTATGGCTCTCTGTGGTAGAATACAAGTTGAGGAGTGGATGTATAATTCAGAAAGAGGGGCCGGGCTCTGTCATACACATCTCAGTGCATGGCCAAGGCCCCCAGACGATCGCCTCTCCAACTTTCTCTTATTTCTTTGTATACTATATCTGTGTGTGTGTGTGTGTGTGTGTGTGTGTGTGTGTGTGTGTGTGTGTGTGTGTGTCTGCACGTGTTTTCCATTTTCACTCTTCAAGTTCACTGTCATCCACTCCCATGACTTGACTTGTTACCTTCAGCCCAGCTTCCATTCATCTTTTGATGCCTAAAGCTGTTGTCACCAACTGTTCGAGGGCACCGTCATTTTGGTGCCTCACCGCCACATCAAATTCAACACGCTTACCGTGATGCTCTTGACATTGCCCCCTTCCATGTGAATTCAGAAATGTTTTTGATTCTACCTCCAGCCAGCCAGTGCCATTCAGAGCTCAAAAGCAGTGGTGGCTCAGTTCTGATCTCATTTGGAGAACATAGGAGGTCCTCAGCTTTTCTATCAACACAACAGTCCTGACAAACCAAAGAAATTGAAAATTCTGAGGTTTCTCCATGAATGATTATTCCAGCTTCTTGTATTTAATAGAGGACGTCAAGGCCTTGAGGGGTTACGTGAGTTGCCCTTGGCCACAAACTAATTAATAGCATTTATGCTACTGGCCCCCAGCTGTCCTGATTTCTAGTTCTATGCTCTTTTCTCTACACCATCTCTGCCACTAGGGAGACTCGCCTTCATAGAAGTGGGAGGTTGCTCTGGGAGAATGTCAGGACAATGGTACTCAGCCCCAGTGTGGTGGGCAGATAATACCCTATCCTCTTCTAGCGAACCAGCAATTAGTCTCAAGTGTTTGGAAACCAAAGGACTATTTCTAGTAGAAATGATGTCTTAGATTTACCAGAGAGATGTGGAAGTGTCCTTTTATCCTCCCCTTCTCTCTCTCTGTCTCTGTCTCTGTCACTCTCTCTCTCTCTCTCCCACACACACACACACACACACACATATACCATGTGTCATTTTTATTCAAAGGGTCATATTGTAATAAATCTGAAACCAAACAGTGCCCTGTTTGTTTTTCAGTGTTTATTTAATTGACTAGGTCATTACATTCAAATCTTAGGTGGTGGTTAGTTGAGATAAACTGCGATGTGGAATTCATGCACGGATGAGAATGCTTGCTTTACAACCCTAAGATAAATACCAGACTGAAATAATGACTTAAGGTCAGATAGGCTGAGGAATGTAAATGGTAGCAGATTTACATTTTCATTTTATTAAAAAAAAATCCTAATAAGGCATATGTAAAGCCTAAAATATCACACTCAGCAATGAAGACATTCTCTTTGCTTATACAAAACTATTCACACTTGTAGAATTTCTGACGGTTTCAGGAACCCAGGAGAATTAAGAGGTCTCTAGCAAATGACTGCACATCAATAAAATACCCTTAGTGAGGTGTTTTGTTTTGTTTTTTTAAAAAAGCTGATCCTGTAATTTTCCCCTTACTGTCACTGACTGGAAAGGTGGTATGTGCACTGTTTTACAACGACTTTTTGGTGTTTTCTTCCTGTTCTGAATATTCCCTTTGTGTTTTGGAAATCAAAAGTGCTGCAGAATTTTACTTGTTCTTTAATATTTCAAAAGCCCTTTCCTCTGTGGCTGTCTTTTCCCCCCTAGAGTTTAGTAAGCTTTGACAAACTCTTTTTTTCTGTGTCTTTAAGTAGCTTGAAGGATTTCCCATTGCTCTGGTTTGCTTTTAGAAGGTGAGGCATTTAGAAACAACTAGCCATACACCAGTACCCCTACATTTTAGAGAACTTGATGCTTTTTAATTGTTCATATTTTTTTTAATTTTTAAATTTATTTTTATTTATTTATTTTTGGCTGCATTGGGTCTTCATTGCTGTGCGTGGGCTTTCTCTAGTTGCGGCGAACGGGGGCTTCTCATTGCAGTGGCCTCTCGTTGCGGAGCATGGGCTCTAGGAGCACGGACTTCAGTAGTTGTGGCACGCGGGCTCAGTAGTTGTGGCTTGTGGGCTCTAGAGCACAGGCTCAGTAGTTGTGGCGCACGGGCTTCGTTGCTCCGCGGAATGTGGGATATTCGCGGACCAGGGCTCGAACCCGTGTCCCCTGCATTGGCAGGTGGATTCTTAACCACTGCGCCACCAGGGAAGCCATTGTTCACATTATTTTAAGTGAACAAGAAGCACTTGAAAATACCTTGATAATAGTTTCATAAATTTATATCAGTGATAGCAGGCAAAAGTTCTCCTTTGTAAGGAGAGATTGATGAAGAAAAGTGGACAGAAGAATGAAACAAGACCAAATGATGGCCATTTGCTGATCATTATTCTGCTGTCTGTCTGTATCTATCAGCTTGGAGGTTGTAAATGCCATTATGAATTGAAATAGAAGTCAGTGCTCACACATACTTGAATGGAAGTAAGAGGGAACAGTTTGGTATGTTCCACCATGGGGACATGGTGTTTAAAAGCAATCAAGTTCATTTCTTTGGCAATGACATCTCGTTTTGATCAAAACGAAAATGAATCCAGTCTGTTCTGTGGTGGATAGTAAGACTTTGTGGGTGCGTTAGCATAGTCCACTAATGAGAGAACCAGACTTAAGAACTAAGCAAGTGATGCACTTTGTAGTAAGACTAATAGCTAATTTTTATTTTGCACTTACTATGTATTTGAACATGTACTGACACCTAATCTTCATTATCACCTTCTGACATCTGTAGTACTATTATGCTCCATTTTACAGATCAGAAAACTGAGGCAGGATATAACTATAACCAGCCCAAGGACACACAGTTCATAAGTGGGGGAACCAGAATTTGAACCCACATCGTTCAACTCCAGGGTTCTATGTTCTAACATCTACCTACACTGGAAAAAATCAATCTTTGATCTATAAATCTAGAATAATCATTAATCCCTTCAACAGTGGTGGGATATGAAAGGTGAAACTAAAAGTTTGATTTTTCCTGACTGGGATAACTCCCAACTCTTCCAACAGGGGAATTGGAGATTTTTTTTTCCTAATTGCTTTATGCAAACTCTAAGCCTAATATTAGGCAAAGGAACAAGCAGAAACTCTTCACACAACATCTGGAACAGAGGCCAGCTGGGTTATACCCTTTCACAATCTCATTTGACTTACATGTGCAGATGCACACACACATGCTCACTCCTGCCTGGTATAGTCAGACAAAACTGGGTTTGAATCTCAACTTTGTCATGTACTGTTTGATTTGGACCAACTCCTTAGCATTTCTCACCCTGAGTTTTCTCACGGTAATACCCAAACCAAGGGTTGCCTTGAGAAGTAAATAAAATAATGCATGTAGTATACTTAGGAACATAAGTATTCAGTAAATGTTCTCTATTCTATTTATCTCTTCTCTTTCTGATTTCTTTCTCGTCTCTTTCTTATACCCCACCACTGAACTGATCTTTTCTTTACATCTTATGATCAAAGAAGGTCCAGTGCTATGAGCATAAGTTTGGACACCGATCTTTTTTTTTTTTTTTGGACACCCATCTTGACCATTACTGCATTTCTTGTGTGACATTGGAAATGTATTTGAGTCTCTATCTCCACATATCCAGCTGTCAAATGGTATCAGTTTTCCTCATTTGCATGGAAAGAGTTTGATAACAGTTGATCCAGAGCTTTGAAGATGAAAATTGCCATGTAACTGCTTGCTACTATAATTTATTAAATCTGTGCTTTGAATGCAACCCTTTTGAAAATGAAATTACCATTGCTTTCATATATTTTCTCTTTCCCTTATAATCTCCCTGGTTTTCCCATTGTCACACCCTATCTCACCCCTAGTCCTTAGGCCTTTCCTGCTAAAATGCCATTGCAAGGTGACAAATCAAAATTTTCTCTTTGTATTCTAAACTTATGTGCATTGGCCTTTTCGAGTAAGCTGGAATCTTGGAATTAGGCCCAAGAGTTATTAGAACTGCTTTTATGAATCATGGATGAAGATAGATTTGGTCTGGGAGGTCACCATGGGAATTTTCATCTGGAGGGTCCACTGTCTAGATTACAAACCATTCATTCATTCATGCTATAAACATTTACTAAGCATCTCTCTTGTGCTGGGCACTGTGTTATGTGCCGAGGCTATATGACCTGGAAATGGGTCTGGAAGGAGCCGACAGCCTGGTAGGGGCGGTGGACTAGTGGTGATAGTAAGAGGCATTTACTGAGCCCCCATTTATAATGCCTCATTTAGTTCTCACAAAGATCAGGTAAGGAAATGGAGGTTCTGAAAGGTTCAGTGATGTGCTATGGTCTGAGTCAGTCAGTGGTAGAGTAGGATGCAAACCCAAGTCTGTCTGATTGTTAGAGCCCATCTTTCCATTGTTCTCCACTGCTTCCTCACAGATTATTTTGATACTGTGCAGTATGTAATCGAGGTGTAACCACGAGATGGTTCCTGGTGTTTGAGACTTCAACAGCAGCTGTTCCCATTCATATTTGACCCCCTCCATGTCCTCATGTAGGTGATTGACAAGCATCGAATGGCACCTTCTAGGGGCTGGAGAAATGCTTGCCCCTTCTGTTCTATCTAGCTATTTCTGACCAATACAGTAATCATCGGGGTCCTGGCAGAGGGAAACTCATTAAAGGGAATGATTCTAAATCAAGAAAAAGTTATAGGAATGGGGCCAGGAGAGGAAAATTTGATCCAGAAATAGTTCTTGTGACAGTCAGGTGGTAAAATGGTAGTCGAGCTTGGAATCCTTCAGGAGTGGAACCTTAGCTCAAATAGGACTCCTCTTTTTAAAAATTTCACATCTTGGGCTTCCCTGGTGGCTCAGTGGTTGACAATCCGCCTGCCGATGCAGGGGACACGGGTTCGTGCCCTGGTCTGGGAAGATCCCACATGCCGCGGAGCGGCTGGGCCCATGAGCCATGGCCGCTGAGCCTGCGCGTCCGGAGCCTGTGCTTCGCAACGGGAGAGGCCACAACAGTGAGAGGCTCGCGTACCGCAAAAAAAAAAAAAAAATTCACATCCTTAAAGAGAAAAGAGTGTTCTTTTTTTTTTTTTTTTTTTCTTTATTATCATGGCCCAATGCCTGGCACATGGTTGTGTCTCAAAGTATATTTGATCAAAGAAAAATTCAGGAATGTCTGCAGCAGCAAAAACTGTATTCCTGAATCATTGCTATGTGCAGTGTCCACACTTATCTTAGACTGTTTGGGAGTTTTGGGCCACTTTGAGAATAGCTGAGCAAACAACAAGGTGAACCTTGGCAAATTTTGAATAGATGCAAAGATTGCAAACTTACATAAATACACTTGATTTAGGAGGTTAATTACTTAGCAGCATTGTATAGTGGTTAAAAAGATATGCCATGAACATAGATTTTATGGGTGCAAGTCCTGGCTCTATCTTTTATTAACTGGGTGACTTTGGGCTGGTTTCTTAACTCTCTAAATCTCTTTTTCTCCTCTTGAAAGATGAGAATAATAGTCACATCTTTGGGCTTCCCTGGTGGCGCAGTGGTTGAGAATCCGCCTGCCGATGCAGGAGACACGGGGTCGTGCCCTGGTCCGGGAAGATCCCACATGCCGCGGAGCAACTAAGCCCGTGAGCCATGGCCGCTAGGCCTGCACGTCCAGAGCCTGTGCTCCGCAACGGGAGAGGCCACAACAGTGAGAGGCCCGCATACCGCGAAAAAAAAAAAAAAATAGTCACATCTTTCTCCTGTGGTCATATGAGAGAATGCTTGCACACTAAAAGTTAACAGTTGTTGTTGTTGTTATCTGAACTGATTGTTAAAGCAGCAACTGAGGCAAGGTTTCCCTAGCATAGAGTTTAAAAGGAAAGCTCAGGAAAAATGTGTAGTCATGTCAGATAGGAAATTGACAGTCCTGGTCCTCTGAGAGGCAGAGGCCAAGATGCGATTAAATGTGCAAGAACTTTATTAGGGGAAATAGCTGTGTGAGAAAAACAGGGAGTTAGCTGGATAAAGCAGGGGAATTCATCAGACTGCTACCAGTTTTTTTTTTTTTCATATTTTTAAAAATTGAAGTATAGTTGATTTACAGTATCATGTTAGTTTAGCTTCAGGCATGCAGCACAATGATTCAGATCGATCTATCTATATCTATATTCCTTTTCAGATTCTTTTCCCTTAGAGGTTATTATAAAATATTAAATTTAGTTCCCTGTGCTGTACAGTAGGTCCTTGTTGTTGGAGTCAGAAAGGCCATCATTAAAAAGCCTACAAATAATGAATGCTGGAGGGGGTGTGCAGATTGGTACCAGTTTGATCCACAGTGAAGGAGAGAAAGAAGAGCCATTGGGTGGGTGTGCCCTTGACCCCTGTGTGACATAAGAGGGCTCAGCAAGGCCGTCTGGGGGCCCTTGAGTGGTAGTTGGCTGTCAGAGGAGTTCCATGTCTCCCACGAATGGGCCTGCCTTAGTATCCTGGCCACACTCAGGGGCCGTAGACCCTCTTTGATTTTGCCTCATTTGGGACAAAATAAAGTCTGCATCATGTCTGAGTTACTTGGGCCTGGGTTGCATAAGTTGGTCTTAACCATCTTTGTATCTCCCACAACTTCCAGCGAAGTAGCTCTAAGTACGTAGAAAATGTCCAGATGTTGAACTAATGGATTAATTTCTGTGGCAGCAATGAGAATGAACTTTTCAGACTTCCAAATACAGGGAATGTAATTGACCAAGTTCCCCTACTGCTGGGTTCTGAACTGTAGGGGGCATTTGCAGTGAGGCCACACTTCCCAGAGCTCCTACCAGCCCACAGCTGGGGAGTTCAAAGAACAAAATAAGTGGACTATATTACTTACATTTTTAATTGGTTGCATTAGCATTATGAAAAAAGGAAAAAGAAACTATAAGTGAATTTAATTACCAGGATAATAAAAGAAGATGGAAGCTGCATTCCCAGCCTGTTCTTATTATGAACAAATGGTCTGTCGATTATTGTACAACTATGGGTATAAGGCCATACTCAAAACTGGCTTTTAGATAGAAGAAAATGCTCATTTCTAATGACAGGATAATATGAGATGCTAGTTCTGTTTTTTAATACCAGGATACTCTATGCTGTTGGTTCCTCAAATGGGTTATTTCCTTTGCTTGTCTACGCATTTAACACCTTGGAGGGCAAATGCTGTTTTCGCGAAACCATCCAAAGATAATTCACCCTTTTTCCATGCTCCCATCCTACCGTTGTCTCCCCGTCTCCACCTAGTCTTAGAATATCCTTTTTGGTTTGAAGTTTTCAATGAATAGACATTTATGGTAAAACTCAGATACGTATCCTAATAGTCTAAATCCCAACATTTCCAGGTCTATAGAACTTAATTTTTTACTCTGATATCTACTAATAAGATACCACTTCAAAGTCTAAAGTGTCCCCTCAGGAAAACAGAAGACTTGCCTAACCGACAGGTCTGAGCTGCTTGCAGAGGCTGAGTTGCCCTTCTTTGGTGGGAGATGAGAGGAAAGGTGACTCAGGCCCACCTGTGAAGGTTCCCCAGGGATGGGGCCTTACAGAAGGGGTGTTGTCTCCTGAGGTTAAGGGAATGTTGAAATAAAAGGGCCATATGAAGCTGACAGTCAAATGGGAAGCCTCATTAGGTATGCCAGAGAATTCGATTCACAGGGGTCACCAGGCTGAGGGCCCAGAAGCAGAGTCTCTCATGGGATCCGTGATGAGATGCTCTGAGAGGGAGGAACTGGGCAGTAGTGCGTTCTGATGGGTGGGGAGCATAGATGTCTGGTGCAGCTGTGGAGCCGCTGGGTTAGGCTGGGTTAGGGAGGCAGAGGTACTGGTTGAAGTTACAGGGACTGGAAGGGAGCCAGAGAACTGGAGTAGCTGAAAAACCTCAGCATGCAAAGAGCGATGGGGATTAGGACCCAGGGTCTGGAATTAGGAGAGCAGGGCCCAACTCTAAATACACTCGAACCAAAGCATGTGGGAAATCGAAGCTTAGGATTGCGTTGACTATAAATGGAAGATGAGACCTTGAGTATATCACTTAGATGATAGTTCAGGCACTGAAGCAAGATAACCTCTGTAGTTTTTTAAAAAGGCTAAAAATTAAGACATTTGTTTTTTCTTTTTTTTAAATTGAAGTGTTGTTAATTTACAAAATCATGTTACTTTCAAGTGTACAGCACAGTGATTCAGTTATATATATGTATATATGTGTATGTGTGTGTGTGTGTATATATATATATATATATATATACATACACATATATATTCTTCATATTCTCTTTCCTTATAGGTTATTACAAAATATTGAGTATAGTTCCCTGTGCTCTACAGTAGGTGCTGGTAGGTTATTTTATATACACTAGTGTGTATATGTTAATCCCAGCCTCCTAATTTATCCCTCCCCTCCCCTGCCTTCTCCTTTGGTAACCATGTTTCTTTCTATGTCTGTAGTCTCTTTCTGTTTCAGAAATAAGCTCATTTGTCTTTCTCTTTCTTTCTTTTATTTATTTATTTTTTTGGTTTCCATGTTTAAGAGATATCATCTAATCGTTATCTTTCTCTGTCTGGCTTCCTTCACTTAGTATGATGATCTTTAGGTCCATCTGTGTTGCTAAGACATTGGTTTTTGAATAGTACTGTGTGTGGATATGAGAGAGAGACAGGGAAGGATTGAGATTTGAGGTATCTAGTAAACTGTCAAGGAACTCTCCTACACTCTGTTTTTATGGAGACAAAGCCTTTAAACCAAGATGATCAATATTTTAAACTCTGAAGGTTGGCTCAGACTAGACTGTGGCCAGCCTCAGTCATGTTCTGGTCAGGAAAACTCCCTAATGATTCATTGTTAGGAGTTATGCCCTTTGTACCTCGAAACTGATGGATGAATTTCTTTAGCTGTCTTCCTCCAGTAGTGGGCTGGGCAAGCTCTTGCATAGTATTGAGGGGAAACGTGTTTAAAGCCAGCTCTGGGTTGGATGGGTTGATGGGGTGTCTGTCCTCTGCCAGGTGTCTGTCCCAGCTAGCAACCTCCCTACCTCCTTTCCAGTGGTGGCTGTCAATGCCGAGCTCCTGCCAGGAGGAGCTGGTCTCTTCTCCATGGAGGGCAACATGTCCTCACTCAGCATTTAGATCCTTGTGTGAAGACATTCACAGATGAAATGCCCCACTGCTTCTCATCTGCCTTCTGGTTTTGGAATTTCCTAGACATCTCCTGAACTGTGTGGTCAGTTCAGGATGGGGAGCTTGGAGGAGCCTGACGATTCAAACCAGAGAGGCCACCGGGCAGGGAGCCTGAATGTTTAGAGACCTTATTCCCACAGATCTTCCACATCAAGTTGGGGCTTACGGTGCTTGGCATGTGACACAGGAGATTGCATGAGAAAAGGGCCTATGGGTTGAACGTTTTCCTTTCTTGGAAGCTACATAGTGCCATGGTTAAGGGCATAGGTTCTAGAGCCAGAGAGCCAGCGTTAGAATCCCAGCTCTATCAGCCACTAGCACTGGGACGGATTCATTGCCGTGTAGTCTCTCAGTGACACACAAGAATCACTCTTCCCATTTGTAAATTGGAAGAAACAACAGTACCTATTTCATAGGGGTCTTGTGAAAATTAAATGAGCTACTATTTGTAAAGTGCTTATAACAGTGCCTGGCACTTGGTAAATATTGTATAATTGTTTGGTTAAGTTAACTGGGTTCATGTCCCTCAGGTTTAGTGAATGAAAACAAATAGTGATTACCAGAGAGGATAAAACTGTTCTGCTTGAATACTAGAAAGTAATATCTATAGTTACCACTTGTTGGCTGTTTAACCTGATCTAAATAGTATGCCAACCAGTTTACATAGTACTGATGAAAATGTACCTAGCCCTTGCATGTCCCAGGCACAATTCCAAGCTACTTGACTCCTTTGTTCCTCGTAACAACACAGACAGGAGTACGTAGATGCCAATATTATTATCATTCCTATTGTACTGATGAGGAAACCGAGGCAGGATGTTTGCTAGCCTGCTCAAGATCCCATAGCAAGGAGCTGAACACAATTTTGAATCCAGGCAGGATGGTTTCAGAGTCTGCTTTTAACCACAATACACAGTGCCCCTCGTGGAATCCCTCCTTGATTTATCACAGCAATCTTCTGAGGACGTATTAGTATTATCCTCATTTTGCAGAGAATGAAACTAAGGCTTAGGGAGGTGAAGAAAGTTGCCTGAGTGCACACTCAAGTAAGTGAGGGAATACTTGGATTCAAGACAACTTGCTAAAAATACAGAATCAAGATAAATCTGACAAGTCTGAGTGTCCTGAAGGTGACGAGGATGGGGGAGGCAGAGAGGGGAGAAAGACAGTAGAAGAAAATCTCTGTTACCAGCGTTGCTCTGGAAAATTCAAGACGTGGAGCATTTGCCATATGCTTAAGGACCTTCCAGAGAAGTGTATTTCTAAAAACTCATCAAGAAATAATTTCTGTTTTTAGCTACTCTTGCTGAGACAAAATTCTTTTCAGTGTCTGCTTTTAATCTTGAGTAGCTATTGCAGGTCTGATTCTGTCTTCTAGGGAAATGTATTTCCTCAAAAGAAGGTTTTAAAAAGCAGCAAAAATATATTCGATGTTAGAATGTTCAGTGAAAAAAGTCTGAGTGCAAAATTGTATGACAACTTCTAGGTAAAAATATTCAGCCATATGGACAAATCCCTAGAAGGGAATACAAAGTAATGAAATTACTTGTTTTGTTAAGGTGGTGAAATTCTGATTTACGAAAGTTTTTTCTTCCAATACTGCTATTATTTGATAATTAAAGAAGATAATTTAAGAAATCAACCCTTATTGTCCATACTGGCCTATGGTCAATGTCCATAGTTCAAGAGCACCGCCTTGGAGTCTGAGAGTAACCTCTCATCTCTCCCTCATTTACCTACTGGGCACCTGACTACCAGGCCCATCGGCCCCCACGTGACCCTTGTACTTCTCTGACTCTACGTTTTGCATTAATGTCATCAGTTTGATTTGTATCACCCTCTGTTTCATCATTTGAAAATAGCTACTGCCCTCCATAAGCCCTTCCATAAAGGCTTCTTTGACCAAAACCAGCTGGAAATGATCTCCCCTCCTCTGAGCTCTTAGCATCTGTAATGGCCATGCAACACGTGTGGCCTATGACGTGTCCATCCTCCCTGTCCTTTTTATTTTATTTTATTTATTTATTTTTTTAAATGACTTTATTTATTTATTTATTTTTGGCTGCATTGGGTCTTCATTGCCGCACGCGGGCTTTCTCTAGTTGCGGTGAGCAGGGGCTACTCTTCATTGTGGTGAGCGGGCTTCTCCTTGCGTGGCTTCTCTTGTTGTGCAGCATGGGCTCTAGGCACGCAGGCTTCAATAGTTGTGGTGCACGGGCTCAATAGTTGTGGCTCATGGGTTCTAGAGTGCAGGCTCAGTAGTTGTGGCTCACGGGCTTAGTTGCTCCACGGCGTGTGGAATCTTCCCAGACCAGGGCTCGAACCCGTGTCCCCTGCATTGGCAGGTGGATTCTTAACCACTGCACCACCAGGGAAGCCCTCTCTGTCCTTTTAGATCATAAACTTCTTGAGACTGTAGACTCTGGTGAACTCTTTGCAACTTACATGATAGCTTACAAATGGCAGAGGAAATCTGGATATCATTTTGTTGATGGAGTTAACAATGAGTTAGGAAAAAGGAGGTGCTCTGTTCACTTTCAACTTTAAGGAATATTTCTAGCACTACATTGTGCCTTCATCTTGAAGGATAAAAAAAAATTCCGAGATATAAAAATGTCAGAATTGAAAGTGGTCTACCATTTCAATGAAGTCATTGTAAATTATATCTCTTGGTAATTTTCACTTTATCCTTAGAATTAGAAGTATAACGTTTAAGTTTTGGTTTAAATGGTCCAGAGATCTGTGTGAGAAAAGGGTAAGTTTTATTATCCTGAGTAGATGTCCTTCAGATGGGCTGAAGTCCAACGCAGCATTTCTGGTACTTTGCCACTTTTGTGTTTGCTTTAGTCTTTTGTAGTGTCATCTTCCAGTTTTATATTTTAATAAACTTCATCAGCAGAATCTTGCCTTGTGATCTTGAAAAACAGAATAGAAATTAATGGTTTAGACACAAGTTTTTTCCAAAGGAGAGAGATGAGATCTAGCAGATGATATTTATGCCTTGTATGCCCGGTGGTACAAAATTTGTTAGGGGACCTCAAAAAGAAAAATGAGAAACTTGACAGAATGATTTCTATTTATTTCATATTTTTTTTCTCTTGTTTGCAACAGTTTGTCCAAACAGGAACTTCTCAAAAAGATGTATGCAAAACAAAGGAAAAACTCTGGTGTCCTTTTTATTGCCAGATTTGATAGTATATGTGTTTGGACATGGGTCAGTATTCCTTTTTTAGTTTTTTTCTTTTTAAAACTTGTAGACCTTTGTCGTCTTGCTCACTTCTCAGTGTAGAGATGACTTAGACCATGCTGCCAGTTTCGCCTTAGCCCCCTCTTTCAGTAAAATGACCATTTGATTTTCAAATCAGTTATCCTTTGTGAAGAATCTGTCTCAAAGATGGGAAATCGAGATGACTTTGAGCCCTCCAATGAGGGAACCTATATGTTGGTGCCCATCGACCAGCACACCTCTTGTCTGAGATGTAATGAAACCCATTCTTTGTGTTTCACTTTAATGGGAAAATAAATGGTCCAAAGATTGAAAAATAAATGACATTGAAAGAAAAAGGCAAGGCAATTTAAAAGGAAGAAGGAAGGAATGAAGAAAGCGGTAGCTGGAATATCTAATTGCAAATGGTTTTCTAACATTCACTGGTATGTTAGCATTGCCTACCAGGCTCCATATGCATATCAAAATATTACTGTTTTGTATGTTTGTTTGTTTTGCTGCACTGCGTGAGGGATCTTAGTTCCCAAATCAGGGATTGGACCCGTGCCCACTGCAGTGGAAGCACGGGGTCTTAACCACTGGACCGCCAGGGAAGCCCTTATGCATATCAAAATATAATCTGTGTTATGTACCGGCTCCCTTATTAAATCTCTCTTTTTGATTTCAGAAGCATGCTGCCGCATGTATGGAGGGAGCAAATGTAGCTGACCAGGAAATAGATGGCTGTGTGAGGTTAGCCTAACAATATATTCAACACTGTTCTCAGCATGAAAGGAGTTCGTTCATAGTTTTAACATTGGTTGACTTGTCCGTAGTTCCCAGACTTTTGCACACCAGAGGTTTCTCTAAGCCCCAAGCCTTTGAGAATATAGAGAGAAGGAAACTATATTAATGGCTGTTTGGTACAGTCAGAACTGAATGAGGAAAGGTAATCTCTAAAGAAATTTCAAAGAAACAGGAGAAAAGAATGTTAATTTCCATGTAAATGGATTCAGAAGTCTAGGCTTTTCAGTCTTTCAAGGGGAAAGAATTAATTATCAGTTTTCAAGAGCAAAATTTATTCACAGTAAGAGGTATAGCAATCAGAAGCCTTTAGGTATAAAATTCATGAAATTAATCTTGGACTGACTTAAATTAAATAAATCACGGTTCTGTTCTTTGTTGTACTGCAAACTTCCAAGTATTTGATGTTACCCTTTGGTATGTTTGTGAACAGTATTTAAAGGTTGCCTTCTACATTTGGAGTTATAAAGGAAGAATTTAAATGTGTTCTGGTTCATGGTAAAAACACATTGGAAAGGATGATTTCTTTTTGTGACCCAATATGACGTTCTGAATCCTTAAAGAACTATTGAGGTGTTAATGAAACAATATCAGTGTTTGTATCATTGACAATTATGAATATACTCTTAAAAATTAATTACAATAATACTTGGTCAACTTCCAAGAGATCTAATAAAAACTTAAGAAAAATTCATTCTACTTTTCTTATCTATATCTATAAAATGGTATTTAAATTTAAAATGTGTTTTAATACCCGTGAAGGAATGAGAAAAACACTGGTACTTTTTATTAATAGGGAGTATGAAAATATTTGGTTATACTGTTGAAATGAGACTGCCGTGTGAAATCTGAGCAGGGTCAGCATTGATAGGCTAAGGAATATAGAGTATCTGTAACCATCACTTGAGATAGAAAGATGACTTAAGACCAACAGTAAGAGAAAATAATGGGATTAGATAACTTTATCAATAGAGGCAAATCAGGTAAACTTCAGGGATGGGGGTTTATAAAAGTCTCAAGCTTTAGTTTGTTTTAAAGGTCTTAGAACATACATGACTTACGTCCTCTAGGGCAGGTTAGGACTAGAAAGGACCTTTTATAAAGCTATGAACACATTTTACTCTTTCATTTGCCTGCTTCAATTAAAGGCATGGAAGAAGAAGTTGTGTTTCAGTGGAACACCTTCAGTGGAACTGTGATTTTCCGACTGTGCCATCAACTTTTAATGTGTTTCCTGATGAATCATTTCACTTGGCTGAGTCAAAGTTTAATCAAAGTTGAATGGGGGGCTTCCCTGGTGGCGCAGTGGTTGAGAGTCCACCTGCCGATGCAGGGGACACGGGTTCGTGCCCCGGTCTGGGAGGATCTCACATGAAGCGGAGCGGCTGGGCCCGTGAGCCAATGGCCGCTGAGCCTGCGCGTCGGGAGCCTGTGCTCCGCAACGGGAGAGGCCGCAACAGTGAGAGGCCCGCGTACCGCAAAAAAAGTTGAATGGGGATGAATGAATGAATGCACTTTCCTAGAGAACAAAGTGGAAATTTCTCTCCTCGTATTCCTTGCAGTTGTAATACAGGGTATGGATATTCCGTAAGACCCAAATGACATTTCACTCCTGGGCAGCGGTGTGAGGCAGGCAAAAGGTATTGCTCTTTTCAAATTGAGGCTTTGATTACACCATTATTTTCTCTTTAAGGGGTAAGTGGTTCCCTGTGCCAAATTAAAGTCATAGTTTGAGTTTAGGCTACCCAGACACTTCATGTGTGAGAAGAGACCAGGAATTTCAGAAGAGGTAGGTGAAAAAGAGTGGGAAGAGGTGAGACATTGAGCATTCATCTTTGTAGGATAATGACTGAGCCAAGCTGAGCAAATTGCTGCTAACTGCTTAAACCTGGATCTCCCCCATGGCTAGACCTGTCCCAGTTACACATCCAAGGAGGGCCAAGGTCTTACTTGGACACTGATGTCTTCCTTTTTTTTGGGGGGGGGAGGGGGCTGTGTTGGGTCTTTGTTGCTGCGCGCGGGCTTTCTCTGGTCTCTGGTTGTGGGAAGGGCAAGGCACTGGCTTTAGGTGTGTGGGCTCAGTAGTTGTGGCAGACAGGCTTAGTTGCTCCGCGGCATGTGGGATCTTCCCAGAGCAGGGCTCGAACCTGTGTCCCCTGCATTGGCAGGTGGATTCTTAACCGATGTGCCACCAGGAAAGCCCTGCTGTCTTCTTCTGATTTGTTCCTATGGCTTGTGGAGACAAGCTACCTCTCCTAGCACACAGTTATAGCTCTTTCTCTTCCGTCTACTCCATCTCTTTGCTCCATAATCTGAGGTTGAATTTCAAGAATGTTGTCTGAGAGAAAATCCCCCAAATATGTTGAAATCTCATGAAACTTGCCTACAGCAACTTAATACAGGGCAGGTTCTCCCACCTCTTTGAGGCAGTGGAGTATTAAGATATATTGGTGAGTGGGATATTGTAAAAGTGGTCCTTAACAAACAAAGGCTTTGCCTGTCTCAGCATGGAATTTCTTGGGCATGGTTTGAGGGTCTGGGCTTTGATATAAAGTCAGATCTGATGATTACACAATCGATATTAAATTTTATAAAATCATTCACAAGGGAAAAGCTCAGATTCCAAAAATATCTTTATAAGACATTCAGCTAGTGAAAATGAAAAACATATTTTGTCTCATTGTCAAGGTTTAGTGAGGAAAAACCACAGGTAATCATTACGATGTGTCCCCAAAATAGGAAAACAAAAGTTCATCTCTAGGATTATTTGTTTAGCTCAAGAAAGTTTATACAGCTTGTGGGAAATCATTTCCTAGGAGGTTGTTCTCTTTTATGTTTGTTTTGCCTGATTTTTCCTCCAGAAGAATAACTTTAGTGTCCCTACCATCAGTTACTTTTTTTTCTCCTAATATACATATTTTTAACATCTTTATTGGAATATAATTGCTTTACATTGTTGTGTTAGTTGCTGCTGTATAACAAAGTGAATCAGCTATACGTATACATATATCCTTATATCTCCTCCCTCTTGTGTCTCCCTCCCACCCTCCCTATCCCACCCCTCTAGGTGGTCACAAAGCACCAAGCTGGTCTCCCTGTGCTATGTGGCTGCTTCCCACTAGCTATCTATTTTACATTTGGTAGTGTATCTATGTCCATGCCACACTCTCACTTCATCCCAGCTTACCCTTCCCCCTCCCTGTGTCCTCAAGTCCATTCTCTAGTAGGTCTGCGTCTTTATTCCCGTCCTGCCCCTAGGTTCTTCATGACCATTTTTTTTTAGATTACACATATATGTGTTAGCATATGTTATTTTTTTCCCCTTTGTTTTACTTCACTCTGTATGACAGACTCTAGGTCCATCCACCTCACTACAAATAACTCAATTACATTTCTTTTTATGGCTGAGTAATATTCCATTGTATATATGTGCCACATCTTCTTTATCCATTCATCTGTCGATGGACATTTAGGTTGCTTCCATGTCCTGGTTATTGTACATAGTGCTGCAATGAACATTGTGGTACTTGACTCTTTTTGAATTATGGTTTTCTCAGGGTATATGCCTAGTAGTGGGATTGCTGGGTTGTATGGTAGTTCTATTTTTAGTTTTTTAAGGAACCTCCATACTGTTCTCTATAGTGGCTATATCAATTCACATTCCCACCAGCAGTGCAAGAGGGTTCCCTTTTCTCCACACCCTCTCCACATCAGCTACTTTTTGTTACATAGGCTCACTGTTGAACTTGGCATCATATTATTTTTCTTTTAGGGAAATGCGTTCAGATGATAGAACTACCAGGTACCCAAGTAAACACCAGGACCAAAATGCTTTCTAAAGAAAGATTAAAACAAAAGAAAGAGGGTAAGATGAAGATAGAGATCATTCTGTTCACTTTTGCCTAGTCTTTGATTTACAGTGTAGAGAGTGTTGGATTTTGTAAAGAATATTGGCAAAAGGAAAAATATTGAGTTCTTTAAGGAGTCTAAACCTGATCTTCAGCTCATGTTTCTGATCTTTATCAGAACGTCATTGGAATATGAATCCTATGCCCATAAGCACTATTTAGGAATCTTAGATTCTTGAAAATACGATAACCTTGTGTTCTCCATGTGTCTAAATAAACATTGAAGGCTTGCTTGTTGAGGGCATCTAGCAGGGATATGCAGCTACTTATACAAGCCTGACTTAATGGTCCTCTTCTACCTGGGCACACTGTGCTCTGTCCCTAGAAGAATGGACCCTACCAGTAATACAGGCCTCTTCAGCCACTTCGATCAAACTTTACCATCCCTGAGCCTATCAGTGTTTCAGCCAAGGAGTGAAGCAAAGGATTAAGACAATTGCCTAGATAATCTAGGAATTTATCTCTTTTTCCTTTCTGTTGTATGGCCTCATACTTACTCCACTCAGATAGGCTTAGTATCTTCTACTTTATGAGAATAAGAACTGTGAAAAGGGCTTTTGTAGACCACCTGGGTCTAGCTCATGCTCTGTCAAATATTTCCTTGCTGTGTGACCTTGGAAAAGGCTCTCTCAGTTCCTCTGTGTCCTCAGTGTAATGAAGCAGGGGTTGACTCTATTATGTTGCTCTTACACTACTGTTGTGGAGATTCAATGTGATATACAAAAAGGAAAATCTGTACAAATGAGTTGTCAATTTTCTGTAAAATGCATACTTCTTTTTAATTCAGGGAAGCCAACCCTAGCCTCAGCAACAGCAAATATAACCTTAAAACAAATGGACATTTTTGGAAATTGTAAAATTTATAGATGTATAGATTATTGTTTCCTATGAGAATTTTCCTTTTGGGTCCAAAATTTAAAGGTCAGTGAATAAGTTTGAGTAATTATAGTTGGATATCTTTCCTACTTTGAGTACACTGGATTTAGCAAACACTGTATGAAGGTAAAGTAGTTGGGCAAATTATGGGTGATTTGAAATAACTTATTTCACTTTAAGTTCAAAACAAAAGGAAAGAGAGATGTGGCCAAGATAACAGAGTAGGAAGACTCTGAGCTCACTTCCTCCCATGGGTACACCAAAATTATAACACTTTAAGAGTAGCTTTTTATGAGAATGTACTGAAGACTAGCAGAAAAGATTTTCCACAACCAAAGATGTAAAGAAGAAACCACAATGAGATGGATAGGTGGGTCAGAAACACGGGATAGTCGAGATACTCCCTGCCAGGTAGGTGAACCGCAAACAGGAGGATAATCACAATAGCAGAGGTTCTTCCCAAGGAGCGAGGGGTTTGAACCCCACATCAGGCTTCCCATCCTGGATGTCCTGCAACAGAAAGATGAGCCCCCAGAAAATTTGGCTTTGAAGGCCAACAGGACTTGCTTATGGGAGAGCATGATGGCTATAGGAAATGGAGACTCCACTCTTAAAGGGAGCACATAAAGTCTCAAATGCTCTGGGTCCCAACCCAGAGGTAGTAACTGTAAAGGGCCTGGGGAAGACACACTTGGTGATCTCAGAGGGCCTCCCAGAGGGTCAGGGGACAACTGGAACTCCTCCTGGGGAGATAGAAACTGGCAGCAGTCATTTTGGAGATCTCTTTCTACCAGTCTACCATGAAGACAGTTGTATTTGCAAGTATCATTTTGGAGTCTTCCCTCTAACCTATTAGCACAGGGACCTAGCCCTGCCCACCAGTGGGTGGGCACCAGCCCTGGTCCTCCCCTCTGCTGGGTTCTGCAGCCAGCTGCCCTCAGACCCAGCCCCTCCCACCTGCACGCTGGCACCAGCACTGAGCCCCACCCAGGCCACACAGACAGCTATACCAGGACCTGGCTCCAATTACCAAAGGGTTGACACCAGCCCCAGTGGCCCCTAGGCTGCTCAGCTAGTCAGACTGGAAGCCAGCCCTGCCCACAGTAGGCCAGCAGCTATTACACAAGATAAGGCCTGGCAGTCAATTGGGCTGGGGGCCAGCCCCACCTAACAGTATGCCCACAATAGTTGGGCTCCCTACAACATAAAGGCCTACACAGCCCATACAGGAAGCGCCCCTAGAGAATATAGTTCTGGACCAGAGGATAGTGTGCTGCTGGGCCCCATAGGAAATCTCCTGTATTAGGCCACTTCTCCAAGGTCAGGATATGGAACCAACCTACCTAATACATAGAAAAAAAAAAAAAAACACAGAACTAGGCAAAGTGGAGAGAAAGAGGAATGTGCTCCAAATGAAGCAACTAGATAAAACCCCAGAAGAAAACTAAGTGAAGTAGAGGTAAGCAATCTACCTGATAAAGAGTCCAAGGTAATGATCATAAAGATGCTCAACAAACTTGGGAGAAGAATGGATGAATACAGAGAGAAGTTTAACAAAGAGCTAGAAAATATAAGGAAGAACCAAACAGAGCAGAAGAATACAATAACTGAAATTTAAAAATACTCTAGATAGAATCAACAGTATATTAGGTGATACAGAGGAATGGATCAGTGAGCTGGAAGAAAAGAGTAGTGGAAAATACACAAGCTGAACTTAAAAAAGAAAAAATAGTTTTTTAAAAATGAGGAGTTTAAGAGACATCTGTGACAACATCAACTGTACTAACATTCATATTATAGGGCTTCCAAAAGACGAAGAGACAGAGAAGGGGACAGAGGACTTACTTAAGACATAATAGCTGAAAAATTCCCTAACCTGGGAAAGGAAACAGACATCCAGGTCCAGAAAGCACAGAATGTTCAAAACAAGATGAATACAAAGAGGTCCACACCAAGCCATATTATAATTAAAATGTCAGAAATTAAAGACAGAGAATCTCAAGAGCTGCAAGAGAAAGGCAATAAGTTACATACAGAGTCTTATGGGAGTTCCCATCAGCTAACTTTTCAGCAGGAACTTCGCAGGCCAGAAGTGAGGGAACAATATATTCAAAATGTTGAATGAAAACTACAATCAAGAATACTCTACCTGGCAATGCTATCATTCATATTTGAAGGAGAGATAAAGAGTTTTACAGACAAGCAAAGCTAATAGTGTTCAGCACCACTAACCCAGCTTTACAATAAATGTTAAAAGGACTTCTGTAAACAGAAAAAAAGAACAACTAGAAATATGAAAATTGTGAAAGGAAACATCTAATTGGTAAAGGCAAAAATATAGTAAAGGTAGTATATGTCACATATAAAGCTAGTAAAAGGTTAAAAGGCAAAAATAGTAAAATCATATATATCCACAATAAATAGTTAAGGGATACACAAAATAAAAAAGATGTAAAATATGTCAAAAACACTAAACATAGCAGGGGGAATAAAATGCAAGGTTGTTAGAACGTGTTTGAACTTAGAGATCATCAACTTAATCATGTATATATAATCTATATATATATGTATGTATATATAGATTGCTATGTATGAAACTCGTGGTAACCACAAATCAAAAGTCTATAATAGATACACACACACAAAAGAGGAATCAAAATATATAAAGATAGTCATCAAATCACAAGGGAAGAAAGCAAAAAAAGAGGAAAGGAACAAAAAACAACTACAAAACAACTAGAAAGCAATTAATGAAATGCAATAAGTATTATATATACATATCAATACTTAGTTTAAATGTAAATGGGCTAAATGCTTCCAATCAAAAGACATAGAGTGACTGAATGGATACAAAAACAAGACCAATACATATGCTGACTACAAGAAACTCACTTTAGATCTAAGGACACACAAAGACAAAGTGACAGGATGGAAAAAGGTATTCCATGCAAATGGAAATGAAAAGAAAGGTGGGGCAATACTTTTATTAGACAAGATAGACTTTAAAACAAACACTTAAAAAGAGACAGTGAAAGACATTACAGAATGAAAAAGGGCTTATCCAGGAAGAAGATATAACAATTGTGAATATATATGCACCCAACGTAGGAGCACCTAAATTCATATGCAAATTATTAACAAGCATAAAAGAAGATACTGACAGTAATGCAATAATTGTAGGGGACTTTATAACACTCCACTTACATCAATGGATAGATCATCTGGACAGAAAATCAGTAAAGATACACTGGCCTTAAACAATACATTAGATCAGATGGAGCAGATGGATGGATAGTCTTTGGAGATAGATCATAGGCTAGGTCACAAAACAATCTCAAATTTAAGAAGATTGAGATCATGTCAAGCATCTTTTCTGACCACAGTGGTATCAGACTAGAAATCAATTACAAGAAAAAAAACCTACAAAATCCACAAACATATGGAGGGTAAACAATATGTTACTAAACAACCAATCAGTTGTTGAAGAAATCAAAGAGGAAATAAAAGAAATACCTGGAGATAAAAGTTTTCTGGAGAAAACAAACACAATGATCCAAAATCCATTGATTTTGGTATGCTGCAAAAGCAGTTTTAAGAGGGAAGTTTATAGTGATACAAGTCTATCTCAGGAAATAAGAAAAACCTCAAAGATCCTAACATTACACTTAAGGGAGCTAGAACAAGAAGAATGAAACCCCAAATTAGTAGAAGGAAAGAAACAATAAAGATTTGAGCAGAAATAAACAATATAGAGACTGAAAAAGATAGGAAAGATCAATAAAACTAAGAGCTGGTTCTTTGAAATGATAAACAATATTGATAAACCTTTAGCCAAATTCATCAGGAAAAAAACGAGTGCCTAAATCAATAAAATCAGAAATGAAAAAGTTACAACAGACACCACAGAAATAAAAGGATCATAAGAGACTACTACAAGCAACTAACCACCAATAAAATGGACAACCTAGGAGAAATGAACAAATGCATAGAAACGTAAGTTCCCAAGACTGAATTAGGAAGAAATAGAAAATACGAACAATTATCAGTAATGAAATTGAATCAGTAACAAGAAACTCCCAACAAAGAAAAGTCCAGAACCAGGATAAAAAAATGCAGAAAAAGCATTTGACAAAATTCAACACCCATTATGATAAAAATTATCATCAAAATTGGTATGGAAGGAACATATCTCAACATAATAAAGGGCACTAATGACAAACCCACAGCTAATATCATAGGTGAAAAGCTGAAAGCTGTAGGTGAGAAGCTGTAAGTTTATCCTCTAAAAGCAGAAACTAGACAAGGATGCCCGTTCTTCCCAGTTCTATTTAACATCATATCATAAGTCCCAGCCACAGGAATCAGACAGCAAAAAGAAATCAGTAGAATTCAAATTGGAAAGGAAAAAGTAAAACTGTCACTGTTTGCAGATGACATGGTACAATACGTAGAAAATCCTAAAGATGCCACCAAAAAACTATTAGAACTCATCAATCAATACAGTAAAGTTGCAGGATAGAAAATTAATATAGAGAAATATGTTGCATTTCTGTACACCAACAGCAAACTATTAGAGAAATTAAGAAACCAATCCTACTTAACGTTTCATCAAAAACAGTAAAATACCTAGAAATAAAACTAAAGATGTGAGAATATTCTGTGCCCATGGATTGGAAAAATTAATATTCAAATGTCCATAATGCCCAAGGCAATCTTCAGATTCAATGCAACCCCTATCAAAATTTCAATGGTATTTTTCACAGAAATGGAACAAACATCATAAAATTCGTATGGAACTACAAAAAAACTTGAATAGCTAAAGCAATCTTGAGAAAGAAGAACAAAGCTGGAGGCATAGCAAGCCATGATTTCAAAGTATACTACAAAGCTACAGTAATCAAAACAGTATGGTACTGGCACAAAAACAGACATAGATCAATGGAACAGAATAGAGTCCAGAAATGAACCCACACTTATGTGGTCAATTAGTCTATGACCAAGGAGGCAAGAATAGACAATGGAGAAAAGACAGCCTCTTCAATAAATGGCATTGGGAAAACTGGAGAGCTACAGGCAAAAGAATCAAACTGGACAACTTTCTCACACCATGCACAAAAATAAACTCAAAATGAATTAAAGACTTAAATGTAAGACCTGAAACCATGAAACTCTTAGAAAAAAACATAGGCAGTATGCTCTTTAACATCGGTCTTAATGATTTTTTTTTTGGATATATCTCCTCAGGCAAGGGAAACAAAAGCAAAAATAAACAAATGAGACCACATCAAACTAAAAAGAATTTGCACAGTGAGGGAAACTATCAACAAAATGAAAAGACAGCTTACTGAATGGGAGAAGTTATTTGAAAATGATATATCCGTTAAGGGGTTAATATCCAAAATATATAAAGAAGTCATACAACTTATAGAAGAAACACTCAATCTAATTAAAAAATGAGCAGAGGACTTGAGTAGATATATTCCTAAAGAAGACAGATGGTCAACATGAAACGATGCTCAGTATCATTAATAAGCAGGCAAATGCAAATCAAAACCACAGTGAAATAACTAATATCTCATACCTGTCAGAATGGATATTCTCAAGAAGATAGCAAGTAGCAAGTATTGGCAAGTGCACTGTCAGTGAGAATGTAGATTGTTATAGCCATTAAGGAAAAGAATATGGAGGTTCCTCAAAAAATTAAAAATAGAACTACCATAAGATTTAGAAATTCCACTTTTGGGTATTTTTCTGAAGGAAACAAAAACACTAATTTGAAAAGATTTTTGCATACTAATAATCACTGCAGCATTTTTTTACATTAGTCAAGATATAGAAATAACTCAAGTGTCCACCAATGATGAATGTATAAAGAAATTGTTTTATACATATATAAAATGGAATATTATCCATAAAAGAATGAAATCTTGCTCTTTGTGACAACATGTATGGCCCTAGAGGGTATTATGTTAAGTGAAACAGGTTAGACAGAGAAGGACAAATGCTGTTTGATTTCACTTCTGTGAGGAATCTAAAACACAAAACAAATGAACAAACATAAAACAGAAACAGACTCATAGATACAGAGAACATATTGTTGGTTGCCAGAGGAAAGGGTTATGGGAGGATGAGGGAAATAGGTGAGAGAGATTAAGAGGTACAATCTTACAGTTATAAAGTAAGTAAATCATAGGAATGTATGTACAACATGGGGAATAGTCAATAATATTGTAATAACATTGTATGGTGACAGATTGTAAGTAGACTTGAGTGGTGATCATTTTGTAATGAATAAAAATAGAGAATCACTATTTTGTACATTTGAAACTAATATACTATTATAAGTCAATTATACTTCAATTAAAAAATAATAAAAACAAAGGAAATATAGCATGTAGAAAATAAAGGAGAAACAGTCTTAGTGACAGTATACAATAAAAGCAAACATAAACTGCTTTAAACTTGAGGACCACTGGAGAGGAGATTTGCTCCCCTTTTTTCATTCTCAGTGTCTCTACCAATCGGAGTTTGTTTTATTTTATACAAAAGAATTTAGTCTTTAACTGTAGTCTCTGGATTCTGAGTTCTGAGGCCCTTAAATTCATTCTTCTGAATCACTTCTCTATTACTGTAAAGTTTCTCTTATCCAATAGATATGAAAATTGTTGTTCTTGTTATTATAATGTCCTAGGCAAGAGTTACCATGTTTGACATTCAAAAAATAAGAATATAATAAAATGCATGTAAAGTAGGCATTGTTTACCTAATTATATTTAATTACTTAATAGGCCTCAGTTTATTATGATGAGAAACAGTGTTAATGAAAACCTGTGTTTTCCAGTTGAATTGTGTATAACAGAATGTATTTATGAGTTGAGTAGTAATAAAATTTTATGAAATTGGATTGTGTCTAGGATTACAAAAATTCATAAGTATAGAATAGTTAAATTTAAATGTAATTGTATTTCATTTAAGTTCAGTTAATCTCAGGTTAAATCATACTTTCCAAATTAGTGGAGGATAAATTAATGGCACTGATGCTACCCAGTAAATTGAATGCTTTTGAATTCATGTATCTCAGAACATTAGTATTTATTTTTTTTCCCAGCCACCAAGAAGGATATAAGACAGTAGAAACAATAATTTCTTTTGAGTGACCCCAATCACATTACATTATTATAGAAATGCCCAGTATCCTCTGGAAAACATCAGGAAAATCATCCCAGTATTGCTTAGTGCTCTACTTTCTAGCTTCCTTAATTGCATTGTGTCAAGATATTGGGACATAAATAAGATAACTGGCTTCACCAAATAGTGTGAGGCAATTTTTGCTCAGACTGAGAAAGGTAGAAAGCACTTTCCACGGCAGCTTCAGGGTTGTTAATTAAAACACAGGGCAAATTAGAGTGAAAAATTAAAGTTATGTTTACTAGTTGGCGACTGACATGAGGCTTCTCCCAAAAATTTGAAAGTAAGACTGTAGGCTCTAGTTTCATTTCACAATTAAAGATTAGAACAGAAACCTCCCATATTAACCATTTCAACAGAAACTGAAGAGGCTTTGCAGAGCAATTTGAAAACTGGCTTTTAATGAATACCTTAATTTTAATTACCTATCTTAGTTTTGAATTCTTGCTACCTAAAGTTGTTTTCTGATTACGAACTGCCTCCCTGATCAGGTCTGTCTAAAAGCAGCAGTTGGGCTAGTTGTGCAGAATTAGGTACTCAGGTCTCGAAGACCGTTGTTTATTTTTGCGGTTAATGAAATGACGTCAGACTCTTACACATCAGTTTCATGAGCTTGGTTAACGGGAGCCCCACTTACAGGTGGACCTGCCCTCAGTGTGTGGGAAATATCTGCAGCATACAGCTGGCCTCTGGACTGTAGTAAATTCACCAAGTTTATGAACACCAGGCGGTGAAGCCTGCGCTCTTAGCTTCCCGTCAACCAGAGATCTTGGCAGCACAGGCATTCACCGAGGACTCTCAAAAATAATAAATTAACATTGGATCAGATCAAGCTTTTCTTGCCCCCAAACAATGATGATGTTAATAATGATCCGTGTGGTGTTTTTTGTTTGTTTTGTTTTTTTTACCCCCTTCACCCCTTCGGAAATGCTGATTCTCCTCATCTCATGACACAGACCTTTTTTTTGACACCGAAATTTTCCCTTGACCACATTCCTCCAAAACCATTTTGTTAAATTTTGGCTGAACTGGACTTTGTAGTGAGCTCTGTTGGCATTCTATTTCAGCATGGGGTAGAATGTATAATTTATGTTTATGTTAAAAAATAACTTTTTTTTTTCTGATTCAATAAGTAAAGCATTTTCAAAATTTGGAAAACAAAAAGAAAATGCAGATTCCCTCTAATACCATCACCTGTAGGTACCCTGTGCTTTTTAAAACACCCGCTTGTTCCTTGTGCTTGGTATTACATTTGATGGCTCCTATCAGTATGCTTTGTCATTCCATGGGAGACATGATGATGACCTTAGGTAAGGAGATGGTATTTTAGGAGTAGCCATTAAGGGTGCTGGTTGCTCAGTTATTAAACCACCAGAATAAACAGCCAAAGAACCACCCAGAGTCAGGTTCTGGGCGAATGATCATTCCCACATAAGGGGTAGAGAAGTGAAGATTTCAGATGAATACATGTTGTTTCTAATTGTCACCTACAAATTGATAGATGGCACTTACCATCTGTCTCTACAAGCATTAAATCATGAGCTGTTGCAGCTGCTGACCTTCAACACGCCCTGAAAGGAGTTCAGAGTGGAGAGCAGAAGTGAGGCACTCTGTGCTCGGGCAAAAACTGGCAGAACAGGTCTTCAGACACAGATTTTCAGGAGACGATTTTATGAGCCCAATTCTTGCATCTCATATCTAGATAAGCACTAAAATCCTTCCCGGTGACGTCTGTTCCTCGTGACTGGCAGTAACCTGCACGAGACTAGCAGAGACGTGCAAAAAATAGGTGCTCGGTTGCATGTATTCCCCCTTCACCAAAATCACATATATATAATCATATATACTGACCTTCCCTCCTACCTCTTTGGAGCAGTTTGTCAGAGCTATCTGAGTTGCTGTCTCCCAGGCTATAGTCCTCATTTTGCCCCAAATAAAACTTAACTCACAACTCTCACATTGTGCATCTTTTTTTCCCAGTCGACATAATCATCCCATAGAAGCTGGTAGGTTTCAGCCTCTACTAATCAAGTGGATTGAGAGAAAATTCCACTGAATCTATTAAGGTAGCTGATGTGATTTGAGTGAATTTTCTCTCTGTGAATGTCAGTCTCTCTTAATTAATAAGCAGGTCACAGCTCAAGGGTCACTTTCCTGAAGCAGTCTAATGCCTTTTCCCCCTGTATTTCTCTTTTATGGTTAAATGTTCATTTTTGACTTTAAAATCTCTGGCTTTGTTTATGTGATTTAAGATCTTCAGAGACTCGTAGAGATTTCATTAGTGTCCCTTCTCTGGGTAATGCCCTCAACACATTTACATAACTGAACAGCTTCCTAGTAAAGAAACATACCTTCAGGGGGGCCACGTTTTCTGAATCTCAAGACATGTGCTTTAACAAGGAAGACAGGACAGAATGTGAAATGGAGCTGTCTTAGGACACTTAGGAGAGGAGGAAGCTGTAAATACAGTCACCAAGACCCTGTTCTGGAGAAGTGTTCTCAAGGGCTCTTCTGGTTTGCAAAAGTCTTAATCAGTTATTAATTCACACTTCAGTAGGCATTCACCATTTTTTTCCAGTGTTTGAATAGAAAATTGGAAAATGTGCATTTATGCTTTAGGGTTCCAGGTATTTTTTTGTAATTGAAGTTGATTTGCAATATTGTGTTAGTGTCAGGTGTACAGCAAAGTGATTCAGTTATACATATGTAGATGTATATATCTATATTCTTTTTTTCAATTCTTTTCCATTATAGTTTATTACGAGATATTAAATATAGTTCCTTGTGCTATACAGTAAATCCTTGTTTATCTATTTTATATATGGTAGTGTGGGGTTCCAGGTATTTTTAAATTAAAAAAAAATTAAGAGGTTTCAGGGAAGGAGTTTTGATGCCAGGTAGAAGAGCTATGGTAGGGGAGGGGACTTATTTCTAAGTTTTCTCTGAAAGGATGTTTCTAGGGACCCTTGGCTCTCAAACTGTTAACAGTAGATTGTGGTACAGACACAACAGTTCTTTGTCACAGAAATGTGTTGATACTTGCTTCAGAGAGGAAGGGCCATGGAAACCTCAGTAAATCAGTAAGTCCCCTAGTACAATTGTTTTTTTTCAAGTAATCAAAATGTTTGTTATTATAGGAAATGAATGGAGAACAGGAAATTATAACTAAAATATCTGTTTCAGTTTAATCCTCTGCCATGGAACAGACACATTCTTAGCTCAGATTCAGTTTTTCTATGAATATCTATGAGAGTGGTCACGTTACTTAAATCCTCTGAGCCTTGGAGTCTTCATCTGTAAAATGGAGATAATAAATTCCCCTGTAGTATTTAAGGATTAATGAGAGACATAGATAAAGTAGTCAGGAGGGTTCGGGTCAGTTCCCTTGCTTTTCCGTCCCCAAACATTTTCTACATCAGAGATGAGTGCTGTTGCCTATTTTAAAAGAGCTTTATAATTCCACAGAGGGAGTTATTGCCTCTCAAAGCTGGCTAAATATCATGTGATGCACTGTGTATAGTCTATGAAAGTATGCCTTTAAAGGATTTCAGTTTTTTAGTAGAGAAATCATTTAAAATTTAAGTACTATTTATTACCTCTAAATTATGAACTTAAAATCAGGAAGAGTTATTGAATTACTTTAAACATTTAAAAAATTATCTTTATTTTAGTTTTAATTCTGATCTTAAACTTTTAGGAAGATCGTGTGGAAAAGGCAAAGGTTAAAACCCCTCCTGCATTATGCTAAGTGAAATAGCTCAGACAGAGAAAGACAAATACTGTATGCTATCACTTACTTATATGTAGAATCTAAAAAATAAAACAAACTGGTGAATATAACATAAAAGAAGCAGGCTTACAGATACAGAGAATGAACTAGTGGTTAGCAGTGGAGGTGGGTCAAGGCAATACAGGGGTTGGGGAGTGGTGCGTACAAACTATTGGCTGTAAGGCAGGCTCAAGGTTGTATTGTACAACACAGGAATATAGCTAATATTTTGTAATAACTGTAAATGGAAAATAACCTTTAAAAATTGTGTATAAAAAAATACCTCTCATTTTCTCACACTCCCCCGCCGAGAATGAACAAAGGCTTTCCATCCTCTGCAAATCAGGTCTCAACTCCTCCTGGCAGTTAAGCTTCTTAGAAAACTGACCTCAACTTACTTGTGTCAAACTTTCTATCCTTTCCTAATTTAAATTTGCTGCTTGAGTCAGGTTGGTTTTTCCATTTGTTCGGCCTACAAGCTATGTCTCTTTTTATCTTTTTGGGGGGTTTATGCTTAATCCTACACTATGTATATCCTTACTTCTCTTCACCTCTTCAAGATAGTCTCAACTTAAAAAACACCTGCGTGTGAGCAGACGATGACGTTTATTTGGGGATAGAGTTTCAAAACTTTTCTCTCCTCTTCCCTCCCTATCCATTTCTCTCCTCTCCTCCCTTCCTTCTCTTTTCCTAGGTGTCTGTGTCCTTAAAAATAGCATCATTGTTTACACACAGTTATTGGTCAAGGTCTTCATTCTTGAAAAACCTCACTTTGGAGAAATATAAGAAATAGGCATCTTTCCCGATTTCCACCTATGGGATGGGGATCTAAGAGTAAGGGAGAGAAGATGGATAGAGGGAGGAGATCCAGAACGTCATAGTGGTTAAAATAATGAGTTTTGGCATGAGATAGTCCTGGGCTAGAATCCTGGCCTTCCTTATCTCATCTGTAAAATGGATTTAATATAGCACAGTGTAGGTAAGATGTCTAACTCAGTGTCTAGCACAGCTCAGGAGCTCTATAAAGGCTATGTGCTGTTGTTGTTATCATTATTAATACAAAAGAGCCAAAAGCAAGGGGTGCCTTTCAACTTTATAAAACAGATGAGCTGTCAACAGTGTAGAGACGCATTGATGGTGTATTGGTTTCCTATTGCCACTATAATAGCTGACCACATATTTGGTGGCTTCAAATGTCATACAGTTCTGGAGATCAGAAATTTGAAATGAGTGTCATGAGGCTAAAATCAAGGCGTTGGCAGGGTTCTTTCCTGGAGGCTCTAGGGGAAAATCTATTCCCTGTCTCTTCCAGCTTTTAGAGACATTCCTTGGTTTGTGGCCTCACCACTCCAATCTGTTACAGTTGTCACATGGTTTTCTCCTCCCTCTGATCTTCCTGAGTCCCTCTTATAAGGAACCTTGTAATTGCATTGAGTCCACCTGAATAGGATAATCTCCCCATCCCATATTCTTAATTTAATCACATCTGCAAAGTTCCCCTTGCAGTGTATAGTAACATTCGCTGGTTCCCGGAATTAAGCCATGGGCATCTTGTGTGTGTGTATGTGGGGTAGGGGATTATTCAGTTTACCTCAGACAGACTGAGCACTTAGGTGCAAAGAAGCAACAGAGGGCGGGAGGTAACTTGCCCTTTCAGCAGAAGAGCCGCAAGTGTTTATAGAAAATTAGTTAATCAGCTTTGATAGCAGAGCGGACTCCTACTCCACCAGGTCTGTTTGCTCTTTATAAGTGGAAGTTAAAGTAATATGTAGTTTTCTATTTTTGTATGAAAAGCTTTATTCATGATGGGTGATATTGGTTTTCTCTGAGGAATTTCATTGTTGCTTTTCTACAACTTGAAAATGTACCATGGTTCTCTTAATGGTCCCTGCCTTAGATTCAGGTATCGTGTTCTCTGGGGGAAGAGGACTGTCTTTTTTGAACACCGAATAAAGCTGGCGCATTATCTGTATTATCTCCTTTAATCTGCTCTATAGTTATTTGAGGTAGGCATTATTACTCCCATTTTTCTGATGAGGAAACCAAAGTTTAGAAGCCTTAAGTAACTTGCTTACAGTATCAAAGCGAGTAAATGACAGTTTATCATTTGAAGCCAGAGCTCAGCTTTCTCTCCTTTAATGTGTTGCCTTCATAGAGTGAATGACTCAATTCATTTGATGCAGATTAAGTTGCTACATTATTAAGAGCAGGGCTAGGATCTAGGTGTCTTCATCCCATGCCCTGTATGGGACTCTTCTCTAAATCATTTTGGTAAGTGCTACAAATTCAGAATTGTGTTATATTTACTGCAGTCCTCTCTAGTAGTCATACTTCATTTTATTGTTTTTAATTGTAAAAATTACCTGTGCTGCTTGAGGGCAGAGTCTGGTCTTATGTTGTCTATCCCTTGTACCCTTTTCACAGTGTAGCATCGTGTTACCATATTAAACATAAGAAATAAATGCAGAAATGAACAGAATAGAAAGATTTTAATTCCAGGCCTTATGTAATTTTAATTTTCAGAATTGAATCAAAATCTGCTCATCCAGCTCTCAAGTTATATTCTCTTTATAATGAACACCTTTCCAAAATCTTTCATCTATTTATAGGAGAAAGGAAAGAGTTCATTTTCCATGACAACTTCTCTATTTTTAATCCACCAGCAATTTCCTTGTCTTTCTCGTCTGCAGTTCAGTGAACTTCAGTTGGGGGAAAAAGGGATAAATAAATCAGCAAGGTAATTGAAGTACATTTATGGACTTCTTTATTTTAGGTGATTTGTCCAGGAATCAAGCAAATGAATACCTTTAAGGACTTGATAAGCATTGGCACAAACCACTATTGCAAATGCTCTCTCAATGCAGTAATTAACTTTGTAGACATGAAAGGGGACCCATGATCTTCTTTCATCACCCAACATAAGTGCTCTGAAAAGAATTAACATGAAAGTAGCCTGTGAACAAACATAATGTGTGAGGAAGTGAAGATACCAGTTATATCCCCACCAATCCGTAGATGAGCAGTCATTGTATAGCTCAGTAAACAGCAAGCACTGTTTTGGGATAGCAGTTTTCCTCAGGAAAACAGCAGAACCTGAAGAATGACCTAACTTTCACAGCCAAATAAAGAAGTTACTTCTTAAATGAAATCAAATATTTAAAAATAAATGTACCCTGCATCAGTGTTTAATACTTTTAATGTAATTCTTCCATTTCATGCATTGTCATTTTTTTTCTTTTTAAACAGATGAGAGAAGGAAAAACTGGGCTCACTTTTGTCTCTCCTTGTGGTTTTTGAAGTTGGTACAAAAGTAGAGAACTTTATGCAGAGGGACAGATTTTCAAGCCTGAGTTTATTTCTGAGAGAATTATTTAGGTAGTTGTTGTTACAGATAAATCCCATTCTTATTTGCAAAACTGCGTACGTCTAGGTGAGGAAGATAACTGCTGTCAATTCAAATCAAGAGTTAACTGCTCTCCTCCATAATCCATATTGGTTTAACAACCTTTACTATCATTCAGTGGTCTTCTATGACCGAGTGTTAATGAAAACCTCTGGAATTCATAGAGTGGAAGTGATTGATGAACTTAATACACAACTACCTATGTGAAACAGCAGAGCTGTAGTGAAAGGGAGATTATCTTTCATTTCCAGTGTAATGACTTGAAAATAGGCAATGTGGTTATTGAACAACATGCTCTTCAAGTTCAAAGCTCAGCTGTGGTTAAAAGAGTCAGAGAAGATAGTTTGTATTTCTTGGTGCTGTCAGGTCCAGCATATTCTGTAAAGAGTAGGTGCTCAAAAGATAGTAATTGCAATGAACTGAATTTTTATAATAGTCTAGCTCTTTTCCTAGGTCCCCTTTTTCTCTGAGATCATTTGTGTGCTACCAATGGCGTTATGCCACAAGACAAGCCAGGGACGATTCTCAGCTGTGGTTGTGAGGGATTTCAGGAATTCTAAATGCAGTTGCACATTAATCCCAAGACAGTTCTGCTCTAACATCATGCACTGGTTTTTGTTGCTGAGCTCTTACATTCATTGTCATCAAGCCCTTTTCTCTCATTAGAATTTTAGGATCCTGTCTTCTTATTTTTCTAAGAGTTGACCTTTTTCTCTGGCCCTGATGACTTTGGTGGCTATAATCCTGCCCTGTTTCTTTCAAGTGCTTAGCTTCACTGAGTTTTCTTACTGAACCCTTGTCTATGGTCTGTGTTTCTGCTGTCTACGGGTGGACATCCTCATTATAAAGTATCCCTGCTTGATGACATGATACTATACATAGAAAACCCTAAAGATGCCACCAGAAAACTACTAGATCTCATCAATGAATTTGGTAAAGGTGCAGGAACAAAATGAATTCACAGAACTCTAATGACAAACTATACACTAACAACGAACTATCAGAAAGAGAAATTAAGGAAACAATACCATGTACCATTGCATTGAAAAGATTAAAATACCTAGAAATAAACACACGTAAGGAGATTAAAGACCTGTCCAAAACTATAAGACACTGATGAAAGAAATTAAAATGACACAGACAGATGGGAATATATGCTGTGTTCATGGATTGGAAGAATTAATATTGCTGAAATGACCATGCTACCCTAGGCAATCTATAGGTTCAGTGAAATCCCTATCAAAATACTAATGGCATTTTTCACTGAACTAGAACAAATAATTTTAAAATTTGTATGGAAACACAAAAGACCCTGAATAGCCAAAACAATCCTGAGAAAGAAGAATGGAGTTGGAGGAATCATGTGCCTTAATTTCAGACTATACCACAAAGCTACAGTAATCAAAACAGTATGGCACTGGCACAAAAACAAACATAAATCAGTGGAACAGACTAGAGAGCCCAGAAATAAACTCATGCACTTCTGGTCAATTAATCTATGATGAAGGAGGCAAGAAAATACAATGGAGAAAAGACAGTCTTTTCAATAAGTGGTGCTGGGAAAACTAGACAGATACAAGTTAAAGAATTAAATTAGAACATTTGCCAACACCATACAACAATAAATTCAAAATGGGTTAAAGACCTAAATGTAAGACTAGAAACCATAAAACTCCTGGAAGAAAACGTAGGCAGAACACTCTTGGACATAAATCTTGGCACTATTTTTTTGGATGTGTCTCCTAAAGCAAAGGAAGTAAAAGCAAAAATAAACAAATGGGGCCTAATTAAACTTAAAAGCTTTTGCACAGTAAAGGAAAGCATTGACAAAGCAAGACCACCTATGGAATGGGAGAAAATATTAGCAAATGATATGACCAATAAGGGGTTAATACCTAAAATATATAAACAGCTCATACAACTTAACATTAAAAAAAAACAAACAACTTGATTAAAAAATTGGCAGGATACCTATAGACAGTTTTCCAAAGAGGACATGCAGAGGGCAAACAGGCATATGAAAAGATGCTCAACATCACTAATCCTCAGGGAAATGCAAATTAAAACCCCAAAGAGATATCCCCTCACACCTGTCAGAATGACTGTCATCAAAAAGAACACAAATAACAAATGTTGGTAAGAATGGAGAAAAGGGAACCCTCCTTCACTGTTGGTGGGAATATAGGTGCAGCCACTGTGGAAAACAGTATGGAGGTTTCTCAAAAAACTGCAAAAAGAGCTACCACATGGCCCAGCAATTCCACTCCTGGGTGTGTATCTGAAAAAAATGAAAACAGTAATTCAAAAAGATATATGCATCCCAATGTTCGTAGCAGCATTGTTTACAATAGCCAAGATATGGAAGCAACCTAAATGTCCATTGACAGGTGAATGGATAAAGAAGATGAGGTGAAATACTACTCAGTCATAAAAAAGAGCAAAAATTGCCATTTGCATCAACATGGATGGACGGGCATTATGCTAAGTGAAATAAGTCAGACAGAGAAAGACAAATATTGTATGATATCACTTATATGTAGAATCTAAAAAATACAACAAACTAGGAAATACAACAAAAAAGAAGCAGACTCACAGAAACAGAACAAGCTAGTGGTTATCAGTTGGGGAGGTGGGGCAATATAGGGGTTGGCAAGTGGGAGGTACAAACTATTGCGTATAAGATAGGCTCAAGGATGTATTGTACAACATGGGGAATATAGCCAATATTTTAGAATAACTGTAAATGGAAAGTAACCTTTAAAAATTGTATAAAAATTAAAAAAATTTTCAAATAAAAATATTAAAAGGAAAGAAGATGTGGTACATATATATATATACAATGGAGTACTGCTCAGTCATATTAAAGAATAAAATTTTGCCATTTGCAACATTGATGGACTTAGAGGACATTATGCTAAGTGCAATAAGTCAGACAAAGACAAATATTGTTTGATATAACTTTTATGTGAAGTCTAAAAAACTAGTGACTCTAACAGAAAGGAAACAGACTCACAGATAGAACAAACTTGTGATTACCAGTGGGAGAGGGAAGAGGGGAAGGACAAGATGGGGGAAGGGGATTAAGAGGTACAAACTACTATGTCTATAATAAATAAACTACAAGAATGTATCATATGACATAGGGAATATAGCCTATGTTTTATAATAACTATAAATGGAGTATAACCTTTAAAAATTGTGAATCACTATGTTGTACACTTCTAACTTATATAATATTGGATACCAACTATACTTTAATAAAAAATAATAAAAAATAAAATGTCCCTGCTTGAGCATCAATCTCCTGCTGTGTGTAGGGGAGGGTGGGGTAGTGGGGAGCAGCAAAGATCAGTATGAAGTGCATGGATTTCAGACCAATCCATGTCCTAATGCAGGCTGTGCCACTTAACTAGTCATATGCAACTTTTACTTCCTAGAGCCTTGGTCTTCTTATTTAAAAATAGGTGTTATATTACTCACCTCAAAGGGTTTTGATGAAGATTAAGTGAGATAACATAGCCAAAGTGCCTGGTACAGTGCCTCATATGGAGCAAGTTCTCAATGAATGATAGTGGTCTGACCCCCAAACTGTCCTTAATCCATGTCCACTACTCTATGATACCCATTATCAGACAGTCCTTTCCGATGACAGCAGCCCACCTGTCTGGATTTGTTCATATCTTCAGCCGCCAAGGGCTGCCTGGATTTTCTGCCATTTCATGATGCATCGGTCCAATCTCCATGTCCTGACCCAATGTGCCTTCCCTTGTCCTGCTCCCAGGTATAGCAGTGCTTTACTATTGCTTTCTGGAATTACTTTTTAATTTTTTTGTCTCTTATGAAATAAGAAACAGTGTTTTAAGAAAGTAACATTTTCTTTTTGAGACAGTGCTATTTAGTGTCTGTGCGATTTCAATCATAAAATTTAAAAAAATTTATTGAGTGCCTATTATGTAACAGGCACTATTAAAAGTACTAGGGATACCTTGAAGGATAAAAGAGGCAAAAATTCCTTAATATTCTAAAAAAGGAGATCGAAAATAAACAAGTAGAAACATAAAGAAATGCTATTACATCATACCATGGTGAGCTCTATAGAGAAAAATAAGAGTGATGGGATGGAATGTTGCGGCAGGTGTGGTTTTATGTATGTGTGTGTGTGTACATGCACACGTGGGCATTTGAGCAGAGACTTGAATGATGCAAAGATTCAAGCCATTGCCAAATCTGGTGTAAGAGCAGTAGGCAGAGAGAAAAGGAAGAGTAAAGGGCTGAAGAAGGCATGTTTGAGGAACTGCAAGATCAGTGTGGCAGGATCATAATGATTGAGGAGTTGAGTAGAAAAGATGCAAACGGCCGGCTTATGTAGACTCTGAAGTCCATGGTAGGAAATTTGTATTTTATTCTAGAAGAAAAGTTTTAAAATAGGGATAGAATCTGATTTATGCTTCTTAAGAAAAATTATCACAAACTTGGAAACAAGGCCAAAGGATGGCTTTGAGTGCTTTGATTATTATACGGGAACAGTGTGCAGTAGGCCATTTCAAGGATTATTTAATTCTCTAGGGGAACATATCTTTGTTTGACATTCTTTCTACCTTTGTTTAGGGCCCCGACTCTGTGACATTACATTATGTGTGAACCTGGAGATTTTTGTCCATTAGAGATGCGAGTGATTTTTGACAGTAAAAAAAAATAACCCCAGAGGTTATAGTTTCATTGACTGCAGGACATTAACCAGTTTTACGTCTAAATCATCAAACTTATTTCAGTATGTTTTTTGTGTATGCCATGTTTCTCCAGCTATCTTGTGAACCAGCTTCAAAATACTGGTTCTGTCATTAATTGGTTAAAAATCTTTGACGCATGTTGATTCTACATTTATACGGAATTATGGTTTTAGCTTTTTGAAAATTATACACTTCGACATGCTAATGGCTGTTGAATGGAATGTGTGAAGGTATGGGGAGAGTTGTCAAGAGTGGAAGCAGGAAGGCAAATGGGAAGGGTGGTGCAGAGCCGTGGTGGAAATGGTGAGAACTGAGTAATTGGATTTTACATTTGGTTTGGAGGAAGAGACAAGACGTGCCAAACGGATACGAGGTGTGATAAAGAGGAATCTAGGATGTTTGTTTGTCGAACTGGGAAACAGTGGTAGAGGAAGAGCAGAATTTTCAGAGAAAATTAAGTGATCCATGTAAGATGTGTTAATGTGGTACACAATCTATGGGTCTTTAGTAAACTTCCTTATGGTGCCAAGGTCAATGACTCTGTTTTTGCAATAATCAGGCAAATCTGTTTTTTAACAAATATGCATACTTATGTATATGTTCTTTATACATGGATGCTTATGAACACGTATATTCAATCCATCTGATGTTTAAGTATGTGTGCATGTACAATATTTGGCGTAATTTTCCATGGAATTGGTAAAAATACTCCCATTCGCCTAAAATTAGAAAGTTCTGATTCAAGCATTAGCGGGGTCAAGCTATTTCCTGAACTAAAGCTCCTTCTGACTCTAAGAACTTTTTACTCTGAAGTGTTACAACTCATTACTCAACTGACCAAAAATTGCTTTAAAAAGAAAACATCAGTTCCTTAAACTTACAGAACCTTATTTCCTTTATGAGATAACAATTTCTGTCCTATTTCAATATATATTTAATTTATCCATTGAGACAAACAGTAGCGTTGAAAACTGAAAGCACTTTTAGACAGATTATTTTTATGTATTATTATTTGGAGAGAACTTTGCTGATAATTGTTCTTGAGTATCCCCGTGAGGTCCATCCTGACCACCCTGTTTAAATTGCAACCCTGCTTCCTGTACCCTGGCAGTACTGATGGCTTTCCTCTGACCTTTTGTTTTTTTCTCTTTCCATGGCACTTATCACCTTATTTTAATTTCCTGTTAAGCTAGGTAATATGTTTATTATTCATCTTCCTCCATTAGAATGTAAGATACCTGAATGTAGGGTTCCTTGTCTCTTTTATTTACTGAAGTATGCTAAGTGCCTCTAATACATAGTAAGTTCTCGATAATTTGATGAATATATGTATAATATATATGAATGAGAAAACCTTTCTGCAACTGGGAGAATGCTTTATGATCGTGATCAGTGGAACATAAAAAAGACAATTCAATTTGACTACATACAATTTAGAATAATGATTTACATAATAAATTCATCCTCCTATCTTTTTTGTAGGCCAATGTTAAAATTATATTTAGTGTCCTAAATACATTATGTCTAAAGTCTAATTAAACAGCCACAAGTACGCTTGGTGAATAAGGAACAAGCAGTTTATTAGGTACATAATTTAATCTTGAGCAAGAGATTTAACAGCTGTTTATCTCTGTCTATAAAGTGGAATTAGTAATAATAACGCCTACTTCATAGGGTAGTTATAAGAATTAAACAAAACAGTATATGAAATACTGTAGAACAGTGTTCCAGTGCATAGTAAACATTCAATTAAGATAATAGTTACGATTATACAAATCAGTAGTTTATTGTAGTAGAAGATATAAATAACTGCTACTTAGATCCATGAAAATTACACATTAAGAAACTTGGCAAAATGGATATAAAAACAAACAAAACTCACATAATAAACCCCAGGGTGAAACACTATTTAAAATATACACATAATCCAGGAAAATGACAGGAATTTTTGCATTCAAGAAAAGCAGCTTACATATTAGGATGGTTTTTGAGTTAGCATTTTACTTTCTTCCTTAGCTCTAGCTGTTCAATTTTTAAGAGTTAAGGATTTTTGAAAGAATTTGTCCTCTTTTTGACGTTAGTTTCTTTCCCAGCTTTTGTTTCAGAGCTCTCTGATGGGAGAGGGAATGGAAATACTAAAATACTTAGTCTTAAGGAGGTGAAAAGACAAGTAACCATCCAACAATATGGGGATACTGCAGATGGGAATCATGTCAGGTCAAAACTGCCTCCCCCGGGCTTCCCTGATGGCGTAGTGGTTGAGAGTCCACCTGCCGATGCAGGGGACGCGGGTTCGTGCCCTGGTCCGGGAAGATCCCACATGCTGCGGGGCGGCTGGGCCGGTGAGCCATGGCCGCTGAGCCTGCGCGTCCGGAGCCTGTGCTCCGCAACGGGAGAGGCCGCGGCGGTGAGAGGTCCGCGTACCGGAAACACAACCAAACAAAAAAACAAAACAAAACTGCGTCCCCTGGGAAGTTTCATCTTAATAATAACTTCCAAATCTTAGAATTTCATGGAAGGTAGTTTTCCACTTTTGTCCATGAGGAATGAAGAAAATCCCCATTTAACTATATGCTGGTATGCAAACAAAGTGGACGTATAACCAGGTGCAGTTCTTTGAATGTGTGTATTCTGCCCACATCCTTCATACATTTAAATAAAAATGGTGCAGATATTTCAGGTATATTCTTACAGCCACGTTTTCATCCTTTTCCTTAATGTTTAATCTCTTCTTTGGAGTAAGGGTGGGCTTTACTCCTGAAAGAGGTTTAACACCCTTTCCTTGTTCTTTGAAAAATTTGAGATATCCAACCAAAGCCTTCTGTGTTTCACAAAAGGGCAAATCACACATATAAGGGAAGGAATGGGGTCAAGTGTTCTGAAATCCTCAGAATGATTTCTCATTTTATATATGCAAATTCCACTCTTTAAGCTTCTCACCTAAGCCTTCTTGTTCTTAAATTCAATATTTTTCACTAAAATTTATCATGTTCACCATAAGGCTCTTGATTCCCACTCTGCAAAGCTGTCCTTTCCCTTTCTTCCCTCACATCCAGCCTTCTTAAGCCCAGTAAATTGTACCATTACCTGCATGGATGCTCCAGGCAGACATTTATGAGTTCATCCTTCTTTCTCCCTTTTCCTCACCCACTGTTTGTAGTATATCAGCAAGGGTGATTGAGTCTACCCACAAAATCTACATTTTTGAATCTGACTGCTTCATTTGATTTTGCTCTTGCCCTCATTCCATGTGCTCTAGTCCCACAGGCTTTCTTTCAGTTCCTTGACTACTCTCTAATTTATTTTTTCGTTTCTTTTTTTTTTCTTCTGGCCATGCTGCAGGGCTTGTGGGATATTTTAGTTCCCCTACTAGGGATCGAACCTGACCCCCCAGCAGTGAAAGCACCGGGTCCTAACCACTGCACTGCCAGGAAATTCCCTTGACTGTTTAATTTCTTTTCTGACTCGAGTAAGGCCTGATCTCTCTGCCTGGGACACTCTCCAGTCTGCTTGTTCAAACGTCAACACCTCAGTGATGGCTCCTGTGACCCTCCATCCAAAACAGGTCCCTTGCCTGCTGTCATTAGCTTATGTCTCACAAACTTGTTTTTCTCCTTTGTTGTACTTCCATAATTTATTGTTATTTTTATTCACTTTACTCACAAAGTCTTTCTGGTTCACTATTTTATCCCCAACACTTAGCTCAGTCCTAGAACGTGGAATACACTTGGTGGATAATTGTTAAATGATGGATGATGAATTTACAAGGTATAGTCTGTCAGATGTTTAAAAAACTTATTTATGAGCAAAAATATAAGGGCTTTTATTAAAAAAACTAATAAGCTAGTGGTAGACTTCTTAGGAAGAGCTAAATAAGTTTAAGCTTCAGATTTTCTAATATCTATTGTAAGGCCTATCAAGAGACTTCCGTGTGGGTGATTTCTCACTGCTGCTTTTTAAAAATCAGAATCTTTTTTTTATTTCAAAAGTTATATCTTGTAGCCATTCATTGACTCTTTTGGCTGGTATCTTATATCTTCTTCAAATTGTATTTGTATTATAGAAAAATATTTGTCGCAAATTTTTCTCTAAATAAGTGTAAAATATTAACATTATGCTACCCTAGCAGAGTTATTTTGGTCCAAAACTTTCAAAGTTATACGGTAAGCAACAATTTTCTTGAGGAAAAATGTAGCATTTCTTTTTCCATTATAAATTTATCTGTAGGCTCTTACTATTTATAATTAATTTTTCTGCTACATTTCATTAGTGTATTCAATCTTATAATAAGATAGCATTTGTCTGAAATGGCACTAATTTTAGAATAAATGAATTATCTATTTATTGGCTCTCCCTCCCCCTTCTTTTTTAAAATCTCAGAAGGTTATTGGTGACTTTCTACATGTCGTAACTGGAATGTACACCTGTTGGGATGAAGATAATAGAGTTGACTCAGAATTAAATCCTAAGAATTCAAGGTTTTGAATAAATGCAGAAACAGAATTAATTGCTCAAGACTATATCATGGTATGCTAGATTCTTGGAAAGACTGACTTATAACTTTCTTTTTATTTCTTAACACTTTGTGACTGTAAAAGACAAGATCCTCATTTTAAATTTAAAAAACTATCTTTAAAAAAAAGTTATTATATATAATATATTATATGTATATATATATATATTCATTCTACAGTTGTTGGGTGTAGTGTTGTATAAACCAAATTAGGTCAAATTAGTTAATAATGTTCTAAACTTCTCTATGCTTAACTGATTTTTTTTTGTCTGCTTTATTTTATTAGTTACTGAAATAGTGTGTTAAAGTTGCCTCTGTGTCTGTGGATTTGTATATTACTTCTTTAGTTCTGTCAACTTTTGCCTTATATAATTTGAAATTTATGCTATTAAGTATTTACGAATTTATGATTTTATAGTTTCCTATGGACTTAACCCTTTTATTACATTGAAACATGCATCTTTATATCTTATTATTCTAGTTAAGATCTATGTCCAATATTTATTTAGCCATATCATTTTTTCTTTTGGTTAATATTTACATGGTATATCTATTTTCACACTTCTGTGCTTTACTTTCAAATGTGTCCATGCATTTAAAGTTTATTTATAAATACAATATGCCTGCATTTTGGTTTTTATCTAATGTGACAAATTTTGTATTTTAATTGGAAAGTTAAGTCCATTTACACTAAATATAACCACTAACTTAACTCCTTTAAGTGGACGATTTTGTTATCCATAGTATTTATACTATTGGTCATTTATCCTTTCCCTCCTTTATTTGGCTTCATTTATGTTCATCAAGTCATTATTCTTCATTATTATTCCATTTTTAAATTCCTTTAAGATTTTAACTTTTACATTCTTCTATTACTCTTTTACTGGTCACATTATTGATTACAACATACTTTTACTACTTCCTGAACATGTTAAATACAGCCATTTAATTCCATTTCTCCCCTTCCACCTTTTGTCCTAATCTTGTCATATCTTTAACTTATATAGACTTCTATTATATTTACATCTATATTTTGTAAATTCCACAAGACATTACAGTTGACCCTTGAACACCTCGGGGTTAGGGGTGCCAACCCATCCCCCTGCCATGCAGTTGAAAATCCATGTATAACTTTATAGTCTGCCCTCCATATCTGCTGCCCCATATCCACGATTTCAACCAACCCTGGCTCACGTAGTATTGTAATATGTGTTTATTGAAAAAAAATCTGATAAGTGGACTTTAACAGTTCAAACCCATGTTGTTCAAGGGCAAACCATATATATTTTTATTTTAGTAGTCAATATGCACTTAGTTTTTACCCATAAATATATCCTTTGTTTTTTCAGCCTTCCTGAAGTTCTGTGTTTCTCTGAGATCATTTTCTTTTAGTCTCAGAAGTCCTGTTAGTATTTTTTGTAGTGCAGATTTGCCTGTAAAAAAAAAACCTCTGTTTTTATTTTTCTAAAAATATATTCATTTTGTCTTCATTGTCTTAAAAAATAATTTTGAGAAGTGCAGAATTCTTGGTTAGCAGTATTTTTTTTGCAGTATTTTAAATATGTCAGCCCATTGCCATTGTTTCTACTTTTTTTTCTACTGAAGAGTCATATGTCAATGTTAGTTCTTGTCTTTTACTGAAGATAACATATTTTCTTTTACTAAAGATATACTACCTCACTCTAGGTACTTTTTAATGTTCTCCATGCTTTGATTTTTAATAGTGTTACTACAATGTGCCTAAGTGTGGCTTTATCGATATTTCCCCTACTTAGTGTTTGCACAGTTTTAAAAATCTCGAATATATGAAGTTAGACATTTTTCATTAATTTTGGAAAATTCCTGGGCAGTACCTTTCAAATATTTGTTTTATTATTCTGTCTCTTCTCCTCCAAGTATTCTGATGACATGTATGCCAGACCTTTTCTTTGAATCCTACATTTCTCCTATTTTTTTCCTTATTATTTTTAATCCTTTTTTTCTTCTATAGGTGTTAATTTGGGCACTTTTTATTATCATATATTCAGTTCACTAAATTATCTATTCTTCTTTTTCTAATCTGTTATCGAACCCATCGCTGAATTCTTGATTTCAATTTTTATGTTTTTAGTTGTGGAATTTCGGTTTGATCCTTAGGGATTTCACATTTCTACTGAAATTTTCCATCCACCTCTTTATTTACTTGAATATATTAATCATGACTATTTAAAAATCTGTCAGATAATTTTAATATCTGAAACACCTGAACATCTATTTCAATTATTTGTGTTTCTTTTGGCTTCTAGTGATTTTATTCTGTTTTTAGCAAGCCTTGGTTTTGAATGAACAGTGAATTTTATAGACATCAGATTAAGTATCAAGTTTCCTTTGACCAGTCAGGTGCAGTGGCCATGGGTTAGTCTCTTAGATGCCTGCCTTTGCCCTACTTTTAGGTGAGGCTTTTTGGGTTCACAGCACAAAGATCGATGTATTAACCCAGCCTTTCTAATTTGGAGGGGCTTGAATACACCAGTCTCTGTTTTTCCAGCACGAGACATCTCTAGAATATCTGCCCTGCCATCTTGCCCCAACTGTTGCTTTGGGTTGGGTTTCTTGAAGCTCCTTCCCATGTACCACTAGAGAAAAATTTGCCACCAGGTTTTGGGTTCTCCTTCTGGGCTCCTTTCTTTCTTGGATTTTGCCCCTTAACCTCCACATTCTCCGGCAGCCCTGCACTCTGACTTTTTGTCTCTTCAGTGAAGCAAGACCTCGTCTTCCTGACTCAGCTTTATCCCCTGCCAGTGCAACCTGGGAAGAGTCTATGGAGAAAACACCCACATGAAGTATGGCTCTTCCTTTAGGGTCGTAGCCTCTCAATTTGCTTTTGCTTTAGTTGCTCCTCAGGGACTGCAAACAGTTGTTTTTTATATTTTGTCCAGGATTTTAATTGTTTATAGTGTGAAGGTTAGTCTGGCATAACTAATCTATCTTGTTCATTATTTAAACTGAGGGTTATTATTTTTAAGCTACGTATATTAAGCATTCATTGTTTGCCAGGTATGTTACTCAGGGATTTAACTGTATTATCTCATTTAACCCTCACAGCAGCTTTTGAAGTAGTTATTCTCAATTTTATAGACAAAGAAACTGAGACTTAGGATAATTAACTAGCCCAGATCATACAGTAGGTTGTGTACCTAGATCTGTCTGATACAGACAGAGGGAGGGGAGGGGGCAGCGGGCAGAGAGCACCAGAGCTTGTTTCAGGCCCTTACAAGGAACACCAGGGCTTGCTTTACTGTTTTCCTGACAGATGATGCTTTATCTCTATTGTCTATTTTACTTCTGATTAAGAACTGAGCTCTATAATCTTTACTGGTGATATGAAATAACAGCAAGAAAACAAGAAAAACATGTTTATTATGTTCTCCAAGCTTTATTTAAGGACACTTTTGAGGAAACGATGTATGTCATACCAACTGTCTTTGCTGCTTTAATTGGTACTTGAAGAAATCTTCAGATAATTCGATAAACCTTAAACCACTTTCTATTTTGTTTTCTGCAGTTTATTAATTGAGGCTAGAAGACACCCTGCAAGTAGAAGCAAATTGAGGTGTTTTAGATAGAGAGGTTGAACCTAGCTGTAACTTGGCATAAAAAAGACAACACTAAGTAGCCAAGTGTGAATAAATGCATAGGAAGTAAATGGGAACTATGTTATGCTTACTTTGTGCCAAGTGCTGTAAGCACGTACTCATTTAATCCTTGTAGCAGCTCTCTGATGTAGATTATTGCCATTTAACAGATGAGGAAACTGGCCTAATAAATAGCCCAATGTCACGAAACTAGAAAGTGGCACAGGTCAGATTTAAAACCTGGCTGCCGGTCTTCTTAGCTCTTCTGCACAGGAATGCAAATATTCAGCAAAATCTCAATTAACTTGAATTCTTGAAGAACAGGATATTATTAATAATTGATTCTCTGATTAGGTTAAGCACCATTACCGTAGTTCTGAGTTTCATACTACTTAGAAATTTTACTAAAAGAAATCAGTCCACTTCACAGTATAATTTCTCAGATACTGCTAAGGAGAAAGAGTGTAGCTGAAGGCAAAATGTCTAGGAATTTTAAATAAAATTTTGATGGAAAAGAAGAAAATTATGGATGTAGAGAATGCCTAGCTATAATAGGTTGTGAATGTTTCAAGAATTAAAAAAGAGTCAGAAAACTGTTTTAAACAAGTGTCCCTGTGTGATCGTTCACTTATCCATGTATTCATTCATTCTGAAAGCATTTATTTGTTACACACTGCACGTTGAAAGAAAACTAACCATTACCGAATATTTACCACGTGTCAAATAATTTCCTGGGTAGTTTTAGAAACATTATCACATTTAATTCTCACAGTAGCCCTCTGTGGAATATTTTATTCCCACTTTCGGTTGAGAAAACTGTGGCTTAGTGGCCATTAACCATTTGTGAATTGTTCAAGAAACTAACAGCTGAGCAAGCGGCTGGGATGGACTTTGAGTCCAGGACTGAGTGACTCCAACAGCAAGACTGTCCTGCTGTGAGGGGCTGGTCCAGGCACTGGGGAAGGGGAGAGCAGCCCCAAGGCAGATAACACAGAGTTTGGGACCACAAAGAGCTTTACTATCTGGTAAAAGAGATAAGAAAACAACAAATCCCATAGTTAAGAGAATGTGGTACATATCATAATTGAGATGCAATATTTAGGTCTTCAAAGGAGGGAGAGATTACTTGCAGCTATAATAATGGAAGCAGATTTCTGAAAAAAAGAGCAGTTAAGTAAGGATCTGAAGAATACCATATAAACTAAAAACCATGACTGTGTGTTCATACAACAGCCACTGCAGTATCTCTTCTGTGTTTGAAAAGGAAATAGCTGCTCCCTCCTCTGAGCTCCTGAATACTGATCTGAACCGTTTCTTTAAAGGTATCTGTCACTTTCTAGCCTGTATTATGATTACCTATGCATGTGCTTTCTCGATGGCCTCATTCAAAGCAGAGACTCTTACTCTTGGGGTGAATCCCCACAGTGTCTGGCACGATGCCTGCGCCATAGCAGGTCTTTTTCAAAATCCCCTCTCCCTTGGTATCAGTGACATTATATCTCCTGGCTGTCTTGCTATCTCTTTGGACTCTCCTTAGGCAAGAGGCTGTGTCCGCGGTGTTCAACCTCCTGGCACCTACCTCTCACACAGCACCTGTTGAAGACTTCATGCAATCAGTGATATTCCATGTGCTGATGCCCCCCATATCAGCAGATATCTCTTCTAGGCTCTAGATTGGTTTGTACAACTGCCTGGCATCCATCTCCATCTGTATGCTCCTCAGGCACTGCAATGTCAACCTACGTCAAACTGAACTTGTCTTCCCCACCTCCAGACCTTCAGTTCTTTCTACACTTTCCATCTCAGTGAATGTTATGGCAAGACCACCAAGGCACCCCTTCCTCTTCTCCTCTCCTGCTAATTTCCATCTACTCGGTCATGAAGGTCCTTCACAGTTGAGGAATATTTCTGCAATCTCTTGGCTCCCATAAATCTCCATGGCCCCATCAGAACCCATCATTTCTCATGTAGATTACTTCAAGTCTCCCAGACATCCGGCTTGCCCCCTTGTGATCCATTTTTCCTAATTGCTACCCAGAATGATTTTTTAAAGGCAAATCTGAAAATGCCACCTCCTTTAATATCTTGACTCTTCAGTGGGTAAAAATTAAATCACTCACCACGGGAGGTATAAACAAACTTTTTCACCATTTTATCTCTTGCTTGACTCTGCTTCACACCAAAGTTCTCTCCTTGTTGAATTGCACTCTGCTCTTCAGCACACTAGCTCCTCATCCACCTGCAATACTGACTTTTCTTCTCTATTTGGCCAGCTCAGCCTTCAAAAATAAGCTTAATAGTCACATCCTCCAGGAAACCTTCATAACATTGCCTGCAGTTTTGGTTAGCTGTCTCTCCTATTTGCTGGAATAGCACTCTGGACTTACCTCTATCATAGTGGTTATCACACTGGAGCTTCATTTTTTACTGAGCTATCTTCTTTCTAAGTATTTTGAGAGAAGGAACCTTACCTTCTCTCTCTAGACCATCTCATTCTCTGGCACATTGCAAGAGCTCAGTAAACAGTGGTTGAAGGACTGATAAAAATGCTTGATGAGTAACCAAAAGTGTAGTCAGAGAATCAAGAGTTCACCTCTTTTCAGATGAAATTTGAACTCGGTTTGGTTTCTGGATGTTCTGTGTGATTTTCTACCTCATGACGGTATGCCTTTGATTTCCTCATCTCATACCACTCCGCCAGAATTCTCCCGAAACAAAAAATTATGCAAGTGTAAACTAAAACACAATCCCAAACCCAAAAGAATAAGCAGAATTTCTCTTAGGTATGCACTAACATGAATCCAACGGTCATTACTTTCTTTGCCATTTATTTTATCTTATTGGGTGCATAGACTTGCAACCCTTACAAGCTGTGGATTATGTAATATTGTAATGGCTTTCATATAAAATGCAAATGCTATATAGTCATGTTTATGGCATGCATTATATTTTAGTTCTTTTTTTCGTGACATTGTATTTTTGCTTTTTTTGTGACACAAGATACTGATGTATATGAGATGTCTATAGATATATAGATAAACAGATATCATATATCTGGATATGTGTACATATGTATATGTGTATCTATCTATGTATCTATATGTTGATGTTATACTCTCTGCTCTGCAAATACTCTAGTTAAGTGTGAGAACTGTTTAACCACTCAGTCTGGTTATTAAAAAATCCTGAATGTGTTTTTCTTTCAAAGATACTGGACTCCCAGTTTAGAATTACTGAACTGAGGCTGTAAGCCTATTGCCTCAGCTTGAGGCAGTGTCACTGATCTACATAGTTTGCTTTGTCATTACCTGTGATTCTTCACTTCTGACACAGGTATGTGAATGTTACACACCACCTACTTATCACGAGAACTCTTTTTCTTGTGAATACAACCTAACTTCATGCTTTCAAATGGGTTATTTGTTCTTTGAAATTCAGGTCTAGTTCTACATTTAGTTCAGCTTTGTCAGTGTTTCTGTGCTCGTTGAAATCATGGTGATAGAATAGAAGAGTATAAAGAGAAGATAGGGTTCAAACCAGGAAAACCCAGAGGAAAGATATTACCCCAGAATTCAAATGTCTACCGGAGAATTTATAATATTTCCTCAGGCATATGTTAAATATTGGGCCATTACTCCATTCATTCATGCTTGCAGCTGCTGTTGGCATGAATTTCCCATCCTACTCTACTCCCTGGCCACCAGAAACTTCCCTAAAATAAAAATGGAGCCATTGATAAATAATGTAGACACATAAAAAAAGACTGTGTTTATTACTAATTGATGCTAGGACACATCAATGTCATATTCTTTCTATGTAATTCCATGAATGTGACATGGTATAAGAAATATCCAGAGAAAAAGGAACTGCAGATGAGACATAGTATCTTTTCATCTTAGTTTCTAAAAACTGACAGGATATTAAAATTAATCTAGATGGCTTAATCCTCTTGGCCAGTGTGGAGATTCCCTCTGATATAAATGAATTGTGGGTCCTATAACTTGTGCTGAAAAGCTTTCTATAAAGGGGAGTCTGCTGTATGATTTCATTACAGCTCTAATTGATGGAAGATATAGTGAGGAGAACACATCCTGTTTACTGTGTGGGTGTGCTATTCCTGCTATACATATGCTATGCTAATTGTGCTGCCTGAAGGTGTAGTTGAATCTTGGACCTGCATTGTGAATTGCACTGGAAAATAGGAAGAGAGACCCTAGGTGGAGAAGAGAGAGTGTTTTGTTTCTCTGGATCTGGGCTGCCAAGGACAATTGTACAATAGTGCCTGTTACATATAGGCAGGCAAGGACTTGTGAGAGGTCAAAGAGAGAGACCTATGCAATTGTGTTTGTCTTTGGTGGCTCAAGTGTGGCTAATTCCTCAGAGCATGTCTAGTGGTAGGGTTGTGGGAGCTCTGAGAACAGGCCAGTTGTGTGAGCCCAGAACCTTGGGCTTCTTACTTACACAGATCTTATAGTCTCTGTGATCATTCTCATTTAACAAAGTCATATTAAAAGCTTTAATCTGTCTAAATCACACTAAGGAAAAAAGATTTTGTCCAATACTGTGTATTAAAGTAGGATGTATTACACTGGGAAGCTGCCTCCTTGTGGAGGCAGCTGGAAAGAAGTAGAAAAGAACTGTTAGGGGAAGGTGAAATTTAGGAGAGTAGAGGCCGTAGTGCTCTGTTAGTTGTCTTATCATCCATCAGTTTGTACTCTTCAGACTAAATGTTGGAGGTTTGTTTATATTTATTAAAATAGGCCATATTGTCTGAAGATTGTTCTTTACAACTTTCCTATATGTTGTGCTCATTAATACTGTTCATCCTTCTGGAGGTCTTCTGATAAAGCTAATAGCAAATACTTATGAGTCTTAAAATGTGTTATGCTACTTAGGAGATTCCTCCTAAATCTTTTCTTTCACAGTGACCATAGCTTCTTCAGCAGTCCTCATGCTTTGTGGTTCCAGTGTGCTTGATCATCATGATGACTTATTTCTAGAACCTCATATGCCTTTCAAAATGTAGCAAGCAGATCTGCTCCAAAATACTGGCTGAGCAGTAGGGCACGGCAGAGGATGGGGGCACCACTGCCTTCCTTGTTCTGCACGTGCAATTTCCATTAGAACAAGTCTATTTTTTTTTGTGGCACGCAGGCCTCTCACTGCTGTGGCCTCTCCTGTCGTGGAGCACAGGCTCCAGACGCGCAGGCTCAGCGGCCATGGCTCACGGGCCCAGCCGCCCCGCGGCATGTGGGATCTTCCCGGACCGGGGCACGAACCCGTGTCCCCTGCATCGGCAGGCGGACTCTCAACCACTGCGCCACCAGGGAAGCGCAGAACAAGTCTATTTTAAAAAATCTTTGGATTTTAAAAAAATATTGTATTGTAATGATCTTACCCTGTGATTTTCTTACCCTGTAAAAGAAAGAAAGTTCACACTGAGTATATTTTGTTTTAAATGTATGGCTTTGAGTAAATAAGTTAGAGATAAAAGATGTCTGCACTGGTTAACCTGATCTAGCCACCAAAAGAATCTTATTCTTATTTTTAGGTAACTTTGCCTTCCTTAGAAAAATAAGTCACTTGAATAAATAGGAACTTCTCTGGGTATGTTTTGAGAGTCATAAGGTAATAAGGTGTGAGCCGTGGAAAGGACAACCCAAACAGAAGATCCAGTTTCTGATGGACAGGTTCAAGGGCATGGGTGAGGGAGAGTCGGGGGGGGGGGAGGGGAAGGCTAGGAATAAGGGGTGGGCAACTGGTGCCAACACCATTACTTCTTTCTCTTTCTTCCTAGTTTTCTATAAACAATAAAGATCTGTATCTTCTTTTTAAAAATACTGGCTGTTTACTGTGTCCATTTGCCCATGTGGGTGAAGTAGGATTTGGTTAATTGCCTGTTACTTGCCCCTCCTTCCTCCGTCCTTCTGGATAGTTCAGTGTGATCACCCACCAGCTGGATCATACTTGTGGCTATACTGACCATGCAGATCACGAAAATCTTTAGGCCTTTCCTTTTCTATGGGAAATGCCTATAGAAATGAAGTTCCTTCATTCTGTATTTTCCAAACTTATTTTTTTTTAAAGGCACAGCTCTTTATATTTAATAAAAATATTTATGTGTATGTGTTAGCTTTGTCATATAATTATCACAGTCTTTGAGAATCCAGATGAATTTATTTAGACATATTTCCTTCTACAAATTAACCTCTATAGATATTATAAGCATGTCATCTATGTATTTATCATTCTGATCATATCAAGTGGTTAGCTAAGAGATTAGAGTCCCATGGCAAGTCACTACAGAGAGGGAGTGAATCAAGGGCTACATGATGTAATCAACACAATGTGGGACATTTTTCCAGCCATTGATATGTTTTTCTAGCTTGTAATTTTCTAGTCTTTGTTCATCCATCTTGCCTTCAGTGATAATAAGAGACTTCCGAATGCCATGTGAAATCAAGAAAACCATTGTTGACCATGGAATTTCAGAATTAGAATGGAGTTTAGGAATTATACCATATTCTTTTCACCTTTGATAAAATATTGATCTACTAACTACATTTTACGTTTAACTGCATTTGCCTTACCCTGCAAATATTCTGACTCACCTTCTAAGGAATCAAAATCTCCTTAAAGGTCTATTCTCAGAACAATGTTAAGATCGCTATATATGGTTTTCATAATACATCTCTTGTTGGATAAATGGATAGACATTGGTCCATTTCCAGATTTTTCTCACCTCTCCTAATTGCTGTGATTTCTCAGAGACAGTGTCTGGAATGTCATGATTATATCTGTAAATTCCTTCCAGACAGTAAAATTTCTTGAGCTTGGAGACATGAAATCATTTAACTGGGTTAGGCGCTTCCTGACAATATTTTTAGCTGCCCTGGAATCCCGCACTTAGCCATGAGCTGTCCTTTACTGTTATGATTTGCTTGGACACAGAAAAAGAAACAATGTTAACATGACCCGTTCTGTTGGGAGGAATGACTAGAGTTCATTCTTCTTGTTTTAAACATAACTTTTGAAATTCTTTTCATCTTCCTTAGTATTATTCATAAGCCTGAGTTATTGCTTCTGCATTCCTGACACTGCTTTTTAAAGGTTTGTACTGTTCTTTTGTATTCCATTTGTAGTTGGGGGCTCCTTTTTCCACATTTTGCACGTGGCCTTTAAAATGCTTTTTATTTCTGTTAATAAAAGGAATCTTTAGTGAAGAAATTTGGAAGGCCAGAGACCAGTGTAAAGAATAAAATAAAAAATAAAAAATCAACTGCAATTCCACCACTTAGAAATGATAGTGATTCATATTTTAACATACTTCATTTTTTATGCATATGTCTTCTTTAGTTAAGGTCATATTTATATTTCTATCCTGCCTTTTTAATTTGTAAGATTTTTCCATAGCATGCAATAGTTATATACAACATCATTTTAATTGTTTCAAAATATTTTGTTATATACATTAAAATTCACCTACTAGTCTCCTTTTTGGGAAATGTAGGCTCTTGTAATATTTTGCTCTTACAAATAAAATTATGCTGAATATTCTTATGCTTTAAAAAAACTCACGATATTGGAGAGTTCTCTGCCCAGCAACAATAATTTATTGCAATGATTTTTATTTTTTCTTATGAGCTTATTTAAAATTGTGCAGTCATAATTTAATTTTAGTTTTTCTCATCCCTAGTGAGCCATTTTTTTTCATCTAAAAGTTTTCTGCTATGTCTCTGAAATTTCAGAAACATTCTTTCCTAGATTAGAGTTTATTTATCTGGCTAACTGATATATTTACCTTCTCCAGAGTCACACATGAATTCCCCAGCGAGTTCTTCCTTCTCAGCCAAACTTAAAATTACAGAATAGTAAAGTGTTAGAGTTGATAAAGATCTTAGCAATTTTCTTTTATGATCCCCTCGTTTCCAGATAAATATATTGTTTTCCTGTGGTCTTCTAAAAGAGCAAATTAATAGCAACTGACGTGTCTTGTACAGGCTGGGTGACAAAACGTGCTTGACCTCGTCAGGAGTCCAGTGGGACAAGAGAGAAATCTGGAACTACAAAGCATGGTTTGGTCAAGTGAGGGGAATAGAGTCCCCAGACACTGCTAAGGAGAGTTAATATGATTGTTCTCTCAGTTTTAAGCAGGGCATTGGCTGGCAACTAGAAATGTAGGGGTCTAGGACTACTACTAACAGATACAGTTTTACAAGGTGTCAAGGTGCCCACTGGTTTAGAGCGTAAGCTAGGAATCTTGTCCCAAGTAGGGCCTTTCATGGTAATTGGTGATTAAGTGAAAGTCGAGTCATATAAATGAGGAAATGCAGAATGGGTTGGAGAAGACTCAAGGATAGTAATTAGGCCAGATACCTAGGGCTCCAGCCAGTTGTCAACACTGAGTTTAGAGCTACTGGTGGGTGTGAATTTAATATACATGATCTTTCCTAATTAAGACTGGCTTAGGGACTGTAAGAGGCTGGGAAGGCTGGTTGAAGGTTTTGATGCCTACTGTTGTGAAGGTCTAGGCTGGAGAAGAGGCAGGAGTGACCAAAATCAAGGCATGACTATAATAGATACTCTGATTTTGACCAAAACAGATTTCCAGCAGATGAAAAGATAAACAATGTCTCTTTGTCATTACTTTATCCCACCTCTGTGCAAGGATTTATTAGAAAAGCTTTGTTTGTATACTTCATCTAAATCTGTTACCTACATTTCTGCTCAACACCCAATAACACTTCTGCCTCTTTTCTTCTGTTTACCCAAGTAGATTTTGCTACTTTTCCACCATTATGTCTGTGATTTTTAGTGATTGTCTGCATCTTCTTAAAAGAGAAGCTAATCTCTGACCCATTTAAATTTTTTCTAACAAGGTATATCTTTTAATTTACATATTCTCATTATTAGTGACACTGTTGAAATTAAAATACACCTGTGAGATTTTAACAGTTTCAAAACAAAACTTATGTTTGTTAGATTTATTCTCTCTGCCTTGGTATATTGACTTGAAGATGTATTTTTCACATTTTGCTATCCTGCTGCTTCTTTTGTAAGACTTACTTGGTATTTCCTCCTTAATGTTAGTTTCTTTATATTATTATATATATTGTTTTCTATGCTATTCAGTCTTTTATTGGGATATTTTTCTCCTCTTCATATTTTAAGCTAAAATCTTCTTGATCAGATCAGCAACTCTTCTAGCACACATTTTTTTTCAAGGTCCCTGTGAGATGTACTTTATCCCTTTCCAGAAGCTGCATCAGATACTTTGGTAATCTTTACAGAATTTCTTGGCTTGGAATGATATAAACATATTGATGAAATTCATACTGCTTCTGTTGAGAGCTTTAGCTTGAAAAAACAACACCTAAGGCTTAAGAGGTTTTTTTCCCCTCCTAATGGGACAATACTGTACTTAATGCAGTCATGTCCTTCTTTTGATATTTGAGACCTTATTTATTGCTGCTTCTATCTTTTAATACTTCCTCTTGTATCTTTCTAATAATTAAAAGAATAACAGAATAAAGATAACTTTTAAATTAAAAAGAATTTAAATCTCAATATTTTAAAAAGTCTATATTATGAATTATTTTTGGATTTTTTTCCTTGAATATATTTCAGAGGAAAATATTCGGAGACATCTAAATCTGTGGGAAAATTTGAAATAAATACAATGCTTCCTTCAGCAAGAAGAATCTTGGTTTCCTCCTTTTTTCTTGAGATTTAGATGTCTACCCAGAAAATGGGGGAAACAAGTTTGACAAGAAATCAGTATAATCATTATTCTATTTAGAGGATAATTCTTCAGCCTAATGGTTTCTGAACATTGATCACAATAGTTCATCTTTATTCCTAACCCCATCTGCGAGCCTACCCAGGACATGTTAAGCCCAATTCTGTCTGTCTGTTGTTAGTACTACTTTGCTAGGGCCCCTGGTAGGATATTAGCTTTCGGTACACTTGGATTTGTTTTTCTGGTTCTCAGCCTAGGTTTACTTGAGTTTCACCTTCTAGTTGTCTTGAGGCTGCCAAATCAGGCCGAAGCAAAACATTCTGGAATCAGGGATGTGGTGTTTTGCTTAAAGACTTGTAATTGAGCATGGCTCACCACTTCTGGTTCTCTACAGAGGCTGGCCTAGGTCTATAAATCCTACTTGAAGAAGATAGTATCTTTTCAGGAGGGATGATTATTCTATCCAGCAAAGGCCAGCCCACCTTAATTGTATTCTTGGTTGTTCAAAAAGCCTGGAGAATGAAGTATGTCATCAAAACACCTACACAGTGAGATTTTAGGAGCTATTATAGCAACTAATGTTACCCTAATTTAAAAAGAGACACAAGAGAAGTAATATGATGCCCTCAGCAAGCTTATATTCTATTCATATAAAGAGAATATGCCTTGGTTATTATAATAGAAAACAATTACTGTAATGATAATGATAGGGAAGTAAGATGAGTCCTGAGCCTGAAAGTGGGAGTCATTTCTAACAAGGCTTCCTAGAGTAGGTGATGGATAAGTTAGGTCTAAATAAGTAAATATAATTTAGTCTGTTACAGAGGGCAGGAAATTCTCTGAAGAAATTGTAGCCTGAGGAAAGTCTTCGGATCAAGATACAACATAGTGTTTAGGGAACAAAAAGCAATTTAGTGTTTTCAGAAGATACTATATAAAAAGAGTGATGGGAACTGAAGTTGTAGATATACTTAGGGTTCTGATCATTGAGAGTCTTAGAAGCTATGTGAAGAAACTTTGGAGCCTGTGGGTGATAGAGGCATCTTTTAGATTTCCAGTAGGTGAGGTGATAGATTTGATAGATTTGCAGTTGTAATAAATTCACTGGCTCTGGAAAAGAAAGCTGCCCTATTGTGAGGATATTAGGAAGCCTCAGGAGAGGCCCACATGGTAAGGAATGGAGGCTTGCTGCCAGAAGGTATATGAGAAGACCATCTTGGAAGTGGATCTTGCAGTCCTGGTTAAGCTTTCAAATGACTATGACTGTGACTTCTGGAGAGACTCTGGGCCAAAACCACGCAGTTAAGATGCTCCTGAATTCCTGACCTACTGAAAGTGTGTGAGATGATAAGTTCTTGTTGTTTCAAGTGACTGCATTTTGGTGTAACATGTTCTACAACAATAGATTAATGCAATGGCTTTTGACAAGGACAGAACTTCAATGCAGGCAGATAAGTTAGGAGGCTGTTGTACTTGAGGTTAGAAATAATAAAGTTATAGCTTAGGGGAGATAAAGATGGCTAGGAGGGAAAAGATATAAAAAATATTAGGAGTTAAAAATCCCTTGGACTTGGCGGATGCTTAAATAGAGAGAGGTGAAGATAGAAGGAGGGGTCTTCATTGATTCATATATTTCTTGCTTGCAGGACTGGGTGGATGGTGGTTCTGAGCCATGGAGGAGGAACATATTTTTGGAGTGAGAGTAGATTGAGTGTTGGACACTGAATTTGAGATGTCTATGAGATGTCCAGGTGGAATGTCCAGAATAGGTCTATCAATGAAGAAACAGGGATTTAGGAATCATCAGCATAGGGACAATAGCTGAAAGAATAAATACAAAAGTGATCATTTAAGAAAGGTGTATAAAAAAACAAAGTCCTACTGTATAGCACAGGGAACTATATTCAATATCCTGTGGTAAACCATAATGAAAGAGAATCTATATATGTATAACTGAATCACTTTGCTGTAGAGCAGAAATTAATACAACACAACATTGTAAATCAATTATACTTCAATATAATTAAAAAAAAAGAAAAGAAAAGTGCATAGGGTGAGAAAAGCCATTGTCTGAGGAATCAACCTGGAAGCAGATGGCATATAAAAGACATGACAGGCACTCTCCAGCCATTTTTAGGCCAGCTTGGAAACCTTTCCTGCCCTGCTCGTACCAAAATATCTCATTATATAAATACATCAGAAATACATCTACACGTGGAACTTCTCCTATAGAACACCCACCGAACACTGGCAGAAGACCTCAGACCTCCCAAAAGGCAAGAAACTCCCCACGTACCTGTCCGTGTGGATTAAAGGCTCTTGGCACTCCAGCCAGGTGTCAAGGCTGTGTCTTTGAAGTGGGAGAACCAACCTCAGGACACTGGTCCACAAGAGACCTCCCAGCTACACACAATATCAATTGGCAAAAATCTCCCAGAGATCTCCATCTCAACACCAAGACCCAGCTTCACTCAAGGACCAGCAATGAACAGTGCTGGACACCCTATGCCCAACAAAGAGCAAGACAGGTCTACAGCCCCATCCATTAGCAGAGAGGCTGCCTAAAATCATAATAAGGCCAGCAACATCCCCAAACACACCACCAGACGTGGACCTGCCCACCAGAAAGAGAAGATCCAGCCTCATCCACCAGAACACAGGCACTAGTCCCCCCAACCAGGAAACCTACTCAACCCACTGAACCAACCTCAGCCACTGGGGACAGCCACCAAAAACAGCGGGAACAACGAACCTGCAGCCTGCAAAAAGGAGACCCCAAACACAGTAAGATAAGTGAAATGAGAAGACAGAAAAACACACAGCAGATGAAGGAGCAAGATAAAAACACACCAGACCTAACAAATGAAGAGGTAATAGGCAGTCTACCTGAAAAAGAATTCAGAATAATGATAGTAAAGATGATTCAAAATCTTGGACATAGAATAGACAAATTGCAAGAAACAGTTAACAAGGACCTAGAAGAAATAAAGAGGAAGCAAGCAACACAATAAATGAAATGAAAAATACTCTAGATGGGATCAATAGCAGAATAACTGAGGCAGAAGGACAGATAAGTGACCTGGAAGATAAAATAGTGGAAATAACTACTGCAGAGCAGAATAAAGAAAAAAGAATGAAAAGAACTGAGGACAGTCTCAGAGATCTCTGGGACAACATTAAATGCACCAACGTTCGAATTATAGGGGTCCCAGAAGAAGAAGAGAAAAAGAAAGGGACTGAGAAAATATTTGAAGAGATTATAGTTGAAAACTTCCCTAATATAGGAAAGGAAATAGTCAATCAAGTCCAGGAAGCACAGAGAGTTCCATACAGGATAAACCCAAAGAGAAACACGCCAAGACACATAATAATCAAACTGTCAAAAATTAAATACAAAGAAAACATATTAAAAGCAGCAAGGGAAAAACAACAAATAACACACAAGGGAATCCCCATAAGGTTAACATCTGATCTTTCAGCAGAAACTCTACAAGCCAGAAGGGAGTGGTAGGCCATATTTAAAGTGATGAAGGAAAAAAACCTACAACCAAGATTACTCTACCCAGCAAGGATCTCATTCAGATTTAATGGAGAAATTAAAACCTTTACAGACAAGCAAAAACTGAGAGAGTTCAGCACCACCAAACCAGCTTTACAACAAATGCTAAAGGAACTTCTCTAAGCAAGAAACACAAGAGAAGGAAAAGACCTACAAGAACAACCTGAAACAATTAGGTAAATGGTAATAGCAACATACATATCGATAATTACCTTAAATGTAAATGGATAAAATGCTCCCACCAAAAGACACAGACTGGCTGAATGGATACAAAAGCAAGACCCGTATATATGCTGTCTACAAGAGACCCACTTCAGACCTAGGGACACTTACAGACTGAAAGGGAATGGAAAAAGATATTCCATGCAAATGGAAATCAGAAGAAATCTGGAGTAGCAATTCTCGTATCAGACAAAATAGACTTTAAAATAAAAACTATTACAAGAGACAAAGAAGGACACTACATAATGATCAAGGGATTGATCCATGAAGAAGATATAACAGTTGTAAATATTTATACACCCAACATAGGAGCACCTCAATACATAAGGCAAATACTAACAGCCATAAAAGGGGAAATCGACAGTAACACAATCATAGTAGGGGACTTTAACACCCCACTCTCACCAATGGACAGATCATCCAAAATGAAAATAAACAAGGAAACACAAGCTTTAAATGATACATTATACAAGATGAACTTACTTGATATTTATAGGACACTCCATCCAAAAACAACAGAATACACATTTTTCTCAAGGGCTCATGGAACATTCTCCAGGATCGATCATATATTGGGTCACAAATCTAGCCTTGGGAAATTTAAGAAAATTGAAATCGTATCAAGTATCTTTTCTGACCACAATGCTATGAGACTAGATATCAATTACAGGAAAAGATCTGTAAAAAATACAAACACATGGAGGCTAAACAATACACTACTTAATAACGAAGTGATCACTGAAGAAATCAAAGAGGAAATCAAAAAGTACTTAGAAACAAATGACAATGGAGACACGATGACCCAAAACCTATGGGATACAGCAAAAGCAGTTCTAAGAGGGAAGTTTATAGCAATACAATCATACCTTAAGAAACAGGAAACATCTCGAATAAACAACCTAACTTTGCACCTAAAGCAATTAGAGAAGGAAGAACAATACCCCCCCAAATTTAGCAGAAGGAAAGAAATCATAAAGACCAGATCAGAAATAAATGAAAGAGAAATGAAGGAAACAATAGCAAACATCAATAAAAGTGAAAGCTGGTTCTTTGAGAAGATAAATAAAATTGATAAACCATTAGCCAGACTCATCAAGAAAAAAAGGGAGAAGACTCAAATCAATAGAATTAGAAATGAAAAAGGAGATGTAACAACTGACACTGCAGAAATACAAAAGATTATTAGAGATTACTACAAGCAACTGTATGCCAATAAAATGGACAACCTGGAAGAAATGGACAAATTCTTAGAAATGCACAAGCTGCCGAGACTGAACCAGGAAGAAATAGAAAATATGAACAGACCAATCACAAGCACTGAAATTGAAACTGTGATTAAAAATCTTCCAACAAACAAAAGCCCAGGACCAGATGGCTTCACAGGCGAATTCTATGAAACATTTAGAGAAGAGCTAACACCTATCCTTCTCAAACTCTTCCAAAACATAGCAGAGGGAGGAACACTCCTAAACTCATTCTGTGAGGCCACCATCACCCTGATACCCAAATCAGACAAAGACGTCACAAAGAAAGAAAACTACAGGCCAATATCACTGATGAACATAGATGCAAAAATCCTCAACAAAATACTAGCAAATAGAATCCAACAGCACATTAAAAGGATCATACACCATGATCAAGTGGGGTTTATTCCAGGAATGCAAGGATTCTTCAATATACGCAAATCAATCAACGTGATACACCATATCAACAAACTGAAGGAGAAAAACCATATGATCATCTCAAAAGATGCAGAGAAAGCTTTTGACAAAGTTCAACACCCATTTATGATAAAAACCCTGCAGAAAGTAGGCATAGAGGGAACTTTCCTCAACATAATAAAGGCCACATATGACAAACCCACAGCCAGCATTGTTCTCAATGGTGAAAAACTGAAACCATTTCCACTAAGATCAGGAACAAGACAAGGTTGCCCACTCTTATTCAACCTAGTTTTGGAAGTTCTAGCCACAGCAATCAGAGAAAAAAAAGAAATAAAAGGAATCCAAATAGGAAAAGTAGAAGTAAAGCTGTCACTGTTTGCAGATGACATGATACTATACGTAGAGAATACTAAGGATGCTACAAGAAAACTACTAGAGCTAATCAATGAATTTGGTAAAGTAGCAGGATACAAAATTAATGCACAGAAATCTCTGGCATTCTTATACACTAATGATGAAAAATCTGAGAGTGAAATTAAGAAAACACTCCCATTTACCATTGCAACAAAAAGAATAAAATATCTAGGAATAAACCTACCTAAGGAGACAAAAGACTTGTATGCAGAAAACTATAAGACACTGATGAAAGAAATTAAAGATGATACCAACAGATGGAGAGATATACCATGTTCTTGGATTGGAAGAATCAACATTGTGAAAATGACTCTACTATGCAAAGCAATCTACAGATTCAATGCAATCCCTATCAAACTACCACTGGCATTTTTCACAGAAATAGAACAAAAAATTTCACAATTTGTATGGAAACACAAAAGACCCCGAATAGCCAAAGCAATCTTGAGAATGAAAAATGGAGCTGGAGGAATCAGGCTCCCTGACTTCAGACTATACTACAAGGCTACAGTAATCAAGACAGTATGGTACTGGCACAAAAACAGAAATATAGATCAATGGAATAGGATAGAAAGCCCAGAGATAAACCCACACACATATGGTCACCTTATCTTTGATAAAGGAGGGAAGGATATACAGTGCAGAAAAGACAGCCTCTTCAATAAGTGGTGCTGGGAAAACTGGACAGCTACCTGTAAAAGTATGAAATTAGAACACTCCCTAACACCACACACAAAAATAAACTCAAAATGGGTTAAAGACCTAAATGTAAGGCCAGACACTCTAAAACTCTTAGAGGAAAACATAGGCAGAACACTCTATGACATCAATCACAGCAAGATCCTTTTTGACCCACCTCCTAGAGAAATGGAAATAAAAACAAAAATAAACAAATGGGACCTAATGAAACTTAAAAGCTTTTGCACAGCAAAGGATACCATAAACAAGACCAAAAGACAACCTTCAGAATGGGAGAAAGTATTTGCAAATGAAGCAACTGACAAAGGATTAATATCCAAAATTTATAAGCAACTCATGCAGCTCAATAACAAAAAAACAAACAACCCAATCCAAAAATGGACAGAAGAACTAAATAGACATTTCTCCAAAGAAGATATACAGATAGCCAACAAACTTATGAAAGAATGCTCAACATCATTAATCATTAGAGAAATGCAAATCAAAACTACAATGAGATATCATCTCACACCGGTCAGATTGGCCATCATCGAAAACTCTAGAAACAATAAATGTTGGAGAGGGTGTGGAGAAAAGGGAACACTCTTGCACTGCTGGTGGGAATGTAAATTGATACAGCCACTATGGAGAACAGTATGGAGGTTCCTTGAAAAACTACAAATAGAACTACCATACGACCCCGCAATCCCACTACTAGGCATATACCCTGAGAGAACCATAATTCAAAAAGAGTCATGTACCAAAATGTTTATTGCAGCTGTATTTACAATAGCTAGGACATGGAAGCAACCTAAGTGTCCATCAGCAGATGAATGGATAAAGAAGATGTGGCACATATATACAATGGAATATTACTCAGCCATAAAAAGAAATGAAACTGAGTTATTTGTAAGGAGGTGGATAGATCTGGAGTCTGTCATACAGAATGAAGTAAGTCAGGAGAAAAACAAATACCATATGCTAATACATATATATGGAATCTAAGAAAAAAAATGTCATGAAGAGATTTTTGGTAGGATGGGAATAAAACACAGACCTACTAGAGCAGGGACTTGAGGATATGGGGAGGGGGAAGGGTGGGCTGTGACGAAGTGAGAGAGTGGCAGGGACATATACACACTACCAAATGTAAATTAGATAGCTAGTGGGAAGCTGCCCCCATAGCATAGGGAGATCACCTCTGTGCTTTGTGACCACCTAGAGGGGTGGGTTAGGCAGGGTGGGAGGGAGGGTGACGCAAGAGGGAAGAGATATGGAAACATATGTATATGTATAACTGATTCACTTTGTTGTAAAGGAGAAAGTAACACACCATTGTAAGCAATTATACTCCAATAAAGATGTTAAAAAAAAAAAAAGACATGACAGGAAGGCATAAAGGAAATGAGAAGAGGTAGTCAGAGAAACCTGAAAAGGTGGATGGTTTGGTTTTAGACATTAGCTAGGAAACCTTACCCTTTGACATTGGGTTGAAAAAGGCAAGAATGGGTGTGACTTAGGTAAGTTTTGAGATGGATGGACAGTTGGAGAAATCATCATTGATGGCACAAGTTTTCCAGATGAAGTAGGAAGCAAGATCACCTGCTGTGGGTAATGGTGGTAACAACTGAATAGAGAAGAGAAGCTTTGAAATAACTAAAGAGGAAAAACAAAGAACAAGATGAGCAAGAGTAATGAAGGGAATGGATGGATTCTGCTGAGTCCTCAGCTGAGGTTTGGAGATGATGTCTTTGAAGTAAGTGATCCCAGTAGGGAAATAGGACAATATATACAGCCTATATATGTAGGCTCTTCCTGTTTCGCTTTGGCTTCAGCCCTAAAGCTGAAAACAATATTGTAGATAACAGCTTATCTACGCAAGGCATGCTGAAAGATTGTGAAACTGGTTTTGTGACCCTCAGTTCATCAACTTTCTTCAGTCTAAGAGAGACGTCGCTGTTGATCTTAGAGACCGTGAAGAAGAGGTCCTCTTTTAGAGAGTGTTGTTGGCTGTCAGTGTGTTGACTGCTCTCAGTATACCCATAGAGAGAGGTAGGGTGCTTCTGTATGTTATAAGCCAAGAGGAAAAAAGACATTTGAGAAAACTACCCAGAACACTTGACCTGAGTCTGCTACAGTTTAGGGGACATAGTCAAACGTTAAGGACCTGGCTGGAGCTGGCAAAGCAACAAGACTATGGAATGCTTTGAGAGCTAGTTGTGCTGTGAAGTTGTACTTCCCATTTACCAAATGTGTTCCCTAACAAGGGAGCCAAACCATGGTCTCCTTACAAGGAACCCTGCCCTAAGCAACCACTTGGGATGAGCTGGCATCTGGAGGAAAGGCACTGCCACATCCAGGAAGCTGCAGACATCCCCACTGTGAAGTCAGAGGAGGGTAAACAAGAGCACAGTCTTCAGTGGAAACTGCAAATGTGCACCATAAGTCACCTTCGGGTAAATGTTATGTACAAAAGAAAGTGATGCCAAATCACAAATGTACCTGCCAAGATAGACTTTTATTGCCCATTTGCCTCTTTTCCCTACATCCCTACCTCAGCCCAGTTATGGAAGGGCCAAGGCAGGACCTATGGAATGAGGGAGGAAGCAGGGTAGGAAGATAAAGGGTGCTAACTGCAGTTCCTCCTCCACTGCAGGCTTCTCATGTGTCAGCAGTCCTGAGAGGAGGAAGGAAGAAGCTTTATATTTACCTAATTGATTTCACACTGCACTGGACTGGATGGGATGCTCTTTAGAATGGACTAGATATCGTATTACCTAGCATTGATTAGAAGATCTGTGCAACCTGGCTGAGGTTCTATCCAGGGGTGGGGGTAGGGAGCAAGCAAATCAAATCAAAGCAAAAACAGTAACAACAAAAATCTCAAGACATGTGGCAGCAGTGGGAAAATGAAGGCTTCTTTCTATTTAAGTCAAACTTGTTTAATAAAGGTAAGCATTGTTTTTTTTGTTGGTTGGTTGGTTAGTTTCTAGTAGTTCCACATGCCTGGATGTCCCTTGGGCAATTTTTTTTTTTTTTTTTTTTTTGTGGTGAGATCAGTAAATAGATGAGGACATAAAGGAATCAAGGGTGCCAGTAGGAGAATTGTTGAGTTGATTAACCATAAAAATTCAGATTGAGTAAAGAAGGAAACTAGTAGGGTTAAGGCAGGGCTAATAAACTGAGAGAAATGAATCAAGGATTGGAATTTTCAGGAAGTTGATGAGTGAAGGGGAACAAAATATACCACCCCCAAATGTGCTTCTTTGTTTTATTGAGTATTTTGAGTAGGTTATTATTATTTTTTTTGTGGCACGCAGGCCTCTCACTGTTGTGGCCTCTCCCGTTGCGGAGCGCAGGCTCCGGATGCGCAGGCTCAGCGGCCATGGCTCACGGGCCTAGCCGCTTCGCGGCATGTGGGATCCTCCCGGACCGGGGCACGAACCCGCGTCCCCTGCATCGGCAGGCGGCCTCTCAACCGCTGCGCCACCAGGGAAGCCCTGAGTAGGTTATTTTTAAGAAATGGAAGACACGGGAGAAGTTTGGAAAGCTGAGTAGATTTATCTTCTTGTAAGAGACATTTACATTTGTAAGGGAAATCTCTATTTATAAGGGTCTCTACCAGGAAGAGAAGGATGATTCTAAATCTCTAGAAACTCTTATCAATGGAGAAGGCAACTAATTTAAATCTGCGTAACAACCTTACTCATGTTGAGTGTGCTTTTCCTGGTAATCTTCCAGAACTAGTCCCCCTAACATCTTCTTTCATTTTTGACTATAGATAGTATTTAAGGTGGTGGCTTGGGCCATTTCAGGGAGTTACTCACTTTTCCTGGGTATCTCCTATGTATGTAGGGGGTATACATGGTACTAAATTTCTGTCTGTTTTTCTCCTGTTAATCTGTCTTTTTATTATGGGAGAGGGGCTCATCCCAAATCCTGGAAGTAGAGAGGGAAAGTTATTTTTCCTCCCCTACAATAAGCAATTGACATGGGAACCAGAAAGTGAGAAAGTTGAAAGGATTGGAAGTGTTGCAGCAGAAGCTAGTTGAGCCACCCCCATTAGGTTAGCCCTTATTCAGGCCTTATTCTCTCCACCCATTCAACCTACAGATGCTTTTTTTTTTCCCCCTCTCTTTCTTGTCTAATCAATCTGAGAATGATTGCCCTCTAGTTAAGGTTATACTATGCACCTGATGTTTATTCCTCCAAGACAGCACTCCCTAACACTCCTTTCCTCTGGGAGTGTTCTTCATTCTAGAAGAAATGTCATGGAGTGATAACCTCGAGGACCACCAGAACCTGTTCTGGAATCACCTGATGCCAGCCCTAATGATCTCAGTGCCCCCAGGAGGAGAGGAAGAACGCAAGACTACATGAGCCCAATCCTTATCTACAGCCTTATTTTCCACCCTAAAACTATGAGACCTCTTCCAACTGCTGGGAAGCAGGGCACAGTCTTGAGAGCGTTAGCTTGCTGTGGCCCCCTTTGCCTGGCAAAGTAATAAAGCTGTTCCTTTCTACTCTTCCAAAGCTCTGTCTCCGTATTTCTATTCAGCATTGGTGAACAGAGGCCGGGTTTTTTTTGGCAACAGAGGTAGTACTGAGACCTTTAGATTAAAGCAGTTCCCAGTGTTGACACATCCTAAGTTTTCTCAAATAACCCAAATCAGTCAGTTCATTTCAGCAGATATTATTGAGAATGTGGTGAGTAAGATGGAGTCCACTCTTAAATAACATGTGAGAGTGTAGAGGGGAGAAATTAGGAAACTGAATAATAATTTTGTTAGGAACAAAAATATAGGCCTGGCATTTGCTAAAATCACATAATTGAGAGGTATTTAAGATTAATTGTGCACCCCACTAAGTACTTGATAGTGTGCTAACTTCAACGGATAAGGAGATGAGAAAAAAGCTATTTACCCTTGAATATTGAAAAGCTGGTGAAGGATTGATACTTGAGGATACATAGTTACCATACAAGGAAGTAAGTAGTGCTACTAAAAATGGTTGCAGAAACACGTGGAAAGGAGCATGTAGGAAGCTGAGGGATTAAAAAAAGAACTTATTTTGGTTTGGGTGACATTAGATTTAAGTGGGTTTTAAATTTTTTTTTTTTTTTTTTTTTTGCCAAGAAATGAAAGATATTTTGTATTTCACTCAGAGGTTTGAACATATTTCATGAAGGCTGCATTTGAGATAAACCTTGAGGGAAGGGTAGGATTTTTGAAGGAAGTGATGGGAGAGTGTATATTTTGTCCTGAGCATAATATAAGCAATGGAAATACAGACTGTCTTCTGAGAATAGGGAGTTGTCAAGTGTTGAAGGGAATTCGAAGATGAGCATGGAAATGTAAATTAGGACCACCCAATGAAGGAGCTTGAAGGCTTGAATAACTCAGTAGGAAATTGGGAGTTACTGAAAACTTTAAGCAGGGGAAAAACATAATTGGAGTAGAAGTTTAGGAAAACTGATTTGAAAGTTGGGTGTGGGATGGGGAGCTTGGGATAAACTAAGCTGGAAAATCTGACAAGTTAAAAACTCTAGTGATATGATACTAAAGTGGAAATAATGTCCTGAAACAGGATGATGACTGAAGAGGTAGAAAACAGGAATGGATTCAAAAGGCCATTTGGGAATAGAACCAAATGGATTTTTTGATTTAAGATGTGGGCACAGAACTTGTTTTAGCTTTCCAAGGCCATATAACTGGGCATATGGGAACATGAGACTTCCATTAAAAGACATAAGAAAGTCATGAGGGGGTGCTGGTCGATGAGGTAGGGTGTGATTATTTTGAGGGGCTACCTGTACATTCTGTAGAATTGCCTGACAGACATTTGGAAATGTAAACCTGGAATTTGGAAGGGAGATGATAGGTATAGCCCCAGAAGTTATCAGCTTAGAAGTTAATAGTTGAGACCACAGGGGTTGATAAGATTCCCAACTGAGTGAGTTTATTATGAATTCTTTACCCTATTTGAGTTGTGAAATCCTTGGAGAATATGATGAAAGGTATGCATCTTCTTGCCAAAAATATGTGCAAACACATAGCCACAAAATTTTGTAGACCTTAGTTTCAGATTTCTTGGTACCAAAAGAAAAGAGAATGGAGGAAAGAACTTGGTAAAATACTTAGGTGAAGGGGACAAAAATCGGGAAAAGATGACACAGCAATAGAAAACAAACCAGTGTGATGAGGATGGTTTAAAAGATGATTTAAAGTAACTAGTGCTACAGAGTGTTTCAGGAGCCTTAGAACTGAGGAGAAGTTGTTGGACTTGGTGATCGTTGGATTAGGAGTTCATTGTTAATCTAGGACCAGGAAGACATCATTCAGTAGAGTGGTGGGGACAGAAACCAAATGACAGAGAGCTAAGGAGTAATACAGTGTTAGACTAAGTGGAGATACTAAATGGAGAGACTAAGTAGCTCTGCTCTTATATTATGTTTAAAGGTTAAAACAGAGCAGTGAGTTGAAGGAATATGCAGTCCCAGGAAGAATTTTTGATATAATTTTAAAACATTGGACATGTTTATAGATGGAAGAGAAGGAGATGGAGAAGATATAAGAAAAAATTGGATGATCATTCAGAAATTTCAATTATTATTTAAAAAATGTTTACCTACGCAATGTTACTATTAGTTATGGTTCCCCTTTTGGAAGACGAAATAAGGATCATGCCACAATGATAGTCACTCACAGCGAAGTCTTGTAAGGATCCACTTATGGGGCACAAGGAAACATTGGAAAACAGAATTGTGTAAAGAAGAGTAGGCAAGTGTGAGGATTTTCTTGCTCTAGACCCGGCAGATGTGTTCCTACAAAAGAGAGATATAACATGGACAGTGTTGAAAAGAGGTGCTCTCAGCAGCGGAGCCAACTGTTGTGTCTCCGTGCTCTTGGTTGTCAATACTTGTTCTTTCCTTGGTCTGTAATGTCATGTTTCTCAACCTTGGCTGTTCATTGGAATCATGCTTTGAATAATATCAGTGCCTGGCCCCCAACCCCAGTGGTCCTGATGTTTAATCATCCTTGGGGGGGAGTGTGTGGCCATGGAGATCTTTTGAAGGTGATGCTGACATGCAGCTACTATGGAAACCACCGCTTCAGCGTCTTCAGTTTGGATGTCAGTTTCTCCATTGGGGAGGATAGCCTCCAACTAGGTATTTTCCAAAAGTTGCTTGAGGAAGGTATGGATGCTAGTTAAGGTCTTGAGACCCTCAGGAGACACCATGGAGAATACACTCACTTCCCTGGTGTAGAAAGATGAGGGTTTTTTTTTTTTCCATATTTCACCTTTTACCCAGCTTAATCAAGGCTTTTCAGCCATGATTGTGAAGAAGCAAGCACTAGCAGTAGCTTAGTCTTTGGACATTTGTAAAATTCATGTTCAAGGAATATCCACTGGATAAGGCAAGGCTCCCAGGAGACAGGCTTCCTTCTTTTTCTGAAATCACCACTTGGTGATTAACCAGGCTGCAGAAAATCCACTGTGGTTTGCTCTGAGTACAGCGTGGACAGTCTGTACGTGAGAGGTAGGAAGGAGTCTCTTCTTCAGCAACACTTATTCTTCCAGAGTGAATCTATTTTCAAGGTAGGTGTACACTAGGCCAGTAATTCACTTCTCTCTCCTCCTCTCTCTAAGATTTACTGCTCTCTAAAGAAGAGGTCATTGGCAAGTGTGAGAATTGTCCAGGGATTATGTGAAGTTGCAAAGTGAATGCTTCATTAGCATGTGAGAGAAAAGCCTGAACAACAGCATCAAAGGGTGTTGAACCCATCCAGTGGGGTGGGGAAAGGGTGATTGGAATTAATTTAAACCGTTTTAAAGCCAATATGAATGAAAGGAGAATTATTTCCCTGAGAGCTAAAACTCGGCCTGCATGTGACTGAAGGTGTGTACATTTTCATGTGAAAACAAGCTTGCTGATTACCTAACTTGGTTCATAACTGATGGCCTATATAATAAAAAATATTTTGTCATTTCAGCTGTTTTTTGAAACCAGAAGAACCCTAAGAAAGCAGTAGTAGGGAGAAAACTTGCCAGGAGAATATTTGAAGCAGCATATTATAACATGCTCCTGTTACTAGCATGGTGGACAATTGAAATCACCAAGACATGCAGAAACAGATCAACAACAATATGGCAGGCAGACCTGAGTCAAGAATCTAATGAAGTCACTTGCCTTTAATTTGTGTCTATAAACCAGGCAAAAAAATTTCACCAAACAGGGTCAGACTTGGACGGTTGCGGGAATGGGAGTGAGGGAAGTAGGGGAGGTATGAATGAAAAATACAAAGAGGAAAAGAAAGGCTCTGATTAGCTACCAAAATTTCCCTCCAAGCCATCAGTTTGGCTCCCTCCAGTGTCTGCTTAAAGAGCCTGCTGTTTACTGATTGGGTGAAAGTGACGGAAAGGTTTGGTGGGTAATTGTAGCTTGCAGTCAAAAAGCAATGGATAGCTACTGGGAAGCAGCCAGGTAGCACAGGGAGATCAGCTAGGTGGTTTGTGACCCCCTAGAGGGGTGGTATAGGGAGGGTGGAAGGGAGAGAGACACAAGAGGGAAGAGATATGGGAACATATGTATATGTATAACTGATTCACTTTGTTATACAGCAGAAACTAACACACCATTGCAAAGCAATTATACTCCAATAAAGATGTTTTAAAAAAAGAATTTACAAGAAAAAAAAAAAAGCAAAGCCAATTGTTATAACAGACTTCATACGTTTCTGTTCTCAGGAGCAGAGCACTTGAGGAGCTGAAAGCTGCCTCAAAGTTTCCAGGTGGTTTGGGCTTAGGCAGAGGTGACTTTGATATAAAGACTGGGGCCGAGGTAAATGAGTGATGGGTAGCCCGTTGCTTTGAGCATAGTCAGTTTTGCCTCTGTTATCCCTACTCTGGGGAGCATCCTCAGAGAGAAGAATAAAGCAGCCTGAACCTCCACTCTCCCCAAAGGTGGCTGAAATGTTAAGCTGTTGCTCTATGGAAAAATAGGTCACATCAATGATATGATGGGTTAAAACTTTGCTAAATGTCTCTTGAAATAACCTTCCTCTCCTGATGAAATCAGAAAAATGCGGCTAGCACAGCAGGCTAAGGAAAATACTAAAGGATAACTTAGGATTCTTACTGAGATGTGCACTGGTTTTTCTTAACTAAAAGCAAAGTACTCACTACTTGAAATCATGTATCACAAAACACAGGTATTTCCCCCTCTTTCTGCTTTAGGAACCTGGTTGAATCATCCACTTTCCTCTGCCCTTAATTCTGTAACAATCTGGGCCAGTCAGGCAACTCTACTATTTTGGTCAGATGTGAAAGTACTACCTTGTTAGTTACCTGGGAGATGTGGAACATCAGTTATTTTACAAAACAATTTTGAGGGATTTTGACATATGCACTAGAGAAGATCCACTAGTCTTTGATTTGTTAAGTTGCTTCCTGCTGCCTCCTTCCTGTCAGAGGTACTGAGCTCAAAAAGAGATCAAACTTCCGGAAAGAAATACACTTTATATAAATGTTCCTACTCGTATTATTTCATTGTCTCCTATGACAACCTTAGCGTCAAAGATTTATTCTGGGTAGTTAAGTTATACAACAAAATATCTGGTGTGAATTTTGGCAAGAAATTCACTAAGTGGATCACTTGCCAGGGACAGGTATCCATATGGAATAAACAGCAGTAATGAGAGTAGGTAAGAGTGTGCTCGCCAGGGGGGCTGCAACTCTGAATTCATTTCCTAATTTGCCCTAATAAAATATCATTAAGGTCACCAGTGCCTTCATCTTATCTTTTTAGTAAAATGTGCTTCATGAATAAGCTAATTTTCTCATTAAAAAAAAACCCCAAATAGCTGGTTTGGATACTACAATTCATTAGGAAAAAGGGGTTCTGAAACTTGAAGGGCTCTTGGGGAATGAGAATAAGAAAGAAAACAAAATTTGCTCCAAAAATATCAAGTTCTCTCTTCCAGTGAGAGATATTCACTTCTAAATATAAAACCCCTCATTTAGCATTGCTCAGGGTTTAGATGGAAAGAAAAGAAAACCACAAACATATTGATGATTATACATATTAGCTGTAAAGAGCTTATTTGAGTTTTCTTAAGGTTAATTGTGTTAAGCTGAGAGGCGATGTTTTGGGAATAGAGTCGTGTTTTTGGCTGTAAAGAAGCTGTGTGATTTCTTGAAGCATCTTTCCATTTGCTTCCATGAATAAGACATTTTCTGGAGTTAGTGTAGAGAAAAGAAAAGCTAATCAGATCGTTGTGCTTGTGAGATGCAAGCTTCTTTGTCTCTATAAAATGGGTCATTAATTCCCCAAATTTTATCCTAGCTTCCTCTGCCTAGTAAGTGAAGCTTAAAATCCCTAAGGAATTATTTGACTTTCAATATCTATGCTTTTGTTAAAATACATTTCAACTTGCTCCTGTAATTAACATTAACATCAAGTTCTTATTTCTGACTTCACGCCTCTCAGAAAGCAAAGATTACAGTACAATTTTGATAAAAATGATGAGAGGCTAAAGAATCTTCATAAAATGTGAATAACAGAAAATATGTCTAACAGCCCACGTTATTGTTAGCCCTCAAACTTGTTCTTCCTAAGATTTTGCCGAATATAAGTGCCGTCTGACACTCTGAGTTAACGTTTAAAAATACGCATTAGTTTCATAATCACTGCAGTGCAGAAGTTATTAAAGCTACAGCAGTTCAGCCTGAAAGAAGCCAGGAAATATTCTGCATTATTTTGCTTTCTCCACCAAATGATAATTTATATGAAATCTTCATTTTCTTAAACTTAGATCACACACATAATCTTCATAAACATAAGAAATAGAACATCTGGTTTATAGAGAAGACTATAAAATTCATAGAGGGATCTATATAGAAAATTCCAAAAAGATAAGTAGAAATCATTTGATGAATGAGTCTATTTTAATTAATATCCATACAGGCTTATCAAAAGAAGGTTGAATTAGATGGATAGCAGGGTCCCGTTACTATTAGAATGAAGAATAAGAATCTTATGTGAGTGGATATTATTCTCGGGACAGAGGTGATTCAGCCTTGGTAAGATTCAGCTAACATTTAATGGGCACCTACTAAGTGCCAGGTCCTATCAGGTATTTTTATATTTGTTACCTTCCTTGATCTGAACAACCTTGTGAAGTAGACAGTATATTGAGGTTTGGAGAGATTGAGTATAGCTTTCAGGATAGCACAATTTACAAATGATAGGATCGGTGTTCACAGCAGGTTCTCCCAGCATCAAGTGTGGAGCTCGTCTTCCTCACTTTGTTTTCTCTGTTAAATATATTCAGTTTGGTAACAGTGGAAGAAAACAGAAGTAAAGAATTGATTTCCTCATGTATCAGATAATAGTTTGACTAATGAAAAATGTGTCCTTCTAAGCAGACTTTAACAGCTACCATAATCAATACTGATACTGAGAATACAATTCTTGCACTGTAAGACTCGTTAGACTTATTGTGAAGTCTTAGCCATCTTTCCCAGAGAGTTGAGGGAGAGAGACATGAGAGTTTATCTTTGTGATATAGTATTTGAAAATCAGTCACTCTCACTGGTGTTTGTATGATGCTAGCCAGGCCTCCCCAAGGTTAATGCTGTCACTGCGCCTCAGTCATTAAGAGCGGAATTTATGGTACGGGTGACTTTGGGTTTACTAGTTCTCTGGTATCAGGAGGAGGTGAGTATGCTGTTGAATCTCGCAGTTGTGTTGGTGATTCACCCTTGATGGGCTTCTCAGCCAACTGTAACTTTCATCAGCTTGCACCATACTTGTGCAGGCTGTGCTGGGTAGAGATGATTTTGTCATCCCTTTTGGATGAGCCTCGAGTAGCTTCTGAATGCACCGTTTGTCCCCAGATCCCTAGGACACAATGGATATTCATCAACAATGGCTTGTTTCTTTTTAGTGTGTGAAAAACAATTGAGGTAAACAATGTCTAGAATCCGATCTCTATTTCTAATGCATAAATAATTTCAAGCCTTTTCTGTAAAAGGAATGATAGATTGCTGTCATAGTGGGCACTCGATGAATCCTTATTGATTGATTCACTGTGAACAACTGTATAAACATCAAGATGATATGCAATATCCATAACCCGTATATCACCATCCTTTCACTTTTTTTTTTTTTTTTTTTTTTTTTTTTTTTTTTTTGCGGTACACTGGCCTCTCACTGCCGTGGCCTCTCCCGCTGCGGAGCACAGGCTCCAGACGCGCAGGCTCAGCGGCCGTGGCTCACAGGCCCAGCCGCTCCGCGGCATGTGGGATCCTCCCGGACCAGGGCACGAACCTGTGTCCCCTGCATCGGCAGACGGACTCTCAACCACTGCGCCACCAGGGAAGCCCACCTTGTCATTTTTTTCATGGGAGTCTGACTTCTGTGATATCAAACCCTCTTATTATGTGCTCTCACAGCATTGTATATCTCTTATTTTTCGCATGCATTTCAGTTGCAATTTTATATTTCTTTGAGACATTTGATTGATCTCTCTCTCCCGCAGTAGATAATAAGTTCTTCATGGCTTGAACTTGAACGGCTTACCCTTACTCTAAGCCTAAAATCTTATATACAAAATTCTAAACAATATTTATAAAGCCTTTTGATCTGGCCCCAGTAGTACTTCAATCTCTGCTTCAAGGAATTATGTCATATAATTCAGTCAATCTGAAAACAGTATTGATATGTTATAATCACACAATATATTGTATTTATTGAAGAGCTATAGATTTCCTTTCGACCCACATTCTCCTCCAGCTACTATTTCATTTCCTTGCCCACCATTACTGCAAAACTGTATGAATGAGGGGGTAATCACTGTTTCTACTTCCTCAAATCCAATTTTCAACTCAGTCTTCTCCAAACAGTTTTCTGTCTCCCTACTCCACGCTAATTTCTAATGGCTTTTAAGATGCTAAACACACTGATCTCAATCTTTTCTAGGATCAATATGCTAGAGCATTGGTCTCATACATTTTCTCAGCTAAGTTGCCCTCCCAAGCCGCATCAGTACAGTTTTCCACTGCCTTCTTCTGGGAAAACTTTCCTCTCTTTGTTTTGATGATCACCACTTTCTCTGGCTTGCCTCTTACCTCAGTGACCACTGCTTCAGTGTATCTTTGGTCCTTTTTTGTGTGTGTGACCTGTAAATAGCAGTCTCTAGGACTTGATCTGAGATCATCTATTTCCCCCTATTTACATTTATTACTCAAAGTGATATTGTTGGTAAAATGGTCTCTGCCATCAGATAATACATAGTTTACAAATACATTTTGAATTTCTAGTGAGAGGTTTTTGAGCATTTGCAAAAAAAAAATACTGTTTAACTTCATTTGTTGTATTAAAATATATTTCTTCGCACTAGCCCAAAATCTGAGCCAGTTTTTTTTTTTTTTTGAGCCAGTTTTTAAATTTAATGTGCTGCTTTAACTCAACAGAGTAAAAACTTCAACAAAAATGGGAGTCTCTAGTAAAGCATATGAATGGAGAAGTTCAGTATAGAGACAAAAGGCTAGTTTTAGCTCTCATGACTATTGGGGGTTAGATGGGCTGATGATAAAGTATAAAGGCAAGGATACATTAAAAAATAATTTAATATTAGAGTATGTGCAGAAAGTAATCACAGAGAAGGTTGTATTTCATAAGAAGTTTATGTCTTCAAAAATCCATCTTTAAGATAAAGGTTACTCAGGAGACGTTCTTTAACAGACAGTATCACAAAGATTGTTGGGTATGTGACAGGGATGTTTGAACAAAAGACTGAAATATCAAGACTCTTAAATATATACACCTTAGCTATGCATGAAATTAAGTATTAAAATAAAATTTAAAATCATTAGCATTTATTAATTTCCTCTTTATGGTACAAAGGCAACCATTACAGAAGAATATTAAAACTTTATCACTGAATTATGGCAATATACCCTGTCAGTCAACATAAGCAACTTATTATAATTCAACACATTTATTGAGGGCTCATTGTGTCCAAGGTGTTTATTCTTACACTTCTTCCTCCAGCCTATCATTTATTCATTCAACAATCATTTACTCTTTTTAAGGCATTACTATAGACTCCAGCGATATAGAAACGACCAGGTTATGGCTTTCCCTACAAGAAATGTATAGTGATTAATAAGACACTGTTCTTATTTTCAAGCAAGGATAATGAAGGTATTGAGAGACAATTTCTGACTCTGATAATGAGGTGTTTCAAAGCAAGTGATTTTGGATTTTGAAAGTGTATGGAAGAAAAGAGTTTATCATTCCATTGGTAGCAAAGTGTGAAGCATTTAAAAGTAAATTTGGTTAAGATATTTGCAGTTATTATAGAACATATAGTTTATAAGACAGGCAGTTAGCGTGCTTGCAACTAATGTATTTCCTTAGCTCTGATGCCCTCCATAATAAGATTCACCATGAATTTAAGAACAACTTTTGGAAAAAAATTATTACATAAAGTATGCACATAAATTGAATTATATCACAATTGTAGAAACATTAAACTGTGAAAGGAGAGTGCCTATTTTGCTTTATGGAGGAATTATAATAGATAGTAAGTCAATTTACTAGCTAGTGTGGTTTCTAGCCTCAGTTGACTTATTGATTGGTTTAACAATTTTTGATAAGTCATTTAAAAAACACACTTTGCAATTAATTTCAGAACAACACTGGCAGCAAAAATGCCTTTTATTTTGTGAAATTCAAACTGGTCCATGTACATTTCCCAGTGCCATTTGACTCAGATTCCTTTGTTTTTTTAATTGTCAGAGAATACCGTGCCTCCTTAATTAGACCAAATTCTTTCTAACCTCAGGAAAAGAACATTAGAAAATATGGTTCTTTGAGTCTACACTCCATTGAGTACGTGTTGAGTTTTTTAAAATACTGAGCATATGGTCATTAATAAGTTAGACACTATCCATGTGACTTAAAATTTTAAGTTCCACACATAGGACCAGAAGGTCAAATGTACAGATCCCCAGCACTTACTGCAGGGTCAGGCGCGTACAGAAGGTGCTTAGTTCAAGTTTCTGGGAAGAATAGATTGATGTGTGCCAAAAATATACTAAGTTAAAGTAAATGGAGGCAGTTATACACAGACCAAGATATCACGGACTCAACCCCCAGAGCATTCCCTCAGTTGTCATCTTTGTATTTTACATTGCAACATGTTTTTCTCTATAAAAGCATTAAGCAAACCTTGGTACTAAGAAAACAGGAAAGGTACTTTGTTTGGGGTGACTTTTAAGCCTCTGGCATTGTTTCAGGGAAGCCCAAGGAAGCAGATGCAGTCCCGATAGCCTTTATTGACTAATTTTGCCTGAAATATTAGATGAAAGACTATGATGCCACTCATACTTAAATAAAACTTAAAATGTAGAGTTTTGCAATTGTACATAAAGATCTTTGAGGGCAAGTACCATTTTTTTTTTTTGTCTTTGCTTGCCAGTGCCTAACCTAGTACAAATTCAATATATGTGCTTAATAAACAGTTGCTGAATGGATGAATAAAAATGTCATGGTTAAATGGTGGAAGCTATAGAATTAGCATCATAAGGGTAATATTAACTAACTGAAATGGTATGTACATGCATGGAAATATCCAATTTGAGGAAGTTAGAATTGTAATGCTCTGACTTTAACTATCACAGTTAGTGCTTAGCAGTGTTGCTATTTATCAGCAAATGCTCAAACCTCCTTTTTGCTAGACCTGCATGGACTAGTTGATATACCAAGAATAGACAAAATTTTCACTAAGCGCTTTTATAATCAAAGCAACTGATGAATCCATGTAAAGCACAAGCCTTATACACCTTCATTGATGAACAAGTTTGGATTTTGTCGTCAGACTTCTGATGTCACCAGGTTTGTTCTCAGGCATTATTTAATATCAAATGATCAAAATAAAGATTTTTTTTCAAGCGTTCTATTTTCTATTTTTTCTCTTTTCCCTTTTGCTGATGGATTATTTTGTTCAGCTTTCCCTCTTTGTTTGTTTTGGGAATTAGGGCTTTCCAATGAGCCCATGTAGTGTGAAGAACTACCTCTAGATACTGAGTTTACATTACAAACAAGCAAAAATTCCCAGTCTGTCAGAGATCTCCTCCTAGGATACCAGGGAAAGCAAAGTTCAGCTAAACTGCACAATTAATTCGCGATCACTTCTGAATAGAGAGAAAAGGTTGCTTTAAGCTGTTCTGTTCTCCTCCTAGGGATTTAAGGTCAGTTGCAAGAAGCAAAATTACTATTCTTTCAAAGCTGTCTCTCTTGATTTGTATTCCTGTAATTATCTCCTCTGGACCTCTTTCTCTTTAGCTTGTAAACTCAGCTTAATAAATCAATTCAAGGATTAGATACATGTAAAGATACCTACTCTGAGAGCTGGATGGACAGGAGAAGGAATAAAGTAGGACAGTTTCCTTTCTTGACCACTGGTTTCACCCATGTATCAATTGTTTTTGTTTTACACAAAAGAATCTGAGATCTTTTCTTTCTCCCCAAAATAAGAGAAGTGATTTTTTTCTTTTTTCTTTAAATTCTCTCTCACTAATAAAAAGATTAAAAGCATTGTCAGTCTGCCTTTTCAAGGAGTGGGCAAGTTCTAGAAATCAAAAGAACAAATTATTTGTAAAGAAATAAGGCCTTAGAAGTGGTTCTTTTAGTTTTAGCTGACTCTCAAGCTACTGGAATTAGAAGGTTTTAGGTGACAATAATAAATGTAAACAGTTAAACATACTCTGTTAATAGTATTAGCAATTTGGGCCAATATCTGACTATACTACTGATTTTTATTTCTCACAAAGAGCTCAGAATGTTACCAGGTTTTGTATTGTTTTTCAAATCAAGGAATAGAAGATAGTTATTCCAAATGTTTTTTGCATATTATACATTTTAGTTTGGGGATGATTTCACTAAAGAAGCAGTATAGTCAGCTGGTCAAATTCATGAGCTAAAACTGCTGGGTCCAAATCTTACCTATGCTGTTACTGTGTAAACTTATGTTAGTGCCTCAGTTTCCTCCTCTGTAAAATGGGAATAATAATAGTACCTACCTCATATGGATAGATATTCTGAGGATTAAATGAGTTAACATAACTAAAGCAAATAAGCAGTACCTAGCATATAGTAAGAATTCAATAAAAGTTATTGTTATTCACAGTTGGCTTCTAATTCTCCTAAAAATGCTGTAGAGAATATGTGTGTGAGCCACATTTATTTTATTTTTGAGAAGTATTGTGAGCGAGATTGCATTAAATGGAACACCTTGAGGTGTTATTCACTGGAGCTGGTGGAAATTAGTATTACCAAATGAGATTTCTGCATTCTCTTTTATGAAAATGTCTGAAATGTGTTTCCATTTATGAGAATTCTGGGGAAGAGGAAATCTGCCTGGAAGGTGACTTTCTTGGGAAGTTTGCTCAACTCTCAGTTTTTATGGTTATTTTTCTCTATCTCTTTTTCACCCAGATCTCACTGTTTAAGGTGCAGTAAAGAGGAGAAAGGTTTGCAGAATGAGCACAGGTTGAGGAATAGGGAAAGATATCACTAGCATTGTTATTAATGATTTGCTACTTATTTATTTTTTAATTGACATATAGTTGATTTACAATGTTATGTTAATTTCTGCTGTACAGCACAGTGACTGTTATACATATATATACATTCTTTTTTATATTCTTCTCTATTGTGGTTTATCCCAGGACATTGAATATAGTTCCCTGTGCTCTACAGTAGGACCTTGTTGTCCATCCATTCTATATGTAATAGTTTGCATCTACTAACCCCAAACTCCCAGTTCTTCCCTCCAATGACTTTCCTATTTAAAAAGCAATTAAAATATAAATTTATAAATAGGACTCACTGATTTTTTGAGTATAGTAGGATACTGACTCTGACTTGGGATGCTGAATTCCGTCCTCTTTATTGACAAAGGTTACTTGTAGGAACTATATGACTAAAAGAAATTTTAGAGATCAATATCCGATTTTTTAAATGAGGAAAATGAGCTCCAGAGTGATTTAATGAAATGCCTACTCCGTTGATTCAATAAATATTTATTAATCTTCTACTATGTGTGATTTGCTCTGCTGGGTAACAGAGATACAGCGCTGAATAAGCAGGCGTGGTCTCTGTCTTTTTAGTACTTACAGACCCCAGTGGGGAAATAGACGATTATCATAAAGCATGATGAAGAGAAGTACAGGAAGCTTGCAGAGTGCATAGCAGCAAGAACTAACCTATTATACTATAGGTGGTCAGAAGTGATATAGAATTCTAATGAAGCCCCCAGAATTCAAATTGAGTGTGCCCAGGCTCTGGGACGTTGCCCAGCTATGGGAAGGCCTGAGGAGAGAGAGGGCAAAGCATTGAAGCCATTCAGTTTGATGGAAAAAAGAGGAGTGAGTTGAAAGGGGTGGGACAGAAAGCTGGAGAGGTATGCAGATCATAGGGGGTCAGGTAAAGCATGTTTTGATTAGCCTGAGGGCAAGGGAAAATCTTTAGAGAGTTTTAAGCAGAGGGAAACATGCTCAGATTTGTATTAAGATATTTCCAGCTCTAGCCTGGTGGATGGATTTAGAAGGGGAAGACAAAAGTCAAGGAGGCTGGTGAGAGACCATGGTGGCTTAACGTGCTGTCTGTGGATAAATGCTATCAAATCATAACCATGTAGAAAATACTGATTTCATCTCTAAGTCTTGTTTTTAAATCGTCAGTACTTTGAATATTACATTTTTTTCCACCCAAGTTCCTGAAAAATAGTCTTTTAACCCTTCCTCCCTTTCCCTTTATTAAACCAGGGCTTTGATATTGCATGACCCCCTTTCTGTTGTAGGAGAAAGATGACTAGCTTAATTGTTTTGGCTGGACTTTTTCACCCAACAGCTATTTCTTACCTACCAGGCACTATTTATCTTTGTGTCAGATTCATTCTGTGTTTTCTATTCCTTTTGCTGCTGCCCTAGTTTAGGCCATCATTACCTGAACTGTTGCCATAATGACCCAACTCATCTCCCTGACTCGCAAACCTTTATTTCCTCATATTTATCTTCACATTGTGCTTTAAGATTCCCCTGCTCAAATGCTTTCAGACGTTTTCCTTGGCCTACAGGAGAAATGTTAGCCATTGTCCCATATACTCTCAGAGCTTTACCTTCCCCTGGCCTGCATACCCTCTACTCTTCAACTCAGGTCACACACTGCTCCCCCAAGAGCTACCCCCTCCCCATCTCTCTACCCTTGCATAGGTCTACAGTGGCTGTCTCCACTTTCTGAAACCTTAACTATTTTTCAAGGTCCAGGACAGAAGCAAATTTTTCACATGGTACTTTTTTTTTTTTTTTTTTTTTTGGCGGTATGCGGGCCTCTCACTGCTGTGGCCTCTCCCGTTGCGGAGCACAGGCTCCGGACGCGCAGGCCTAGCGGCCATGGCTCACGGGCTTAGTTGCTCCGCGGCATGTGGGATCTTCCCGGACCAGGGCACGAACCCGTGTCCCCTGCATCGGCAGGCGGATTCTCAACCACTGCGCCACCAGGGAAGCCCAACATGGTACTTTTTATAGTTATGCCAACCACAAGTATTATTAGTCACTCAAGGGTTTCACGGGTGAGCTCCTGAATTTTCCTGTTACTTTAGTTACATATATGCATAGCCTATCTCTTTTATAAGATTATACATTCTTAGGAAGACACGGTAACTTTTTCTCCTCTGTATCCTCCTCAGTACCTTGCCCAGTGCCTTGAAAACTGTGGACATTCAGTAAGGATGTATTTAATTCAGTTGATGTCACTTTTCATGCCCCAATTTAAAATTTTTATATGGCATTATTTTGTTTGGGATGCAAAGTGCCTTTAGGAAAATGGTATAATTTATGGATTAAAATTAATATTTTAACAGTAATTCTTATTTTTAAAGTGTGAGATATGAAGGGGAGAAATTAATGTTAATATTTCAGCATGGAATATACCCAGTGAGAAGGAAAAAGTCTCACCGTGCGTGCGCGCGCGCGCGCACACACACATACACACACACACACACACACACACACGCGCGCGCGCGCACGCGCACACTCTATCAAAGAGAGAGTAAGGGTCGTCCCTGGTGATGCAGGGGACGCGGGTTCGTGCCCCGGTCCGGGAAGATCCCACATGCCGCGGAGCGGCTGGGCCCGTGAGTCATGGCCGCTGAGCCTGCGCGTCCGGAGCCTGTGCTCCGCAGCGGGAGAGGCCGCGGCAGTGAGAGGCCTGCGTACCACCAAAAAAGAGAGAGAGAGAGAGAGAGAGAGTAAGCCTTGAAAATCTGGGGGCCCACAGATTGTGGAGCTTGTTAGATAAGAACTTATTTCCCATGTCTCCTGCCTATGGCCACCCTTCCCCCTCCATCTTTGGAAGAGTCAGAACTTGAGTTGGTAAGTGGGACAAGAAAGGGTGGAAGAGAATCTTAGGAGCGTTGGTTCTTTCTTTCTGAACTTCTGACCTGAAATAGGCTCCTTCTGGGGACAGAGAGGAGATCCAACTCTGAAGTTCAAAGTTTTATTTATTATATTGGTTCAGGCATACTAAGTTCGCAAATGGAGACTCCTTTGCAATTAAGGTTTCTTGTTTTATTACATCAGCGTGTAATATATAGCTTACTAAATGCATTTAAAAGGTGCAATGCGAAACAAAATTAATTTGCCTTCTGATTTTATTCTACAGATTGCTGTTCTATCTACCTATGTCTCAGGACAGAACAGTATTTCATGATTCAAGCCCCCAGATGATGAGGATCACATGAATATTTTGGAAAAAATTTGCCTTGGTAAGACACATGAAAACATCATTAGTATGAACTTAGATGAGGTGAGGTTTTTAATTGGCCTTTAAAGTTTCGGTTTGTAGAAAGGAAGAAGAAAGTGCATTCTAAATGAAGTTCTGACTTACAAAGATACTCAAAGTTCTCTTTTGTGGGAGAAATCTGAGTAAAGAAATCTGAGTAAAATCTGAGTAAAGGAGAGGCTCATATTGAGGAAGAAAGGTTGGAAATATACATTAGGACAAGATCTTTGCTTGTAAAAGATCTTGATGGCCAAGCTAGGAAGCTCTAACTTCCTTTTAAAGTAATGAGTTTATCTGTAATGCCTTTTAAACCAAAGAATGGAATGGCAAAGTCAGTTATTCCTCACGATCTGGTAGTAATGTTGCCTTTTCCATCTTCCCCCCTTTTCTTACATCACATCATTATATTTTCTCCATAGCACCTTAGTTCCCTTCTTTATTGTCTGACTCTCACGATTTAGTGGTAGCTGAATGAAAACAAAAATCCTTGTTAATTTTTTGTTGGGGGGTTGTTCACTGCTGTAACATCTGTAGAATAGAGAGTGGACACGTAGTAGGCACTCATTAAATATCTGATAAGTAAATAATACATGAAGAGGGAGAGATTGGAGGAGATTACCTGTTAGAAAAGTTTGAGAGGCAAGTGCTGATATCCTGGGTTAAGGTTTTGACAGTAGTAGGAGAGGAAAGAGCACAGTGTACAGATGAATTATGAAGTTGGAATTAACAGAGAACCAAACAGAATGGAAACGTCATAGGCAATTCCAAGACTGGAACCGTCTTTCTGGGAAAATGATGGTGTCCCTTCTAGAATCTGGAAATCTAGGGTAGTGATGGGTTTTTAGCTTTGGCTTTTAAAAAATTCAAATGTTTCTTAATGGTTGGGAGAGTGGGGGGGTGTGTGGTCTATTTTTTATTGCTTTTCTCTTCAGGAAATCTGTTAAGTGTGGAAAAACAGTGAACAAAAAGTTGGCCTAGACCCCCTAGGAAGTAAAGCCGGTGGTCCCGCCTAAGCATCACCCTTCCCCCCTGCTGCCCGCCCCTCCTTCCACTCTCCAGCACTTTTCCCATGTGGCTCTGAACGCTGCTTAGGAAACTATCTTTGGCAGTATTTGTGAGGATTGCTAGCTTCAGCTAAGCAACCAGTCACTTGAATGAAGTAGAAGCTGAAGTTTTGCCAAATGAAGTTTTGTTTTGTTTCATTTACTCCTGCTCTGCAGATCCGGAGGGCAAAGGGGTAACTGTGACCAAACAACGTTTCCCCACATCCCCTGGCTCACAAGGATCTAGTTCCAAAGACAATTTGAGTTTGAAGTCTGCAGTTACCAAACTGGAAGCATTTCTATTCTCAGAAATAGAAATAACATTTTCCTTGATGATCCTCTTCCAACAGCAGTAACTTCCCTTTCTAACATCTCAGTATTGCCGTTACAAGATACAACACAAGGGAAGAGATATGGGGACATATGTATATGTATAACTGATTCACTTTGTTGTAAAGCAGAAACTAACACACCATTGTAAAGCAATTATACTCCAGTAAAGATGTTAAAAAACAAAACAGAACAGAATACAGCATAAAAGTTCAAAAATGACGAAGTTTCCTAATAAGAATATCCAAAAGATAGGTGTTGTATGTGTTTGCATTCTCTTAGAGGAATTTCCTTTAGGTAATAGAAGAAAAATTCCTTTGCAGCGACAACAGTATGAGTTTTCCAAAAAATGAATCTATTCACCCAAGTCTTGGAGACTGTGCTTTATCAGCTGAGCTTAATTAATTAATTCTCAGGCTCCCAGAATTGATTTGAGGCCACTGGTTATTCTAATTAGAGTGGACTTGCTGTGGGGAATAATTTTGTACTGTGATTCCCTACACTCCTGTGCACCAGATTCATAAGTTGAAGCCCTATCCCCAATGTGATGGTATTTGGAGATGGGACCTTTGGGAGGTAATTAGGTTTAGGTGAGGTCGTGAGGATGCGGGCCCCCGTGATGGGATTAGTATCTTTGTAAGAAGAGGAAGAGAAACCAGAGCTTTGCTCTCTTTCTTCACCACGTGAGGACACAGTGAGAAGGTGGTCCTTCAGGACGCGGGCTCTTACCAGGAGCCCAATCTGCTGGCACCTTGATCTTGGGCTTCCCACTTTCCAGACGTGGGAAGGCAACGTCTTTTGTTTAAGACACGCAGTCTCTGGATGTGATTCTAGCAGCCCGAGCTGACTGAAACAGTAGTGTTTCTCAAACTTGAGTATGCATAAGAGCAACTTGGGCGCATATTTAATACATGCATTCCTGAACCCCAACCTAAAGGAAATTAGTCTGGAATGCATCTGTCCCAGTATTCGTCATTTTAAGTAGACTTCAAGGTGATTCTGAGGTAGGCTCTTCTGGGCAATAATTTGATAAACACTGTTTACAGCGAGGGGAGCGGATGACTGTTGTTTGCGCACCAGCTGTGAGGGTGGAAAGGGAAGAGCGAAGGGGAACGGCTCTGAGTCTCTTGGGGTTCTTTCTCTACTTCATACACCCCAACCCTTTCCCTCTGAGGACCATACTTATTGTCATTAGATTCCCTACCTACACCATGTAGCAACAAATACACATTTAGAATTTTAGAAGGAAAAAAAGTGGGGAGGGTGAGCACTCTATAACACCTCAATGGCTTTCCTAGCAGGGAGTCCTTTGTTCAGTAGCTATAGGAAAGATTGTTTTCCTCTCAAATTTCTGCATCATGTTTGTTCAGGAATTCAGAGCCATCGAAGGGCTTTACTTAGGCAAAATTGTGAAATAGGTAAAAATTATAATTGTTCTTTCTGCTACTCCCCACCAAACTGGAAGAAGTTAGCTTTCCTGAAAAAAAATGAACATTTAAATCCAGTGTGTTGGAGGGTTGGTGGACCCTCCACCAACTACACGGACCTATAAATATATAGTCATTTATATTTCTTGGGTGAAATACTTTAGGTAAAATTCAGAGAACTTAAGGAACCAAGACAGGTACTGGAAGAGATTCTTTTGGAGGGAGTTGGGGATTTAACATTCTTTAAAAGATCTTTGCCAAGGGCAGGCCTTGAGCAAAGTCTATGGAGGATATGTGTTAGGATATAAGTCCCATGACTTGACTCCTTATTATTCTGAAGTGAGGTATGGTCTGGCCACCAGTATATCTGGATTTGACAGAAATCACTGGGATTAAGGCATTAGCATGTAGAGGGTCTTTGCTTTTTTTAGGAAAAATAAGATGCTTCAAAATAGAAACTGTTAATTATATTCTCCAGATCTCCTTTTCTCCTTGAGACATAAAAATTCCATTTCTGACCTTGTAGTGGCATCTCCCAAATTGGCATGTATTTCGACATATTTTGTGAAAGCAGTTTCTGCTATGTTATATTCACCAACACATGGTGCATGGAAACTGTTAAGCAAAATACACAATATTACTAATAATCTATCTGCTATGTATTATTAACAATCAAAAGAAACTGCCTCCATCAGATGGAGGGACAGATCTGTGATATCCATTTATGATTTATGTCCATAAAATACTCTAGGGCAAATCCCAAATCAGAGAAAGACTTTCAAGTAAAGACTCCTATTTCAGCTCTTTGGTTGTCTGAAATGAAATACAAATTCATGCAACCAAGACAGCAGGTTTTCTGCCTGTGGGAAAGCACCCAGGTCAGAGAATTACGAGGTCTGTGGGTTTTCTCAGGGCCACCCTACTGACTGAGCCTTTGGAACCTCTGGCAGGTAGCTTTGCGTCTCTTGTTCTTAGTGTGTTTAAAATTTGAAACCCTCGAGCCCTTCCTTTTTCAAGCTGTTGTCTATATTATGAATAAACGCCCAAATATGTGAAATGCTGAGAGTTTCTTAGATACAGATGAAGGACTATTTCAGCTGGGTAAAGAAATTTCAAATTTGTACTAGTCAACAAAACATTTTCACCAGCTCATTTTCTTGGTGGGAAGTAGTTAGGTCTTAAAGAGAGAAATGTCGTCATTTTAGCCTTAACAAGCCGAAATGCTATTCACCTCCTGGTTGGCTATTTGTGAGACTGTATTCTTGCCACCTGGATTTAGCTTTGCAGATTGCAATATTCACTGAAATCAGACCCTAGGAAGTGTATTTCTCTCACATTTTCACACCTAATGTTTATTTCTCAGCTTGTTAATAAACCTATCATCTTCATAGACTTTTCTGATTCTCATTTTTTCCCCCTTAGTTCTAGTTAACTGTAAATAATTTCTTAGTTTATTTCTTCTGTTTGTGTTTCTTCACCCTTCAGAAGAGATTGTATCTCTCTGGGGGAGGAGGGAGGCTGAGCCTGTTGAATTCTGTTCCGGATTCCATTTCTCTCACCATGTCTGTCTCTTTGTCTGTCTGTCTCTCTTTTTTAACCAAAGTATGCCCCTCTACTTGGAGCTCAGAAAATATTTGGTGAATGAAATGAAGTCCCACATAAAACATAAATTGGGAGGCAAGTTAGCTTAGTAGTAAACAGAATAGTACCTGGGATAAGAAAGTAAGTTTTGAATTCTAGTTCTTGCCTTGTTAACTATCCAAGCTGCAGAAAATGTGTCTCTGGGCCTCCATTTCCTCTTCTATTAAGTGGGAATCATAGCACCTAACCTCATAAGGGTTTTTGTGAGTATCAAATCAGGTACTGCAATATTTCCGCAGAGGTCTCAGAACATGGCAATTTGTCAATAATTATCTATTATTATGACATTATGACAGTTTCATCACCTTACAGCATCTGGCACAGTGTCTCCATAGGGTAATAGAATATCTATATATGGAATTTAAAATCTAAATACATCTTTTAAATAAAGGAACAGACTTTTTTGTTCAGTTGATAATTCCGGTAACGTCTTCTCTAGAGTTTCAAGTTTGATTTTTGGAATACCTTCAACATGTTTATGAGAGTTTGTGTGTGTTTTAACACTTTTTGTGTGTGTCCCCATTTGTATGTCCTGAATCTTGTTTTGCTTATACTAGGTCCTTAATAATATTTACTCACTGGTTGCTTCCCTATTAGCTACCTTTTCTTTAATGTAATCTCTTTTTAGGGTAATCTAGTCAAAACGTTATACTCGATAGTACTCCCATGCTACATATATGCAAGTTGTAATTTTTTTTCAAACTATGTGTCTAGTATCACGGCTTTGAAATTTTCTCTCTGTCTGGTGCATACCTATATATTTCGAACTGAATTTACTGAAATGTCGTGTGTGTGTGGTGGGTTGGCAAAGGCAATATTGTGCAGAGGCAATGATAGCGAAGTAAATTCTAGTAAGGACTAAAAATGTGAGCTTTCTGTGGGGATACCGCACTAGATATGATTTTATTTCCAAATATAATGCTTTTGTCTATGCTTGTATAGATTCTGTTTCAGTGTTTTCAAGATCCTTTTCTCTGTTCCTTAAAGTTCAGTGTACGATTTCCAGCTCAATAAAAAGATTACTCATTTGGTGGGGACGTAATACATTCTGTGTAGATTCAGACTTCTTAGAATGCCTCTGTCCCAGGGAGAAGTCACAAGTATATTAATGGCCTACTTTTCCTATATCAAGAGAATTTCCCCTTTGTTTCTAAGGAAAATCATTTTGAGAGTACTCACCACTATGTGGTAAGTGGCACTATAAAAACACTTTGGGGCTTCAGAAGAGAGAATATCAGTTTTAAAGTTATTTGTTTCATGCTGTCTAAGTTTATCCCTCTAAAGCTATTTTCAGTTTTGGAATGCCACTTCTGCTTTTTGTTTCCTTAACAATCCATGTAAATGTTTCTACATACGATCTTAATGATCACCAAGCCGTAAAGGAACAGCACTAACTTGTGTTTTTAGCTGCTGATTCACCTCACTCTTGATTCTGTATTTTCTGGACTTGCCAAGTGTAACCCGGGAGCTGATTTCCTGATTCCTATCACTCTTCTACTGTCTGGCAGAACTTGCCTTTCAACGCTTGGGACTTGAAGAAACATTTGAGTGGGATGGTGAGTCTACCAAGATATTTGCTCAAGACTCTTAAGGAATCCTACACAAGGATGTCTTGGAACCAGATTGTAAGTGAACAAAGTGAAAACCTGTTCCTCTCTTGTGGTTATTTCAGGCTTTTCTATTTTTAAAGTAACCTTCACATATGGTACCTCCATATAAGTCTAAATAGATTCCATATTGATGTATGCATGATTTGAGCTTACTTTTCATGATACAGCATAGTGATAAATTCAAGCTTAATTCTGCTGGCTTTTCAGATTGTTTTAGCAGGAAGGGGCTACTGTATTCTAACAGAATTGCTCTATCATGTTAATGTGTGCATTTAACTATCAATATATACACTATTATATTCCTAGCACCTTCTATTAATTATGGAAATGACTTGCATTTCAATAGTGAATTTACATGCCAGCAGCTTCTGGGGCTCAGTGGAGGATCAGACCAGCAGGTCACAGAACTCCCTTGTAGTGTGGGCATTGACAGGGTTCTGTTGACATCACATTTGCAATGAAAATGTCTCATAAATGTGCATCCACATAGAACATTACTTATCTCAATATTCACCTAGGTCATGAATGTCAGAGATGAAAAGTTTCCTCACACTTACATTACTAAAATAAATTATTGGGAATATATAATCACACACATACATATGAATGACCTGAAAGATGTGTCTTAAATATTTAGAAAAGATGTCCAGATATAAAACTGTCACCTTTGTGTTATCTCCTGTAACTCTATAAAGCTTTTGTATTTTACAAGTCCTGTATAAAGGGTGGATGAAGACTGTAAATCAGTCAAGAGAATGGACTGGTCCAGAGGGGTTATAATAGGGAATAAGTAACAAGATCAAATGGGACCAGAGGAAAATTAGGCTGGATATCACAACAAAGTTTTTGATAGGGAGAACTATTAGACTGTGAAATAGCCTTTCAAGGGTGCTAGAAGAAGTCATTACATGAGCCATTTAAAATCAGACTGCACTCCAAAATATGGTGCGCTATGGGGACCAAGCCTACATTAGAAGAAGAAGGAGGGGGATGTCCTAATAGTTTCTACCCTCTCCATGATTACTATGATTGTACTCATTTTGTGTGTACAGTCTTGGTGGATAATCTTCTACAATTTTGTGCTACTTCTTGGGAGCAATTTCAACAAATTCATGTAACGTAGAATTTAGCAGAGTCTCTGAAGAGACAAAAATGCACACTAAACTGAGTGTAAAATAGCAAAGTGAGACAACTATGAGTAAACATTACTACTTTTTTGGGGAGTAAACCCTGGAGAAAACAAGTCTTACCCTGGAACTCGGGCCATATTCAAACATGCATAAATGCATACTGTGCTGGCTTTCAATGGAGATGAGGTAGTAATTTTCTTTTGTTTAATGGTATCTTGGGACCATGTTGAGTGCAGGACAACAAAATGAAACATTCCATCCCCAAGGTAATGGGCTACATTTTGGCAGGTGGTAGCTACAACCCTGGAGAAAGAAATCAAGTACCATATTGTGACTGATATCTATTAGAATGGACAAGAAAGAGAAAATGGTTTACTTTGATAAAAAGAGCTTGACATAAAAGGAGAAAGAGAAAAAGTTACCCAGGGAAGTTGTAAAAATGTGATTGCTGGGAATCTTTCAAAATAAGACTGTCCTTGCTCTGTGTGCTTCTGGTTGATCACCTGTCATGAAGTAGAGAAGTGAGACAGGTGACCTTTTGCCAATTATCCTAGTTCTTTCATTCAAAAAACATTAATTTTAGTGTGATTAAAAATAAAGATCACTGCATTTTATGCTATCTTTGCATTTGTTTAACTTACCAATTTTAACTGCAGTGACATAAAATCAGAGGTGGGCTCATTTTGATGTTCGGTAATTGTAGGGGTAAATCATCTGACTTACCCTCATTTCTTTTCATGTGTACACTGCAACTTTTAAAAAAGACCATAGGATATATTTTCATTATTTATAATATCTTCTTTTTTGTAGCCTTCCATACCTTTTCTCAATGTATTGATTAGATATTTCTGAAGTCTGACATTCCATTCAATTAAATCAAGAGGTGACTCTCCCTGTCTCCGAATTTAATCTATTCCTTATGTTGGCATACTTTTCTGCAAGTTGAGTTTCACATTTCCTAGGCATGAATCTAGCTCACAGAACAAGAGGTTTTATGAGTAGGGTGTTTTTGGAGGGAGAGGGAGGGGCTTATCAATTCTAAAAGTTATTTTTACCATTTATCATTCTCTTTAGCCCAATGAATGTAGATACTATGAAATTTTCATTGTCTTATTTGTGAAAATATAAATTTCAAGACTTCTCCTGTTTCCATCCTGAGCACCTGTGTTACTCTGAACAGAAATCAAGACAGCCTTAGGGGCAGGTCTATTCAGAATACCCAGGTACCTCCTTCCTTCTGGGTGATCAGAACTTGAAAGGATGAACAGCTAAAACCTACAGGTGTGAGAAATCTTTGTAAATACCAGACACTCACATGATGGAAGGGATTAGCTCACTTTATTAAAGTCTGGTGTATATAACTTCCAAAATCTATTCAAATTCTTTTGGGCTGTTTTGAGGAAAATGTGCATAGCACTATAGAAGTATTAACAAATAGAGTATCCTAAACATCTTTGGTAGGAAGTGTGTAATCTACCTGAGTTTAGGGTATTGGCAGTCTAAATGGTTTTGTCATGCCTATATTACATATATATATACATGAACAATTAGAGTCCAGGTAACAGCCTTAAATAAAATATGTGATCAGATAAATCAAAGCAGACTTAAATTTAGGAAAATGAATAATATTTCTCTACAAATCGATGCTTTTTTTCTTCCAAAGAAACACAACATAGCTCTAGTGAACACTTCTAAGATCATGTAGCACAGATAAATTTAAGCAAAGAAACTTACAGTAATGAAGTGCTTCTGAGATCCTTAACTCACACTAATCTCAACTTTGAATATACTGATATGTAACTATCTCGCTGTGTATGTCAAACATATCACTATTCAAATAACAGTATAAATAACTTTATTAGTAAATTAGCTGGGCACTTGAGCACAGACCGTTAGAAGTATACCGTTTTATTGTTTGTTATCAAAATTTACAATGCTTTAAAATACTTAAAAGGCAGGAGCTGTCCCCTTAAGATGTCTACCTGAGAGTGCTACACCTTTGGGAATCTACGTCTGCTAATCCAGGGAAGGAAGTAGAAGGAAATCTAAATGAAATCCTTAAGAAACAAGCTTACTGGATATATTTCCTAGTCTATTACTGGATCGCGAATCTCCCGCCCTCTCCGAGTTATCTCACTGTCAGATAAGAAACTGGAACAGGATCAATGAAGAGATAGGCTCCCCGTCTGGCTTTTCGATTTTTCGCTCAAGCCAAAAGGAGCGAAGGACATCGAGTTAGAGATCCTCGCCAAACGTGCTTGCAGGAGAGCAAACCTCTGGCCGCCTCTGGCAGCAGAGCGTCTCCCAGAAGCGACGCGGACCAGGTCCCACAGATCGCTGCCCGCCTCGCCTGGCAACCTCGCACCCACAGGAAACCGCCCTTGTGGCAGCCAGTCATCGCACGGTTTCCAGTGCACAAAGCTGACGGAATCCCCGAGTAGAAACCTATCCTGAGCCCAGGGCAGGGCTGGAGGTGGTTGGCTGACGAGACTGCTGTCCCTGGGCGTCTGCGAGCGCTAGTGAGTCCCCTCCACCTCTGCAACCCTGGGCGCCCTGACCGCAGATCTGTGCCCCGAGCTCAGCCTCCCTCCCGGAGACATAGACGAGCGCGCGCACACACAGACTCTCACTCACGCACGCCCACCTTGCCTCTGTCCCCGGTCCTCCCCACCCCCGGCAGAACAGAAGGGACTGGTCCGGGCTCTGCCTCAACTTTCCCGGCTGAGCCTGCGCCACGCGGCTCACCCGAGCCTCCGCGCCCTCGCCGGGCGCCCTCCCGAGGGGCACGTCCTCCTCTGGGCCCCTTACCTCGAACCGCCAACTCCCGGCAGGGGCTGGAGCTGACCGTGGTGGCGGCGGCGGCGGCCGAGCCTGCACCCGGGCTCCGGCTCATGGTTGGTCCTCCTCATCCGACACAAAAGAGGTAGCTTGCTGGCTTTGTCCTTTCCCAGTCCAAGGGAGAACTTATTTTGCCCCCGAAATGGCCAACTTGTGCGCGCCGCTTGCTGTCACGGTGCCCCCTGCCCCCGCCCCCTCCAGGCTGCGCGCTGGACCACTGCCTGGTGGTAGAGCAGCCAGGCTTCCGAGTCAGGGGGAGTGCGAAAAGGGAGGGTGGGAGGAGAAGAGAGAGACGCAGGAGGTTGGGAACAGGGGGACCCAGTGGTCTTCCGACGAGGGGAGGGGAGCAGTTCCCGGCTGAGTGCCTCTCCTTCTCCGTACAGGCAAAGCCACTTCCCAGGCTTGGAAGCAACTTTCCTTCGCCTTGGCCGGGCTGAATTCTTCGCAGCTAATTGGGACTCTCGGCAGAGGCACGGACCTTCTGGCCTTCTCGCCTTCTCATTTTCTCTTTCTCCTTTCCTCCCTTTCCCTCTTCGTCCCCCTTCCTCCCTCCCGTAACAGGGGTGTATCTGCAGAGTCTTCAGTGAGCCAGGGTACCTAGACGAGCAGATTATTATACAGAAAAGCCAGGGCGGTTTTGCTGGCTGCTTCACGTCTGTTTGAAAGCCTTAGGCAGTGCCTGCAAAGGTTGGTGAATTTCGGAGGGGTTGGGTGAAGGGGAGTGGGGCGGCGGGGAGGTCGTCGGCTCTAACTTTGAAGCTCTGCTAGAGCTCTTGGCCCGCGGGGGGAACCAGGACTGTCAGACCTGGAAGAACTCTCCTGTGGTCCCCCAGCAAACGGAGGACCGCATGTTGGAGGAGAAAGAGCGAGCGAGCCTGGGAGGCCGATGTGCAGCTCTGCCCCACACGCTGCTCAGCTGCACATTGCGAGCCCCTGGAGAGGGCTTGTGCAGAACAATCTCTGGGTCAGGCGGGAGGGGGACGCTCCTGTTTCCTAGCAACCCTCATCAATCTTCTCGGGGTATCTCCCTCTGAAGGAATTCGATTGGACAGCCCCTGGAGGGAAGCCACGCCCCTTCAAGAATGCTGGGCTGCTGCTTTTTCGCATTCTCCCAAATTTCTTGGGTGGAACAAGATTACACGGGAGTGCTGTATAATCTTCCTTCTTATCATCCGATGTTGCCACACCGCCCCGCTTGCAACGACCCTACCGCCCCTCCCTCCCATTAGTCCTTTTCTAGTCCTACTTGTGTTCAGCAGGCACAATGCTTTCTACAGAACCTCTTCTTTCTTCTTAAAATTAAATAAATAAAAACCTTAAATCGGTGACGTAGGCACAAAAGAGAAAAAGGCACACGGAAATAGCCTTAATAGGCTCCGAGCTGCAGATAAAATCCTAAAGGTAAAATTCCAGGCATCTTTCTATGTTTAGAAATACATTGTGTTTAATTTCAAAATGGAAACTTCACTGTCATTAATTTTTCCACCCTGATATACTAACTTTGTGTTCACCAAAGACTGAGTTATATGTAGCCAGAGACAATTAAACTTAATACTTTAATGCTACATTTATTCTTTAACATTTAATGTTAACTTGTTAAACAACTGCCTGCTTTTGTAACCCAGCCAGAACATCTAAACTACAGAAACAATTTTACCACTGATTCTTTTACAGAGCCAAGGCTATTAAAAAGACATGTGTGCTTGTATATTCCATTGTGAATGTCACTAAAACTAGAAACTTGAATGTATTAAAAATTAAAATGTTATTAAATAATGAAACTCTAAAAAGGCTAGAAGTTCCCCTTCCAACACCATTCTTTGTGGAATGCAATAGGAGTGCCCAAGTAGAAGCAAAATCACTCTTCCTTTGTATTTCATTACTATTATCTTACCACAAACACATTTGACTTTCATAAGAGAGAATTTCACAATGTCTTTCCAATAGACAACTGTACATCAAGGAGCAATGACACAACGATGGAGAAGATAAAGGTGTATACAGTGCAAGGGCTTCGGATACCCACACGGAGCCACGTTGGCAGCTTTTTTTTTCCTTTTTCCTCTGGGATGTTCCAGAAGATACCCTTTTGCCTTTCCAAGAGTTTATCAGAATCAGCTGAAATTGAGAGAGATGATTTTTTAATCTCACTGAAAAAGAAAAGTAGCTGTGTTCACACAAAAGAAAGCAAGCACTGATGTATACGCTGAACTGCATTGCCATAACCTCTGTCTAGGCTGTTTAATACACTAAGGTTGGTGATGTGTAGAGGCTGAAATTCTGAAGCAAATTATCAATCTGTGACCAGATCTCCCCTTATGGGACACTTTCCCTCTTTCCTCTCCCACACATGCACAAAGAACTGATGAATGTAAGGGCTTTTCAGCCTGGTAGAAGCATGCTCCCTGAATTTGAATCTCTAATTGCTGTCACTTCCTAGCGTTGTGACCTCGGACAGGTTTACTTAACCTCACAATATCTGGGTTTCATCATCTGTAAAATGTGAATAATAATTTCTCATCCCTCAGAGTTATTTTGAGGAGTAATAGCATGTAAGCTGCATGCAGCTAACTATTAGTTACTATTATTGGTCTCTAGTTTATAGTTAATGAATGGTATCTTAATTGTTGAGCCATGTATAATGTTTAATTGAAGGCAGTTAGTCTTATGCTTAATTCTTCCTTTTTAATTTAACTTAAATTAATCAACTGGGAACATAGCTTTAACTTTTAATGTTTATTTGGTGTGTGTGTGTGTGTGTGTGCATGTGCACGTGTGTGTGTATGTTTCCAAGTTCCTTTTAAAAGCTTCAAGGGATGGAACCAAAGTACCACTTCTAGCTAAATGGCATGCCAGTTGGGAAATGAAATCTCTCCCTTTCCCCCATCCTCCCTTAAGTATTCTAGCTGGGCTCCAGTTCTAAACAATTCTAGTCCCCTGTTTTAAGTACCTTGGTATAGCATGTTTATCTGTATCAAATGTTTTCAAGTCAAACACACGTGTTTGGACATCTAGACCACTCTTTCTAGTTTATGGTTTTTATTAGTTTAATCAATTTTTACTAATCCAACTGTATTTATTTGAATGATTAATCGTGATATTTCTTCTTAGGTTCCTTTACAGCTAGTGTCCTGACTTCTGGTGTAATGCCTTTCGAATATGGTCCATAAAGCAGACCATCCTTCATTCAGAAAGAACATTGAGAGTTGACGAGCTGTCATCATTAATTACAAATTAAAATGCTTTCCATGTCCCCATTCTGATCACTCTCACTAATGTTCCTCTTGGAGTGAATGTCCACTGATTGGCTCAATTTAGAAATCAATTTCATTGTCGGTTTCTACTACCAGTCAGCAGTGTGCAGTTATTTTGATTCATATATATCTGTGTCCAGTCTGTCTGGAACAGTTCTGGTTTACGTCTGTCAGCTCACCTTGTTTCCCCAAAGTGTCAGGTTTGGGTATTAAATTATATGGCTACCTGAACCCTCTAATCATCTGGGCAATATCTCTTGCCTCAGACTTCCCTTGCTCATCTGCCACGTGACTGTTAAATTCCTCTGTATAACTCTTTTTCCAGAATAGGACTGATCAGTTCTGGAGGCCTCATACACACATCTCTATAACTACATAATACACATATTTAAAATATTAAAATTTACATTTAATTTGCTTATAAATATTCCTTTTTTCAACTTCTTTCAAAATGTTTCTCCTTGGAGCTCCTGTAAATTCTGATTTTAATTACTGTTACACAATATAAAAATGAAAATATTCTAGTCTTAATTTTGATTGAAGCTCCAAGGCAAAGGGTGCCAACTACCCCATATTCCAAAGCAAGAATTGCCAAATGCCCTGTGCTGGATTTGAACAGAGTATCTCTAAACCATGTGGATTACAAAAGAGTTAAAGTCCAAGAAGCTGAGAGAGGTAGGAAATTGGAGTCTAGAGAGTTTTTGGTGTGCTCTGCATGCACAGGTAGAGGATGTGTGTGTGTGGGGGGGAGGGGTGGGTGGGGCGGGAGGTTATGCACTGTCTCCTCACTTCACCTCCAGTGAGGGGTGCTGCTGCTTCATGGAAACCGTTGCTGTGTTCCCCTGGAATTAGGGTGATATAATAGATTGCTTTTTAATTCACAGCAGAAAACCATACAATGCAAGAGGCTGGGTGTAGGTCTGTCTCCCAAAGGGTTGGAAGAAGAAGCTGAACTTGGCAGGCAACTGCACTGACACCTGTGACAGGTAGAAGGGCTGGGTTTTCTATGCACTGTGTATGGGGGCAATGAGCACGCAGAGCCGATGTGTTTGCTTAGATCCTACCGCAAATGGCCTGGTGGAGAAACTTTGAATGCCCTGTGGACAGTCTGAGGAGGGCGCAGGGCTGCGGCTATGTGATTGTGAGGTTGTGCTCTGCAGAAAAGCGCCCAGTTGAAGGGTGAGAAAGAACTGCCGGCCTAGTGCTTATGTGCAGGGCTGTGTCAACCTGGTGGGAGGGTACTTCCTGCAATTCAGCAATCTAGAAGAGGCACCTTTTCCTAATTCATGTACAAGGGGCTGGGCGAAATCTGACGGTGATGTACAGACACCCAGGGGCTTTAAGTAGGGTAGTAAGTGTCCAGTCACGAAAGCCTCACCAGAATCAGGTCACACTCTGCAATTAGGAATCCTCCCAGAGCCCAAGGCTCTTCAAAGAACTGATTAAAATGGGGTTAGAAAAGACAGCTTTAGGGCTTCCCTGGTGGCTCAGTGGTTAAGAATCTGCCTGCCACTGTAGGGGACATGGGTTTGAGCCCCGGTTTGGGAAGATCCCACACGCCTTGGAGCAACTAAGCCCGCGTGCCACAGCTCCTGAGCCTGAGCTCTAGAGCCCACGAGCCACAACTGCTGAGCCTGTGTGCCACAACTACTGAAGCCTGCGTGCCTAGACTAGCCCGAGCCCAGCAACATGAGAAGCCGCCGCAATGAAAAGCCCGAGCACCGCAGCGAAGAGTAGCCTCCGCTCGCCGTAACTAGGGAAGACGCACACGCAGCAACGAAGACCCAACGCAACCATAAATAAACAAACAGACAAATAAATAAAAGAAAGAAAAGACAGCTTTGAACACTTACTAAACCCAGGAAAACGCAGTGCTAAATGAGCACTGGTCAAATAGGACTCTTGTCCGGCCGTGTCTTCTATCTCTGACCTGTTGGACTCATATCCTGATTGAGGTGGAGGGGGGCTGAGGGTGCAGAGCTAGCTGAGCGGAGAAGAGACAGCCTGCCAGGTCCCATTGCAGGCTTCCCTCCTGTTCCTGCTGCTTTCCAGTGCTGGAGGAGGGGAGAAACTTTAACTCAGATGGGCATTGGAATTTTGATCATTACGTGGAACCTAATTCTTTGTGAGTTTAGTGGGTTTTTTTTTTTGTTTTGGTTTTGATTTTTTCTTTTGGTACTAAAGAGAAGGAAGGAATTTTTATCTGGGAACAATCTAAGAGTCAAAGCACTGGCTTTCAATGACATCCAAGGGGATAGAGACGAACATGCTCCATAGGCAAGAAAGGCAAGGGCAGTGGTGAGAAAAGAAAAAAATTGTTTTTGTGGTGCATTATGAAACTCACTTGTGAGGTATATAAGTGATATGATCAGTACTTTGGATTCTTTTGCATTTCCTCTTGATTTTCCCAAGGGAAAAAGAAAAGAAATAATCCTTGGATGTTTATTATGTGTTTCTTTTTTGTCCTGCATATTGTATAGTTAATAACTGAATTAAGGTTCTAAACTTGAATGTTCAAATATTAAAATACGCATCAACCACAAGTAGCTTCTATGGAAGATTTTAATTTTTAATTATTAGAATAAATATTAATAAAAATAAAATAAATTTTAAAACAAAAATAAATATTAAAAATAGTAGATTCTTTGAAGATACTCATCACAAGAAATTCAAATACTTGTTTCTTTGTCTTCCTTATTAAACTGGAAGTTTCGCTATGGCTGCGTGTGTACCATTGTGTGCTGGTACTTATGGAGATGATGCGTGTGTGCAGGATGGGGGCTTGGAGAAGACTTTCTTAGTAGACATTTGTTGAATGAATGAATTAACCTTTAAAGATTAAAATATCATATCGACTTTTAGAGTTGAGTAAACTGAGTCCTGGATATAGCATGTGTTCCCAAATTTCTGTGTAAGAGGAGTTTCGAATCGTTAATCTGGTTCATTAATCTGGTTCATTGATTGTTAACTTGGTTCACCCCCTTTATGAGGGGAGTGGATGTTTGTACAATCACTTATCTGTCTCAAATTCCTAAAATTTCCTGACATGTTATAAAGCTTAATAGGCCCCTGATCAATAAAAGATTAAGTGGTTGGAAGTCCTTCCTAGGGATTTTGTCTGAATTCTGTATTTTCATGATAAACAAATCGTTTTTAGTTTTAGGTCTTTTTGAAAGTAATTTTTGGGGGGTGAGCAGGGATAATGGGATCTGATGAAAGTTATGAGCTTTTGTTTTGTTTTGTTTTTGGCGGTACGCTGGCCTCTCACTGCTGTGGCCTCTCCCATTGCGGAGCCCAGGCTCCGGACGCGCAGCCTCAGCGGCCATGACTCACGGGCCCAGCTGCTCCGCTGCACGTGGGATCTTCCCAGACCGGAGCACGAACCCGTGTCCCCTGTATCGGCAGGCGGACTCTCAACCACTGCGCCACCAGAGAAGCCCCAGGTTATGAGCTTTATAGGTTAATGGAAGCCTCTTGGCATAGCCACAGCTTGGGGGAGTTAATTTATACAGATTATTTGTGGTTAGAATCACTCCTTTTACTCTGGACTCATGACTCCAGTCTCAATAAATGATGCAGAGTGCAAATGCTAAAAGGAGTTCAAAAGAAGGAAAAATATGTGAACTGGGTTTACCTTGTCACCTATAAATTTAATCCCAGAGATTCTGGCAAAGGTTTACAGTGTAAATCTTTGGTGATACTATTTTGGTCTTGTGTTGATTATTTCCTTCCTGAAAATTGAAATCTATTTTTCATACCTGGAAGCAATGATATTCTGAGTAGGTCATCCCTAAGTCAGCCATTCAGTTCAGAGCAGGCTCCAATTAGTTATGTGTATATGTATGTATGCAATCAAGTAACATTCACTGGAAACTATCATGAGCCAGACACCAAGCCAAGTGCCTAGGATTCCAAAGATAGAAGGTAGGGACTCTGCCCTTGAAGATTTCACTTCTGATAATGGTGAACAGAAATGTCAACAAATCATTAAAACTACATGATGGATTATAATAGAGATGTCCTTTAGGAGGAAGAGTGACCTAGTGGAAGTGGCCACTATATATTAATAAATGCAAATCCGGAGCTCATGTCCTTTGAATATAATGACTCACAACAAGAGCCTACTGTTCCACAAATTCTCCACTTCAGGGCTAAACTTTGAAATACATAAATGTGAGAAAGGGGAGCATATCAGTTAGAAATGCTTTTTGGTTGCAATTAACACATTGCCTAACAAACAATGGATTAAACAAATAATACTTTTCTAGTTTGTTTATTTTCACATATCAAGACTATGCAAATGGGCAGCTTTGGTATTGCTTAAGTGGCTCAGTGTTGTCAGATGCAGCATTTCTGTTTTTTCCTTCATGTTGCAATGTTGCTATTCCAGCTCCAGCTGTCACATCACTTACTCAGGAGGCAAGAATAAGCAGGACAACAGGGTAGCTGTATTCACCCTGGGTGTACAGGATGCACAATCTTTCTCAAAACCACATAGTAATATTATCATTTATGTCTAAGTGGCCAGACCTTTTCATATGACTGCCCCTAGCTACATATTAGGTTGGAAAAGTGTGTAATTCACTCCTCCAGCCTCTTTAGTGTAAGGCATCGAGAAAGAGGGTGAATGGAATTGGCAGTTGGGTCAGCCAGACAGCAGTGTCTGACTCTGGGAATAATCTCACTGCTTCCCTCTTAAACCATTTCTATGCTGGAGATAGTGTTCTAGCCCATAGTCTAATTTTCTTTTAATTTTATTGAAGTATAGTTGATTTACAGTGTTGTGTTAATTTCAGCTGTACAGGAAAGTGATTCATATGTATATACATATATACATATACTTTTCCATATTCTTTTCCATTATGGTTTAACATAGGATATTGTATATAGTTCCCTGTGCTCTATAGTAGGACCTTGCTGTTTATCCATCCTATAAATAATAATTTGCCTCTGCTAATCCCAAACTCCCAATCATTCCCAATCATTCAAGTCTACTTTTGACTTGAAACTGGGGGACACAAATAGATCTATGGAAGGGAAAATTTTTGTAGTTACCTATTGAGGGCATTCACTCTTTGGTCTTTTATAGGCTGTGGCCAAGTGACATTGTAGGGTCAAGGTCAACTATAGTTCCTGTTACTAACTCTCTTAGTACCTGGCTCACTCTTTATCTGAAAGCATTATGGATCATTTAAGATTTTAGGGCCTAAAAGTATGTTTCCTTTTAAAGAAAATCCTAAATTGCAATGCAAACTATTTGTATTGATAGGTATATGTACAAATTCCAAACAATGATGCCCATTAGAGCTATCTTTGAGAATGTTCAGTAAATATTAAATGCATTTTAAGTATGTAAAAAAAAAAAGTTGTGTTGACTCCTGAAGCATGAATGTTGTGCACTGAGATATACCTCTAGTGGTTCTGTTTTGGGGATTCATTCAATAATAAATATTTATAGAGGGCCTGCTCTGTGCCAGGCAATGTGCTCTATGCTGGGTGTTGGGATAGATTAGTTCAATATAGCTCTGGATGTTAGGGAGCATATAGCCAGAAAAATGCTTTTAATCAATATAAGCTTTATTTTTAGGAAAGTTCCAACTATAGCCCTTATGACTATGGGAGATGTTACAAACTCTCAGTATCATATTTCAGGTTATTTTACTTTGATCCACAGTATTCTGCTTTTACATTTATTTTACCTTGCTACTTTGGAAATATTCTTTTCATTAAAATTAAAGGCAAACAAACAAAAACTTTCTTCCCCTATCTCTGTACTTCCTCCTTTAACCTTTTATATGTTTGAACAATAATAACTTCAGGTTTATAAGCACATTCTATTTTAAATGTGAAAGTCAATGGACCTACTAGGGAAACCTTTTCCATAAGGAAAATCATGGTCCTGAATAATAAAGAACTTTTTTTGTCTGATCTAGTGGGAAGACAGCTTAAGAGAAGAAAGATTCTAGGTTGAGATACCACACAAATGTCAATGTAAGATGTTAAGATTTGCTGTCATTTCTAGTCCAGAATTTAATGAAATTAATTCAAGATTTCAGGAAAGTTATTTCTCAGGCACAGCATAGTTTGCTGCAGTTACTGAGTCAAACCCTTAATTAGGCAGCTGTTTTTATTCTCTGGTTTAGTTTGGTAGTGGAGACTCAGTCACTGAGGGCGCGACATTTCAATTAGATGTAATGTCAAATTAGTAGCAGCATCTAAAGTCCACACTGTTCAAATTAGGATCTCTCAGACTGAAAAGAAAGGTTGGATTAAAGTTTTGGAGGAAATTTTTATTAAAATTATGTGTTAGTCGCAAGTCTTTACTTTTGTGATTCATTATGTTTCTTAAGGCATAATTATTTTGATTCCAAAAGTTGTAGCATTAATGTGCTCTTATTAGTTGCAATGATTAGAACGTAGTGAAAAGTTGTGGTTCTTAAGGTTTGCAGAGAAGAAAGTGCAAATCCCGTTTTCTGCCTTAAATGAATTATTTTTATCCCTTAGAGTATTGCTCCAATAATAAAGTTGCTCTTACCCATCTATACTCTAAGAGTATGATTTCCTAAACTGATGTTCCAGGAACACATATAGATCAGCGAACAGCTGAATAAGAACAGCTTACTTCTTGGCTTACTGAGAAGTCAGCTGATGGAGTGCTTCTCAAACTTTCTTTTCCTGCCCAGGTCCCAAGAAGATGTTCCAGCTGGTTGTCATTCTTGAAGGTGTATCTCAAGTTATTCTGAATTATGTTGTCTGCTGTAACTCAATTCCTTTTTCTTCCACTGAAGCACTACTGGAATGCAGGTGAGTGTCGGAATGAATTATTGAATATTTGGAATACTCCAATAATGGATATTGGAATGAACTATTGGAAGCAGGTGAGTAGGAGTGACAGTTCTAAGAGTGCCCTTGTATCCCAGCTAGTTGACATAGAAAGTAAAACATTCAGGCAAAGTAAAACATTCAAGAGCCTTGTCTCTTTATCATAGAAGAGAAACTATTGACCTCCCTTACTTTCTCTCCTGCAGAAATAGTTGTGGTGAATTTGTGAATCTCATTGATTGACAATGTGTTAGTTTCTGCTGTACAGCAAACTGATTCAGTTATGTATATAATATATATTGTTCATATATATTATAATATATATAATGTATATTCAGTTATATATATATAATATATAAGTATATACACATACATACACACATATATATTCCTTTTCATATTCTTTTCCATTATGATTTATTACAGGACATTGAATATAGATCCCTGTGCTACACAGTAGTACCTTGTTGTTTATCCATTCTGTAAATAATAGTTTGCATCTGCTAATCCCAAACTCCCAAATATTAACATTTTTCCTTTGACTAACACTTCTGTTTTTTCACAATGCTTTCACGTCTAGATTTTACCTAGATTTAAACTCTTTGAGTTTTTGTTTTCTTAAAAAAACTCTGTCTGTATTTTCTAGATGAGGAATCTAAGGCAGAGAAAAGTAAAGTGACATATTCTAGGTTGTATAGCAAATGAGTAGTAAAATCAGAATTTCAGTCAAGCTAATGGATTTTAAATTCAGTATGTATTCTAAGATCCTAGCCTGCCTCTCATTACTCCTTATTCACTGAATGATGCTTTTCTGCTTCACCCATTTCACCGCAAATCACCCTGTGCTTATGGATACTCTACATTTAGGTTGTTCCTTATATGCCTAACCTTTAATCCCCTTCAAAATTCTGTCTTTCACAGGGCTTTTATCTTTAGTAGCTTTGCCATGTATAAAGTGTGTTATCAAATAAACCGTCCCTACTAAGGGCTTAACCAGGTAATGATTGCCTCTCCCAGGTAAGTTTTAGCTTTAAGGAGTGATAGAATGAGATTTTCAGATACTTCAGAAATTAATAAGATTCTAAACCTATTGTGACTGTAATAATTGGGAGTATGTGGTGATAGATCTCTATATAATTTAAAATTAAATAAGCCAAAATTGTAAGAGAATTTTTTGGTTACTCTCTATGATCTCCTCCTTCCCCCAAGAGTCAGTCAACTTCATAATGAACTATGAGGAAAGGTACTATGTCTCCTTGTTCAGTGTTCTCTGCCTGGAACCTAGCACAGTGTCTGGAACATATTTGTTGAATGAATGAACTTCAACAAAATTGCCAACATCCTTCTTGGCCTGATAACCATAGAAGGATGACGTAGGACATATAAAGGTTGATATTATGACAGTGTAATTATAAAAACATGTGATTATTAGAGGTGAGATTAATTAGGTGTGTTTGTCAGGACTGACTAAATTATGCTGCACTAATAACAACCCCCAAGCCGCACTCATAGTACATGTTGATTGAGGGTTGGCTAGCTAGGAGCTCTGTTTTATGTTGTCCTCGCTCTGGGATCCAGGCTGATGGAGCAGCCACTCACCATATGGAACATTGCCAGTGTGGCAAAGGGAAAGAAAGATCTCTAGGGACCCACATTCATATTTAATTGGACTGACCAGCAAGAGACACACATAAATTCTACTTACAGCTCATTGGACAGAAGTAATCCCAGAAACCATAAGGGGCCAGAGATGCAGTTCTATCCCGTGTCCAGAAGGCAGAGGACCTGAAACACCTGGAAAACAGTATTCATCTCATGTGTGAGCTGTAAATTTCCCACAGTAAAACTTAAGTATTTCTATTTTTTGGAGCATTTTGTATGGGTCAGGCACTGTGCTAGTGGTTTACATACATTGCCTTCTAATTCATACAACAATCATCAGAGGGAGGTACTGTTATTACTTTACATAGGTGAAGAAACTGAAGTGAAGTGAGCTTAAGAGGTTTGCCCACTTAGTAAGTAGTAGGGTTAATGTTAGAGGTCAGGTCTGTCTGATTCCAAAGGTGATGAACTTGACAACCATGCAATATTGCTTTTATATAATACCTCTGATGCCTTCAGGCTCCATCATCATTCGGCTGTTTATTTGCTTTTGGTGGTCATTCTCATCAGGCTCCTAAATGCCCCTTTCTCTGTAATACTGAGCTAGCATGCTTTTAGTCAACTGAAAGTTGAAAATCAGCAATCTGTTCTTGCTGTAGAGACTAAGACTGTAATATCTCTGATTTAAAAGGAGAGTTACAATGAGACCATTCAGATAAATGAACAGTCAGGACTGATGAAACTTATTAGACGAAACATGAAATGATGTTGTTCTGATAAAATCAAGTTCTAGATCCTATTTCCATTGATAGCTTAAAATGCTGGTTCAATGCTTGAAAATTGCAAATAATAGCTCCAAAGTATTTACTGTGCTCCAATTATTCTCTTAAAATTGAAATTGGCACATAGTAATATTGTTTCCAATCCTTAAAAATAAATATTAACTTCATATTTAGATTTTTTTTCCCTGTAGAACCTTTCTTCTGTGAAGGACAAGTTTTTTTATTTTCCATATGAAAAGTTTTCAAGATTACTTTTGGCATCGTGTCTAGTAACTCTTGCAAATTCTTTGAAACAGAGCATTAATTTTTGGTTGAGTGAGGGCATCTCTTTTCTCCTTGCTTCATACTTCCAAGCATTTAAGAATTAGGATAGCTCTGCCGCCCTTTCTGCCCTCTCACTGCTCCTCAGCAGAGGAGTCCATCATTATATTCACGTGCATGTGCAGCGGGATGAAAAGGGCTCATGCAGCCTGACTGCTTCTCCTTGTTTAGTGTGGGGTCCGCCAGCTTGTACAGATCCTGTTTCATATTTCTTCAATTCCAAGACACATTGAAAAAAATACTTTTACTGAAGTATAGTTGGTTTACAATGTTATACAGTTTCTGCTGTACAGCAAAGTGATGCATTTATATATATATATATATTCTTTTCCATTATGGTTTATCATGGGATATTGAATAGAGGTCCCCATGCTATACAGTAGGACCTTGTTGTTTATCCATCCTATATATAATTGTTTGCATCTGCTGACCCCAAACTCTGATCCATCCCTCCCCCACCCCTTTCCCCCTTGGCAACCACAAGTCTATTCTCTATGCTAAGACACATTTTTAAAATAGCTTAGCATCTCTGAATAAACATATATCTTATGACTAATGGTAAGTCCTAGTTTAAATGACAAGCAGGGTTCATTTCTTTCTTAGTGGTGCATAAAATAATGACACACCTTACAAACCCAATTTTTAAAATTAGATGAGGTTGGTATCCTGTTTTTCTCCCTAACACATGGTAGGTAGCCCGGCCGTGAGGTGCAGTGTTAGGAATTCAGTGTGGCTGCATGTGTAAGTTACTACCTACCCCAACAGTTTTCCTCAGTAATAAAGGGGGCATCTCCATCCTCCTAACCTTTGGATCAGCTCTCAGTTGCTTCTGAACTTCGGTAAGCGGGGGAAGAGTGTTATATATTAAATATGCAAGCCTCTGAATCTTGTGCATTACATCAGATACCTTGACAATAGGTAAGGAGTAGAAGCTGGGAAGGAAGAGAACTGTGGAGCTAGAGGTACATTACTAAAGCGAGACCCTAAAGGAGCCAAGAGGGTTTTGGTTTACCAAGCAGTAGTAGGCGTGGGAGTCATGGTTCTTTGACTTTGGTAGGTGGCAACTCCCTATAGCATGCCATATGGCTGTTTTACTGTAATTTTATTATTGGCTTTTAACTCATACTCCCTTGGTGGGTGACATTAGGCCTCAGGCTTTAGTAAATTGGCCAGGTGGGATTTTGACTTTGATGGGTCACCGAAGCCTATAATAACTTTGTCCCAGGAAAGTGACAGATTTTATTCAGGCAAGACTACAGGCACATGTGCCTTAGAGGCACTCGGGCTGTGCAGGTGACTTCAGCCTTCCTGGATGTAGATGCCTGTATGTAAGACTGTGAGAATAAGACCTTGAGATTCATAGGCACAGCTTGGCCTGGTATTTCAGGTGGAGCGAAGGTTAGTCCTTTCTGACCTTGGAAGGAGTAACAATATTTGTTGTTTTAAAACTGCAAGGCATCTGAATTTTGCGTGTTCGACAGAATACTAGTGAGGTTCTAGCTTTGTGCTGTTTGTACCAGGGCTGCTGTGGGCAGTGCTAGACTAGCTGACCAACATTCTACTCATTCCTGTGTCACGTCACCCGCTTTCAAGGCCAAGAAATAAAACTAGAGTAGGAATAAACTATGTGGTCTCAAGTTGACTTGAGACTTGTTAGCTGAATAAACTTTCGCTGTGGATCCTGATTTCACAGACCCAAACTATGGGTTTTCCCGGGAAAATGTGGTAGATTTTTATGAATGGATAACTAAAAATGAATGGAAGCTCTTTTAATGAACAGAATATGTTATCCTCTTGGGATAAGATAATATCATAGCTCAGAGTTACATTGTTGCAAACCCACTGTCTAAAAAGGCAATTAAAAGTTATAGCTTTTAACTCTAGAAAAATTAAGTTTTTTCAGCCAATTAAAAAGCAACTGGAATGATTAGCTAAAAACAAAATAAAGGAAGACTGGCTTAGTGAGTTGGAGAAAGAGAGTTGCTTATTAGAAAAGCTGATATTTTAGCTCACAGACTAGACAAATGTAAAGGGGACAATAAGATCTTAAAGGCCAGGAGAGTCAGATACAACAGGGAAAGAACTGAACCTGAGCCTAATTGTTCTAAAGAAGATAAAGGAGAAATATTGGTTTAGTTGTTACTAGGACAGAAAAGATGACTGGGACTCAAAGGATTCTGACAGAAAGAGAATAGCAGGATTACATAACTGTGCTGTAAGGAACTAGGATCCAAATGGCTATGGAGAAAAACTTCTTAAAGCTGAAGATAGAGAATTCCTTGTAAGAATACTCATGTCAATACGCCTGGAGGACTGGGATGACTGCCATTTGGTTACAAGGAAATTTGGATACATTTATGAGGAGGAATTTAGGAATATGAGTGCAAAATATTCATACCATTAGTTGGTGAATAATTACAAGCAGAAGTCAGGTATTCCATTTGTCCTGAGGGAACATGCTTGAGATTTATGGAATTCATATTCTGTAGAAAGGCACAACAAAGGTGAGACAGATAGAACAACAATAGACTGGGGCTTTGACTACATGTCAGTCTAAAGAGGAATGTTCTCATGGTGGGAATTACCCAACAAAAGAAGAGAGAATGGACAAAATAATTTGGACAGACCCAGACTCACTGATTTTATATCTCTTACTATGGGCGGCTGCAGAAGAGACAATCTAGAGAAGTGAGAAAAACAAGCTTCTTGACTAAAAAAACCCATGGAAAGTCAATGGAAAGAAGTCAAACTCAGCGAACTCTACTAGGACATCAGATAGAGAAAGAAAGAAACCAACTCAAGTAATAGTTGAATTGTTACCAATACTCCTTAGAACAGTCAAGATTAACAGAAACAAGGAAATTCAGAAATTGTCACAGCCAAGAGGAGCCTAAGGACACATGAGACTAAATGTAATGTGGTATGGGAGCATCGAATAGAAAAAGGACATTATGTACCAACTAAAGACATCTGAATAAAGAAAGGAGTGCAGATAATATATTAATATTGGTTAATTATTTGTGACAAATGTACCATACTAATATAGGATTTTTCTAAAAAAAATTATTTTATATTAGAGTATAGTTGATTTGTTGTGTTAATTTCAGATGTACAGCAAAGTGATTCAGTTGTACATATACATATATCTGTTCTTTTTAAGATTCTTTTCCCATATAGCTTATTGCAGAGTGTTGAGTAGAATCCCCTGTGCTATACAGTAGGTCCTTGTTGATTAACTGTTTTATATATAGTAGTGTGTATATGTCAATCCCAAACTCCCAATTTATCTCTCCCCCCTACATTTCCCCTTTGGTAACCATAAGTTTGTGTTCTGTGAGTCTATTTCTGTTTTGTAAATAAGTTCATTTGTATCATTTTCTAGATTGTGTGTGTAAGTGGTATCATGATATTTGTCTTTCTCTTTCTGACTCACTTCACTTAGTAAGATAATCTCTAGGTCCATCCATGTTGCTATAAATGGCATTATTTCATTCTTTTCATGGCTGAGTAATGTTCCATTGTATATCTGTACCACATCTGCTATGGATTCCATTCATCTGTAGTTGGACATTTAGGTTGCTTCCCTGTTTTGGCTATTGTAAACATAGTGCTGCAGTGAACATTGGGGTGCATGTATCTTTTCAAATTGTGGTTTTCTCCAGGTATATGCCCAGGAGTGGAATTGGTGAATCATATGGTAGTTCTCCTTTTAGCTTTTATTTATTTATTTATTTTTAAACATTTTTATAGGAGTATAATTGCTTTACAATGGTGTGTTAGTTTCTGCTTTATAACAATGTGAATCAGTTATACATATACGTATATCCCCATATCTCTTCCCTCTTATGTCTCCCTCCCTCCCACCCTCCTTATCCCACTCTTCTAGCTGGTCACAAAGCACCAAGCTGATCTCCCTGTGCTATGCGACTGCTTCCCACTAGCTATCTATTTTACATTTGGTAGTGTTTATATGTCCATATATATACTACCACTCTCTCACTTTATCCCAGCTTACCCTTCCCCCTACCTGTGTCCTCAACTCTGTTCTCTAGTAGGTCTGCGGCTTTATTCCCATCTTGCCCCTAGGTTCTTCATGACCATTTTTTTTTTTTAGATTCCATATATACGTGTTAGCATACGGTATTTTCCTCTTTCTGACTTACTTCACTCTGTATGACAGACTCTAGGTCCATCCACCTCACTAAAAATAACTCAATTTTGTTTCTTTTTATGGCTCAGTAATATTTCATTGTACATATGTACCACATCTTCTTTATCCATTCATCTGTCGATGGACACTTAGGTTGCTTCCATGTCCTGGCTATTGTAAATAGAGCTGCTTTGAACATTGTGGTACATGACTCTGTCTGCATTATGGTTTTCTCAGGGTATATGCCCAGTAGTGGGATTGCTGGGTAATATGGTAGTTCTATTGTTAGTTTTTTAAGGAACTGCCATACTTTTCTCCATAGTGGCTGTACCAGTTTACATTCCTACCAACAGTGTATGAGGGTTCTCTTTTCTCCACACCATCTCCAGCATTTATTTTTTGTAGATTTTTTAATGATGACCATTCTGACTGGTGTGAGACGATACTGCATTGCAGTTTTGATTTGCATTTCTCTGATGATTAATGATGTTGAGTATTCTTTCATGTGTTTGTTGTCAATCTGTATATCTTCTTTGGAAAAATGTCTATTTAGGTCTTCTCCCCATTTCTGGATTGGGTTGTTTGTTTTTTGATATTGAGCTGCATGAGCTGCTTGTAAATTTTGGAGATTAATCTTTGTCAGTTACTTCATTGGCAAATATTTTCTCCCATCCCAAGGGTTGTCTTTTCGGATTGTTTATGGTTTCCTTTGCTGTGCAGAAGCTTTAAGTTTCATTAGGTCCTATTTGTTTATTTTTGTTTTTATTTCCATTTCTCTAGGAGGTGGGTCAAAAAGGATCTTTCTGTGATTTATGTCATAGAGTGTTCTGCCTATGTTTTCCTCTAAGAGTTTGATAGTGTCTGGCCTTACATTTAGGTCTTTAACCCATTTTGAGTTTATTTTTGTGTATGGTGTTAGGGAGTGTTCTAATTTCATTCTTTTATGTGTAGCTGTCCAGTTTTCCCAGCACCACTTATTGAAGAGGCTGTCTTTTCTTCACTGTATATTCTTGGCTCCTTTATCAAAGATAAGGTGACCATCTGTGCGTGGGTTTACCTCTGGGATTTCTATCCTATTCCATTGATCTATATTTCTGTTTTTGTGCCAGTACCATATTGTCTTGATTACTGTAACTTTGTAGCATAGTTTGAAATGCAGGAGCCTGATTCCTTCAGCTCCATTTTTCTTTCTTAATATTGCTTTGGCTATTTGGCGTCTTTTGTGTTTCCATACAAATTGTGAAATTTTTTGTTCTAGTTCTGTGAAAAATGCCATTGGTAGTTTGATAGGGATTGCATTGAATCTGTAGATTGTTTTGGGTAGTATAGTCATTTTCAAAATGTTGATACTTCCAATCCAAGAACATGGTATATCTCTCCATCTATTTGTATAATTAATTTCTTTCATCAGTGTCTTATAATTTTCTGCATGTAGGTCTTTTGTCTCCTTAGGTAGGTTTATTCCTAGGTATTTTATTCTTTTTGTTGCAATGGTAAATGGGAGTGTTTTCTTAATTTCACTTTCAGATTTTTCGAATGTGAGATTTCTGTGCATTAATTTTGTATCCTGCTACTTTAGCAAATTCATTGATTAGCTCTAGTAGTTTTTTGGTAGCATCTTTAGGATTCTCTATGTATAGTATCATGTCATCTGCAAACAGTGACAGCTTTACTTCTTCTTTTCCGATTCGGATTCCATTTATTTCTTTTTCTTCTCTGAATGCTGTGGATAAAACTTCCAAAACAATGTTGACTAATAGTGGTGAGAGTGGGCAACCTTGTCTTGTTCCTGATCTTAGTGGAAATGGTTTCAGTTTTTCACCATTGAGGATGATGTTGGCTGTGGGTTTGTCATATATGGCCTTTATTATGTTGAGGTAAGTTCCCTCTATGCCTACTTTCTGGAGGGTTTCTATTATAAATGGGTGTTGAATTTTGTCGAAAGATTTTTCTGCATCTATTGAGATGATCATAAGGCTTTTATTCTTCAATTTGTTAATATGGTGTATCACATTGATTGATTTGCATATATTGAAGTATCCTTGCATTCCTGGGTAAACCCCACTTGGTCTTGGTGTATGATCCTTTTAATATGCTGCTGGATTCTGTTTGCTAGTATTTGTTGAATATTTTTGCATCTATGTTCATCAGTGATATTGGCCTGTAGTTTTCTTTTTTTGTGACATCTTTGTCTGGTTTTGGTATCAGGGTGATTGAGGCCTTGTAGAATGAGTTTGGGAGTGTTCCTCCCTCTGCTGTATTTTGGAAGAGTTTGAAAGGATAGGTGTTAGCTCGTCTCTAAATGTTTGGTAGAATTCACCTGTGAAGCCATCTGGTCCTGGGCTTTTGTTTGTTGGCAGATTTTGAATCACAGTTTCAACTTCAGTGCTTGTGATTGGTCTGTTCATATTTTCTATTTCTTCCTGGTTCAGTCTCGGAAGGTTGTGCATTTCTAAGAATTTGTCCATTTCTTCGAATTTGTCCATTTCTTCCAGGTTGTCCATTTTATTGGCATAGAGTTGCTTGTAGTAGTCTTTCATGATCCTTTGTATTTCTGCAGTGTCACTTGTTACTTCCCCTTTTTCATTTCTAATTCTGTTGATTTGAGTCTTCTCCCTTTTTTCCTTGATGAGTCTGGCTAATGGTTTATCAATTTTGTTTATCTTCTCAAAGAACCAGCTTTTAGATTTATTGTTCTTTGCTATTGTTTCCTTCATTTCTTTTTCATTTATTTCTGATCTGATCTTCATGATTTCTGTCCTTCTGCTAACTGGGGTTTTTTTGTTCTTCTTTCTCTAATTGCTTTAGGTGTAAGGTTAGGTTTTTTATTTGAGATGTTCCTTGTTTCTTAAAGTAGGATTGTATTGCTATAAATTTCCCTCTTAGAACTGCTTTTGCTGCATCCCACAGGTTTTGGGTCATTGTGTTTTCATTGTCATTTGTTTCTACGTATTTTTTAATTTCCTCTTTGATTTCTTCAGTGATCTCCTGGTTATTAAGTAGTGTATTGTTTAGCCTCCATGTGTTTGGTTTTTTTTACAGATTTTTTTTTCCTGTAATTGATATCTAGTCTCATAGCATTATGGTCAGAAAAGATACTTGATATTATTTCAATTTTCTTAAATGTATCAAGGCTTGATTTGTGACCCAAGATATGATCTATCCTGGAGAATGTTCCATGAGCACTTGAGAAGAAAGTGTATTCTGTTGTTTTGGGATGGAATGTCCTATGAATATCAATTAAGTCCATCTTTTTAAATGTATCATTTAAAGCTTGTTTCCTTATTTATTTTCATTTTGGATGATCTGTCCATTGGTGAAAGTGGGGTGTTAAAGTTCCCTACTATGATTGTGTTAGTGTTGATTTCCCCTTTTATGGCTGTTAGTATTTGCCTTATGTATTGAGGTGCTCCTATGTTGGGTGCATAAATATTTACAATTGTTATATCTTCTTGGATTGATCCCTTGATCATTATGTAGTGTCCTTTTTTGTCTCTTGTAATAGTCTTTGTTTAAGGTCTGTTTTGTCTGATATGAGAATTGCTACTCCAGATTTCTTCTGATTTCCATTTTCATGGAATATCTTTTTCCATCCCCTCACCTCAGTCCATATGTGTCCCTAGGTCTGAAGTGGGTCTCTTGTAGACAGCATATATATGGGTCCTGTTTTTGTATCCATTCAGCCAGTCTATGTCTTTTTGTTGGAGCATTTAATCCACTTACATTTAAGGTAATTATCGAAATGTATGTTCCTATTACCATTTTCTTAATTGTTTGGGGTTTGTTATTGTAGGTCTTTTCCTTCTCTTGTGTTTCCTGCCTAGAGAAGTTCCTTTAGCATTTGTTAGAAAGCTGGTTTTGTTGTGCTGATTTCTCTTAGCTTTTGTTTGTCTGTGAAGGTTTTAATTTCTCAGTCAAATCTGAATGAGGTCCTTGCTGGATAGAGTAATCTTGGTTGTAGTTTTTTCCCTTTCATCACTTGAAACATGTCCTACCGCTCCTTTCTGGCTTGCAGAGTTTCTGCTGAAAGATCAGTTGTTAACCTTATGGGGATTCCCTTTTATGTTATTTGTTGTTTTTCTCTTGGTGCTTTTAATATTTTTTGTTTGTATTTAATTTTTGATAGTTTGATTAATATGTGTCTTGAATTGTTTCTCCTTGGATTTATCCTATATGGGACTCTCTGTGCTTCCTGGACTTGATTAACTATTTCCTTACCCATATTAGGGAAGTTTTCAACTATAATCTCTTCAAATATTTTCTGAGTCCCTTTCTTTTTCTCTTCTTCTTCTGAGACCCCTATAATTTGAATGTTGGTGTGTATCATATTGTCCAAGAGGTCTCTGAGACTCTCCTCAATTCTTTTCATTCTTTTATCTTTATTCTGCTCTGAGGTAGTTATTTCCACTATTTTTTCTTCCAGGTCACTTTTCCGTTCTTCTGCCTCAGTTATTCTGCTATTGATCCCTTCTAGAGAATTTTTAATTTCATTTATTGTGTTGTTCATGATTGTTTCATTGCTCTTTAGTTCTACTAGGTCCTTGTTAAACATTTCTTGTATTTTCTCCATTCTATTTCCAAGATTTTGGATCATCTTTACTATCATTATTCTGAATTCTTTTTCAGGTAGACTGCCTATTTCCTCTTCATTTGTTTCATCTGGTGCGTTTTTACCTTGCTCCTTCATCTGCTGTGTGTTTCTTTGTCGTCTCATTTTGCTTAACTTACTATGTTTGGGGTCTTCTTTTCACAGGCTGCCGGTTCATAGTTCCTGTTGTTTTTGGTGTCTGTCACCAGGTGCTAAGGTTGGTTCAGTGGGTTGTGTAGGCTTCCTGGTGGAGGGGACTAGTGCCTGTGTTCTGGTGGATGAGGCTGGATCTTGTCTTTGTGCTGGGCAGGTCCATGTCTGGTGGTATGTTTTGGGGTGTCTGTGACCTTATTATGATTTTAGGCAGCCTCTCTGCTAAGGGGTGGGGTTGTGTTCCTGTCTTGCTGGTTGTTTGGCCTATGGTGTCCAGCACTGTAGTTTGCTGATCGTTGAATGGAGCTGGGTCTTGGCATTGAGATGAAGATCTCTGGGGGAGCTTTTGCCGTTTTACATTATGTGGAGCTGGGAGGTGTCATGTGGACCAATGCCCTGAACTTGGCTCTCCCACCTCAGAGGCACAGCCCTGATGCCTGGCTGGAGCACCAAGATCCTGTCATCCACATGGCTCAGAATAAAAGGGAGAAAAAAAGAAAGAAAGAAAGAAAGAAAAAGACAAAATAAAATAAAATAAAATAAAAAAGTTATTAAAATAAAGAACAAAAAATAATTATAAAAAAAGTTTTAAAGTAATTCAAAAAAGAAAGAAAGAACAACCAAACCAATGATCAAATCCACCAGTGAAAAGAAGCCCTGAAAAGTATTTCAGAACAAACAAACAAACAAAACGGACAGACAGAACTCTAAGACAAATGGTAAAAGCAAAGCTATACAGACAGAATCATACACAGAAGCATATACATACACACTCAGAAAAAGAGAAAAAGGGGAAAAAAATAATATATCTTTTTTTTTTTTTTTTTTTTTTGCTGTATGCGGGCCTCTCACTGTTGTGGCCTCTCCCGTTGCGGAGCACAGGCTCTGGACGCGCAGGCCTAGCGGCCATGGCTCACGGGCTTAGTTGCTCCGCGGCATGTGGGATCTTCCCGGACCAGGGCACGAACCCGTGTCTCCTGCATCGGCAGGCGGATTCTCAACCACTGCGCCACCAGGGAAGCCCAAAAAATAATATATCTTGCTCCCAAAGTCCACCTCCTCAATTTGGGATGATTCATCGTCTGTTCAGGTATTCCACAGATGCAGGGTACATCAAGTTGATTGTGGAGCTTTAATCCACTGCTTCTGAGGCTGCTGGGAGGGATTTCCCTTTCTCTTCTTTGTTCCCACAGCTCCGTGTGTTCAGCTTTGGATTTGGCCCCTCCTCTGCATGTAGGTCGCCTGAGGGCGTCTGATCTTTGCTCAGACAGGACGGGGTTAAAGGAGCAGCTGATTCGGGGGCTCTGGCTCACTCAGGCCGGGGGGAGGGAGGGGTACGGATGCGGGGTGAGCCTGCGGCGGCAGAGGCCCGCATGATGTTGCACCAGCCTGAGGCGCCGTGTGTTCTCTGGGGGAAGTTGTCCCTGGATCCCGGGACCCTGGCAGTGGCGGGCTGCACAGGCTCCCGGGAGGGGAGGTGTGGAGAGTGACCTGTGCTCGCACACAGGCTTCTTGGTGGCAGCAGCAGCAGCCTTAGCGTCTCATGCCCGTCTCTGGGGTCCGCGCTAATAGCCGCAGTTCGTGCCCGTCTCTGGAGCTCATTTAGATGGTGCTCTGAATCCCCTGTCCTCATGCACCCTGAAACAATGGTTTCTTGACTGTTTGGCAGCTCCAGAGATTTTCCTGGACTCCCTCCCAGCTAGCTGTGGAGCACTAGCCCCTTCAGGCTGTGTTCACGCCGCCAACTGCAGTCTTCTCCCTGGGATCCCACCGAAGCCCAAACCTCAGTTCCCAGCCCCCGCCCGTCCCGGCAGGTGAGCAGACAAGCCCCTCTGGCTGGTCGGCATCGATCCTCTGCGGGAATCTCTCCGCTTTGCCCTCTGCACCCTGTTACCGCTCTCTCCTCTGTGGCTCTGAAGCTCTCCCCTCCGCCACCCGCAGTCTCCACCTGTGAAGGGGCTTCTAGTGTGTGGGAACCTTTCCTCCTTCACAGCTCCCTCCCACTGGTGAAAGTCCCGTCCCTATTCTTTTGTCTCTGTTTATTCTTTTTTCTTTTGCCCTACCCAGGTACGTGGGAGTGTTTCTTGCCTTTTGGGATGTCTGAGGTCTTCTGCTAGCGTTCAGTGGGTGTTCTGTAGGAGCAGTTCCACGTGTAGATGTATTTCTGATGTATCTGTGGGGAGGAAGGTGATCTCCACGTCTTAATCTTCTGCCATCTTGAAGCTCCTCTGTCGTTTTAGCTTTTAAAGGAACCTCCATACTGTTCTCCATAGTGGCTGTACCAATTTACATTCCCACCAGTTGTGTACGAGGGTTCCCTTTTCTCCACACTGTCTCCAGCATTTATTGTTTGTAGACTTTTTGATGATGGCCATTCTGACCGGCGTGAGCTGATACCTTATTGTAGTTTTGATTTGCATTTCTCTAGTAATTAGTGATGTTGAGCTTTTTTTCTTGTGCTTTTTGGCCATATGTGTGTCTTCTTTGGAGAAATGTCTATTTAGATCTTCTGCCCATTTTTCTATTGGGTTGTTTGTTTTTTGATATTGAACTGCATGAGCTATTTGTATATGTTGGGTTTTATTCCCTTGTCAGTTGCATTGTTTGCAAATATTTTCTCCCATTCTGTGGGTTGTCTTTTTGTTTTGTTTATGGTTTCCGTTGATGTGCAAAAGCTTTTAAGTTTAATTAGGTCCCATTTGTTTATTTATTTTTTTAAAATTTTCATTACTCTAGGAGGTGGATCAAAAAAGATCTTGCTTCAATTTATGTCAGAGAGTGTTCTGCCTATGTATTCCTCTAAGGGTTTTATAGTATCTGGTCTCACATTTAGGTCTTTAATTCATTTTGAGTTTATTTTTGTGTATGGTGTTAGAGAATGTTCCAATTTCACTCATTCTAAGCACGTGCGGCTCAGTGTGCAAATCTCTACCCACTCCTAAAAGGTAGTAAATGTGAGCAGCCTCCTCTGTGTGTGCGAAAGCACAAATGATGTAAGAATCCAGACAGATGCAAGGTCGAGACTCAACATGTGCCAGGAAAATCCAACTACAGGTGGGATGATGAGCGCTGTGAGAGTTTGGGGCCAGAAAATGTCTGGGAATTGATTGAAAAAAAAAGTAAGATGTTAATAATAGAAGAAACTGGGTGTGAGTATATGGGAACTCTGTACTATCTTTGCAACTTTTCTTTTAAATCTAAAACTATTCTAGAATAATAAGTTTATTTTTAAAAATTGAATTGTTAGAATGTCTGATGAGCCTTTTTTGTGGTTGCAGGCAATTGCAAAGGGAAATACTAGGAAAGACTGTTTTTTCTTACTGAGATATAATTGACATATAACATTATATTAATTTTAGGTGTACAACCTAATGATTCTATACTCATATACCCTGTGAAATGATCACCACAAACGTTTTGTTATCATCTGTCACCACACATAGTTACAAAATCTTTTTTTCTTATGATGAGGACTTTTAAGATTTATTCTCTTAGCAACTTTGAAATGTGCAGTACAGTAGTATTAACTCTAGTCATCATGATATACATTACATCCCCATGACTTATTTATTTTATAACGAAATTTATACCTTTTGACCCTTTTCACCCATTTCATCCATCCCCAACCCCCTCCCCTCTGGCAATCACTTCTTTGTATCTATGAACTTGATGTTTTGTTTGTTTGTTTTATTTTTTAGATTCCACGTATAAGTGAGATCATATGGTATTTGTCTTTCTGTCTCTTCCTCTTTTGACTTAGCGTAAGGCCCTCAAGATCCATGCAGTTGTCACAAATAGCAAGATTCCAGTCTTTTTTGTGGCTGAATAGCATTCTCTTTGTATACGTATACCATATCTTCTTTAACCATTGATGGACACTTAGGTTTTTTTCTATTGTAAATTATTTACTATTGTGAATACTTGTTTACAATATTGTTTCTACTGTAAATTATTTACTGTTGTAAATAATGCTGCAGTGATCATTAGGATGCTTATGTCTTTTCAAATTAGTGTTTTCATTTTCTTCAGATAAATACCCAGAAGTAGAATTGATGAATCATATGGTAGTTCTAGTTTTAATTTCTTGGTGAACCTCCATACTGTTTTTAATAGTGGCTGCACCAGTTTACATTCCTACCAACAATGCCCAGGAGTTCCCTTTTTCCCACATCCTTGCCAGCACTTGTTATTTCTTGCCTTTTTGCTAATAACCATTCTAACAGATGTGAGGTAAATGACAGTGTTTTGAGAAGCGCTGCTGGTTCTCACTGGCTGCCAAGAGCAGGGCACGATTATCAACAGCAAACTTAATACAAAAATCTATTGATGATTAGTTATCTGAATCATCTGTGGGGAAGAAGAAGAACCCTTTCTTAGACAGATTTAAAGCCTGTTTTCTATAAGAGACAGTAGTAATAGATAATGAGGCACAAGAATGAAAATATCCATTACAAGTTATTATGGATGTTGCATCATGAAACGCTGCTGACGATTCAACACTGAGGTGCAAGAAATATAGAAGTCAGAGGAGAAATGAATTTTAAGAGGGTTCAAGTATATTGAATAGGATAAAAAGGGCTTCAAATGACTGAGCCTGCTGATATTGCATTTTCCAAACAATGCAAAAACAAACATACAAAAAAAGCAACTTGAGGATGGAGATGGCATAGTTGGACGATTTTCCCCTGATAGACTTATTGCTATCATTACCCCGTTGGTGACACTGAGTTTAATCTCACAGGTTGTGGATTCTGAGCATCTCTGATAAACTGACTGGTATTTTGACCAGACTGACACCAAAATTCTCTCTATCCACCTTCCCTCTCTCGATACCACTGATGCTCTACTGTGATACTTGGCATTATTGAGTACTGAATTTAGAAGCATAATATTGAGTGTGATAACTTTTAGGAGATGGGTAATATTTTTTTCCCTAAATTTCATGGATATGGGACAAATACCATGATAATATTGTATGTCCTGTTAACTTTTTAGACCCTTTAAAAAGGCATCTCATGAGAAACTTAGTGATAAATATATTCAGTCTTGAGTATCCAAAAGAATTACCAAGGCTGTGGCCTCTGAAGGCTGTTTCTCTCCAGTATCGAGAATTCAGCCTGTTCAGGTTGAGTGGAATAAGAAATTGAGGAGGATTGATTTTGGACTACTAATTTCTTAGGGATTTTAATGCATAAGGCCAATAGGATTTAATTTCTGTTGCCTGTGAATTACAAGAGAATTTCTGTTTTTTTTTAACTGTAATTTTTTTCCTAAGAAATTTTAACGAGGGTTATATTTAGGTTGGGACATATCTTTATTTCTATTGTAGAGTTGGAGAATCTTAATGTCATTTAGTCATATCTCTATGGAAAGTACTGAATACAGTGGGATGGGTAATAGAAAAGCATATCAACTTTCCTCAAAAAGCGGCAATGTAGCTTGAGATTAATTTAATTAATGCATTGTCAAGACACCTTTAAAATCTAAAATCTGTTATCTCCCATTATTGTGGAGAAAAAGTATATTATGGGGGCAGGTGGATACTTTACCTGAGTACTCAAAATCAACATTGGAATAGCACTTTAAATTTTATGAAGCAGTTTCATGCACACTATCATTTGATTAATTCATCTGTCTGTCCATTCACCTACCCACCTATCCTTCACCTGCCTTGAACATATACCTGTATATTTCCCAAGCAAATGAAGATCTTTACTTCAAAGTTTGATTGGCACTAAGCGAGCAATAATATTTGAATGAGGAAATAAATAAATATGTTCTGTGATAAAAATATAATTACCTATACTTATAAAAATACATATATGTAATTTATGATTAATACCGTTTTACATTTCTATTGTATAGTAAAGTTTTAAGAAGTTATTCGAAAGAATGAGAATCTGCTGCTAAATAACATCAGGTGACTTTTTAAAGGTCACACTGCTGGTACATAGTGGACCATGGAACTCAGATTGCTTTTTTTTCTCCTAAATAAGGGCCCTTTCCATTACACAGTACTACCTCTCTGGAAAACATGATTCTGCTCTCTTTTTTGTGGTTATAGTTTCTTTTTTAAAAAAATTATATCTGTGAGGATATAAATCCAAAGGAAAATACTTTCTGACTGGCAGTAATTTACCTTCCTTAAGGTGCCCAATGGTGGCATAATTGATTTTGTTGCCATTGATTAAAAGCTACATTAAGTTGAAAACTGTCAGCTGAACCCAGAGATAACATTTTCATAATGACTTTTAATAAACATGGAAGAAGTGATTTCATTGCATTCATAAATTTGATTAATGATATTTTCCCAGGGCCAAAATAAATGAGCTGTTCATCTGCATGCTTAATTGTTGTGTTCCAGGTCGATTTTCCTGCAATACGGATTTGGGACAGGAGAGGAGGACTCCATAGATGAGCTTAGTAAACAACTCTAAAAATGGATACTTTTAGTAACATGAGAAATCTGAAAATGGTCATGTTTCCATTTACCTAAAAAAGAGAAGAATATTTGGATTCACTCAAATTTTTACTATGGTTAAAATATAGATATAATATCTTTTTATCTAAGAAGAATTGTTTTAGTAGACATTTTTGAACTCCTGACATGCACCCTCCAAGACCTCTTTCTCTCCGCATGTTCCATATCTTAGTAAATGGCAACTCCATTCTTCCAGTTTTTATTCTGAAAACTTTGATTTAGTACTTAATGCTTCTCTTTCTCCCCTATCATCTCTACCTTCCAAGTAAAACCAGAATCTGTCCACTTCTCCTCACCACTAGTCTCCCTGCTTCTGATTTTCTACATTTTCAGACAATGTCAACCCAGTGACCCAAGTGATCACATCATGTTAATCTTCTGGTCAATATCTCCAATGTTTCTCCTTTCATTGGAGTAAAACCCTAAGTCTTAACTCTGTAACAAGGCTCAGTATGACCTGTTCCTGTCTCTCCAGTCACACTTACCCCCCAGATTATGTCTCTTACTTGGTCTCTAATTACTGCCCCTCACTACCACTCTGCTCCAGCTGTATAAGCCTACCAGACATCTTCTATCCTCAGGGTCTCTGCCCCTGTTTTTCCCTTTCTCTCCAGGTCCTCCATGACCAATTGCTTCACTTCCTTCATCCTTTGCCCCAAAGTTCCCAGACACGCATCTACCATGTCAACACATTATCTCTTACTCTACTTTTTTCCTCTTTAATATTTCCAGTTATCTAACATATATATAGTTTCTTTAAAATAATATTTGTGAGGGCCAAAAATTTTTCCAGTTTTAGAAAAACTAGACAATGCATGTTTGTCTCATCTCTGAAGCAAGCCTGATTTTCATAGTTGAAAGTCCTTACAGAACTGCCCAGATTACACTGATGGGGAAACAGTTAACCAGAGAGAATGCTTTCACAGCGGGGACTAGGTGAGGCTGATCTTCAGAGGTTTGACCAAGGGCTTGTGGCTTTAAAGTCTGATGAGGTCTCTATCCCATAACTGGCAGGTAAATACTTTAAAAAGGTGCTCAGCTCATCAGTGGGGACTGGATTCTCTGGATATGAGAGAACATATCTCTCTCCCTCACTCTGTGATTCTTTGCACCTAAATACCTGTGATTTCCTGGAATTGCAGATCACAGTTTGGCTCATACAGTCCCGCACAGAACTCATACTGAGCCTGCTGCACGTGTTATTGAGAGTATATGTGGACTACTTATCTCTGCTTCATCACATAAAATATTCTTAAAAATAAAAATATTGCACACAAATGGTTAAAAAATCAAATGGCACAGAAACATCAAATGCCAAGCAGGGCAACCTCTTATAATTGTTTCCTTGTTTGGGGGACCTCTAGTATCTTGAAACAGTTTGCTTATACTGGTCTTTCTTGATTTATCAGTTCTAGAAATGATTATTTCTTTTCTATTGTGGTAGAAGAGGATTAATTCACTTCTATCATTTTCTACCTGCCAATGCCCCAATGTTGTTATTCCATCATTTTCTAAGTTTCTTTCTTTATGAAATTTCTAATTGTATAATATAAAGAGTATCTATAATTATATATATATATATATATAATCCTTTCAATTGTAGGCAGTATCTCTTGGCTCTGTACATTTTATGAGACTATCAGTGCTCCTGTTCTTTGAAAAATATTTTGAATTAAATTGTTTTCTTCCAGTTTTGTTGAGATAATATTGACATAGAGCACTGCCTAAGTTCAAGGTGTACAGCATAACGATTTGACTTATATACACCATGAGGTAATTACCACAATAAGTTTGGTGAACATGCATCATCGCATAGAGATAGAAGGAAATAGAAAGCCTCTTTTTCTTGTGTTAACTCTAATGATTTACTCTCTTAACAACTTTCATACGTAACTCGAAGCATTAATTATCTTCAGCACATTGTACAGTGCATCCCTAGCACTTATTTATTTTATAATTGGAAGTCTGTATTTTTTTTTTTTTTTTTTTTTTTGCGGTACGCGGGCCTCTCACCGCTGCGGCCTCTCCCGCTGCAGAGCGCAGGCTCCGGATGCACAGGCTCAGCGGCCATGGCTCACGGGCCCAGCCGCCCCGCGGCATGTGGGATCTTCCCGGACCGGGGCACGAACCCGCATCCCCTGCATCGGCAGGCGGACTCGCAACCACTGCGCCACCAGGGAAGCCCAGTTTGTATGTTTTGACTGCCATTATCCAGTTCCTCCCCTCCCCACCCTTGTCCTCTGGTAACCACAAATCTGATGTCTTTTTCTATGAATTTGTTTATTTGTTTGTTTGTTTTTGAAGTATAGTTGATCTACAACACTGTGTTAGTTGCTGTTACACAACAGTGATTCGTTATTATTATACATTTCAAAGTTATCACCACAATGAGTCTAGTTATAATATGTCACCATCCAAAGCTATCACATAGTTATTGACTACATTCCCCACGCTGTACATTTCATACCTGTGACTCATTTATTTTGCAGCTGGAAGTTTATACCTCTTAATCTCCCTCACCTATTTCTTTTCTCCCCAGTTTGGCAACCAGCTGTTTGTTTCCTGTATTTATAACTCTGTTTCTGTTTTGTTATATTTGTTCATTTGTTTTTTAGATTCCACATATAAATGAAATCATATGGTGTTTGTCTTTCTCTGACTTATTTCGCTTAGCATCTTTTGTTTACCTCTCTTGAGATTTGATGACTATCCTAAGTGTTATGTTTGGATTTCTTTCTCTTTTTTGTGTTTGTATTTATTACAGACTTTTTGTTTGTGGTTACCATGAGGTTTATATATAGGTTCATATATATATATTTAGTTTTCCTGTTATTTTGACCTCCTAATTTCCCCATTCCTATCTACTAACTTTTGTCAGACATGTCTTAACTTCTACATTGTTAAAGCAGATTCTTTTTATTTTTTAAACATGATGTTTTGTCGATAGGTTAATTCTAAATGTTGACACAACTCATAAAATTTGCTTATGGTTGTACAAATTTTGTTCAGGGAAGAGAAAATTAATTTGCTAAATTTATATCCTGTTTTCTGAATTCCAAAGGTATATCCCTATGTCTAATAGCCAATTGAAATGTATTTTTCCTTTTTGAATTCTACCCATTGCTGAAAACCTTGCCACATTTTAGTTTGCATGATATTCTGAAAGCAGTCTTCTTACACAGTTTTTATCTGCTGGAGTTTCTGATTGCCTTTCTTTTTTTTTTCCCTGTGGACAGGACACACATTTGTCTTCATTACTGTTTCCTTGTTATCTTTCAGCTTGTTAATCATTTTTGCCTCTGTATTGGAGTACATTCTATTTTTCTTAAAGCTCACTTAATCTAATTTGAAGTCATTACCTTATAATTGAACTGTGACTTCTATATAGATTCTTGCTCCTGGAGTTTCTAATTTTCATTTAGTTTGTATCTTTTGTATGACCATTTCCCGCTCAAACTCTCAATCATAACATTGACTCCACACAGTCACCCCTTCTCCCCACCTTTTTGTTTTTGTTTTTGTTGAGAAGTGTCCCTTTAGTATGTTCCCTGCCCTCCTGGAGCTAACATTCTGTTGGGAGATAAAAATGATCAACAAGATAAAGGCATTTCATAGTTTTATGTATTGATTCTACTTTGTATTAGGGAGAGGATATATAGGAAGTGGGAAGTTCTAGCTATTACTTTAGCAGGGGATGATACATTTCTCAAGTTCCACGTTAAAGCTCCGTCATTTATTTATTTGTGAAAATCAGTATTTAAAATGGTGTTTCTCTTCTTTAGTACTTGTAGAATATGCTATATGTATTAAATTAGGCACTAAGTAGGCTTTAGTGGCCTCGCTAGAGCTAAATCTAGCATTATTTTTAAGCAGAGAAAATAATGTATTCCAGGTTTCAAACAGTAAGATTTGCAAGTGAACTTTTAAAACAAAACCTATTTGTTACAACTCATTGGTTAAGTTGGCAATTGACCACTTTGCAAAGTTATTCTAAATGAGAAATTATTTTTTAGGCAGAAATCTAGGCAGAAATCATAGGTTTCTTTTATTACCTATAGGTGATTTGGCACTTAAAACTCATTATTAATTTATGAGAATTATATAACATTGTCAGGGTGTAAGCCTTTTGAAGTGTTGGCTATTTCAATATATAAGGAATCTGATGTGTCCTTAAGTTGACCTATATACTATAAATGTCAGCCTAGGGTTGTTTTCGGTAAAGAGTCAGAACCGTTTTTTGTAGTTCCTTCTTTTTTGGTCTATTACGTATCAAAAGGAGATAAAGGTAAAAAAAAAAAACCGTATCCAGTGTTCTCATTAATTCAAGGTGTGAAGTTCCCTGGAAAGAAATGCGGTTATACCCTAGAGGCAGCCAGATTTCTGAGACTTAAATTTGCCACTTTGGCTGTTTTAGCTATTTTGTTCTGTTTATTTCAGATTTCACTCACACAGAGAATCCATCTGTATATACCGGGGTCTAAATATTTAACCAAGATTTTAGTTTACTACTAGTTGAAATGAAAAGCTACATTTCTAGGCAGGTTTAGTTTATGATTATTTTTACTTTTGTTTTTATTTACCTCATGTTTAGAAGATTTCATGAATCTAAGGAATATAGTGTAGCCAAGACTACAAGACTAAACTGTAAAAATTAAACAATAACCTTAGCAAACGCTTATCACTTATACCCCTTATTACTGCAAACCTTGGAATAAAAAATAATTTATTTTTTGTCAGGTTTTGTATGTCTGAACAAGTCTGTATTTTAACTTTATTAAAGAGATTTTCACTGGTTTAAGAATTATAAGTTGACTGTTTTCTCTTTTAGTTCTTTAAAGATGTTGCTTTAACAGTCTCCTAGTTTGCATATTTTTTTTCTGATGAGAAATCTGTCATTGTTATCTTTTTTCTTCTGTATGGCTTTTTCTCTGACTCCTTTTAAGACATTGTCTTTATTGATGGTTTGAAGCAAATTGATCATGATATGCTTTTGTGTAATTTTCTTCATTTTTCTCATGAGTTTTTTTGGTTATGGTTCTTGAATCTGTGTTTATAGTTTTCATCACATTTGGAAAAGTTTTGGCCATTATTTCTTCAAATAACTCTTCAGTCCTCCTCTCTTTGGGGATTCTAATTCTATATATTTTTAAGTGCTTAATGTTATTTTACAGTTCCCTCATTTTTTCTTTCTCTTTTTTTCTTTTTCTTCTGGGTTTGACTTTGGATAATTTTATTTTTATTTTAAGTTCATGCAGCATTTCTTCTTCAATGTCTAATCTGCTATTATAGCCGATCAGTATATTTTTATCTCAGGCATTTAAGTTTTCATCTTTAGAAGTTCAGTTTGGTTCTTTATTTTATACCTCCCTTGCTTTTCTTGAGGAAAGGTATACAGTCTTTCTTCATGTGTCCTGAATGTAGGGATGGAGTTAGAATAACTACTTTATGTTCTTATCTACTAATTCTATCATCTGTATTATTTCTTGGTCAGTTTCAAATGATTGCTTATTCTTTTCATTATTGGTTGTGTTTTCCTGCTTCTTTGATGTCTTTGTATGTGATTTTTCATTGTGCCAGTCCTCGTGAAATTTACCTTTTGGGGTATTTTTGTATTTCTAAAAATATTCTTGAGTTTTATTCTGGAGTACAGTTACATGTAAACAGGTTAATCTCTTTGGGTCTTGCTTTAAAAGTCTATAATTAATTTTTCCACACTGTAGAGGCAAAACCCTTGTTAGTACTACATGCTCTGTGCATTATGAGGTCTTCTACTCTAGTCGTTGCAAACAGGCATTATTCCCAACCCTATGGGAGCTCCAAGCACTGTTTCCTGTAATCCTTTCAGGTGATTCCCTACTCCTCCTCACATATGTGGGTAGTTTTCTCACACGTGCACTGAACAGTAGTTTAATGAATTACTTGAGGGATTCTCTGCACATCTTTGGGGTTTTCTCTCTGTGCATCTCTCCCCTCCATTATCCTGATTTGCAGACTCTAGCTTCCTTCGACACTCAGCTCTGTCTCCCATTAGGGATACTGTCAGGTTTTTTCTCCCTGAGTCACTGCATGCAAACTTATACCTGGCAGTAAGCTGGAAAAATCATAAAGGTCATCTCATTGTCTTCATTGCCTAATGTCTGATGTTTTGAAAGCCTTTGTATTTTTTTAGGTGATTCAGGTAGGGTAGATCTGGTCACTGTTACTCCATCTCGGCTGAAAGAAAAGGTCAACCTTGTTTTTCTAATGTCTACAAATATTCTACTGCATTACTTAAATCAAAATGTATTTAACTAGAGATTTATTGAAGAATGTTACCCTGATACCAAAGCCAGACAAAGGCACTACAAGAAAACTAGAGACCAATATCCCTTATGAACATTGATGCAAAAATCTTCAATGAAATAATAGCAAACAAAATTCAACTGCATATTAAAGGATTATACAAAATGACCAAGTGGAATTTATTCCTGGAATGCAAGGGTGAGTCAATATATGAAAATTGACCAATGTAATGCAACACATTGACAAAATGAAGGAAAAGAAACCCACATGATTATTTCAATTGTTACAGAAGAGGCATGTGACAAAATTCACCACCCTTTCATGATAAAAACGCTCAATAAATGAGGATTAGACAGAGACTACCTCAACGTAACAAAAGTCATATATGAAAAACTCACAATGAACATCATACTCAATAGTGAAAAATTGAAAACTTGCCCTTTAAGATCAGGAACAAGGAAAGGATGCTGGCTTTTGCCACTTCCAGTCAACATAGTACTTAAAGTTCTGGCTAGAGCAATTAGGCAAGAAAAAGTAATATAAATAAAAGGAATACAAAGAACTGAAAGCAGGGTCTCAAAGAGGTATTCATACATTCATATTCATAGCAGCATTATTCACAATAACTAAAACATGGATGGAACCCAAGTATCCATTGCTAGATGGACAGATAACTAAAATGTGGTTTATGCATACAATGGAATATTATTCAGCCTTAAAAAGAAAAGGCAATTCTGACATATGCTACCATATAGATGAAGCTTAAGGACATTATGCTGAGTAAGATAAGCTCGTCACAAAAAGACAAATACTGTATGATTCCACTTATATGAGTAGTCAAAATCACAGAGACAGAAAGTAGATTGGTGGTTGCCAGAGTGGGGCAGCAGGGAGAATGGGGAATTATTGTTTAATGGGTACACTGTTTCAGTTTTACAAAATGAAAAGTTATGGAGATGGATAGTGGTGATGGTTGCACATCATGAATATATTTAGTACCACTGAACTGTGCACTTGAAATGATTAAGATGGTGTATCTTATGTTATGTGTATTTCACTACAATTTTAAAAATTGGAGAAGAAAACTACATTTTCTTTAAGGATGAATTAGCTGAGTTTCATAAATTTTAATTTGTATACTTTTATTATCCCATTGAATATACTTTCTAATTTCCTGGTAACACTATTCATCTTCAAGTCTTTTTGGTAGACATTAGTATAGTATAACAGGTTTCTTATGATCAATACTTGAATGGTAAATCTTTTTAAAAAGTCTTTTAACTTTCAAATTTGTCATACTTTTCTGTTTAAAGTATATTTATTTTTCATAAGTAACCATGGTTGAGTCTTGCTTGCTTTTTAAATCCTACTTTATAGTCTGTGTTTCAAGGGAAGTGTTTTGTTTGTAAAATTTAATATAATTATTGACATACTTAAATTTCATACTGGTATTTGATTTTTGATTTTTTGCTTTTGGTTTCATCCATTCATTGTCCTCCAGTTGTTTCCTTTTTGTCTTTTTTTGGAGGTGTATAAATGTATTTTTAGTGTTCTACTTTATCTCATCTTGTTGCATTTTAGTTATTCTGTTTTGTATTTTTTGGGGGTGTTTCTTTAGATAATAAAATAGGCATATTTAATTTATTACAGCATACATTAAAAATTCTGTTACTCCTCTCATACAGCACTAAAAGTTCTACTATTTAAGGAACAATTTAAGAAATTTATAACAATATATTTTCAACTGTCTTTTACTTATAAATATTCTGTAAAACCCATTTTTGTTATTATTTTTACTTTTTTTTTTTTTTTTTTTTTTGCCGTACGCGGGCCTCTCACTGTTGTGGCCTCTCCCGTTGCGGAGCACAGGCTCTGGACGCGCAGGCTTAGCAGCCATGGCTCACGGGCCCAGCTGGTCCGCGGCATGTGGGATCTTCCCGGACCGGGGCACGAACCCGTGTCCCCTGCATCGGCAGGCAGACTCTCAACCACTGCGCCACCAGGGAAGCCCTATTTTTACTTTAAATGGCTAAATGTCTTTAAGGAGACAACAAAAAGTATGTGTAAGTATAGGAATAATAATTTCAATGGCCCGTAATATTTACTGAGTGTTATTTTTTTTTTGATGTTCTTCATCCCTTCTTGTAAAACCAAGTTTCTATCTGATACCCTTGTCCTTTAGCCTGTAGAAATTCTTTTAGTGTTTCTAGTGGTGGAGATTAATTCTTAAAGGTTTTCACTTTCTGAAAATGACTTCATGAGAAGTAATATTTACCAATGAAATTGGCAAAAGTAAAGAAAAGTCTAAACTGATTCACTTTGTTGTAAAGGAGAAACTTACACACTACTGTAAAACAGTTATACTCAAATAAAGATGTTAAAAAAAGAAAAGTCTATTGTTTGGTGAACTTCTTGAAAAAGGGTGCCTCATACTGCCATTCTGAGTAGGAAATGATGGAACTATATAAAATTGTCTTTTGGAAATCAAATTTAAAAAATTTTTCATGCTTTGACTTAAATATTAAAATTCGTGGAATTTATGAGAAAATTCACTTGTGTGTAAAGATGTGTTCACAAGGATGCACACTATAGCTTTATTTTTAATAGCAAAAAATTAAAATAACCTCAAAGTTATTTAAGTAAATAACAATACATCCATATAACGAAATAATATTTAGCTTCTAAAATCTGTATTGAAGAATATATTGCTAGAGCTGAGGAAATGCTAAAAAAATCTACAGTGTAACTGCAAAAATACATATGGTTTTGCCTGCTAGAAAAAAATGACATACATCAAATTTTAGCAGTGGTAAATTTTTTCCTTTGTGCTTTTTTTGTTTGTTAGCTTTTCTGCCAAGACTATTTAATGAGGCTGAAGTCCTATAATATTTATTCAAGGAAGAATTATCAAGGACAGTAGGAAATATTAAGTATATTGTAGAATAGAAAACAACTAAAGAATTCCTACTGACCTTTGGGTCTAGATAATTCTCTAGGGAGTAGAGTTGTCTTTTTTGCCTAAAGGGCCAACAGTAAAGCCATTTAATTCGTGTTTCATACCTCCCCTTTTCCCTGCCTAATGAACTGTGATAAAGGGATAAAAGTTGAGAAAGACATAGATGCCCGATAATGTAATCCTGAATTTTAAAAAAAGGTAATTATAAGTGGAAGTGTCATTAAATTTTACAACACTAATGAAAAGTCTGGTTTATACTTTGCAGGTTTCCAAAATGTTTTGAAGGTAGTACTCTATTTTCTGGAATGTGTTAGAATTCTTTTTACTAGAGAACTGTAAACTGGAAATTGTTAGCCTAGTGACCTGAAATGAATTATTTTGGCCTGAAGCTAGTTGACCTGTCAGGCAAGTGACAATCAATGGAAGAAGGGTGTGTTCCATATGACACTTTAATTTCTATTTTTATCTATGCACACATGCATTATCTTAAGAAGGGCTGTGCTTTTGTGCATCTTAAGGTCATGGAGAACTATGGTAAATTGGAATTTAGCTCTTCTGACAATAGGTTAATTACCAAATCATTCTCTTGGTGAAATAAAAAGTATAGAAGACTTATATTTGAAAAAGAATTGTTAAGCATGCTTATCTTACCTTAATATATTTTGATTATTTGTTATACTATTCAAATGTTACTTAGCCCTTGATGGCTGCAGGTAGACACAGCTATGATCTAACTACTTATTTAATGACATTACTTCAGTTTCTAGTAGGAGCAAATTAGAAGCATTTATGGTAGATCTGGGAAGGAGTTTATAGAAAATCTTAAATATGATCAGTGTAGGAGAATATACATTTTATATTCTCTCAATTTAACATTTTATTGTGAAATATATATATATATATATATATATGTCCCACTTAACAATTTATTCTGACCATTCTCTATGGTAATAAATATTTTTCAAAAACATTATTTTCAGTGTGTATATAGGATTCCCCTAAAGGAAGAGCATCTTCTTTCTCCATCAACTAATAGATTGCTGCTGAAATATCCATTCTTTGTTCCAGGGCAGTATAATATCATAAGACTAAATGAGTTGTAAGAAATAGTTTTGTGAAACTCCCCAGTTGATAGTGTTCATTCCAGGAGATTACAAAAATAAGGTAATTGCTCTTTAGTCTCTGATTAGATGTGCTTTTTCTAAGCAACTGCTTATTTTTAACTTGTAGATACTCTTTGTCCTATAAATGACTATATTTTAAATCTTGCTTGCTTGAAGGCTTGGATAAAGGTATATCCTAATTCTAGAATCTGGAATATATAACTTTATTTAGTTTTACTATACCTCAAACTCACTTACTGTAAATTTATTTTAGCTTATCATATGTATGCGATAGGTTAAATTTGTTGGAACATTAGCATATAAATAACAAATCAAGAGCTATAATAACTATTACCACAAAGAAATAACCTGGTCTCTCTAAATATTGTTTCCTAATCTGAAAAATGTGGATAATTATTTCAGTGTATTAGGGTAGAGGCATCATGAAGTTTAAATTAGATCATTTAAGTGAAAGCCTACTATAGAGCCAGGAAAAGAGGATGTGTTCGAGAAGTGTCTTCCATCCTTCCTTTAGAAATAGAGCTAGTACACAAGTTCCATTTTCATTTAGCTAATACACATGCTAGTGGAACCATTCTGAAACCATACCAAGTAGATGATATCCTATCCAATATTACCAATGTCTTGGTATTTTAAATTGAGCAACTTCATATATAAAAACCATTTAAAAATGCTAATAAAATTAAAAATCTTTTTCAGTTTTCAAATGATTGTTTTGGTAACATGTAGATAAATTCTGTTTTCCCTTTACTATAGGAAAGGCTAACCATACCATTTCTTTACCAATATAATCTAAAAATATACTAGACTATGGCTTTTATATATAATTTTATACAAAAGAGTTAGGATGCTTTACATTTTAAATATGTATGAGAAAATATGTCAGAAGGATGCAAAAGTCAGTGCAGAGTCCTCCAGGTACTAAATAATGTACAATTTATTATCAACAATAAGAATATTACTTATAACTCAGGGATCACTATATTTATGAAGAAACATTTGCCCCACTAAATATGTTCATATTAATTTGCTTTTCACATGATGTGTTAATAATATTTGATTTGTTTAAATTGTACTTTGCCTTTAAAATATCATTAAAATTTGTGATATGTATTTAATGCAGTTGTGATGACTTAATCTTGGTATTGGGATTAATGAGGGAAGTTGCCTGTGTTATAGGGATATCTCACAAGATGCTTTTATTTTTTCTTGTTTAAAATTTTAAAAGTTCCTAATGTTCATAAATAATCAGATTTTGAAATTTGGGCTAAAAAATATAAATAAAAGATAATCTATTGTGGTCAAAATGTCTCACCCAGGGAAGAGACAATTTACTATTAAGAACACATCTTAAAGAAAAATCAACTAATTGAACTGATAGTAGTTGGACAAACCGCCCTTTCCTGCTCTATTTTCTAGTCCTAGACGGAAATGGAACAATGAGAAATAAGATGTGACTGAGAAGGAGTAGAGACATACAAGATCTGAGTTTCTGTTATAGGAGTTTTCTGGCTGTGAGTGCCCTATATCTCTTCTTTTTTGATAACACCTTGATACCCCAATCTATTCTTTCATTTCCTTTTTGGGCAAGAATTCTCAGAGGAGATCCTTTGCCTAAGAAGAGTCATTAACAAAGTGTCCTACCAAAAGCCATACATACTCAAAGAAGAACCACCAAGCCCATGATAGTCTTCTATCCTGGGGCAAGAGACATAACACCAGAAAGAGGTGATGGGGAGTCATGTTATTTCTACCTTCTTTTTGTTAATACATACACAAATTTTCTTTTCAACAATAAATAAAAAAGAAAACTACCTGAAGAAATTTGAAAAACACATGAAAATCCCTAAATGTTATCTGATGTAATTATTAGTCTTTGCTTTTGCCTACAGCAAAGGTCTCTTTTATTTCTTAAATTGAGAGAGAGAAAAAGAGACACAGAGAAATATCCTTTAAAAAGAGAAATTTTTTTTCACTGCTTAGAAAATGAATGAGACCATAAAAATTTATACCTAAATTAAGTAATAAATGTTACCATTTAAAACTTGCATCTTTATTAAGAATGCTAAATTTATGCCTTAAAACAGCACTATAATTATGATCTCAATTTGTTGAGCTCTTGAAAATAACCTAGGAATTATGCTTGATTCCTGCATTTTCTCTATTAGTGTTTATTATTTAAGTAACTGTGATACACAAACACATCTTGATGATTTTTGTTTTCCTGTAATATTACTGATTTGTAATTTTAAAAAGAAAATATGGCCAAAATGAAATTTCCTGAATCAACAAATTCTTAGTTTATAAATTAAGACCTGAAATTATTTGGGTACTTTTTCAGACCTCAGAATTTTCAGTACATTAGTAGTGGCTTAAAAAAAAGGTACCATTATCTTTGTCAGAGCTACCAATATTTATAATAGGTGATTGCATATGATGAGCCTATGGCAGGATTCCATAGTTTTCTCAGGCCAATGAATACTATTTAAATATCATTGGGCCAGTTATACTAAGTTGGCTTCTATCAGTCAACAAACGGTCAGTAAATATTTAGTACATGGCTTCCATGTGCTCTGGGCATTGCTAGACTAGGAATATATATGCATAAGACATGGATTTCACTTTTAAGATACTTGCATGTGAAGCAACAGTAATTACACATAGGAAATAATGGTGAACTGATCACACATACAACAATGTGGTATTTATTTCAAGTGTTCTAGGTATTCAGACAAGGAAGCTGGATCTCTTCTAACCTAGCCATCTAGTCATTCGGGTTAAGAGTGGGGGAGATGGGTCATAAAAAAGCCACCACTACAAACAACCCAATGAATACTTCCTGAGACAAGTAAAAGTTGATTACATTAAGATATAAAATACCATTCCTTTAGTAGATAACATTCTTCTTTCTTTTAGTTTACAGTTGCGAGATTGTAAAATGTTTGCTGGTAATATTTGTTATGGGTATCCCTATATGGACTCAGAAGAAATTTCCTTGTGTATTACCTTCCTCTTGGAGTCCATGCTACTGGAATATAATATCCAAATTTTACTCTTTGAATTGCTGTAAGGCTCATATGTCTAGTGAGTGAGTAACTAATAAATATCTGACGCTGATATACATAGGCCAGCTAAAGATCGGTCAAAGGTGTTATTTAAGAGATTTGTTTTCTATTGAATAAAACAGACTTGATTACAAATATAAGCAGGCCGTATGAGCAGGTTGCCTTGTAAAGAGGTTTTGGAATCATTATGGATTTTAACCTGGATCACAGGAATTTTAACAAATATTTTTCTTTTAATACATTTATTTATTTATGGCTGACTTGGGTCTTTCTTGCTGCGCGCTGGCTTTCTCTAGTTGCGGCGAGTGCGGTGCGTGAACTTCTCATTGCAGTGGCTTCTTGTTGCAGAGCACGAGCTCTAGGCGTGTGGGCTTCAGTAGTTGTGGCTCGTGGGTCTAGAGCTCAGGCTCAGCAGTTGTGGCACCCGGACTTAGTTGCTCTGCGGCATGTGGGATCTTCCTAGACCAGGGCTCGAAGCCATGTCCCCTGCACTGGCAGGTGGATTCTTAACCACTGTGCCACCAGGGCAGCCCAACAAATATTTTCATGGGAGACTTACTGGTGACCCATTTTATTTGTATTGAGTGTTCTTGAAAGCAGTTGTGAATTATGTATGGTATTAACGAATAACAGTTTGACAAATACTGTTTAATGTACTGAAGTATTTTAAATTCTGAAGCCTGTTTCAGGTACTGTTTCAGGGGCCTTTTCATCTTAAATTTTAGTATTTTACATACATACAGATCATTATCCTTCTACAAACCAATAGTGAGCACAAGAGCAGTGCTATATGAATAACTTTAATGACAACATCCTTAATATTCTTGATGTTAATATCCCGATTTAATTTTAGTTCACTAGCAGTGTAGATGTCATTGTCTTGTATTCTAACTTTATGTGTTAGACGACCAAATGATACTTTGGTTAAGACAATCTAATCTGTAATAATCAGACCCATGACCAGCAAATATCAATACATCATGCAACGCTTAATGAATTGCTTTTGGTTGCTGCTATTAAGTTGATGATATTGTCATGAACAAAGTGAGTCATAATACTTTATGACTTCAATCTAGCACCTTTTCCTGGGGGCACGCTCCAGCACAGTCAGGAATAGATGTTAAGTAAATCTTTGAGCTTGAATTTCTCAACGTACATCTCCCAATGTAAAGAACACACACACGCACACACACACACGCACACAGGCTGAGGATGCAAAGCAGGGTGGATGAAATATAGATATTTTTCCAAATTATCAGATTGATTTTATTTGTCCTATGGTAATAATCCTGCCCGTATTACACATTCATTATCTGAAATGATTGTAACTCTATAACTAAAGTGAATTAGAAATTTTAATATAATAGACGATTAATGTATAAGTAAATGTAAGTGGAATTGATTTAATAATAGACTAAAATTTTAGAATATTTTATAAATTTCAAAAGCATTTCATATGTATTAACTTCTTTAGGACACAGAGTAGCTTTATCGATTGTATAGGCCTTGTTAATTCATTTTACAAGATGAACAAACAAAGATTTAAAAAGACTGTGTAACTAATTGGTGTCAGAACCAGCACTAAAAATCTTCCTCTTGATTTCTACTGCAGGGCTTTCTCCCTTACAATTACTTAATATTCATAAACCATGCTTATGAGGGGAATATTTTCAGTTTAATAATTTCTAAAAATTCTGTTTTAAGGCTAGATGGCAGGTAGACAAGAGCTAGGTTCATTATAGTTCTTTAAAGTGTTACTTCAGTTTTTCTTTATTGTTTCAAAAAGTATGTGTTCACATGTGTAGGAGGATAAAGTAAGTACTAGATAAAACAAAACTGGTAAGTTCCAGGTCTCAGATGAAATTCTAGAAAATATCACTTAAATGAAAAATCTAAGTAATTATAAAAGAATGTGAAAACAGAAAGAGAACCTATTTTTAAAAATAATTATTAGAATACTACACCATGGGGATTATATGACCATAGATTACCTGTTTTTTAGTGCAACATTTGACAGAAGTTTCCTATGAATTCCTTAAGGTTAAAGTGTTTAAATTTGAGTTAGATAATGTTATTAACAGTTTTTACATATGTACAGCTGATTAATCTAAGGAGTACTGATCTATGACAATTTGGGTGGAAATTATACAGGTGTTTAAAGAAGTGTTTATAGAAAGTGTATAAACATCCCTTTGTTTCCCTATTTAAAAAATTGCTCCATTTTGGATGATCTCTCTTCATGTAATTTGAATGTCTAAGCAAATGGCCATGGAGGCAAAACACACACACGCACACGCACACGCACACACACACAAATGGCCTGCCATCACCACCACCACCAAAAAATATACTCATGACTTCTTCTGAGGCCTTTGGTTTCTGGATATTAAATCTGATGAGATTTATCATCAAGTAAGACACTAGAAGGATATCTACCTATAAATATTTTAGAAAATCAATAAATTCTCCGAGGAAGAAAAGCAACGAACTCTTCTTGGATTTTAATGAAATAGCTGACAGCATTAAGAAAAATTAACACAAAAATTGATCTTTCCTCAAATTTTCCATACTTTAGAAATAATTAATCATACCTCCATTTCAGGATCTCAGTAGAACATAATGTTAACTAAGCCATACTATTACTGTAGTTCTATAAAGCTTGTAGTGTGATTTTTTTTTTTTTTTTCCGAACCAGAACAGATATCCGTCCATTGCTGTTTACAAAGTGAAAAAGTGAGTTTAGCTCTCTAGCTTATCTATTCCAAAGGCCATTAGGTAACTCTAAATACCAAATGCTGAGTCCAGGCCCTGGACTTTATTAGCCAAGGAGATGTTTGCAAAAGATCTTTTGGTCTGATATTCTTACTTTTATATATTTTCACGATAAATGCAATGTCTGAAATATATAAAGGAAGATACTCAGGAATGATTCAAATACCATTCATTTTTCTGACAGATAATTTCAGCCTTGCTCACATTCCTCCCAAAGGTTTATTTATTCTGGATGCAACACCTTTGCAAAAGGGAACATCTTGTGTAGTACATAAAATAGAACTGCACACACAAGAAGAATGTATGATAAGTGATTTTATAATGCCTTGGTAATATAAACAACCTCTACCAATTGTACAAAATAAATCTGCTGTGTGGTTTTTAATTCCTGAAAGTAAGGGATAATGACTGTTTGCTTAGGAAATTGAAAAAGGAAACCCACCAGCATATTTAATAAATTATTTCAAGTTTTCCTTGAAATATTTTTAAAGGGTAAGATCAAGAAGAAAAAAATCTAATGCATCCATGTTGCCCATATGATGGGGACTGGTCTTACAACCCTGGTATTATCTGCCTCTATAGTATGTTAGTAGGACGTAAGATGGTCAGAAATATCTTCAAGGACAATTGGCCAAAGTCAGAGCTGGCAAAACAATGATGAGTATGGTTTACTTCTACTAGAATTTTAAACTCTCTGCTAGATTGTGGATTTGTAAAACAAAAAACCTTCACGAGGAGGCAAAGGGGTATTTGATTAGCAGTTTCCATGTGATATGTTTTTTTTGTGGCATGTGCTTTTAGATGAAATGTTTTTCCAAATAATCCAATTCCTTTTTTTCTGATTCTCCATTTGCCAAGCCAGTTTCTTAACAATTTGGCAATATAATTTAAATATTAAATATTTACAAGTAATTTGGTATTCTAGATATCTTGATACTGGAAATGATGTGCTCTAAAATCAGAGGTTAGCAAACTACAGCCTGTGGGCCACTTCTGGCCCACCACCTATTTTTGTATGATCCATGAGCTGAGAATAGCTGTTATATTTTTAAATGGTTGAAAAAATTCAAATAATAATAATATTTTGTGGCTCATGAAAATTATATAAAATTCAAATTTTAGTAAATGTATAAAACATTATTGGAAGACAGCCATGCCATTCATTTACACATTGTTTTTGCTACTTTCACATTACAATGTATATTGGAATAGTTGCAAGAGAGATGATATGATCTGTAATGCCTAAAATATTTACTAAAACATTTGCTATATGGTCCTTTACTGAATGCTGATCCCTGCTCATGATTATAGGAATGATTATTTCCATCTGTTGGAAAAGGGATTGAAAATGAATATAACATCTTTTTTATTTAATACATCTTTATTGGAGTATAATTGCTTCAGAATACTGTGTTAGTTTCTGTTGCACAACAAAGCGAATCAGCCATATGCATACACATGTCCCCGTATCCCCTCCCTCTTGAGCCTCCCTCTCCTCTTCCCTATCCCACCCCTGTAGGTCATTGCAAAGCACCGAGCTGATCTCCCTGTGCTATGCTGCCGCTTCCCACCAGCCAACTATTTTACATTTGGTAGTGTATATATGTTGATGCTACTCTCAATTTGCCCCAGCTTTGCCCTCCCACCCCTTGTCCTCAAGTCCATTCTCTATGTCTACCTCTTTATTCCTGCCCTGCAACTAGGTTCATCAGTACCATATATATATATGTTAGCATACAGTATTTGTTTTTCTCTTTCTGACTTACTTCACTCTCTATGACAGACTCTAGGTCCATCACCTCACTACAAATAACTCAATTTCGTTCCTTTTTATGGCTGAGTAATATTCCACTGTACATATGTGCCACATCTTCTTTATCCATTCATCTGTCAATGGACACTTAGGTTGCTTCCATGTTCTGGCTATTGTAAATAGTGCTATAATGAATATTGTGGTACATGTGTCTTTTTAAAAAAAAAATAATTTATTAATTTATTTATTTTTGGCTGTGTTGGGTCTTCATTTCTGTGCACAGGCTGTCTCTAGCTGCAGCGAGTGGGGGCTACTTTTCATCGCAGTGCACGGGCTTCTCGTTGTCGTGGCCTCTCTTGTTGCAGAGCACAGGCTCTAGATGCGCAGGCTCAGTAGTTGTGGCTCACGGACTTAGTTGCTCCACGGCATGTGGAATCTTCCCAGACCAGGGCTCGAACCCATGTCCCCCGCATTGGCTGGCAGATTCTTAACCACTGCACCACCAGGGAAGCCCCATGTCTCTTTCTGAATTATGGTTTTCTCAGGGTTTATGCCTAGTAGTGGGATTGCTGGGTCGTATGGTAGTTCTATTTTTAGTTTTTTAAGGAACGTCCATACTTTTCTCCCTAGTGGTTGTATCAATTTACATTCCAACCAACAATGTAGGAGTGTTCCGTTGTCACAACATCCTTTCCAGCATTTATTGTTTCTAGCTTTTTTGATAATGGCCATTCTGACTGGCATGAGGTGATACCTCATTGTAGTTTTGATTTGCATTTCTCTAATAATTAGTGACATTGAGCATCTTTTCATGTGCCTCTTGGCCATCTGTATGTCTTCCTTGGAGAAAAGGCTATTTAGATCTTACGCCCATTTTTTAACTTGATTGTTTGTTTTTTTGATATTGAGCTCCGTGAGCTGTTTGTATATTTTGGAGATTAATCCTTTGTCTGTTGTTTCATTTGCAAATATTTTCTCCCATTCTGTGGGTTGTCTTTATGTCTTGTTTATGGTTTCCATTGCTGTGCAAAAGCTTTTAAGTTTAATTAAGTTCCATTTGTTTATTTTTGTTTTTATTTCTGTTACTCTAGGAGGTGGGTCAAAAAGATCTTGCTGTGGTTTATGTCAAAGAGTGTTTTTTCCTCTAAGTTTTATAGTGTCTAGCCTTACATTCAGGTCTTTAATCCATTTTGAGTTTATTTTTGTGTATGGTGTTAGGGAGTGTTCTAATTTCATTTTTTTACATGTAGCTGTCCAGTTTTCCCAGCACCACTTATTGAAGAGGCTGTCTTTTCTCCATTGTATGTTCTTGCCTCCTTTGTCTTAAATTAGGTGCCCATATGTGTGTGGGTTTATCTCTGGGCTTTCTATCCTGTTCCATTGATCTATATTGCTGTTGAACGTAACATCTTTAAAGGAAAAATTGCTGGAGGAACAGGTGGGGGTTATAAAGTGACTTAGAATAAATAGGGTTATTCTCCTTTGTCTAAAATTATTTTTAGCTTCATTGTGATCTATTTAAATTAAACACAACCCTGGAAAACCATTTCATCATCTCAAAAAGTTACAAAATCTGAAAATTTTGAACTCCAGTATTTATGGTTATAACTTTATTTTTTAATTTAATTTTTATTTTATATTGATAACTTTAAAATAGCAAGTTCTCTAAGACAGCAAATAAAGCCTCATAAACATCCTTAATACCTCTCTTTTACAATTTGTTATATCTAGTAATGTAAATATAGATTTCTGTTTCTAAAATTTGATCTCTCATTAACCCCAATGAGCAATTAACAGTCAGGGCACCCTGAAAAAAGCCATGCTGTATCAGAAGCCTGAGCCAGAAACTTAAACTGGCAGCCTTGGGTCAAATTCAACCCATATATATATATATATATATATATATATATATATATATATATATATATATATATATATATATATATATTTTAACCTTTCTTTCTGTATGTTGTCTTTGAAAAATTTGAAATAGTTGCCGATGTATAAAAATCGGGAGATTTCACTTAAAATTTTGCCTTCCCAAATTCTCAGAAGTTCTGACCAACCTCCCCACGTGGGATCACGAGTTACAGCTGAGTAGCAGCTGCCCTTTTTATAGGAGGCACTACCTCCCCCATTAGCCACAGTCCTCAGCTGTGTGGCTTCCATTGTCTCTCTGGCCTAGAAACTTCAGAGCGTGAAAGGCTTGCACCTGGCCGGGAGCCTTGCGTGAGAGCTGAAGAGAGCGTCTCTGGCAGGCGCAGAGTAACATCCTCAGGCATCTGGGAGGAGGCCAAGGGTTTTTTGTTGTTGTTTTTTTTTTTTTTTTTTTTTTGCTGGACGCGGGCCTCTCACTGTTGCGGCCTCTCCCGTGCCTCTCACTGTTGCGGCCTCTCCCGTTGCGGAGCACAGGCTCCGGACGCGCAGGCCCAGCGGCCATGGCTCACGGGCCCAGCCGCGGCATGTGGGATCCTCCCGGACCGGTTCGTGTCCCCTTGCATCGGCAGGCGGACTCTCAACCACTGCGCCACCAGGGAAGCCCATGGCCAAGGATTTTTTGCGAGGAAGGAGGAGACCTGTGACTCACAGCGACGTGCTTCACTAGATAACAGGTTGGTGGAAATAGTGAATCACGAAGAGACTTCATCTAGTAACAAATATAATGATTACGAATATTATCGTTACTGTGTTATCTCTATATGAATTTGAGTCATGGTCCTGCAGCCTTACACTGACTGAAAGAGCTGCATCAATGACTTGAGATGAAAATGTATGGCTTTATTTTTGTGGCTCTATTAGATACAGTTAGAACATAAAGCAAGAAGTTATAGAAAAGCACGTTTTAGGTGAGTCAGCATTTCAAAGACAGACCAGCTGTTTCAGGTTATAATGTGTTCCCTGTTACTGTAGGTGTTAGCAATAGGGTGGATGAACTGTTGATAGGTAGTTTTGCCCAGGAAGTTTAGTCATCGCTTGAGTTGTCAAATTAGATGCTGTTTTCCTGTCTTATTCAGAAAAGCTGCAATTTTCTGTTCCTTATGCGATTAATCAGTTGATGAAAGTACACACTCGTGTGTGTAAATATGTGCGTGTAGATGTGCATGTTATCTACCTGTCTATCGATCATCTTAGGTTGAACCATAACACATATATAGAGGAGGATCTTTGATATCATGGGTAAGATAACTCCCTTGTTTTGTGTTTAAAGAAAATGAAGACGAACTTGGTATGGTGTCTAGAACTTGAGGCTTTTAAATCCCAGGTTACTGTTTCCGTCTTCTCCCTCCTTTCCCCTCCCTTCCCCTCCTCCTCCTCGTCAATCAACACCACCTCCTTTTTCTTCTTTGTCATATTTAATGGCTTCCAAATGACTGGAAAAATTTTATTCAGTTTATCATTTGATGTATTTTTTTAATTTAGAACTAAGATCAGTTATAATTAATCAATAAATTACTAATTATTTTTTCTACCAAGTGAATGACATTGTCCTACTCTGAAAAAAAAGCAGTGAATAAGACAGAAAACAGTACCTGTTCTCTAGATGTAATGAGAATTCTCTATTGATATAATCAAGTGCAGATGAAAAACATTAAAAATATATGAAATCAAAGCCAAGATTTTGGAATTTATAGGCATTAATCAAAAGAAACCCCACTGTGAATTAGAGCCTATGCCATATAACTAAACTAGTACCCAGAGGAAAATTTGTCATCTTAAGAACTTATCAAAAAGAAAAAATGAAAATCCATGTATTAAATATTGAATTAAATGAACTAGGTAAAGAGCAATGTAAGTTTAAGAAAAGGTTAAAACAGGGATTAGAATTCAAAAGAGCAGAAATTAATAAATTTAAAAATAGAAAAATAATAGAACTGAAAATATTTGACTGGCAATAGTTCAGTAGTCTATACCTTTTAAAATGTAAAGTGTCTATTATGTTTATACTTTAGATACTCAAATTTATATTACTGAACATTGGTATTATACTTTGAACTTTTATTATAGTGGGAGGAATGACCTATAGACAGACGAAGTTCCTATCCACAGAGTCATGAATCCTTTTGCTGTTACAGAATTTTTCCACTCTATGTATATTGGACTGGCCAAAAAGTTTCTTCGGGTTTTCCATAGGATATTACGGAAAAACCCGAACGCAGTTTTTGGCCAACCCATAATTATTTAGAACTTTTATTTTGAAATCAAACATATTTTGTTTATTTATTTACTTTGCTTAAAATCTATAGTTCTGAAACAAGTTTCTTTGAACTCTTTTAGATCTAAATAGTCATTTATCAGAAAGACACATTTCCACCTGTCGGTAGAAATTAGAAGGCAGGAGTTGATTTCCTCTTCAGAAACATTCATAGAATTATTAAGAAGTGATCTGTACACAAAAGTACTTTGCATAAATCATGGTTTTCTTTCACACCCTGGAGTTTTATTTTCGAGTATTTACCTTGTTTCTGTCACCATAGTGTCATTCATTCATATTCCTTGTCTTTATCCTATTAATATTCTCCGCAAGAGTTGATTGTATAAATGTTTAAAAGCAAAAAAAAAAAAAAAGCCTCAAATGAAGTAATTGTAAATTTCCTCTAAAAGGGAATTCCATCAACATGCTTAGGTAACAATGGGGTATTTACCAAGACATCATTTTACAAATTAATGAGACATTTAAAGATCTGAATAAGTTACTTGTTTTACAGTTCTTACCAAGACTTTTTCATGTTTGCTCTGTTTCATCTATTACACACTGGTTGAGTACTTACTATATACTAAGCACTGTACCCAGTGATTTATATTTAATATTTAATCTTGAGAACAGTTTTGTGATAGACATTTTATATATGAGTAAACTGAGACACGGAGTGGTTATCTCCTCGCTAAATATCACTCACTGAGTAAGTGGTAGAACCAGAATTCAAACCTAGGCCTTCTGATTTGTAATCACTATGCCTAACCACTGCTCTTTACCTCCTGTTAATAGAGCCTCTCTAATACATTTTATAGTGTTTTCCCCTTAACTTTACATCTTTCTCCTAAAAAAATATTTAATAGATGCTTTCTCTGTTTTATCTTTCACTTTTCCAAAGACATAGTATCATCTTGTTTGTATCATGCTATCGCTTGAATGATTTTTAATGTTATCCCTTTCTTGAGTCCAAAGAGAAAGATTTGGTTTCTTTAACACTTTGATATATCCGGACATCTTTTATCTTCATTGTGTTGCTTCACAAAAAAGCCACTTGACCACACCCAGCACTCCCTTTATCCATAGTGGTTTGGAAACATACATTCATGAAACAGTGAAAGCACTTTTTAAGATGTGCCAATGACCTGTAATTAGACTTCTCTTTCTTCCCTGGAGTGTTTCCCTTTTTTGACCTTGGTTTTTATCTGAAGGAATTTTTACATTTGTAATTTCAGTGTGTTCTTATTTTTGTCTATTTTAAGAAAAATATGCTCAAAAATCTGGTCCTTTGAGTATTAGTATTATTATTATTTTTTTCCCGGCAGCAGTTTGCTGTGATCATTCTTTTTCTTCACTTTTGCTTTACTTTTTCAAATTGTTACAAATTTTCAGCTCTGCCCTTTCTTCTTTCCTCCGAGTTTCTTTCATAACTCTTTTACTTTTATGCTATGTCTTTCTTGTACCAGCTCTTCTTTTGTTGTGTGATATTCTTTCCATCCCTGTTGTTTGTATTTTTCTAGTTAGGCTGTCTAATGTCCCATTTTCTTTTTCCTCTCTCTGTCCACTTGCTCATTTTCTTTGGCTTATGCATGCTTGCTTTGTTTTTTTTCCCCTTTGCTTTGAGTGTTACAGATCAGTCAGCATTTTTCTTTGCTTACTACTATTAACAGGCACCATCTATCCTTTCGGGTGAGTCAAGAAAAATAAGAGAAGGAAAACAATAACAAGAAAACTTCATTTCAACTGCTCCATTTTCTTGGTTTTTACTATTCCCTTCTGTATTTTTTAATGATCATTCTAATTATTTCAGGTGATAAATAGTTTTGAATTGATACTCATACTGTGATAAATTACCTAGCAAATTTAGTCAAGTACACACATCCGTGTGCCTTAAAAAGAAAAAAAGGAATTACACATGTACCCTAAAGACAGTCTTTCTCTTTTTCTGTTTACTTATGAGGATACTAGGGCAAACAAATTTTTTTATCTTAAAATTATATTTTTTGTTCTTTGCTTTCGTATCTTTTAGGATGATTCCTAAGATTATAATGCATTATAGGGAAGGTCTTGTCTGCTAACAAATCAAATTGTTACCTCACAGTCCCCTGGGATTTTGTTATTTTCAACATTATTCAAAAATAAATTGGCTTTAAGTTGAGGCTGGCAAACATTTATATGACTGCCCTTTTCATTCTGAAAGTATGTGGAAGAGCACCGGCTCTCCTTCACCAATTTGAAGATTTTTCAAGCTAGTTTAAATGGTGTTCAAGAGTGAAGCACAAGTTCTAATTTTTGTTGTTATTGCCGTTGGCAGACCTTGCTGTGTGGACCCCGGGTATCTTACTAATATTCGTACCTCATACTTCTGCTATGCTCCCTCTACAGCTAGCACATGTGCTAGAAATAGAGCTGGTGATCTCAATAATAAATAAATTAAAAAACCCTCAAATCCCACGTAAGTCCAGAAGTGGAACTATCATCCTCTTTGGAACCATGAAAGGAATGGATGGGTAGGATGCACTTTGCTTATACAGTGCTTGAGAGGAAGACAAAATAATAGTACTCATGATAACAGTAATACTAACAATGATACAAACTGACATCTATTGTATGCCTGCTGAACTCTGATATTTATTAAGGGTTCATTAGTAATACATTGTATTGAATATCTACTATTAAACAGGTTTTGTGTTAAGTTCTTCATATGTATTTTCTTTCTTAAGCTTTATAAAGTCCTTTTATTTTTGAAAAAAATTGGCTACAGCTTAGTAACTTGCCTAAGGTCATAGAGCTAGTATATTGGAGATAAATTTCATATCTATGCTTGTCTGAGTTCAGAGACTAAATTACTCAATTCCTCACTATTATTCAGTACCTGCTCTTGAGTAATTTATCTCAAACATTGGAAGATGTCTTCCTTCCCTTGTAAAAAATTATGGGGTATTGGTTATCCCAATTTTGTCATACATTTTAATTATTGAATAAGACAACATTTGGAATTCTCTGAGAAAGAAAGAAAAAAATTATTGCAAGTCATGAATAAATTGTACAAATTTCTTCACATCTCCTCACCCCCTTCAATCTCCTTAATTATCACATGCACACAAATCAAGCAAAAGAGCCTGCTTCTCCTGTTTATTTGAAATTTAATGCATGGCACTTTTCTTCAGATAAAAAATTTGTATTCTAGGAGTTTAGATGCTTTAAATTCTATAATTTGATTACATTTTAACTTCCCCTAATGTGTCATCTAAGAAAGTAATATCTATACTCTTGCTAGTGGGGAATAACGAGATAGTAAATTATACAGAAGCCATGTAAGAGCCCCATAGAGCATGAAGAAAACAAACAAATCAGGGAAGCATAATCAATTTTCTGTACAATGAAAGGCTAATGTTGTTCTAATAAATAAGAATTCCTTCCTATTACTTTGCGTGCTGTAAGTACTGTGACTCACTCTGTCTGCTTTTGTTGTTCATTCCAAAGTGGTATTGCCGTTAGAACTTGTGCAAAGTAATAACAGTTTTAAGTTCAGTTTCATAAAAGTAATTAAACTACATCACTTCTTGTTGATGCAACAAGCCAAGCAGTAAATGGAGTGAAAAGGCCACAAACACAAACTTTTAACTCAAAATAATGTAACATTAGCATCTTCTGCACCAAGGAATATGCAGATAAAGTACATGAGATTAATCATGTTTAAATAACAAAAGAAAATATTTAGGGAAAACAGTTTTATCTCTTACTGGTTACAGAGCTATAAGAACATTATTTAAAATAGCAAAAGTCATGCTATTAATAGCTTGTACTTTAGATAGGTTACCAAACGTGAGAACGATGCACTCTTTAAATGCTTCAATTTAGGACAAGTTGCATCCGTTGGAGAAGTTAAGATATTTCTAAAATTCATCACTCTGGCTTACTCCATAAAGGAAGAGAAAGGTTGCATTTTTGTGTTGAAATACACACTATATCTGAAATATACATTACATCTCCTTGAAGGGTATGTTGCTTTTATAGAGGGAGTGGAGGAAGAACAAAATGAAAATATATATGGATGGTTGCTAATTTTGTAAGGCAAATAACCTGTTTCTAAGTGATGTTACTTTTGTCGACTAGAATTTCATATTCCAGCGGACTTTGTGGCATAGGCTTTAGTGTAGGGACAAGTGTTAGTACATGTGTCTTTGTTACCTAATAAGCCTTTATTTTAGGTTTCTGAATTTCCACTTAAAAGTTGACATGGTTGGACTGAAATTAAATTGATCTTATTGTGAATTTGTTCAAACATCACACTTTTATGTACAGAACAAATACATGTCATACATAGTTATACTGAGCATTCCACCCTAAAGCTCACCTTCTAATTTAGCCTTTCTAAAATAAACAGAAATGTATTATGAGGCTCCTCTTTGATAATTATAATACCACCACCACTAATGCACACAACACACTTCCTAATCAGTTTTTAAAATTATTGTACCGTTACTAAAGGAGTTATATGAAATTACCTTTATTTCAATAGATAGTATATATTGTTGAATAAATGTAATGCAAAGACTTCAGAGGCACACATAGCCTTTTGCTCTATGTAGAGAGAAGTGTTAGAAGCATATTCTATCAATGACTAATAATAGTGATGATGGTAAGAAATGATCTGTGTTTTTGTAAATGATTGCCTGAAATACATATGGCATAATTAAACAAGTTTTTAATGATTTACTTAAATTAAAGATACTGATTATTCTTCCAAGGAGCTATCACTGTACAAGTGTGTTTAAACAATTTAACTTTAGGTATCTTCTCTATAAACTGCTTTCAACACACTTAAATGGAGCAGCATCTAACAACTTCTAAAATATGTTATTTCTTTTGGGAAGCCTAGAGAAAAAATTCAGGGGGGAAAAAGTCTTACCTAATTTTAGAGAAAGGAGAATAGAACATCTTATGCTTAAAAAAATTCACTGAGTTTTTCGAGCACTTTTAGGTTCACAGCAAAATTGAGTGGAAGGTCCAGAGATTTCCCATATACTCCCTGCCCCTACATATGCATTACCTCCCCCCATTATCAACATCCCCATCAGAGTGGTACATTTATTACAACTGATGAACCTACACTGACACATTGTAATCACCCAAAGTCCATAGTTTACATTGGGGTTCACTCTTGGTGTTGTGCATTCTGTGGATTTGGACAAATTACAATGATGGTAATGATGAGTGTCCACCATTATAGATAGTATCATACAGAGTATTTTCACTGCTCTAAAAATCCTCTGTGCTTCCCCAGTTCATCCCTCCGCCCCTCAGTCCCTGGCAACCATTGATCTTTTTACTGCCTTCATTGTTTTGTGTTTTCTAGCATGTCATATAGTTGGAATCCTGTGGTATGTAGCCTCCTCAGAGTGGCTTCTTTCACTTAGTAATATGCATTTAAATTCCTTCCATATCACTTCATGGCTTGATAGCCCATTCCCTTTTAGTGCTGAATAATATTCCATTGTCTGGCTGTATCACAGTTTATTTATTCATTCAGCAAGAACATCTCTCTTGCTTCCAAGTTTTGACAATATTGAATAAAGCTACTGTAAACATCTATGTGCAGGTTTCTGTGTAGAGATAAGTTTTCATTTCTGTTGAGTAAATATCAAGTAGTGTGATTGCTGGATTGTATGGTAAGAGTATGTTTAGTTCTGTAAGAAAGTGCCAAATTGCCTTCTAAAGCGGCTGTACTTTTTTGCTTTCCCACCAGCAATGAATGAGTATTCTTGTTGCGCCACCTCTTTGTCAGCATTTGTTGTTGTCAGTGTTCTGGATTTTGGCCATTCTAATAGGCGTGTAATTATATCTGATCGTTATTTTAATTTGCATTTCCCTGATGACATGTGATGTGGAGTATCTTTTCATATGTTTATTTGCCATCATATGTCTTCCTTGGTGAGGTTTCAGTCCAGGTCTTTGGCCCATTTTTGAGTCAGGTGGTTTTGTTTTCTTACTGTCGAATTTTAAAAGTTCTTTGTATATTTTGGATAACAGTCCTTTATCACAGCGGTCCCCACCCTTCGTGGAACCAGGGACCAGTTTCGTGGAAGGCAGTTTTTCCACGGAAGGCAGGAGTTGGTTCAGGCGGTAATGTGAGCAATGAGGAGCAGCAGATGAAGCTTCACTCACGAGCCGCTCACCTCCTGCTGTGTGGCCCGGTTCCTAACAGGTCCACGGCCCAAGAATTGGGGACCCCTGCATTATCAGATGTGACTTTTGCAAATATTTTTGCCCAGTCTGTTGCTTGTCTTTTCATTCTCTTGACAGTATCTTTTGCAGAGAAAAGGAATATTTTGCTTTTAACCATTAAATCCCCCAAAGGCATAGCTTCTCTAATCTTTTTGTGGTTAAGGTTGAATTCCCTTTTCATTTCTTCTCAATGGCTCAAATAATTTTGGAAAAAATACAGTGTTCTGTTTTACTTGGGAGTGTGGAGAGGAACCTGAGAGAAAGAGAGAAGAGACTGATTTAGGAAGAAGACCAGAAAATGCATCAAAATGTTAATAGTAATTCGAAATTCATTTATGGGTAATTTAAAATTTTCTTTTTTTTTATTCTGTATTTTTCTGAATTTCTACATAAGTAGAATTTTTATAGGGAAAAATTACTAAAATGAAAGCATTCTGGGCAAACTTAAAGACAGTTTAAAACATCTTTTAATCTGGAGATTAGGGAGAAAAAGTTATCCATACATCAGTGCTATCCATCAGAAGTATAATGCAATCACACATATGGAATTTTAAACTTTCCTGCAGCCACATTAAAAAGGTAAAAAGAGACAGGTGAATTTTTTAAAAATATAACTTATTTAACTGAATATGCCAAAAATTATTTTAATACTTAATATATAAGCAATATAAATTTATTAGTGAGATATTTTACATCTCTTGTTTTTTTGTAATAAGTCTCTGAAATTGAGAGTATGTGTTTACACTGTAGCACAGCTCAAGTTAAACCATACATTTACATTGGAAATATATGATCTGTATTTAGGTTACATTTGAAAACATAAATCTACCTACTCAAGTTGTTTCTAACAGATTTTTAAAATTTCAGTAAGTGAATCAAGTACCAAAAAATCATTTTCTTCAGTATTCACATCCACATTGACAATACTCACATTATTTTAGAAATGATTTGACTTTGAAAAATATATCTCAATCAAAACACCTTTCCATATCAAGAAAATTCACTAACTTTTATATTAACAGTATTAATAACTTCAAAAGATTATTGCATAAACTAAAAGAAAACCTAAGTTTATCAGCGTCAACAAAGCAATCATCGAATTTTATTATTTTGGTGGCTTATTTACATAATGCTATTAATTAAAATGGAAACTTTTTGCACATTGACTCATGTTAGAAAAATATGTTAAAACATTGTTTTTGATAACTACTCTGAGAACTTTCAGTTCAACATAAATTCATATAGTTCTCCAGCTAGGTCATAAACCCACTTTCCCTTTCCTTGGAATGTCAAGTTTAGCTCATTCATAGACAGTGTAATATTGATGAGAAAATAAATTGCATTAACACTTTTTTTCTTCTCATATTGAACGGTGAGCTCCTCTTTTGTTTAGAGAAATCTTGAAGTGGAGTTGACAGAACACCACTTGGTAAACTTGTTCAGAACTCAACCAATGTGCATTGGCAAGGGAAACAGTCATTAAATTCATTATATTATATATTTTTTCATAGTTCTGCACACTGGCAGTGATTCATAGCATTTGTACACACACATCTCTTTGTGTATTCAGAAATTATAGAGTCTACTTTAAAAAAAATGCACAAATATTTTCACTATGCATCACAGAGTAGAATAGAGCAATGCTGGAAACATTAGTTTATTGTCTTAAAATTCTAATAAATGCAGATTTTGACCTAATGTAGCTTGAACACCATCAGTCGTGATAGGAACAAACTTTTTTATATTTAGCTATAATTCTTTGACAGATGCAAAAGATTCAAAATTATTCCAGCTTGGATTGTTTTAGGCAGTGAATTTACTATTTTTTTTTCAAATTTTAAGTTTTTTGTGACAAAACCACCTGAAAATATTTGTCAGACAGTATGTCTTATACTGTATAACAACTAAAGCTAAAGTGCTCACAATTAAAAAAAATTGAATTAATTGATTTTTCTACCATAATTATCCAGTGACCTAAGTGAAGAACTTTTACTTGTGTAAATATATTTTTAGTGATAATTTCCTTACAAAATTTCTATGGCTAAAATAATTTCTTTTACCATCTTACTATTTAAGGATCACTTCTTTGCTTTTCAACAAATCAAATCATTCTATATATTGCCAAAGTTATAAGCTCAAATTTTGTTTAAAATCATTTAGAATTTTTTTACATGTAATTCTGATTTCAGATATTTTTGAGAGGAATAATCAAATTACGTTTTTGCTAAAAAAGTATCTTAATACTGTCTAATTTATTGTCTTTATTTTTTATAGAGTAAACAATTTCCTTTTATTCTGATAGAGCAAATTCCAATTGACACTCATTGTGAACATGCAACCTACTTTCTTACTATTTCTCATCGTAATATCAGCTTCTGAATCTTCACTTAGGTATGCACCAATATTAAACCTGCACTTAATTATTTAAAATATTATTTATTAAACTCTAGTTGATTTACAATATTATGTTAGTTTCAGGTGTATAGCTTCACATTCTTTTCTATTATAGGTTATTAAAAGATATCGAATATAGTTCCATGTGCTATACAGTAAAACCTTGCTGTTTTACTGTATAGCACATGGAACTATATTCAATAGTATATATTTACTATATACTATCCCTTTGACAAGGTATGTTTACTGTGTTACTCGTCATTTCCTGAGAATACAAGTGCCCATCTGCTTTTAGTATAATTTTCCTATCTGTGAAATGGGGATAACAGTATTATTAACTATCTCGCAGAGTTAAATGATAGAGTGAATATAAACCACTTAGAACAGTACCTAACACATAGCAAATACCCAATGAATATTATGTGTTTAAATTACAGTAAATCAACAGTACAATAAAAAATAAATTGAAAAAATAAACTACAGTATTCATTATTATTACTGAATGTTTTCCTTAACATCCAAAGGCAACAAAGTGCCTCTTACTTTTAGTGCAATTACCTCTAATAACTTTAGTTTCTTTTTTGTTTCTGTTTTTCAAACCAATTCTAATTGCGCTTTGAATAAAATTACATGATTCTGAGCAAAGAACTGAACATTATTTTGATAATCAAAGAACGTAGGTTTAGAAAATAGTTGACTTAGTGTTCAGTTTTGAATATGTTTTCAGATATCTGAGATTTTGCTAAGTGGTTTTCAGATAGATAAAACATTGCTGTATTCTGATACTCAAGAATAGTAAATGATTGGTTTCCTATATAGGAATATTCAATGGTTTATCATATTTATAACAGAAAAAACCTTGAAAACAACTAAAATGGGACTTCCCTGGTGGCTCAGTGGTTAAGAATCCGCCTGCCAGTGCAGGGGACACGGGTTCGAGCCCTAGTCCAGGAAGATCCCACATGCCGTGGAGTAACTAAGCCCGTGTGCAACAACTACTGAGCCTGCGCTCTAGAGCCCAAGAGCCACAACTACTGAAGCCCTCGTGCCTAGAGCCCGTGCTCCACAATAAGAGAAGCCACTTCAATGAGAAGCCCACTCACCACAACGAAGAGTAGCCCCCCGCTCACCCCAACTAGAGAAAACCCGTGCGCAGCAACGAAGATCCAATACAGCCAATAAATAAAAACAAACAAACAAACAAACAAAAAACAACTAAAATGTCCAAAAGATAAAGAATTCGTAAATGAATACTAACACATAGTGTTCCAACAGTGGAATACTAAGAGGGCCTTGATATAGTTTAGATTTGTATTTGTTGATACAGGAAGATGTGCATGATATATTATTTAATGAATGATACAGATTAAAAATAATATATACAGTATGATCTAATTTGTAATATAGACAGATTATGTGTAGAAAAATTTGAAAGGCTATATACCAAAGTGTCAACAAGAGTTATTTCTGGATCGTTCCCAAGGTATTAATGTGTTGGATTATGGTGATTTTTTTTATTTTTCATTTTAACAGTGGCCATATATTGCTTGAATAACAAAATTATACATTATTTAAGGGAGCATTTACAAAAACCTTTTGGAAAATTCTATTTGTTTTTCCTTGGCCTCTACCCTTTTCTTTAGAATTAGGTCTTCTAAAATGATTTAGGGCTACTTTCAGATAAATAGTTTAATTTGCAGGAGAGAAATTTCTTAGGAGACTTGAAAAATGATGAGTCAATGATCTGTGGATGGTTGGGCAGTTGAGATTTGAAACAGGTGATTTATTTTTTTCATAAACAAATTTTTATTATAATAAAAATACTGCATTGAGATAATCGTTATGGCTAAAACTTTGTGTATTTTTTTAAAACATCTTTATTGGAGTATATTTGCTTTACAGTGGTTTGTTAGTTTCTGCTTTATAACGAAGTAAATCAGTGACAAATATACATACATCCCCATATCTCTACCCTCTTACATCTCTCTCCCTCCCACCCTCCCTATCCCACCCCTCTAGGTGGTCACAAAGCACTGAGCTAATCTCCTTGTGCTATGCAGCAGCTTCACACTAGCTATCTATTTTATATTTGGCAGTGTATATATGTCCAGGCCACTGTCTCACTTTGTCCCAGCCTACCCTTCACCTCCCCGTGTCCTGAAGTCCATTCTCTAGTAGGTCTGTGTCTTTATTCCCGTCTTGCCCCTAGGTTCTTTATGAACTTTTTTTTTTTAAGATTCCATATATGTATGTGTTAGCATGTGGTGTTAGTTTTTCTCTTTCTGACTTACTTCGCTCTGCATGACAGACTCTCGGTCCATCCACCTCACTACAAATAACTCAGTTTTGTTTCTTCTTATGGCTGAGTAATATTCCATTTTATAAATGTGGCATATCATCTTTATCCATTCATCTGTTGATGGACACTTAGGTTGCTTCTATGTTCTGGCTATTGAAAATAGAGCTGCAGTGAGCTTTTTGGTACATGACTCTTTTTGAATTATGGTTTTCTCAGGGTATATGCCCAGTAGTGGGATTGCTCGGTCGTATGGTACTTCTATTTTTAGTTTTTTGAGGAACCTCCATACTGTTATTCATAGTGGCTGTATCAATTTACATTGCCACCAACAGTGCAAGAGGGTTCCCTTTTCTCCACACCCTCTCCAGCATTTATTGTTTCTAGAGTTTTTGATGATGGCCATCCTGACCGGTGTGAAATGATATCTCATTGTAGTTTTGATTTGCATTTCTATAATGATTAATGATGTTGAGCATCCTTTCATGTGTTTGATGGCAATCGGTATATCTTCTTTGGAGAAATGTCTTTTTAGGTCTTCCCATTTTTGGATTGGCTTGTTTGTTTTTTTGATATTGAGCTTCATGAGCTGCTTGTAAATTTTGGAGACTAACCTTTTGTCAGTTGTTTCATTTGCAAATCATTTCTCCCATTCTGAGGGTTGTCTTTTCGTCTTGTTTATGATTTCCTTTGCTGTGCAAAACCTCTTAAGTTTCATTAGGTCCCATTTGTTTATTTTTGTTTTTATTTCCATTTCTCTAGGATGTGGGTCAAAAAGGGTCTTGCTGTGATTTATGTCATAGACTGTTCTACCTATGTTTTCCTCTAAGAGTTTTAGAGTGTCTGGCCTTACATTTAGGTCTTTAATCCATTTTGAGTGTATTTTTGTGTTTGGTGTTAGGGAGTGTTCTAATTTCATTCTTTTACATGTAGCTGTCCAGTTTTCCCAGCACCACTTATTGAAGAGGCCGTCTTTTCTCCCTTATATATTCTTGGCTCCTTTATCAAAGATAAGGTGACCATATGTGCATGTGTTGATCTCTGGGCTTTCTATCCTATTCCATTGATCTATATTTCTGTTTTTGTGCCAGTACCATACTGTCTCGATTACTGTAGCTATGTAGTATAGTCTGAAGTGCAGGAGCCTGATACCTTCAGCTCCGTTTTTCTTTCTCAAGATTGCTTTGGCTATTCAGGGTCTTTCGTGTTTCCATACAAATTGTGAAATTTTTTGTTCTAGTTCTGTGAAAAATGCCATTGGTAGTTTGATAGGGATTGCCTTAAATCTGTAGATTGCTTTGGGTCATATAGTCATTTTCACAATGTTGATTCTTCCAATCTAAGAGCATGGTATATCTCTCCATCTGTTTGTATCATCTTTAATTTCTTTTATCAGTGTCTTATAGTGTTCTGCATACAGGTCTTTTGTCTCCTTAGGTAGGTTTATTCCTAAGTATTTTATTCTTTTTGTTGTAGTGGTAAATGGGAGTGTTTTCCTAATTTCACCTTTAGATTTTTCATCATTAGTGTATAGGAATGCAAGAGATTTCTGTGCATTAATTTTGTATCCTGCTACTTTACCAAATTCATTGATTAGCTCTAGTAGTTTTCTGGTAGCATCTTTAGGATTCTCTATGTATAGTATCATGTCATCTGCAAACAGTGACAGCTTTACTTCTTCTTTTCTTTTTTGGATTCCCTTTATTTATTTTTCTTCTCTGATTGCTGTGGCTAAAACTTCCAGAACAATGTTGAATAATAGTGGTGAGAGTGGGCCACCTTGTCTTCTTCCTGATCTTAGTGGAAATGGTTTCACTTTTTCACCATTGAGGATGATGTTGCTTTGTCACATATGGCCTTTATTATGTTGAGGTAAGTTCCCTCTATGCCTACTTTCTGGAGGGTTTTTATCATAAATAGGTGTTGAACTTTATCGAAAGCTTTTTCTGCATCTATTGTGATCCTATGGTTTTTCTTTTTCAATTTGTTAATATGGTGTATCACATTGATTGATTTGCATATATTCAAGCATCCTTGCATTCCTGGGATAAACCCCAGTTGAACATGGTGTAAGATCCTTTTAATGTGCTATTGGATTCTGTTCACTAGGATATTGTTGAAGCTTTTTCTATTTATGTTCATCAGTGATACTGGCCTGTAGTTTTCTTTCTTTGTGATATCTTTGTCTGGTTTTGGTATCAGGATGATGGTGGCCTCGTAGAATGAGTTTGGGAGTATTCCTCCCTCTGCTATATTTTGGAAGAGTTTGAGAAGGAAGCCATCTGGTCCTGCGCTTTTGTTTGTTGGAAGATTTAAAATCACAGTTTCAATTTCAGTGCGTGTGATTCCCCTCTTATATTTTCTATTTCTTCCTGGTTCAGTCTCAGAAGGTCGTGCTTTTCCAAGAATTTGTCCATTTCTTCCAGGTTGTCCATTTTATTGGCATAGAGTTGCTTGTAGTAATCTCTAATAATCCTTTGTATTTCTGCAGTGTCAGTTGTTATGTCTCCTTTTTCATTTCTAATTCTATTGATTTGAGTCTTCTCCCTTTTTTTTCTTGATGAGTCTGGCTAATGGTTTATCAATTTTGTTTATCTTCTCAAAGAACCACCTTTTAGTTTTATTGATGTTTGCTAATGTTTCCTTCATTTCTTTTCATTTATTTCTGATCTGATCTTTATGATTTCTTTCCTTCTGCTAACCTTGGGGTTTATTTGTTCTTCTTTCCCTAACTGCTTTAGGTGCAAGGTTAGGTTGCTTGAGATGTTTCTTTTTTCTTAAGGTGGGATTGTATTGCTATAGACTTCCCTCTTAGAATTGCTTTTGCTGCATCCCATAGGTTTTGGGTTGTCATGTTTTCATTGTCATTTGTTTCTAGGTAGTTTTTGATTTCCTCTTTGATTTCTTCAGTGATCTCTTGGTTATTAATTGGTGTATTGTTTAGCCTCCACGTGTTTGTATTTTTAACAGATTTTTTTACTGTAATTGATATCTCGTCTCATAGCGTTGTGGTCGGAAAAGAAACTTGATACGATTTCAATTTTCTTAAATTTACCAAGACTTGATTTGTGACCCAAGATAGGATCTATCCTCGAGAATGTTCCATGAGCACTTGAGAAGAAAGTGTGTTCTGTTGTTTGTGGATGGAACGTCCTATAAATATCAATTAAGTCCATCTTGTTTAATGTATCATTTATAGCTTGTGTTTCCTTATTTATTTTCGTTTTGGATGATTTGTCCATTGGTGAAAGTGGGGTGCTAAAGTCCCCCACTATGATAGTATTACTGTCGATTTCCCCTTTTATGGCTGTTACTATTTGCCTTATGTATTGAGGTGCTCCTATGTTGGGTGCATAAATATTTACAATTTTTATATCTTCTTCTTGAATTGATCCCTTGATCATTATGTAGTGTCCTTCTGTGTCTCTTGTAATAGTCTTAGTTTTAAAGTCTATTTTGTCTGATATGAGAATTGCTACTCCAGCTTTCTTTTGTTTTCCATTTGCATGGAATATCTTTTTCCATGGCCTTACTTTTGGTCGGTATGTGTCCCTAGGTCTGAATTGGGTCTCTTGTAGACAGCATATATACGGGTCTTGTTTTTGTATCCATTCAGCCAGTCTATGTCTTTTGGTTGGAGCATTTAATCCATTTACATTTAAGGTAATTATTGATATGTATGTTCCTATTACCATTCTCTCAATTGTTTTGGGTTTGTTATTGTAGGTGTTTTCCTTCTCTTGTGTTTCCTGCCTAGAGAAGTTCCTTTTGCATTTGTTGTAAAGCTGGTCTGGTGGTGCTGAATTTTCTTAGCTTTTGCTTGTCTGTAAAGGTTTTAATTTCTCTGTCAAATTTGAATGAGATCCTTGCTGGGTAGAGTAATCTTGGTTGTAGGTTTTTCCCTTTCATCAGTTTAAATATGTCCTGCCACTCCTTTCTGGCTTGCAGAGTTTCTGCTGAAAGATCAGTTGTTAACCTTATTTGGATTCCCTTACATGTTATTTGTTGTTTTTCCCTTGATGCTTTTAATATGTTTTCTTTGTATTTAATTTTTGATAGTTTGATTAATATGTGTCGTGGCGTGTTTCTCCTTGGATTTATCCTGTATGGGACTCTCTGTGCTTCCTGGACTTGATTAACTATTTCCTTTCCCATTTTCGGGAAGTTTTCAACTATAATCTCTTTTTTTTTTTTTTTTCTTTTTTGCGGTATGCGGGCCTCTCACTGTTGTGGCCTCTCCCGTTGCGGAGCACAGGCTCCGGACACGCAGGCCTAGCGGCCACGGCTCACGGGCTTAGTTGCTCCGCGGCATGTGGGATCTTCCCGGACCAGGGCACGAACCCGTGTCTCCTGCATTGGCAGGCGGATTCTCAAACAGTGCGCCACCAGGGAAGCCCAGATGTTTTTCTTTTCTTTTTTTTTTTTTTTTTTGCATCAACTATAATCTCTTTAAATATTTTCTCAGTCCCTTTGTTTTTCTCTTCTTCTGGGTCCAGTATAATTCGAATGTTGGTGTGTTTAATATTGTCCCAGTGGTCTGTGAGACTGTCCTCAATTCTTTTCATTCTTTTTTCTTCATTCTGCTCTGCTGTAGTTATTTCCACTATTTTATCTTCCAGGTCATTTATCCATTCTTCTGCCTCAGTTATTCTGCTATTGATCCCTTCTAGAGAATTTTAAATTTCATTTATTGTGTTGTTCATTATTGTTTGTTTGCTGTTTTGTTTTTGTAGGTCCTTGTTAAACGTTTCTTATATTTTCTCCATTCTATTTCTGATATTTTGGATCATCTTTACTATCATTACTCTGTATTCTTCAGGTAGACTGCCTATTTCCTGTTTATTTGTTAGGTCTGGTGGGTTTTTACCTTGCTCCTTCATCTGCTGTGTGTTTCTCTGTCTTCTCAATTTGCTTAACTTACTGTAGTTGGGGTCTAATTTCACAGGCTGCAGGTTCGTAGTTCCCATTGTTTTTGGTGTCTGCCCCCAGTGGCTAAGGTTGGTTCAGTGGCTTGTGAGGCTTCCTGGTGGAGGGGACTAGTGCCTGTGTTCCTGTGGATGAGGCTGGATCTTGTCTTTCTGGGGGGAAGGTCTGCCTCTGGTGGTGAGTTTTGGGGTGTTTGTGAAGTTGTTATGATTTTAGGCAGCCTCTCTGCTAATGGGTGGGGTTGTGTTCCTGTCTTTCTAGTTATTTGGCATAGCCTGTCCAGAACTGTAGCTTGCTGTTTGTTGAGTGGAGCTGGGTCTTGATGTTGAGATGGAGATCTCTGGGAGTTTTTTTCCGTTTGATTTTACCAGAAGCTGGGATGTCTCTTGTGGACCAATGGCCTGAACTTGGCTCTCCCACTTCAGAGGCACAGCAGTGACACTGGGCTGGAGCACCAAGATCCTGTCATCCACAAGGTTCAGAATAAAATGGAGAATAAAAGAAAGAAAAAAATAAAATAAAATGAAATGAAATAAAATAATTATTTTTTATTTTAATAACTTTATTTAAAAAATCTAGAAGTATTTTTTTAAAAAAAGCAAGAAGAGAGCAACCAAACCAAAAAGAAACCTGCCAATGATAACAAGCACTAAAAAAAACCCAAAACCCAAATGATGGACAGACAGAACCTTAGGACAAATGGTAAAAGCAAAGGTCTACAGACAAAATCACACACAGACGCATACACATACACACTCAGAAAAAGAGAAACAGGGAAAAAACTGTATCTACCGTTGCTCCCAAAGTCCACCTTGTCAGTTTGGGATGATTCATTGTCTATTCAGGTATTCCACAGATGCAGGGCCCTTCTAGTTGATTGTGGAGCTTTAATCCGCTGCTCCTGGGGCTGCTGGGAGAGATTTCCCTTTCTCTTCTTTGTTCGCACAGCTCCCGGGGTTCAGCTTTGGGTTTGGACCCGCCTCTGCACTTAGGTCACCTGAGGGTGTCTGTTCTTCGCTTCAGACAGGACGGGGTTAAAGGAGCAGCTGATTCGGGGGCTCTGGCTCACTCGGGCCAGGGGGAGGGAGGGGTACGGATGCGGGGCGAGCCTGCGGCGGCAGAGGCCAGCATGATGTTGCAGCAGCCTGAGGCGCGTCGTGTGTTCTCCCGGGGAAGTTGTCGCTGGATCCTGGTACCCTGGCAGTGGTGGGCTGCACAGGCTCCCGGGAGGGGAGGTGTGGAGAGTGACCTGTGCTCGCACATAGACTTCTTGGTGGCGGCAGCAGCAGCCTTAGTGTCTCATGCCCGTCTCTGGGGTCCGCGCTGATAGCCGCGGCTCGTGCTAGTCTCTGGAGCTCCTTTAAGCAGTGCTCTGAATCCCCTCCCCTCGTGCACCAGGAAACAAAGAGGCAAGAATAAGTCCCTTGCCTCTTAGGCAGGTCCAGAATTTTTCCTGGTCTCCCTCCCGGCTAACCGAGGTGCACTAGCCCCTTTAGGCTGTGTTCACGCCGCCAACCCCAGTCCTCTCCCTGCGATCTAACTGAAGCCTGAGCCTCAGTTCCCAGCCCCCGCCCGCCCCGGCGGGTGAGCAGACAAGCCTCTCAGGCTGGTGAGTGCTGGTCGGCACCGGTCCTCTGTGCGGGAATCTCTCCTCTTCGCCTTCCGCACCGTTACCGCGCTCTCCTCCTCGGCTCCGAAGCTTCCCCCCTCCGCCACCCGCAGTCTCCGCCGGCGAAGGGGCTTCTAGTGTGTGGAAACCTTTCCTCCTTCACGGCTCCTTCCCACTGGTGCAGATCCCGTCCCTGTTCTTTTGTCTCTGTTTATTCTTTTTTATTTTGCCCTACCCAGGTACGTGGGGGTGTTTCTTGCCTTTTGGGAGGTCTGAGGTCTTCTGCCAGCATTCAGTAGGTGTTCTGTAGGAGCTGTTTCACATGTAGGTGTATTTCTGACGTATCTGTGGGGAGGAAGGTGATCTCCGCGTCTTACTCTTCCGCCGTCTTGAAGTTCCTCTCCCAGGCGTGATTTTTAAAACATGAAAAGTTGCTATCACTTTGTGCCCTTCTTTCAGTTTATTATGACTTTTAGCCAAATACATAATTTTGGTGTTCCCTGATCCCTTATCTTACTACTCTTGCAGTAAGTTAGTGGTTAAAGGATGCAGCTTGAGAAAGTTCCCAACAGTGTGGAAATTCAGAGAAATATTTAAAACTATTATTTTAAAGACAGTTCTAAATTTAAATAAGACTATTAACTTCTGCCATAGTTTCATTTCAGTGGTTCTGAGGAAGTTCTCTGCAACTCCTAGCGCCCCACCCTGCGACATTTTTGGTGAAGACAAATTCCTTCAGCAGAGCACAAAGCATTTAATTCCAACTTGATTTAAGGCTTGGTAGTTTCAGACTAAACTAAACTAAGGGGCAAATGACTGAGAGTAGACCCTTGTCTGGTTTTAACTATTTGGAGAGTTAGAGGAAGTTGAGCTTATAAGGGTCCATCAAAGTCAGAATTAGGCATAGAAACAGGGTAGGTGGGGAGATGGCAGGATGCTGATGCATAACTGTACCTAGTTCACATATTTTCCTGCGTCCTCTCCAATGTCTCCTCAAGCTTGGCACAAAAGGAGAAGATTGGAAAAAACTTTACGTTTTATTTGTTCATTAATCTTCTGAAAAGAGCTTAGCAAACCACCGAACTTCCAACTTTCCCACAAACAACACAGAACACCATAGGTAGATCAGTGGGGTTGAGCATGTGGACCAGGGAAAGAGCTGCTTTACACCTCCAGGCCCTATTTCACTTAGTCAGTTCTGTGTCACTTGTTTAATCTGTTTTTTTCTGCAGTCCTGTATATATATGATTTTTGTATAATTTTATTTTCTTTTTTGTGGTACATGGGCCTGTCACTGTTGTGGCCTCTCCCATTGCGGAGCACAGGCTCAGCGGCCATGGCTCACGGGCCCAGCCGCTCCACGGCCTGTGGGATCTTCCCTGACAGGGGCATGAACCCGTGTCCCCTGCATCGGCAGGCGGACCCTCAACCACTGTGCCACCAGGGAAGCCCAGATTTTTGTATAATTAAAGAACATGTTTAGGTAGGATGATCAGGTACCATCCTGAGATTACAAGGTTGGGGAGTCATAGAAGGCTGGGCTAATTGCTCCCTTGGTGAATGGGGTACATTCAGTCCCTGCCTAAGGCTTCACATGTGGCTTTGAAGCACACAGCAGAGTTCACAAACACACAGTTGGTTGTCGATTATTGAAAAAGAAATACTCAAAAGGAATATAACTTTCATACTTGTTGTGTTCTTGTGGCCAGGTTTATCCATAGGAAGCATAAACATTATAGGAGACATATTTTGATTTTGCCTGTGTGTCACCCTTTACTCTGTCATTGTTAATAGTGCCCCCTCTTTCTTTTAAAAATTTACCTATGTCCATTTTATGGGTCATGACGGAATTGTCACTGACATGTACCGATTTCCCGTGCGCCCCCCACCCCTGGTCCCACTGGCCCAAGTACCCACATGAGATTCAAGTTAGGCTGAACTGATTGCTGGGATTTTGAGTCTAATGTAAGTAGCTCACTAATGGAATGAATTTGGAATTGAGTCTTTCTGATGTCAGAGCCTCAAAGATATTTCCTTTGACATTTGATATTTTCCCTTAATACCCTTCCTAAAAGCTATTTCTGAGTGAGGTCTCCAGAGAGGTCTGGGTTCCTGTCTTCCTCAAGGCCTGGTTGTCCAGGTAGTTTTCTGATTCTATAGGCTACACACTGGTAGCTAATAATTAAAAAAAATGTTATTGACATAGAATTGATTTATAATGTGTTAATTTCTGCTGTACAACAATGTGTTAATTTCTGCTGTACAACAAAGTGACTCAGTTATACATATATATATATATATATATATATATATATATATATATACACTCTTTTTCATATTCTTTTTCATTGTGGTTTATCACAGGATATTGAATATAGTTCCCTGTGCTATACAGTAGGACCTTGGTATTTATCCATCCTTGTATATACTAGTTTGCATCTGCAAATCCCCAACTCCCAATCCTTTCCTCACCGCCTTGCTCCCCCTCGACAACCACAAGTCTGTTCTCTATGTCTGTGAGTCTGTTTCTGTTTCACAGATAAGTTCAACTGTGTCGTATTTTAGATTTCATATGTAAGTGATATCATATGGTATTTGTCTTTCTCTTTCTGACTTACTTTGCTTAGTATGATAATCTCTAGGTCCATCTATGTTTCTGCAAATGGCATTATTTCATTCTTTTTTATGGCTGAGTGCATTGCATCTTCTTTATCTATTAACCTGTCGATGGATCTTTAAGTAGTTTCCAAGTCTTGGCTATTGTGAATAGTGCTGCTATGAACATAGGGGTGCATCTGTCATTTTGAATTGTAGTTTTGTCTGGGTATATGCCCGGGAGTGGGATTTCTGGATCATATGGCAACTCTATCTTTAGTTTTTTGATGAACTTCCATATTGTTTTCCATAATGGCTGCACCAATTTACATTCCCAACAACAGTGTAAGAGGGTTCCCTTTTTCCACACCCTCTCCAATATTTTTTATCTGTAGACTTTTTAATGATGGCCATTCTGACTGGTGTGAGTTTGTACCCCATTGTAGTTTTTGATTTGCATTTCTCTGATAATTAGTGTTGATGAGCAGCTTTCCATGTGCCTGTTCACCATCTGTATGTCTTCTTTGGAGAAATGTCTATTTAGGTTTTCTGCCCATTTTTTGATTGGGTTGTTTTTTGTTATTGAGTTGTATGAGCTGTTTGTATGGTTTGGAAATTAAGCCTTTGTTGGTCTGATCATTTGCAAATATTTTCTCCCAGTCTGTAGGTTGTCTTTTCATTTTGTTTATGGTTTCCTTTGCTGTACAAGAGCTTACAAGTTTGATTAGGTCCCATTTGTTTATTTTTGCTTTTATTTCTATTGCTTTGGGAGACTGATCTAAGAAAACATTGGTATGATGTATGTCAGAGAATATTTTGCCTGTGTTCTCTTCTAGGAGTTTTATGGTGTCATGTCTTACATTTTAGTCTTTAAGGCATTTTGAGTTTATTTTTGTGTGTGGTGTGAGGATGTGTTGTAACTTCATTGATGTGCATGTGGCTGCCCAACTTTTCCAGTACCACTTGCTGAAGAGACTGGCTTTTCCCCATTGTATATTCTTGCCTCCTTTGTCAAAGTTTAACTGACCATAGGTGTGTGGGTTTATTTCTGGGCTCTCTATTCTGTTCCATTGATTCATATGTCTGTTTTTGTATCAATACCACACTGTTTTGATTAATGTATGTCTGTAGTATTGTCTGAAGTCTGGGAGGGTTATGCCTCCTACTTTGTTATTTTTCCTCAGGATTGCTTTGGTAATTCTGGGTCTTTTATAGTTCCATATACATTTTAGTATTATTTATTCTAATTTTGTGAAAAAATGTCATGGGTAGTTTGATAGAGATCACATTAAATCTGTAGATTGCTATGGGTAGTATGGCCAACTTAACACTATTAATTATTCCAATCCAAAAGCATGAGATACCTTTCCATTTCTTTGAATCACCTTCAGTTTCCTTCATTAATGTTTTGTAGTCCTCAGCATATAAGTCTTTCACCTTCTTGGTGAAGTTTATTCTTAAGTATTTTATTTTTTTTGATGAGATTTTAAAAGGGATTTTTGGTTTACATACACTTTCTGATGTTTCATTGTTAGTGTAAAGAAATACAACTGATTTCTATATGTTAATCTTGTATCCTGCTACCTTGCTGAATTTGCTTATCAGTTCTAGTAGTTTTTATGTGGGGGTCTTTAGGGTTTTCTATATATAGTATCATGTCATCTGCATGTAATGACAATTTTACATCTTCTCTACTAATTTGAATACATTTTATTTCTTTTTCTTGTCTGACTGCTGGGGCTAGGACTTCCAATACTATGTTGAAGAGAAGCGGTGAGAGTGGGCATCCTTGTCTTGTTCCAGATTTTAGAGGGTGGGCTTTCAGCTTTTCACTGATGAGTATTATATTGGCTGTGGGTTTGTCATAAATAGCTTTTATTATGTTGAGATATAGTCCCTCTATTGCCACTTTGGTGAGGGTTTTTATCATGAATGGATATTGGCTTTTATCGAATGCTTTTCTGCATCTATTGAAATGATCATGTGGGTTTTGTCTTTTGCTGCTGTGGTGTATCACATTGATTGATTGTCGTATGTTGAACCAACCTGGTGACCCTGGGATGAATCCAACTTGGTTGTCATGGTGTATGGTCTTTTTAATGTGTTATTGGATTTGGTTTGCTAATAATTATTTATTAGCAATTAATTATTGGTAGCTAATAATGTTAGTAAATTTAAAAAATTAAAATTAACCAGAATTGTTTTCTAATTTAAATTTGACTGCTGAATTGGTACATATGTGGATCACTGGTATCATCTCATCCCTGATAAGAGGGAGCGTCTGCCTCTGAGTGAGATCTTGTGTGTCCAAGTTCAGGTTAGGCAAAGTGAGAGAGTGAATGAATTTTACCAAAGGCAGCAGAGCATGGTTTTGAGGCTAAGATGTGAGATATCTTTCTGTGAAAAACCTACAATCCAAAACCTGGCCAACCCTTTATTAGAGTTATTGATCCAAGGAGTTATGCAGGATGAGAAAAGTGGAAGCATGAAACACAGCAGCAAGAAGGCAGGAAAAGGGAGGTGTATCTTTACTGAAGAAATATTCTGAGTCTTGTTATCGAGCCAAAAGATATGTTTTACAGTTGACCTATGCCTTCTCTCTGGCCAAGAGAATTGTTCTGTTGGCTGTTATTGATCCTGCTCAGAGAATATACTTCACTTAAGTCACATTGTACCAATGAATTTCTGCTTAATTTTGTACTCTTTTGTACTCTTCCCCCTTTGCCCCATTCCTTTGCTTGGGCTATTTTTTCTGTGTGAATTTCACTTTTCACTTTGTGCAATGACATACTCATCCTTTGAGATTTATCTCTTCTGAGAAAGCTTTTTTTGATTCAGCAATCAGATATTAGATTCAGTTATTCATTACACTGCAAAAAAACCTTCTCAGCATTATTTTATAGTAAGAATTAGGGAAAGTGGTGGTTGTGAGAGTACTCTAAGCAAATGAAACAAAGCATTTGCAAAAAGCAGGAGCTGAGAGAGTTCCTGGCATATTTAGAAACCTAAATATGTGTGTTCATTACTTATAATTGGAACTTAGTTGGTGATGGGGTGGAGTGAGGTTGCTTAGCAGAAGAGACTGGAAAGGTTGATAAGGTTTGCTTGAAATTAGTGGACATAGTAAGGGCTGTTAGAACCAAATGTTCAGACATTAACATATCACAGTAAGAAAAGTAATGCAGGGCTTCCCTGGTGGCGCAGTGGTTGAGAATCCGCCTGCCGATGCAGGAGACACGGGTTCGTGCCCTGGGCCGGGAAGATCCCACATGCCGCGGAGCAACTAAGCCCGTGAGCCATGGCCGCTGAGCCTGTGCGTCCGGAGCCTGTGCTCCGCAACGGGAGAGGCCACAACAGTGAGAGGCCCGCATACCGCAAAAAAAAAAAAAAAAAAAAAGAAAAGTAATGCATAAAAAATGACTCGAAATTTCTAAATAAAATAAGTAGTCACAAAGTTTAAAAAAATGATTCAGAGGAGGGTAACTTCATCAAAAGAGTTTCAGCAGCTAAGGTGCAGTTGAGAAAGATGACTGAAATGAGATTGGGCAATTGCCTAGGATAGTGGTTCTCCAATTTGGTTGCACATTAGAATTACCTGTGGAGCTTTTTAAAAATTGAAATAGCCAAGTTACACCCCACACCAATTAAATTAGAATATCTGGGGTGCTGCCAAGTGTTAATATTTTTAAAGATCTTTAGGTCATTAATACGTGCAGCAACATTGGGAAACCAGTGGCTGACACCAACATTTACTTCATTTTATTTCCTAAGGTTCATTTTGTGTAACAAAGCTTTGCAGTCAAAAGAAAAATAGTGAGAGAGGACATTTAAATAAATGTACTCATGAATCCTGTTGTCTGTACCAGACACTGGAATGCCTAATGGAATTCTAGAAGCATATTGAAAGTCAAGTTGCTTTTCTTTTTTCTTAAATTGTGAAAATACTTATGCTATCTTGTCTATCATCATATACTTTAGGATAAGACATGACTGATAACTCATTATGTGCTGAAAATCAGAGGTGACAGTAATGTATACAAAGTATTGTTCACATGGCACAATTCCTGGCACCCCTAAGCCACAAGAAGATGTTCTTGTGAATTCCCACTTTGTCCGGTTTATTGCCTGGGACAATGACCTTACCATTCTTTTTATGAAAGAGGAAAGTGAGATGCAAGGAACTGTAGCTAGAATCTAGGTTTATTGATTCTCATGCCCCAATTACATCTGTTGTCCCTGCACTACCTGATAGACCAAGCCAAAGCTGGATGCTCACCATGATGAAAGCTGGATGCCAGAAATGCTCTTTTTAGAATAAAAAGTGGCAAGTTGAAAATTTTGCTTTGAAATCAATCTATTTACCCCAAAGGCATCGTATTTCCTATGAAACAGGTGGAGATTAAAGACAGGTCAGTGAGAAGGTAATGCTTAAAATATGAGGTAGGGAAGAAAGTTTATTATTCCTGAGGATAATTCCAAGTATGTTTTCTTAGTCTGGGCTGTTGTAACAAAGTACCATAGATGAGGTGGCTTATAATAACAGAAATTTATTTCTCACAGGTCTAGGGGTTGGTGGTGTGAGACTAGGGTGCCAGCATGGTCAGGTTCTGGTGAGGGCTCTTTGTGTGTTGCCGACTGATGACTTCTCATTGTATCCTCACATGGTATAAAGAGCAAACTAGCTCTCTGGCCTCTTCTTACAAGGGTGCTAATCTCATTCATGAGGATTCCATCCTCATGACCTAATTGCATCCCAAAAGCCCCACCTTCAAATACCATCAAACTGGGTACTGGATTTCAAATACGAATTTTGGGATGATACAAACATTCAGTCTATAACATGTATTAACCTACAGATAAACCAAGAAGTCTTTATTGTACATCTACAATGACCTTAACATGCACCAGGCATTATGGTGCAAATAAAGAGTTGGTAGTTTCTTGTATAAAGAGATTGCAACATATTGGTGAGCTATGACAGCACTTGCTATAAAGTAATCATGTCTAGTGATACAGGATGTAATTGTTTGGTGAAGCTAAAGCACCAAAGCACATTTAGCGTCTTCTAAGTTACTCCTTATTTTATAATATTTAATGAAGAGGGGAAGAAAAAAACTTTGAATGTGATAAAATCTCTTTAGCTAATAAACTCCTCCATCAGCTGATCCTCCACCAGCCTGTGAGTTCCTTGTTGTAGAGATTTTTAAAATCTTTGATTTCTCTGCACAGTGTCTTGCATATAAAAAGAATTTGATAATTGTAGAACTTCCCTTAAACTAAGATAAAAGACACACAACTAACATCAAACTTAATGGTGAAAAACAGGAAGCTTTTCCTCTAAGATCAGGAACAAGAAAAGGAGGCCCTCTCTCACCATTTCTATTCAGCATAGTAGTGGGACTCCTAGACAGAGCAATTAAGCAAGAAAAAGAAATAAAAGGCATCTAAATTAGAAAGAAGTAAAATGGTCTATTTTTGCAAGTGACATGTGTTATATATATGGAAAATACCAAACACGACCAAGAAACTCTTAGAACTAACCAACAAATTCAGTCAAGTTACAGAATACAAAATCAACATACAAAAAAATCAGTGGTTTTTCTGTACACAAACAATGAACTAGGGAAATGAAAAGGAAATTTAGAAAATCTCATTTAAAATAGCATCAAAAAAATAAAATACTTAGGAATAAACTTAACCAAGGAGGTGAAAGCCCTTTACACTGAAACATACACAAGAAATTAAAGAAGTCACAAACAAATGGCAAGACATCCCATGTTTATGGATTGGAAGATTTAGTAATTGTTAAAATGTCCATACTACCCAAAATGATCTACAGATTCAATGCTATCCTCATCAAAATTCTAGTGGCATTTTTTGCTGAAATGGAGAAAAATCCTGAAATTCGTATGGAAACATGAAAGACCCAGAATATTCAAGATGATCTTGAGAAAGAAGAACAGATCTGGAGACATCACATTTTTTATTTCAAAATATATTACGAGGCTATAGTAATTAAAATAGTATGTTATTGGCATAAAGACAGACATATACACCAATGGAACAAAATAGAGAGTCCAGAAATAAATCCATTCATATGTAGTCTGTGATCTTCAACAAGATACCAAGAATACACAATGGTGAAACAATAGTCTCTTCAATAAATGGTGTTGGAAAAACTGGATATCCACATGCAGAAGAATAAAATTGGACCCTTATCTCATACCATACAAAGATCAACTCAAAATGGGATTAATGATTTAAATGTAAGACCCCAAATTGTAAAACTACTAAAAGAAAACAAACGGAATTAGCTTCTTGACATTGGTCTTGGCAATGATCTTTTTAGGTATGACACCAAAAGCACAGGTAACAAAAGTGAAAATGGACAAGTGGAATAATACCAAACTAAAAATCTTCTGTACAGGGAAGGAAACATCAACACAGTAAAGGCAACCTATAAAATAGGGAAAATATTTGCAAACCATTTATCTGGTAAAGTGTTAATATATAATAAAAACTACAACCAATAGAAAAAACCAAACAATCCAATTAAAAATGGGCAAAGGAGTTGAATAGGCATTTCTCTAGAGAAGACATGCAAATATGCACCAGGTACATGAAAAGGTGCTCAATATGGAAATATGAATCAAAACCACAATGAATTATAAATTCACAACTATTGCAATGGCTATCATCAAAAAGACAAGAGATGAGTGTTGGTGAGGGTATGGAGAAATATGAACACTTCTACATTGTTGATGTGAAGGTAAAATGGTACAGCCACTATAGAGCACAGTATGGAGGTTTCTCAAAAAATTGAAAATAAAATTACCTTATGATCCAACATTCCCACTCCTGGATAGATATCAAAAGAGGTGAAATAAGGATCTTGAAGAGATACCTGCACTCCCAGATTCATTGCTGCATTATTCACAGTAACCAAGATGTGGAGACAAATGTCCATCAACAGAAGAGTGGATAAAGAAAATGTGATATATACATGCAGTGGTATATTATTCAGTATTCTAAAAGAGGGAAATCCTACCATTTGCAACAATATGAATGACCCTGGAGGACATTAAACTAAGGAAAATAAGGCAGTCACCAATGGACAAATACTGCAGGATTCCATTTGTATGAGATATCTAAAGTAGTCAAACTCGCAGAAACAGAATAGAATGGTGGCTGCCAGGGCCTGGGGGTAGGGAAAATAGGGAGTTGCTGTGCAATGCATATAGAGTTTCAGTTATACAAGATGAATAAACCTAGAGATCTGCTGTACAACATAATGCCTATATTAACAATACAGTACTGTGCACTTAACATAAGATTTACCCTCTTAACAGATGTTTGTGTTCTTACTACAAAAATGAAACATTAAAACAAAAAAAGAAAAGAAAGCAAAACCAAAAAAATCTAGCAAAGGGAAACGACCCTTTTGGAGGTGATGGATCTGTTGATTACCTTGGTTATGGTGATGGTATTGCAGGTGTATCATATATCTAAACTCCGCAAATTGTATACATTAAACATGTGCATTTTTTGTATGTAAATTACATCTCAATAAAGCTGTTAAAAATTGAGAAAAAAGGTAGTGAATCATTAGTTACGTTGTTCTTGGTCCACCCATTTTATTTCACATTTTAAATTTCTCTTCAAATTACAGTTCCTGAGATCATTGACTTTGGGCTGTATAGAGCAAACTGCAGATTTAAATTCTTCATTCTGCTACGAAGTTTAAATCTTTTTACTTATCATTTAGGTACTTTGACATTGTATAGGTGCATCTTATATGAAGGTATTTTAGAAAATAATGCATTGAAAATTCGCATCACATAAGGTGGTCTCAATGTGAATGAATTTTACAACACAAGGACGCATACATTTGCTAAAACAAGCCTTGAAAGTGCTAATAGAATACCACCACGTCTGAAATGAGGGAGGGTATTTTTTCTATTGTAAATTCAATTATTTATTTAGTTATCTTTGTCTACTTTAGAAGACCTTTAAATGTGTATTTTTAGCTCTGCCTTTTTCTATTTCTTAGAATGTATAAACTCTGGATCTTAAATGAAAAATTGCAGTCCTCTAGTTTTGTTAACCTTCTCTAATGGATCACTGGTTTTCCTTTATGTAGTGGCAATGGGAAGACATAATACAGTGATACACATCATTGAATTTTTAAATTAAACTGGAAAAATTAAACCTTTAGTGAATTTACTTTAGGGTTGATGAAAATCCATTATACTCAAAGAAAGTTTAAAGGTAGTATAACTTGTTTTTACATGGTGTCTGTTAGACAATTCCTAAACATGGATCAAAAATAGAACAGTATATTCTAAGTGTAAAAATAAATATATCTACCCGTGTACTCTAATATTACTGAATAAAATGTAACTGATTTTTTTGAATATCTACTCTGTGTCAGGAAATGTATTATTTTGTTAACCATATAGGGAAAATAATTCAGGGTGGGCTAAAATGATTCATTTACAGAACAAAAGTTAATTTGACCAGATTATTAGGTATTGATTGTTGTTATTTTCCATGTGCCTATTTTAAGTGTCCATTCCTGTAACCCCCACCATAATTAAAATATTGAAAGTTTTTATTACCCCTAAAAGTTTCTTCATATCCATTTATAGAAAACTTTCCTCCAAACCCAGGCCCAGGCAACCACTGATCGCTTTCTGAACTTTCCAGAAGACCTAAGCCACAGGAAATACTTTCTATGTTTTGCATTTACTTGAATTAAATATAAATAAAATTATACAGTATGCATTCTTTTATATCTGGCTTATCTGTCAACATAATGTTTTGATATTCCTTTGTGTGTGTCATTAGTTTGTTCGTTTTTATTGCTGAATAATATTCCATTGAATGGATATACTGAAATTTCTCTCTACATTCCCTTGTCGATGGCCATTAGGTTGTTCCCCAGTTTGGGCTATAATGAGTAAAGCTGCTGTGAGCATATGTTTTGAATTTCTATTGACTGAATACCTAGGAGTGGAATAGTTGCATGGTGGGAGTAGTACATGCTTAACTCTTTGAGAGAATGGCAAATGATTTTCCAAAGTAGTTGTACTGCTTCACATTTCCAGCAGCAAGCCATGAAAGCTACAGCTAGCTCCACTACATCCTTGCCGAAACCTGTGAAGAGTCTTTTCACTTCTAACCGTTCAGGTGGATCTCATTAAATTCATACTTCATACTTAATACTTATTTCCCTGACCTGATGTTTTTAATCATCTTTTCATGTACTTAACTGGTCATTTATATATCTATTCTTGTGAAATGTACATTCAAATTTTGCCAGATTATATTGTATTTTTCTTATTAATAGTCGTAAGAGATTTTTAAAATATATTCTGGGTACAAGTTCTTGTTGAATATATGTATGAGAACACTGGGAATTATCCTTCAGACTACGGATTGTTTTTGTTTTTCATTTTAATGTTGGCTTTCAAAGACCAAAAGTTGTAAATTTTGATGAAGTGTGATTTTTTCAATATTTCAATGGTTGTATTTTTTTCTTTTCTAAGAAGTTATTATGTAACCCAAGTCTGTCTTCTATGTTTTTTGGGGAGCTGTAATCCATTTCATATTTTTGCATGTAGTGTGCAGTAGGGTGAGTGTTCCTCTTTTCCTCTTATGGATATTTAATTTTTCTAGTATTGTTTGTTAAGACTATTCATTCTCCATTGATTTACCTTGGAACTTTTGCTGAAAATCAATTTATTATATATGCATAGTTCAGTGTTTGAACTTTCTACCTCCCTAACTATCCTCATATCAGTAATGCACTCTCTTGATTATTATACCTAGATTATTTCCAATGGTTATTTATCATGGAAATGGAAATGTTTACCACTTTCCTTTATATTCTATTATACTCCATTCCTAGGTTTTTTACACTACATTTACATAAATTTTAGAATCTGCTCCTCAAATCCTTGAAAACCTACTAGTTTGATTAAAATTACATTGAATCCATTATTCAATTAAGGGAGAATTGATATCTTAATATTAACAAGTTTCCTAATATAAGCTTTTGGATACTTTTATAATATTTTAAAAATATTTTTCAACTTTTTGTTGTTAGTATATTGAAATTATTTAACGTTTGGGTGCTGTTCTTCTAGGCTGTAACCTTGTGAAAATCACTTATTGGTTGTAGTAGCTTTTTTGTGTATTCCTTAGGATTTTCTATATGCATGATGGTACGAAGTGTGAGTGAAGAGATTTTACATCTATCTTTCAGTCTTCCTGTCTTTTACTTCTTCTTATTGCCTTACACACTGTCTAGACTTCCACTGCACTGTTCAGTAGAAGTGCTAAGAATCAATATTCTTTCCTTTTTTTGATCTTAAGAGGAAAACATTCAGTTTTTCATCATTAATTTTTTCATATATATCCTTTATCAAGTTGAAGTTTATATTTTTAGTATCTATACTTTCTGTTCTTTTCTAGGGAATACAAAGGCTTTTTCCCCCCAATTCCTAGTTTCTATTCCTAGAAAAGCACTTGTCTGTAGTTTCCTTTCTTCTTCTACTCCAGTATTTTCCCAGACCTCTGTATTATTTCCTCCTCAAATGTTTGATAGGATTCACCATGGAAGCCTGTGGATATTGTTATTAATTGTACTCTGCAAATGTTGATGTGTTGTTGACATATTTTTATTACCATTCATTTCAATACATGTAATTTTCTTCTGTGACTTCTTAGACTCAGTAGCATTATTCAATAATGTGTGGTTCCCTTTCCAGATATTTGAGGATTTTTCTATATTTGTTAGTGACTTCTACTTTAATTCAGTTGTTGGAATGTTTAATTAATTTAAAATGTATTATGACATTTTAAGGCCCAACAAATGGTCTGTATCCATTACTATTCCATTTAAACTTGAAAAGAATGTGTATTCTGCTGTGGTTTGGTGGAGTTTTATCACTGTCAATTAGGTCAAGTTGATTGGCAGTTTTGTCCAAGTCTTGTATATCACTACTGATGTTACATCTACTTGTATTATCAATTACTGAGAGTGGAGCATTGACATCTCCAACTTAAAATTTTGGATTTGTCTACTTCTCTTTTTTTTCCCCATTATTGCTTCATATATTTTGAAGCCCTATTAGTGTCACATAAATTATGGTTTGTGTATCTTCTTGATGAATTGACCCTTTATTACTATAAAATATCTCTTTTTATCCCTGGTGATATTTTTGTTCTGAAGCGTACCTTTTTTTCTGAAAATAAAACAGCCACTCCAGCTTTCTTATGTCTGGGGGTTTGTGTGGTATGTCTCCTTCCATTCTTTTATTTTTAACCTGTGTCTCTATTTTTAAAGTGGGTTTCTTACAGATAAGGTATTGTGGGTGCTGATTTTTTTCTCCAATCTGAAAATTTCTGCTTTTTATGTAATTGGAATGTAGATCACTTACATTTAATGTGGTTATTGATATGGTTATGTTTAAGTTTATAATCTTGCAAGGTGTTTTCCATCTGTCTTATCTGTTCTTTGTTCCACTTTTTTTTCCTCTTTCCTTGTTTTGTTTTAGTTTTTTTTTTTTTGGTATTTAATTTTAGCTGCTTAATTAGTTGTATCTCTCTCTTCAAAAAATTTTTCAGTGGTTATATTAGGGTTTACAATATGAATCTTTAACTTACCACATTCTACTTTTGAATAGTATTATACCCCTTCACATATAATGTAAGAAACTTAAAACAGTATAGTCAAAGACAAGATGGAAAAATTAGATCTGTTGCTGTGATAGTTTTATTTCCACATAAGATAAGCTATAAACTCCACAATACATTATAAGGTGGGTTTTTCGTTTGTTTGTTTTTGCTATATCCAATGATCTTCTAGAGAAATCTTTAAATTCAAAAATTTTAAAAATATTTTAAAAATATTCACACATGTTTTCATCATTCTGTAGCTCTTCATTCCTTTTGTATAGAACCAAGTATCCATCTGGCATCTCTCTTCATGGAGAACTTTCTTTAATATCTGACTCCTTCTTCATTCCCTACCCCTGTCCCCCCATTGATCCCTCTTTCACTAATTTCCAAACTTTCGTTGAGTATGAAGTAATTGGACTTGTTATTTGTAATAATTTAATAACAGCTAACTAGTATTCCTAATGCCAAGGCCTTCTGTTTATAAATTTAGATTTATAACTAGGGAATGCATGGAAAGATAAGTTATGTTTTGCTGTGGTTGTGAATTAGATATACATTATGGTCTAAAATATGAAATGAAATCTTTCTGGGAAAAACAAACCTTTATTGAACTTACTTTAAGCTTGTTGAAAAGATTTAAAGAATAGGCTTTTAAAAAAATCTCAGGAATACATACTAGGAGAGATGTTTCTTCCATTTAGATAACTAGTAATGCTCTAGGCATTTTTCATGATGTAGATTGAGCTTACCTGGTAAGGTTCTCAATTCATGAACTAACTGCAGTACTGAGTTTATTTTTTCTTTTCCTATTTGGTAACATGTGTGTCCCTTTGGTTTCCACTTAGGAAAAATCGTAACAAAGGCTCAGCTCTAAATAGGAACATATTAATGTGAAATTGCTTCATAGTGCATTGCTCTCAGGAAATAGAAATAATCATTTTAGATGAATTTGGGGTAAGTTTTTATGGGGAGAGAAAAAATAAGGACTGTAAACCTAATATAGTACCTAGAGATTTAATGACAGCTGAAAAAATATGTTTGAGAATTCCTGAGCTGGTTTATTGATGGGGAGAATCTAGTTACATACTTTTCTTTTCTTGTTCTTTAAACAATCTCAGTTTATTTGTTTAGTAATATTAACAGTTAAGAAAATAGAAGAAAAATATGCTAAGATTTTATGTTATCTTAGTTAATTCCCTTGAAAACATCTTAATAAAAAGTTGATAAGTACTTTTAGAGACATGCAAACTGAAGGTCAGGGAGTTAAAAATTTTGCCTAATAAATGGAAGAAATAGTATACAAATTCAGCTCTTTTCTTTCCACTTATACCACCCACAACCATGTAATAAAAATGTATAATTTAATGCTCAACTTTTTTCATCTAATTTTCTTTTACTTTCTCCTTTCTCATTGTCTCCATCTCCCTGTGTCTCTGTCTCTGTTTCTTTCTTTCCCTGCACTTATAAAAATGGTTGATGAACAGAATCAGTGATTTATCAGGTCTAAAACCTTGGAATCTTCCTTTCCTCTTCTTCTTCTTTCTCACCACACAGCCACTTGGTTAGGAAATCATGTTGGCTTTTACTTCAAAATATCTTCATTTTATGACCATTTTATGACCACCGTTAGTTCTTCCCTGGATTACTGCAATAGGCTCTTGTTAGTAGTCCCTGTTTCTGCATCCTACTTTCAAGATAGTAATTTGAAAACTTAAGATGGATCATGTTAATATTATTGGATTCCATTGTTTCAGAGTAAAAGCCATATTCCTTACAGTCGTCTCTAAGGCACTACATGATCTGACTCACCTCTCTAGCTTCATCTGCTATTCTTCTTGTTGATCTACTTGTTTACTCTCTCCAAGCTTAAGGACCTTCTTTATATTCCTAGAGCATATTTGCTTTATTCCTGCCTCAGGCTTCTCTGTTGGCTGTTACCTCTGCTTAGTTAAGTTCTTCCCTCATAGGGATAATTACCTCACCCCATCTAAGATTTATTTAAATGTCTTTTTCTTTCTACCAAGCCTAACGTGACCACTGTATTCAAAATTGCAATCCATATTGCCAATCTCCCTTATCCTTAATTTCTATAGTATATATTACTTTCTAATAGGCTATATATTTTAAGTTTTCATTTTCTTATTTATCTCTCTACATTCCCTTATAGATCTTTATTTCAGTCATTGATCTCTCCAATATCCAGGCAAGGCTTGGGACAGAGTATATGCTCAAGTAAAGAATGAATAAATAAGTGCTGTAGTAGAGGGAGTTGTCATAGGTAGGAGTGTGGGATGGTGGGGGGCTGGAAGGCAGGAAGAGTGGGAAGATCAAGGTTTAAATCCTGAAGTGGGTAACATAGTTCCAAAACATATCTGTGTAATTTTGATCGAAAGGGATTATAACTGCTGCAATGCATAGACCCTCAAAGGGCCATGAAATAATAGTGATTAAGAGAGATGTCTTCTTTTTTAGATGATCGGTTAAATATTAGTTCTTAAAGAAGTACTAAATTCTAACAGGGCCTTTATTCAACCAGCATAAGGAAGGATTGGAATACTGAAAAATCTCCTATGTTTAGCTTAGATTATGGCTGACAGAACATCTTATGTCCTAGATACTTTACCATTCAAAAAAGCGGGATGGGGGGAGAGATTTCTTTACGGCATCCAGAAATAAATATTTTGTCTTTTTAGTACTTTTGGGTGATAGGCTTGTAGGAACACAGGCACTCCTCTGACAACCCAACAGATTTTGTGTGTGGGGGGGGAAGAAACCACGTACAAATGAAAACACTTTATTCCTGACTCTCATAAGACAGATCACAAGATGCAGTTTTTGAGACTCCTCTGGGGTCAAGAGGTCAAGAAAGTGTCCCTGGAGGCAGATTGATATTAGTTTATGTTCCTGGGCCATAGCTATTCCGCTAAGCAAACCTATCATTCACAGACTCAACCGGGGAAGAAAAGTCAAGTGTGTTTTATTTCTAATTCAAAATATGCCCTTTTCAAAAGGAAATGGTTAGTGAAAAATATATTAAATTGGATTGACTCAAAAAATGGCCATATTAAAACATGGACCTCAGTCTAATTAGTAGTATCATTTATTAACCCATTTCAAAACCCAACTGAGAGGTGGTGCTAAACCCATCCTAAACGATGAAAAAAAATAGACTATTTATAATTAAAAATACACTTTGAAAAATCTAGTGCAATATTATTTGAATTTCATTTTAAGTTACCTTTATTACATGTCATTTACAAAACTGAGAAAACATTTCCTATGCATAGCAGCAACATTTAGATACTTATTCCAATATTTTGTACCTGAATTTGCATATATTAATAGGAATCAATTTTGAACTTACAAGTAGAAATTATTTTCCTTTATCTTAACCTCTTATTTTCCAAGGCCTAACACAACTTGCAGGTGAAATATTCCCATCATTTCATCTTAACTTTACAGAATTTCCAAGAAATAAACTTATACAATTCTGTACCTCTCACCCTGTTTTGGTTGACTATATGCACAGATTTTTCAACTTCCAGATCTTGAACTTCCATATGTATTTGTTCCTAAAATTGATCTTAAAACTGTCTGAACAGCAACTGTCTGCAAAATAATTTTTCTCCCATTTTATGGAAGATAAACATATCCCTCTTCTACCCCAAATCCTGCTAATGGATGTTACCCCAGGGTTTTAAAATCTAAAGAACAGCAAACTAAGAAAATGCTTTTTAAACCTCTCTTTCCCTGCGTATATATATTTCTGCTAAGTGTGAAGCCTGGCTTTAAAAACAGGATATTGAAACATGTAGGGTATGTCTGAATTCACATATGTGTTAGAAATATGTGGTGTGATAGAAGTCATGAAAAATTCCAGTTAGCAACTATACCTCTTCCCATCCCTAGATGGAAATGTCAAAAATGCCTGGCTTTAGAGCAAAGCAAAAACAATGATAAAAAATGGTAAATGCTAAAAATATCCCTTTACCATGCTTAAGTATAATTGATACTTGTCAGTTCTCAATATTAATTTCTAAAAATGTCATAAATTAGTGATGCTGACTCTTTCAAATATAACTAGAATGATTTTGGAAATACCAACTTTTTTTTTTTTTTTTTTTTTTACAGCACATTGGATAAAACGTATAGACAAAGTTTTGTGTAATTTCTTTCAAAATTTACATGTGTAAATTCTGTGTAAGCTATAAGGTAGCTAAAACAATTTTATTAATCATGTGATAAACTATTAATACAAATTTAGTCAATTCTTATTTTAAGTTATCGTGTAAGATATTTAACATTTTCTAATTCCTATGAACCAAACCTAACATTTAAGCCACCTGCCAGATTGCTTAGTTTTTAGCTACACATATCGTTCTCTTCATTAAATAAAAAAGCAATATTTGTTCTTGATTTAATTCCGTTAGTTTTTTCATATTTTTGATTCTTATTTTTGGTTCTTATTTAAGTAATCCCCAAAGGGTTACATACACACATGCAGTGACATCTCATTGTGGTGTTAATTTGCGTTTCTATGATGACTAATACTTTTGAACTACCTTTTCTGGAATTTTTTTTTGCTATTTGGATATCCTCTTTTAAGATGTGCTTATTCAAGGATTTTCCCCATTTTTCAGTTGAGATCTTTTCTGTTTCTTATTGATTTGTAGAAATGCTTTAAATATTCTGGATATGAGTCCTTGATTTAATACATGCACTGAATATTTTCTCCCAGCTGTAGCTCATCTTTTCACTCTCTTAATGGAGTCTTTTAATAAACAAAAATACTTAATTCAATGAAGTCCAATTCATTATTTTTTAAATTTTTATTTCTTTTTGGTATCCTTTTAAAGAAATAATTGTATTACCCCATGTGAAGGTGATATCAAGAATACTTATTATTTTGCCTTTCACATTTAGGTCTGCAGTAAATTGTGAACTAATTTTTCTGGCATGGTGTGAGAAAGGAGTCAGGATTTTTCTTTGATGTAACCATTGTTCCAATAACATTGACTGAAAGTACCATCCTTTCCCAAGTGAATTATATTAGTTTCTTCTCTGCAACTCAGCAGCTATGCATATGTCTTTTGCTGAACTTTCTATTCCTCACCGATCCTGGAAAAATACTGAACGATTGAAAAGTAGGTATATTCACATGCACAACACTATTTTAACTTTAAAACTGTTGTTTAGATCCCAAACAGAATATTATAATTTTATTTTTCTGGATTTAATCAACAGAAACTCATCAATAATATTTTTTAAAACTTGTTGTTTTGCTTATCTCATTTTCAGTTTTGAGTTGTTAGTTAAAATGAATGAATGTAACTTGTTTAAGTATAAACTTTATCAGGAGAAGTAAATATAATTCCTGGATATTTCAACTTAAAATAATGCTGTGAGTTCTAATATACGTACTTTAAATGTTTTTCAGTATTTTTTCAATTACTCTCATGTTCTGGAGAAAACCTAGTTAGGAAATACATAAAACATGTATATGGCTCACATTTTTCCTTTTGCCTCAGGCTCCAATATGGCTTGGCACAGCATTTTTTGAATCCTTTTAAATTTATGTATTATGTTCATCACGGACTTTTTTGGCATTAATTATGACTTTTAGAATATTGTTTTAAAATATCCTTTATCTTGATATTGAGTTTTTTGGCACCCCCTTAAATTTTGCATCTGAGGCCAAGTCTATCCGGGCCCTAATGTAGCACTGTAGAGTTTTTACCTCTAGAAGTTTAATTGGAGTCTTTTTAAAAATATCTCTCATGTCACTAACACGTTTTAAATAAACTTCTTATTTTAAAGTAGTTTTAGAGTTTTAAAGCGCTTATGAAGATAGAAAAGAGAGTTTCCAATACTCCACTCCCAGTTTCCCCATTATTAACATCTTACATTAGTACATTTACTGCAATTACTGAATCACATTATTATTGACAAAAGTCCATAGTTCGTTAAGATTTCCTTGCTTTTTACATAGTGTCTTTTCTTTGTTTCAGGATCCCATCCAGGTTATCACATTACATTTTCCCACCTTATCTCCTTAGGCCCCTCTTGGTTGTAATAGTTTCTCAGACATTCTTTATTTTTGGTGACTTTTGACATTTTTTGAGAAGAATTGGTCAGATGTGTATAGACTGTCCTTCAATTGGGATTTGTCTGATTTTTTTTTTTTTTCTCATAGTTAGGCTGGGGTTTTTGGAAGGCAGAACACATAGGTAAAGTGCCATTTTCATCACATCATATCAAGAGTACATACTGTTAACCTGCCGTGTCACTGTTGGTCTTGATCTCAGTCACCTGGCTGAGGTAGGGTTGGTCAAATTTCTCCTCAGAAAAGTTACTCTTTTTTCCTTGTGTCTACACTGTACTCTTTGGAAATAGGTCACTATACACAGCCCACACTTAAGGAGAAGGGAATTATGTTCTCCTTGAAGGTGGGGTATCTACATAAATTATTTGGAATTCTCCTAAGGTGACTTCTCTACTTTCTCTTATTTATTTATCGAATCATTTATATCAGTGTGGACTCCTGGGTGTTTACTTTATACTTTGGGTTATCATCCAATTCTACTTTATTTATTTGCTCAAATTGTTTTAGCTTTGACCACTGAGGACTCTTTAAGTTAGCTCCTGTCTCCCTTTGACATATGCCCATCTTTGTGGGTTTTTCATTTATAATTTTCTTACTTTCTGGCACTCTACGATGCTCCAGGATCATCTTGTGTATTCCTTCCCTGAGTTCTAGAATCACACATTTATGCAGGGAGTCCTGGTTCCTCTTAAAGGAGAATGTTATTAGAAACCAAGATCTAGGCAATAGACGTGTTTGTTGCTATAGAGTGATAATGCTTGCTTGACCTCTCAGCTAAGAGCACGAAAGTTTATGTGTTTACCAACTCATGTATATACACATCTCTAAGTATTGCTATATGTATTCATCTGTATCTATATTAAGCTAACCCTGAGTTCTTACTGAGTTGCCTAACTCTGATCATTTACCAAATGGATCATTCTAGCCTCCTCCTTTTTTGCTGATCTGTGAATTCACACTCCAGTGGTGAGGGATCTCGTTCCCTTCATCCTCCAAACATGCACCTCATTGTACAGCTCCAGATCCGTGTATAATCATTTCAGAATTGTCAACCTGCATTCCCACTGTAAACAATTTTGTGAGCCAGAGTAGAATGCTTATTTAGTTTCTGTCACCTTTACTCTTACAGTCTCAACTCATTTTCAAAGTTACTTCCAACAAAGTCTTTTTCTCCCGCCCTTTCAGTTACGTTATTTCATACCTTTGTAATAGAATTAGATTGTGTTGTTACTGCCTGTATCATTTCCTGGGACCCCCTTAACCTCCTAACTAGATTTAAAATTTTTCACACTTTAAAGTTCCCTTCTTCTGCTGTAAAATTTTATGGCTTTTGACAAATGAATGGTGTTATCTGTCCACCATTACCATATCACGCAGAATGGTTTCACCACCCTCAAACTCCCCGTGCTCCCCTCTTTTATCCTTCCCTCCATCTCCCAGAACACCTGCAATCACTGATATTTTCACTGTCTCTATAGTTTTGCCTTTTCCAGAATATCATACAAGTGGAATCATACAGTATGCAATATCTGTGTCATGTCTAAGTCTGGTTCTGCTGATTGCTTTGTCTCTTGAGAGTATGTTTCCCCTTGCTTTTGATATGCTGTATCATTTTCTGTTGAAAGCCAGACATGTTACATTGGGTAATAAGAACTGAAGTTAATAGGCCTTTAAGGATTGATGTTAATATGGGTAGGGCTGTGATTAATGTTTGTGGAAGCTGTAGGTTCCAGAGGCTTCAATTCCTCTGGTGTCCTTGTTTTCCTCCCCTGTTGATGTCAGGCTTCTTTATGTGCTCTTCATTAGACGGAGTCTGGGTCCTGCAGCTTCTTCAGCTGTAATTTGTAGTTAGTATGCTGCAGCCTGTTGCTATGGTGGTAAAGTGTGTGTATGTGTATGGGAAGCAATGTATAATCTTCCAACGAAGCCTCAGTCTTTTGATGGACCTGTGTCTTGGGACTGTAGTCTTCACAGTTGTTTTCTTCAGTGGTATAGCTTTTATTCCCCCACTATCATCTACTTCTTTCCTTGGCTGCAGTGTTCTGATCTGTGTTAATTCTATTTCCCACCAACCCCCTTAGATGAAATATAAGGCTATAGAGGCCTGGAGTGGGGAAAATTTCCCTTCCCCTACCCCCACCTGGCATAAGATTTTAGAATTGTGCTCTGGCCAAGTTCTTATTCTTGGAGAGAAGGCCTCTGATATGGAGAAGGACCTGCATGTGTTTCCCACTGGTTACTCTTCCCCAGTCCCTACCACGGCCACAAGGAGATCATTCTCTACTCCTCATGATGAGACTTGGTCCAGTTCCTGGAGAGAAAGCCCACAAAAATGTAGGGCCCCCTAGGATCATCCCCCAAGGAGTTTCTGGGTCTCTTACTAGTCCCCATTCAGCTTCTAGCAATTCATCAAACTTATTATTTAAGTGTTTCTGCAAGTTTATGGCTCCAGCAGCTTCTTCTCCATGTAGGTAGATTTCAGTTGTGTCTCTGCATGCACCTGTCTCTTCAGATTTCAGGGTGATGGTTTGTCCTGCGACCTCAGTTCTCTAATGTGCAGGACAAGTCATTGATTTTCTATTGGTATCAGTTTTTCTTGTTTTAGGGACAGGAGTGACAACTTCCAGGCTTGTTGAATCTGAAACTGAAAGTCCCTCTCAACTTACATTTTTTGAACTTAATATAGTTATAACTGCTCTCATGTTTTTGTCTGCTAAATCTTAGATCTGTGTCCATTCTGGGTTTATGGCAGTGGATTAATTTTTCTTCTCATGATGGAACATTTTTTTCTTGCTTCTTTGCAAGCCCCGTCTTTGGAAGCCAGATGTTGTGAATTTTACCAGTTTGTTTGCTGCATGTTTTTGTAGTCCTGTAAATACTCCTGACTTTTGTTCTGGGATGCTCCTAAGTTACTTGGAAATAGTTTGATCCCTTTGTGTCTTGTTTTTTAGATATTTTAGCAGGGACAACAGCAGTGTCTATTCTAGACCTAATTATTACCCCTGCTGAAGCAAGACACTTCTGTGTATTCTTCTTGATGTCCATTAAATCTTGAGATTTTCCAACATGGCTGGTGGGATTGAGCACTGTTCCTGATGTGTATGAGTGTATGTTTCCACTCATCTTTTTATGTGATTCTTTGTCTGACTTATCTAATTTCCTTACACACATGTGCTGATGCCCTGAAGATCCCTAGGGTTCTCTCTCTGTGCAGCCTTCTCCTCTCTGGTTCTCTTTCTTGAGGCCTGTACCTACCTTGCTCTCCTTGGACTCCAGGACCCTTTCTCAATCAGAGAGTCTGCTGAACTCCTCTGGGGTTCCCTCTCCCTGGGCAATGTCCTGGAAACTGTCTCAAGACAGTAAGCTGGAGCAGTCATAGGGCTAACTCACTCATTTCTCATCTCTAAGGAATCCCTGTCCTTTGTTCCCTAATGGCCAGTGTCTTGAAAACTATTATTTCACATATTTTTGTCAGGTTTGTAAGTTGACAGGACGGTAATTCTGGTCCTTGTCATCCCACCTTGGCCAAAAGCGGAGGTCCACATGTAGCTAGTGAGCACTTGAAATGTGGGTAATGCAAATCAAAATGTGCTGTTTGTGTAAAATACACATCTGATTTTGATGTCTTAGTACCAAAGAATGATGTAAAATATCTGGTTAATAGTTTTATAGTGATTATATTTTCAAAGAACAGTTTTGGATATTGGTTAAATAATACACATGTAATTAAAATGGGTTTTACTTGTTCTTTTTAAAATGTGATCGGTGAGGGCTTCCCTGGTGGCGCAGTGGTTGAGAATCCGCCTGCCGATGTAGGAGACACGGGTTCGTGCCCTGGTCCGGGAAGATCCCACATGCCGCGGAGCGACTAAGCCCGTGAGCCGTGGCCGCTAGGCCTGCGCGTCCGGAGCCTGTGCTCCGCAACGGGAGAGGCCACAACAGTGAGAGGCCCGCATACCGCAAAAAAAAAAAAAAAAAAAATGTGATCGGTGAAAATTTTAAAATTATTTATATATTCCCATTATATTTCCATTGGACAGTACTGATTTAGACATTCCACAGAGCATCATGTTCATTCACTGTAAATTAATAACAACATATTAATAATACTGGGGGAGCAGGAAGTGCTTTGGATTTTGTGTTACAATACGTATGCTCCAGAGAGTGAGACATACCATGTTAAAATTTCAGGACCGGCTACCATGATGAATTTTGCAGGGGCCAATGTTCTGCTCACGGTCACACCTTCTGATGGGTTTTTATGACCAGAGGATAGACGTGGAAAATACCTGGGCCTGGTTCATAGATGGGTTAGCTTGATAAGTTGGCGTGAGCCAAAAATGGACAGTAGGTGTGGCCTTAAGGGCAGTGTTAAAGGGAAATCCTGCTATTGGAAATATCCTTAAGTAATACACTTGGTCTTTTACTTGACATGGAGAGAGCATTGGTCTAAAGTAAAAAATACATGTGGAATAGTCAGGAGCCTGGATGGAAAAAGATTGAGACAATTGAGACGGAGAGTTTTGCGGAAGGGTAGGCTCATGGGAGTGGCTCAATGCTTGCAGATTTTTGTATCCACGGCAGTGCGTAGGGTTCAGCATTCACTATAGAGGAGGCACTGAATAACCCGCTGGATGTGATGATCTGTCCAGCCTCTGTTCATAAATATACCAGTGATTTTTTCAGGACCACAAACAGAGTGATTCTGGTTGCAGAATGGAGACTGCATTTAAGCCCAGAGCCTGAGTTCCCCAACACAGGTTCGTCTAGCTACTGCTTTAGCTGAATATTGACCTGTCAGCAGCAGAGACCACGACTGAGCCATTGAGGAGGCCAGCCCGTCCCTCTGGGGCAAGTAGATTTCTTCTGTCACATCCCTTCTACCTTAGAGGAAGGAGGTGTTTGTCTTTTTGTGACTGACATGTGTTCTGGGTATGAATTTTTTGTCCTTGCCTTCCGTGCTTCCCTTGGCACCACTATCTGAGGGCTCAGACATTCTGGATATTTACTTTATCATCGTGGGACCCCATATGACATTGCTTACAATCAAGTGACCCATTTTGCAATGACAGTCTGACAGTGGGCACATGACCATATCCATATTAACCAGAAGCTATGGACCTAATCATTTAGAGAACTTTGATCTGATCCAGTAAATCAAAATCAGGTAAAATAAGGGAAAATCTTCACTGCTGATGGAAAAATACTGCAGTGGCTCACTTGTAGTGGGTCAGCGGTGTCATCTTCAGAATCAGGACCGTGCATTACCATACAGACCTACCTCAGGGCAGAAAAGTAGATGCCCTGATTTCTTGAGATTTCTCTTAGCCTCCGATCAAGAGAAGAATGGCATTCATATTCATTTCCTATCCAAATAATTGAATGCACAACCTTGAATTTTCTTGTTTACACAGGTTATGATCAGGATTTCAGGTTACAAAATGACAAGCCTCATAACAGATGGTTTAATATTGTGCAAGCTAAATTATCTGAAATACATACTATAGTCTAATAGCTAAATTTTATTTGCAGGATAAATTAAATCATCACTTTTATACTTATGATTTTAACATTTACTTTTCTTTGGTACAGATTTCTTTTTCAAGCAACTTATAGATAGAAGAGCCTGTTATTCAGCATGGCTCTAAATCAAATAGTGTGCAATACATTATAATTACTTTCTGGGCATATGTGTGTTCCAGAGGGTATGTGAGAAAATATGATAGTTTCATGGAAATGGTAAGAGTGAGGTTGACCTAGCACAGTGGTTAACGCTATCCTCACAGAGTCCCATAGATGTGGATGGATGAAGGCATGGATTTGAGAACTGGGGATGCATCAATTCCAGTATTATTTGAAAGGAAAAGGACTCAGTCCGAGTTTCTTGTGTTACAGAGTGCTAATCTAAATTATGATTTTTATAAACATATTATATCTGGAATTTAGGCATTTCCAGTTATGTCCAAAGCAATAGTGGGGTGTGGTTCACTCAGGACTTATTTCAGTAGGACTTAAAGATCTTTCAAAGACCTCATTCTCAGGGAATAGTCATGAAGCCACAAACTTGATCTGAGCAATATCCTTCAGAATTAGAGGAGAGGGATGGTGAACTGTATTGCAAAATATATATCATTCAGATCATTGTTAAAATTATTCCAATGAACTACTATCTGAACCTTCAGGAGATGATAGAGTAAACATGAAGGAAGCATATACTTCCTGAAAGAGAGGAATACAAAGGCAATACTGCTTTATAACTCTTACTTAAGAGTGTAGCCTGTTGGTGGTGAGAAAAGGAGGTGAAAACTTGAAAGGTATTTCCCTCATTTGGTAAAACCTAGAACAAATATTAATTGCCCAAGTGTAAGGCTGAACCAAAATATTTAGACAGTATATGTAGTAGTAGTAGCACAGCAGTTGCAGCAGCTAACCCTTCTGTTACACTTTCCATAACCATGTACTACTCTAAGCTTTTTGGTAAAGCAGATTTTCACAGAAGGCATTAGAGCACCAGAGAAAGATACCGTTGGCAGCCTTAGAGAGCAATTGGTGCCTGCAAGTCACCCTAGAGGCATGTAAGCCTTACCAGAAAATAAGGATCAAATAAAAGGAAAATGATGGAATCATAAGATAGTAGAGAGAATTGTGTGCATGAGCACACGTAAAACATACCTTGAGACATATGGTCACCTCATCTTTGATAAAGGAGGCAAGAATATACAATGGAGAAAAAAATTCCTCTTCAGTAAGTGATGCTGAGAAAACTGGACAGTTACATGTAAAAGAATCAAATTAGAACACTTCCTAACACCATACACAAAAATAAATTCAAAATGGATTAAAGACCTAAATGTAAGGCCAGACACTATAAAATACTTAGAGGAAAACATAGGCAGAACACTCTATGACATAAATCACAGCAAGATCCTTTTTGACCCACCTCCTAGAGAAATGGAAATAAAAACAAAAATAAACAAATGGGACCTAATGAAACTTAAAAGCTTCTGCACAGCAAAGGAAACCATAAACAAGACGAAAAGACAACCCTCAGAATGGGAGAAAATATTTGCAAATGAAGCAACTGACAAAGGATTAATCTCCAAAATTTACAAGCAGCTCATGCAGCTCAATATCAAGAAAACAAACAACCCATTCCAAAAATGGGCAGAAGGCCTAAAAAGACATTTCTCCAAAGAAGTTATACAGATTGCCAGCAAACACATGAATGGATGCTCAACATCACTAATCATTAGAGAAATGCAAATCAGAACTACAATGAGGTATCACCTCTCACTGGTCAGAATGGCCATCCTCAAAAAATCTACAAACAATAAATGCTGGAGAGGGTGTGGAGAAAAGAGAACCCTCTTGCACTGTTGGTGGGAATGTAAATGGATACAGCCACTATGGAGAACAGTATGGAGGTTCCTCAAAAAACTACAAATAGAACTACCATACGACCCTGCAATCCCACTACTGGGCATATACCCTGAGAAAACCATAATTCAAAAAGAGTCATGTACCACAACATTCATTGCAGCACTATTTACAATAGCCAGGACATGGAAGCAATGTAAGTGTCCATCGACAGATGAATGGATAAAGAAGATGTGGCACATATATACAGTGGAATATTACTCAGCCATAAAAAGAAACGAAACCGAGTTATTTGTAGTGAGGTGGATGGACCTAGAGACTGTCACACAGTGTGAAGTAAGTGAGAAATAGGAAAACAAATATCGCATGCTAACACATATATATGGAATCTTTAAAAAAAAGGTTTTGAAGAACCTAGGGGCAGGACAGGCATAAAGACATACACATAGAGAATGGACTTGAGGACATGGGGAGAGGGAAGGGGAAGCTGGGATGAAGTGAGAGAGTGGCATGGACATATATACACTACCAAATGTCACATAGATAGCCAGTGGGAAACAGCTGCATAGCACAGGGAGATCAGCTCGGTGCTTTGTGACCACCTAGAGGGGTGGGATAGGGAGGGCGGGAGGAAGACACAAGAGGGAGGGGATATGGGGATATATGTGTGCATATAGCTGATTCACTTTGTTATACAGCAGAAACTAACACACCATTGTAAAGCAATTATCCTCCATTAAAGCTGTTTAAAAAAAACCCACATACCGTGAGGACGGTAGAAATAGTTACTGGTAGCAATCCTAAAGAGGGGGTTCAGAGGTTCTATCATGGTGAGTGAGCGTTATTTACCTTTAGGTTGACAGGATGCTGAGATAAATGTTATGTGAAGAAAAATGCTGGAGAAAAGTTCTGAGCCAGGAACTAACACCCTGTTCCACTTGTCTGGAATTGTAACTTCTCCATATTCGATTCAGATCTGGAAATGTTACAGTGGAGACTGAGGATGCCATCTGGGTTGCTCCAGCCTTGTAGTCTCCTAGCTCTCTGCTTTATGTCTATTCCTAGTGAAAACAGTACTAATGGTTGTGATAAAGACAAAAAGTAGCTCCTATATATTCTCATTTACATGAAATAATCATTAAAGGGTGTTAAATATCTATACTGCTAATTATCTTTTTTGGCAACAACACTGGTCAGCTGCTCTGGAAGTTGTCGGCTATTTTTTTGAGGTACCTCTAGATTCTCCCAAAGTATAATTTCAGTGTACCACATCGTTAATATGTAAGACAAAACATCCAAAGTTTACACTCTAATTTGGTATAATCCAACCCAGTGTTTTCTGATAGTAGTGTAATGAATAGATAAATAGGAACTTAATTTATATATTTATTATATGTAATACATTATATAACCAGATGACTAAGTGAATTGCCAGAAGAACTGAATTCAACATGATGAAGTATTTGAAAATTTCCTTGTTCTTTGGAAACTTTCCTTAAACTTGTATAAGGCGAAAGACAATAGGTGCAAATATTTTTAGAATTATTGTTCTGAGACGTACAGAAGTTTTCTAATATAATAAACCACTCCAATGCTAAACCTAGCCAAATTACTCTTTTCATTTGACTCTAAGATTAAGAAAATGATTCTTACAAAAAGTATAGTGAAGTGATGGATGGGAATGGTGTGTTACATTGGAGATAAAGTGAATTAACCACAGTAAAATTACAGGCTTTCATTAGTGTATATCTTTAATGAATGTTCAGTTTACAAAATCATAAGGTTAATGACCTTTTTAATCAGAGAATAGTTAAGCCCATAATAAGCAATAAGTATGTTTCCTGTCACCCTCGCAAAGAAGAGTTATTTATAACTTCTTGGAGCATTTGGACATTCTAATGGCATTTTCTGCTTTTGCTGAAAGACTCCGCAGGAAATAAGCTTATCTGCAGTGCCATTGGCTCAGTAGTTGGACAGGTTGATTTGCTTTGCATGCATGTGAATTTGTCCCCAGCCACAGGCTGTACCCTTAATCCTCAGTCTTTGCCCTTGTGGCTTTCTTTGAAATGCTCTTTCCTTAAACCTTCAAAAGGCTGACTTCATGTCATTCATGTCTCAACTCAAATATCAGCTGCTTGGTAAGGCCTCCACTAGCTCCTCCATCTAAAGTAACTATTCTAGTCACACTATTACACTATGTTGTCTTGCTTTTGTTCATTTCATTAAATATTAATTTATTCAGCAAATATTTTTTGGATACCTACAATGGGTCAGTCACTATTGAAGGGTCTGAGGATAATGTAGCAATAAAAGGGGATAAATCCCTGCTTTTCCAGAACCTATATCCTGAAATTCTTTTAGTTTATTTGTTTACTTATTACTCTACTTCCACAAGAATGTGTGCTCCATGAGAGCCGGGACCTTGTTTTTCTTGTTCTCTGTTACACAGCCAGTTTCCAGAATTGTACCAATCAATATGTCAGTAGGTGCTGAATACACTGTTGAATGAGTGAAACCAATTTGTAAGAGTGTTTAAAACTTTCTGCTTCACTGATTTACCAGCACCCAACATTATTCATTCCTTCCATAGAAAAAATAATACTGACTGAAGACCCTGAAAGTACCACAGTAGTGGATTATTCTTTAATGTACTTGATTACTCTGCCATTCTTATTTGAGCTTATCCCGAATTAATTTGCTTTCTCTCAAACTTGTTTATGGCAAATGTATTAGATTTTTGTTGGTGTATAACAAATTACTATAAAATTTGTGACTTGAAACAACATACATTTGTAATTTTATAGCTTCAGTGAGTCAGAGGTCTGGGCATAGCTTAACGTGTTCTCCTATCGAGGGCTCTCATGAGGCTGCAATTAAGTTGTTAGCAAGGGTTGCAGTTTCATGTAAAGGCTCATCCAGGGAAGGATGTACTTTGCAACCTCAGGTGGTTTTTGGAAGAATTTACTTCCTTGAGAATTGTTGAAATGAGAGCCTCATTTCCTAGCTGGTTATTGGTTGGACATCACCATGACTTCATTGATGGCATCTTGTTTCATCAGAGCATGTAAGCCAAGAAGGCAATAGAGTGTGATAACAAGAGAAAAGTCACAATTTTATGTAAATTCCTCATGGAAGTGACATCCTGTCTCCTTTGCCATTTTATATTGATTAGGAGCAAGTCACTAAGCAGCCCACACTCATGGGGAAGGAAATACACAGCACTGTGAACACCAGGAGGTTGGGGTCATTGAGGACATCATAGACCCTGCCTGCCATGACAGTTGTACACACGCTATTTGGATCTTTTGTTTTAATTAATGAAAACTATGATAGACGAGGGGGAAAAGAGAGTTATTGGCATAAAAACTGTGTAAAGACATGATAAAGTAATTTGGCAAATAAGATGCTTTTGAATTATTTGTGGGCTAGAAGATTGTTAAAAACATTAGCAATGGGTAATTTTGTATATAGGTTTGTTCACAAGTGGCTAGTTTCTTATCTTATTTTAGAAATGCAAATCCAAATTATAAATTATAATTGATCCATCGTGGATGTTTCTTAGGCAGCAATGTTGAAATTTCATTAACCATACTCAAAAAGGTCCTGCCATTGTATCAAAAATATGGGTAGCCCAAATATTTTTAATAAACGGACTTTAGTGTAGCTATTGGGGAAGAAAATCATGGGATCCACATATTGACCACCAGCTAGGAGAAATTACCTGCTGATATGCATGCTGTTCAGAGACTTGCAGGAGAGTTAGTCACTTATCAATAGAGAAAACTGGATTAGAGAGTAACTCTACAAAATTGGAAAAACAGATCTAAATGAGAATATGTCATATTTACTTACAAAAATAATGGCATAAAAACCAGTGTATGCAGCATCTAGAGTCAGAAATTCAAAGAAATCACAGCAGTGATGTAGCTTATACCCAAATCGCTGTTTTTTTAATCAGCAAATTCTAGAGCTTTTAAAACATAAATATTTTATCTTTACCAGTTTAGTGCACCTCACAAAAATCAGCATGGGTGGAGAGTGAGTTATTCAAAGAAACACGTGAAAAAAATAAAGTTACATGAAAAGCTAAATTTTTTTAGATAACACATTTTCATAACTCAATTTGAAAAAATTTAAGGTGTAATAAAGACTTCATTTTTTTCTTGAATATGACATTCTTGATTCAGCCTAAGCATTCAGGAATTCTATAATATTTTAAGAAGATGATGAAGGCAGAATTGTTCCTGTTTTGGAAAAAAAACAAGACAAGAATATATGTCTTATGGAATCATTAGCATTCATTAAACAGAGACTGTTGTATTATTATTATGGGTTTAAATTCATACTCTAGCCTTTGATAAATATAGATGAAAAATAATCACCTGATACACACACACACACACACACACACACACACACACACACACACACACACACACAGCGAGAGAGAGAGAGAGAGAGAGAGAGAGAGAGAGAGAGAGAGAGAGAGAGAGAGAGAGAGAGAGAGAGAGAGAATAGAGTACTATAATAAAGCCCAAACCGCAAAAAATAGTTAACACTGTAGAGTATTAGCTGATTCTGAGCCAGTTAAAGAGTGCAAAGATTTTCTGGAAGATGATACATAACAGAGGGTTTGTGGTAAATGTTCTGGCAAATTAAATTATTGAAAATGCAGAATTCCTACATGTGTTGACAGAAAAAAACCCAGTTAAATATGAAGAAGTTATGAAATTCAGAACAAAAAGCTGCACATGGATTACTCAAAAAAATCATAGATGTAATTATACATTATATTGACTTACAACTGAATGAACCAACAATATTCTGATAAAATTTTGGAGGGAGACTCCTAGAAAAGTATACTCCTTCTTATAAATAACTTAAAATAATCAATATCATTAAATAATAAGGGGTTGCTTCATCAGGGCTGAGGTGTCAAGTTTAATAGCACTGAGCTGATCTCCCTGTGCTATGCGGCTGCTTCCCACTAGGTATCTATTTGACATTTGGTAGTGTATATATGTCCATGCCACTCTCTTACTTCGTCCCAGCTTCCCCTTCCCCCTCCCCGTGTCCTCAAGTCCATTCTCTATGTGTGCGTCTTTATTCCTGTCCTGCTCCTAGGTTCCTCAGAACCTTTTTTTTTTTTTTTTTTGATTCCTTATATATGTTAGCATACAGTACTTGTTTTTCTCTTTCTGACTTACTTCACTCTGTATGACAGACTCTAGGTCCATCCACCTCACTACAAATAACTCAATTTCATTTCTTTTTATGACTGAGTAATATTCCATTGTGTACATGTGTCACATCTTCTTTATCCATTCATCTTTCGATGGACACTTAGGTTGCTTCTATATCCTGGCTATTGTAAATAGTGCTGCAATGAACAGTGTGGTACATGACTCTTTTTGAATTATGGTTTTCTCAGGGTATATACCCAGTAGTGGGACTGCAGGGTCATAAGGTAGTTCTATTTTTAGACTTTTGAGGAATCTCCATACTGTTCTTCATAGTGGCTGTATCAATTTACATTCCTACCAACAATGCAAGAGGATTCCCTTTTCTCCACACCCTCTCCAGCATTTATTGTTTGTAAATTTTTGTTTGTTTGTTTGTTTTTTTGTTTTTTTGTGGTTCACGGACCTCTCACTGTTGTGGCCTCTCTCGCTGCGGAGCACAGGCCCTGGAAGCACCGGCTCAGCGGCCATGGCTCACGGGCCCAGCCGCTCTGCGGCATGTGGGATCTTCCCAGACCGAGGCACGAACCCGTGTCCCCTGCATCGGCAGGCGGACTTTCAACCACTGCGCCACCAGGGAAGCCCCTGTAAATTTTTTGATGATGGCCATTCTGACTGTTGCAAGGTGATACCTCATTGTAGCTTTGATTTGCATTTCTCTCATGATTAGTGATGTTGAGCATCTTTTCATGTGTTTGTTGACAATCTGCATATCTTCTCTGGAGAAATGTATATTTAGATCTTCTGCACATTTTTGTATTAGTTGTTTGTTTTTCTTGATATTGAGCTGCATGAGCTGCTTGTATGATTTGAAGATTAATCCTTTGTCTGTTGCTTCATTTGCAAATATTTTCTCCGATTCTGAATGTTGTCTTTTCATCTCGTTTATGGTTTCCTTTGCTATGCAAAAGCTTTTAAGTTTCATTAGGTCCCATTTGTTTATTTTTGTTTTTATTTCCATTTCTTTAGGAGATGGGTCAAAAAGGATCTTGCTGGGGTTTATGTCATGGAGTGTTCTGCCTATGTTTTCCTCTAAGCCTTTGATGGTGTCTGGCCTTACATTTACGTCTTTAATCCATTTTGAGTTTATTTTTGTTTATGGTTTTAGGGAGTGTTCTAATTTAATTCTTTTACATGTAGCTGTCCAGTTTTCCCAGCACTACTTATTGAAGAGGCTGTCTTTTCTCTCTTGTATATTCTTGGCTCCTTTATCAAAGATAAGTTGACCATATGTGTGTGGGTGTTTCTCTGGGCTTTCTATCCTGTTCCATTGATCAATATTTCTTTTTTTGTGCCAGTACCATACTGTCTTGATTACTGTAGCCTTGTAGTATAGTCTGAAGTCAGGGTGCCTGATTTCTCTAGCTCCGTTTTTCTTTCTCAGGATTGCTTTGGCTATTCAGAGTCTTTTGTGTTTCCATACAGATTGTGAAATTTTTTGTTCTAGTTCTGTGAAAAATGCCATTGGTAGTTTGATAGGGATTGCATTAAATCTGTAGATTGCTTTGGGTCATGTAGTCCTTTTCACAATGTTGATTCTTCCAATCCAAGAACATGGTATATCTCTCCATCTGTTGGTATCATCTTTAATTTCTTTCATCAGTGTCTTATAGTTTTTTGCATTCAGGTCTTTTGTATCCTTAGGTATGTTTATTCCTAGGTATTTTATTCTTTTGGTTGCAATTGCAAATGGGAGTGTTTCCTTAATTTCTCTTTCAGATTGTTCATCATTAGTGTCTAGGAATGCAAGAGATATCTGTGCATTCGTTTTGTATCCTGCTACTTTACCAAATTCATTGAATAGCTCTAGTACTTCTCTGGTAGCAGATTTAGGATTTTCTATGTATATTATCATGTCATCTGCAAACAGTGACAGTTTTACTTCTTCTTTTCCTATTTGGATTCCTTTTATTTCTTTTTCTTCTCTGATTGCTGTGGCTCAAACTTCCAAAACTATGTTAAATAATAGTGGTGAGAGTGGACAACCTTGTCTTGTTCCTGATCTTAGAGGAAATGGTTTCAATTTTTCAGCATTATATGGCCTTTAGTATGTTGAGGTAAGTTCTCTCTGCGTACTTTCTGGAGGGATTTTGAATTTAGTTGAAAGCTTTTTATGCATCTCTTGAGATGATAATATAATTTTTCTCCCTCAGTTTGTTAATATGATGTATCACATTGATTGATTTGTGTATATTGAAGAATCCTTGCATTCCTGGGATAAACACCACTTGATCATGTTGTATGATCCTTTTAATGTGCTGTTGGATTCTGTTTGCTAGTATTTTGTTGAGGATTTTTTGCATCTATGTTCATCAGTGATATTGGCCTGCAGCTTTCTTTTTTTGTGACATCTTTTTATGGTTTTCATATCAGGGTGATGGTGGCCTCATAGAATGAGTTTGGGAGCGTTCCTCCCTCTGCTGTATTTTGGAAGAGTTTGAGAAGGATAGGTGTTAGCTCTTCTCTAAATGTTTGACAGAATTCGGCTGTGAAGCCATCTGGTCCTGGGCTTTAGTTTGTTGGAAGATTGTTAATCGTAGTCTCAATTTCAGTGCTTGTGATTGGTCTGTTTATATTTTCTATTTCTTCCTGGTTCAGTCTCAGAAGGTTGTGCTTTTCTAAGAATTTGTCCATTTTTCCAGGTTTTCCATTTTATTGGCATAGAGTTGCTTGTAGTAATCTCTCATGATCCTTTGTATTTCTGCAGTGTCAGTTGTTACTTCTCCTTTTTCCTTTCTAATTCTATTGATTTGAGTCTTCTCCCTTTTTTTCTTGAGGAGTCTGGCTAATAATAGTTTATTAATATTGTTTATATTCTCAAAGAAGCAGCTTTTAGTTTTATTGATCTTTACTATCATTTCTTGCATTTCTTTTTCATTTATTTCTGATCTGATCTTTATGATTTCTTTCCTTCTGGTAACTTTGGGGTTGTTTTGTTCTTTCTCAAATTGCATTATGTGTAAGGTTAGGTTGTTTATTTGAGATGTTTCTTGTTTCTTGAGGTAGGATTATACTGCTATAAACTTAGAACTGCTTTTGCTGCATCCCATAGGTTTTGGGTCATCGGTATTCATTGTCATTTGTTTATAGGTATTTTTTGGTTTCCTCTGATTTCGTCAGTGATCTCCTGTTTATTAAGTAATGTATTGTTTAGCCTCCACGTGTTTGTATTTTTTACAGATTTTTTCCTGTAATTGATATCTAGTCTCATAGTGTTGTGGTCGGAAAGGATACCTGATATGATTTCAAATTTCTTAAATTTATCAAGGCTTGATTTGTGACCTAAGATATGATCTATGCTGGAGAATGTTCCATGAACACTTGAGAAAAATGTGTATTCTGTTGTTTTTGGATGGAATGTCCTATAAATATCAGTTAACTCCATCTTGTTTAATGTATCATTTAAAACTTGTGTTTCCTTATTTATTTTCATTTTGGATGATCTGTCCATTGGTGAAAGTGGGGTGCTAATGTCCCCTACTATGATTGTATTACTGCCGATTTCCCCTTTTATGGTTGCTAGCAGTTGCCTTATGTATTGAGGTGCTCCTATGTTGGGTGCATAAATATTTACAACTGTTATATCTTCTTCTTGTATCGATCCCTTGATCATTATGTAGTGTCCTTCTTTGTCTCTTGTAATAGTCTTTATTTTAAAGTCTATTTTGTCTGAAACAAGAATTGCTACTCCAGCTTTCTTTTGATTTCCATTTGCATGGAATATGTTTTTCCATTCCCTCACTTTCAGTCTGTATGTGTCTCTAGGTCTGAAGTGGGTCTCTTGAAAACAGCATATATATGGGTCTTGTTTTTGTATCCATTCAACCTGTCTGTGTCTTTTGGTTGGAGCATTTAATCCATTTACATTTAAAGTCGTTATCAATATGTATGTTCCTATTACCATTTTCTTAATTGTTTTGGGTTTGTTCTTTTAGGTCTTTTCCTTCTCTTGTGTTTCCTGCCTAGAGAAGTTCCTTTAGCATTTGTTGTAGAGCTGGTTTTGTGGTGCTGAATTCTCTTAGCTTTTGCTTGTCTGTAAAGGTTTTAATTTCTGCATTGAATCTGAATGAGATCCTTGCTGGGTAAAGTATTCATGGTTGTAGGTTTTCCCTTTCATCACTTTAAATGTCTTGCTACTCCCTTCTGGCTTGCAGAGTTTCTGCTGAAAGATCAGCTGTTAACCTTATGGGGATTCCCTTGTATGTTAATTGTTGCTTTTCACTTTCTGCTTTTAATATTTTTTCTTTGTATTTAATTTTTGATAATGTGATTAATATGTGTCTTGGCATGTTTCTCTTTGGATTTATCCTGTATGGGACTCTCCGTGTTTCCTGGACTTGATTAACTATTTCCTTACTCATAGTAGGGAAGTTTTCAATTATAATCTCTTGAAATATTTTCTCAGTCCCTTTTTTTTTCTCTTCTTCTTCTGGGACCCCTATAATTCAAATGTTGGTGTGTTTAATGTTGTCCCAGAGGTCTCTGAGACTGTCTTCAATTCTTTTCTTTCTTTTTTTCTTTTTTCTGCTCTGTGATAGTTATTTCCACTCTTTTATCTTCCAGGTCACTTATCCGTTCTTCTGCCTCAGTAATTCTGCTATTGATTACTTCTAGAGAGTTTTCAATTTCATTTATTATATTGTTCATCATTGTTTTTTGCTTTTTAGTTCCTCTAGGTCCTTGTTAAACGTTTCTTATATTTTCTCCATTGTATTTCCAAGATTTTGGATCATTTTTACTCTCATTTCTCTGAATTCTTTTTCAGGTAGACTGCCTATTTCCTCTTCATTTGTTTGGTCTTGTGTGTTTTTACCTTGCTCCTTCATTTGCTGTGTATTTCTGTGTCTTCTTATTTTGCTTAACTTACTGTGTTTGCAGTTTTCTGTTTTGCAGGCTGGAGGTTCGTAGTTCCCGTTGTTCTTGGTCTCCACTCCCAGTATGTAAGGTTGGTTCTGTGTGTTGTGTAGGCTTCCTATGGAGGGGACTTGTGCCTGGTTCTGGTGGATGAGGCTGGATCTTGTCTTTCTGGTGGGCAGGACCACATCTGGTGGTGTGTTTTGGAGTGTCTATGAACTCCTTATGATTTTAGGCAGCCTCTCTGCCAATGGGTAGGTTTGTGTGTTACTGTCTAGCTAGTTGTTTGGCATAGTGTGTCCAGAACTGTAGCTTGCTGGTCGTTCAGTGGAGCTGCATCTTAGTGTTGAGTTGGAGATCTCTGGGAGAGGTTTCACCGTTTGATATAACGTGGGGCTGGGACGTCTCTGGTGGGCCAGTGTCCTGAACTAGGCTCTTCTACCTCAGAAGCTAAGGCTTGACTCCCGGCTAGAGCATCAACATCTTGTCAGCCATGTGGCTCAGAAGAAAAGGGAGAAAAGAAAGAAAGAAAGCAAATGAAAATAAAACAGTTATTAAAATTGAAAAAAATTATTAAAAATAAATTAAGAAGGAATCTAAAAAAAGAAAGAGAGAAAGAAGGAAGAGAGCAAGCAAACCAAACAACAAAGCCACCAATGATAACAAGTGCTAAAAACTATACTAAAAACAAACAAACAAAAAAAAACGGACAGTCAGAACACTAGGACAAATGGTAAAAGCAAAGCTGTACAGACAAAATCACATAAAGAAGCATACACATACACACTCACAAAAAAAGAAAAAATATATGTATATATAAATAAAATAAAAAATGGGAGAGAGCAACCAAATCGATAAACAAATCTACCAGTGATAATAAGGTCTAAATACTAAACTAAGATAAACATAAAACCCAAACAAATTAGATGCAGAAAGCCAACCCCAAGTCTACAGTTGCTCCCAAAGTCCACCGCATCAATTTTGGGATGATTCGTTGTCTTTTCAGGTATTCCACAGATGCAGGGTACATCAAGTTGATTGTGGAGATTTAATCCGCTGTTCTTGAGGCTGTTGGGAGGGATTTCCCTTTCTCTTGTTTGTTCGCACAGCTCCTGGGGTTCAGCTTTGGATTTGGCCCCGCCTATGTGTGTTGGTCGCCTGAGGGTGTCTGTTCCCTGCCCAGAGAGGACCGGGTTAAAGTAGCAGCTGATTAAGGGGCTCTGGCTCACTCAGGTCGGGGGAGGGAGGGGTATGGATGTGGGGCAAGCCTGTGGCAGCAGAGCTCAGTGTGATGTTGCACCAGCCTAAGGCGCGCCGTGTGTTCTCCTGGGAAATTGTCCCTGGATCACGGGACCCTGGCAGTGGCGGGTGGCACAGGCTCCCAGGAGGGGAGGTGTGGAGAGTGACCTGTGGTTGCACACAGGCTTCTTGGTGGCTGAAGCAGCAGCCTTAGCATTTCCTCCTTGTTTCTGGTGTTTGCGCTGATAGCCATAGCCATGGCTCGTGCCTGTTTCTGGAGCTCATTTAGGTGGTGCTCTGAATCCCCTCTCCTCATGCACCCCAAAACATTGGTCTCTTGCCTCTTCGGCAGGTCCAGACTTTTTCCCGGACTCCCTCCCGGCTAGCTGTGGTGCAGTAGCCCCCTTCAGGCTGTGTTCACACTGCCAACCCCAGTCCTCTCCCTGAGATCTGACCGAAGCCCGAGCCTCAGCTCCCAGCCCCCGCCCGCCCCGGTGGGTGAGCAGACAAGCCTCTCGGGCTGGCACGTGCTGGTCGGCACCGATCCTCTGTGCGGCAATCTCTACACTTTGCCCTCCGCACCCTGTGGCTGCACTCTCCTCCGTGGCTCCAAAGCTCCCCCCTCTGCCACCCGCAGTCTCTGCTCGTGAAGGGGCTTCCTAGTGTGTGGAAACTTTTCCTCCTTCACAGCTCCCTCCCCGATGTGCATATCCTGTCCCTATTATTTTGTCTCTGTTTTTTCTTTTTTCTTTTGCCCTACCCAGGTACGTGGGGAGTTTCTTGCCTTTTGGGAAGTCTGAGGTCTTCTGCCAGCTTTCACTTGGCATTCTGTAGGTGTCGTTCTACGTGTAGATGTAGTTTTGATGTATTTGTGGGGAGAAAGGTGCTCTCTATGCCATCTTGAAGGCACCCCTAATGTACCCTTTTAACCAACATTTTTCATCATCTGAACAAGTACTACTCCATGCAGTACTGGATATGAGCACTTCTATTAAAGTAGCTTATAGTCAAACTGGACAGCTGCCTCAGCTGGAGCCTTAATGACTTTTGTGAAAACAATGCCTCTGCATTTATCTTAGTGAAGGTGGTTTAGCTGCAGGAAATACAAGGAAATTATGCTTTTGATAGGAATAGTAGTCTCAAACCTGATTCCATAATAGTGGCTAACTGAAAAATAGCAATGTTGAAATGATCCTTTCTATTGATCAATGGAGAAAAAAGAAAACATATTTTTGGGGTACTGCTATTTAATTTGCAGTGATTGGTTAAAATCTGAAGCATAATACTGGAAACGCTATTAAACTGTGGAAATGGCATCATTCACATAAAAAATAAACAGATGAATTGGTTGCCTCCTTATCGTCTATTCTGCCTTTGGTCTATTGTTTTGATAATAGCCACACAACCACTCAGCAAAATCACATCCCTCTTGCAGAGTCATTGATAAGGGATGGGCTTGTAACATAAAAGAGTGAAGCTCAGAGCTTTTGATCTGTGATTGGGGAAGAGAAGCTTTCTGTCTTCTAGAGGATGTGCCATGTAGTTGGTGGGACTTGATACTGTTGCTACATGATAGACAGTAGACTGAAAATGAAATGTTCATAGATGAGACTAGAGCAGAGAGAGTCAAAGAGAAATGGAGCTTGATGGAGTGATAAAGCATGCCTATCTGTGAATGTTTCAGAAACAAAAACCAAAGCATGTGTAAGGCAATGTAAGTTGTGTTTTCTGTTACATGCAACAAAAAATATCCTTATACAGTAGACAAGACACTGAAAAAAGTTTGTAGGGTTGAAGACCAACTCCTAGAGTCTCCCACAGTGACATTAAAGATGGTGGTAGCTGTGTTTTGTGAGCAGCAGAGGCTTCTGTACAAGTGAACACCATCACCAGTAAGTGTCTGGTAATGACGATGCTGACAGAACTATATCTCTGGTGGTGCTGCTGCCATTGAAAGCTGATTGGCTTTTTATATTAATGGTCAGTTCTGCTGATTACATGGAGAGTTCTTCACTTCAAAAAAACTGCACTTCTACTTGTCAAAGCTATTTTCTTCCTCACCCTGATCATTTTTGGCTAAAGACATTAAATATTTACTGAAGTTACATATAACTGGAAATTATTAGTGATTGACCACAGCTATAACCCATGAAATATTAATTATATAACTTTAAATTATTGATTGACATTACAAATGTACAGCCATCATAATAGAATAAAAGTTGAGCATATTTTTCCACTGAGAACAATAGAAATTCTTTACTCACATTCTTTTTTCTCCTTATGGGAAGCTGACAATATTAATAAATTATATATTTTTAACTTCCTTCGATATCTTGCCAGATATCAGTAATCCTCTGTGAAAGACTTATGGGTAGATTAATGCTAATAATGGCAAATAATAAAAATAATAACTGACACTTCTGTGCCACTTACCATGAACCATATACTATTTTAGTAGTTTCCATGTGTCAGCTCATATACTCCTTTTGACAACTCTGGGAAGTACATACTATAATTATGTCTCTCTTATAGATGGGAAAGTTAAAGCACAGAATCAAGTCACTTGATCAAGAAGACAGCGCTCAAAGATGGCAGAGCTGGGATTTGAACCCAGGTGCTATAGCTCCAGAGCCCATGCATTTAACCACTATAGCAAACTGCCACTATACTCATAATGCTAGATGTTACTAGATATTGGAGTGAAGACACCTTCAAAAGTCTGGTCTTTATTAGAGCTGATCTACATAATTGTGAAGCATAGATAAGAAAATTAACATTGTGCTTTCTAGCTAGAAATGTATGAAGAGCATATACACTTTCTGTGTTCTTGACTTTGGCCCATAGGAAGTTTGTGGTATGGCAGTAAATGGAAATTTGAAAGAAAGTGAGCAAGTCTTTTTCAAAATTAAAGTGAACAAAGAAGGTACATTTTGGAATATTCAGAGGTGGGCAAAGTTTTCATGAAGGTAGGTGTGCTCCAGAATGGATGCTCTGAGGAATGGAAGTCTGACACTCAGCTGCCGATAATGCCAATGAGGAAGCAGATGGGAAGGCATTAGAAGCACCAATTTGACTTCACAAGAAGCCACCCATCTTCAGATTTTAGAAGATCATGTGGCTTCAACTGCCAATTTACATATTTTTAGGAACCCTGAGTGAAATCTAGCCAAGATTTCCCTCCCAAACCCTGGCCCATATATCCAGCTGCCTGTTGGTTACTTCCATATGGTGTGGATTTACTCTCTTGGTTAATGGTATCACATCTTTCAATTTCCACTTAAATTCTTTTAGGCTTTATCTGGCTGTATAAATTAAAATGAGTTTGTGTTTTCCTTTAAATGTACTTAGTATAAGCATTTTATAATTTTGTATAAATATTTTATCTAAATATTTTAATAAAATGCTTTCCAACTCCATTTAGTATATTACTTCCCAGTGGATTGGTAGAATTGTTTTTTTTTTAATTAATTAATTTTATTTATTTATTTTTGGCTGCATTGGGTCTTCGTTGCTGTGTGTGGGCTTTTCTCTGGTTGTGGCGAGTGGGGGCTATTCTTTGCTCCGGTGCATGGGTTCCTCATTGCAGTGGCTTCTATTGTTGTGGAACACGGGCCTCAGGTGCGCATGCTTCAGTAGTTGTGGTGCGTGGGCTCAGTAGTTGTGGCTCACAGGCTCTAGAGTGCAGCCTCAGTAGTTGTGGCTTGCGAGCCTAGTTGCTCCATGGCACGTGGGATCTTCCAGGACCAGGGCTTGAACCCATGTTCCCTGAATTGGCAGGCAGATTCCTAACCACTGTGCTACCAAGGAAGCCCTGGTAGAATTGCTTTGTATTGACTAGCAAAACTTGTTGCTTATGCCATTTGCCTCAGGATTGCAAATTTACGTAAAATTTACTAGTCATGCCTGAGAAAAAAAGGTGAGATGAAGCCTGGCCTCATCCTTGATGCCTCTCCCTGCTTCACCAACCAAATCAGATTTGACTCTAATTCTGTGTATGTCTCAATTCTGACTTTTCTCTAGAAGTTTACCACCTTAGATTAGAACCTCATCATTTTTCCCATAGATGATTGCAACAATCTCCCAATATATCCTCCTGCCTCTTCTTTTGCTACCATTCAAACCATATTTTCCTTGTCATCAGAATGATGCTTATTTATACCAATCTTTATTTTCACTCTATAGGTTCTGAATAGAGTCAGCACTCCTGCAGGTGACACATAGAGTACCTTGATTTGGCTCTTGTCCAGTGACCAGATTTACCTGTCACCATTCTGCATCACCCTCTTTCCTTTCTGAAAGCCATCCTCCAGCGAATTGCTAAAGACTTATTCCTGCAAACTATGTCCTTCTCCTTTTTTCACAGTGAATGTGTGTTTGTGTGTGTGTGCATGCATACTTAATGGTACATTGGGAGTTCTCCCGTGATTATTATATGTCCTAATGAAATTTGTGACTTGAAGTATTCTTCGTGGGGACCTAGGATACATTTCCTGTGAAAGCTCCCCTTCTGATAAAATCATATCTAAAGCAATCTTTCGTCTTTGGTGCCAAATTGTATGGAATAAATCCACAAACTAGAGCAGAAAAAAAAAATGAGAAGTTTAAAAAAGATTAGTCTGGCTGTTCTCAAGATAACACCCATCCAAGGGGGTTGAAGGCCTGTTTTGTAGATGAGAGCTTTGGCTAAATTTGTAGCCTCTTTTTGTATAACTTGGGAGAAGTCATTTGGGATAATAGATTGTAGAAAGATGTTTTGACTTCATAAGCTGGCTTGTGAGGAAGTGTTTAAGTGGAGACACTTGAGAAGAGAGGGAGGTGACACTAAAACGACACCCCATGCCTCCTTTCCATCTGAATATTCGTTTTGTATCTAATTCCTTTTTCACCTTAAAATGGTACATTTGACTGCCTTAGTGCATCGATCAGAACCTCCATTCTGGTACCATCGACAATCAATTAAAAATATGTATGTCTTCACCTATTTTTTGAGAAGAAACACCTGTGGGCCTTACTCAATTTCTTATTTTCTATGTGTTCAGATTGTGATCTCACAAACTCTATGCTTTTCCCTCTCACATCATTTAGCTAATAGTCTCTATAAAAGTTGATTAATTAAGAAATTGCCTCCATTAAATTCTAGTGTTCCCCATTGACTATATCATTTATTTTTAGATAGTATTGATTCTTAAGCTTTAAGTTTAGTATGTCTAAATAAGTCTTTTTTGATTGTTTGGTCTTTGACTATTAGCTTAAATTTTCCTCATTTCAAATATTTTAGCTACATCTTATATATCTAAATATTGTATGTATGTTTTTGGTATTACTATATTTTAATGAACAGTTCCTTTCTGAAATAAGCATTTTAGAAAATAGGAAGTAATGAAGAAGTAATTTAAAGATCACTTTTAACTCTTCCACTTGGAGATAACTATTAACAAATATTAATTTTGGTATATTTGTTTCTAGTCTCTTCTTGTTGGCATATATGCTTATCTTAAAATAATTGCTATTTTATCTTATTTATAAGTTTGTATCCCACTGTTTTTAGTTAACGGTATATTATGTGAATTATTACATGCTTCCTAAATATGTTTTTATTAATTCTCGGTTATTAAGGGCACGATTTTCTGAACAGTTAAGCTTTAAAAATTTATATATAAATACCTTTATCCAGAAGAATGGTTGGGAAATGGCTGCTCGGTAGCTACCATTCTCACTAACTTGGGTAAATACAATTAGAGAAAGATAAATTTAGGAGAGAAAGCTTACATCAGCCATGAACTATGTAGGATGTCACTGATGAATGCCTAATATCCAGTAATTTCTTCTACTTCATTTACATTAATTTTAGCCCTGTCTCACCTTTAAAATTCCTTGGTTATTAACCTATGGCTCTGTCTCAAAAATCATTTCACTTGACCTATTTTTCTTCTAAATGCTACTTATATTTCATACGATTAAGCAGAGTTTTCTTGAATCATGAGGTCCTAAATTAAGGATAATTATTGGACAACAAATCTTTTCTATTACTCTCTAAAGATAGAGAAATCACCAGAGATTTAAAAATTGCTTCATTCTTATCTGGATTGTTGGCTCTGAAAGAAGGACTGCACAGTTTATCTCATATATGTTAGCAGCTTAGCACATTGAAGACACTTACCCCATAGTATTTAATAAAATATCGTAATTAATTTTTTTTGTTTTGTTAACATGCTATTAAAAATGAAAGAGAGCATAGAAGAAAAAGAGACAAAAAAATTAGAAAATGAGTAGATCAGATGAAAGTTGGCTTGTGGATGTTTTGCGGCATCGTCTTGAACATATTTGCCTTCCTGGGTTCTGCAAATGTGTGAATCTAACCAACTAAGATGCATAAGCCAAATCAACTCAACTTAGCTCATCTTTCCTAAGGTAAAAATAGGACAAATCATTCCTCTTTTAAATTTAAGAATGCAACAATTAGAAAAGTATGGATAAAATTAGTTTTACATTGTTTTAAAATAAAAATAACATGTAGTTTTAGAAAACAAATCTAATATAAAAATGTGTATAAATCATTTCAACTTATAAAGTCAGTTTGGATATAATCTACCTTCCCATATATTTACTGGGGGAAAATTTGGAAAGTGTAGAGATCACCTGCAGTCATCACCTAGAAGTCAGCGATGTTAACATTTTCTAAATATCCTTTTTCTTTTCCCCATATATATGCTGAGGCACATTTTCCCCACTGAAATAGATTGTATCACACACATATTTCAACCTGAAATTTGCATTTTGTGTATTTCAAGTATGTTCTCATAGTTTTATTAAATAGCCTTTTTGTACTATTCTAAAAATAATCTTGATTTGATATATTAAAACCAAGCTTTGCCAGCCTGAAAATGATCTATATCTTAATTTTGATCACAGTATATTGTGCCTTCAAGTTTTAAGGTATTTTATTTTCCTCAGGAAATTTACACTTTTTAGTTGGTTAACAATGTTGTTAGTTTCAGGTGTACAGCAAAGTGATTCAGTTATACATATACATGTATCTATTCTTTTTCAAATTCTTTTCCCATTTAGTTTATTACAGAGTACTGAGCAGAGTTTCATGTGCTATACAGTAAGTCCTTGTTGGTTAGCTATTTTAAATATAGTAGTGTATACATGTCAGTCCCAGACTCCCTAACTATCCCTCCCCCACACCCTTCCCCCAGGTAACCATAAGTTTGTTCTCTAAGTCCCTGAGTCTGTTTTTGTTTTGTAAATAAGTTCATTTGTATCATTTTTTTTTTTTTTTTTTTTTTAGAATCTGCATGTAAGTGATATCATATGGTATTTTTCTTTCTCTTTCTGACTTACTTCACTTAGTATGATAATCTTCCAGGTCCATCCATGTTGCTGCCAATGGCATTATTTCATTCTTTTTAATGGCTGAGTAATATTCCATTGTATGTATGTACCACATCTTCTTTATCCATTCATCTGTTGATGGACATTGTTTTAAGGTATTTTAGATATTAGATTAAAAAACCTTTTCAGATAAATTTTATGATACCTAAGAACAAGTGAAGTATTTGTAAATACTAAATATCCTTAGTATTCTTTTCTGTCTCACATTTGGTGGCAGGAACAATATGGACATGTAAGGTGAAATCTGAATTTGCAGCATAGAGCCATGCCTAAGACAGACTGGTGTGAAGAGTGAAACATTCAGAAATCTGTAGTTATTGCTAATGGTTAAATTAAGCAAATGAATAAACAAACACATCTCAATACACCCCACCCACACACACATACATATGCACAGACACACACAATACCAGTGAACAGGTGAGTCACCTATACTGCTTGACTGAATTAATTACAGCTCTCCATGTGAAAAGCCAGTCTAATAACAGTAGAGTCTTCTGCACACCTAGAACTGATATTTTTTTTTCTGTGAACCGAGTATTTCAACCTTGGCCAGATTTTAGAATTAACCAGTGAGTTTCTAAAATACAGAGTAGTCTAGCTCTACCCGTCAAAAACTGGTTAGTGGTGCAGCCTGGGTATTAGTTTGTTTTAATAAGTTGACTGATGATCCATATTTTTAGCCAAGGATAAGAAGTATTACCCAAATGATAGTAAATTGCAAAAGTGAGTTTTGAGTGAGTAAAATATAATTTTCTGATTAAAGAATAAACAAAAAGAATAAGATGAAGGCTATTAACAGTGTAAAAATATATTTTAATTTTTCATGTTCACCTGGGCAGATACTCGCAATGCAGTGTTTAAAATAAACAAAGAACATTTGTCTCTATAAAAGTTTAAATTTAGCCTGCAAGTTTTTTCAGAATAATATTACATATGTGTTAATATCTGTTCTTTATTGATGGAAAAATCCAAAATGCAAATAATTTGCTCTTCATATTAAAAAATAAATCTATATATTTCTAATGGAGATGGTTAACTGCATAGAGTCTCATATTTATTTACTGACAGCAAAGTAATTACTCAGTTTTTTGATATTGTGAATGTATTCCAAAATAATTATTTTAAAATTTACATTTCATATATTACATAAAACAATCATCTATTTTAAATTTGTGAACAGCAGACAGAGGTAATGTCAAATAATTAAATCGCTGTTTTGGTTAAAATTTGATTAAATCGACTAGCCATTTTAAATTGGATTGGTTTAAATTAAATCCCTTCTTAAATCAAGATAATAAAAATGTTCCAAGCTGATTGTAAATCCATTCTGAGAAATACTGGTAAATCCCTCTGTAATTAACTTACCTAAAGCAAGTTCAGAATGAAATTTGCTTTCTGGTTTCTCTACCACTGCCAGTAAAAATAGCCCCAACTCTGATTAACCAAATGTTGTTTGCCTATATTTTATATAAAACCTTCTACCTGACATACTTTCCATATGTCTTATTTCATCAACTGTTCTTGAATATTAGTGTTCAGAAAGAGTCATTTAGGGGTGTTAGTTAAAAATTCAGATGCCTGGTCTCCAACCTAGAGATTCCTAGGGATGGAATCTAGGCGTCTGCAACTTTTAAGCAAACTTCACTGTCTATTCTGATGTAAATAATTCTGGCTCTCACTTGAGGAAATGTTCATCTCATTATAATTACTCTCAGATGTTTTGGGCTCATGATGCTCTGAAGTATACTTCTCAGGTGTTTGGAGAAAAGTTCATTGGCTGTTACTTTTATCCCCTTTACACGTCCAGAGCTGTCCTTAACAAGGAGTAGGTCATCACCTGTGCCCAGTGATTTTTTAAGGCAATGCCTACTTTTTCTCTAAGGATTTATACTTCTTCCCTTTGTTGATATACTTTATATCCAAAAGGTAAAAACCTTTAATGTGTGTTAGAGCTAAGGCTTAAATTAGAAATATCTATGAGAAAAAGGAATCACACTTAAGTATAAATGAAAGGAATCTTTTCTAGAGAAAGAAGTGCAATGGAAAAGAAATTTAAGGTTGTAAGGGCACTGACACGGGACATCGAGCAGGGGTGGGGCTTTACCAAGATAGGAAAAATGGCTCAGCAAGCAGTCTGCCAACATTGAAGAAACCATGCGTCTAACAGATTTACTCTGTTTAGGGTGTGGCATTCTCTACCTATCTACTGATATAAGTTTTTGAGGATAGGGTCTTTCTTATACCTTGAATTTTTCTGAACCTTTTTTGTATTTGACACCTAAACGGAAGACAACAATCACCTGATTTTAAATGATAAAGGCTCTGGGTCACTTTAAACTTCTTTCTCTCCGTCTTACTCCCTACCTTTAAGCAGACAGTGTGTGCTGCTCTCTCTTAAAGATTTTATTGTGACGTCTACTGCCATTTCCTTACATAGAGCTGTAGTCATTTCCTGCCTGGCTTCCCTGATGGAGGCTTTTTTTTTTTTTTTTTTTTCTTCTCAAATTTGTCTTCCACTTCAAAAGCAGTGTTACCTTCCATGGCCTCCAATAGCATTCTCTGAATTGTGTTCCTGAGGACACTTATTTCCAGAGATTGGAGCTCTTTTTGAATTTGTCTATTCAATTATGTTTGAAAAATGGTTTCTTTTCATTGTGATCCTGTAGAGCCCTGATATGCAATGTCCTTTCCAAGGCGTTGTGCTAGTCACGACTTCCCAAACTTATTTGACCAGCAGTTCATCATCATGGAGCATTTCTTGGCCTGTAAGAAGAACTATCCATTCCTTACCATGGCATACAAGCCCTGCCACAGCCTTCGTGTCTGTTCTTTTTCACCAGTTTCTCCCATATGTTCCACAAACAGCAAAACTGAGATTCTTTTAATTTCTGAGACAGGATTTTAATTTCACATGCCTGTCCATGCTTTGTGGAGTCTCATTGCTCTGCATGGCACGTTACTTGCCTTTAGCTATCACCCCAACCTTTACTTTTCTCTTATGTCTTTATGTTTTTAAGGCTTCTGAGAAGGCTATATTTATTATCCACCTCTTTTTACTACATTATCACTATATCTGCTATGTGTCTTCATTAGAGCACACGACACAATCTGTTTTTTATGGCTACTTGATCTTCTCTAGAGTAAACTTCCTAAAGCCAGCAACATTCATATTGGTCTTCCAAGAAATGGTCCTCAATATATGCCAAATAATAAATTTTCAGCTCAACTGATACTGGATTACTAACCAGAAATTCTGAATTAAGTGAAGTTTGCCTTTATAAAACTTCCAAATTCCCCTTGTATCTAGATTAATATGATTAGAACATAGGAGGTTTGATTCCAGGTTATTCACATCATTCATTCAAATGTCCACTTGTTTCAACCGTTGTCTCCTGGACAGTCCTGGAGTGCCCACTATGTTTCTCTTGGATGTAGATACTCTTGGAAGAGTGTGCTGTGTTTGAGAACAGATTAGTTATTTTTTATAGGACTCTGAGATGGAACACTTATGATTATTAAGTTCTCCTTTCTCTTTTATGGTTTGGTTTCTTAAAGAAAAATACCCATCTCAGAGAGCTCTCAACCTCTTTATTTTATTCTTATTTAATCAACACATATGGTATATACTATGTATTAGTTTCTAAGCAATTTAGAGATATCAGCTTGTGTAATTTTTATAAAAACTCTACCAGGCAGAAACCCATGTTGTCTGTATTTCACAGGTGAGGAAACACAGGCACAGGAGGTGAAGTAAATTAAGAAGCAAGAATAGAATTTGATTCCAAGCCGTGTGGCTCCCAGGGTTGGTACTCTTAAGTACTCAGCCATGCCACCTTTCACTGTGCTCGAAGTTTGCAATATTTTTCAACTTTGTGCGGAAGAATCCCTGAGCAGTTCTTAGGAGCTCATACCACTTTACTGAAGTTGCTTAAATTTTCTGTGAAAAAGAATATATTTTAAGCTTAGCTAGTTGCTAAAAAGTATATAAATCCGTAAAGAAATGTAGGGGTTATTAATAGGATAGGATTTATGTTTCCGAATGTAACCGTAAGGACTTCTGAAGTCAAGAAAGTAAAAGATTTCTCAAATGGGGATATTTCAAGTCAGTTATAAAATATTTCTTTAAAGATTAAAAAAATATATAACTGGTTTAGTTATATTAATGGATTTTATCTGAGACTCAGTGATCTTAAAGAGCTTAAGCCAATGCCAGAAACCTTTACGTGAGGAAGATGGACAGGTCTGTTGGCTGCAGACTATTTCAATGCCCAATAAATCTTTCTAATGTTAAAATAACCAAGGCCAGGTAACTTCAAAAATACAGGATGCCGTGGTGGTGAGGAAGAGTGGCAGAAAATAATAGAAGGAGGAGAGAGAATTATAAGCCGTAAAAGGGCTGGGCTCCATCCTTTCATTCACCTATTGTCTATGTAATATAGTCTATATAAGAGCAAATAGTTGGAGTTCAATACATATGTCTTAAAAGAATGTTTAAAGGCAAGGGAAAATGAAATAAATGGATATAAAACAAAGAGGAGAAAAGAACTGACATGGAGATGTAAATGTAGGGAGATAGGTAAAGAATGGGTAATAAAAGCAGCTACAATCACAGAACATTCAGTATCAATGAGGAACTTTAAGTTATCATCTTAGTTAATTACTACCATGGCCCATGGGGTAGATGCTATTATCACATGTTATTACTTAAAGAGGCAGAGCCATGATTCACACTCAGCTGTTGGGCTTCAGAGTCAGTGCTCTTGACCACAATGCTATCTTAGTTCTGAGAGGAAGGGGCCTGGAGGCAACCACATGAAGGTAGAAATCAAATAACGGCATCTTTCTTGGAGTTCATTCTTGAACTAGTTACTAATTACTTTAAAACACAGCAGCTGAAAGCATCAACTATTTGTTATCCCACAGAGTCCAGGGATTAGGAGGCTAGTTGGGGTTTGGCTAGGAGCCTCTGGTTCAGGATGTCACGTGAGGTTGCAGTCAAGTTGTTAGCCAGGACTGGAGCTGTCTCGGTGCCCGGCGGGAGCTTTAGAATTCTCCTCCTCACTCACTCACAGAGCTGCTCCGGGTCTCCCTGGGAGTATTTCTTCCTAGCTCACTCCTGGGGGCACTGGCGGGCTTTACCACCTGCTCACCCTGTGGACCTCTACATAGGCTACCTGAGTGTCTCTACAGCAGCGCGACTGGCGACTCAAAAGAGGGATAGAGCAAGAGTGTGACCAAGATGAAAGCCACAGTCTTTTTGTGACCTTTTCTTGGATGGAACATTTCAGCACTTTTGCATGTTTTATTTGTTAGAGTGAATTGATAGGCCTAGCCCACGGTCAAGGTGAGGGAATTACCCAAGAGAAAGGATTCAGGAGGTGGGGGTCACTAGGGAGCACTTGAGAGTTTGCCAACCACAATTGTAATGGGCTTATTAGAGACTGTTCCTTTTGCCTGAATCATGTTTCTCATACCTTCCAGATTCTAACAGAGGATGCTTGGAGTTGAAAGAGTTAATGTGTATCAATCTAATGTGTATTAAATCTAAGTTAATTACTTTTAAAACCAGACAAGTATTCAGTGTGTTTTTCTCTGTAGTGTCATTTTTAAGTTTTGTCACAGTAAAAGAATATAACAACGTGTCAGGTATCTCACGATTAAAAATAGGATAAGAAGATTACGAAAACCTGGATGTACTGTTCTGTGAGGTTGACAGGCTTTTTCTTAAAAAAATGTGTCTTTTGGTTAGTACAAAGAAACAGCTTGCACCAAATAATTTACTGAATTCATTTTCATAAAGAAAACTTAGCAGAAAATCAAAGCTGGAAACATAGTCACATATCCTGGTAGCTTGTAGAGAAATTTCATGGAATGAAAGAATTATTGTTTCCTTTTGAGGGATACGACAGTAATAACATCTAATTAATATGCATGTAGGATGAGTCATCTAGTTTGGAATTTGGGTAAAGTATGGTGAACATCATTCATCTCAGGAGATCATTGATCAAAAAAGTTTTTTGAGACCCTCTTGTGTGCAAGGCACTGTGGAAATGTCAGTGAGATCCCTGAACCCTCAGGAGTTGCAGTTCCTTCATTCATACTTACTCATCCAGGTGCTAGCAGAGAGCCTACTGTGTGTGCAGAGTAGTAATAGTAGGGTGGACAAAGGTGTTTAAAATCCATCAGTCTGGGCTTCCCTGGTGGCGCAGTGGTTGAGAGACTGCCTGCCGATGCAGGGGGCACGGGTTTGTGCCCCGGTCCGGGAGGATCCCACGTGCCGCAGAGCAGCTGGGCCCGTGAGCCATGGCCGCTGGGCCTGCGCGTCCGGAGCCTGTGCTCCGCAACGGGAGAGGCCACGACAGTGAGAGGTCCGCGTAACACCAAAAAAAAAAAAAAAAAAAAAAAAAAAAATCCATCAGTTTGATTCCTGCCTTCCAGGATTTCATGCTCTCAGATTTCAATCTGAGTCATCTTCGTACATTTTATAGCTCAATTACTGCATTTTGTTCCTGGTGGAAATTGAGTAGACCCATGCTGAATTATCTATTAAGCTTCTTTCAGTTCATCAATGTGTCATACTCTGGGCACTTTCTACCACCCTTCTGGAAGGTGCCTACTCATTTTCAGTTTTCAGTTTAGCAATCATTTCCTCTGGGAAGTTTTCTCTGATCACTTCAGGCTGGGTTTCCTGCCCTTCCTTTGTGTGTTCCTAGCCATGTGGACTGTTCTTACATCGTTCAGTGCCCATTTGCTTTTGAAATCCATGTATCCTATTCTTGTTGTCATACCCATCTTGTTATCACTGCATCCCCGTCTATTCAATAATATTTATTTGGTGTCTGTTATAGGCCGACCACATCTCTCGGCACTGGGAAAGTAGCAGTGAACAACATATAGATTCTACTTCTTTCTGTTCAGCAGAATGAGACAGACAATAAGTAAATAAATGTTTATTTACTTGAGTAGTGCAAAGTGCTATGAATACAAATAAAGAAGGGTAAGGCAACAAAGGGAGTGGATTTGAGGGAAGGCAGGGCTCTTTTATATAGAGGTGTTAGAAGTGCTCTTTGAAGTGATGATGAGCTGAGAACTAGAGGAAGGGGCAGAGTCTTCCTGGAAGAGGGATGGTGCGTTCCACAGGCCCTGAGCTGGGAGTACATTGAGGTACTGAAGGGGCAACCAGGAGGCCTTTGTCCATGGAGCCAAGTGACTGCCAGCGGGTGGGGCAGAGGGTGTTAAGGTGTTTTGTCAGAAAGATTTCCAGAGGTCAGGTCCCATAGGGCATTGCAGACCAGGGCACCTGCAGCACCTAGCCCACACAATAGATGTTGAATGAGCATACACTGAATGTTGTTAGATTAAGGTTGGGAGTATAGGAGCAGTATTGTCTGATTATATATTAGCGTTATTCTCATGAAAGTACTTGGAGTAGTGGATTGAAAGCTTTGCTGCACATTAGAATTACCCAGGGATCTTTTAAAAAGGCTGTTTGATTCTAGGTCATGGGGCAGGCATGTGACATCAGGATCTCTGTGGGTGGCATCTGTATTTTTAGAACGTACTTACAGAACAGAGAGAGACCCACAGACACAGAAAGCAGACTTAGGTTACCAAAGGAGAAGGGAGGGAGGGATAAATTAGGAAAACGGGATTGACATATACACACTACTGTATATAATATAGATAACTAACAAGGACCTACGTTATAGCACAGGGAGCTATACTCAATATTCTGTAATAACTTATAAGGGAAAAGAATCTGAAAAAGAATAGATATGTATGTATAACTGAATCACTGTGCTGTACACCTGAAACTAACGTGACACTGTAAATCAACTATACTTCAATAAAAAAGGATTAAAAAAATAATAAAGTTCCTTAGGTGATTTCAGAGAAGCATGAGGATCAGTAACTTAGATCAGTGGTTCTCAAAGTGTGCCCACCAACCGGCAGCCTTGGAGATAATTAGAAATACAGCCCCAACTCACTCATTGAATCAGAAACTCTGGAGGTGACAGTAAGCAATGTGTGTTTTAAGAAGTCCTCCAGGTGCTTCGGCTGTGTGCTCAAATTGGAGGACCACAGTCTCAGAGAAATGGGCCACATGCGGACAAGGGCAAAACAGATGACAGATTTTGTGATGTTAGTTGTAGAGGGCTGTGTTTCTGTATGTGTGCCCTGGCAAGAATACCTAATATTTTACCATTTGAGAATTATTTCTTTGCATTAAACTTTCTCTCATATCCCTTTGTTTAAGCGAACCATTTCTCTGGGTAACATATCAAGCCATGGTTATTTAGTAGCACTTTAATGTAAAGGAGCATGTTAGAATCATTTAGCTGACATAGTGAGCCATTCTGAATACAGGAATGGCTGCAGCTAGAAAACGTTTCTCAACAAGGATGGAGATGTGATAATGGCACAATTTTCCTGTAGTCTCGAGAGTATGATTAGTAATCAGTATTTCATAAGATTCAGGAAGTATTTAATAAGATTTTAAAATAATCTAAATATAATTTTCTAGTATTTACTCAGGGATATTTTGAGAAACATATTTACTTCTCTTTTAGCTAACTGTACACCCGATTCTGTATTACCTGAGTCTGGAAATGATGATTTAGATGTTTGCAAAGTTGAAGTAATACCAATATTTGTAATAATTTAAGAATGGGGGCTTCCCTGGTGGCGCAGCGGTTGAGAGGCCGCCTGCCGATGCAGGGGACACGGGTTCGTGTCCCGGTCCGGGAGGATCCCACATGCCGCGGAGCGGCTGGGCCTGTGAGCCATGGCCGCTGAGCCTGCGCGTCCGGAGCCTGTGCTCCGCAACGAGGCCACAGCAGTGAGAGGCCCGCATACCGCAAAAAAAAAAAAAAAAAAAAAAAAGAATGGAATATTTGTCTGGATGCCTTTTTTTTCCTTAAAGAAATCAAAGTCTTGCTGCCTAAGTTTCTCACTGGCATCACTCTTCAAGAGATTTCCATGTGGAAACTCATCATCATTCATCCAGAGAACGTTACATTTCCTTTCACAAAACTCGACTATTGATATGTACGTTAGAGTTTCTTTTCCCTTTCTTTTTATCTGAGAATAGTAATGAAGGAGCGGGAGTGAATTACGTGGCTTTGGGGCACTGTTGAAAGGAAAGCTTGAGCAAAATGCTGATTCTTGTTTTTTTTTTTTTTTTGCGGTACGCGGGCCTCTCACTGTTGTGGCCTCTCCCGTTGCGGAGCACAGGCTCCGGACGCGCAGGCCCAGCGGCCATGGCTCACGGGCCCAGGCGCTCCGCGGCATGTGGGATGTTCCCAGACTGGGGCACGAACCCGTGTCCCCTGCATCGGCAGGCAGACTCTCAACCACAGTGGAAGCCCTGATTCTTGTTTTAGTGTCCTTATTAAGCCAGCAGGTTCATTCAGATTTAAGAATGTGGTGTGAAAGTCTTTTGTTGTCCTGCTACACAGGTTTTCTCTTTTATAGACAATCAGCTTTTTCATAAAGGCTTAACCAGAGGCCATACTCTATACTGTCTGCAAACTGCAAGCAATATATCTTTGAAGCAATTGAATAATAGTAGTACCTTAGCTGAGAACAGGAGAAAAAATAATCTATAAAAATAAGGATAATATAATTTTACAAGAGAACCTTCTCATGCCACAGGATTTCATTCAGCTTGGTCACAAAGGACTCTAAATATAAGGAGTGCTTGAGATGGAGCGGATGTAAATGTAGAAAGTATGTCTCGATATCTCCGGTTTTTGTCCTCATATGTTCCCGGTGTGTCTCACTGATCAAAACATTCCTGAGGGGCTTCCCTGGTGGCGCAGTGGTTGGGAGTCCACCTGGGGACACGGGTTCGTGCCCCGGTCTGGGAAGATCCCACATGCCGCGGAGCGGCTGGGCCCGTGAGCCATGGCCGCTGAGCCTGCGCGTCTGGAGCCTGTGCTCCGCAACGGGAGAGGCCACAACAGTGAGAGGCCCGCGTACCGCAAAAAAACACAAAACAAAACAAAACATTCCTGAGATCTGCAACCACACATCAAAATCTGTTTGCAGGATTTAAGCAAATGTTTTTAATTGAAGTATCGTGGATTTACAATGTTGCATTAATTTCTGCTGTGCAGCAAAGTGATTCAGTTTGTGCTATTCAGTAGGATCTTGTTGTTTATCCACTCTATCAATATATATAATAGCATAAATCTGTTTGCAGGATTTTTAAATGAACAGTTTCCCTCTATATCATTCAAGCAAGCAATGTGCTTTTAAAAATTTCCTTCATATCATTATTTTGTTAAGGTAAATCTGCACCCTTGCTGGGGAGGTGAATGTCGCCTCTGCAATGTTATGTTGCCCTTCTGGGAACCCTTCTGTAACAAAACAATGTTTCCTTAAATGTCAAATTTGTCTTGTTGACTATTTTTGCATCAGAAGCCAACTTTAGCAAAACTGGAATCGTTTTTTTCCTTCCCCTATTTCTTTTCAGCCCACCTAAAGCAGTGTCATTTAATGTAGCATTCCATAGTTAGATGTCTTAAATCTGAGTTCTCCAACTGTAAGTAGCATAAAACTGTCAAATGTCCTTTCTCTTTTGCATGTTTAATGGCTTTGTTACTACATTTCATCAATCTTTGGCATTTATTAGAAGCCATCAGTGGCCTCACACTTTTTATTACTGGATCACAACGGACAAGTGGAGATGTGTCAATATACCAGTAACTCTTCCCACAGTTAATGTAAGCTCTATCCCCCAAACCACATAAAGGTAGTTTTTATATAACAAAACATAAAATCATTGTACAACTGATTGGAACTACAGAGTTAATGAAGTAGTGATACAACTGTATTAATTCATCATCTAGAATTATCTATCTGTGCTTCCTACGTAAGACTAAATGACTCATTCTTACAGATTGCACAGAATACACACGGTACCCCTACACAGAGACACATGTATTTTTTCTTTCTTTTATATACATTGTGGATCAAATGCATCAGGTCTTAATATCTGTCACATATTATCCAGATATTTACTCATCAATTTTTTTAAAAAAATATTTATTCAATTAATTTATTTTTGGCTGCGTTGGGTCTTTGTTGCTGCCCACGAGCTTTCTCTAGCTGTGGCGAGCGGGGGCAACTCTTTGTTGCGGTGCACAGGCTTCTCATTGCGGTGGCTTCTCTTGTTGCAGAGCACAGGCTCTAGGCGCGCGGGCTTCAGTAGTTGTGGCACGCGGGCTCAGTAGTTGTGGTTCGTGGGCTCTAGAGCGCAGGCTCAGTAGTTGTGGCTCACGGGCTTAGTTGCTCCGCGGCATGTGGGATCTTCCTGGGCCAGGGCTCGAACCCGTGTCCCCTGCATTAGCCGGCAGGTTCTTAACCACTGCGCTACCAGGGAAGCCCTACTCATCGATTTTTTTTTTGTTTGACAAGTATTTATTGAAGACAGGGTTCTATGCTTTGGATATAGATGTCTGTGCATACAGGTCTGTGTGCTCAGGGAGCCTATTTTCTAGTGGATGAGGCAGAAATAACCAAGTAAACAAATAAACAAGGTAAGAAGAGGTTCTTAAGAGGGATATTGAAAACAACAGAATAATGTAATAGAGATAGGATTGTGTATGTTATATTAGATTAATAAATACGCACATGTCTACAAATGGCAGGACATTTGAGGTGAGTCCTTAATGATGACAATGAACCAGTGAGGAGAAAGCCTGGCAGAAGAGGGAACACATTCAAAGTCTGTAGGTGGGGAAGAGCTGGGTGTATTCAAGGAAAAGAAAGAAGGGGTGTGGTGATCAAGGCAGGACGTGCTCTGAGATGATAGTGTAGAGGTAGTTAGGAGCCAGACCCTCAAGGCCTTGTGGGCCAAACAGAGTTCTGGGTTTTATTCTATGAGCAACAGTGAAAATCTGGAGGGACCTATATAAGTTTCTTGGTGTTAGAAGATAAAGGCTTGGACAAGATTTTTGAGAACAAACATACCAAAGATATATTTTAAAGTTAGAAAAAGATTGACTATTCACAGTTCCCATACTGGTTTCCTTAATTATTATTTTTAGATACGCTAAACACAGCACAAAGGATGTTGCTTTTGAATGTCTAAAATATTACCTTGGAACAAAGATTGTTTAACTCTCAAGGAAGTCTTTTTTTTTTTTTTTCTTTTTTTTGCGGTACGTGGGCCTCTCACTGTTGTGGCCTCTCCCGTTGCAGAGCACAGGCTCCGGATGCACAGGCTCAGCGGCCATGGCTCACGGGCCCAGCCGCTCTACGGCATGTGGGATCTTCTCAGATCGGGGCACGAACCCGCATCCCCTGCATTGACAGGCAGACTCGCAACCACTGCGTCACCAGGGAAGCCCAAGGAAGTCTTTTTTATAAAATCAGTTATTTAATGAAGATAGTAGGAAATGGACAAAAAAAGCTTTAATTTAAGGCCAGATATTTCACATACAGCTATTAACTTTAGTGTCCCATATCATGATAGAGTCAAAATATTGCACAGGAAAAATACAGTTTTAAACACACACACACACACACATGCACACACATCTGTGTTTTATATTCACCTCATATTTATGAATGGGAGCATCATCACTTGTTTCAAGTGATGATTTCAAGAAGTGTTGTGTTCACCTCTGCTATGGACTGTATATTTGCCTCCGCCCAAAATTCACATTGAAATTCTAACTCCCAAGGTGATGGTATTAGGAAATAAGGCCTCTCTGCAGTCACATGAGGTTACAGTGAGAGGAGAGCCATTAAACATCAGCAAATTAGAAGTGGTGCTTTTAACTTTTGACAGTTGTTACAAACAGCACATATCTAGACTAACTCTGAGAGGGAGAAAAATCATACATATCCTTTGGAATGTGGTGTCATTGTCCAGGGGCAACAGGCTTATATTACATGCTGACGACCTCCTGGGAACATTAGTTCCGATTGACAAGCCAGGAAGAAGTATATGATGCATAAATGGAGGAAACACAACCCAGTTGTATTAATTTGATAAATAAAAATATGACTGCAGCATAAGAAGGGATCATGTGAAGTACATGAGAGCACTGGCTTTGGGCTCACAGAAACCTGGGTTTTATTCATGACTGTAAAACCTACCTAGTTACTGCATGATTTTAAGCAGCTTGCTTTACCTCTTTGAGCATCATGTAGGTCATGATACCCCAAGACTTGAGGAAAAAAAGGAAAGAAACAATACACGAAAGTGCTAGCAAAGTTCAGGTGAAAGTTCTCCCAGATGACCTTATTTAAAGTTGTAATTCTTTCACCTCTCCCAGTGTTCTCAATCCCCCTCACCTTGCTCTACTTTTTCTTTTTTTATATAGCACTTTATCACCTTTTACTATATAATGGGATTTATTTGTTTATTGTATTCACTGTTTATTGTTCTCTGCTGGATAATCTAAGCTTCACAAGAGAAGGGATCTTTCTTTGTTTTGTTCACTCTATGTTCCAAGACACTAGAACAATGCCTCACACATCATAAACACAAATGAGTGTATTCAATGAACATACTAAAATCCAGCTCATAAGTAATAATCAGTGTTGACTCATTTCTACTCCCCCTAGACTCTTACTCTCCTCACAGGGAGAGTCCAGCTCCCTGCACAGTAGGAAGAGAGCAAAGAGAAAAATCTAAATCAGTGGTTCTCAGCCTTGGCTGCAGATGAGAATCACCTAGGGAGCTTTAAAAAAAAAAATCTAGATTTTTCTCTTTTAAAAATTTTCCATTATGGCTTATTACATGATATTGAATATAGTTTCTTGTGCTATACAGTAGGACCTTGTTGTTGATTTATTCTAAATATAATAGTTTGCATCTGCTAATCCCAAACTCTGAATCTGTTCCTCCCACATGACTGTGGCAACCACAAATTTGTTCTCTATGTCTGTGAGTCTGTTTCTGTTGCATAGATAGATTCATTTGTGTCATATTGTAGACTACACATATAAGTGATATCATACGATACTACTGGCCTTTCTGACTTACTTTACTTAGTATGATAATCTCTAGGTCCATCCATGTAGCTGCAGAGGGCATTATTTCATTTTTTATGGCTGAGTAATATTCCACTATATATATGTACCACATCTTCTTTATCCATTCTTCAGTCGATGGATATTTAGGTTCCTTCCATATCTTGGCTACTGTAAGCAGTGCCTCTATGAACATTGGGGTACATGTATCTTTTCGAATTATGGTTTTCTCTAGATATATGCCCGGGAGTGGGATTGCTGGATCATATGGAAACTCTTTTTAGTTTTTCAAGGAACCTCCATATTATTCTTCATAGTGACTGCACCAAGTTACATTTCTACCAACAGTGTAAGAGGGTTCCCTTTTCTCCACACCCTCTCCAGCATTTGTTGTTTGTAGACTTTTTAATGATGGCCATTCTGACTGGTGTGAGGCGATACCTCATTGTAGTTTTGATTTGCATTTCTCTAGTAATTAGTGATGTTGAGCAGCTTTTCATGTATCTCTTGGCCATCTGTATGTCTTCTTTGGAGAAGTGTCTATTTGGGTTTTCTGCCCATTTTTTGATTGGGTTGTTTGGGTTTTTTGTTGTTATTGAGTTGTATGAGCTGTTTGTATTAAAAAAATCTAGATTTTTAAATCAAGAAAACCAAAGTCAGTAGAGATGGGAATCAGGCATAATCATTAAAATTTTTTTCTATATTTCACTGTATAGACAAGCTGGAAAACCACTGATGTAAGCCACAGGCTGTTACAGTTGCTCTAATTCCCAACCAGTTATTCTGGTCAATGAGACCCATCATTTCCCATGCCACTTCCTTCTTCCTGAGCAAAGAGTGGAAGGGTGATGGTAAGATAGTGTTAGCTTGCAAATTCTTGACATTTTGATATGACTTTTAAGCAAATTGATGGGATAAACAATAAATATGGTGAGGACCCAGTAGCTGAGAGCATGCATACTCAATTTTAATCCTTTTTAATTCAAATTCTTTCCTGTCATTATTTTACCCCTTCTTAAGAGATGTCTCTTCAGATTTCCTCCAAGTTAAGACCCCTGTATCTCTGATTCAAATGCCTATTTGCTTTACCTGCATGTGATTTATCGCATTGCAAGACTGTTATGACAATGCGTGGTGACCTCATTGTTAGGACAACTGGGAGTGATGTTTGCTCACCTTAGCTGAAGCTTGATTCCCCTGGGTCAGCTGTTTTGTTGGTTATTCTCAATTCCACCCATCCAAAGATGTGAAAACCTCTGTAGTGCTGCTAGCTTTCCTCCTTGTTTTGTCTGTTTTGCCACAAAGAATGAGTGAATGATACATTAGTTCCCTTAACTTGTATTTCTGTTTAATATATAAATATGTTAAAAATTTGAACTAAATATTTACTTTACCTGCAATATTACTGTAACTACTAATGAGGGAAATGTGATTTGCTGAACTTCATGTAGTCAGTGGTAGGATTATAGCTAGAACTTAAGCATTTTGTTGAAAGATGAAAAGAAGAATTATTCAATTCCACATCCCTATGCATAACATAATGAATGTTGAAATTTTATCTGACTCCTATCTCTTTATTGTTATCATTATTAATCAGATATACCCCCAGAACCAAGTGTGGCAAAGATTATCTAGCTGCTCACCAAACCAGATTGCTCTTCTTCCTGAGCCCGTAGATTACATTTCCTAAATAGACTTGCAGTTAATAAGCCCATGTGACTGAGTTCTAGCCAATAGAATTTGAAGAAAAGTGATGCATACCATTTCCAGGCTTGGCCCATAAAGACTCCAACACACAGTTCATTCTCCTTCTCCGTTCCTTGCCAAATGCACATAACTCTGAAGCCCAAGAGAAAGGAGCCATAAGATAAAAGGGTCCGGAGCATGACCCCTTGGAAGGCTGTCCACCCATCAAGGAATATCTGTTTTGGACTTCCTGAGAGCAAAGGAATAAGCTTCTGTTCTGTAAAGCCACTGAGATTTGGAGGTTTATTTATTACATTCATTCAACAAAGAAGTTATTCCAAGTAATGATCATGATTTTAAGAATGCCCAGTGGAGCTTAATGATAAAAGTGCCCCCTTCCGTAGATTTCTTTACATTACAGTGTTCTCTGACATTCTACTATTCTGTTCTTCCTTTTTTTTTTTTTTTTTTTTTCGTACTCTTCCATTCTCTATGGAGACAATCTCCAAAGAAATTAATTCATGGTTATCTGTTCTTCCTATTTTGGAAATATCTTCAACACTTAAGAACTCAAGTAATCTTTCTACTAATGATTCACAAATCTGTCGTATTTAGCCAAACCACTCACCCAACACAGATGAACACAAATAATAGTTTCTTAACTCACTAAATCTAGTCTTTCTCCCATTGATTTATTACTTAATTGGTATGCTATTCAATTTTTTTTGCATGTTCTACTCAAGAACTCTCACACTTATTAGCTTTATATTAATTTTAGAATTTATCTGCCTGGAATAATTCTTACCTAATTTTATAATAAGAAATCTTTAGGTTTGGGTAGCCTGGGCACTACATTTGCTCGTGTTTCTCCCTTCTCTCTTCTCTTCTACATCAGTGCAAATTTTATTTTATTAGCAGAGGTACAAATTTTACACATTCTTCTAGGTTTCAGCTCATGTTCTAATTTCTCTCTTAGTACTTTTCTTCGATGTAGTCAATATTTACTGTGAATAAATCTTGGAATTTGCTCCATCTAGATAGCTCTCTGAGGGCAGGGGCTCAGTGTTACATTTCTTTGGTTATAGAAAGTACAAATACACACGAAGTAGAAGCAATAATACCAAAACCCTAATGGTTTTAATATCTTTGCTTCCTCAAAAGCTTTCATTTAATTCTCAAGGTTTATATTCACTTTCTCAAGACAAACCTGAATTAATATGCTCTGTACCTAGAATGTTTCTTGACCTTGAAATCATCAAATTCTAGTTTTTTTGGGGTATACAGTTAAAGTGTTTATACATTAGATTGATTACACTTCCACTAGTACTTTTCACAGATCATACCAAACTGTATTATTTTCCCCTAAATCTCTGGATTATAAATATTGTCTACTCTATCCCTGGTGAGGGATCTCTGGGAAACTAGATTTTTACGTGTAACTCCTGGTTATAACTGAAGAAATCTTTTTGAGAGGAAAGCTCAATCTCTGCAATTAAAACTAATGTAAGTTTATCTCCTCATGAACTCACAGAACTAAAATAAATGGATTTCCTAATGCTTCTCTGAAGTTATGCCGTGCCAGAACTTCAGTTTCTTTAGAATCATTCATCCAATTTAAAAGCTGTATCAGGCTCTTTCTAGATTATATTGGACAGTTACCATGGCTCTGAGCTAAAGATAATCATAAAAACACATATTTGCAGGGCACTTTCCTTGATAAACATATCCTTCTCTTTGACATTGCAAATTTTGGAAGAACTTGTTCAGTGGAGGAGGTAAAGAGGTTGTATTGTTTGAGGAGTTTATGTATTTATTTTATATCTTTATTGGAGTATAATTGCTTTACAATGTTGTGTTAGTTTCTGCTGTATAGCACAGTGAATCAGCTATATGTACACATATATTCCCTGAGGAGTTTATTTAAAAGTTCCGTAATTAACGGCATGATCTCAGCTGACGATCAACTGTAGGTAAGCAAAATTTAAGCTGCCCTTTAGTACATTATCAATTGATACATGTTGGAGAAAAAGTAATTACTAAAGAAGTAATTTTCAGTCAATTCAGTTTCATCAGCTCTTGGTGCTACTTAGGCAAGATCCTGGGTTGATTCTTGTATGGGACTCGTGAGCTGTACAAGCTATAGATGATGTCTATATCCAGTTTATCCTTTAAAACCTTTTTACTAATAAGGAGACACCGACTGGGGTTGGAAGGAATATTTATCACATTGAGATTCATCACAAAGACTAGAAAATCAAAAAAGTCCATTGAATGTCTGGCACAGTATGTCATTTAAGAGGCCCTCAAAATGCTCCATTGAATGTGAATTCATTACAGAATGTCAGTGGCTTAATCACCTCAAATAATGAAGTAGCTCAAGGTAGAAGACATTGTCTGAATAAAACCTCCCATAATTAGTGGATTAAAACAAGTTGTTTTTGCAAATTTGGAAACTATATGCAGAGAGTCACATGAAGTAAACAGGTATGCATAAATTTTTTAAAAATTGAGCTTCCTCTCATGTTGTTATATTATTGTTTATTTGCTTTCATATATTTTCATCAAAAGAGGTGCTGAAATAATAATGCTATGTCTAACTGAGTGCTGGACAAATAATTATTTGAGCCTCACAATTGGAATACTACCTTGCAGTGACATAGAAACCTCAGAATGAGGTAACCGCAGATTTTATGTGATAGGAACTTCACCCCAGTGACTCGGGAGGGATTTGCTGGTCCTTTTTTTTTTTATTGAAAGAAATAATGAGAAGATAAAGTAAACTAAGAGAAAGACATGCATATTGAGAAGAAATTAATTTATGGGAGGGTGAAACCAAAGTGTAGTTTTAGAGACCTTCCTAATTTGGCATTTCTATTTTTTTAACATCTTTATTGGAGTGTAATTGCTTTATAATGTTGTGTTAGTTTCTGCTGTATAACAAAGTGAATCAGTTATATGTATACAGATATCCCCATATCCCCTCCCTCTTGCGTCTCCCTCCCACCCTCCCTATCTCACCCCTCTAGGTGGTCACAGAGCACCGAGCTGATCTCCCTGTGCTATGTGGCTGCTTCCCACTAGCTATCTATTTTACTTTTGGTAGTGTATATATGTCACTGCTACATTTTCACTTCATCCCAGCTTACCCATCCCCCTTTGTGTCCACAAGTCCATTCTCTATGTCTGCATCTTTATTCCTGTCCTGCCTCTAGGTTCATCTGAACCCTTTTTAAAATTGTCTTTTACATTCCATATGTATGTGTTACCACACGGTATTTGTTTTTTTGTTTCTGACTTACTTCTCTCTGCATGACAGATTCTAGGTCCATCCACCTCACCACAAATAACTCAATTTCGTTTCTTTTTATGGCTGAGTAATATTCCATTGTATATATGTGCCACAACTTCTTTATCCATTCATTTGTCAGTATACAATTAGGTTGCTTCCATGTCCTGGCTGTTGTAAATAGAGCTGCAATGAACATTGTGGTACATGACTCTTTTGGAATTATGGTTTTCTCAGGGTATATTGCCAGTAGTGGGATTGCTGGGTCATATGGTACCTCTATTTGTAGTTTTTTAAGGGACCTGCATACTGTTCTCCATAGTGGTTGTATCAATTTACATTGCCACCAACAGTGCAAGAGGGTTCCCTTTTCTCCACAACCTCTCCAGCATGTATTGTTTGTAGATTTTTTGATGATGGCCATTTTGACCAGTGTGAAGTGATATCTCATTGTCATTTTCATTTGCATTTCTCTAATGATTAGTGATGTTGAGCATCCTTTCATGTGTTTGTTGGCAACCTGTATATCTTCTTTGGAGAAATGTCTATTTAGATCTTCTGCCCATTTATGGATTGGGTTGTTTGTTTTTTTTGATATTGAGCTGCATAAGATGCTGTAAATTTTGGAGATTAATCCTTTATCAGTTGCTTCATTTGCAAATAATTTCTCCCATTCTGAGGGTTGTCTTTTCGTCTTGTTTATGGTTTCCTTTGCTGTGCAAATGCTTTTAAGTTTCATTAGGTCCCATTTCTTTATTTTTAATTTATTTTTATTTTTATTTTTGCGGTATGCGGGCCTCTCACTGTTGTGGCCTCTCCCGTTGCAGAGCACAAGCTCCGGATGTGCAGGCTCAGTGGCCATGGCTCAAGGGCCTAGCCGCTCAGCGGCATGTGGGATCTTCCCGGACTGGGGCACGAACCCATGTCCCCTGCATCAGCAGGCGGATTTTCAACCACTGTGCCCCCAGGGAAGCCCAACATTCTTTATTTTAAAGTTGATGTTGTCTTATATGAGAATTGCTACTCCAGCTTTCTTTAGATTTGCATTTGCATGGAATATCCTTTTCTATCCCCCCACTTTCAGTCAGTATGTGTCTCTAGGTCTGAAGTGGGTCTCTTGTAGACAGCATATATATGGGTCTTGTTTTTGTATCCATTCAGCCAATCTATGTCTTCTGGTTGGAGCATTTAATACACTTACATTTAAGGTAGTTATTGAAGTGTATGTTCCTATTACCATTTTCTTAATTGTTTTGTGTTTGTTATTGTAGGTCTTTTCCTTCTCTTATTTTTCCTGCCTAGAGAAGTTCCTTTAGCATTTGTTGTAAAGCTGGTTTGGTGGTGCTGAATTCTTTTAGCTTTTGCTTGTCTGTAAAGGTTTTAATTCCTCCATTGAATCTGAATGAGATCCTTGCTGGGTCGAGTAATGTTGGTTGTAGGTTTTTCCCTTTCATCCCTTTAAATATGTCCTGCCACTCCCTTCTGGCTTGCAGAGTTTCTGCTGAAAGATCAGCTGTTAACCTTATGGGGATTCCCTTGTATATTATTTGTTGCTTTTCTCTTGCTGCTTTTAATATTTTTTCTTTGTATTTAATTTTTGATAGTTTGATTAATATGTGTCTTGGTGTGTTTCTCCTTGGATTTATCCTGTATGGGACTCTGTGTTTCCTGGACTTGACTATCTCCTTTCCCATATTAGGGAAGTTTTCAACTATAATCTCTTCAAATGTTTTCTCGGAGCCTTTCTTTTTCTCTTCTTCTTCTGGGACCCTTATAATTCGAATGTTGGTGTGTTTCATGTTGTCCCAGTGGTCTGTGAGACTGTCCTCAATTCTTTTCATTATTTTTATACTTTATTCTGCTCTGCAGTAGTTATTTACAGTATTTTGTCTTCCAGGTGACTTATCTGTTCTTCTGCCTTAATTATTCTCCTATTGATTCCTTCTAGAGAATTTTCAATATCATTTATTGTGTTGTTCATCATGTTTGTTTGCTCTTTATTTCTTCTAGGTCCTTGTTAAGCATTTCTTGTATTTTCTCCATTCTATTTCCAAGATTTTGGATCATCTTTACTATCATTACTCTGAATTCTTTTTCAGGTAGACTGCCTATTTCCTATTCATTTGTTAGTCTGGTGGGTTTTTACCTTGCTCCTTCATCTGCTGTGTGTTTCTGTCTTCTCATTTTGTTAACTTACTATGTTTGGGGTCTCCATTTCGCAGGCTGCAGGTTTGTAGTTTCTGTTGTTTTTGGTGTCTGCCCCCAGAGGGTGCGGTTGGTTCAGTGGATTGTTTAGGCTTCCTGGTGGAAGGGGGACTGGTGCCTGTGTTCTGGTGGGTGGGTCTGGATCTTATCTTTCTGGTGGGCAGAGCCACATCCGGTGGTGAGTTTTGGGTGTCTGTGAATTTAGTATGATTTTAGGCAGCCTCTCTGCTAATGGGTGGGGTTGTGTTCCTGTCTTGCTAGTTGTTTGGCATGGGGTGGCCAGCACTGGAGCTTCCTGGCCATTGGGTGGAGCTGGGCTTTAGCGTGGAGACAGAGATGTCTGGGACAACTCTGGCTGATTGATATTATGTGGGGCTGGGAGGTCTCTGTTGGTCCAATGTCCTGAACTCAGCTCTCCCACCTCAGAGGCTCAGGCCTGACACCAGGCTGGAGCACCAAGACCCTGTCAGCCACACGGCTCAGAAGAAAAGGGTGAAAAAAAGAAAGAAAATAAATAAAAATAAATAATAAGTAAAAATTATTAAAATTAAAACAAAATAATAATAAAAAAAGAGAGAGCAACCAAACCAATAAACAAATCCACCAGTGATGACAAGCACTAAAAACTAAACTAAGATAAACATGAAAGTCAGAAACAAATCAGTCGCAGACAGCAAACCCCAAGTCTACAGTTGTTCCCAAAATTCACTGGCTCAATTTTGGGATGATTCATTGTCTTTTCATGTATTCCACAGATGCAGCGTTTATCAAGTTGATTGCATGGATTTAATGCACTGTTCTTGAGGCTGCTGGGAGAGATTCCCCTTTCTCTTCTTTTTTTGCACAAATCCTGTGGTTCACCTTTGGTTTTTGGCCCCACTTCTGCATATAGGCCACCCTCAAGCATCTGTTCCCCACCCAGACAGGAGGAGGTTATAGCAGCGGCTGATTAGGGGGCTCTTGTTCAGTCCTGCTGGGGGGAGGGAGGGATATGAAATGTGGGGCAAGCCTGTGGGGGCAGAGGGTGGCATGATGTTGCAACAGTCTGAGGCCCGCTCTGTTTTCTCCTGAGGAAGTTGTCCCTGGATCACGGGACCCTGGCAAGTGGCAGGCTGTGCAGGCTTCTGGGTGGAGAGGTGTGGATAGTGACCTGTGCTCGCACACAGGCTTCTTGGTGGCAGCATTAGCAGCCTTAGCGTTTCAGGCCCGTCTCTGGGGTCCGAGCTGATAGCTGCGGCTTGCGCGCATCTCTGGAGCTCGTTTAGGTGGTGCTCTGCCTTCTGTGGGCAGACGAGAAAGGAATCTCCTCTCCTCGTGCACCCCAAAACAATTGTTTCTTGCTTCTTCAGCAGCTCCAGACTTTTTCCCAGACTCCCTCCTGGCTAGCTCTGGTGCATTAGCCCCCTTCAGGCTGTGTTCATGCAGCCAACCTCAGTCCTCTCCCTGGGATCTGACCTCCGAAGCCTGAGCCTCAGCTCCCAGCCCCCACCCAACACAGCAGGTGAGCAGACAAGCCTCCCAGGCTGGTGAGTGCTGGTTGGCACTGATCCTCTGTGTGGGAATCTCTCTGCTTTGCCTCCTGCACCCCTGTTGCTGCGCTCTCCTCTGTGGCTCCGAAGCTTCCCACCCTCCCCCCGTCTCCACCAGTGACAGGGCTCCCTAGTGTGTGGAAACCATTCCTCGTTCACAGCTCCCTCCCAGAGGTGCAAGTGCCATTCCTATCCTTTTGTCTCTGCTTTTTCTTTTTTCTTTTGCCCTACCCAGGTACAGGGGGATTTTCTTGCCTTTTGGGAAGTCTGAGGTGTTCTGCCAGCATTCAGTAGGTGTTCTGTAGGAGTTGTTCCACATGTAGATGTATTTCTGATGTATTTGTGGGGAGGAGGGTGATCTCCACGTCTTACTCCTCCGCCATATTGATGGTCCCCCCTGGCATTTGTTTTTAATTGGTGTGGAACTTCTATGCAATTTATATCATAGAGTTTGCCTGAATGTTGCATAGGCAAATTCAAGTTTAATTCCTGAGAATGTATCAACTGCACCTGAACAACATTTTCACTTTCTGCCATTTCTAACAAAAATTTTTCAAAGAAAAGATACCTAAGACATTCAAAGTTACACGAGGTTAAAAGACATGCTTTTTGCTCCTTGGTGTGTAAAATGTTTTGTTTATTAGTTGATTACAACTGATGTCCACTTTCACTTACCTATTGAAAGCAGAATTCTTCATATCACTTTAATAAATACTGAGCAAAGCACTGACTAGAGTCTTGGGGCATTAAAAGATAAGTGAGACACAAAATCTGCCCTCTAAGAGTCACAATTTAGTGGGTGCTGAAAATTACTCCTCAGAGTGAATAATCTGTACTGCAAGTGTCAAAAGGGAGATGGGACAAGATTTTATGGGTGGGAGAGACTGTATTTAGCTGATGGGGGATCAAGCAATGCATGAAGGTAGCAGCGGCATTTAAGGTACGTCTTGAAAGAGTAAGTGACACGTCAAACGAGGGAGAAACTCATTGAAAGGTCAAGGCAAAATGTCTTAGTGAACACTAGGCATATTTGGGAAATCATAAGTGGTTCTGTTCTGGAGAGTAACCTGAAATACAATACAGAGTATCATGTTTATTTTGAAAATGTGAAGAAATCCACTTACAAGTTTTATTTTTTTCTGTTAAAATTTGAAGTAATTATGGACTCAGAGCAGGTACCTAGAAGAAAGTCTCAGGTACCCATCCCTCAGTTTCCTCCAATGGTGACATCTGTTGGATGAGGTGATAGGATGTGACCAGTGGTTGCCCCACGAGTTGGACCTGGCCGTTCGGAGTCTCCTCCCTTCCTCTCCTGTCCTTGGAATGTACACTGTGCCTACTGTTCCCCTAGTGGGAGCTGTCCCAAGGAGAACAATCTTGCAGCTGCCTAAAACAAGCCTCCTCAGTAAGTTCGCTGGGTCATTAAACCTGCCACCTACCAATCTGGAGGGGTCTCCTTCTTTCTTTGGTCCCTTCTTGCCCTGTGTTTCTGAGAGCTAGTTTGTGAACGAAAAACATATTATCGAGCTATAGTGTAATGTCAAAACCAGAAAATTGACTTTGGTGCATTACTGCTAACTAAAATTGCAGACCTTATTCAGTTTTCACTATTTTTTAAAAACTTCCATTCTTGTGTGCGTGTGTGCGTGCACGTGTGTGTGTGTGTGTGTGGTGTTTTTACTTTTTAATCAGGCGAAACCCTTGAACAACACAGGGGTTTGGGGTGCTAACCCTCCCTGCAGTCAAAAATCCAAGCATAACTTATCATCCGCAGTTTTTCCACATCCATAGTTCCACATCCCCAATTCAATCATCCATGAACCCTGTAGTACTATAGTATTTAATACTGAAAAAAATCTACTTGTAAGTGGACCCTCATAGTTCAGTCCTGTGTTGTTCCAGGGTCAAGTGTAACTAGATTTGGGCTTTAAGAAGATTATCTGGCAACAGTATATAGGCAAGCTTGGAAACAGAAAGACCAAATCAGAAATAATTATAATAGAGCAGAAGAGGAATGATGGGGCCCTGTAATGAATGATGCACAGCACAGTGCTGGATACAGGGAAAGTGCACAGTGGCTGAGTAAAGACTTGTATTTTCAGACTGCATTTTTCAAATATAAGGGACAAAAATGTGATTTCTTTTCAATTTGACAAGATGCGTGCCCTGGCAGAAGTCAGAAGAAGGATAACACATAGAACCTGGGGAAGCTCTCAGTCCAGCACAGTGAACAATATGCTGCACGAGTCTAATAGAGGGAGACTGGAAAAACAGGACCGTTCTCAAGTGGAATGAGATGAATGGCACAGGTTAGAAAACGATCAGATCAAGAATCCCAGGTCACACAGCACTGTAAATCAACTATATCCCAATAAAAATTTACAAAAAAGAATCCCAGGGCATAAGTCGGCAATTAGAGTGGTGTTGTGAGAAAAATGAAGAGGCCTGTGATTCCGACGCTAATTGCTAGTTGATCATTGTTTCTATCTTAGCTTGCTAATAGCTAGTTGAAATTTCAAAATCAAAAATCTGCTTTTTAAATCCAAGACCTTTAAAAAATCCTATACCCTAGGGGAAAGCTCAGATATGGTTTCTTATTAATGCTAATAACATTTTCCAATAGTGCATTTCTCTTGCATTATTCCATATAAGGATTGGTTAACTTTGTTTCCCTTATGCCTCACAATCTCTTATGAAGGTCAATATTTGCTGGGTAGGCAAACTGGGAGTTACAGAACTTAAATACGTCTTTTGCTGGCTGAGGGATTAGGAGCAAGTTATTCAAACATTTTCTAAACTTGATGACCTCATCAGTAATACAAAAATGTTGGCGTCCAAGGGCCTTTTCCATCCTAACACTCTCAAAAGAAATCTCATCTTATTAATTCCCACATACCTTTTTATTGCTGTTCAACTTTTGTTCAGCATTTAGCGTGGTGACTGGTGACTGGCACGGTATTCAGTGCATGTTTTCTGAATGTGATATTTGAAGAAACTTAAGTACAATAAAGCTTCCCTCAAGAATTTTAAGTAGTTTTTAGATCTTAATAGAGTAAAATTGTGTAAGCTTGAAATCTTTACAACTTTGCCTTTTTGTCCTCTATTTTTTATGTGTTTAAAAATATGAAAGTCACTTAATCTCTTTTGGACTCCATGTTTTTCTCTGAAATATGAGAACTGAGCTTTAAAAATAGCTTCTATTTCCACAAATCAATGGTATTAATTACTGGAAAAATTATGCACATCACATGTAGCAGAACTTCAAATGAAATTCCACTTCATTCCTTAACTTCTTTTATAAACTGCAAATGTACTTTTAATAAAATTTATAAAATAACACATTTAAATTAAATTTGTCTAAGCATTTAATCATGTTACTTTATAATATGTATAAATATAATGAGCTAAAAATAAGAACTAACATTTAGTGAATCTTTTGCTGAATTCCAAGCATTGAGGTATCACTTTATGCATTTTACTGATGAAGAATCCAAAGCCATAGAAGTTAAATAACCTATCCAAGGTCATACATCCAATAAAAGGTGTATTTGGGATTTAATATAAGGGGTTTGGCTCCAGAGCTGTGTGGTTCAGTATCACTGTACTTCGTATGTCACTATATGCCACTTCCTAGATGGAGAAAAAGGCCCTGAACAGTATTTTTAAAAATTTTTATTTTATATTGGCATATAGTTGATTAACAATGTTGTATTAGTTTCACACGTACAGCAAAGTGATTCAGTTATACGTACGTATACACTTATCTATTCTTTTTCAAATTCTTTTCCCACTTAGGTTGTTACAGAATATTGAGCAGAGTTCCCTGTGTTATACAGTAGGTCCTTGTTGGTAATCTATTTTAAATATAGCAGAGTGTGTATATGGGAGAAAATATTCGCCGATGATGTGACCGACAAGGGATTCATCTCCAAAATTTACAAACAGCTCATGCAGCTCAATATCAAAAAACAAACAACCCAGTGAACAGTATTTTTTGAGTTTGGAAGCAGGCAGGCGTTGAACATTTTCTTGGTAACCCACAATAAATTGAACTCTAAAATTTTACAGTCAGTCTCCAACGACTGACCCTAGAATCTTTGGCTGTGCTGTAAACCCAGTTTGTATTTGGAGGACAGCCGAACTATGGGATGAAGATAATTTAATAACCCTTTAGTTTATCTTAAGGGCGAATCTTTCATAAGTACCTGCTTGCTCTTTTACCGTCAGAACTCTTTATTTAGTGTCTTTATTTGTCCTGAATTATCCCTCTTCTGAAACATAATCATATACCTGGCAAATTATTTCAGTTATTAATCATGAGTCTCTTTTCAATGGATACAAAATTTCCTAAACACTATATGTTCCACATTGACTTGCTACACAAGAAGGTAGATTTCGGCTGAGAAGTTTGAGAAGAAATAGTTTATCTGTTTGTGAGCCTTCTAGGAAGTATGGACCTGGTTTATACCAGGTTTGAGGTATGCCCTAACTGTATTCACTATATACATCTATAAAACAGAGTGATTTAATTCTGTTCATGCCATTAAGTCACTATATGATTCTGTGTCAACAATTCAATCGTCAGATATTAGCATGAGAAACCAAGTGTTTTATTTAACAAAGTAGTTTTCTCTTGGGGGCTCTCTGGCTGTCTTTTTCTGTCTCCTCAAAGAATGATTCAATTATACTATATTGACCATTTGGTTCTTAATGATGTGTATGGTAACACAATACTGAGTAGATTGTCTTGAATGTGGATTTCAAGTTTTCGACACATGCTGGATTCCACAGATAGCTTAATAGTAAAAGAATTTTTTAAAAAGCATCCAAGTAAAGAAAAGAAAACAAAACAAGTACCATTACACTCATTTTGCTCCCTAGAACATTAAATCCTGAAAGCATTACATAGAAAAATAATTCCCTGGACTCTTAACAGATATTACTCCCAAAGGTTTAAGAGACTGGTTAAATAAGGTTGAACAGATTTCTCTATTACAGAACTCCACACTGTCTTTAACATCTAATGTGTTTAATTAAATGCTTTCTAAATCTCATTTCCCCATGAACATTTTATGGGCATTGTTTCATGGAACCCTGATAATAATTGAGATCAGTAGTTCTCAAACGAATCTGGACATTAGAATCACTTAGTGCGTTTGTGAAGCATATCCCTGCCAGGAGCAATTAACTCTGCGTCTTTGGAGGGTCGGAGCCTGCAGTAAGCAGAATAATGGCCTCCCAAAGATGTTTATGTCCTGATTCCTAGAACCTGTGAATTCCTTACTTGCCAAAGGGGAATTAAGGTAACAGGTGGGATCAATGTTGTTACTTGGCTGACCTTACGTTAGATTATTCTGGAATATCCAGGTGGGCCCAATGTAATCAGAGGGATCTTTAAATGGGGTGGAGGGCAGGAAACTGATGAGTCAGTGGTAGAGTGATATAGTAGGGGAAAGGCTCAACCGTTGTAGGCTTCGAAGAGAAGGGGGCCACCAGCCAAAAACTCCAGGCAGTTTCTGGAAGCCAGAGAAGGCAAGGAAATGAATTCTCCCCTAGAGCCTCTAGAAAGGAACACAGTCCTTCTGACATCTTCAGGTTCGTCCAGTGGGACTCATTTTGGACTTTTGGCCTCCCGGACTGTAAGTTAATACATTTATGTCAATTTGAGCTGTTGAGTTTGTGAGAATTTGTTACAGCAGTAATGGGAAATGAATACAGGGTCCAAGCACTGTTTTTTTTTTTGTTGTTGTTGTTTTTTTTTTTTTTTTTTTGCGGTACGCGGGCCCCGCACCGCTGTGGCTTCTCCCGTTGCAGAGCACAGGCTCCGGACGCGCAGGCTCAGCGGCCATGGCTCACGGGCCCAGCCGCTCCGCGGCATGTGGGATCTTCCCGGACCGGGGCACGGACCCGTGTCCCCTGCATCGGCAGGCGGACTCTCAACCACTGCGCCACCAGGGAAGCCCCCAAGCACTGGTCATTTTTAAGAGCTACCAGTTGATTCTCAGGTGTAGCCAAGGTGAGAGCCCTGGGTTAGAGGAATACCTGCTCACTGGAATCACCTAAGAAGCCTTTTATGAAACACTAATGTCTGGCACCCACCACTAGGGATTCAATTCACCTTCAACATACTAGCTTATTTAATCCCCACAACTTCTTCATAAGATCGGAATTGTTATTATCAAAAGCACAGATTTTTTTTTTTTTGTCTACTATGACCCCGCTACTAAATGGTGGGCTTCAAACCCATTCAGGATGGCTCCCGTAACCTGCACTGCATTAACTTAAACTCTTCTGTAGAGCCCAGTTAGTCCTGTTTTAAACACGATCATTAAAATTATCAGCTATTTTCTGAGTTTCTTTTTCACAGAAAAAGCAAGAAGTTGGAAATGAAAGGTGCCAGTAAAAATAAAAACATACTTGGTGATAAACTAATGATCAACAGACTAATAGTGAGAGCTGAGAGTAAAGAATATAAAATCCATCAGTGTTTAAAAATATAAACACCTGAGAGCTTTGGGGGGGTGTAAATGTTACTACATGCAGCAATATTTAGTGTTATTTGAAAGTATTACTCAGAGTAGAATTCATTTCAATAACTGATTTAATTAGAAAGGTTCATTTTTGTTCTGTGTATTTCCTTCACAAGAGGAGGTATATATTTATAATTTCCTAGTATGAATGTAAGTAAATAAATGTTGAGACTGTGAGAAATAAGCATTAAATGAGTATTTAATAGGTCAGCCAGGAGTTTTCAGAAATTCAATAAAATGTATTACGTACATATATTAGGTATCGTATGGAAAGCCTGCCTGTTTGCATCTGAGACCTATTCAGTTTTTTAAAAGTTAACGGCCATTCAACATCAACTGAAATGTCAACATACTTTGACATTTTGGTGACAGACTTAGGAGAGGCACAGAGACACCAAAACAAAGCTATAAAATCCAGCATTTATAATGCATTCAGAATTTAAGAGTGAGGAAGGCAAAGATAAACAGCAAAACCAATTCCCTTGTGCTCAGGTATTTGCCATTTCTGTTCATCCCCATTAAAGACTATAATCCTGGTATATATTAAATCTTGAAAATTTTCAGCCCTCTGTTCCTCTGAGTGTTCTAATGAAAAGAGCACTGAAGTAAAGGAAAACACTAGCCAGTTGTGTGACAGTGAGTATAAGCCATAAAACCAGGGCAGTTTTTCCATCTGTAAAGTGAATTGTTCACTTGCTTTTTCAATCACAAAGGATTGTTAAAAGTCAAATGACAATGCATGGAAAAGTGATCTTGAAAATAATAAACCACCATGTAAATAATTATTCCATGCATAATTTACAGTCAGTCTGGACTGCAAAAGTTATTTATCTCTGCATAGTAAGTTACCCCAAAATGTAGTGGCTTCAAACAACAGTTATTTCATAGTACCTTAGGGTAGAAGGCTGCATATGGCTTCATTCAATCTCCTGCTTCAGGGTCTCTCACAGCTGCAGTCAAGGTGTCTGCTGTGGTTATAATCATCTCAAGGTTCAAGTGGGGAAGGATCTGCTTCCAGGCTCAGTTCCTCCCAGATGATCTGACTGAGGGCCTCAGTTTCTCACTCACCATTGGCTGTAGGTGGCCCATAGTTCCTTGGTATATGGGCTTCTCCAATATGGAATCTTGCTTCATCAAAGTTTGCAAGCCTAGAAGGCAGTAGGAAGAATACAGAAAGATGGAAGTTAAAGTCATTTGTAAGCTAACTGTAGAAATGACATCTCTTCACTTTGGCCTTTCTCTGTTCCTTAGAAGTAAGTTAGTAGGTCCATCTCATAGTCAAGGGGAGGTGACCATATGATGGTGTGAATATTAGGAGGTAAGGGTCATCTTGAAAGCTACCTCTTATGTGGACTGTCTCTCATTCCTTAAATATATCCTGGGCTTGGCTCTCCCTGAGTTAGTGGTTGAGGATTTCTGTCTTTCTTTAAAAGTTCCCTCAAACCCAGCTCAGTGTTCAAGGTCCAACTCAGTTATGATAACTTTAACGTGTGTGTGAATTCCCTTGAATCTTCAGTTAGACGGGATCTTTGCACTATCTAAATTCCCAAAGCATTTGACATTCATCTCTTGCTTATCTCACATAGCATCTCTTGATTTTTTTTAACATAGTCATAGCTTTCAGACGTATCCATTTATAAGGGCGCTAAAGGCAGGAATTGGGTCTTATACCTCTTTGTATTCTCCCACAGGGCCAAGGACAATCAAGACTACAAAATGAGCAATCTATACACATTTATTGAAATCAGGCAGTGTTTTAAGGAAAAGGTTAAAATCAGCTGTATTTTGATCTTCTTTCTGATAAAGGCTTACATGCAGCCATCAAGAATCGATCAATAATATCAGTTCTGAAATAGTTTAAGTTCAGGGATTCCTGCCAGTTTCTTGTTGTTTCAAAGGACATCTGTGGTCTGCCCTTGAAATGGCTTGACTCATTGAGAGCATGGCCCTCAGGAAAATAATGGAACCATGTGACCTCAACAGGAAGGTCCTCAATTTTCTGGGGCCTATGCGTGAGAAGTGCACCCTTCTGTTCCAAGAGTTTTTCTGTGGCTACATGCTTCGTTATTACAATGCTCTATAGCAAGCTTAATCTTAAGGCAATATTTCTCTTGAGCCTGAAGTTTCAATAAGAAATCTTTCATTGACATTAACTTATTAAAAAACTTATTATATGGGTAATATTTTTTAACCATACCCTATTTGTATGTAAATAGACCTACCCTCCAAAGAAATCACTTAGGTAATAGCCTGGATAAAAGAGTGTCTGGGGATACATACAATTATATTGGCACAGTGGACCCTGAGCCAAGATGTCTACTTCTTTGGGGTATTTATTTTTATATGAAGTTTGCCCCAACATTCTTATTGTTATTATCTTACAAGGGAACGGAAGAGTAATTCGTTTCAGTTCAAAAGATTTCAAAGGTTTCACTGGCCTTTACTCCAGAACATTTCAGTAGCTTGATAATCTGTTGAAATTGGCCCCCAAGGGTTTTGGTTTAGACTCAGTCTACTCTTAGTTTTCTTTTCTAAACTCAATCCAAAGAAGGCTTGGGGAGAGCATATTTCAGGGCAACTCCTGTTAAATTCTCTACAAATCCCTTCATAAGCCTCCCCGACCGCACTTGCTACTTGTCATTACCATTTATTCTGGGGAGAATTTCAGGAGGTCTGGGCTGAGTTTGGCTGTTTTTCAAGGCTCTCCTCCATCAGTAGTCCCTGTGTAGGAAGTGGCCAATGTTCGCAGTTAAATTTCTGGCTCAGCACATAGGACTTAATCCATTTGTTCAGTGGTCCGTGTATTCTGAAGCATCATGGGGTTTGATTCAGTGTGCTGAGCGCCAAGTCACAGGAAGCAGGGTGATATTTCCCTGCATTTTATGCTTCAGTGTGTGGGAGAGAAAAATTGTGAACTGATGAGAAAAATAGGGCAGAAAATTGAGAGAGTTTTAGTGCAGGCCACATTCATAACTTCATCAGTGATATAATCATCCTTTCATTCATTTGCTGAAAAATACTTGGGCATTACTGAGTCTAGTACTGTTTTAGGCAGTGAGATCAAGCAGTGAACCCAGAATGTCCCAGCTCTCATGGATCTTCTATGTAGTCCAGAAGTGGATAATGAACAGATAATCAAGTATACCTACATTAGGCCAGATGGTGATAAGTGGTGTGCAAAAATAAATAAGTAAATAAATCTTGTAAAGCAGCAGAGTAACAGTTGGAGATGGGGGTGTGTGCTATCATAGATAGGGCAGCATATGAGCAGTGACCTGAAGAAAGCGAGAGAGGAAGTTTATATGAGTTTGGGGAAAGGGGAGGTTCTGAAAGCAGCAGAAAGTACATAGACACTAAGGTGGGGAAATTATGTGTCTAAAGAGCGTGAAGAAAGCTGGTGTGAGCAGTCCCACTACTGGGCATATACCCAGAGAAAAGCATGATTCAACAATGTTGTGTTAATTTCTACTGTACAGCAAAATGAATCAGCTATACATATACATATATCCCCTCTTTTTTGGTTTTCCTTCCCATTTAGGTCATCACAGTGCATTAAGTAGACTTCCCTGTGCCATACAGTATGTTCTCCTTAGTTATCTATTTTATACAAAGTATCACTAGTGTATATATGTCAGTACCAGTCTCCCAATTCCTCCCCTTTCCCCCTTGGTGTCCATACATTTGTCCTCTATGTCTGCATCTCTATTTCTGCTTTGCAGATAAGGTCATCTATACCATTTTTCTAGGTTCCACATTTATGCGTTAATATATGATATTCGTATTTCTCATTCTGACCGACTTCACTCTGTATGACACCCTCTAGGTCCATCCACTTCTCTACAAAGCAACTATAGTCCAGTAAAAGTTAATTTAAAAAAATAGAATTATACTTGTACACTTAAAAAAAAAAAAAAAGAGGAAAGCAAGCTGGTGTGGAGATACAGAGAGAAGAGAAAGAAATGAAATCAGAGAGGTGGGGCGTGGATGTGGATCATATTGGGACAGGTAGACCATTATAATGGAGATCTTTGAATTAGATTCCGAGTGAGATAGTAAGCCCTTGGGGAATTTTAAGCCAAGAGGTGATTTGTCTTGAAGCATAAAAGGATCAATCTGCCTGTCATATGGAGAACGGACTTCCAGAGAACAGAGACATCAGGAGGCTGTAGTAATAATGCAGGTGCAATAATAGTGACTCTTGGATGGAGGTGAGGTTTAGAGAAAGTGAAGTGTCAAGGATGCCCCGAATGCCACGGGTGGAGGGATGAAGTGGCCATTAGTGTAGATGGTAAGACTGGGGGAGGGACAGATTATGGGGAAGCCAGGGGGCTCCGTTTTATACATTTTGATTATGAGATAGATTATTAAATGGGAGATAAATTCATAGTTGAATACATGAGTTTCAGACTGAATAAATACAAGCGCCCTCAGCAGTTAGATAGTATTTAGAGTCAAGGGACTGGTTGAAATCATCTAACAAAGAAGTGAATCAATAAAAAAGCTCAAGGACTGAGTTCTGGGGCAGGCTAACGTTTAGAGATAAGATAGATATGGAAGACTTCATGAAATAGGGGAAATGAGATGATGTGTAGAGAATTTGAAAAATGTATTGAAACCCTAATGTATAGGAAGCACTGTGATAGGTACTGTGGTTCAGTGATGAATAGTTTCTGCCCTTGAGGATTTCACAGTTTACTGGCACTTTAATAGTTATTTATATAGAGAATTATATAGAATGTCCTCTGGGCTCAGGGAAGACTAAGCTGCTATCTGTGCCTTTGAACATCAAAAACGCTTCAGAAAAGAGGGGACATTTGAGCTGGCAGAGAAACATGAGATGGAGTTTTCCACGTAGATCAGGAAATGAAGGACGTTCCAGGTGTGATGAATGGTGTGTAGGAAGGTGCAGAATTGGAGCACCTGTGTGTTGGTGAGGGTTACAAGGAAGTGGCATCGTTGTAGAACTAAACACAGGCATTGGAATGTCGGTCAACTGGCATCTGTCACCCAGTGGCTGTGTCATTTGGGGCAGCTTATTTACCTGCATGGCCCTTTGGTTCCTTATTTCTAAATCATGCTAATACTGTCTTCCTTGCATGGTTCCAACGAGGATTAGGAGTCAGTGTCTCTAGTCCTTGCCTCCATAGTTACAGTACAGGGTGGTTCTGCTGATGTTATTACTGTATCTCCCATGTTCTAGAAGAGTTGCATCGAGAGCCAAAACTGAAGGAGCTGGATATTTTATCTTCACTGGAGAGAATTTGAAAAATTTAAGCCACAAATGTTATGGGCTTTTGTTACGTGAAAACACCTATCATAATTGAAAAGAAAGAATTAGAAGGGGAAGGAGGGAGAAATGAGGATAGAGTAAGTGAGAGAGAGAAAATAAAGGAATAGTCAAGGAAAGGAGGAAATAGTGAAAAGGGGGTGGAAGGAAGGGACGCACAAAAGAGAAGAAAAAAGGAAGAGAATGTTTCAGTGTTTATGGTGTGTCATTCGTTATGCAAAATGTCTCATCAGACATGACCCAACAATTACGTGAAATAGGTATTACTACCCCCATTTCCACATCGAGGAAACAGATTCTCAGAGAGGCTAAATAATTTGCCTAAGTTTTCCCAGGTAGTAAGTAGGGTGGAGGCTGGAGCGCGGGGATTGTGCAGAAAGCCAGCATTCAAAACAAGGCTTGTCTAGTATCCTATGATATCACTGCTATGTGGAATCTAAAAAAAATGATACAAATGAACTTATTGACAAAACTGAAACAGACTCACAGACTTAGAAAATAAACTTGCAGTTACCAAAGGGGAAACCTAGGGGGGAGGGATAAATGGGGAGGTGGAGGTTAACATATACTCACTGCTGTATACAAAATAATCAACAAGGACCTGCTGTACAGCACAGGGAACTCTACTCAATACTCTGTAATAACCTATATGGGAAAAGAATCTGAAAAAGAATAGATATATGTGTATATATAACTGCATCTCTTGGCTGTACACCTGAAACTAACACAACATTGTAAATCAACTATCCTCCAATTTAAAATAAAAATTAAACAACAACAACAAAAAACAAGGCTTGCCTGGCTCTAAGCACTAGCCAGAAACATGAGATGGCTCTTTACCGTCAGCGAGGTCCAAACTAGAGCCGGCAGGGTCAGTTTGCAGGAAAGGGGATGATTTGGCAGAGAGATCCAAATTATATCAGCTGAGGCATCGCCAGAGTAAAAGCTGTGTAGCTTGAATAATAGATTGGATCGTGATGATTTCATTCATTGAAGAAAAGAGGGAGGGACATTAAGGGAAGTGTCAACTTATTAAAATTACACCGTCTGTGATGGATCAAGATGATTTATTTACATCAGTTGGATCAACTAAGCTTTTTGTTTATTAGCTCCATTAAAAGTCTGATATTTGGACCCCTGGAATTTTGATGAAGACCATAAAATGCAGAGTGCTTTTTCTTCAATTTACTGACAATTAAAAGGACTCAGAGCCCCTGGAGTTCATTTAAAACTTTGAAATATCTCAGCATTAAGCTTTGAAAGCAAGTCTCACCCCCTTTCACACCCCCCTCCACATCCTCCAGAATAGCAGCTGTACCCAAAGGTAGTTCTCTCCAGGAAAAGAGGTCATAGGAATTTAAATTCTGAGGATTAGGAGGATGCAAGGGAAGATAAGGCTTAAGCAATAAAGTGATTAAACTGCCTTTTGATTTTAATTACTTGAAAATTTCTGAAGCTTGAAGCTGGAATTTTTTGGGGGTACAAAGCTCAAGTTGTAATGCTCAGACCGTTCTCCTGAATTCCAGGCCTGAATATCTTTCTATTGGGAGGCTCTATGTGAATGGTCCCCAGGAAGCTTGCATGCCTCAGAGGCATTTAAACTCAACATGTTCAAAACTGAACTCACCATAGTTTTGTAAGATTTCTTTGTTTTTTTTTTCCCCCCCGAAAAGCCAAGTCAGTGAAAGGTAGCAACATCAAGGCAGGCAATCAGAACACTTCAATCGTTCCTTGACTTTTCCATTCTCTTCCTCCCTCCCTCCCTCCCTCCCTCCCTTCCTTCCTTCTTTCTTCATTCTCCACATCCAGTCAACTATAAAGGTCAGGCTCCAGTTTTCCTAGCGCATGGTCAGCTTTCCTAGTTTATCCAAATCAGGATGAACCCCTGTCCTGAATGCCCACCCTTAGAGTCCTTGTCATATGAAGTGTCCATGAGTAAGGTATAGAGTCTACATTGTGTGTGTGTGTGTGTGTGTGTGTGTGTGTGTGTGTGTGTGTGTGTGTGTGTGTGTGTGTCGGGGATGGGGTTGGACCCATACATATATTTTGTGTCCCTTACTCATGAGAAGAGATGTCACTGTCTGAAGATTAATAGGTCTCCTATAGATCCACTTTGCTCTTTCCATGAGCTTCCCTGGGGAAGAAATTGAGGTGATCTTTAAGGTTACTTAGAAAAACAGCAAAAGGCCCTTAGAAGCTTTTATAATTCTTCTAGGCTATTCAGAGTTTGAGAGATTAAGTGATTTATATACACAGTCATATATTAAAATATTGTATTTGGCTTTTTATGTTTAATTGATTATTATTATTAACAGTAATATTTGCTGTAGCCTCACCAGGGTAGCCAGAGTTTTTGAGGTCTGGGCTCTTCTTGCTCCAAAGAAAGTATAAATGGCCTTTTGGGATTTCTGAGAGAGAAGTGTTCTATGTCGTATATGGGAAAATTAGGCAGACACGTAATCCACGTTTTTTTTTTTTTCTAAGATGGTGTAAAGTATTGGTCCATTAAGCAAATTGGTTGAATGTTGAGAGACAGGAGGGAAGGAAGGAGGAGAGATATTTCTGTGCTTTGAGGTTTGGAGGGAAAAGTTGCCCTTCACAAAGAGGTGGAATTCCTGAGACTGGAATATGGGAGACAGGAGGGGTGGAACCTTGTGAAATTTGGAGAATTGGTTCTTGAATCATTGAAGCATCCCTGAAGTGACCGAATTTTGAAAGTGATAGCTGCGTGGGATCCTGAGGAAAGTGTGTGTTGAGACCGTAATTCAGGGGCCTTTGAAAAGGCCCATGGTGTGATGTGGAACTGACCGGAGGAATACAAAGCAGCTGTCTTCTCATCATCCCTCAGGCCTGAGCAGGGGCCAAAGGCTCCAGTGACCGACATGAAGGAGAAGGGCTTCACTTAACTGCACGGTGTAAACCTCAGTGTTCTCATCTGATCAACAGTGAGGAGCAAGACTTGAAAATGGATTGACAATGGCTTTAACTGTGATGATTGGCAGCTAGAATTCAGTTTTGATTTGATTGAAAATAATAAAGAAATGTGAGGTATCTGGCATTCTGAATGCTGTGGATGAATTCATGCTTATTATACACAAATTCACAGTGATCAGTAGTTCAGCTGAAATCTGATGTCTAGAAAAATAAATGACTCATTTTAAATGTTGATGGGATATTTGATAACATGAGCTCTTGAGATTGTGGTAGCACTGATAATGTTTTAGGGCCTGAGGAATAGTGAGAATTCAAGCTTTTGATGCTGGAAAACAATTAACCCTGGATATTGTCCAGGAATCATACTGAATTCTTTCCAATTTTACTTCATTTCTGAACCTCCGTAAATGAGTATCCTCAATGCAGATGAATTGGTTTTCCTACTTGATGGTCATGGCTGAAAACTCCAAGTAGTATTTCTTAAGATACCTCTTTGCAGAGTGAGTTAATAGAATAGAAAATCAATGACTTGCTTGCTCATCTTGGAAATGAGGTAATCTTTGCAGTTCAATTACACAAATATATATTGAGTGCCTACTCTGTGTATTCAATAGACTAGGCAGTACGATCTAATGTAAAGAGCATGAGAGGAATTTACTGGAAATGATAGTATCTGGGTTTGTAATCTGAGCCCAAATACTTACTAGATGAGTGTCTATCAGAAAGTCATTTAACTTTATCTTCTACATTTATGTAGAAGATACATTTAAAACAGCGATGTCTATCTCACAATGTTAGGACAATTTTCAACATATAATTTTGCTTCTTATTTGTTCAGTCTATAAAATGAGGCCAAATTATCACCCCCAGTAGTTCCTCTAAATTCTGTGATTCCCACAAAAAGAAAATACTTTGGAAATTCAACAAAGAGTTATTTCTGAGAGCTATTTATTCAGGAGATGTAAGTCTGTTCAATAAAAGGGTGTTTAGCTTAACTCATTGCATATGGGATCTATAATGATCATCTAAAGAAAATAAATAATGGTTATAAATGGAGATATTAACAAGTAAATAATTAGTTTAAAATCATAAAAAAATCATAAAAATCAAAAAAAATCATAAAAAAGATGACAAAGACATAATTGAGCCAGTTATATTGTGCCCCCCACAAGGTTAAGGATTTCATTTGTTTACATGTTTTCAAAATAGTGAGCATTTGATCAGTTGTATTAAATCAAGGCAACCCTCAATTTTCAGCTCTTTTTTTGGAACCAGTAATTCTCAAACATTGCCTTCAGTGTGATTCAGCATCGCCTGGAATGGCTCATTAACATGCAGATATCTGGTCCATCCGAGCATTTGATTCAGCAGGTCTGATAATTTGTATCTCTAACAGGTTCCCAGGTGATGCTGTTCTTGCTGCTCTGAGGAACACACCTGAGAACCAGTTCTTCTGAAACACCAGTTCATGCACTGGTGAGATAGAGAGGAATTACCTGGAAAGACTTTATTTATTTATTTAAACATCTTTATTGGAGTATAATTGCTTTACAGTGGTGCATTAGTTTCTGCTTTATAACAAAGTGAATCAGTTATACATATACATATATTCCCATATCTCTTCCCTCTTGCGTCTCCCTCCCACCCTCCCTATCCCACCCCTCTAGGTGGTCACAAAGCACCAAGCTGATCTCCCTGTGTTATGCGGCTGCTTCCCACTAGCTATCTATTTTACATTTGGTAGTGTATATATGTCCATGCCACTCTCTCACTTCGTTCCAGCTTACCCTTCCCCCTCCCCATAACCTCAGGTCCATTCTCTATGTCTGTGTCTTTATTCCTGTCCTGCCCCTAGGTTCTTCATGACCTTTTTTTTTTTTTCTTAGATTCCATATATATGTGTTAGCATATGGTATTTGTTCTTCTCTTTCTGACTTACTTCACTCTGTATGACAGACTCTAGGTCCATCCACCTCACTACAAATAACTCAATTTCATTTCCTTTTATGGCTGAGTAATATTCCATTTTATATATGTGCCTCATCTCCTTTATACATTCATCTGGCGATGGACACTTAGGTTGCTTCCATGTCCTGGCTATCGTAAATAGAGCTGCAATGAACATTGTGGTACATGACTCTTCTTGAATTATGGTTTTCTCAGGGTATATGCCCAGTAGTGGGATTATTGGGTCGTATGGTAGTTCTATTTGTAGTTTTTTGAGGAACCTCCATACTGTTCTCCATAGTGGCTGTATCCATTTACATTCCCACCAACAGTGCAAGAGGGTACCCTTTTCTCCACACCCTCTCCAGCATTTATTGTTTGTAGGTTTTTTGAGGATGGCTATTCTGACTGGTATGAGATGATATCTCATTGTAGTTTTGATTTGCATTTCACTAATGATTAATGATGTTGAGCATTCTTTCATGTGTTTGTTGGCAATCTGTATAACTTCTTTGGAGAAATGTCTATTTAGGTCTTCTGCCCATTTTTGGATTGGGTTGTTTGTCTTTTTTGATATTGAGCTGCATGAGTTGCTTGTAAATTTTGGAGATTAATCCTTTGTCAGTTGCTTCATTTGCAAATATTTTCTCTCATTCTGAGGGTTGTCTTTTCGTCTTGTTTATGGTTTCCTTTGCTGTGCAGAAGCTTTTAAGTTTCATTAGGTCCCATTTGTTTATTTTTGTTCTTATTTCCATTTCTCTAGGAGGTGGGTCAATAATGATCTTGCTGTGATTTATGTCATAGAGGGTTCTGCCTATGTTTTCCTCTAAGACTTTTATAGTGTCTGGCCTTACATTTAGGTCTTTAACCCATATTGAGTTTATTTTTGTGTGTGGTGTTAGGCAGTGTTCTAATTTCATTCTTTTACATGTAGCTGTCCAGTTTGGAAAGACTTTAAAATGGATTCTAGGCCTTAACCTCAGATTCTGTTTCTGTGGGTCTTTAATGGGACCAAGGCATCTATGTATAGATGTGTCCCAAGACACATTACTAAAGCAGTTTTGGAAACTCCTTCTCTATAGAGAGCTAAAGGCTTGTTGGGTTGGTAAGAAGTACTTGAGCTTTTCTTAAGTTTGAAATTTCAGAATAAATCTAACAATAAAAAATAATAAGACAGCATTCTGATACAAAGGGAGAGAGCAATAGAGTTAGTTCTTATTTAGGGAAATATTGGTATATTTGATTTTGATTCAGTTGAAGACAACACAGCATTTATATGGAATATAAATTTCCTTCCAAAGGATGATGACATTGCTTTGGGTTTCATGTCCTTAAAAGCATTTGGAAGCCAGATTTCACATATATACAATGATATACATGGCACTGTATAACTGACATGATTCTGCTATGATTCTGCTCTCTATCTCTTTAAAACTTATTAAACAAAATTATTACAGAAGGTATTTGGTTGTTTCTGAATTTATCAGTTATCTGCTGGAAGACTTAAACAGACATTTCTCCAAAGAAGATATATAGATCGCCAACAAACACATGGAAGTATGTTCAACATCACTAAACATTAGAGAAATGCAAATCAAAACTACAGTGAGAATCACCTCACACCGGTCAGAATGGCCATCATGAAAAAAATCTACAAACAATAAATGCTGGAGAAAAGGAAACCCTCTTGCACTGTTGGTGGGAATGTAAATTGATACAGCCACTATGAAGAACAGTATGGAGGTTCCTTAAAAAAAATAGAATTACCATATGACCCAGCAATCCCACTACTGGGCCTATACCCTGAGAAAACCATAATTCAAAAAGTCATGAACCACAGTGTTCATTGCAACTCTACTTACAATAGGCAAGACATGGAAGCAACCTAAGTGTCCATCGATAGATGAATGGATGAAGAAGATGTGGCACATACATACAGTGGAATATTACTCAGCCATAAAAAGAAATTGAGTTATTTGTAGTGAGGTGGATGGACCTAGCGTCTGTCATACAGAGTGAAGTAAGTCAGAAAGAGAAAAACAAATACTGTATGCTAACACATATATACGAAATCTTAAAAAAAAAAAAAGGTCATGAAGACCCTAGGGGCAGGACAGGAATAAAGATGCAGACGTAGAGAATGGACTTGAAGATACGGGGAGGGAGAAGGGTAAGCTGTGATGAAGTGAGAGAGTGACATGGACTTATATATACTACCAAATGTAAAATAGGTAGCTAGTGGGAAACAGCTGTATAGCACAGGGAGATCAGCTCAGTGCTCTGTGACCACCTAGAGGGGTGGGATAGGGAGGGTGTGAGGGAGATGCAAGAGGGAGGGGATATGGGGATATATGTATGGCTGATTCACTTTGTTGTAAAGCAGAAACTAACACACCATTGTCGAGCAATTATACTCCAATAAAGATGTTAAAAACAATAAGTTTTCTGCTGAACAGTCATCCAAGACATGAGAGATGAGGCAGGTAAACTCACATAACATTCTGATGATGAGTTGTACTCAGTTACCTGCTAAAGGGTGCCACACTTAATCATTTTTCATGGCCCTTTAAACCTTCACTGTTTATGCTTCTCCATATCAAATGTCTCATCTACATGCAAAGCTGCTTTTGTTTCATAACCAATAGTTTTATAAACTCTACATGGCAACCTCAAGCATCAAACTTTATCTTCTATAGGATATCTTTGGACCATAAACATTCTCAACCAGGATTTAGCTGCAAGCTTGGCAGATAACGGAAGAAAAAAATCTAAGCTGAGTGTTCTGTAACTATTTCAGTTATGTAATACAGAAATCAGTAAATGTTTATTTTGGTCGATAAAGCAAGCAGGTGTGGCTTGAAGATAGGCTGTGGTGAGCTAAGTTAAATTATAAGGTGGTAATTTTACAAAATTACTTTCCTGACCACCATGAAAATTTATCCTGCACATTTGAGATTAAAGGTTTTTCACAGAGACCTAATCCAGGGAAATTTATTTTCCAAATAAAGTATATATACTTTCTAGTTTTATTTTTCAGTTCACACATTCAGGTAGGATGAAACTTAAAATGACATTTAAAATTTCTTTAGATCTGCTTTTACAGTCCATCTTAAAAAGAAGAAATCTGGCCTTGCAAGGAATGGAATCTTTATAGTGCTAAGGACCCAAATTTGCCATGAATGTACTTGAATCATGTGAAAACACTGAAAAATATGATTTATGAAGCGTTAGAAGACCATGCCTGGAAACAGTTATTCAATAAATGTTTGATTCATTTTTATATAAAATAATTGGGCTAAATTCAGAATTAAACACCCCTAGCAAAGGGTCTCACACATCAATACACCCGTCAAGACATCAGTAAATCGCGTATTTATGGGCCACAGGCACAGTAAATGCTGAGGCAACAGAGAGATAGATGTAAAGGTAAAATCCTTGCCTTTAAAGAGTTTAGCTTCTAGAAAGTAAGGCAGGTGTGCAAAAGGGCAGTCAGAATGGGACCAGTTATATGACAAAGTGCCATGTGTCAGATTGACTAGGAGTCAGTGCAGGCTTCATGGAGACATAACTATAAAGTTAAAAGATGTGGGAATGTTCAGTGCAGCCAAGATGAGTGAGGGAATTATGTACCAGGGAAATTCCTGTGAGAATATGGTGCATTTGGGTAACAACAACTTAATCTTTATGAAGGTCAATTGTTGGGGGTAAGTTGGATAGTGGGCAGAGAAAGATCAGATCTCAAAGGCCTCACCTGTACATTAAATATAGGTGCATTTGTGTTTATCTCTTAAAACCTGGATAATCTTATATTCACATGGTAGAAAGTCATTTGCCAAGCTTTTGCTGGCCATTCCCAGTATCATGGTTTTCTTTGCAGATGTAGTCAGAATGCACACACGTGTAAATGCTGCCAAGTCACGTGTGACAAAGCAACCACTAGGTGGCAGAACTGTACCAATTCTGCGGCCAAGGCCAGCAAGCTGATCCTTTGACACCTTCGTCCTAGTCTTTATTCAAAGCCAGCTTGGCTCCACACTGACGCTAGGAGTCTAGGTTTGTCTAGAAGCTTTGCTGAAGATGGCACAGCAAATTTTAAGGAGCTTTTGTCACTGCAGACAACCTGCAGCCACCAGCCCTGCTCTTTTTCTCTTCCCATTGGACATCAGTTGTCAGATGAATGCAGCATGGAAATATATCTTAAATTATTTCTTTGGTTTAAAAGCATAATCAAGACCTATATATTATCAACAGTCACACGCCATATTTCACATATAATTAGCTCATAACTATACTTAGCAGTGTGCAAAAATAAAATGTCAATCTAATTTCTGTTCTGTAAAATTTTCCTGCTGCCAACAGAATAAATCCATCACCATATGGCCCATCAGTTCAGCAGAAAACATGGGGTCTAATGGTATTTTGTTAGCAAACTCTTGTAATTGATTTATTTTTCTAGGCTACCAGCTGGGTTGTTGTGTGTTTTTGATTATTTCATCAATAGATATACTTAATTGCTTTTTTGCTGTTATTGTGGTTCCTATTTTGAAGAACATATAATCAGAGTTCAAGAATTCTACAGTGTAGATTTGCCAGTTTAGAATGGGAGAATGTCGATAATGTCGATAAAGTTTATTTTGCATGGGTGTACAAGCATACAAGTATGAGACTTTCAAATATTTTTCTTTAGGTGGGACACATGTTAATATTTAAAATATAGCTTTTTCTTTAACCATAAATTCTGTAAAAACTGTTCTCTATTTAGACTTTTATGGATGGAGAGATTGTAGACTCTCTCCAAAGTCGGTTAATTTGTAGTAACGATTTGAAACAAGCACACACATGCACGCACACACACCCCATCCATTTTGAGTACAATAGCCCCAATATCTTTATGACCAACCAGCAATTCATAATACAGACTTTCAAATTACATACGTCACTGAAAATAACTAGAATGTAGCACTGAAATATAAAACTGGTTATGTTAAAACATTATTTATTCTGTTCTCTTGCCTACTATATGTCTTAGGGAATCGTTATGTCTTGCTAGAAATACATAATTATACAAAGCTTAGATATCTCAACAAAGAACAATGTAAGGTGAAATTGTAGAGCTGTACGTCAGCATGGTCTCCTATCATAATCTTTTTCTTTTTCCTTTTCCTCCTTCTATTCCTTTCCCTTCCCTTTCTTCTTTTATTCATGTTTTGCTTTCTATAATCAAGAAAAAAAAAATTGAATTGGAATGGAAAACGTGTATCCCAAGTTTTTCCCCTCTTACCTAAAATAGATACAGTATGCTGAAAGCTTTATAAATTATTAACAAGCAAACTAGGTATTTAAAACTTATTTTAATAAATGCTATATGAAACACAAATCTTCTAAGGCCATAAAATAATACAACTTTGTGAATTCAGAGTCTCTACAGGCTGGAATTTTAAAGCAGATTTTCTATTACAGCTGCATAGTACTCCACTCTGAGGACAAATTATAGTTCATTCAACCAGTTCCCATTGTTGTATGAAGATTCTTGTACATAAGCTTCTTAAAAATTTTGGCCAGCGTACCTCTGGAGTTGATCACTAGAAGAATTGCTGGGTCAAAGCGTCAGTGTGTTACCAAACCAAGTTCCTTTGCTGGACATGAAGCAAGCCAAACTCTGAGATGCCAAGGTTTGCAGCAGGAAATGGTTTATTCACAGGGCAGCCAAATGAGGAAACAGGAGAACAAATCTGCCTCCCCCAAGGCAAGGGGCTTAGGATATTTATGGAATAAAACTGAGCCATAGGGAGCCTGGAAAAGGTAATTGGAGATAAGAAAAAGGTGAGGTAAATCATCCTTCTATGCAGGCATGACTAAGCTACAGGCTTCTTCCTGGGACATGTGCTCAGAAAATGATGGTGTGAGCTTGTTCTTAGGGTGGAGTTTTGGCCTCTGATGTTAAAAGTTCACTGAGTGGACATTCACGCATGCCCAGTTGGAGGACCTGTGGTCCTAACCAGTCTTAACCTGCTTGACCTGGAACTGGACAACTTGGGCAAAAACATCTTATTGTTTAGGCTACATGACGTTTGGAGGACACACGTTTTTTGTAAAAACAAAGCGAGCTTAATCAGTGAAGGCGGGTGACAGTTTAGTATATATTAATGGCAAACTGATGACTACCATTGGTTTCAAACGCTTACATAATTTTGCCAGGTGTTGCCTCATCAAATTCTTTATCATATGGGTTCTACGACTTTGCATCCCTACTAGCAATACCTGAGAATGATTATTTTACCCAACCCTGCCAACAAAGTATAATGTCAAAAGTTTTGATATTTTCCAATCTGTAAGTGAGAAATGGAAACTCAATTTAGTTTTTTTAAAAATTAATTAATTTTTTGGGGCTTCATTGGGTCTTTGTTGCTGTGCTCAGGCTTTCTCTAGTTGTGGCGAGTGGGGGCTACTGTTCATTGCAGTGCACAGGCTTCTCATTGCGGTGGCTTCTCTTGTTGCACAGCATGGGCTCTAGGCGCGCGGGCTTCAGTAGTTGTGGCATGTGGGCTTCAGTAGTTGTGGCTCACGGGCTCAGTAGTCGTGGCTCACAGGCTCTAGAGCGCAGGCTCAGTAGTTGTGGCGCACGGGCTTAGTTGCTCCGCGGCATGTGGGATCTTCCTGGACCGGGGCTCGAACTTGTGTCTCCTGCATTGGCAGGCGGATTCTCAACCACTGCACCACCAGGGAAGCCCTCTCAATTTAGTTGTAATTTGTGTTCAGTTAGGATGAATCATGTGGAGTATCTTCTCATCTGGTTAAGAGAGATTTATAGTTCCTTATCTGTGAACTATACATTGTTACACCTAATTTTTCTTTATTTTTAGAAATGTGTACATTTTAATGACTTTAGTATTTTGCCTATAAGTTGGACATACATTATTATTATGTAATTATGGGGTTTTATTTCATATGCCACTACGGTGGACTTTTTTTTGGCTTTGAAACGTACTTTTATTTTTACATAATCTACTTTTCAAATTTAACAATCATTTTCTTTTGTGTATCTGGATTTGAGTCCTTGGGGAAGTATTCCCATGGCTAAAGTATAGAAGAATTTACCTATTTTTTGTCTAATGTTTATATAGTTTCCTTTTTTCACTATTCAAATTTCTGATCTCTGAGGAATTTATCCTTCTGAATGGTATAAGGAATGGATCTTCATTACTTCATGACTATAAAAACATTAATTACATCATGGTATATGAAATTTACATACAAACTTGGATCCATTTAATTTTAATTAAATAAAAATTGTAAGTTATTTATAGTGTACAAAGTAATGATTTAATATATGTATTCATGTAAAAGGATTCCCCATTAAGTTAATTGACATATATGTCACCTTACATATTCCCCCCTTTTTTTTCTGTGAGGTCATTTAAGTTCTACCCTCTTAATTCTCTTTGAATAGTCTGTTTATTCACGTGTTAATACTATACAGTTTTAATTATGGTGGCTTCATAATATTTATTAATAACTGGTGGAGCTATTCCTCTATGATTGTTTCAAGGGGGGTTATCTCAGGAAGATACATACATACTTGAACTTTTAGTATTTTTAACCCCTGTTATGTATTTTAAACTCCAAACCCTAGCTGCTCTTAACACACAATGAAAGTCTTAAATGTAAATGTCTATAGTTCAAGGCGTTAAGCTCTAGTGGTTTCTTTTAGCTTGCGTAAACTTGTATGTTGGAAGAATTAAGTTAGTTTTAACGGTTCTCTCCTATAGACTTTTTCATCAATTGGGAAATCGTTTGTGGCATGGAGAGGCAGAAGACCTGGATTTCAGAACTGGCTCATTAATTAAAAATAGAGGGAAAATAAATAAGTTCTAGGGACGTAATATACAACATAATGTACTTATGTAACACTTCTCTGTTTATATATGTGAGTAAATCCTAAGAATTCTCAACACAAGGAGAAGAATTTTTTTTTCTATTTCTTTAATTTTGTATCTATATGAGATCATAGATGTCCACTAAACTTCTTGTGGTAATCATTTCATGATGAATGTGAATGAAATCATTATGCCGTATATCAAACTTACATAGTGGTGTGTGTCAATTGTATCTCAATAAGACTGAAAGATAAAAAAGGAAAAGAAAGTAGAGGGAGAACTTAGTGAAGGAAACCATTTAACTTCCTTTGCCTTCCTCCTCTTATCTGTAAAAAAGAGATTTTGTAGAGGGATTGCATGCATCATTTAGGAATAAGTACAGGGGCATGTAAAATTCCATGTAATCAAATATGGTGTTTTGTGTGTTTTTTTGCATAACAAAAAGTTCAGAATTAGAACTAGAATTAGTAGCTCCAGGAAGCCATCAGGGCTCACTTTTAACTCCATCAACTTTAGAGTTGTTCTTATGCTTTTGTTCTTAGCTTTTAACCTGTGGTTGCAAGATGCCTTCTCTGATTCGCTTCTGTGTCTCTACTTAAAGGAATCAAGAAGGGGAAGAGCACAGCATAAATATCATATCCAAAGTGCATCAGCCTTTATTAACACTTTTTCATAAGCTCTGCTCATCCATTTCTGCTTAGATCTAATTGACCGAAATTGTGCCCTGTGGCCATTCCTCATTCCAAAGGAGGCTGGAGAATTAAGTGGGATTATTGTATTTATTAATGTGTTGGATTTGCAGCTGAGAGCGATGCTGTACCAAGAAAAATTATTATTCTGTTAATAGAGAAGAAGGAAAAATATAAATTTGCCACAGTGGATTATAAAGGCCCTTCTATAAATATCACAATAGAAATAAACAAAGAAAATATTTACCTCTTTTCCTCTCCCCCCCAATATTTCTTTACTCATTTATCAAAAGGTCTTTCCTATAAATAACTCAGTTTTTCAATGCATTGAACTTCTAAACTGTCCAAATAACTTACAGGTTATAAGCAGTTTTAAATGTTAGAAGTATGAGAAGACAGTCAAAGGAACGGGGACAGGAAGAATGCTGTGCACACGAGGGAAAGCGAAATGGAGAAAAGCAAGAAATATTCAAATGTCAGATCAATAGAACAGGCTCCCTTTGTTTTCTAGTCATAAGTATTGCTGAGTTTGCTATTTTAAAAAAGAAACAGATTATGTAAATAGTTGTTCAAAGGCATATGAAAAACTGCTTTTGAATTGCTCCAAAATCTACAAGTTACCCACCTATTTGTTGTTAACTTCAGTGCGGTATAGTCTATATATAGTAAACTGCCCCATTTTAGGTGTGCGGTTGGATGAGTTTTGACAAATTATACGCCTGTATAATAACTACCCCATTAAGAGTACAGATCAAGTCTGTTATCTCCCAAAGATTATTTATTTCCCTATGTAATCTGCCTCTCTAACCCAGGAAACTACTGATCTGCTTTCTGTTGCTATAGATTAGTTTGCATTTTCTAGAATTTCATATGAAAGGGCTAAACATCACATATTCTATTGTATTTGGCTTCTTTAACCCAGCTTAATGATTTGAAGATGGATCCATGTTGTTGTTGTATCAGGGGTTCAGTCATTTTATATTGCTTAGTAGTATTCTACTGTACACACACACACAAGCCACAGTTTGTTTTATCCATTCATGTATTAATGGACAGTTGGATTACTTTCAGTTTTGAGCTGTCATGATTAAGTTGCTATGAACATTCACATACAGATCTGTGTGTGGACCTGTTTTTTCATTCTTAAGTAAATGTAAGTGTGATTGTTGGGTCATGTGGTAATCGGACATAGCAATTTCTGATGCTGCCAAATTCTTTTCTAAAGTAGCAGGACAAATTTATATTTTCTCCACCAATGTATGAGGTTCTAGCTCTAGTTGTACTACAGTCTCACCGGTGCATAGTATGGCCAGTCGTTTTAAATTTTACCTACCTCATGTTTAAGGGAATGCTCTGAGTTATAAAAGCAGCAAACTCACAGTTCCCTTCTGCACATCTGTCTTTCAAGGGTAGATTCCTCTGGTCTCTAGTTTCCCATTAAGCTTCAAGAGTTCCTCCTCATGCACGAGTAATTTCACTGTCAGCCAGGGATTCGAGCAGGGTTTATACTGAGATTTTGGACCACATTCCTTCAGTTGTCTTGCTGCCATGATTTCTTCACATTTCCAGCTGTTCTTCCAGCCCTGAACTCTGTTCCCTGGCATCTTGAGTTGCTGAGGCTGAGGTTTTCCATACCTCCTGTAGCTGTGGTGGTCGAGGAGACCCCTTTTGTCCTTGTCTTTGTATAAGAGCTTGAACCTTTAACATTTGCCCACTGCTCTCTGAACCCATGCTCATTTTTCTCCCGCACAGTTGCAGTTTATAATCTCTTCTCTAGCTTCTGTTAATTAAAAAAAAAATTTTTTTTCTAGTGCCTTTAGACATTGGGTACACATTCCCAGAAAAGTCTCCATAATTAGGCTTGAAAGCAATGTCCAGAGCCCTAATAACCGATAATGAATGTACCTGAAATAAAGGATTTATTTAAAAATCTAACCCAAATTCTGGGGGCCATGCAGTTTAAAATGACAGCACAAAAGAAGAGTTTCTTTACTTTCTTGGGTCAAGGATGGTCCAAAGAACAAGCTAAAATTTAGCAAAAGTTTAACAGTGGTACTTCTCTATTCCCTTTCTGCTCTCTTCTACTTCTCTATGTACGCGTGGATACTATTTTGTCACGCTGTATTCTCAGTGAACCCATGTTGAGGTCTGACTTGCCTCCTTGAGTTTTTCTCAACTCCACCCTGCTTTGATGAGAACTCCATTTCTCCAATGCAGTTCCTCTCTGCTAAATGTTAAAGAGGCGTTTCTTCACATTCCCGGAGGCATTTTCATTTTTAGAAATAGACATTTAATATCTTAAGTTTTTAATAGAGAACACTTGATGATATAGCAGAATATAGTAAATTGTTCAGTTCACATGGGAAAATGTATTTGGGGCAGAGGGCAAACATGTAGGCATGGGAATCTTGTAGGAAGGGAGATCTTTACTAATGGTTAGCAATTCTGGAATGTTTCCGATTTCTTTTTTATCCTCTTCTTACCTCTTTTCATCTTTAAATCTAGAGATTTGTTAACAGCTTCATGTATTCGGTTGTATGTTTGGTTGGTTGATTTCAAGTAGCCACTGATGGCGGTGACTGGGGATTCACAGGTGGTAGATGGCAGGCAGCAGGAGTATTGAAAGACTTTTTTTTGCTAATAGGTGAACTTGTCTCTGAGACTTTCGTATATTCTGTTCTGCTGCTTTTCTCAACTTCCCATTCCCCTCTCTCCAGGCCCTCAGTGGATGAATTTCTCCTCATTGAAAATAAGAGTTTTATCAACTATACTTGTATCTGATCAAGTCTCAACATTTCTGGAGGTTGGGTCTCTTTCCAAGTTTAGTTTGGTCCTTCAAAATTTGACTCTCACCAGTGCCTCATGCAGGTAAAGCAATTTAAAACAGAGCTGTATGCTCAACCATAATCTTTCTTTGTCTATAATAATTCCGAACTTTTGCCTTAATCACGTTTGCTTTTCAGACAGCTTCTAGATTATTGACTTTCATCATTGCAACTCGCTGTTTCTAATCTGTTTAGCAATTCTTGATTAAGTTTGATTTTCTTCTTTAAGGTCTCATGGCACGTTACCTTCTTTGGTTCTGAGAAGCCCCTCTGAGTTCTCATCCTGCCCCCAGAATGCTCCAGCCTTCTCTTTTCTCAAGTCCCCGCTTTATGCAGTTGGTGAATTCTACCTGCTTTGAGCATTTACCTGTTTTGTCCTATGAGGATTGAATGCCGTCCCAAACACATGCTCTGCTACTAGCCTCACATGAATCCTGTTTTTTCATAGCCTGAAGAATATGATGACAATGAATCCCTTCTTGCCACATATGATGCAACACATTAATACCATGTTTCAGAAGTACTAAGCGGATTACAAATATATTTCACATATAATAACAGAGTGCTTCAGGCACTCTTTTATACACTTCATTTGCATTGCTCATTTAATCAATTGAGTAATTAGGTAGATACTGTAAGAATTTCCTTCTTATGCAATAAAAACCTAAGCAAGGGGAGCCAAGTGAGTTAATGGATTCCACAAAGCTGTGAGTTAACAGAAGGAGATTCAAGGTCAGGTACTTTGGCTTGGAAACTTGACCCTGACCTCTTACACTGTTTGGTATATGTGAAACTAATTGCTCTAGACAGCTGCCCCGCGGGGATGCTGGTATTAACACCATTTGTAGTTGAGGAAGTGGCTACCAAGTGAGGTTAGTTTATTACTCCTTGTTGCCTGACTAAAGCAGTTCAAATGGCCCTAGAATGTGAGGCATCAATTCCTTTGGAAAAGCCTGTTACTGCCCAGAGTTGATGTTGCTTCTCTCTCTCTAGATATCCTACAGGAGACAAGAGAGACAATAACAACATCAAACTGAGGTTATCTTGTTTTAAGCCTTGGAAGCAACAGCATTTGAAGGGTACAGAAAGAAAATTAGAAACATGACAAATGCATTTATTAAGAACTGAACCAAATTCCCTCCGCAAACACTGTTTTCCCAAATGTTAGAGCAAATGCTTCAAAGCCTGCCAGTAACAATCACTGAAAAAAAATACACTGTGTAGCACAATGCCTAGTTAGTTGTCTTTTGGGACTAAATATACATGAATGTTTGAGAGCCATGATCTGATGAATGAAGCAAGTGGAGCATTCAGCCCTAATGCCACTCGACCACAAAAGTGATGCTTATCCCGGAAAGTTTACCTTAGGAAATCCTTCATTAATTAAGGATGTTTTCTCCTGTGTAAATATGTGCACTCCTTGGAGGGAAAGCATTTTAAGTCTCACTCATGATTCAGGCTCTGGTGGAACTAGTTAATTCAGTCACATTGATGGCCAATAGAAAGTCTGGATAAGGGGATAGAGGGAGAGACTGTGCCCTGTGCTGAAAAGACATAGGTTTTAAGGTCAGCTAAAACAGGACCTGAATCCCTATCTCTCCCTTAGAAGCTGGGTAACAATGAACAAATTGTGAAACCCCAGCTTCCTTATCTGTGAAATGGTTATGATGACACAGCCAGGAACTTGCAGTTGTGTAAGATGGCATACATAACACACCTAGTTTATAATATCTACTAAAATGTTAGTTCCATTTTCTCCTAATGCTTCTCTGGAAGATGTGTTGTAGAGGGTGAGCAGTTAGGTCGCTTCTGATTCCAGAGGGCTGGGCTGCGGGGAAAGGAGGAAGAGGAAGGACAAATAAAACAGGAGAGCTTTGGAAGGAGGTTATAGTCACCAAAGGAAAAAATTAAACTATTTTGAGCTTCTGTTCGTGACTGGACCTGATTTATTCTCTCTGTGTGTCTGTCTCTGTGTCTTTCTGTCTCCATGTCTCCGTCTATCTGTTCTCCCTTCTCTCTTTCCTTTGTACAACTCTCTATTTTAAAATATTACATTATAGGTAGGATCCCCATAAATAATTCTCAAAACTTCAAACCCTTAGTTGCTACATTGGTAATACTTTGCTATTATAGAGATACAAGCTAAATCCCATTCATGAAGTTACATTTTCAAGACTGGTTAGTTTAAACACAATACTGGATTTTGGAAGGAAAGAAAAACTGTGTGTTTGTGGGGGGCAGAAACTATCTACTTTAAGGAGCAAAAGGTTAGGTAAAATTTGATGGCATTTTGCTTCAAGCTCTGGAAATGGTTGAAGGCTATACATGCTGTCATTGTACTATAACTTTTATTTGCAGTGAAATTCTTGCATCCATCACCTTTTAAAACAGACTTGCATGTTGGAGAGAACAAAACAAAAGACCGAAAGCATCCCTAGCAGTTTCTTCACTGCTTAGCTTTAGAGAAAAGAGAGAGAGAAAAGTTAACACATGACTGTGTGAAGTGTTCTTTTGAATCTCACCAGCCACTGTATTTTATACTCAACCCTTCTAGTTTTTCTTGTTTATTCCTCCCTCTTCCATAAATAAGGTTACTCAGTCAAATTAAGGTCACAGTTCCTCCAGGGGCTGTTACTATCACCAGGGAACAGAGACTTAAGCTAATATGAATGAGATGAGGAGTACTGAGGTGATGGGAAGGTTTCTGGATCAGGACCTTCTGTGAAATTGCCTTCACAAAGGCAGCAATCATTTCCACCTGGGTGCTTTGTAACTGGTTCTACAACAGTTGACTAACCACTGCTTCTATTTCAGCTTTTCCTTCTCTCTTTGATTCTTTCATTTTCCTTTCTCCTAGGAAGCTGAGCAATTTTAGAGGAGACCCAGGTCTTCCCAGAGGCTTTCCTGAAGGTAAAACTTCTGATTATATTTGGGAGTTTAAATGCTAAGTTGACCTAAATGATATCCATCCTACATGATATTCTTTCATTTTTGACCTTACTATATTTATGACTTTTGTCATATATTTGACAGATATTTCTGATACTGTTTCACTGAAACTGAAGAAAGCCACTTAGGTAAGTTCTAGAGAGAAATCCTGCAGTGCAGATTCAGAGACATGTACTCGACTAGCTCCTGAGGAGATCAAGGTGAGTTTGCATCAATTGCTAGTGTCTTCATTCCCTTAGGTACTGTTCCAGGTTAGTGTTGGTATGAAGATGCTCCCCCCTGATTCTGGTCTAACGTTTTAAGAGAATATGAAGTGTTGGAGAAGATAAGCTCTCGAGTGGTCCCCAACCCTAACCCACATCCCCAAATACATAGCAAAAGCAGACATTGTGTGCCTTGTTCCCCAGAGAGATGGGTCAACTCAAAGACATTAAAGATTAGACATAGAAGGAATGTTTTACTGTGGTGATAATGTGATATACTTCTGTACTTTTTCTCTTTCTTTTGATTGTTATGATTGTTAAGACAAAATTTTGTTTTGTAGGGGGGAGATAAAATAAGTTTTTTCAATTCAGTTGAAAAGCATACATTTAAAAAATTCTAACTGAAACATGGTAGCTATGTGAAAGTAGCCAACTGTTTTCATTCATTCAGGAATGACGTGAGCATCTTCTGTGTGGCCAGCCTTGTTCTAGGGGCTAGGATGCAGGGATGGGTAAAGCAGATGTCTACATCCTATTCGCTGACATTATTAGGGGGAGAGAAGCAGAAAGTAAGCAAGTTGACAAGTAAGTCCACGCAGATGATAGCATTTCAGATAAGGAAACATTTTTTTAAAAAACTAGAGAAAGTAAAGGATGAAGTAACCTCTCCACGGAGAGGGGCTACTACTTTAAACTGGGTAGTTAGAAAAGGCTTCTCTGAGAAGGCAAATACATAAGGCATAACTAGAAAGTATCACCAAGAATTGTGTTTAACTATACAAAGTACAATGCGATATTCTGATAATTTATGTAAGTTATATAAGTAGTTGTTTTGAATTGATCTTGATATAGGAAGATAACTTTTTTTTTTTGCCTGTTTTAAATGAATAATTTAGGCATTTGCCTCCAATCTCTAAAATTCATAGGTAGCTGTTATATGCAGCGTTCTTTGGCTTTGCTCCATGCAGTCTTTAGACTTTGCTCAATCCCAAGTAGAAATTGTTGGGGAATATTGCTTTGGGTGCCAAAGTATTAGCCTTCCAGGGAATATGTCTGTGTGTCATGATTGTGCTTTAATGGGGTAGAAAAATATAAAAGCAAGTTAGAGGTTTAGAACTTAGTTTTTTCTGTAACGTGGTCAAGTAGATTCTGCATCTGGGATGATTTTCTGACTTTTAGTACTTCTTTTCTTATACCAGGTGATAACTTTTTTTTCACTATTTGATACCCGCCATTATTTTTCTTGAGTAAATGTCTAAAAAAGACTCTGATATTGAACATGCTCTACTTAGTTGACCTAACCATTAAAATGCCCATCTTAAACTAGCTATCTGGTCTCTACCCGCATTATTTATTGCAAAAACTAGATAATAATTTTCACTAAAGATAAAAGGCATTGTGTGGTGGCTTGGCTGAAGATATTAACAAAAATAATTTAGCACGGTGTTGTGACTGTAAGTGATAAAAGATAATGAACTGGAACTTTCCCATTCAAGTTAAATTCCTCTGAGACTTATTGGTATCAGTTGTAATGGTGTATTTGTTTTTGATATGGGCACTTACCCACCATCCTAGATGGAGCTGATGCATTTCACACAGGCTGCCAGAGAGCTGTGTGTAAGTGTTTCCCCTGTCTGCCAACTAGCAATTGGTCAAATGGTTCCTGCAAGCCTAAGGCTGTTCCGTCTGTTTCTGGGGCCGAGTAACAAGAATAAATTAAAGTGCTGTAGCATGAATAAAGGAAAAATCAGACTTGTAAAGGGCTATGAAAACTAGAAGTTAAAACATCAGAAGAAGTGCCTTTTTGCAATGTTTGAAGTGTCTCAACATTAATCAGAGCATTAAAAAAAGATGTTGTACTTTTTTCCCCCTAATGGCAGAAACATGTATGTTTTTCTAATATAAATCAGTGACTAAAAGGGAAAAGAAAATGCTACAAGAATGTTGTGAGACACCTGATTGTGGAAATCTTTTGAACATTCGTGTGGATTTTTGACGTTGTAAACACATCCACGTGTAGTTTTTAATGGCAATATATGCAGAAGTGTTTTAAGAGCAATGGACTATGCAGTTATCCACATAAATTTTTATTACATCTCTAAGAATAAGTCCAAACTGTGTAGAGAAATTCCATACAAGACATTATAACACCAAACCTAAGTACTTGTAACAGTGTGCTCCAATCTGAAAGTCCAAGGTCAGAGGTGTTTTGCTAACACAGAGTTTTAAATATTTCTTAGGCAAAAGGAACCTGTAGAATCTCTAGAAGCTTGGTTTAAGGAAAGATAATTTTAATTAGAAACAATCCTGAGCTCTTAGAAATAATATCCCCCCAAAGCAGTATATTATAGCTAGCATTTAATTTGATTTTTCTGTGTTTGTACATAGATTCATAATTTATGCCTATAGAATAATTTTTGCTAGGTTGACCATGTGCTTCATAAGCAAAGTCTAACTAATCTTCAACACATCTATATATATTGGGGATGGGACCCTGGTTTATTAGGTCAGCTTAGCAAAGGGAAAATGAATTTCAAAGGAATTAGGTGACTCCAGTAAGGAAAGTTCCTTCTACACCCCCCAATATGGCTGTTTTTCAGCAAAAAATAACAATTCAAACAAATGATGTTGCCTCGTGGTACCTCTCTCTGATTCTGTTTCTTTCAAGGATTTATCGTAGCTCTTTGTTGCTTTATATATATATTTGCCTGGTTTATACATTGTCCAGCTCTGCACATCATTGAAATATGACTTCCTATATCATTTGGTCTTTTAAAGACAGACAGTTCATTTTATGTTGTCACATGATTTTGTCGAGGATTCTTGGTAAAATCATATTAAAAATACTGTTTTGAAAACGGGTTGGAACGTGATAAATCCATTTCTGCTTCATCACTGAGAACAATCTGATCACTTCTTGGTCTTGGTTTTCTTAGGAAATCAATGGATGTGGTTTACAAAAGGCCAACTGTGACCTTTCATCTACCATCCCACCAATACCTTCAAATCTGTAGGCCGTTTGTACTTAGTAGCGCCGCTCTCACTGTAACCTGGGCGTGACTAAACATAAAGTTCCCTCCTGTATTCCTCCTCTTCTACAGGCAAAGCAATATGTGTTTCTCAGCAAGTCCACTGGTAGCTAACATTCCACTGTCAGAGACCCGAACTCCCTTAAAAAGAATTGCCTTTGACTCTAATTTCCCTCTAGCAGCTCTGACTAATGTGTCTCCAAACTCCGATATCCTAAACTGAGGAAATTTCTCTCCTCCTATTGTATCCCCTCTAGCCCTTGAACCATGTCTCTCTGTCCTGAAGGCTCTACACTTTGTTAGGAGAATTGTTTGCACTTCGTGTTTCCAAGTCTCACCTTCCATTTACTTTTTAACCTCCTGCAAACTGGCTTCTGTACCAGGTAATAGCTAAATCCAATAGAACATTTTTCATTTGTACCCATTTGGATTCCTTTACTGAATACTTTTAATTAATCCTTCCTTTTAAAGACCCTCACTTCGTCTGTTTTCATGACCTGTTAGCCTTTGGTTTTATTTGTATCCCTTTGTCTATATATTTTTCTTATATTGATATGCATGCATTGAATAGGGTCCACGAGGAGTCATTTGTATCTGCTTCCTGCTGTCGGTGATGTGTCCAGAGATGGGACTTTGGCTCAGAGACATGAGGAGAGTTAGCCATTCAGGTGTTGGGAGGAAAGCGACATTAATAGACGAAAACATGAAAAGTAACAGAGGTTTAAAAGAATATGATGCGTCTGGAAGAGGTCTGGCGTATCGGTAAGATGAATGTGGTGGTGCATCTGTGGGTAAAAATAAAAAGGTGAGTCAGAGTCAGATAGTTATCTCAAATGCTCTGCGAAGGGTTTGGACATTGTACAGCATGCTGCTACCACTAGTAGATTCCCGGCAGTGAAGTGATAAAATCACATTTGAATTTTAGAAAGACCACGCTGGTGAAAATTTGGAGAATAAATTGAGATCGTGCAAGATTTGGAACGGAGACAATCTGGGTTGTCTTAAAATCGTAGGAAATTAATGACGAGGGTCTAAACCAGAACTCTGGCAAGGAGATGAAGAGAATGGACTAAATTCTTTTGGGGTTGCAGAACTGACAAAACTTGGCCGTCAATTGGATATGGAGTAGGGCTGAGGGAGATAGCAGTTGAGGATGAGTCTCACAGATGACTAGTATTGGAGGAAGGGAAAGGAGATGACATTTTTGAAAGAAAAATGACAAATTTAATTTTGGTTATGATTATCAATTACCTGAAGAGCAGCCAGATAAAATTGTTAAGGAGGCATGTAGAAAATGCATATAGGGCTTGGGTGATTGTTCCTGGTGGTGAAAAAGATTTTGGGGGAGGAAATAATTAACATATAGGTGGCAGCTAAAGCTATGATTACAGAGCTAGAGAGTAGGAATAGAGTGGGGAAATACGCTAGCTCTGTCAGTCCTTGTGGATGTGCTTATGCTATATAGCACAACACCCTCAAACCTCAATGATTCACAGTAACAAAGCTTTACTTCTCTGTTTTGTTACATATCTATGGTGGTTGGGATTTGACTTTAAACTATCTTTGGGATACAGCCCTCCTGAACAACTTGTATATGGAACCTCATTCATCATTATGCAGAGGGAAAAGAGAATGAAGGGATAAAGCTTGGATGGACCCTTACCACTTCTGCCTGTAACACATGAATCTTCTGCTTACGTTTCCATGGTCAAAGCAAGTCACAAGTTGTGACTTCTGAGGAGTTTAGAAGTATAATCCTCTCCCAGGATGGAAAGCAGATATTTGGTAAATAAAAATGAAATTTACCAGGATTGCCAAGTCAGAATCTAAGAGAACATAAATGTTTAAGTTTCTCTTGGAAAAAGGAGTATTTTTGAAGAAAGCTGAAAAGGAGTGGCCAAAAATATAAGTGGAAAACACAGATGAAGTGTTTTAATCGAAATAGACTAAATTTTTTTTCTTTTTAAATTCATTAATGATTTTTGAAATTTATACACCAAAGGTATATTTGCTTTTAATGATTTATATTTGGAAGGGAATGGGGGTAAATGTTGTTATTATCTTAAAGATTACTTGCAGAGAAACCATCCTGCAAGATGCATTGCCATAGGCAAATGTAAAGTGCAAAGAGAATGCCTTAACATAGGTTTTAAATACACTCTCATACAAAGGTCGAAATACATTCCAAATTTCTCTTCATAGTTAAAACATGTGTTTTCCTAGAAAATATAAGGATAGTTTTAAATTTCTCATACTCCACACGGTTGAAGGCCTTTAAACTGGTTCTTAAATTCGCTCTTTCCATTTCAGGCAAAATGGAAGCTCCCAAAGATGGAGGTAACATTTATATCTTTGATTTTATGAAAGATGATGTTCATTTTTTTTTTTTTAGCATGTGAATAAAGTACTAATCCCTGCTCTATTGTGAAGAGCTGGGCAAACTTCCAGTACCAAGACCTGAATTTGCTGTCAATAAAAGAACAGTGAGACATTACGTACTGAGGTTGGTTCTGTCTTATCTGAAATTAAATGTGGAATTAAGAATCAAGATTTTAGTAAATCAGAGCTCTCTGAAACGTTAATTGGCCTTAGGTAACTCTGTGGAGTCACAATTAACTCATGAACTATTTGTGGATCAAAATCCGTATTGAGTCTCTATGGGGATCAACTGTGAATAGAAGGTACAAGGCCCCTCTCCAACATGGAACTTACATTAAACTTGGTGAAACATGTTAATCCAATAGTCCCCGCCTTATCTGAGGTTTTACCTTCTGTGGTTTCAGTTACCCATGGTCAGGTATGATCTGAAAATGGGAAATTCCAGAAATAATTCATAAATTTGAAATTATGTGCCATTCTGAGTAGCGTGATGAAATCTCTCAATGTCCCATTCCATCTGCCCCGGATGTCAATCATCCTTTGTCCCGCATATTCTGCCCATTAGTCACTTAGTAGCCTTCTTAGTTACCACATCAACTGTTTGGGGTATTGCAGTGCCTATGTTTCAAGTAACCCTTATTTTACTTAATAATGGCCCCAACATGCAGTGATGCTGACTGACAATTTGGATATTCTCATGCTGTGCCTAATTTATAAGTTAAACTTAATCATAGGTATGTATGTATAGGAAATAGTATATATAGGCTTTGGTACTATCCATGGTTTCGGGTATCCACTGGAACCAGGGGTCCTGGAATACAGACAAGTGGGGGGACTACTATAAATAAACTGTACAGTTAATAACAGTTATATCAGCATTAAGTGTCAGGAAGGAGATGACTGATTTCTCAAAGATGAGCTGACCTAGTGTGATCTCGTTGAGAAATGATCTAGAGTGGATAGTTGAGGGAGAAATAGGCATTAGTAGGTCAAAAGAGTAGGGACAATGTGTGGGTTAGGGAGCTCTCTAGATGGAGAGGATCACAATTGTGAAAGTGATGAAAGCTCAGTTGCCTAGGGGATTTGAAAAAGTCCAGTCTGTGAGAGAAATCGGGGAAGATATTCCTTGACCTGGGTTGGACTTCATCTATAGATCCTGGAGGGCCTTGTGGTCATGACAATGATCTTGTATTTCATTCCAGGGACCATGAGTCATTTTTTTAATAAGACAGGGGAGACATATTCACATTTGTGTTTTCAGTAGATTATTCTGGTGGCTGTGTGGGGAATGAATTAAGGAGGAATCAAAGTGGCCGTGGCATAATTTGCTATAGTTCACATAAAGGATCACGATGACTGGGAATGAAAATGGGAAAACAGGGATAGGATCCAGAGACATAGCTCAAAACAAAGTCCAATGGGATCCACGATTGATTAGATAGATGTTGAAAATGAAGTTCTAAGAAGGATAGATAAAGGGTGAATGCAAGGTTTCTGGCTTATGTAACTGTAGGGGTTAGAGTCACCATTTACTGTGGAGGAATGCTGGAGGTGGATCAGATTTATGAGAGGATATTTTGATTCTGTATAGTTTCTATGCAAAGGCATTACTATTGTGCACACTGGCCCTGGGTAAGTGCAAGTACCATTCAGTTTAGAAGAGAGATCTAGAGACTGTGTCTCTTTTTGCTCCAAGATCAAATTTTCTGGGTCCTAAGGAAGATCAATTAATTATGAAGTTCCATTCTATAATATCAAGTTAGCCATTCTTGGCCTAGCTTATTCTTACACAGAAAGGATGTTGAGGGAATATTCAAAATGATTGGGCCATTGGGCTTTTGGGAGTAGAGCTTTCAGTATTAAGCATTTTGCTACTGACCACCTATACGTTTATCCATGGCACACAGTAGTGATGATAACGATGCTTAGTAGACACTTGAGTCCTTACCATGTGCCACATGCCATTCTACGTGCTTTATGGATATTAATCGATTTGCCTCCTAACACCCTAGGTACTATTATTACCACTATTTTACAGATGAGGAAAATGAGTCATAGAATTCTTACATACTTGCCTCAGTGTATACAGCTGGTAAATGAAAGAACCAAGATTTGAATCCAGAGAGTATAGCCATGCAGTAGGGGCTCTTAAACACCCCACTAGAGAACTGGGCTGTCGTGAATCCTACTGTGCAGAGGCTCTAAGAATTTGACTGGAAAAAGGCAAAGGTCATGGAATGGGGTTGTGATTTGGGGACAAACTGCTTTCACAAAAAGCCAGGAGTGCCTTGTAAGGTATAGTCCTAGGCCTGTTATTAAAGCTGATGTTTCCCAGACTGAGTGGCTCTGAGTGGGAGGCTGGTGATGATTATTCCCCAGGAGTCAGGAAGAGTCCAACCCCTTAGGGATCTTTAGGCTACAGATTGTGAGATCTTAGCATGAGGAAACTATACCATATTCATCTTTGTATTTCTAATGTCTGAAAGGAGGCTTGAGGAATTACAGATATTAAGTGTCTAGTGGATAAAGAAATGAATCAATCAGTCGATCTTGTAGTTAAAAGTAGTTCCCATGTGTCTTTTTTTTTTTTTTCCTGGTAAAGTGTTGAGGAAGGAGGTAAACTGTGTGAAGCTGAGGACTGAGTCTTTAGGTAGAAGTCTCTCACGTTATTCAGAATCTCATCAGGTATAAAGTAAGAAAAAGGCAGGCAAAAATAAGAATAACAAAACATCCGGTTATGATGAGCCTGTGGTAGATTCCAAAGAGAGCTACAGATGCTTTAATGATGTATAAGGGTTAAATTCACTTTAGGACGATTACAACATTTTGTCATCATTTATAGATATTTTCCCCTTAAAATCTTCACTCAAACCCCACATCATCTGCTGAGATGCAAGGGGAGATGAGATTATCATCTGTTTATAAAGCAGATACACAGAGCAAGTAGAGGAGAGGTGATTTGCTCTCTTAGTGAACTGAAAGTCGAGTGGAATTCATTCATCCCATGAACCCATACCAGGGTTTTAAATTCCTAGTTGACTGTACTGAATCTTGAGTAAAAGATACTTCCCACTGTCATGCACTCTAAGAAAGCTATTAAACTGCTCAGTTTGGTGTAACTTGTCACTTTCATTTTTAAATGCTTCAGGCCTGTTCATTTCTCACTTTACTGGCTCCACTGAATCTGCCATAGATTCCGGGGACTGTTGGACAGTGACTTCTGAGTTAAGTCAGATCTTTGAAGCTTGTGAGTTGGTCAGGCTTAATATCAGCAACTATATATTTTGAATTACAATCTTGCAATATCAGTTTATTTTTTTAAATATGAGAATTATATACTGCTTATCTGGTGTGAGAAAATTATCCAACTAGAATTTATTATAAGAGCAAATAAAAATTTTCTTCAAATTTACCTTATCTTGTTCAAAGATCTTGTAGTTCCTAAAGAGTTCTACCAAAGTTACTAGATGTATTTTTGTATCTTACTCTGTGAGCGAAGTCACGTAATGCAGTTGGTATGCTTCTTTGATCTTGTTTGGGAAATAGATTTGCCTTTCTGCTGATACAGATTTATTGCTGTAATGTGTTTTAAATTCAATCAATTTTAAATTCAGTTACTCATTGATTTCCTATTGAAAGCTTTCTACGGGACTCGTGTAGTGCTGTGTTTGAGGTCCTAAAAGAAATACTACACCTATAGGCAGCAAGAAAGAGAGGAAGAGAGAGGAGAAATGGAAAGATAAACAGGAAGTAAAGTATTTCAATTTTCCTAAATGTAATTTCCCTAAAGGCACATTAAATGATGTATTTCATTGGATGTCCTGTTACAAATTACAAGCTTGTTTGTCTTAAAATTTAAACAATGTTTCCTCTCTTCAATTCTGCATGTATTGGATGTTGATTTTATGTTAAGGCCAATTACAGTATTATTAATCTACTATAGACTTGAGTTATTTCCATGTCTTTTAAAAAATGATGTAGCAGTTACATCTGTGGGAAGAATTGTATGCAGTATTGGAGAAAAAATGGGAGATGAATTCTGTAATTGACTTAGGATTTGCTGATCATTAGAATCGAGGGACATTAAGGACAAATTGGGAAGAAAGTTGAGTTAATGGAGATAGAGGCTGATTCAAGATATGGGTACTGTGATGTACCATTTGCAGTGAACTTGACTGCTTGCTTTAGTATACTTGCTCATACACCACGTATTGGTTTGTTAAGTACCTTGGATTCTGTGACTAATTTCTTATCCATACACTGTTAATAGATACAGAGAAAAATTTGTCTTGTGACCCAATTCTAGTTTTCCCAATTACTTGAAAATACATGGCTTAGGAACCATCTAGAACATTGCTTCTTTGCTCTGGAAGTGATCTTTTTCAAACGAGGGGGATGAAATGAAAGGAAAAACAAAACCGTTACCTGGATCTGTGAATTTTCATGGTGCTAGACAACTTTAAGAAAGAAAAGTAAGAGGTTTGGTAAATAAAGGCCAATTTAACATGAGAAATTTTACCTGGCAGTACTGTTTATCTCACCAATATAATGGCCTAGTTAAGAGGTTTATTTTAACACCCTATTTATTTTAGCAGTACGTATACCCTGAATGGGTTTGAAAAGTGAGTAGTCTTTTTTTCCAGCAAGTTCTAAAAGTACATAAAAATTTAATGATGTGTTCAAAAGTCAAATAGGCTTTATAATTCACAAAAGCCTTTTTCGCAGTTGAAAAGAGAAGGCCTCACCACCTCTACATTTGTTAAAATTATAAGAAAACCTGTACGTTAATCTTTGTAGCTATTTTAGAGGAACAAGGAAACTGCTGTTTATAGTGATGCAATTTTAGACCAAGAGATGACATGTGGGACTTGGCTAAAATGTAGGTGGTTTTGTTTAAATTGAACAGTAGTTTTTTGGTTGTTTTCCCTTTGCAACACTCAGATCTACTGAGAAGTCAGACTGTGTTCTATCTATGATGAGGTGGTAGGGGAATGGAGTAATTTCATTCAGAGGTGGTCACTTGCTCCTGATGAAATGCTCATTTTTAGAAAGTATAAATGTACTCTGAAAATTGAAGGCCAGATGTCATGAGCAATATTTCAGGTATTTTTTTTTTTTAAGATGTAAGAGTAAGAAAGAATAAAACAAAAAAGTCTTAGAACTTTGGTATGAAGTAGGCTGAAAAGTAAAAGGTAGAGAATTTGGGACAAGTCTTTGAAGATGAGATTGAGATCAGTGGTATCATCATAGTTTGGGTTTGGCCAGAAGTAGATGTTAAAATGGAGATTATCAAGCAAGTAGTTGGGTAAGAGGGACTTGAGGGACCAGCATCTGTGAGCGAGTGAGGAGAGCAGGACTGGGCATGGGGGAGGAGTTTGAACTGTGACAGTTGCAGCGGAGGCTTCATCTGGCACAAGTGCAACTCTGGATCTGGGATAGTCCTTCAGAGATGCCCCAAATTGAGGTAAGGTTGTCAGAACTCTCGGTGCAGCTGTCCCTGAAAAGAAGGTGTAAGCTTGGGTGAGGCAGAGACCTTCCTCCGAGGGCAATTCAGCTATGAGCTCAGCAGACAATCATCTGTGCAGCTGGGGAATGAGAGGTGGCAATTCATTGGGGCTCTTGCTTAGTCCCCTTGGAGGAGTATTTACTTTTTATGAGAATAAGACATCCAGAAGTGCAGAACCTAGAATTTCAGGAACTGGAAGCACTAATTTCCAAAGAAAGAAAACCGGGATTGTTAAAAAACCATGATCTCTTCTACATCTACCTTCTTGGTTCCATGTATTTAACCTGGTAAAGAAATATAACTGTAATTGATTTGCGGTACATGCTGGGTCCTGGACGATGATGCCTTATATGCTCAAGATGATAATTTCTAATCAGGTAGCTGCACCTTTAAAAATCCATTTAATTGTTCTATCAGGCCAGCAGCTTCTGCATAGTATGTTATAGAACCACTCTATCCCATGATCATGTTCCCACAGCAATTTTCCTCTGCTGGGAAGAAGTTGTTTAATATTCAGTATGGTGTTATATGGATCTCATATCAGGGGAGCAAACGTTCTGTTGACCTTTACGTAGATATTAGTGCTCACTGAAGCCTTGTGGGTAGGAGAAGCAGCCAGTGATGGAACATATACATAATTATTGATCTCAGTGGAGATGATTCACTGTCTATTCCCGGATGAAAAGTTTCCAGTGTAATCAACTTGCTACCATGTTCCTGTTGGTCTCCTAGAAGGATGGTGCAGTAGTGGCAGTGTTGTGCTAGAGGTGGCTTGAGTTGTGTCTCAACTGGTGACTGTGCCCATCTCTTCAAGTCTCTAAGCTCAGTAATGTCCTGTTGGTAACTTCAAATTCACCATGCTGAAAATATTACACCACAGAGATAAGGGCATTTTTTTTTCTTTGATAACCAGTTGTTAAATAGTTACTAATGCCCTACTGTATTTTGGAATCTGAGATTTGATCTCTGTTGCTGAAAATTTAGGCATTCAACATGGGTAGTGGCTAAATCAGCCTTAGAGAATGGGACCCCATGTTACTGTTCACAAGTCCACAGCACTGTGATGGCCAATGACAGAGGCTGGCAGATACCAAATGACTGACTCATTCTGTCTATGTTATTGGTGCCATTTCTTTGGTGGATGCTCTTGGGTGGCATTTCACATACAATACCAAGAAGTTCCCATAGATCTATACATACATTTCCCCCAGCCCTTCTAGTTTTCCAGCCTTTATCTTTCCATGTCCCTCACCTGATAGCCAAGTCATTCACTGCTGCCTATGAGATTACAAATATTCTTACTTCAGGCCATTTTCCCTGTATGAAGTGGATGGTCTACTCTGTCCAAAGCTCTGAGCATTCCAAGGACTCTCCCCTATGGCTGACTTTCACCGCTGACTTTCACCATCTTTCCCTGGGTGAAGATAACCTGCATTAGCAGTTTTTCACATTCACATACTGAGCTGATGTATCTATGATCCCAGGTTGATTTTTTTTTGTTTTTTGCCCCCATCATCTAGTTTTAAGGGATCCCCCTGACATAGTCATAGTTCTGAGATGAGAGAGACCAAACTCTGCTTCAGTTGTTAGTGAACCCGATCCTTGTACCTTCTGTACCCACTCATGCCCCATCCCATGTTCCATGTGATCTTACAAGGTGTTATTGTTGGGTCCACTCTACATTAGGACGGAATGCAATTCATTATGAGGCATTCTGGCTGCACGGTCATTTGCCATATCTCCACCAAGGCCCAGAAGGACAATGCAGGTCACTTTTCAAATGATGCTTCACTCTCTACTGCAGATGGCATGGCCTTGATCAAGGAGTCTAGGAGTCTGTGTTGTAATTTTACTGCTGGAGAATTCTCTACATTGCATCTTTTCCCACGTACATAATTCTAAAGCCACAGGGTATGCTGGATCATATGGTCCAAGAGGCGGAGATGCTTGCACTGAAAACTGGGCCTGCTGTAAAGCTCTATTCTTTCCTTGGTCCCACTCAGTGCTGGAAGCCTTTTGTGTAATCCAGTATATGTATTTACTGGATTTGGAGCAGAACTCCCAAATCTTGCCTCTAGATCCTGAAGAGTCCAGTCAGATTGTGTTTCCTTGGTTGTGGGATATGTGATATAATAATGTCCTTTAATTATTTTGGTATTTTTCTAACTTTGTGAAGTTCAAGATTAATAGAAGTACATTTAAAATTAATACTTATCTGTTAATAAATTGTAATAGACTCAAAAAAATTAATAATCTGTCCTTTGTAAAGGACATGTCCTGGAATGCCCCAGACCATAAGATATATAAAATTTTCACTGATATTAATCTTCTAGAGTATATATACTTTATGAAAGCCTCCAACATATTTAGGACAAAAGTATATTTTGGTTTGATTAACATGCTTTCATTTCATTTGATTAACCAAACTGATGAACCAGTAATCTTGTTTGATTAACATGTTGTCATCGACCTACGGACTAATATAATCTTGTGAAGATGATCTAAACGTTGCAGAGTCCTTCAGACAATATAATAGAATGCAGAAGGGTAAACCTAGCCCTGGGGGGGAACTTGAAATATATACTGTAGTCAGTCCCATGTGAATGTGATCTGCTTCTTGATAGATTTAGGAAAAAAATACATTCTTCAAATTCATGGTAGTTTATCTCAGGTCTGTTGATCTAGCAAAAATAGCACATCAGGCTCAGGAATTGCAGTTGGGGTTACTGCCTTATAGAGTTTGCAATAGTCCATTGTTATCCTTCAATCCTGTTTGGTCTGTGTAAGGACCAGCATGGAAAGTAAATGAGGATATGATGGGACCATCAGCCTTCTATCTTTTAAATACTTAGCTAGTTCTGTTTTTTTTTTTTTTTTTTTAACATCTTTATGGGAGTATAATTGCTTTATATGGTGTGTTAGTTTCTGCTTTACAACAAAGTGAATCAGTTATACATATACATATGTTCCCATATCTCTTCCCTCTTGTGTCTGCCTCCCTCCCACCCTCCTTACCCCACCTCTCTAGGTGGTCACAAAGCACCCAACGGATCTCCCTGTGCTATGCGGCTGCTTCCCACTAGCTATCCACCCTACGTTTGGTAGTGTATATATGTCCATGCCACTCTCTCACTTCCTCCCAGCTTACCCTCCCCCCTCCCCATGTCCTCAAGTCCATTCTCTAGTAGGTCTGCGTCTTTATTCCCGTCCTGCCCCTAGGTTCTTCATGACCATTTTTTTTTTTTTTAGATTCCATATATATGTGTTAGCATACGGTATTTGTTTTTCTCGTTTGGACTTACTTCACTCTGTATGACAGACTCTAGGTCCATCTACCTCACTACAAATAACTCAGTTTTGTTTCTTTTTATGGCTGAGTAATATTCCATTGTATATTTGTGCTACATCTTCTTTATCCATTCATCTGTCGATAGACACTTAGGTTGCTTCCATGTCCTGGGTATTGTAAATAGTTAGCTAGTTCTTCTTGAGATACAATCTAGGTACTTAATTTCATCTTGGCTGGAAGTGGGGTTAGCTTCAGAGGCTCCCATCTGGCTGTCCCCACTATGAAGCTCCTGCCTCACAAACCATGGAACCAGTGTGGGAATTCTGACAACTATACTATGCATCCATTCCAATTGTACATTTAGGGACTAAGGAAATTACCATAAAATATGTTTGTAGACCTAGTTGGCAACTGTGTCCTGGCCTGGGTCACAGGCCAGGACACAGTTACTGCCTGGCTTCCACATTCTCTCATTATAACAGTGCTGGGGATATGGAGTGGACATGTTGATACTTCAGTTTTCTGGGTATAGTTCTCAACTCAAGCACTGTGTCCAAGAGTCATTAAAAACATCTACCTCTTCCCTTTTCCTCAATGTGAAGTTACTTCAGTAAATGGACATAAGTTCCTTTGGTAAAGTGCTGGAGAAAATTTTACTACACACCCTTTCTGTAGTAGGACAGAGTCCTTCCTCCTGGGGACCTGACCAGTCCTTTAATCAAGGGGTTCTGGATCTGCAAATTGGCTCAGGTCTGCATCCTCTGCAAGGGATTGTGAGTTTTATTGTGGTAGCCACTCTTAGTCTCCCGATCATCCATCCTTCATTCCTGTGTTTGTGTTGATGGAACAGTACCCTATCTTTCCCTAGGAACACTGTGTCCTATTAACCATTTCCAAGGCATTATGAGTCGGGCCACGGTGACTGCCAGTTCAGCCTTGCTGCTTATTAGGATCATTGCTCCAACTTTGTCTCTGATGGTTAAGAAACACCATATGGCCTTTACTCTTTGGGAGATGATATCGTCCCCACTGCTATCAGAGAACTCATTTCTGTAACAGCAAATCCTACTGTTATCCTTGTCCTACAGAAGACAGCCACCAGTGAGCTTCTTAATAACGCCGGTGCTCTCCTCACAAACACATTTCTTAGCACTTTGCTAAACAGAGCGTCCTCCATGTTTCCTCTGTGAAACACAGTTATCTTGTGAATTTTTTACTTTTTTGACTTTGCATAGCTTTGCATAGCTACTATAGCATGTCTAATTTCTGAGCCTTTTGAACTCTTCCAGAATTTTTCATAGCATTTTTGTCATTTTTATTTCACTAAGTATGAGCCATTGTTTTTTCCATGATTCTAAGAGCTATCCTAATAGAATGTTAGCATCTGTCTCTGAAGGTCCTTGCTAGGAATTTAAATATGGCATCATGAATAATGACCCCCATATCAGTAAATTCGAACTTTATGTTCTGGCAGTAGGAGGAACACCAGCCATTGGCAAAGAGCAATGAGCCACTTCTGCAGGACCAAAGGGTTCTGGAGCAGGTGGGGCTTTTTGTCTGTAAATAAAGATTTTCCAAACTTAATAATTTTAGATTCCCACTCCTTCCCAATAATGAATCTGACTTTGGCATAGATTTGCTGGAGGTGAGAATTCAATCCTCTTGGGAGCTTTTCTACTCTTAAGTTCTGGGTCTGATCCTCAGTCTTTACTCTCTCTAGGATGCAGTAGATATGATACTTTTATATTTTACCAGGGAGATCTTCTAGCTTTCATACTTTGCCTTGAATTAGTAAATAATCATCCTCTACTGTTCTTTTTATATTTTTCTCTAATGCATCAGTAGCATCCAGCAAGAGCCATTTGGTTCTATAGTAATTATAAATGCCACTTCCCTGAAACTCTGGGAATGTCTGAGACAGCGTACTCACCAGAGCATTCCCTTCCATGATATCCTATTCTAATTCACCAGTGGAGAAAATCACATGCCAGAGACACTTTGTTTTATCTAACACCAGTGATGGATGGTATCTGAACAGTGGATGATATAGTTATAAAATCTCATTTTAGTGCCTGTTTTCCAGCCCTAATTTTCATAGATCATTTTCCCCAGGAAATAGATTCCACGGTAGACATTTACATGGTGTAGCTACATTAGGAAATACCAGTAATTCCTGTAAGAGAGTCAGGGAAGTGGGGCTGGGCAGAGGGGGAGTTTGAAAAGGGTTGTATTTTTAGCACAGGCCTTACCAGACCCCAGTGGAGGTCTGAAGCTGTAGGCATTCAGGGGTATTTGAAATTGTGGCAAGGAGGTCTGGGGGATAAATGCTTCAGCCCTAAAGAGAAGATCTGGGTGGCATACCACAGCACCTTCTACAGTGTCAGAAAAATCCATTCATATTGACATTATGGTACATTTGCTAGCATTTTATATTTTCCCAAATAAATGAGAGCAACTGCTCTAATATTGAGCCTTTAAACATTTCAAGACAAAATTTTGAAATTGGCATTGTATTTCAGTACATCGCTATTTTTCAAAGGGTAATATCCATGAAAGTCATTCTTGTTTATGTATTCACACTGTCATGAGGTTGTTTTTATCTAGAACACTGAAATAATAATTTTTTATAAATAAAAATAAAGAGGGGGCTTTCCTGGTGGCGCAGTGGTTGAGAGTCCGCCTACCGATGCAGGGGACACGGGTTCGAGCCCCGGTCTGGGAGGTTCCCACATGCCGCAGAGCGGCTGGTCCCGTGAGCCATGGCTGCTGAGCCTGCGCGTCGGGAGTCTGTGCTCCGCAACGGGAGAGGCCACAGCGGTGAGAGGCCCACGGACCGCAAAAATAAATAAATAAATAAATAAATAAAGAATTAGAAACTATTATGAACTAGTCATTTCTATGTAGTAATTTAAACGTTTGTGAGACAGTATTAACACTGTTTAAAGGCAAGGCGTACTAAGGACAAAATAACCACTGTGAACAGCATAGGTGAAAATTTTATATCAGAATAATGCAATTTATATATACATATATATAATTTATTTAATGTTTTACAGTAGTAAGATCCTACTGGTCATTTTTCTTTGAAATAGGGGTATCCTACATCATACAGAGAACCCAGTAATAACAAAAGAAAAAAATGATAGAAAAAATAATAGTGTCATGATAGCCAAAGCATTGCAATGAATAACTGATAATTAAATGCTAAGGACATCTCATTAAAATTACAGATGTCACATTTGTCTAAAGAAGATCAAACTTGGATAAAATTAAATGCAGATGGGTCTTTTATATATATATATATATATATATATATATATATATATATATATATACACACACACACCACATTTCCACTGTGTCAAAAGAATTTTGTCTGATATGTTGCAATGTCCCTTTTTGATGTTGACTGAACATCATTAACTTGTTCTTCCAAGCAACACTGTTATCAAACGTAACACATTCCACTATGAGTTTTCAATTTCAAAGGGTAAATTCAGGCCAAGTTTTATGCTTTCAGCAGGTATGGCTGTCCTCCAGCAATAACTACTGTGGATACTACTCTGGTATAAAACGCACGGGTGCTTAGCAGCAATTTATTTTTAGTATTAAAACAACCTGAAAAAAATAAAGGTTTTTTGTGGATTATAAAAAAGGTCACATCTTTTAATGAAAAATTCCAACTTAACATTTAAGAAAAATCTTTTTAAATTTTTGGAGCACCTGGTGTGTTTTTAAGCAAACTAACGTACATAATGACAATACTTGCATCCCACTTAGGAGTTTCAATACAAAAGTAAAAATAAGATCTATCTTATTCTCTATCATGAGAAATATCACTGTCTTGATGTCACTATTTTCATGAAATGGACTTTATTTGTTCCTTTATTCAGTCTTTATACAGCCCTTCATTTAAAACTCTTCATGATTTTTGTCACAGATGTACAGAACAAACTTATGGTTACCAAGGGGGGAAGGGGGGTGTAGGATGAGTTGGGAAATTGGGATTGATATATATACACTACTACGTATAAAATAGATGACTAATGAGAACCTACTGTATAGCACAAGGAACTCTACTCAATGCTCTGTGGTGACCTAAATGGGAAGGAAATCTAAAAAAGAGGGGATATAAGCAATGTATGTCTGTTTCAAGAGGATGTGACAGAGCTAAAAAGCAAACATTGTTGGATTTTTCAGAGATTAACACATGAATCCCAGTCTATCCTGAAATGTTTAGCTATGTGACCATACACAGATCAGTGTTCATATCTGCTTGGAATTGTTAAAACATATTCTCTATCATCAAGACTGTTAACCTCAACGTTAATATCTATCACTAGAGAAATAATCTTGTAATCAGAATGATAAGTGCCTTGGCTGAACTGATTTACCATTTAATAAGACCTCAAAGAGCTGTATTTCAATATTCTCTTTGATTTCAAATTGAATAGCATTGAGCACTAGGTCTATGATAGTATTTTTTTAATGAGTAATACAAAAGTAATATTGGATTCCTTTAGTATTACTTATTAATTATTGGAAACTTGTTTTTCTAAATAAGTCCTACTACTACTAATAAAAAGGTGACAAAGCAAATATGCATATGGATTTCAAAACATGACATATATATATATATAAACCCAGAATGGGAACCATGAGATGGTTATAAATTCATGTTAAAAATAGGTACTAAGATCCCAACCTTCTACTATTTGTAAAACCTTCTATGTCTTCCTAAAGCCTATTCTGAATAACAGAAAGTAACCAGCTGAAAAAAAGAAAATAAAAAAATATAAAGCTCTCCATGATTTTTGACTTCATCTGACTTTCCAAATGTAGTAGCTTCATAAGTTCTATTTTACTACCACAAATGTTCCCTGTTCAGTTTCATGACATTGCGTATGAGGTTGTCTATTGGAGATTAACTGAGTTGATGGATTTAGGGGTGAGTGTCACTGTTACACCTGAAATGTCAAGACCTTCACATTTCCAAGTGGTGGGGGTTCTGCAGTTAGTTCATATTCAATTTGGAAGTTACTCTGCCCAACAAAAGAAGTAGGATATAAAACTTTTTTTTTTCCCATCTCTGCTGTGTAGGCAGAACCCTGAAACAGATGGGTGGAGAAAACAATGTCCTAAGATTAGAGACAGAAAAATTCAGGTCCCCCCAAATAGAAAGAAATCAGTCTACAGTAACAAGTGATACAGGCCAGACATTTTGTAGAGCATAACAGAGACGAACAAAACTAGCTTAACCATCACTTTGATTAAAAAAAAAAAAAAAAAAAAGTACTTAAGGTGACCTTAAAGCAGAGACTGAAAAAATTCTGCGATGCAAGGATGACAACACTCAGCCCAGAATGGTGTGGCATGAGGACAGTGTGAGAAAGAGCACTGAAGCCCAGAGCAGACATCCTCTTAGAACATGAACAGATTATTCATCTTAATAATCCATGCAAAAGACTTTTCTCAACTCCTGATCAAGTGGGAAACGGACATAGACAGGGCTCTGTTCTTTCTACTGTGTGATTATGAAATGATATTTTGGTTGATTTTATATAGTGCTTATTGTTAGGTATGAATTCAGTAATTCTTAACAAATCCACTTATTATCTATATTAAGTGCTGAGGTAAAGAGGGCTACCTGGATTGGACAGGCTCTCCTGACACTTTGAAGTACCCGGAGAGAACATAGCAAGTGGCAGTAGCCTTTGCACCACGTAATCTGAACCATTTTCCCTTCGACTAGCTTTACACTGACTTGCATGTACTCTGCTTTCCTCCTCGTGCCTGGGCTCAATGTACGTCATTTCCTGGAACAACCTTTCTGCCATTTGCACAAATCACGACCTTTCCTATCTTTTTAAAACCTAGCTCAGATGTCATATTCATATTTATTCATTCATCCTCAGACGCACTGAATACCTCTTAAATTCTTAGGAATCAAATGATAGGAACCATAGAGAACCATAGAGAAAACAATAAAACAACCATTTATTTTATTCAAAAATAAATTGGGTGTGTAGCCCTAAAATTGTTACTTTTTTTTTTAAAGCTTGCAGGTCACTTTTATTTCTTATTTTATTGAGATATAATTTAACATGTAACATTATATTAGTTTCAGATGTAAAACATAATGATTTTTTGTCTCTTTTTGGCTGTACCGGGTGGCATGCAGAGTCTTAGTTCCCCGACCAGGGATCGAACCCATACCCCCTGCATTGGAAGTGTGGAGTATTAACCACTGGACTGCCAGGGAATTCACTGTTACTGTTTTTTTTTTATTGCATATTAGTCAGAGGAAGTGAGGAAAAGGAATGAAAGAGTTTTGTTTTCTGCAGGAGATGACACATAATCTGTGTCTGAAGAGATGATGTTAATTAGTTAGAGGGGGTGGGAAAGTATAAATGAATAGAGAAACATGAAGAAAGTCAGAGTAATTGGAAATAACCTGATATTTGTGGAGAACTGCAAATAATTCAGTCTGAGCAAAAACCAGTGAGTGGAGAAACAGTGAAAGCTGAAACTGGAGAGGTAGACAAGGTTTAGTACATGGAGGTCCTGGAAGATAGAATTCAAATTCCATAATACTAACTTGTAAGTTATTGGGATTCATTAAAGTAGTTAAGCAAGAGAATGGCAAGGTTGACGTCTCAGCAACAATTACTCTTATAGCTAAAGCAGAGGAGAAAAAATGAGCGTGTTAGACAGTAGTAGGTCAAGTAGGAATCAGTTCTATACCTACTGAGGTAAGGTACAGGAGGAGAAAAAGGTAAGAGAGCAAGATTATGAGTTCAGGTTGAACAAGTTGATTGGAATTGCCTATGCTACAAAAGATGAAAATCTCAAACAAAGTACACTTATGGAGTTTTTAGACAAAGCATTTGCTAGAAGATATTTATTTAGGAGTTAACAACTTACAGATAGAAGTTAAAATAATGAAAGTCAGTGAGATCACCCAGGCTGAACAAAAAGAATAAAATTTTAAAGCGAAGGTGGAAGAAGTTCTTAAATTGAGTTAAAAATATTTACAGTCAAGAATGCTAATACCATTTTGTCAGGCAGTAAAGGGCCCTGCCATAGGTCATTTGGCTGGTAACAAAAAGTGAAGTTCATATGTAGGACTTGACACTGCCAACATTTGTGGTCTCTCCTGCGTAGCCATGTGCATACTAGAATCACAAGAAATTCAAGTAAAATTATTTTTAAGTAGAATATTTTTGGAGAAATAATAAAGTTTTTAAAATTTACATTTAATTTTCCAGTGTAGAGTAAGTCAAACATCAGAACTAAAGGAGAAATGAACATTCTAACCTTGGTTCTGAATTCAGAGCCATAATTTTTATTTCAAGCTGAGTGACATTTTTGTTTTTTTCAACTCATAATAATCATTTGGATGACCTTGAAAAGATAATATATCTTGTTTACTTCGATTTTAAAAAATATAAATGAGTAGTTGAATCACAAGGGTCATATTTATTTTAAAAAGCAGTTACATGATGGAAAAATGCAGTTGAAAAAAATACATGTAAATTCCGAGGAGAGAAACGTTCTTTATGTGCTGTTAGTAAGATGATTATTAAATTGTTTGATTTTGTTCCTATTAAAGTTTGAAGGAATCATGAAGTAGAGTGAACATGTGGATTGAAAAAGATAAAATATACTTCTTATCTACATGCTTTATATATTTATTAAAGACAGTAATATATTAAGAAATATATATATATATTGTGTGTGTGTGTTTCAGTTTAGTTTTAAATTTTTCAGTGACCATTCGGTTATCTATTCGAAAACTCCATACTGGGCACATAAAAATATCATACCTGGTAGTAGGGTATATTGAAGGCATCCTCAAAGGATTTGCCAACTATTTAAATACACAAAACTATACAGAGGAAATAACTGTATACCTAGTTAAGACAGTCAGTGTGGTCTATTAATTCTGACCTAAATACAATCCTAGAGCCAAATCAAGCTATGAGAAAAGATAAAGTAATATTACCTGAAATACAATAATATAAAAAATTGTGCTAAATTAACACAGCACCAATGTATTGTGTACTGCTCTGTCATGACCTGTAGTGTTGGGTTTATTTTGGGCTCGTGTTACTACAACAAACAAATGAGAAACATTCACATAACAAAGATAAAAGCCTGGAGTTGTGAAGGATTAAGTGAAGGGCCAATCCTAGCATTTGAATTTTGGGGAGAGAACTGATGATATGTAGTTGGAACTAACAAGACTACTGAAGAGTGATACTTCTATCCTCCAAGAGTGGAAGGGCTGTTACTTAGAAGATATTATGCCTTTTTTTTTTTTTTTTTTAAATCATCCTGGAATCTAGGTCTGAAGGCTTAGAGTAAAGGAAAACCCTAGAGTGAAACAAAGGTCTTTTTGACTCCAACACTGAAATGGATTCAGAGTAGTTTTCCTAGAATATATTTAGGGGCTGTCCCCTTTGTTTGTACCTGCTCCTGGGTACATACATCCTCTGTGCCTCTTCTGTAGATTCACTTTTGACATTTTGTTCCTATAAGTCCATTTTGGTTCTTTAACTGTTTTCCCTTTTCCCTACTGTCGGGGTATTCATGGTTGAATTTCACTTTTGACCTCCAGCACCTTGAACTTTGCTGTCTGATTAGAAACAGTAGAGACAGATCTTTTAGATTCCTATAGAGAGGACATTGTGGCCACTAGAGATGTATTTTACTTTTCTCTATATCAGATAAATATGTCATGTGACTTTAAGGGAGAGTTCAAAGTTGAATGTACGTTCCAAATCAGTAATAAAAATCTGAGATTGTTACCTCAAATTCTGGTCCAATAGCATCAGCTTCATTACATTTGGCCTTAAATAAAATTATAGTTGAAATCGGAAGGCATCAACCTCAGTGGGAAGGTCTATGTAAATTAAATAACAAATTCTGGTTTAGTCATTAGACAGTTATTATTTAGATAAGAAAGAATATTACTGTCTATATAAATTACTGTGAAATTTAAGTTAAACCAGTACTTATTCTTGATCAAATCATTACTAAGTTGAATTTTTGCCTATTAGCAGGGGCAAAGAGCTTTGCTATAGTATTAAAATACATGTTATAATTGAATGACTGTTGTCCTGTAACCCTAAAACTATAAATATTTGTTGGGGAGGGACATCCTTTGTGGAATACTGGCTTTAAATGATTGGGTTCTTATACCTAAATTAAAAACATTTCTGTCATAAGAAGCTTATTTTACAAGGCAAACTTGAACTCTTTCTGATTTCATTAGCTAACTAACAAATCCAACTGATATAAAAGACTATGTGATTCCCTTAAAATTAAAATTTGAAAAAAAATATTTTATAAATAAAGATATTTTCCTTGTACAAGTAAAAATTAGTTTACAAGATTACAGTAGATTCACTTTAAAACCCAAGTCGGAATCTCAACTTTCCCCAATGGAGAGTTTTTTTTTTTTTCTTTCTTTTTGCCAACAATGCAAGTTTTTACTTGCATACCAAGATAAAATTATTTCAGTGATTATTTTACATGCGCATGATTTACTTCATTTCCTTAAAGAAGTTAACAACAGATATTGCTTTCTCTTGCTGATCATATGTCTCGGTCCTAAGACAGGCAAGTGGAAATTTTGTATTACCTTAATATGTAGGTGAAATTCTAGGTCTCAAAAAAAATGGAACCTTAATTCTTGTCTGTGGGATGAGCAGGCCTTCATAAGAGCATTTTTCGAAGACTTAAAATAACTGGACAAAATAGACTGTGCAAAAATGGTTAAGTTTTAGGCCAGTAAAACAACAAACTAAAAAGAATGAAAGTATAGAAAATATGAAAGCAGTAGTAAAATGTACCTCAAGGGATGATATTACCACAGCAGTATTTCTTGAACATTTGGATAAAGCAATTCAGAAAACTGATTACTGAGAAGGATTTTAATGCCCACCAATGTGGTAAGTAGTACTAGATGCATTCTAGAAGTTTCAATTACTGAATTATTTTTACCCAGTACCATTTTCATCACACTGGATATAAATATTTTATATAATAACTTGCTTTTTCCAATCATGATTTTGCTAGCCACTTGGGTAGACATAAAATAAACTCTGTTACACAGCTGAGAGTTCCAAACTGTACCACCCAGACTATTCTGACTGGTAATAGCATCTTTTCAACTAAAGCAAAGGTTCTATGATTTCCAGATGAGGACATCTTGTTATCTAAGTATGTTGGTAGTTTCTTGAGACTTTGATTCTCTTTGAATTGTCCAATTACAGCAACTAAAGTAACTTGTTGAGAAAAATGTGTGTTTCCTCTTCTGTGCAAAACTTTTTGTAAAGAGAATGAATTGACATAGTGTTAATGTGTGCTTTTGTCATCAGCTTAGATATCTGCATTCTTTCAGAAGCTGGAGGCTTACAAAGGTGTAGAAGGGTTAACATAAAAGTTCCCTTTAAATTTAGCAGCCTGTGAGTTTTCTAGGCAGTTGGCTTTGTAATCTAAGTTAACCAAATTTCTTTGTTTTTTTTTTTTAACATTTGGACTTTATATTTTGTTTCTCCTCATGGTTTAAATAAATATTCCTTGCTCAAACTGTAAGACCCAGTTTTAGATAATCATTGTACAGAAATCTTCCATCATGCTAGTCTATATTTATTCCCCTTGACACATTCACGATCATATAGTTTAAGTTCAGACTTCCATTTGTAAAATCCCTCATATTTATTTAGTAGCACAAAATATTTTAAAGCCTATCTACATGTATTAATCATCAATGTGGTTCAGAAATTCCTAAACAATCAGTCTGTGCAGACTCCAACTACTTGATTCCTTTTCAGTACTGCAATCTAATTGTCTAGTATTTCAATTATGCCCCATATATTAACTTAAAATACCTCAAGAAATGTTATCATTGTTATCCCAGTTAAATCTTTGGAAAAAAATGTATGATATGAGCTAACTTAAAAGTACAGTTCTAAAATCATATAATGCATCTTCAGTCATCTATTTTGTCTTTCATTTAGCTATACTTTTGCCTGGTTCAAAGTCTAAAGGTTTTATAATATTAATGCCAAACATTAGCATAGAGCCAGATATAAGATAAAATAAATATTTAGCATTTCTGAATCTTGGAATGGCTTCAACTACTGTTTTTATTTTAATTTTTCTCAAAATTTTAACAAATACAAGTTTATAACTTTACATAAAGATCATGAACACAGAGAATGACATTTTATTACAAGTCAAAGCTATATGGAGTAATGAGGAATCGTCACAGAATTGAGTTGAATAGTAGACAGGGCTGTTTTTCCAGGACCTAAAATAGTTTTGCTATGTATATGTTGCTAAATTCTTTAGGTAACTTTTCATACCCAAATATTTGACTGTATTGGTCTCGATTTTGAAGTACAAAAACTTGAATCGCTTTGAAAGTAAACAAAATTATTATATGAGAACTTGTCACTACATAAAGTAAAAAACACTTTGTTCTGTTTGAAGGTTTACTAAGCATTTAGGACTCTAGCATAATGTCTTATAATGTTATTGAATAAATACTGTTGTAGTGTCTCAACACTGAAGAGACAGCCTAACTGTATTGTGCTTGATAATGCTTCAGTAGAAATGCAAGTAAATAGTCTCTCCTATGAGTTTTTTTTTCCTCCAGAGAACCAACTCATCATTCCAGTGTACTAAATACACTGTGAATATGAATAAATACCTCTAAATCAAAATTTAATTACTGCAGAATATTCTTGACAGAGTAGATCAGTCAATGACAGCTACAGGCAAATATATGACATCCTGCCTGCCTTGTTCTCTGCTCTTGACAGTGTTCTACATGATCCTTTGTGGTGGAAACTAATCGAAGGATCATGTTTTAACCATGTTTTATCTTTCTCTTTATTGCTATCTTGTCTGTGCCCTCATTTTCTCCTCTACATTCAACTCAGAATGAAAGACATTAATTGTTCTGAAGTAGGCTATTATGAATTGATTATCTTTTACTTCATATAGATCAATAGAGCAGTCTGCATGTTTTCCCTCTCCTGAGTTACACTTTGTTAGGCTCCTCAGAAAAGAGATTTGTATTTTATTACAATAAGTGACAGTGTTTCGATGTATACTGTACCTATTTTTTGGTATTTCAATCAACTATTCAGGTAAGCACCTGTCTCTCTTCTATTTCTTCCTCATAGCAGGAATTTGTTTTTATGAAGCCCCATGTTCATCAATTTCAGTCACTGTTTTTCACACTAACTCATGGAATGACTCAGGGTTGACTTGTACATGGCTTAGAAATTGAACTAGTCAGGTCACTAGAGACCAAAGGGAGCCCGAGCTCTCAAGTTTTAGACCATTTTTCAGGAATTGTATTTAGAGTTTAGAAAGTGCTCATCATTATTCAAAGTCTACCTTGATTACTAAGTGTGGATAGAAAACTATAACTTCATTTTGAGAAAGAGTTATTATAAAGTTTGCAGTTATTCCTGGTGCTAATTTGAATCTCCAGAATAAGAGTCTTCTTTTATTCTGAAATCGTACTAAAGTTTACCTAATCCTAAACATCTTTATGTACTATTAGACTCAGTTTTACATAATTTCTGCCACTCCCAACAGTATAAATGTTAATTAAAGTGTTGAAAAAAACGCATCATGCTTCTCCCCTTCTTAGGGAGAAACATGTATGTCAGGCTGTTCCAGTGCTCCAACCCACACACAACTCCTAACCAACCAGGGGCACGCCAGGGAAGGAACTCAAAGATTTCAGACCATGTGCCCTATTTATATGATTATGCTCTGAGCTAATATCATAATTCTGGGCCCCATTCCATTTTCCTAGTCCCTAAAGAGGACTGGAGAATAGGAAAAAGAAATAAGACTCATTGTTGTGGATTATCATTTTGTTTTTAATTTTAAACTGCAAGTTCACATTCTCCTTTGAGTATCCTCCACCACTGAGTTCTTTCTCACAGACACTTGGGAAATTTCAAATGCTGAGTCTGCTTTTCTAAAACACGATGTGCTGAAGTAAACATGGGGCAAACTGAAAGGACTTGATGAGAGACTAATACATTCTTTCTTCTAAGCAAATGCATGGGGCATTGAAAGTTAAGACTAATCTATGATAATACCATTCAATCATAGTGAGTTTCTAACAGAAAGACAAACTATATAATGAAAGGAAAATATATCATTGAATATGTGAAATTCAGAACGTGAAGTGGTTTTTGGTGGCGGTGTTGTTAGTCTCAAAATCTGTAAAACAATAAAGAAAAAGAAAAAAAAATCAGTTTGTTGGAGTAGTTTTCAGACAAGGTAGGAGTTAACAACTTAAAGGTCTGTGAAATTGCCTTAAGCTCTGTATAATGTTGTTTTAAATTTCATTTTATTTTTATTTATTTTAGGGCCAATTTTGAACAGAGCACCACCCTCCACCCTCAACACACACAATTCTAAGGTATAAAGTTTTTTGCCAAACAAATTTTACTCTCACCCATTTTAATTATTTATCGATACTTCTACAGGTGTGGAAGTCCTTTTTTTTTTTTTTGTCATGATTTCTTGATAGAATAGAAAAGTTCAGTTGGGAAAAAATCAATATCAATGTTAATATTTCTTTTTTAATATCAAAAAGAAACTTCCTGCCAACAATGAATAATGCTTTGTGTTTTGCAGGCTTGGTATACAGGATACTCTAGATTACCCTGAAGGTTTCTCATGAAAGAAAGCAAGCTATAATATTTCTCCTTTATCTTAGTTTACTTAAATATTCATGTGCCAAATACAACTTCGCATACATTTAAGACAGGAGAGATTCAGCTAGAAGTCAGGATTATTGTGTCAGCATGTTTGCTATTAAAGGAACAAGAGGCGCTTCCAATAATTATGACATGCCTTCCTGAGCAAGCAAATGTTTCAAGCTCTGTCCCAAGCTTGTGACCCAGTATCAAGCCAAGATGTATTTGTAAATTTTAAAAACCAAGAGAAAATAAACACAGGTAGCTTTTGTCTCCTCAAAAGCAACCATGACCAAGTGTAAATGTCCAAGCTGTCATGGGTTCATGTAGTCAGTTGGCAATGGACTGAAAAAAAAAAAACAAAACACAATTGCAGGTTATATTGCATTCTGATGTTTGCAAAATGAACTGTGTGGACTTTTCAACAATATATGAACATATCAACGTTTCTGACCAATCCCTGGAAGACGGATGGCAATAAAGCTTCCTAGTAGAATCTTTTGGTGAACTAAATCAGAGCCTATATGGTCATGATAATAAAGAGTCTGGGCATCAAAGTCAGACCACAAGGACCTGTAGCATACTCTACAACTCACTGTGACCATGGCAATCGGCTGCCCATAACTGACTCATGATAACTTCAGTGAGTTGTTATGGGCATTAAATAAGACAAGTACATATTCACTTTTGTATGGAGCTTGACCCCTAAAGGGATCAATGAGATAGGGCTCAATGTATGTGCTGCCGGTGAAGATGTTCACCCAATCTAAAAGTGGGGTGTAGTTCCCTCCCTTGAATCTGGGTTTTTCTGACCAGTAGATTGTGGCAGAAGTGATACTATGTGTCTTAGTCCATTCGGGCTGCTATAACCAAAAACCATAGACAGAGAGGCTTATGAAAATTATTTATTGCTCACAGCTCTGGAGGATAGGAAGTCCAAGATCATCAGGGTGCCAGCAAGGTCGGGTTCCGGTGAGAGCCTGCTTCCTAGATTTCCCTTTTTTTCACTGTATCCTCACATGGTGGAAGGTGCCAAGGAGCTCTCTGGGGCCTCTTTTATAAGGGCACTCTCTCGTTACTAAAGGCTATGCATTCATGACCTAATCAAGTCCCAAAGGCTCTGCCTCCAAATACCATCACATGGGGCATTAGGATTTAACGCTAATTCTGGGGGAACGGGAATGCTCGGTCTATAGCATTGTGGTAGTTAAAGAACTAGTATCTACTGCCTTCATCTCTTGGAACCCTGACCTACAAAAGAAAAGAAATTTAAGCAACTTCTAAAGATAGAGGTCACAGAAAGGGGCACTGAAGGGCCAGGCATATGAGTGAAGAGGTCATATTGCATGCACATCTCGGTTGAATCTTCAGATAACTCCAGCACCAAGCTTTATCTCACACTGGCACTGGAGACCCCCAAGGGCTACTGCACTATTCCAGGGATTTAGCACTAAATGAAACAAAACTGCTCCCTTCGTGAAGGCTGCAGTGTAGCAGCACTGGAGCTCTCTAGTATTGAGTGTTCTGTGGTAGAATGTTCTGTGGTGGACTTGTTTTGACTGTGATAATAAGTTTATTCGTGGACAGAGATTCAGGGTAGAATGTGAAAGTGATATGTCAAGGATCAGAGAATCCTTGAATAGCAGAAGTGGTTTGCTGTAGAACAACAAGAACAACAACAACAAAAAACAGAAAAAAAGAGAAATGAAGCTTAGGGTTAATGTCCTGAGGAAAGACAGTTCACCTTGATATTGTCAATCATTTATGTACAAAAGAATTGTCATTGATAATACTTTCAGTAAGTAAGAGTACTCAACACTCTTAAAGTGATATGAAAAATGCAATTTTAATAGTGGGGAACCAGGTTCTTTTTGGTGAAGAACCAGTGTGTTCTACTGAGTTAATAGAGGGTGGAAGATAAGCTCCTGAAGAAGCAAGTTGGGAAACTGTAGGAAAGATATCCAAACACTAAGAGATGAATGTAAATTCAGTGATGGGGGTAAACAAATGAGAAGAATGAAGGGAAACAAATAGGGGAAAAAGGCATAGCAATGGGGTTAGGGGCTGAACCTTGAGGAAAAGCATGTCCAGGAAGAAATTTCCCACCCTGGATGGGCAAGGGAAGTATAGGAACAGGAGTATGTATTGTTCTGATTTCTTCCATCTCTGCAGCATGTACCTCTGTTGCTTATTAATTAGTTTTTTGGTAGAAATCAAGGGTAAGAAGATTTTTGGTATGGGGATCCACATGGAGTTGAGAGAAACACATGACGGTAGATGGTGAAATGTAAGGGAATTTGAGAGTTCACTGGGGCAGAAACTAGTGTCCAGTCATAACCATGAATGTAAGCTCTTAGGAATTTGCTGAAATTTTAGAGAGGGCATTGGATTTTACATAAAATGTGATAGAGAAGAGTAAGATAATTTTATCTAAATATCCAAAGGCAGGATGTCATTAGCTTATACCTGTCAGACATCAAATACGAGGGGACATAAATGATGGGCCCTATGAAAACTAACCCTTGAGAGAAAAGTTTGGTAGTGGGGGGTAGGAGTGGTAGGCAGGAAACTAATATTTATTGAACACCAACCAGGCACTAAGCTCTGTGCTAGGTGCTTTGCTTATTTTTATCATTTGAACTTAACAGTGACTCTCTATATGAGTTATTGTAATCTCCATGTGGCACATAGGAGCTAAAAGGCTGTGACATAGCTAGTAAGTGATAAAAATTGGATTATTTGCCTTTAAAACCTTTGCTCTCTCTATTATACCTCATTCTATATGAAGTAAGAATATGACTGCAATTCCAAGAGGCCTCTGAATGCAGACTCACCTAATTCTAGAAAAGTATTCTCAAATATATTCTTTCATCAGACGTTGGTATCGGATAACGAATAGTGATATTACTGGTATTTTTAAATGGCAAAGTCTATAGTAATTCTAAGTAAGTGGGACTTACTGTCTGGCTGGATGTCCTCCTTGAATTCCTCCCTCTAATGCCCTAATGGGAAGCTTTAAAGAGGCTGCCTTGAGCAAAATAACACAGTGGATATAATTTATTATTAATTTATTTTTCTTCAAAATCTTCACATCTCCTCAGCAAATGTTCTTTTCTTCCCTCTTTCTCCACTACATCAGTATCAATGCTCTCAACATCACATTTTATCAAAGCCTGGCCTAAGGTGAATAGAGTGTCTGACTGTGGTATTTCAGGCATCATCCAGTGCTCTGGGGTATTATGAATAATCGGGACTCTTTTTGGTGCACACAAACTCCAATTTAGAATTACCAAAAAGGATTAAGTAGAAGTTAAAATACAAGCACTAGAGCAATAGAGAAGAGAGAATATTCATTAAAAGCATATACAGCAAAAATACTGAAATAGAGGTTAGCCCTTTTAACTGTTGACATTCTGTTTGTTTTTATTGTAAATTCTAGGAGTATTCTCAGAAAGGCTTCTTTGCCACAGTATTAAAATGAACAATAGACAACATTATAGGCAATGGAGTGTTTCTCTGAGCATCTGGCACGGACATCTGTTGGAGATGGGACACCAGCTCATTGCTTTTTCCTTATGTGGAAGGTCTAATTAAGTAGCAGACAACCCAAGAAGCCCTAGAGTGTAGTTCAGATCAGTATCCAAAGGTTTATATGTTCTCACAAACCTCTTAGATCAGTAATACTGAAGTGTGAGTCTTGGCAAAACTAGCCCAAACTTTCAGGCCTAGCACATGCAGAAGTTGAAAGAACTTTTATGAGGCACTACGTCTAGCTCCAAGATGTGACAGAGAATGACTAAGCTAGAAGGAACTTCAATAACTCAAGTTCTCAGCTAAGGCTGCTATTTAAGAACATTTAAACTGGATCAGAAACAGAGCTGTTTACACTTTGCTAAATAATCACCAGTGGCCGAGATTCTGCATTAATAGCTCACAATCTTTAGAATCAGGACTTTTGTCTATTCACTAAATTTTCCTCCTATCTTTTTACTGTTGTCTCTTCCTCTCTTTCTCCTCCTTCCCTCCCTCCCTTCCCCCCTCCCTCTCCCTTTCCCCTCCCTCTCCCTTTCCCCCCTCCTTCCCTCCCTCACTTCCTCCCTTCCTTCCCCCTCCCTCCCCTTCCCCTCTCCCTATCTCCCTCCCTTCCTTCCCCCTCCCTCCCTCCCTTCCTCCCTCCCTCCCTTCCTCCCTCCCTTCCCCTTCCTTCCCCCTCCTTCCCCCTCCTTCCCTCCCTCCCTTACCCCCTCCCTCCCTTACCCCCCTCCCTTCCCCCTCCCTCCCCCTTCCTGCCTTCCTTCTGCCTCCCTCCCTCCCTTCCTTCCCCCTCCCTCCCTTCCTTCCCTGATTCTGATTGCTGTTTACAGAGGAATATATATTTGACTCCATATATCTAATTGTCTTTTATCAGTCCTCCTTCTGTTAGCTCATCTTTACTTTAAGGAATTTAATTTGTTTTCAACTTCTTTAGGTTTTGCTCGTAGGGTCAATTTTCCTAATCTCTGTTTGCTCCTTTTGGGGGGGGGGACCATCTAGTTTACATATTAGACCTGGACAGATTCTCTTAATGTTCACAGAGTTAAATCTTCCGTCTGCTCTTTCTTTCTGAACTATCACTCTCTTAGAAATTGGATTGAAAGGTATTTCTATTTTAAATTAGTCAAAATATCACTTTGATACATGGGAATTTATTTTCCCTACAAATGGATATTATTGAGAAGAAAATAAAAGGTTTTAGTAATTTTATATTTTATAAATTGAACTTTGGACTAAAAATGGAAAAGATAAAGGAAATTTATGAATAAATGTGAAACTATAGACCCAGTTGGCTCCAGGTCTCCAAGTGGCCAATGGTGTCTGGGAATTCACCTCCGAGTGGCACTTGGGACTAAAGAACAGCACTCATGAGATGAGAAAATAAACCTGAGTCACTCATGAAACCAGTGCCTGAGTGATAACGACCACTGCTCCCCATCAAAGGAAAGGAAAGCAAACTAATGTCCTATAAATGCTGCCTATACAGAAGTGTGGGCCTAGTGACACTGGAGAACCCAGATATACTACTTTTAAAGCTAACATTGCTTCCCTTACTGCATGTACTATAGAGTCAAACTTTGTAAAAGTCAGTCTAAACCCCTATTTTAAGATCTGCTTCTTAACTTAGAGTCTGGGGAGGTTGAGGTGCTGGAGGTAATTTCAACATGACCAGACCCAGAAGGATGTGCAGGAAGTGAGGGGAGAGGGCAAGAAAGAAGGGAGAAAAAACCCTTCCTGTGTAGAGCAGGTTCCTGTAAACCAAAATTCCATCCCTCATAAAGACAAAGGGTCTAATGATGATAACACAGATATTTTAACTTGGTGAATTAACACGGGGGAGAGATGAAGAAAGAGCATGCTAAATGAAGCAGAATCAACAATCAAAAGATAAATTTACCCTAAATGAAATTGATTTTATAAAACAATCTAATGTTCAAAAGGAGCATGTTTAGAGTTTATTCGAAACATATCACATCTGTAGAAAAAATTGTCAAGCAAAATAGAAATGAAACAAGAAAACGTGGGTAGGAGAGAGAACAAAGTATCTCAAAATTAAACCAATATATTCATTAAAATAAAATATTTAAGAGGCAGGAAAAGCTCTAGACTGGACATATACCCTGAGAAAACCATAATTCAAAAAGAGTCATGTACCAAAATGTTCATTGCAGCTCTATTTACATTAGCCAGGATGTGGAAGCAACCTAAGTGTCCATCAACAGATGAATGGATAAAGAAGATGTGGCACATATATACAATGGAATATTACTCAGCCATAAAAGAAACGAAATTGAGTTATTTGTAGTGAGGTGGATGGACCTGGAGTCTGTCATACAGAGTGAAGTAAGTCAGAAGGAGGAAAACAAATACCGTATGCTAACACATATATATGGAATCTAAGAAAAAAAATGTCAAGAAGAGACTAGGGGTAGGACGGGGAAACAACACAGACCTACTAGAGCATGGACTTGGGGATATGGGGAGGGGGAAGGGTAAGCTGGGACGAAGGGAGAGAGTGGCATGGACATACATACACCACCAAATGTAGGATGGATAGCTAGTGGGAAGCAGCAGCATAGCACAGGGAGATCAGCTCGGTGCTTTGTGACCACCTAGAGGGGTGGGATAGGGAGGGTGGGAGGGAGACACAAGAGGGAGGGGATATGGGAACATGTGTATATGTATAACTGATTTACTTTGTTGTAAAGCAGAAACTAACACACCATTGTAAGGCAATTATACTCCAATAAAGATGTTAAAAAAATAAAATAAAATAAAATGAAAAAAATATTTAAGAGGCAGGAAAAGCTCTAGACTGGACATAAAACAGAAAATAGGAAATAGGAAAATGTTACCAATGAATTCACTTCAGTACACATCACTGTTAAAGGGACAAAGAGTAAATGAGAGTCTTGGGAGATATGTCAAGATTCTAAGAGATCTTGGACATAGAAACTAAGAAAGTGAGAAGCAGTAGTATTGGAAGGGATAAGAGCTGAGAGTTTTCAAGTGTTAAAGAAGGTTTGATCTTCACCTTAATGTAACTCCTAGACTTTTGGGTAAGAAAAAGTAAAAACACAGAAACAACTATAACCTAGACACATCACAGTTGAACTGCAGACTATCAAGATTAAAGAGAACATTTCAAAAGCTGCCAGATGACTGACAAAATAAATGAGAATTAAACAGACAACAAAATTCTCTTCAGCAACAACAGATACTGGAATGCAGTAAAACAATATTCTCAGTTTTGAGGAAAAAGAACCTAGAAATGTATGCCCAGCTAAATTACCATTCAAGTGTAAGAATAAATTGAAGATAATTGTGATATTTGAATAACCGGAAAACGTTGTTAAAGAATTATTTTAAAATATACTGCAGTGAGAAGGAAAATGAAGGCGGAGGGAAGATGTAGGATATACACAATAACAGAGTAACATGACAGTTAGCAATTTTTTGGTGAATTTACTTTATTCCTTTTTTTTTTTTTTTTTTTTTTTGCAGTATGCGGGCCTCTCACTGTTGTGGCCTCTATGGTTGCAGAGCACAGGCTCCGGACGCACAGGCTCAGCAGCCGTGGCTCATGGGCCCAGCCACTCTGCGGCATGTGGGATCTTCCCGGACCGGGGCACGAACCCGTGTCCCCTGCATTGGCAGGCGGACTCGCAACCACTGCGCCACCAGGGAAGCCCTAATTTATTCTTGAGTATAAAAATACTCACTTCGTAAAAAGATACAGCTAAAACTAAGCAAACAGTAAAGTAGGATATTCAGTGTGTGAAACAAAGAAGCTAGCATCTTTATGTTGAGGAAGAAAATAGCTTGAATGATTTTAGCCTTTAAAAAATAAGTATGCAGGTTAAAATGCAAAGGCATGCATCAAAACATTAGAAATAAAATTTATATTTCCAAAACATCTGTTTAGAAAATAGTATTTTGCTCTCAAAAGGCAGAAAGGGGGAGAAACAGAATCAGAAAAGAAGATGATAAACATAAAAAGTAAGATGTTAAAAGGAGGTCCAAATGTAGCAGTTATCAAAAGTAATGAAAATAGATTAATATTATCAAAACCCTTAAGATCCTTAAGTTTGGCACTAATTGATCCTACCCAGTCCAGAATGTAACACTGCTTTTGATTTACTGTTTTAGGTATGTGAGGGAAATTTCAGAGGCTTCCACCCACTTGTGTTTTCCACTACAGTAGCTCTTACCTCACATGCTAAGGACTCAATGTGGGAATTGCATCAATTGCCAAGTATGTCAATCCCTGTTACACATTCAGGAACTGCAGAAAGCTTAATGAGTGGGTCCACAGGTTCAGAACACCCATCATAAATCAGACCTTAGCCAGGATTCTCTTTTTTCCAGATTCCCATATACTCTCTGCTGTAGCAGCAGGGCCAAGGTGACACTGTTTATCCGGATATTAATATCAACTCACATCCTTCCTCATATTCCTTGAAATAATGGGTGTTTTGTTCTTCCTGAAATACAGTTTCCTAACTATATGGCCATGTGTAGCTTTGGGAAAGGACTGAGGAAACACGATCACTTGTGGTTTTGCAGGATCCTTCTTTTGGAGGAGGATGCAAAGGTTGTCAGGTGTGAATGCATTTGGTTCTAGCAAAGGGTTCTAGGTGTAAAAACTGACTTGGGTCTGTAAAGTTGGTCAAGTGTCAAGATTTTTTATGGGAGTGACTGGTCTCAGCCGCTCTGTCATCCCTGTACATGCTGAGCGATACTCTTGTTGGATGACCATCCATTTTGCCCCTGGGATTGCTATGGTTCTGTTAGCCTATTTGATAACTTTCTAGTTGTGGGACCTCTTTGGCTGCACCCTTATCAATCAATAAGACACTTGCTTATATCCTTCAAACTCAGCTATTTGGCTTCTACTGTTAAAGTGTCTGTGATCCTGGTTAGTATTAGCAAGCCAACTTCTGTAAAAGTCTCTCTGATCTTCAACTTTTGTATGTAGTAAAAGAACCATCAGTTAACTCTTCGGTTAACGTTTTCTATTTTTTTGTTTTTTAAAAAATTTTAAATATCTTTATTGGAGTATAATTGCTTTGTATAACTGATCCACTTTGTTATAAAGCAGAAACTAACACACCATTGTAAAGCAATTATCCTTCAGTTAACTTTTTATGCCTCTTTCCAGCATCATTTCTTTTGGCCTTGTGTCTTCCTATGGAAGAAAATCATCTGGTGGGTGTTCTAAACACATAGAGTATATTTATTGAAGAATGCCCAGTTATCTGAGCCTTTGGATTTTTTCTTTCACCATCTGCCAGGGCAATTCAACTTTGCTTAATACAGACCTTCTCTTCACTTCTTTTCTGTGTTATGAGGAACTGTTTCTTGAAATCTTTGTTGTTTAAAATCCCGTATCTTAGGAGAGTGCTTGCAAATTTATAAACTCTTCCCTGTCCACCTTTTTGTTTTTGTTCTGGATCCCTTGAACAAGCACTCTTAGAATCATTTCCTATGCATATTCCTCCAGCTTCCTCCTGTCCGCTAAATAGGTCTGGTGGTTCCTTTGGGATATAAGATTTTGCCTTGCTTAACAGGCCTGGTATGTCCCCACCTAGTCTATACCATGACTTAAACCTAGCTATGTGCCTAGTTAGTCGGGAAGAAAGATGGGACAGATCCTTGGGGGGAAACTGTTGCCTTGATGGAGAGAGGCGTGCCAGCATGACGGAAGTGCTAGCTCTTAATAGAGGTCAGTCACTCTGTAGGCTCAGAAGGTTCCGCGGTATCTGGGGTACCCAAAATCTTAGAGGATTTCTCCCAGATGCCTCCTTTCCCTATGTCAGACTCCTAGGTTTTCCCAATCAGGACTTTTATCGTGACCTAAAAGACTTACCTGGCTAGAATATTTACCCTTCTGAAGCTCAGCCCCTCAGACTATTATATCCTGAGCTTGGTCTTCTGTCCAGGATACCATATTCTGTCTGTACTCCTGACGTAGCAGATGAGGGCTTTGTATGCTACCAGAAAGGTCCTCTGGCTTTCATACTTGGTTTTAAAATGCTTGATCACTGCCTTCAGCATTTCATTATTTTTCTCCTCAGCATCAACCTCAGTGCAGTTTAGCAATAACCGTCCAACGCCTCTGCACTTGTAATTATTCCCTCTCTAAGTTTCAAATGCCAGCTAATGCATTCCCTTGACCAGCATACTAGCCCAATTCACCAGTGGTAAAAGTTTAACAAGTAGAAGTGCATGAACTGTTTGTGTTCCACCAGTGATTTGGGCAGGTGCAGAGGTAGAGGGGGAGGGGAGAGTCTTCATCTAGGCAGGGAATGATCCAGCCTCAAAATACCAAATTATTATCTATACTTTTGAAGCACCCCTAGACCTTAGCTTCAGGGAGCTTAGGTGCTTGAAAAGAGTTTCCTCTGGCACAGACATTTTTCTGGATTTACTTTTATAAAACATCTTTGCCTCTGAGTATTGGCTCCTCCTGGCTACAGAAGTACGTCCTCAGCCTGGAAATTCTGAAGAAGAGAGTAATATGGGATTTGCACTGCAGCGAAGCCTAAGTCCTGCTCAGGAGCTGTCTCTCCTGCTGATGTTCTAGAAGGAACATCATGCTTTAAAGACGGATTTTATTCTTGCACTTGTTCCTTTAACCTGCCTGCCTCCTGTCTCAAAGGTGATGATCAGAAATACAATCATTTCATGTTTCAAAATTTAGATATTCTTGAGAAATCTCTGAAGATTGCCAGGAGAGACATTCTATGTCCCAACTGAAATGAAAAAAAGACATTTGAAAGCATATTAGCTGTTTTGGCTGAATACACCTTTCAGACAGCAGGTGATCTTTGCTACATCTGACAGAACGCCTTTAAAATGGGTTCTGGAGTTTTAATTGTTTCATCATGCATGTGGATAATTGAATTGCAGTTTGCTAACTGAGACAACACTAGTTGGTGTCATGTGTACCATTGTGACATTTTAAAGGCATCCTGGGTTTCTTTAGCCACTGAAAAATAGGATACTAAAGGCAGAAGGTTTCCAGAAAGTGGACAAATTATTACAGCTTCAGTGAGAAGCTCTTAAAAGCTTTTCAATGTTCTGCAAATCAGTTTGTTTTATTTCTCTAGAGTCTGGATGATATGCTCAAAAGCAATGCTTTTAATTTTAATAGTAATACGGCAGTACTAATAACTTATTGAACACATACCATACCCTATGCTTTAGTTAGAACATGATATACATTGTTCCATTTAATCTTGTTTTACACTAGAGGAAACTGAAGCTTAGATAATTTGAATATTTGGCCTATGATCATTTAGGAGGGAAGGGTGATGGATGGTGAACCCAGGTAGTGTGCAAAAAATCCAGTGCTCTCAACCACTGTGCTAAAATATTCCACATTGACTCTAATTCCTGTTTAAACTCTCAGCTGTTAGCACAGCATCTGAGACTCAGGGAATACTCAATAATGTAGAAAATAAATGCTCATAGAATTAAATGGAATCTTAGTTTTGGGAATGGCCGTTACTGTATGTAATGTATTGTATGAGAAGAATTACTTGGCTACACTAAGCCTGTTTTAAAGAACTATTCGTCGAACTTCCCTCTCAACCTGTTTTTTTTGAAATGTTTTGTTTTCCTAATTTTTGTTGAATACAATTAACATACAATAAATTGAACATATTAAATAGCATCATTTGATAAATTTTGACATACGTGTACACCCATGAAACTAAGACCACATCAAGAAGTGAACAAATCCATCATCCGGAGAATTTATCTGGACTAATTTATACTCTCTCTATCCCATCCCTCCCCATCCCAGACAACCACTGCAGTTTGTCAGTATTCATTTTTGTGTGGATTATACTCATCACAGTAATTTGGAGATGCATCCATGTTGCTGCATATATTGACAATTTAGTTCTTTTTACTGTTGTAGTATTTCCTTGTATGGATGTATCACAATTTCTTTATCAGTTGACCTGTTGATGAACATGTGGCCATAACTAGAAGCAAGAAAATTATGAAGTGAAAAAGCTCACTGGTAAAGGCAAGCATAGACTAAAGGTAGGAAATCATCCACATACAAATCTAGTCGGGAGGTAAAAACACAAAAGTAGCAAAATCATCTATATAGGCAATAGCAGTTAAGGGATACACAAAACAGATGTAAAATATGATATCAAAAACAGTAATCAGGGGAGGAGAGTACAAATGCAGGGTTTTTAAAATGCATTTGAAATTAAGAGATCAACTTAAAACAATCATATATATATATATATATATATATATATATATATATATATATATATATATATAGACCGCTATACAGAAACCTCATAGTAACTGCAAAACAAAAATCTGTAATAGATATACACCCAAAAAAGAAAAAGGAATCCAAACTTAACACCAAAGATAGTCATCAAATCAAATCCCAAGAACATGGCTGTTTTTGATGTTGACTATTACACATCAAGCTGCTATGAACATCACTGTACACGTGTTTGGATGGATATATGCTTTCTTTTTCTCTTGGGTGTATCAGATGGATGATATGATACCTGCATATTTAACTTTTAAGGAAACTGCCAGATTGTTTTCCAAAGTGGTTGTACCGTTTACAGCAAATATGTTGAGAGTTCCCACGCCTCTCTCCTCAACAGCACTTGATAGAGTCAGGCTTTAAATTTTAGACATTCTAATAGCTATGCAGTGTTATTTCAAATGGTTTTAACTTACATTTTCTAATAAATTGTGTGGGTAACATATTTTCTAATGAATTATGTGGGTCATGTTTTTTTGAGCTTATTTGCTGTATAGCTTTCTTTTTGTAATGAAGTCCATTTTCAAATGTTTGCCTTTTTTTTTTTTTTTGGTATGCGGGCCTCTCACTGTTGTGGCCTCTCCCGTTGTGGAGCACAGGCTCCGGACGCGCAGGTTCAGCAGCCACGGCTCACGGGCCCAGCCGCTCGGCGGCATGTGGATCTTCTCGGACCCGGGCACAAACTTGTGTCCCCTGCATTGGCAGGAGGACTCTCAACCACTGCGCCACCAGGGAAGCCCAATGTTAGCCCATTTTAAAAACTGGTTTGTTTTCTTGTTACTGAACTTTGAGAGTGTTTTATACATTCTGAACACAAGTCCATCAGATATACGCTTCTCAAATATTTTCTCTCAGTATGTGGCTTGTCAGTTTATTCTTTTAATAGTATCTTTCAAAGTGCATACGTTTCTAATTTTGATAAACTTCCATTTATCAATTTGTTCTTCTGTGGTATGTGCTTTTTATGTCATAACTAAGGAATCTTTCCCTCACCCAAGGAAGCAAATATTTTATCTTACGTTTTCTTCCACACGTTTTATAGTTTGAAGTTTTATCTTTAGGCCTATGAAACAAACTGAGTTAATTTTTGAATAAGAAATAAGAAAAAATTATTTTTATGTATATGGGTATCCAATTGTTCCAGCATCATTTGTTGAAAGATCTACCTTTTGCCAATCAATTGCCATTGCATCTTTGTTGAAGGTCAGTTATCCCTATAACTGTGGGCCTATTTCTAGATTCTTCTTCTTGTTCTGTCAATCTTTTTATCTATATTTATGTCAGTACAATGCTGTCCTTATTATGTAGCTTTACATAAGTCTTTAACATACATGGTGTCACTCCTCCAACTTTGTTTTTCTATTTAAAAGTTGTCTAGTCCTTTGCATTTCTATACGGATTACTAAATTTCATCAATTTCTTCAAAAACAGCTGCTGGCATTTTGATTCAACAGGATTTTATTGAATCAGTAGATCCTTTGGGAGAGTTGACATCTTAATAACAGTCTTCTGACCCCTGAAGATACAGATGATGTCTACATTTGCTTAGGTCTTTAATTTCTCTCAGCAATATTTTGTAGTGTTCAGTAGTTTCACATACTCATTCAGATTTATCCATAAGTATTTTGTATAACTTGATATTATCAACAGGATTATTATTTTCAACTTCTAATTGTTGTTAGTGTATAGAACTCCAAATGATTAATGTATATTGGTATTATATTTTGCAACCTCGATAAGCATATTTATTAGATATCATGTCATCTGTTTAAAGACAGCTTTACTTCTTCCTTTCCAATCTAGATGCATTTTGAAACTTCCAATAAATGTTCTGTCAAACTGGGGATGGCAGACATTATAGTCTTATTCCTGAACTTAGGGGAAAGCATTCAATCTTTCACAATTAAATATGATGTCAGCTGTAGGTTTTTTGTATATGCCCCTTATCAGGGTGATGAAGTTCTCTTCTATTTCAATTTTTCTGAGGGATTTTATCAGGAATGGATTTGGATTTTGTCAGTGCTTCATAATTGTCTGTTGAGATGATCATGTGATTTTTTTCTTCTTCAGCTTATTGATAGAGTTAATTAATTTAATTTTTAAAATAAATAAAATAAATTTATTTAATTATTTATTATTTTTGGCTGTGTTGGGTCTTCGTTGTTGTGCACAGGCTTTCTCTAGTTGCAGCGAGCAGCGGCTACTCTTCGTTGTGGTGTGTGGGCTTCTCACTGCGGTGGCTTCTCTTGTTGAGCACGGACTCTAGGCGTGTGGGCTTCAGTAGTTGTGGCACATGTGTTCAGCAGTTGTAGCCCATGGGCTCTAGAGCACAGGCTCAGTCGTTGTAGCGCACGGGCTTAGTTGCTCCGAGGCATGTGGGATCTTCCCAGACCAGGGCTCGAACCCATGTCCTCTGCATTGGCAGGCGGATTCTTAACTACTGCACCACCAGGGAAGCCCTACTTAAATTTTTGAATGGATGAACCACACTTCTGACATTATGTATATCGTGCAATTCTATGGGTTTTGACAAATGCTCGTAATGTTACATATCCGTCATTACAGTATCATACAGAATAGTTTCAATGCCCTAAACATCCACTGTGCTGCACTTACTCATCCCTCTTCTCCTCTCTCTGACCCCCAGCAACCACTGTTCTTTGCACTGCCTCTATAGTTTTGCCTTCTCCAGAATGGTATATAGTTGGAGTCATATTGTTTGTGGCCTTTTTGAACTGGTTTCATCTAGTAAAATGTGTTTAATGTTTCTCCATGTATTTCCATGGCTTCATAGCTCATTACTTTTTTTGTTGTTTAAAACTATTCCAGTGTTTGAACTGCAGTGTACTACAGTTGATTTATCTATTCACTCATTGAAGGACATCTTGGGTGCTTCCAAGTTTTGGCAATTAAAATAAAGCTCCTCTAAATATTCATATGCAAGTTTTTCTGTGGACATCAGTTTCCAGTTATTTGGTAAAATACCTAAGAGTGTAATTGCTGAGTTGTATGGTAAGACTATGTTTAGCTTTTTAAGAATCTGTCAAACTGCCTTCTAAAATGCTATACCATTTTGCATTCTCACCGGCAGTAAATGAGGGTTCCTGTGCTCCATGTCCTAGTCAGCACTTGGTACTGTCAGGTTTTTTGGATTTTAGCCATTCCAATATGTTATCTCATTATTGTTTTAATTTGCAATCCCTTAATGATGTATGATGTTGAGCATCCTTTTATACGTTTATTTGCCATTTCTCTATCTGCTTTGGTTAGTCCAGATGTTTTGCACTCTTTAAAATTTGCTTGTTTTCTTATTGTTGAGAATTAAGTGTATTTTGCATGTTTTGGATACAAGTCAGATTTTAGATATATGTTTCATAAATATTTTCTTTCTTTTCTTTTTGTAAATATTTTCTTTCAGTTTATTTTTCTTTTCATTCTCTTAACAGTCTTTGCAGAGCAGAGACTTTAAATTTTAATAAATTTTAATAAAGTCCAAATTGTCATTTTTTTCTTTCATGGATTATGCTTTGGTGTTGAATTTAAAAACGCATCACTAACTATAAGCTCAATCAAATTTTCTCGTAAGTCTTATATTCTAGAATTTTTATAGTTTTACATTTAGGTCTATGATCTCTTTTGAGTTAATATTAGTGAAAAGTGTATGATCTATGTCATATTCATTTTTTGGCATGTGAATGTCCACTTGTTCCAGCACCATTTGTTGAAAAGACATTCCTTTTTCCATTGAATCGCCTGCTCCTTTGTTAAAGATCAGCTCACTGTATTTGTGTTGGTATATTTCTGGCTTCTCTATTCTGTTTAATTTATCTATTTGTCTATTCTCTTTTTTTGGAAGAAATACACAGCAATTGTAATTTTCTTACATTGTTGGTGTGAATGCAAAATGATATAGCCACTTGAGAAAACAATTTGGAAATTTCTAATAGTTAAACACACACTTACCATAAAACTCTTATTTTTCATTCTTAAATATTTACCTCAAAGAAATGAAAGCGTAATTACACACAAATATCTGTAGTTTATTTGTAACAAGCTGAAATCTGGAAATATTCCAAATGCATGTCAATGGGTGAATGGACAAACTGTGCTACAACCACACACTGGACTCCTCAAAAACTAAAAAGAGGGCTTCCCTGGTGGCGCAGTGGTTGGGAATCCGCCTGCCGATGCAGGGGACACGGGTTCGTGCCCCGGTCCGGGAAGATCCCACATGCCGCTGAGCGGCTGGGCCCGTGAGCCATGGCTGCTGAGCCTGCGCGTCCGGAGCCTGTGCTCCGCAATGGGAGAGGCCACAACAGTGAGAGGCCCGCAAAAAAAAAAAAAAAAAAAAAAAAAAAAAAAATAAAGCACCAAGCTGCTTTATACACATTAAAATAAAAAAAAAAAAAACTAAAAAGAAAAACTACTCATAAATACAATAATAGGAATGTATTTCAAAAGTATAAGTTATATGCAGCATAATTCCATTTATTCTGGATAAAGCAAAACCATGGGTAAAAACATCAGATCATTGGTTGCCAATGGTGAGGATGTTGGGGGAACTGACTGTAAAGTGTCACAAGAGAACTTTTTGTGGTGTTGAAAATATCCCATATCTTTAATGTGTTTGTAATTAGCAAAGTGTATACATTTCTCAAAATTCTCTGAGTTCTACACCTAAAAATATGAATTTTAATGTATGAAAGTTATACTTCAATATACCTGATTTTTGAAAAATTCATCAGTTATTCTTGATTTTAAAAAACTTCAATAAATCGGGCTAGATATTTTCTTAATATAATTAAATATTTCTTAGCCCAAGTTGAGCATCATTTTTTTTAAAAACAAACTTTAGATTTTTAAAAATTGAAATATAGTTGATTTACAATGTTGTGTTTGTTTCAAGTGTACAGCAAAGTAATTCTGTTATACAGTACATACATATATATATTCTTTTTGTACATTCTCTTCCATTATAGTTTATTATAAGGTATTGAGTATAGTTCCCGGTGCTATACAGTAGGTCCTTGTTGGTTATCTGTTTTATATATAGTAGTGTGTATATTTTAATCCCAAACTCCTAATTTATTCCTCCCCCCTTTCCCCGTTGGTAACCATAAGTTTGTTTTCTATATCTGTGAGTCTGTTCCTGTTTTGTAAATAAATTCATTTGTATAATTTTTTTAGATTCCACATATGTGATATTATATATTTGTCTTTCTCTGAGTTACTTCACTTACTGTGATAATCTCAAATCCATCCATGATGCTACATATGGCATTATGTCATTTTTTATGGTTGAGTAATATTCCATTGTATATATGTACCATGTTTTCTTTATCCATTCATCTGTTGATGGACACTTATGTTGCTTCCATGTCTTGGCTATTGTAAATAGTGCTGCAGTGAACATCGGGGTGCATGTATCTTTTCAAAGTATGGTTTTCTCTGGATATATGTCCAGGAGTGGGATTGCTGGATCATATGGTAGCTGTATTTTTAGTTTTTGAAGGAACCTCCATACTGTTCTCCATGGTGGTCGTACCAATTTACATTCCTACTGATAGCAAAGGAGGATTCCCTTTTCTCCACACCCTATTATCATAGATCAGTAGAGTTACTGTTGGAATTACCTTTAGGGACTTGATTCTCCGTCTTAATTTGTGGGATGATATACAACATTTTGCTGTATTTTAATTGTGTCTTAATCATAGAAAGCTAATGCTTTATAAAACTTGTTCTCTGCCAAGTAACATTTGAAGTATCTTAGGTATAGCAACTTAATTAATGTTAAAAACAATCTGATGAACTGGGAGATTGGGATTGACATATATCGACTAATATGTATGAAATAGATAACTAATAAGAACTTGCTGTATAAAAAAATAAATAAAATTCAAATAAAGAAACCAAAAAAACCCCAATCTGATAAAGTAAGCACAATAATAATCCCCATTTAAAATTGAGAAAGCAAAGGAAAAGAGAAGCTAATGTATTTCTCTGTTAACCAGCAGAGTCAGAATTCAAACCTAGGCAGGATGACTTGAGTCTCAACAGCTAATGAGCATTCATTTCTGCTTACTACAAGTGGTATGTATTAGTATTAACAGCCCAAGTGAATTACAGACACTTTGAACACTGACTGATATCATGAGGGCTTCACTGTTAAGACATCCTGATCTATTCAAATACTTGCCAACTAAATATTTTGCTTTAGAATTCTTGAGGATGATATGCTTTATGGAGTAACACAAGATGAGGCTGGTGCAACAGAAGCCCACAAAGGTTTTGATAGTCTGCAGCGAAGCCCTGATCCTACTCTGACTCTTTCTTCATTCAGCCTTTCTGTTTGTTTTTCTATAAACTCTTCCCGTACTTCCCAAATTGTGTGGGAGAAATATATTCACTCAGTATAAATTTGGAGGTTTTAAAAAATACCATTTAGTGAGTAGTTAATAATTGTTAGTTTTTCTTAGAATATACATTTATGAAATGAATGCCTTCAAACGGGATCTATAAATTGTACTGAATTTGGCTGTGAAATATCAGGGAGATGAATGGAACAATCTGAGACTTGAGTATGTTCAGAGAAATATGGGGAATTTTACCAAAGCTTTTTAAATAAAAGTATAAAGACTAGCTAATAAAATGAATGCTCTCTGACATGCAAGTGAATTATGTGGGCACACTTTAAGGAATACAGTATTAAATGAAGAACATAGGAGAGACTTTTGTAAAGTCAACTACCTGCATTTTCAAGGTCTCCTTGACACTTTACATAAAATAATCTCATTAATTAATGAATTAATTTTCTTCAATAATCTCACATACCCAAGGTTAACTGCAAGTAATAGTTAACATTTGGAAAAACTATTCCCCTTTAAGTCCAGAAAATATTCGGCAGCAGCATCTGTGGTGTCTAGGAAAGGTGACACATCCTTCTGATGACCTCAGTGATAGCTTCATTAAACATTTCAGTCCGCACCACTGACTTGCAACTGATTTCCTCTGAGGTTGGAGGGTACCACTAGGCTTTCATCAAAAGGAACTTGATCTTCTGCCCAGCTCTCCACACGCTGCTTCGACCCTGTATGCTGTCACTTACATGGGAATTAGAACTGACTTGAAGAAACATTTTGCCAGGGAGAGTTAATAATTTAAGCCCAAGAAGGGGGGAAAATGCTGGCAGTTGTATTTCATGAGCCTCTAAAAATCAGTAGGATCTGTATAAATTGTCATATTGTAGGTGCACAGGTTAATCTAGAGCCAAGGTATCTGCTTGGCACTCCAGTTTTACATGGGTACCTCGGGGCTTTGTCAGGCACCACCACCTATATCAATTCCTGCTCTTAACGGGTCTGGCTGTCATTGAACCTTTTTACAGTCCTGCTAAGTCATTAGCACCTGGGACTCAGGAAAGCCACAATGTACAGCTGCTGAGTTGCCCTGGAGTTGTGCAATGTGGCATCCTTTCTGTGCTCTACTGTGTTCTAAGCAAAAGGAGAAGGTCTCACCCTCTTTTTGTGTTGCACTATGTTAAACAGGTACATGACCCTGTGTCTTTATGATTAAAATCTCCCAGAGTTACTAATGAAAAAAAATCTTCAATTTTTCTTTCCTGCAGCCCTAATTCTAAAAGGAAGGTAGGGTAAACCTAAGCCCGAGAGGCTTTATCGCATGAGTCCTGACATACATTTAAGTTTATTTTTTCATCTTTATATGTTCTTCCTTAGGAGCTTCTTAGTCCTTTATTTAGTGTCAAATGGAAATGGTTGAGATGATCCACCTATGTAGTCACTATCTCTGATGATGGATATTGGCAACCATGATTTGCAGTTCACAATTATTATCTATCGTTGCATCCTTCTGGATGATGTGATTTAAGAGTGCACCTTCAGTGTGCTGGAATGGGGAATGATAGCAGAATTCTTTGACTTTGCCTGTGGATTAACTGTTGTCCTTTGTATGGAGATAGTGTAGGTTGACCTTTTAACTTTGGAAATGTGACCATATTTTCTAAGAGTTCAGATAAAATATAGAAAAGAAGAACGCTTACAAACACCAAAGCCAGTGTGACCAAGGAACCACTGAAAAAGAAGGTCAAGTAACTGTGTTACTTTAATGACAGATGGAAGGACATATATAACTAGGTTAGGGAGAGAAATAACAGAACATTTGTTATCGGGCATGGTGCAGAAGGAGAGGTGAAGGCACATATGGAGACTGCATCTCACAAGTCGTGGAAAGATAAGCAAATACATCTAAATAAATCAAAAATGTTTTGTTTCCCCTAAAAGACACCAATGCTCCGTTGGAAATAGTGGCTGCTAAACTAGCTTGGGAACATCCCACTGATGAACATGCAGTATCATCTTGTTGCCTCGATTACTGTGTGAAAGTCAGTGAGGTTACATTTCCTGATTAAGAAATTGCAACTAAAATGCTCTGTGGGAAAACAGAAGGGGAACTTTTGATCATACATAGGTTACCCCTTTACATTATAAAGTTCATTCTGTCAAATCTAACTAGCTGGTTTCCTTTTTAGCATTGGGAATATTATGACCATGTTTTTATTTTCATTTTAAAAAATTTCTTTATTTGAAGTATAGTTGATTTACAATATTGTGTTAAATTCTGCTGTATAGCAAAGTGATTCAAATATATATATATATTTTCTTTTTCATATTCTTTTCCATTATGGTTTATTACAGACTATTGAATATAGTTCCCTGTTCTGTACAGTAGGACCTTGTTGTTTATCCATTCTATATATAATCGTTTGTACCTGTTAGTCCCAACCTCCCAATCCATCCCTCCCCGACCCCCCTCCACCTTGGCAACCACAAGTCTGTTCTCTATGTCTCTGAGTCTGTTTCTATTTTGTAGAAACATTCATTTGTGTCATAATTTAGATTCCACATATAAGTGATATCATGTGGTATTTCTCTTTCTGACTTACTTTGCTTAGTACAATAATCTCTAGGTCCATCCATGATGTTGTAAATGGCATTATTTCATTTTTTGTTTATAGCTCAGTAGTATTCCACTGTATTTATATACCACATCATCTTCGTTCATTCATCTGTCGATGGACATTTAGGTTGTTTCCATGGCTTAGCTATTGTACATAGTGCTGAAATGAACATTGGGGTGCATGTATCTTTTCGAATTATAGTTTTGTATAGATATATGCCCTAGGGTGGGATTGCTGGATCATATATGATCATATTTTTTATGTGCATGTATGTGCCACATTGAAACTATTTTTTCTCATATTATGCTGGAGGCATTAAGCTCATTCACATTTATTGGTAGGTTCAGTTCAACTGCATTGTAATTTATAATTATGGGCCTTTTGTTATATGTGCTATGTTTCTTTATAGGATGTGCATTCTCTGCTCTTTTATAAAAAAAAAAAATTGGGTATTGAAGAAGGTTGAATGGTTTGTGTAGGGGCTCCCTTGGTACTTAGATCTCCTCTAGTGACTAATTCCCGCCTTTCTTTTATTTATTTATTTATTTATTTATTTTTCTTAACATCTTTATTGGAGTATAATTGCTTTACAATGGTGTGTTAGTTTCTGCTATACAACAAAGTGAATCAGTTATACATATACATATGTTCCCATATCTCTTCCCTCTTGCATCTCTCTCCCTCCCACCCTCCCTATCCCACCCCTCTAGGTGGTCACAAAGCACTGAGCTGATCTCCTTGTGCCTCAAAGCTGCTTCCCACTAGCTATCCACCCTACGTTTGGTAGTGTATATATGTCCAGGCCACTCTCTCACTTCGTCCCAGTTTACCCTTCCCCCTCCCCATATCCTCAGGTCCATGCTCTAGTAGGTCTGTGTTTTATTCCCGTCCTACCCCTAGCCTCTTCATGACATTTTTTTTTCTTAGATTCTATATATATGTGTTAGCATACGGTATTTGTTTTCCTCCTTCTGACTTACTTCACTCTGTATGACAGGCTCCAGGCCCATCCACCTCACTACAAATAACTCAGTTTCATTTCTTTTTATGGTTGAGTAATATTCCATTGTATATATGTGCCACATCTTCTTTAATCCATTCATCTGTTGATGGACACTTGGGTTGCTTCCATGTCCTGGCTATTGTAAATAGAGCTGCATTGAACAGTTTGGTACATGACTCTTTTTGAATTATGGTTTTCTCAGGGTATATGCCCAGTAGTGGGATTGCTGGGTCGTATGGTAGTGCTATTTGTAGTTTTTTAAGGAACCTCCATACTGTTCTCCATAGTGGCTGTATCAATTTACATTCCCACCAGCAGTGCAAGAGGGTTCCCTTTTCTCCACACCCTCTTCACCATTTATTGTTTCTAGATTTTTTGATGATGGCCATTCTGAGCGGTGTGAGATGATACCTCATTGTAGTTTTGATTTGCATTTCTCTAATGATTAATGATGTCGAGCATTCTTTCATGTGTTTGTTGCCAATCTGTATATCTTCTTTGGAGAAATGTCTATTTAGGTCTTCTGCCCATTTTTGGATTGGGTTGTTTGTTTTTTTGTTATTGAGCTGTATGAATTGCTTATAAATTTTGGATATTAATCCTTTGTCAGTTGCTTCATTTGCAATTATTTTCTCCCATTCTGAGGGTTGTCTTTTGGTCTTGTTTATGGTATCCTTTGCTGTGTAAAAGCTTTTAAGTTTCATTAGGTCCCATTTGTTTATTTGTATTTCCATTTCTCTAGGAGGTGGGTCAAAAAGGATCTTGCTGTGATTTATGTCATAGAGTGTTCTGCCTATGTTTTCCTCTAAGAGTTTGATAGTGTCTGGCCTTACATTTAGGTCTTTAACCCATTTTGAGTTTATTTTTGTGTATGGTGTTAGGGAATGTTCTAATTTCATACTTCTACAGGTAGCTGTCCAGTTTTCCCAGCACCACTTATTGAAGAGGCTGTCTTTTCTCCACTGTGTTTCCTTCCCTCCTTTATCAAAGATAAGGTGACCATATGTGTGTGGGTTTATCTCTCGGCTTTCTATCCTGTTCCATTGATCTATATTTCTGTTTTTGTGCCAGTACCATACTGTCTTGATTACTGTAGCCTTGTAGTAGAGTCTGAAGTCAGGGAGCCTGATTCCTCCAGCTCCATTTTTCATTCTCAAGATTGTTTTGGCTCTTCAGGCTCTTTTGTGTTTCCATACAAATTGTGAAATTCTTTGTTCTAGTTCTGTGAAAAATGCCAGTGGTAATTTGATAGGGATTGCATTGAATCTGTAGATTGCTTTGGGTAATAGAGTCATTTTCACAATGTTGATTCTTCCAATCCAAGAACATGGTATATCTCTCCATCTATTTGTATCATCTTTAATTTCTTTCATCAGTGTCTTATAATTTTCTGCATACAGGTCTTTTGTCTCTTTAGGTAGGTTTATTTCTAGATATTTTTTTCTTTTTGTTGTAGTGGTAAATGGGAGTGTTTTCTTAATTTCACTTTCAGATTTTTCATCATTAGTGTATAAGAATGCCAGAGATTTCTGTGCATTCATTTTGTATCCTGCTACTTTACCAAATTCATTGATTAGCTCTAGTAGTTTTCTGGTAGCATCCTTAGGATTCTCTATGTATAGTATCATGTCATCTGCAAACAGTGACAGCTTTACTTCTTCTTTTCCTATTTGGATTCCTTTTGTTTCTCTTTCTTCTCTGATTGCTGTGGCTAGAACTTCCAAAACTAGGTTGAATAAGAGTGGTGAGAGTGGGCAACCTTGTCTTGTTCCTGATCTTAGCAGAAATGGTTTCAGTTTTTCACCATTGAGGACGATGTTGTTTGTGGGTTTGTCGTATATGGCCTTTATCATGTTGAGGAAAGTTCCCTCTATGCCTACTTTCTGCAGGGTTTTTATCATAAATGGGTGTTGAATTTTGTCAAAAGCTTTCTCTGCAATCTGTTGAGATGATCATATGGTTTTTCTTCTTCAGTTTGTTGATATGGTGTATCACATTGATTGATTTGTGTATATTGAAGAATCCTTGCATTCCTTGAATAAACCCCACTTGATCATGGTGTATGATCCTTTAAATGTGCTATTGGATTCTGTTTGCTAGTATTTTGTTGAGGATTTTTGCATCTATGTTTTCAGTGATATTGGCCTCTTATTTTATCTTTCACTATCTGCTTTATCACTTTTTTTGGGGGGGTGGCATCCTTAAATACATACTTATTGTCTATAAACAATGAGTTTTTTGTGGTTTTCTTTCTTCCTCTCCCTTATCCTCCCAAATTTTAGCTGCATTATTTCTGTTATCAAAATACATAACATGAAGGTAATCAAAAGGCACAAGCTTCCAGTTATAAAATAAGTTCTGGGGATGTAGAGTACACCATTCTGACTGTAGTTAATATTGTATATTTGCAAGCTACTAAAAGAGTAAATCTTAAAGGTTCTCATCACGATGAAAAAACATTGTGACTGTGGTGATGGATGTTAGCTAGACTAATAGTGGGGATCATTTAATAATATATGCATAGTTGAATTATTGTATACCTGAAACTAATAAAATGTTATATGTCATTATCTTAATTAAAAAATATATAACCTTTTTACAATAGTCTCCCACTTCTCTCTCCCTTTATGGGTATATTCATGTTTTTAAAAAAATTCTTGCTATCTATCCTTTTTTGAAAATTTCACAGTCATAATTTAGTTGGGTGAAGCTTGTGCTTTTTAAAGAAATCCATTTTGGCTTTTAATATTTGATTTCTGATCCTGTGACTTTTCATATGTTCAAATGCTTGTTTCAGTATTTTTAATTCTGTTCAGTGGGTAGATTTATACTTTTTGGGTTGATGCTGTTTTTGTATATGTGGGAGTGGGGGGGTGCCTTATTTAAGTTGCATGTAAGTTTTTTACTGATTTTCTGCAGTACATCTCTGTGGACTTTTCTTGTTTTCATTCTGAATGATATCCAGATATTTTACATGATTTTTACTTTAATGGCACCATTTTCTGTCAATCTGGCAAAGAGTAATTTAGCAGTGTTTTGTTGTTTGGTTTTGGTGTTGGAGGAGAGGTTGACAGCCTTTCCACACGTAGAACTCTGCATTTTCCACTTTCTCTTGCTGTTTTCCCTTTCAGTACTTAATTGACAGAGCTCATGCCTTCCTTTCATTTTTTCCTGTTCCTGTTCAGGAGCTCTGTGTTGGGAAGACCTTTTTTTTTTAGTCATGCCTTTTGTTCCCCCAACACAGCCTTGGATGAGACAAGAAAACACATCTAAATAAATAAAAAATATTTTGTTTCCCCCAAAGACACTAATGATCAGTTAAAAATCGTGGTCACTGAACTAGTGAATCAGTTTGGGAATATCCCACTAATGAACAGACATTATCATCTTGTTCCCTTGATTATTCCATGAAATTCAGAAAGTCACATTTGCTGATTAAGAAACTTGCCCCATTAAGCAATTTACCTCTTTAAATTGGATGCCTGAAATGGAGTGTATCTTTTTAAATCCTGCACCTGTCTCTTTTTATAGTGTTTGGCTCTTTAAGAGCAAGTACTTTGCAATCGCCTTCCTGGAGGTTTGTTGTATGATCCTCTTTTTGCTTTTTCCCTTTAGTATCTTCCAATTTAGTGTCGATTTCATCTTTCTCTGGTTGCTTCAACTCCCCCTCAGGCTCCTTAGTTAGCGTCCCTCCTCTGTGTTTCTCTGCCACAAAGCACTGAGGTGCCTGGGGATGGTTGGGAGCATTTGGTACCGTGGTACTGATCCTCCAGTGCTCTTTCTCTTTTTTATTAACACTACATTTGCGTTCTCCACCTTCAGGTAATGTTGAAGGTGTGACTTTGCCTAGACTTTTCACAGGTAAACAGTGCAGTTAACCCTGTCCTCTGGGAAAAGACTCAGGGTGATTTTTCATACACCGTCTCCATGGTCATTAGCCCCTCCAGAGCTTTTTCCTCTGAGTTTATAATTTCCTTGGCAATACAGATCCCTTAAAATTTAGTAAGCACCTAAACTTGTGCTTCCAGCCAGTTCAATTTTGCTTTTTGGTCCCCTTGTCCTCCCTTAACCGAGCAGTGGCCCTAAAGAAGCAGATGTGCAGGCCACTCTTTTACTCTGGTTTTGTGATCCTTGATTCACTTTATGCAAGTGAGGGTCTTTTCTGGCTCTTTTTTGCTCAAATCCATTTAACATTTAATCTCTTTGGTTAGGGTCTGAAAATATTCAGCTTTTCCAGTTCTTCAAATGTCTGATACTTCTCCTTTTTACGTGCTGAATGACCCCTTCTTTTTTGTTGAGCTCTTTTTAGTATTAGCAAGAACACCTGAAGTGCTAGGATTTTAAAGTCACTTTTGCTAGACCTCCTAACCCACTAGGCACATGGTTGACCTCTAATATCATGACAGCAAGAGTTTGGCTAGAAGTTTTGCTGCTGTATAACATGGATCACAGCATCTCTATCCTTCATTATCAATTTCCTTTTCACACTGTAAGCCATGGTTCAGCAAATAACTACCTGTGGGCCAAATCTGGCCTTTGGCCTGTCACTGTAAATGAAATGGTGTTGGAACACGGCCATGTTCATTCATTTATGTACTGTCTATGGCTGAGTACAGGATTGTTGAGCAGTTACAGCAGAGACCATAGAGGCCTGAAAGCCTAAAATATTTACACGCTTGTCCTTTGCAACATTTGCTGACTGTTGCCACATACGTTATGGTTTTGTTACAGAAGAACACCTCTTCAAAATACAAATTTCTGGATTATTTGGAGCGAATGAGTCATTCTTCTGTAACTGATGAACTGAAATCTCGGGGTCTTGACATAATAAAAGTATATTTTTTCACTAATGTGAAGTCCACTGCCAGGTGGATTCCTGGGCAGTTTTTCTCCACATGTTGACTTGGGATCCAAAGTTCTTTGATCATGTGACACTGACATTTTGGAGTTTTTTTTTTTTTTTTTTTTACTACCAGCCACATAGGGGAGAGAGAAGAGGGAAGAAGACATGATGGATAATTACTCATGTTGGCATGGAAAATATACCCACTGCTTTTATTCATATTTTATTGGTCAGCATAGTCACATGACTAAACTTACTGTAGGAGAAGCTGGAAAATGAGTTTGCAGGTATATTTCATGTTAACTCTCTAGGTTTCTTTAACAGGCAGATACCCAGGACAGCTCCTTTACCTTTCCCTTTTGCAGTTTTTAATTTGTTTATGGCCACACACAAATTGCCGTGCTTTGGAGATCAGCCATAGCCTTAAACGTTTGTGTAGTGGTTTTAAAATATGTCCACACAGTCTTTGGTACTCTTTCTTTTACAAGGTGGAGTTTAATTCCCATCTACTTGATTGTTGGCTGTGTGTATTATTCTAGGTGTCTCCAGTATTTGGAGAGTATCTCATATGTAACATATGTTTCTTGTTGAACAGAAAACAGCAGAATTTTGCACAATTTATTGAAAAGCGTGCTGCCACAGAACTTGATAAATACTGTACTCAAAGTGAGCTTCACATAATTGCAGATGGAAAACTAAGACAACTCTGTAAATAGTAATAGATAACTAGAAACAAAAAAAAAAAATAAAAATGTACAATGCAAGGAACAAGATGGCCATGAAAAAGAGAAGAGGATTAGATGAACCTGGACAAACAGGCGTCCAGAAACAAAAGGAAAAGTGGTGGTTCCTTATTCATGCTGCATAAAGAATCTCACCAGATGCCTAGAGAGAAACTAAATATCGACATCTGCGTGCATTCATGACTCGTTGCATATATTAATATTTAATTTAATTGTCATCTTTATAAAACTCCAAGTTGGAAAATACGAGCGTTTTTCACGTTAGCTTGTGTTAAGCATAAAGCAACATTTAATAATGTTGGTGAATAATGTGTATAATTGAGATCAGAGCTATTTTATATAAAGCGATCAGGAAAGGCTTCTCTGATAAAAAGTACTTTTGAGGTTGAGTTCAGTAGGAACTGAGGAACCAAGGTTTGTGGGTACCTGGAAAAACAGTGTTCCAGCAGAGGGAAGAATAAGTACAAAGGTCCTGAGGCAGGAACATGTTTGTCATGTTTGAGGAAAAGCAAGGGATCCAGAAAAATAGATGGAGTAACCAAGGAGAGATTCATAATTACTTAGGTCAGAGGAATAGTAAGGGTTATCCCTTGTAAAGCTATGGTTAAAAAAAAAATTAAGTGAGATAGGAAATTTGAAAACATTACAGTGCTTTGAGCAGAGCAGGGAAAATATTTGGCTTGTATTTAAAAAAAACATTTGGGCAGTTCTGTGAGGACTATAGAGGGAGTTAGGATGTTTCTGCATTAGTTGATATAAAAAATGATAGTGTCTTCTACTAAGGACATACTAGTGAAGCAGGAAGAACATTAGATTCTTATTTATCGTCTTACAATATCATCATCCACAACTTAATTACAGTTTATTCCAAAACACAGAGTTCATAGGTAATCCTGTAGTACTAAGAGATTGTCACTTCCACAAGAGAAGGCATCTCAGTACCTAGAATAGTTTCTGTCATGTGTGAATTCTTCAGTAAATATGTGTGGAATAAATGAATAAATAAATGAATGACTGAAAGAATGAGTAGGTGAATACCACATACTTTATACTTGTTGCAACCAGTTATATCAATATTACGGTCGCATCCTAGGCTAACTCTGTGTAACATGGCTAAAATATATTTATTTCCATTTCTCAACTCTGCATTTCTTTTCGCTGTCTTGACTGTGATCTTTATAATTAAAGGTTACAATGCCCTTTGACCAAGAAATAAGCTGCATAAGTCTTACTGAATTTTACATAATTGCTCACTGTCTCACTAGATCTTTATAAGCAAATAATATATCTTCTGAGGGGACTTGACTGCAAGGGCACTGTAATATGAGTTGTATGCAAGCTTTCCTTTTTTGTACGGACTCACATAAAACTCATCCAATCCATTTAAATCATTCTAGAAACAAGATGAAGTATAAATCAATATGCAAAAACTATTGATAATAATGAGTACTCATTTAAAAGACTTTTATGTAATGAGAGTAAACCCCTATTGAAAGACAGTTATGTATCCATAAAAATTTATCTTCCTTTCACTCTTTAGCAGCTCCAATCCTGGGAAAAGTTTTCTTTTTTGTATCTGTTACATTTATTAGTTTACATAATTCTCATCACTGCTGAGGTTCCTGCTTATTTGTAGGGAGATTATACTTTGCATCGATTCCATATCCCTTTTTGTTTTAAAAGAAATTATTTCAAACGATTATCAGGTCAAAACATATGAAATTTTTTAAGGGCAAAATGGTAGAATACTGGTGATTTTATATAGTTCAGCCAAATGTTTCTCTTTGTCCAGCAATGAATTCATGCATTGTGGTCCCATAACTGCTGAAATTTCAGGCTTCATTCAAGGAGAAAGGAAGTTTAAGCCATAGCTATTTTATGGTCTAGCTCATCCTTTATTCTACCCTTCAGAGACCATAAGATTACTGGAGCCGTATCAGAGTTGCAGGGATCCTGGGTATTTAATTAATCTAGAGCCAGGCAGAGAAAACTGAGGAATTAGCATTATATTAATTATATTCTCTCAATTCCTGTTGACTTCTTGTAAGCTAGGATTAATTTTCTGCTGGGAAGGACTGACCTTGTCTTATAATATAGCAATACTCTTTGCTAAGGGAAATATTCAGTTAAAATCCAAATAACCATAGCAACAATTGTACCAGTAAAAAATACTCTTCACCAACATCAAAATACCTATTGCATAAAATTTACTCTTTTTTCCTGGAACTCTTTGCTGTAGTGTTTTGCAAGATCTTTTATGTCAGTATAGGGCTATGTACTGTATTCTTTCAAATATTGTAAGCTGAAAAGTTTCTTAGGATGTGCAGATTTCTATTCGGTAAATAGTCAATAAGCCATAAAATAAACATAAACAAACAAAATGAAAACCAACTGATGTAACAGTTGCTAAACAGTGATGAGAAAACTGGTAGATATCAGAGAGGAAGGATTTATATTCTGTGATTTACCTTTTACCAATCCAGTTTTTATGATTTGTCTATGTTTTACATTCCACATAACAGAAATTACTTATTCACAAAGGTATTGAGTGACTATATTGTGATGGATTTTTTTTTTATTTTATTTTTTTGCGGTACGCCGGCCTCTCACTACTGTGGCCTCTCCCGTTGCGGAGCGCAGGTTCAGCGGCTATGGCTCCCGGGCCCAGCCGCTCCGCGGCATGTGGGGTCCTCCCGGACCAGGGCACAAACCCGTGTCCCCTGCATCGGCAGGCGGACTCTCAACCACTGCGCCACCAGGGAAGCCCTATTGTGATGGACTAAAAAAATTTTTTTTTCAAAGTGAAAGATCATGTAGAGCATTTAATTAAACTAATATTCATCTGTGTTTAAGACATTTTAGTTGATGCTTTGGGGGACGGAAAGAAAGGACTCCCCTCAAAGAAACTGTAATAAAATTTGGAAGACGGGCCCAAAGCACAGAAGTGAAAACCTGCAAAACTACAAAAAAATTTTAAAATATTTCTTTTCAACATGAGAGGGCATATCACATAGTAGTGGTGATTAATCATAATTAATTTTGCAAATAATAACTCCCTTAAAATCTTAGCATTGGCAGAATTTACTTCAGGTATGTGGTCAGTGGTGACAGAAATTATAAACCATAGCAAAGTATTATATTTGCAATACATCTGCCATATCTCATCCTAAGGGTATGAATCCACCTGACTGGGAAAGCATGGGGACAATTTTATAAAAAGATGTGAGTGGTTTTTAAGAAAAACAGACTCTATATTCATAGTTTTATAGTGCCTGCAGAAACTAATAAAATGGGGCTTATCTTGTTACCTACACTTCTATCACTGACAGGGAAGAACATGGCAGGGGAATGGAGCCTACTGATTTGAAGATTTTCAGCGTTCTTCTCAATCTCCTTGAAAACTGAGGTGTAAAAACATTTAAGTTAGTGTCTGCCTGTGGTTCATTAGTGCTAAAATCCTAATTTAATTTAAAGGATAATTGGTCTACTCTTTATCAGAGTTGATTTTAAATTCTATCTCCATAGCTAATTCTCATAGTGAAGGTTTCCTGTTTGTTTCTTCATTTAAGCAGGCTGATATAGTAAATAATTTTCCTTCCTTCTCTGATGTAAACTTGAAACTCTTAATTATTTTTCCTTATTTTGCTATGATTTCATGCCTGCTATAGATGTAAATATAAGAAAAAAAAACTCTTGAAGCAGATGCCTAATATAGACTGGGTTGGTCCATTGCACATTTTCAATCAGATTATAATAGTTTCAATAAACAGATAGCTGTACACAGCTGAAAACCTTACACAAATTTGATGACAGTCAAAGTAAAATAGTCAGGGCTGTGCAACTGATTTCTGTTGCCTCAGATACAGGAAAGATCATGATCTGAATGCTCTACAGATTCAGTCAGATACAGGAGGCCACCTTTTCTCCAACCTAACTGCCCTCCTACTGGTAACTAAAGAAAGGTGACTTCAGTTTTTACCACTCAGGGCTTGCTTGATTAAATGGTATTATAGTTAAGTATTCTCTCATGAGAATCTCACTGAAGTTAATTTATAAAATCTATATATAAGTACAAACTTCTCTGGCAAGTATAAACTTATCAGACAGTGGAAAACAATGGAGTAGAAAATGGCACTTTGACTGCCAAAAAGGTCTTCTGCATATCTTTGTTTCTTTTGCTAGATTCTTTTCACTACACTTCCCAGTATTCTTTGTGACTAAGAATCTTTATCATGTACATGATGAACTTCTTTAAGCAGATGCTACCTTTGATACTTGAAAATCCAAAATGAAAACAGTATGTGCTGCTCAGGAAGGCATATATTTCTGCAGCAGGCATCCTGCCGTCTGTTCCCTGACTTAAAAACTGTCCAGCAGTAAGTAGCTTCAGTAGAATTCTGTTGAATTATGAATAGTCAGAAAAAAAAATACATTAAAGAAAAATTGGCTAGCTATTTGCCTTATCAGTGTTCAGTCAGATTTGCTATTTTCCATTTACATTTGTCCACATATTCTCTTAATGTAGGTGAAACACTGAATTTCATCAGAGTAGAATTATTTCCAGCACAGTATTAGTTCTCTCATAATATGGACTAAAAAAATGACTAAACTCAGTTAAAACACTCCATAATGCGCTCTGTGAGGGCTAGTTATGCAAAATAGGAACTTATGCTTTATAATATATTTTTCATTTTATATATTTAAATATAGCTTACTAGGAAATTTCTAGGAAGATTGGTAAAAAGTAATCTCAGACATAATCCCCAAAGGGCCCAGCAACTTCATGGCTTCTTAGTGAAGTACTGTAGTTTCAGCAAAGAGAAATTAGTTAAGACAACTGTATCATATGGGTCATGAACTTTGTAATTTTGATCGAAGATAGGAACAGGGTGATGAAAATGACATAAGGATAGTTATAAAGCAACAAGGCAAATAGAAAATAGAGTAAAATCCCAGAAAATCATGCTAGCAGTCCCAGATTTGAAAGCCTGAGGGCCAGAGGTGAATATGAACAGTGTGGGAAAGATGGTTATCACAGATGGAGCCCGTTTTATTGCCGTGGAGTAGAAAGTTCAAAGACTGTAGCAGCAAGGATATAAAAACCAGTACGAGGCCATGACAATAATGTCTGACCTGGCTTTCCAGTGTGCACTGGGGGTGAGAAGCAAGGGGATAGGGTAAGCCACAGGAAAACAGAGCACACTGCTAAGAAACACTTTTAGTCTATAGTTTTACAATCAGAGATTTCTGTATATGCACTATAAAAAGAGAAAAAAAACTGCAGATAAAAGAGCATGCTGTTTGAATTTTTATGATCAGAGTTCCTTTAAAATTGGAAGTTTTATGTCAAGATATGATGGAACTTTCTAGAAAAATATTGATTCAATAGGCAGAAATTAGAGGAAAGTCTAGAAATACCTGTGCTATCTACGTGCAGAATAGAGAATACAAAACTAAATATGGAAATACGGCATTTTGAGAAATGGGTTTAAGGAATAAAAGTAAATATGTATAGAACAACATTCCTTTCCCATGAATGCCTAAGGTCTCTGCTGCTTCTCTAAATATAGCAGGAGGCAAAGCAGCTGAAGTGATGGTACCAAATTTCATCACCAAGACCTACACGAATTTTTCTGGTAGCCTGATGCCTATGTTGTATCTAGAGTAGAAGAAATTCCTAGATTTTGTTACTGTCACTCCAATTCACCACCTACTTGCCTGTGAATGTGGAAGAGATCAACAAAAGACAATAATCACACGACTAACTTTTCCTGAGAGAAGTGGAGACTTGGGACAGCAGGACCAGTGGACTTGATGCCAAAAATGCGGCCTCTGTGAACCGGTGCTGAATCAAATTTCAGAGACCAAGTTTTCGGTGAAGTAGAAAAGAATAGCTTTATTGCTTTGCCAGGCAAAGGGGAACACGGTGGCTCATGCCTCAAAAACTGTGCATCCCAACCCGGAAGGATTTGGTGAGGAGTTTTATAGCAATGGTTCAAGGGCGGGGTTGCTGATAAGATTTGGGTGTGTGCAGGGCCTGCACTCCTTTAATCTGGTCCCAGTTAATCTCTTGAAGAGCTTCTCTGGTTCCTTTGAACTGGCCTCAGGTGGTCTTCTCTGGAATGAAGAATGCTACAGCTTCCATTTGTTGGGGGTTTTAGTTTGTAAAGAGCTCAAAGATAGTGCTATGTGTATCCCTTGAGGTGGAACCAGGACCCTGCCCCAAGGCTGCACTATTGTTTCTTGACTGCTCCCCTCTTGTTTTTGCATCCCCTCCCTTCCCTGATTAGCAACTATTTGAATCTGCCCTTTGGAACTCAGGGAAGGCCATAGAGGCTGGAGGCTATTCCCTACAAACAAGAAATGGGGGACACAGAAAGGCATCTGTGCCCAGGAGCCCCACAGGGTCCTGCTTGGTTTCAGACTCACCTTGCATTGGGAAATGGGTATTAATTGTGAGGGCACACAATGGCTCCAAAGCCTAAATATGCATCCAACTTAGAGAAGAGAGCCTTGTATAGCAGTTAAAACAGAATTAAAGAGCAATATGATATTTTGCTTCTGGGAAGATGGAATAGATGTTCTTTCCCTTATTCTTCCAGCTAATGACAACTAAAAACTCTGGCCATTCTATGTAAAATGAACATTAAAAAGACTGAAAGGTGGAAAGAAGATGTCAGACAAGCTAGGAACATCAGGGTCCAAGAAACAGCAGGGCTGCAGGGATGTATCAGTGGAGGCCTAGAGGGGAGCTGAGACTCCCACCAAGGACAAGGAAGATTATGAGTTAAGCATTGAGAGGTCGCATGTTAGAGAGGGCTTCTTTCTACTGCTTCTGTTTTGAGTCAACTTAAGTAATAAATACTATGTAATTGCATATCTACATTTTCCACACTCCTTCCATTCGATATCACTTGAGATGTTGGGTTCTCCCAGCAGGCAAACTACATCAAGCTGCCAGCAGCTATCAGGGTGTCAGAACCCACCATCATTTGACAGTGATCCATACTGGAATATATCCAGAATTTTCTGACCATCAGTAACAAGGAATGATGTCATGAAGACTGCACCCCAAAAAAAAGAAATTTTTTTTAACTTAAAAGAGAAAAAATGAGACTATCTTCCATCTTCTCCGAAGCCAAAAATTGGTTAGGGAAGATTTAAGAGACAGAGGAAGCCCTAGTTGATCACCTGGTTGGCCAAGTATATTCCTCCCTGCCCCAAAATATTATAGCAGCTCTATCTCCTTCTGATGTTCAGGGTCAGTTACTCCTGTCCAATGGTTACCCTTTTCCTTGCCTTCTTGTGTGCCTAAGATCAAAGTGACCGTGCAGTGGGCTGGGCAAAACTTAAAATTTAATGTAACATTTACAAAAATTCTGGTGCAAGTGATTTTCCTCGTGGGAACAAGAGACACAAAGCACAAATTCTTCAAGTTAAGTCATAGGAAATGATTATAAGCAGGACGTCGCTGTTTCCAAACTCTGGTTCCCAGAACCATGTATTTTATTGGGAGCACCGTATATATAGAATAATGATTCTCGACTTAAAGAGTATAGACTGCATGCTGGAGGATGGTGTATCAGGAAGGTTGGTAAAGATCATAGGCAATATGTCTAACTTGTCCTTTGTGCTGCACGTTCAAAAAGCAGTCTCATCACTCTATCAAGCCAGCAGCTGCTGGTGGTAAAGTATGTGATAGCACCAGTGTATCCCATATCTGCTGTCCCCCATTTTCTTTAAATTGGGTGCCTTATGTTAGATTTATGCAGTACGTCAGGTTCATGGACAAAAACACTTTGCGTATCCTTGGATAGAGGCACTGGCTGAGTGGCTGTATATGCAGGAATGTTGCACATAGACCCATACCCAGAATATTTGATTCTAGAAGAATCACTGCTGCTTCCACAAAAACACAAGGTCCATGTAATCCAAAGCCACCCTCAAAGGATGGTATCACATGCTGGGGGCTCTGTACCCGGTAAGTTCAACTGTCATCAGTAGCAATAGCTAGATTAGCCAAGGCAGACAGGAGCCATGCTATCCCTTATTGGCTACATTTTCAATGTCTATAGTATAATATCCAACTCAAGGAACTGACATTGGTATAAGGTACCTGTGTAGTTTCAAGTAACTTTATCACGTGTAAATCCATGTAGTAACCACTGCAATCAAGATACAGAATTATTGTCTTACCACAAGGATGTCCCTCATAATACCCCTTTATAGACATACCTACCTCTTTCTACCCACCATTCTCAATCCTTGCAATCACTAATGGGTTCTCCATCCCTATTTTTTGTTGTTTGGAGAATATTATATAAATGGAATCATGCAGTATGTGACCCTTTGGATCTGTTTACATAATAAGATGTAACCAATAAGGGATGCAGGGTGAAGGTTACACGGAAAACTTTCTATACTATCTTTGCAACTTCCTATTACTCTAAATGATTTCAAAATTTAAAAAATAAAATATATGTTCAAGTTTTGATAATACATTTTATTTTTGAAAAATAAAGAAGCTCACTGTCTAAAGCCTTATTTTCCAGTATAATTTTAACTAAATGAGGAATTTATCAGGAATATTTGGAAAGAGAGATTGAATAGAATTTTTAGAAACTAAGCTATAATAAAAGAATAAACAGAAAGGACTTCAAGATTTTTTTCTTTCTTAATTATTTCTATCTTTTAGTTAATCACACAGTAGGTAGGTGTGATTAACTAAAAGATAGAATGGGGCTATATATGGAAAAATGTTTTAAATGTTCCACACTTGACACATACACACTACTACATATAAAATAAATAACAAGAACTTACTGTATAGCACAGGGAACTCTACTCAATACTCTGTAATGGCCTATATGGGAAAAGAATCTAAAAAAAGAGTGGATATGTGTCTATGTATAACAGATTCATTTTGCTGTACACCTGAAACTAACACAACATTGTAAATCAACTATACCCCAATAAAAATATTTTTTAAAATGTCCCATACTTGGTCCTAAAGAACAAAAATAAATATGGCCCAATGTATGTTATAGGTTCTTTGTGAATCTCTGTATATTAAGTAAAAGATACGTGAAGTCTATATTGGTAAAACACAGTACGTATAGCATAAAACACTTGAGTTATGGAAAATCCAGATTCATTTAAAAATTAAAGACGACTTTCCAAATAATGCGGTTAAATCATTTTGATTAATCTTTTAATGATATAAATTTAATTACTTGTGATCTCCTTTGGCGACTTGTATTTAAGCTGGAAAGTCAAAGGACTGGGAAACCAGGCTATACAGTTTTTTCAAAAAACAAATCAAAAACATAAAAATGCTCTGCTATGTATTAAATAATGTATTGTTACATTTACTTTTCATTTGAATTTTCAGATTTATTTTTTGTCCCCAGAGTATATTTGTTCTGATGTCTGAGTCCTTGTATGTCTGGTGCAATCAATGGCAACTGGCCACGCCGTGCTGTTCCTCGGTCAAAACTGAGCCATGAGCAGTAGCGGCAAGTGTATCACAATTGTGGTTGGGCTTTGAGGGAGGATCCCTAAAATTTGGGTTTCGTTCTTTTAATCTACATCATAAAGAAGGCCTCAACATATTATTTAAAATTATGAACAGAAATTCTAACATTTTTTCTGCAATCTAATGGATCATCTCGTACATCTTCTTTGGGCACCATTTATTACTTTTATGTTATGATTTGTCATTTGCTGCCAGTTTCGCTTCCTGTTTATTTAGACAACAATAACAATCTGACATGAACACTCATGTTTATAGTAATGAAATTTAAAAAAATCAATTTTAGATATGTTACACAGCTTGACATTTTGTTTTAAATGGTATCTGATAGAAGAAAATGGAATGTAAATTGTTTGGACATTAGATCAATTTTATATTCAGATTCAAATAACATTTGCTGAGCAGTAACAAAGAGATTGCCACTGTATGTATTAAGCACTCCACATAATCTATTAAAAATAACCGTTATAGTATCTATGTGAGGTCTTACTAGCATCTGATTTTATGCATAAAGAAATTGAGACGAGAAGAGAAATAATTTCTAAGTATCTTAAACATAAGAAGAAAAGCAGCCTTTTAAAATTTTCCTGATTCCTGAAATGTATTTGATTGCATGTTTATGTAAACCTCTAATTTCCGCCTTATACAAGACATAATTACAATAATGCAATGAGACTGATTTGTGACTGCAGTTTACGGAAATCAGACTAACTACATTTAAACCACCAGCTGGAGAAAAGACATATACCTCTATTTCTGATGTATGATTTACTCACAAAAGGCATTTGATAGAAAGATATCTCTATCTGTGTTTATTTCTTTGCAATCTAGAATTAGTTATATATCTATTTTCAAGTAAACTTGTGAACTACTCTTATTTAGGACTGGTCTATTAAGGAATCATCAATAGGTATCAGTTTTCAGCTTTTAATAGTTGCTATAATATCACATTCAAAGACTCCCTTCAGATCCTTTTGCATTTCACTTCATCTTACTCTCATTAGTCTTGCTTTAATTGTTCTGTGTTAAAGCTGTTTTATGTATTTGTTTCAAGTTTTAAATCCATCTTGAATATCTTATTAAATTCACTCATGCATTGTCTTTGGTCAAAAAAAATAACTAATAGAAGTGGTTTAAAAGAGCTTAAAATGAGTAGAGAGACTTTCAAAATTAAGTGCTATTACTAACATTTAATAAGAAATAGAGATGCAACAGAAAAAATTAAATTTTTTTGGCAAAGATTGTTTTCAAAAATGGTGTCAAAATGGAGAGTCTGCAACTTTATACAGAATAAAACAAGTGACTTAACTTGAGCATATGCAACTTATTCATTTCAAACTTGAATGAATGGCCAGTGTTTAGGGAAAAAAATAGTAAAGATATATAAAAGTAGCAACTTGAGAAGTAGGACAACAGAATATAATTCCTCTGTATTTTAAAATACAGGTATTTCTTAAAAAACACGTTTGTCCCATTTGAAAATGGGAAAAATGCATTTGGTGCCATACAGACCTTTGAGATAGCTCCTGTTTCTAAGAGGAGGTTGAGAAACTATGAGCAGAGCAGATCTTCTGGCCAGTTTACTGGGATTAATGGACAAAATTGGTGATCAACACCCTCTCAGGATGAGGGCGTCTGATTCATTACCCATGCTTTAGGTTGGTTTCCAAAAAGACTACACTTGGGAAATAAAGATGCATTTAGAAATACAGTGGTCTTAAAGTCCTATTTTCGAAGTATCTCAAAACTTTTTTTTGTTAATTTTTATTTTATATTGGAGTATATTTGATTTACAATGTTGTGTTAGTTTCAGGTGTACAGGAAAGTGATTTAGTTATACATATATTCATTCTTTTGCACATTTTTTCCCATATAGGTTATTACAAAGTGTTAAGTAAAGTTCCCTGTGTTATACAGTAGATCCTTGTTGATTACCTGTTTTATATTTAGTAGTGTGTGTATGTTAATACCAAACTCCTGATTTATCCCTCCCCTCCACCTTTCCCCTTTGGTAACCTTAAGTGTGTTTTTGAAGTGTGTGAGACTATTTCTATTTTGTAAATAAGTTCATTTGTATCACTTTTTTAGATTCCATGTATAAGTGATATATTTGTCTTTCTCTCCCTTACTTCACTTACTATGATAATCTCTAAGTCCATCCATGTTGCTGCAAATGGCATTATTTGATTTTTTATGGCTGAGTAATATTCCACTGTATATATGTACCATGCCTTCTTTACCCATACATCTGTCGATGGACACTTAGGTTTCTTCCATGTCTTTGCTATTGTAAATAGGGCTGCAAAGAAAGTTGGGGTGTATGTTTTCGAAGTATGGTTTTCTCTGGACAGATGCCCAGGAGTGGGATTGCTGAATCATACGATAGTTCTATTTTTAGTTTTGAAAGGAACCTCCATACTGTCCTCCATAGTGGCTGTATCAATTTACATTCCCACCAACAGTGCAGGAGGGTTCCCTTTTCTCCACACACTGTCTAGCATATATTGTCTGTAGACTTTTTGAGGATGGCCATTCTGGCCTGTGTGTGGGGATACCTCATTTAGATTTGATTTGCATTTGTTGAATAATTAGTGATGATGCACATCCTTTCATGTGCCTATTGGCTATCTGTATGTCTTCTTTGGAGAAATGTCTCTTTAGATCTTCTGCCTATTTTTTGATTGGGTTGTTTTCTTAATATTGAGCTGCATGATCTGTTTGTATATTTTGGAGATTAATCCCTTGTCAGTCTAATCATTTGCAAATGTTTTCTTCCATTCTATGGGTTGTCTTTTCATGGAGTTTATGGTTTCCTTTGTTGTGCAAAAGCTGTTAAGTTTAATTTGGTCCCATTTCTTTATTTTTGTTTATATTTGCATTACTACAGGAGGTGGATCCAAAAAAATACTGCTGCAATTTATGTCAGAGAGTTTTATAGTATTTAGGTCTTTAATCCATTTTGAGTTTATTTTTGTGTATGGTTTTAGAGAATGTTCCAATTTCATTCTTTTACATGTAGCTGTCCTATTTTTCCAGCACCACTTACTGAAGAGACTGTCTTTCTTTTCTCTATTGTATAGTCTTGCCTCCTTCGTTAAAGATTAGGTGACCATAGGTATGTGGGTTTATCTCTGGGCTTTCTATCCTTTTCCACTGATCTATATTTCTGTTTTTGTGCCTGTACCATACTGTTTTGTTCCAGATCTGCAAAAAAATGCCATTGGTAACTTGACAGGGATTGCATTGAATCTGTAGATTGCCTTGGGTAGTATAGCCATTTATGATAGTAACATTATGAGAGGATGGGGAAGGGAATCATCTGCACATTTTTTTTTTTTTTTACAATTTTTGTAGGAATTACAACTCAAATACAAAAATGAAATATGAAATAAAGCATTGGGACAAAGATACATTGTACAAATATTAAACAGAAAATTGAGTATAGCTCTTTCATAGTGATTAAAGGGGTTAATTCCCAGGAAGATATTGTGTTTGTGCCCCTAGTAACATACCCTCAAAAGATAATACTAAATTTAATCAAAGGAAAAAAATGGCAAGTCTAAAATCATAAAGACTTTATTATACCTCTTTAAATGTTTGAATAGGAAGTCAAAAACTAAGGATATAGAAACTTTGAAAAAGATGTATCAATATAATTGAAGTATATAGAATAGGCTTCAAACTCCACTCCCCCCTGCCAAAGTGCAAAACAAACACTCATTCTTTTGAAGTGCATCTTTTGAAGTGCATTTGGCATATTTATACAACATTCTAGGCCAAAAAGGGAATTCTGAAATAAATTCTAATAATTACACAATCATTCATACAGATTATATTTCTAGTCCCATGGAAATTAAGGTAGAAGTCAGAAATAAAAGATAACTACACTATCTCTTTATTGGAAATTAAGCAGTATCATTCTATGTAATCAATGTGTGAAAGAAATGTAAGGGGTAAAAGGAGCAAATACGATCTTGAAGGGGGAAGACGAGACGGAAGGACTTATTCTAACAGGTATCAAGAATTATGAAGGTGGTACAGTGTTTAAACACTGTGCTTTTGGTACAAGGATATACAGCAAGACCAATATAGAGTGTCCAAGTAGACTTTGACAGACACTGGATTTATATAAAAAAGAGGGCATTGAAGAGAGGTGGAGAAAGATCAGTTTAAAAAGTTGTGTGCTATCTATCACTTGGATATCTATATATGAAAAAAAAGAAATCTGACCCCTTTCCCCATCTTCCTTCCATGCTCAAAAATCAAGTTGAGGTGAATTATCTAAATATGAAAGAAAGAGTAAAACAGTAGTCTTTAGGAAATAAGAGTGGAAAATAAGTTCACAAACTCAGTGCAAGGAAAAACTTATAGTTAGTTAGAAGTTTTAATCTCAGGTTTAATAAAGGAAATGATAGATAAAATAAAGCATTTATATGAACAAAGTTCTTAAGAGATTAAAAACATAAGACCTACAGTGGGGGAAGATAATAACAGCATATATAATGATGTCATACAAATTAGTAAGAAAACACATAATTACTACACACAAATACTATACCAGAAAATATGATTTTTTTTTTCGGTACACGGGCCTCTCACTGTTGCGGCCTCTCCTGTTGCGGAGCACAGGCTCAGCGGCCATGCATGGCTCACAGGCCCAGCCGCTCCGCGGCATGTGGGATCTTCCTGGACCGGGGCACGAACCCGTGTCCCCTGCATCGGCAGGCGGATTCTCAACCACTGCGCCACCAGGGAAGCCCCTATGACATTTTTTAAACCCAGAAATGTATGGAATCATTAACAATGGTATTATTCGTAATAGAATTTTAAAACATTCCAAATGACCAGTAGCCAATGGATAAATACACTGTAACAGTTATACAAATCGTATACAGCATCTACAAAGGAACATAAGAATAGAACATAAAACAAGAATAACACAATATTGAGAAACAGAACACGGACACAAAAAGATATCAACTGTGTGATTCTTTACATAAACAGTTCAAAAACCAGCAAAGCAAATCTGTATTGTTACGTTTCAGGATAGGGGTTACTTTTGGAGAAGAGGTTAGCAGCAGAGAGGAAAAATTGGGGCTCTTCTAAAATGATGGCAAAGTTCTATTATGTAAGATTTACTTGGTGGTAATTTGTACTGTATACTTGTGTACCTTCTATTGTTATATATCAGTATAAAAAAAAATTTTCTCCCTACAAGAAATACAAATACTGAAATGTAATAAGTAATCTTCTAGATAAAAGTCATTCATAGGTGAGGTAAGACAGACAAAACAACACTGAGGGGTTACTTTTTTCACCTATTATTTTGAAAAGAAACATTTTGGTAATGCCCAGTATGGCCCAGAACATGGGTTAACAGGGCATTAAGGCTTTAGTGGTAAGACTGTGCCTTTGTGCCACTGGTTTGGAAAACCATTTAGCAACAGCTACAAAATTAAAAATGCATAATATATAGGTTTGGTTAGAATCTCCATTTCTAGGAATTTTTTCTATGGATATACTCACACATTTCTATAGAGTCCTATGCACATTACATCATTGTTTTAAAAAATAAATGAAATCAACTTAAATCTTCAAAGATAACAAGTTAAATACATTTTGCTTAAATACCCTACATCCCTTTAAAACTACTAACATTTCCGTATTTGAACAAAGGAATTATAAAACAAAGTACTCAATTTCTACGAAGATAAAGGGAATAGAACTTTTCAGAACTTTGATTCTGTCATATGCAGGTTCAGGCCTGTGTACAGGACAGTTAAAGCAGTTGATCATGAGGTAAAGAAAATGAGTAAAATATCGATGAGTTTTAAACTACCCTTTGCATATTTTGCCTACTTGATAATATATATTCAAGATGACGATCTAACATTTAGCTGGAGTTTACTGTCTGAATTTTAAAGTGTTTTGGGAGAATAAATAAATTCTTATATTTTGTAGTTTCTGGCATATTTTTCTCATTGCTGATAACACAGTGGCATTTTCAGTGATACCAGTTTAGAAAGATCCGGCAAATTTAAGATCTGCACTAAAGTGAAAACAGTGCTATTTTCTTGAACACTTAGGGTTTTGTTAGATGCTCTCATAAAAACTTCTGAGACTACGGCAGCAGTTGCGGTTACTACTTTGTTATTAACACAGCGTATTGATATAGTCTCGTAGAGATATTTTTATATATATGAATTGTTATGTATCATACATATATATGTAACAAAAGCCCGAGGGAAACACTACCTGCCACTTGAGGTGTCCTTCAGCTGTTCAAGCTTCAGAAGTGTCTTAGCTTTCTTTGTTCCTCAAGAGGCTTACTGGTATCACAGCACACTGTGCCAAGCTATAGGCAAATCCTTTATCAGCACATCCCTTTGAAACTGTCACCGAACCACATGGACCTAAGGAGTGATAAGCATTAATAATACCCTGTTGCTTTTATGCCTTCTGCCTTTCAGGTTGCTTGCCAGATTCTTTATCTAAACTTAAGTTTTACAAGCCAGACAAATGCAATTGCCCTTGTCTTCAAAAGTGGTGCTTAACCTAGCTTCTACAGATGTAGGATTTTTTTCCTAAAATAATCAATACTTTCTTGTAAATGACCTTGAGCTTTACTTGGAAAGTGTCAGTATCATGGATCACAGAACATGTGAAAAGAAACACATCATATAAAAAGGCTCTCATTCCCCATAAATTACTGGATATGTTTCTATGCATGGTAAATTGCTGTTACATGTGGCTCCTTTGTGTGAAGCAGGCACGCATACCTGCAGACACACTCATTTACAGGCTTCATGCTGTCAAGTGCAAAGTAACTTGTGAGTTGCTTGAATTGCCTCTGGAAATGGTTAAAGGTTGAGACATGAGAAATATGTCTTCTGAGGCTTTTTTTGGTTTGTTACGTGAGAATTTCAAAATTGTAACTTTATTCTCATCAGTATTTTTATATTTTAGGTATCTTAAATATAAAATATATATTGAAAACCGCAATATACAAACCGCTTTACTTTTATATAATTATACATTAAACATGAAACAATAAGGACTTGGTTTGAAAGACTGTTTTTTGTTTTCTTAGATGTAAAATCAACACTACAAACACTGTATAAAAATATTTTCCCATTCTCAGATATTTCTCATGTCAAACATGACAGAATTATGTATACTTATGAAACTAAATTGTATTAACCATTATGTCACAGTGATAAGATGTCATAAATCACAAGACCATCTAAGGGATCTATTATTTTCAAATTCTTACAACTTTTGTTGAAATCAGGCTAAGGATTAGATATAAACCTTTAAACATTTCTAATTATATACAGATATAAAACAGGTAATTTAAATAAAAAAACATACCCAAACTACCAATGGTAGACGGCCTTTGAAAAAAATAACCAATTTTGTCTGTTCCCTATCTTTATGGATTCTCCTTCTTTAGCATATGCTTAAAAAGGACTTTCTTTGAAACTGTCTTAGCCTAAGAGTATGCATGTGTGTGTATGTATATATATATGTGCTTCACAGAAGCAGGGGCTGTATTGCTAAGAGATAAGTAACCCTAACAAATAGTTCTTTCCTGAACACTCTCTCCTACTGATCCTGGATCCACAATCTGAAACAGTACTCTATCTAAAATTCTTGATACCTTTGTATCTCTTTCCTCCAGCCATACCTTCCAAGCAAAACTGCGATCAATGCTGAAATTAAACTTTCTGGCTTCTAATAAAATTCGTAAGACTATACCTCAGTTAAAAGTGTAATTAACATAACAGTAGTTTCAAGTGTACAGCAGATATTTGTATATATTGTGGAATTTTTACCACAGTTAGTCTAACATCCAAGGCTATACTTTCTAAATGTATCAGTCAACTTTGTAAACATAAACCACTACCAGTTCATGGTCTCCAAGTTCATCAATACCATTAGCACTGCCCAATCCTTTTCTTGACCTTTATTAGCTATAGATCATACCGAGTTCTTCCCTTCTGGCTAAAAAACTTCACTTCTCAAGGTCACCATTCTCCTCCTCTCTAACCAAACTTGCTTGCTTCCTAGTTTACTGAGAAAATTGAGAAAGCCAACATCTCTCTGAGCTTCCTGCCCTACCTACCTATGAATGTATATACAACCATACCCTAATTTCCCTTTTTCTGCTCTGGAGGAGGGTCTTGAACAAGGGCAACCATCCCAGTTAAGCTTTCAACCTAATTCCTTCCCCTCAGTCTTTCTCTTCTGCATCTTCACTAAGTCTCATCTCTTCTGGAATATTCTCCCTTTACCCTTTGTGCTTGTTTCTCTTGTCATGCAGACTTCTCAAAAATGTAGTGTATACTTACTGCCTGTTTCCTTACTTCCCATTTATGTAAAGCGCAGTAAAATCTGACTTTTGACCCAACCACTTTACTCCAACTGCTCTTGGTAAGGTCATCGATGGCCTCCTCTTGTTTCCATTCCTACCTTATTTGCCTCTCTGGGAGTATTTGACAGTTACTCATTCCCAAATGGATACTTCCTAGTTCCTTGTTTTAATTTCAAAACATATATATATATATATATATATATATATATATATATATAAAATTTTATAGAATAATTTTCACTCATTTTCTTTGTAAACCTTGATGATGTTTAGTAATTATATGTCTAACCGTCACCCTCTAAAGTTTCTGCCCCTTTTGCATTCCATGCACTTGCTTGACCCTGGTCCCAGGCAACTACTGATCTAACTTTTGTCACTATAGATTTTGCCTTTTCTAGAATTTCGTTAGAATTTCGTATAAATGGGCTCAAACACTATAAAGGCTTTTGTGTTGACTTCTTTTACTCAGCGTGATGTTTCTGCTATTCACTGTGCTGCGTATATAGTAATATTTTGTCCCTTTTCATTGCTGAGTAGAATTCCATGTTATGGATACCAAAGTTTGTTTATCCATTCATCATTTTGTTGTTTCTAGTTTATTATTGAGTATTGCAAATAATACTTCCGTGAATATTCCCCTACAACTTTTGTGTGAACTTATGTACACTTTCATTTCTCTTGGGTAAATATTTAGAAGTGGGACTGCTGGATCATATGGTGTACATCTGAGGGTTCCATTTGCCCAACATCAGAGTTTCTCGTCAGCAGCACTACTGCCATTTGGGGCTGAACAATGCTGTGTTTTAGGAGAACCTCCTATGCATTTGAGACGTTATTATAGTAGTATCCCTAGCCTCTATCCATACTGGATTCCAGTAGCAGAGCTCCCAATCCCCCAGCTGTGATAACCAAAACTGTCTCCAGGTAATTTCTGCTGCGAGGGAACATCTGGCATCATCTCCGGTTGAGAACCACCGCTCTGCGTTCTCACTAACACTTGGAACTGTCAGCCATTTAACTTAATCATTTGAGTGTGTGTGGCACAGTAGCTCCTTGTGAGGATAATTTGCATTTTCCTTATGACTCCTATGGAAATAAGCAAAGACCACCCAAAAGAGGAGGAGCTATAACAAGGGAGTAAGCCACCAGTACTTGAACTGGGCAGGTAGAGAAGTATAAAGGCTTTCGAGTGGAAAATTGGAGGGCCCTGATCAGAGACTGTTGGCATGGGGAAGATAGAGGCGGGCTACTTGGTGGGGCATCTTGTGTGAATAGTCAAGAGAGCCTATTTGGCTTTCTCTAGTTGGTTCTAAGTTAGAAATAGAGGCAACAAGTAGGGAAGCTGGGGCAGTTTTTGATACCTCAGGAAACAAGAAAAATCTCAAATAAACAACCTAACCTTATGCCTAATGCAACTAGAGAAGGAAGAACAAACAAAACCCACACTTAGTGGAAGGAAAGAAATCTAAAGATCAGAGCAGAAATAAATGAAAGAGAGACAAAGACAACCACAGCAAAGATCAATGAAAGTAAAAGCTGGCTCTTCTTCGAAAAGATGAACCTCTAGCCAGACTCAACAAGAAAAAAATGGGAGAGGACTCAAATCAATACAATTAGAAAGGAAAAAGGAGAAGTTACAGCTGACACAGCAGAAAGCATCCTAAGAGACAACTACAAGCAACTTTGTGCCAATAAAATGGACAAATTCTTAGATACGTACCATCTCCCAAGACTGATCTAGGAAGAAATGGACAACACGAACAGGCCAATTACCAGGACTGAAATTGAATCAGTAATTTTAAAATTCCCAACAAATAAAAGTTCAGGACCAGAAGGCTTCACAGGTGAATTCTACCAAACAATGACAAAAGAGTTAACACCTACCATTCTGAAACTGTTTCCAAAAATGGCAGAGGAAGAAACACACTTCTCAACTCATTCTGATACCAAAACCAGACAAAGACATCACAAAGAAGGACAGTCTCTTCAATTAGTGGTGCTGGGAAAATGGAATAGCTACATCTAAAAAACTGAACTTAGAATATTTTCTCACACAACACACAGAAATAAACTCAAAATGAATTTCAGATCTAAATGTAAGACCGAGATACATAAAACTGCTAGCAGATAATATAGGCAGAACACTCTGACGTAATTTTTTTGCCTCAGTTACCTAAGAAAAAAGAAACAAAAGCAAAAAGAAATGAGACCTACTTAAAAGCTTTTGCACAGCAAAGGAAACCACTGACAGAATGAAAAGACAACATACTGAAAGTGAGAATATCTTTGCAAATGATACGACTGATAAGGTGTTAAAATCCAAAATATATAAACAGTGCATACAACTCAATATAAAGTAAACCTGCTTAAAAAAAATCGGCAGAAGACCCGAATAGACATAATTACACAGCAGAAATACAGATGGCCATCAGGCACATGAAAAGAAGCTCAACACTGCTTATCATCAGAGAAATGCAAATCAAAACCATCAGATATCACCTCACACCTGTGGCTGTCATCAAATAGTCTACCAAAAACCAATGCTGGTGAGGATATGGAGAAAAGGGAACTCTAGTACACTGCTGGTCGGAATTTAAAGTTTTTGCATGCACTATGGAAAACAGTATGGAGTGTCCCCAAGAAACTGAAAATAGAACTACGATATGATCCAGCAGTCCACTCCTGGGTATGTATCCAAAGAAAATGAAAACACTTATTCAAAAAGATACACACACCCCTATGTTCACAGCAGCATTGCTTACAATTGCCAAGCTAGGGGAGCAAACTAAGTGTCCATCAACAAATGACTCGATAGAGAAGAGGTGATGTGTGTGTGTGTGTATACACACACATACCCACAGAGTAGAATATTACTCAGCCATAAAAAAGAAAGAAATTCTGCCATTTACAATAACACGGATGGACCTGGAGTGTATTATGCTTAGTGAAATATGTCAGAGAAAGACAAAGACCATATTTTATCACTTATACGTGGAAACTTAAAACAAAATGAAGGAATGAATACAACAAAACAGAAAGAGACTTAAAGATATTAGAGAAGAAACTAGTGGTTACCAGTGTGGAGAGGGAAGAGGGAGGGGCAAAATAGGGGTAGGTGATTAAGAGATACAAATGCTATGTATAAAATAAATATGCAACATGATATACAGCACAGGGCAATATAGCTATTATTTTGCAGGGATTTAAATTGGAATATAATCTATAAAATATTTAATTATGTTTTTACACATGAAACTAATATAATATTGTAAAACAACTATACTTAAAAGAAAGAAAATCACTAAGGAAACACTGGACTTGTCCTATATCCTACATGAAATGGACCTAACAGACACATACAGAAAATTCTACCCCAACAGCAGAATATACAGTCTTTTCAAGAACACACAGACTATTCTTCAGTATGTATCATAAGTCACAAACCAATTTTAGCAAATGTATTAAATGTATTACAATCATACCAAGTATCTTATCCAACCAAAATCGTATCAAACAAAAAAAAATCAGTAATAGGAAGACAACAAGAAAATTCACAAATGTGTGGAAATTAAAAACATGCTTCTGAACAATCAATGGGTCAAAAAAGAAATAAAAGAAGTCCAAATCATGAAACAAAGTAAAATGGAAACACAACATATCAAACTGTCAACAAATAAAAGCAGTTTTAAGAGGGAGGTTAATTCATACCTTAGAAAAAAGAAAGATCTCAAACAACCTAAATTTACACCTCAAGGAACTAGATAAAACAACCAAAGTGCACAATTAGTCAAAAGTAAAGTCAGTAAAAGTAAAGACATTACAAAAATAGGGCAGAAATAAATGAAATAGAGACTAAAAAAGACGATAGAAAACATCAATGAAACTAAAAGCTAGTTTTTTTTAAGATAAAAGTTGACAAATGCTTAGTTAGACAAACTGAGAAAGTAAGGGAAGACCCAAATCGGAAATGAAAGACATTACAATTAATAACATAGAAAACCAAGGACCATATACTACTACTGTGAACAATTAAAGGCCAGCAAATAGAATAACCTAAATAAATAAATTCCCAGAAACATACAACTTACCAAGTCTGAATCATGAAGAAATAGAAAATCTGAAGAGAACAATATTGAATGGAAGGATTTAAAAGGTAATCAAAAACTTCCCAACCATATCATTTCCCTGTTGAATTTTACCAAACATCTGAAGAAGAATTAATGCCAATAGTTCTCAATCCCTCTTAAAATATTAGAGGAGGGAACACTCCCAAACTCATTTTATGAGGCCAACATTACCCTGATACCAAAGTCAGACTAGGATACTACCAGAAAGGAAGACTATAGGCCAATATCCCTAGAGATGAATATAGATGGAAAAATTCTCAACAGTACTAGCAAATCGAGTTCAACAGTACATTCAAAGGATCATACACCACGATCAAGTGGATTTTCCCTGGGATGCAAGGGTGGATCAATATATGCAAATCATTAAATGTTATACCCCACATTAATCATAAGATCATTTCAATAAATGCAGAAAAACATCTAACAAAAGTTTACATCCTTTCATGATAAAAACACTAAACAAAATGGGTCTAGAAAGACTGTGCCTCAGCATACCAAAGGTCATATATGGAAAACTCACAGCAAACATGCTCAATCGTGTAAGACTGAAAACTTTTCCTGTATGACCGGGAACAAGACTACAGTGCTCACTCTCTACTCCTATTTAACATAGTACTGGAAGTCCCATCAGAGCAATTAGGGAAAAACAGAACAAAACCATCCAAACTGGAAAGGAAGTAGTAAAACGGTCTCTGTTGGCAGATAAGGTGATCTTCTGTATAGAAAATGCTAAAGACTCTACCAAAAAGCTGTTAGAACTAATCACCAAATTAAGTAATTTGTAGTATATAAAAATCAACATAAAAATCCGTTGTTTCTATATACTAACAATGAATTAACCAAAAAATAAAGAACACAATTATATTTACAATAGCATCATAAAAAATCATTGAGGAATAACTTTAACCAAGGTGTGAAAGGTTTGTATAACATCGTGCCATTTGTGACAGCATGATTGGACCTTGAGGGCATTATGCTAAGTAAGATAAGTCAGGCAAAGGCTAAAACTGCATGATATCACTCATATATAGAATATAAAAAAGTCAACTTACGGAAACAGAGATAAAATGGTGGTTACCAGGGGACAGGGGTTGGAAGGATAGGATAGACGTTGAGGAGTAAAAGCCCTAGGAATCTAAATGCATAGGGTACTGAATATAGACAACAACATTAGATTATAAACATTAAACTTGCTAAAAGACCAGAATTTAATTATTCCAACCACTACAAAGAAATGATACTATTGTAAAATAATAGAGGTACTAATTGTAACTACAGTGGCAATCATGGAATATTATTCAGCCAAAAGAATGAAGTCAGTCATGCCTTTTGTGACAACATGGATGGACCTTGAGGGCACTATGTTAAGTGAAATAAGTCAGACAATGAAAGACACATACTGTATGTTCTCATTTATATGAGGAATCTAAAAATAAAAGTCAATCTCATAGTCAGGCAGTAGAACAGTGATTGCCATGGGCTGGAAGTGGGGAGAATTTGCTCAGAGTGTACAATCTCCCTGCTATAAAATCAATAAGGTCTGGGAATCTAATGTACAGCAATGGTGACTATAATGAACAAAACTGCATTATATATACTTGAAGTTGTTAAGAGGGTTAAATGTTCTCACTCTCTCCTCCCCCCACCATCAATGGGAAGGACACGAGGGAACGGAGGTATCAACTAACATTATTGTGGTAATCATTTTGCAATATATACTTGTATCAGATTGTCACTTTGTATACCATAAACTTACATATGTTATATGTGAATATTTCAGTAAAGCTGAAAAAAATGAAGATTTAAGAAAAATGGAGATAATTAAAGAATTCATTTCAATTAAGGGCAAGATAAGATGCACTATGACACACTGGAAAATATTCACTGGTCACTTGCTGCTTACATCCTGCTGAACACATTGTATATCACCTCATTCACATGAGAAAATATTCCTCCTTGTTTAGTTCACTTTAATCATGTCTTAATTCTTACTTGGATGCATTCATTCCCAATGATTCCTAACTTTCCAAAGAAAGTTCCAATTATTTGATTTGAGCCTATTGCTGATTTGAACAAAATTGGAGTTCTTTATTAAAGAAAACTAAGGTAATTAATGACAGCCTCAAACCATTCCTCTCTTTAATTCTTAAAATATTTTGGAGATTGTCATTTCCATCAAAAGAGACTTTGGAATGATTATAGTAAAAATTCATTTTACTTTGCTCAATGAAACATTTCCTGCATTTTTTCATTTATGTCAAAAGAGGTGTGAAGATAACCCCGTGACTCTCAGGTGATTAAACAGATATCGTTCCTTAAATATGTAAGTTTTAATTGACTGTAAAAAATACTCTCTTCAGTATCAAATAATTTTATAAGAAAAAATTCAGCTAACAAAGTCCTGTCATTGCTAATGTACCTAATTCTGTATTCTCTCTGATGATACTTAGTCGAGCACAGTAAGAGTGTAATTATATTTCTAAGCTGAAATAGAGTGCATTTATTTTTTCTGGAAATTACAGTGGGACTAATCATTTAGTAAGCCCATAATTGCTCTGTCAATGTAACATTAGATTGCTGCCTAATTTGAATAAATTTGTGGATGATATCACTTAGGGAAACTATTGATTATGTATACAATCCATTCAAAAATGCAATTGGTCAATTTTAGGCAAAACTGTTTAGGAAAATTTTGGTGTTTTCAGAATTCTGTTTACAATATGATTAAAACATATTTAAGTGGCTAGATCTCTGGGAGAGAAGTAGGGATAATTGTGATATATTCCTAGATCTCTGACCCACTTAATGTTATTTTACAACCAATCATGTCAAGAAAATTACATCCAACTGTCATGTCATTTCATTTTACAGGGACATAATGGCATAAGAGATGTGTATTGATTCTTGATATTCTGTAACGAAATTATAGGATTTCTCATTCATAAAGGGATATAAACAATTTCTGCCTTATATATCTTAAAAGGAAATAAACTTTTTATGCTCATACAACATTCTCGTCAACACTGCTTGCAACATATCTGAACATCAAATCCTTTAGCAAACATTTGATAATCTTTACGATTTTCATCGAGAGATATGTCTTTTTAGCATCTGTGAACATCTTGGTTTCCATGTTATGTGTATGTTATTTTCTTTCTACTAAAATTTTTAAGTGTTCCAGTAGTATATTCAAGGGGGAGGTATTAAGTAGTTAAAAGGGAGAAATGTCTCCATTCATGTGATTTTCCTATCATATTATTGGTTACTTCAGATATTGTTTACTTTTCTGATTTGAAAAGTAATAATAATGCCTATTATAAAAAATTTAGCAAATAAAAAAGCAACATTCTTATTTTTAATATTTCTCTGAGTTATCAACCTTAACATATTAACGTGTTCATTTCCCTCTGCTTATATATATGAGGTAAATACAATTTTGCTGACACTCATTATTTTCTTAAGCTTTTTCTGAAACATCACAAGTGCTTTTTAACAGTTTCATGATATCCTATTACTTTTTATTAACTCATTTATTTGTTAAACACTTGAGTGCCTATAATGTATCAACAAATATGTTTATGCTAACATGCAGTACTGAAGAGAATAGGCCAGACTCTCATGCTTGAGCAGCTTATAGTCCAGTAGAAAAAGAGAGATAATAAAGAGTAAATAAATGTAAATGCTGGAGAGGGTGTGGAGAAGACGGAACCCTCCTATACTATTGGCAGGAATGTAAATAGGTATAGCCCCTTTGTAGAGCAGTATGGAGGTTCCTTAAAAAACTAAATATAGAACTACCATATGACCCAGCAATTCCACTCCTGGGCATACATATGTGGAGAAAACCATAATTCAAAAAGACACATGCACCCTAGTGTTCACTGCAGCACTATTTACAATAGCCAAGGTATGGAAGCAACCGAAGTGCCCATCGACAGAGGAATGGATAAAGAAGATGTGGCACATATATACAATGGACTATTACTCAGCCATAAAAAGGAACGAAATAAGGCCATCTGCAGCAATATGGATGGACCTGGAGATTATCATACTAAGTGAAGTAAGTCAGAGAAAGACAAATATCATATGATATCGCTTATATGTGGAATCAAAAAACAAAAAGGTACAAATGAACTTTTTTACAAAACAGAGAGTCACAGATTTAGAAACAAACTTATGGTTACCAGGGGGGAAAAGGGAGGGGGGAGTGGAAATTAGGAGTTTGGGATTAACAGATACACACGACTATATATAAAATAGACAACCAACAAGGACCTACTGTACGGCACAGGGAACTCTACTCAATATCTTGTAATATCCTGTAAGGGAAAAGAATCTGAACAGAAAGATACATATGTATGTATAATTGAATCACTCTGTTGTACACTTGAAATTAAAACTATACTTAAGTGTAAAAAAAAGAACTGGATCAATCTGATGATTTCTAACAGTGGTAACAGTAATAAAGATGATGAAAATGGATAATGTGATAGTAACTGGAGTACAACGGCTCTGAGGTAGTAATAAGTACAGCATGTTCAAGGAACATAAAGCACATCAGTGTAGCTGGAACTTAGTTATCAGGGTTGGGACAATGCACTTAGTTGAGGCATTACTTTGAGTTTGCAAGCTTTTGCTTACAGTTTTAAAGTCTTGACTGACAGGTGCTAATAGGGATCATCAGCTTTGCTGATCTCTGCACAACTGAATATATAGCACAAGAATTCAGAAATATAGTATTCACCTACTCCCTTATTATTGGATAAGTAGTTTATTCCCAATTTTACATTAAATAATGTTGAACTTCGTTACACTTAAGTAAACTAGCTGAGTTTCTGCTTTCTTAAGGTACAGTTATATGATGAGAATTACTATGTCACAGTTTATAGAATTTTGAGTTTCTTGACACCTGGTTTCAGATTGATCTTTGTTTTCACTTAGGCTAATAGCAAAGTGGAAAGAGCTAAACTCACTAAACCTGAAAGCATTTCATCATTTTTAGTATGGTACCTTGTTAAACAGGTTAGAAATGAACCAGAATTGATTATTTCATGAACATTAAGTTCACAACAATAGAAAGAAAGACATCATAAATAGCACAGATATAAATATGTACATTTCCAAGTAAAGGATATCATATGCTTTTTAAATATTTGCTGAATAAATGGAAAATATATTAAAAAAGGGGGATAAAGAGCAAATTTGGGGCTCAAACACCACACATTTTTCTCTAATCTGATTCTTGAATCATGCATAAGACATTCAAAAATCCTGAAAGAAATCATCTATTTTAATTACTCGGGCCTATCAATATTCCTACCCTGATGTCGATAATTAAGGTAAAAAAATGAATCCTTTCTATTCACGTTACAATCAATAATAGACATAGTGCTTTAAAATGAAGTTGGATTTCACAGTCTGGTAGGGTACTGAGCATTATTCATAAATTTGAAAATACTACATTCTCTGATCTTGAGATGTGCTTTTGACCTTGAGTAGCTCAGAAATTACAAAGAATTTTTGCTTTGAGCAGGTGGTATGCGTCAGTCAGAAGTATGCCCTGAGTGAAGAAAAAATACATAGGAAGTTTTTGGATGCTGTGCATAAAAATATTCCAGGAAAAGGATTTAGAATTCCATGGGCACATAACGTCTCAGGTTGTCATGGGGAAGAGAATTTTCCAATTGAGGTAGGTGGGGAAGGAAAATTCCTAACACTGAAAGTTTTTTAAAAATTCAAGTATCAACATTCAAATATGTGCATACAAATATGACAATTCTATCACTGAGTTTGTTTTAGTGAGTTAACAGAAAAAATACATAATACTTATCAGATTGGTAATTATTCATCACTCTTTTCTTTCAGATATCAGAAGCAGAGGAAAAGAAAATAACTGACATTTAAAAGATCTGAGTTAGCAATCTCAGTTAATAAAAAGTGGTTTTCACTCTTTCTGCTTTAAAGTTCTATAAGCTAGCAACAAGACAACATATCTATTCATCATCACCTGATGAAGGAATACAATAATGAAGAGATACCATCTTAAAAAATGGTCTTTCTGGTTGAGACAGTGGTAGAAGTGAAAAAGCTCCATTTCAAAAATGTTATTTTTCAGCCTCAGGAAAACAATATACCCATTGTTTTTTTACTTTCAGATTTCTAAAAAGTATGACAAGAAAAAGCAGACAAAGACCTAGACTGAATTTCACTGAAAAATCTACCACACATGAAAAAGCAAGTAATTCTAATGCCACAAATTGTTACAGAGATTCAGGAGGACAAGAAAACCTTCAGAGCATTTTTATGAATGAAGATATTAATGCTATACCCAGTCACAGTCATCAATTCATTTTATAAGGATGTTAGAGACACAATGGCATAAGAGATATGTAATAAAAAAAGAAAAGTACACACTGGTCTGGCTGAATCATGAATAAAATAATATCAGAAGAATCTAAAAGCACATTAAAAACAATGCATCACAATCAAGTAGGATTTAGGATTTATTCTAGAAATTCAAGGATGATTCAATACAGTATAATCCATTAATATAATTTATACTCTACACACAAAAACTTTCAAAAAGTCCACCATTTGTTAACAAAACACCAATAAAATAAAAAATTATGGTGACTTTCTAACCGTGATAAAATTTATACACCTCAGTAGCAAAACCAACATCCGACATACTAGGAAGCAATAGAGCAATAACACCAAAATAAGGACAAGGGCCACTATCCTTCTATCTATACTGATATAAGGTTGAATCAGAGTTATTATTCAAAACAATAAGAATTGGAAAAGAAACATGCTTAATTTCCTGCTTTTTATGATAAAATGTATGGAAAATTCAAGAGGGAGTTTGAAAAAAAGTAAAAACCAATACAAAGACTTCAGTATCAGAGTATTAAAAGTTAGGAAATTCAAAACCCTTCAGATATTCAAACAATAATCCCAGAGAAGATCCTGTTTTAAAAAAAACAGTAAAAGATAATACCTAAGATTAAAGGTACAAAACCTACAGAAGGAAAATATTTAAATACTTCAGAAAGACACAAAATTTGTCTTAAAAAGATGGAAGGAAGCACAATTTTTGCCTATAACAAAGTCCTAAAAAGATGGAAGGAAGCACAATTTTTGCCTATAACAAACATTGTAAAGATATTGGTCTACACTAGGTAAAATATAAACTTACCATGGTCCCAAGAAAATTACCGTATATTTTCCCTGTACGTAAACAGGTTCATTAGGAATGTCATATGGAAAAGAATAACAAACATGGATAGACAGGAAAACCTTAAAAAAGATCAACAAGGTAGAGGAAGATTGGCCCTACGAGTTATTAAAATAAAGAAAAAGAAACCCCTTCTCTCATAAAAGCAATGTGTTGTGTGTACATGAATAAAATCAGAAAGACCACTGGCACCAAAGAAAAACTGGACCCAAGTACCTAGGGAAGTATAGTATATGATAAATTAAGTCACAGGGATAAAAAGTTTTTGATTAATATTTTGAAGACAGTTTGATAGTCATTAAAAAAACACTAAAATTGAACCTGTATTTCCTACCTTTCACTAGGATAAACTCCATGTCGATCAGATATATAAATATTTTAAAATAAACCATGCAAGTGCTTAACATGTATTAATTATGTCAGAATTGGGAAGCCTAAGTAATATGTCTCAAAATTCAGAAGTGGTAAAAGATGAATAAATTTGATTCCATAAAAAAAACCTTGGACATGGAAAAACACACAAACACACCCCAAACTAAAACCAGAAGAAATGTGTACCTTTTCATCATAGATGAAGTTTAACCCCTATGTTTGTTCTCTTTCCACGCTCCCCCTTTCTTTCCTCCCTCCCTCCCCATCTCCTTCTCTCCCTCGCTCCTTCCCCCTCTCTCTTTTTCTTTCAGAAAAGCAAATTCTGATAGAAAAATGAATAACTGAAAATACAGTTGACACAAAAAATAGGAAAAATTACCCTTAAATCTAGGAAAAATACACTTAAAAATTGCAAATTAAAACCCACATTTAAAAATGTTCTCATTTTTTAGATCCCAAATCCCAAAATTCCGACAAGAAATTCTACTGGCCTTGAAAATTTGCTGGGGAAAAAGCCATTGTCACAGTTTACTGGTCTACAGGCCAGATGACACAAAATCTAGTGGGGGAAACTAACAACACAAAACACTAGATAGATTTTTTACTTTGACTTAGCAAAGTAACTTCTAGGGATCCAACCTAAATATAGTCCTTTGTAAATAAGGGGGAAAAAAGATGCCGATGTTATCCACTGTAGTGTTGGTTACAGTAAAAAGTTTAAAACAAGGCAAATATTCAAACTGAGAGACAGTTTAAAGCTTTAAAAAATCTACCCATTGGAGTACCATGGTACTATAAAAAAACAATGAAGGACATTTATACGGACTTATAATTGTACATACATTGTTAAATTAGGAGAGCAAAGTATAGACAGGGTAGATGGTATGCTACTTTTTGTGTAAGAAGTTAGGAAAGTATATAGACAAACATACATACTTAAACACATGTATGTACGTACACACATCTTCAGATGCTGATTTTATTTACAAAAGATGTACTGGAAGGAAACATCTTGTAGAGTCAAAAGCAAAAGTTTTCTGCATATATTATTATATAGTTTTGCATTTTTAGAATGAAATGAATATTTTACACATTCAAAAAATTTGATGAGAAGGCTAAATCTCAAATTGAATATAACTGGAACTACTGATCCTAACTCTAGGTCAAATTGTTAACACAACCAAATAAATTGAAGAACAGACTCCCCTTATGCTACACTTCCTTAATGACACTTATTCTAAGGACAGAAAAGAACTGCAGAGACATCTTGTCATTCAGTAATTTTTTCAGCAGTAGTATTACTATGTTGTGCACTGAAACTTATTACATAAATATTTTAACAAAAGCATATGGCTTTGTCCACTGAAAATGCCAGGAAGCAATGATATTCAGAAGCAACATACTTTATACCAAAGTATAACGGGTTTGAAATACCATTCTCCATTAAAAGGACAAAAACTCCTTGTAGAAATGCATGATTATGTGTATGGTGCAGAAAATACAGAAAGTGAACACTAAAATAGTTATATCTAAATGACACAAAAGAGGTTCCCACTGTTCAACTTTGCGACAATTTAAGTATCAAAAGAATTTTGTACTTTGTTATAAGCTATCTATTTATCTGGCCATCTATTAGCACCATCTGTGTCTGTGTGTGTGTGTGTGTGTGTGTGTACTGTAACTTAAAAGAGTAGGAAGACTCATTTGTCACGATTCATGTGAGTATTACACACTGGCTATTACTCTTAAAAGTGGTAATTAAATGAAAAATTAAGCATAGACTATGCCTTTATAGGAGTAACTGAATTCATCTCCAGTGAATGATAGAATGTACTTCTTTACAAAAGAATAAAATTAATATAAAAGAAATGTTTCAATTAGAAAAATCATTTTTCCATCCTCAGTAAAATAAATTTATTTGGTCAAGGATTGCTGATGACTGCTAAAACAATTAGGGAAACTTTGAGGGGCGAAGGACTGTGTACTTGTATGTTGTCAAAGTATCATCCCACAGGTGAAAAACCTTACCTTTAAAACAGAGAATGCGGTGATCATAACATTAAACAAGAAATCAAATGTAGGAACACAAGTGTGGATCAACCTGATAATATGTAGTACGTACCACGAATAGTCACCAATGATGGATTTTTGAAAATAAATGAAAATTTATACTGAATCTAGTTGAGCCTCCAGACCTAAATTGTATTTTAATGCTGATATAGGAAATAGAAAAAAAAAAAACTAAACATTAAATGACCACACAAAAGCAACAAGACAAATCTAGGTTGTGGGACATTATTAAACATACCTGCCTTGGTGTCTTTATTTTATGAAAACAAAGAGTTTGGGAGCTCTTCTATATTAACAGACTAAAAAGACATAATGACAAAGTTTAAGGAATAATTCTTGATAGGAATGATTTATGGAATATGTCCTTATTTTCACAGCATACACTCTGCAGTACTTAGGTGTAAACTGTCATAATGTCTTTAGGTTATTTTGAAATTATATTTATACATATATATATACACACACATAGATACATAAATATAATGCCTGCAGACATATGTACATCTGTGTGTGTAGGCAGAGAGAGGAAACAAATACAACAAAATATTAATTATTGTTGATCTAGGTATGAGTTATGGTGTTCATTGTCTTATTCATTCATGTTGCCTATCTGCTTGGACAGTTGTTTAGGAATGTTTAAAACAAAGTGTACTCTGGTCCATTTTTTAGATGCACTTGAGTAGACTATGTGTTGCCCAAACACGTGTGTAATTCAATACAACTCACTCTGGCTTACTAATTTCATGCACAGAATCTCAATAGGTAGAAAGTGCTATTCAATTGAAAAAGCTAAATAATTGCTTACAAAGTAGACTGTGGTGCTTGAATAAATGAAAAGTGCTTCAGCAATGTTTATATTGGAAACAATCTCCATTTTGATACAGTTCCTTGGAGGTATTCATTTACTATGAATTCAATTTGAGGATTCTAAACTATGAAAGCTTAGGCTATGGAGACTGAATTTCCTCTAAATAGTAACTATTTTCCCTGTAATACCATCTGGTAAATTAACTCTTCAGAAATAGTTCTGCTGGATACACTGCAGGGCAGGGAGTTAATGGTAGTCATGTTTTGAATTTACATTTAATATATCCCTTATTATTCAGGTATTATAGTTTTAATATTCTCAAGTTCCCACAACATTGTCATTAGTTGATTAGAAACAAAAAAAGTGGGGAGAGGATAGGAATCAGGGATTAGAAACAATAAGTGTATGTCATTCTGACATGAAGGAAGTAGAAAATAGTAAAAACAAACAAACAAACAAAAAAGTAAATACAGTAATTACTGAGTGCACATCAGTCTAAGGTCATATAATATAGAGGTGACTTATCCCCTACAGGCAAAAGGCCCCCAAGAACATACTTTTACTTAAAAGGTAATAAACAAATACATAATGAATGTTGAAAAACACACACTCTGAAGCATCAACATTAATTACACAACTCCGTGAAGAAAAAAAACCAATATGTTCTAGAAATCATTTTAAAAATAGTATTTTTCCCAAGAAGCAACCTGTGAAATTATAATTACATAGAATAAATCTAGGACAGTAAAAGAACATAGAAGTGTCCAAATAATTCTTCTCTAATATTTTAAATATGGGTGTGGTTACTAAGGGCATGACATCAGATAACTTCTTCTTTATTTTTAAATTCCTTCCTAGATTGATTACATTACCAGGAAAAATGCCCAGTTGCCTTTGTGGTTGCACGGACTGACAATATCTGGAAGTTGGAAACACCTGAATATTCACTTGTCCCACCCCTTGATAAAATCACTTAACTATTTCCAATTTTTAAAAATACTCCAAAAAGGAGATGGTGACATGCTTCTAATACTTAATATTCACATCATGAAAAGTTACTTTTATTTCCTATTAAATTCCTCATTCTGCTTCTCTACTAGGCTTACCATTTCAAAACTAGTGTTTTCTAGCTTCTTCTGATGTAGTCTTCCTCATTCTCAAATTCAGAAAACTAAGAACATCCAAAACTTGGAAAACTAAGATTGCCAGACAACCTATTGGTAGACATTTCCAGAATATCATGAGAGAAGAAACAAAAATAGCTAATGCATATTGGAAACATTTTTCTTTAAAATCATGAAAAAAATTCAATATTCTTGTGGTTTTGCTAATAAAGGGAGAAAAGATTTTAAGGAAATCACTCCATTTTGGCAATGATATAGTGAAATAGGCCCTTCTATAATGAGGTAGAAAAGGAAATGATGCAACATTTCTGAAGGGTGATATGTAAAATGAGAATTACTAATGTTCACATTCATTAACCTGGTAATTCTAGTTTTAGGAGAATTACCTGACAAAAATGAATTAAAAATATTTATTTAAGAAAACATATTTTACAATTAGAAGTTGAATCAAGGGTTATTTCTGGGAATAGAATGTGGAAATTGACAAAGTCCCTAAATAAGGAATTCGATATATTTTGGCACATCCTCACATAGAACATTATTCAGTGAATACATAAGAATTAGAAGCATCTTTGATGACAGAGCAAATGAAGACATCTAATAAAAGTGATTCCAATGTATAGAAAAATTACTGGGGGATATTAAAAAATATAAATGGAATTATATCTGAATAATGGGAACCAGATTAGTGTTAGATTTTCTTATTTATACTTTTACGTTTTTTTATTTTTTTAAATTTATTTTTAATTTTTCTATGTAAAAATATCTCTGTGGCTTTTAAAAACACTAATAAAGATGTGACAAAGTCATGAGGTTTAAACAGACATATACAGAACATACCATGCAACAGCAGCAGAATGCACATTCTTCTCAAATGCGCAGCAACATGCTCCAGGATAGATCATGTGATGGGTCATAAGAAAGGTCTTAGCAAATTCGGGAAGATTGAAATCATACCAAGTATCTTTTCTAACCACAGTAGGATGAAACTAGGAATCAATAACAGGAGGAAAGCTGGAAAATTCACAAATATGTGGAAACTAAACCACACAGTTATGGAAAACCATGGGTCAATGAAGAAATCAAAATGAAAATCAAAAAATTTCGAGAAACAAGAAAAAGAGAAACACAACATACCAAAATCTATGGATGCTGCAAAAACAGGTCTAAGAGGGACTTTTATAGAGATAAAGGCCTACATTAAGAAAAAATGTAGAGACAAACCTAGAGACAAATGAAAAAAAACCTAGAGACAAATGAAAACAGAAATACAATGATCCAAAACCTATGGGATGCAGCAAAAAGCAGTCCTAAGAGGGAACTTTATCGGGATACAACTTTTCCACAGGAAACAAGAAAAATTTCAAATAAACAATGTAACCTTGCACCTAAAGGAGCTAGAGAAAAAAAGAACAAATGATACAAAGTTAGTAGGAGAAAAGAAATCATATAGATCAGAGCAGAAATAAATGAAATAGTGACTAAAAACCAGAAAAGATCAATGAAACTAAAAGCAGTTTATTTTAAAAGACAAAGTTGATAAACCTTTAGCCAGATTCATCAAGAAAAACAGGGAGAGGGCCCAAATCAATAAAATCAGAAAGAAAAAAGGAGAAGTTACAATTGACACCACAGAAATACAATGGATCATAAGAGACAACTTCAAACTGTACACCAATAAGATGGACAACCTAGAAGAAATGGACAAATTCTTAGAAAGTACACTCCCCCAAGACTAAAATGGGAAGAAATAGAAAATATGAAATGACTAGTGACTATTAATGAAATTGATTCTGTGATTAAAAAACTCCTAACACACACAAGTTGAGGACCAGATAGCTTCACAGATGAATTCTACCAAACATTTAGAGAAGACTTAACACCTACACTTCTCAAAATCTTTTTAAAAAGTGCAGAGGGGGCTTCCCTGGTGGCGCAGTGGTTGAGAATCTGCCTGCCGATGCAGGGGACATGGGTTCGTGCCCCAGTCTGGGAAGATCCCACATGCCGCGGAGCAGCTGGGCCTGTGAGCCATGGCCACTGAGCCTGCGCATCTCGAGCCTGTGCTCCGCAATGGGAGAGGCCACAACAGTGAGAGGCCCATGTACCACAAAAAAAAAAAAAAAAAAAAAAAAAAAAGTGCAGAGGAACGAACACTTCTGAGCTCATTCTATGAGGCCAACATCACTCAGATACCAAAACCAAAGATACCACAAAAAAAAAAATAAAGAAAGAAAATTACAGACCAATATCATTGATGAACACAGAGGCAAAAATCCTCAACAAAATATTAGCAAGTTAAATCCAACAATACATCAAAAGCATCATACATCATGATCAAATAGGAATTATCCCAGGGATGCAAGGATTTTTCAATATCCACAATTAATCAATGGGATATATCGCATTAAAAAATTGAAGAATAAAACCCATACAATCATGTCAATAGATGTAGGAAAAGGTTTTGACAAAATTCAACATCCATTTATGATAAAAACTTTAAAAAGTGGGCATGGAGGGAACATAACTCAACATTATAAAAGCCATAAATGACAAGCCTACAGCTAACATCATACTCAGTGGTGAAAAGCTGAAAGCATTTCCTCTAAGATCAGGAACAAGACAAGGATAGCCACTCTCATCACTTTCATTCAACATAGTCATGGAAGTCCTAGTCACAGCACTCAGACCAGGAAAAGAAATAAAAGGAATCCACATTGGAAAGGAAGAAGTTAAACTGTCACTGTTTGCAGATGACATGGTACTATATATAGAAAATACTGCCAGAAAACTACTACAGCTCATCAAAGAATTTTGTAAAGTTACATGATATAAAATATACAGAAATCTGTTACATTTCTATACACTAACAGCGAACGATCAGAAAGAGAAATTAAGGAAACAATTCCATTTATCATCCCATCAAAAAGAATAAAATATCTAGGAATAAACCTACCTAAGGAGGTAAAAGTACTGTACTAGGAAAACTATAAAACACTGATGAAAGAAACTGAAGATGACACAAACAGATGAAAAGGTATACTGTGTTGTTGGATTGGAATAATTCTTAAAATGACCATACTACCCAAGGCAATCTACAGATTCAATGCAATCCATATCAAAATACAATGGCATTTTTCATAGAACTAGAACAAATACTTTTAAAATCTGTATGGAAACACAAAAGACCTTGAGTAGCAAAAACAATTTTGAGAAAGAAGAACAGAGATGGAGAAATCATGGTCCCTGACTTCAGACCATACTACAAAGCTATGGTAACCAAAACAGTATGGCAGTGACACAGAAACAGACATATAACAGACACATAGATCAATGGAACGGAATAGACAGCCCAGAAGTAACTGACCACCTCCTTATCTATGGCAAAGGAGGCAAGAATATATGACAGAGAAAAGACAGTCTCTTCAATAAGTGGTGCTGGGAAATCTGGATAGCTACATGTAAAAGAATCTTTTACATGGATTAAAGACCTAACTGTAATACCAGGTATCATAAAACTCCTAAACAAAAACAGGCTGAACATGCTTTGACATAAATTGAAACTTTTGGGGGATCTGTCTCCAAACACAAAGAAAATAAAAGTAAAAAGAAACCAGGGCTTCCCTGGTGGCGCAGTGGTTGAGAATCCGCCTGCCGATGCAGGAGACACGGGTTCGTGCCCCGGTCCGGGAAGATCCCACGTGCCGCGGAGCGGCTGGGCCCGTGAGCCATGGCCGCTGAGCCTGCGCGTCCGGAGCCTGTGCTCCGCAACGGGAGAGGCCACAGCAGTGAGAGGCCCGCATACCGCAAAAAAAAAAAAAAAAAAAAAAAAAGAAACCAATAGGACCTAATTAAACTTAAAAACTTTCACATAGAAAAGGAAACAACTGACAAAATGAAAAGACAACCTACTGAATGGGAGAAAGTATTTGTGAATGATGTCCAATAAAGGGTTAATAGCCAACATATAAACAGCTCATACAATTCAACGTCATAAAAAAAAACCCAAACAATCTGATAAAAAATGGGCAGAAGAACTGAGTAGACACAATGGGATATCATCTCACACCTGTCAGAATGACTATCATCGAAAAAAACATAAATAACAAATGTTGGCAAGTTTGTGGAGAAAAGGGAATCCTTGCACACTGATGGTGGGAATATAAACTGGTGCAGCCACTGTGGAAAACAGTATGGAGTTTTCTCAAAAAACTAAAGATATAACTACCATTTGACCCATCAATTCCTCTCCTGGGTATATATCCACAAAAAACAGAAGAAACACTAATTCAAAAGGACACATGCACCCCAATGTTTATAGCAGCATTATTTACAATTTCCAAGAAATGGAAGCAACCTAAGTGTCCATCAACAGACGAATGGATAAAGAAGATGTGGGATACACACACACACACACACACACACACACACACACACACACACACACACACACACACGGAATACTACTCAGCCATAAAAAAGAATGAAATTTTGCCATTTGTAGCAACATGGATGGACTTGGAGAGGCATTATGCTAAGTGAAATAAATCAGACAGAGAAAGACAAACACTGTATGGTATCACTTGTATGCGGATTCTAAAAAAATGAAAGAATATAACAAAACAGAAACAGACTCACAGATAAAGAGAACAAAGTAGTGGTTACCAGTGGGGAGAGGGAAGGCAAGGGGCAAGAAAGCTTGTAACTTTTAATTCCCTAACACTATTAGGTATAAAATAAGCTAAAAAGATATATTGTACAGTACAGGGAATATCACCAATATATTATAATAACTCTAATGGAGTATAACCTTTAAAAATTGTGAATCACTATATTGTACACCTGTAACATATAATATTGTACATCAACTATACTTATACTAAAAAATTCTAAAGAATCCACCAAAAATCTATTAGAACTAATCAAAGAATCCAGTGATGTTGCAGGATGCAAACTTGACATGCGAAATCAGTTGTGCTTTAGTTTACTAACCACGAAATATCTGATGAAGAAATACAGAAAGTGATCCCATTCACAATAACATCAAAAACGATAAAATAGTTAGGAATAAATTTAACTAAAGTGGTGAATGATCTGTATCCCGAAGACTGTAAGACTCTGATGAAAAGAATTGAAGAAGACAGAAACAAATGGAAAGATATCCTGTGTTCATGGATCAAAAGAATTAATGTTACAATGTCCATAGCCACGTACAGATTCACTACAATCCCTATAAAAATTTCTGTGACGTTTTTTACAGAAATAGAAACAACAATCCTATAATTGGTATGGAACTACAAAAGACCCTAAACAGACAAAGCAATTCTGTAAAACAAACAAAGCTGGAGGCAGCACATTTCCTGATTTAAAACTGTATTTCAAAGGTATTGTAATCAAAGCAGTATGGTACTGACCAAAAAAAAAAAGACACACAGACCTATGGAAAGGAACTGAGAGAGCAGAAATAAACCCTTGCATACACAGTCAACTAATATTTGAAAATGAGCCCAGAATACTCAAAGGGAAAAGCATAGTCTCATTAACAAAGAGTGTTGGGAAAACGGAATAATCATATGCAGAATAATTCAGTTGGTATCCTATCTTATACCCCTCACAAATGTTAACTCAAAGTGGACTAAAGACTTAAACATAAGACTTGAAACTGTAAAACTCCTAGAATGAAACATAGGAAAGATGCTGCTCAACATGGGTCTTGGCAAGTATGTTTTGAATGTGATACCAAAAGCACAAGCAACAGAAGCAAAAATTAATAAGGGGGGCAAAATCAAACTAAAAGGATTCAGCACAGCAAAATACTAATCAATACAATAAAAAGGTAACCTACAGAATGGCAGAAAATATTTGTAAATCATATATCTGATAAGAGGTTAATATCAAAAATATATTAGGGCTTCCCTGGTGGTGCGGTGGTTGGGAGTCCGCCTGCCGATGCAGGGCACGCGGGTTCGTGCCCCGGTCTGGGAGGGTCCCACGTGCCGTGGGGCGGCTGGACCCGTGGGCCGTGGCCGCTGGGCCTGCGCGTCCAGAGCCTGTGCTCTGCAACGGGAGAGGCCACAGCGGTGAAAGGCCCACATACCGCAAAAAAAAAAAAAAAAAAAAAAAAAAAATATATATATATATATATATATATATGTAAATTACCCATACAACTCAGTAAGAAAAGAACAAAGCTGTCTGATTAAAAAATGGGCAGAGGACCTGAATAGACATTTTTCCAAAGAAGAAACAAATGGCCAGTAGGTACACAAAATGTGCTCAATATTATTAATCATCAGAGAAATGCAAATCAACCACAGGAGATAACACATCATACCTGTTAGAATGGCTATTATCAAAAAGACAAGAAGTAATAATTGTTAGCGATGCTGTGAAGAAAAGACAACCCTTACACACTGGTTTCGGGAATGTAACATGGTATAGCCACCATGAAAACAATATGAAGTTTCCTCAAAAATTAAAAATACAACTACTATATGATCTAGTGATGCTGCCTGTGAGTATATATCCCAAAGAATTGAAATTAGGATCTTGAAGAGATATCTGCACTCCATATTAATTGCAGCATTATTCCCAATAGCCAAGAATTGGAAACCACCTAAATGTCCCTCAACTGATAAATGGATAAAGAAGATGTAATACACACACACACACAGAATATCATCCAGTCATGAGAAAGAAGGAAATTCTGTCCTTGCCAATACATGGATGGAAATAATGCCCTTGAGGGCATTATGCTAAGTGAGATAATCAGAGAGAGAAAGACAAATACTGTATGATGTCACTTATATGTGGAGTCTAAAAGAGCCAAGCTTCTAGAAACAGAATAGAATGGTGGTTTTCAAAGGCTGGGGGTTTCAAGAAGTAGGGAGATGTTGGTCAAAGGTTTCAAACTTCCAGTTATAAGTTCTAGGGATCTAATGACATCATGGTGATTACAGTAAATAATACTGTATTACATATTTGAAAATTGTTAAAAGAGTAGATCTTAAATGTTTTCAGCACAAAAATATGGTAATTATGTGACATGACGTAGGTGTTAGCTAATGCTATGGTGATAATCATTTTGCAATATATAAGGGTATCAAATAAATGCATTGTACACCTTAAACTTACACAATATTATATATCAATTATATCTCAATGAAGCTGGAGAAAACAAACAAGCCAACCAACCAACCATCCAAGAAAAAAAATGAAGACCAACAATAACAATATTGCTGTGTTAACTTTTTGTGAGAAACTGGGAAGTGAATTTCCATCTGTTTTCTCTCTCGGATTTTAAGAATACTTGGAGATCCTGGTTGACCATAGTGAACTACTGAGTTGCAGTGTAATTCTGTGTTTCAAATGGGAATAGACATCACCCCTTTAAATTTTAGTTTTCTGTGATGTCAATGCATCATTGAGGACATAAACCAGACTAGTGAGTTGCTTCAGTTAAGAAATGACAATACCTAAAAAAAAATTTTCTGAACTGACTTGAAAACACACACACACACACACACACACACACACACACACACACATACACACACATTTCCTTCTACTGAACAGGCCCAAATACCTACTAATTTCTGGACACTGGAAATTAGAATTTTATGGATCTAGAATAAACAAGATATGACCTATCTAAACTTACTAGAGAAATATTTAATGACACCTTAATCTCATGAAACCAAATTAAAAACTAGTTTTTGCAAGGAGGGGTTGGAACGTTAATTTGTCATCATTCACCAAGTTGGGAAATTTTTTTTTTTTTGGTAAAGGTTCTAACTGTGACATTGTGCCACTTTTCAAATCTTCTTTACTTGAAAGTTACTCAGACTTGTGATTCTTTTATGACTGGTAGTTTCAAAGGCAGTTCATCAAACCTCCCAGCAATATGATTCTGTGTATAGAATTGACTACTCAGAAGGAAGTAGATATAGGACTATGAAGCAAGACCAATATACTTCTACTGATGAAAGCTTATAAAAATGAATGAAGCTCTGTTTGCAAAATACTAACAGCTTTGCCCAAAGTTTTCTTAAATTTGTTTTCCTAAACAAAAATTTTTGTGCATAGTTATAAAATTTTGATAATCCTGTTTAAAGGGTTTTCATGTTCTCTGCTGCACAAACCAAATATCCACTCTATAACAGAAATGTATGTATAAGGTTTTTCTATTCATGTCCAGCATTCATAATAATTATTAATATATATTAAGCAATTATTATTGGCTTTATTATATATTCGATGCAAAATGTATTTAGCACATAATTCTAGGATTTCTGTAAGAGTTCACTGGTCTTCAACTCTTCCTGCACTTATTATCATTTCCCATCTTTGTTAATTTTATTTCTTTCCTAAAATGCATAATACCTAATTTCTTTAATTGATTTCCCCACATACAATAGATTCATTATCTTATGACTTCTTTAAAAATCCTTTGCATTTTGTCCTCTTCCATTTTCATATCACAAAACTACTTACGTTTAATGTGCTATTCTTCTGGAAAACTTCAGTGACCTTTTCTAATTTTTTTCCCTTTTGGATCTCTCAACATCACATCTCTTGACACAGGCAGTTAGTTTCTTCCTCTAAAACTACTTTTATCCTTAGTTCCGTGCATCTGAGGTCCTGATTCTCTTCTCTTTTCATGTTGCTCATATACTTTTTGGTTTAGTCCTCTTCTTTTCCAGGCCATTGATCTTGTTAGTACTCCAGGTTTGGTCCTAAAACATCTGCTAATCTCTTACTACACCAACAATTAGGGATACATTATCCAATTGAAACTTGAAAACTTCCAAATCTGTGTCTTCAAACTTAACCACTGACTCTCAAATGCCACACTTAACTCTCCAACTATCTTCAGGGCATATTTATTTGTATATTTTTAAGATCCTTGAAACTCAGTGGGAACTAAACTCATTATTCTTACTTCAAGTGCAGTCACCTCTACCCAAGTTTCTAAGCACCAATTATGTTTTCCATTCCAGTTTCTTATTCCAATCTATAATTCAACTAATGCTCTATTAGGGAATACATCTTATATATTTTATATCTTTTCCAATTCTTATCTACATTCACCACCCAAGTCTTTTTTGACTATATTCTTTTTTTCCTCTTTGCTTTAGCAGTTCTTAAATATAGTTGTGCATTAGAATCATCTGGGGAAGTTTTGATTTTTAAAAAAGTTTTACTGCATTGTAACTTACATAAAATGAATATTCACGTGAGTATACATCTTAGTAAATATTTACAAAAGATTTGACCCATGAAATCATTATCTCGTTGAAAATACACATTTTTAACAGTACAGAATGCTCCCTTATGCCACCTCTTAGCTGATAAGCATTAAAAATGCCAAAGTTTTAGCACCAGCACTGGAGATTTTGATTTAATTGGTTTGAGGAGGGTCCTGAACATTGGTATTATTTTTCCATATAAGGATATTTAATAACTTTAAAATGCAGAGAAAGACGAAATATGCTGGATATATCTTGTTAATAGAGTTGAGAACTGGAGGACATATGAATGAACTTGAGAGAGAATAAAGCTCTCAGGACATTTTGGAAAAGAAGCAGTGATGGAAGTAAAACATAACTGTAGGCAAGGATCGTGTCATTTTATGCCAGGTTATATAAAACACTGCTGCCATTTATGTTATTTACAGTATTTTTGGTAAACATTTCAAGAATATTTTAGTTTGGAACGGAGAGAAATACACACCTTTGTACATAATGAGATCTCTTTAGGGGATTATTAAAAATATATTGCAATGCCTATGTCATAGCTTATCTGAAGAATTTATACTTATCTGCAGTAGGCAATTATCTAGTAGCATATTTTACATAACAGGCACCAGAAAAATACTTTTTAATAAAAAGGTCAGCTTAAACTGAATTTGAGTATTGATATATTTAACAATAAATCTACCATCTTACTATTTCTCATTTGTCTTTTCAAGGTATATTTACATTTTCTCTTTGCTTGCCTTCTTTTTGATTAACTACTATTTTCCCATTCTCCTACTCTAATAACTTGTTAGCAATACATTCTGCTACTATTTTTTAGTGGTACGTCTATAGAATAAAACATGGCATGTAATATGAATGAAAACTTTTACATTTCCTAAAGAAGCTGTACCACTCACTACATTTATACTTGCCTCTTGCCTTTTTAAAACACTGTTGAATTTTGACACTGTTGTATGTATGCCATGTATTTTAATTTCCAATACATTTTAAACCCCACAAAGTTGATTATTATCATTCTGTATGTAATTATATGCATCTGTATTTAGCCATTTTTGCTCTATGTTTCTACCTGACTTTTTATACTTTTATCTAGGATCACTTTTGCTTAATGAACACCCTTCACTAAGTATTATCTTTAGTGTAGTTACGCTGATGATAAATTCTTTATTTTTTTCATTGCTTGAAGTTTTGGGTCTTTAGTTTTGAAGGATATTTTCACTGTATAGAGAGTTCGAGGTTGGCAGAAAATATCTCTCAATTACCTGCTACCCTCCAGTTTAAGTTGGAAAATTTGTGGCCTGTTTTATTACTCCATTTTTAAAAAATGTCTCTTTTTCTTAATTACTTTTAAAGTTTCCTTTTGTCTTTGGTTTTCAGCAATGGTCTATGATGTACCTAAGTATATTTGTCTTCCCATGTATGTTCATCAGAATTAAAAAAAATTTAAATGTGTGGGTTGATGTTTTCATCAAATTTAGAAAATTCTAAGTCATGAGATCTTTAAATCTTGCTTCTGTCACAATATCTCTCCTCTGCTTATCATCCTCCAACCACACATGAATTAAGTTTTGTTATAACTGTATGTCATTTACACTTTTCTGAATTTTTCATCTTTTTATCTCTCTGGGCCCTGGTTTCCTATTTGTTTGACCTATCTTCCCGTTCAATAACACGTCCTTCTACAGTGTCTAATCTGCTTTTAAATCCATATACTACACTCTTAATTTCAGATTTTAGATCTAGAGTATAATTCCATTCTATTATTTCACATCATCAGTTCTGTCCTGTAATTATCCATCTTGTAATTTAATTTCTTATACCTGTTATTTTAATAGTCAATGTCTATAAATTCCATGAATTTATTTCAACTGACTTAAGTCAATGTCTATAAATTCCGTGAATTTATTTCAATTGACTTGTTTTTCATCTTGATGTTGGTCAATTATTTTCTTTTTTATGACTTTAATGAAACTGAATGTCAAACATGCATATAAAAACTTGTTCACATAGTTTGAGGACCTGGCTGATCTTTTCTTTCAGAGAGGATTAACTTTGCCTCTTCTAGGCAATTAGGGCCAAGGTAGATCATTTTAATCCAAACATGAAGTGTGCTGATTCAGAGTTGGAGCCAAAATCAGGACTTAACTATTTCTGGCTCACTCGTACTGCTAGGTGGTAGCTGTTAGGAGTTTAACCTGAGAGCTCATATTGAATGCCCTGAATAGCAAAGTTTGTGCCCCAGCCCTTACAAACTACCAAATGTTCTGTCCAGGGTTCACAAATGCTTCTCTTGATTCACTGTATGCTCTATAGCAGTGGTTCTCAACTGGGGGAAATCTTGTCTCCCCTATCCAGGGACATCGGGCAGTGTCTAGAGACATATTTGGTTGTCACAACTGTCACGATGTTACTTGCATCTAGTGGATGGAGACTAACGATGTTGTAAAACTTTTTGTAATGCACAGGACCACTCCCCATAATAAATAATTATTTGATTTAATATGTCTGTAGTGCTATGGTTAAAGCACTGACCTTTTCAGAGGAAATGCAGCATTGCATGTATTACTCACATTTTAGGGCATTTCATCTCGGTAGGATCATGACCATTCAAGTCTTTCCTACTTCAATACTATTAAAAATACATTTTTTATTTGCATATTGTCTAGATTTTCAAGTTTTGGGGAAAAATCAAACTAATCTGCTGTGGCTGGAAGGAAAAAAAATCACAAATTTAGTTAGAGTTTTGTATTTCTCCACAATTTCTTTGGAAAACAGAAGCAGGGGCAGAGAGGAGTGTTGTACAAGGAATGGATGATAGATTTAATCCAGAGCTAGGCTTAGAAGATATTAAGGAATAGTTTGTGTAAGAAAGAGTCTATGATGTTAGAGATTGTAGTGCTGATCAAACTGTCTCTGGATTGTAGGATGTAGAAAATCAGCCATAATGATCAAGCGAGTGGTCTTTGGTTTTTGGGAAAAGAATCAAGATTGAGACTAGAGACAACTTTGATGGCAAAAAAAGAGGTTTTATATTCCCACCATAATATTTCGGTTTAGATGCAACTTTGCAGTATTTTTATAGTACAGGTTTTTTAAATGACAAAACTGTCTGGCTTATAAATTAGAAGTCATCCCTCAATAATAGTGTATAGTGGTTTAAAGCCCATGAGGGACATTTTAAATGCTCAGACACAAGACATTCAATTTATTTTTAGCTAGCACTCAAATTTAAATTTAGTTATTTTGCATTCCTTTCAAAAGAACACCATTAGAAATTAGTCTCTCAGGAGTAATACCATGATAACTTATTATATCAGTGTTCTCATATAGATTCACTTCTCCAGGAAAGGTTAAGTGGATAGAGACCAGTTTCACTTCTCCCATGATTTTTCTTCCAGTTTTCATGACTGTATACTGGGACCTGAAAGCCAAAGAATATACAAGATCCAAAAGTGTTGGGGTGCATATAAATCTGGTCTTAAATGTGGGTCTAGTAGAGATGGCAAATGTCAGAAATAGCTGCTGCATCTTGAGATCCACTGATGAGAGGTGAAGATAAAAACATGATTTTTGCAGGTATGAGCACATCTAACACCCAAATATTTAAAAAACCTTTAAGAAAATTAATTTATAGTAAAAAGATAAAATTAAGCCAAAATTATTACTGGAAAAGTTAATCCAATAAAAATTGCAGTTTAAATCAAATGGAGAACACCATTTTAACCATTTACCATCTATTTAATTTTTTTTATAAATAACTAAAAAATATAAGATTTACTATTGGCCTTACATTAATAGAGTGGCTGAGGGTATACAATAAAGTAGGGTTCAATTCTTCCTTTTAATACTGTCTCATATTCAGCAAAAGATGATGAATTTGAGAGCTAAGGTAAAACTCTCTATATACTACAATACGGTGCCTTTTTTTGGTGGTACAAAATAGCAATGAATTGCTTCTTCTTTAAATTATTTTAGGTTAACAGGGAAGCAGATATTGTAAACATAGATAAGAGTGTTATTTAGAAATTTGCAATCAACATTGAGAGAAGTCATTCAAAGCAACCTGACCAAAATAGGAAATTTCTAGCAACTCATGATCCAAAATAGGAAACAAAAATCTGGATCTAGATCAACTTTCAATTCCTGTATTGTTTATCACAATTATCATCATTCTGGTAGGGTTCGCTCCTTTTTTTTTTTTTTTTCCTGAAAGTGTTCTTTTCACCCTTTAATGTTCCATATAACTTCCATTTAGTTGACTGGTTATATGAAATTAGGTATACCAATATAACGAACGGCTATTGATGATTTTGTAAGCTATTTAGTGACATGAGGTAATAATCGGGACATATTTTTAAATGAAAAATATTGATTATCAAACAGAAAATACAGGATAGCAACATCTGAGATCTATAATTCATATTTTATGTGCATTGCACTATTTTCTATGCATCCACAGATTTATTAAATGTATACTATAAATTACTCTACCAACATTTTTATAAGGAATATTTTTGAGGTAATATGTTAGGTGAATTAATCGTTTGTGATTTTCTTTTTTCTACAAGACGAGTTTAAAATTGAGAGAACTGATTGGGAATGGGGGAGAAGTGCAATTGATGTACATCTTATTAGAAATTCTGGTTTAAAATATATTTGGAGGGAAGTTTAAAACAAAGGAATAAAATGAGTTTCTTAATGTCTTTCACTTGTATTCATATATATCTCTCCTACTTAAGTAGCTGATGAAATGTAAGACATAAACCAATAAACTGGACTGTTGTTAATGATAAACTAAGTTGAGGGTTAAAAAAAGAGCCCCTGATTTAGTCAACATTCATCATCAAAATTTCTATGACTGAAAAACAGCCCCTCGTTTTTTGTCAGCCTTTCTTTCATTGACGTAGTGAAAGCTCCAGTTCAACTATTATGAATTTCTTTTTTCATAACCTTGCAGTTACTTTTACCCAGTCAAATAAAGTGAAATGCTCTATATTAAGCAAACAAATCAACACAGAAGATAGAGCTATAAGGCCATTTTCTATATATATCGGAAAGTAATTCAGATATTATTAACATTTTCTAAATTAAATAAGGTACTAATGGTGATGGGAAGTCTCAATAAGAGTAAAAAATTTATTGATCCAGGCATTGTGTTCATTGCCTGTGACACAAAAATGATTGGAGTGGTTTAGGTTTATTGAAGCTCATTCATCTGAAGGAGTTTTGTTTGTATAAGCTCCAGTTTGGTAAAAATAGATGCATGGCTGTTGTCCTCCCTCAGATCACTGAAGCATTAAGTATCCTTCCTTCTGATTCAGGTCTGCCTGTGGGGTCTGACTCTGAACACTTCCTGGCTCCGTATGCCTCTGCTTGTCTGTTTGCATACCCAACACCAAGGACAATCAGAGCTATTAGCAGAAAAGTAGACTTTCAGAATGCTATTCTCTGCAGAGCTGCGAGTGTGACAATGTCTCTGGTGTGCATTGCTACCAATGAATGAAGCCTCTCAATATTCAGTTGCTAAAGGAAAGGATCCCAAAACTCTTCACTGGGGCATAGAGGTTTCAGTGTGTCAGATTTCTTTAAGCTGCTCATGACAGTTAGCTACCTGGTATGTGGAGATAGAGCCCACACAAATATACCAACCTTTGTCAAGCACACTTAACTGCCTAACTTCATGAAAATGAAGCATAATGGAATTCTTGCCTGATATTTTACTACAATTGCTTTTGTATAAGTATTTCAATTGGGGTAGGCAATATACCAACAGGTATATATTTTCCATTTGAATACTGAGTGCTAAATTTATATACCTTTTTATTTAGCGAGAGATATTCCCTGACCTAATTTGTCAACCAGGAATATTTCCCACATGCTTTCCCTTTCTTAAGAGGAAGATCCCATTGTTGGAGGAAATGGATGTTAATTAATCATATTCTACCAAGCTTTTTATTGTGTAGCTCAATTTTATTTGAAAACTATAATTGGGGTTGATGTAGGGGAAGAGTGAACTTTAAAAACAAAACTTAATATTTATGACAATACTGAATACTTAGGCAAACCATCTGAATATTTTAGTCTGTTTTCTGCTGGTAACGTTTTATGGTTGACTAAAGCTGTCAGAACAACATTCAAATTAAAGACAGTGGGAAGTCATTCAGCAATGGAGAAGTATGTGCAGCCAGCCAGTACTCAGCACTGCTGCAGAAGGCAAGAGTGCTAATAATTGTAGTCCTTACTGAAGCTAGGCATAGTTGTTTTATTTTTGTATATTGATATTCAATGAATGTAAGTATATATTTGGTTTTAATAATGTAAATATCATATTAGAGCATTAATTTCACTTTTAACTGGTAGACAAAGAATCCAGGATAAAAGGGAATTCATTCCTTCTACTAATTCCTAAATTATGAAAATTAAAATAGCTTAACATAAATGGTTATAATAAACAGTCCCAGTAAAATCAATTCCATTGAAGTTGCCACATCATGATAAACATAATTGTAATTATTAATAAATGCATATATTTTATTTTTTTCTTGAAAACTAAATGAGCCTTCATCATTTTCCATGGCATTTTATTCAAATTAGTGTCTATACCAATATCCTCAGAATGTGGGCATAGAGGAAACATACCTCAGCATATTAAAGGCTGTATATGACAAGCCCACAGCTAAATTCATATTCAACAGTGAAAAGATGAAAGCATTTCCTGCAAGATTAGGAACAAGACATGGATGCCCACTCTCGCCACTTGTTCAACATCGTCTTGGAAGTTCTAGTCACAGCACTCAGGCAAGAAAAAGAAATAAAAGGAATCCAAACAGGAAAGGAAAAATTAAAACTGTCACTGTTTGCAGATGAAGTGATACTGTACATAGAAAATCCTAAAGATGCCACCAGAAAACTACAAGAGCTCATCAAGAAATTCATTAGAGCTGCTGGATACAAAATTAAAGTGCAGAAATCTGTTGCATTTTTATACATGTGCAACAAACAATCAGAAAAAGAAAGTAAGGAAACAATCCCACTTGCCATAGCATCAAAAAGAATAAAATGGTCAGGAATAAATCTATCTAAGGAGGTAAAAGACTTGCTTGGAAAACTATAAAAAGCTGACCAAAGAAATTGATGACAACTCAAACAGATGGAAAGATACACCATGTCCTTGGACTGGAAGAATCAATATTGTTAAAATGACTATATACCCAAGGCAATCTACAGATTCAGTGCAATCCCTATCAAAATACCAATGGTATTTTTCACAGAACTAGAACAAATAATTTTAAACTTTGTATGGAAACACTAAAGACCCTGAATAGCCAAAACAATCTTGCGAGAGAACAGAGCTGAAGGAATCATGCTCCCTGACTTCAGAATATACTACAAAGCTATAGTACTCAAAACAGTATGGTACTGGCACCCAAACAGACACATACATCAATGAACAGGATAGGGAGCCCAGAAATAAACCCATGCACTCATGGTCAATTAATCTATGACTAAGGAGGCAAGAAAATACAACAGAGAAAAGACAGTCTCTTCAATAAGTGGTGCTGAGAAAACTGGAGAGGTACTTGTAAACAACATTCTCTAACATCATATACAAAAATAAATTCCAAATGAACTAAAGACTGGAAACCAAAAAGTCCTAGATGAAAATATGGGTGGAACACTCTTTGACATAAATCATAGCAATATTTTTTCCATCTGTTTCTAAAGCAAAGGAAATAAAAGTAAAAAATAAATTGGACCTAATTAACCTTAAAAGCTTTTGCACAGCAAAGGAAACCACTGACAAAATGAAAAGACAACTTACTGAAAGGAAGAAAATATTTGCAAATAATATGGCAAATAAGGGGTTAATATCCAACATATATAAACAGCTCATACAACTCAACATCAAAAAACAAACAACCTGATTAAAAAATGGGCAGATGACCTGAATATATATTTTTCCAAAGAAGACATACCCATGGCTAACAGGCACATGAAAAGATGCTCAGCGTCATTAATCATCAGAGAAATGCAAATCAAAAGCACAATGGGGTATCACCTCACATCTGTCAGAATGGCTATCATCAAAAAGACCATGGATAACAAATGTTGGCGAGGATGTGGAGAAAAGGAAACTCACCTACATTGTTGGTGAGAACATAAATTGGTGCAGCCACTGTGGAAAACAGTATGCTGCTTTCTCAGAAACCTAAAAATAGAACTATTATATGACACAGTGATTGCACTCCTGGTTATATATCTGAAAAAAACAAAAACATTAATTCAAAAAGATGCATGCACCCCAATGTTCACAGCAGTATTATTTACAATTGCCAAGGCATGGAAGTAACCTGAGTGTCCACTGACAGATGAATGGATAAAGAAGATGTGGGATATAGACACAATGGGATACTACTCAGCCATAAACAATAATGAAATCTTGCCATTTTTAACAACATGGATGCACTTGAATGATATTATGCTAAGTGAAATTCATCAGAGACAATTCCTGTAATATATCACATATACGTGGAATCTAAAAAATAATGCTATTTAATATAACAAAAAGAACTGCCTTACAAACATAGAGAACAAATTAGTGGTTGCCAGTAGGGTAAGGGGCAGGATAGGGGTAAGGGAGTTAGAAGTACAAACTACTATGTGTAAAATAAATAAATAAGGATATATAGTACAACACAAGAAATATAGCCAATTTTTTAATAACTATAAATGGAATGTGGCCTTTAAAAATTGTGAATTACTATGTTGTACACCTGGAACTTACGTTGCATATCAATTATACCTCAATTAAAAAAAACATTTTAATTGACTAAACACTCCACAAAGAAGGCAGAGAATGTAAGAATGAAGAAAGCCGGGCCCAGTTACATGGTATGGTGAAAAAACACTATAAAGACACTGGCAGGTTCAAAGTAAATGGATGAAAAATAAATAATATACAGTTATCCCTCAGCATTCTCAGGGGGATGGTCCAGGACCCTCACATACCAAAATCTGAGGATGCTTAAGATGTAAGATGTAAGATGTAAGATGGCATATGTAAGATGTAAGATGTAAGATGGCATAACACAGCTGGCCCTCCATATCCCAGGATGTGGAACCCAGAGATACAGAGGATCAATAGTACAAACAGTAGCTTCAATAGTCTAGAATGTTCTATTAATATTAGATGAAGTATTTAAGAGTATGTTGTTGAGTCTATGACTCATTTTATCCTTTTTAACTTAAATTTTTAATTGAAGTACAGTTCATTTATAATATCAAATAGTATTTTTTGAAATAAAATTGTATACTGTTTAATGACAAAAGAGTCAGTTCATAAGGAACACATGACAATCCATACTGTGTATATAATAATAGAACCTCAAGATATATGAAGCAAAAATTGATATTAGGAAAGGGAAACACAAATACAGTAGGATATATTTAAAACAGTTCTCTCATCAACTGATGTAAAACGGTAAGTTAGTATTTTTTCCAATCACCTATACTTGTACTATCGGCTACAGTGATCTAATTGTTTTTTTAAATATCATCCTACAACTGTGTTATTTCCAAGTGCACACAGAACATGTGTCAATATGCTGGGCCAAAAATACAAGCATCAAGGAATTAAAAACAAACTTGAATCAAACAGGATATACTGTATGTATGCCCAAAACAGAATCAAATTATAGATTAAAGAACCCTAAGATACCCAGGAAAACCATAAGTATTTCAAAATTAAATAAGAAAAATTTAAACAACTCATGGGTCAAAGAAGAAATCACAAGAGAAAGTGGAAAATATTTCAAAATGAACTATAAGGAATACATAATACATCGATATTTATGGGAGTTAAAAGCAATACCTAGAGAAATATGAAATTTTAAATGATTATTTGGGACAATGGTAAAGAAATTAAATCATTGCTGAAGTTTCCATCTAAAGGAGCTAGAAAAAGAGCAAAAAGTAAAAAGTATTTTTTTCAAGTAAAAAGAAGTAAATATCGATGATCAGAGCAGGAACTGGTTAAATGGCACAAAGACAAGATAGAAAATTAATAAAGTCATAAGCACTTTTATTAACACGATCAATGAATCTGATAAAACTCTAGAAAGAGTGAACACAAAAAGAAAAAAAAAATGTACAAATTACTCATATGAGGAATTAAAGAAGGTTTTCACTATAGATTCCATAACCATTAAAATGATATGATGTTATGAACAATTTTATGTCTAAATAGAATAACAGTGATGAAAGGGACAACTTAATGGAAAATCTACAACTTAACAAAATTGACACAAATAAATGAAAAATATAAATAGCTTTATGTCTGTTTAAAATTTTGAAATTTTACTCAAAAATTTTCCCAGAAGAAAAGTACCAGGACCAGATATTTTTGCTGATTAAGTCTATGAACCATTTGAAGAAGGAATGATCTCAATTACTCATAAACTCTTTCAAATGAAGCCAGAATTACCCTGATACCAAACCTGTAAAGATACTACAAAAAAGTAAAACGATGGGTCAAGATTGCTTATGAACATAGACCCCCAAATACTAAAAAAAAATTAGCAAATTGAATCTGGCAACATATAACAAGCATATAACAAACAAAATTTTCTTTCATAATGGCATGAAACATAAGATTTGGGGAGTTAATTTAATAAAAAATGTGAAATCTTTATAATAAAGCTAGTTATTTCTGAGGAATATTGAAGAAGACTAGATAATGTTGTAAACATCATGTTCATGGGTTGGAAGAATTAACTATTTTAAGTGATCAATTCTCACCAAATTGATCTACAGATTCAACAGAATACCAAAAAATATCCTAGTATGCTTCTAAGAAAGTTAATTGTTATTTTTTGAAAACCTATAAAAGCCAAAAGCGTTATTAACAGTTAGAGGATCTACAAAATTTGATTTTAAGATTTCCTATACACTGACAGTTTTGGAAGCTTCTTTTAAGTTAATAAACATGCACCAACCATACGCCCCAGCAATTCCACAATATTTACTTAGGAGAAATAAAAATATACATGCACAAAAATATTTGTTTGTGAATGTATACAGCAGCTTTATTGATAGTAACCCCAAACTAAAAATAATCTAAATTTTTATCAACAGGAAAATGAACTAAAATGGATGGTACATTCATTCAACAAAATACTACTTAGCAATTAAAAAGTAACAAACTACTAATACATGTAGCAGCAAGGATAAATCTCAAAATCACTATTTTTACGAAAGTGAAATATAAAATCTGCTTATTGTATAATTCCATTTATATAAAAGTCTAGAAAATACAACCTAATCTATACTGATGGAAAGCAGACCAGTGGGTGTCTGGATTTGGGAGCCTAGGGAGGGGAAAGACTGCTGAATGATGAGGAAATACTGTTGAGGATGACAGAAATATTCTGTATCTTGACTGTGACTTTGTTTCCACATACTTATTTACCTGTCCAAACACAATGGTTTGTACACTTAAAACAGATGCAGTTTATTGTACTTTAAAAAAAAAAAAAGTAAATACAATTAGCTTAATTTTACAAAATACTGAGGCACATTTTATTTTGGTCTAAGCAAGCTTTTGTATGCTTTAAAAAAAAACTGAATTAATATAAAAACTTGATGATTTTTTTACACTAAGCACAAGAGTTAGGACTAGTTGTTGAGTATGTGAGTGCATGAGTACCTATAGTTACTTTGTTTTCTCAACCAGTCAGGTTGCAGTCAATTCTTCCTGTGTGTGTGCATGTGTGTATATCCTAAACTAGGGCAGAAAGAGACTCCTTAAAGAGTTTGGCTTTTAAATCACCTGCAGTATTAAAATAAAATTTTAATACTCTTAGGAGAAATACCTGATAAGGTATTCATGTTTTGTTTGAACAATACCACTATTCCTGTAGATATATCTTATTATGGAATGCTTTGAATAATGCCATGTTCTCTTCACAGTGGATACTGTAAGAGTTGGTATTCCTCATGATTTGCATAGTCACATATGGAGGGTAGTTTGTGTTGTAGAGTCTTCTCTGAAAGGTTCATGGAATCTTATACTTACAAACGATAAAAGAGTGAAGGAGTCATATGCCTGTAAGTGGTCAAAGGGGACTATTCTTGTGACTCTCACAGAGGCTATTTAGAAATTCAAATTAGGTAAAGTATAAGAAGGCTCTTCCTAAGGAGCCATACAAATAAACACTTTTTACTAAAATTAAGGTTTGTGAAATATTGCTCTATTAATCTTAACTTTTATGCTACCCTTTTAAAAGTCGAGGCTGAGAGAATTGTTTGAAGAATCTAAGTGAATTAGGGCTACACTAGAGCGGAGTCTTGAGTTGTTTATAGGCAGGTACAAAAGATTTTGCTTTTTCATTTTAAGGAAAATTACTCTTTTGAAACGTTTACATGCTACCTTGGCTATATCGTAAGAATAAAAAGCTTGGAGTTCAAAGGACACTCTGAATTCTGCTGTGCTCAATTTATTCTTGCGTTCAGAATTCCAAAAAACTTTCTTCTTGTGTCTTAAAACCATTCACAATCATGGGATAATATTTTAATATATTTCAGTAATACTCTCTTTCAGTTTCTTTCTTTCCCAAAGGAGAGTTGGAAAAGGGCTAGCTTCTTAGTAAAAAAAACTTGCTTCTAAATATACATTTTATCTTTTAGAAAATACACAGTTTATAAATTTTCCAAATGGAAAGAGATAAAAAAAGAACAGCAGTAAGTTGCGTGAGAATAGTATAAATATTTAAATATTTTTGAAGATACTTGGTTGCTACCTTGGTTAGGTGATTTTTTTGTTCCTGCAGGATTCTTTTTCATTATTTATGTAGCATATTTCAGGAATGTCAGATGCAGATTATACAGCTACTTTAATAGGCAGTTCCACTCTTTTTTCTGGGATGATGTGCAAACAGTAGAATTATCAGAAATGAGCATGCTCCAGATGACAGTGTATTTTTTACAGAGAAATGGAACATGCAACTCTGCAGTTTACTCTGAATTTTGCAAAAGTCTATCTGAAGGGCATTTATTATTTTGGTGACCTGAAATTCTCAAGATACAAGTCAGCTCAAATTGACAATCTTTTAAATTTGGTAGGAAGTCAACAATCCATTCATTCATTCACATACTCATTAATTCAGGCTACTATATTTTATTCTCTATCTTCTGTGACCACTCTGTGTCAGTTGAGTGAGGAACTGAGGCTATGAAGACGACTGTGGTTAGACTCTGCTGCGAGGAGCTTGCAGTATTGAGGGGAAGATAGATGTGACTGCACCAGGAGGTGCAGGCCATTTGTTATTTGGGCCTGGCTGCAATCAAGGATCAGCAGGTCTTCCCTTCATACATTGATTGGCCTTCCTGGCCTCAAAATATGTTGGCCTCACCTAGCAAGTCAAGGCAGAGGGTTCTTATCGCATGACTTTCTAAATGTCTCTTCAAATGATCACTTGACTTTTAAAAACTTTAATAAAACACAAATCTGTGGCTTTAGATGCACAAGGTATCTGCTCTTTGTTATTAGCCATATATGTTCCTGTAACACCTTTGTCTTATTTTTAGTGAGGGTTTTTTTAAACTAATTCCTTTCACTATTTTCCCTTTCCTCCTGTCATATCTATCTATCCATCTATCTAATGTATATACATTTGTTTTTCTCATATTTAAATATTTTAAGTACCTGTAACTTTTTGTGGGAGTGAGGGACCCTGTATTTAATCTCAGACATAGACAAGGAAATTTGTACTTAGTTTTTACTTAACCGGGAATCTTCTAAGCTCCTGCGATATATTTATTTTATTAATTACTTTCATGGAAAGGCATTTAATTTTAAATATAGCAGTGTGTACATGTCAATCCCAATATATTTATTTTAAACTTGTATATTGCCTTCCTTTGGTCCTAAACATAATCTTCCTGGGAGAGTTAGTCATATTACATGTAACACACATGGACTATTAATTGGTAATGGTTAAGTTGCATGTAAAAATGAACCTACGCACCCAATGGCTTAAGCTAAGAAGGTGTTTACTGACTGACATAACTGGAAAATCCAGGGATGGGACTGGTTTCAAATGAACCTTGATTCAGGATCTAAATGATGTAATTTCTCTTTTCATCTATGTACTAACTTGAGGGTAGGGAGTGAAATTTGGTGAACATTTTATATAAATCAAGGCCTACTTCTGGAGCTGAATGAACTTATCCTCTCCGAAACTATATGTACTGAGAGTGGAAGACAGGTAGTTCTCTTTTATCAGGAAAAGTGTGATTGTTGGCTACCAGGAGGCAAAAATGCATTTCACAATTTTGCACCAATTTGGTAGCTTTCTCTACCTATTCCTCTAGTAAATCACTGGAACAACAGGTCAAATTGACAGAACAATAAATTCAATACTAAATATGGATGAGTACAACTACTAGAATACTCTTTTGTTGTTGTTGTTTCTAGAAACACTCAATCCATATATGTATAAATTTGTGAGTGGAAATGCAACCTAGCAGGACACTATGGGGCCTTCCTGGGATAGATCCCACCCCCCTGCCCTCCGCCTGCCTCATTTTTGTAGAAAAGCCATAGTCTCTCAGGCCTCCCCTGAGTCACAGAAGCCTGGATCAAGAATTAATTAATGATTAAAAGGTAGTGCAAAAGTAATATTTGGGCCAGGACAACTGTTAACAATTTAAACAGTAAATCAGCCATATGGCAGTGACAGAATCTTTAGAACAGTATCTGATGCACATTTCCTGAGTTGCTTTACAGATGCTAGAACCCCCACCAAATGGAAGAAGTTAACTACATGATAACCATGAGCACACAGGCCCCAGGCTGGCTGGACCCTGAGGATTGGTAATGTTAATCTGTGTGACACCGCCCTGTTACCTCACCTCAACCAATCAGCAAAATGTGCACTAGTTGATCAGATATCCTGCAACTCTCCTTCCTCACCTGTCCTTTAAAAATTCTTCCCTGAAACCCACCGGGGAGTTTGGGTTTTTTATGCCTTAGCTTCCCAGGAGTCCTTGTGTGGCTCCTGCAATAAACCTTTCCTTCACCAAAACCTGGTGTCAGCAGATTGGCTTTACTGCACACAGGCAAACGGACACAAGTTTGGTTCAGTGACAGAAATCTTGATTTCTAACAGGCATCCTCTTTTAGGTCAAGCCTCCACCTCACATGATGGCCTGGAACCGCAGGGAATAAAATAATCATTTAGGAAAGGACACCAAATGTAATCTTGCCACTGGTTTAAATTCTAGAAATAAACAATTAGGAACTTCTCACAGTATTCTTTAGAAGGAGGTACAACAGAGGATCTCAACTAATGTATGAAAATCTCTTGCAGGTCAATTATCCTCCAGCATATGTCTGAGTCAATTGATGCCCTTTCTATCAGAGAAGACTGTGAAAGGAAAAAATAGCCTTTCCCCTCCATCTTGTGTCAATACAAAAATTAAAAACATTTCTCTAGGAAGGGCTCTTGTTAGTTAGGTCATGTTTCTAGATAAGATAGACCCTATGACTCTCCTTTGGAATCAGTACTTAAATTGCATTCCAGGGTCTTTGAGAACAATGATATCTAATGCTCTCTGAATCTGCCAGGCTCCAGTGACTCTTTGAGTATTGAAAGTCATTAGAGTTTGCAAATCCTGGAGATACATCAGACAGTGTGTAATCATAAAATGCCAAGATCCAAAAACAATTTTTACCTCCATCAGATTGTTTTGGGTCTTTCCTTTACTCAACAACTCGAGTGCCTAAAGGACCTGGTTCGCTATTAGGCACTTAAAGTATAGAGGTCTCTGTTTTCAATGGAACTTACATGCTATGGGAAGACAGCCAATAATGAACAGGTAACTTCAGAGAGAGACAAATGTTATGCAGAAAGTAAAATAGGGTGATGTTATAGAGAGTTACTGAGTAGGAAATACTAATTTAGAATAGGTGTTTGTGAAGTAATCTTCTTAGCAGGTGATATCTGAATCAGGACTCGTATAATGAGAAGTAGCCAACCATGTAAAATCTGGAAGTTAAATATCTCGGGGTATACTTCACAATAAATAAGTATCATGCCCAGAGATTTGGCAATATAAAGATACAGTCTAGACTTCTACTCAAGCATCAACATTGTTTATATGAAAATTTCTTTTATGAAGAAAAAATCTTCAAATTCCAATATTCCAGGCTCTTTTAAAATATGGTATTATAATAAGACGACTTAAATAACACCAGTGTGAGATAGCTGATACTGTTTATGGTCGAAAGTAGAGGATAAGTTCCTTAGCTATACGTGTGATATAAATTTATTGTTCCAAACTCTGGTCTAGGTCTCTGATAAGATTAAGCTGATATGTCTCAATCAGTGTCTCCCTCTTACTAAGAAGCAACTTCTCTCTCAAATGCTTGCACCAATTTGACAGCTTGTGCCACTTCCGATATTCTGAAAGAGGTTTAGCTGTCTTTAGAACATTCAGAGACCTTGAGATATATAATTTAAACTGGTTTAAAAGAGATGCATTCCCCTTTAACCTACTCCGACTGTCAGTATTATTTTCACTAAGTCTAACTCTACCTGTAATGAAAGAGATAACGCGGCCTATAAGTTTAAGAGAGAACAGGGATGCCTGCAATTCCAATGACAAAGTCCAGATAATTCTCATCAAGCCACTCCAAATGAATTTTTGGAACATTAAGAGATATGCTGGCATTTGCCTTTGTGTTATTATGTCTGGCCAATCAGTGATTCGATTGCCTTTCTTTAAAGTGCTAAAACCTCTAATAACTCCAAATACTAAACTGGAAAAAGTCAGAGACGTAATAGCATACTTCAAACAGCAATAAGATGCAGTCACAACAAACATGGAAAATTACTTCTTTTTTTAAACAACACTTTCTCTTGAAAAATTGTGGTTACAGAAAGTGCCAAGAAGAGGTTTTACATTAAACCGTAAAGCTAATGACAAATGTAAATTAGGAGCTGTAACTGCTTGTGATATGACAAGTTTAATGTTTTTCATTTTCTCCAGTTCTCAAAAATATCCTGATTAGCCCCATTTTATAGAAGAAACTGAGATTCACAGGTTGCACAAGGTCATTGTGGTAGGCTGAGAAATCTCTGGGTAGACCCCAGAATATCCAGGTCCTGATTCCTGTAAGGAAGCAGATTATCCCCTGGAGTCACCAGAGGAGTGCAGTGCTGCTGACACCTTGGTTTTGACCCAGTGAAACTGATTTTGAACCTCAGATCTGTAAGAGACTGTGTGTTGTTCTAAGCCACCAAGTTTGTGGTACTTTGTTAGTGCAGCCATAGGAGACTAATACCATCATAAACATGAACATGTTGAATCCCAGATTAGAACCCATCTATCCCCGTTTTCTTTCTAAAACACCACCTTGTTTTGTTGATTTCTAGAAGAGACTTTAGAGTGGCAAATAGATACCCATCGATTGGGTACACTCTTCATTTGAATTTACAGTTTCAAGAGAATGTCTTAATTTGTAAATCTGGTAAATGCATCCACTTTAAAATATTGGCTCCGTCACCTAAAACTGGATTATTTATAGTGTTTTGAAAGATGGAACCCAAGCCTTGGCAAATTACTGACACTAGTTACCGCCTCAGATAGAGTTTCTTTAGGAGAAACTTAGAGAATATAGACCCTTTGATTTGTTAGATACGTGTAATTTCCAACCTATTCAATTTCTCTTGAATTTCTTGTCACTCAACATTTTGTATAAAAAATTGAAACTGGGGGCTTCCCTGGTGGCGCAGTGGTTGAGAGCCCGCCTGCCAATGCAGGGGACGCGGGTTCGTGCCCCGGTCCGGGAAAATCCCACATGCTGTGGAGCGGCTGGACCCGTGAGCCATGGCCGCTGGGCCTGCGTGTCCGGAGCCTGTGCTCCGCAAAGGGAGAGGCCACAGCAGTGAGAGGCCCGCGTACCCCCCCCCAAAAAAAAAAAAAATTGAAACTGGCAGAACCATTCGACCAATAATCACTACTCTGTTGCATTTTGGACATGAAGAATGGCATCTTCTGTTTACTACTCTGGAAAATATTAGAACGCTAAGAAGAGAAGGAGTTCAAAGGCAAAGCTGAAGGAATAAAGGGCACAACACTAACAAACTGAATCAGGCAATTTATCAAGTTATTGTTTGCTGTTTCGGAGCTGAGTCAAAAATTACTAAGTCTCTTTTAGGGGTAATGCCCTTGTTTCTGAGAGAGGGAATGACAACAACATAGAATATAAAAGCAACACAGAACCACACACATGGGAAATATCTACTTATCGGTCAGATTCCAGAAAAGGCAGAGTGAAACAGTATTCAAAGCTGAAGAACAGTGATAAGAGTGGGTATTTGAATGGGGTGGACAAATACGGATGGGAGCTTGGAATAAAAGGCACAGAGCTGAGGGATAGGGATGAGGAATTTGAAAATGAGAGCTCATTAAGGGTAAAAACTGTTATCACTTAACAAATAAATATTTCAGCGCCTGTGATATGCCTAAGTAAAACTGCCAAAGTAAAATTTTAAGCGAATAGTCAGAAATGAAACAGCATCATGTTTGAATGAGCAGCAATGATGGGGCTGAGCACATGAATGTGAGGTGGTTAAATCCTTCAGTTTCAGGTCACGTTTGGTTGCAGATATTGAGGTCAATCTGTGCCTGAGTTGATACTTAAGAGCATGATTCTGATGTGAAAAGTGAGTTGCACTTCCAAAGGTTAGGAACTGGGCTGATTCAGAAATTCTATGCTCTTTCATTGCACCAAGGAAGGGTACATGAATTAAAAATTTATTGAATGCATGGATAGTTTAGTTTTATATGCCAAACTATAAGCTCCCTACATAAAACTCAAAGTCAATACGTCTTCGAAACCTATAAAGCAAGGACTTGTGTTTTATCAACTGTCAGAAAGCCTGTATGTAGGAATGTACTAAACAAAGGGAAGAAGCATAAGGTAAGGTTGAAGGGATGGGAAAAAGCTTGGACATTATTCTAAGTAAAAATGGATGACAGTGGATAATTTTAGGTAGCAGAGGTATATTACATGACCACATTATTAAAAATCAATTTGATTATCCTATGTAAAATGAATTTAAGGGGGAAAGAGGGAAAAGAGAAATCTCTTAGGAGGCCATTGCCGTATTCTAAATGGAAAATGAGCACGACTAAGCTGGTGGGAGTGGAGTTAAGAGAAATATTTATGATGTATTTTTAACTTAAGGTAGCAGAATTTGCCACTGACAAGTTACATACATGTGTTTATGTGAATATGGGTGGTAATGAGCAGGAATTCAGATAAAAATAACTGGGTGGCCTGCCTAGGAATTCACTGAGATGAAAAAGATTAGCGGAGAAACAGGATTATTAACTGATTGATTAACCTTTTAGGAAAAGAGGAAAGAGAATCGAGAGACTGTTTTGTTAAATTTATCATGCTTATGAGACACTTCAATGGAAAAATCAGGTAATCAATGAGATGTATAAAGGCTATAGTTCAATGAGATATATATTTGGGAATTATCATCCTATATATGGTATTTAAAGCCATGTAAATTTGTAAGATCACCATAGGAGAGGGTATAGCAGGGAAGAAAATAGAGGCCAGCAGCAAATCTTAAAGGATCCCTCTGAGAAGGAGATAACATATACAGACTGAAAACGAAAAGTAGGAAAAAACAAGAAGAGTGAGACATCATGGAAACGAAGGGAGTGGGTATTTTTGGAAGAATTCAGTGGTCAAGTGTAGCACACGAGAGGTGGCCTAAGGTGAAGACGGGAAAATGTCCCCTGGAATTGTCCAAAAGAAGGCTGTTAATCATCTTGACAGGTGACGTTTCAATGGAATAGAGAGTTTCACAAGCCATACTGAAATAGGTAAAAGAGTGAATGTGAAACGAAGCACTGGAAGAATGTATGTACAATACTGCTGAGGAGTTTTGCTTAGAAAGGGAATATAGAAATTGAGTGGTTGCTGAAAAAATATGCATCTGTTAAGGGAGAATATGTTTTCAAGATGGAGGTATGATATATTATAACATGCTTATGTGCTGATGGAATGAATTGGTAGAGAGGAGAGACTGGTGTTGCATATCTAGAGCATATGTTGGGGAGTTGTTCTTTAAAAAAAAGCAACATTTCCTCTACTATTACAGAAGACAGGCAGAAGAATCTAAGCAAAATCTACAGAGGTAGATTTTGTTTTGAGAAAGTGAATCCTTTCCATTTGATTATGTCTATCTTCTTATTTAGTTATTAAGTGGAGTCATCAGTTGATTCAGGAAAGGGAAGAAAACGCTATGAAAGTTTGGTAGAGTTTATATGCTGGAATATCTGCAGCACCAAGAAGGCCTGGCACATAGAAATCCTCACAACTGTATGTTGAAGGAATGAATGGAGAGAAAGAAAGAGGAAATTGTTACCTTGGAAAGTAGAAGAATTGGCTTACATAGGATTGTGTAGCAACCTGTACGTCCAGTTTTCACTTGTTCACTCTTTCCCTACAGAACTAGGGTCATCACTGTTCTACACTAGCAATGATGTTCAGATTTCTCATCAATGACTGGTTTTGGCACGGGAAGGCATTCGGGTTTTGGGCCCGTGAAGAACAAGACGGATTCTTCAAGAGGCTTCTTTGCTTTTACATAAGCATGTGGGGGAAAATGGTGCTTTTCTGTCTCTAGACAGTGGTGTGTTAGAGAATGAAAAAGGGAGCTAGCCAAAAGTTTGAAAATGGCAGAGTAGAAAAATAGAAAGGACTCGGGCAAAGCACCAGCGTTTGACCAGAGCAGAAGTGCCCTGCTATGGGCCCTGCAATTTGGCAACTTTGAGGACCTGTATCATTGCAAACCAACAAAAAATACATGGGTGAATCTGTCAATAGGGTTTTGTGCTTAATAGGTAGTTCTTAACCCATAACCCTAAACATCACCTTTCATGGTTAATGTAGGATTGCCACGTAAAATATAGGACACACACTTAAGTTTGAATTCCATATGAACAATGATATTCCTTGAAATATTTGGGACATACTCATATAATAATGTGTTATTTATCTGAAATTTAAATTTAACTGAGAAACTGATAATTTTATTTGCTAAATCTGGTAATCTGAGCCTAATGAACCTCTCTACATCTTCTGTCCTGTATCCTCAACAGGAAATGTGATGGCATCCAAATGCTGTGACTCTGGGTGGAGATGATGCTGGCACCGGAAGACAGATGTTGCTTTGGGGTACAGAGAACATTTAAACAGAAAGTGACCAAGTGAGAAATGACAAATACATTTTGTTTTTATTTTTAATGTACAAATCCTTTCATATAGCAAAAATGCAACAGATTTCTGCACAAATAGTGTCATTACTGAGTAGTGCCAAACATCCATTTTATTTTTGCCCTTGATGTTTGAATTTATGATTCTAAAGGTCCTCATAATTTAGTGCAGTATTCACATATGCACATGATAGCTGGGAAATACTTGGCCATATTAAACAATCAATACTATACTAATATAGCCAAATATTTGGCTATATTAAACAACCTGTGTAACATGAATAGAGCAAGATACTGATTCATTACATTGATCACTAGATGTTCAATGAAAGTGAGAACTCTAAATAGTTTTAAATATTAAAATTTATTTGGTAAAATCAAATTAATTTTACAAAAAAGTAGAGCATACAATTTTAATAAACTGTATTTATTTACCTATTATATTTTTGTTCTCAAGTTTCCAGAGCAGACTACTTACCTAGTACCATTCTAGATACATAGGAAAAAAGTTAATTTATTATACCAAATAGCTGCCTTAAGACCTTAGGGCTTAATTCTTTCCTGTGATCCTAGCTGAGAAAGGCTGAAAGGATATAGATTTTCATTTAGTGAACCGAATAGTGCATTAGCCCTGTAAGAGCTTATTAGAAAGTAAATCATAAATGAACTTCAACAATCACTAAAATATATAGTTGAGATGCCAGGTATTTGCAAAGGAATACACTATACTAACTATATTATATTATTATTATTATTTACTATGTCATATAATATATATGAAAATATCACCAGAATTATAAATTTAGATTGTGATTTTGGTTTTCATTCCCTCACAATGCACATTTAGCCCTAATTATTTAGCTCTTTGTGCATCCATGCCTTTGCAATATGTCTTTACAACTTCTTGCATCAGTGAGAGTCTATTTTCCTAACCCTTAAAACATGGGTAACCCTGCGATTTCTTTGGGTTATTAGAATATAGCAGAAGGGATAACTATTAAACAAAAATTAAAGCTGACTCTTGTATATCCTATAACTTGAACCCATTTGTAAGAATTAAGCGGTAGATATTTTAGAAAGAAAGAACCAGAATTCATAAGTTTTTATCTTCAGATGATAAACATTTTTGTTTTTACTGGGTGATTATCTTTGCTATTTCTTTATCACCTACCACTGCTTCTTATCATGCTTCACTCTAAGCAAAGCACATTCAGAGTTAAAATATCTTTAACTGCTTTGTCTTAAAAAATATTTTATTGTTAACTTCTTTTCCAAATTTTTCACTGGAGCTTTCAAAAAACTGTCAAGTCAGCAACTGAACTACATGTACTAAAACTGATAAACTTGAGAAACTGAAACTCTTGATCTGTTATCATGGTATTTTGAGACATATTGACTAAAGCCAATTACCAAGTAAGAAGAATTACTTTTCTCAGTGATGGCACTAAAAAATTTCTTTTTGCATTTTCGGGTTACAACCTGACAATTTTTGAGTTTAAAAAAAAAGCTTATTCTTTCTGCTATGGAAAAGCCTATTGTTTTATCAAAATATTGCCTGTGAACAGTGAGAGGTATGTTTATTTGAAAACATAATTCAGTTTATTTTCATTATTAAGACATTTTTAGAGAACGATCTTATCTAACACATAAATATTGCTTTCCAATATTTAGTGTTCTCTCCCTTTAAAAGTTAAAAATTAATATTTTAAGATTATAGCCAATGTCGATTCATTTAGAAATGGGAAATGCTTATGCTACAAGTAAACGTCTAATCTAATTTCACAGTCATTTTGGATGTCTTTTGGATGCAAATGGACAACTGCATTGCACGTTTACAGAATTCAAAGCTGAAAACTCAGTGAGGAATCTGTCTGCTCTTCAGAAAGACACTGTGGGCAAGACTAATAGGGAATATTCCATTGGTGGTAATGGGCAATAATGCTTGTTGCTTTCAAAAAGTTTATGAATGTCTGAGAACTAGAAATTCAAGGGATTCAGACTTACTTCATCGTCTATACATGGTCAGCTGTGAGACTTATAACTGCTCCAAAATTAAGAAAAAAAAAATTCAAGATAAATTCGGAAAAGAATGCTATTTAATAACATTTCTGCAAATCTGAACTTGAGGGAATATTTATTCAGTAATACAGGGAGTCAGGCAGGGGGATTCTCCTGGCATGAGTACCACCATCCACTCCCACGTGTGGTCTGAGATGATCTAGGTAATCAGTAAAGAACTTAGACGTACAAAAACAAGACGTACCTTCTGCTATGGTTTCTCAAGCAAGTACCTCAATAAGCTTTGTTAGGCTTTTTGTGGAAAAGGCTGGGGAAATTTTTCGGAGCAAATATGGAAATGTCCCAAGTTAGTACCCTGGATATTTACTTTAACAGGTTTAACTCTTAGCCAGAACCTCTCTGTTTTATCCAATCCTCAACAGCAATTAGTTAAACAGGTAAAGTGACTTTGTGGCTTTTCTGGAAAAACTGATTTATCATCCTGTATTCAAGATCCACCTAAAGTATCCTATATCCTGATGAATATAAAGCCATGGGGTTTTTTTTTGCAACTAACTGGATTAAGCATTTCAATGTTACTTATCATGTAACGATTACATATATACAAAATACACATCATATAAATGTTTACATGTATACATATGTGTATACATACATAAATATATGTATGTATGTATGTACAGTTGACCCTTGAGCAACACAAGGATTACGGTTGCTGACCCAGAGAGTGGAAAATCCACCCATAACTTGGCCCTCTGCATCCCTGGGTTCTGCATCCTAGGATTTAACCAACCATGGATCATGTAGTACTGTAATACACATTTATTGAAAAAAATCCACATATAAGTGGATCCTTGTAGTTCAAACTTGTGTTGTTCAAGCATAAACTTTATATATCTATATCTAGATATATAGTATATTATACACATACTCCTTTTATATTGGGCTGAATTGCTGCTGATACAACTCTCAGTTTTGTAATATATTTTCATCCAGATGAAGCCCTACATTATGTTGTGGTTCTTTATATTTCCTAGTGACTTATAAAGTTTAACCCTCCTTAATATAGAACAATGGTTCTCAACTCCCTTTCCCCCTTATCCAATTAGAGAGCACACTCCCATCAGTAACATTCCTTGAAAATAACAATGATTCATTTAGGGCTTGAACTGACTGTTGTCCAGAAGGAAATATCACAAATCCTAGGGATAGTGATTTATCTTCACTGAAGGTTATAGTTATTTTCCTCTCTCACTTTCTTAAAACCACTGATGTAGATTTTTAAACCTCAAAAATATGATTAGAATTTATTAGAAGAATTAAAATGTTATGCTAAAAATATCCACTTAATACAAAGGAAGACAAAAGAGGGGCAACAGAGAAACAAAAAATCATGATGCACATAGAAAACAAAAAACCAAGAGGGAGATATAAATGCAAACATACTAATAGTCATACCAAATGTAAATGGATTAAAATACAATCGAAAGGCACAGATTTCAGATTGCATTTCAAAAAACACTGATATCCTGTTGTATACTCTCTACAGGAGACACAATTCAGATTCAAAGATATTCAAAACAAACAGAATGAAAGTAAAGGATGGAAAAATAAATCATATAAACAGCAATCAAAACTAAGCTCGAGTGACTAGACTAGTAACAAGAAAAAAAAGACTTTAAGACAAAAAATATTACTAGAGAAGAACTAGAAATATTTTTAATGTTAAAAAGGTCAACACACCAGGCATATATGACAATTATAAACAAATATGTGCATAGCATCACAGTTCCCAAATGCATAAAAACTGATAGAATTGAAGGAAAAATAGACAAATGAACTTATTATTTGGGACTTCAATACCTTACTTTCAATAGTGGACATATATAACAGTATGGCAGAAGATAATAAGAAAACAGAAAGCTTGAGCAACACTATAAATCAGCTAGACCTAAAAGACATCTACAGAACATGCCATCCAACAGCAGAAGAACATGTATTCTTCTTAAATAAATGTGGGACATTCTCAAGGACCATAAACTATGTAAAAACCAGCCTTGACAAACTTAAAGTGAAATTATACAAAGTATGTTTTCTAATCAGAATGAAATTAAATTAGAAATATATAACACAAGGAAATTTAGGATATTTGCAAATATGTGCAAATTAAACAACACATTCCTAAATAACAAATGGGACAAGGAAAAACTAAATTACACATCTCCTTGAGATTAATGAAAAATAAAATCCAAAATTCCAAAATTTATAGGATACAGCTAAAGCAGTACTCAGAGAAGATTTATAGCTATAAATATTTATGTTTAAAATAAGGAAGAATTCAAATGAATAACTTAAATTAATGAACAATGCCTTTGACAGAATTCTCAGAAGAAATTTCCAAGAGAATAAACAATGCACTTGAAGACAGATCAATAAAAACTTCTAAAACTGAAACTCAAAGAAAAAAAATTGTAGACTGGAATATCCAAGAACATCGGAGAATTTTGAAAGTTGTGACTTTAAAAAAAAGAGAATGGAGGAGATGAATATTTGAAGTAGTAATGGCTGAGAACTTTCCAACATTAAAGACAAGTACCAAACCACAAGTATGAGAAACTCAGAGAACACAACACAGAATAAACTTCAGAAACTAATCACAGCCTATTGTTATGGACTGAATGTGTCCCTCAAAATTCATATGTTTAAGTCCTAATCCTCAATGCGATAGTATTTGGAAATGGGGCCTTTGGGAGGTAATTATGGTTAAATGAGGGTTAGTAGCCTTATAAGAAGACACAGCACAGAGGTTGTTCTTCATCTCTCTCCACTATGAGAGGACACAACTAGAAGGTTGTTGCCTATAAGCCAAAAGAAGAAGCCTCAGAATGAAACCTACTTTGCTGGCACCTTAATCTTGGACCACTAGCCTTCAGAACTATGAGGGAAAAAAAGTCTGTTTTTTAAGGCACCCAGTCTATGGTATTTTGTTATGTCAGTCCAAGCAGACTAATACACTATTGTATTCAAACTGTAGAAAACCTGTGACCAAGAGAAAATTTTGAAAGAAGCCTATTTCTTGGAGGTAGGGGGTGAGGGCTGTGGCAGAGTACCTTTTCTAAAATGGAAGAAAGATAAAAAGCTAAGATACAGCTGTTTGTCAGAAATTATGCAAAAAAGGAAGATAGTGGATTAAAATATTTAAAGTGTTAGGAAAAAAAAGAAAGAAACCCACCAAACTACAATTCTGTATCTAGTACAATTACCATTCTAAAGTTAAGGAGAAATAAAGACATCATCAGACAAACTAAATCTGAGGGAATTCACTGGAAACAGTCCTTACCTACAAAAATATTAAAATATTTTTTTCAGGCCAAAGGAAAATTAAATACATCAGAAATTTAGATCTCCCTAAAGAAAGAAGTACCATGCCAACACTAATCAAAATAAAACTGGAGTAGCTGTAATAATTTCAGATGAAGCTGCCTTCAGGGGAAGGGATGTTATCAGGAATATGGAGAGCACTATAAAATGACGTATACATCTCTTTTTTAGCAAAATTCCATTTTCACACCTATCTAAGAAATAAAGCAATAATTCCTTTACATTTAATACCATTTCTTACTGATAGTTCCTTAATTGTCTCAAAACGTTTATTTAAAATCAGTTTGTTCAAATTGGTGCTCAAGTTACATATATTGACTTCGTTGTTATGTTTCTGAGGTCTGTTACTCTAGAATGATCTCTTCTCTCCGAGTCCTCCTTTTTCTTGTTTTACACCCTTGACAATGCAAAACCAAGAAAGTTGTCCAGTGTTATGAATTGTATTCTTGATTTGACTGTCTCCTTCCTTTGGATGCCATTTAAATTGATGAACAATTTTTTTTTTTTTTAAACTTGGAAGTATTATCTAGAAGACTCAGATTCAACTTTGGAAATAATTCTTCTAAGAGGTACAAAATATCTGGATATCTGGCTGTCCTACTTTTGTTTGTTTGTTTGTTTGTTTGTTGTGGTACGCGGGCCTCTCACTGTTGCGGCCTCTCCCGTTGTGGAGCACAGGCTCCGGACGTGCAGGCCCAGAGGCCATGGCTCACGGGCCCAGCCGCCCCGCGGCATGTGGGATCCTCCCGGACCGGGGCAGGAACCCGCATCCCCTGCATCGGCAGGCGTGCTCCCAACCACTGCGCCACCAGGGAAGCCTAGTCCTACTTTTAATAATGATAAGATTGATCATGGATTCTGGGTGGCAATAGCATTACTCATCCTTTGTAAAGTTCCCCATCAATCTTGCATCTAATTGTTTACTCCTCTGCCTGAAATAATTATTTAATTACAAATTACAAAATGGCAATGTCCTAATGTTGGTATTTCTTCCTCATTTATTACCTAAATTTTTCTGTAAAAACATTTTCATCCTTAGCTAGGGCTACTGGGTTACAGCAAAATGTCATTAATATGAGATTAGTAGGGAAGATATTAAATTTTCCATTAATTACCAACTTCAGGGTAAAGAAGTGATGCTCTACATACCTAGGTGGTGATCAGTAAAGTTTTTTGTTTGTGTTATTTATTATTGTTCTTTTTTTCTTTTACTGTATCTTCTCTTCAAGTATTTTTATTAACTCAATGTTTTAATATATATATTTCATGTATATTAATAAATAGAACCTGATTTTACATTAGTTGCACAAATTTTCCCATCATTGTGGGAGTTCCTTCCTTTTAGTCCCAAAGTCCTTTTGATATATCACTATCAGACATTTATTGTTTCTTTGCTGTGATGCAATATCACCGACTCACCTTGAACATTTCATATACCAGTCTTGGAGTAAGCCAATAATTTAAGATGCACTAGTTGCTACAGCATTTCAGAGTTCACAGTTTTGGGGACACAGGTACCTATCCCTACTGGGCTGTTATTATTTCTAGGTCTTTTTAGTGAACCAAACTAGGACGGGAGGTTGGATAGACAGACAGACAAATGTACAGCATTTTTTAAGACAGAGCAAGACTCATGAACAGGTCATAGTCTTCCCAGCTTAATGTATTAATCTAACTAAAAATAACTTCGTTTAAGTTATAAAAAATATGTCTTGCAGTTTTCAAAGAAAAATAAAAGGGAAGAAAAACACCAATAAAGAGGACACCTTTGAGGTGACTTTGTATCTGTTGTTCACAGGAAAGGACATCTTAACTAATGGATTTCAAAGTTGTCAGTGTTGATGACAAAGCTAAATCCTCAGTGGAAATGGCTATAGACAATTTTAGGATTCCAGAACCTGCAGCAAAATTATACAACAAACTATTGCCATTAACATTTGCTTTATGGAATTCCTTTTGTTCTGAGTCAATGTCCTTTTTAGGACAATGTCCTCCTGATTCAAACATATTCCGATTATAGAACAGACTTTGCTTCTGGTATTTATTTTATTTTTTGTGAATACAATTTTTCGTTTTAAATAAAAATACTGCATTTTAATATATTTGGCTTCTCTGTAACTTGACTAAGAGAAAGAATATGCTGATCATGCCAATATGAGTATATTCACAATCCTTTTGACATTTATTTTTTCTCTTTAAAATTAATGATTTGGCATTCTGGTGTCTAACTTAGTCCGAAGTGTATTTTAGTTAGCATTAGTCATTTTCTAAGGCATGGTGAGTCTGGGGCCTTTACAATAGCACAACTTCAAAGAAAGGACTAGATAATAGCAAGCCCTAATAATAGCAAGACTTCAAAGAAAGGATGGACTAGTTAATAGCAATGCTTTAAGGAAAAAAATAGAAAAAGTCATTATTCCCACAGACCTTCCAAAGAAGGGTAAATATGGGCAGAGTATATTGAAGCATAGTAAGAAAGTGCCAGATTAAAATGAAAGGTTTCTTTAAAATCACTTATTTTGTAACAGAAATCCATGCTTATTATGAATTCTTAGTAATATGTTTATTTGATATTTTTTCATAATAATAGTGGTTTATATTTATTGAGTACTCAGTATGTGCCAGACGCTGTGTTAACTGCTTTACTTGTTCTCATGTTCTCATTCAGTTGTCTCAATTCAGGGAACTGATGTTCAAAGAGGTTAAGTAATGGACAGCTCTCAGTGACAAAGTCAAGATTTGAACCCACACCTATCTCTACATATGTTTATAAACATTACTCTTCAGAATAATGTGCCAAGTTGATACTATGGTTTTCAATACCCTGTAGATCAGTGTCATAAAAAAGGTATATAAATACTTTATTTTTAGAGGATTGCCTTAAATCTTTAAGTTATCAATTCCTCTGCTCCATTCAGAGAGACCTGGAATAATTGATCCAATGTAGTCCCAAAGAATGAATATTTTTAACAAAGAAGACTGATGATCATAATGCAGGGGGCTAAGATTCACTTTAAGAAACTACATCCTTATAGGTTTTTCTTCCATTTATTTCTGTATCAACTCGCTCCCTACCCTGGCGTTTTTGTAAAGAAAAAGCCAAGCTGCTCCATCCTGAGACAAGTCCTACCTTAGCCAGGAGCTAGCTGGGGTGCTAAGGAAGGAAGAAAATGAATGACAATGAGGCACAGCACTGTGTCTGTCTCACTTGCTCCTCTGGCAGGACCAGTGGCAAGTTGCTGGCTGCAAATGTATTTGAAAACTCTGCCGATCTTGGCAAGCATAAATACATTCTGTTTAGCAGGTAAACATGTTTGTTAAAAAGATGTAGTTTTCATAAAATTATGGTGACTCTTTGTGTTGGGAAGGTATTGTAACATTGGTATTTTAAGAAGAGAGTTGGGAAAATGAAGATATATAAGGCATTTCAGTAAGTTAATTTTTCTTCACCAAATTCTTTTGCTAAATAGTACTGATACTTTTTTCAGAATGGACTAAAAACGTACCTTTGGTTTTACATAGATATATAGATATACATATACATATATGGATTTGGCATCTAAATTGACCATAAAAGCCCACCTAGATTGTACATGTTTTAATCAGATACTTTCAATAATAAAATGACTTCCCTTTTAGTAGACATGTAGGAAATCAGCCAGGAGGTTATGCATATTTTAGCAGTATTTAAGCAGTCAAAAAAATGTCAACCTTTCGTGAGAAAATTTAAAAATGAATTTAATTTAAAACTTCTAACTGTAATTCTGTTGACCACTGAGCTGCAGCAGCAGCTTTTGTAAAATATGTTCTTCTGAGAGAACAGAATTGGAACTGAGTTGTTATAATGAAGTTTACTTACACATGTTCTCACCTGCAATATTTATAGAACATTTAGATTTTGGAGAGTGATGGGTAGAAAGTCTAATTTATGTGTGTTAGGATGACTAATCAAAAAGGATTGCTAGATTTTAATTTAAGTTTTCTTCTCTTCCTTCCTGAGTGAATTAGAAGGGTTATGGTTATTCTGGTCCATACAGTGGAGAGTGGTTCTGGAGATCATGTATTTCCCCAGGGTGCAGAAAAATATTTAGATTAAGACTTTGAAGTTTGAGACCCCAAGCATGGAGAACCAATGGCTCATCTGAATTCTTCTCTTGTAGAAGCACTGAATTCTGTGCATGAAAGCAGGGCCACAATAAGTGGCTATGTAATACTACAAAACATGATCTAACCCAGTATTAAGGAACGATCTTCTAAAGTTACAGGGCAGCAACAAGAAACAAGTGTTGTGGCACTTGGTAACACAAGTTCTCTACAGGTGAAGTTAGATTTCATTTTTTAGGACATTACTTGGGAATGGGAGAGATACTGGATTTTATGTTAATAGGGCAAATGGGTCTCATTAATTTATTGATAATACTGCACTCGGTAGACTTTAAAATAAAGACTGTTACAAGAGACAAAGAAGGACACTACATAATGAATAGGGAGTCAATCCAAGAAGAAGATGTAACAATTGTAAATATATATGCACCCAACATGGGAGGACCTCAATATATAAGGCAAATGCTAACAGCCATAAAAGGAGAAACTGACAGTAACATAATAATAGTGGGGACTTTACCACTCCACTTTCATCAATGGACAGATCATCCAGACAGAAAATCAATAAGGAAATGCAGGCCTTAAATGTCACATTAGAACAGATGGACTTAATTGATAATTATAGAACATGCTATCCATAAGCAGTAGAATACACTTTCTCCTCAAGTCCACATGGAACATTCTTCAAGATAGATCACATTTTTGGCCAAAAAACAAGCCTCAGTAAATTTAAGAACACTGAAATCATATCAAACATCTTTTCCAACCACAATGCTATGAGATTAGAAATCAATTACAGGGAGAAAAAAAAACTGTAAAACACACAAACATGTGGAGCCTAAACAATATGCTAGTAAACAACCATAGATCACTGAAGAAATAAAAAAATACCTAGAGACAAATGACAATGAAAACATGACGATCCAAAACCTGTAGGATGCAGCAAAAGCATTTCTAAGAGGAAAGTTTGTTGGAATACAGTCTTACTTCAGGAAACAAGAAAAATCTCAAATAAACAACCTAACCTTACACCTAATACAACTAGAAAAAGGAGAACAAACATAAAGCAAAGTTCATAGAAGGAAAGAAATGATAAAGATCGGAGCAGAAATTAATGAAATAAAGATGAAGAAAATGATAGCAAAGATCAATAAAAATAAAATGTGGTTCTTTGAGAAGATAAACAAAATTGATAAACCTTTAGCCAAACTGATCAAGAAAAAAAGGGAGAGGACTCAAATCAATAAAATTAGAAATGAGAAAGGAGAAGTTACAACTGACAACACAGAAATACAAAGGATCACAAGAGACTACTGCAAGCAACTCTAGGCCAATAAAATGGACAACCTAAAAGAAATGGACACATTCTTAGAAAGGTATAACCTTCCAAGACTAAACCAGGAAGAAACAGAAAATATGAACAGACCAATCACAAGCACTGAAATTGAAACTGTGATTAAAAATCTTCCAACAAACGAAAGCCCAGGACCAGATGGCTTCACAGGTGAATTCTATCAAACATTTAGAGAAGAGCTAACACCTATCCTTCTCAAACTCTTCCAAAAGATAGCAGAGGGAGGAATACTCCCAAACTCATTCTATGAGGCCACCATCACCCTGATACCAAAACCAGACAAAGATACCATAAAAAAAGAAAATTACAGGCCAATATCACTGATGAACACAGATGCAGAAATCTTCAACAAAATACTAGCAAATCAAATCCAACAATACATTAAAACAATCATAGAGCATGATGAAGTGGGATTTATTCCAGGGATGCAAGGTTTCTTCAATATGTACAAATCAATCAGTGTGATACACCACATTAACAAACAGAAGAATAAAAACCATATGATTGTCTCAGTAGATGCAGAAAAAGCTTTTGACAAAATTCAACACCCATTTATGATTAAAAAAACTCTCCAGAAAGAGGGCATAGAGGGAACGTACGTGAACAAAATAAAGGTCATATATTACAAACCCACAGCTAACATCATTCTAAATGGTGAAAAGCTGAAAGCACTTCCTCTAAGATTAGAAACAAGACAAGGTTGCCCACTCTCACCACTATAATTAAACATAGTTTTGAAAGTTTTAGCCACAGCAATCAGACAAGGAAAAGAAATAAAAGAAATCCAAATTGGAAAAGAAGAAGTAAAACTGTCACTGTTTGCAGATGACAAGATACTATACTGAGATATCCTAAAGAAACTACCAGAAAATTACTAGAATTCATCAATGAATTTGGTAAATTTAATACAGAGAAATCTAAATACAAAATTACAAAATTAACAGAGAAATCCCTTCCATTCCTATACACTAACAATGAAAGATCAGAAAGAGAAATTAAGAAAACAATCTCATTTACCATCACATCAAAAAGAATAAAGTACCTAGGAATAAACCTACCTAAGGAGACAAAAGACCTGTGCTCTGAAAACTATAAGACACTGATGAAAGAAATCGAAGATGACACAGATGGAAAGACATGCCATGGTCTTAGATTGGAAGAATCAATATTGTCAAAATGAGTACACTACCCAATGCAATCTACATATTCAATGCAATCCCTGTCAAATTACCAATGGCATTTGTCATAAAACTAAAACAAAAAAAGAATTAAATTTGTATGGAAACACAAAAGACTCCAAACAGAGAAAGCAATCCTGAGAAAGAAAAACGGATCTGGAGGCATCAGGCTCCTTGACTTCAGATTATATTACAAAACTACAGTAACCAAACAGTATGGTACTGGCACAAAAACATATATATAGATCAATGGAACAATATAGGAAGTCCAGAAATAAACCCATGCACCTATGGTCACCTTATCTTTGATAAAGGAGGCAAGAATAAACAATGGAGAAAAGACAGCCTCTTTAATAAGTGGTCCTGGGAAAACTGGACAGCTACATGTAAAAGAATGAAATTAGAACACTCCCTAACACCATACACAAAAACTCAAAATGGATCAAAGACCTAAATGCAAGACTGGACACTATAAAACTCTTAGAGGAAAACATAGGCAGAACACTCTTTGACATAAATTGCAGCAAAATCGTTTTGGATCCACCTCCTAGAGTAATGAAAATAAAAACAAAAATAAACAAATGGGACCTAATTAAACTTAGAAGCTTGTGCACAGGGAAGGAAACCATAAACAAAATGAAAAGACAATCCACAGAATGGGAGAAAATATTTGCAAATGATGCAACCAACAAGGGATTAATTTCCAAAATATACAAACAGCTCACGCAGCTCAATTGCAAACAAAACAAAACAAAACAAAACAAAACAACCAAATCCAAAAATGGGCAGAAGATCTAAATAGACATTTCTCCAAAGAAGACTTACAGATGGCCAAAAAGCACATGAAAAGATTCTCAACATCCCTAATTATTAATGAAATGCAAATCAAAACTACAATGAGGTATCACCTCACACTGGTCAGAACGGCCATCAATAAAATGCTTCCAAACAATAAATGCTAGAGAGGGTGTGGAGAAAAGGGAACCCTTCTACACTGTTGGTGGGAATGTAAATTGGTACAACCACTATGGAGAACAGTAAAGAGGTTCCTTAAAAAACTAAGGATAGAATGACCATATGATCAAGCAATCCCACTCCCAGACATATATCCAGAGAAAACCATAACTCTAAAAGATACACACACCCCAATGTTCATTGCAGCACTCTTTATAATAGCCAAGACATGGAAGCAACCTAAATGTCCATCGACAGTGGAATGGATAAAAAAGATGTGGTACATATATACAATGGAATACTACTCCACCATAAAAAAGAATGAAATAATGCCATTTGCTGCAACATGGATGGATTTAGAGATTATCATAGTAAGGGAAGTAAGTCACACAGAACAAGACAAATGTCATATGATATCACTCATATGTGGAATCTAATTTAAAAAAATGATACACATGTACTAATTTACAAAACAAAAACAGACTTACAGATATTGAAAAGAAACTTACAGTTACCAAAGGGGAAACATGGGGGAGCTTGGGATTAGCATACACACACTACAATATATAAGATAGATAACCAACAAGGACCTACTGTATAGCACAGGGAACTCTACTCAATATTCTGTGATATCTGAGAAAAGAATCTGAAAAAGAATGAATATATGTATATGAAGTTTGGTGTTCACCGGAGTAGCTTTGTTAATTGCCCCGGAATGCAATAGAGATGACACTATCAAAAGGATTAAAGGGATTACCTGTAAGAACTCTCTGAAGCCACATACCTTGACTGAATACTGTCTCCATCCTTGTTGATTGTTTCATATACAACAAATTATTTAACTTCTCTGTGCCCAAATTTCTTTCTCTGTAAAATAAAGATGATAAAATCATTTACTTCATAGGGTTTTTACAAGATTACATGAGCTACTGCATGAAAAGAGTTCTGAATAATTCCTGGCACACAGAAAATGCCACACTTGCCATGTATTATTTAGCTTATTAGTTTATTATCATTTTATTTATGAGTGCCCCTTTAGGACATGCATATTAACATATTTGAAAATATTAATTTATCATATAGGCAAATAATGTCTTGAGTAAGGTTGCCATATTTAACAAATAAAATACAGAACATGCAGTTAAATTTGAATTTCAGATGAATAATGACTTTTTTTAGTTACGTATAGACCAAGTGTTTCATACATACCAAGTGATATTCTAACAGCTTTTGAACTTGTCAGTAAGTATTTATTCTGTTATCCTGTAGTTTCAGTAATGACCCCAGATTGTTTCTCATTGACCTGGCTTGGGAGATAATCTTATAAGTGAGCCATTACTGTGAATCGGGACATGAAGGGATTGTGTCATGTAGTGGTCAGTCTCTCCTGCAAGTCACAGAAGGAGGTAAAACGTTCTCTCTCAAACCACATCAAAAAAGAAACAACCATACAGACCTCTGCTATAACTACTAAAAACAGAAACAATCTTTCCTGTGATGGTTGAAAAGCTGTTAGAATGTAAGCCAGAAGCTACTGGAAGAGAGACTATGCAATAAACAGTGAACAAAAACAATATATAAGAAAGCAGAATAAAGAGATGAGAGGGAAAAAAGATAAGATTCGTTTCTCACAGATGCTCTGAGTCCCCAGCTGACCTGATTTGATATACCACTGGCCTTTTCATTTACGGGAACCATTAAATTTTCTATTTAGCTAACACCAATTTTCATTAGATTCTTCACACATATAGCTGAAAGAGTCTTAGCTAATTAAGGAAGTAAAGGTCAGCTGCAAGGCTTGGGAACCAGAGAATAATCCAAGCCAGAGGCTTGAGAATATTACAGTTACTCTTAATATGGGTCCTAGCACGTGATTAGTATTGAATAAATTATGGTCATTGTTAATAGCATAAAACAGCTAAGGAATGAAATGTAACTAATTTGATATGTGAAATCAAGCTGCAAACAAATAGACCTTCTGTAAAATGCTATTTAAAGAAACTCATGTTATTTCAGTTTTTTTCTCTAGTCAAAACACTATTTTCTCAAAGAATCATCATAAATATTCTACAATACCACAGAGCCCTTAGAAACATTTTGACAAGTTGAATTAGACAAATGGATATTTTAGTTTCCTAGAAATACAGATACTTTAAAGAATAAATGGATCAAAATTTCTGGGGCAATTTGAGTTTTGGTTTTGTCAAATTTTCAATATTTGCAAAACTGTTCAAGGAATCAGACGACCTAGAACACAGATTTTCTTTTTCCTGTCATTTGATTCCTGCCACAAGAGTACTGAAAGGCGGCTGTAGCATCTTTCTGTAATCCTCTCATATGTCTCTAGTGTTTTTTAAATAATGCAAGGAATGGATTTTTGGTGGTTGATATCATTCTGGTCAACATCACAATTGCTATGAACTTATTCAATCAGAAAATAATGAGGCTTTGCATAAATCTTCATATTTTATAAATTAATTTCTACAGTTCTGAAGCCAGATAACTACAGGTCTAAACTCAACTATGCTACTTAATACTTGAAAATCTTAGGCAAATTACTTTACCTTCCAGAAACTCAATTTTCTCATCTGAAAACTGAACCTCATAACACTACCTGCTTCATAAGATTATTGTGAGGATTAAATAAGTTAACACATCAGAAACAGTAGGTTAAGTGTAAGCTACTATGATTATGATTATTGTCCACTGATCCGAATCTGTAGTCTTCTGAAGGAGTTAGCACATTTCATTATTTATTACCATGCCCTGTAACTGGGTAAAATCAGGTTTAGAGAAAATCAAGTGACCATCCAAGATCACAGAGCTCTGTCTGAGTGGCAAGTGTGAGTCTCAGCCTCAGACTGTGGAGATGCCAAATTATTTTTTGGCATTCTCAGAACCCATGGTCAGTGTTCCCAGGAATGTAGTACAGCATGAACTGCTTGGTTTTAGATTCAGGATATCCATTTGCATAATCATATTTCTTTTACTGAAAGTATAATTAGCCAAACCACATATTTTTAATTGGTCTCCATTTCTTGGTGCACCCAAGTTAGGGACATTTTCTTAAAAAATAAAAAACTTAGTTTATCTAAGTTTGAATTTTGAGGTATATGCTACATTTTTCTTACTTCTTCTTTCTATTTTTGGTTTCTTTTCTATTTTTGTTTTGTTGTGTGGTGGTAGTTGTTGAGTTGGAATTTTATTGCCTACTAATAATAATTCATACTGAATTAGATAAAAATTTTCTCTGCATGTAGGCATACTGGCAGGCAGTAATTAGAGACCTGAATATATTAAGAGCTACTTATATCAAAATATGATTTACTGTACTTTTCAGATAAGAGTTTCTATTTAGTCTCTGGTGATGTAGCAATTACCATATCATCTCCAAAATTCAACAGCTTATATGTGGATCATGTAAGCATGAGGATATACAAGCATAAATTTTATGCCTATGTTTAGACTCTTTATGACCAGGTAGCAAATTCTGAGGCAGCATTTACCCCATAGAAAGTAAAGATATAACACAGAGACACTGCACCAAGAAACTGCAAAGGTGATTTTTTTACCCTATAGCTCTGCTTGATTATTAATGGAGACAAATATCTTTAGCCCCATAAAATAAACTCTAATTAAAAAGGAAGACATTAATGTATATGATTTAATTATTTTCTCCAATATTAGGCATTAATAACATACCACAGAACTTATTAATAAATGTTCTAGGAGACTAGGGGTAGGACAGGAATAAAACACAGACCTACTAGAGCATGGACTTGAGGATATGGGGAGGGGGAAGGGTAAGCTGTGATGGAGTGAGAGAGTGGCATGGACATATATACACTACCAGATGTAAAACAGATAGCTAGTGGGAAGCAGCCGCATAGCACAGGGAGATCAGCTCGGTGCTCTGTGACCACCTAGAGGGGTGGGATAGGGAGGGTGGGAGTGAGGGAGACGCAAGAGGGAAGAGATATGGGAACATATGTATATGTATAACTGATTCACTTTGTTGTAAAGCAGAAAGTAAAACACCATTGTAAAACAGTTATACTCCATTAAAGATGTTAAAAAAAAAAAAAGTTCTCATCCCAAGAAAAAAAAATTTGTGACTATGTATGGTGACGGATGTTAACTAGACTTATTGTGGTTATCATTTCACAATACATACAAATATCAGATCATTATGTTGTACACCTGAAACTAATAAAAAGTTACATGTCAATTATATTTTAACTAAAAATAAATTAAAAATTATTTTCATCAAAAAAATAATAAAAAAATAAATGTTCAATTAATAACTTATTTGCAATTAGCTCTTTCTGTTTTCTTCCCACATAGTAGCCACAATAAATTCCTATTGACTGATTTTTAAAAGTTTTTTAAAAATCACTTAAAATGTATGAAATAAAAAGTTATTATAAGTTAGGCCAAAAAAGGTTGAGGACATACTTCCAATAAGAAAAAATACTTATATATTTTAAGTAGTAAAAATATATTTTTATCCGTACTCTAATGGGTTTAAAAATTAGTGTTTTTTTTTTTTTTTCAAGCTATGCATTGAGGGGGCTGAGGGTTTGGGTGCAGCCATTTGGCACGAGGAGCTCTGGTCTGAAGTGACAAGTGCAAGGCCTTCAAACTCAGCACCCTGTGAGCAAGTGAAACTGGACCAAGCACAAAGGAAACAAAGGAGGAACCTTCAAGATGGCAGAGGAAAAGATGTGGAGATCACCTTCCTCGCCATAAATACATCAAAAATACATCTAGATGTGGAACAACTCCTACAGAACACCCACTGAATGGTGGTAGAAGACCTCAGACTTGCCAAAAGGCAAGAAAATACCCATGTACCTGGCTGTGTGGCTGACAGGGTCTTGGTGCTCTGGCCTGGTATCAGGCCTGAGCCTTTGAGGTGGGAGAGCTGAGTTCAGGATACTGGGCTACCAGAGACCTCCTGGCCCCATGTAACATCAATCAGCAAGAGCTCTCCCCGAGATCTCCATCTCAACGCTAAGACTCAGCTCTGCCCAATGGCCAGCACACTCCAGTGCTGGACGCCCCATGCCAAACAACTAGCAAGACAGGAACACAACCGCAACCATTAGCAGAGAGACTGCCTAAAATCATACTAAGTTCACGGACACCTCAAAACACCATGTTGTGGCCCTGCCCACCAGAAAGAAAAGATTCAACCCCATCCACCAGAACACAGGCACCAGTCCCCTCCACAAGCCACTGAACAAATCTCGCCCACTGGGGGCACACACCAAAAACAATGGGAACTATGAACCTACAGCCTGTGAAAAGGAGACCCCAAACACAGTAACTTAAAGAAAATGAGAAGACAGAGAAATATGCAGCAGATGAAGGAGTAAGGCAAAAACCCATTAGAACAAAAAATGAGAGGAAATAGGCAGTCTACCTAAAAAAGAATTCAGAGTAATATTAGTAAAGATGATCCAAAATCTTGGAAATAGAATGGAGAAAATACAAGATAGGTTTAACAAGGACCTAGAAGAACTAAAGAGCAAACAAACAATCATGATCACAATAAATGAAATTAAAAACTCTCTAGAAGGAATCAATAGCACAATAACTGGGGCAGAAGAACGGATAAGTGACCTGGAAGACAAAATACTGGAAATAACTAACACAGAGCAGAATAAAGAAGAAGAACGAAAATAATTGAAGACAGTCTCAGAGACCTTGGGGACAACATTAAACACACTAACATTCGAAATATAGGGGTCCCAGAAGAAGAAGAGAAAAAGAAAGGATCTGAAAAATATTTGTAGAGATTATATCTGAAAACTTCCCTAACATGGAAAAGGAAACAGTCAATCAAGTCCAGGAAGCACAGAGAGTCCAATACAGGATAAATCCAAGGAGAAACATACCAAGACACATATTAATCAAACTACCAAAATTAATTACAATGAAAAAATATTAAAAGCAGCAAGGGAAAAGCAACAAATAATATACATGGGATTGCCCATAAGGTTAACAGCTGATCTTTCAGCAGAAAATCTGCAAGCCAGAAGGGAGTGGCAGGATATATTTAAAGTGATGAAAGGGAAGAACATACAATCAAGATTACTCTACCCAGCAAGAATCTCATTCATATTTGACGGAGAAATTAAAACCTTTACAGACAAGCAAAACTGAAGAGAATTCAGCACCACCAAACCAGTTTTACAACAAATGATAAAGGAACTTCTCTAAGCAGGAAACACAAGAGAAGGAAAAGACCTACAAAAACAAACCCAAAACAATTAAGAAAATGGTAATAGGAACAACATATCAATAATTACCTTAAATGTAAGTGGATTAAATGCTCCAATCAAAAGACACAGACTGGCTGAGTGGATAAAAAAACAGGACCCATATATATGCTGTCTACAAGAGACCCACTTCAGACCTAGGGACACATACAGACTGAGAGTGAGAGGATGGAAAAAGATATTCCATGCAAATGGAAATTAAAAGAAAGCTGGAGTAGCAATTCTTATATCACACAAAATAGACTTTAAAATAAAGACTATTAAAAGAGACATGAAAGAACACTACATAATGATCAAGGGATCAATCCAAGAGGAAGATATAATAAATTGTAAATATTTATGCACCCAACATAGGAGCACCTCAATACATAAAGCAAATGCTAATAGCCATAAGAGGGGAAATCAACAGTAACACAGCCATAGAGGGGACTTTAACACCCCACTTTCACCAATGGACAGATCATCCAAAATGAAAATAAATAAGGAAACACAAGCTTTAAATGATACATTAAACAAGATACACTTAATTGATATTTATAGGACATTCCATCCAAAAACAACAAAAGACACTTTCTTCTCGAGTGCTCGTGGAACATTCTCCAGCATAGATCATATATTGGGTCACAAATCAAGCCTTGGTAAATTTAAGAAAACTGAAATCATATCAAGTAACTTTTCTGACCACAATGCTATGAGACTAGATATTATTTAGAGGAAAAACACTGTAAAAATACAAACACATGGAGGCTAAATAATACGCTAAATAACCAAGAGATTATTGAAGAAATTAAAGAGGAAATCAAAAAGTACCTAGAAACAAGAGACAATGAAAACACAATGACCCAAGACCTATGGGATGCAGCAAAAGCAGTTCTAAGAGGGAAGTTTATAGCAATACAGGAAGAAACAAAAAAATCTCAAATAAACAATCTAAACTTACACTAAAGCAATGAGAGAAAGAACAGAAAAGCCCCAAAGTTAGCAGAAGGAAAGAAATCATAAAGATCAGTTCAGAAATAAATGAAAAAGAAATGAAGGAAAAAATAGCAAATATCAACATAAGTAAAACCTGGCTCTTTGAAAAGATAAAACAAAATTGATAAACCATTAGCTAGACTCATCAAAAAAAATGGGAGAAGACTCAAATCAGCAGAATTAGAAATGAAAAAGAAGTAACAATAGACACAACAGAAATACAATGGATCATGAGAGATTACTACAAGCAACTAGATGCCAATAAAATGGACAACCTGAAAGAAATGGACAAATTCTTAGAAATGCACAATGTAGTGAACCAGGAAGAAGGAGAAAATATGAACAGACCAATCACAAGCACTGACATTAAGACTGTGAGTAAAATCTTCTAACAAACAAAGCCCAGAACCAGATGGCTTCACAGGTGAATTCTAGCAAACATTTAGAGAAGAGCTAACACTTATCCTTCTCAAACTCTTCCAACACATAGCAGAGGGAGGAACACTCCCAAACTCGTTCTACAAGGCCACCATCACCCTGATACCAAAACCAGACAAAGATGTCACAAAAAAATAAAACTACAGGCCAATATCACTGATGAACATAGATGCAAAAATCCTCAACAAAATACTAGCAAACAGAATCCAACAGCACATTAAAAGGTTCATACACCATGATCAAGTGGGGTTTATTGCAGGAATGCAAGTGTTCTTCAGTATACTCAAATCAATGTGATACACTATATTAACAAACTGAAGGATAAAATCCATATGATCATCTCAATAGATGCAAAAAACCTTCCAACAAAATTCAACACCCATTTATGATAAAAACTCTTCAGAAAGTAGGCATAGAGGGAAGCTACCTCAACATATAAGGCCATATTAGACCAACCCACAGCCAACATGGTTCTCAATGGTGCAAAACTGAAAGCATTTCCTCTAAGATCAGGAACAAGACAAGGTTGCCCACTCTCACCACTATTATTCAACATAGTTTTGGAAGTTTTAACCACAGCAATCGGAAAAGAAGAAGTAAAGCTGTCACTGTTTGCAGATGACATGACAATACATAGAGAATCCTAAAGATGCTATCAGAAAACTACTAGAGCTAATCAATGAATTTGGTAGAGTAGCAAGATACAAAATTAATACACAGAAATCTCTTGCATTTCTATACACTAATGATTAAAAATCTGAAAGAGAAATTAAGGAAACACTCCCATTTACCACTGCAAGAAAAAGAATAAAATACCTAGGAATAAACCTACCTAAGGAGACAAAAAGACCTGAATGCAGAAAACTATAAGACACTGATGAAAGAAATTAAAGATGATACAAACAGATGGAGAGATATACCATGTTCTTGGATTGGAAGAATCAACATTGCAAAATGACTCTACTACCCAAAGCAATCTACAGTTTCAATGCAATCCCTATCAAACTACCAGTGGCATTTTTCACAGAACAAGAACAAAAAATTTTACAATTTGTATGGAAACACAGAAGACCCCGAATAGCAAAAGCAATCTTGAGGAAGAAAAAACAGAGCTGGAGGAATCAGGCTCCTTGACTTCGGACTGTACTACAAAGCTATAGTAATCAAGACAGTATGGTACAAGCACAAAAACAGAAATACAGATCAATGGAACAGGATAGAAAGCCCAGAGATAAACCCACGCACATATGGTCAACTAATCTATGACAAAGGAGGCAAGGATATGCAATGGAGAAAAAACCGCCTATTCAATAATTGGTGCTAGGAAAACTGGACAGGTACATGTAAAAGTATGAAATTAGAACACTCCCTAACACCATAGACAAAAATAAACTCAAAATGGATTAAAGATCTGTATGTAAGGCTAGACACTATAAAACTCTTAGAGGCAAACATAGGAAGAACACTCTATGACATAAATCACAGCAAGATCCTTTTTGACCCACCTCCTTGAGAAATGGAAATAAAATCAAAGGAAACAAATGAGACCTAATGAAGCTTAAAAGCTTTGCACAGCGAAGGAAACCATAAACAAAAGGACAACCCTCAGAATGGGAGAAAATATTTGCAAAGGAAGCAAGTGACAAAGGCTTAATCTCCAACACATACAAGCAGCTCATGTAGCTCAATATCAAAAAAACAAACAACCCAGTCCAAAAATGGGCTGAAGACCTAAATAGACATTTTTCCAAAGAAGATATACAGATTGCCAACAAACACATGAAAGGATGTTCAACATCACTAATCATTAGAGAAATGCATATCAAAACTACAATGAGGTATCACCTCACACCAGCCAGAATGGCCATCATCAAAAAATCTACAAACAATAAATTCCGGCTAGGGTGTGGAGAAACGGGGAACCCTCTTGCACTGTTGGCGGGAATGTAAATAGATACAGCCACTATGGAGAATAGTATGGAGGCTCCTTAAAAAACTAAAAACAGAACTACCATATGACCCAGCAATCCCACTACTGGGCATATACCCTGAAAAACCAAAATTCAAAAAAAAAGCATGTATCACAATGTTCACTGCAGTACTATTTACAATAGCCAGGACACGGAAGCAACTTAAGTGTTCATTGATAGATGAATGGATAAAGAGGATGTGGCACATATATACAATGGAATATTACTCAGCCATAAAAAGAAATGAAACTGAGTTATTTGTAGCGAGGTGGATGGACCTAGAGTCTGTCATACAGAGTGAAGTAAGTCAGAAAGAGAAAAACAAATACTGTATGCTAACACACATATATATATGGAATCTAAAAAAAAAAATGGTTCTGATGAAACTAGAAGCAGGACAGGAATAAAGACACAGACGTAGAGAATGGACTTGAGGACACAGGGAGGGGGAAGGGTAAGTTGGGATGAAGTGAGAGTAGCAATGACATATATATACTACCAAATGTAAAATAGATAGCTAGTGGGAAGCAGTTGCCTAGTACAGGGTGATCAGCTTGGTGCTTTGTGACCACCTAGAGGGGTGGGGTAGGGAGGGTCGGAAGGAGATGCAAGAGAGAGGAAATATGGGGATATATGTATACGTATAGCTGATTCACTTTGTTATACAGCAGAAACTAACACAACTATGCAAAGCAATTATACTCCCATAAAGATGTTAAAAAAAATGAAATCCTCCTGCCCCCCAAAAATGATATGCATTGACACCTAAATGCAACTTTCCTTCTTTTTTTGTTTGGACATGCTGCGTGGCTTGCAGGATCTTAGTACCCTGACCAGGGATTGAACCTGGACATTGGTAGTGAAATCACCAAGTCCTAACCACTGGACCACCAAGGAATTTCCCCAAGGTACATTTTAATTTTTGTACCATTAGTAATTTTCACTTGCCATGCAGGCAATGAAAAGTGTGGTCTATAAGCCTGCAAGTTTACATACGTAATAAAGTATTTTATATTTTTCAAAGAAAATCTGAATACAAGTGATGATTTCTTTTAGGAGGACATGTACCATTATAACCTCTCTGGTTACTACATATTGGGGAATTAAAAAATTTAGTCTACGAATTTCTATCTTACAAAAAGTGCCTCTATTTACTTGGCTTCAGAGGCACAGTGACATACATAAACATATGAAAATCAATGTGGATTTTATAGGCAGGATCCTAATCTGATTCCAAAATGTATTTACAAAGAATATACTAAGCAGTATCAGAGATAAGTTAAGTGCAAACAGTGTGACCAAGCTGTAGTGTGTAAAACTGCTCAAAAGTCCGTAATTTCCTTCTTAACTAGCTCAGACTCCAGCAATAATCATTACATTCACTTTCCAGAAAATATCCCAAACTACCCTGCCCACTCCTTCCTACTTTGTTAGATATTTGAGCAAAATCGCAGCCTTAGTAAATTCACACCAGAGAATAGGACTAAAAGAAATCAAAACTAAAACAACATACCCTATGAAATATTCACGATCACTAGTTTCAAATGGGAACTTAATGCTATCTTTCAATCCTATAAGATATTCTCACTTTTTCAACTGTCTCACTTGCCTAAAGAAAATACAGATAGATAGACAGAGACAGACAGACAGACATATAGCTAGCTAACTAGCTATGGATATATCTGCCTGTGATCTGATATAAAGCCAAAGCCAACACTTGAGCATCGGATACCATCTCCTCCCTCCTTAAAGACACAGTTCCAACAATTGTGCTCTCCCTCCTGAATCTAAGTTTAACCTTCTAAACTTTCTACTGGATCATTCCAATGAGAATATAAAGCTGTATAATTTATCCAACCTAAAAAAATAGTCTCTTGATCCTTAATTCTTATTCAGTTAACACTCAGTTTCTCTGCTCAGCAAAATTCCTGAAATTTCTTCTGTATACTTAGTTGTTTCCAATCTCCCTCTTCAAAGTTTCTCATAAATTGGTTCAAGCAGGGTATTCTTTCCTGTACCAATAGAAATCTTTGCCATGGAGGCAATGAAAGAGCTACTCCATTAAAAGCACTTGTACATGTGGTATGGTGCTAAAACTCATACTTAGTAGTCCATCCCCATTTTATTTTACATTTTCAGACGTTTTGTTTTGAAATTACTGTAGACTCAGGTAGAAGTTGAAAAAATAGCAGAGGGAGTTCACCTGTACTCTTTGACCAGATTCCCCAATAATACTATCCATCCAAATAATACAATGATCAAAATCAGGAATTCCCATTAGAACAAAACCATTAACTTAACCACAGATCTTATTTGGGTTTCATCAGTTTTTATATGCACTCATTTTGGTGGGGTACATAGTGGTGTAAGATTTTATCACATGTTTAAATCCATATAACCACCACAATAAGGATACAGCGCTGTTCCATTATCCCAAAGAAACTATCAGGCTACTCTCTTTTTGGTCTGAATCATTCATAGACTTGCCTGCTCAGAATCTCTTGGGGTTTCAATAGATGACTTGAATGAATACATTCAAAATTGTAAAAAGCCTCATCTTTCTCCTCAAACTTACTCTACCTCTTCCTTCCAAATTACAGGCAAAAACAACCTTATCATTTAAGTCGCTAAAGTTAAAAACTTTGGAATCATCATTGATTCTTCTCATAATCACTGACCCCATAAACACCCCATCAGATAATCCTGTCGGCTCTATCTTCAAAATATATCTATAATCTGACCTTTCCTTGCTATTTCCAATATCAATGCTTAGGTCCAAAACATCTGAATTATTAGGTCCAAATAATTTTGGTTAAATTATTTCTAATTAATTAACCACTTATCTTCTGATCTTGTTCTTCTCTGGTCTACCAGCAACTTAGTAACTAGTGTGAATCCTTTAAGACAGAAGTCAAATAATATCATCCCTTACTTCAGAAGTTCTAATGTCTTTCTAGACAACTCTGAGTAAAATCAAAAGTCCTCCAAATGCCTAGATGACTTGGCATGATCTGTCTCTCTATGATTTTTGTATCTTTACTTCTACTACCTTCCCCTTACTCACTCCTGTCCAGGTACATTGGGGTCATTGATCATCCTTTAAAAAAAAAAGAAACCATAATCCTACGTTTGGGCTATATAGTATCTGATGTTCAAGCTGTCTGGCATACTTTTGACCCAGATTATCACTCATTCTTTTATTTTTCAATTTATTTTTTAACTGTACTTACAGTAAAATTCACTCTGTAGTGAAACAAAAATTCTATAGATTTCCTTATTTTCTTTATGTCTTTGGTAAACGTCACCTAATTAATCAGTTGCGTCTTCCTGACCAGTCTGTATGAAACAAACCCATCCATAAAGAACATACACTACTTGTCCCTTTTATCAATATTACTGTTTTTGTTTCATTTGAAGCCATTGACATGCTATGCTGTTAAAATTTATCCTTTTCTAAAACTCTTTCTTCAGAATGTAAGTTCCATTTAGGCAGACTCTTTTTTTGTTTTGCTTCTCTTTCCTGTTTTTTTCCAGGACCTAGAACAATGTTCTTCATATTGTAAATTTCCAATAACTGGATAATATATGTACCTAAATCTCAAAGATATTTTCCCCAGCCTTTATCTTTACACTTTCCAAACTAACTGTTGTTCCTATGTCCATCTTAAAGACAAATTGATGTCATAGATGTTTTGGAAATTTTATTTTCCAGTTTTATTGAGAAATAATTGATATACATCACTGCATAAGTTTAATGCCTGCAGCATGATGGTTTGATTTTAAATGTTTTGTGAAAAGATTACCACAACAGGTTCGGCTAATAACCATCTTCTCATATACATTCAATAAAAAAAGAAAAGAAAGAAGAAAAAAGAGGAAAAAAATCTCCTTGTGGTGAGAACTCAGGATTTTCTCTCTTAACAACTTTCCTATGTATCATACAGCAGTGTCAGCTATAGTCATTATGTTGTACATTACATCCCTAGTACTTAGTTATCTTATACAGTAACTGGAAGTTTGTAGCTTTTGACCATCTTTCTCCAATCCCCCCTCTCCCCACCCTTTGTCTCTGGTTCCCACAAGTCTGATCTCTTTTTCTTTTTTTTTTTTTCCCGGTACGTGGGCCTCTCACTGTTGTGGCCTCTCCCGTTGTGGAGCACAGGCTCCGGACGCGCAGGCTCAGCGGCCATGGCTCACGGACCCAGCCGCTCCGCAGCATGTGGGATCTTCCCGGACCGGGGCACGAACCCGTGTCGCCTGCATTGGCAGGCGGACTCTCAACCACTGTGCCACCAGGGAAGCCCTGATCTCTTTTTCTATGAGTTCTTTTTTTTTTTCTCCAGGCTCCACATATAAGTGAGCTCATAAAGTATCTGTCTTTCTCGGACTTATTTTACTTTGCATAGTGCCATCAAGGTCCACCCATGTTGCTGCAAATGGTAGCATATCCTCATTATTTATAACTAATATCCATTGTACATATGTATACGTGTGTATGTGTATCAGAACTTCTTTATCCATTCATCCATCAGTGGACACCTAGGTTGTTTTCATGTCTTGGCTATTGTAAATAATGCTGCTATGAACATGGGGGTCCACATATCTTTCTGAGTTAGCGTTTCATTTCCTTTGGATACATTCCCAGAAGTAGAATTTCTGGATCATATGGTAGTTCTCCTTTTAATTGTTTGAGGAACCTCCATACTGTTTTCCACAGTGGTTGTACCAACTTATAAGTGCACAAGGGTTCCCTTTTGTCCACATCCACACCAGCATTTGTTACGTTTTGTCTTTTTGAAGATGGCCATTCTAACAAGCATGAGGTGATATCTCACTATGGTTTTAATTTGCATTTCCTTAATGACTAGTCATGTTGACCATCTATTCATGTATCTGTTAGCCTTTCCTATATCTTCTTTGGAGAAATGTCTATTCAAATCCTTTGCCCATTTTTTAATTGGGTTATTTTTTTTGCTATTGATTGTATGAGTTCTTTATATATTTTAAATATTAACTCTTTACCAGATATTTGGTTTGCAAATTTTTTTTCCCATTCTGTAGGTTGTCTTTTCACTTTGTGGATGGTTTCTTTGCTGTGTAGAAATTATTTTCCTTTTAATATTTTATTGAAGTAGTTGACATGAAATATTCTATTAGTCTCAGGTGTACAACATAGTGATTCAACATTTATTTCGATATATACCTTATGAATTGATTACCATGATAAGTCTAGTAGCCATCTGTCACCATATAAAGTTATAGAAATATTACTGATTATATTCCTAATGCTGTACATTACATCCTATAACTTACTTATTTCATGACTGGAAGTTTGTACATCTTAATCCCAATTGCAACCCCATACATAAATTTATAGTCAGTAGGATTTATATGTGAATAGAAAGGTATGAGTACATTTTATAATAGAGCACCTTGCTTATACTCTCTGCCCTTTATTTTTCTCCTTGTACAGTATTCTCTGATTTCTGCTAAGCATTTACCAACCGGAGCATTTGGTCTCTGCCACATCAATCAATCAGTCCATATGGAGACTGATATGTTGGTATCATTTTCACTTCTAATGACAAGGCAAAGTAGTTTCCTTTTCCTTCTTAAACAAATCCTTGGTTTTCATAATCATTGCCTTTGATCATCACTGTCTTTGCCAGGAGCTGTTTGATTTTTATATTCAATTTTGAATAAAAACGCCAATTGGGATAATCTTATTTTGCTTTGGGACTAAAAATCAGTTGAGATTTTTATTTATTTTCTTTCCTGTTAGGCAAAAAGAAAGGTTTTCAAAGACACTACATTCTTACAAACACTGCATATGAGTTAACAAGCCATTGAGAAAGAGAACATTTTTATTGTTGTGGTTTTTCTTTCAGAGTTCTGAGAAAGCAGCGTCCTGGGCTATGGTCCTAAGCTGCAACATGTAAAGTCGGAAGTTTTACTTATTGAAGAGGGATAAAAGGCAAGCTGTCAGTTTTTAGCCTTTATCTGGGCTTTGATTGGGCCGAGAATATGATTTCGTGGCTATCAGGTAGCCTGAAAACAGCACTTTCTTACAATGATGGATGGTTTTTCCTTTCACATAATGTTTCAGCATGGAATGAATAAATCATATTTGCCCTGGAAATCCATCGTATTCCTGCATAACTGATATTACATTTGATGTTCACATTTTACATGATGACCAAGTGTCATGCCCTATTCATTTGATTCCTTGAACTTTTTCAACCTCTTGCTATATTTTTTCCTATAGAAATCTATTAATCTGGAAGGCTTGAGTTTCACCATAGCCTTATTTGGTGAAGATATATGACTGTTAAAATGAAATCTGTGTCAATAGAATACTATGAAACTGAGCCAAATACCTCTAAGTCATTTGCTACAGGCATACAATGAATAGAGGCAGACACAGGTTAAATTTCCTAGGATTGAAGACATTGCCAATGCTCAAGCAAAAGACATCAGCAGATTTACTTTTTTTTTTCTTTTTTTTTTTAGTATGTATAGTATTGGAAAACAGATAATACTAGAACTGAAGCCTTTCATGAGTTAAAAGAAATAAACACTAAAGGCATAAGGATGTAGGTATCTTTTTATAAAACTAGTATATGTCAAAATCACCTATATGTTATAATTCCAACATTCGAAAGATAGGTGTTTATTTTAAATCCTTAACTTATTCATATCTGCAAAGTCCCTTCAGCCATACAAGGTAATATATTCACATATTCTAGGGATTGAGACTAGGAAAACTTTGGAGGCCACTGTTCAGTATACTACAATCCACCCTCTGGCCCTCAAAGATTCATATCCATCTGTTATGCAAAATACATTCACCCGGTCCCAACATCTCTGAAAGTCTCAATGCATTACAGCATCAACACAATTTCAAAATCTCATCTAAGTAGAATGATAGGTGTTTTTCACAATAATGAAGCTAATTAAATTCCTCATAAGTGAGCCATTATTCTTCTATTTTTCATTCTTATGACAAATTTTACAATATGTACATGTGATCTTATATGCTAATTCTGCACTCAAAAGACATTTTCCTTTTAGATATTTTGCCTGAAAGAAAATACTGTCACTAAATATGTGGTAGATAGATGCCCAGATTCTGTATATCTCAAACTTACTGCAAGGTGTTTTATGAATCATTCTACTTTTTCCTCTCTAGGAAGGAAGGAAAATTGTGGGCTTTCCCATATTTCCTGCAATAATTTTAGCTGTGGAATACTTAGTATTAATAATTTATTGTAGTTGTAAACATATAGGATTTTTCATTAAGAAATCCAAAATTCTTTATTAATGGAGGTTGAGAATTAGCCACCTTTTAAAAATTACTAAAGGATACCAGATATACAGAAAAGTGAACAAATCACCATCAAAACAATCAAGTTTTACAAAGTGAACACTTCCATTTACAAGTCTCCAGATCCAGAAATAGAACATTGCCAATATACTAGAAAGTGTCACAACGTCTCCCGAAAAGTACCATAACTGTGGCTTCTTAGTTATGTCTGGTTTTTAACTTTAAATGTATTCACTCTCTTTCGTTTCCTCAACATTTCTGTTTGTAAAATTTACTCACTGTCGCATGTAGCGATATTCTTTATTATATCACTATAGTATAGAATTCCTTTGTATAAACATACCAAAACAGAATTATCCATTATTAATGAACACTTGGCTTATTGCCAGTTTCTCTATATTAGTGCAGCAATAAACATCTTATACATTGATTTTAGTGAGTAAATGTTCACATTGATTTGGGTCAAGGACAAAGAATGGAATTGCCAACAGTTCTGTTGGTTTCTTTACTTCTGCCCAGGCCTTTTATCCAGAATTTCAGATAGTCTCATAAAGTATGGTGAATATATCTGCTTTATGTTTTTTTTAAAAAAATAACTACTCAGATATCCTACAGCAGTTGTTACAGACATTCATTTCTTCTAACAATTTCAAACGGAACATTATCGTATGGTAAAAATTTTACATGCAATTTTTTGCCCTTCTAGTTTTACTATTCGTTCCACTTTTCTGTGTGCCTATTAATATGCCAGTATCAAACCTTTTAATGATAAGCTTATAGTATGTTTTAATACCTGTACACTAGAACACCATCAGCTCCTCACTTCTACCCCCCTGCACATACCTCTTTGTCAGGTATTCCTGAGTATTTTGATTTTTGTTCTTCCAAGTATATTTTATAATCAACTTGTCTAGCTCTGGAAAAGTATTTGTACTGGAATTGCATTACATTTTATGAATTAATATATAACATCTTTATGATGTTAAGACTTCTATCTAAGAACATGATATAATTTTCCAGTTTTTTCAAATCTATTTCTAAATCTCTCAGGACTCTATAGAGCTTTCCGTATTTAAGACTTGGATGTTTCTTGGTAATGTCATGCCTATGTATTTTTATCTTATTGCTGAAATATGTGTATATTCTCATCCACTATGTATTTTACCCGATGTTTATTTGTTTATAGGAAAGTTTTAGATTTTTGAGTGTTAACTGTATGATCTGCTATTTTACTAAGTTCTCTTAATGCTTGTATTACTTTTCCCATTGATACTTTTCAGTTTTCCAGATATAGACTTATTTGAGCTGAATTTTTATCATGTTGAAGAAATAGCCAGGAATTCCTCTTATGTTTAGGGTTTTAACATGAATAGTTATTTTTTTTCAAATGCCATTTATTCTCAGTGGAGATGCTCATTTGATCAGTCTGCTTGAATCGAACTATATTTAGGATTTTATTAATTGATTTCCTAACATCAAACTACCCTTGCTCTCCTGGAAATAATTAACTTGGTCATGATAGGATACTCTTTCAATATACTATAAAATTTTTTATGACTACTCGTAAGTAATTTTGGTTTGTAGTTTCTGTTCTTGGTGTAATTCTTTTGTCAGGTTTTGGTATCTATGTTGCATTGATGCCAAATAAACAAATTTCAAAAACTTTTTTGATGCTCTACAATTTCATGTAGTTTGGGATGCTCTGTTTCTTAAATCATTGGTTTAGTTCCCCTGTGAAACCCCATGGTGTCTTCTGTGGGATTCTCTTCTTTTTTTCCTAGTTTTTCTTTGGCATTGTTTTGTTTGAACTTGCTGTGTCTATTGGGATGGATTTTCATGAGGAGTATTTTAGGGGGAAAAAAAGTACTCTAGATGTGTTAAATTCCTGCGGAAAAAAAGTTTAAAAATTAGCTATTATCTATTTCATCTAGTTTTTCAAATATATCTGCTTAAAATTCTGCAAATTATAACTTAGCCTAGACTGATCTTTTTCATGGAAGTTTGCACAACTGAATTTGCCAGATTTGGTAGATGCCCTGTCAGCTACTGAGATAGGCAGAAGAGGCTGCATGGCCAGAAATAACGGTTCTCTTCACCTCTCAACTTCTGAGTAAATGCTGTTAAATACCACAGTCTAATATCAGTCCTACACTAGTGATTTAGAGAGAAGAGTATTTTTCTCCTCAGGACAAAATGGGAAAATCAGTAGTGATCTAAAGTGGAGGACAGCTATGCCCAGTTGTTGGCAGAAAGATGAGATACATGTTCCAGATTATCGATAAATTGATATTTGCTTGAAGATGCATCAGAAAAGAGCCGGAAGGAGAGAAACAGGACAGAATCAAACTAAATCCTATTTGTGTTTTATTTACTTGAGCAAAGAATGGATGACAGTAAATTATATTGCTGTAGCCTGAATCATTCCAATATTACGTCCAAGTGTGAAAAGGTCAATCTATAATATTTCACATCTTCAATAGAGAAAATAAACGGATGCAATGCTTGTAAGAACACAGACAATCTTAAATTAAAAATAGTATATTGTAATTACAGGCCAGAATTAAAGGAATTTTTCAGGGCTAGCAGAATATTTATACTTTGTTCCAATCACTTGGGTGACCTGGGTGTATGAGGTGGCAAGAATATTAAAACTGATGTGAAATAGTTAAGAAGGAAAAAAATCATTTAATTCTTCTAGTTTGGCTATTTACTTAGGCAGTCATGAATTAAAACCTTATAGAATTATAAGGATATATAAGACCTTAGAGATCACTTGGATTACTAGTTCTTAAACCTTTTTAAAAATTTTAAATCCAAAGTCCAAATAGAAAATAGCTGAAAGCAAAGCTGCTCTATTAAAATCGGAGTCCCACTGTTCTTATCTTTCCCACACTCCCCAAAAGCACAGCATTGGAGGTTTTTCCAGTAAAGCTCAAGGAATCTCTATGGGTTTGAAAATTTCTGATTTGGTGCAAGGCTTCATTTTTTCTTTAAACATGAATATTTTTATTATGAAAATTGTTACATTACAGCCAACATTCCAAAACAGTATTTTAATATACACTTGTCTTGATTATAAAGTAGAGCAGAAACCATGATCCTTTTCCAAAATCGATTAACATCTGTAGATGTTAACACAAAGCACGAGGAGGACACTCCGTATGCTCACCCTGGTGTGTAGGAGATGAGACGGGGAAGAGCACCTACGTCAGCCAAAACAGCTACTAGTGTTACCTGTACAGTGTAAACCAAACACTTACAACAGGACATTAAAAAAAAAAAAAAAAGCAAAACACTAAAAGGTTGAGGTGTCACAACACTTTTGAGATGGGAAAAGCCACAGCAAGTTTCCTTTTCCTTCCCTTCTGTGAGTTCAGTGCAAGCAAGGTACATGAAAGAACCACATCATTAGGTCAAGGATGGATGCAGTTCTTTGCTTCTGAACTTTCCAGTCTCTACTTCTGCTCCAAAACACAGCCTGCATGCAAAAGCTCTGCCTTCTGCCTCCTGACTAGAAAGAACATAGGAATTTTGTTCTTGGATTCCTTACAATGCTACAGAGTAAATACACTGGAATTCAGACACTGACTCTGAGCTGCTGCAGAACCTCATTCATCCGTGTGCAAACGCTGTATGCCGCGGCCTGTGAATGGGAGCCTGAAGAGCTTTTGCATGAAGGCTTCATTTTGGACAAGGGAATGAATCTCGAGACTACATACTAAAGGAGTGGGGATGAAAATGGCACTATGACTCCTGCCTCTGTTCTCCGCCACCCCAGTGGACTCCAAAGCTCCCTATTCCCTGCTGCTCCCTCAGCTTTTTTACCAAGTTGTTCAATACAAGTATTTCAATTCTATCAAGGTAAAGGATCTCATAAGAAAATCAAACAGAAGAACTTTCAGTTTGCAAAAATGAGAGTAAACAGAGAAGGGAGAAACTTTAACAATTATCTCTGTGCACAGTCTAAGTGCATTTGGTTCATAATGGGGATGCTGCTTGGGTATAACCAGCACCTCTGGTTATCTAGTTATGGTTTTCTTGTCGTTTTCTGTGCATAAATGTATGATATGAAACAGTTATTGATATAGCCTACATACAGTTTTTCTTTCTTTGAATTTGCTAGAATGAGGAGATAATTTATGTCTTCAAACTACTATGTATGCTAATCTCTGTTCTTTCTGTATTAAAAACAGTATTTTCTCTGAAATAGTGTTTACTTTTTGATTTTGTCACTTAACACTGAGAGTAATTCATGATTTAAAAAACTGTGTAATAGGAAAAATAAGAATCTTTCCTCAAACTCTAGTGTTTATTTTATGCAGGTCAAAACTGCTGAAAGCCTTGTTTTTCTGTGTACGTATTAACATATGTAAGCATCCAGGAACACTCCTTCCATACATATCTAGGAAAAATCTTTTGGCCCTTCAAAATCAATAGACCTGTTGAAGCATTTTGAAAGAGTGCTATTAGCAATGCAACTGTATGGCATGGTGAACAAAATAAACTCACTAGAGACAACTTGAGATAACCTCTTTGACTACAAGTTAGTAGTCAAGAAAACTACAGATTTATTCTGGTTATCAGAATTTAGATCAAAAACATTAATGTTTAACATCTTAATCATTTCTCCAAGTGTAGGAAGGGCTAATGAACAGATACTTCAATCTGTAATGTATCACAAGTAGGCTATAAAATAATTTTATGCTATATTTATGTGTATCTTTTATATAAAGGTAATGCTAGCCTCATAGAATGTGTTGAGAATGAAGCAAGAAAGGAAGCAGGAAAATATAAACTTTGGTGAGGGGATATATCACTCAAACAAAAATTGACCCATAACTGATGTAGATATTGTAAATTAGCAGTGAAGACATTGAACAAATTATTATAACTTCAGAGTATACGCTCAAGGGACTTTCCTGGTGGCACAGTAGTTAAGAATCCGTCTGCCAATGCATGGACACGGGTACGATCCCTGGTCCGGGAAGATCCCACACGCCATGGAGCAGCTAAGCCCGTGCACCACAAGTACTGAGCCTGCACTCTAGAGCCCGGGTGCCACAACTACTGAGCCCATACGCCACAACTACTGAAGCCTGCGTGCCTAGAGCCCGTGCTCTGCAACAAGAGAAGCCACCACAATGAGAAGCCTGCGCACCGCAATGAAGAGTAGCCCCCGCTTGCAGCAACTAGAGAAAGTCCGTGCACAGCAACAAAGACTCAACGCAGACAAAAATAAATAATAAAATAAAATTAATTAATTAAAGAAACAGAAAATAATATATGCTCAAAAACACTTTACCCAAACTTCTATGAATCCTGAGGTTTTCCAGTATCACTCATGAGAAGTGACACTATTACCAGCTCTGTGTAAACATCAATCACTATTACTTCTAATTCCTTCAAGTGTTGTTTTATTTTTCTGGCCTTGGTTAGTTTCCTCAGATGCATGATTGGTAAGTACTCAGCTGAATATTCGAGGGAACCTTCTACCTATCTCCAGAATTCTGTCTCTGTGGAACTCTTTCCTCTATGCTGTGAACTCTCACTGCTTTGATCCCCTGGGAGTCTCTACTTCATGTTACTAGTGCAAGGATGTACAGGACCATACCTGGATTTGTCCTCCTTAAGCTCCAGCCTTAAAACTATATTACTGCAGTAAGCTTGGGCTGTCCTGGGCTCATCTTTTTTTTTTTTTTTTTTTTTTTTTCATTCCTAAGGGATGCTTTTCCTTTATTTTGTGATGTCCACTGTCTTGAAAACCAATTTCTTTTCATAATTTTGTTTATTTTTTGATACTTCAACTTGTGAGCATAAATCTGGCTCCTGTTATTCCATCTTGGCCAGAAGCAGAATTTCCTTATTTATTAGTTTCTCTTGTTTCTTATCAATACATCTTTTATTTTTTTTTATCAGAGCCATTATTCATTTTGTTGATGTCTGTCAGATTTTAAGTACGATTAGCTCTTAGTACCGAAAAATGTTTTAATTTTGCTCTCGTGCTTAATGTGTTCCTGAGCTAAATACAGAAAACAAGATTGATAATTTTTTTTTACTCTTAGAAAATCAAAGATATAGTTACATTGATTCTTGAACTTTTCTTATTGCTCTACTGCATCTAAGTTTTACTCCTTTTGGTTTTCATGGGCTTCCCTGGTGGCGCAGTGGTTGAGAATCCGCCTGCCGATGCAGGAGACACGGGTTCGTGCCCTGGTCCGGGAAGATCCCACATGCCGCGGAGCGGCTGGGCCCGTGAGCCATGGCCGCTAGGCCTATGCGTCCGGAGCCTGTGCTCCGCGACGGGAGAGGCCACAACAGTGAGAGGCCCGCATACCACAAAAAAAAAAAAAAAAAAAAAAAAAAAAAAAGAAAAAAAAAAAAGAAAACTCCTAGAAGTAAACACAGACAGTAAATTCATTGACATACGTCTTAGCGATGCTTTTGTAGATGTGACTCCAAAGGCATGGGAAACAAAAACAAAAATAAACAAATGGGACTACATCAAATTAAGAAGTTTCTGCACAGTGAAAGAAATCATCATCAAAAAGCAGCCTACTGGACGGAAGAAGATATGCGCAAATCATATATGTGATAAGGGGTTAACATATCCAAAATATATAAAGAACACATACAACTTAAAAAAAATCTGATTTAAAAATGGGCAGAGGATCTGAATAGACATTTTTCCAAAGATGACATACAGATGGCCAACAGGCACATGAAAAGATGTTCAACATCACTAATCATCAGGGAAATGCAATTCAAAACCATAATAAGATGGTTTTGAATTGCACCACCTCACACCTCACACACAAAGACAAGAAATAACAAGTACTGGAGAGCATGGAAAGAAAAGGGAACCTTCATACACTGTTGGTAGGAATATAAACTGGTGCAGCCACTGTGGAAAACAGTACGGAGATGTATGACCTAGATCTAAAAACATTAATTTGAAAAGATATATGCACCCCTGTGTTCACTGCAACATTATTTACAATAGCAAAGGTATGGAAGCAACCTAGGAATCTATCAATAGATGAATGGATAAAGAAGATGTGATGTATACACACACACACACACACACACACACACACACACACACACACACACACACTGGAATGCTACTCAGCTATAAAAAAGGAATAAAATCTGACCATTTGTGACAACATGGGTAGACCTTGAAGGTAGTGTGCTAAGTGAAATAAGTCAGAGAAAGACAAATATCATATGATTTCACTCATATGTGAATCTAGATAAATAAAAACAAAACATCTTCATAGATACAGGGAACAGATTAGTGGTTACTGAAAGGGAACAGGGTTAGTGGCTGGCAAAATGGATGAAGGGGAAAGACCGTATGGTGATAGAGGGTAACTAGACTTCTGGTGGTGATCACTTTGTAGTGTATACAGATGTCAAATTATAATGCTGTACAGCTGAAACTTATATAATAAAAATATCCAAGTTGATTATATTTTCAGAGATTTATCTAAATCTTGATTGTTCTAACCAATCACTGTGACACCATAATTCTTGCCAGTGTTTATTTGCAGACAAGAGCCAATAGGCCGAGAATATGAGAGTGAAATCTGAACTCTTAATTATATTATTGAGCCATTAAATTGAATGATGGTGGATCTCCCTATTTTAATATACTGAATTTGAAATATTAAGTCATTCTATTAATTCAGGATCTTTGTACTGGATTATCTATTACTTGCACCTAAGTATAACTTAACTGATATATTTCCCCAATTTATACCATTAGTTATCTTACTCTTGAATATACTTTTGGTGGTATTCTTGGTGTTATTCTTATACTTTCCTAATTATAAATTTCTAGAAGTAAACATATGTGATCTGTGGTTAGCTGATGTTTATATTGTTAAAGCTCTTGGTATTTACTAAACAAGTACCCTCTAGGAAGTTTGTGTTATTATAATCAGCAGCATTCTATAATAACCAACACTGGGATGATGATGATGTTAATGATGACTGTAACTACTACTACTTTTATTTTTTTATTTCATATTTTTAAAACATCTTTGTTGGAGGATAATTGCTTTACAATGGTGTGTTAGTTTCTGCTTTACAACAAAGTGAATCAGTTATACATATACATACATCCCCATATCCCCTCCCTCTTGCGTCTCCCTCCCACCCTCCCTATCCCACCCCTCTAGGTGGACACAAAGCACTGAGCTGATCTCCCTGTGCTATGCGGCTGCTTCCCACTAGCTATCCATTTTACATTTGTACTACTACTTTTAAATCTTGTTCAATGGTAAGGCTCCAGGTCCCCTAAAAATGATTTTGCCTCTGAATTTCAACAACAAAGACCTATAGCAGATCTTTTTTCTGAACACTTTGGATCTAAAAACATGGTTGACAAAATTATTGTTTTTAACTGAAATCAAATAGAAGGCTTTAAAAGTTACCTAAATATTGTAGAAAGTAGACATAAAAAAGAAAGTGAGAACAAAAATGAAACAGCTTGATTGAGAATCTAATATAGTATATATAGAAGGATTCACACAGAAGGATTGGAATAAATCAATGAATGTAAAAACAGAGAGAGAAAGAAACACATTCATACATAAACAGTACTCAAAATGAATAATATCAATTATGTTAGAACGCTGTTAAAAATTATTCAACATATATTTCCATACGTTGTCAAACTGTTAACCATTGAGGTAGCAGAATAGAGACATTTTCAAACAGAAGAAGATTCAGAAAATTTACCTCTTTCATACCCTTTTCTTAGGATGTTGCTTGAAGTTGTGCTCTAGCAAATTCAAAAGAAACTCAGAAGTAATAAGGGATGGTATCTAAGAAGATACGGGTTTTAGGAAACAATGGCTCCAACCTGAAAAACAAAAGAAGAGACATTCCAACTGACAAGTGAAATATTAGTAGTGTAAGTCTATTATTTTAAGGCAGGATGGTGACTGCCAAGGAGAAAAAAAATCAAACAAAGTGATCTAAAAGACTTACTAGTTGACTTTGTAGATAGTGTCTGAGGACCAAGAAGGGTAGAATGAGGGGTGGCTCTTTTTTCATTAATCTCCCAGCACAAAACTTTTGTTTACTAGATGAATACATTTCTTTTATGTGAATAAAATAAATTTCAGGAATAAAACCCATTTTATTGAAAGTGATAGTTATTAATACAAAGTGTTCATAATAATAAATACAAGAATACTGCACATTATTAAAAATTTATGCATCCTAAACCATAATAAGCAAATGTATTGTGCATATACACACAATTCTTACTGTTTTACTCATCAATAAATTTAATAGGAACTCAAAAGTTTTGTGGAATGCTTTAATAAATCCCCTCATTCACTGATAACACTGTGGATTGTCACTTAAATGAATGCCAATATTACTGAAATATTTTTGCTTGGAGAAAAACTTGTTAGCCAAAAATTCATGAGAATACATCATGATCTGAGAAATGTAGTACCTAGTGTCATGGCAGATCCTTACTATGGCTCCAAGAAACTATGCTTTTGAGTTTCAGACAAGAGTTAGTTTTGATAAGGCTCAGACCACCACTCTCTACTTTTACCCAAATTCTCTTCCACTCTTGTTGACTTGTCTTTTCATTGGCCTTTTGAATAGCAGACAAAAAAAAAATCAGAAACTCCCTCATCATGATGACACAGAGATGGTGGATGCATCCATACAGTAATTTAAATTATGGCAGAAAGTCCTGCCTGCTTCCAACTGTCTGCTCCAATCAGACCTATCCAATTTTATAAGAGAAGAATATTATTAAAGTGAATATCCATTTGAGGAAGCTACAGAGAGGTACCTTAGTCACTTCACATTCTCTCAAATGCAAATACTTGTTTCTTAGTTTAGATTAGACAGAGAGCAGTCTAATTTGAAATGGAGTATATATAAGTGGAGTGATTGTAGTTTTTCTGCTGGCCAGAAAGGAGGTGGAGGGGGGTATCCAATCAAGGCTGGTGGGGTACGCAGGGGAGTGCAGAAATCTTCACACATGTCTGTCTTAAAAAAATAATTTGGTAAGGAAAGAGAGGAAAGGGATGTAAACACAAGTAAAGCCTAATTTCAAATTTCCCCAGGGCTCTAGCACTTGTCCAGGGACTTAAAGTAGAAAATTAAAAAAGAAAATAGGAAAGGAATGGCAATAACTGGAATTCCCTAGAAACATTTGGAGAAAAGTAGACCAAGAGTTGATTTTAGGAAGGGATACGTTGGTTTGAGTTAAAAAAAAAAAATAAGCCTCAGGATTTTCGGTTTACCGGTATAGTGTTTCTATGAAAGGGACATATATAAAAGTAAATAAAACATTAAAATATCAGTTCTTCCCACATGTGACTATAGAGCTTAAAGATTCACTTTGCTTTGATGAAACAAGCTCTGTGGGAGATTACATTGCAAGGGCATTAGACGCAGAAATGGGTATATCTGGGGAACTCTTTATCATTTAACTAGAAAATTAAACTAGATGGAAATGTTAAACTTATTAGTGGGAGAAAAGCATTCAATGTCATTTTCCCTATGAAAATAATATATTTCTCAACAAAACAAACGTTTTCTACCTAAAAAATCTAGTATTTAATCAGCAAAATAAACTGCATTAGCATTTTGCATAGGTACACATGGTGTCTTCTCCTACCTGCATGCTTCTGTACTTGTGTTAAACATTTTCACTTTTGCCAATGGTAATATTTTTCCCTTCCTATTTAGTCACAGTGGAATATGATCAGAAACAAGGAAAATTTGTTCTCCATATAATCATTCTGTTTAATGATATTGCATTGTGTGTTTTTTACAAAGCGAACCTCAAAGATCAGTCTATGTTCCAAGCAATCTGATAAATTGTCTTCGAGGTTTTTTTATAGACCAATTTAGCAACCTTTCATCAGATGTGCACATGGTACCAATAAAAATGCTTTTGTTGCCTTCCTGAGTTTGGCAGTACTGCACACTCATACTTCCAATGGGATATTTCATCATTTGTAATGAATTAACATCATACAACATGATGGGTGATAGAGAGAAAATTGGCTGGAGTAAACAAGTCAATAAACATTTACTATTAGAACCATGTTAAAAATATGACATGAGAGAGTCTATCCCATAAAAGCCATAAAGGAGATGTTCACAGGCCTGAGAGACCTCTGAAATTTGCTGTTATTTCTTTTTTATACTTTCCTATATACCGAAGAAGAATGGGAGTCATATGAAATTACTTGGACTTCCTGGAAAACAAATTCAGAGAAGGGGAAACCAATACTTCTCTATACGGTTTGCAATATGTATTGGGGGAATTTATTTTCCAAAAATAGTTCATTTTTGAGACATGTAAAAAGTGATGTACAGTATTTTGACCAGTCTGAACATTATTAAAATCCCAAACAATGAAATTAGTAGCTTTTAGGGAGAAACTAGACTTTCAAATTTCCTAAGAATCTGAGAAACAGCTACAATCCTTATATGTAGCAGTCTTCAATAGAAAATCATAAAATTTTTGAAATAGAAAGGAACCCAGGGATCATAAAATTCAATATTCTACTCCTTATACCATGCTGATTTACTCACTCAGCAGGGACATCTGATACTCCACTAAAGGCAAAACCACAGAGATGCATCTTTTTTTCCATGATAACCTGTCCATTCTCATAGCACCCAATGGCTATATAATGATGTAAAGCCCATTACTTATAATTTAACAAGTATTTGTGGGTTACAAAAAGACATTTTAAATCTACAATATTAAATAATCTTTTTTGCTGAAAAATAATACACTTTCATTCGTATAATTATATGCCAAGTATTTCAGTGTTACAAAGGCTTTTGTGTAAACTTTATATTTAGCCTAAATATACGTTTGAATCACTTTTGGCCAATGGTAGTTTGTTATGGCATCATCATGACTGATTGATATCAACTGTCTGTATGAGTGATCCAAAAAATTTTAATCACCTTTTGTATTAAAAGTAAAATATTCAGGCATATTGAAGAAAAACCCAAGGTTTCATCTTTCTTTCCTATTTGACTATAATTGCAATGTTTTTCTCCATCTTGATCCCCTTTCTCTTGAGTAAATTATATGTCATTTTATCACTATACCATAAAAGCATTTTATAAATTTCAGCCAGAAGCAAATTTCAGGTTAATTAGTTCACATATTAAAAATCCATTTAGTACCTACTGTGTGCCAGGCACTGTCCTTGCCCTGGGGATGGTAGTGGAGACAGTCAAACTTCTCTTGAGATTTACATTCTTGCCCTTTCAATCTGCATATTCAGTTTTCTTTAGCTCAGCGAAGTTATCTTCTATTTGTCTAATTATTGTCCTTATCCAGTTCTTTTCTCTTTCTGAAAGTTCTAATATTATCATATTAGATATTCTGAATCTTCTTTCCAAGTCTTATATTTTCCTTCATGCTTTTTACATTATATCATTTTTGCTTGATACTTTGAAATGTTTTCTACTTGATTTTCTGGCACAAGAGGCACTGCCTTACCATTTATGAATCTGTACTCATTAGTCTGGAAAATAACATTTTTCAGTCCCAGGATGTATGTTGGTGTGATGTAATGAGCATCATGTTCCACAAGAAAGGCAAAGACTTCGCCCCTGAGGGCTGGCTGGGCAGTGGAGGCAACTGGAGGAAGCTCTCCACTCAACCAGTTGCTAGGGTTCCCCCAGACTCAGCAGCAGAAACAGGACTCAGCCCAGGCAGCTGGCTCTTCCTCATCTGCCAGAGAACCGGGAAGATGGGACACGCTTACACCTAGGCCAGGCAACCTCCCTTGAACAGCACTCTCTCCGCTCTCAGTGGGCCTCTGGGAGGAAGTCCAGCAATGGCTCTCTCCTAGAATGTGAATACAGTCCCAGGTCTTTTCTGCTGCCCGAGATGCTTGGCTAAGGAGAGGTGACGGAGGAATGTGTGTGCAGCTGGATGAGTATATGTATGTTCAACACCGCATCTTCCCAGAATCTCTTTGGTGGAAACCAGAGGACTGTTTTTTCTTAAAAGGGAAATCTGATCATATAGCTTCCCTTCTTCAAATATATCAATAGACTCCCAATGCTCTTAAAACTATTAAAAATGGCTTTCGAGTCCTTGCACCCGCAGATATTGATTATTTCTAAACCATGTTTCCTGCTATTTTCCCTTCAGCCAATCCCCCTGGATAGACAGACTGCTTTCAGGTCTCTTTATCACATTCCTTCTCACCTCAGAGCCTACTCCTCTGTTTCCCCTCCACCTAGAGTTCTCTTTCTCCTTTCATCTGTCTACTGTTTAGTCATCATTTCCTTTCTTCTTTTTTTCCTTAAACTTGTTCTGAGTTCCTATTATGTGCTAAAATGTAGTTATACACTGATGATCAAAATTGATACCATCTATGTCTTTGTGTAGCTTTTAGTTTACCAGGAGCAACAGACCAAAAAAAATGTACATAAAAATATAAAATCCAAACCATCATGAATTCAATGAAAAAACAGAGAAGATACATTTGTTCAAGGACACAAGGTTAACTGAATGAAGAATCTGACATATGAATTCATATCTACCTGTTTTTAAAAACTCTGGCCTCGGGCTTCCCTGGTGGCACAGTGGTTGAGAATCCGCCTGCCGATGCAGGAGACACGGGTTCGTGCCCGGGTCCGGGAAGATCCCACATGCCGCGGAGCGGCTGGGCCCGTGAGCCATGGCCTCTGAGCCTGTGCGTCGGGAGCCTGTGCTCCGCAACGGGAGAGGCCACAACAGTGAGAGGCCCGCGTACCACAAAAAAAAACCCAAAAAACTCTGGCCTCAATCACAATGTTATTCTCTATTTAATAAAATTATATTAGTTTACTTTCTGTACCACCATTTTATATTTAATGTCTACTACTTAGGATATATTCTGAACTGTTCATTGCTATCAGTCAGAAAAATATAGCAAATAGCAATAGAGGGATGGAAAGAAAGTAGATTGCATTATTGTTCACAATTTTTCACACCTCCCTATTTTTGTCTGCCAAGTGACTTTGCAGACCTGCCTAATAAGAGTGTGCTTTATTTCTCCACCTCATGGATGCTGAGTACATACATTAATAAGTAGCTAATTATTCAGCACTGTTTGTGACAATAGTTGACAAATACAGTACACATCCCCAAGTCCATTCCAAATTTCTATAAACGTATTGCTATTTTTTAGTTATTAATGTACCCCAGAAGTTCATTTAAATATATTATTGAGGAACCATTATCTCAAAACATTTCTTCTGTGGTATATTAAAATGAGAAGTATAAATTACTTATTTAAAATAATTATGGGTTCACATTTTCAGTAGCAACCTCAATAGCGAAACACTTCCACCCTATATCCAAAAGGTAACAGTGGAAGCAAAACTTCCACTGTTAAAAGAGAAACATAATTAAACATAATTAAAAGAGAAACATAACCATATCTTGTTTTAATGTTAGGGTTTATTTTTTGAGATGTAGGGAAATGAAGTTTATATCTCTCCATTTAGAAAAAAATGACTGTCCTCTTCCTCTTTAGAGAGGCATTTGTATTTATATTAAAACTCCACATTACTCCAATGGAAGTGGGGTTTGGAACCCAGAATTTTATTGATGGTTTGGTACTACAGGTAGAAAGATTACTGAATAAGTCTCCTAATTCAAGAAGACTGTAACAGAGTTGGTGGTTTGAAAGGCTAGTGGATGATTAAAATAAAACGTAAAAGTCAAAACAGGTCAAAGATGGACTGAGATGATTTTGATATGGTACCATTCCCATAGAAGACAACCCCTCTCTGATACTGTCTATCTTGAATCACGTACAAACACACTGACCCCATTTCTCCCTAAGTATCACTCCTTCTCTGCTCCATTTAACAGAAAATCTTCTCAGAGTAACTGTTTATACTTACTCTCTGCAGTTCCTCTTCTCCTATTCTCAATGAAGATGTTCCAATGAGACTTTTACCCCACAGCTATTCCTATCAAAATCACCTATAGTCCCTACATTGCTAAAACCAAGAGCAGTTCTCAGTTTTCATCATCTTTTACTTATCAGCAGTATTTTACACATTAATCACTCCCACTTTCTTTTTTATTGTGATATAAATGACATCTAACATTATATTAGTTTCAGGTATAGCCACTTTCTAAAAACTACTCTTCAGTAGTATTCCATGGCACTACACTCTCCTAGTGGTTCCCCTTTTATATCAATGGTTACTCCTTTTAGCTTCCCAATATCTCAACATTGTAGAACCTCTGGACACAACTTTTGGATTTTTTTCCCTTATTTAAATCCACTCCTTGATAATCATGGCTTTGAATATTATCTAAATGTCAATGAACTATAAAACTATTCTCCAGCCTAATTTACAAAAAGGGTACAAATGAACTTATCTACAAAACAGAAATAGAGTTACAGATGTAGAAAACAAACTTATGGTAACCGGGGGGTAAGGGGTGGGAGAGATAAATTGGGAGACTGGGATTGACATGTACACACTACTATATTTAAAATAGATAACTAACAAAGACCTACTGTACAGCACAGGGAACTCTACTCAATACTCTGTAATGACCTATATGGGAAAACAATCTAAAAAAGAGTGGATATATGTATATGCATAACTGATTTACTTTGCTGTACACCTGAAACTAACACAACACTGTAAATCAACTATATTTCAATAAAGATTTTTTTTAAAAAGTATTCTCCGGCCTGGACCTCTCCCCTATATCCCCGAATGCCAGACTCATACAATACCACCTACTCAAAATCTCTACCTATATAGGCCTTTCAAACTTAACATTTACAAAACAGAATTATCATGTCCCCCAAAGCCTGTTTCTCTTGAAATCTCCACCATCTTGATTACAACCACACCACTCTTTAGATGTTTAGGCTAAAACTCTTGTTGTCATCTTTGACCCTTCTTTTTCTTTACTAACCAACATTAAATTTCGCAGCAAATCCTGTCAGCTCTACTTTCAAAATATATTTAAAATTCAAGTAATAATTTACTACATCCACCAGAATGACATGATCTTAGCCAACACTATTTCTAGTCTAGATAACTGTAATGGCCTCCTAATTTTTTTTCCTTGACTCAAATGTGTATTCCCCACAGAGCTTCTGGGGGAAAATTATCCATATTTATATCAACATCAATATATAGATACATAGACGTATATCTTTTAAAATGCCAATCATATAATGTTGCTTCTATGCTTCAAACCCCTTTAATGGCTTTCCATACCACTCAGAGAGAAAACAAAAATCATAACAGCATCCTACAATGTTTTGCAGGATCTATACTTTTCTCCTACAACTCAGTTAGCTCTGTGATCTCATGTCCTATTATTATCATTTCCCTTATTCATTCTGTTAAAGTGCCACTGGATCTTTGCTCTTCAAACACACTGGACGATGTACACCTACAGGCTTTTTTCTATCTACAGGTGATTAGTTTTTGTTTGTTTTGCCTAGAAAGCTCTTCCATCAATAACACCTGAACTCTTCCCCTTAGGCTTTCTTTGTTCACAAACTCTTCCCCTGATCAGACGTTTCCTAATTATCTTATTTAAAATTGAGCCTCAACATTCTCTTCAGCAATTCCTTTCCTTATTTCTTGCTATGTTCTCATCTCTGACACTTACTGATATGTAACATCATATCTTTACACTTAATCATTTTTGTTTTGTGTCTTTTCCCAGTAGAAGGTAAAATTTATAAGACCTGGAATTTTTGCTTTTTATTTCTCTGTTACATCTTCAGAGCACAGGACGGAATAAATATTCAATGAATGAATAAATAAATGAGTGAATTTCATGAGTCCTGCTTTGCTGAAATCATTGATGAATCAACTAGCCAATTAGCTAAAACTGTCAAAGCAGCTTCTGCTGTAAAACAGAATAAGAATATAGCTTTCCTAATCTTTAGACATCCGTACACCTTGATGTTTCATGATTTTTGTAGAGATAAGGCATATATTAAGTAAGAGAATGAAATTATAGAAGTGCTTACTTTCTCTTTCTTCTCCTCCAGGTGGTGATAGTATAGGAAGTATAGTTGATGCTGCAGAAAGATAATTCTGCCTCACCAAAGCCGAGTATAATGGACCATCGGAAACCCTGCACACTAAAGCCTTAGGTATGTCTTCCTAACGGTTGAGTGATAACCATCCCATAGGATGCATGCTGTGTAGGCCTACGGCTGCCTTTAAAAACAAAAAAAAAATAGTCCTAGCATGTGCATGGATGTTTATAGCAGCAAAAATAAAATTCCCCACAAGTCAAAAAAAAAAAAAAAAAGATAGCTGACTGACAACCACATTGATTAATTTCATATGTTAAAAGTAAAGTTTGATGACAGGATGGTTTGTCCTTGCAGGTAGTATGTGTGAGGAGATTACCTAACATCACTGAATGTTAAAATTCTGTTCCTGCCCAACGCTGTGCCCACATTATTTTTCACTAAACACTTTGAGGATTTATAATGTTATCAATCTCAATGCACTTTTTATCTGCTGTGCATAGAGAAGAATTTGAAACATCAGGACTATGTTGTCTGTGGACGCTGAGGAATAAAAACAGCAGAGAGTGTGTGTGTGTGTGTATGTGTATGTTAAAGGGAAGAAACTAGAGAGAGGCAGTAGGAAAATATACTTGACTTCTCAATCATTTTCATTCAAAACGGTATGGTATGTGAAAACTGATTTGCTTATCTATGTAGAGATTTTATTTATATTTCTGGATTCTTAATTTACTTTGACATTTTAAAATACCTCTATTACCCTTTATTTATTAAAAGACTGAAGAAAAAGACACCTGATTTCCTATCAAATCATGAAAGCTGAGTAGATAAAAGTGTAGAACTGAGTAAATGAATTTGACAAAAATGGAAATTCACAGAAGTGAATGGTGAATGTCTTTCACTTCCATGCACTGCCAAATAACATATATAAGCGTGAGGAAAGGAAGCCAGCTGGTACACAGATAACCAGTCCTGTATTATGTGGTAAACCTTATTCCTCCCTTGACACCATAACAGAGTTAACTCCACAATCCTTTATAAAAACATTAGTAAACAGAGAGCTCTTCAATATCCATGGAAAGAAGCTGATCTAAAGTTTGAATAGTCATGAATTAGGAAAATGTATGATAACTGCTGTGCCTTGCCCCTTGCTTTTTCATAAAAAAACACCACGTGTCTGAGTACAGAAAAGTTGAACTGGGGACCTTAGAGTGACTGGCAGGTAATAGAGCAGGACATCCAGATGATGTCCTTTTTTACCTTGGCACAAGGTAAAAAATAACCTATAGGCCAGGAGACTGTACTCCCAAACAAACTCAAGGGAATAAAGCAGCAAGGGGCTGTATACATTTGATAATTTAGAGGACATCAGATAATTGCACAACCAAAACATGGTTAAAAATGAATACAACCAGCAGGAAGAACACCATGGTGGCTCAGAAAATAGAGAAAGTGAAAAAGTGGTTGTAAAGATCATCAGTATGTTTCATATAAGGTACTAATTCTATCTCCAATTGAACTTATGCCATAGGGACACTACTATTTTTTTTTAATTGAAGTATAGCTGATTTACAATATTGTGTTAGTTTCAGGTGTACTGCAAAGTGACTCAGTTATATATATATTTTTTCATACTAGTTTCCATTATAGGTTATTACAAGATATTGAATACAGTTCCCTATGTTGTGCAGTAAATCCTGAGAAAACAATGATGAATAAGACAATTTTTCCAACTCTCAGAACTTTCAATCTATTGAGGAGTATAGAAAAGTGAATATATAATTACATCACACAGTTTTAAGTGTTCTGAATGGAGAAATATAGAGGACACCACAGAGGATAGAGAAATGGGAACTACGCGAACGTGAGATAGGTGAAGGGGGATCGGCAGGAAGACTTCCAGAAAGTAATGTTCCATTGATTGTGACATAAAGACTGAACGGAAAAGTCTCTGGGTTAAATATTATGGCACGTAAGATAGCTCAGAGGCTAGTGAAGAATTTAAAGATTTGAAATAAATGGAGTTTGGGGTTTTATAGGGTTTTTGTTTGTTTTTTTTCCCGCAGAATAGTGAGAGCTGAAGTAGAAAAAGAGACCAGACATGTGGCCATTTTATGGATACATTGCATTTCTAAACTGCTCTATAATTTTAAAAGATCTATCAAATTGGTGTTCTTTCACTCCCTTTAACACTGCTAAGACAGGTGGTGCAGTTAAAACCATACTCTTTCACTGTTGTGGAAACTGAGCCTCATATGATCTCTCAAGGTCTCAAGGAAGTGGATGCCAGAATGGGAATTAAAATCTGTATGTCTTGACTTAGTTAAGTTAGTATGCCATGTTGCCTTCTCTCCGCTCATCTTCTAGAGAAAGATAAACAACTGAGCCTGATATATTTAGATTCTCTCTTTGCCAGTGAAGTACTGACAAAATTGACTGCAATTTAACAGAACTAAAAAAAAGAGGGAATATAATGAAGTCTCTCTTGAGGAACTATTTTATATTCTGCTGTATTAGGGTTTGTGTGTTAAGTGACCATGTTTTATTCTATTGCAAGATAGTATGCAAAGCAAACTCATGGTCACTCTTTGAACTGGGAAAAATCTTTAGTTTCTGAGCATAATCTATAATTTGCATTTGATTTTGTAATTCTAGGATGGGTTAATTATTAAGGCTGAGAAATAATTTTATTTTACATACTAACAATGTACACACAGAAAAAAGATGTCAATTACAGCCACACTGAGAAAGTCGGTCACAAGTTGGCATGAGAAAAAAGGGATTTTTATATCTGAGGTACAAAGAAATTGCAGTTTGAAGATGATGCCAGATTTTGGATATGAGAGGGAGGAAATCAAGTGTAATAAAAAGTTTATATATAATAACTTAACTTGGAATAGAAAGCTTAGTTTCTTAGTTTGGCTCCATTAATTCACATGAACATACCATGTAAACTCATTATACAACGCTCTTTTCATCTGTAAAATGGGGGTGGAAGGGGGGTAGGAAATGACATTCTTACTCAGTGCCTAGGGAACCTGTGGGACTCAAAAAGGAATCTCTTGGAGCATTTCTAAATAGAACGTATATATAAATAATAAATTTGGAAGGTATTAGGAGAACTCGAATGAAGGACAGGGCAGAGAAGAATCGCCCCATCTGAACTAAAAGTGAAGAGAGGGAAAATAAAGTTTTTCTACAAAATCTTAAAAAAAATAACTTCTAAGTAGTTTAGTTTACAACTTTTGGAAACCAGAATTTCATTTTAGTGCCTCAGAAAAATCATTTGAAAAGTGGATCTGCCAGACAATCTTTTGTGTTCATCCTCTATTTGAGGAGTCCCCACAGCTCCACAGGAAACGGGCTGCACAGCAGGAGGTGAGAGGCGGGTGTTCGAGCGAGGCTTCATCCGTATTTACAGCCACTCCCCATTGCTCGCATTACTGCCTGAGCCGCCTCCTGTCAGATCAGTGGCAGCATTAGATTCTCACAGGAGCGCAAACCCTACTGTGAACGGTGCATTCAAGGGATCTGGGTTGCGCACTCCTTATGAGAATCTAATGCCTGATGATTTAAGGTAGAGATGAGGCACTGATGCTAGCGCTGCGGAGTGGCTGCAAATACACATTATCATTAGCAGAGGTTTGACTGCACAAAGACCATAGTAAATCCATTGCTTGCCGATTCATATCAAAACCCTATCAGGGCTTCTCTGGTGATGCAGTGGCTAAGAATCCGCCTGCCCACGCAGGGGTCACGGGTTCGAGCCCTGGTCCGGGAAGATCCCACATGCTTTGGAGCAACAAAGCCCGTGCGCCACAACTACTGAGTCTGCGCTCTAGAGCCCGCGTACTACAACCACTGAAGCCCACGCGCCCTAGAGCCTGTGCTCCGCAACGAGAAGCCACTGCAATGAGGAGCCCGCTCACCGCAACGAAAAGTAGCCCCTGTTCGCCGCAACTAGATAAACCCCACGCGCAGCAATGAAGACTCAACACAGCACCCCCCCCCCAAAAAAAGCTACGATTCTCAAAAAAAATTCTTAAAAAAAAAAACCAAACAAACCCTATCAGTGAGTGGCAAGTGAAAACAAGCTCAGGGCTCCCAGTGATTCTGCATTATGGTGAGTTGTATAATTAGTTCATTATACATTACAATCTAATAATAATAGAAATAAAGGGCACAATAAATGTAGTGCGCTTCAATCACTCCGAAACCACGCCCCGACCTCCCACCCCTGGTCCATGGAAAAACTGTCTTCCACGAAACCAGTCCCTGGTGCCAAAAAGGTTGGGGACCGCTGCTCTATTTCATGACTTTGATGGTATTGTGTATTGCCATTTTACCAGTGTTCAAGTTTTTAAGGGTTGTTAAGGTCACCATGTGACTTCACTGTGAATTTACTTGTATTTATTAAATAACATTTACTTGTATTTGTTGAATTTATTTGTATTTGTTACATATTTTCATGGTTCAATCAAAGAACAATAAATAAAATTGTTCATAGAGTACTAGCATATATTTCGGGTCTAAAAAATAAAGTGTATAGTTTAAGAAAAATAGATAGCTTCTCCATTTAAGTCATTACCCCTTAATTTACAAAAGCAAATTAATGAACATGGCAGCACTAATCCCAATATACGTGATTATTCCTAAACAAAGCTTTAATATATGACATTTTCCATTACTTATTTGAGATAGCTGCTTATCACAAGATTTATGAGCAATTCTGCCACATAAAAACTGAGACCTTTAGTGTCTGGGTTTGGTCAAGCCTCCAATATTCTCACTAATTCAACTTCTACTTATCATTTGTACACCTTCCCAAGCCACTATCAACCTCATGCCACTATTAATTTCTTCCTGTACTTCTGCTTCCTTCATCTTATTTACAATAGGAAAACTCTACCTCCCTAACATGTTACTCAATATTTGTACCACCATTCCATTAAGCTGCTCATCTCCCTACTCCCATCTTCATAGATGCACTGGGCTTTTCCGATGCTCATCAAGGTAACAGTATACTATTAAAATATATCTTCTGGGCTTCCCTGGTGGCGCAGTGGTTGAGAGTCCACCTGCCGATGCGGGGGACACGGGTTCGTGCCCTGGTCTGGGAAGATCCCACATGTCACGGAGCGGCTGGGCCCGTGAGCCATGGCCGCTGAGCCTGCGCGTCCGGAGCCTGTGCTCCGCAACGGGAGAGGCCACAACAGTGAGAGGCCCGCGTACCGCAAAAAAATAATAATAATAATTAAAAAAATAAAATAAAATAAAATATTTTTCTAACATTGTCAAATATTTCTGTAAACAATAATTCAACTTCTTTGCTTTAACTGAAATTTTACTTTCTCTTTCAGCTGCCTTTGCTGGAGAGTGCTCTGTTTTCTAACTTTCCCAGGCATTAAAATACTTGGTAGACTCCCATGCTAATTACAGATCACACTTCTGCCACCACCAAGCAGCAATCACTTTTTGAAAATCTTCGCTAAACCTTAACTCCAACTTCTTCACATGCGCTGTCAGTGACAGACACTCAAAATTCAATCCCTCTCCTTGAGGACTTCATCAGCAAGCTGACGGCCTTCCACTGTCACCTCACTAAAGTTTTTTACAACTTCAATATCAGCAGCAATGACCTTTCTGCTACCTGAGATCAGACTTCCTCAATCACTTCTACATCTTTCAAGGTCATTTTTATATCACTTAGTTCACCTTTTACTAGAGATAGGCTATGATTTCCATCGCGTTTGGAAATGATCCACCTGAATGAGCTCACATTTGGCACACAAAAATATCATGTATTTATTGAGCCTATTCTTTACCTTTACTTTGATTTCCCATCCTATGTCTGTCTCCATTCCTCATTAATTAGTCTGCCCACTACATTAATTGATTCATCCTTGTTTGATTGATTCAGTTAATTATTATTAATTGTTGCTGATAGATACCATACCAGATTATTAGGATTTGAGGAACTCAAGACAGAAATAAAGATTGATAAACATGGCACCTTTCCTTAGGGAATTTAATTCAATAAGTTCTAGGAAATACAGTTTCATGGGGTGAATACCTAACATATAGTAAAACAAAAATGCAGTAATGCCAGGTGGAGCTCAACAGTGAGCCTAAGGTCTGTGTCCTGAATCCCTGTAAAAATCTGTGTGGAGGATAGAATAAGATCCAGAAGTTTCAGTGTGGAAATGGAAAGGTTACAAGAGTTGTAGACAGGCTGAAACAGATCAGAAGGATTTGATGAGTAGGGATGAATAGTTTGTACCATGGCATCCAGAATACTGCCCACCAAAGACCAGCTGGGAAGTCACATCTCAGGGGTCACCCGCATAGGATCTGGACTACACCAGCTATACCATCTATATATAGATGGAAGGGGAAATGAAAAACAAAAGAAGAATCAAGGCCTTCTTACCCCTGTCACTATGAGAACATTGAAGAAACTGGTATGTTATGAGGTCATCTTGATGAATTTCACAACAGGATGAGGGCATTTGAAAGGCAGAACATTAATCTAAAAGTGACTAAATCAGGGCTTCCCTGGTGGCGCAGTGGTTAAGAATCTGCCTGCCAGTGCAGGGGACACGGGTTTGAGCCCTGGTCCGGGAAGATCCCACATGCCGCGGAGCAACTAAGCCCGTGCACCACAACTACTGAGCCTGCGTGCTGCAACTGCTGACGCCCGCGTGCCTAGAGCCGGTGCTCCACAGCAAAAGAAGCCACCACAATGAGAAGCCTGCACACCGCAAAGAACAGTAGCCCCCGCTCTACGCAGCTAGAGAAAGCCCGTGAGCAGCAACGAAGATCCAGTGCAGCCAAAAATAAATAAAAATAAATAAATTAATTTTAAAAAATAGAAGTGACTAAATCATTAATACAGATTTTTATATTTGTAGAGACTGTGATATCATATAAAGCTGTATTTTATTTCTCCAGTTAAAGTCCAGCGAGGTTTAAAGTTGTGAGTAAATCTGGATCTTTATAGAGAACAAAAATGCTAAATTTCTTATGCATGTATAAGTAGTATGAGTAAATTTGTATTTCTGCTATTACTATAAATTTTCTCTTCAGTACATAATATCTCTGTCCTATGACATCAGAAAGATGAGTACAAAATAAATATTTTCTAAGACATACCAAACCTTATAGCATCAAACATATATTGTCTTTCGAAGTCATCAGCTACCTGACACTTGTTCTCATGGGTTGACATCTCTTCAGAGTAGCAGCTTATTTGGAATTACCTATAAAGTCATTTTGTAAGTGCCATAAGGAATGCAGTTATATTCCTCTGTGGCCATACCTTGAATCTCTCATCATGTCATCTCTTTCAGCATAACTATCTGCCTACTGTTGACATTTCTGCAGTCATGCATATTTTTAGCTTGAAAGGAGAATTAGTGATAGCCAATCTGTCAAATAACACTCATGAAAAACAAAAGGCTCTGTTGAAAAAATTGCGATTTGCAATGATGATAAAGTTTATCAGAACCATCAGGGGAAGCAACCACAGCACTGCCCTGCCATGAATTACAGACTGAAACTGTGCCAGGAAGAGTGCAAAACCATTTACGTGTAACTTCACAACATATACAGAAGATAGAAATGATTAATACTGTTGCTCACACAAGGAAACCAGAAATGGACAGAGAGTAAGTACTTGCTCAAGATATTCTGTTATGAGTGGACTTCAAAACTAATTCAGGTGGACTTCAGTCTATGATTTTGAAAATTTAGTTGTTAAATTTGCTCTTAGAATATCAGCAGATGCCTGAGTTTGACTAACACACTCTACGATGATGCTAGAAAGTTTGTGAGGCTGATGCAAATGAAATATCATTGTTTTCATTGCATTATTTCATGAAAAATTTTTAAACAAGCAATTGCCTTCATTTTTCAAGGAAATTTTGAATGTTCGAGAAGGAAATGCTATGGCTCTGTATCTTGAGGGCTGTTAGTGCCTCCTAAAGTTGGAATGAGATAAAGTGTTATATAATGAGTTTTTAAAAAACCAAATCAAAATATCACAACAGCTGGCATTTATATCCTAAAGAACCAGGAAGGAAAAGAAGACTTTAACATACCAAAACAACATCATTTGAATTTTGAACAGAATATAGCAAGATGTGATCCAGGGAGCCATTCTATGTGTTTTATTTACTGTTATTATAATTATAAATGATATTTACCACTGTTTTTGACACTGTAGTTAGGAGTATCAAATTTGTTATGAAATGAAAAAATGTCAATTGATTATGTTACTGATCCCTGTATGAGAAAAACTGGTTTAAAAAATTATCACTGTATGAGAAAAATTGGTTTAAAAATTCATTCAAAATAATCTTACAGGTGCTTAAAAAAGCAGTAGGACTCTTAACAAAAAGCAAATTCCCTGTCCCGTGCCCCTTCTAATTCTATATTTAAAAACTGAATGCTTATAGTATTAATTTGGGTTCATTGACTTTCTCTACTATGGTAGAAATTTATTTCTCAAAACATCCTCAACTCCCTCACTCATCTTCCAATTTTAATTATGTCATTATTTTTAGTTAAATTAGGACACAATGTTTACCTTGATGTGAGAATGTAAACTGTATTCTGCCAGTTCAGAAAGTTTTCTATAATTTTTATTTCCTGTATAGCTTTTTTCCCCATGATGTCTTTCCCACACTCCTAACTTGCACTGCCTGCCTTAAATTGTTCTAAAAACTCAAAAAAGATATGAGATCTACTGACTACTCCTTTTTATTTACCAAATACCCACCTCTCTCCTGAAAACTGCAATCCTTCTTCAATATGGACTGATTACCATCTTTAGGTCTCCTGCTTAAAGCAACTGGAACTCTGATGTCATTTCCTTCGTGACCTTCTCTTTTATGGTTTATTTCCTTACACTGTTAAGCATATAAGCAACTTCCAAAGATAAAATGTGAGGAAGGAACTTCTCTGATTCCTCTCATGTCTGAAAATAGTATTATTCTGGCTCAAACTTAATTGAAGATATTGAGTATAGAACACCTGGTTTAAAATGGCCTCTTAGAATTTAGCAAACAACACTCTACTGTCACCTACAATCTAGTGTTAATGATGACAATACCAATGCTTATTCAGTTCTCATTCTTTTGCAGATAACTGTTTCCTCAACCTCTTATACCACCTCACTCCTATTCCTCTTGACAAAGAAAAAATTTCTAAATTTCTTTATTTTCAGTTGTCTGCAATTTCACTGTTTTTTATCAGAAAATCAGAATTTATATTTCCATTTGTTTTCCTGGGCTTTGGGATGCTCCTTCAAAATGAAGACACATTTCTTCATTTTGCCCTTTCTAGAACCCCTAATACACATATGGTGGACACCTTACACTGATTTTCTATGTCCTTTATCATCTTTCCCTTTATATTTTCCATCTCCTACTCATTTCTACTTCCTTGACTTATTGTCAATTTGCCCTTTTTTACTGATTTCAGCAACCATACTTTCATTGTCCAATACTTCTCTGTCTCTGTATCTCATTTCTTCTCTTTTGAATAGCATCAGCGTTTCTTTGTATATAACGCCTTCTCAAATTTCTCTAAAGATATTCACTTGAGGAAGATCTTATTTGTTTATATATCGTTTTCTCTCTATGCCATGTTTTAGGCTTTCCTCAAATGTATGAGATCTTCGACAATGAGACAATGAAAGAATGACCCAGGAACACTGTGTACTTTGGTGCAGTGTGTTGATGGGGATTCAATGCTCCATGGTGTGACTGGAGGATGGGGCTGGCTTTTATAACAGGGGTTGCCTAAGTGCCTGTATGGGAAGAACTCTCTTTTTTCCCTCGGTGCCATTCACTTTATTTTTCTTTTCCTGGCTGGCAAAAGTCAATTTTCTGTGTAAAAGGCTTTTCATCAGTGTTGGAGGGGAGAGGTTTACTATTCCAGACACAATTTCATTAATATTTGTTTTCTTCCCTGACTCACATCTAACCTTCCTTATTCCTGGCATTTCTTTTTTATTTTTTTAAATAAATTTATTTATTTTTTAAATTTTTGGCTGTGTTGGGTCTTCGTTGCCGCGTGCGGGGTTTCTCTAGTTGTGGTGAGCGGGGGCCTCTTCACTGCGGTGCATAGGCTTCTCATTCTGATTCTGGTGGCTTCTCTTGTTCTGAAGCATGGGCTCTAGGCATGCGGGCTTCAGTAGTTGTGGCATGCAGGCTCAGTAGTTGTGGCTCACGGGCGTAGTTGCTCCGCGGCATGGGAGATCTTCCTGGACAAGGGATCGAACCTGTGTCCCCTGCAATGGCAGGTAGATTCTCAACCATTGTGCCACCAGGGAAGCCCCCTGGCATTTAATACTGATCATCTCCAAGGTTATCCATGGAAGTATGTCTTATTTTTGGCTTGACCTTTCTCTATAAGAACTTGGTTACACCTTCCTCTGCCCTCAATCTTTGGTTACCCCTCATTGATCAGCTTTCTAGGACTTACATGATGTTGAAACATTTGTCTCCTGGTGGTACCCCATTTGTTCTTTCTTTTATTTTGATATTATACCCTTCTATTTCATTTACTTTCATTTTAATTGTGTATTCAGAAAAAGGAAAAGAAATATATGTCAATTTATCTTCTTGAAACAGCATTTTCAACCCTATCATTTGGAAAGTTAATACAAAACTTGGTACAGAAAAAATGTATAGCTGATGACTATTCAGATTTGATATTACAATGGTCTAAATTTATTTTTCTTTATCTAAATATATTTGGAGTTCTTAGAGAAATGTCAAACAGCATAGTTATTACCTGGATATGACTGGCACTGAAACGCATTAGGTATTCTTTACTTCCAAAATTAAGGTATGATTGTGTGAACACATGAGTGAGTGCATGAATGTGTTTGTGTGTGTTTTGCATATTTTGGATGTCTAGTGCTTTAGATTCTTGTGAGAATCTTTAGAATATTTTAGAACTGAGAGAAGCCTTTATGATTATTTAGCTCTATCTCCTCATAGTAGTAATAAAGGAATCGTGGGTATCAGAAGAGATAGCTATTATATCAGAAGAGATAGCTATTTCAACTCACAAGATATCAGTGATAACCCCAAAACTTATGTTTTCTAACTTCTAATTATATTTCCTTCTACTCTATAAAAATATGAAAATTACTGTTTTATCACAGTTTAATTCACTAATGAAAGTTTAAATCATCCCTGGTCAAAATTTTAGTAGATGACAAATAAACCAATTTTTAATTACTTCTCAGTTATGAAATGATTTTTTAAAGCACAAATGTATTAATGCATACTTCGATTAATTAAATAAATATGATGTCCCTACTGTGAATTACACTGAGTGCTTCACAACAACATATAAAGGCAATGTCTGACATCAGACATGTTAAATGTAAGTGTTATAGAACGCTACGAGGCTGTGATAAATTTATATTCTGAATATTAAGGGGAATAAGAGAGGGACCAGTTAATTCTACATTTTAATACTGGAGGTGACCCTTAACTGATTAACTCAAAAATACCTATTTTTGAGGATCAGTATGAAAATTTACAAGAACTTCTTACATCTTTTTAATAGCATTATTAATTTAGGAACTAGGAAGGCTACAAAAATAAAAGAAATATTAGTTGTTTTCATGTGCTGTACATGCAGACTTTTCATTTCTGTGACTTAATTTTTTTCCATTTTTTTATGCTTTAGTTTTGTATTTTTATGGTCTTACATTTTTAGAGTAGTTTTAGGTTTGCAGCAATACGGAGCAGAATGTACAGAGATTTCCCATATAACCCCTGCCACCACACCTGCATAGCCTTCTCCATGACCAACATCTCCCACCAGAAGGGTACACTTGTTACAACTGATGAAGCTGCACTGACACATCTTTACCATCCAACACCACAGAGTTAACTTTTGCTGTGGTACATTCTATATGACTTTTATTTTTATATAAATAAGAACTTAGAAAAGCTGCAAAAGTAATGTAAGGTATGCCCATATACTTTTCTCCAGAGTCCTCAACTGATTACATTGTGTCCATTGGATTTAGCATCTTTGTCTCTCTCACACCATTGGAAAGTGAGAAACATCATGTTCCATCGCCTTCTGCATTCTAGACATCCTCTTACATAATTATATACCCAATGTACAATTATAAAAAATCATAAAATTTTTCAGTGATGTAATGCTATTATCTAACCCACAGGTTTTTCTCCTTCTATGTATATATATGTATAATGTACATATACATATATGGTAACATATGTATGTATAGTAATATAATGGTATAGAGTAAAGTAGTAATATTTAGGTACATATAGTTTAAAATACACCCCCCACAAACACACATATACATTAACAGGTTTTCAAATGGAGTTTTGTAGAAATCTGAGGTGTTATGAAACGTCACTGTAAGTTTTATGAGAGATAGTGGTAGTGGAAAAAAAACTTAGGTTTTTTTTTTTTTTTTTAAACTTGGAGCACAATGTGATGTTAAAGTCTACGGTTATGGATGTGGACCAAGCAGCTGTTAGCTTTTCCTCTCTAATTATCTTCCTCGGTTTCTCTTTAATTCACACAGACCAACTTGAGGGCTGGGACAACTTTTACAAGGTAATATAACATAGGAGAGACTGTTATTCTATATGTATAGGCATTTCACACACCACAACTCACTTGCCATTCTCCATACCATCATATTTGCTGGGTTTTTTTAAACACTGCAAAACATGGATTATTTAGGTCACATATGGGTTGAATTGTGTTTTTTTTCCTCTTTTGTAATGTATCATGTCCTTCTGTTTTACATTTTACAAATATATATGTTTACATTGCTTTGCCAATCCAAAATAGTGACTTTTAAATATGATTTTTGATATAGAAGAAGAGCTTAAGCCTAAACCTATGTTCTGATAAGATTAGGATGAAAAATTATAAACTTCTAAAGCATATTTATATACTATTGCAACAAAAAACACAAAAGTTTGCTTGTGTAGTGAAAGCTACTTGCAATATTTTTTACATGGGTAGGTGATCTAAGTTGTCCTATTTCTTTTTTAGGAGGTCTGTAACAAATAATTTACAAAGAAAGCAATAGATACATCAAAACGGGAAGAGAACTTAACTAAAAATTTTACTTAACAAAAAAAGTACTGATTATTTTAAAGTGCCATTGGAATCTCAAAACAAACAAAAATAAAGGTTTTGTTTTTAAAAGGTCACATTTAATAAAAATTATCAAGAAGCAAGTTACTCAGTAAAAGTAATTAATGCCCAGGAAAGGAAAACTGATGCCACTGGAGAGAATCTAATAATATCAGCATGTAAAATTATAGGGAGTAAAATTCTAGTACAAGTTGCAGTGTATAAAATTTCAAAGATTACATTCTCAAACAGCAGGAAAAGTCAATATGATGCTGAAAAGGTTTTGTACTATAACGGAAAACCAGCAGTTTCTCTGTTCAGATGCTGAGTAAACAGATTTCAGCAGTAAGTATCATGTCGTAGCATTTTCAAGATTCGTAAATGATGGTGAAATTAAAGAGAACTTTTCTTCTGTTGCAAAGGACTGCTGAGACAAACAAAAGTATAGATATACTTAGCATTTTTGTCTTTATACCTAGAAAGAAAGGACTGTCTTAGAGAGACTATATTGGCATCTGTATTTATGGTACCCCATCAATAGTTTGTGTCAGAAGTTTCAACTGTTAAAAAAAAAATAAGGAAGGAAAATCCTAACATTACAATATAGAACTGCAACTTCACAGAAAGATACAAGTGTCAACAATTCTTTTTTATTTTTCTCTTATAATGAGAACTTTTAAGACCTACTCTCTTAGCAACTTTCATATATGCAATATTTGAAAATTACTTACTTACTTACTTATTTTATTACTGGAAATTTATACTATTTGACCCCCTTAACTTATTTTTCCCCCAGATTTGGGCAACTACTCATCTGTTTTCTATATCTATGAGATTTTTTAAAATTTAAATTCTACATATAAGTGAGATCATATAGTATTTGTCTTTCTTTTGCCTGAGTTATTTCACTTAGCACAATCCCCTGGAAGTCCATTCATGTTGTTCCAAATGACACGATTTCCTTCTTTTTTATGGATGAATGATATTCCATTGTACATATACACACCACATTCTCTTTATACATTCATTCATAGATGAACATTTAGGTTGTTTTCAAATCTTGGCTATTGTAAAAAATACTGCAATAAGCTTGGGGTTGCATATTTCTTTTTGAGTACTGTTTTCATTTTCCTCAGATAAATACCCAGAAGTGGAATTGCTGGATCCACAATTCTTGATGATAAAAATGAAAAAAAATTCTGGATAACACTACAAAAATGGATAACTTTATTGTCAAAGACCAGTTCATCTAACACATTTAAAAACTGTGTGAAAATGTGGACAAAAAGAATATAAATCCTCTGCTAAGTAAAGAAATCTGATGGTTTATCAGAGGAAGACTTTTTGACAGGATGCTTTAGCTGAAAGATGAATTGAAGAAATTCTTTCAAGAATGTTTTTCTCAAAAAATTTTCGAGATTTTGCTTAGTGTTTTGAAGATGAAGAATGAGTTCAAAAACTAGTCTGCTTAAGCGATAGTTTTCAACACAAAAACCAGTTGAATAAGTCTCTGCAAGGCCTTGGAGAAAATGTTTTGACTTCAGGTGACAAGATGCTTGGATTTAAAGGGAAACTAAATCTTTGGGAAAATCATGTTGCAGAAAACAAACAAACCCCATGAAATCTTGAAAAATTTCCACTACTGGTTACCCTTTTGAACAAGGAAGGAAACCGACAAGTCTCAAGTCCTACCCAAAGACAAGAAGAGCTGAAGAACGAAATTAACAGCATTGACCTTCTCTTTCTAGACTGAATGGGTGTGATCCTTTTTCTGAAACTTCTGTTCAGCCAGAGAACTGAACTTTGAGAGAAGACAAAGTCAGAGAGCTGTACTGTGATGACACTCAAGTTGAGACTTACTACTCTGTCCTAAGCAAGCAATAAATCTCTTCACAATTTCTGTGAAAGAATATCCTGCCATTCATAAGAAATCAGGGAACATTTTGCTACTGTTTTTAGCTTCCTGTGTGTGTGAGCAAGGTGCTTTGTATAACAAGTATCTTGGGCAAGATTAAATTCATTTAATTTCAAATGAAAATAAATCCCTTTGTATGTATCTCAATTTTGACTGAGAACTATTCTGTGCAGCAAAACCTACACATAGATTCACATCTCAGAAGTTTTATTCTTTATTTTTAGTATCAAAAATAATACTTTTTAATCAGAGGCCTATAAAAGGAGTTGAAGAAATCAATGTCTTTATATGACAATTTTGAATAAATTACTATGCCTACTTATTAGCCCCTGTGATATCTATCACTCAAGAAAAGAATGTTTTGTCAAAGTCTTAAATAAATTTGTGTTTCAAACGAACTTGTATTCATGTTAATTAGGATTATGGTTGAGTAAATTCGCTACTGCCAAAAACATTAATGGAAATCAAATTACAACTTTTATTTAAATTAAACATATTTAGCCTACCGTAAAAAAATTAAAGCCCATTTTTACCTTAAGCCATAATTTAACAAAAACTTATTAAGTTTGCTGTATGAGTTTTTAAAATTTGTACAAAGAAACAAAGTTAAAGTCAAGAGAGGTAAGCTACACCTAACTGCCTTTTCTTTTTTTCTCTCTCTAGGAAAGGTTGTCTTAAGTTTTAAAAAGGAGGAAGCTTAAAATTGCCCTTAAACAAATTGTGTATCATGTATCTACTTCATTAGGAACTTGTATAGCAGAAATTTATGATAAGAATGTAAGACTTACTTGGATACAAAATGATTTTTTAATGGAAAAACTTAAAACTAAAACTTCCTTTACCTACCTCACTGACTTACATTAAAGGGGCTATAATTTACAGGGATGAGGAAACACACAAAACGAGTAATGAATTGGCCAAAATAAGCACAGCCACAGGAAAATACTTCTCAACTTAAAATAGCACTGAAAATTATTATTGTAATATTATGTCTACAACTAAACGATCTCATTCAATTACAAAGATCCATGGAATTTTTTTTGTACAGGAAACCTAAAAATTATTTCAAGGATTTCCTCAGGATAAAAAGATTGAGAGATATTGTTCTCTCTTACATATTAGATAGATGGCAGGAAGGCAGGAAGGAAAGAAGGAAAACACAGTGAAATCGTGGTTTTCTGTTATGATCCCCTATCATTCTTAATACACTCTAGCGTGTATCTTATAAAAACAATACTCTCCTAACTTTACCACCATACAACCCTTCCGCTTACGAAGTCATCACTCATACTATCAAGATGTTCCAATCCACAGACTCTATTTTAATTTTGCCAATGATCACATCAACATATCCTTTTAACTTCTAGTCCAGATACTTGTACAGAAAATAGTATTGCTTCTAACTTTCATGTCTCATAAATATTCAATCTGGAACAGTTGTTTAATCTCTCTCTCTTTTTTTTAACATCTTTATTGGAGTAAAATTGCTTTACAATGGTGTGTTAGTTTCTGCTTTATAACAAAGTGGATCAACTATACATACACATATATCACCATATCTCCTCCCTCTTGCATCTCCCTCCCACCCTCCCTTTCCCACCCCTCTAGGTGGTCACAAAGCACCAAGCTGATCTCCTTGTGCTATGTGGCTGCTTCCCACTAGGTATCTATTTTACATTTGGTAGTGTATATATGTCCATGCCACTCTCTCACTTCGTCACAGCTTACCTTTCCCCCTCCCCGTGTCCATTCTCTATGTCTCCATCTTTATTCCTGTCCTGGCCCTAGGTTCTTCAGAACCATTTCTTTTTTTATATTCCATATATATGTGTTAGCATACGGTATTTGTTTTTCTCGATCGGACTTACTTCACTCTGTATGACAGTCTCTAGATCCATCCACGTCTCTACAAATGACTCAGTTTCATTTCTTTTTATGGCTGAGTAACATTCCATTGTATATATGTGCCACATCTTCTTTATACGTTCATCTGTTGATGAACACTTAGGTTGCGTCCACATCCTGGCTATTGTAAATAGAGCTGCAATGAACATTGTGGTGCATGACTCTTTTTGAATTACGGTTTTCCAAGGGTATATGCCCAGTAGTAGGATTGCTGGGTCGTATGGTAGTTTTATTTTTAGTTTTTTAAGGAACCTCCATACTGTTCTCCATAGTGGCTGTATCAATTTACATTCCCATGAACAGTGCAAGAGGGTTCCCTTTTCTCCACACCCTCTCCAGCAATTATAGTTTGTAGATTTTTTGATGATGGCCATTCTGAGTGGTGTGAGGTGATACCTCATTGTAGTTTTGATCTGTATTCCTCTAATGATTAGTGATGTTGAGCATTCTTCCATGTGTTTGTTGGCAATCTGTATATCTTCTTTGGAGAAATGTCGTTTTAGGTCTTGTGGCCATTTTCAGATTTGGTTGTTTGCTTTTTGATATTGAGCTGCATGTAAATTTTAGAGGTTAATCCTTTGTCAGCTGCTTCATTTGCAAATATTTTCCCTCATTTTGAGGGTTGTCTTTTCATCTTGTTTATGGTTTCCTTTGCTGTGCAAAAGCTTTTAACTTTCATTAGGTCCCATTTGTTTATTTTTGCTTTTATTTCCATTTCTCTAGGAGGTGGGTGAAAAAGGATCTTGCTGTGATTTATGTCATAGAGTGTTCTGCCTATGTTTTCCTCTAAGAGTTTTATAGTGTCTGGCCTTACATTTAGGTCTTTAATCCATTTTGACTTTATTTTTGTGTATGGTGTTAAGGAGTGTTCTAATTTCATTCTTTTCCATGTAGCTGTCCAGTTTTCCCAGCACCACTTACTGAAGAGGCTGTCTTTTCTGCATTGTATATTCTTGCCTCCTTAAAATACGAAACCATTTCCACTAAGATCAGGAACAAGACAAGGTTGCCCACTCTCACCACTCTTATTCAACATAGTTTTGGAAGTTTTAGCCACAGCAGTCAGAGAAGAAAAAGAAAAAGAAATCCAAATCAGAAAAGAAGAAGTAAAGCTGTCACTGTTTGCAGATGACATGATACTACACACAGAGAATCCTAAAGGTGCTACCATAAAACTACTAGAGCTAATCAATGAATTTGGTAAAGTAACAGGATACGAAATAAATGCAAAGAAATCTCTTGCATTCCTATACACTGATGATGAAAAATCTGAAAGAGAAATTAAGGAAACACTCCCATTTATCATTGTAACAAAAAGAATAAAATACCTAGGAATAAACCTACCTATGGAGACAAATGACCTGTATGCAGAAAACTATAAGACACTGATGAAAGAAATTAAAGATGATACAAACAGATGTAGATATATAGCCTGTTCTTGGATTTGAAGAATCAACATTGTGAAAATGACTCTACTACCCAAAGCAATCTACAGATTCAATGCAATCCCTATCAAACTACCAAGAGCATCTTTCACAGAACTAGAACAAAAAATTTCACAATTTGTATGGAAACACAAAAGGCCCCTTATAGCCAAAGCAATCTTTTTGAGAAATAAAAATGGGGCTGGAGGAATCAGGCTCCCTGATTTCAGACTATACTACAAAGCTATAGTAATCAAGACCCTATGGTACTGGCACAAAAACAGAAATATAGATCAAGAACAGGATAGAAAGCCCAGAGATAAACCCACACACACATATATCTCTTTCTGCTATGTCCTTAATAGTCTTGAAAGTTTGCAGGCTTTTCATGCTGTGAGGAGGAGTCCTTTCTGGGTCTGAAGGATGTTGCCTCATAACCAGACTCAGGTTTCTTTAGGGTGAAGTCATTATTGAGATTTCAACATTACACCAGCATACTGTTCATCAGCAAAACCTCAGCCACGATTATAATTTTCCAAATTATGACTATCATTCCCTCTTTCTTTTTAGTTATTTTATTAAATACGAGTTTTTTTCCTCCCTTATTTAAAATATTTACATCAGTATGGACTCATAGGTTCCTGTTTCATTAAATGGAGTATCATCTGATACTGTATTGATTTTGATGTTCAAATTGTCCTAGATTTGCTTAATGAGAGAACCATCAAGTAGTCTCATGTATACTTTTCACGTGTTTGTCATTCTTTGAACATATCTTTACTTGTTAGTATAAGCTATTCTTGGACAAAAATTCATATGCTTTAATGCAGCTGCTATTTGGAAGCCAAGAACATTGCTAAGTGGATATCAATGACTCTATGCCCATCTGTGAATATAATTCACAGGCACTCACATACAAAGTTGATTCTCATTATTCACAGTAGTAGTTATGTGCTATAAAGTCACTGCAAATTACAAATTAGGGAATACTGAACCACTGCCCCTGAGAATGTAGGCTTAGGTTCCTTTGGGTCTCTGATCACATTTTCACCAATTGGTCAATATATAACCTTGTTGTTTTATGTGTGTTTTCTGTTTAAAAACATCATACACAATATATATGATTGACTCATTGCCACTGAACTCATGACCAACAGCACAACAATTCATGCCTGAAGGAAGCATATTTAACACACATATTTTCTCCACAAGGCACATCACAGCCTTCTTGCCTTTATGAAAACTAGACAAACTTCAGCACTATGACTGGAAACAGCAAAAGCACCAAGAAAAAGCACAAAAATATGAACACCATAGAACTAAATAGACCAAGAAGAAGAAGCGTGTTTACAGTATGAAGGCAGAGCATCGCCTTGGTCATCCTCAGCTGGGAACACGCAAGTCACTCAACTCAAACTGTTCACTGTTCGTTCTGTCCATGTGCACAAATGACCATGGGGTTGCTGTATTTACTGTGGGGATAGAGATAAATTTTAGCAAGTACATGAATTCTCAAATACTGAATCCATGAATAATTAGGAATACTCTATTTTTTAAAAAAATGGTTCATACCCATACTTCCAATTCCAAATGAAAATCTCAAGGTTCTAACTAGCATTTTCCTCCTCCCTTGTTTGTAGATCATTTCTCAGTAGATAAGATAACTGTAAATCCAATTATTCTTAATGTATTAATTTATTTGCCTAATCAACAAACTTATTTGCTCCAAGTAATTAAACTTGCAATCACCCTGATCACCTCTGCTATCTGACTTTTCACCACAGCACTCTCCAGGCTGCCAGGACATGCTGTGACCACCTCCTTTCAGCTCTTCCTCCCTAGCACTGCCTTACTGTCCCTGGAGCATGGAACACTCCCCCTTGATGTCTAGCCTCTTTGGGTGCCTGAGCTTAATATCTCCCGAGACTTCCTGGAAGAATTCCCTCCCTCTTGCCATCTGTCTCCTAGAACATAGATGATTCAGGCTGAGTCAATAACTAGGAATAAAATTACTGGATAGTAGAGTAAGTATATGCTGAATCTTATTTTAAAAAACCTAAATAGACATTTCACCAAGGAAGACGTACAGATGGCCAAGAGGCACATGAAAAGATGCTCAACATCACTAATAGAGAAATGCAAATAAAAACTACAATGAGGTATCACCTCACACCAGTTAGAATGACCATTATCAAAAATTCTAGAAACAATAAATGCTGGAGAGGGTGTGGTGAAAAGGGAATCCTCTTACATTGTTGGTGGGAATGTAAATTGATACAGCCACTATGGAGAACAGTATGGAGGTTCCTTAAAAAACTAAAAATAGAACTACCATATGACCCAGCAATCCCATTACTGGGCATATACCCTGAGAAATCCATAATTCAAAAAGAGACATGTACCACAATGTTCACTGCAGCACTATTTACAATAGCCAGGACATGGAAGCAACCGAAGTGTCCATCAACAGATGAATGGATAAAGATGACGTGGCACATATATACAATTGAATATTACTCAGCAATAAAAAGGAACGAAATTGGCTCATTTGTAGAGATGTGGATGAACCTAGAGTTTGTCATACAGAGTGAAGTAAGCCAGAAAGAGAAAAACAAATATCATATACTAACACATATATGTGCAATATAGAAAATGGTATAGATGAACCTATTTGTAGGGCAGCAATAGAGACATACATGTAGAGAATGGACATGTGGACATGGTGGGACAAATTGGGAGATTAGGTTTGACATAAATACAATACCATGTGTAAAATAGACAGCTAGTAGGAACCTGCTGTATTGCACAGGGAGCTCAGCTCAGTGCTCTGTGACGACCTAGAGGGGTGGGATGGGAGGGGTGGAAAGGAGGTCTGAGAGGAAGGGGATATATGTATATGTGTATAGCTGATTCACTTTGTTGTACAGCAGAAACTAACACAACATTGTAAAGCAATTTTATGCCTAAATAAAATTTTAAAAATATTCAAAACTTAATGTCTTATTTAAGTAAGAGCTGTATATTGCCATGTACTGATAAAATACCAAAATGTAAAAAGTTTGTCTAGGTGTGTTGTCTACATCTGGTTTTCTTTCTGTATTGAGTCAATCTTTCCTGGTTGATGAAACTCCCATGGAAGGGATTTATGATGATTGAGTTCCTTTCGGAGAAGCTCTCTTTAGGCAGATGAAGGGGTTCAGAGAGAGCCCTCAGCTCAAAATACTATACCAAAGTGGCATCTATCAGGATGGCATGTCCTGAATTCCTTCACTATCAACATAAAGTAGTTAATTCAGATTAAAGTTCCAACCAAAAATCTGGGGGAAAATCAACTTAAAGGCAATGGAAAGTAAGCAAAAGAAGACTAATACTAAAGAGGAGTCTATAATTGATACTACACTTGTGAAAACAACAAATTTGTGAGTCTACATTCATGACAATCTCTAACACATGTGCTGTTGGAAGGCACAAAGCCACCGCCTTACTGGCTTGATAAGTCACAGCACAGCTTGAGGCTGGGTGAAAATCTAGACAGAAGAAAACAGGGGAAGGAGGGAATCAAGGGAGGGGAGTGACAGAATCAGAATATAAAATCTATCCAAACCCTTTGCTGACCACTAAAGTATAAAACCACAGGGAAGGCCCAAAGGGGTGTTAACAAAGAAAAAGCTTTGGAAACTGAAAAGTCTCAGCAGAAATTTCAGCTCCTGTTGTCTGCAGGCAAATCTAGTCTGGGGATTAACTGTCTGCCAGAAGAAAATCATTCTTTAGAGACATAATAGGGTTTCTGAATATACTGTACAAAATTTCAAATTAAAAATAACCAATATAGATATATAAAGAAACAGGAAAATTTGATACATACTCATAAAAAAATCAATAGAAGAATAACTTGAGGTGATCAAGACATCATACCTAGTAGAAAAGGAATTTAAATAAACTATTATAAGTATATTAAAATATGTAAGGAAATGCATATATATAATCTTAAGAAAAACTCTGAAAATGAACCAAATGGAAATTCTAAAATTGAAAATTTTAATATATTCCTAAAAATTCAGTATATGAACTTAACAACAGATTTGAAAAAAGTATTGATGAAATCAAAGACAGATTGGTTATAGAAAATATCCATTTCACAGATAACAATTTTAGAAAAAGGACTACCAACACTGAACAAGTAGAATTTGAAATTAAAAACACAAATACCATTTACATTACCACCCCAAAAATAAAATACTTAGCATAAATCTAACAAAACATGTACAAGATCTATAGGAGAAAGACTATAAAACTCTGGTGAATGTAATCAAAAAAGGACTAAAGATATCAAGAGATATGTTCATATATAGAAAGGCTTAATACTGTCAAAACATCAGTTCTTCCCAACTTGATCTATGGATCCAATGCATTCTGCATCTAAATCCCAACAAGTTATTTTATGGATATTGACAAAATAATTCTAAAGTTTACATGGAGAAGCAAAAGATCCAGAATAGCCAGCACAGTATTGAAGGAAAAGAAGAAAGTTGGAAGACTGAGACTAACTGATTTCAAGACTTACTATAAACCTACAGTAATCAAAACAGTATGAACGAATAGAACAAACAAATCAAGGGAACAGAAGACAGAGCCCAGAAACAGATTCACATAAATATAGTCAAAAACCTTTGACAAAGGAACAAGGGCAATTACAATGGAGCAAACATAGTCTTTCACCAAATGGTGCTGGAACAACTGGACACCCACAGGCAAAAAAAAGAAACAAAGAATCTAAACACAGATCTTACAGATTTCAAGAAAGTCAACTCAAAATGGATCAGAGACCTATAATATAAAACTAAGCTGTAAAACTCCTAAAAGATAACACAGAAGAAAACCTAGGTGATCTTGGGTTTGGTGATAAATTTTTATTACAACATGAAATGCATCATCCATGAAAAAACAAGTTGAACTTTATTAAATTTTAAAATATCTGCTCTGTGAAAAACACTATCATGTGAATGAAAAGACAAGACACAGACTGGGAGAAAATATTTGTAAAACACACATAAAATACAGGACAGATATCTAAAATATATAAAGAATTTAAAAAACTCAACCAGAAGAAAATAAATGACCTAAAATATGGGCAAAATATCTAAATAGACTCACCAAAAAAGATATACAGATGGCAAATAGGCACATGCTAAAATGCTCAACATCAGATGTTTCCAGAGAATTGCAAATGAGAACAAAAAACCACATACACCTTCCTTTCGGAATGGCTAAAATCCAAAACACCAAATGCTGATGAGGATGTGGAACAACAGGAATTCATATTCATTGTGAATGTTGGAAGTCTTCCACTTTGGAATACAGCTTGACAGTTTCCTACAAAACTAAACATGCAGTCCAACAGTTGCAATTTATGGTATTTACCATAACTTTAAAACATAAGCTGAAAACTTATGTTTACATAAACACTTGCACTTCAATGTTTATAGCAGATTTATTCATAATTGCCAAAATTTGAAGCGACCAAGATGTCCTTCATTATGTGAATGGATACATTCAGGTAATGAAACATTGTCCAGTGCTAAAAAGGAATGAGCTTCAAGCCATGAAAAGACATGGGAAAACATTAAATACATATGCTAAGTGAAAGAATCCAATCTGAACAGGATGCACACAGTAGGATTCCAATTATATGACATTCTCAAGAAGACAAAACAATGGAAACATAATGAAAACAAGAACAAAACCTAATGGGAAAGACAGTTAAAAGATCAGTGGTTGCCAGGGGCTTGCGGGGAGGGATGGAGGAATAAATAGAGAAGAGGGCACTTTCAGTGAAACTATTCTGTGTAATACTGTAGCAGTAGATACATGCAGTTATACATTCATCAAAACTTATAGAATGTACAACACAAAGAGTGAACCCTAGTATAAAGACTTTAGTTAACAATAATGTAACAATATTGGCTCATCAATTGTTAACAAATGTACCACATTAATACTAGATACTAATAATAGAGGAAATAGCATGTGTGGAGAGGTGAGGGGGCATATAGGAACTCTCTGTACTTTCACCTCATTTTTCTGTAAAGTTAAAAACTGCTTTAAAAATGTAGTCCATTAATATAAATCAAAAATCAACAATTTAAATAATTATAAGTCAACAAAACAGTCAAAAGACTGAGATTTTCAGACTAGATGGAAGATCTAAACTCAAGTATATGCATTTACTAAAGATACATGTTAAAGACACAAAAACATTAAAATTAAAGAAAGAAAAACTATGTACTGGATTATAATAAAAATGGAGTAACTAAAGTAATTATCTAAATATAGGAGTAAATAGATATCAAGACAAGGAATATCACTAGAGGTCAAAAGTGACATTTCATAATGATTACAGGCTCAATATATCAGGAAAACATAATGTGTATAAATATGCATTCCCCCAATCATGGAAATAATGGGACAGCAAAATACATGAATAACGGTCTGGCAAAACTACAGAGCAAATCCATAACCATAACTGTAATCTTTAACAGTACTCTCAGTAACTGATAGACCAACAGTGGTTGACAGAGTATATCAATGGAGATATGGAAGATCTGAATATTACTATCAATTACCTTATCCCAAATAATGTTTATAGACCCTACATCCAATGCCTACAGATATAAATTCTTCTCAAGTGCACCAATTTACCGAGTTACCAATATAGACAATGAGCCATGCATAAAACAAGAGTCATAAAATTTCAAAAGAGAGAACACTTACAGACTATGTTCTCTGGCCACAACAGGAGGAAATGAATCAAGAGAATTAGATACCTAACAAAGCTTATATTTGGAAATATAAACAACTTTCTTTTTAATAACCCATGGATAAAAAGATATCATAGGTGAAATTAGAAAATATTTTAAATAAATCATAAAACATATTATATTAATATTTGTAGAAGACAACTAAAATTATGCTCAGAGAAAAATATACAGCTTTAAGTTCTTATCATAGAAAGGAGTAAAGGCCTAAAATAAGTTATCTAAATGTTCATCTTACAAAGCTAGAAAAGAACAAGCAAATTAAATGCAAAGGATGTAGAAGGAAAATAACTAAGAAAAAAAATCAATGGCATAGAAAAGAAACAATAAATTAACAACACCAAAGTTTGTTTTTTTAACTAATCAACACAATTGTAACAACAACCTGTAACAAGACTGATATAGGACAAGAGACAGACACAGAGATAGAAATAGAGATAGAGAGAAAAACATACACAGAGACAGAGAGGAAAGAGAGGAAGACAAATTAGCATTATGAAAAGGTAAAAAGGGTCTACAATGATCAGTCCAGAGATATCAAAAAAAAGCTATTATAAATATCTTTTTTCCTACACTTTGTTAACTTAGAAAAATTATCCTGAACTCTGCCTCATTCTTAATGTTTTAGGACATATAATTTCATAGAAAAATGAGCAACTGAAAATACTGAGGTCAAATGCCATGTAAATTTGTAAGAAAAAAAGGAATAAAGAGAATAACATCCTTACACACAATGAAAGTATGGCTTAGACACATACTCATAAAGCAGATAAAACTTATAATTTACTATTTTAAAATGAAAATCTCAGAAATGAGACGCTAGTACTCAGAAAAGTGTTAATAAAAAACATATTTCAGAAATAAAAATATACTGAAAGAAATACAAGAGTGAATAAACTTATTTATTATTTCTCAAGGCAATTATAAGTTTAAAATTTGTGTGTCCTAAATTTAAAAGGCTGTGTATTTTTTAATTAAAAATTAAACTAAAAACAAATATATAATAGGAAATTTCAACTAAGCCAAAAGCCCATTTTTTAAATGATATACTGATAACCCCCAGAAAATTTTTTCAAGAAAAATAATAGGAGAGGAAAAATAACACAAATTATAATCATTGTGACTGAATATGGAAAAATCATGACAGATTTAAAGAGGAGAAAATATGAAATAATTATCAATATATTTGCTAATAAATTTGATAGCTGGGTTGAATTTGGCAAAATCCTCAAAAATAACACTAAAGCTGACAGGAAAAAAGAAAACAAAAACATAAAATCTCAATATCCTGTAGTTCTAAACTGTGTGCTAAGACACATTAGGATGATACAGTGAACTCAGAGTGGTGTCAGAATATATTTTAAATATATACACATGAAATACGATTTGCTGAGAAAAATTTAGCTATCTGTGATACTAGAGAAGACCAAGATTGATTAAGTACCGGATGCAAAATGTGTTACCCGTTAAAGGATTATAGTAAAAATAAGAACTTTTGTTTATAAGGTAAACTATTAAGACAGTGAAAAGTCAAAGGAGTAATGTATTCCCAATAACATTTCTAAAAAAATACTAATAAACAGGATGTAGAGAGACTATATAGAAATACACAATAGAAAATCTGACAAATTTTTCTGATCGTTTGGTAAATGAAACTTAAAACACCATGCTATCATCCCACCATACATCTACCAGAATGGTGAAGATAAATAATGACAATGACAATAATATTAGGTTTTCGAGAATATAACTCTCTTATTTTGCTGGAGGAAGTGTAAATTGGTATAACTCCTTTGAAAATCTGTTTTGTAACCTCCACTAAAATTGTACATACACACATTTCCCATGCTCCAGGAATTCTACTCCTCGGTTTATACCTAAAAGAAATATACACAAAAGTTCACTCAAAAATATGTACTAGAATGTTCATGCCAGTAACACTATTTGAAATAGTCAAAATCCTAGAAACTAACTAAATATATATCAACAATAGAATGGATAAATACATGGTGTTACAGTCATACAACTCTACAGCAATGAGGAGAAATACCTAAATCATGCAACTCTATGGCCAAATTCCATAAATTTAACATGGATTGAAAAATGACAAAGATAAAAAGTACATTATGTGTTATTCAATTTATACAGATGCAAAAAGGACAAATGTTTTAGAAGTCAGAACTGTGGTTCTCCTGTCACAGGGTAGTGTTTGGAAGGGAACATGACAGGTAATTCTGAGGTGTGGACAACGTTCCATTTCTTGATATCAGTGCTATTTACAAAGGTATAATCACTTTATAAAAATTCACCCTAATATCTCTCCTTCCCCCTTTAATCTTCTCTATTGCTGTCAAAGGAAACCATCTATAATTCAAACCTAATCACGTCAATGCCCGGCTTACACATATTTTTACTCATATTATTTCTTTTATCTGGATGACTCACCCACCCCTGACTCTAACTCTTACTCCTTCCTAAGATTTAGTTCAAATGTCAGCACTTCCACAAGTACCCAAGTGACCATTCATGTCCAGAGATGACCCTGTCCTCACCTGTGCTATATCACATTGAATGTAAAATCCCTAGTCCCAGGAAGCAAAAGAATTGACTCTCTATTAACCAGTGTAGTAACACACATATCTTAAAAAAGCAAAAATATAGCCTATTAACACTTCTCATTTATTGAAGAATTGTATTTGAATCTGACACAAATAGTTTAAGTTTTTAGAAATAGTCTGAATATTATTTTCTTTATTCTTTGATTAGAAATGATGACTCAAGCAGTCATGCAAGCAGTCTTGCTTGCTTTTGCTGGTCACCTGCTTTTTTGAAACCCAATTTGTCTGCAGCGTTTATCTGTTATAACTGGACTTTTTGTATGTTCTTCGTGGTTCATTGGGAATAATATGTGCTAGCAAAATAATTTCTGATTGATTTATTTTAAATCTTAGCTATGTGCTCACTGATGTTTCTTTGAGTTCACTTATATAACAATTTGTACCAACACAAAGAGCCTATAAGCAGGTCTACCTCAAATTCCTCAGGGAAAAGGAAGCATCACTTTATGTAAATTGGAGAAGACTGTTTCATTTTTGAGTCCAAATTTAGGAGAAAACAACAATATATCTGCAATGTGAAGGGCTACTTTCTACTAATATAGTGAACCCTGTTTATGACTTACTTGTTTTCCACCTCTGTTAATTAAGTAAACAAATGCCTATGGTTAGCTACTTTGATAGAGACAATGTTAATTTCTGCTAATACAATTATGAACAAAAACATTACGGTCTCTGCCTTCGTGGAGATTACAGCTTAATAATTTAATAAACAAAATAAAGAACTCAAATATGATAAGTGATTTTTAAAAAGGCAAAATAAATGATGCTATGAGGCCACTTAAAGAGGATTTTTACCTCATTAAATCGATGCTGACTGGAAGGTAGCCAACTCGCCCTCACAAATCTGCATTCATCATTTTCTTCAAACTCTAGGCTAAAGAGATGATTTCTCTGAGAAATCTTATTTAATTATATTTCACTTTGTATATCCCTGTAACTTGCGTATGCTTAGGCATTTGTACTATATTAGGACGTACCTGCTTACATATAACTTTTTAATGGTGGTTTTAGCATATGTATTTTATGACACCTATTAGATAACCAACTTCCCAGAATATTGAGTTCATTTTATTTCTGATTATACCTTGTGAACTCCCATCTATCCAGACTTTCCTAAGGGCCCATGAAGATTGTTTAATGAATATGCATTGAGAGAGGGAGGTTAAAGCTGAGTAACAGAGGAATCCTTTACATGTGAAATGTCCTCAATTCCAGAAATAGAGCAGTAAATCATCAGGGAGCATAACCTCTTGGAATTATCACATGGGGACAATCACCTATTGCACTTGTTCCATTCAAAATTCATTCAGTGAGTTCCTGCCTGTCAGACATTTTAGAGCCGGCAGAATCTTCCAAACCGGCATAAGGAATTTTAACCATCTCAGTTATTCAGATTTTATGCTTATAATGAGCCCAATCTGCAGGTGTTAAATTAGCCAACAGGGAGCCTTTTTGCTGGCCCATACACGTCAGAGAAGCAGACTGAAACAGATAAAAGAAAAGTAAAAAGAATTTATGTAGGTGATACAAAGCTTAAAGTTCATTCCACAGATGGTAACTGCCTCAATCTGCAGAAGAATTCTTTTACAAAGGTATTTTATTCTCTGCAAGCTTTCCAAAGAAAAAAATAATAAATGAAACAAGGTTGTTTCCTTTTTATGTTGCTCCACATAATTCTCTCTATAAAAAAAGTGTGATGCATGCATTTAAGTACATTTTTTAAAGGCCATAAATTAGCGTCCACAGACTTTAATATCTACATCTCTAGTATAATCATCTGCTGAGTGAATGTAACTCTAAGTGGAGGATTCTTGTTTACTGGCTAATCTTCACTTGATGCCACAGTCCCACAGTGTTATACAATTTAACTGCAGATTTTTGTTTCCTGATCTTTCTAGTAATTTGTTTTAAAGTTTACTCCCATTATGAAATCTCATCTTTAGATGCAGAACCTTATACCTCTTGGAATTTCAGAATATGATATTAATGATGTGTTTTAAAATAACTACACCGGAAAAACATAAGAAAAAGAAGATAATTTGCTTTGGAATAAATATACCATTATATTTATAATACTTTCAGTAGGTTGAGGAATCATTTCTACAATGTTTGAGCTTTAAGAGCAGGTAAAGTTTGGAAAGATATTATTAATTATCTTATACGGAAAAGTGGCAAACTTGTTTTTAGTACACTATAAAGTGGAAAACGTAACTTACATGACTACTGTTATTTTTCAAGCTTGAAAATTTTTTAATGAGTCTTAGGCAACAGTGAAATAAGTATATATATGAAACTAGAATACTTGGGGTACAGGAACTTGTACCCATCATAGGAACATGTCTGTTGTACAAATGGTACCATTACTCTATCAAGTAATGGGTTATTAAAACAAATGATCAAATACACTCAAAGAATGAAACATCATGATAAAGTCAATCTGAGTATTTGTGACTAGTTAAACAGATTATTGTGTGTTTGAAAATAGTGATTAGTAGGAGGAGAAGAAAATAAGACAACTGAAAAAAATGAACAAAACATGAGAGAAAAATGGAGCCTCTTTATTTACTCTTCAATCAGTATAAACACACAAAACATCAAAGGGCTTCCTTGTTTTTGTCAAATTATTTTCAATATATTATTCTAAAAGATATAATACCATGATCAGGATCAGCACATAGAAAGAATATGAGAAATATTTTTAGCATCTTTAAATGTGTTATAAAGTGCTAGTTTAAAATAAAATTAGAGTTAGATTTCATATTGTTCATATTTCATTACCTTTCCAACGGTGCTGGATAAAGTATTGCTTTAAACTGGGTGAGAAAACAGGACTGGGAGAGTGGAAATAGTAGCATAGTAAAGAGTCTTTAAATCTAGATCTGGAGCCTGCCAAGAATGCTGACCAAACTTTCTTTAGTACAAAACAGCTTGTGACACTTAAATGCATAAAGAAAACATAAATAATAAAAGCAAAGCCAGCTTTAAAAAATCCAAACAAAAATAGTTTTCAATGAAATGCAAGATTTTTATGATCTTAGAAACTCTTTGCCAGAATTTGCTTTGTGCTGCCAGGATTCATGAGAACGGAATACAAATTAGTATGTTTTGCTTGCTTTGGTGCACCTAAATCAAGTAAGTGACTATTAAATTTCACCTCCCAGGGAAGATCTTTTCTCCTGTCATTAAACTTTAATTAGCTCAGCTTTTCCAATTTAAAAAGTCACTTTTTTTTAGTTTTGAAATGAAACTAATTTGACGTTAGTTCTTAAAAACGGTTGAAAAGCCCTGAGGCTCATCTGACAAATCCAAAGCATACAAAACTGAAATAAACCATTTGCCATCATCAGAAAACTGACTGTATCACCCACAACTATAATTTTTATTTCCAAGTGAATTATTATCTATACTGATTCTAAGACTATATTGAATTTTTACTTCAATGTTGGGAAATTCTATGTCTACTAACATATAGAATACACTAATGGAATTACTCTCAAACTGTACTCTTCCAAATCATGGAAGGCAAGGCTGAGTTTGTGACTACTACCCATGCCCTCCAAAATGAAAATGAGGACAGCATTATTTTTTTAAATCTATTTTACTATAAAATGAGCTTCTATTTGAGTGTTATTTCCTTCAAGGAAAGACTTTTAATCTAAAACAGGTTTAAAAATCAATGGAATTAGATATTATCAAATAGTTATTGAGCTATCAATCATATAACTATTTTTGAATCAATAATATAATGGTACCATGAATGAAAATATTATGACTTAATTAATCTTATACCCTGCAACTTAACCAAATTCATTCATGAGCTCTAGTAGTTTTGTGGTGGCTTCCTTAGAAGTTTCTATGTATAGTATCATGTCATTTATAAACAGTGACAGTTTTACTTCTTCCTTTCCAATTTAGGTTCCTTTTATTTCTTTTTCTTGTATTACTGATGTGGCTAGGACTTCCAATACTATGTTGAATAAAAAAGAGTGGACATCCTTGTCTTGTTCCTGATCTTAGAGGTAATACTTCTAGCGTTTCACCAATGAGTATGATGTTAGGTGTGAGTTTGTCATATACGGCCATTATTATGTTGAGTTTGGTTCCCTCTATGCCAACTTTCTGGACAGTTTTTAACATGAATGGATGTTGAATTTTGTCAAAAGCTTTTTCTGAATCTATTGAGATGGTCATATGATTTTTATTCTTCAATTTGTTAATATGGTGTATCACATTGATTAATTTGCAGATACTAAAAAATCTTTGCATCCCTGGGATACATCCCACTTGATCAGGGTGTATGATCCTTTTAATGTATTGTTGGATTTGGTTTGGTAACATTTTGTTGAGGATTTTTGCATCTCTGTCCATCAGTCATATTGGCCTGTAATTTTCTTTTTCTGTGATATCATTGTCTGTTTTGGTATCAGATTGATGGTGGCCACATAGATGAGTTTGGAAGTATTCCTTCCTCCGCAATTTTTTGGAATAGTATGAAAAGGATAGGTATAAACTCTTCTCTAAATGCTTCATAGAATTCACCTGTGAAGTCATCCACTCCTTTCATTTGTTGAGAGTTTTTAAATTACTGATTCAATTTCATGACTGGTAATTGGTCTGTTCAAAATTAATATACAGAAATCTGTTGCATTTCTATACACTAAAAACAAAAGATCAGAAAGAGAAATTAAGGGAACAATCCCACTCACCATCACATAAAAAGAATAAAATACTAAGGAATACACCTACCTAAGGAGGTAAAAGACCTATACTTGGAAAACTATCAGATGCTACTGAAAGAAACTGAAGATGACACAAACAGATGGAAAGATATACTGTGTCCTTGGATTGGATTGATCAATATAGTTAAAATGACCACACTACCCAAGGCAATCTACAGATTCAATGGAATCCTTATCAAAATACCAATGACATTTTTCACAAACCTAGAATAATTTTAAAATTCGTATGGAAACACAAAAGACCCCAAATAACTGAAACAATTTTGAGAAAGAACAGAGCTGGAAGAATCACACTCCCTGGCTTAAGACTACTACAAAGCTAAAGTAATCAAAACAGTATGGTACTGGCACAAAAACAGACACATCAATCAATGGAACAGAATAGAGAGCCCAGGAATAAACCCACATACTTTGGTCAATTAATCTATGACAAAGGAGGCAAGAATATACAATAGAGAAAAGACAGTATCTTTAATAAGTGGTGCAGGGAAAACTGGACACCTACATGTAAAAGAATAAAATTAGAAATTCTCTAACACCGTATACAAAAATAAACTCAAAATGGATTAAAGACCTAAGTGTAAGACCAATATCATAAAACTCCTAGAGGAAGACACAGGCAGAACACTTTTTGACATTAACCACAACAGTGTTGTTTTGGATTTGCCTCCTAAAGCAAATAAAAGCAAAAATAAACAAATATGACCTAATTAAGCTTAAGTGCTTTTGCACAGCAAAGGAAATTATTGACAAAATGAAAAGACAACCTACTGAATGGGAAAAAAATATTTGCAAATGATATGACTGATAAGGGGTTAAAAAAATAGGCACAAGAACTAAACAGACATTCTTCCAAAGAGAAAATGCACATGGCCAACAAGAACATGAAAAGATGCTCAAGATCACTAATCATCAGAGAAATGCAAATCAAAACCACAATGAGATATCACCTCACACCTGTCAGAATGGCTATTGTCAAAATGAACATAAATAACAAATGTTGGCAAGGATGTTGAGCAAAGGGAACCCTTGCACACTACTGGTAGGGATGTAAATTTGTGCAGCCACTGAGGAACACAGTATGGAGGTTTCTCCAAAAAACAAACAAAAATAAAACTACCATATGACCCAGCAATTCCACGCCTGGGCACATAGTGGAAAAACACAAAAACACTTATTCAGAAAGACACATGCCCTTCAATGACCACAGCAACATTATTTACAATTGCCAAGAGATGGAAGCAACCTGTGTGTCCATCAACAGATGAATGGATAAAGAAGATGTGGGATATACATACAATGGAATATTACTCAGCCAAGAAAAAGAATGAAATTTTGCCATTAGCAACAACATGGATGGACTTAGAGGTCACTATACTAAGTGAAATAAGCGATACTGAGAAAGACAAATAACGAATGATAGCGTTTATATGTGCAATCTAATAAATACAAAAAACTAGTGAGCGTAACAAAAAAGAAGTAGACTGACAGATATAGAGAACAAACTAGTGGTTACCAGTGAGGACAGTGAAGGGGGTAGGGGCAACATAGAGATAGGAGATTAAGAAGTACAAGATATTATGTTCAAATAAACTACAAGGATATATTTTACAACACGGAATATAGCCAATGTTTTATAATAACTATAAATGGAATATAACCTTTAAAAATTGTGAATCATATTGTACATCTGTAACATATAATACTGTACATCAGCTTTATTTCAATTAAAAATGTAAAAAAAAAATATGACTTAAAATAGTACCATTTAGTCATCAGATTCATTTGTTCATTTGTGTCCAGAGACAGGGAAAGATTAGAGAGATAAGAATTTTTCTTTTTTAAAAATTATGCTTAATAAAGATTACACAGTGCTTCTTGGTAACATATTTTAATTCATATCTTCAAGACTCTCTTGGGAAACAAGAGAATGTGGATATCTATGAAATGAAAAATGCTATTAGCCAGCCTAAACTATCAGTTTTGTAGTTTGCTCTTTAAGTATGTAAGTTTTTGAAAGATAACATTAATAAGCCTCATTTTGGAGTTTTCTGAATAGTGCTAAAGATAAACTATGGTTAAGGTAGAACCTGGAAACTCAAATTTAAATACACCAAAATTAATATATCACATATATTTTGGGAGAGTTATGCGGGAACACCATTATATTACACTAGTAGAACATAGTGCCTTTCCCCTCCTCCTTTTCTGTCCTCTCTCTCTTCTCACTGTTCCTCCTCTCTGTTGAATATAATAAATACAAGGAGAACACAGAATTTTACAGCTTAATGATATAACACAAAGTAAACATGTGGTTAACTAAGGCAATTAAGTCAAGAAACAGAATACATCTAGCACATCATAGTCCCTCTCAAACTTTCAATCATGATCTTCCTATTTAATGTTACCGCTATTGTGACATTGATAACAATTATTTCTTTGCATTTACTTACAGCTTTAAAATCCCTATGCACCATTGTTTAGTTTCACATTTTATTTCATGTAAATGAAGTCATTTGAGGTGTACACTTTTGGTTCTGGCTTCTTTCTTTCAAACATGCTTGTGAGATTCATTTGTGTTGTTGCATGTAGCTTCAGTTTCTTGATTTTGTTTTAATGAAGTATAGTTGATTTACAACATTGTGTTACTTTCAGGCATACTACAGTTTCTTGATTTTTAATGATCTGTCATATTTCATTTACATCTTCACAGTGTTGAACGATTCTATAAATAAAACTATTTATCCATCCCACTGTTAAAGGGAATTGGGGTTGTTTCTAACTTTAGATTAATAAACACAATGTAGTTATGGATAGTTTGGAACACATCTCTTGCACATAGATCAGTTTATCAGTTTTTGCCATCATGTTCAGTGCTTATTTTTAATTTTTAATGTCCTATCTAATAAATTTTTTCCTACTGAAAGACCATAAAGATATTCTCCTAACTTAACTTCTGAAATTTAATAATTTTGCATTTTACATATTGATCTACAATACATTGTAATTTAATGCTGTATTGATATAAGGTAGACATCAAGTTTCATTTTCTTCCATAAGGTAATCCAATTGATGTAGCACAATTTACTGAAAAGGACCATTCTTTCCCAATGCTTTGTAATGCCAATTTTTCCTAAATCAAGTCCTGTGCCTGTTTCTGAACTCTCTTTTGAATTCCAGCAGCCTATTTCTCTTTTTCTGGACCAAAAACTCGTGTTACTAATGACTGGATTTTTATCAAAATTTAAATATACAGTACAGCAAATCCTTCATTATCTTCTATTTCCCAAATGTCTATTCTTGGTCTTTGAAATTTCATATAAACTTAAAATCATTTGTCAAGTTCTACATAAAATATAAACTTCGGAACACTGATTGTGATTACGTTGACTATACAGAATAATTTGGGGAGTATTTATATCTTGACAGGGTTGAATGACTCTTAGATATCAAGTTTATGCTAGCTTCATCAAAACATTATTCTCTGTAATAGTCTACATAAGTTTGGTGCTATTTTTTCATTATTTATTCAATATAACTGTCTTAGTCGAGTTTCCTTTGAGAGAGGATTTGGAATTTTAGATAACATTTCTTTGATAGTTGTAGTGATATTAGATTTCAAATTTTCTTGGTTCAGTTTTAATAAGATGTATTTTTTGAGAAATTTTACAATGGCATACTTTTTACAGTTATTGGTATAAAGTTATTAATAATATTTTCTTACAATTGTTTAAGTCTATGTGGGGTTTTGATACTAATTACATCTTTTAAACTCGAGTTTTTTGACATTTTTCTCATCAATAGTTTTAGTAATTTTGTAAAATGGACTTTTTAATTGACTTGTCCTTTCTTTGTACTTTTGTTTTCAATGTCATTAATAGCCATCCATATCTTTAATTTTTAAAATTTTACTTTTTGGGTTTAGTTGTTTTTTTTCCCTAAGAAGTAAATAGTTGATTCATTTATTTCCAGTATTTCTTTTTTTCCAATATACGAATTTAAAGTTATAAATCAGCTTCTAAGTCTGGCTGCATTTCACAGTTTTGAGAGTCATGGTCCTTCACTTCAAAATTTAGAAAATAAAAACAAAAACATATCAATAAATCATTAAAATGCAATCAAGTATACTAACTGTAAAAAAGTTAAATGATTTAATCTTTGGCAAATTGATAATAAAAAATAATAAACCCAAATAAACTATTATGTAAATTGAGAAGGTATTTTTAAAATTAACATATTTTCATATATAAACTTTATACTAGTAAATTTGAAAGTATATACATAAAATATACAAGTTAGATAAAGATAAAAATTGCCAAAATTGATTCAGGAATTACAAAGTTGATTATTTCAATACTGTATAATAAACATGAAATAAACACAAAAATAAAAAGATAAGCAAGTAATAAGCAAATAAAAAATTTGCTACAATGATTTGAGGGGCAATTGTAGAGACGTGCAGGACAAGTTGTCAGAAAACTCAATGAGACAAAAGATAGAATGTTATTTACTTTTTAGGGCAGATAGGCCTTACCATAAGAGAATTCCTATGAATACATATGGTGCTTTTAAATATCTAGATTAAATTTGTATTAACATTTTGCTTCTACAGTGTGTTCCAGAATGGCGACTTCACATGCTTGAAATTGGAATTAGTTCAGTTATCAAACAGTACTTATTTGACAGTTTTTATGAGAAATCTTCCTGGAAGCCCACACACAGGGATAAGCATATTGATTTCCTAGGTTTAACAGGCAATAAAAGAAGTGACAGTGATTTATTTATGAAACTCCTAGAGGGATGCAGTGTAGGCCTAGACAGGATTCAATGCTGTCAACCAAAGTAGACAGATTATCACAATGTATTTAGCAAATGATCATGCAGACTAAAGGCAAATATGCCCCGAAGGTGAGGGACAGTGGTGTGAGCCTGACTGAGAAGAATTTACTGTAGACTGTGAATACTTTAGCCTGAATGTTTATAAACGTCAAAAACATTGACACTGTTTAAGTGGTTGTTAAAAGTCATTTCTCCTTAAGAATAGTAATCAAAACAAAATTGGCTTTGAACTTTAACAACACAGTTACTTGGTGGGAAAAAAGGCCTGTTAATTTTTAATGCACTTTTTTTTAAGAAAAGAAAAATAATATCCTAAGGAAAAGACTACAGATAATTCCTTCTCTACTGGATATTATAATCAAGTTTCTTTCTGTCATGCAGTTTTAATGATTGAGTCACTAAGACAGAAAGAAGTCCTGCTGAGTTGAAGTAATTGGGTTATCATGGAATACAGTCATAGAAAGAAGTTCCAATTTTTGTGGAAAGTCATAATGCAAATTCCCACCAATTATGCCCATGATATTTGACTCTCTTCTGCAACTCAAAAGTCACATTCTTAGATTGTCACAAGTTTCCAGTACTCATGGACACTGAATTCTGTCACACCAAATATAATACAGAGATACTGTGTCTTTTCTATGTAGAAATTAGCAGTAAATGCTCCTTAAGTAAAATGAAATGCTCCTCAGATAATCTGAATATTTAAAAATGCATTTACCCACCCTATTTATCAAACATTTGTTCTCTAGAATACAGAATCACTAAATCATCATGAACTAATGTACTTTTTCCAGATTTTACTGAGGTAGATTTGGATTTAAAAACTCACTTCTTGTGGTTAACACTGGAAACATAGGTAGAAATTATCTGTTCCAAATAACTGCCTCCTCAATTAATGATGTTCAACAGATAACAGGAGAGAAGAGGAAAGAACTCAAGGTATGGTCAGCTTCAAATCACAAATAAATTAGACCAGTGACCCTAAGATGTTTTCTTGCTGTTCACGATGTTTTCCTTTCTTTAGCTGAAAAACTATTAATTCAATGAAATCTTTGGTGAGGACCCATATATAAAAGAAAAAAGCACTGCTGCTCTGGATAAAGCAGATCTGACACACTTGGGTCTGCTTCATGCAGCTAAGGCTACATACTATACTCACAGGATGGAGTCATGTTCTGAATTAGAGACCCATAGGTATGTCACAAAAGGCTCTTTCTGATTCAAAACAAGTTTTCTATTAATCTTTACTACTTATACAAATAATGATAATTCCTTTAGTTTTGACTAGACACTTGTTAAAACACAAATGTCCTTGATTGGTTAATTAATTCAATCTGTTAATTATTAACACCACAGAATAAATCATTTTTCACATCCCTTCCTAAAGGCAAGAAAATAGACAATAAAACAGATATTATCAAGAAGGATTACATGAGAAGTTTACGATATTAAAATCAAACTTCAGCTACTTCAATTTTTCTAACATGCAGATCATGTTATATTTTAACACAATTTGAATTAAATTTTATTATAAGAATAACATACATGGAATATTAGATTTGGAAGATCCATAGAGTTAGGGAGGCAGACTCAGGAATTAAGACATTCTGGCTAAGTGAGAAGTGAGTCAGGGTTGCAAATCTTAATAGTAGCAAGAAATCTTGGCACTTGTTAAGTTGGAGAGAGAGCAATGATGAAGCTTCGGGAGACAATCCTCCACTGGTCTTTTGTGATTCAACACATCTTATAAAGAGCCACTGACCAGCTTTTGTTCTGAACTATCTTTTCAAGGAATTTTGTATAGCAAAGGTCGTTAGGCGGAAGGTAGTATCTCCTTCCAGGGCAGAAGACAGATGCCAGGTTATTAAAGACGCTATCTCCTTCTGGGGAACAGGTAAGGCAGGTTTGCCAGCAGCGCTCTTACAAAATTGGTAGTAAATTGTGGCAGGTGAAATTGTTAGCTTGAAAGTTCAGTAAAATCTCAAACCTTTCTACAGTCTTTACAGCAGTATGTCATATAAAAAGGTCAGAAACTGAAAGTAGCACACCCGATAAGTAGTACAATGGGGCCTGTGCTGGCCAAAAATTAACATGAAAATTCTACTAAAGCAGAGTTGAACTGAGGAAAAAAATTAGCTCACACAAGTCATGGGGAAAAGTTAAGAGAATAAAAAGAGAAGCAAGTGTTCCCCAAAGGTGACCCTAGTGTCTTAAAAATGATTATGAGTCTTTAGACCACCCCACTGGTCTAATATTAGTATGCTCCTTACTCCTGTTCCTCTAGGTCATTACAAAGAAACCCAAATTCCCAGGTCATTCCTCACTGCCTTTGCACTAAGACCCGCATAGCTCCTCTCTCATCTCCCCCGGCCCTCCCTGCATACACTACTTAACCTCCTTCTTTGCTTTATATTTTCCCTACAACACTCATGACCATGTGACATATTACACATGTATTGTATTATTTCTTTGTTTGGATTCTTCCACTAGAATATAAGCTCCAAAATAGTAGAGATTTTTGTCTTCTTTATTCACTTATTAATCTTCACTTCTGAAAGAGAATCTAGTGTTGCATAAGTAATAAACATCAGTCAAGATGAATTAATAAGTAGATGAATGAACAAGAATGGTTGTGGTTAAGTTGAAGAGTTCAGCTGATTTCAAGCCTTGCAATCCCTTACTGCCTTCCTTGTAAGACCCACTCTTTCCTTCCTTTCTTCCTTGCTTCCTTTTCTGTTTCATTAAAAGAAATTTTTTTTCTTCCAGTTTTATTGAGATATAACTGACATACAGTACTGGATAAGCTTAAGGCATACAGTATGATTTGAATTGCACACATCATGAAATGATTACCACAATAAGTTTAGTGAACATCCATAATCTTATATATATATAGACACAAAATTAAGTAGAATGAAAATATTTTTTCCCTGTGATGAGAATTCTTAACTATTTATATATATATATAACATAAGCAGTGTTAATTATATTTATCATGTACATTACATCCCTAGTACTTATCTTAGAGCTGGAAGTTTGTACTTTTTGACTACCACATCCAGTTCTCCCTCCCTCCAGTCCCCCACATCTGGTAGCCACAAATCTGATCTCTTTTACTGTGAGTCTGTTTGTTTTTGACATATAATTGACTTATAACACTATGCTAGCTCCTGTTATACAGCATAGTGATTTGCTATTTCTATACATTTCAAAACAATCACCACGGTCAGTCTAGTTACCATCTGTCACCATCAAAGGTGTTACATAGTTATTGACTATATTCCCCACACTGTAGATTTTATACTTGTGACTCATTTATTTTATAACTGGAAGTTTGTGCCTCTTAATCTTCCTCACCTATTTCTTTCCTCCTCCCAACCTCTCCCCTCTAGCAATCAGATGTTGTGCTCTACATCTAGACCCTGTTTCTGTTTTGTTATGTTAATTTGTTTTGTTTTTTTAGATTCCACATGTAAGTATTATCATACCGTATTTGTATTTGTCTGACTTATAGACTCATGGATATCCTTAATCTAAATTCCTTTATGGTTAACTAACAGGAAATGTTTTCAAATGTATTTAAATACTGACAGGCACTTTCTGCTTCCTTTTTTACAGCTCTTGGACACTACCTTCCTCACTTTCCAAAATCTACAAAAATATATGCAGCTATAAGAGGAAAACATAAATGTAGTATGCTTCTGTTGGGACTTATAAATTTAAAGCTAATGATGAGATCATCTTTACGGAGTGATATCAACACACTGAAAAATATAACATGTTTGGCGTTAATCTGAAATGCAAGACGCTTAACAAGGATTAATAGCTTTAGTAAATGCTTTACCTTCCAAATAGAAATCTACACAGATGCTTAAAGGTTCATAACTTTTTTCCTACAGAAATTTAGTTGCAATTTATACCCTCTTCATTATTCATATGAAAATGATCTAAAAGTTATTACACAGTTTTTATAAGCATCTTTCCTCTTTAGTTACAAACTGTCCTGTGACTAATAATGTCTTCAACCCTTCGACTGAGCAGGACTTCTTCCCATGAAATGTTATAAAAAATGAAATGTTGTTAATAAAACTGGGACTTTTAAAGCTGCCATATTTTATTTCACAATGTACTCTGGGTCACACTTAGTACTATGTCTGGAATTCTATACATTCAAGCCTTAGATTAATGCACAATTTTTACTGATCATGGAACCCAGATTCAGTCAGAACTAAGTCAAATTTTTATTCTTCCCTTGAAAATAAAACTACATCATCATGCTCATCTGGTAATTATCTGTAATTTCTTCACTCTGGTTGCATTTAGTCATTGCCATAAACACACACACACACACACATATGTATACATATATTTATCTAAGTATTTATACAGATGTTTATATAGATATATTTGTTATATATTTATATACATACCAAAAAAAGTATTCAAATAACCTGGCTGAAATTATTCCAGAAGTATACTGGGTAAAATTAGATGAGCAAGAATTCCAAATTTAGGTCTATTCTATTTTTTTTAATTTGTGAAAATATTTTTGAGGCCTGCTATGTATAAACAATATGCTTTAGTTGTTATAAAACTCTAAAATATGATCCTGAAATCTAACCTCAGGATATCTTAATTTCATTTTTTTCCAACAAATAATATTCAAATTGTATATGCAACTCATTTTTGACTGTCAGGCTGTTCACCAAGGTGGATTTTTAAACTTATTGATAGCTATTGTTATATTGCACTCAAATGTTAGTTTAAGAGTTCCAACTAGATTCATAGACACAATCATAAGGTACTGCCTATGACTGTTAATGATTAAGAATACATAGAAGAGAGAACTAAACTATTACAGAGGCTCAGACAGAAATTATGAGACCATTACACCATATTATAATTTACCTTCACTTTGTAAGAAACAGTTAAAGCAAAAAAACACCTGCCAGTGATGACCTACTCCAATTCAGCCATCTTAAGCAGAAACTTTGGCTAAAAGCCCGAAATGAACACCTGCATTTACAAGTAGATCTCTCTTAGCCCAGCTGATCAAAAACACAAAGGAAGAAAAAAGAAAAGTCTGTATTCCATTCAGAAGGTAAAGCTATAGTTGCACTATTTTTATATTTTTGGAGCCAACAATTAGTGATGGAAATAATAGAGTGCGTGCAGATGGTGGTTTGGTTTCTGCATCAGGAGTTGAACAGTTTTGCTGATAGGAGGTTAAAATTAGCAGCTGAAATTAGTGAGAAAGGAAGTAAGTTGAGAGAGTTCAGTAAGTTGACCTTAAGTTCTTTAAATATCATGGCACAGTTTTAGAATCATCCAAAAAGAATGTTAGCATCACGCTTTATCAAACTCCCTCTCACATATCTCCTACCTGCTCTCCCTTCCATGCCCATGCTCACATTAAGGTGAAAAAGGACCCAGAATATCATGCTCGAGTTATTTAAAGTGCAATGAATTATTTTTATGCTGGACCGGGTACGTGTTAAGAGAAAACGGTGTCAGGGAATTGTAGGGTTTCAGATTTCTATTCTAAATTCTAAATCAGGGATATTTCTGTGATTTTATTAATGTTTTTAGAGCTTTGGATCTTTCAAACATTTGAAGAAAGATGGAGACGTTTCCCAGAGAAAAACTTACAGGTGTAGGCACATACTCTCACATCAAACATACTCTCACCCACATCCACACACACACACGCTCTCTCCCCCTTCTCACACACACGTATTTGCATATATTCAGACTTAGACACATTTACAAAAATCTGGTATATTTATAGTATTTACAGGTTTTTATAGACATTTTCAGAAAGTACCATGGACATTCCTGAATTCTCTCTATGGAATCAGAATCTGTGATCCAATCAGGGGCACCAAAATCCAGCCCACTGGCTGTTTTTATAAGTGAAGTTTTATTGGAACACAGCCTTAGTTAGTTATATATTATTTATGGCTGCTTTCATGTTATTGATATAATGGTAGAGTTGAGTAGCTATAACAGAGATTGGTTAAGGAAGCACAATGAGTTATTCCCTCTATTGATAGACAGATATAGACGACTGTCTATATCCCTTTCTATATCTATCTATATACGTGTGTCCACACATACATATCTCCTATGTATATAAAATAAAGTGTAGAAAATCAAAGCAAAGAGGTTTCTTAAGAAAGATAGAAAAGGCATTATAAAAATGACATTACAAAAATTTATGCCAATGGCAGGATTCATAATTACAATAGAGGACAGGCACTGAAAAACATTTTTCATTTGCTCATCTATAAAAATTAACAGTTATTCATATGCCACTAACGTATCATTCAAGACAAAGATAAAAAGAAGTATTTCCAGACAAAAGAATGAATGAAAAAGTTTACTATTGATAGACTGTGGTAGAAAGTATTATGCATGGTTTATATTAAGATAAAAAGTAAACCTGGAATGGAAGACAGAGATTTAAGAAGAAATAATGACAGAACAAATGATGTTTTTTAAGACTGAAAATGACTGTGCTGTTCCTAAATAAGCTGGGGAAATATAAGACGATAATGAATAGCAGGTATAGGGTGATGGCAGTGAAAGTAATCCCCAGTTATCTCAGCAAGCAGCTGTCTCAGAAACAAGAAAAAAATGGAAATCCTCATTAGAACAGCAGTGATCTCCCTGAAGGAATTAAAGAAACTTCCACTGATAATTCAACGATCTCTTATGAAACACTGGAATATTTTGGAAATCCATGTAGAAGTACACGGATGCCAAAATCAGTTCTGAATATAGCAAAACAGAAGTCTTCCCCAGAGCTATCAGCCAGATACCTTATTTGAAACCTGTTCAAAGAGGAAGTCCTGATAAAAAGTAAAGCCTACAGCAACCTGGGGTGTGGCATGTGCGCCCTTAACACCGGTAAGATTAACGCTCTCTGAGAGTGTCTCCACGACATCTACGAGACTTGTGATCTTTCAGAAACTGGATATGACTGGGAATTGTGTGTGACCGCTATCAATAGCTGTATTCGCAGTCTTAGATATGACCTCAAGAAGTCCACATACAAATCACAGCCGCTTCCAGCAAGGACTCCTTCGACAGTCAGAGCCAACAGGTACTGGCTTAGCTGACTGAAGTACCTGAATGTCAGTCATCTTTTTTTTTTTTTTTTTTTTTACACTACTGTACCATCCTCTAAGTTTCTCAAGTTATTAATTCCAAAATTAGCCTGTTGTAGTGGCATTGTAGTTCTGCATTCACATCTACAGAAATAGCCTATGTTCTTTTTTTGCCCACAAGGGAGGCAGAACTGCATTAGGAAGATGTGTAATGTTTCATCTCATGGGTAAAGTGATGGGCAGTATTCCATTAAGAACCGTAGTAAACACCTAAAGATCGTTTTCATTGCCGTTTTAATGTAGAACGAGAATAGCACTTTTAGCTCTTAATGACAGATGAAAATGAGTGTCAGCGATACAGATATAGGTCGTGATGTAGAGAACCATAGTTGGATAGGCAACTCGTAATACCGAGCATAGGAACTTGTAGGTAGTAGACACTCAACATGTTAAGTGAATCGGCAGTACAGAGCTTAGGTTAAGCTACACTGATTGAGAAGGGTGGTATAGTTGACATATAACCAAAACATCCATGCTGGCTTTCTTATACATCCATCAGTAGGGGATTCAGAGGATTAACATCATATTGTTTGACGTAAGCTTTCCAGAGATGAGACCTATGTTCTTTTGATTTACTTCTGATAAGAAGAGAATTATTTTAATTAACTTCTGATAATATTTTATCATGAAAGTTTGCTAGCAGTCAACATAGAAAATCATATTAGGAGACTTTTCGGTTCCACTGAAGTAATTTAAATTTAAGAATATATCACTAAGAACATAAAGAATCTGACCAGATTTCAACACTTTTTAAAATTTTTGGTTTCTGAAACATCTACATAAATATTTTAATGTTTACTGTTTTTATGATTAATTCTATTAACTGAAATGCATACAAGTTTAAATCTTACAAAGTTTAAATGAAAAAAAATTTTATCAGAAATTCAATTAGAAAAAAATGATCTTAAAGGTTATTGGCAGCATTATTGGGGAATTAAAACATAATTCCATTTTGCTCATAAATAGAATTTTATTTTTTTTACACTCAGGGTGCAATGCACTGCTCCTCCCCACCATCCCCATTGGCTCTCCAGCCCAGCCTCCCCTACCTACTATCATATCTAAATCCTCACACTGAATGCCACTTCTTCCATGAAGACTTCCAGCTTACCCCCTCCTAGGATTTTTTTTAATTGAAGTAAAGTTGATTTACAGTGTTCTCTTAGATTCTAGTGTACAGCAAAGTGATTCAGTTATACATATATATGTTCTTTTTCAGATTCTTTTCCATTATAGGTTATCACAAGATATTACCTGTGCTATACAGTAAATCCTTGTTGTTTACTAGGATTTTATTTTTAACTTAAGCACTTTATTTTAAAGTTCTTGAATGTTTCAGCCATAGGAAATATTGTATAATTTCATTGTTTTTGATTATTTGTGTTTAAGAAACAACTTTGTCAATTACAATGCCATCTTTCAGCTTTCAACCTGTTGAACAGTCCTCAGTTACATTAGTTTTAGAGTGTTCCTTGTTATTGTTCAAAGAGCAAATTTTTTCCTTGTGAGAGTTCAATCTTTAGTTATGGCCATTTGATTGTGGCCCATGGCTGTGTCTTAAATAACTGACATTAATTAACTTCTGATTTTTAACAAGGCAAAGAAGAAATTCAATAGAAAGTAATAAGTCAGTCAAACGATATAATTTGTGTGAAAGCTGACAAGTCTTGTTATTTTTGTGACTTTTGAGATAGTTTAAGATGGTTTTATGAGATCAATTGGTACAACAGATACATATTTTCATATGATATATCTTTTGAAAATTAAATTCAACTTTTAGAGTATTTTAGTATAGTATAATTAGTTTTATAAAAATAAAATATTTAATTTTTACTCTATTCTCCAAATAAACAATTTGCTATTAGTTGCCTATAGTTTAATAAAACTACAGTATTTCTATGCATATCTTTATATGTTTAGGCTATGCCTACAATGGTTTTAAAAAGTAGATAATTCAAGCCAAAAAAATCTTCCAGATTTTTAACTTCAGATTAATTCATCTAAATTAGTCTTGGGCTTCACCATTCACTTTCACAAATAATTTTACAAACTACTGGTAATAGAGTTAATAGAGAAAAGTAAATTTATAACCTAGGCAAGATTAAATTTCAAATTGTGTATGCAGACTTCAAATCTGATTTGTATTTTGTGGTATCTGAAATATTCCTTGGATTAGAAGCAAACTTACAATAAAAACTTCATATTTACAGAAGTTTTTCAAGATTTACATGGTTAACTTTATTATAGTGGTTGCTTACATAAGTTATTAGACCAGCCCTGTCCAATAGAACTTTCTATTATGTTGGTAATATTCTATAATTTTGTATTGTCCAAATGGTAGTAGATAGCCACATGTGGCTTTTGAGCACTTGACATGTGGCTAATTAGACGGAGGAACTAAATTTTAAATGGTATCTCATTTTAGCCAGTAAAAATTTAAAGAGTCACATGTGGATAGTGGCTACTATATTTGATAGCAGTTTAGAATGCACTTTATTTTTTTTAAGTATTTAAAATTGTCCCCGAAGTTTGAGTCATAGTAATATACACATAACTTCTTTAAAACCACAATAATTGAGCAAAATAAGGTTCATAAAGGTGTTTCAGATCTTATTTAGACTAAATTAGACCTTTCTATCTTCAAAATTTCACAGGCTAATTTTACTATTGTATCAGTCCAATGTTAAACATTTTAAACACCTGTTCACAAGTTTTGTTTTTGATAAATTTATCTTTTAAAAAAAAAGAAGACTTTTGCAAAGAAATTTAAACCTTAAACACAGATGTGTCATGTAATACCCTTGGCCATGTATGCTTTAGAAATAATGTATCCAAAGTTAATTTGCTATATTATTCCTCTGCTCTTAGGAAAGAAGACTCCTAGCTTGTCTAGAATACAATCATTTTTCTAAACTAACTTTTTCCTAAATTTTCTAGGATCAAAGGCCAGGGTATGTACATGCAGTCGTTTTCTATCTCCCCCAATGGGTCGGAGAGACAAAACTGTACTTCTGAGGTATTAGTCTTTCAAGAATGCCAGCAAAAAGCAATGAAGAGTTGATCATGGTAACCAGTGAAAAATTACCAACCCCAAAGCTCACATTTAAAACAAATTTATTACAGTTTGAGGAATTTAAGGTTATCTCACCCAAGCTTCTCTGAAGACAAGAACTCTGATTAGTTAACTATTCCAACACTTATAAGTAGCATAAGTTCCACAGATGGTAGACAATCCCATATATGGGCTATCTTATCTAAGGCTAAGAATTTTCTTCCTTGTTTCTGGAGGAATTCTGCTTCTCTAATTTATAACTAGTTAACAGATTTGTACTTATAGACTAAAAATGCACCGAAAGTTTCTAAAGATTTTCTACCTGAAGATGGGAAACTTTTCCCCTCCAGCAAATGGCTTTAAAACAGAAGTTAATTTTCCAGTTTTCTGAACAGCAATTTCTCCAAAATAACTGAGATTAAATTACTAAAATCACTCATGGAAAGAAACCCATGCTTGAGAAATATAATACAACAGTGAATAGCAGGTACAGGGAAGCAAAAGCATTATTTCTCATGTAGTATGTACTCCAAGACCCTATTCACTGTTTAAAATCATACATAGCTTTTAGTCTTTGGTAGTCAAAATCAAGAATGCTCATTTTACAAATGAACACAGTGAAAGAGTATATGATATTTTAATATAAATTATGCACTAGTGGTATAAACTAAGACACAGTCTGTATATTAAGAAAAGCCAGATTTGAAGAGCAAATAATTCAGTTATATGTATGAAAATATTATATGGTGAAGATATATCTAAGCACATATGAAGATTATCAGACTGACTAGATGATCTTGGACTCCATTTCACTTGTAATTTTACATGATACTACCTGATACAACTTTAGAACAACAACATTCCATAACAAAGCTTCTAAGTGAACAAAAGTTTTTGATGTACTGTCATTATAATTTTACCTATATCCTAAAACAGGAGCTTTAACACTAATATATTATGTTGCCCTTTTTATTTGACCTAGGATTTCATATTTCTCACACCTTATTAGTACATATTTTAACATTATCAAAGAACAAATAAACAGATGTAATAAACATAACGGGAAGACATGTCTTAGTAATATAAATTAGAAGTTGTCATAGATTTCTGACAACTACACAGGTATATCTTAAGATTTTCATAGAAATATAACTTTTTTCTTTCATTTGAAAGGAGGTAATATTAATCCCATGCTGATTTGGTGCCTACAAATGGAAGGGGTGGGCTAGGATCATAAAAGGGAGACCGGGGAGTGTTAATAAGGGGATGTTAGTTGGAATGGGAACGTGTAAAGCCTAGATAGTTAAGTCATGCTTTTAAATATGCAGTCCTGTATCTCTTTGCCTTGGGGTTCATGTGAATACAAAAAGTAATCAAAAGTTTGAAATCAGGAAATGGGGGAATGACATCATTATGTAAGAACAAAGGGAAAACAGACTTAACAAGATATGTTGTTTGCAAAATCTATCGGATAATTTGTAATGCAAACGCTGAATACATCAGTTTAGCAACTTAATTTTATGCTAAGTAATTTTGGTGTCCTAAGGTCATGTTACATGCCCGTAACACTCTATACTCTCCTCAGAGCTATGATCACAGTATTATTTCTCTTTCAGTTTTAATCTTTCTTTTCAGTATTTTGAGTTCCGTAAGGGCAGTGATCAAAGCTGGCTTGCTCAATGGTATTTGTCCATTGTCTGAAAAATGTTAGGCGCTCAAGAAACATTTGAGGAGTATAATTATAAACACAATTAGTTTAGTTCACTTCTGTTTGGTCAGTTATTTATTGAATACCTACTACATGCTGGGATAACAAAGATTAATAAAGCACGGCACTTCCATAAAAAGCAGCCAGACTGACAATACATGATATTCCATATCTCGTGGTCCAACTATGCTCTAAGTCTGTATAACGTGCTATGGGAGCACAGGAAATCAGTCAGAACTCAGCCAGCAAGTTCCAACAACACTTTCTGTCTAAACTGAGTCCTGAAATAAAACCAAAAGTTTGCCAGTTAAATCAGGATGATAAAAGCATTCCAAGTCAGGGGAACAGGACAAGCCATTTCAAAAGCATGAAAGAGCATGATGTGTGAGAAATTTTTTACATCATCAACTATTGTTTATTATTAAGCAATGGTTGAAACTTATTTTTGCAAAATCTGTTTCCAATTGAAAGCATAGTAAGACTCCACTGTCTGATTATACATGGAAATTAGTTTTTACCAAGAGAAAGTATCATGATATGAAAAGGAAGTTATAATGTTTGTGGACATTTGGGCTCAGAATAACAGAGTAGAATAAAAACAGTGGATTCAAGCACTGAAAAAAAGGCAGCTCTCAAGAAGATATACATTATAGTTAATATATAAAGTGCATGTTTTTGCATTTTTTCGGTGATAGGAAAGGTGTAAGTTATTTTCCTACACAGCCCACATATATCCTTTTAAAAAATAATACTTCTTACATACATTCTCATTATGTGCACTTTTTCCCCAGCGGATTATATATTACTGCATACATATTATTTTGGGCATCATCCAACTCATTAGAGAAATTACTTAGAACTTTACAATGAGGGGAATTTTTAGAGTTGCTTTTACTCTAGCCTGTTTATAAACTTTAGAAATAAAGAAGGAAGACTTGTTATTCTTAAGAATCTACTTAATGTTCTGCTATTGGTGTCTTGAATTTCTTAATTTTTAAAAAAGGGTCCTGCGTTTCCATTTTGCACTGGGTCAAATGATGACAGACAAATTATGTAGCCAGTCTTGCTTCCTGTTTTCTTTTGCTTACTACAGAGAATTATTATTTGTTGTTTGCATTTTTGTTTTGTTTTTAGGAGAATTCTATTGCTTTCACAATAAAAACTTATCTATCTATTGATATATATACATATATACATATATATTTTAAAATTACATGCTTATTTCTGTAAATTACTGTGGTGTAACACAAAAACTTTCAATTGTCATGATAATTATTGAGTATCAGTAGATTCTCTAAAATATTAAAATTAAAAGCATGACTCAGAGAAAGAGAGGTGTTAGAGTCTATCACTACTACTTACTGCTCTAAAAATGGAAGAAGAAATTTATGTTCTCATTTCTCAGACCTCATTCAGCACCACTTGCTCACCTTTTAAATAGCTGCAGGTTTTAATGTAAAATGTATGAGTATTTCTAGATAAATTTTTACATTTAGCTAGAATGGTGTAGCTTGTATTAGATTAATACTCCTGGTAGGGACTAAAATGAGATAAAGTTTTTTAAAAGGTATTTAAATTTATCAGAGAAAACCAAAGACATCCAAGACTTAAGGAGCATCACTGAGGGAAATCAAATTAAATGAAACTCAAATTCTGCATATCATTTCATCTTGAGATATTTACCAACTCCTAAACAATACATGCATGGGGTGAAATGTTAAGAATGTTAAAAACAGATACTAAAGGCTATAACACTAATTAGTTTCTAGAGAAGTCACAGTGCTGGAAGACAAAAAGTTGACATGACAAGCCTGACAAGAATGAGGGGCTATGGTTAAAACTTAGGCTTTTAGTTAAGACCCTGAAAAGAGGTAAAAGGGGAAAAATTGGACAAATCTGAGCTAGAATAACATGATGTGCCTACATTCCATCTGCCTATTGAAAGAAAATGAAATCTTGTGGGGAGAAACAAAATAGCATCTAGAGCCTTTGCCATCATTCATGCACATTTCATTCAATAAAATATATCATAAATAAAAGGAAATAAGACCAAATGACAAAAATGAAGAACACAGACAAAGCAATAAACCCACAAGTAATCAAGATACTAGTTTTCAAAATGGACTTAAATTACAACTAACAATTTTAATAAAATAGATAAAAATATGGAGAATTAAATGAGAGAATTAAAACCCATGTATAAAAAAAGGAAGGAAACAATTCCTCGAAATTAAAAACACTGTAACTACAATTAGGTGTTCAAGACATAACAGGGGAGAGGATTTTGGAACCTGAAAACTGATAATCAGAAAATACACAGGGGGCTTCCCTGGTGGCGCAGTGGTTGGGAGTCCGCCTGCCGATGCAGGGGACGCGGGTTCGTGCCCCGGTCCGGGAGGATCCCACGTGCCGCGGAGCGACTGGGCCCGTGAGCCGTGGCCGCTGGGCCTGCGCGTCCGGAGCCTGTGCTCCGCAACGGGAGAGGCCACAGCAGTGAGAGGCCTGCATACCGAAAAAAAAAAAAAAAAAAAAAAAAGAAAATACACAGGTAGAAATACAAAGAAAATAGAAAGATAAAAATTATAGAAAAGTGTGAAAGAAATATATGGGATATGGAAGATTCAGAATGTGTGTACTTAATAGTTCCAGAAGAGAGAAAGTGAAAGAATGAATGTCTTAAGAAATACAAGCTGAAGATTTTTCAAAATTTGTGAAACTTATCAAACAACAATATCAAGAATCAATATGAATGCAAGGTAGTGTAAATACAAAGAAAAAGCACAACTCAGCACATAATATTAAAAATTTGACAAAGTGAAAGAGATATACTTAAAGTAGTAGAGGAAATAAGACAATGTTTCTTCAAAGGAGTTAATTGTAAGTTTAAAAACTATCAATATTATATTAATTTATTCCAGATTTTCTTATATGATAGTTATTTTCAGCTGTGTTTATACAACAGTGGATTAAAAAACCGATAAAAAATATGCATATATTATGTTAGATGGGGATAAATTCTAAGGAGTAAAATAATTCAGGAAAGAAGATAGGGAGTGGTAGGATGTTTGCTATTTAAGCACTTTACAAGGAAGCCAGGTGGACATTTGGGGGAAGAGTTTTCCAGGCCAAGGAACAGCCTGTGCAAAGAACATGAGTTGGGAGCATGCTTGGTGCATGATCAACGAAGGCAAAGAAAGTCTGGGCAGTTGGGGCCAAAAGCAGGTGGAAAGAAGCCTAAGAGAGGATCAATTACTATACTATATTAAAACTTTGTTTTTTTACTTAGAGTGAAATGCAAAGCTAATGGATAGTTTTGAGGTGAGGAATTACATGATCTGACTTAATGTTTTGCTAAAAATCATTCAACTTGCTGTGCTGATGACAGACTAGAAGAAGGCAAGGGCAGAAGCTTGTAGATTTTTTGGAAGACATATCATTTCTACTGTTTTTCTGTTTCCAGAGTAACTGCTGTGAAGTCTGCTGTCAATTAACTGTATTTCTTTGTGATAATCTATCTTATTATTTTTTTTTTTTTTTACTGACTTCTTTAAAAATCAGAATGGCTAACACAAAAAGGAAGAAAATTGTATGGTTTGAAGAGAACACAGAGCAAACAGAACTCATGCACTGCTTGTGGGAAAGTAAACTGCAATAACCACTTTAGAAAACTAGTCGGTATTATCTGTCAAAGCTTAACACATATATGCCCTATGACCTAGCAGTCCTCCTAGATTTATACCCAACATAGATGTGTACACAGTTATCAAAAGATATGTACAAAATCACTTATAACAGCACAATTCTAAATAGACTGAAACTGGACCCATGTCCAAAAATAAGGGAATACATAAAAACATTTTGATATATTTAAACATCAGGAAATGATGCAGCAATGAGAATGAATAAAGTATAACTTTATGTACCAACATACATGAATCTCACAAACATGTTTTGTCTGTTTGAAATGCCCCTTTTCATTTCTAGCACCCCCTACTTTTTTGCACAAGATGCTCCAGACTCATCTTGCACTTTCCTTCCAATCAACCATTTCTTTCAGGAGCTTTTATCTTTATTTGAGAATGGATCTGGAACTCCTATCAAAGAGACTGGAGTGCTCATTTCTCTTAAGGTATCATTGCTCCCAGGTCATTCCAGACCTGGGAAATGACAATGAACTCTTACTGATATTACCCATTCCAAACCAATACCTCAGGGTTTATTCTAGTTTACCCCTTTCCTTACATGTAACCATATTCTATAAAAATGAGATCCTTGACTTTCATCATCAATATACTTATTAACTTGCTCAATCTTCAAATATGCATAGTATCAGAATTTTTGAACCATACTGTTGTGAAAATTAAATATCTAAATTAAAATACATGTATAGAGTTCCTTTTTTCTTTAATCTTTAGTAGATAATCAGAAGAAGGTAGTTACTTAGGTCAGTTATTTTCTCCTCTACCCCCATTAGTGTGGTTTATTAACATTTTTGTCAATTCGGCTTTTAGCATTAAAAAGGTCCCTTTTCACTTTTAATGCTTGTGCACTTAAATTATACTAGGTTTGATAATACCCCTAATTTCTTACTGTTTCTATGTGCCTGTTATACCTTTGGCCTTCCCTTAAAAATATGCCTCAATAAGTCACTCTGTTTAGATCTACCTTTTGAATATAACATGACTGAGTCTTGTTTTGTGAGCAAATTAAATATCTTGTTTCTTTAAAACGGTAAACTAAGTCCATTCACATTTATTGTTGTACCAAATATGTTTGGTCTCCTTTCTGTCATACCATTTTACAATGATATGATTTATGTTATAATTTTATGCTTCTTTCTCTATATGATGTGATCTTAAGTAAAAACATATTTTGGAAAGTATTTTTGTTCCAGTTATTATCTCTGTACTTATACTGTTTTTATGCCCTTAATTCCTACTTTTCATAAAGGTTTACTACATGGTTTGTCAGCTTTTAAGCTATCTTTTATTCCCTATCTATTGTCTATAGAAGTATCAATAGGAATACTTTAAACTAATACAATGTTACATGTCAATAAAAAAAGAAAACCAATGATCTCAAATTTCCTTTTTAACTTTTTTCCTCCCATTTGAAAACATGTACTTTGTCACCACATATAGAATTTGTACATTAGTAGTTCACCCTCATCCCCACTATTGTTTTAGCATTAAATTTAAATTGCATATATTAAAATGCTCAGTATCAGTCCTGTTGCTGAATTTTCCCCTGCCATCTCATGTTTTAATGAAGCTCATTCTAGTTTTCCTAAGAAGGTCTCACTAGTAGAGAATTCCCTAAATTCATATATGTTTAAAACGTTTTCTATCACCTTTATATTTAAGGAATGCTTAACTTGATACAAAATCCTTGGTTCACACTTTCTTTTATTGATTTTTTTGCATGTCCTGCTCTATTGTGGCCTTGCTCTGAATATTGCTTTTAAATAACTGAACGTTGTTCTGAACGTTGTTCTAATTCTTTTTGCCTTGCAACTTATTTGATCTTTTTGTCTAAAGAACTTGAATATTTCTTAATATCTTCAAAGTTTAATAGTTTTATTAGGGTACTTCTAAGAGCTAATCATCCTCAGTTAATTTTCTCCTGTCTCTCCTTTCAATTTGTGGATTCAAGTCTTAACTTATTTTTAAAAAGATATCTGGGATTATAGTTTAAAATATTAGTTATATTCCATTATTTTTCCCCAAGGGGTACCTCTTTTTTTCCTTTTATCCTTTTTTCTTTCTCAGATGCTATGTGTTTCAAAGACAGCCACTTCAAACAGTGAGAACTTTAAGTTTTCTTTGTAAGTCATGCTGTGAAAATTCAGGATACTTTATTTTAGAAAGTATTTTCACAATTCTCCTACTCTTAATGGCAGTAGTTTTAGAATAACTTCAGGCCTAAGGCTAGCTCTTCTCTTTCCAGCACTTCTCTTTCTCCCCTCTCCTCTCACCCCCAACTCCCCCTCTCTCTTTCTCACTCTTTCTTTCTTTCTGCCTGCTCTTTTCAACACAAAGCCTTTGCAGCAGGGTATAGTGTACACTGGAATCTACTGACTTCTGCACTTACCTTTCCCACTTTTTATTTAATTTTAAAGTTTGAGCATTCTCTATTTCCAACTTTCAATGAAGGCATGGCTTTGGTGCATATTTTTTTTTCTTTTCTTTTTGCTCTATTTTGTTTTAGGAGGAAATATTGGGATATGCAGACCTAGGTAGCTGCTGTTGTCCTATCAACCTGGAAGTCTGTTAAACATATTCTGTGATACAAAAGTAAATCTATACACAGTTTCATTTTCTCTTTTGTACAAAAAAGAAATCACACTATGCATACAATTATACTTCTTTTTAAAAAGAATATATTTATCTTGAAAATCTGTCCACAGCAGTTTCAACATTTTGTCACATGTATAAAGTAATATATTTGTTACTAAAAATTTTCACATGCTGCTAAATTAAACAGCTATGAAAAAAATAGGATTAGGAACAGTATACTCAGTATTAATGAAACTTATAGCCCGAATAATAACAACAATTCCTAAGGAAAAATACTAGTACAGTTAAAGACACAGCAGATCATCAATAAATGGAGCACTATAATAAGTATATGCTCTTCCTAAAAAAATAAAATAAAGATAGCTCAATAGAAGGAGATGTAAGGAAGAGTTGAGGCTGTTGAGTTCTGGGAAAATTAAAGAAGGTCACCCAATAGCACTGGGTCAAAAAAGAAGAACATGGAGTGGACATTCATCATGTATGTGAGCTACTTCTGTGGCTTGGTGCTTTCGGCTGACGCTGCAATATTGTATTCAACTGCTGGTGCTTGCTGGCACAAAATAATCAAATGCTGGGAAAATTCTCAAATAAATCAACATACAGTCCATCTTCTAGTGATATCATTCCTCTATTTACTAATCACATGTGACCTTATTTGTATTTCATAAATGGGCTGTATTCAGATATCCTCTCCCTCTCTCTCTCTCTCTCTCTCTCTCTCTCTCTCTCTCTCTCTCTCTCTCTCTCTCTCTCTCTCCTCCCTCCCCCTCTCTCTCTCTCCTCCCTCCCTCCCTCTCTTTCTCTCTCTCTCTCATGCACCGCATACACACCCACATTTAAATGTGAATTAGAATTTATAAAAAGTATCCTCTGTCAGCTATTCTCAACTTCCCTGGTAGAAGTGCCTGATGTCGTGAGTTTTGAAGACTCTTGTGTGTACTTTTTTGAAATTGATTGTTTCTTTAATTTCCTTATTTCTGACCCTGGATTCCGTTTTCTTGTTCCATTAATGATATCTCTCCATCAACTTAAATCATGTGGTTAGCCTCATCTTCCCATTTTCTTTGGTTCTTGTAGGTTCATACTTTTCGTTTGAAGTCTTCCAGGGACATTTTAATTGATACGAACACTTTACTGATTATATATAAAACCCCTCAAATAGTCAATGTATAATTATTCTTAAAATTAATAAAACTATCAGTAAAAAGAAAAACAATTCATCTTCTCTTTAAGGCTACTAAATTATATATTCTGCTAAAAAAAAATAATTCCTAACTACCAAAACAGAACTTGTAATATAACATTTGGTTAACAATGTGAGATTTTGAGTGGAACAACCTAGTTTTGAATTTTGGCTTTAGCCCTTACAAGCTGTGTCACTTTCAGCAGGTGGCTTAACCTTTCTGATCTTCACTTTTTACAACGTGTACATCACAGAGTTGTTGGGTAAGTTAACCAAGTAGAGATGTGACAGGACTTCATATATGCTACATTTAAAAGTTTGCACTACAGAGATGATACATTCAGTATCTTAATAAGTTATTTTTGTCTCTTGTCTAAACTTAGAGGATATGTATTAGGATAACTAGACAGTTAACCAGAAAATAACCCTAATGAGATAAATAGGATGGACTTGATCCCAGCATGGGGCCTGGGGAATTGTTAGAGAACATACTCATTTTTGGTTATTGCTGGGTAGAGACTGAGCCTTGGAGGAAGGGGGAGCCATGTACAACCATGCTCACCATCCTTTATAGATTCAATGATAGCTGTCTTAGATGGTGATAAATGCATTCTAGTACATAGTAAAAAAAAAAAAAAAAAAAAAAAAAAAAAGCTGAGTATGAATAAAACTTATAAATGTGACATCACAACTTTATGGAAACATTTTGCAAATATTATCTATGTGCTTCTGAATATGCTACATAACCTAGAATTCTTTTGTTATTGTTAGCCAACCACTAACTTACAATCATATTTAGGAAATTAAGGACAGCTCTGAAAGGTGAAGGATTCCTTGAGTCAGCAATACTGTCACTTCATAGGGTTGTTTTCCTTTTGGGACTAATACAGAGCTTACTGATTTTATTTAGTCAGCCTCCTGGTACAAGGTTTCTTCTTATCAGCACCCTTTCATATGATTTTTAAACACAGGAATAAGGATTACAGAGTACTGCCTAATTTATTTTTAAAATCATATTCCAGTGAGATGCTGACTTTAGTTTTTTGGAGGAAAGATTGAAATTGCCTACAATTTTATCATCAGCAGTGATGGACAGACTTTGAAACCTTAAGTATTATGTTTTAAAACTGCTCTCACATCCTTATCTGTCTGTCCCAAAGGGTCTCAATTTTTGAGTGTTGATTTTAAGTAAACCTTTTCATATTAATTTTTCTACAAAATGTTCTGTACTGTATGCCATAAGTGACAAGATTCCTACTTCATAATGTTAAGCATAAATCTGCAACAACCCTGATCTTATTTATATTCACACACAAACTTCTTTTAAGAATGGCTAGATCACCTACTTGTGTGTGTGTGTGTGTTTGTGTGTGTGTTCAAGAGACCTCAATATACATGTTCAATGATGTAAATATACTAATGTTAAAAAAAAGTTCTAAAATTACAGGGGGTTTTTACCTGATGTTTTAGATTGATTAAAAATATGTATCTTGTAATACAGTTTAGTCAAACTGTATTATTTCCCAATATAATATACAAATATTATACTGGCTTTCCTGCAAATATTTTCTTTCTAAAGAGATACAAGCTAGACATGTTTAATTCTATATAAATCATACATTTCTTATCTTGCAAGTCAATCAGGATACATTTGAGATATGTATGGAGTGCAAATGCAGATAAGCCATTTATATTCACTTTTTATTTATTCCATATATACATTTTTTTTAGTGCCTCCCATATACCAGGAATATTTTTAGGCCCTGTGGCTGCAGCACAGGAAAATAAATGAAGAAATTTCTAACATGGAGTTTGCATTTTAGGGGTGGTGGGAGAGAGACAATAGGATACTCACATACACTCACACATACACACACACGTGCACACATAGGCTATAATTAAGAAAACTAGAAAATAAAAGAAAGATAGATGTAAAAGACAGGTACTAAAAAAAAAAAAAAGAGAGTTCCTCAAAAAGAATAATTGAAAATCAGTATTGGAAATGTTCATGCATGAACTAACATGAGAATAATCTGTACACAAGTCCCATCTTTTCAAAGTCGTTTTCCTTATTGTTGATTAATAATTTTATAGTGACTTAAAGTTACCATAGAGTTCTGATGTAAAAAAACACTCTATATGTTTTAACTGATAACTATATACAGTGGTAGATCCCACATTGAATTTCACTGTCCTACATTTCATACACTTAAGTAGGAAAATTTTTTATGATTTTAAGAAAAGTCAAAAAGAATATATACACACACACAAGTAAGCATGTGTGTATGTGTGCTCACACGTGTGTGAGTTATATGAAAAACAAGGAACATCCTCTAAGTACTTACCTTGTTTGTAAAAACAAAGCTTGGGTATAAATTGTATCTTTTGATAGACACTTATTTCTGTACAAACCTTTTTTCTTATCAGTATAACAATATCTGTTCTGTCACCATCACTATGGCATATCTATAAGACACTAATTTTTTTGCAAAATGTATCAACCTATTCACCCATTAATCAATCACCTGCTCAATATAATAGATTAAAAATGAGTTAATTCATGATCATTTTCATTAATTACTAATACGTTACTATGTTGGGGGAGCCTGGGTAACAGAGTAAATCAATTCTATTTTAAGAAAAGTCTTGGAAAATACAATATTTAACCCAAATGAAAAATATTTTTAATGGTGAAATTTCAGACATGCGACATGTCAATGGACAAGTATTTTGCATAGATGAACTTTTATTTTTTACCTCCTGGTAAGGTATATGATCATCATGTTTAACAGCAGATATCTTTGCATGTTTTATTTTAAGAATATGCACAACTCACTCCCCCCGCCCCCCCCAAGAAACAATGGAAATAATAATGTTGGAAAGAACTTTTTAGATTTTCCTAACCTGAGATTTATCTGCTTGCCTTTTGAGGAATAGAAATACTGCCTCAGAGAAGATACTGGCTTTAAAAGTCAGGGCAAGTGGACCTACAGATTATCATACTAAGTGAAGTTAGACAGAGAAAGAGAGAGAAAGAGAAATACAAAGAAAGACAAATATCATATGATATCACTTATATGTGGAATCTTAAAAAAATGATACAAATGAACTTACTTACAAAACAGAAATAGCCTCATAGACAGAGGAAAAAACTTATGATTGCCAAAGGGGAAAGGGAGGTACAGGGATAAATTAGGAGTTTGGGATTAAAATAAACACACTACTATATATAAAGTAGATAAACAAAAAGGACTTACTGTATAGCACAGGGAACTACACTCAATATCTTGTAATAACTTACAATGGAAAGAATCTAAAAAGAATATATATATCTAAATCACTAGGCTGTACACCTGAAACTAACATAACATTGTAAATCAACTTAAAAAAAAAAAAGTCAGGGCAAGTGCTATTGAGTTCAATCAGATTTTTTTTCAGTACTTTCTGAAAGTACTGCTAACATGCTGATAATAATAATTTCAAATAAACATAACTATTGTAGTATTTTTTGTAAATGACAAGATCATTTGGCCACAAAAGTGTGGGTCTATAGGAATATTTCTATCAAAAATATAATGCTGCAAATATAGGCTAAAAATACATAAGAGAATTGCTCTGGATAATACCTTATGAAAAAACAAAATGAAGTTCATTTCTCTGGTACCGACATTATTTAGATAAAGTATTCTCTGCCCTACTGTACCTTCTGAAAAAATTTTGGATTGTACATATACTCAAAAATAGCACTAAAATCCATTCTTTGCTGACAAATGGAAGATACATGTTACTCTCTACTGCTACTAGATTTAAATGTGAAATATCAATATAGTACCTCTTTCTCCACAACATCCCTGAGTACCTTGAGGACTTGTTTCCCATTTTTATGTTTTATTGACAAAGGTCAAGTCCTGCTTTCCCAACTCAACTCAGATAGAAATAGTCTTGAAATTGGCGCTGATAATTCCCATGCAAGTACTGTATACTTTTACTCTAATTTGTTTATTCATAAAAATAGTATGTATTGTTCTGTGTGTTCTAAGAATTTGTATTAATGAAATGTGATGCTTTTCCAACTTGATACTTTCACTCAATATTCTATTATAGAGATGTAGGTATCCTGATATACACAGATGTTGATTATATTTCATTGCATGAATTAGAGTTTATTTAGCCACATACGATGAAACAATTACCCTTTTACATAAACTACATATAAAAACATTCCTGTATTTTATGTAATTCATCTTCACACATTCTCTCTCAGGGTATGGTAAGTAAAAAAAAGACTTGAAGTGATTACCACTTCATTTTACTGTCTCCTCTGATTTACACTTAAGTAGGAAACACATCACTATGGCTATTTTTATTTAAGGAGAGTTAAGATATGAACCTTATGACTATAAACTGCAGATAGGTAAATCAAGAATTTAATCTCTATCCCAGCCTCAGATTGCAATGCAGTTTGTAGCACACCTGTCAGAAATGTGCAATGCACTGAATCATAAAATTATAATTCAGATCAGATCCAATCAGTCACAATGTTATCATCGGCTGTTTTAGATATTATGTGGATGTGGAGCTCAAGAATCATTCTTTAGCATAAAGAGTATTTAGTATAGCACACTTTAGGCCTGCTGCACAGATCATTTCACTAGGAGATCATTAAAATAGGTCTGTTTCTGATACGGCTACATAAGCCATTTTCTATGGAGGATCTTTTAAAAGATCGTTTCTTTGAAGAAATACTCATTATTTAAAATGAATTAAACTTTAATGTATTCTCAAATAAGGCATTTTACCATATTCTTACACAGTTCTCTGAGATACGCAAGGTAAATATTGTTAGCCAATAAAGTAAATTTCTCTTCTAATACCTGATGAGCTAAATAGAACGTAAATCATTTTAAATGGCAATAAGTTGTTTAATATATAACTCACAGTTGCTGTAATACTCTCACATTTATGTTTTCCTTTAGAAAAAAATTTCAGCTTGACCTTAATAAAACATAAGAGGCCTTTTTAAAGCCTGTACAAAATCAGAAAAAGATGGATAAAACCATTCGATGGTCTCTGCTCAGCTCCTCCAATTCTTTGGCCCTGCCTCTACCACAGTTAGGAGAGGGAAATATCTTCTCTGAAAATTAGCCGGGGCTTTAAGAATCTGTGAAAAATTGTGCTTACGAAGAAAGGATTGAAGAATGTATTGAAACCATATTCAATACGCATTTTAGTGTATATACAATATCTCTTTTAAAATATACACACACACTTTTAAAATAAAAAGTCTGGGAAGATATATACATCAAACATTACCTCGATTATTGCTGCCCTGTGACTACAGATGTTGTTTACTTCTTTATTGTATAAAGGACAATACTGTAAACAGTGAATATTTATCACTGTTTTGTGAATATCACAAATGTACAGAACATCTACTATATAAACGTTACTGTTTTAGGTTCTGAAAAGTGAACAAAACAGTGTCTTTGTTATGGAGCTTGTAATTTTACAATAATTTTTATTTAAAAATGAAATACTTCAAGTTTGGTATGATGACAATTTTGTAAACTTTGGTACTTGAAAGCCAGATTATTTCTTCATGATGAGAAAGAATAATTCTTACTTCTTTTTCTGTATTTTAAAATTTTTTCTAAAAGTATGACTTCATTATAAAAACTTAAAAATAATCTAAAATCTTAGATGCAAGTATTTCAATTGACCAAATTATTTCTTAAATTATGGTTTACATTCTTTTTTGTCTGTTCCAGTTTTATCTTCTATCACTGAGAAAACACTCATCCTGAAAGTCAATCTTCATTTTATTACCTCCATGTCAACCATTTTATGTTCTCACTCTCTTTCTTCTCAATGGTCAGCATCTATGTGATTTGACTTTTTAAGGCTAAAATTTTACTTCAAACTGTTCCCAATAAAGATTTTAATATAGTCATTTTATCTCTATTTTTTAAATTTTGCTTTATTTAATCAATTTCCTTTTATGTTATATTTTTTTCTTCTGATCTGTTTGTTCTTCATGAGATTCTGCTTGAATTTCATGAATTCATTTATCTGTGTTTTATTATGAACTTAAATTCATTTTCTAAGTTATCTTTGATTCATTATAGCTAATTACTTCTGCAATATAGACCTGGCTCCCAATTTTCAGAGCGACATACCTTTCCATTGGTCATGCAGTTGTAGACCCACGTTCTTTGTTTTATGTACTTGTTGATATTTTAAAGATTTTTTTCTTATGTGCATATCATGATGATAATTAGATTAATACATATTTCACCAGGTATAAGGATTGTCCATTCAGTGACTTCCAATATGCTGATTCATTCTCATTTTCACTCCTAAAGCAGGAGTGCTTGTTTATATGATGTAGCACAATTCTTCTTGTCTATATTTTTATGAGTTTCTACTGAGTTATATTTTTATTGAGTTTCATATTTTATGAGTTTCTAAAACATAAACGTATAATTTTCAGTTTACATTTTACATAGCCTGTTCCTATTTCTTCTCGCACTTCCAACAATTTACTCGAGAAAACTATAATCCTCAGGAAGTAATTAGTCGTCCCCACAGTGGCTGTTAGCAGAAGTACTGATCCATTGATTTTCACTGTAGTTTCAAGTGCAGATTTCATTTTTTCCTATACTTTCATAAGTATTTTAATTGATAGATAAGCAAAACTAATTTGAGACCTTATACTCAAAATGCCATTTTGAGATAGTACCAGGTTGGTAAAAAAAAAAAAAAAAATCACTAGAGAATGTCACTTAAACCTCAGATGAGCACAAGACAAATAATACTCAAAATCATAGTTATTTTAAGCCATTAGAAAGCTGATATTGGAATGCAAACCTAATGATCTAAAATCCAAAAAAGTGACCAGCCCCTATTAGATGAGCTCAGTGGTGGATTTAGTCTTTAACAGAGTAGTGAGAGGAGAAAGAAACAGCCCTAGATGCTGGTAAGAAGAAATCAGCTGAAAATTTAACAAAGGAGATGACTGTCTCTCATGGAGTTGAAACAAAAGTGAGAGTCACTTGCTGCCAAGGAGCAGCAGGGGGCCTGAAGAAGTTGGAGGGTGTACGGTGGGGGAAAGGAGAAAGCTACCAGGTGACCTGAGCCTCACACACCATCAGGCAGTTGTCCTCTATCCCCCAATCCTACACTATGACTTGGCAAATGAAATGGCCTGACTTTTTATGGGAAATACTATCATTTATGTCAGTCTTATTTTCCTTTAGGCAACCTTACTGACATTCAATCAAATATTATGAAATGCAAGAACATAATGTTAAAATAATTTTTTTAGACTGAAGAGAAATAATTCCATAGAAAAAACTGATTCTGAGTACTCTAATGGAGCATGCCTGGAAGAGTAAATATATGATAACTCTAACAATACCTTTTCAAAAAAAACTCTTCATAAATTAGTAGTGGGACTCTTTAATATCCCCTTTCAATAGCTGATAGAGGAATTAGGCAAAAAAAAAATCATTCAGTGTATAGAAGATTTGAACAAATCTGCCAAATAATTCAACTTAATTGATATTTATATAATGTCGCACCCAATACTGGCAAAAACACATTCTCCTCAAATGTAACGAAACATTCAATGACATAAACCTTATGCAGGGCCATAAAACAAGTTACAAAAATTTTGTTAGGATGGAATTTGAACAGAGTATTTTTCTGAACTATGATAATATTAAATTATAAATCAGTAAGAATGATACACCCAGAGAACCTACACATGCTTGAAGATTATACAACACACATCAAGTAGATCATGAGTCAAAGAAGACGTCTCAACAAAACTAAGAAAATATTTAGTTAAATGATGAAAACACAACTTTTTAAAATTGTCTTACAGCTAATCAGTGTTTAGATTTATAGTATTACATGCAATAAAAGAGAAGGAAAAAGGCATAAAATCAATGAAATGAACTTTGACACTAAGAAGCTAGATGAAAAACAAATTAAACCCAGAGTAAGTCAGAGTTGTCTTTTAAAAATCATCCTATATAACTAATTTACTTAACATAAAAGGAAGAACATTATATGATAACTGCAAAACATACATAAAAGACATTTGAGAAAGTTCAACATCCATTCATGATAATTTCTCAGTAAAGTAGGAATAGCAGTGTATTTTTTCAGCTTGATAAATTAAATCTAAAAAACAAAATTAAAATAAAAAGTCCTACAGCTAATATCATACTTAATGGTAAAATATGGACCACCTTCTCCTATGATCAGGAAGGAGACAAGGTGTTCTAGTTTTACCAGGGTGATTCAATATTGTACTGAAGGCCATAGGGAATGCAATGAAGTAAAAGAATAAGAAATAAAAGATTCATAGATTGAAAGGAAAGAAGTAAAAGTACTTTTATTTTTAGATGACTTAATTATGTACTCAGAAATTTTAAGAAGCCTAAAAAAAAAGAAAGCCCACAAACAGAAAACCTAGCTCTAATAAGTGAATTTAGCAATATCACACATAACATAGTTAAAGTATAAAGTTAATTTGAACTTCTAAATATGAGATATGAATAATTAGAAAATAAAATTTAACACTCATATGTTATAGAACCAAAACCAAATTATATATACATACATATATGGTTAAATTTAACAAAAGTCATTCAAGAATTCTACACTGAAAACAAACTAAACCAATAAAATAACTAACCCAATAAAAAACCAAAATATTCTTGGACTTCAACACAATATTTGAGATATATATATTCTTTCCAAATTAATGTAGAAAAAAGGTCAATAACTTTTTTATTCTAAAGAGGAATAATAAATATTTTAGGCTTTACAAGCCATACAGTCTTTGTCACAATTATTCAACATACCATAGCATAAAACCAGTTATGTCAATGAATGAGCATAGTCTTGTTCTGATAATAACTTACAAAAACTGTGGTCAAATTTGACTTTGGTTCAATACTTGATAGATTCAAAACTCTATTAGTAGGTCTCTGAATAGATTTTGAAAACATGTTGCTAAAAATTTTTTGGAAATCCAAATAATCTACAAGGATCAAGTAATCTTGAAAATAACAAAATTGGAGATCTAAAAGGATCTGACTTCCATAATTGATTTATAGCTATCGTAATAAAGATACTGTGGTTTTAGAGAAAGAATAGACAAATAGATTAACATTCAACAAGTGTCAAGCCATATACCAACACATAAACAGTTAATCTTTAACGAAACTGCCAAAGCACTGCACTAAGGAAAGAATAATCCCTTAGTAAACGGTACTGGGACACTTACATATCTCGTTTAAAAACTAAAAAAGAAAACAAAAGCTTGACCTCTACTTCATACCATACACAAAAGTTAATTTGAAATGAATCATAATGCTAAATATAAACCATAACTAGAAAACTGCTATTTAAAAAACCACAGAAATTAGCCTTGCAAATTTGGGATAAAGATTCCATAGAAATGCCACAGGAAAAAAAAAAGTGTCAAAAGAAACTGATTAATTTTACTTTATCAAAATTAAAAATTACTGGACATCAAAATCCAGCATTAAGTAAATAAATAGGCATATCACAATAGGGAGAAAATATTCATAATATCAATATATATTAAATAGGAACTTAATTCCAGAGTATACAAGAACTCTTCAAACTCAGTAATAAAAATAAACAATCTAATATAACATGGGTAAAGCCTTAACAGAAGCTTCACAAACGAACATATATAGATGATCAATAAGCACAAAACTTGCTCAACATTATTAGTCATTGGGGAAATGCAAATTAACAAGAGTTAACACTACACAATCATTATAGTGGCTAAGATGAAAAAGACTGACAACACCAAATGTTACAGAGGCTGTGGAGGAATTGAAGTCTCATACATGGTTTTGGGGAATGTAAGATTTGCAACTACTTTGGAAAACTGTTAGGTAGTGTCTTAGAATGTGATAAGTACCTTTACCCTATGACTCATCAATTTTACTCCAATAAAATGAAAATATATGTCTCCAAAAAGCTTTGTGTAGTAGTATTTATACAGTTAGTTCATAATAGTGAGAATTTGAAACACTCCAAGTGTCCATCAACAGGACAATGGAAAAACCTTGTGATAGTCATATAATTTTTAAAAATTAATCAAAAATTGCAAACTCGTGATATATGCAAATACATGGATAAATATAAAAACATTAAGTTGAGAAAAAAATCCAATTACAAAACAGTATACACCTTATGATTCCCTTTTTGTGACGTTCTAGGTAAGTCAAGAAATAAATACTAACCCATGGTGATAGCAATCAGATTAGATTGCTTCTTGGGGTAGGAAAGAATTAACTGGAAAAGGGCATGAGGAAACTTTCTTGAGTAACGGCAATGTTCTATTTTTTTTAAGTTATGTGGATTTCATTGAGTGAATCCATTGTCAAAACTGACCAAACTGTACACCTAAAATCTGTGTAACTCACTATGCATACATTACACCTCATAAAATAAGATTTTTAATAGCTCAAAAAGTCCAAAAATTAGGAACCAGGCTGATTTTTTAAAAAGATATAAAGAAGATTGAGTAACAAAAACAACAAAAAACAATGTAAGAAAAAATAATTTAAGGCTCTTTGGCTCTTCATGGAAACTCTGGTGCATATGTGGTGGTTTCTAATTCATCTGTAACTCAGAACTTTCAAAATAGCTAAAGTTAGGTGATTTAAGATTCTTGGCTCAAGCCAAAATGACTAAAATAGTTGTTAACCCATTTATTAAATAATGTATACTGCACTCTTCTTAGTAAAATTGCTTAAGAAATAAAATGATATAGCTAGAATTGTTTAATGCTTGAAGAAAGAAAATAAGAAAACAATGTAACTTGCAATGAAAGTTAGGAGGTGTTACATAGATTGATAGATTACAGCTGTATACGGGACAATCAGATGGTTATTCGTAGTACATAGATGTACTTTCTTACATAGAGTTAGTGGCACCATCCTTTTCCACATAAAGCAAATGTTACCTAACTCTGTAACACCATTACTACAATAAACAATTACTTGTTTTCATGACTGCGCTCTCTCTCTCTTCCTTTCTCCACTCCCAAGGGAAACTCTTATAAGGCTTTACTGGCCTAGTCATCAGAGCTGAGCACAGTTCCTAGCTCAATATATGAGTTTTGAATTCAGGAAAAAATAAAATGTAAAAGTAGTCATTCCTAAATCTCAGGTACAATAGGACATTTTTTTTTTTAGAATCAAATATAAAAATATGGACCAAATAGCAAAAGCCAATATGCGAGGAGGATTTGGAGATCACAGCGGTTTAGAAAAACCCTTAAGAACTCTGGAGTAGCCAAGAAAAAAATTATTCAGCAGAGTTGTGTATGCTTTTTATAGTTCAAAAAATAATATTAACCTTCAATGTGAAAACCTGTTTATACAAGCACGATTAGCAATAAAGTTATTGACTTGAATATATATCTATACAGATGTCTAACCCTGCTGGCGAAAGCATGATCATTCCTGAGATTGCATTAAGTCAACTCTCCAAGGACTCTCCAACCATCCTCATTACGTTTTGGAATACAGAATGATAGACAAACCGCCTCTTCTTAGAGTGGAGCAATGATAAAGTAATTTGTAAACGGATTTAAATAGCAATGGGGCAGCTCTGAAGATTTATGTACAAGTTTTGACTAAGGATATACATTTCATGAGACCAATAGGTAATACATTGCCTCTTAAATCCTTACCAAGTCTGAATTTTGTTAATCTTAACCAGAAATATCAGTATTCACAGCACAGACTACACATTTCCAAAATTTGACATTAATTAGGCTGAAGACATTTCTTCACTGACAGCTTGGAACTTTTTGGTTAATGATGAAATTAAATTTCATGACTATAAAGCAGTGGAAAAATTATTTCCTTTTCATAGAATTAGTGAATTTTATAATTTCCTTTAAAAGTTTTATTAATAATAGTAGCTGTCCATATATCAAACTTTTACTAAATAGCATTCTATAATTTAAGAACTCTGAGGTCAACAACTGTGTTTTTATTTTTGTGTAACTGATATACACATACTACATATGTTTTATATAATGACAATCTCTTTAGACATCAATACAGAATACAAAAGCTATTCATTTTCATTTCTTAATCAGAAGAAAAGTGACCATGCACAGAGACAAATACAATTTAAGACTAGCATTTATACAGATTAGTACCATTTTAACAAAGTGAACAAAAATTGATTTGGGCAAGAAAAGTGAAAATTATGTCCATCTATTTGCCAATTAAGGACTTCCCTGGTGGTGCAGTGGTTAAGAATCCACCTGCCAATGCAGGGGACATGGGTTCAAGCCCTGATCCGGGACGATCCCACATGCCATGGAGCAACTATGCCTGTGTGTCAAAACTACTGAGCCTGTGCTCTAGAGCCTGCGAGCCACAACTACTGAGCCCATGTGCTGCAACTACTGAAGCCTGCACACATAGAGCCCATGCTCCGCAACAAGAGAAGCCACAGCAATAAGAAGCCACACACCACAATGAAGAGTAGCCCGTGCTCGCCACAACTAGAGAAAGCCCATGCACAGCAACGAAGACCCAACACAGCCAAAATTAAATAATATATATATTTTTTTAATTGCCAATTTTTTGCAGATGGAAATGCTAGTACTTTATGTCTTAAATGTCACTTACGACACAGTTTAGGAAGCCAGATATAGCTGGCTTGTAAGAATCAAGATGATCTATGTGCTTTTAATGACCACAGAGAGACTGGCTCCTGAATGGTTTACCGCCTTCTCAAAACAAAGAATATGTTAATAATGCCTGTATCTCTTTGAAGAGTGGTGGGTTTTTTGTTTTTTGTTTTTTTGATTTATTGCATTGGAATTTAAATGACTAACATAAGTATGAACTAGGGGAAATTCACATAGTAGATGCCTAATAAATTTTCAAACAAGTTCGTGTGGTGAAATATACTAGCAGTAATAGCAAAAGACTTAAGTTCTTTCTTCATCTTTCAAAGGTACTAGAAAATTATCTCTACAAACCTCAGTTTTCTAGACTGTAAAACTTCGAGGACAGACACTATACAATTGGTCTAATTCATCATTATTATAAGGACCAGATGCCACAAGCATTACAGTATTTTTTGAATAAGAGCTACATAAAACACATAAAATATTGGGAAGTTAAAATATTTGTAGAGAGATAATAGTTCTAATGCTTCCCTTTCTCCCATCCTAGACTACACAACTTCTTTTCTGCAGCAAAACCAACCACAAATTCTCAGTGGCTTACAAAAATAACATTTATTTTTAACTACTGATGTGACATCTGCTGGACTGTTATACCTCAGACAGTTGGTTCAATTTTTCTTGGTTCTGTTGGGTTTGACTAGTTTATAGAAAATTTGAATTGGGATGTCCAAATGAAAATACTCCCTGGAAACTACATTAATCTATTCAGATATCCTAGCAATGAATTTTATAAACATGCCTCCTTTAATGTTTTCTCTGTCCCAAGAAGATATCTTAAGTGGCCAAAATGTTACTCATTTCACTTTTCAACCTTATCTATTATGTTTTTTAAAAGAAATAGTCACAACACTCCATGCTGAAAGTTCTAGAATATCTATTTTGTTTCCTCCAATGACACCCTGATTGCAAACAGTTACACACCTTTTCTGAATTAAGCTTCTTGTAGTCATTAATAATATGAAATTAATAACAAATGACTTGCAGTAGTAATAGTCTGTCTCAAAACTTCTTCTACCAAAGTAAATTCACTAGGTATATGTTCTGTATCTACTTTAACCCAGTTGATAGTTTTATTTGCCAAAGCAAAACATGAATCACCATTTTTTCAGTCCCCTGTAACAATAAAATTTATAAGCCTCTAGTCAGGCTACCAAAGAAAAAAAAGAGAAGACAAGAGAAGACACAAATTACAAATATCAGAATTTAGAGAGTGCCCATCACTACTGATCTCAGGGCCATTAAAAGGTTAATAAGGGAATATTATAAACAACTCTATGCCCACTAATTTGATCATTTAGATGAAATAAAACATTCCATTAAAGGCACAATCTAAAGAAACTCACACAAGGAGATAAAGATAACCTAAATAGGTCTTTAGTTACTAAAAAAAAAATAAGTCAATAATAACCTTTCAAAACAGAAAGAACCGGTTCCTGAGGATTTCACTAGTGAGTTCTACCAAATATTTGAGGAAAAATGACACCAGTTCTCTATGATTTGTTCCAAAAAATAGTAGCAGAGAAATCACTTCCTAACTCATTCTATGAAGCCATGATTACCCAAATACAAAAACTAGACATGACAAAAAAATGACAAAAAACCCCTATAAACCAATATTCTTCATGAAAACAGACGCAAAAACCTTCAACAAAATGTTAATAAATAAAATTCAATCATGCATATAGATAATTATATACCATAAACAAGTGGGCTTTATTCCAGATATGTAATCCATCCCATCAACAGGCTAAATAAGAAAAATCATATGATCATATTAAGATGCCAAAAAGTTATTTGAAAAAATTCTAATACCCACTATGAAAAAAGAAAGGAAAACAACACAATTCCTCTTATCAAAGCAGAAATAGAGGGGAACTTCCTCAACTTGATTAAAAAAAAAACAAAACTGCAGTGAGCCTTGTAGCCAATATCATACTTAAAGTGAGAAACTAGATACTTTCCCTCTAACATCAAGAACAAGGCAATTTCTCTACGACTAAACATGTCCTGGAAGCCCTCCCAAATGCAGTAAGAAGAGAAAGTACATAAAAGGTACACAAAGCAAAGAGGAAGAAATAATACACACGGCAAATAAAGCATATAAGAAGCTGCTCAACATCATATGTCATCAGGTAACTGCAAATTAAAACAACAATGAGATATCACTGCACATTTATAATGACTAAAAACCCAAAACACTGCCAACAAATGCTGAAGAGAATGTGGAGCAACAGGAACTCTCATTCATTGCTAGCAGGAATGCAAAATTGTACAGCCACTTCAACGTGGAAGAGTTTGGCAGTTTATCTCAAATCTAAACATAGTCTTATCATATGATGCACCAATTGCACTTTTAAGTATTTACCCAAATGAGCTGAAAACTTATATTTGCACAGAAACCAGCACAAGAATGTTATACAGCTTTACTCATAATTGTAAAAAATTGGAAGGGACCAAGATGTCTTTAAATAGGTAAATGGATTTAAAAACTGTGGTATAACCAGCAATGGAATATTATTCAGCAATGAAAATAAATGAAGTATCAAACCATTAAAAAAAAACAAGAACAAAAACAAAAAAAAATGAAGGAACCCTACATGCTTAATACTAAGCAAGATAAGCCCATATGAAAAGATTACATACTGTATGATTCCAAGTAAATGACATTCTGCAAAAGACAAATCTATGAATATAGTAAAAAAAAAATCAGTGGTTGCTGGGGATCAGGGGTGGGCAGGGCATAAGAGATGAATAGCTGGAGCACAGAGAGTTTTAAGGCAGTGAAACTATTCTGTATAATACTGTAATGGTAAATACATAATACTCGACATTTGTCTAAACTTACAGAACTGTAACACAAAGAGTGAACCCTAATGTAAACTTTAGGAAACAATAACATGTTAATAATGATTCATCAATTTTAACAAATGTGTCAAACGAATGCAAGATGTGAACAACAGGGGAAACCTGAAACAGGGGAAACCATATGTGGGGGAAGAGGGTATATAGAAACACTGTAGTTTCTGCTTAATTTTTCTGTAAATCCCAAGTATTCCAAAACAGTCTATTAATTTTAAAATGTTCTAGTTTCATTTCTGCCAGTAAGGAGTTTGAAAGTCCTCACTCTGTCCTAATGATAAAAAAAATAAATAAACACACTGAAAAATCAATAACCTTTTTTTGGGTCTGTAAGAGAGGAGAGGACACAGGCAAACTGCTGAACCCCAAGAATGGAGAGAGACTGGTGAATACAGAGAGTCATGGCTTACCTGAGCAGAGACCTGCAGAAATCACCACCTCCGGCCAGGATAGGAAAACCTGAACCATAATAGACGAATTGCTGGAGGCTCTATGCAGACAACTCTGGGAGTTAAAAATTCCAGAACCAGTCATAGAAAGGTCCTCACATAAAATACCTCCAGGAACTCAATAAGGTTCCCACAGTGGATGGAGAAAAACTCCCTCGAATTTCCAGCAGGAGAGGGGCAAAGGAACCATTTTGAAATTGGCAAATATTGCTAATTACTGAAGATGATTGCTCAGTACATTGGAGCTCATTATACTATTCCTTCAACTTTAGTGAATGTTGGGAAATTTACACAATAATAAAAACTATGATAGAACATTAAAACAAAAGGAAAGGAGTAAGAAAGGAAGAAAAGGAAAACAATATCCAGAGTACAGGGCTGCAAGGCCTGCCCTCAAGGGCAACTAATTAACCAGAGCCTAACCTGTTGGGATATTATCAAAGCCAGCTGACCTGAGGGAGGGGAAATACCCAACTCCAGGCAGCTCTTACTTTCCATGTAGGAGAAGGGAAATACCTGACTACAGCCCCCTCTAGCCATCCTGCCCCACCTGAGAGGGGAGGGTAAAAACAGAGAATTACCTGTGAAGTTCGCAGTCTAGATGCATAGGCTGACTAAATGACTAAAAGATTCTGAGACCTAATCACAGGAGTACAGAATGCTTCCCTTGCCCCCTATACCTCACCACCACAATACTAAAGGCCCATTTACAGCTGTTCCTTTCACCAGGCACATTATATCCAGCTATCGAGAAAAAAATTACAAGGCATACCGAAAGGCAAAAAAACATAATTTGAATAGACAGAGCAAGCATCAAAACCAGGCATGGCAGGAATGTTGGAATGATCAGATGAGGAATTTAAAACAACTATGATTAATATGCTAAGGGCTCTAATGGATAAAGTAGGCAGCATGCAAGAACAAATGCGCCTACTTTTTTAAGAACAATGTAAGGAGAGAGATGGAAATCCTAAGGGGAAAAGAAAAATGCTGGCGTTAAAACACACAGAAAAAAAGAATGCCTTCAATGAGCTTGTTAGTAGTCTGGATACATCTGAAGACAGGATCTCCGTGCTTGAGGGCCTACCAACAGAAGCCAACAAAAGAGAAAAAAAAAAAAAAAAAAACCCTCAAAATATATATAATATAATCATCAGTAATATTATCAGTGTAGCTCAGGTTTGTCTACTAATGAATTCTCTACCTTTCAAAAATGTGATGAAAAGTTGTCTTCCACATATACATTAAAAAGGAAAGCTTTGTTGATTTGTATCTTAAATGTCGCTTAGGATACAAAAACAGAAAGCCAGATGCAGCCAATATATAAGATATAAATTTGTTGATTTCTAAGATTTTTGCTTTATTGAATCTGAATACTGAGATGCAATAGATTAAAATTTAAAAGAATCTTTCTTGTCTTAAAGATGATTGAGAATTGCAATTTTAAAAAGTAAACAAAAACCATTGGTAAATGGTATTTAATGTAAAGTAACTTTAGACTTTAAAATGGTGGAACTCTAGACAGAAAAAGAATATATATGTTTTTCTGTAGGTAGACAGAGCATGCTAATTTCCTGGTTACGTTCAGAAGGATAGAAGAATAATGAAACTGAAAAAAAGTTTGGAGTTTTTAAGAGATATTTTGGAGTTTGGAAGAGATATTTATAATGACTTACACAGCTGAAAATCTGGAAAGAAATTTTCATGGTAGGATATAAAATATAGGTATAGGAAAATCATCTTCTTAAAGGAAGAGACTATCAGAGTGGATTAAGAGAGAAAATAAAACCTGCCATATAGTAAATCTATAAAAGATTTATTTAAGGCAAAAATATTTTCAAATTTCTAAAATCAAAGGGATGTAAAAGTATATAACTAAATGAAAGATTGATGGTGGGGAGTTTATTAATACAATACAAAATAGAGAATTAAGGCATTAATCCTGAAATTTGATACTGCTTACTATTAATTACAAAGGGGTTTGAATTAACTGAGTATAGGAATCTCAATAAAGCTGTTAACAAAAAAAAGTTTCTTTTTGGTATGACCAATGCTCCTTTTTCAATTCCTCTTAAACATCATTAGATTTAGATGTATCTGCTTTAGGATAAGTAGGGGATTTACAGTACTTTGAATTGATACAGCCGCCTGAGCCAGGGTACCTTACCATCCTTGAGCTGGGAATTATGTATCAACAGTATCTGAGAGCAGCACTGTCAATATCCTCATTTTGATTTTTATCTTATTCTTTACCTATCACCTGAACAGCTGACTCAACTAAACCATTCTTGTTGTTCTTGTTCTCTTATTTTTCTGGTCATCAATTTTTTTCTTGTGAATAGCTCAGACCTTTTTCTCATTATTAAAGCAAATGCATGGCAGATGTGGTCAGTGGTGGATCATTTTCTATCTATCACTCTCTGACCCTGACGTTGAAATAAGGGGGTCCAAGCAAAAGGAACTGCCTTTATCAGAAGATGAATAGTTATTTGGAACAGAGACTTATCATTTTCATTGGCGCATTGGCTGTCATCGTAAAACCAGTCTTAGCTTGCTTGTACATACTACATCTCAAGGGTTTCGGGAATATTCCATCGTTTTAAGAATGTAAGAAAGTCAAACAGTAATCTTTTTTGGCATAAACGTGAGCTATTCATACCTTCACTCCTTCCAAATGGGTTAGTTTTGTTCGATTACATCTGCTATGAAATTATTAGTCTCCTGTCCATTTAACTAAAGAATCTAAGATAGCGAAGATTCATCAGGCATTTGCTAGTATTTTTAAGGGAACTGCCACACTCCTTTGCACTCTACTCATAAGCTTCCACGGTTACCTCTCTACTACATTCTGTGCCTGGGAGTATGGTGTAGTGACTAATGCCCAAACGTGAACAGAATCATAACTGAACACTGTTTTCCAAACACCCAGCAGAACTTTTGGTGTACAGAAACACCCTTTTTTCTTTTTACTTTTGTTTTACCTAAGATGATTGACTCTCTACTTTCTCTTATGTCTTTAGCAATTTTACTTACTTTAGTGTAAGCAACTAAGTAATAGTCCTCACTCTTTTCCCCTCAATTTGCCTTCCACAGGAGTTAAAACTTCTCATTCATAAATAACAAACAAACTAGCAAACAAACCTCTGTCACAGAGGTTTGGCTGCTTCATACTGAGAGTGGGTCAGCAACTGCCCTGGGATTAAAATCTCCTCACGTCTTCTTTTTCACTCCTTTGCCTTACTTCACAGTGCCCGCACCATACTTAGATGGAGGTCTGAAACTCAATCCTATTCATGACGCCAACTTGTAATATCTACAAATAATCAGGTAGTAGCAGGGATCTTGGATTCTGGTAGATAATCAAGCTCATAAAGCACAGTAGCTTCACAAAGTGCCACACTTATGAGTTTTAATAAAGCATAAAGAACAGAGAACACAGCAAGCACAATGGTAATAGAGCAGTGGTCTCTTGACACCCAGGAACAGCTTCTGAATATTCCAGAAACTCCTCATTAATTAAGATTTATGACTGAGAATTGATACGGAATTTAATAACATGGAGGTGACTGACTACTTTGACAAAAGAGCTAGAGGGTCATGTTAGGGTAAAACCTGATTAGAGTGGGTTAAAGGGAACTTGGAGAGGCACTGTAATCAGCAACTATGGATAATACTCTCAGTGAGTTTTGCTATAAAAGGCAACGGAGGAATTGGCAGAAACTTGAGGCAAAGGTCAAGTCAAACGGTTTTGTAATAGAAAAGTCCGCTGATGGTAATGAGCCAGTAGAGAAGGAAAAATAAAATATGCAGGGAAGAGAAAGGCACTGCCATTATGATGTACTTGTTTCGGCAAGAAGAAGTGGGTGTTGAACACCGCTGGAATACTTGGAATATTTCCATATTGTTTTTGTGTATCATTACGCTACTTATTGTTAATTTTAGGCTTCAGAAGAAATATATATATGCCAGCATCTCTTTGTTTCATTGTCTGTATTTTGGTTCCTTTTGAACATTTGGTATTATGATTTCTTGCAAAAATGCTTTAGGGTCAATTTAACTCTGAGAAATAGGGAAGCCTACTAAAATCGCTTCCCCATTCCATGGTACCATGAGGAAATGTTTTCCAAGATTTTAATTACTCAGAGCAAACTACCAAAATCAAAACTAGTGTAAAGGATCTGTGCATAACTGATATTTTCTAGACCTTTTTTCAGAGAAAGAAAACAACAATTCTAGCTCACACAACAATGACAATCTAATCAATAATTTCTGGCTGACCTCACAGCCTAATACTCACTGGAATTCCAGGTGTGTTTAATACGCATGAGAAAAAAGCAATCAGATGAAGATGAATGGTTTACAAGCTGGAGGAACGCTGTTCCATGCTCTGGTTTGTTGTCTCCAATGTACTGATTCTGGAGATAGAATTTTATTTATCCCATTTATTCTTGCCCTAGCTATTGATGCCATAAATACCCTTTCTGGAGCCAAGCATCTGGAGATAACTAGAGTGATGGAGCCCAAAGCACCCATCACTAGGATGACAGTAGAGATACTGGCTGAAAATCTGCTCTCTCAGTACGGGGCCAGCCAAAAAGAACATGAAAGCCATACTTTTCCGTTTCCATTACTTACTCATCAGTAGTCTTATTCTTGCCCCTAATCAGATTTCTTTAAGTTCAAATATATTTAAACACAGCCATATTTCTTATGCTGAGCACTCAAATTTAGCCTCTTTTTGTTTTGGTACCTTATCATTTTTGAATAAATACATGACTGCGAATTATACTGATATTAGACTAGAGCACAAGCAATCTGGTCACAATTATCAGCATCCAGTTCAAGGATCCTCTTCACTGAGGCATTTTCTATTACTTTCCCATCACCTACACCTATCATAGATTTGGCTGCAGATGGCTGCTGCAGAGTGCATTTGATCCAACTGGAAATATGACTTTCAAGCAACTTTAACTTACTCATTGTTACATGGTCACTTTACCAGTGATTTAAGAGCAACACTTACCAACATGTTATTTATCTCTCATATCATTAACAAAATCCCTAATCTAATTGAAATATATAATCACTTGTTCAAGATTAAAATCTTGTTTTTCTAAGTAACAATGAAATTACAGTTTGAAATGTATCTGTCCAAATGAAAATTCTGTCAAAATTGAATGTTCTGTAACTTATATTATCAGCATGGTTTTGTCATTTCTTTTCTATTTGGCTCATGTTACAGATAATTCCACAAGGCCCAGGCAAGCTAATTAATCCCAGGTCACATAAGGTTAGGTAGCTTGCTGTCACATTAGTGTTCCTACTCAGCTATTGGGAAAAGGCAGAATGACAAAAAATGCCATGGAACATCAGGTCTTCCTAATAACGTCACTGTCATTTTTCAAATTGCTGCCAAATCCCTTCTTCAGAGCAGCAGCAAATGCCAATGAAGACTGAGGTATTTATTTGTTAGGGGGCAGGATAACTACCTTTCAGATAGCAAGGGGAAAGCATTACATGTTCTCTGGTGTTGAAAAGAGAAAGAGAGAGAGAGAGCGAGAGCGAGAGAGAAGAGTCACTGATTATCTCTATTTTGGAGACAATTTCTATCTTCTCTGAACTGGAAACCCCAGTAAGATCAGTGTGGCATTGGCTTTGACTAAATTAGGCTATTAGTGTGATAGGATTTAACAGTGTGTGAGATTATTAGCTTATTATCACTAAAGTGGTAGCCATCACTGCCTTGCCACGGTAAAAGTAAAAAGGGCTGTAGCATCAGCTTTTACTGCGGATAACAGTAATTTACTCTGTCAATGTTTAAACACTTCATGGAAATCAAAACCTGAGACTAGAACTCGAATGTCTGGTTGACTTTTTTGTGTGTCTATGAATATTCAAATCTACATCCTTGGAGAAATCATTGTTTTCAGCTCGATGCTCAGAACACGTTTATTACAAAGATCAAACAGAAGTTGAAATCAATTCTTTTCTTACGAGCCTTATAATTTAACTAAAAGGGTGCAAGATATTGGTGCAAGGACTTTAGGGTAGTATATAGGCAGAGGACCCAGTGCTGGTCCACAGAGAAGTAACTTCTTTTATCTGATTTCTTCAAATGCTTCCTCTACCAAACAATGATGGGATCTTCTATTCCATAATTAATACAAATTGTGACTACTACTATCTCTTATAAATTTTTAAAAATTTCTGCAGCCTAGGGTGAAAATTATTCTATAGTTTAGTGGGGAGAGAGAAAAGAGTACAATAAAGCTACACCCCACTACCAACTCTTGGCATCTCATCCCACTAACACAGCTTTTTCTCCAAAGCAACCTAATACTTTACACAATAATTTCTCTACTGTTCCTCTTTTTCACAGAACAAAAGAGCCAAGTGGGCAGAAATTTGGCTTTGTTCTCTGTTGTATCTCCAGTAAACCTAGCATGCTAAAAGACCTTCAAGAAACATCAACTGAGTCAATGAATAAGTGAACGAATGAATAAATAAATTTGGGTGCTCACAAATGGTGAAGTAACACACACTGAACGACAAAGAGAAGAATGGACTATGGTGATTTTGCTTTACACCTTAGGCTTCTCTCAGTTTGGTAGAGGACACTGACATGTTTGTATATGTAAGATTATAAATATATATATAATCTTGAAAAGACTTATATTGCAACAGAATAAATATACTCCCAAGGAAAGGAAAAGGAAATTCCCTGATTTGTTTTTAGAGACACTGTGTTCTATTAACCTTCTCCTTAACCCCCTGTGGTTCAAGACCCTTGCTTATCTTTCTGACATGCAAGTCACTATAGCAATTTTGGTCCCCTGGCTTCTGGAGGTTAAAAACTCCCACCTCTTCTCTATTGCTTTGGGGTCCCAGCTTCTCTACTGCTATAATATCAAGCTCTGTGATCACTGTCCTACCATCAGTTCTGGCCTACAGAAGAAAGCCACCATTGAACAGAATAGTGCCAGCATCCCTTTCACCAACATGTTCCTGATGGCTTTGGTGAATGGATGTGTCCTCTGGGCATCCTGCAGAATAGAATCCTCTGGTGGGTGGTCTGGTCTCACATAATAATATATTCCTGCCTGCAAAATCACTTTTCTGAGCCATTTTGACTCGTCCTTGTACTGTGTGCCAAGCAAACTCAGGCATTTCCACTTCGCTCAATGTGGACAATTCTCTTCCCCAGGTTTCTAAGAGACACTCCAGCAGTGAACTTGTCCCATACCCTGAGTCTTCGCCAAGGTGTTAAACTCCATGTCTGAGAAAGTGCCAACAGGTCTATGAATTCTTATTTAACCACTCTTATGCTCTGGGCTTCCCATCCCTGCCACCCTAAAAAGCAAGCACCATCCAAATCCAATCCCAGGAATGCTACTCATACATACTAGCTAATTCTTGTTCCTTTGGAGTGCATATGACCAGCTGCCAAGGTTCTTGATTAGTTTCAAACCCTGCTCATTCTTGCATTTGCAATCTCTGTTTTCCACTTACTTATATACTCTTTCTAATCCTGATCTGGTCTGACTGTAGTAGCATTGCAAAGTAAAGCAGAAAGGTGGAAGAAATCATACTCTGTTTTCAATAACCAGGTGATAAATAAGATTGATTGAGGCACTTTGAGGATTTGAATGGGAAACACACTGAATGCATAAACATAGGACTATTGCTTAAAGTGGCTACAGTTACTATGTGTTTTATGTTGAAAAGGAGGCTTTCATCAAACGGAAATATAGAAAGCTGATGCTGTTTGAAAAGTTCACTTCAATTATTCATTTATCTAAGAAGAAAATCCTTACCCTTTTGGATATAAAGTACAAATGAAACATCTTTAGGAAGAAACAAAATGTTTAGAGGTAAAGTGTCTATGAACTAGAGAAGCCTAAATAAATGGGAATTTTCTGTCGACAATATTTCAACAAAATACTATTGAAAACTGAAAACTATAAAATGCATTTAAGCAGCTAATTTTCTACTTCAGAATACCAAATCACTTCTTCTGATTCCCCTCGTATTTTGCTAAGAAGCAACTTTAACCTATGCCCTAGTAATGACAAGGTTGATGCTTTCCGTGTTTCTGATAGGTGCTCTCATTACCATCACTCTTAACCTTATATAACAAACACAAAAAACATCACTCAAATGAGAAAATAGAGATTGAAAAATGAAAAACAACATGAGATTTATGAAATACATATATAAACTTATTGTCAGCCAGCCCTGAGTGATGGCACCAATTACCCAATGAAAATTATATACACTCATGCTTTATTTTTTAGGGTAAACTTGTCTAGATTGTGTTATTGCTCCTTTATGAAAATCTTGTTCTTTACTTCTATGTGTGCTTTTTTATTTCAGTAGCTTACTGGTTTTATATAAATAGGTTTAAAATATTTTATATTAAATGATTTTTGATCTCTTATAGAGGTACCTAAATACACTGATGGGTCAAATTATAAATATATAATTTATTATAATCACCATGTTACATAAATGAGAAGGATTTATTATTTAATTCACGATCTATAAATTACTCTCCAAAGGTTTTTTTAAGTTTTGTGGGAGGAGAGGAGGGTTGACTAAGTTGTTCAGTTGATAAAATAATAAACTTATTGCAGTTATAATCTACTTATGTAATGCCATAATGTTTCCTTTCACAAAGGGTGTTGGAAGTTTTCTACTCATACCTTAAAGGGCCATACAGTTTGGAATTTTGGAGAATAACGATGGTAAATTTTAAAATATTTTAAATTCATACAATATATTTTTCCTAAAACAAACTGGAAGCTTCATCTATATTCTAGTTTTGTGTATCTCATAATTTACCAAATGTGAGGTAAGATTAAAAACCACAACTTTCATTCACTAAAATGCATCACTAAATTAAAAACAGGGAAGTAGGTCAGTGAATTCTTTCCCTAATGTGTAAATATATGGAAGAAAAATTTAGCATGCATCAATTCCATCAATGATATCAATGAATAATCTCTACTTGTATGGGCGCTCCCAAATATTTCATATATTTATCAAACTTTGATTTTATGTGCAAGTATAAGAGCTAACCTCCAAAGAATAAGAGGGTCTGTGGTAGCCTTAATTTCAATACATCATATTCTGTTTATTGTTAACTCTGAAACGTAAGCCTGTATTCTAATAGCACAAATGTGTTTTTTATAACATGAACTTGTTATTTATTTCCCAAACAAGGGAATTTTGATAATAAAAGGGGGACTTAAAAAACCCAGCATAGTCCCAGGCAAACATGGATTTATAGTTGCTTTAATCATTAAACACTGTTGACAATATAGCCATTTCTAAATTCAGAAGCTCCCAACTGCCTTCCCTTTGCATTCCTGATTCCTACTGTAAGGTCAAATTTAGGCAAAATAGAACAGCACTGAGGAACAGACTCTATACCCAGCCTGCATAGGTTCAAGCTCAGTTCCTCCGCTTACTAGCTGTGTTGTCTTGGGAAATTTACTTTAACTCTCAATGCTTTATTTCCCCTATCTACAAAACAGCATCAAAGATTTCAGTAAATATTTCATAATTTGTGATGACTGAGTTCTTAGATATAAGATATGTAAAACAGTGCCTAGCACATAGTAAATTATTATAAAGTACTATTATTTGCTAAAATATAATAAGTTATCCATATAAAAAGCAGGAGAAAAAAGACTGAATCACATTTTCTTAATATTTTATCTTATTTGTTCCTAACCGAAAGAATTAATGGTGTGATAAGTACATACAATGAAGAATGAGGTTTGGGTGACTAGATGTGAGATAGTCTTAATTTTTCTTAAGTTCATATCCCTACAGATTTCTGTACGTGTGGGTGTTCAACAAGAAATTAATTAGGTAATTAGCCAATTAATTAAAAACTTTTGTAGACCAGTTTTAGATTTACAAACAACTTGAGAGATTTCCAGCGTACACTTTGCACCCACTAGCTACCACAATTATCAATATCACTCACCAAAATGGCATATGGTATATTTCTTACCAAGAATGAACTTACACTGACACATTATAACCATTCAAACTCCATAGCATACGTACCTTAGGTCTCACTCTTGGTGGTGTGCATTCTACAGATTTGGACAAATATATGATCCCATATATCCATCATTATAACATAATACAGAGCACTTTCATGGTCCAAATAATCCTCTGGGATTTGCAGATTCTTCTCTTTTCCATTCTCCCCTGACAACAACTGATCTTTTTCGTGTCTGGAGGATTGTGTCTTTCAAGGAATTGCTCCATTTCACCTAGGTTATCAAACTAGTGAGCATACAGTTGTCCATAGTGTTCCTTTAGAATCCTATTAATTTCCATGGGATCTATAGTGATGTTTTTGCTTTAATTACTGATATTAGAACTTTGGTCCTTTCTCTTTTTTTTTCTTTTTTTCTTTTTTCTTAGCCTGGCTACAGACTTACTGGTATTATTGACCTTTTCAAAGAAACAACTTTTGGTTTTATTGATTTTCTCTATTAATTTCCTGTTTTCAATTTCATTTATTTCTGCTCTAATTCTTATTCTTTTCAATTTCTGCTCACTTTGTATTTAGTTTGCCCTAATGTTTATAATTTACTAAGGTGGAAACTTAGATGATTGATTATAGAGCTCTCTGTTTTTAATATGCATTCAATGTTGTAAATTTCTTTCTAAGCCCTGGTTTTGCTGCATCCTACCAATTCTTTAAGTAGTGTTTGCCCTCATTTAGTTAAAAATATTTTTTATTTCTCTTGAGATTTCTTCCTTGACCCATGTGTTATTTAGAAGTGTGTTGTTTACTCTCCACCTACTTGGGGATTCTGCAGTTTTCTATTATTGATTTACAATTTAATTCCATTGTGATCTGAGAGCAGACACTGTATCATTTCTAATATTGAAATTTTGTTAAGGTGTGTTTTATGGCCCAGAATGTGGTCTATATTGGTGAATATTCATGTGAGCTTGAGAATAATGTGTATACTCCTATTGTTAGGTTAAGCAGTCTACTGATGCTAATAATATCCAATTGATTGATGGTGTTGTTGAGTTCACCTATGTCCTTATTGCTGGATCTGTCCATTTCTGAGAGAAGTGTGTTGAAATCTTTAACTGTGATAGTGGTTTCATTTATTCCTCCCTGCAGATGTACCAGTTTTTGCCTTACATAGTTTGACACTGTGTTGTTAGGTGCATACACATTAAGAATTGTTCCGTCTTCATGGAGAATTGACTCCTTTAACATTATGAAATGCCTTCTTCACCTCTGATAACTTTTCTTGCTTTGAAGTTGGCTGCTTGGAATTAATATAGCTACTCCTGCTTTCTTTTGATTAGTATTAACACAGTATAATTTTCTCCATCCATTTACTTTTAATCTATATGTATCTTTTTATTTAAAGTGCATTTCTCATGGACAACATATATTTGGGTCACATTTTTAATGCACTCTCAAAATCTCTGTCATTTAATTGGCACATTAGACCACTAACATTCAAAGTGATTATTGATATAGCTGGATTAACATCTACCATATTTGTAACTTTTTTTCCTATTTGTTGCCCTTGTTCTTTCTTCCTAGTCTTGTCTTCCACATTTTTTCTGCCTTTTGTGGATTTAACTGAGAATTTTATGGTTCCATTTTCGCTCCTTCTTAACATACCAGCTGTACTAATTACTTTTCTTTTCTTTTTTTACTTATTTTGGTGGTTGTCCTAGAGTTAGCAATATACACTTACAACTAATCCAAGCCCACTTTCAAGTAACACCAGATCATTTCACAGGCAGTGTGAGTGCTTTAGAATAACAGAATAATAATCCTAATTTCTTCCACCCATCCCTGTTACCAATGCTTTCATTCATTACATTTATATAACATATACATAAGGATAGGTACATAGATATAGAAATATCCCAAGTATATACATAAACATACATAATTTAATACACTGCTGCTATTATTTTTTGAACAAACTATTATCTGTTAGATCAATTAAGAATAAAAATAATAAAAGTTTTTACTTTATTTATTCTTCCTTCCATGTTCTTCTGTTCTTTATGTAGATATGTTTTTCTGTCCTGTATTATTTTCCTTCTTTCTAAAGAACTTATTTCAACATTTCTTGCAAGGCAAGTCTGACAATAAATTCCCTCAATTTTTGTTGGTCCAGGAAAGTCTTAAATTTCTCCTTCATCCTTGACAAACAATTTTTTCAGGGTACAGAATACTGTTAGCGGGTTTTTTTTTCCTCTCAGCACTTTAAATATTTCACTCTATTATCTTCGTGTTAGATGGTTTCTGAGGAGAAGTCAGATGCGATTCTTATCTTTGTTCCTATATAGATACATTCTTTTACCCCTGTAGCTTCTTTCAAGATTTTTTTCTTTATCTCTTATTTTCTGTAGTTTGAAAATGGCATTCCTACGTGATGCTTTATTGGCATTAATCTTGCTTGGTTTCTCTGAACTTCCTAGATCTGTGGTTTGGTGTCTAATATTAATTTGGGGAAATTCTCAGTCATTATTGTTTCAAATATTTCTTTTTTTTTCTTTTTCTCCTCCTTTTGGTATACTTATTACACAAATGTTACACCTTTGTAGTTGTAAGATACAGTTCTTAGATATTCTATTTTTTTCCAGTCTTTGCTCTCTCTGCTTTTCCATTTTTCAGGATTCTATTGTTATACCCTCTAGCTCAGAGAGTCTTTCCTCAGCTGGGTCCAGTCTACAAATAACCCCAAGCGTTTTTTATCTTTAGCATTTCTTTTTGGTTCTTAGGATTTCCATCTCTGTGCTTACATTGTCCATCTCTTCTCATAAGCTTTCTACTTTATCCGTTATAGCCCTTAGCATATAAATTCTAGTTATTTTAAATTTTTGGTCTGATAATTCCAACATCCTAGTCATATCTGGTTCTGATGCTTGCTCTGTCTTCAATTTTTTTTTTTTTTTTTTGTCTTTGTGTATGCCCTGTAACTTACTCTTGATAGCTGGTCATGATGTACCAGATAAAAGGAACTTCTATAAATAGGCTTTTATTAACATGGTGGTAAGGTGTGTATAGAGGGGAAAAGTTCATATAGTATTATGATTAGGTCTCAGTATTTTAGTGAACCCACAGCTCTGGACTGTTAACTTTACAAGTGTTTCTCAGTTATTTTCTCTCCTCTTAGGTGGGACAGGATGGTTAGAGCTGACTGAGGTTGGGTATTTCTCTTCCCCAAGGTCAGTTAGGCTCTGATCATATGCCAGCATGTTAGGCTCTGGTTAACTAATTAGCTTTTTTCTGAGGACCCATCTTGTTAAGAAGAACAGTGTGTTCTGATTTATTACAAAATGGTTCCTTTCCTCCTCCCCCTACATGAAGAGTTTTTCTCTGATATTAACTGTGGGAATCTGGTCAAACTCCTGGAGGTAAATCTTACAACATTGTGGGTACCTTCCGATGACTGGCTCCCTCTGGAATTTTTAGTTCTCAGAGTTGCCTGCACTAAGCCTCCAGAGAGTCATCAACTCCAGTTTAGGTTTTCCTACCCCAGCGCTGATTCCCATGGCAGTTTCCCCTGTTACTCCCTGTATTCACCTGTTTCTCCAACCTTGGGGGCAGTGGTTTTCCCTGTGCTCTCACCTCCCTTAGGGATCCAAAAAGTTATTAAGTTTTTAGTCTGTTTAGCTTTTTACTTATTGTTAGCATGGAGTGGTGACTTCCAAGCTCTTTATGTGCCGAATTAGAAACTGGGAGTGTTCCCCAACGTATTTTTACCTACCTAGCAACAGCAGCCTCAGTTCCAACCCTCTCTTCAACTGCAGGATCTTGGACACAATAGCTCAACAAGCTTACAGCTTGCAAATCGTAAAGATGTGTGAATCACTAACTTGCATAACATTAATTTGTCCCATTTTAAAACAAGGAGATTACCAAATGGCCTGCTGTTGCCAGTAGAGTAGGTATTTGCCTTTGAACATGCTAGTATGTCCCCTTCACTTTTCAAAGCCTTATAATTCAGTACAGTGAGGGCACAGATAAATCACGTAGCATCTGGCACCAATTTCAATCATACATTAGTGACAAGAAAACAGCCCCCATGGCAAATACAGCTTCCAGAAGTGGACATATCAGAGGTGCCGGTATGACATTTGTATCCACTGCTCACTGTCTGCAGAGCCTGTGTCCACTGAGGGCAGCAGCCTTTCCTTCAGCTGTCTCTGCTTTGTGCCACTGTTTCCAAATGTGAGGACTCCAAGTTTGTTTTCAGCTCACCTAGATATTCTTTAAGCTATGCAATATACTTTGAATATGCTCTTTACAACTAAAATCCCTGATTGATACTCCAGATTTTTATTCCATATGTGTTTTTTTCTTAAATAACCTTCTGAGAAAGCAAGCAAGAAAGGAACAAATGGAGAATATGATATTTTTAAAACAAATTCGTCTATTTTCACAAGTGGAGACTATTTGCATCCTTCTCACAAAAAATATTTTTTCACTTGTGAACAAAAGTACACACTCTATACATTCATCATTCTGCAACTGCAATCACTGAGTTCTCCGAAAATGTATATGCTCACATTATAAATTCTAAGTAATCATTGTTTTCCAGGATGTATTTTAGGTTTTAATATACATGCAACTCATGAAGTCAAGTAAATGCAGAAATTAGTTTTTAGAAATTCTGTCATGTTCATATTAATGTTCTTTGACTACCTGTTGTTGATATCTCATTTTTGACAACATTAACTTGAAAAACCCGTTACCTAACAAAAACAATTTTTAAAAAACTAGTATTTCAAATGATATTGTCATCAATACTTATGACATTAAGATTTATAGCAAAAACCTGATGAAAATGAAAAATAAAGACAATTGAGAGTTTCAAAATTACCTAAGAAGAAATATATTTGATCTCTCTAATTTTCCTTAACTTTCCTAGACTCAGTTACCATTGCATAAAGTTGCTTCTTTGGCACTTCACATATACTTGTGTGTTCTGCTGAATTGTGCTGCCATAAGGAGCTGTTTCTATATATTTTGTATTTCACATGTTAAACTAGGCATCTGTTGTACACTCTCCTCCTCCCAGATACGACTGGAGCCACATGGTTATAGGTAATCCATTTTACAATATTCTTTTATTTTCCATGATTCCAGGCCTAAGTTCACTCCACATTCAGAACAGCTCTCTTCATCTTTCACTTTTGAAAAATAGCTTCCGGAAGAAAGTGACTTGAGGCAGTAAAAGGCCTATGAACTAAATGTGAGTTAAATTTGAACTGGACCTCTGATTTCCTGGATTCAGATTCTTTTTCATAGCCCAAGGAAATTCAATTAACCCAACCTTCAGAATCGAATTATATTCATTGTTTCAAATTAACACTCACTTTTCTCCTTTCATTCATTAAACATATGTTAAATTCCTATAATCGAATGTCTTCACAAATCCAAAGTGTTTGTTGGAAATGCTTTGTCTTCTACATAAATTTAAAGTTTACACACTCAATGTTTGTCCAATATGCTTTCGTTGGCTTATTGTCTCTTCTTTAGTTCAGTACCATTGATGGGGGAGATACCAGTCTAGATCACATTTCTGGCATATATCCCAGCTTCCCTGTTAAAGCTTATTAATGCTCTATTTGTAAAGAATTGAATTAGATAACACCTCTAACCAGAATGCAGATGTTTAGATGGTAGATTCACCATATTACAGTAGGAAAGGCATGTAGAGGCCGAGTCAGTCATGGCATATAAGAAAAAAGGAATCAACACAAAAAAGACTAAACATTTTATAAAAGATCTAGCCAAGAGTACAGTAACAATTATTGAGAGTGGAGTAGGACACAGGCTTCTAGGCATTTGTTCCAATAATCTCACTATATAAACTACTACTTCTGGAACTATGCTCACTAATGCTACTTCTGCTACACTTGCTGCTAATACTACATTATAGTTTAAAACTATGTTTTAAATCTAAAAGAAATATTATATTTTTCGTTCTTCTAAATGTGCCAGGTCACCATTCTTTACTATTTTTTATCAGGTTACCTTTTTTAATAGTAAGGTATTTCATGGAGAAAAGCAGGCAATTAGATTTAGAAGCCAGATGTCAGGAAAATATTTAATCTCACATGAAAAGAATTCTGATTAAGAGGCTTAATAAATGTTAAAAGATCAATGCATTAATAGAGAGGATCAAAAAGACAGTTAATTCTTATTTTTTGATAGCTTAATTTAGATTTCCTAAAAAACTGCAACATGCTAAACAACTTCATAATTCCTGTATGAATGATAGCTATTATTTTTGACATTCCAAATACTCTACTTTTACTTTCTAAATCTTTTTTTTTTTCCCCTTTTCCTATTATAGTACTGTAGTCTGGGGATGTGGCTATTCCCTTTCCTAGTTACCAATATGGTGGACATTTCCAAAGTAAAAGAGAAAAATAATCAAATATTATTTGACAAGACATTGTGTTTCCACGGAAAATGCATGATTATTAGAAGTCAATGAACTGAATTTTGGACCCGATTCCACAAAGACTTTGATATTAGTCCTAAAAACCTTTGTGTATCTATGTGATAATCTATAAATTTTGAAAACTGTAACAGCTTTTTTATAACTCACAGGAATGTGTTAAGGGTAAATTAAAGTGATAAAAGGCCACAACCACAATAGCTACTTATTAATCTCTTATTATCTATGGCAGAGTTAAATGCTGTACTTTTAAGGGAAGGCAGGACATGCATCTCCACTGCCCCAAAGGTAAAATCAAGTAAACAAGCCCACACCTAAGAAAATGGATAACTATGTACTGATAGGGGAAAAAAGAAAAGAAATTTGACTGAAGCCTAGGCTCTGCTATGAATAGTTGGCTAATTCCTGAAAATGTACTTTATATAAATGAACGTTAGTGTCTATTGTAAAAACAAGCATATTTATTGAGATTACAGTTTGTCTTATGCCCTGATCAGATCTAAGATATTATGAATCAATGCTAAATGCTATGTGAAAGGAATGAGAGGTCTTGAAAGACTTCATGTCATCTTTTGCAACCTCATTTCTGTGTGTTCCAAGCTAAAACAAGAAAACTAAGACACATAACACAATATGGTTCTAGTAGAGTTGAATTTCTTTGATTCTATTAAGATTATATATGATTTTTAACAATATATATCAAAAAGAGTTCCAAGTATAAGCAACCTTCATTGTTCATTTCAGAATACAGTAAGTTTACATTAGTTGAAAACTAAGGAGCATTAAAAGGTAATTTTCAAGAGTAAATAGAAGTGCTAAAAATGGAAAATGACTTTGTATGGCTTTGAGACAGAAAAGAATACAGAAAGAGAAAGTGCTTTTAAATGGAGTAGATAAAGTCTGAAAATTATGCAGCCTCCTTTTAAGTGTCTGCCACAAATAGAGACACTCTCAGTTGAAAATATTCATTTTAACATTACTGACCTTCGGACACTTAAGGATTTTTCAAATGACATTCAGAGCAGAAATGAGAGACTGGTATTCAACAATTTAATATATATTCAAATGAACATTATAATAGGAGGGAAATTTATGAAAGGGAATTTATAATAGCTCAAGAAATGTTGGTAGATCCTTAGGATAACTTCAATTGTGTGATTCCAAAAAGACCAATAGGGTCTTCAGATGATTTCCGATTATATTCTTTTGCTTTAAAGAAAATTTTTGTGATGCCCAAGAACGTTTCTTAGGCTAACTTTTTCAGTGTTAGAGGATTCTGACTTACCCTGAACTGCTAATGTTTAACTTTCTAGGGAATGATGAGGATTCTCTGTAATTTTCAACTAAGTATGGCTATATCACCTACACAGGACTGGGGTTCCTTTAACTTTTCTCTCCACCTAGGTCATAAAACAGATCTTGCTGTTCTTCTGTTTTTTCCATTTGCTTGTGTGTGTGTGTGTGTGTGTGTGTGTGTGTGTGTTCCCCCATGCTGTATATTATAATTAAAGTTACCAGGATGCAGTATATTGATATGAACATGTTCTATTTTTTGTAATCCTATCCCATCTCTCTTCTACCACCATGTAGCAGAAACATATATTACAGGCCACTAAATACAAAACAGATTTGCTAAACTTTCAAACTACAAAGCCTTTTACAAAATTTAAAAGAAAAATATGTGAACCCTGGAAAGTTAAGTTGCTTGCCTATTGTTAAATAACTTGATCTAATTGACATTTATGGAATACTCTATCCAACAACAGCAGAATACACATTCTTCTCAAGAACAATGAACCGTTGGCCAAAATATGCACACTCCGGGTCAAAACACAAACTTTAACATATTTAAAATGATAGCTATCAACTAAACAAACTAGAGGTAAATAATAGAAATGAAGCAGGATAATCCTTATATATTTAGAATTTAAGCAGGATACTTCTAAGTAACATATACATCTAAAAAAAGACCCTCAAGAAAAACTAATGATGAATGAGGAAAGAGTCTCTGTTCATGGACTGAAAGACTCATTATAATTAAGATGTCAACTCTTCCACGTTTAACATATGGATTCAATTCAATCCCAATCTAAATCCCAATGAGGAATTTTTAAAATATTGATAAACAGATTCTAAAGTTTATATGGAAAGCTAAAAGATGAAGAATATCTAACACGGTACTGAAGAAGAACAAAAAAGTTGGAAGACTCACATTATCTGATTTCAAGAATTACTAGAAGGATACTGTAATTGAGACAGTGTGATATTAGTGAAAGAATATCCGTGTGGATCAACAGAACTGCCTCGACAAACTGAAGATTCACAATAAAGCTACAGTAAACAAGACAGTGTGGTATTGTGAAAGAATAGACATACAGAACAATGGAACAGAAGAGAGAGCCCAAAAATAGACCCACAGAAATAGAAACAACTGATATTTGACAAAGAAGCAGCAGAGGCAATTCCTTGGTGAAAGAGTAATCTCTTCAACAAATAGTGTTAGAACAAATGGATGTCCATAACAGACACTGCCAAGAGAACAACAAGCCACAACTTGGAGAAAATATTTACAAAACACATATCTGATGTTCCACCTCATTTATTATTAGGAAACACACATATTTTAAAAATTAGAAACCGCTACTCATCAATTAGAATTGCTAAAATAACAACACTAATTAAACAACAACAACAATGGCTAAAATAACAAAACTTGACAAAACCACATGCTGATAATTCAGACCAATACAAACTCTCATTCATTTCTGGTGAGAAGGTACAGCCACTCTGGAAGACAGTTGAGCAGTTTCTTACAAAGCTAAACATAATCTCACCATGCAATCCAAAAATCACATTCCTAGTTATTTATTTATCCAACTGGTTTGAAAACTTATGTCCATACAAAAACCTGCACGCAAGTATTTATAGCAGCTTTAGTCATAATTTCTTTAAAACTAGAAACAAGATGTCCTTCAATAGATAAATGGATAATCTAACTGTAGAAATCCATATAATGGAATATTATTTAGCAATAAAATATAAACGACCTATCAATCCATGAAAGATCTGGAGGAACTTTAATGCATATTGCTAAGTTAAAAAAATCCAGTCTGCAAAGTTTACATACCATACTGTTCCAATTACTTGACATTCTAGAAAAGGCAAGTATACAGAGACAAAAGAGATCAGTGGTTGCCAGGAGCTGGGTTTGGGGTGAGTTGTGAGGGTTGTATAAGTGAAGCAGAGAGGAATTTTAGCATGGTGAAACTATTCTGTACAATAGTGTAATGGTGGCTACATGCCATTATGCACTTGTCAAAACCCATAAACTTTAAAACACAACAAGTAAACCTGAATTTATGCAAAATTTAAAAAATCATTTTGGAGGTTGGGAGACCCTAGTAAGAAATCCATACAATGATGAGACTTTAACAGCATTAAAAATGTATGAAACACCTTCACTTAAATTAGGGTGAAGTGGTACCGACATAAACCAATTTGGAAATGAATGAATGAACAGAATCTGCAAGATTAAAGACAAAAGGAGTTGTATGTATTCTAGTTTATAAAATATTTCCATAGGGCATGTGGATATGAGTTAATAACTGTGATACTATATACATATACTGGAATTAAATTAAATAAATAGGTGGTGGATTGTGGGAGCCAGTCTTTTCATTTTGACATTGGAGTTTATAGATAAGCAAAAGGGGATGAGATGCGGCTGATCTATGTGGTACTAGGTGAGTTGGAGACATCAGTATGTACTCATACTTCACTTCATATAGATAGAGATGATTACATAAAGGAATATTTATAAGTATGTGCCTATATACTGGTTGGTACCCACACATACGTCCTTGCAGTGTCAGATGAGATGACCTAAATGAAACCACACCCCAGCAGTAACAAACAAAGTGGTACACAGATCGTATTTTCAAATAACATTCTCCAGTAAAACCTCCAAGACTCTTTGGAGAAATATACTAGAAGAGCCTGGAGCAGAAAGTAAGTAAGTTCTAAGAAGAATAGAAACAAAACAAAAATTAACAAGCAAGTAAAAAGCATTAAAACATATCCCATAAGCCATAGGGAAAGAGTGGCCAACTGAAAGGGTTCCTAAATGCCAACACTGGAACAATTTGATTACAGCAGGAAAGGTGGAAAAAAAAAAAAAAACACAGTAATTTTACAGTGGAGAAGCTTGACAAACACTACCCCAGCCAGGTGATCAAGGTCAACATCAGTAATGATAAATCATGTTGTTAGTATTTTCCTTTCATATACTAAGGAAAATGGTATTTTACTTCTGTGTAACCACAGAAGTAACCACAGCCTAATTGTAAGAAAAGTATTTTTAAAAATCCAATAGAGGAGCATCCCACAAAATACCTAACCAGTACTCCTCAATACTGTCAAGACCATCAAAAACTAGGGAAGTATGAAAAATTGTCACAACCAAGAAGAGCCTAAGAAGACAGGACAACTAAATAAAATGTGGTATCCTGTATGGAATCCTGGAACAGAAAAAGGACATTACATAAAAACTAAGGGAATCTAAATAAATGATGGATTTTAGTTAATAATAATGTATCAATATTAATTATTATACAAAATATACCATACTAATGTAAGATGTTAATCATAAGAGATACTGGGAGTAGGTTACATGGCAACTATCTTTACTATTTTCTTAACATTTCTGTAAATCTAAAATTGCTCTAAAAAATAGTCTATTTCACTTTGCTGTACACCTGAAACACTGTAGTTCAACTGTATTTCAATTTTAAAAAGATTTCTATTAAAAGCCTATTTTTTAAAAATCGATATTAGAATATAAACATACATATTTCAGATTAAAAATACAATAAAAATTTTTAATTCCATAAGACAAACATAATAAAAAATACACAAAAATATGAACATAAGCTTTCAAAAGAAGATATATAGCAACTAAACATGCAAAAAAGTGCCAACATTATTATACATAAGAAAAATGCTAATTAAAACTACAATGAAATGTTTGTACCCACTGCAATGACTAAAATTAGAACTAAATATACTGGTTCAGATGTAGGGTGACTGGAACTTTCATGAATTGTGGGTAGGTATTTAAAGTGGTGCAGCCATTTTTGGATAACTGCCAGTTTCTTCTAAAATTAAATATACATCTACCCTGAGATATAGAAATTTCACTTTTGAGTATATACCCAAAGAGAAATGAACACATATCCCCACAAAATGACTTGTATAAAAATATTTGTTGGAGTTTATTCATAGTAGCGTAAAACTAAAAATAATCTAAATACCTATCCACCGGTGAATGGATAAACAAAGTGAAAAGCTTTTTGTTTTGGTTTGGTTTTAGTTTTTAGTTTTTGATTTTCCTATAGAGTAGAATGACCAACAATAAAATTGCACTTAAGGCATAATTTTAAATTCCCCGATGATCAAGTAAAGTGACCCCACAGTAACAGGAAAATACTAAAACCTAAAAAAACACATCAATTGCTATTATGTACTTTGAAGTAGTATATGATATCCTCAAATAGACAAATTTAAGGATACAAATTCATTCAGGTCCATACAGAATATATGTAATCTTGAATATGTTTTTGCAGCTTCAGTGCCATTTGGAAAATAATTACTTTATTCTAATGCTAAGACCCATACAAGAAGTTTACCTAGTTGTTTAGTTTTGTTAAATGATGTTTCATGTTAAACTCTTACCTTGATAAGCTATTTTCACTTCACCCCATTTTCACTTGCAGAGTTATAAAAACACTCTGTATTTTTTACTCCCTGTTGATATTATTTGCCAGGGTACAAACTTAATACCTAGCTCTTCTATCCCACTTATACAGATAAATCCATCCTCTCTGGTTCAGGGCAGTAGCTGGCAAGTAAATGTATGCATCATTATGATTAGATATTTGAGAAGAGTCTACGAAGTAAACACTATTAACTTTGATGAGAATTAGTTTTGTATGAAGTGGACAATAATGTTGGCCAAAAATTCAGGTTGAAAAAGTTTCCTTCAATTCCTAGGTTGCTGAAAGGTTTTCTCAGGAATGAATACTGAATTTTGCCAAATGCCTTTTCTATCGAGATAAGCATAAGGTTTACCTCTTTTAATTTGTTAATATGGAAAATTACAGTAATTCTTTATGAATGTTAATACGTTGAAAAACTTGCTCTTAATAGCAGTAACAACAAAAAATAACGTAACTTCCCCATTGATAAATGTGATTTACTCCTTCTAACACTGAGAGTTAGACAGGATTTGATTACTAGAAAAGACTTATGGGACCCAAAATGTCTATGCTCACTAATTTATTACTATTTTAGGAAAAAGATATAATACAGCAACAGCATTAAAATAAGAATATGCATCTTGATCAGTGGTTGCATCACAGACTCAAGCTTTAATTGTTCTTGCTTTATAATAGTCATAATAGACTATATTCTTTATCTCTCTGATCAGAAACCACCAAGGTGGGCTCATAACACCTAGAAGCCTGAAATGGAGTCTCAGCTGGAGATTATTATACCTTGCTAATAACGTAGGCCAATTTCTTGTTATGTAAAGAGGGCTGTGGCACAGCCCTCCAGGAATCTGGAAAGTACAAATGATCAACCTCACTGATCTCAATAAACACCACTAGCTGAAACAGATCATCCCCAAACTCATCACAGGTTCCACTGTATTAACCAGTGCATTGCATACCTTAAGCAAGGGCCAGTGCCCTATACATATTTCAGTAAAGCTGCTCAGGCCAATTCCAGGCCTACAGAATTAACCCCTCTCAAACCTTCCCACTCCACCGAAAAATCCACCAATATTTCTCTGTCATAACACATTTTTCATTAGTCATCAAAACTGATCTGATTTACAGTTATATATTTATTCAATGAATGTATAGTTTTTAATTTTTTTATCCTCCAAAAGGAGAAGCTGAGATAAGGACTTGGGTGCAGATATTTTTTTTGGCGGGGGAGGATTGAGCCCAGAATAGAGATATTATGGAACAAAGTGAATGATTTATGGAATAAAGAAAGTTCTCTATTAGGGTGCATTATATATTTCACATTAGTGAACTACAGAAGCTCAATTCTACAAAAAACCCTTGAGAATTTTTCAAAATGGCTCCCAGAAATGACTTCCTAATAGATGAGAGGCTGGAGCATTTATCTATCTGCTGCTTCCTTCCACTGGCTGAGGATTCCCTACAGGGGCTCAACTCCCCAAACCTTCCTGTCAGCACGTGCACAGTTGCCAATATAATTACAGTGGTATTGGAGAAGGCACTGGGAAAGAAATGTGATAAGATGCTCAGTGTCTGAATTGGGGCAGTGTCAGCACCAGGTAAGTCTGGTCTCACCAGAACGGTCTACCACAACTGATATTACCTAAGGCTAACATCAGAGGTTAGCTAAAGAGATGCATTGTAGAATACAAGCGATGTGTGCTATACTTGTTGTTTACAGTCTTTCTTATCTGCTAGACAGTAAGCCACACAATCTGTGTATGATTCAAACCTGTGACTATTTTATTCACAGTGGTGTACTGATCTTCTAACCTAGAGCCCAGTGCATAGTAAACACTCTACAGATATTTCTCAGAAGGAAGGAGAAGAAGGATGGAAAGAAAGGAAGAACAAAGGACAGCACAAGTCAAATTTCCACACAAAGGTATACATGAGTAATAAAGAGTTGCAGGGGTAGCACTATAAGGTACAAAGACTGCAGAATTAGAAACCAGTGTAGAGTGAAAAAAGAATGTAGAACTATCTCCACTGACAGTCCCAGATTTAAAAGTCATCTACTTTTTTGATTCAAGGCTAACTCTGGAGACTAAATTATCATTTCAGTATCAATTAGCACTATCTTTCAAAATGAAATGATCATTTCTAATCACTCTATTGGCACTTTCTAGAGCTGAGATCACCTGGACAAAGATCAAAAGAGTTTGCTCTTTCCTTTTATTTTTAGGAAGCTCATGGAAATCCTTTCTGACAACCATCAGATTTTCTACTGCTTTGTCAAGCAAAGTGATAGATAGCCTTACAGCCCTTGGGAATTAATCTTTCAAGTCAGAAATCAACTCTTGTAGCAACTAAAAGTATGCAATATAAACAGATGGTTCCATATTCCTAAAGAAGTGTTTTTATATATTTATTTATTTTGGTGTTTTGTACACAATTCATGCTTTGATAGATTAGTGACTGAAAGCTTCCTTGAAGAAGACTGGAATGATTTGAAATGATTTGAATGGAAAGAAGATGTTACGTCTGCATTAGCTCTGTTTTTCTTTGGTTAGAGAATAAATGGTAGCATTTTGCTTTTCATATTCTCATTGTAGATTTTGAGTTCACAATTAGAAAATATTCTTTCATTTTAGAAATGGTTGTAAATAAACACTAGACAGGAGAGCAGAGAAAGTATTCCTTTTAGACTGTCCTACTGTTCTTCAGATACTGTTTTTTTAATTTTCTGAGCATTTTGTGAACAATAAGGTAAATAATGACAATTTAACAATCAGCTTCATAAAGCTTTGGTAAGTTTTTAACAATTAAATTACTCACCAACAGCAGTAAACACAAGAATTAGACTTTAACAGAGCAATGTTAATGTGAATTTTCCAGGTAGTCCTTATTGAAAGGAGAAAATGTATATTGCATTTCATATATGATAGCACTTAGGACTGCAAAATGAGAAACTGTGTTAAATATTACATTAAAATGCTAATTAAAAATTCTAAAAATGACTAATATTTTATATTTATTTATATGTTGTAAAACCTAAGTAATTCAGTGAAAATTAAACATTAGAATACCCTTAAATAAATTAATGGATGAATATACACCCAAGTAAATACTCTTTAGTTACTTTCAAATATCGAAAATAACCCCCCCAAAAAAGAGAGAAATGATTGCTCCCAAAGTCCTGTCCTAATAAATGGGTGATTTTTTATATTTTAAAAACCTTTTACTTTGAAATAATTTTAAGCTAACAGAACAGTTGCAAAAATGGGCCCTAATGTGCCCTAATTTTAACATCTTATATATCTATGGCACAATTACTGAAACTAAGAAATTAGTTATTAACTAAACTACAGATTTTATTCATATTTCACCATGTTGTCACTAATATCCTTTTTCTACTCTGAGATACAATTCAGTATCCACAGTGAATTCAACTGTCATCGATCTGTTCATCCTGCAAACCATGACAGATCATCAGTCTTGTCATTCTAGATCTTAACAATTTTTAAAACTACTGGTTTAGAATTTTGTAGATTCCATCAATTTGTGGGGTTTTCAGGGTTTTTTTTCTTTCATGAGACAGTTGACATCATGAATTTGGGGGGAGGAGAACACTACAGGGGTTATGTGCCCTTTTCAGTCATGACATCAAGGGGAACGTGACATCTAACCATATGTATCGCAAAGGGAAAAAATACAAACTCTACATCATCAAACATGTTTCTCCAATATAATGTTATCTTTTTTCCACCTGTAATCAAAAAATATATTGAGAAATATCCTTTGAAACTGTGGAAATATTTTCTCCTTAAACTTTCACCCTCTAGAATTAGCATGATCTTTGGATCTTGCCTGCAGCAATTATTACTGTGGTGGTTACTAATGTTGTTTTTCTATTTTATTCTTGCTATATTTATTAATTTTGCAAAGAGGTGTTGTCCCTTTCCTCACATTTTATGCCTTTATTCAATCATTTACTTATATCAGTATGGATTCATGCATATTTATTTTATTATTTGGGTTATAATCCAATGCTGCTATTTACTCTGTCGCTCAAATTGTTCCAATTTTGGCCATTGGGAATGTTTTCAGCCTGGCTTCTATGTCTTTTTGACACTGCATCTTCCTTTTTCTTGAGTGCTTTATTACTTTCTGGCAAAATAAGATGCTCTCATTTCCTCCTGTATTTTCCTAATCTCAGCTTTAGAAAAAACAACTTGTCAATGAGTTTAATACATACTTGAAAATAACATTTTTGTCTTTTTTTTTATTACAGTCAAATATACAGAACACAAAATTTAGTGTTTTAATCATTTTTACTGTACATTTCAGTGGCATTATATAAATTACACTGTTGTGTAGCCAGCACCACCATCCATTTCCATAATTTTTTCATCTTCCCAAATTGAAACTCAGTCCCCATTAAACAATAACGCTCCCCTGGCAACTGCTAGGGGAGGTTTTTCTATTTTTTGTCCCCATGAATTTCACTATGGTAAGTACCTCATGCAAGTGGAATCATACAGTATTTTTCCTTTTGTTTCTGATTTATTTTGCTTAGCATAATATCTTCAAGTTTCATCCATATTGTACTAGTGCATGTGAGAATTTCATTCAGGAGTCATCTTTAATGTTTTCATGTAATTAATATTCTTATAAAATTTTATTTTCTTATGATATTGGAATATCAGTTATTCATTGTCATGAGATCACCTTATTTTATATTAAAATATTGTATTATCGTGAGTGTTTTAGTAAAATATCCTGCTATTGATACATTTGTAATTTGTAAAGTGAGATTACTGTTTAAAAAGCATGCCATAAAACTGGTGCTTCCATTAGAATATAGAAATATTCAGGGAAATGTCACTCCCACACTAAAAGTGGGAATAATTAAGATAATCCAAAAACAAAAATGTTAAACCAATCAGAGATCTTAGGCAAAGTGACCACCTAATTACCAAAAATCCAAAATATGACAAGTCCCTTTCAGAAAAGATGTAACACATAACTATCATCCTTGGCAGCAATAAATGGAGAGGGAAGTCATCAAACACTGGAGAGAACAAAGCAGACCAAATTTTAACAATTTTTTTCAACTTTCCAGTATAGCTTGGAATTACAGTTTAGTTTCTCTGGGAGTGCTAGATTCAGGGTAAATCTCTATCCAATTGCTACCTCTTTCCTAAGGGCCATGACAGAATGCTTACAAGAAAGATTGGGAATTGGGTATAAAATCTCACAAACTGAGAAAGACCCCTTCTGAAACACAGACACATCAGTCATTCTGTATCCTGAGGATGGAACAGAGAAAGAAAGAGAGAAGTGAATCCCTTATGCACACCACACACTACAGTGACAAGAGGCAGTTAAGTATCCACCTTTAGGAGAAAGAATACTTAAGACTGTGATTAGAGTAACTGATCAATTTTTGATTATAGCTTAATGTGTTCTGTTTCTCTGAGATCTTATGATGGAATCCAATGCCAATGTCTTAATCTCAGTTAACATGCTTATCGGAAGTCTAACTGCTAGGAAACTAAGCCAATGTATAATCATTCAGTCATTGTAGTGTACTTTAATTACCAGGAGTTAGAAATAGCCTCTTTGACATTGGTCTCGCTAAGGATTTCTACTTGGATTGGCTCCTAAAAATCATACATAACTGTTCATAACTACAGCCTCTTTCCCCTCAGTATAATCACGTTTGGATCCAGCTCTGTATGATAATAAATCCCTTTTACATATTGTCTCTGAAAGAAGAAAATTATCCACAAGCACCCCTCTCTTCTCTAGTGTACTGCACACTAGGGAATACACTAGGTAAGAGAGTGGTGCTTGTGGATAATTTTTTCCTGCTGTGTACCTCAGTTACGTGGGCCTGCAAATAAGGATGTATAGTCAGTTAAGAACTGAACTGCTCTGCATAACAGAAGGACACTGTGAAGAGAAAAGAAGCAAGGAACCAACAACTGTGAGTTTCATAAAGATGGCTTAGCCTTTGTGATGCAAGGTATGATTCCATGCAAAACTTCCGCCAAATATTAAGTACATCTACTAAATAAATGATTGTTTTATGTGAATATGTTTTGATTGAGAGAATAAAAACAGCAACTAAAATTCATGTGAGCCTCAGCATGGAACAGAACAAACGTGACAATTTAAGAAGTCACCACCTGAGAAGCAGAGGAGGCCAGGAGAATGAAAGTGCTGATGAAATTAGCAAAAATCTTCAGGGAAGACTTGGATTTTCATAGGCCATGAGATTGGTTGGGGGGGGCTCAGTATTTTATCTGGATCGCATATGCATTGGGTCCACCAGGTGTCATTTCAGTTCTAGCTGCTTTCATTTCAGTTCTAGCTGCTTTCAGAATTTCCCTCTCTCATGCTAATGAAAGTTGAGAATCCTAAACTACTCTCCAACATCACCACACTCCAGCCACACAGTATTCTATTCCATCACATATGTTGGTTTAAGTGTAAATATGAAATGTCTGGATGTAAGCAAGATTATTGTCAATGGATTGAGGCCAAATTTGATAATAAAATACTCCCCAGTAATAGAATCATAAGTGCGAGGGATGTCCAAAATTTGAAGACCTTGTATTTAATAGATTAATCGATGGAAATAGGTGGGTGAGAAATACTTGGAATTAAATATTTGGAATATTAGGTTTCAAGGACTATTTACTTGACATAGAATTAGATCTTGATGCTTTAAGAAGAAAAATATATCTGGGCTTGGGATGATTAAAGGCATGATTAGAGGGAAAATACAGGAGCAATATAATTCTTAACAGTAACAAGATCTCATCTGGGCTGCTACACTAATTACATGTACATTTTCCTCTTCTTCTACTTTATTGATGAATATTTTGTGGCCTGACATACATTTAGTGTGCAATTTTCTTACATATTGCAGAACAAATAAAATATAGAATTGACAAGTTTAAACTGAGGACTTTTTTTTTTTTTTTTTTTTTTTGCCACGTGGCTGGAATATCATCTCACCATCCTAAATCAGCCTCTCCATTTTCTTCTCTTTCGGACCTACTTTCACCAGAAGTTCTTTGAAAACTTAAAAACAGAATGATCAAATATGAAACAATATTAAATATTACCTAATTCATCAACCACCTTTTATAAATAAGGAAACTAGGTCACTGGGAGATTAAAATGATATTCTAGTTAGTGGAAAAAAATGATGGACCACAGTACAGGTTTGCCTGTTCCTAGTATATTTGGCCACACATGCTACTCAAATCAGTCTCAGCAAGAATATCTTAATACCCCCAAATCTGATCCTGTTAAAGAGTCAAAAATATTAATTATGTTATGTATTCTAAGAATGGAATTAAGCAATGTATGACTTTCATTTATAACCTTTTGCCATCAGAGTAAATCTGACCAGTTGTGAGGATTTCATTTCTGATTTCCTTTTATGAGAAATGTTGGAATATTTATACAGTTTAAATGCAAATAGCTGAGTTACCACTGTCTACGATGAAGGAAAAAAAGACTTTATTATTACTCTTTTTCTATACTTCTTAGTAGATTACTAGAAACACTGCTCTCAATTAGCAAATGTTTTCTATTTTCGAGTTTGGAGCAATGCAATGGCCAATCTCCTCCCATCTCCTTCTCCCCAACAAAACTCAAGACAAATAAATACATATGGAATAATACAGAGAAAAATAAATCTCTGATAGCCTCTTTGTGCATTTTTATTTTGTGTTTTTTTTCGTATCTTTCTTTCTGTTATTACTTGCTATGTAGGCATAGGTAGACCAATAAATTGGCAAGGTGATGAGCTTCGCTCTCTGAAGATAAGGGTTCCATATTAAATTACTGATTTAGCAAGGCAGAAGATGTAAAGCACAATCAAAAAGAAGATCTGTACGTTGACCCTTGTGATTACAGTGTAATTACAGTGGTATTTTGTTGGGAATACTAATCTATCAACGTGCCAAGTTGCTGCGCCAGAAGGCATATCAATAGTTTCTAATTCTTTCAGCTATTTCAGAGATACCCTGAAATTTGAAGCAACATGCCATGGCAAGCTAAGTAATTGCCTACATATTAGTGATAATACATTTTTCTTTTGCGTAAAGTTCTAGTTTACAAAAAGTAAGAAATTGCAATTATGACCTTCAGCCCTAAAATATGTATTCATTCTTGAAATATGAAACTATGCAAATATTAAGATCACATAATAACCATAAATCTTTTATATATTATGCACTATAAGTGGAAATAAACATAGTACTATGATAAATTTATTAATAATAAATGCAGCAAAAGCAACAATACTAATAAAAATAAATTATAAGATAATTCCACTTGAGCTAAATATAATATAAAATTAAGAGAAAAGGATCTTATTTGGTTGTGTCTTGCATAAAACAACTCTGTGTAATATATGCTAAATAAATACTTACTAAATGAAATAAATCTATTATATATCCCTATCATCAAGATTTGGTTTGAAATAATATTTTCTTCTAAAAGAAATGTCCATTACTTGGAGAATAGCTCTTTATATGTTGTGATGCAAGAAAAAGGAATGTACATCTAGCATATTTACTTAGTGCCAAAAAAATTTTTTTTTAATTTCTAAAATAATTTTGGAAGGACAGCGTCCGCCAATAGGGCCTCCTTGTTTCAAACTGTTATAATTTGACATCAAATATTGAAAATAATTATACTTTATTCAAAGAAGTAGACAGTACAAAAAGCTGAGAGAATAGTTTGATAATCAAATGAAAATAAACATAAAAAGTACCAAAAAGAGTTTTGATACAAAGTTTAACCATATGAAGATAGAATTATGCTATAATTATATATATATATATATGCTATAATATGCAGGTGTTTGGTTTCTTTTATTAATTATACATCACTTATACAGTATAAATACATTTTCTCCTAGCTGAGTAAAGAGAGATGTGGAACTGTGAATAAACCAACCTGTTGGGTGGGATGGAGGAGTATAGGAAACAAACCTGTGTTCAGGTATGCGGAATATAGCAAATAAAGAAATTATCCAACTGTGCCTAGATGGAGATGAAATAAACAAAATCAGCCTCTCACTTTCTGGGAGATAAAACCTCTTGATGAACCCTGTGATACAAAGAGTAATAATGATATAAATATTAAATTGGGGTCAAATATCATGTATATGGCTTGGTAAAGTTGGGAAGGAAGTAGACTGGAGTAAATGCCACAAGTATGATAAGTTTTAGTGACATTACAAAAGATGGACATTGCTTAGTTATTTAAGTAAGAATAGTCTAACAAACCATAAATTCAAATTAATATGGAAGACTCAAGCAATCCTTTTTTTCCTACCATGGACATAACGTGAAAATCACTCTGGCCTTGCCAACTCAGAATCCATAAACAAATGTTCTTATTTCTTCAGCTTGAATATATAAACATAAGTACTCCTATATGTCAATATGATTTAAATGACTACAGGGATAATAAAGAAATAAAACAGTGTGCAATGACAGTAGCAGATATAATAACTTTAATCACACTTTTGTAATTTATTATTTTGTAATTTATTTTTTAATCTGGTATTTTAAATACTTAGAAGAGTTTAATTATACAATAATCATGATTTCTGAGAGATTTAATTATGCTTTAAATCGATGTTTAAGAATTTTTGATTAATGAGATTTATTGACAAGTTTATTAGTTGTAAAATTTATAATTAAATAATGAAGACAATATTTTATGAACTTAACACAGTGAGCATTAGCCAAACTATAAATTGTAAATTTTTCTGTACCCATAAAAGTCCTTTAGGTATTAAAGATCTACACATGAATGAAAGGAATTTATCTGAGGCCAGGTAAAAAAAATAACATAAGAAAGTAGTAGGCTGAACAATCCCTGGAACTCATACAAAGCTGTGAAAGGTCTCATTCTTACCAAATTAGAAAAACCTTAGATGTATCTCTCCTAGGTAGATGGGTCAAATTAGCATCAGACTTTAGGAAGCTCTTAACATTTCTAAGAACTTCAACAAAACCCAAACCCAACAGAAAATTGGAACAGATACTTCACCAAGAAATATATATGGATAGGAAGTGAACAAATGAAATACACATTCAACATAATTATTTCTCAGGGAAAGACAAATTGAAATTCCAAAGAGATACCACTACACATCCATTAAAATGACCAATGGCTAAATTTTCAAAGTCCAAAAATCCCAAGTGTTGGCAACAAGGTGTACCAACTGGAATTCTCATACATGTTTGGTGGTAGTCCTAAACGAGTTAGCAACTTTATGAAACAGTTTGTTACTGTCATATACACTTAAATATTCACTTTCCATATGATCCCCAATCTCACTCCTAGGTATTTTTCCTAGAGAAATAAAATTACATGTCTGTACAATAGTCTGTACTACACTGCTTATAGAAACTTTATTCATAATAGCTAAAAATATGAAATAACACAAATGCCTATCAACTATGAAAGGGCAGACACATTGAAGACTTTACACAAAGTAGGCCAGTATTATTTACTTGGACTATTTTATTCCAACAATTGCTACAGTGAGATTCACAAGAGTTTTGATTTTCTAATGTCGTCTTTATTTTCAGTCTCAGTGGCATTAATGAAGTTCATTGTTTTTAATGATATAATGAAAATTAATTAAGCAAGTTATATTAATCTGACAGAGAGTATAACCTCATTAAGAAAATGTGATACGTCAAATATGGCAAAATATGAAGTAAAGAAAATCAGAGGATGGACATGTTGATCCACCAACCCTTTAAGATTGTTTGTCTAAAAACAGAGCTACCATATGATCCTGCAATCCCACTCCTGGGCATATATCCAGAGAAAAACATAATTTAAATAGATACATGCACCCCAATGTTCATTGCAGCACTATTTACAGTAGCCAAGACATGGAAGCAACTTAAATGTCCATCAACAAATAAATAGATAACGAAGATGTGGTGTATACACACACACACACACACACACACACACACACACACACACAGTGGAATATTACTCAGCCATAAAAAAAGAGGAAAATAATGCCATTTGCAGCAACATGGATGGACCTAGAGATTATCACACTAAATGAAGTAAGACAAGTATCATATAATATTGCTTATATGCGGAATCTAAAAAAATTATACAAATGAACTTATATACAAAACAGAAATAGATTCACAAACACAGAAAACAAACTTACAGTTACCAAAGAGGAAAAGGGGGGAGGGATAAATTAGGAGTTTGGGATTAAAATATACATACTACCATGTCTAAAATAGATAACCAACAAGGACATACTGTATAGCACAGAGAGCTAAACAAGGCATGACTGCACCATAGTCAAGGAGAAATCAGTATCATATTTAGGAAAAAATGTATTGAAGCAATGCTACAGAGTTACACTATGAAGTATCTCTTTTAATAGTTCAAATAATTTTTGGATTATTAAAAATATACAGAATATCACAGCTTATTATTCTATAGTCTGTTAAGTTATAGCTATGACTCATATTTAAGAATTTCTGTAAATATGAATAAGAAGACAGATTTGTTAGTGGTAGTCAGCTATGGATGTTGATGAGCTTCTTGTTACTTGAGGAAGAAAACAACAAGAAAAAAGATCAAAGATCATGCTGGTAACATCACCTCACAAAGTACAATAATAAAGACCTAGATTACAGTATTGGACATTATTTGACAATTGTTATATATTTTCTATTACATATTATCTGTTTTATCCAATTATCTAGGCCTGCTTCTTAGCCAGAGAAATTAAATATTAAATTTAGTCATCACTGAACAATATGTAAAACAATATGCTTTCCTGGTCTTCTCCACCCTGCAGTAAGCATGTGTATCCATTTATTTTTAGATGTACTTCAAAATATAACTAAAATGCTTCTTGAATCTAGGATATGATTATGATTGTGACAACAATGTTAATAATTTTACTACTTTGGAATCCTATCTTACATGGGGACCAGTTCTATATTTGGCCTGTAGGTTAAAAATTGTGTGCAGCTAAGATTATCTTTTAATTATTTTTGAATTATCCAATTAAGTCTACATGATTTGCATCAAAAACCCTGTATAATACTATAATAATGATAATGATAACTAACAGATATCAGTGCTTACTGTGTACCAGATTCTCTTCTAAGAAATTTGTATATACTTTATGCATATTTACTTATTTAACCTTCACCATAACTTATACTAAGGTGCTATTATGTTCTGATTTTAAGGTCCACAGAAGTAAATTAATTTGCCTAAAATACAACAGATTTCAATTCGTGTTACTAGAGCTTGAAATAATAAAGTCTTGCTAAGACAGTATTATTACACATATAATAAACATATATTATATATAATGAACACATTAATGCACAATATATAATAAATATTATCAGTTTTTAAATTCTAGAAGTACACCCAACACTGTGAATTAGAAGCATTTACGTTATGAGAGACACTGGAAAAACTGATATTTAAAGAGAACAAGTAATTTGCTTTGCTCATCAGATGGTTACTCTGAGATAGATGCTCATCAAAAAGAGCATAAAGAATTTTATGGTACATAAACTATGTCATAGGTATGGTCATTAACTTACTAGCAAGCCACATTCAAACATTAAGTTATATGCCTAATTAGTAAGAAGGAGGTAATTTGAATTCTATATAAAGGAAAACCAAACAGATTTATATCTGAACTGTTCTGGTTCTAAACTGACTATGAAAACAACTGGTTTAATAGAAGAAATTTTAAAAAGAGGAAACTCACTGCTAGAAACAGTGATTTGTTGTAAACTTATAGATATATTTTTAATTAAAGGAAGTTTTGTTGTTGCTCAATGCTGTCATAGGAAACATTTTTACTCTACGTTTAATTACACTCCAGAATTAACACACACACATATATTACTCTAATTCTATACCCCCAAAATTTTTAAAACGATTTCTGAATGGAAGATTACAATAGGTTTGGCATAAACATTCAAGAAGGAAAACAAAACAAAAATTTAGTTGTATATGATGGTGTATCTTGTACAAACAACACTTCCTCCAACAAGAAGTAGCTAATCTGAATATAACAAAACAAAAATTCTGTTTGAAAGCATTAGAGAGCTACCAAGGTTGGCAGGCTTTAAAGAGCCAAGCTTCTAGAAAGAAAGAATATACTCAGAAGACTCATATTCAACAGTATTTTGATTTGTAAAGAGCATAGAATGAGTGACTGAGAAGCTCAGAAAAGTGTCTGCTAACCAAAGATTCTGCAGTCTCTTAGGACTGAGGAGATAGAAATTGAATTTCTGGGATATCAAGTCATCTAGGGCTAGAATGACAAGATTTAAGAGAAAAAGGCAATATGGAGAACAGATTTACAAAGAGAGCTCTCTCTGAAGGTCATAAGCCAATTCAAAGCAGCCACTAAGAGGCTGAAAGCCTAAATAGTGCTCAGCAATCTCACAGGGCTGGGCTGTGGGAAATGAGTGGAATAGAATTTAGGCTGCACCAAGAGGGTGATGATCTATTTAACACTTTACACTTTGAGTTGGAACCATTAATCAGACACAATCTAGGAACAACTGTGAATCAGATTTGGATCAACCATCAATAGCTGAAGTCTAACTTCATATCATCCCAAATTTTGATAGATTTATTTTGTTAATGATTTTGGGTAATTTTGCAAGGTCTATATGAAATCTGAAGTTAAATAATGTACTATTTATCTAGAGTTCAAAATAAATAACAAAAGAAAATTTGTAGAGATGATTAAATGTATAAATATTATATAAATGTAAATATATGAAACCATATAAAATAAATATATCCTGAGGAAAAGAAAATGTTTGATTTGTTACTGTTGCTATAATGTTTTACAAATAAACATGTGATTTGATTTGAGACTGAACAAAACAAGTGTGACAATTTTCATAAAATAATTTTGCTAGGCCTGAAAAAATCTGGATTCTGAAAAACAAAATATTTTCTAGCAGCATGTTTTTAAATAAAACTCATTTAAGAAAAAGGAACTAAATTTTTTAAATGGATGCTGCTAGTAAATCTATTATAATTGGGAAAGTTAAATCTCAACATTTAAAACAAATTAATGTTTTTCAAGAAAAATAACTGCAATCTCAACACTGATCAAATTATAAGATTATATTTACAAAATGTATTGTTCAATTACAATTATTTGAATTTTTGAAAGACTGCTACTGATATTTTAGGAGTAAAACATACTAACCTTTATAGAGAGCATGGCTTAATGACTAGAGCTATAATCCAACACTACAAATTTAGAGGCTTATTTTTACCTGTATCAACAATTTGATATATGAACTAAACCTTACTAGACTTCATAATCCATAATAGAATTTCTTTATTCACCAAATTTATCTGATTTCAAACTCTGAGTGTGATAATATTTTCAATAGTTATAACCTGATTAAATGATAAATTTACATATAATAAAATGTATAGATCCTTTTTGTTTGCTATAGTCAATTATATGTCACACTTGTTAGTTCATTTACTAAACATCCATGAGCACTCACAATATGCCATTTTGTTAGATTCAGGACAGATCCTACATTTAAGAAAGTTATTGGCCATTCGTGGAACACTGATGTGTAAAGAAATTAAGAATATGTTTAAGTTAAAATGATAAATGATTTTGGTAAAAAGTTGGGACACAATCAAAAGTGGTCAACCCAGGTAGACATCAGTGAAAATGGTGAAGTAGGTAGCTCAACAGATACACTAAAAAAATTGAGCAAAAACTTTCAGAACCAACTTTGTCTGAAGTCTGAAAAATAGTCAAAGGTTTATGGCAGCAAAGCAAATAAATGCTAAATCAAGAAAAAGACTATTTAAAAATTGTTGGCAAGCTTTATAGCATTTTGACTTGCTCTAGTCCCACCCTCCACCCTAGCTTTGCCACAGTCTTAAAGTAGGGGTAGCCCATGTTCCCAGTGCAGGTCCCTGGTCTCTGGTTGTAGACAAAAATACATTTGTTTGTAACTGTCTAGGAACTACACTGTTTTACCTACCTTGGAACTTTCTCAGGATGGAAGTGTGGCCACATAAGGGACATTCCTCAAGAACACTGTGAGGCAAATGAATGAACCAATGCAACCCTGAGCAGAAGTTTACAGTTGAGGAAAACAAACATGCCAAACGTCTCAGAGAACAAGCTTGAGAGACTGTGTCTTTGGGAAATTAGTATTCTGAAGGCACCATGTATACCAGGAAGTTGAAAAATCCATGCCTATGCCCAGAGCAGGATGCACACTCCGAGAGAACTGAGCTATACTTAATCTTTCAACTCTGAGTGAAATTTAGTCTCAGGAAAAGCAGTGAGACTAAGGCAGTTTTACATGGCCTTCCTAAGCACTGAAGGAGTGCCCCATCTCAGAGCTAATTTGCAAATACTGAGAGAATTTTTTCTCATTTCTTTCTTTTTCTCATCTTTCTTTTGTTTTCTGCCTTATTTGGACTCCAACTGTTAAAGGAAATCTCTGTCAAGACACTAGCTGACCACAAGCTGAAAGAAACAGGCTTCAGAGACTGCCCACAACAGAGTACAGATGTTTACAGAAAAAAAAGTTGCAAAAGGATAATCCTGAAATCAGCAAAACAATGTGACAAATCACCTATAATTGGTTGTTAAAGAGATTAACAGCCAATTTTTCAGCAGAAACCAAGGCTAGAAGGCAGTGAGGGACATTTTTGAAGTGCAGAAAGAAAAAAGCTGTCAACCAAGAAATCGATATCTAGAAAAATTACCCTCCAGACTTAAAGAAAAAATTAAGGCATCCCCAGGTAAACAAAAGCTAAGTAACTTTGTTTCCAGTAGATCTGCTTTGTAAGAACTGTTAAAGAAAATCCTTCAGGAACAAGTAAAAGGACACTAGATAGTAACTTGAAGGCAAATGAAGAAATAAAGAACACCAGTAAAAGTAATTACGTAAGTAAATTCAAAAGCCAGTATTACTACATTTTTGGTTTGTAACTCCTTTTTTGCCCTGTGATTTAAAGGATGAATGCAGAAAACAATATTTACAAATCTATGTTAAGGGGCACACCATGCATAAACTATAATAATTTCTGCAACATGAAGGGGGAGGAAAGGAGCTATATAGAAGCAAGGTTTGTGTACACTATGAAGCTAAAGAGGTATTAACTCAAAATAGATGGTTGTAAGTTTAAGAGGTCAAATATAGTCCCCAAGGTAACCACAAGGAAAATAGCTGAAAAATATGTAAAATAAAATAAGAAAGTAATTGAAATGGTACACTACAAAAAGTTAAAATTAAAGACATTAGAAGACCAGAACCGAGGAATTGAAAAACAAAAAGATATAGAAAAAAATAGCAAAATGGCATAAGTTGTTTTTTATTATTAATTACTTTAAATATAAATAAATGAAACTCTCTTATTAAAAGGCAAATATCAGCAGAATGGATTTTTTTAAAAAGAAAACAAACCAGCTAAATGTCTCTATCTACAAGATACTTAAATCCAAACACAGGTTGACAGACAGGTTGACAGGTTGAATATGAAAAGATGGAATAAGCTATCCCATGCAAATAATAATCAACAAGAGGACTGTGTGGGCACACTAATATTAGACAAAACAGATTTTAAGTCAAAACTCTTACAACATACACATAAGGATACTGTATATTGATAAAAAAGTCAATTCATCAAGAAGACAATACTTATACATATATGCACCAAATAAGAGAGTTACAAAACATATTAAGTAAAAATTGTCAGACTTAAAGGAAGAAATAGTTCTACAATAATAGTTGGAGACTTCAGTGTTCTCAGGTAGACCATGTTAGACCACAAAACAATCCTCAATAAATTTAAACATAGGAATCATATAAAGTATTTCTCTGACCACAACGGAATAAAACTAGAAATCAATACCAGACAAAGCTATCTTAAGGAAACTATAGACATATATCACTGATAAATATAATTACAAAAATCATCAACAAAATGTTAACAAACCAAAATCTAGCAGCATATTAAAATGATTATATATCATGGCAAGTGAGATTTGCCAGAAATATCCCAGAAATGCAAGGGTGGTTCAACATAGAAAAGTCAATCATTGTAATACATTGCATTAACAGAAAAAAGGAAAAAAGAAAACCAATAAAACATGATTATCTTAGAGTTTTCCAAAGAAACAGAACCAATAGGATATATATTGATGTATATAAAAGACAATTTATTATAGGAATTAGCTCACATGGTTATGAAGGTTGAGAAGTCGCATGATCTGCCATCTGAAAGCTGGAAAACCAGGAAAGGTAGGGATACAATTCATTGTGAGTGTGAAGGCCTGAGAATTGGGGACTAGGGGGAGCCGATAGTGTAAGTCCCAGTCTGAGTCCAAAGGCCCAAGAATCAGGAGGGCCAATGTCTGAGGGCAGGAGAAGTTGGATGTCTCAGCTCAAACAGAGAGTGTGAATTCATCCTTCCTCCTTTTTGTTCTATTCAGGACTTCAACAGATTGGATAATGCTCACCCACCTTGGTGAGGGCAATATTCCTCAGTCCACTGGTTCAAATACTAATCTCTTTCAGAGACACTCTGACAGATACACCCAGAAATAATGTTTATCAGCTACCTGGGAATGGCTTAGCCCAGTCCATTTGACACAAAAAGTTAGGCACTAAAATAATTATCCCAGTTGATGCAGAAAAATCATTTAAAAATATCCAATATGCATTTATAATAAAAACACTAAACAAATTGGGCATAGAATGGAATTTCCTCAACCTCATTAAGGGCATTTAAGAAAAGTTTATGTATAATATCACTGAACACTGAAAAACTGAAAGCCTCACTAAAATCAGAAGAACTTTAAGGATCCCACTTTCACCACTACTATTCATGATTATATTGGTAGTTCTAGCCAGCCAGACCATTAGGCAAGAAAAAGAAATAAAATGCATCCAAAGTAGAAAGTAAAACTGTTTGCAGATAACATAATCTGCTATTTTTAAAAACCTAGGAATCTATAAAAAATGTTATTACAGCTAATAAGTAAACTCAGCAAAGTGCAAGACACATGATCCATACATGAATATCAGTTATATTTCTGTACACTAGCAATGGACAATCCAAAAAAGGAAATTAATGAAACAACTTGATTCACAATAACATCTAAACAAATGAAATACCTAGGAGTAAATTTATCCAACCTAGTGAAGATTCATACATTAAAAACTACAAAACAATGCCGAAAGAAATTGAAGACCTTCACAAATAAAGACAACAGTGTTCATGTAATGGAAGAGTTAAGAGGGCAACAGTACTCAAATATATCCACAGAATCAGCGATATAAATCTCTATTAAAATTTTAAGTCTTTTTTTTTTTCAGAGATGGAAAAGCTGGTCCTCAAATTTATATGGAATCACAGAGAGCTTCTTAAACAAAACTATCTTGAAAAAGAAGAAAAAGTGAGAGGAATCACACTTCCAGATTTCAAAATTTACTAAAAGCTACAGTGATCAGCAGAATGTGTTACTACCATAGAAGAGACATATAGACCAATGGAACAGAATTGAGAGTAGAGAAATAAACCCATACATCTAGTCCAAGTAAACAATGGTGCCAAACCCATTCAATGAGAAAAAAAAAATTAGTCTCTTTAACAAATGGTGATGGGACAACTGAATATACACATACAGAAGAGTGAAGTTGGATCCCTATCTCACACCATATCCCAAAATTACTCAAAATGTATCACAGATCTACATCTAACAGGTAAAACTACAAAATTCTTAGAAGAGAACATAAGGGTAAATCTTCATGACCTTGGGTTTGGCAACAGATTCTCCATATGACACAAATTGCTCAAGTTTAATGGCTTTTTTAGGGAATAATGAAAATACCCTTGAAGTTGGTATAAATGATGAATACATAACATTGTGAATGCATTGAACGCCACTGAACTGTACAATTAAAATGGTTAACTTAATGTTCAATGAATTTTGCCTTAATACAAAAAAAAAAAAAAATAGTCAAACCAATCTGCGTCATGGGGAAAGGCTTCATTTAGTAGATATGCCTTAACTTGAGCCCTGAAAAATGAGGTGTGTACAAGGGAAAGGAGATGGGAATGTGGAGGAAGTGCAAGTGGGAAAAGGGTGGTGTAAAATATTCTTGGTTAATATGATCATCTCAATAGATGCAGAGAAAGCTTTTGACAAAATTCAACACCCATTTATGATAAAAACCTTGCAGAAAGTAGGCACAGAGGGAACTTTCCTCAACATAATAAAGGCCCTATATGACAAACCCACAGCCAGCATTATTCTCAATGGTGAAAAACTGAAACCATTTCCACTAAGATCAGGAACAAGACAAGGTTGCCCACTCTCACCACTCTTATTCAACATGGTTTTGGAAGTTCTAGCCACAGCAATCAGAGAGAATAAAGAAATAAAAGGAATCCAGATAGGAAAAGAAGAAGTAAAGCTGTCACTGTTTGCAGATGACATGATACTATACATAGAGAATACTAAGGATGCTACCAGAAAACTACTAGAACTAATCAATGAGTTTGGTAAAGTAGCAGGATACAAAATTAATGCACAGAAATCTCTGGCATTCTTATACATTAATGATGAAAAATCTGAGAGGGAAATTAAGAAAACACTCCCATTTACCACTACAACAAAAAGAATAAAATATCTAGGGATAAACCTACCTAAGGAGACAAAAGACTTGTATGCAGAAAACTATAAGACACTGATGAAAGAAATTAAAGATGATACAAACAGATGGAGAGATATACCATGTTCTTGGATTGGAAGAATCGACATTGTGAAAATGACTCTATTACCCAAAGCAATCTACAGATTCAATGCAATCCCTATCAAATTACCACTGGTATTTTTTACAGAATTAGAACAAAAAATTTCACAATTGGTATGGAAACACAAAAGAGCCCGAAGAGCCAAAACAATCTTGAGAATGAAAAATGGAGCTGGAGGAATCAGGCTCCCTGACTTCAGACTATACTACAAGGCCACAGTAATCAAGACAGTATGTTACTGGCACAAAAACAGAAATATAGATCAATGGAACAGGATAGAAAGCCCAGAGATTAACCCACACACATATGGTCACCTTATCTTTGATAAAGGAGGGAAGGATATACAGTGGAGAAAAGACAGCCTCTTCAATAAGTGGTGCTGGGAAAACTGGACAGCTACCTGTAAAAGTATGAAATTAGAACACTCCCTAACACCATACACAAAAATAAACTCAAAATGGGTTAAAGACCTAAATGTAAGGCCAGACACTATCAAACTCTTAGAGGAAAACATAGGCAGAACACTCTATGATATAAATCACAGCAAGATCCTTTTTGACCCATCTCCTAGAGAAATGGAAATAAAAACAAAAATAAACAAATGGGATCTAATGAAACTTAAAAGCTTTTGCACAGCAAAGGATACCATAAACAAGACCAAAAGACAACCCTCAGAATGGGAGGAGATATTTGCAAATGAAGCAACTGACAAAGGATTAATATCCAAAATTTATAAGCAACTCAGGCAGCTCAATAACAAAAAAACAAACAACCCAATCCAAAAATGGACAGAAGACCTAAATAGACATTTCTCCAAAGAAGATATACAGATTGCCAACAAACACATGAAAGAATGCTCAACATCATTACTCATTAGAGAAATGCAAATCAAAAGTACAATGAGATATCATCTCACACCGGTCAGACTGGCCATCATCAAAAAATCTAGAAACAATAAATGCTGGAGAGCGTGTGGAGAAAAGGGAACACTCTTGCACTGCTGGTGGGAATGTAAATTGATACAGCCACTTTGGAGAACAGTATGGAGGTTCCTTAAAAAACTACAAATAGAACTACCATATGACCCCGCAATCCCACTACTAAGCATATACCCTGAGAAAACCATAATTCAAAAAGAGTCATGTACCAAAATGTTTATTGCAGCTCTATTTACGATAGCCAGAACATGGAAGCAACCTAAGTGTCCATCAACAGACGAATGGATAAAGAAGACGTGGCACAAATGGAATATTACTCAGCCATAAAAAGAAATGAAACTGAGTTATTTGTAATGAGGTGGATAGACCTGGAGTCTGTCATACAGAGTGAAGTAAGTCAGAAGGAGAAAAACAAATACCGTATGCTAACACATATATATGGAATCTAAGAAAAAAAATGTCATGAAGAGATTAGTGGTAGGACGGGAATAAAACACAGACCTACTAGAGCATGGACTTGAGGATATGGGGAGGGGGAAGGGTAAGCGGTGACGATGTGAGAGAGTGGCAGGGACATATATACACTACCAAATGTAAATTAGATAGCTAGTGAGAAGCTGCCACATAGCACAGGGAGTTCACCTCTGTGCTTTGTGACCACCTAGAGGGGTGGGATAGGGAGGGTGGGAGAGCGGGTGACACAAGAGGGAAGAGATATGGGAACATATGTATATGTATATCTGATTCACTTTGTTGTAAAGGAGAAACTAACACACTACTGTAAAACAGTTATACTCAAATAAAGATGTTAAAAAAAAATTCTTGGTTAAGAAGTCACCATGAGAAAATGCACAGAGGTCATCATCAATATAAAATGTTAGAAGATGGCAAATGACTTTTGAGAAAAAAAATGAACAATTGTGAAAAGGCCAACAGGATATCCAGGACTTCTTCACCATGCAGAACAGTCTGGATTTAACCTTTAATGTTTGTAAGTTACTGAATCATTGGTATAAGGGAAAAACATGGTCAAATTTGCCGTTGAATAAAGTTACTATGGAAACAGGGTGACCTGTATAGTAAAAGGGAGCAAAACTGGAGATCATGAGAATAATTTCATTAGTTTGTGTGAGACACAATAATGAAGGCATAAACTATATCAGGAAGCTTGGAGATTTTGTTGATATTCAATCATGGGGGGCATCTGATGAATGTGACAGTTTAGAAGGATTTAGCTGGCAGGGGTATGAATTTGAAGCTAGATGCAAAGAGAGACTATTATGGTGTTCTGAGGTGGGTATATGAATTAGTGTGATGGAATTAAATAGAAAAGGACACATTTAACAAATGTTTCAAAGGAAGAAATAACAGTATTTTGGTAACAGTACAAATAAGAAATGAGGTGAATAAAAGTCAATGACTCCTTCAAAATTCCTAGTTTATAAAACAGGGAAAATGATGATGAATTTAATATGGTGCAGAAGTATAATTTTAATTGTTTAAGCTAGAGGACATACTTATCCCCATTACCTCTATTCCAATTTTAAAATAAAACATGATGTTGTAAAAAAAAAAAAAAAAAAAAAAAGTACTGTGTTTAGATCCTGAGTGGACTTGAACAAGTTACTTATCCTCCGGGCTTCTATTTCTTATCTACAAAATAGTTCCAAAATTGAAATTCTTGTCTTTCAGAAATGTGGGGGAGGGATGAGGGGTCATGTCAGTAAGATGTGTATACCTAATATAATAAGTACTAGTCGTAACTAGTATTATTGTTATGATGATAATTACTAATTATGTTGAAAGCACCAGTGTTCAGGATTTAGAAACAGGGATAATGCTGCAAAATTTTTGTAGCAGGAAAAACTCTCATACATTTGCCCTCGACTCATGTAATTCTTTTTTACTCTGGGATACTTTTCTCAGTTACCTTATCTTTTATCATCTCAGGAAATTTTCCAGGCCCTATTATGCTCTTAGTGAATCAGGTCCTATTATGCTCTTAGTTACAAAATTTATACTAAGATGATCAAGTTGTCGTATGTTCTCATTTTATCAACCTTACTCAAAATCTCTTTAGTCAGACAAGACAATGAAATTTGAGATGATATTCAAGCACCCTCATTCATACTTAGACTGTTAGTAGTATGTAAATGCAATGTCCTCATTCACATTTAGAGCTTCGTCGGTAGTAAAAAAAAAATTTTCCATGTTCATTGAAGGGATTGTGACTTAATAGGGGAGGAGACTCCACATAACTTGGCAAATCATATTTTGAAATGACAGTATTAATGATTTCTTGCCTACATTTAATTTTAATTCATTAAAGTTTAAAGAAATAAAAGTCAGCGATTATAGCAATTTAATATAAAGGCCAAAATGTACATGTTTTATAAAGCCTTACCTTCCAGAGATGCTTAGCAAAGACTTAATTACCATAATAAAATTTATTTCTTTCTCCCAGAGAAAAAGATCAGAACTAGAAACAGTAAGTGGTATACTTAATGGTCAACTGAAAAGTACTATAAGAGAATCAAATATTTGGCTCTGGAGTATTAAGCCCCCTGAATATTACTAGACGACCTTTAAGAAAAATGAAAAAACTACCTGAAGATTTAATTTTAAAATTCAAAACAGAACATTACTAATGTGCTACCACTTTCAAATTTCACTGGTCATACATACTAGATAGGAAATACGCTATAGAATAAAAACTTTCATCCTAATCTTTCATATTTTGTATAAAAGATAAAACATAATCTTCCAAGCTTAAGGCTTTATATTTAAAGATAACGTTTAGTATTCTGAGTGATAAAAAAGGAATTGCAAACATACTCTCTGTCAGGGTGTTTCTCTGGTAATACAGATAAAGGATTGCCATGAGTATAGTAACCTTCAGAAGGAAGTCTGATTCCAACATTGGAATCAATTTTATTTTCCCCAGTTAAGTCAGAAAAATGTAAAATGTGTGGTGAATCCACCCCTAGAAAAATGGTTTAAATCAAGGCTCATAATCAAATCAAACATTTGACTTTTTATATTTTATAGTTAATTTTTTTACTTATAATCCATAACCAGAGGCAAAAATTATATAAATAAATTTCAGACAAATTCTGCTTGCTGGCAGGTTTTATTATTTTCTCCCAAAGTTGACAGATGACGCTGTTGTCAATTTAAAACCAGATCAAGTAGATATACAGTGGCCACCTCATTTATTACACATATAATTTGTCTTTCCTTTACATAAATCAAAGAGTGTTAGGATTGAGATTTTATTTGTACCTAATTGCTTCATGATTATATTTATATGCTGTTTTAATTTTCTTGAAGCCATTAATAATCAACACTAATTTTGAGCATGCATTTTAATTTTCTCTAAGAATGCAAATATATATACATATATATATGCATATATATGCACACACACACACACACACATATATATATATATATCAGACCCTGAGCAATATTTATTATAGAAATATGAAAGGGATTAGAGATGACCCTGTAGAAATTCCACCTGCACTGTAAGATTTTAAAATAACTATGATTTATATGTTAAGAGCTCTGGTGGAAAAGGTAGACTTTTCAAGGTCAGATAGGTAATTTTAACAGAGAGATGAAAACGACAAGAAATAATCAAATGGAAATGCTAGAAATAAAAAAATACAGCAACAGAAAAAAGAATGATGTCAGTGGACTCATAACAGTCTAATACATGTAATTGAAATCTCAAAAGAAGAGAGAAAGGGCAAAATAAATATTTGAAGAAATAACAGATGATAACTTTTACAAAATTAATAATAGGAACCTCACAGAACCAAGAAACTCAGATAACTCCAAACAGGATTTTAAAAATAAACCAAACAAAACAACAAATAACCTCAGCATATCTAGGCATATCATATATAAACTGCTCATAACCCAAGTGAAAGAGAAAATCTTTCAGACAGTCACAGAAACAAAATGCATTACATACAGGCAAGTAAAGATTACAGCAGATTTTTTTCATTTACAAATGATAATGGAAGGAATTTTTCACCAGCAGACTTGGACTGTAGAAAATATTAGTGAAAGTTCTTTTAGGCAGTTAGAAATTGGATAGAAACCTGGACCTGTATAAAGGAATAAAAAGTGCTAGAAGTGAAATAAGTGGAGATAACCACAAATTTCCTTTTTTTCTTAATTTTCAATGCATGTAAAGATAATTGACTCTCTAAAGTAAAACAGTCATGCTTTAGTGTATATTTATAGCACAAGTATAACCAAAATGTGTAACAAGAGTATCACCAAAGTTGTAAGGGAAGAATTGAGAGTATACTATAAACTGCTTAAACTATAATGAAGTGGTGTTGTAATATTATTTGAATGTAGACTCATTCATAAAGAAGTAAATACTAAGGAAACCACTAGAAACTTCTAAAAAATATTAAGTAAAAAGATTATGGGAGTTAAAACGAAGTGCTAAAATTAGTTCATTAAAAACATTGCAGAAAAATGGGGAAAAATTCAATAATGACTTGATGGAACAAATAGAAAACAGCTAGCAAGATGGTAGATTTTAATCCAACAACATCTATAATTACAATAAATGTTACAGACTAAAAAAAACTATTAAAATACAGAAATCATCAGATAAAAATCAGGAAATAAAAAAGTTAAACTACATTTGCCTATTTGATCACACACACATACACACACACACACACATATAGATCCCACAACACACATTTCAAATATAAAGACATTAAAAGTAAAAATGTGGAAAAGTATATATTAAACCAACAGTAATCAAGAGAAAGTAGGAATAATTACATTAACATCAGATTAAATGGATTTCAGCACAGAAAGATCCCCTAGGATAAAGGAGAATAGTAGGTAATGATAAAGATATCAATCAGCCAAAAATCCATAACAATCCTAAATGTATATAACTTAACATCAGAGTGCTAGAAAAATAATAATGGTACAGAAGACCTGAAAATCACTATCAGCCAGCTTGATCTAATGGATATTTATAGAGCCCAACAGGAACAGAGTACACATTTACATTAAGGGCACATGGAACATTCACTAAGACCATATTCTGCTCCATATAACAAACCACACATTTAAAAATGAATTGGAATTAATCAATGCATGTTCTAGAGATAATAATGGAATTAAATGCAAAATCAACAAAAAGACATTAGCCAAAAACTACCTGCAATATTTGGAAATTAAACAAAACACTTCTAAATAATGAATGAATCAAGGAGGAACAAAAAGAAAATTGGAAAATATTTTAGTTTAATAAGAACTAAATACATATTAAAATTTTGGGAATGCATCTAAAGCAGTGTTTAGAGGAATATTTGTGTCATTAAATACTTGTATGAGAGAAGAATTAAGATCTATCAACAATCTACCACTCAAAAAAATTTTTAAAGAAAAATCAATCTAAAAGCAAGTGTAAGGGGCTTCCCTGGTGGCACAGTGGTTAGGAATCTGCCTGCCAATGCAGGGGACACGGGTTCGAGCCCTGGTCTGGGAAGATCTCACATGCCACAGAGCAACTAAGTCCGTGAGCCACAACTGCTGAGCCTGTGCATCTGGATCCTGTGCTCCGCAACAAGAAAGGCTGCGACAGTGAGAGGCCCGCGCACTGCAATGAAGAGTGGCCCCCGCTCTCTGCAACTGGAGAAAGCCCTCGCACAGAAACGAAGACCCAACACGGCCGAAAAAAATAAAAATTAAAAAATAAAAGTAAAAATAAAAGCAAGTGTAAGGAAGAAAATAATAAAATTGACAACTGAAAAACAATAGAGAAAGTAAATAAAACAAAACCTATGTGTTTGAAAATATCAACATTGATAATAAACCTGACTATGAAAAAAAGAGAAAGCACAAATAACAAGTATCAGGAAAGAGAACATCAACACAGACCTGAAAGTTGAGGGTATGGTACAATTCCAGGACAATAAACAGATGAAACGGCCAAATTACTTGATAAAACTGCTATAGCTCACTAAGAAGAAATGAAGAGGCTAAACTGCCCTTTATCTTTTAAAGAAACTGAATTTGCAGTTAAAACCTTTCTAACAAAGAAAACTCAAGGCCATATAACTGCTGCCAAATATTTAAGGAAAAAAAAGAACAGTAATAATTCTATACAAACTCTTCAGAATACAAAAATAACACAACACTCCTTAATTCACTGTATGAAGCTGCATTATCCTGATAACAAAACTAGACAAAAACTTGACAGAAAAATAATTCTACAGGCTAAAATTATTCAATAATATGTTAGCTCAGGACTTCCTTGGTGGCGCAGTGGTTATGAATCCGCCTGCCAATGCAGGGGACACGGGTTCGAGCCCTGGTCCAGGAAGATCCCACATGCCACTGAGCAACTAAGCCCATGTACCACAACTACTGAGCCTGCTCTCTAGAGCCTGCGAGACACAACTACTGAAGCCCGCATGCCTAAAGCCCATGCTCCACAAGAGAAGCCACAGCAACGAGAAGCCCACGCACCGCAACGAAGAGTAGCCCCAGCTCACTGCAACTAAAGCACGTGTGCAGCAAAGACGACCCAACACAGCCAAAAATAAATAAATTAATAATAAAAACATAATATGTTAGCTAATTGCATCCAGCAATAAAGAAATAGAATAGTACATCATCACTAAGTGGCTTTAATCCAAATGTTAAGTATAGCCCTTGCTTATACTTCATCTGCCTCTGTTGCACTGAAATATCTCCCTCAACTACCACTGAAGCCTTATAAATGTTTCCCTGTGACTAGCTGATAAATGAGAAAAATCTTAGGATTGGTTTAGAAATAGTTCAATATGATATATTAGTGTAAGCCGAAAACTGACTACTGTCCTGCTAAGGTCCCATTCAAGAGGGCTCTAATAGTGAATGATGAGAGAAAAGTGCCCAGGCTAAAGACAGCAATACTGTTGCATGTATACTTTCTGTGGAGGAATACTGGCCTCAAATAAGGATATACAGGGTGCCATGGCTAGTTGATCAAGGGCCTGAAAGAGTGGAATTAGGAAAATTAAAGACCAAGAAGTATGAAAAATAGATGCATATATGGACTCATGTGAGTGTGCACTGTGTGTGAAACTTTGTCTCATGTCAATACTCATGAGAGAGTGTAGGGGAGACACTAAGAAACCAAGTGGACAGGATGACTTGATAAAAGAATGTCAAAGAAATTCTGCCCTCAGCCACCCTAATAGAAAAAAGAATAGAGCAGCCATGGTGCCAACAACTGGCAGCAAGCTTGAGACCAAAAGTATGCACTTTCTCTTTTTTGAAGCTGAGGTAGCATCTGTCTCTACTCAATGTCTGATCCTCCATCAATGGAGAGCAGATCTGAGTCCTTGCTATAATACTATCACAGTTGGAGACCACATAGCTATTTGATGTCAAGAATATACTGGACCTCTTCAACCCTGGGGAGCAAAGCCATTTGTCTTTCATGAAAGTGACACTAATTAAAGACACAAATTAAAGCCTTTCCTACTCACAGGGCTTCACGTAGCATCACTATCCACTGGTGTTCAGAATGCCTGATTTATAAGCATGGAATTTGGTATCTAACATTTTTGTGTCTAAGATTTTATGTAAAGGATGTAGGATATTTAGAACCATTGGCTGTATCATATCCCGCATTGCCTTAAAACAGTCAGCTTCATAAAATATTGGAATGGGTTATTAATGGATCAAGTAAGATGCCAGGATGGGACTGGCACTTACTTTGAGGGCTATGTCCTTTAAGAAAAAACAATGGTCATTGTAGATTGCCGAGTTGCAAACAGCTAAAAATATGGATATAGAAATTGAGGGGTAGAAATAGGATTGGCCTCTTCTACTATCATTCCACTGACTCAATTATAGGTTTTGGGTCTCCTGTCCTTACAACTATAGGATATTTTGGCTTAGAGATCCTGTTTTCTAGATTGTGGCACATTAACCAGATTATAAGTAAAGGATTCTGATGAACCTAAAATTCAGATGATGAACATATGAACATCCATATGACTGCCACTTATTCAATTTGGACCTCTCATGCCAATAAAGGAAATCTATGCTATTGGGGGTATCAGACTAGGTATCATAAAGATTTAGATTTGATGATAAATGGTGAAAGTAGAATAAGTCTGAAACTTGGAGATGCACTAAGTCATCTCTTATTGATTTCACATTTGGGGTAAGAGTGAAGTTTCAAGTGCAACCTGGTGAAGGGCAGGGAAACCAAAGGCTTACACTTCTTAGAAATGAAAGTTTGGGTCACCAAAACAGATACGCTGAAGTGTTAGCTGAGGGTGAGGGAAACATAGAATGGGTAGTAGAAGAGGGAGATGATGACTATCAATTATATTCCCAGAAGCAGCTGTAAAGGAAAAGATCTTAGCCTATTCCTCACAGTCTCTTAGATAAGTTTTTAAGAGATGAGTTCCAACCATCATCTTAACAGTTAGTGACAGAGTAGGTTTAATGTAAAATATGAGAAGTTCTGAGCATGGCAAACAAAGCACAGTACCAGATGCTTTATGTACTTCATGTTATGTCCTCTAACCTATCTCTGATTTCTGCTACAACTATGGTAGGCAGTCAGTGTAGGTCACAGGCCTACCTTAAGTCTATGCTGCTGGTCTCTCCCAATTTCTATCGCAAAGACTATGCTATATTTGTGAGAACCCTCTTGGTCCTTGCACAAAAGGAAAATTAAAAATACAATACGGGGGGAGACCTTCAAGATGGCAGAGGATTAAGACATGGAGATGATCTTCCTCCCCATAAATACATCAGAAATACATCTACATGTGGAACAACTCCTACAGAACACCTACTGAACGCTGACAGAAGACCTCAGACCTCCGAAAAGGCAAGAAACTCCCAACGTACCTGGGTAGGGCAAAAGAAAAAAGAATAAACAGAGACAAACGAACAGGGACAGGACCTGCACCTTGGGGAGGGAGCTGTGAAGGAGGAAAACTTTCCACACAGTAGGAAGCCCCTTTACTGGCGGGTTGGGGGAGTGACGGGGGGAAGCTTCAGAGCCACGGAGGAGAGCGCAGCAACAGAGGTGCAGAGGGCAAATCAGAGAGATGCCCGCAGAGAGGATCAGTTCCAACCAGCACTCACCAGGCTGAGAGGCTTGTCTGCTCATCCACCGGGGTGGGAAGGGGCTGGGAGCTGAGGCTCAGGCTTCGGAGGTCAGATTCCAGGGAAGGACTGGGGCTGGCTGTGTGAACACAGCCTGAAGGGGCCAGTGCACCACAGCTAGCCAGGAGGGAGCCCAGGAAAAAGTCTGGACCTGCCTAAGAGGCAAGAGACCATTGTTCAGGGGTGCATGAGGAGAGGGGATGCAGAGCACCACCTAAATGAGCTCCAGAGATGGGCACGAGCCGCAGCTATCAGCATGGACCCCAGAGACGGGCGTGAAACACTAAGACTGCTGTTGCAGCTACCAAGAAGCCTGTGTGCAACCACAGGTCACTCTCCACACCTCCCCTCCCGGAAGCCTGTGCAGCTCGCCACTGTCAAGGTCCTGTGATCCAGGGACAACTTCCCCGGAAGAACACATGGTGCGCCTCAGGCTGTTACAACATCATGCTGGCCTCTGCTGCCGCAGGTTCGCCCTGCACTGTGAACCCCTCCCTCCCCCCGGCCTGAGTGAGCCAGAGCCCTGGAATCATCTGCTCCTTTAACTACGTCCTGTCTGAGCAAAGAACAGGCACTCTCAGGTGACCTACAGGCAGAGGCTGGGCCAAATCCAAAGCTGAACCCCAGGAGCTCTGCGAACAAAGAAGAGAAAGGGAAATCCCTCCCTCAGCCTCAGGAGCAGCGGATTAAATCTCCACAATCAACGTGATGTACCCTGCATCTCTGGGATACCTGAAGAGACAACGAATCATCCCAAAATTAAGGCAGTGAACTTCGGGAGCGACTGTAGACTTGGGGTTTCCTTTCTGCGTCAAACTTGCTTCTGGTTTTATGTTTACCTTAGTTTAGTATTTGGAGTTTATTATCATTGGTAGATTTGTTAATTGATATGGTTGCTCTCTTCCTCCTTTTCTTTCTTTAATGTATAAATATATATTTTTTTCCTTTTTCTTTTTTTATGAGTGTGTATGTGTATGCTTCTTTGTGTGATTTTGTCTGTATAGCTTTGCCTTTACCATTTGTCCTAGGGTTCTGTCTGCCCTTTTTTGGTTTTTTTAGTATAGTTTTTAGCACTTGTTATCATTGGTGGATTTGTTTTTTGGCTTGCTTGCTCTCTTCTTTATTTATGTTATTACTTTTTAATTTGTTAATTTTAATAATTTTTTTATTTTAATAACTTTATTTTATTTTTTGTTTCTTTCTTTCTTTTTTCCCTCCCTTTTCTGCTGAACCATGTGGGTGACACGGTCTTGGTGCTCTGGCTGGGAGTCAGGCCTGTGCCTCTGAGGTGGGAGAGCCGAGTTCAGGACACTGGTCCACTAGGCACCTCCCAGCTCCATGTAATATCAAATGGCAAAAGCAGTCCCAGAGATCTCCATCTCAACGCTAAGATCCACCTCCACTCAATGACCAGTAAGCTACAGTGTTGGACACCATATGCCACACAACCAGCAAGACAGGAACACAACCACATCCATTAGCAGAGAGGTTGTCTAAAATCATAATAAGGTCACAGACACCCCAAAACACAACACCGGACGAGGTCCTGCCCACCAGAAAGACAAGTTCCAGCCTTATCAAACAGAACAGTGTCAACAGTCCCCTCCACCAGGAAAACTACACAATCCACTGAACAAACCTTAGCCAATGGGGGCAGACACCAAAAACAACGCAAACTATGAACATGCAGGCTGCGAAAAGGAGACGCCAAACACAGTAAGTTAAGCAAAATGAGAAGACAGAGAAACACACAGCAGATGAAGGAGCAAGGCAAAACCCCACCAGACCAAACAAAGGAAGAGGAAATACACAGTCTACCTGAAAAAGAATTCAGAGTAATGACAGTAAAGATGAATCAAAAACTTGGAAATAGAATGGAGAAAATACAAGAAACGTTTAACAATGACCTAGGAGAAGTAAAGAGCAAACAAACAATGATGAACAACACAATAAATGAAATTGAAAATTCTCCAGAAAGAACCAATAACAGAATAACTGAGGCAGAAGAACAAGTAAGTGACCTGAAAGATAAAACAGTGGAAATAACTACTGCAGAGCAGAATAAAGAAAAAAGAATGAAAAGAATTGAGGACACTCTTGGAGACCTCTGGGACAACACTAAACACACCAACATTCGAATTATAGGGGTCCCAGAAGAAGAGAAAAAGAAAGGGACTGAGAAAATATTTGAATAGATTATAGTTGAAATTTTCCCTAATATGGGAAAAGAAATAGTTAATCAAGTCCACAAAGCACAGAGAGTCCCATACAGGATAAATCAAGGAGAAACACACCAAGGCACATATTAACCAAACTATCAAAAATTAAATACAAAGAAAATATATTAAAAGCAGCAAGAGAAAACCAGCAAATAACATACGAGGGAATCCCCATAAGGTTAACATCTGATCTTTCAGCAGAAACTCTGCAAGCCAGAAGGGCATGACAGGGCATATTTAAAATGATGAAAGGGAAAAACCTAAAACTAAGATGAGTCTACCCAGCAAGGATCTCATTCACAATCAATGGGGAAATTAAAATCTTTACAAAGAAGCAAAAGCTAAGAGAATTCAGCACCACCAAACCAGCTTTACAACAAATGCTAAAGGAACTTCTCCAGGCAGGAAACACAAGAGAAGGAAAATACCTCAAATGACAAACCCAAAACAATTAAGAAAATGATTATAGGAACATACATATCGATAACTACCTTAAATGTAAATGGATTAAATGCTCCAACCAAAAGATAAAGACTGACTGAATGAATACAAAAACAAGACCCATATATATGCTGTCTACAAGAGACCCACTTCAGACCTAGGGACACATACAGACTGAAACTGAGAGAACAGAAAAAGATATTCCATGCAAATGGAAATCAAAAGAAAGCTGGAGTAGCAATTGTCATATCAGACAAAACACACATTAAAATAAAGACTAGGAGGCGAGAAGATGGCGGAAGAGTAAGACGCGGAGATCACCTTCCTCCTCACAGATACATCAGAAATACATCTACACGTGGAACTTCTTCCATAAAACACCCACCGAATGCTGGCAGAAGACCTCAGACTTCCCAAAAGGCAAGAAATTCCCAACGTACCTGGGTAGGGCAAAAGAAAAAAGAATAAACAGAGACAAAGAGTAGGGACAGGACCTGCACCAGTGGGAGGGAGCTGTGAAGGAGAAAGGTTCCCACACACTAGAAGCCCCTTCACAGGCAGAGACTGCGGGTGGTGGAGGGGGAAGCTCCGGAGCCGCGGAGGAGAGCACAGCAACAGGGTGCAGAGGCAAAGAGGAGAGATTCCTGCACAGAGGATCGGTGCCCACTGGCACTCACCAGCCGGAGAGGTTTCTCTACTCACCCGCAGGGGTGGGCGGGGGCTGGGAGCTGAGCCTTGGGCTTCAGTTGGATCCCAGGGAAAGGTCTGGAGTTGGCAGAGTGAAAACAGCCTGAAGGGGTTAGTGCACCATGGCTAGCAGGGAGGGAGTCCTGTTGAACTCTGGAGCTGCCAAAGAGGCAAGAGACCTTTTCTTTCCTCTTTGCTTCCTGGTGCGCGAGGAGAGGGGTTTAAGCGCGCCGCTTAAAGGAGATCCAGAAAGGGGCGCAGAGCTACGGAAGAGATAAGAGACTTTTCCTTGCCTCTTTGTTTCCTGGTGCAAGAGGAGAGGGGATTAAGCGCACCTCATAAAGGAGCTCCAGAAATGGGAGTGGAGCTGCCAAAGAGAAGGGAGACTTTTTCTTGCCTCTTTGCTTCCTGGGGCGCAAGGAGAGGGGATTAAGGGCACCGCGTAAAGGAGCTCCAGAAATGGGCGCGAGCCGCAGCTGTCTGCGCAGACAGCAGAGATGGGTGTGGGATACTAGGGTTGCTGCTGCTGCCACCAAGAGGCCTGTGTGCAAGCACAGGTCACTCTCCACACCTCCCCTCCCGGGAGCCTGTGCAGCCCGCCACCGCCGGGGTCCCAGGATCCAGGGACAGCTTCCCCGGGAGAACACACGACGCGCCTCAGGCCGGTGCAGTGTCACGCAGGCTTCTGCCGCCGCAGTCTCGCCCCGCATACATGCCTCTCCCACCCCCTGGCCTGTGCCAGAGCCCCCGAATCAGCTGCTCCTTTAACCCCGTCCTGTCTGAGCAAAGAGCGGATGCCCTCGGATGCCCTATGCACAGAGGCGGGGCCAAGTCCAAAGCTAAACACCAGGAGCTCTGTGAAAAAAGAGAGGAGGTCTCTCCCAGCAGCCTCAGAAGCAGCGGATTAAAACTCCACAATCAATTTGAAGGGCCCTGCATCTGGGGAAAACCTGAATAGACAGCGAAATATCCCAAGTTGAGGAGGTGGACTTTGGGAACAAGATATACTATTATTTTCCCCTTTTTTTTCTTTTTGTGAGTGTGTATGTGTATGTTGCTGTGTGAGATTTTGTCTGTATAGCTTTGCTTTCACCATTTGTCCTAGGGTTAGACTGACCCGTTTTTTTTTTAATAAAAATTTTTCTTCTTAACAATTATTTTTTATTTTAATAACTATATTTATATGACTTTATTTTGTCTTCTTCCTTTCTTTCTTCCTTTCGTCCCTCCTTCATTCCTTCCTCCATTCCTTCCTCCCTTCTTTTCTCCATTCCTTCCTCCCTTCCTTCCTTTCTACCTCTCTTCCTTCCTCCCTTTCTTCCTCTCTTCCTTCCTCTCTTCCTTCCTTCCTTCCTTCATTTCTTGCTTTCTTCCTTCCTTTCTTCCTCCCTTCCTCCCTTCCTTTCTTCCTTCCTCCCTTCCTTCCCTTTCTATTTTTTCCTCCCTTTTATTTTGAGCCGTGTGTATTAAAGGCTCTTGGCACTCCAGCCAGGTGTCAGGGCTGTGTCTCTGAGGTGGGAGAACCAACCTCAGGACACTGGTCCACAAGAGACCTCCCATCTCCACGCAACATCAAATGGTGAAAATCTCCCAGATATCTCCATCTCAACACCAAGACCCAGCTTCACTCAAGGACCAGCAAACTACAGTGTTGGACACCCTATGCCCAACAACTAGCAAGAAAGGAACACAGCCCCATCCATTAGCAGAGAGGCTGCCTAAAATCATGATAAGGCTACCAACATCCCCAAACACACCACCAGACATGGACCTGCCCATCAGAAAGACAAGATCCAGCCTCATCCACCAGAACACAGGCACTAGTCCCCCCAACCAGGAAACCAACTCAACCCACTGAACCAACCTTAGCCACTGGGGACAGCCACCAAAAACAACGGGAACTATGAACCTGCAGCCTGCAAAAAGGAAGCCCCCAACACAGTACGATAAGCAAAATGAGAAGACAGAGAAACACACAGCAGATGAAGGAGCAAGATAAAAACACACCAGGCCTAACAAAGGAAGAGGAAATAGGCAGTCTACCTGAAAAAGAATTCAGAATAATGATAGTAAAGATGATTCAAAGTCTTGGAAATAGAATAGACAAATTGCAAGAAACAGTTAACAAGGACCTAGAAGAAATAAAGAGGAAGCAAGCAATGATGAGCAACACAATAAATGAAATGAAAAATACTCTAGATGGGATCAATAGCAGAATAACTGAGGCAGAAGAACGGATAAGTGACCTGGAAGATAAAATAGTGGAAATAACTACTGCAGAGCAAAATAAAGAAAAAAGAATGAAAAGAACTGAGGACAGTCTCAGAGACCTCTGGGACAGCATTAAACACATCAACATTCGAATTACAGGGGTTCCAGAATAAGAAGAGAAAAAGAAAGGGACTGAGAAAATATTTGAAGAGATTATAGTTGAAAACTTCCCTAATATAGGAAAGGAAATAGTCAGTCAAGTCCAGGAAGCAGAGTCCCATACAGGATAAACCCTAGGATAAACATGCCAAGACACATAATAATCAAACTGTCAAAAATTAAACACAAAGAAAACATATTAAAACGAGCAAGGGAAAAAGAACAAATAACACACAAGGGAATCCCCATAAGGTTAACATCTGATCTTTCAGCAGAAACTCTACAAGCCAGAAGGGAGTGGCAGGACATATTTAAAGTGATGAAGCAAAAAAACCTACAACCAAGATTACTCTACCCAGCAAGGATCTCATTCAGATTTGATGGAGAAATTAAAACCTTTACAGACAAGCAAAAGCTAAGAAAATTCAGCACCACCAAACCAGCTTTACAACAAATGCTAAAGGAACTTCTCTAGGCAAGAAACACAAGAGGAGGAAAAGACCTACAAGAACAAACTCAAAACAATTAAGTAAATGGTAATAGGAACATACATATCGATAATTACCTTAAATGTAAATGGATTAAATGCTCCCATCAAAAGACACAGACTGGCTGAATGGATACAAAAACAAGACCCATATATATGCTGTCTACAAGAGACCCACTTCAGACCTAGGGACACATACAGAATGAAAGTGAGGGGATGGAAAAAGATATTCCAAGCAAATGGAAATCAGAAGAAAGCTGGAGTAGCAATTCTCATATCACACAAAATAGACTTTAAAATAAAAACTATTACAAGAGACAAAGAAGGACACTACATAATGATCAAGGGATTGATCCATGAAGAAGATATAACAATTGTAAATATTTATGCACCCAACATAGGAGCACCTCAATACATAAGGCAAATACTAACAGCCATAAAAGGGGAAATCGACAGTAACACAATCATAGTAGGGGACTTTAACACCTCACTTTCACCAATGCACAGATCATCCAAAATGAAAATAAATAAGGAAACACAAGCTTTAAATGATACATTATACAAGATGGATTTACTTGATATTTATAGGACTTTCCATCCACAAACAACAGAATACACATTTTTCTCAAGTGCTCATGGAACATTCTCCAGGATAGATCATATACTGGGTCACAAATCTAGCCTTGGTAAATTGAAGAAAATTGAAATCGCATCAACTATCTTTCCAACCACAACGCTATGAGACAAGATACCAATTACAGGAAAAGATCTGTAAAAAATACAAACACATGGAGGCTAAACAATACACTACATAATAACAAAGTGAACACTGAAGAAATCAAAAAATACTTAGAATCCAATGACAGTGGAGACACGAGGGCCCAAAACCCATGGGATACAGAAAAAAAGTTCTGAGAGGGAAGTTTATAGCAATACAATCATACCTTAAGAAACAGGAAACATCTCGAACAAACAACCTAACTTTGCACCTAAAGCAATTAGAGAAACAAAGACAAAAAACCCCCAAATTTAGCAGAAGGAAAGAAATCATAAAGATCAGAACAGAAATAAATGAAAAAGAAGTGAAGGAAACAATAGCAAAGATCAATAAAATTAAAAGCTGCTTCTTTGAGAAGATAAATAAAATTGATAAACCATTAGCCAAACTCATCAAGAAAAAAAGGCAGAAGACTCAAATCAATAGAATTAGAAATGAAAAAGGAGATGTAACAACTGACACTGCAGAAATACAAAATATTATTAGAGATTACTATAAGCAACTGTATGCCAATAAAATGAACAACCTGGAAGAAATGGACAAATTCTTAGTAATGCACAAGGTGCCGAGACTAAACGCGGAAGAAACAGAAAATATGAACAGACCAATCACAAGCACTGAAATTGAAATTGTGATTAAAAATCTTCCAACAGGGCTTTCCTGGTGGCGCAGTGGTTGGGAGTCCGCCTGCGGATGCAGGGGACACGGGTTCGTGCCCCGGTCTGGGAGGATCCCACGTGCCGTGGAGCGGCTGGGCCCGTGGGCCATGGCCGCTGGGCCTGCGCTTCTGGAGCCTGTGCTCCGCAAAGGGAGAGGCCACAGCAGTGAGAGGCCCGCGTACCACCAAAAAATAAAAAAAAAAATTAAAAAAATAAAAAAATAAAATCTTCCAACAAACAAAAGCCCAGGACCAGATGGCTTCACAAGTGAATTCTATCAAACATTTAGAGAAGAGCTAACACCTGTCCTTCTCAAACTCTTCCAAAAGATAGCAGAGGGAGGAACACTCCCAAACTCATTCTATAAGGCCACCATCACCCTGATACCAAAACCAGACAAAGACATCAAAAAGAAAGAGAACTACAGGCCAATATCACTGATGAACATAGATGCAAAAATCCTCAACAAAATACTAGCAAACAGAATCCAACAGCACATTAAAAGGATTATACACCATGATCAAGTGGGGTTTATTCCAGGAATGCAAGGATTCTTCAATATACACAAATCAATCAACGTGATACACCATATCCACAAACTGAAGAAAAACCATATGATCATCTCAATAGATGCAGAGAAAGCTTTTGACAAAATTCAACACCCGTTAATGATAAAAACCCTGCAAAAAGTAGGCATAGAGGGAACTTTCCTCAACATAATAAAGGCCATATATGACAAACCCACAGCCAGCATTGTTCTCAATGGTGAAAAACTGAAAGCATTTCCTGTAAGATCATGAACAAGACAAGGTTGCCTACTCTCACCATTCTTATTCAACATGGTTTTGGAAGTTCTAGCCACAGCAATCAGAGAAAAAAAAGAAAAAAAAAGGAATCCAAATAGGAAAAGAAGAAGTAAAGCATCACTGTTTGCAGATGACATGATATTATACATAAAGAATCCTAAAGATGCTACCAGAAAACTACTAGAGCTAATCAATCAATTTGGTAGAGTAGCAGGATACAAAATGAATGCACAGAAATGTCTTGCATTACTATACACTAATAATGAAAAATCTGAAAGAGAAATTAAGGAAACACTCCCATTTACCACTGCAACAAAAAGAATAAAATACCTAGGTATAAACCTACCTAAGGAGACAAAAGACCCGTATGCACAAAACTATAAGACACTGATGAAAGATATTAAAGATGATAAAAACAGATGGAGAGATATACCATGTTCTTGGATTGGAAGAATCAACATTGTGAAAATGACTCTACTACTCAAAGCAATCTACAGATTCAATGCAATCCCTATCAAACTACCATTGGCATTTTTCACAGAACTAGAACAAAAAATTTCACAATGTGTATGGAAAAAAAAGACCCTGAACAGCCAAGCTATCTTGAGAGAGAAAAACAGAGCTGGAGGAATCAGGCTCCCTGACTTCAGACTATACTACGAAGTTACAGTAATCAAGACAGTATGGCACTGGCATAAAACAGAAATAAAGGTCAATGGAACAGGATAGAAAGCCCAGAGATAAACCCATGCACATATGACCACCTTATTTTTAATAAAGGAGCCAAGAATATACAATGGAGAAAAGACAGCCTCTTCAATAAGTGGTGCTGGGAAAACTGGACAGCTACATGTAAAAGAATGAAATTAGAACACTCCCTAACACACCATACACAAATATAATCTCAAAAAGATTAAAGACTTAAATGTAAAGCAAGAAACCATAAAACTCTTAGAGGAAAACATAGGCAGAACACTCTATGACATAAATCACAGCAAGATCCTTTCTGACCCACCTCCTAGAGAAATGGAAGTAAAAATAAAAATAAACAAATGGGACCTAATGAAACTTAAAAGCTTTTGCATAGCAAAGGAAAAAACAAACAAGACAAAAAGACAACCCTGAGAATGGGAGAAAATATTTGCAAATGAAGCAACTGACAAAGGATTAATCTCCAAAATTTACAAGCAGCTCATGCAGCTCAATATCAAAAAAACAAACAACCCAATCCAAAAATGGGCAGAAGATAATAGACATTTCCCCAAAGAAGATATATAGATTGCCAACAAACACATGAAAGGATGCTCAACATCACTAATCATTAAAGAAATGCAAATCAAAACTACAATGAGGTATCACTATCACCTCACACCAGTCAGAATGGCCATCGTCAACAAATCTACAAACAATAAATGCTGGAGAGGGTGTGGAGAAAAGGGAACCCTCTTGCACTGTTGGTGGGAATGTAAATTGATACAGGCACTATGGAGAACAGTATGGAGGTTCCTCAAAAAACTAGTAACAGAACTACCCCACTACTGGGCATATACCCTGAGAAAATCATAATTTAAAAAGAATCATGTACCACAATGTTTATTGAGGCTCTATTTACAATAGCCAGGTAATGGAATCACCCTAGGTGTCCACTGACACATGAATGAATAAAGAAAATGTGGCCCATATATACAATGGAGTATTACTCAGGCATAAAATGAGACAAAATTGAGTTATCTGTAGTGAGGTGGATGGACCCAGAGTTGGTCATACAGAGTGAAGTAAGTCAGAAAATCAAATAGTGTATGCTAACACATATATATGGAATCTAAAAAGAAACAAAAACAAAAAATAGTTCTGAAGAACCTAGGGGCAGGTATAAAGATGCAGACATAGAGAATGGGCTTGAGGACATGGGGAGGCAGAAGGGTAAGCTGGGACGAAGTTAGAGAGCGGCATGGACTTATATATACCACCAAATGTAAAATAGATAGCTAGTTGGAAGCAGCTGCGTAGCACAGTGAGATCAGCTTGGTGCTTTGTGACCCCCTAGAGGGATGGGATAGAGAGGGTGGGAGGGAGACACAAGAAGGAGGAGATATGGGGATATATATATATATATATATATATATATATATATGTATATGTATATGTATGTACAGAGGATTCTCTTTGTTATAAAGCAGGAACTAACACACCACCATAGAGCAATTATTCTCCAATAAAGATGTTAAAAAAAAATACAATACATGGACTTCCCTGGGGTCCAACGGTTAAGATGTCATGCTCCCAGTGCAGAGGGCCCAGGTTTGATCCCTGGTCAGGGAACTAGGTCCCACATGCCCCAAGAAAAAGATCCCACACACCACAAGGAAGAAGATCCTGTGAGCCTCAACTAAGACCCACCATAGCCAAAAAAATAAATATTTACAAAAATAAAAATAAAGTATTTGTAAATACTTAGCCCAAAGGCCAATATATTTTTTTGTGAATAAACACCAGAACCATTTCTAACAAATCAAGGTCAAGACAAGAATATTATATAACAGAAATTCTAAACACTACAGAGTTCCAAAACCTTCCAAAGTTTCCTCGTATCTTGTTTCTTTTCTTGTTGTGGTAAGAACACTTAACATAAGATCTATTCCCTTAAAATGTTTTGAAGTGCACAGTACCTTACTGTTAGCGATAGGCAATAAGTTGTACAACAGATCTCTAGAATTTATTAATCTAGCATAACTGAAACTTTATACCACTAAGAACTATTTTTTTTGAGGACTGTCTGTTCAAATCCTTTGTTTTAATTTGGTTACTTGTTTTGTTCTTTGCTATTGAGTTATAGGAATTTTAAAAAATATATTTTGGATACTAACCCCTTATCAGAGAAATAAATAGTTTGCAAATATTTTCTCCCATTCCGTAGGTCATTTGTCAATTGTTTCCTTTACTGTGCAGAAGCTTTTTAGTTTGATGTAGTCCCACTTCGCTATTTTTGCTTCTGTTGCCTGTGCTTTTGGTGTCATATCTAAGAAATCATTGTCAAGAAGCTTTTCTCCTATTTTTTTTCTAGGGGTTTTATAGTTTCAGGTCTTACACATAAGTTTTAACCCATTTTGAGTTGATATTTGTGTATGATGTAAGGTAAGGATCCAATTTCTTTCTTTTTTTTTTGCATGTGGATGTCCAGTTTTCCCAACACCACTTGTTGAAGAAACTATTCTTTCCCCATTGTATATTCTTGGCACCCTTTTCAAAGATCAGTTGATTATATATGTGTAGGTTTATTTCTGGACTCACTATTCTGTTCCCTTGGTGTGTATATCTGTCGTCCTGCCAGTACAATGCTGTTTTAGTTACTGTAACTTTATAACATGCTTTGAAATCAGGACATGTAATGCCTCCATCTTTGATCTTCTGTCTCAAGGTCTATGGCTATTCTGGCTCTTTTGTGGTTCCACATAAATTTTAGGATAGTTTTTAATATTTCTATAAAAAATGTCAATGGGATCTTGATGGAAATAGTATTGAAACATTAGACTGCTTTGGGGAATATGGACAGTTTAACAATATTAAATTCTTCTAACATATAAACAAAAACCAGAAAGGAATACAGAACAAAAAACAAAGGGACATGAAAAAACTGTGGGAAGTATTGGATATGCCTATTACCTTGACAGTACTGATAGAATCATAAGTGTTTGCATATACCCAGACTCATCAAATTTTACACATTAAATATGTGCATTTCTTTGCATATTAAGTAAATAAATCATACATACTACAGAGTCAGAAAAGTAGAAAAATATGTATTATTTTTAGATGGGAAGATATTTTTTAAAATCTTACCTCTAAACAAGTTATTATGTAAATTGAGTATGATATGAATAAATATCCCAATAGTCTCCAGCTAAGAAATACATAAATTATACAATGCTTAAAGCCGTGCACCATTATAGTGGTCCTATTATTTACTGGTGAAGATGCTTGGTTTTGTATGACATCTATCCAAGGCAGAAACATAATCCCTGCTATTTTTAATTTGCTCTGCCCTGCCAAATTACACAGGTCTTTGTTATTACTCACTTATACCTTGGCCATACAGATGGCCAAGAGGCACATGAAAAGATTTTCAACATCACTAATTATTAGAAAAGTTAAAATCAAAACTACAATGAGATATCACCTCACACCAGTCAGAATGGCCATCATCAGAAAGTCTACAAACAATAAATGCTGGAGAGGTGTGGAGAAAAGGGAACCCTCTTACACTTTTGGTGGGGATGTAAATTGGTGCAGCCACTATGGAGAACAGTATGGAGGTTGTTTAAATAACTAAAAACAGAGCTACCATATGACCCAGCAATCCCACGCTTGGGCATATATCTGGAGAAAAACATGGTTTGAAAGGATATATGCACCCCAGTGTTCGTTGCACTGCTGTTTACAATAGTCAAGACATGGAAGCAACATAAATGCCCATCAAAGAGGAATAAAGAAGACGTGGTACATATATACAGTGGAATATTACTTAGCCATTAAAAAAATGAAATAATACCATTTGCAGCAACATGGATGGACCTGGAGCTTATTATACTAAGTGAAGTAATTCAGCCAGAGAAAGACAAATATCATTACTTCTTTAATTTTTATTCATTCTCTTGGTTATTTTCCTGCATTATTATCAATTTTATCCTCCTTTAATTTACCTCTTAGTCTTATTTTCCAAGATGGCATTTCTTTCCTAAATTTGATCTTGTTACATTTATTCTTACTTTTTAAAGTATACATTTATTGTTAGTATTTGAGTTTCTTAAAGTGTTTCCATATCCCCAAATGTTTTTTGAGGTATTTAATTCAATTTGTTGCATGTTATAGGTTTTGTGGGGGGTTTTTTTGGTGATTTCCTTCAATGGGGGTGATTTAATTGCTAATACGTTTTAAATTTCAATGTCCGTTTTTTCTTATAGTAGTTTATATAACTAAACATTGCTCTTTATATTCATTTGAAGTTACAACTTCATATACATTCTACTACAGTTGCCATTTATTGTCACTACCTCAAAAAATTAAATGTTAATGACATTTGCTGCTAATTTGTGATATTGCTCACTCATGTAAATCATACTCTCTGTGTTTACAGAGCGTTACAACTAACTATCCTAACAATTCTTTTTGCATCAAGTATTATTAGTGGGTATTTATTAACAATGTTCTTGTACAACTTTAAGATAAAACTGATATTGTCCAGTGTGTTCTGCAACATAATTATATCATAAATAATGATCATTAATTTTTTAAATGGAATTTTACTTCTGTAGAGAGTAAAATCATACATAACACTTTGGGGTTTTTAAAACACCAATAAGTAAAATACTTTTCTATGTTGGCAAATAAAAATAAGCTCTAACTTTACTCTACCTTTAATATTCCCTAAAAATAATTGATGTGAAGTATACATATTTTAATATATAATTAAATTCTCAAAAAACCAGAAGTACTCCAATAAGAGACAAAATTCTAGCAGTGCTTTAATTAAATATAACTATCATCTGCTCTTTCTCACAAATTTTTTGGAAACATTTAGTATAAAAACATGTTGAAAGTTCAGTTTCTATTTTTATTCTTTAAGCTCTCTCTACCTTCTTACATAGTATGCATGGAAAGAAGCATATTTTTAGCAGATAGTTTACCTTTAAAAAGCTGAGCCAAGTTTTCACATTTAAAATTCATCCTTAACTCAGGTAAGAAAAACATACTTTCTTTGATTTTTATCATGAAAATGGTATAACTTTCCTGGCAGAAAGTAATAAATATCTATAGCTATCTATAATCTGATTACTCAGAGTAGATAAGAGTCTATATATTCGCTTGAATCTTTCACTTTAACACTTAGTGAAAGTGAAAAAAAGTTTATACCCTAAATATTTTAATTTATCCTAGCCTTTCTCAAGCAAGTGAAATACGTCATACAGAAAAAGATAAATACTGTATGCTATCACTTATATGTGGAATCTAAAAAATACAACAAACTAGTGAATAAAACAAAAAAGAAACAGACTCACAGATATAGAGAACAAGCTAGTGGTTACCAATGGAGAGAGGAAATAGGGGGAGGGACAACATAGGGGTAGGGAAAAAAAGGGATTTATGGAATTAAATGAAATCATGTGTGTGAAACTTTTGAAAACCATAAAGCACTATAAAATTCACAGAAACTTTCATTCAATAAAGAGGTAAGATATCTCAAAATATGATGGATATAGCCAAAGTATATGTAGATGGAACTACATAGCCTAAAAGATGTTGTACTGTAAAGAAATAAAACCTATGGTTGAGAAACAAAAACAAAAGCCAACTTTCTTGCAAAGAAAACATGTGCTTCAGGTCTTGCTGCTAAAATCTACATATTATAAAAGAAGAAGGGTTAGTAATAAATCAGTTAAGCAACCTTCTCATGAAATTAGGAAAAAACAAATTAAAGCTAAAGAAGGTGGAAGCAAAGAAACAAAACAGATAAGAGTAGAAATTCAGGAAATAGAAAACAAACATACAACAAATAGGATCAACAGAGCTGTAAGATGATTCTTTGAATAAATTAATAAAATTCATAAGCTGTTATTAGGCCTGAACAATGAAAAGGAAAGAATACACCACATAAGGAATAAAAAAAATAGATATTGTTTTTGACTCTAGACATTAAAAATCTTATGAGTCCATTTTAAATAACTATGTCATCTAATTTGAACATATAGATAAATCTCTAGTAAAATAAAATGCATTCAAACTTACATAGAATAAATGAAAATGATCAAAAAGATAATTATAAAGAAACCTAAACCTATAAATTATTTTAAAAACCGAGACTTTCCTACCAAGAAAACACTTGCCTCAGATATTTCCCTGTTGAATTCTTCTAGGAATTTAAGAAATAAACTAACTTTTTTTTTTTTCAGATAATAGGAAAGAGAGAGCGAGAGCTAGAGAAAGGGAGAGAGAGAAAGAAACCCATTTTATGAAGCCAGCATAACCTTGACAAAACCTGGTGCTCAATCTCATTGGCACAATAGATGAAAAACTCTGGAACAAAATATCAGCAAACAAAATATAGAAAGATATGTCATGTTTATGGTAGTTTAATTTTAGGAATCTAAGGAACTTAAAGGGGATTAATAATAGAAATCCAGGGGCTTCCCTGGTGGCGCAGTGGTTGAGAATCCGCCTGCCGATGCAGGAGACACGGGTTCGTGCCCTGGTCCGGGAAGATCCCACATGCCGCGGAGCAACTAAGCCCGTGAGCCATGGCCGCTAGGCCTGCGCGTCCGGAGCCTGTGCTCCGCAACGGGAGAGGCCACAACAGTGAGAGGCCTGCATACCACAAAAAAAAAAAAAAAAAAAAAAAAAAGAAATCCAAGTGGAAAAGGAATAATTTTAATTCAGAATAAGAAAAAAATTTTGTGATCATTAAATGGACAAAGTGGAATTAATAACTGCCACTAAATTATATTAATTGGCATTAAGTGTAAAAGTGGGAATGAACTGCCTTATCCAATATCAAGAGTAATTTATACCTGCAGAAATTAATGCAGGGCATCATTTGACAAGTTATAGATAATTTGATAATGGAAAATAATTACTAAACACTGAACTACATTAAAATAAAGAATGCTATTCATCAAAAGCACCCTAAAGTAAATGAATACACAAAAGACAAATTTGAAAAATATATTTACAACATTTAAAACTGACAGAAGCTAAGTATCAAGATTATATAAAGAACGTCTGCATTGACACAAGAAAATTATGGACAGTCTCTCCACAAAGGATGAAATCAGAATTCTCAATAGGCAGGATTTTTTTAAAAGGTCGCCCTTCATTAGCAATCAGGGGACTGTATACTTAAAGCAGATAAGGTAATTTCCACGACACCAGATTGGTAAAATTCACAAATTATTAGAGACACCATCAAGTATTGGCAAAGACAAACAGTAATTTGATCATTCACATTCCATTGGCGGGAATGCAAACTGCTTCAATTATTTTGGAAAACAATTTGGCATTATTTCATAAAGTTGAAGTTGTGCATATCCTCTGACCCAGAAATCCAACTGCTATGTGTATGACCTAGTTAAACTCTTGCCCAAGAACACTGGGGAAGATATAAGAATGTCCATACTACAACTGTGTTATACCTATGTGAGATATGAACATAAGGACAATGGGCAATTGTCTATTAACAACACAATAACTAAACTGAAGTATATGCACACACACAATGAACTACAGTATCTTGGAACTGTAACTATGGAGGGAAAGTAAGAAAGTTAAGCAAGTTCCAGTTTACTGACTTTAATATTCCCTACGTCACACAGGGTTGGTAAATTGCATAGTGAATTTGAAGGGAGTGGTAGAAATTTACACAGAATCACCAGTGTCTCCGGTGCCCCAGCTGAGGTTGGCAATCATAAATCAGTAATGGCCTTCATCAGCAGTATTAACCACTTACCTCTAATGACACTTGGCAGGAACTATTATCCTATGGATAAATTCACTCACTTATTCCCTCATTCATTTTCTAAAATATTTATTAACAACAATGTCAGGCAATATTGAATTCCTACTTTATACAAAGAACAGCTGCATAATGTGGTAAGCCACTTGATATACAAGTTGACTTGAAGGCAATTTGGTCAGCTAAGGGAGTTTAATAAATATATATATAACTCTACATTAAAAATATATGAATGTTATGATAGTGGTGAAATAAAATCCCCGATAAATTCAGAGAAGTTAGAAATAACAAACTAAAAGTTTCTCTAAAAGTAAATGTAAAAGCTTTATCTACTTTATATTTTTAACATATTTTTCTGTCATTCAGATGACTTTGATCTGCTGATTTTTCGTATATTTTAGCTCTCTCCCACATTTTCTTTCCCCATTCTGAAATTGCTCTTATTTTTTTGAACAGAAAATAAATTTGTTCTTATTCACATACTTCTTTTAGATTTCAAACACAGAGTAATTTAAGTTTACTACTCTAACACTCAAAAATGAACTCATCATAGGGAAACAAAGAAACATACCGTAGAATACAAAAAGGAAACTTTTGTATATGCCAGTAAATATCTTAGTAAAATTACCCTGGCACAAGTAATTTCACCCACTTAACCCATTATGAGGATTTTTAACTAAGAGATATCTAAATTTGTATTAATATTAAAAAAACTAACAAAAATTAAAGGTACTCGAGACCAATCTATTGTCTGTCTCTCTCTCACACACACACATACATACACACACACACACACACGATGCTAAGTTTCAAAAACACGTCCACAATATAAATGATACGATTAAATGAAAACATTTAGAATAATCTATTGCAAAAAAAGCAAGTGGCAACACCATTTTAAAAAAAAGGAATAAGGGCAAAGGGCAAAATATGAGTTAAAGACCCAGACTCCATTGTTTCTTTATATTACCTATGCTATATACTTTTTAAAAGGAAAGCAAATTATTTATAGTTTATTATCCTCACTTATTTTATCTGGAAATAATATTTTCATCCTAGAAGGACTGTGTGAGAAGTGTTCAAGGAAGAAGCTTAGTCGTGTCATGTACTTCAATCCCACTTTGGTTGACAGCACCTACTGTCTACGAATCACACTTGAAAGTGTAGAAGAAACATTATTCTTGACTTTTTAAAATTGGGCACTGATCAAGTGCTATGTAAAACAAAAAATGAATAAATTGTTAAAAATTACCTAATGCTATAGAGATCTCCCAGAACACTAGTGTTAACAAACAATCCCTGTTTTTCTCCAATCCCTCTGTTTGCAATTCAGTGTGAAACCTGATAACCAAAGAGGGGCCCGCTGCATAAAAACTTGGATACATAAGTAATGAACCATATTAAAAAATCAGAATAGAAATGGTACCTTAGGAAAAGTGGAGTGAAACAATGAGAACATGTTGAAAGAATGGGTTCTCATGAAGGATAAATATATTATAGATCAAAGTTAAGTAAAGATTCAATAACTTAATACTCGGGTTGATTAGTGGGGGAGAGAATAAATGTAGTGACCTCGTATTTCTAACCACAGGTATGGACCCTGGGTAGAGGAATCTGTAAGCTTCAAAAAGGCAGACTGGAGACAATAAGTAAAAGTTCTCCTTTTCTACCTTGGGTATATTATTTAAACTTGTCTTTGTTCCCACCAATTGATATATCTAATGCAGGAACACTAATAAACTCAAGCAATACTGAAGAATTCATTGCTGAAATTATGGAAAATATTGGTAGATCAGAGATGTCATAACAATTCCCAGTAGAATCTTAGTGAAATGAGTGGGGATGATTCCATTCAACCATTCACCATGGCTATTTGGTCATCCATTGCTGCATTATTTCCTTAGTAGCTTGATGTTGATCTTGAAACTCTATAAATTGAAGCACATTGCATGAATAAGGAGGGCGGAGAAAACCTGTCTTGAACTTAGAAATTATGACACAGTCATCCAATTGAGAATGAAAAATGTCCATTTCTACTTTCAAACTCACTCTTCTAGACACAGAAATCTATTGCTTACATTTTTTGGGGTGCATACTGCTTGAGGATTAAAAGTAAATATGCTCCATGTATTTAGGATCCCAGTTCACTAAACAGGATGTGGTATTACCTTTTTTTTTTTTTTTTTTTTTTTTTTACAGTCTGAGAATTATTGCCTGGTGGTAATGCCAAGTGTCCTAATAGCAGCTGAAATCAGCAGTATGTGAAATGATGTTGTTTACAAAGTTAGGAAAATATTTTTAATATAAAAATTTCCATATAATTGTAAAATATTATTTTATCTGGATAGTTTTATCTTTGTATTCAAAAATAAAGTATTTTATAGCAGAATGTTTTCATCTAATATATAAAAGGAGAGGTCAGGACTTCAAGCATGAGAGTCTACCAGAAATTCAGCAAATATTCCTATAAAATTCAAATAGACCATCACTGACTATTCCTTTGTGTATATTATTTTCTCTGAAATTACAATATAATTTTATTTTCTCTTTAATTTTGTTACTGATAAGAAATGGTAAAGCAAGTGTGATGAAAGACGTTGAATACACACAAGACAGTTCACACACCCTAAACTGGATAGTTTTGAATTTTCTTAAGACTGAGTTATATGTGTCTTTTAGCAAGGCTTTCAAAGTCTGTGCTTAATTAATTTAAGCACAGGACTCTATAATTAATTATTTAATAAACGGAGACATCTATTCTTTGGGTCTTTGAAGAAACAGTTGCTGACTCATTCCCTCTTGTTTTACAAATAGTCTTTTAATTATTAGTCAGAGAACTGGGGCATTTAGTCTTGGCTCTATCACCAATTAGTTTTGACACTGTATAAATCATTTGATAAACTTACCCTTCTGTCTTTCAGTTTGTTCATAAGTAAAATGAGGATCTTACGCAAATCAGTGATTTTTTCATGTTTTGTCTGATAGAGTCACAGATTTATGCAGAGAAAACTTGAAGATGCCATGAGTTAATGTTGGAGAGCTCCAGAGCACAGGGGGTCTCCAGTTGACTGTGACTACACTCACTCCCTTGACATCCACTCTCGTGGTTTGGAATACTGTATATTTGTACATACCTCTCAAATTTATATCTCTAGTTCACACCATTGTATGATTCATATATCTAGATTTGTAGTCCAGATTCACATATCTACTGCTATTCAACCTCTCCACTTTGATGCCGAATAAGACCTCTCAAACTCAGCCTGGTCAAAACTGAACTCTTGATCATCCCCCCTCACACCTACTCCACCGTCACATCCCTTAATAAGCTTCCTTATTTTAATAATCTTAGCTGCTCAGGTCAATAATTTGGAGTCATCTTGACCCCTCTACTTTTCTTACACCACACACATATTGATCCATCATAAAATCCTTTCACATCTACTTTTAAAATATATCCATAGTTTGGACTTTCTTCCCACTTCTACCGTGTAGTAGCCGGGTATGAATCCCCAACGTGGATAACTTGGATTACTTTGATAACCTCACACTAAGTTTCTTTCTACAGTCTATTTTTAATATAGCAGCCAGTCTGATCATTTGTCTAAGATAACATCAGCCCAAGCCTTGAACCCTTCTAATGGCTCCTCTTTTCATTCACTCTGAAAATTAATTTCCATACAGTGTGCAAACAGGCCCTACATAATTTCTCACCCTGTTATGTCTTTGTCTTCAATTCCTGCTACTCACCTCCTGTTCCAGATACACTGAGCTCCTTGCAGGTTCTAGAGGCCTCTCTTACAAAGAGCATGGCCCCTTCTTGGAAGCCAGATATCCACTTGGGTAGCAGTTCACTTGTCTCCTTTATGATTGTGCTCAAAACCCCACTTCTCAATGAAGTAGCATCTTGCTTACAACTACAAACTCTGAAGTACCACTATTTCTCACATTTTTGTTTCTAGGCCCCCCTATTTTACACGGCATTTTTCACCTTCTACCATGCTAGACAATTTTCTTACTTATTGCCTACTGTTTTATCTTTCTGTCATTCTCCTACAACATAAACTCCATAAGAACAGATGTTATATTTTTTTAACAGTTCTATCCTAAGTACATAGATAAATGTGTGGCTTATAAATGGAACTATGTTGAATGACTAAGTCAATGATGAAATGGATAATGAGGGGTATGATGCATTGGAAAGCCAAATCTTTTTTTCTCTCTTTTATCACCAAGTGTTATTAATAAAAACTGCAGTGTGTACTGTGTCACTGACAAGATTTCTGATTAGGCCTTAATGCCCTCATTAGGGGCATGAGGCTTTCATTTCACAGTTAAAAACAAGATTTGAAAGGAAAATAAAACACTTACTTTCAGTGTGGCCAAATAATTCTGATCAATCCAAACTTCTAAAATATGACAAATCTACATGCTAAAAAATAAGAGCAAAAGGCAATGGAGTCCATGGAGTCCATGGAGAATGAACAAAGCAAACAGATACTGGAAAGGAGTCAACACTTGGAGCTGTGAATGGCAGTATGAGTTTCCTGTTTCTATAGATTTTATCATAAGGGCAGACCCTAGTGTGGCCACATAATATAGTTAAACCCTAAAGTCTTGTACTTGAAAAAACAGGGCCAAACACATACACTGGAGAATAAGGTGAAAATTTCCGGAAAGGAACTCTATCCAAATGTTTAACTAACCTCTGAACCAGGGGTGAACAGGGCAGACTCCAAGTACCCTGGCTAAGATAAAAATCACCAATTTGAAATTTGCCTTACCAGACACTGAAAACAGAGCTTTAACAGTTTGATTTTAGCCAGATTAGCTGCATACCAATTAAAAAAGATAATTTTTAGAATCCAGACTTTATATAGCATATCTTTTGAAATGTTTGGGAATACCTTCCAAAATGATTTAACATACAAAAAAAATTACTAGATGAGAACTATTATAACTATGCTCAAGGACAATAAGAAAAGTATGCTTAAATTTTAAAAAGAGAAAATTTCAGCAGAGAAATATAAACTCTTTAAAAAGAACCAAATAAGAATTTTTAAATGAAAAGCACACTCAAAAGATTCCATAATTTAGTGAGACATAAAATTATAAGTTCAAAACCTCAGTGAACACCAAAGAGAATTAATGAAAAGGAACCAAACCTAAGCACATGACAGTCAACCACTGAAAACCAAAATGAATTGAAAATATTGAAAATGAGAGAAAAATAACACATCACATGCAGTGACAATGATTCAAATGACCCAAATTACTACTGACATCTCACTAGACACAATGGAAGCTAGAAGCTAGAACAACATTTAATTGCTGGAAAAAAATAAAACTGTCAACCCCGAATTCATCACTTTTTGCCAGTCACCTTTGCTATCCAACTTCCTTATATGGATCTTCATTTTCTATCTATACTCACTCCTAGATGATGTCATCTAGCCTCATGGCTTATAATATCACCTATTTACTCTTGGTGCACAAATATATGTCTACAGCCAAATATGAGCTACAACCTTGTATATCCAACTCCATACCTCCACTAGGATGTCTTAAAGTTTCCACAAATCAAAAAGGCCAAAACTGAACCAATGCTCCCCTTCAAACTGCTCCATACAGTATCTTCTCCATATCAGTTGACAATGGTTTGACTCCTATTTCTCTCCCTTTCACTTTTCATGCACATTTTGTCAAGTAATTGTATTGGTTTTACTTAAAATGATTTCTGGATTCTGACCACTTACGTTCTCCCAAAGCTACTGCACTGGTCCAACCATCAGCATTTCTTTCCTATAATACTGCTTCCACCCTTATGTCATCTTACCTTTCTAACCTATTTTTGCCACAACAGCCAGATGTCTTTCATTTCATTCCTCTTTTTTAAACTTTCACATAAACTCCAGTCACACAGAGTGAAAGTTAAAGTCCTTGCAATGGCCTTCAAGGGCTTAAAACAACTACAGCTCTTTTACTCTTTCCCTCCTCCTCGCAAACTAGATACAAGCATCATGCTTTTCTTTAAACATATCAGAAATATTCCCAACTCAAAGTCTATTTGTTATATCCTATGTTTGAAAGTTCTTCACTTAGATAGTCATATGCTACCTGTCTTTTTAGATTTAATGGAATTTGCTCAAATGTTACTTTCTAAGTTCTTTCTGTATTCCATATGAGGTATTTATTATGGATAGTTTATTATCTGTTTCTCCCACTTTAATAAAAGTACTTCAGGATGAAGGTCATTAGTGACAAATTTATTTATGGATGTGCTTTCATTCCTGAAATAGACACTCAGTATATGTTTAAATTACAAATAGTCTTTTAATTATTAGTTAGAGAACTGGGGCATTTAGTCTTGGCTCTATCACCATTCACTCCATTGTCTTTTGCTCTTATTTTTTAGCATGTAGATTTGTCATATTTTAGAAGTTTGGATTGATCAGAATTATTTGGCCACATTGAAAGTAAGTGTTTAATTATTTTCCTTTCAAATCTTGCTTTTAACTGTGAAATGAAACCCTCATGCCCCTAATGAGGGCATTAAGGCCTAATCAGAAATCTTGTCAATGACACAGTACACACTGCAGTTTTTATTAATAACTCTTGGTGATAAAAGAGAGAAAAAAAGATTTGGCCTTCCAATGCATCATACCCCTCATTATCCATTTTGTCATTGACTTATTCATTCAACATAGTTACATTTATAAGCCATACATTTATCTATGTACTTAGGATAGAACTGTTAAAAAATATAACATCTTCAGATTGGCCATCATCAAAAACTCTAGAAACAATAAATGTCGGAGAGGGTGTGGAGAAAAGGGAACACTCTTGCACTGCTGGTGGGAATGTAAACTGATACAGCCACTATGGAGAACAGTATGGAGGTTCCTTAAAAAACTAACAATAGAACTACCATATGACCCCGCAATCCCACTACTAGGCATATACCCTGAGAAAACCATAATTCAAAAAGAGTCATGTACCAAAATGTTTATTGCAGCTCTATTTACGATAGCCAGGACATGGAAGTAACCTAAGTGTCCATCAACAGATGAATGGATAAAGAAGATGTGGCAATATATACAATGGAATATTACTCAGCCATAAAAAGAAATGAAACTGAGTTATTTGTAATGAGGTGGATAGACCTGGAGTATGTCATACAGAGTGAAGTAAGTCAGAAGGAGAAAAACAAATACCATATGCTAACACATATATATGGAATCTAAGAAAAGAAATGTCATGAAGAGATTAGTGGTAGGACGGGAATAAAACACAGACCTACTAGAGCATGGACCTGAGGATATGGGAAGGGGGAAGGGTGGGCTGTGACGAAGTGAGAGAGTGGCAGGGACATATATACACTACCAAACGTAGGGTGGATAGCTAGTGGGAAGCTGCCGCATAGCACAAGGAGATCACCTCTGTGCTTTGTGACCACCTAGAGTGGGATAGGGAGGGTGACGCAAGAGGGAAGAGATATGGAAACATATATGTATGTATAACTGATTCACTTTGTTGTAAAGGAGAAACTAACACACTATTGTAAAACAGTTATACTCAAATAAAGATGTTAAAAAATTAAAATAAAAAAAAAACCCATGAAAAAAATACATAACATCTGTTCTTATGGAGTTTATGTTGTAGACAAATGACAGAAAGATGAAACAGTAGGCAATAAGTAAGAAAATTGTCTAGCATGGTAGAAGGTGAAAAATGCCATGTAAAATAGGGGGGCCTAGAAACAAAAATGTGAGAAATAGTAGTACTTCAGAGTTTGTAGTTTTAAGTAAGATGCTAGCTACTTCATTGAGAAGTGGGGTTTTGAGCACAATCATAAAGGAGGCAAGTGAATTGCTACCCAAGTGGATATCTGAATGAATTAATAGAATTTGTCATCTCCTCCCTTACGACTTTTATCTTTTCATGATTTTGCTTTCAGAGGAATTTCTATGGTTTTTCTTTCACCTCACAATTTTAATTGTCCTTAGTATCATTATTTTGTGGATTTATATTTTGCTATTTTATTTTTATGTTTCCTTATCTCTCATTGAAGCTTTTCATCTCATTCAGTTTTTCTTTTAAATTTTTTTAATATTTATTTTCTCCCTGTTCTGTTCTGATAGTTTTGGGCTGAGATTTTGAGAGGTAATGTATCCCTACAACCTTGAGAATACTGCCATCCTTGCTCTTTTTCCCTTGTTCTTTCAAAACATTATCAGAGATGTACACATCCTGTGTGAATTTTCCTGTACCTTTTTGGGTAGTATTTCTATAGGTTCCATTAGAAAAGTGTTTCCTCAAAATAGGGGTTATCTCCCCACATTCAGGATTTTGTATAGCACTAACTTGCATATCCTTCAAGTCTATTTCTAGCTACATGGGTCCCGGTAGAACTCCTTTCTTGGATTGTTCAGCTCATAACTGAATATGAATATGCCCAGCTCATAGGCCACATGTCGGTGACTGGTAACATTTAAAGTACTTGGATTGAAACAGAATAAAAAAGTAAATTAAAAAGGCACAATGTAGTGAATGTTCAGCACGTACATGACACTGGACTAAATGTTTTGTGTACCTCTTCTAAGCAACAACCACGTGAGAAAGAATTTAATTACTGTGATTTAAAAATAAGGAAGCTGGGCTTCCCTGGTGGCGCAGGGGTTGAGAGTCCACCTGCCGATGCAGGGGACACGGGTTCGTGCCCCGGTCCGGGAGGATCCCACATGCCGCAGAGCGGCTGGGCCTGTGAGCCATGGCCGCTGAGCCTGCGCGTCTGGAGCCTGTGCTCCGCAACGGGAGGCCACAACAGTGAGAGGCCGTGTACCACAAAACAAACAAAAAACAAAACAAAAAAGTAAAAGAAAATCAACCATAGTTCAGGCCTTTCTGATTTCTAAATAAACAAATAGTCTTCAATATTGTGCTATTCATTTGCAGTGCACCAAATGTGTTAATTGTTGTCCCCAAATTGCTCAACTACCAGTTCTCTCCATCATTCCACTCCCTCTGGTATTACTTCTTAGTGAACATTTCACCTGTCAAGATTCAAAAATGCATCACTACCAGCCCAAACATCTAATCTCTACCCTGTTATAAGAATTTTAGTCTTTGAATAAATGGAGACAACAATGAAATACCACTACACACCTATTAGAATGGCCAAAATCTGCAACACTGACAACACCAAATGATGGCAAAGATGTGGGGTACTAGGAACTCTCATTCACTGCTAGTGCTAAATGGTACAACCACTTTGGAAGACAGTTTAGTGGTTTCTTACAAAACTAAACATAATCTTACCATATGATCCAGCAATCATGTTCCTTGGTATAGAACCAAAAGAACTGAAAACATGTGTCCACACAAAAACCTGCACATGGATGTTTATAGTGGCTTTGTTCATAATTGCCAAAACTTGGAAGCCATCAAGATGTGCTTCAGTGGGTACTATGGAAAACAGTATGGAGGTTCCTCAAAAAAACTAAAACTTGAGTTGCCATATAATCTAGTAATCCCACTCTTGGGCATATATTTGGACAAAACTACAACTAAAACAGATACAGGCACCCCTATGCTCATAGCAGCACTATTCACAATAACCAAGACATGGAAACAACCTAAATGTCCATGAACAGATGAATGAATAAAGAAGACATGGTACATATACACAATGGAATACTACTACTCAGCCACAAAAAAGAACAAAATAATGCCATTTGCAGCAATATGGATGAACCTAAAGATCATCATAAGTGAAGTAAGTCAGAAAGAGAAAGATAAATACAATACGATACCACGTACATGTGGAATCTAAACTATGACACAAATGAACCTATCTATGAAACAGAAACAGACTCGCAGATAAAAAGAAGACTTGTGGTTGCCATAAAGGAAGGGGGGTGTGGGAGACGGATGGCCTGGGAGTTTGGGGTTAACATATGCAAACCATTATATATAGAATGGATAAGCAATAAGGTCCCCCTGTACAGCACAGGGAACTATACTCAATATCTGGTGATAAACCATAAAGGAAAATAATTTTTAAAAGAATATATATCATAACTGGATCACTTTACTGTACAGCAGAAATTAACACAACATTGTAAATCAACTATACTTCAATAAAAAATAAAATATTAATAACCTGCACTACTGGAACTTTCATACACTGCCACTGGAAGCATAAACTGGTACAATTACTATGGAAGTACACACTATCAACGAAATTGAACATATACATTCCCTGTAACCCAGCACTTTTACTCTTCAGTATCTACTCAACAGAACTTTTAGTTATGATCTCTGAAATATACGGACCTGAAGATAACAGCCCAAACTGGAAACAACCCAAATCTCTGTCAATGGCAGGATGGACAAATTGTGATAGATTCATAATGGAATACTATGTCCAACACTGAGAATGAACAAAGTACAATTATATGCAATAACAATGGTAAATCTCACAAATACCTTGTTGAGTGAAAGAAATAAGTACAAATTAATATATACTGTATGATTCCATTTCTATAAAGTTAAAAAATAGAGGAAACTGATTTATATTGTTAGAAATCAGAACAGTGGTTTACTTTTGAGGGAGGGTGATGATCAGAACAGTCACCAGAAGGTATTCTCACAAGGGAACAGTCAGTTTTCCTAATGTTACAATTTTTTATCTGTGTTTTGGTTACATGGATAAGCCCATTTTGTAAAACTTCTTGGAGCTGTATTTTTTGGGGGGTTGGGGGGTTGTATTATACATATGCTATACTTTAATAATAATAATTTTAAAAAAGGATGTGCTTCAGTGGGTAAATGGATGGACTGTGTTACATCCAGACAACGGAATGTTATTTAGCAGTGAAAATAAATAAGCTATTAAGCCATGAAAAGGCATAGAAAAAGCTTTAATGCATATTACTAGATGAGAGAAGCTAATCTGAAAAGGCTTATGACTTCAACCACATGACATTCTGAAAAAGGCAAAACTATTGCAACAACAGAAAGATCAGTGGTTGTGAGGGAAAGGGGGAAGGGAGGATGAATAGGCAAAGCACAGAGGATTTTTAGAGCAGTGAAAATAATCTGTATATCATAATGACGTATATATATTTGTACAAATGCATGGAAGGTACAACACCAAGAGTGAACCATAAGGTAAACTACGAACTTTGGGTGATCACGATATGTCAATGTAGGTTTATCCCTGGTAAATAAAATATCATAAAATAACATGTGAGTGACTAATGTTGATAATGGGGGAGGCTATGCGTGTGTGGCGGCAGGGAGGATATGGAAATCTCTGTACTTATTTTTTGTTGTAAACCTAAAACTTCTTTTTAAAAAATGTTTTATAAAAAGATATGGAGGATGAGAGTTTCTAATGGGAAGGATAATTAATTTGATGCATAAAAGAACAATCAGTCATTTAAGTATACACTAAAAGGGAGAGGAAATGAGACAAATTTTCTGCTTAGTATAAACCTCAATTTTCACAGAGATAAAGGACTCTTCCATTTATTTATTTAACACAGTTGATTGGCATTGAAATTAGGAAAACTCTTCTAGTACTATTGTATCATTTCCTTTAAGTCCTAGTTTATAATGCTATTTTAGGTTTTCACATCGTCCTTTGTCAGAGTATTATAGGAAATAGATGAGATAGCAATAATGTGAGATTTTGCCAGACATCAAGTTAATCACCAGTAGTAACTTTTATGTACAACTCCTTTTTGGAACCATGAGGAATCTTAAATAATCTGCCTAATTATTTGTAGGTAGAAATAATTATAAAAGTCCAATATGGGTCCCATCCATGTCTTTTTTCTTCAAAAACTGATTTTTATCAGAATATATATTCACAGATGCACAAGGATAAAATTAACTACTGTCTTTCATTGTGATGACAGTTATAAATACATAAATGGGTGAATTTCATTAGGTTTTCTTTTAAAAATATTTTTATTTAAAACATGTTCAAAATATAACCTTTCCTCTATATTTCTTTGTAGAGAAAAGGAAAAATCTAAGAGCTTCTATTTGAGTTCCAAAGATAAGAAGGGATTATTTTGAATGTCCTAAAATAACATCCAAAGCAGATATAAGGAATACCTAGCTTCTGAAGTTTGCATTTTGACAGCACACTTCAGAGAAATCATATTTTCTGATGTGAATATGGTATTGAGAATTTGTACTTTGAATTATATTTTGGAATTTATAATCTTAGCTTCCTCTTTTATGCCTCTAGGCTTGTTCTTTTTCCAGAGAAAAGAAAAAAGAAGAGAATGAGAGTTTAATTGAATAAATAAAACATAAACCTTTCTGTTTGAAATGAAGTCAATATTTCTCTTTTGTTGATGAATCAGTACATTTGGTAAATCTTACCACATAAGTAATATCTTACCATATTACTATATTTGGTAAATATAGTAATCGTGCTAGAGAGTATAGATTTCATGTTAAATCTCATTTTAGAAAAATTTACAAAATTTATGTTGGTAGTGTTTTAAAACAACAAGCTTTATCCCGTCAATGTCCACACCATCAGGAGGGAAATACAGCATAAAAAAGCAATCCAGTACTTAGTACACAGCTTGAAAACTGCTGGCACTGTAATTGTACTTTGCTGACATATCTTTTCAGAGGCGTATTTCTGCCACCCCAAAAGAATCAGTTCTACTTGATGAGCACTCTACCTTGTAGGTAAAACCAGTGCCAGCATTCATATAAATGACAGTCTTCTTGGCATTATATTCTAAATAGCAAAACAGGGCTCAAAGCCCAAAATAAATCACTCGCCTGTCAGTGATACTTGTGATTTATTCACAGGATACTAAGCTTTCCATGATTTTTTCTTAGAAATATAGCAAAAATATGAATAGTACGACACGTAACATAATTTTATTTATTTATTTGCGGTACGTGGACCTCTCACTGTTGTGGCCTCTCCCGTTGCGGAGCACGGGCTCCGGACGCACAGGTTCAGCGGCCATGACTCACGGGCCCAGCCGCTCCGCGGCATGTGGGATCTTCCCGGACCGGGGCACGAACCCGTGTCCCCTACATCGACAGGCGGACTCTCGACCACTGCGCCACCAGGGAAGCCCAGGTTTGTTGTTTTATTACTGCTATTTCCTACTCTCATTCTTGTTTCCCCAAAATTTAATACTATCTCTTACACATATTTACTTCTTTGTTCAAGGCAAATTCTTGAATCTGGGAAATGGTACTTTCACAAATAATCTGAATTTGTGGTAAGTGTGGGCACTATTTTAGAGAAAAAACACTGAAGAGATTTGGGTAAGGAAACATTTTTTCCTTAATTTTATTCCCAAAACAAACAGGGAGAAACTTTGTCATGAACAGAGTGGTTAGAGACAGAAATATCCTTCTTATCTTGCATGTTGTGCAAAAGTGAAATGACAAACAAATGGCAAACCCATTTCCAGTTAATCTCAGAGAAGATAAAACATATTAAAAAAATAATAGTAATAGAAAAACAGTTGCCCAAAGCAGCTCAGTATAGAGAGCCCGACAGAAAGTAGTGTGGAGATGGGGTGATTCCTCAGAAGAGTGAGCCCAGTGACAGGAGATATAAGAAAACGCTGGCAAAAAGTTTGCTGATAAATTTGAACATTTGGAGGACAAATACACCTTACTGAGCTGACCAGGAGAAGGAATCGAAAATTTGTCTAGTCTGATATCTCTTGAAGAAATTGAATTCATTATTAAATCTTCTGCCAAAGAAAACCTGTGCCTCCGGTGAATTCTTCCAAAACTTACTGAGAAAAGAGATTTGCCACATAATTCCCTGATAATTAAAAAGAAGGCTTTCAACTCCTTTTATGAGGAAGCCAATATGAAAAGACCATTCTGATTTCTTAATTAAAGAGTTAAGAATCAGATAGCCTTGTTAACAATGCCCTTTGAGACAATGTCTTCTTCAATTTTCCCAGCGAATAATATATAGCCCAAACATGGTCCTGACTGCTCATAAATTAAATTGAGAATTAATTATTCTATTTTTTACTGGGTTGTTACTGACAAGGTTCCTTCCATCATTACCACCAAAACCTAAAACAAAATTGAGAAGACATGTCAGATAACAGGAAACATAATGAATGCCAGATTAGGTACACTACTGTTGCTGGATATGTTTTAAATTTGGAATCTTGTAAGGATCTATATTATGACTATATACTTTCACTTGGAACACTGAAACAAAAAAGGTAAAGGATGTGGAATGGAGAATGTAAAAAGGCAGATTCATAACACCATGTGATGAAATTTGTTCATTCTCAACTCATGTGTCTAATATTAAGCAACACTAGATAGGAGAAAATTAAGAAAAACAGATATTAGAGATAAAGATTAGAGACGGTAAGAGCATCGAATACAGGGTTTCACATATTAGTAAATCTTCCTAAATGTAGCAAGAGTGAACTGCTTATGTAGCAAACAAGCCTTGGATTGCTGACTGAAATACAGGGTAAGACGCCTGCCTCCCCACTTCTTCCCTGTGGATTTAAATGCTTTGCAGAAAATGTTGAGGACTTGGTCCTCTGATTAAAAACACCACCTGCTAGTTAGAAGATATAAATAATTTTGATAGTTTGACTTGTGTATATATATGTGTATGTATGAATTGTCAATATGCATCTGTATATTTAAAATAATTTCAAAAAATAAACAAACCAAGGTGACCAGAATCCAAATCAAGCAGGGACCATTATCTCAGAAGCACCCCTCATTTTCTCTTCTGTTAATAACCTCTCCTCAAGTTAACTGCCATTTTCACTTCTGACACCATAAATTACTTTTGCCTATTTTGCAAAATTGTATAATTGGAATCATACAGTATACAGTCTTTTGTGTCTGGCTTCCTTTGTTCAGTATTATGTTTGTGAAGTACAGTCATGTTGTTTAAGGTAGTTCTGCTTCAGTCATTTTCATTCCTATGAACTTAAGTGGTATGTGGCACACACAACGGGAGAGAGGGCGAGGGAGAGGGAGAAGGAGAGACAGAGACAGAAAGAAAAAGAGAAAAGTGGAAGACAAAGGCCATAAAGAAGACTGTATCTGGAGGGAAGAAAACAATAACCTGACTGGACCCAGATCAAAGAGTGGATGAAACTACGTAAGTCTCAGCAGATGCCAGGTCCTGGTCTTAGTGTCCCTTCCCCTAATGCCTTTATTCTTTTAATCTGAAAATATAGATGTAATCTCAGGGAAAAGAATCAAGTCACTTAGTTGACTGATACTAAGTCTTTGCTACATTTGTGGGCTAAAGACTCATTTTTTTAAATAAGTTAGTTACATTCTTGTACAATTTATTAATATAGCCTATAGTTATAAATATCATACATCACCTTCTAAATGGGAAAACTATCTATACATGCACACATGCATCACTGAGAGTTCTGCTTTTCAGCTCTTGAGAAGATGTATATTATAGATGGAATTCATACTTGCCCCCAAGAAACTCAGTGAAGAAGAGATGAGAGAAAATAAAGCAAAAGGATAAAGAAAAATAGACCAAGTTGGAGGAGTTTGGCAGATCTAGATGATGAGTTCGTTTTGAAATTCAGCAAGTTTCCAGGTTTGGGACATGCCTTGAAACTGTGACATAGTTACTGCTTGTTCAATAGACACTGGGACTGAAGTGAGCCGGCAGGATTTAAGGTAGAGTCAAAGTGAACTAGTAAAAGGTATATATTTTGTCAGCCACAAAAAAGATTCATATTCCAAGCCAGCGATAGGCTTTTACTCAGTACTACCTGCCCATCCTCCTTTTTCCCCCCAAACCTCTCTAACTTGATGCCACATACCTCTAATCCTACAATGAATCTAGTTTGGGAGAAACAAGCTTCTACTGTTTAAAAAATCACTGCTTCATCCTGTTATTTTAACAATGAAAAAAAAATAGCTGTGCCAATCAATTTCCTCCTTCAACGTAAAATTCTTTTTTAATTTTAAAAATGAGGATTTTTTAATTAAAAGGAGAGTAACATGTAATTTCAGATATTGAAATGAATATCATTCATATCCTAAGTTTTATTCTGATCCTAAAGGAAATCTTTACGTATTCTGCATGACTGCTCAGAGGCTGCCACTACGGCTGCCTCTCTACTGAAGAGCGACTTCTTAGACAAGGACAATAAGTACCTTTAAAGCTCTACCGCTCCAAGGCGGAAGGGGTCGGTCATGGATTTTAGTGTGTTGGCAAGAGAAGTTACAGAAAAGTCATGAACACTGGAATTGCATCAAAATATCATAAACCAACAACTGAAAATCAAATTACAAAGAATTGTAAATCAGTAATGAAAGCAAATGATTGACTGAACTGAGGAGTAAGGTTTTTTGTTGATTTTTAAAGGTTAAGGATGCTATGTTATGTTCTTATTTAGAAAAGACACTAGCCATACAGTAAAAATTTCCAATATAGGAACATATAATCACTAAATTTGGGGAATATATGATAGTGTAAAAAAATAAAAGTCATCTTTGCTCATTCTGTGAAACTCAGGAAATTTAAAAAAAAAACCTTTAGACTATAATCTTTATTCCAAAATGTACGTTTTTCTTACCTATTATAAGAATCTACAATCAGATTTTTTAGCATTCTCAAGATGTTTTTAATGTTCTTAGAAATAAGAAAAGATAGTTTTTAAATTAATAATGAAGCTGAAAGAGCTCAGTAGAGAAAGAACACATAAATTTTAGACCATTTCAGTCAGTTATTAAAAAATTTGGCAAAAAGTTTTTAAGATGACAAGAATGAAACATTCTAAGTTGTAAATCATTTGGGCTAAGAACAGAAGATCCAAGATGCTGCCGACAAGGGTCTTTCACAAATACTCTATAATTATAACAATTTGACAACTGTAATTTGGTATTTTTATATGAAAGCAATTGAAATGACAGAGACCACCTACCACTGCAATTAAAGAGGCAGAAAAGAATAGCAAAAAAACAAAACTCTGAGACTAGAGTGTAAAGGAAATTGTTATGCATTTTCTTTAGTACTTATTCTCAATATATGCCATTTTTAGAAGAACGAGTTTATAAAAATTTTGGAAATCATTTCTATTAGCTAATCTTACAATATTTAGAGCCATTTAACATAAAAATACTATTTTAGGTGGCAGAATTAATCTTCTATCTTCATTTTTCTCTATTATTAGATAAAGAAAAGAGTAATGTGAACACTACAAAATTTGATAGTGTTTCCAATCAAACAGAGTAACTTTTGTTATTCACACGGAGCATCCAATGAAATTATTTAAGCACACCACCCAGGTATGTCAGCATGTGACTGCTGATTATAATTTCTGGAACTCATTATTCACAATAATAAATTACGTGGGGAGATTATTATAGACTAAATATCTTAAGAATACCAATAATATTCGTGTTTGGTTTAAATAATGACAATAATATATTTAAAAAGAAAAACTGAGAGATAGCTTGACTGAATGTAAAGTGAGTTTTCCATTATGACTGAACTCATAATTATGATATGAACTTATGATTTAATAGTGTTTTAGAGTAAATGGATTAATCTAATCTCTTGTCAGTGGGCAATTACCTTTATCCCCATTACTTAGTGTCAGTTATTCAAAAACAGACATATACTGTATTTCTTAGATTATAGGGGTTTTGAGCATTGTTTAATTTTAGCTGCACTGAAATATTTATATATTGAGTTTGCCAAAAAGTTCGTTTGGGTTTTTCCATGACACCTTACGGAAAAACCAGAACAAACTTTTTGGCCAAGCCAATACCTATATGTATATGTAAATAGATATATTTAAGGGGAAATTCCTAGGCTAAATTGTGCTTAATATATCTAACTTTATCATTTATAAGAATTTAGATGATTATATTATAAATCTTTGGGACACTTATAGAATTCATGTAATATTACCCCCAACACTCAAAGACAATTCAATAGTAATAGATCTTTAAATCATTTGCCTAATTTTGAAAATGACATAAATCAGAAATTCTCCAGTGTTCCGTAAGTCTCCATTAGATAATGTGCTATTATTGCACTTTATACAAAATTAAAAGAATCTATGGGTCATTTGGTATCATCTGAAAACTTTTACTTATTTTTGTTTATATCTAATAAACACACTATAATTAATCATTTTAAAATAACATTAACTAAAACCAAAACTTATTATAGATTTACCCATTTTAAAAGTGAAAATGCCAAAAACACATAAACTTAATAAAATTTTTACCACATAAAAATGAATGAGAGCAATACGAAGAACTATGAAGTCGGTACACACATGATTGATTTATCTTTTCTGTGAACGTCCTTAACACAGAAGTAATGCTGAAGTTTAACTGAAGCTGAGAAATGTTAGTTTCCACAAAGGCATTTATTTTACTTATTACAATGTTAATGAATGTAAAATATCATTTATGGAATAAAAAGCACCAGTGTGTCTAGATAAAGGAAGGATTATTAAAATTATCTTTCCTTACTTATTGGTCTTGTAACCATTCAATCAGTGTAATTTTTAAAGTTATTAGACAGCTCCATTGTGAAACAGTAACCAGCTTTTAAAAAAATCTTTATTTTCTCAAATGCATTTTAGGAGGAAAAGGATAGATAGTGACTAAGTTTTTGAAGACAAAGCTTATCTTTCCTGTTCCCAAAATAGTTTGGGGAATTGGAATGAAATAGGTTTTATAAAGTAATTTAACTTTCAGAAATATTTAATTCAAAATATACACAAGGAATCTGAACTACTTTAAATAAGAATACAGAACTGTATAAAGAATTTGGACTTTTATGCAGTAGCTACATAATTAAAAACTAACTTCAGTGTTAGAGATAATAAAATCATTATAAATATTATTTTCAATAATCTTTTAAAACATGGTCAATATTTCTTGAGAAAATTAAAATATTTACAACCACAGAAGGTCAAACCTTAGTTGCTTCTTAAATTAACTTGACATAAAAGATGTTAAAGTGACACAGAAAGTTTGTCTGCAAACTTTGTTTAGAGTAGCTCTGAAGCCAGTTCACAACCATGTATTAATAAAATAACTGAAAGAACCTCCTTAGAAACATTCTCTTTCATTTAAATAAAAGGACTTTTAGAATGCAGTTTTACCATCACAACACAAATAAATATTTAAAGAGGGTAAAGATTCAAATATGACTAAATAGAATAGCAACTTTATTCATAATTTTCCCAAACTGGGAACAACTCAAATGTCCCTCAACTGGTATACAAACCATGGCATGTTATACAAGGAAATGATTCTTGAACAGCAAAAAGGGACCAGCAGTTGAGACATGCAATGACATGCACATGAATCCTCAATGCATTTCTCTAACTGAAAGGCTATCTAAAGATTCATGTCATGTGATTCCATTTCTATGACACTCTAGGAAGGGTAGAGGTCAGGAAATGAACAAATTAGTGACTGCCAAGAACTGGGAGGATAGGAGTCATGCATAGAAAGGTAGCACAGGGGACTTGAGAGTCAATACACCCCTCTGCACACAACTGTGCTCATGACTACATGACTCTCTGCATTTGTCAAAACTGACAGAAAAATGCACCACAAAAAATGAGATTTACTCTATTTTAAATTTTAAAATATCAATAGGATGTGGGGGAGAAAAATAGAGCATTAACTGTGACAAATGATTCAAACTGTTTTCCAATAAATCAAAAACTAAACTGAAGAGTACGGGAAAGAAAGAAGCTAACCTCTATAATGGGAAAATAATGTTTTGATTGGATATTGTAAAGGAAAAGACAAAATGAACTGCACAGAAACTCTGTATTCTAGTTGACTGTAGGAAAAGGAAGTTACAAATAAGGAAAAGGGCAAAAGGTAGAATGAACACTGGGAAGTTGAATTTGAGGTAGAGGTGTCAATACAGACTCCTGAATATATTATTAAAATATACGTACAAACAGAGGTGTGTGTTTGTGCATATATATGCATTAGTACATATACATGTATTTCCTAGCTCTATTCACAAGAAAGGTAAGAAGGTGTGACACTGCAGTAGCAATGAGCACACTAGCTCCCAAACCTCGGTTTCTAAATATCACACTGCAATTAAAAAAGAAAAGATACAGAACTAGAGCAAGGGAAGTACAAGATGAGCCTGGAGCCTCTTCTACTGATAGAAAGTGCTATGAAATAAATAAGTTTGTGTTGGGGTGTGCGGTGAGTGGGTTGGTAAAGGTATACTGAAAGGGCACAGATATCATGTTAATTAAATCTCAATAAAACTGGAAAAAAAGAAAAAGAATAGTTCCCAATGCCCAAAGTTGGAATGGCTTGAGTCACAAAATCAGTAACAGTATTGGATAATTTTAAAATAAAATAAATATCCATAAATCTATACCAATTTAAATCAATGCTGAAGACAAATAACTGGGGAATAAGTAATAACTTTTCCTTATAGATGGATTCTAATGATTAAATGTAGAAGGAATAAGGGTACAGAAAAATACGTTAGAACACTACTATGAATACTAGATTAGTGGGTGACATTTTGAGCAGAAAAAGGATATTGACATAACCTCAAAGGATCTCCCTCAAAACATTTAGTAATTACAAAGGGAAAAATAGTAACTTGACAATCAGAGAATGCTGGAAGATCCAAGTAGTCATGGATAATATTACCAGTAATGAATGTTGACATCATTATACTCCCTAATTTAAAACAAGGAGAAGAGTATATCACCTCTCTGGTATCCTTCCCAATAATGCATAACCTTAATTTTAATCATGAAAAATTCAAACACAAGTTGAGATACATTCTACAAAATATCTCACTAGTTACTGTCAAGAGTCAAAATAATAAATAAATAAAGAGTTATAAATTTAGAGTTAGCTAGGAGGGGTACTTTATCTTTTAACAGTCCTGGTATCAGAAGAGGGAACCCAAGGAGGGCACCAAGAGCCCCGAGAAGCCACAAGCAACCAGGATACAACTCACTGGGACACCCCACTCACTCTGGATCCTCTAGACAGCATCCTGGGAAAACAGCAAAGGGTGAGAATTCTTACTAAAGTCAGCTGTCTGTGGTGCCTGGACAAGAGAGGAAGAATTGCAGAAGATTTTCAAGATGGAAGAGGAGTAAGACATGGAGATCATCTTCCTCCCCACAAATACATCAGAAATACATCTACATGTGGAACAATTCCCACAGAACACCTACTGAATGCTGGCAGAAGACATCAGACTTCCCAAAAGACGCCTTCAGAAAACCTACACTCAAAGGCAGGGCCAAATCCAAAGCTGAACCCCAGGAGCTGTGCGAACAAGGAAGAGAAAGGGAAATCCCTCCCAGCAGCCTCAGAAGCAGCGGGTTAAATCTCCATAATCAACTAGATGTACCCTGCATCTGTGTAATACCTGAATAAAGAATGAATTGTCCGAAAACTGAGGTGGTGGACTTTGGGAGCAACTGTAGACTTGGGGTTTGCTGTCGGCATCTAATTTGTTTCTAGTTTTATGTTTACCTTAGTTTAGTATTTACAGTTTATTATCACTGTTAGATGTGCTTATTGATTTGGTTGTTCTCTTCCTTTTTTTTAATGTATATATATATATTTTATTTCCTTTTTCTTTTTCTGAATGTGTATGAGTATGCTTCTTTGTGTGACATTCTCTGTCTAGCTTTGCTTTTACTATTTGTCCTAGGGTTCTGTCTGTCCTTTTTTTTTTTTTTAAGTATAGCTTTTAGCACTTCTTATCATTGGTAGATTTGTTTTTTGGTTTGGTTGCTCTATTCTTTCTTTCTTACTTTATTTTTTTAATTTCTTTTTGTCTCCTTTTTGTTCTGAGCCATTTGGCACACAGGGTCTTGGTGTGCCAGCTGGGTGTCAGGCCCGTGCCTCTGAGGTGGGAGAGCCAAGTTCAGGACATTGGTAGACCAGAGACCTACTGGCTCTACGTAATATCAAGCAGTGAAATCTCTCCCAGAGATCTCCATCTCAACGTTAAGACGCAGCTCCACTCGACAACCAGCAAGCTACAGTGATGAACACGCTATGCCAAACAACTAGCAAGATAGGAACACAACCCCACCCATTAGCAGAGAGGCTGCCTAAAATCATAATAAGGTCACAGACACCCCCAAACACACCACCAGACATGGTCCTCCACACCGGAAAGACAACCTACAGTCTCATCCACCAGAACACAGGCACTAGTCCCCTCCACGAGGAAGCCTACAAAACACACTGAACCAACCTTAGCCACTGGGGGCAGACACCAAAAACAATGGGAACTACGAATCTGCAGCATGTGAAAAGGAGACCCCAAACACAGTAAGTTAAGCAAAATGAGAAGACAGAGAAACACACAGCAGATGAAGGAGCAAGGTAAAAACCCACCAGACCAAACAAATGAAGAGGAAATACACAGCCTACCTGAAAAAGAATTCAAAGTAATGATAGTAAAGATGATCCAAAATCTTGGAAAGAGAATGGAGAAAATAAAAGAAACGTTTAACAAGGACCTAGAAGAACTACAGAGCAAACAACGATTAACAACACAATAAAGGAAATTAAAACTTCTCTAGAAGAAATCAATAGCAGAATAACTGAGGCAGAAAAACGGATAAGTGACCTGGAAGATAAAATAGTGGAAATAACTACTGCAGAGCAGAATAAAGAAAAAAGAATGAAAAGAATTGAGGACAGTCCTAGAGACCTCTGGGACAACATTAAATGCATGAACATTCGAACTATAGGGATCCCAGAAGAAGGGAAAAAGAAAGGGACTGAGAAAATATTTGAAGAGATTATAGTTGAAAACTTCCCTAATATGGGAAAGGAAATAGTTAATCAAGTCCAGGGAGCACAGACAGTCCTATACAGGATAAATCCAAGGAGAAACATGCCAAGACATATATTAATCAAACTATCAAAAATTGAATACAAAGAAAATAATATTAAAAGCCGCAAAGGAAAAAAAAAACATACAAAGGAATCCCCATAAGCTTACGAGTGGACCTTTCAGCAGGAACTCTGCAAGCTGGAAGGGAGTGGCAGGACTCAAGTTATGAAAGTGAAAAACCTACAACCAAGATTACTCTACCCAGCAAAGATCTCATTCAGATTCAATGGAGAAATTAAAAACTTTACAGACAAGCAAAAGCTAAGAGAATTCAGCACCAACTAATCAGCTTTACAACAAACGCCAAAGGAACTTCTCAAGACAGGAAACACAAGAGAAGGAAAAGACTTACAATAACAAACTCAAAACAATTAAGAAAATGGTAACAGGAACATACAGATAGATAATTACCTTAAATGTAAATGTTTTAAATGTTCCAACCAAAAGACATAGACTAGCTGAATGAATACAAATACAAGACCCGTATATATGCTATCCAAAAGAGAGCCACTTCAGACCTAGGGACACATACAGACTGAAAGTGAGGGGATGGAAAAAGATATACCACGCAAATGGATATCAAAAGAAAGCTGGAGTAGCAATTCTCATATCAGACAAAAGAGACTTCAAAATAAAGACTATTAGAAGAGACAAAGAAAGACACTACATAATGATCAAGGGATCAATCCAAGAAGAAGATATAACAATTGTAAATATTTATGCACCCAACAGAGGAGCACCTCAATACATAAGGCAAATGCTAACAGCCATAAAAGGGGAAATCGACAGTAATACAATCATAGTTATGGATTTTAACACCCCACTTTCACCAATGGACAGATCATCCAAAAGGAAAATAAATAAGGAAACACAAGCTTTAAATGATACATTAAACTAGATGGACTTAATTCATATTTATAGGACATTCCATCCAAAAACAACAGAATACACTTTCTTCACAAGTGCTCATGGAATATTCTCCAAGACAGATATTTTGGGTCACAAATCAAGCCTTGGTAAATTAAAGAAAACTGAAATCATACCAAGTATCTTTTCCAAACAAATCGCTATGAGACTAGATATCAATTACCAGAAAAAAATCTGTAAAAAATACAAACACAGGGAGGCTAACAAACACACTACTAAATAAGCACGGATCACTGAAGAAATCAAAGAGGAAATTAAAAAATACCTAGAAACAAATGACAATGAAAACACAACGACCCAAAACCTATGGGATGCAGTAAAAGCAGTTCTAAGAAGGAAGTCTATAGCAACACAATCCTACCTCAAGACACAAGAAATATCTCAAATAAAACACCCAACCTTACATCTAAAGCAATTAGAGAAAGAAGAACAAAACATCCCAAAGTTAGAAGGATAGAAATCATAAAAATCAGATCAGATAAAAGAAAGAGAAATGAAGGAAACAAAAGCAAGGATAAATAAAACTAAAAACTGGTTCTTTGAGAAGATAAACAAAATTGATAAACCATTAGCCAGACTCATCAAGAAAAAAAGGGAGAGGACTCAACAGTATTAGAAACGAAAAAGAGGAAGTAACAACGGACACTGCAGAAATACAAAGGATCATGAGAGATTAGTACAAGCAACTACATGCCAATAAAATGGACAACCTGGAAGAAATGGACAAATTCTTAGAAAAGCACAACCTTCCAAGACTGAACCAGGAAGAAAAAGAAAATATAAACAGACCAATCACAAGCCCTGAAATTGAGACTGTGATTGAAAATCTTCCAACAAACAAAAGCCCAGGACCAGACGGCTTCACAGGCAAATTCTATCAAACATTTAGAGAAGAGCTAACACCTATCCTTCTCAAACTTCTCCAAAATATAGCAGAAGAAGAAACACTCCCAAACTCATTCTATGAGGCCACCATGACCCTGATACCAAACCAGACAAAGATGCCACAAAAAAGAAAACTACAGACCAATATCACTGTTGAACACAGATGCAAATGTCCTCAACAAAATACTAGCAAACAGAATCCAACAGCACATTAAAAGGATCATACATCATGATCAAGTAGGGTTTATCCCAGGAATGCAAGGATTCTTCAATATACGCAAATCAATCACTGTGATAAACCATATTAACAAATTGAAGTAGAAAAATCATATGGTTGTCTCAATAGATGCAGAAAAAGCTTTCAACAAAATTCAACACCCATTTATGATAAAAACCCTCCAGAAATTAGACATACAGGGAACTTACCTCAACATAATAAAGGCCATATACGACAAACACACAGCCAACATCCTTCTCAAAAGTGAAAAACTGAAACCATTTCCACTAAGATCAGGAACAAGACAAGGTTGTCCACTCTCACCACTATTATTCAACATAGTTTTGGAAGTTTTAGCCACCGCAATCAGAGAGGAAAAAGAAAGAAAAGTAAACCAAATAAGAAAAGAAGAAGTAAAGCTGTCTCTGCAGATGACATGACACTATACATCAAGAATCCAAGAAATGCTACCAGAAAACTACTAGAGCTAATCAATGAATTTGGTAAAGTAACAGGATACAAAATTAATGCACAGAATTCTTACATTCCTATACACTAATGATGAAAAATCTGAAAGAGAAATTAAGGAAACACTCCCATTTACCATTGCAACAAAAAGAATAAAATATCTAGGAATAAACCTACCTAAGGAGACAAAAGACCTGCATGCACAAAACTATAAGACACTGATGAAAGAAATTAAAGATGATACAAACAGATGGAGAGATATACCATGTTCTTGGATTGGAAGAATCGACATTGTGAAAATGACTCTACTACCCTAAGCAATCTACAGATTCAATGTAATCCCTACCAAACTACCAATGGCATTTTTCACAGAACTAGACCAAAAAATTTCACAATTTTTATGGAAACAAAAAAGAGCCGCGAATAGCCAAAGAAATATTGAGACAGGAAAACGGAGCTGCAGGAATCAGACTCCCTGACTTCACACTATACTACAAAGCTAAGTAACCAACACAGTATGGGACTGGCACAAAAACAGAAATGTAGATCAATGGAACAAGACAGAAAGCCCAGAGATTAACCAAACACATATGGTTACCTTATTTTTGATAAAGGAGCCAAGAATATACAGTGGAGAAAAGACAGTCTCTTCCATAAGTGGTGCTGGGAAAACTGGACAGCTACCTGTAAAAGAATGAAGTTAGAACACTCCCTAACACCATACACAAAAATAAACTCAAAATGGATTAAACACCTAAATATAAGGCCAGACACTATCAAACTCTTAGAGGAAAACATAGGCAGAACCCTCTATGACATAAATCACAGCAAGATCCTTCTTGACCCACCTCCTAGAGAAAGGGAAATAAAACCAGAAATAAACAAATGGGACCCAATGAAAATTAAAACCTTTTGCACAGCAAAGGAAAACATAAACAAGACTAAAAGACAACCCTCAGAATGGGAGAAAATATTTGCAAATGAAACAACTGACAAAGGATTAATCTCCAAAATTTACAAGCAGCTCATGCAGCTCAATATAAAAAAAACCAAAAAACCCAATCAAAAAATGGGCAGAACACCTAAACAGACATTTCTCCAAAGATATACTGATTGCCAACAAACACATGAAAGAATGCTCAGCATCACTAATCATTAGAGAAATGCAAATCAAAACTACAATGAGGTATCACCTCACACCAGTCAGAATGGCCATCATCAAAAAATATGCAAACAATAAATGCTGGAGAGGGTGTGGCGAAAAGGGAACCCTCTTGCACTGTTGGTGGGAATGTAAATTGATACAGCCACTTTGGATAACAGTATGGAGGTTCCTTAAAAAACTACAAATAGAACTACCATATGACCCCGCAATCCCACTACTGGGCATATACCCTGAGAAAACCATAATTCAAAAAGAGTCATGTACGACAATGTTCATTGCAGCACTATTTACAATAGGCAGGACAGGGAAGCAACCTAAGTGTCCATCGACGGATGAATGGATAAAGAAGATGTGGCACATATATACAATGGAATATTACTCAGCCATAAAAAGAAACAAAATTGAGTTATTTGCAGTGAGGTGGATGGACCTAGAGTCCATCATACAGTGTGAAGTTAGTCAGAAAGAGGAAAACAAGTACTGTATGCTAACACATATATATGGAATATAAAAAAAATGGTTCTAAAGAACCTAGGGAAAGGACAGGAATAAAGATGCAGATGTAAAGAGTAGACTTGAGGACACAGGGAGGGGGAAGGGTAAGCTGGGACGAAGTGAGAGAGTGGTATACACATATATACTACCAAATGTAAAATAGCTAGCTAGTGGGAAGCAGCTGCCTCACACAGGGAGTTCAGCTCAGTGCTTTGTGACCAACTTGAGGGGTAGGATAGGGAGGGTGGGATGGAGATGCAAGAGGGTGGAGATATGGGGATATATGTATATGTATAGCTGATTCACTTTGTAATAAGGCAAAAACTAACACACCATTGTAAACCAATTATACTCCAATAAAGATGTTCAAAAAAAAAAAGAGTTAGCTAGGAGGAAATTACAACAAACTGTCATGTGGACAAGCTGGTAAAATCCAAAAACTTCTACCCTTTAATTAATATTATTGTACCAAAATTAATTCTTCAGTTATGATAAAGATTCTATTGTTATGTAAAAAGCTGCCATAAGGAGAAGCTGGATGATGGGTATATAGGAAAACTCTACATTTTTGTGACTCTTCTATAAATCTAAAATTAGTTCAAAATAAGAAGTTGAAAAATGCTGTCCATGCATACGAAGGTATTTGTTTTTGTCTGACATATTAACTACAATTTACTTTGAATAAAATATTTGGGGTTCTAATTTTCATTTGTGCTCTGAACATTTTTAAAAGATCCAGGATAAACTGGCATAGAAAATGTTCCTTTTTCCACTGTAGTTACAATCATTGACAGGATAACACATTACTGTGCTTCCACTTTCCTCCCTCACTTAAAATGTTGTCATGAACAGAGAACATCTGAAGTCAAATGTTCAAATTCCCTAAATGCGTTATATTTGAAATATTAAAGATTGAGGATTGCGCTTCTTTGACCTTCTCATTATTCAAGATGCTGTTTGGATGACCTTTGTATTCCCATTGATTACATTCTATAAAAACTGATATTTCGGGCTTCCCTGGTGGCGCAGTGGTTGAGGGTCCGCCTGCCAATGCAGGGGACACGGGTTCGTGCCCCGGTCCAGGAAGATCCCACATGCCGCGGAGCGGCTAGGCCCGTGAGCCATGGCTGCTGAGCCTGCGCGTCTGGAGCCTGTGCTCCACAACGGGAGAGGCCGCAGCAGTGACAGGCTCGCGTACTGCAAAAAAAACAAAACAAAACAAAACAAAAAAGGTCATATTTTTTTAAGGAGTAGACAATAAAAAAGCAGCTTATGGCTGTTGCCAAATTACTTCTTTTGGATTTTATTTTTTTTTTTTATACAGCAGGCTGTTATCAATTTTATACATATTAGTGTATATGTGTCAATCCCAATTGCCCAATTCATCCCACCACCACCACCACCACCACCCCACTTTCCTCCCTTGGTGTCCATATGTATGTTCTCTATGTCTGTGTCTCTATTTCTGCCTTGCAAACAAGTTCATCTTTACCTTTTTCTAGATTCCACATATATGCGTTAATATACGATATTTGTTTTTCTCTTTCTGACTTACTTCACTCTCTATGACAGTCTCCAGATCCATCCACGTCTCTACAAATGACCCAATTTTGTTCCTTTTTATGGCTGAGTAATATTCCACTGTATATATGTACCACAACTTCTTTATCCATTACTCTGTCAATGGGCATTTAGGTTGCTTCCATGACCTGGCTATTGTAAATAGTGCTGCAATGAACATTGGAGTGCATGTGTCTTTTTTTTTAAAATTTATCTATTTATTTATTTAATTTTGGCTGTACTGGGTCTTCATTTCCGTGCGAGGGCTTTCTCTAGTTGCGGCGAGTGGGGGCCACTCTTCATTGTGGTGCGCGGGCCTCTCACTGTTGTGGTCTCTCTTGTTGCGGAGCACAGGCTCCATACATGCAGGCTCAGTAGTTGTGGCTCACGGGCCCAGTTGCTCTGTGGCATGTGGGATCTTCCCAGACCAAGGCTCAAACCCATGTCCCTTGCATTGGCAGGGAGATTCTCAACCACTGTGCCACCAGGGAAGCCCATGTGTGTCTTTTTGAATTATGGTTTTCTCTGGGTATATGCCCAGTAGTGGGACTGCTGGGTCATATGGTAATTCTATTTTTAGTTTTTTAAGGAACCTCCATACTGTTCTCCATAGTGGCTGTATCAATTTACATTCCCATCAACAGAGCAAGAGGCTTCCCTCCATTGCCAAATCATATTATGAAACCTCTTTGGTTTTCCAAAGATTGTTCTGGACCTGGAGCTTTAACAGTACAGATATAAATATTAAAGAGTTTCAGTAAATAGTTTAATGAGCACTTAGTCTTAATTTTTGGATCTCAGAAATGTGACACTTCTGTTTGTACATGCGTTTCAGGCAATTTACTTATTATAAGTTACTAAAATATTGGGTTAGTCTGAACACCATCTGCAGTATACGCCAGAATGTTGGTGTCAAAGCAGTTGCTTGGTCATACAGTTTATATTTAACCATCTCTCTAAATATTTGTTAGAAAAGGACACATGTAAATACTGACAAAATAATATTTATAACAAACTCAGTTGAAATAAATCATATTTAGGGAAACATTGTTTGAAGTGCCTTGGGCTCATCTTGCATCACCAATATTCTACACTGGATCACTGAGTCAATTCCAGTGAGAAACAACTCAATATGTATTTTTTAAATTTAGATTTTATTTTTTAGAGAAAAAATAAGGGAGGAGTAGAGATATTACTTACATATACCCCTTGCAGCACACATCATTGTACTTGCCTTAATATCCATCTGGATAATCTGTTTGATTATCACTGTTAGTGATTTACATACTTTTGCTTCTGCACTGTAACTTCAATTGTCAATGGCAGGTCCTGGTGGAACACTATAGCATTTTGGTTCACGTACTTGCCAACCAAGACCACAGACACTCAGTGCTTTCTGGAAGCCCTTTGTAGGTACCCAGGAGTCAAAAAATTACCAGATTTCTCTCTGGATGCAGTGTTAGCTTGGATCATACATATGTCTTCTGCATTCTGTGTTAACATGCTCTCTTGGCAGGCTAAGCGGTGTCTCATGAAAAAAACATGCCAGTGGTATTTTTGTCTCATTGTTTCCTAAGAGCTATCCTGCCTCACCATTGTTACCCTACCTCACTGGAGAAGTCTCCAACAGTATTGGTAAATTCCTGACTGTTAGCAAGTTACATAGCAAGTTTTAAATTTTCCTTCATCAGAAAGCATATTTGAATTTAACATCAATTATTGTAGAAATCCTTTTGCTTTATGAAATCTTTGCTAATCCATTAGCCAGAATTGCTCATGTCATCAAGTTTGAACCTGTGTTTTGTTTTGTCTAGAGTTCAGCTAAATTACTCCATGGTACTGCTGCTTTGACATCTATTTTGTTTGATCAAGCGGACTGTAAGAACCTTAAACTGACACAAGCCCCTTCATGCAAGCCCAAACCCTAGGAAACAGCCCACAGAGGCACAAGAAATGTACGTTTCTTAAACGACTTTCCCAACAGCCCTGTAATAAACAGTCTTCCCCACTTCGCAGGGCCTTCTCCTTACATACCACTTAGATAAGACCCTCACAAGATTACCAAAACCACATTCTTTTTGGTTTGAATTGACGGACCCAGCCTTAGCCCAGGAACCCCAATGCACTTCACTGTGAACCTAATAAAGGACTGTGCCCCAGGTCCTGTTTCTCTCTGTCCACTCCCTGCCTTGACCTCACTGTGTGACCCCCTGAGGTGTGCTACGTATACTTCCTCCAGGACCTGTGAGTAATAAACTTCTCTATTTCAATTTCTCTTGTGGTCTTTTGTTGGACCACGGCTCACCATCTGGAACTCTGTGATTCACTTTGCAAATGTTAGCATTAAAAAGTGATATCATGTTTCCATTCTTAAAATGTTAATCTGCTTCAAGATTTTCATGAATGTATCCTGTAAGTATGAAAGACTATATAATACATATTTTAATATGTTCTACAACTGAGGCTGATTCAATCAGTTCATTTTTTTCCATTTCAAAATACAGTTTTCTTATAAGTTTGAAGATAATTATTTATATGCCATCTTTTAAGCTCAACTCCAAGTTTATCATAGGGCTCAGGCCTGTAGTACCTTACATTCAATTACAGAGTTCGATCTTAGCCTGATGACTGTATTTGTGGATAAATTTCTACTTCTTCTTCTCCTCTTCTCTTTTTCTGCTTTCAATGGCAGCAACTGCCCAAATATCAATATTTTTAATTGCAGGCCAAAGTCTCTCCGATGGCTTAATTGAATATTTCATGGTTAATTTTCCTCTCTTTTCTACTGAAAAGGACTTAGTAAATTCTTAATTAAAGGGGAACAGAATTTTCCTAACTCATCATACTTTAGAGGATAATGTGTCAATAAAGAATTATACAGTATACTAGCAGTAATAATATTAACATAAATAATTAAAAATATAACACCGAAATAGCTCAACTTTATGGTATTTCACACATGAAAAACTTTCACTCACTTTCTCTCATTTCATCTTCAAGGTTATCTCCAAGTTAGGTTTGTCAGGGAAAAGTCCTAATATATCCTTTTACAGATTATTAAAGTGAGACACAGAATGTGATTTGACTTAACTAAAATCTCCCATTTAAAAGAAACAGGGGGCTTCCCTGGTGGCGCAGTGGTTGAGAATCCGCCTGCCGATGCAGGGGACACGGGTTCGTGCCCTGGTCCGGGAAGATCCCACATGCCGCGGAGCGGCTAGGCCCGTGAGCCATGGCCGCCGAGCCTGCGCGTCCGGAGCCTGCGCTCCGCAACGGGAGAGGCCACAACGGTGAGAAGCCCGCATACCGTAAAAGAAACAGGGTCTGATCTTGCATAGGAGTCTTAATGGTTGTGTGTCCTGACTAACCTGCTATGTAAAGAGTGAATTATTAGCTTTTAGAGAGCCACGTTTATTTCCTCTCTTATATTCCTAACTATGATTTGAAAAATTATTTTTAGTGACTAATTTTGAGCTAACAATGTGCATCCTTTTCTTATCAGATTCTAATTACATTTAAGACACTACCTCTTTATACTTTCAGCTTGATAGCTCACACTTGACGGTATCAAACTCATCACTCGACTGCCCTATCTGTTATGGGATTGTTGCCATAACTTTTATTTTGACATACATTATTAACCCCATACATAGTTTGATGCTGCCACAGTTGGTAGCGGTTTCCTTTTACAGTTTAAAGTTCTACCAATGGGTGACTAATATCCCAATTTCCATTTACTAGTGATGGGAGGAACAAATGAATTGCATAGGATGATCTCTTAATGATTGATTTCAGGTTGATGGGCATTTTTATTTGCAGCCCTTTAGGCTTCCAGTATCTTTACAGCCAAACTAAAGCAAAGCTATTGGAATAACAAGGCTTGGGAGCCACATCTGCTTGTTAAATGAAAGTAGAGCCATAGTCCCTGATTCTCTTCTCTACCCAAATCTAAAATCTTCTCAGCACTTACAGGAAAAAAAAAAAAAAAAAAAAAAAAGAGTGCAGTGGTTCTACAGCTAAGATGACAGAAGCAGAGATTGTTCTGTCTACAGTTAACTGTGGATTGCATCTGGCTACCCTAATATCTTGGTAACTTTCCAACATATCTCTAATTTTAGAAGAAAAGATTTATGGTTGATACTTTGGCTTTCACCACCACGAAATGGGAAACCACATTAATCTACAGAATCTGGAGCCAAGCTAATCTTCTTACCTGAGACGGACACCATGTTAGGTGAGAGATGAGGAAAATACGATTTTTTTCTGCTTATCAAGGTGCAGCCATGCCCGCCAGTTCCTGAAAATATATCCTCCTTAATCCAGACCTTTTGTGTACAATCAAAATTGCTTTAAAAACAGATAGCCCCCAGTGTCTGGTCTTTTAGGACATATTGAGGTTTCCAAGAACCTTGAAATGTAAACACCTGCAAGGTTAGGCCCCTCCAGTCTTCCTGGAACCTTGGAGGCTTAAGGAAGGAGCTTATTCCCAGGCTGTAATCATTTGACCTTCTTGTGAACAGATAAATTCTATTATTCCTTCTTTCTTTTTTTTTCTTTAGAGCACTTATTACAGGTTACTAGTATTCTATTATTCTCTCAGATTAATTAGCTAGACAGATGACTAGAGATCTAATTCTCCTGGAATACCAAGAGTCTTGTGAAGCTTGGGCTTTTTAAGGAACACTAATGAATCCAGGAAAGCTTAACCTTCCTACAAAGGGAAAATCAACTCCCTTGTGGGAGATTGGATAAAAAGAAAGGAAAGAAGAGGGGAAAAGGGGGGAAAGTGAGAGAAAGAAAGGGAGAGAGACAAATGCTATCTTGTTCTTGATTTGCTAGATAAATCTTTAATTAGTCATAAAAGTGAGGGTTATGAAAACCTAATTCCAACAGTACAGAATGGATGAGGAAGCCTGAAGACACTCATAATGCAGTGATGTGGGAATCACGAACTTAGCCAGAAGCTGCTTTGTGATACCTAAAAACTTGATGGATGAATACAAGTTACAGTCAGAGAGAAAGAAAATCAGAAGAAATTATGTTTTCTTTTTTTTTCTAAGTCTAGAGATTATATTTCAAACGTTCATGATTGACTGCATGGGAAATTAGTCACAAGTCACTGTGTTATAGAACTATCTGCTTATTATTGATGATATCAATATGCATGCTTACAATAAACTACATTTTAAACTTGCATCTTTCAATATAATGTGATGAGAAGAGTTACTGTGCAATCACCCGGTGAAGGAAACAATCATTCAGATTTATTAGGATCTGTTTTAGGACAATACTTATTTTTTATTTGACGAAGACTAATATATTATAAAGGCAGATAATTTTTTTTATAAAGGCAGATAAATTTTTGATTGAGGCCATGTTTTTAAAAAAAATACACTCTTCAAACATACCCCCCATCCATATTTTTTCAAGGGCTAAAATTATATAATGGTTGAGTTGGTTTTAACTGGCATTTTTATAGTATTTAAATATAAATCTTTAAAATCTGTGAATGCATTTTTAGACAATTTATTTTTATTGTTCCCCTGACTTAATGATAAAAGTTTTTGGAAGTAACTAGAACTAACACACAAGGGTTAAACTCTAAATGTAGATTAATATTTTAATAAAAAGAGTATGTCTACTTAAAACAAAAGGAAGCTAAATAAAAGCAGATGGTTATTGATTGACTAGCATTATTTTATAAAAGTAATTATCTTCTTTATCCATGAACATTAATTCTAACATGTACTCTAACTCATATATTTGAATACAAGTAGACAATGAAAAAAAATAATTCACGTTTGGACAATTATCATGAAATGTAAAATATTTATGGCCCCAAAATCAGTAAGAAAAAACCTAAATAAAAACAGATTAGTCAATGAATTTTTTATAAAAAACCACAATGAAATATAATCTTACTCCCACTCAAGTAACAAGAATTAGATTCTAAAAATTAATGTTTGTAATGGGGCCACAGTTGTGACTCAGGGCTGGGCTCTAAATGCACAGGGGGAAACTTTGTAAGGCTTTCCTGACAGTAGCTGCTCTGGGTTAACAACAGAACAGAGATACTAGAGCAAGGAGCAGTCTTGGGGACATGAATTCTGTTCCTGCCAGGTTGGAGAAACCTCATTATAACCTCCTTAATTCCTCTGAAAACCAATTAAAACAAGAGAAAATCCTTACTATGGAAGTAAGGATTTCCTAGAACACACTCTACTAGATTTTAACAAAGCTTAAAATAAAGATTTAATCAGGTATTATGGAAGATAGACTCTGGTGAATGAGTCCTGAGCAGCTCGGGGAATACCTTGAGCTTTACACAGATTCACATTAAAAGTATAAATCTACGGTTACACAAATTCAAAGTGTTTATTTAACCATCCATTTGAATAAGAATCAAGATGCTCAAAAGAAGAAAACAGAGTCCACAGTCTCAACAACGGCCAGTGTTCAATAAAAATACATATACATGCAAAGAAAGAAAATTTGATCCATCGTCAGTTAAATATAAGTAGTCAATAGAAAATGAACATATGACCCCAAAGTTGAACTCAGTATACAACAGACAGCTACATATTCTCACTTCTTTCTTTCCTCATTTTAAAATTCATAGTCAATTATTGCAATCCTCCCTTGCAGATTCCCTTAACTTCCTTGCCCTTCCTGGCTTTGTCAAGAAAACTATGCCATTCCTTTTGTTTTGCTTTAATGCAAATTGTCACTTACTCCAAGCCTGTTTCCCTGAAACTGAATGTAGCTGGAGAATAACATAGAATTGTGACTATTCTATTCATGCAACTATTAATGCTGCTCGTAATATTACGTTTCTGTGGTCAGTCACTTTCCTCCTTTTCTAGATGACTAATTCTTACCTCCTCTCTCCTCAGGCATTCAACATTTTATTCTGCACTAAGAAAGTTGCTTTATTATTATTATTATTACCAGTAAAATAGAAACAATGAGAAGAGAACGTCCACACCCTTTCACACCACATTTACTTACAAACAAAATTCCACAATTCTCCCACATAATCAATTTTTCTCTGTCCACTAGGTTTCTTCCATCAGTATTGAGTCACACTCTTTTTTTCTGTCTTGACAAAGCACTCCCATTAGTTCGTGTCTCCTTCAGCAACTACTCCATTCCTCTGTTCTCCTTAACAGCTAAATCCTCAAGTTAATTGTATGTGCTCACTGTATTCAAATTCTTCTTATTCTCTTATAAACCTACTTTTATCAGGCTTTTGCTGGCATCAAAACATAGACTGTTAATGTGTGCTCACCAAAGACTTCTAAATGCTAAATCTAAAGATGAATTCTCACTCTTTATCTTATTTGAACTATTACCAGTATTTGAAACAGTGTACCACTCCTATGACACTGAGGCACTGCCTTCACTTGATTTCTAAGAGACCACATGCTCTGGCTGTCCTTCTTACTGTCTTCCCTTTGATGGCACAGGGTCCTACCACTCCATACTCAAAAATCTCCTCCATCTATACGCACTCTCTTATGTCTATACCATACAAACCCTGGCTTAAATGTTTATATGTTGACATCCAGACTCATTTGAACAATCTCCTTGAAACCCCATTTGGAAGTTTAGTAAGCACCTCTAATACGATTCAAAGGTGGACACCACCTCCCCTTCCTACAGTATGCCCCAGCTTCAATCTTCTCTAATGCCACAATGTCAATTCCACCTACTAGTTACTGAAGCCAAAAACTTTGGAGTGTCTTTTCTCACAATCCTCCGTCCAATCTATCAGCAAATAAAAATGATTTTGCTTTCAAAATATAGCCAGAATTCATAAATTTCTCATTACCTCCACTGCTACAACTCAGGTTTAAGCCTCCTTAATGCTTCACCTGTTTATTGCTATACCTCTAAAGTATCAAGAGCTGTCCTGTTTCTAACCTTGATACATCTTCCATTTGTAATCAACAGGGTAAAAGCCAGGATGAACCTACAAGATATAAATCAGATCATGCCTAAGCTCTGTTTCTCCCCATCTCACTCAGAGTAAAGCCCACTGTCCTTACAATGACCTTCACAGCACCAGAAGGTTACCTCTCTGACCTCATCCTCTACTATCCTCACTCACAGACTGTCTACTCCAGCAATTCTGCCTTCCTTGTGGTTTTCTGGATAGTCCCAGGCACACTCCCGCTCGGAGCTTCTGCCGCTTCTGTTTCCTCAGACTGGTGCCTGATGTTCTCCTTCACTTCCTTTTAGTGTCTGTGTAGATACCACCTCTTCAGTGAGTGATTTTATTAAAGCTCTGTAAACGCTTACCCTATCACTCCTTACTTTTACTTGTCTACATAGCAAGCATCACATTCTGAGGTACCATAGTTATCCCTAGGTATCAGTGGGGTATCAGTTCCAGGACCCGCCAGGAATTCCAAAATCTGCAGATGCCCAAGTCCTATAGTTGTCCCACCATATCCTCAGGATCCAAGTCCACAGATTCCTCAAAACCACCAATCACAAATTTAGTGCAAAATCTGGTTGGTTGAATCTGTGGTTGAGGAACCTGAGGCTACAGAAGGCTGACTGTATACAATTTAGTTATTTTTTGGTATGTCTCTATTGAAAAGGTATGCATTACAAATAGACTGTTTTTCTTATTTATTCTTTGCTGCATTCCACATTTTTCAGTTCCTGGCATACTGTAGGTGCTCAATATTTATATTTGTAAGAAATAAGTGTTCTGAAAGTTGAGTTTCTCCTACATTTGATATTTTAAAAATTCTTACAGGGTTTGTTTTTCTTTTTCTTAAGTAATTTTTTCAACTGAGCTTTACTTATTACTTCTAAAAAACTCCGCCATAACAACTCAAAAAAGTTATTAATTTTACTGAATTTTTCTCTGGCTGGGGCAAAGGGGGAGGGCCCCACAGCAGCCAGCAGTGAGTCAAAGGACATCTCTTCTTCCCAGGGGACCATCTCATCTCAGGTTTCAGCAGTTCATCCTTCAAGGTGAGTATATCACCCAGAATGAGAGGTGAATGATTCAAATTAATGTCTTATAATTCACAAATTATGCATCTAAAATCAGATGCCACTTCAACCCTTTTCTCCCTCACTCCCCGTTTTAAGGCCATGACTGGCCTAAAATTGGTCACATAAGAAGCTTAGTTTACAGAAATGAAGAAAACATCGATCACATTGTTCCTTCAGCTCTATACTACCTGTTTTCTGAAATTTGAAATCCCATCTGTATTTGGACTTTCTTCTCCCATAGAGTTGAAAATGTTTACTTGAGACTCTAATCACTGTAGCAGTGGTGTTCAACAGGGACAGAAACAATTTTTCCCTTAAGGGAACATTGGGCAGTATCTGGAGACATTTTTGGCTGTCACATCTAGTATGTGCTACTGTCATTTAGTCGTTTGAGGACAGGGATGCTGCTAGACACCTTTCAGTAAGTGAAATAGCCTTCCACAACAAAGAATTTGTGGCCCAAATGTCAACAGTGCCATGGATGAAAAAACCTGGACAGTAGGCATCTAAAAAATGAAAACCTTCCAAAATAATTTTAGTGATTATCCATTTTTAAAATATATTATATTTATCATGTAATAATCAAAGAAGAATTTGCTGAGCTAAAAAGTATCTGTCTATAATGTTATAATGTTCTAAGTCAAATACTTTGGAGAAAATAGTACAGGTTGTGACAGAGAAGTTCAATAAAATCATGTTCTTGGCAGGAATTCTATTTTAGTTCAGAGTCGTTCACAGGATTTGTTAGATAAGAACCGTTTTAAAGCAAGGAATTACAATTGCTCAAATATATTCATTTTATCAGAATGTATCTTTAGCTGAACATTGTGCCCTTTTCAAACTTTTTAGACCTAGGCATTCAAATTCCAAAAATATCATTAACCTGAAGCAGGTCAGATGCTGAACATCTAGATAACTGGCCTATAGATTTTTCATTCATGAACAATCAACTGCAATTCTCTTGTTATAGACTTTTGAAAAGAGTTTTTCAGGACCAATAACTTAGATATAATATTGAATTCATCCTTTTATGAAATAATAGATTTTCAAAAATATGTTTTATATATTCCCTTTCCAATCACTTTTCATATCCTTTTTTCTCACAGCAATTAAATTATATTTCTTTTGTAGTTTTTATGGAACTGAGGTAAACACACAGAAGGAATCACAAAGATTGGCACTAGTTTAGCCCTCTCCTCTGAGGACGAATACATTGGCAATGATTTTGTCTATGTGCTCCTATCCTGTTCTGTCCACCATCTCTCCACACATAAATACAATTTCAAAATGACTATTTCTTTATTCACTTGCCTTAATTTTTATAGTTGAATCAGATTCTTTACTGTCTACATAACATCTTGCTTAGCATTCTTTGTTTTGGACATTGGTAACATGCCATATGCGATCCTCTGTTACTTATTTCTTTTCTCTACTTAACTTTATTATTCCAATATTCATATCCTTTGTAACTTCCACAACTCCAAGCATAATAGTAATATTTTAGGAAGCATTTCTGTGACAGACAATGCCTTTATAAGCCTTCCATAAATTATCTATTGTATTTTTTATGAGATAGACACAATGAATTTGAGATAAACATATGAGAAAACTGAGATATTGTCTTACTTTGCCCATTTTCAGATAGTCAATGGCTAAACTGGATTGTGAACTCAAATCTATTAGGACTCAGTATACTTCATAAAAATATAAGTACCTAATTTTTCTCCCAGCATTAAAAAGTAAAAGTCAGAGAATGGATTCAGTATGGTCATAGAAAATATGCTCACTAAAAAAAAAAAAATCTTTCTCTCTTCTATTGATATATTAGCAATAACAAATATAATAGGTGCTAATAAACATGCAGTTTTAACATCTCTCTACAAGTTCAAATATACCCTAATAAGAAGCTCTTAGTTCTGCTAGTAAATATATTCGATGACATATATAAAGGATCCCCATATTTCTAAAAATATCCAATTTTGAGTATTGTTTTCTCTGCTCCTTGTTGTGGATTTAGAGTCCAAGTCACTACAGATCAATGGAACAGGATAGAAAACCCAGAAATAAACCCACGCACCTATGGTCAATTAATCTACAACAAAGGAGGCAAGAATATACAATGGAGACAAGACAGTCTCTTTGATAGCTGGTACTGGGAAAACTGGACAGCTACATGTAAAAGAATGAAATTAGAACATTCTCTAACACCATACACAAAAATAGATGCAACATGGATTAAAACCTAAATGTAAGACTGGATACTATAAAACTCTTAGAGGAAAACATAGTCAGAACACTCTTTGACATAAATCGCAGCAATATCTTTTTGGATTCACCCCCTAGAATAATGAATGGGACCTAATTGAACATAAAAGCTTTTGCAAAGCAAAGGTAACCATTAACAAAATGAAAAGACAACCCATAGAATGGGAGAAAACATTTGCAAACAATGAGACCAACATGGAATTAATCTCCAAAATATACAAATAGCTCATGCAGCTCAAAATCAAAAAAACAAACAACCCAATCAAGAAATGAGCAGAAGATCTAAATAGACATTTCTCCAAAGAAGACATACAGATGGCCAAGAGGCACAAGAAAAGATGTTCAACATCACTAATTACTGGAGAAATGAAAATCAAAACTACAATGAGATATCACCTCACACCAGTCAGAATGGCCATCACCAAAAAGTCTACAAACAATAAATGCTGGAGAGGGTGTGGAGAAGAGGGAACCCTCTTCCACTGTTGGTGGGAATGTAAATTGATACAGCCACTATGGAGAACAGTATGGAGGTTCCTTAAGAAACTAAAAACAGAGCTACCATATGATCCAGCAATCCCACTCCTGGGCAAATATCCAGAGAAAACCATTGTTCAGAATGATACATGCACCCCAATGTTCATTGCAGTGCTGTTTGCAATAGCCAAAACATGGAAGCAACCTAAATGTCCATCAACAGAGGACAGGTTAAGAATATATGGTATATCTATACAATGGAATATTACTCAGCCATAAAAAAGAACGAAATAATTCCATTTGCAGCAACATGAACGGACCTGGAGATTATCATTCTAAGTGAAGCAAGTCAAAAAGAGAAAGACAAATATCATATACCACTTATATGTGGAATCTAATAATAAAAAAAAAAAAGATACAAACGAACTTGTCTACGAAACAGAAACAGACTCACAGACTTAGAGAACGAACTTATGGCTAGCACCAGGGAAGGGTCGTGGAGGAGAGAGAGACTGGGAGTGTGGGATTGACATGTACACACAGCTCTATTTAAAATAGATAACCAACAAGGACCTACTGTAGAGCATAGGGAACTCTGCTAAATACTCTGTAATAACCTAAATGTGAAAATAATTTGAAAAAGAATAGATACATGTATGTGTATAACTGAATCACTTTGCTGTACACCTGAAACTAACACAACATTGTTAATCAACTCTACTCCAATACAAAATAAAAATTGTTAAAATAAATATAATAAACAACAAGGTCCTACTGTATAGCACAGGGAACTATATTAAATATCTTGTAATAAACTATAATGGAAAAGAAAAAATAAACATCGTTCTAATAAAAAAATATACACTCTACTATACTCCAATATAAAACAAAAATTTTTAAAAAGGCAAATGTATAAATCTAAAGCAAAAACCATAATACCACTTGCCACTATATTGACTGAAGTTATCCTTGCTATAGTTCAAGGGAGTCAATATATACAATGCACTACCCATTCTCTGAGTTCAAAACCCACTGAAAGAGAGGAGTCAAAAGTATCAAGACTAAAATGTCAGCATTATTTCTGATAAAAGTTAGGTTAAGGAGGTGATATTTTTCTGCAAGCAAGTAAGCTTACTAATGCTCCTCCACAATATTGTAACCCCAGTCCACAAGTTAGATCTTATGCTCTGTACCTAATGTGAATATTCATTATGTGAATTTAGTTTGTGAAATTCCTGTATATACTGAACATTAGCAAATATACCTTGCAAAATCTCCCTCCACTCCCACTGATTTTAAATGACAGTAGTAATTGTATGTGCCTCTGGATGATACAGCAATAATAAAATTTGCTAAATAACATAATAAAGTAATAAAATTTGCTAAATAAATGAACTTTACAAAATTTAGGAGTCAGCTTAATAAATATCTCTTGTATCTGCTACTTGCAATCTGATCCATGCTTTGAAAATATTAGGATGATTAGGAATTAAGTTCTTGTACTAGACAAGTTTAGATCTAAAAGGTGACCATAGATATGGGTCTCTAAAAATAAAACATACAGAATGTGTTGATTAGGAGAGGCTAATTCTGTCTGTGGAGATTCAATGAAAAGTTAGGTAATGAACAGATTCTGGTGCAGCCAATACCATGTTCACAAGCAGAGAGATGGCCCAATGGCAGTCCAGGAGTAGAGGAAAAATTAGCATAGTTTCTGGGGTCAGTAAAAGCAGTGTCTGGGTAGAAAACATTTAGTCATCAATGGCTATGAGTGGAAGGTATCTAACTTTCTAGTTGCATTCAGACTACTTCCTTTCATTGTCTCTTCCCTCTAGCTTTACCAATTTACAGGTGTTCCTCAAAAATTCCATGCTGTTTTGCCTCTTCAATATTTCTGCATTAATTTTCTCTGCTTGTTTGTAAATATTTTGAATTTTTTAGGAATAGTTTTAGTACCATTCCCATCCTTGGAAATACTAGACAAGATGACAAATAAAATTTGAGGAAAGTACTATGACAATTAATCTTTCATGCATTTAGAAAAATCATTTCATGTAACATTTTATTTAATCTTTCATGGACAGATTTTATTTAATCTTCATGGACAACAGTCCATGAAGTAGGCATTTATTTTCTACACATTTAGAAATATACAACTGTAGTATCTTTGTATGGTGATAGATGATAACTACGCATATCATGGTGATGATTTTATAGTGTATAAAATACTGAATCATGCTGTTGTGTACTTGGAACTAACAAAGTGTTGTATGTCAATTATATTTCAATTAGCCATAAAAAGAAACGAAATTGAGGTATTTGTCGTGAGGTGGAAGGACCTAGAGTCTGTCATACAGAGTGAAGTAAGTCACAAATACTGTATGCTAACACATATATATGGAATCTAAAAAAAAAAAAAAAAAAGTGGTTCTGAAGAACCTAGGGGCAGGACATAAATAAAGATGCAGAAGTAGAGAATGGACTTGAGGCCACAGGGAAAGGGAAGGGTAGGCGGGGATGAAGTGAAAGAGTGGCATGGACATATATACACTACCAAATGTCAAATAGATAGCTAGTGGGAAGCGGTGCTTTGTGACCACCTAGAGGGGTGGGATAGGGAGGGTGGGAGGGAGACACAAGTGGGAAGGTATATGGGGATATATGTAGATGTATAGCTGATTCACTTTGTTATAAAGCAGAAACTAACACAGCATTATAAAGCAATTATACTCCAATAAAGATGTTGAAAAAAGTAAAATTAAGATATACAGTATAAAAAAATATGGAGATACTGGGAAGAAATGCATTAAAATGCTAATGATGGTTATCTCTGGGGGATGGGGATTATGGGTGATTATTAATTTTACTTCATGTTTTTATGTATTTCTAATTGTCTGCAATGAACATGTATTGCTTGCAAAGTTAGAAAGAGAACAATAAATGTCATTAAAAAAAGAAAAAAATATATACAACTGAGACTCACAGTTAAAGCAAATTACTTCACGAGCTAACTCATGAATTATACGGTTCACATTTAAACTCTAAATCTCACATAGTCTTCCAGTAGAAAAAAATGAACTTCCATTAAAACAAAACTCCAACAGAGCAGTGGCACTTGCCCAAGGTATTTGCTCCTTTTTAATCTCCTGCTGTCATTAACTCACCAAAATTTAAATAGAAAGTCAAGTTATTTCAGATCCAATATTTGAACACTTTTGCATGTACTGGGGAAAATATGTGGATGCAGGCCAGTTGAATTATAAATTTATTACTCTGAAAAAGAAAAATTATTTTAATCCCTGCATTTAAGACTGGCATGCTGAAATGAATATCATACTCTCAAAATGGTATAACTTCATGTGCCTAGGCAATATCTTCATGCCCATTGCCAAGAACAGTACATATTTAATGACATAAGAATTGCTACTATTCTAAACCCAGAAACGTCAATATATCTAATTTTTCATAATTTTTATTCTATAAATGATAGCACACAGTGACTCATTTAAAATGTGTTATAATCATCATCACTAAGTGGTATTTTTTATTTAAAGTCAATCTCCTTTTTCTAACCACCGACACCCACCATTCATTATGGATTTTGCATGTGGAAGACAAATTAAGCTTATTTTTGATTTTAAATAAATTTGAAGGGAACATAATATACTCTTTAATCATCCATTATGCTTTTATTGTTTAATGGACTTATAAAGATATTTTATATACTGTACTTCAAACTCTTTTTGGAAGCAAATGATTGTAAATTAATACATCAATATAAGTAAAGAACAGCATGAAAACCAAGCAGACCCCCTGTTAACTGAAAGTTAATTTCTTTTAAAAAAAAAAAAAAAAGTAAAATATCTGCTAAATTTTAAAAGTGTTAACGAGTTACTCATTCAACAAATATTGGTTGTTCTACTATGTGTCAATCACCGTTCAGGGACTGTTTTTCATAGACCTTAGATGGGCATCAAGGTGGGAGATAAATCCTGATGCTCTCAGGTTAATCCTGAAGGCAATCTCAAGTCCTTAAGGACAAGAATCACCAGAAGAAATGTCGCTGTTATAGTGAGACTGAGCCAGATAACAGAGAATATCATTGTCTAATTTGGTGGATATTAAAAGAGGGAGCTGGTGGGAATGTTGAGTTTTGAGCTGGAAGAGAACTGCTATAAATAATGTTTTGTTTGTACATATGAGACACACAAGGATTTCACCAAGAGTTAAATGAGACGAAGCAAAAAAATATCAAATTGTAAGTACAGAAAAGTTCTCATCTCTCGTGAGTATAAAATCATCTGGCTGAATAAATGCCACATGCCAGAAGTTTTGCTCAACGAGTTGTTTCTGACAAGACTCTGCCATGATCTGTTGTCAAAAATCCCTGGCCTTATGGTAAATAGGTACCACAGCTGTCCCTAAACAGGAGATTTAGAAGGAAGAAATTTAAGTGGGACTATGTTTTCCCAAAGACACATGATATCCAGGTTGTCATAGAGCAAGTGAGCAGAAATGTGCTGAATGCTTATTGACAGGTGGGAATATGACAAACTTACTCAAGGACTGCCATGGCTTTGTGTGCATAAAGATCTTACTTTAAGTAGGAGAGACTCTAACTAGTGAAAGAATTTAAAACCCCAAATGTGATAAGAGGATCATACCAGAAAAAACATGTTTTAAGTCACAGAGAGTTTTACAGGCTGTGGACGGATCTGGATTAAACGGTTTGGGATAGACAGAGATGAGGCATTAGGTGGATATTTTCACAGGTGTAGGCAACAAGTATGTAATTAAGAGTGATAAAATTCTCGTTACAACGTCAATATTAAGAGCTGAACTCTAATGTTAAGAGATGGGATTTTGATATATTATGATTGCTCTGTATCTATTTAAAAATTAAGAATATTTTGGTAAGAAAATGTAACTACAAGTAATTACTATGTCATATTAAGTAAAATAAATCAGAATTTTAAAAATATGTAAATGTTATATATAATATTATATATAAATATATATAAAATATACACATACACAATCTGCAAATTAAATGCTAAAATGTAAAATTATTACCTCTGGGTGTGTGGAGTTGAAACATTTGGTTTTATATTATTTTTCACACCATATTTTAAATTTACCTACTCTCAACTGGTATTGCCTATTCATAAAAAGTCAGTAAATCAATGATTCTATTTCTTACAGCAGGCACAATGAAATAAACAGAATTCTGTCTTAATAAGCCTTTTTTCTCTCTGTACATAGTATCAATACATGTCTTAGAAGTAAACAGCTTTGTATTTAGAATTTAAGTGTTAAACAATTTCAGCCACCAATAACAGACACACCTTGTTAAGAGCTTGCATGGAGTAATATACTGAGATCAAAATTTAGACTTCGTGCCTTTTTTTTCCAACAAAGAGACAATTTCTAAGCGCAAAATTATTGTCTTAAACTTTGGCGTAGTCTACATCAGCAGTTCTCAAGCCAGCAATATCACCTTCACCTGGGAACTTGTTAGAAAAGCAAACTCCCAAACCCAAACCTGATACTGAATCAAAAACACTGGGTGTCGAGACCAGCAATCTGTGTTTTAACAAGCAGTGCAAGAAATTCTAAACTACGTTAAAGTTTGAGAACCACAATCTACACTACAGAATACAAATAGAGTTTCGTCAGCTTTTACTTGTCTAAATTCACAGAAGGAAAGCTCAGTAAAGTTGGTAACTTACGTCAGATGCTACCTTGAGTGCCAAGGTCTAAACTGTTTTTCTTCTGTTTTCTCCAAAAGTATTTCCAATCAAATAAGAAAAATGGGTATTTCAAGTACTAAATAATTTTGGCCAGAGAGATTATACATTTTAAAAACCTTTTTTTTTTTTTTTAGCTCTCAGCATCAAGGCTTTATTCAACCAACCAAAACCAACAACCAGGAACCATCATCACCTTAGGAGAGCATGGAAGGCTCTGTTTAATCAGCAAGCATGGAAAGAAACAGATCAAGAAATGAAACACCTAGAAGTCTGTCTTAGAACAATCAGAATATTTAAAATGATGATTAACTCAACAATTCTCCCACTTATTCCTCACACATGAAAAGTCAAAATATCACTTGGGCCACTCCGGGTTTTGAATGAGGAAGGTCGATGGGCCATAAGAGACTGGAAAAATATCAACAAGACACACAAACAAGGTAAATAAACTGGAAACTCACATAAACAAGGTAAATAAACTGGAAGCTCAACAACATTTAGGATAAATAATTGAGCTTGCCTTTTTCCTCAGGAAAAACACCCCACCCAAAACCAAAAAAAAGTAGGAACGAATTCCAAAGCCGGGTTGCTGCTCCACACTTAGCAAGCATTTATACTGGAAGAATGGTGATCTTTTGACTTTTTTTTTTTTTTTGGTTAATGCTAAAGGTAAAGAAGTTGGTTCTTTCAACATCCAAACCAGAGCAGAGACACAGTAGTAAATTACAAACATGGATGGAATAATATCCACAGGACTTGGACGTGCGGGGGTAGGTATCTGTGCTGTTGCATTGGCAGGAGAGCTAAGCAGTCTTAAAGAACATTCTAGGCTTCTAGGTTTGCCATGAAGGGGTATCACAAATCTCAAGGCCCACCACCTGCCCTTTCTCCCCTTCTCCAAGGGCACCTACCTTATGGACAAGCTGTTTCCGCGACGGCTGGGGGACAGATTCTCAGAGTTCTGTGCAGGTCTACTCCCATCTTGCTTGGTGTGTTCAGCAACAGGAGCCCATGTGTTTTTGCTGATGGAGTCGAACCGCAACCCCCAGGGTCTTTTAAATTGTTTCACCTGATTGTCGGTTCTTTTGGGGAGAGGCAAAGGGGTTGAACTTTCCTTCTACCTTGCGGTGTGGCCGTGTGTCGCACTCCGTTTCAAAAGACGACAGCTGCTGCGTTACTACTAAAAGTCCACCCAACTCCACACCGAGAAGGACCCCGACGACATCTCCATGGTAGAGTCCTGTGGCCGCGCATATCCGCCACTGTCCTGATACATTCCTGCTCCGCCCGGGCTGCACACCTGGACGCTGACATCTGCAATCTCTTGGGGCTCTAGCGATCTCACCACCACCACGTGCACAAGTCCAAACTGGTCTCCTCTGACGTATTTAAAACAAACCCATGGAGGACAGGCCTCTGCCCCAGAATTCTGCATCCGCCATGTTTTTATAAACTGAGTATCAGGAGGTATCGACTCCCCTTCTCCTATGGTGACATCTTCAACAAAGGACATAGAGGGCACACTGATATTTGGTCTCTCGAAGTCATACTAGACGCCAACTGCTGCTTGTAGGTTCCAGTTGGTCATGGGCAGGAAAAGGCACAGCCGGCCGGGTTCAGCTGGAAGCCAAGCAACTGGTGGAACCCAGAGATGAGCACGTCCTCGTCAGTGGTGCCAGGCAGGTGAACTTCTGCATCAGGTCGGGGTCCAGGTCCATGTCCTCCATGTGTGGGGCCGGACACTCGCTTCCCCGCATCCTCACAACAGAGCCGTCGCTGGGTCCGGGGACCGGGAGAAGCTGCTGGCAGGCACTGAGACCCTGCTCGTCTGAGGTAGGCCCCGGCGTCTCGCTGCCTCAGGCGGGTAAACACTCAGTCACGGACTCACTCACTCTCGTGCTTTCCCCCCTCCCAGCTCCACCGCCTCTGCTGACTCCGCCTCCACTGACTCCGCCTCCCCCCGCGCCAAGCCCACTGGTAGCAGATAAGAGCGAGCATTCAAACAAATAAATGTCGATACGCGGGACATGTAAATCCAAGAATCCAAATGAAACATCAAAACTGCAAATAGATATGCAGAGAGAACATTCAGGATAAATAATACAAATACCATGTATAAACTGCAAAACTCGAGAGGCCTGATAAGGCCATCCTATACAGAGGTGTTAATGATTTGTGAATTACAAACAGAAACAGCGAGGGTTCTGTGAAGGGCCTTCCAGTTAAGCTCACCTGAAATCCTTTTGGGAAATTGGCAGAAGCAAGTAATGAATAAATAAAATTTAAATACTCTGTTAAGCTAATGAGGTCAACAGAGAAGCCAGAAACTAAAACAAGCTCCAGCAACTGGCAAAATGATGTATATAAAAGGCAGAAGAGGCTAGAGTCTGTCTTATTTGGAGACCACATGCCCCCGTATTATAAAGTGCCCTCATTATATCACCAGCACCTGGGGCTCCTTGTTCAAAGCAGGCTGCAAATATGAAACATATCTTCTTAAAACTAAAATGTTTGATGGGGCATCTCAATCTTTTTTGACCACTGTTTCCAGGAGTTTCCCTGATAATTCCTTTGAGCTATAATTAGAACAGATCAATTTACTGGAAGATGATAGAACTTTCTTGACTGCTGATTGGGTTAGGCTTAAGAGTGTCAGCCCTTGGAGGATTTTTTTTTTTTCCACTTGGCTTTCCATTATTAACCAGAAAACAATGTAAATTCATAATCTCTTGGCAAAAATTCCCATTTCCAACAACTCTCACACAACTCAAGCAAACTTTAAGTTTCAGAAGTTTGTGTTCTAATCTACAAAAAACTGAATATTGTTTGTGGTTCAGTTCCTTGAGTATTCTGTTAATGAAGCCATAGTTATGACTTCAGTCTCCATTTTAGAGAGTTTGCTTTTCTTTTTCTTCCCCTTGGAAATCTGACTTGAATGCCATATACTATTTTTTCCCCCACAAGAGAATGAAATAGAGCAAAGAATCAACTATAAAACGTAATTTAAAATGCTGATAGTGTGCCATTACTTATAATGGATCCAACCCATCCTCAGTAAAATGTTCAGATACTACCAGGCATTCTACTGGTCTGTTCCACATGGCACCCCCCTCCTTTTCCCCCATCACCACCTTGTCTCCTAGCTACTCCCTCTGGGATATGCCCATCATGCACTTATCATGTCAGCAATCTCATTCCCTCAGCAGTGACTGCACTTTATCTGTTTGAAAATCATTGGCATAGACATTAATGTTGACAACATCCAACATTCACTGCAATTGCTTCTAACACCATCATGGGTAACTGAAGAGTAAATGATCCTATCATACAAAAGGTCTCCTGATTGGAGAAAAGAAAACACCAAAATTTCTATGCCGCGGTCATTGTCTCTATTCAGTCATTATCACACTTTTTGTTTACACTTCTTCATTTACTTGTCTGAATATAGAAGAAGCAGCTGATGCTAACAATAAAAATCTTTGGAGCAAAGCTATGGCCTTTTACTGGAGAAGTTAAAAGCAGGCAGATAGTAGTTGACCCCAATTTCCTTTTGGTTGGGAGAATTAAATACATCCATCTACATGCTCATTGTCTTATGCCTCCAGCCTCAAACAATTAGCAAATCCTTTTAATTCTAACTTAAGTTAAAAAGTACAAAATAGAGACCAGACTTGAAAATTCCCTAAATAGACAAAATCATTTAGGCCACATAAGCAAAACTTAATTTATCTTATTTTACAAAACAAACAAAACTTCGGTGACTTCTTGCAAATGCCTCTGAAAATCATAAATGAAACTTAAGCTGTTACCCCAAATTGGCAAGTGGTGTCCACTTTTAAACAATCAGCTATAACTAGGGAAGCTCTAACGCTATAACCCATCATTGTACAGAATAAGCAGCCTCTACTTTTTCACTGTATAAATGATAGCAATACCTCTGAGCCTCATTCCCACGTTGGTTTGAGAGCTCCCAGTTCACAAACTGTTATATGTACACAATAAACTCTTGCTAATTAATATTTTAGTGATCTGGTGGGTTTAGTCTTGCTATTTCTGGATGTTGGACACTAATAAATGCATTCAATAATTGACTACTTCATGTAACCTCTGCCAGAGAATGATTTCACTTTGATTTTGCCAGTATCTTCAATAATCCACTTGCCTTTACCATCTACTCTCTAAAGCACAGCAATAACGATCCTTTTTTTTTTTTTTTTTTTTTTTTTTTTTTTGTGGTACGCGGGCCTCTCACTGTTGTGACCTCTCCCGTTGCGGAGCACAGGCTCCGGACGCGCAGGCCCAGTGGCCATGGCTCACGGGCCCAGCCACTCCGTGGCATGTGGGATCTTCCCGGACCGGGGCACGAACCCGTGTCGTCTGCATTGGCAGGCGGATTCTCAACCACTGCGCCACCAGGGAAGCCCTTTAGTTTTTTTTTTTTAACTTTATTTTTTATTTTTATTTTTTTTTTACGATCCTTTAAAAATGTTGATTTATGTTCAGAATTCTCTAATTGTTTCTCATCTCTCTCAGGGTAAAAGCTCAAGTGTAAATATGGCCTTAAGGACTTCTGTGCTCTTTCCCAGTAATCTCCCAACTATTTGAATTTCTCTCTACCTCACTCCCCTCATGCACTCAGCTTCTTTCCAGAATGCATCCTTCCGGTTCTAGGCATAGGGACATTTGTCTTCATGGGCCCCTTGCTAAATAAAAAAAATTAAAAATTATATTTTATGACTTTAAAAAGAGGAATATAATCCAGGCTGGATTTATAGTTATATGTTCTTTTTTAAAATTTATTTTTTATTGAAGTATAGTTGAATTACAATGTTGTGTTAATTACTGCTGTACAGCAAAGTGACTCAGTTATACATATATACATTCTTTTTCATATTCTTTTCCATTGTGGTTTATCACAGGATATTGCCTATAGTTCCCTGTGTTAAACAGTAGGACCTTGTTGTTTATCCGTTCTTTATATACTGGTTTGCATCTGCTAATCCCAAATTCCCAATCCAACCCTCTCCCACCCCCCTCCCCTATTGTTATATGTTCTTTATCAATACATTCACTTTTTCTGATTTTAGAAGAAATTCAATAGTAAAAATTTTATGGGTCCCTAAAAAATATCCTGGGCTCTCCACACTCTGCCTACAGCGCCTAGTGGCCAGGAGGGCCCTGCTCCTATGCTTTCTGAGGAATTAACTTCATACTTGTTAAGGAATATCTGGAATGTGATTTCTTCAAATAGCCCAGGTGTGTTGTAAGGACTACTTTTATAACTTAAACGGGATTTTAGGAAGATCTGTCAGGTAGGATCATGGAATAACACCATGTGAGTGAAAGATTTTTTATACCCACAGGTTCTGGAAGGGGAGACACATGCAGGGTGCCATATGGTGGGAATTCCAAAGAGCCAAGAGAGAATGAGGACCTGTGGGCAAGTGCCTTTATTGGGGGGCAGGGTGGAATTTATTAATACAAGGAAAAGGCTTGAGGGGATTTCATGGGTGGCTGTGAATATCATGACGTCACAGTCAGGGAGGGTGAGAAGGGGAACTTGTGGCAGGACCAGGCTTATCACAGTGCTGCACCTGGTTACCTGGGCAGGGTACTCACAGAAAGTTCATTGGGATATTGAAGCATCAGGAAGTATGAAGTTTTAAAACTTTATAATACATGAGATGAGTTTCCACCGGTGTCTTCTCCCAAAGGTCTTTCTTGTCCTCACTATAAAAAGGGTCCCAAATTCCAGCCTTCCTTATCCTCCTCACTTGCCTTTTTTTCTGCATTGCATTTTTTAAGATCTGATATATTTTATTCACTTTTTTGTTAATTGGTTATCTCCTCCAACGAGAATGAGTACTATATGAGGAAAGGAATGTTGTGTGTTTTGTGCATTGCCTTTCTTCAAGCTCCTAGAAGTGTAGCCTGAAATAAGGCTAGCCTATAATAGATATTCAAAAAATAAATCTGCTAAAATTGTATGCAACTGGAAAGAGTAAGGTAGTTTCTTACAAAACCAAACAATTGCTTATCATACTACCTAGGAGTTGCACTTAGGCATTTTTAAAGATAAAATTGTTTTCATAATTTTATTTATGCTAGTATATAGAGAAACAATTGGTTTTTTAATACATTGATATTTATACTGCAACTTTCCTGAACTCGTATGTAACTTCTAATAGATATTTATGGATTTTTAAGGAGTTTCTATATATGAGATCATATCTAGATCTCACTGTATTTCTATAACAGTTTTGCTTCTTCCTTTCCAATCTGGACCATTTTAATTTTAATTTTTCTTGTCTAATTGCCCTGCCTAGAAAATCCAGTTGTGTACTGAAGTGAAGAGAGAGCACATTTTTATCCCATTCCTGATCTTAGACGTAATATATTCAGTCATTCCCCCATAGCTAGCTGTGGATTTTTCATACATTCTTTTATCAAAATGAAGTTCACTTCTATTCTTATTTTGCTGAATGCTTTCTCTTTTTTTTTCATTGAAAGGTGTAGATTTTGTCAAAATCTTTCTGAGTCTATTTAGATAATTATGCAAATTTTTGTCCTTTATTAACATGGTGCATTACACAGATTGATTTTCAAATGTTAATCCAACCTTGCATTTCTGGGAGAAATTTCACTTCATCATGTTGTATAATCCTTTTTATATGTTGCTAGATTTGGTTTCCTAGTATTGTGTTGAGAATTTTTGTGTCTGAATAGTACTGACTGTAGTTTCTGGTTTTGTTTTTCCTTATGATATGTTGTTTGGTTTTGGTATTAGGGTACATACTGATCTCATAGAATCTATGGGAAAGTGTCCCCTCCTCCTCTACTTTTTGGAAAAGTCTGAGAAGGATTGTTATTAATTCTTCTATAAATGTTTGGTAGATTTCACTAATGAAGCTATCAATGCCTGACCTTTTCTTTGTTGGAAGTTTTGTAATTATCACTTCAATTTCTTTACTTGTTAAATCTACTTAGATTACCTTTCTTATTAAGTCAGTTTTTACAGTTTGTGACCTACTAAGAATTTATCCATTTCATCTAAATTATCTAATTTGTTGGTACACTTTTAATAATATTACCTTATTTTCATAGCATTCCTCTTTGTTTCTGTAATATTAGTAATGAGTTTCCCTCTTACATTCCAAAATTTTAGTAATTTGGGTCTTCTCTCCCATGCTGTATTGCTCTCTTACTCTTTGCTTGGTAAGACTAGCTAAAAGTTTATCAGTTTTATTAATCTTTTCAAAAATCAATCTTTGGTTTTGTTGATTTACAATATTTCCCTATTTCTATTTCATTAATTCCCATTCTAAGCATTTTTATTATTTCCTTACTTCTGCTTGCTTTAGGTTTAGTTTGACCTTTTTTAGTTTATTGACTTGACATCTTTCTTCTTTTTAAATACAGGCATCTATTTTATACAGAAGGAAAGATGGCACATGAAAGAAAGTAGATTTTAGCCAGTGAAACTTGGCTTATCACCTAAGTCCAGGATTTAGTAATTCAACTAACTTAGACAAGTTGCTTGGCCTCTGTGAAGCTTGGTTTCCTCATGTGTAAAATAAATTGTAACTCATATCTTAAAGTTTTGTAACAGAAATCAAGAATCATGTAAAGTTCTTGACATCATACCTGGGAGAAATAGTTTTTCAATACAGTTTATATAATATTTATGTCAGCAATTCATTTTATCTGTTACAGGGGAAAAAAAGAGATTTAAGAACACCAGTATCACAGGAGACATATGCATTTAAGACACACACATAAGAGAAGAGATAGCATTCATCATTCTCATAATGTGGAAAGATAATGTCATATTCCTAAAGGAGAAACAAATAGTTTGCATGTGGTAGTTTAAACACTCAAGTATTCTAAATACTCTTGTGTCCTATTACTTTCATGACAGAAGGAATAATGAAAGTCATATCAGATTGCATTTTTTAGAAGGGATATCATGAGATCATTAAAAAAAATTCTACTCTTCAGTACATATTTCCAAAGTAGTTCTTTTGGCATATGATTTATTTGTTCTCTTTGATATATAAACATGATTCATCTTTGCTAGATGAATGCAAGCATTATATGCTCTTTCTTCTATTTAAATATTTCAAATACCAAAAGCAATAGCAGAATGCTGGAGACATTAACAAATTTTGAGAGAGTACTCAAATCATGTGGGTGCTATCTAATGTTTCAAAATAAATACAGAACAAATATGAAGGTAGTGAAAATAAGGGTTTTACGACCCTCAGTAGAGAAATAACTATGGTTTCTCAGTATCATGAAATTCACAATGTGATTTGTTTTAACAAGACATTCTAAATTTTCTTTAAGTAGAAGAAAATGAAAGAGACCATTTCTCTAAATATCACATATTTTAACTGAATGCAAGGTATCTGCTGAAATAATCGACCAAAAAAAATGGTGGTAATTACTTAACACTGAGACTGGCTGAGAATTTTCTGGCAGCAGGAAGATGACAGTCATAGACATTTTTTTAGGACTAAAAATTACTAAAATTATGAAGTACAATAAAACTCACTAGATTATTTCACTTTGTTTTATTTTTAGTATACTGACACAAAAGACTTAATGATTGCATACTCCAGAATGCACAATATTAAATGATGTTAAATAATTAAACACAATATATGTAAAATGTCAAAATTTTTAATATTTGACCATTTTAGTCTTATTTCTCAGCTATCTTCTGAAATAGAAGCTTTAATTTTCGTGTCAAAAGGAACACTTACATAATTAGATCAGGGTTCATTTAATTAATTTTGTTTCATAATGAAAGAGTTGTCAGCTTCTTAAATGAAAATATATTGTTAGGATGGGAATTACAGTATTCATGTAATTAAATAGGAAATATTGTTTAGAACCTATTAAGTATCATACAATGCCCTTAAGTAATATTATGGTGACTAGCCTATTAAAATGGAAGTAACAAAGTAGAAAAATATAGTGATTGAATAATACCTAGTATTAGTAAGTATACAGTTGTATTTCACTGGAATTTATTTTTTTAACAAAGACCTATACAAATCCCATCATACATAATTTTTACTCATATTAGAGGAAATGCACTATCAGTGATACTTCATTTCATTCTTCTAATGTTTATTTTTCTTTTATGGCATTTAAAACCAAGATAAATGTAAACCATGACTTTGAATATATATGATTTTTTTTTTTTTTTTGGCTGTATGCGGGCCTACTGTTGTGGCCTCTCCTGTTGCGGAGCACAGGCTCTGGACGCGCAGGCTCAGCGGCCATGGCTCATGGTATATGATGTTTTTAAATTTCTTACAAAGCCTGGTGTGTTTGCCTGACCAACTTCTGTGGCCTTTCTGGTAACAATGCTCTGGTTCTTTTTCTCATTTTCACTTCCATCGGATTGAATGGTGCTTGAAACACTCCTCATCTCCACACATGAGCAACATACCATGTGGCTAACCAGCATATTTCATTATTCTGGCCCTGGTGATTAAGTCAGATGGAACTGTGTAATCAGTCTAAACCAAATCAGAGTCGATCCCCCAAATTTTGCTTCTTTCTTTCCCTGAGTTCGGTACATTGTTAAAGATAAGCCTGGAGCTTCTTGTGCCTATTTATGCCAACATAAATAGAATGGGATCATGCCTGAAAGGAAGCCACAGGAAAAGAAAGCAAGTCCTGGAATTGAGGAATTGATGTTTCTTCTATTCCAGGATCTGGATCCAGACAGACATCGTTAAAGCCAGACTGTTCTCTGAATTTCTAATGAAATAAACCAATAAATTATTTTTTAAGCCAATTTGAGTTGATGTTCTGTCCAAATATAAGAATCCTTACTAAGACACACAGAATAGAAAATTCTTGTCTCATATATGACAACTAGAGCACAAAAAATGTCTAGAACAACATTCCATAAATACTCTACTATCTGAGCATATCCAATATGTCTGTGGCATCTACATTTTTTCTAAGATAAGGTATATTAAAAATAAATAGATAAATCTTAAATACATGATTTTCGTAAATTAACCTAAAAGAGAAAAATATATATGTATGCATATATACACATATATATTTCAGCTTTATTTTTATGGGGTGTATTTGTTGGGGGAAGAGTAAGGAGATCAGCCAATACAAATATTAAAAATCTTAAAGAACCTCATTTCCTCATATATCTAATGAAGTTTTTGGACCTTCTGATTTCTCACTTCCCTTTCATCCCTGAAATAAAACTAGCAAATATATTTGTGCTTTTAAACAATGGTTTATCTAGTTGTAAATGCTCCTAAACTACCTGGCTACTTCTTTTTGAGAGCTTATAATTTCTGCAATTATCTCATCATATACCCTATGAAACTGTTTCTGTACTTAGGAGTTATTATAGCCTTCTAAACAGACTTTTCTCCAAAGAAGACATACAGATGGCCAACAGACACATGAAAAAATGCTCAACATCACTAATTATTAGAGAAATGCAAATCAAAACTACAATGAAGTATCACCTCACATGGGTCAGAATGGCCATCATCAAAAAGTCCACAAATAACAAATAGTGGAGATGGTGTGGAGAAAAAGGAACCCTCTTGCACTGTTAGGTGGAATGTAAATTGGTACATCCACTATGGAGAAAAGTATAGAGGTTCCTTAAAAAACTAAAAATAGGCTTACCATATGATCCTGCAGTCTCACTTCTGGGCATACACATATCCAGAGAAAATTCTAATTCAAAAAGGTGCATGCACCCCAATGTTCATAACAGCACTATTTACAGTAGCGAAGACATGGAAGCAACCCAAGTGTCCATGAACAGATGAATGGATAAAGAAGAAGTGATACACACACACACACACACACACACACACACACACAATGGAACATTACTCAGCCATAAGAAGAAATGAAATAATGCCTTTTGCAGCAACATGGATGGACCTAGAGATGATTATATTAAGTGAAGTAAGCCAGACAGAGAAAGACATATATCATATGATATTGCTTATATGTGGAATCTAAAAAAAATGATACAAATGAACTGATTTACAAAACAGAAATAGCCCCAAAGACATAGAAAACAAACTTATAGTTACCAAAGGAGAAAAGGGGGTGCAGGGAGGGATGAATTAGGAAGTTGAGATTAACAAACACTGCTATATATAAAATAGATAACCAGTGAGGACCTGCTGTATAGCACAAAGAACTATATTCTATATTTTGTAATAACCTATAAGGGAAAATATCTGAAAAGGAATATATATATACTTATATATGTGAATGTATGTATATATATCTGAATCACTTTGTTTTACATGTGAAACTAACACAACATTGTAAATCAACTATACTGCAATTTAAAAAAAGAATTTACTGTATCATTGACATTCCAGAAAATATTTCAATAAAAAGTTTTATCAGAAACTAATATATATGGAATTAATTATAGGTTATAATGAAAAATAAAGCTAAATAGATGCCTAAGGAAAGTGCTGTGGATAAGGGAGAGAGAGATGAGAAAGATCATTTGGAGGTTAGCCATGTTGATAGAGGGTATTCAGTTGAGCAACACTTCAGGGAGGGTGATAAAAACATAAAGCACTGGGAAAAAGTGAAGGGCTAGAAGAATGTCACACTTCTTGATGGACTGAAGTCCTCAAGAAAACAGGAGACTTTGGGGTAAGGTATTTGCACAAATGGGATAATTTTACCAATAAAAATGATCTTTTTAAAAGCTAGGATAGAAACAGAAAGGGTGAGTAAAAATACAGAAAAAAAATTGAGCTACCAAGCTAGTGAGACATATTCAGGTTAATCTCTCACATGTTTCAGTAGTGTAGATGATGTAATGATGATATTGATGGATTGATTTGTAAAAGTCATTGCGTGGAATGTGATAAGGAATAATCAATAGGGAACCACTGGATGGTAAGATCATAGTAAACAGTCTTCATTTATAGGGGAAACAGTTGGCTTGGTTTTTATGCCTTTATTCATACAGGCTGGTCAGGTTGGACTTTGGAACAGGAAAAACCATGATTAGGATGAGGGATTAATGAGAAATATATAACAGAAAGCATGGGGCAAAGGAATAAGACTAATAGTGAAAAAAGTGGTGAAGTGACCATGGTGTCAAAACCAGAAGTCAAAGTCAACCTGAGGTTCCTGAGAAACAGCTTTTATCTTGCTCAATATCACCTTCTCAAGGCCAAGCATGATACCTGGCATATATAAAATGCTAGTTCATTTCATTAAAGCCAAAAAAATGTGATGGTTTGAGGATGTAGGGAGCTATATAGTAAAGGTCACAAGCAGTGGCATGTGAATCTTATTCTGTCATCACATTTTTCTCAGAAGTCTCAATATTTAAAAAATTTGCTTTTGAAATACTTTATGCAGAAACCATACCCAGTAGTTCAGAATATCTTCACCTCATCCCCTGTGTCATATACCTTGTTTGATTTATAAATTCATGCTATCTTGCTCCTGTGGACATTTTAGTCAGTGACATTTTAGCAAAAAGAGTTTAGCAATAATGATGAGAATAACAGTGTCATTTGGCATATAAGATGTATTTTTCTCAAAGGTATTGAAGATACTAAAACCTATACCCCCTAGGCTATATGCTACATATCTTCTATATTTACCAATGTATCTCTGGAACCTAGCATATGTTAGGAATATTTTAATAAATTATTAAATACATAAATAGACCATATCTCTAGCATTCTTATCTCCCAATGAGTGTAAAAATGAATGTGCAAAAATGACAATAATCCATCCCTTCATTTTGCCCTTGCATTTTCCACTCCCATATTGACTTGTAGCTCTAGCCTTGTGACTTGATTAGATTAATGTAAATGTGACACAAAGAAGGAAAAACTGTTTATATGTTATAGCATGCCTGATCTTGCTTCTCCTGGGAACTCCACAACCATTTCCTCTGTGAATGAGGCAAGCAGCCTCTGGATGCTAAGAAACACTACCCAAGTCATTCTCATCCCTCAGCTGATATTGAATTTGCTGCCAGACATGGTTTGAGTCATCATAGACCCAGCCAACCTGCTGCTAACCAATGATCAGCTGAGCTGCCTGAATTAGAACTTCCCAGTGAACTCATAGAATTAGACCAAAAAAAAAATGATTTGTTGCTTTAAGCCACAAGTGTTGGAGTGATTCCATACTGAACAAAACTTAACTGATATACTTGGGAAGCTGAAACTTTGGGGGACATTCATACTAGAAGTCTGAAAGCGATTGAGAAGAGACATTCACAGCAATCAAAGCATTTCACATCCTGTTGAGGACTCTGGGTAGTTTTTTCACATTGTGCTCATTGAGAATACAATTGCTGTTTGTAGCCACAAAAATATATGTAAAGTAAAGTAAATTAAAGAGGGAAGAAATACAAACCAACAACCTGAAGTGGGTTGGATCTACTCAACAAACCTCACATGTGTGATATTACTTATTGGCTAAATATCTGAGGCTGAATTATATTATTAATTTTTAGGTTACTACATTCACCCTAAATGATGCTTATTTAAATGCATAAATGAAGCTATAAACCTTTATGCCAGTTCTTCTAAATGCAGCTCTACTCTCTTAAAAAACACCAAGTTAAACATGTATCCCTTAAAGTAAACAAATTTCCACAGGACATTACTATAGTGTTTTGACACTTTGGAGATTTAGGGAGTTATTTTTAGTGCTGGCTCAAATCGTCTTGATTTTCTTATCCATCAATCTACAGAAGTTGGCTAGGACTTGTCATTTCTACCATCCCAGGAAAATAAATGAAATAAGAAATGACTGGATAGATGAAGACATTTCAGTCTGAGAACAAGATGAGAAGTGGCATTTCACAGAAATGATATATCACAACATAAACTACAAGATAATTAAAGACAAATTATATAAAATAAAAGAAAGATGGCATATCTTTCAAAAGTCCATAGGTTTAAAATCATAAAATACAAATTGCAATCTTTAAGGAAGTATTACATTGCCTCTGTTTTCAGTCACATTCATGGTGAACAGCTCCCAGCTGCTTACACATGTAGTAAGTGATAGACTATGAAGTTCTGAACTTTTGCCCCTCCGCCTAATACTCGCAACCAGCTGTGAAATAGACACTAAAAATTAGTAGTGTCAATCAGCATCATAACTTCAAACTTTATTTTTCCTTAAAGTAGTAGAGACAGTGGCTAATGTCTCAGGGATGTTAATATTAATTACACAGTATATAAAGCTTAAGTATAAAAAAACCTCTCAGAGTGAACTAAGGAGTATTAATTTCCCTCTTTTTCCTTCTTTTCCTTCTCCCCTTTCCCCCCTCCTTCTTGTCATACACCTATCCTATTACTTCTTATTACCTGACTCTTTCTTTTTCCTCAAAATTTATGAATATTATTTCAGTGAAAGCTGGACCCTTTATATTTAGAATGACCATGAATCTCTCTGAACCAAGTAATCTATAGGTTATAAATCTGATTTACAAATCTCTATTTTAAAGTCTCATCATTTTGAAATATGTCCAAAGTGTCATTTGACTCACTTTTCTAATCTGAGATAATACAGTATCTGGAATTGAATCTGTTAAAGAGTTTGGAAGTGAAAAATAGTGCTATGTTCTCATAAGAGGAAATGACAATAGGAAAGGAAACTGATCATCCTAAAACAAAGGACAAGTTTTCAAGATATGTGTCTAGTTCTAGGATGGTTCTGAGGTACAAAAGCAGACTACTTTACTTGAAATTTTTGGAGGTAGAAAAAGCTTTGACACACCTGACAGCCCCATTACCAGAGACCTGGGGCATGACTCTTGTTGGTAGCAAATATCTAAGCAGTTGGATCATCACTGAGGCTCCCAGGTCTTGGTGAGAAACTGTCTAGATAACACAGGATTTTGGTTAGAGCAACATAATGGCTTCCAGCATCAGTAAGAACTGCTTCTGAACCAACGAGACCAATTTTGAGAACTGGGCACAGATGGGAAATAAGAAGAGCTATGAATATTAATGTTTCCACCTGTGAAGAGCCCAGGGAAAGGCTGAAAAAATCAGAGCCTGGCACTATGAACTAGATTGTAACTTTGAAAATTATGAGTTATATGAAATAGCGTTTCAAATAGTGAGTATTTTAACAATGTCATGGGGATTCTTAATGATGATTATGCTGAGAAGTAGGTGAACAGTTCATGTCAATAAACTGATTTATAAAAGTTTAGAATTTAAATGAAAAACAATGTGTATGGGCTTCCCTGGTGGCGCAGTGGTTGAGAGTCCGCCTGCCGATGCAGGGGACGCGGGTTCGTGCCCCGGTCCGGGAGGATCCCACATGCCGCGGAGCGGCTGGGCCCGTGAGCCATAGCCGCTGAGCCTGCGCGTCCGGAGCCTACGCTCCGCAATGGGAGAGGCCACAACAGTGAGAGGCCCGCGTACCACAAAAAAAAAAAAAAAAAAAAAAAAAAAAAAAAAAAAAAAAAGAAAAACAATGTGTAAAGGCAGATGGTTATGTATGTAGGAACTTAAAACACACTAATTGTTTTTTTTAATTTTTAAAAAGATGGAAAAAAATTGAGCAAAAGAATGACAGACAAGTCAATAAAATCTATCTGATATTTCACAAGCATTTACAAAGCTTCACAATAAAAGAGGGTAATGAATAGCTAGACTATTTTAGTGTTGAAATTTTGAGCTATTACAATAAGAATAAACTTTGTGTTGAAACTTTATAAGACAGAGTATAAAATACATTCATTAATAAAATAAGCTTCTACAAGGTTCCTCATTGTTCTCCAGATGACCTTTAAACAAGTAAAAACTGTGGCATTTCCTCAAGTTGATATTTAGAACTAACTATGATACAGCTTGATATTTAGAACTGTGATACATGTGGATTGTACCTGTAAAAGAACCTGTGTTTATATGGGTGATACTTGGTAAAAATTAAATAGTGAAAATCATAATCACTTTCCCATTGGAGATTTGTCAGTGTTTCTCAAATATCTTGCCCTTGTTAGCAAGGAACTGCGAGTGGTATCGAGAAGATTAGATAGATAGATAGATAGATAGATAGATAGATAGATAGATAGATAGATATAGGTATGAATTATCTGCAATTTGTCTTATCTATGCCAGAGCCTATCAATCATCTAAAGATCTGTGAAATAGATCCTAATCTGTGAAATATCCAGAACACCAATATCACCAATAAAGGGTCATATTCCATGGGAAAACTCAAGAACCACTAACTAGGTGAGAAGTCAGTTATTCAGTCCCTAGTTTTATAATTATTTGCTTTATTTTTCTGTTTTGTTTCAATATTTATGCCTTTTTTCTTAAAATCATAGAACCTGGTGATACAGCTCTTCGTGTATATTTGTATGTGGCACTAAATGCACCTTTGCTCCTCAAGAAGTAGATCTTGGTGACAGTGAAGTTGATTCTCTATTTTTTATGAACCATTTTACTGTGGACTCCTGTAGTTCAATATTTATTGAGTGCTTACTCTTTGAAGTACTGTTCTGTATTAGACATGTAATCATTAGACTATTTGCACTTAAAAAGTTATTGGAAAAAATTTAAACTCACGTGGCAAGTTTCTTAGTCATGACTGCCCTCTCTCAGTAGCATTCTAGGAGGATGACTTCTGTATTATATTAAGTGATACACTTCAAACAAGTCTGAATATAATTCCCTGGCAATCAAACATCTTGGGTTTCTAGAAAAGATGCTGTCTGGCCTGAACTCTTTTAAACATATTATGATGGAATTGATCCAGGGACAAGATTAGAGGATGTGCTCCTGCACCCAAACACTTCAAAGACAAGTGCATTATAAGCACTACATCAGAATATATTTTGATCTAGCCTAGTGATCAGCATCTAAATATTTACATTATTCCTCTTTCTACATAATTTTTTTTTTTTTTTTTTTGCTGTGTTTGGTCTTCATTGCTGCACATGCGCTTTCTCTAGTTGTGGTGAGCAAGGACTACTCTTCGTTGTGGTGCATGGCCTTCTCATTGCGGTGGCTTCTCTTGTTGCAGAGCACAGGCTCTAGAGCACGCGGGATTCAGTAGTTGTGGCATGTGGGCTCAGTAGTTGTGGCGCCCGGGCTTAGTTGCTCCATGGCATGTGGGATCTTCCCTGACCAGGGAGTGAACCTGTGTCCTCTCCATTGACAGGCAGATTCTTAACCACTGCACCACCAGGGAAGTCCCCTTTTTCTACATAATTGTTACAAAATAATATGGTGCCACAGAAAGAAAACCATACTGTTTAGTAAAATCTGGGTGCTACAAGACCCTCTCATTTTTCATATTCTGTAAAAGGCCCCTACATCGGATTTCTGCAATCCTGCCATGCTAAAGTACTACAACACCTGGGGAGAACACCATGTAATATGGTTACATATAGTTCTAGTCTTCTCAGCCAGAGATTCTCACACTTTGCCTCATTTGTAGAGATTGTTTAAAAGACAAATGACTTGATGCCATCCTGTGAAGATTCAATATGGAGATGCAGAAATATACTAAGTTATATGGCCTCTATATACACTTCTTCCATAACTCCTGTCATACTCCATATAATTGCTAAGGGGCCAATCAAAAAAATAATATGACTATGACACTTGCTAATCAATCTCTTACTATGATCTATGCATAACCATATGTGAATTGACTTCCTAGCAGTACCAAACAGTCACATGAGCTACAGGTTTTCCATTTTATGACCATTCTCCTTCACTGCCCTTTGGCTTAATTTCTCATTGCTCCTTTCCTGCGTTTTAAGCTCCAGACTAAATCACCTGGTGATTTCTCTTAACACTCACCTCCTGTTATTTGCCTCATTAGATTCTCATCCAATAGCATGTAAACTGTAAATATGTCATTCCGTAGAATGTTTAGTTCATTGCCATATTACCAACAACAGTGTCTGGCATATAGCAGGTTCTCAAAAAAATATTTTCTGAAGAAGTGAATGAATAAATGAAAGAATTCTTTAGCTTTTCTGTCTACTCTTACAGGAGGCCTTCCCTGCTTCTCCTCTAGTACCGTCAAGCTGAATTACATGCCTCTCCACAGTGTTCTGATGTTAATACACACATTTTTCTATTACTGTACATCATACATTGCTTGTTGATAGATGTGTATTTCTAGAAACCGAATTCCCTTTTGTTTAGGATCTATTTTATTCATATTCCTTTTTCAATTTTTTCATGCCTAGTAGGGCAGATGACACATTTTGGGCATTCAATAAATACCTGTTGGATGAATGCATGAATAAGCTCACTCTTAACTCTCTGGATATTTGTGTGTGTGTGTACGCACACACATGCTCATGTGTGCATTCATCCAGGTTCAATTCTATCCAGGCTTCTCAGGTTTTGTCAAGGTTAAGTGTGCATTTGCTTTCTGGGCTAGATTCTACTTTGGCTCCTTTGATCAAAAAGAAAATGTTTAGATTACCAAAAGAGAGAGATTGCTCAAGTTTCTATCTTTGTTGTTGCTGTTCATTTATTTTACATGCTCTTTATGCCATAAAAACATTCATGTTATCCATATTTTTTCCAGCCTTCTGCTGATATGTGAAAATTGTCAGTGTTCTCAATGATTGGGGTGGACAAACTGTCAGTCACATCTTCCATTATGTGTCATTTTATAAAGATGCCAAGAATCTACACTTAATTTGGACATTGTCCAGAGTATCCATGATAAAGCTTTGCTAAGGTTGCGATATCGTAAAATATGATAGGAAACCAGGAAAGTAAATATCAAGTGAAATGTGACGGTCAAGGCAGAAATGGATCCATTGACAGAAATTAAAATGACAATAAAGATGACATAGAAGAAAAATTCATTTGAAAGTCCATAAGGTTTAAGTAGCAACAAAGGGATAGTCAGGAGTTGCCAGTCAGCATGTGAGGCTAAATGGTTAGCAGATGATCCGTAAGAACCACAGGGAACAGCAACAAGAAGTGATAAACACTAAGATCAGCAAAAAAGGATCCAGCACTAAGATTGTTGTTTTCTGTGGTTGTTCAGGATGTTGTTCAGTTACTTTGATTCCTCTCTCATTCAAATGAGAATCATTAATAAACATGACCTGCAGGCCTGTGTATAATTATAGTATAAAACATTCAAATGTCTAATATTTCAATAAAACTAGCAATGACTCAATAATTGCAAAACACTTTGAAATTTTATGTTTGCTTTGTTCATATCTTAGAATGCTTCTGTTTATTTCTCTTTTTACCTTTTTATCTGAGAGGAGACACAGATTGTAAGTATGCGGCTCCATGAAATGTTCACAAACTGCACACACCCATGTCCCCAGCCCAGATCCAGATACAGAGCATTCCTGGCAATACCCTGGTGTCCCCTCCTGGACGCCCTCAGCCCTCCAAGAAAAACCACCACCTGACTTCTAACCTCAGAGATTCAAACATGAAGTTTCTAAAAAATTCTGTTTCAGATATTTATAAGTCAGGAAATCTGCATTTCTGTCATTCTTTGAGGAACTCAGACCCCACAACTATCTGCCATGCACTCCTTCCAGGCAGCTGCCTGAAGGAGACCATCTCTCAGGGAGGGTGTGGCCTCTCCAGGCCCACCTGACTCACTTCCTCCTTTTGTCACGTGCCCCGCCCACTGGTGGAAAAGCTTGCAACATTTGCCTTTTTCCATCTCTTGATCCCCGATTTCAGTGTCTTTGTGTTTTGACCACCCTGAGCCTTTTGTACAACACGGTATTATTAGATAAATAAATAAGTAAATTTCAAAAACAAGTAAAAAAGTGTTTCCTTTCTCCTCAATTATGTGAATTACAACACTTTAGTTTTCAACAGTATTTAAAAACTAGGAAATTGTATAGCCATCTATAAATAAAGCTATGTGGAAATATACTTCCTCTATCAATTACAACAATCAGGAGAGTTTAAATTTTTGATGGATGTGAAGAATTTTGGGCAAATCAGAATTCTTCAGTATTTGTGAATGGATAGTGAAGTATAACATATTTTGATTCTACTGTTTTGAACACATCATTTCAACTGGTCATAAGGTTTTACAGTGACCTTTTAATCTTGCAGATTAAAATTTTAAAATTCACGTTGATGAATGCAAATGCTTTAATCATAATATTCAATTTAGAGATACAGTTTTTGAAGTTAACTCAAATCATTTTTGATCAGCTTCCATAATGTGAAGATAAATCATTTACATTCTTTGCTTTGAATTTTGAATTTTCTTTGAATTTTTCCTTCATAAATTTCACAATGAACACTAGATGCATTTAATTTTTTAATATGTATCAACTTTTACACTAACAGCATCTGTCATTTGCAATCTTATTTTCTGGCTATCATTTCTACTAAGTGCATTCTGCTTGTTTAAATTTGAAGACAGTTTACAATGATTTAGTCCTCCTGTTATATATTCATCAAAAACAAATTTTATAAGTACAAATTATTGATAATGTTCAGTGAAATGAAATTAATATATATAGTTTTTAACATTATTAAGATAGGAATTCACAGAATTTTATGTAAAAATTTTCCATGTGGAAATTTAATTGTAACTAGCATTATTTTTTACTTTTCTCAGTTTATATGAGAGCAATATTCAATTTGCAAGAAATAATAAGGTGAAAGTTTTTTTAAACAGTTACGTCAGATAATAGCTATGAGCCTCTTGGGTATTACAGAATTGTTTTCATTTTCAACGTTCAAATACTTCTCCATTTTATCTTTTTTTCCCCTAGGTATGGAAGATATACATAACAAAAAGAAAATGCCTAGATATTCTATTGGCTAATGGTCTTATCTTCCTATGTTCTTATTACTTGAAGGACAAGAGTGAAGACCTGGATGAGACCCTATTTGAAGTCTGTAGTTGTCAACTGAGCTACAGTATCTCTGGGAAGGAAAGTCAGGTAGGAGACAGGAGTTGTCTGGAAGAGGGAGTCACTCCTTTGATGAAGTGGGTTTATGAGATATATGAATATATTAGACCCTATCTACTCGTACGTGTCAGCTAAACCAAAACAACAACAACAACAACAAAATAACAAAACAGTTTTAAACAAGGAACCAGCTAAAGGATTCATTCCAATTCACTTTTTTTGTATGACACTCTATATTTCCCACGGTAGTCTATACATAAATAAAGGGTTGGAAATCTTTCAAAATTGAGATAATAATTTGCGTAGCTTGCTTTTTGTGTTTTTGCTGAGTTTGAAGTATATGATAAAAAGCAATGATGACAGTATTGGTAGAAAAATCTGGAACATTGGAAGCAGGTAAAATAATGAATAATTTAGAATAAGAATAAACACAAAAAATGTAAAATAGCATTTAGCTGTTTTTAAAAAGCCTTCATAATCTATCAACTAGATTCTTAAAATACTTGATTAAAAATACTTTTATTCAAAAGGCCAAGTTACTTGGAGAGAGATTTAAACCTTCCCAGTAAAAACAATGGATTTGTGATGAAAAATCTAAATTGCTGGCATTCCATTATTTCTTCACTCTTAGAAGAAACAGTCACACTGAAGAAATTTGAACTCATTTTGAACTTTAAAAGTTTTTTTTTAATATGTCAAGTAATAAAAGGCCTTTAGAGCAAAGAAACTGAAACTGAATCGAAACAAAATTTCATACAGGATTTCACCTTTGCATTTTTTCCTCTTCTCTCTTCCTGCCATATGAATACATACATGTGTCTTTACTTGGGGTCTGGGATAATTATGGCCAGATAAAGATCTGCGCCTAGAAGAAATTCTATGAAATAGTTTCTACCTAGAACAGAAACTAGATATAATTGTTCAGGTCTGTTTTACAATAATTCAAAGTTCCTCTGTTTTGGTGAAGACTGTCAAGGCATACAACCCAGAATGCTATTTCTCTCTCTGCCTTTAATTACATAGCACCTAATATCTGAACTACTTTTTGTTATCCATTTCTTGAAGCCAATCTATTTCTTCACAATTTTCCCATGATTTTTTTTTTTTTTTATGGCATGGTAAATGTCCTTAAAATTCATAACTCAGCTTAGTTCACCTTTCATCAAGTAAACACTATCAGGCAACTCAAAGAAGCAAATGAGTGACCAAAGATAGGCAGTTGGAAAATTTTAAATTTTCCATGTTCTTCTACAGAAAATTGAGATGTGAGTGCAAAATAAAAAGGAGCTTCAAATGTGATGTGATGTTCCATCCAGGCTTAATGGCATCAATTTAGTGACTGTGCCCCTCACCCTCACCATATTTCTTTGTGCTTAGAGAGGAATACTGAAAATAATTCTCCTCCCAATTTCGTCTCTTGTTATATCCTCATAACTTTTTTAATGAAATTAACATAATACCATATCTTACCACATCCCTTTCCATGGAAGCATATTCCTTATTCCATATCCCCCAAAAATGATGAAGAGAAGACAGTTGTATTACCATTATATTCTTCCAGTATATGGCATTCCACCAAGAGATCAGGGGATTATCTTCTCTTTTCACCACAGCTTTTTTTTTTTAATTTTTTTTGACGTGGACCATTTTTAAACTCTTTATTGAATTTGTTACAATTTTGCTTCTGTTTTATGTTTTGGTTTTTTGGCCACAAGACATGTGGGCTCTTAGCTCCCGACCAGGGATAGAAACCACATCCCCTGCATTGGAAGGCGAAGTCTTAACCATTGGACCACCAGGGAAGTCCCTGCCACTACCTATTTTTGATCTACTTTCCTATATGCCTTATTTTATCATTCTCTCAGTTTATATCATGTTTTTTTCAACTCCCAAGAGTAGGAGTTGAAAAAACATAATATGTAATGCTTATCATTACAAAAATAGCAAGAGTTATTATGAATGCTAAGTATGTTCTAGGCACTATTACAAGTACTCATTTAATCCTGAAACAACACTATGAGTTAAGCAAGTGCCCATTTTTTTCCAGCTTTACTGAGATATAATTGACATATAACATTCTGTAAGTTTAAGGTGTACAATGTGTTGATCTGATGCAAAATAACTACCATCATAGTTTAGCTTGCATTTGCATCATGACTAGAATGATGGTTACCAGGAGCTGGGCAAGGGAGAAAAGGGGAGATTTTGGTCAAAGTATACAAAATTCCATTTAAAAGATGAGTAAGTTCTGGGGATCTAATGTACAGCATAGTAATTATAGTTAATAATACTGTGTTATACACTTGAAAGTTGTGAAGAAAATAAACCTTAATTATGTAAGATACCCATTTTAAAGATAGGAAACTATAGTTCAGAGAGGTTGAAAAACTTGCTCCAAGTCTAGAGCCAGTAAGCTAAGTTAAAATTCAAACTCGGGCTGTGTGGTGAGGAAGTGTCACTGCCAGAAGGAATGTCATACACTCTGTCATTTGGCTTTGAAATTTCTCATATTTCCTTTGTCAGTACAGGATGTATTCTCTCACTTTTAAAATTATTTCTTGTTTATAATTTATTTCTCTCATTTTACTGTTCAGATTGTGAACATCTCTCTGTATTCATTCCTATTCCTTCTGAAAAAACTCTAAGTTTTTCACACTGAAGTTTTAGGTCACTCATTAATAATTAACTATGAGTTAAAGTAAAATTCCAAACTTTTAATAGGTTAACATTTAATCCCAACTTCTTTCTGAATGCTGAGAAGTAAGGTCCCAGCATTTGAAAAAATTTTTGCTCTTCAGAACATGAGGACTTGCCCAAAGTACCAGTTACTTATAAAGAGATGTATCATTTCCAGTCAAAATCATAAGTACAGATCTAGTAGTAATAAAGCATACGCAGCACACATTTCAGATAATCAAGGTCTTTCAAAGAATAACTGCTTTTCTGTAGTCCAATCATCTCTGGTTTGGCAAACGCGCCTTAATCCACATCCCAAAAGTGGAAATCAGAGACTGGTACTTTGGTATTAAAGAAAATACAGTTCTAAAATCACTGACTTGGGTTGTCCAAACAAGTTTTGGGTTTGAGAAGTATGATTTCTTCACAATGAGGGCAGCCATTCAAAATGGTCAAAATATATTAGTTCATTGGTCAATTCAAATAAAGTCTTTTGATGAGAACATTATATATATATATGTATGTATGTATATAAATATATAATTGCCTCGTTTATCCAACTGGAACAGAAGGGAAGACCTGGAGCAATGCTTAAATATGAAATTGTGGTTTGTTCCTCAAAACAATGACATAAAGACAGGATAATTTTAAATCCCTAAAGAAAAATCTAGGAAGAGGAAAAGAGCCAATCTTTGAGATCTGTTTGAGAAGTGAGAGAGAATAAATTTCCAGGAGGCATCCAGGATTGCCCAAAAAGTTCACATGAGAAATAGACATGAGAGTGTGTATATGTATGGGTGTGATATTTTCTGTCCTATGCAATGTGAGCCCTCTTTCCTACCTTAAGTATCTTTAAGAAAGACTACAAAAATATCTCAATATCTGGTGTTAATAGATGTCTTATGAAAGTCAATGATGGATTTGGATTTTGTGTCTGAGACATAGCAAATAAATATAAATATGGCACTGGAAGATTCTGAGCTGTCATCTGGATTATATGAGTGATACTTGTTTAATCACTTGGCAAGTCAGTAAGACACAGTTGGTTTAGGTTTGGATATCAGGAAACAAATGATCACTTGAGGGCAAGCAGGAAACAATTTTAAGATGACCAATGAGCTGACAGACCAGGGAACAAAATGTCTCGAATTAGTTTTTTTTTTTCAGAGTTATATATGTACCATTTCTTAGATGAAGAGCCAGCATCGTTTCCATTATTTAAATTTTTTTCTTACATGGGCCAGAGCAGGAACAGTTATATCATTCCAGGCCCTTAAAACAGCTTATGCCAATATACTGAATGGAAAAGTTTGTGCTGTGTTTGCAACACACGTCGAAGACTTCCATTCACATAATAATTCTTTAGACCCAGCTCAGCAATCACTTTTCTCAAGAAGCACTTGATTAATGAAAAAAAAATGTTATAGCTCCCTCTGTGTATTTGCTTTCTATTGCTGCATTACAAATTAATATAAACTAAGTGGCTAAAAGCAGTACACATTTATATTCTCATAATCTCTGTGGGCCAGAAGTTCTAGCTTGGTTGACCCTAGTCTTCTACTCAGTGTTTTCCGGGACGCAGTCAAGGTGTCAGTGGAGGATGTGTGCTCATCTAAGGCCTGGGATCCACTTTCAATATCACATGTTTGTTGGCAGAATTCAACTCCATGAGGTTGGGGGATGGAAGCCCTCAGCTCCTAAAGGCTGCCTGCAGTTCCATGCTACTTGACCCTCCTTATAGGCAGTTCGTGTCAGCAGCATGCTTCATCAAGGCCAGCAGGTGAGTTTTTCATTCCAGTAGGCTAAGAAAGAAACTTGTATAAAGTATGTAATCAAAGATGTGACATTCCATCACCTTTGCCATATTCTATTGATTAGAAGCGAGTTGCACGTACCGTCTACTCTTAAGGGAAGAGGAATACACAGGATACAGGAATTATTGAGGTTCTCCTGGGGCCTGTTGACCACACTCTGCCTGCTTTAGTAAATTGACCATACTTTATTTTGTTTTTCAATTGTGTTCTAAGTGCTTTTTTAACATAATATATAAATCAATGAATAAATTATGTTTGTTTTTCTCCTCCAATCACTTAAATTTCTGTATTAGTATGCTAATATATGTATTTGATATGTTTTTCTAAATCAGTGATTTAATGAATGAATGAAATAATGAATGCATGAGTGATCTACACTCATCAAAAACATGAATATATAGCAATTTGAGTAGAACAAATGCAAAATCTTCCACGCCATGAAGAAAACTGGATTTGAGTCAAAGTCTTAACATTTGGTACGGTTTTGATATATTTTGCGGGGTTGGTGGCATGGTGGGGCTTACAGGTTGTGAGACATAACACCATAAGTATAAAAGGAATAAACACTGAATTTCATGGACAAAGTAGAAGGTTACTATGGGGTGTATAAAGTTATCAGATTAGAATCATATAGGCCACTAAATACCTTGTTCAGAAGTCTCCTCTTTGAATTTTTAATCATAGGTTAAATTTCAAAAGTACAGGACAAAATAATTCCAGCTATTTGGAGTTTAGATCTGTCCTTTAGAGACTCCTTTCTGTGTAAGACAATAATGTTTCCACATCTCTCATGATATTATTTGCTACACCATATATATTCAATGGGTATCATGACCCCTAAATTTTGCCTATTTAATTCCAAATTTCATATACATAAATCACTCAAAATTGTCTACGTTTTATTGTATTTATAAAATGTGTTGACCAGTGTATAAATCCTGCACAGCATCTTGTAGCTTGTTTTATATTATTTACTAAACTACAGTCTATACCCTTCTCTGTAACAACCGCTGTCAAGTATTTTCAAGACATAACCTACTCATTGGAATTCTTTCCCATACCCTCCACTTATTAGCTAGCCTGTTACCTAGAATCCCCACCAACTATTACTTTCAACTTACTTCTGAATGGATTTTTCTGAGGTATATTATTCCAGACCTCTAGATACTCTGAATTTCAAATCAAGAAAGCGACCTATATATAGATCACTGAAGAAACAGAGAAAGCAGTCATGCCTTCACAAATTATATGATGCCTCACAGAGCCCGCAAAGAAAACATTGCATCATCTCTATCACCCCTCTTTCACTTTGATGTACCTGCTTTCCCAGCTTTTTTCCCCTGACTCTATCTTATTCCCATTACACTGATTCTGTAAAAAATCTGGTCGGCATAAAAGTTCAAATCCATCAACGCACTATCTAGAATACCGTTCATGTCATTTAAATCAATCTTGTGTTTCTGAATCAATTGCATTCACACTCTAGGAGGAACTGCTTTTGGAGTCCTCCCAACCTGCCACAATCACCACCGACTCCACAAATCAAAATCTAAAATACAACTTTATTGCCATGTTAACCACAGTAAGGACCACACAACTCTAAAAATAAATAACAAAAGGTCATTTTTTATTGATTATTCAATCAAGAGCCCATTTCCTGGTAAATTCAAAAGATGATCTAAATCAGTCTGCTTTGCTAAAGCATTTTATTTAATCTTAATTATTACTTCATTATAGCTGTCAGCATTTCATTCTGGGTGAGTATTTCCAAGGCATTTTTGCTCTGATCAGCTTCTACTTGTCAGACCCTTGATTGATACAACTCTGCTCACTTTACTTTTGCTTAGCTACACCAAGAAGATGTTGCTATGAAAGTTCAAACTGTAAAACTCTTATTTGATTAGGAGCTGTCAAAATCCATATATTTCCTTTTTTTAAAAAAATTTATTTATTTATTTATTTATTTTTGGCTGCATTGGGTCTTTGTTGCTGTGCATGGGCTTTCTCTAGTTGCCACGAGCGGGGGCTACTTTTCATTGTGGTGCGTGAATTTCTCATTGTGGTGGCTTCTCTTGTTGTGGAGCATGGGCCCTAGAGCACGTGGGCTTCAGTAGTTGTGGGACATGGGCTCAGTAGTTGTGGCGCACGGGCTTAGTTGCTCCACAGCATGTGGGATCTTCCTGGACCAGGGCTGCATTGACAGGCAGTTTCTTAACCACTGCGCCTCCAGGAAAATCCAAAATCCATACATTTCCTATGGAACCAATTTTCTCACAATAATTTGCCTTTCAATGGATTTAGATAAATCAACTAAATTACATTCTAAGGGCCTGGGATTAAACTTTTAAAATAAGAGGCAGACACACTTAGGGACAACTAATCTTCGACAAAGGAGCCAAGAACATACAGTGGGGAAAAGACAGACTCTTCAGCAAGTGATGTTGGAAAAGCTGAACAGCCACATGTAAATCAATGAAGTTAGAACACACGCTCACAACATACACAAAAATAAACTCAAAATGGCTTAAAGGCTGAAATATAAGACAAAGCACCATAAAACTCCTAGAAGAGAACATATGCAAAACATTATCTGACACAAATCATAGAAATGTTTTCTTAGGTCTGTCTCCCAACACAATAGAAATAAGAACAAAGATAAACAAATGGGACCTAATCAAACTTACAAGCTTTTGCACAGCAAAGGAAACTATAAACAAAATGAAAAGACAACCTACAGAATGGGAGAAAATATTTGCAAATGATGCAACAGACAAGGGATTAATTTCCAAATTACACAAACAGCTCATACAATTCAATAAAAAAAAAATCCAACAGAAAAATGGGCAGAAGACCTAAATAGACATTTCTCCAAAGAAGATATACAGATGGCAACAGGCACATGAAAAGCCGCTCAACATTGCTAATTATTAGAGCAATGCAAATCAAAACTACAATGAGGCACCACCTCACACTGGTCAGAATGGCAACCATTAAAAAGTCTACGAATAAGAAATACTGGAGGAGAAGATGGCAGAAGAGTAAGATGCAGAGATCACCTTCCTCCTCACAGACACATCAGAAATACATCTACACGTGGAACTGCTCCTATAGAACACCCACTGAACACTGGCAGAAGACCTCAGACCTTCCAAAAGGCAAGAAACTCCCCACGTACCTGGGTAGGGCAAAAGAATAAAGAATAAACAGAGACAAAAGAATAGGGACGGGACCTGTACCAGTGGGAGGGAGCCATGAATGAGGAAAGGTTTCCACACACTAGAAGCCCCTTCGCGGGCGGAGACTGCGGGTGGCAGAGAGGGGAAGCTTCAGAGCCACGGAAGAGAGCGCAGCCACAGGGGTGCGGAGGGTAAAGCGGAGAGATTCCCGCACAGAGGATCGGTGCCGACCAGCGCTCACCAGCCTGAGAGGCTTGTCTGCTCACCCGCCGGGGCGGGCAGGGGCTGAGAGCTGAGGCTCGGGCTTCGGTCGGATCCCAGGGAGAGGACAGGGGTTTGCTGCGTGAACACAGCCTGAAGGGGCTAGTGCACCACGGCCAGCCGGTAGGAAGTCCAGGAGAAGTCTGGAGCTGCCGAAGAGGCAAGAGACCTTTTCTTCCCTCTTTGCTTCCTGGGGCGCGAGGAGAGAGGATTAAGCGCGCCGCGTAAAGGAGCTCCAGAAACGGGCACGAGCCGCGGCTATCAGCACGGACCCCAGAGACGGGCATGAGACGCTAAGGCTGCTGCTGCTGCCACCAAGAAGCCTGTGTGCGAGCACAGGTCACTCTCCACACCTCCCCTCCTGGGAGCCTGCGCAGCCCGCCACTGCCAGGGTTCCATGATCCAGGGAAAACTTCCCCGGGAGAACGCACGGCGCGCCTCGGGCTGCTGCAACATCATGCTGGCCTCTGCCGCCGCAGGCTTGCCCCGTTTCCGTACCCCTCCCTCCCCCTGGACCGAGTGAGCCAGAGCCCCGGAATCAGCTGCTCCCTTAACCTCGTCCTGTCTGAACAAAGAACAGACACCCTCAGGCGAACTACACGCACAGGCAGGTCCAAATCCAAAGCTGAACCCCAGGAGCTGTGCGAACAAAGAGGAGAGGGGAGGTCTCTCCCAGCAGCCACAGAAGCAGCGGATTAAAGCTCCACAATCAACTTGAAGTGCCCTGCATCTGTGGAAAACCTGAGTAGACAGCGAATTATCCCAAGTTGAGGAGGTGGACTTTGGGAGCAAGATATATTATTATTTCCCCCTTTTTCTCTTTTTGTGAGTGTGTATGTGTGTGCTTCTGTGTGACATTTTGTCTGTATAGCTTTGCTTTCACCATTTGTCCTAGGGTTCTGACTGTCCCAGTTGTTTTTTGTTTTTTTACTTTTTAAAATTTTTCCTCTTAATAATTATTTTTTATTTTATTACCATTATTTTAACCTACTTTATTTTATCTTCTTTCTTTCTTTCTTTACTTCTCCCTTCCTTCCTCCCTCCCTTCCTTCCTTCCTTCCTTCTTTCCTTTCTTTCTTTCCATTCTATTTTTTCTCCCTTTTATTCTGAGCCGTGTGGATTAAAGTCTCTTGGTGCTCCAGCCAGGCATCAGGGCTGTGTCTCTGAGGTGGGAGATCAACTTCAGGACACTGGTCCACAAGAGACCTCTCAGCTCCACGTAATATCAAATGGCAAAAATCTGCCAGAGATCTCCATCTCAACACCAAGACCCAGCTTCACTGAAGGACCAGCAAACTACAGTGTTGGACACCCTATGCCCAACAACTAGCAAGAAAGGAACACAGCCCCATCCATTAGCAGAGAGGCTGCCTAAAATCATAATAAGGCTACAGACACCCCAAAACACACCACCAGACATGGACCTGCCACCAGAAAGACAAGATCCAGCCTCATCCACCAGAACACAGGCACTAGTCCCCTCAACCAGGAAACCTATTCAACCCACTGAACCAACCTTAGCCACTGGGGACAGACACCAAAAACAATAGGAACTACGAACCTGCTACCTGCAAAAAGGGGACCCCAAACACAGTAAGATAAGCAAAATGAAAAGACAGAAAAACACACAGCAGATGAAGGAGAAAGGTAAAAACCCACCAGACCTTAAAAATGAAGAGGAAATAGGCAGTCTACCTAAAAAAGAATTCAGAATAATGATAGTAAAGATGATCCCAAACCTTGTAAATAGAATAGACAAAATGCAAGAAACATTTAACAAGGACCTAGAAGAACTAAAGAGGAAGCAAACAACGATGAACAACACAACAAAATAAATTAAAAATACTCTTGATGGGATCAATAGCAGAATAACTGAGGCAGAAGAACAGATAAGTGACCTGGAAGATAAAATAGTGGAAATAACGACTGCAGAGCAGAATAAAGAAAAAAGAATGAAAAGAACTGAGGACAATCTCAGAGACCTTTGGGACAACATTAAATGCCCCACTATTCGAATTATAGGGGTCCCAGAAGAAGAAGAGGAAAAGAAAGCGACTGAGAAAATATTTGAAGAGATTATAGTTGAAAACTTCCCTAATATGGGAAAGGAAATAGATAATCGAGTCCAGGAAGCACAGAGAGTCCCATACAGGATAAATCCAAGGAGAAACACACCAAGACACATAGTAATCAAACTATCAAAAATTAAATACAAAGAAAACATATTAAATGCAGCAAGGGAAAAACAACAAATAACACACAAGAGAATCCCCATAAGGTTAACATCTGATCTTTCAGCACAAGTTCTGCAAGCCAGAAGGGAGTGGCAGGACATATTTAAAATGATGAAGGAGAAAAACCTACAACCAAGATTACTCTACCCAGCAAGGATCTCATTCAGATTTGATGGACAAATTTAAACCTTTACAGACAAGCAAAAGCTAAGAAAATTCAGCACCACCAAACCAGTTTTACAGCAAATGCTAAAGGAACTTCTCTAGGCAAGAAACACAAGAGAAGGAAAAGACCTACAAGAACAAACTCAAAACAATTAAGTAAATGGTAATAGGAACATACATATCGATAATTACCTTAATGTAAATGGATTAAATGCTCCCACCAAAAGACACAGACTGGCTGAATGGATACAAAAACAAGACCCATATATATGCTGTCTACAAGAGACCCACTTCAGACCTAGGGACACATACAGACTGAAAGTGAGTGGATGGAAAAAGATATTCCATGCAAATGGAAATCAGAAGAAAGCTGGAGTAGCAATTCTCATATCAGACAAAATAGACTTTAAAATAAAAACTATTACAAGAGACAAAGAAGGACACTACATAATGATCAAGGGGTCGATCCATGAAGAAGATATAAAAATTGTAAATATTTATGCACCCAACATAGGATCACCTCAATACATAAGGCAAATACTAACAGCCATAAAAGGGGAAATCGACAATAACACAATCATAGTAGGGGACTTTAACACCCCACTTTCACCAATAGACAGATCATCCAAAATGAAAATAAATAAGGAAACACAAGTTTTAAATGATACATTACACAAGATGGACTTAATTGATATTTATAGGACATTCCATCCAAAAACAACAGAATACACATTTTTCTCAAGTGCTCATGGAACATTCTCCAGGATAGATCATATATTGGGTCAAAAAACTAGCCTTGGAAAATTTAAGAAAATTGAAATCATATCAAGTATCTTTTCCGATGACAGTGCTATGAGACTAGATATCAATTACAGGAAAAGATCTGTAAAAAATAAAAACACATGGAGGCTAAACAATACCCTACTTAATAACGAAGTGATCAATGAGGAAATCAAAAAATACTTAGAATCCAATGACACTGGAGACACAAGGACCCAAAACCTATGGGATACAGAAAAAGCAGTTCTAAGAGGGAGGTTTATAGCAATACAATCCTACCTTAAGAGACAGGAAACATCTCGAATAAACAACCTAATCTTGCACCTAAAACAACTGGAGAAAGAAGAACAAAAAACCCCCCAAATTTAGCAGAAGGAAAGAAATAATAAAGATCAGATCAGAAATAAATGAAAAAAGAAATGAAGGAAATGATAGCAAAGATCAATAAAACTAAAAGCTGGTTCTTTGAGAAGATAAACAAAATTGATAAACCATTAGACAGACTCATCAAGGAAAAAAGGGAGAAGACTCAAATCAATAGAATTAGAAATGAAAAAGGAGAAGTAACAATGGATACTGCAGAAATACAAAAGATTATTAGAGATTACTACAAGCAACTGTATGCCAATAAAATGAACAACCTGGAAGAAATGGACAAATTCTTAGAAAAGCATAACCTTCCAAAACTGAATCAGGGAAAAATAGAAAATATAAACAGACCAATCACAAGCACTGAAATTGAAACTGTGATAAAAAATCTTCCAAAAAACAAAAGCCCAGGACCAGATGGCTTCACAGGCGAATTCTATCAAACATTTAGAGAAGAGCTAACACCTATCCTTCTCAAAATCTTCCAAAATATAGCAGAGAACACTCCCAAATATCACCCTGATACCAAAACCAGACAAAGACGTCACAAAGAAAAAAAAACTACAGGCCAGTATCACTGATGAACATAGATGCAAAAATCCTCAGCAAAATGCAAACAGAATCCAACAGCACATTAAAAGGATCACACACCATGATCAAATGGGGTTTATTCCAGGAATGCAAGGATTCTTCAATATATGCAAATCAATCAACATGATACCCCGTATCAACAAACTGAAGGAGAAAAACCATATGATCATCTCAATAGATGCAGAGAAAACTTCGGACAAAATTCAACACCGATTTATGATAAAAACATTGCAGAAAGCTCACATAGAGGGAAATTTCCTCAACATAATAAAGGCCATATATGACAAACCTACAGTCAACATCGTCCTCAATGGTGAAAAACTGAAAACATTTCCACTAAGATCAGGAACAAGACAAGGTTGCCCACTCTCACCACTCTTATTCAACCTAGTTTTGCAAGTTCTAGCCACAGCAATCAGAGAAAATAAAGAAATAAAAGGAATCCAAATAGGAAAAGAAGAAGTAAAGCTGTCACTGTTTGCAGATGACATGATACTATACATAGAGAATCCTAAAGATGCTACCAGAAAACTACTAGAGCTAATCAATGAATTTGGTAAAGTAGCGGGATACAAAATTAATGCACAGAAACCGCTGGCATTCTTATACACTAACCATGAAAAATCTGAGAGTGAAATTAAGAAAACACTCCAATTTACTACTGCAACAAAAAGAATAAAATATCTAGGAATAAACCTACCTAAGGAGACAAAGACCTATATGCAGAAAACTATAAGACACTGATGAAAGAAATTAAAGGTGATACAAATAGATGGAGAGATATACCATGCTCTTGGATTGGAAGAATCAACATTGTGAAAATGACTCTACTACCCAAAGCAATCTACAGATTCAATGCAATCCTTATCAAACTCCAACTGACATTTTTTACAGAACTAGAACAAAAAATTTCACAATTTGTATGGAAACACAAAAGACCCTGAACAGCCAAAGCAATCTTGAGAACGAAAAATGGAGCTGGAGGAATCAGGCTCCCTGACTTCAGACTATACTACAAAGCTACAGTAATCAAGACAGTGTGGTACAGGCACAAAAACAGAAATATAGATCAATGGAACAGGATAGAAAGCCCAGAGATAAAGCCAAACACATATGGTAACCTTATTTTTGATAAAGGAGGCAAGAATATACAATGGAGAAAAGACAGCCTCTTCAATAAGTGGTACTGGGAAAACTGGACAGGTACATGTAAAAGTATGAAATTAGAACACTCCCTAACATCATACACAAAAATAAACTCAAAATGGGTTAAAGACCTAAATGTAAGGCCAGACACTATCAAACTCTTAGAGGAAAACGTTGGCAGAACACTCTATGACATAAATCACAGCAAGATCCTTTTTGACCCAACTCCTAGAGAAATGGAAATAAAAACAAAATTAAACAAATGGGACCTAATGAAACTTAAAAGCTTTTGCAGAGCAATGGATACCATAAACAAGACCAAAAGACAACCCACAGAATGGGAGAAAATAGTTGCAAATGAAGCAACTGACAAAGGATTAATCTCCAAAATTTATAAGCAACTCATGCAGCTCAATAACAAAAAACAAACAATCCAATCCAAAAATGGGCAGAAGACCTAAATAGACATTTCTCCAGAGAAGATATACAGATTGCCAACAAACACGTGAAAGAATGCTCAACATCATTAATCATTAGAAAAATGCAAATCAAAACTACAATGAGATATCATCTCACACTGGTCAGAACTGTTATCATCAAAAAATCTAGAAACAATAAATGCTCGAGAGGGTGTGGAGAAAAGGGAACACTCTTGCACTTTTGGTGGGAATGTAAATTGATACAGCCACTATGGAGAACAGTATGGACGTTCCTTTAAAAACTAAAAATAGAAACACCATACGACCCAGCAATCCCATTACTGGGCATATACCCTGAGAAAACCATAATTCAAAAAGACTCATGTACCAAAATGTTCATTGCAGCTCTATTTACAATAGCCAGGACATGGAAGCCACCTAAGTGTCCATCAACAGATGAATGGATAAAGAAGATGTGGCACATATATACAATGGAATATTACTCAGCCATAAGAAGAAATGAAACTGACTTATTTGTAGTGAGGTGGATGGACCTGGAGTCTGTCATACAGAGTGAAGTAAGTCAGAAGGAGAAAAACAAATACCATATGCTAACACATATATATGGAATCTAAGAAAAAAAATGTCATGAAGAGACTAGGGGTAGGTCAGGAATAAAACACAGACCTACTAGAGCATGGCCTTGAGGATATGGGGAGGGGGAAGGGTAAGCTGTGGCAAGGTGAGAGAGTGGCATGGACAGATATACACTACCAAACGTAGGGTGGATAGCTAGTGGGAAGCACCCACATAGCACAGGGAGATCAGCTAGGTGGTTTGTGACCACCTAGAGGGGTGGGATAGGGTGGGTGGGAGGGAGGGAAATGCAAGAGGGAAGAGATATGGGAACATACGTATATGTATAACTGATTCACTTTGCTGTAAAGCAGAAACTAACTCACCATTTTAAAGCAATTATACTCCAATAAAGATGTTAAAAAAGAAAAAAGAAATACTGGAGAGGGTGTGGAGAAAAGGGAGCCCTCTTGCACTATTGTTTGGAACGTAAGTTCCCACAGTGGAAAACAGTAGAGAGGTTCCTCAAAAAACTAAAAATAGAGTTGTGACATGATCTAACAATTCCACTCCTGGGCATATACCCAGAAAAAACTATAATTCAAAAAGATACATGCAGGTCTTCCCTGGTGGTGCAGTGGTTAAGACCCTGCATGCCAATACAGGGGACACGGGTTTGAGCCATGGTCCAGGAAGATCCCACATGCCATGGAGCAACTAAGCCAGTGCACCACAACTACTGATCCTGCGCTCTAGAGCCCGTGAGCCACAAGTACTGAGCCAGTGTGCCTAGAACCCGTGCTCTGCAACAAGAGAAGCTACTGCAACAAGAAGCCCGCGCAGTGAAACCAAGAGTAGCCCCTGCTCGCCGCAACTAGAGAAAGCCCACGTGCAGCAACAAAGACCCAATGCAGCCAAAAATAAATAAATAAAATAAATAAATTTATTAAAAAACAAAACAAAAACAAAAAGATACAGACACCCCTATGTTCATAGCAGCACTATTCACAATAGCCAAGGCATGGAAACAACCTAAATGTCCACTGACAGATGAATGGATAAAGAAGATGTGGTCCGTATATACAATGGAATATTATTCAGCCATTAAAAAGAATGAAATAATGCTATTTGCAGCAACATGGATGCCCCTAGATATTATCATACTAAGCGAACTAAGTAAGAAAAAGACAAATACCATATGATATCACTTATATGTGGAATCTAAAATACGACACAGATGAACCTATCTACAAAATAGAAACAGACTCACAGACATAGAGAACAGACTTGTGGTTGCCAAGTGGGGCGGGGGTGGGAGAGGGAAGTATTGGGAGTTTGGGGTTGGCAGATGCAAACTATTATATATTGGATGGAATAACAACAATGTCCTCCTCTATAGCACAAGGAACTATATTCAATATCCCGTGATAAGCCATAATGGAAAAGAATAAGAAAAAGAACATAGATGTGTAACTGAGTCACTTTGCTGTACAGAAGAAATTAACACATTGTAAATCAACTATACTTCAGTAAAATTTTAAAAAATAAAAGGTAGAGTATGCAAGCATGCAGGATCAAATTAGGTGGCAATCAATATAAGTTGTTTAAAAATGTTTCATAAATTCAGTGAGAATCATATTAGTTTTTTAAAAAATAGCCTTGATTGATCAAATAATTATATACGAGTATTTCTGAGAGCTAATGGTCTTTTCACCTTAAGAACTGAGACACATACAAACACATGCACACATCTGCAAGTAGTGCTGATTTGATGGTTTGGTAGCAGAAGTTAGTCCTCTGCCTTCTAATTCATAGTCACTGAGAGAGAGCTTATTACAAGGTGGACTTGAGAAGCAAGGATAGACAGCTTTGCAAAAAGAACTCATCAATTCCAAATTTCTCTGGAAGAGACATTTTCAAGGAATGGGGCAGATACTGCTCATCTAATTGGAGAGAAACTTTTGCGGAGGATAGTATTATCACAACCAATTCTTATCTGGTATTTAAATAATTGCCTCGCTTTCTTCGAGTGACAAACATTTAGATAAATTTGCTTGTGTCCTAGTGTTCACTCCTCTGAGAGTTACATGCAGAATGGATTGTAGGCTGTCACTCTGACTTCTGGCTAGAGACAGCTTTGTGTTTGTACCTCTGCAGTGCATGGTGCAATTCTCAGTCGCTTCCATAACTTGTTTCCTCCACCTTTCCCATAAATACCTAAAATTCAAATTGCCTAACTTTGCGCTAAGCAGTCAAATTTTGGAGACGGTCTGGTCCCTGACCTTTGCATTGTCGGGTAATTTTGCCCCCATATTTTCAAACTCTACTTAAATTTGTATATTTTCCCCCAGAGGTATTGACATGCTTAAATTTCTCCTATCTTAAAACAAAATAAAATGAAATGAGTTTGTTCTGCAGCCTAACAAATACCATTAGCTACTGCTGTTATCTCTTTTTTTCCTCAAAGTGTTGAGCTGCTGGGCTCAAAAAATTGAGCCCAGTCAGTGTCAGTATTTCTCAGGAAAATGATACTTCTACAAATATTTCATGAAAAATTAACAAGATCTAATAATTTGGAACACATTTGGATTAAATAAAATAAAACATAATTTCCTGTTGCAAGATTACTCAGAATCTTAATTTAAAACTTTCCACTGTGGACTTCCAAGTTGTTTTCTAATGACCATGAAATAACTACAAACACTTTTTCATTCATTCGTGTATGCATTCATACATTCATGCATTCATTGATTCAAAAAGCAATATACTTTTGCAGTCTCTAACTTCTCACTCTAGATGTTCACTTCAATCCAGAAGAATGCACATTTGCCACCTAAACTCTTTTTGATCCTCTACAGAAATTTTGTAGAGGAAAGAAAAAAAAAGAAGAAGAAAAGGCTAATGGTCTTTTCAGGCTTTAACTTAACTGCACTGCAATATTTTATACCAGTGGCTCTTCCTTCCCCAAACGTCCTTCCCTAACATTCATGCTTTCTCTCTGCCATGATTCTCCTCCTGTTTCTATAGTTCCATCTCAGTCTCTTTGGCAGGCTTCTCATCTATTTACCTGTTGGTGTTCACAAAAGGCTGGTCTCTGATCATCTTATTCTACACAGTCTCTGGATTATCAAATACGTTCTTGGGGTTTTAAAAACTATCTATATTCTCAAGACAGGAAAATTGCTCTATCCCCAAATTTTCAGTCTTGTGATTCACATATTTAGCTGCTCACGTCTCTTTCTGGGCTTTCCTGGGAAATCCTCAATTCGAATGTCTAAAAATACCCATTTTCTCTCCTGTATCTGAGCACATGGCATTACCATCTGTTCAATCACCCATGTCAGAAAACTGAAAACTTTTCTTTTGCTCTTCACTCAAGTTTTGACTTAAATAGATGACTGGATTTCATTGCTTCTGTTTCCATAATATCTTGCAATTCCATCTCCTTCTGTAAAACTTAAAGGCTACTGACTTATTTCAGTCTCTTACACTTCCCCCGATTATTGTTGGAGACTCCTCATAGCATTTTCTTTCCCAGCTGTTAGCACTTAAAAAAGGTTCTCAGAATTTTATAAACACAAAGACCATGTGTCTGTACTACTAAAATCTTTTGATAATTTTATAATTATAATTCTATAATTTTATAGATAAAAGAATATTTCAGTTCATACATAACCTTCCAGAAACTTGTTTCTTTCCAATCATTAGTTGAGTTCTACTCCCCCATCCATTGAAACTTGCTGGGCTATCCTGACTGCTTTTATAAAGAGAACAGAGCAGAAATTGTGATGTTTGAACTATGAAGTTAAGTATAAAAAGCAATACACTTCTCCCCTGTCCTCTGTTACGATGTTCATCCTAGGATAGCAGCCACCATACTGTGATCCAGGTCACCTGGAGAAGGTACATATAGGTCTTCCAGCAAACAGCCTTAGCTAAGGTCCAAATTGACAACCAGTATCACTGGTGATGTGTTAGTGGTCACATTTGAGTGAATGAACTTTCATAAAATGATCAGCCCTTAGACAATGAGTCATCCTCCTACAACTTAATGAATTATCTCAATAGGAACATTGTGGGGACTTCTCTGGTGGTCCAGTGGTTAAGACTTCTCCTTGCAATGCAGGGGGCATGGGTTCAATCCCTGGTCGGGGAGCTAAGATCCCACATGCCTCACAACCACAAAACCAAAAACATAAAACAGAAGCAATATTGTAATAAATTCAATAAAAACTTTAAAAATGGTCCACATCAATAAGAAAAAAAATCTTTAAAAAAAATTTTAAAAAAGGAACACTGTGAAGTCATCTCAGAGGTTATTAACAGCCTTATCTATTAAACTTAAAGGAGTATGTGCCTTATGAGAAGGCAAATCTATTATTAGGTACACCCAGCAAACATACTGAACATTTGCACCAATAGACGTATACCAAAAAATATTTATGAGAAACCCAATATCCTTAAACAGCAGAATGCATAAATAAATCATAATTTACTCAAAAATTAGAATATACCATAATGAAAATAAATCAATATCATAGGCAAAAATAAATAAACTTCATTACAAATATTCAGAAATGAAACTAGAAAAAAAATTGTACTTACTATCTGAAATAATTTATATACAGTTGAAAAACAGCAAAACTGAAATACGACACCAAAAGTCTAAGTAGTAAGTGGTGCCTTGGAGGAATGGGACATAGTGATGTGGATGCTTTTGCGATACTGTCAATATTTGCTTTCTTGATCTGTGAGATGACTTCACAGTGTTCTTATTGAGATAATTCATTAAGTTATAGACGGGTGACTCAGTGCCTAAGGGCTGATTATTGTCTGAAAGTTCATTCACTCAAATGTGAGCACTCACACATCACCAATGATACTTGTCAATCTGGACCTTAGCTAAGGCTGTTTTCTGGAAGACCTACATGCAGCCTCTTGAGGTGACCTGGGCTCACGGTATGGGGGCTGGTTACCTAGGATGAACATCCTAACAGAGGGAAGTGGAGAAGTGTATTGCTTTCTTCATTAGTGTACCCAAATAAAATTATCTTAATTTTAAAATGGCTTCTATGGTTTGAATAGAAAGTTGGTCTAGATTCTGCAGAATTGAATAACTCATTCAATCAATAAATCATTTCTCAAGTGCCTATTACATGTCATACTCTATGCTGGGTGCCAGCATTTTTGTAGTAACCATTATAAATCAAGTCTTGAGGGTGTGAATAGAAACCAAGATTATTATATTCTCTTTCCTTTCCTCTATCCCATTTTCTCCCGACCCTTAGAAAAAATCTAGGGCAAGCTCTATGATTTATGCAGTTATGCTCAGATGATGAAAATTCTTCCTGTCACTTATGATCACAAGTATAATCTCATTTCAGGAATAGTCAAATCAACAAATTTTATTTGAATGCAATGTCTTCCTCCTGTTCCACTTCTGTCGGCAGTGGGAAAAGCAGGTTATGATTGGCTTCTTTATTTCCGCAACTTGGCTTTTTATATCAGTCTTTCTGTGACATCTGCCTAGGTTAGAGGGGAGTGGAAAACCAGGGAAAGTCTTATTAGATTAGCATCGTTTGAACTAACATTTATTTCCTCTGGCTGTGGCAGATACGGAAAGATAATATTTCTCTTTCAGAGTGTATTGTGGGCTTATTGCAGACATCTTCCAGTTCTTCATTATCACTTATCTAGTGTACTTTATACTAGATAAAGAACTCTACAGCTGGTCACTTGTTATTCTTCCTATAGCTCCCTTATCATGGCAGTCCACTTATACTCAGATGCTCTCTGTGGGGACCCACAGTCTAGGAAATCTTCTAAGTCAAAATCATTTAAGAGACTTGCAGACAATTCCTCTCTTTGTCTTCTCACATGGCCACATTTGATCTTTGGGAAATACAGTTTTGAATCTATATCTATAGAAATGTCATTACTTGTCTAAGTTTAATGCTCCATGCTGTTGCCACATGTAATTTCAAACTCCCAGGCTTTATATTTCTTAGGCATGTATCAGTTTATAGTAGCCCTCAAATGCCAGGGGACATATATCAAACTCTCCAAATAGTCTCCTTGAAACCTCCCTTGCCAGATTTAAGGTGAAGAAAAGTTACCTTTCTCCTTTCCCTATTGGAATATGGGTTGTTATTTTTAAGGCAAAATTCTCTGCGAATAAATATCCCCAATTTCCAAACTCCTTTTTGAATCATCAATTTCATAGCCAGAAAATGAGTGATAGTTAAAAAAGCCATTTTTATCTATCTTCTATGCAAATTGATATTGGTTGATTACAATAACTGTTAGAATATAAAAATACCTCTTATCTTAGGATCTCAGCTAAAACTGTGATAATTCTTTTCCTATCATCCTTTTATGAAATGATGACTAGGAGCTTGTTCTATTGAAGTTCACATTCTAGAAGAAAATAATTGGTACACAAATAATTGCTAACAACATGATATAGTCTATAATATATATATATAAACTATATACTCTGAGAGCCCAAAAGATTGGGAGAATAACTGGTTATGTATGATACATTGTTTTAAAGGCAGATAATAATTGAGGAATACTTGAAATATGAGTAGAAGTTTGGCAGGAATAGAATAGCAAAAGATTCTCTAAGCAGAGGAAACTGTGTTTGAAAGGAAATAGTATTAAGAGAGAAATATTTAGGGAGAAATAAAAGTTTTGGTGTATCTAATGAGTAGTGCAAGAGATATGGTGGCAGCAAGAAGTGAGGGATACAAACAATGTTGGTTAAGTATTTTGAAAAAGATATAAATGGTCTGATCCCATGTCTTCAGAAAATGAGAGTTTAGTGAGGATTTCTGATCTGGAGAGTAATATTATGAGATATGGAAGAAAGAGAAAAAAAGTATTTCTCAAGATTTATTGCATGGAAAAATGGTCTGGGGTGGAGAGGAATTTCAGGATTCTAGAGAAGCTCCTCAAAAACAGGCTCTATAATTAAATATGTTTGAAGGAGTCTGTGTTCAACTTATCAAGCATACTAATCTATTGAATAGCTGGAGAATTTTTGAGGTAGGAGAATCTTTTAACATTGAATTAACCCAGCATCAATCAAATGTGTTAGAACACATGATTTTAACAACTAATGTCCTACAGAGATATTGAGTAGTGAAAAAATATATTCCAGGTAATCTGGTATTGTTGACATTTATGAGCTTTGGAGGCTATTTAGAAAGTGATCTTAATTATTTACATGAAAGATTTTGAGCCTTCATTAAAAGAGTGGGAATTGGGATGGCTAAGAGTACCTATGTAGAGGACTTTTTCTACAAAGGCATATGGGTGGACAGGGAAGGAGTGAAGTTTTACCCTGAAAGCTTCACATTTCAATTGTCTGTAAAATGTCAAACCATTTGCAGATACTAAGAAAGTATTATAAACTTGTGTTTAAATTGTAATTTTTAACTACAAATATTAGTATAGAATTAAACATCCATCACACTTACCACACCACCCTTCATCCACAGCAGTCCTGTCTCAATTTTGAGGAAATATCTCTGAATAATTCCTAAATCAAGAAGGAAATATCCAGTTATATGGGATAAGAACCCTGCTTAGGTCACAACTGATAGTCTATAAATGTTCTTCATTACATTTTATCTTTTCTTGCTGTCAGTGTCTACAGTTTTAAAAAGGAGAGCTTATAAAAGATTTTTTTAAGTAGCTATTTTCACAGCTTGAAAAAAAAAACTTTTTTGTTGAAAAACTTATCGTGACTTCTATTTCCAGTAACAGTGCTGACTATACACCCTGAGAAAAAACAAAAACAAAAAGAAAACTACTGGCATAAAATGCCTAGAAATGCCATTTCTAAATGCATAGCTGACCTTGCACGTTGTTGAGTGAAATCCCCAGAAGCAAAAAATGAAGAAGTGGAAAACTGCAGCGTTTAGAGAGTCCTGAAATCACGAATGCCCTAAGGGCATTTACTAAGGTCAGTAGCTAGCTTTTGGGTTTGAATGTCTGCGCAAGTGACAGAAGTCAAGGCTCTGGGCATGGTAAAGTGGTTACTTAGAAGTAAGACTTCTGCCTGAAATAAGACCATTGAAGAGGTGCAACTTCAGGAAAATCTGGATTTAAAAAGTCCTCTTACCGAAAATATCTGACAACAACAAATTATATCAGTCAGGATTCAAGGCAGAATTTGAACTATAGAAAAAGGAAAATTTTGTTGACCATTCATAATGCTATACATAACCTCATGTAGAATTAGTTTGAGTTTACAATTCTTGAGTAGTTACCAAAGTCAGTTTAAATTAGGTTAATGTTTTATAGCATTTTAGGGGTCCTGACAGAGAGAAATCCTCCTGGGAGAGAGACCTATCTCTGGTCTCACAGAAGATGGAAAGATTTGAGACAAAAATTGACACAGTTGAAAGAAAAATGGACTGTTACACAAACAGTGGGAAATTGCAGCACATCAATCACAGTAACTATAAGAAGAAATGTCCTCAAATTAGTATGCATACAGAATACTTTATGAGTCAATCAACAGTTATCCAGATAATTATATATATGTATGTATATATATGTATAAAATCATGCACCTTCAAATTAGAAAGTAAACATTCTTACATGATTGCTAGTGTGAAGAAAACATGATAATAAAAATTTGAAAATACTGAAAAAACATGAAAATAAAAATTATGACATCTAAACCTCTGGAATGCAACTGAAATAGCAATTAACAATATAATGTCTTAAATTCTGATCACTAAAATCAGAAATAAAGAAAAAATAGAGAAGTTCAAAACTGCCAAAATTTGGTTCTTTGAAAGGATCAACAAAGTAGACAAAAATTGAGAATTTTGATGAGACAGAATAAGAAAAAGGAGTCTTTTATAAACTATATTAGAAAAAAATTAACCACAGATAGAAAAAATGATTAAGACTATACTAAAATAGTTTAGGCAAATAAGTATAAAAACATACACAGTCATAACCCTAGTATAAATACAATATCAAGCAAGCAATAAGTTAATTGAAAAGTAAAATACACCCATTAAATACATTAAATCAGTAAGTTAAAATATATGCCTATACAACCCACTCCTCAAAACTATTCCAGGTTAAGATGATTTAAAAATAAGTTTTTACACAGTTAACAATTAACCATCCAAATATATATATGAGTTCTTACTGATATTTAAAAATCAATTAATATTATAAGGGTAGTATCAACTTGATATAGTATAGGATTAGCAGAAGAATAGATAATCTCCAACCTACCCTGTTATATATACAGATGCAAAATTCCTAAATAAAATATTCATAAATAGTATTTCTAAAAATTGTATAAAAATATATGATAGAACATTTGATTTACATGAAAAAATGCAAGGATGACTTAATACTAGAATTTGATCTCCTTAATTACTGTAAACATAGCCTATTTTTGTGCTCAAGATACTAATGGAAAACCCCATTGTGTATTGCTGGACAGTTTTGGAAATATTTGGTCAAATATGTGTTAATTTGGCTGTAATGGAATTTAAAGCAAACAAACAAACAAAAAGCTGTGAAAAAGGCCTTGGTGCATTATCTTTAGTTACTTAAAGAGTTTTTAGTTTTTTAAAAATACAGTTTATGTTAAAATAATTTTTATTAATTTAGAGAAGAAAATGTCTGTGAGAAAACGGACTTTATTTTGGATTTTCTTTTTGTGGTCATTGTGAGTGACTGCTTTTTCCTTTTATTAGTTTTACATTATTCCTTTGTTCTAAAACTTAGACTGACATCTAACATTGACAATCACAGTATGTTTTATTTTCCTGAGGCGAGTACTAACTTATAATGTTGTTTAGTTTTGTACTATTGGTGTGTTGGTGAATTTTTAAACTGTGTGCTAACTGCAGTAAATTATATGAACGGAAAAAAAGATGTAATTTAGCACATTAATAAATTAAAAGAGAAAATGCATATAATTATCTCAGCTGTTGTAGAAGAAAAAAAAAAAACATAAAATACAACATCCAGTCATGATAAAATCTCTCAGGAAACCAGGAATAAGATAGAACTTCCTTCCCTTAAAAAAAAATGTATCTATCATAAATTTACAATTAGTATCATATTTAATGATCATGTATGTGAGAGACATTCTTTTTAAAACAGGAACAAATTAACATACTTGCTCACACCATTTGTATTTAGCATTTACAGGACATTGTAGTTAATATGTTAAGAAACAATAACCAAAAATAGAATATAAAAATAAGAACTAAAACTGACTCAAATAATTAAAAATTTCATACTATTGAAAATAATATGATTGCCCAGTTAGATGACTCAAATAAGCTAAAGAAAAATTAATGGACTTAAATAAAAAATAAAGAATTAAAAAAGGTTATTGTATAAAACGTTAATATATACCAGCAAGAAGCAGCTAGGAAATGTACATTAAAACATTTTTAATAATAATAAAATGCCCTACATAATTTTTATGGGCCAAATTCCCTCTAGGAGAAAAATATATGCTAGTATAGGACTTTTGTTGTTGATATTTCATCGTGACAACTCATAATCTTTCCTTGGGTTCTTAATGTTACATTCTTTGTTTGTATCATGGAAATAATTAGTCATAGGCTTTAATTAGTTAATTTAACTTTACCTGGTTTAATTAGATTTTAATTAGTTTTATCAAACCTTATTAGTTGAACATGTAGAACCTCCACCTAATGTGATAAGAAAGTGGACAATATTTTTTTCAGAAAGCAACTATATAGATGGATAGAACTGTCAAAAACAAGTATTTCAGCATTCTGGAAATTGACCAAAGACATACAGAGAAGCATTTATTCTTGAAAACTGCTAAAGTTTGCATAGAAACTGGATGATTCTATAGTGGTCTTTGATGAGGACTCTTCCAATATCTCACCCCAGCTCTGTCTGTGTGGTTCAACAATACAGTGTGTGTGCATGTGTGTGTGTGTGTGTGTGTGTGTGTGTGTGTGTGTGTGTGTGTGTTTATGAGAGAGAGAGAAAGAGAGAGAGAGAGATGATATGAGACTGCTTGGCAGAAATTAAAGTAGTAAAGGAAAGACTTGAAAATGGCCTGCCATTTGAATGCACTCTACAGGACACACAGAGATCTATCTTCAGAGTGTGAGCCCTTCTGACCTGAGGGGTTTGAACACAGTCTCTTGTCAACTTTTGGCTGAACACTGATTGTGCTGACACAGGGATAAACCTAGGGAAACAGACTTAAAATTAAGCATGAGAAAATAAACTGAGAAAGAAAGTCTCACAGAGATTCATCATAGTTAAGCTAATCAAATTCAAAGAAAAAAAGAAAATCCTGGAAGCAGCAAGAAAAAGAAAACAACTCATCATGTACAAGAGAACAAAAATGACTGGCTTTCTATCAGAAAAAATGGAGGTCCAAATGTAGTGGAAAGATATCTTTAAAGAGTAGAAGGAAAATACTTTATTTTTAAAATATAAAGGTAAAATTGGGACCTCCCTGGAAGTCTGGTGGTTAAGACTCTGTGCTTCCACTGCAGTGGGGCATGGGTTCAATCCCTGGTTGAGGAACTAAGATCACACATGATATGTGGTGCAGCCAAAAAGAAAAAAAAAAAAAACAACCAGACAAACAAACAAAAAACAGTAAAATAATGTTATATCCAGAAAAAGAAATTGAGAGAATTTGTTACTATCAAACCTGTCTTACAAGAAACACTAAAGGATGTCCTTCAGGCTGAAAGAAAGTGATGCCAGGAAATAACTTGAATTTCGAAGTAGAAGTGAAGAACATCAGATACAGCATATATAGGGTGAGTATAAAGGAATCTATAGATATATTTCTCATTTGTTTCATTAACTTATAAAATTGTATGGAGCAATAAGTATAATAGTCTATAGTGGGGTTTATAACATATGTAACATATATGACAATAAAGCACAAAGGAGAGGGGAAGAAAATATATTGAAACAACAGAAACAACATGTCTATACTTTACCAGAATTAAGTCAGTATTATTCTTAATTAGAGTATAATATGTTAAAATCTATTTTTAATTCTTCAGAAACAAGGAAGAAAATAAATGGGAAAGGGCTTTTTTAAAATCAGCAGAAGAAATAAAATAGACAAAAATGGTTTGACAAAAAATAGGACATTAAATGAGAAAGAGGTGAGCAAAAACTGCATGAATAAAATAGAAAGCAAAGAGAAAACAGATGGCGTGAAATCCAACCATAACAGTGATGACACTAAGAGTGAACAGACTAAGTATTCCATTCAAAGGGAAAGAAAGATATTAACAGATTTAACAAAAAAGCTAGCCTAAGTTATATGGGGTCTAGAAGAAACACCAATTAGGTACAGAGAAAGCAAGTTGAAAATAAAAGGAGGAAAAAATAAATCATGTAAAGAATATCTGTAACAGACATGAAATGGTTATATTAATACCAGGGAAAACTTATAATATTTGGAAGTTAAACACACTCCTACATAACCCATGAGTAAAAAGAGGAAATCACAAAATAAGTTTAAAATATATATTTCAATCTGTGTGAGAATGAAAATACAACATATCAGAATTTATTAGATGCAGCAGTGCTTAGAGAGAAATTTATAGCTGTAATCTCCTCTATCAATAAAGATGAAAGGTCTCAAATCAATAAGCTGAGCTTCCACTGCAGGAAAAGAGAAAAAAAAAAGATAAACTAATTCCAAAGCAAGCAGGAAAAATGGAAAAAATAAAGATTAGAGCAGAATTCAATTAAATAGAAAATAGAAAACTGAAAAATCAATACACCAAAAGATGGTTTTTTTGAAGAAGTCAAGAAAATTGTCAAACATTTAGCATACTGACATTAAATGATTAAAACCAGAAATGAAAGAGGAAACCAGTATGAGCCCTATAGAAATCAAAAAGATTATAATGACATATTATGAACAACAGTCTGCCAAAAAGTTAGATGAAATAGACAAATTCCTGAAAAATACAAAATCTAAGACTGAATAAAGAAATGAAAATTTTGAATTTCCTAGGAATAAGAAATTGAATTAGTTATTTAAATTTTTCCCACAAAGTCCCAAACCAGATGTTTTTACTAGAGAATTCTATGAAATATTTAAAGAAATAATATTGGCACTTCGAAAACTCTTTCAGAAAGCAGAAAACAAATGAACATTCCCCAACTCATTCTATGAGGGTAGTATTACCATTACATCAAAGAGAGATAAAGATATTTCAATAAAGAAAACTACAGATAGATAGCTCTCAAGAAAATAAAACCAAAATTCTCAGTAAAATATTAGTCAATAGAATCCAGCAACGTATAAAAAGGATTATAAATCATGGCCAACCATAATTTCTACCAGGAATGCAAGGTTCCATCAGCATCAGAAATAGAATAAATGAGAAAACCACATGGTGCTTCCAATAAACTCAGAAAAAGCATTTGAAAATATTCTCTAACTTTCACAATAAAAACATCTAACAAACTAGAAATAGAAGGGAACTTTTTCACCCTCATTATGGTCATTTTTAAGGCCTGCAGCTTACATCATAAAAAATAGCGACAATGTTTTCCTACTATCTTTAGGATCAAGGAAAGAATGTAAACTCGACATTTCTGTTCAACATTGTTCTGGTGGTTCTAGTGAATGCAAGAAAGGAAGAAAGAAAAAAAGAGAGATAAAGGTAGAGACAGAGACAGAGACATATGAGAGAGATAGAGGGAGACAGGAAGAGAAGGTATTTTATAAGTAGAAAGTCCAAAGGATCCACAAAAATATTGCTGGAACTACTAAACTACAGAGGTCACAGAATGCTAGATATGTATACTAAAATTAAATATATTTGGATTGTAGCAAACAATCCAAAATTAATACCCACAAAATAATTTTATTCATAATATCAAAATTAATAAAATACCTAAGAAAAATTATAAAAACACATGTAATATTTGTGCATTGAAATCTACAAAGCATTGCTGAGAGGATATCAAGAAGGTATAAATAATTGAGAGATCTGCCATGGCCACTGATTGGAAGACTCAATACTGTTAAGGTAGTAATTATCCCAAAATTGATCTACTGATTCAATATAATCACTATCAAAAGTCCAGCAAGAATTTTTATACACATTGGTTAGCTAATCTAAAATATATATAGAAGTGCAAAGGACCTAGAATAATCAAAACAATTTTTAAAAGGAAGAGCAAATTAGAAGATTTAAACTACCAGTTTTCAAAACTTATCACAAAGCTACAGTAATAAAAACACCATATGGATAGAACAAAATTAAGTGTCCAAAATAAACCCTTACATTTATGGTCAATAACAAGATGCTAAAAAAAATCCAATTGAAGAAAGGAGAGTTTTTTCAATAAATAGTTCTCGGAAAATTTTTTTTTTTTTTTCGGAACATTTTTATATCCAACTGCAATAAAATGAACTGAACACTAATGTGACACTATACACAAAATTAACTTAAAATGGATCATTGACCTAAACATAAGAGCTACAATACTAAAACTGCCAGAAGGAGACAAAGAATAAAACCTTCATCATCTTCAGATGGGTAAAGTTTCCTTAGATACAATACCAAAAGTATAAATCTTAAAAGAAGGGGAGAAAAAGATAAATTGGACTTCATTAAAATTAAAATTTTTATGCTTCAAAAAGTACCCTTAGGTAAATGAAAACACAAGCTACAGACTGGGAGAATATATTTGCAAATGATAAGTGGAGGACAGACATTAGATAATCCCCCATAGTTTCCTCCTGGTGTCTATGTCTTTGTTTAACTCCTCTCCATTCAATGTAGGCAGGCCCTTTCACATGCTTGCAAATTAAAAGATATGATAACAGTGATGAGATACCACTCCCACTGATAGTTATGTTGTATAAGACTCTGTCTTAGCAGCTGAGCAAGCTTCTCCTTACTGGCTTGATGAACTAAGCAGCCATGATGAGGAAGTTCATGTATTAAGCAACTGAGTAGCCAACAGCCAACAGCCACCAAAAAGCCAGGACCAACACTCACACATCAATAGGAAGATAAATTCTGCCAATAACCTGAATGAACTTGGAAGCAGATCTTTCCCATTTGAGCCTCCAGAGGAAAATACTGTCCTGTCAAAATCTTGATTATATCATTCCAAGATCCTGAGCAAAGAACTCAGCTAAGCCATGCTCAGACTTCTGACCCATGGAAATTGTGGGATTATAAATGTTTGTGCTGTTTTGGCCCCTAAATTAGTGGTAATTTATTATGGAGCAATATAAATTAAATGAATCATATATCTTCTAAAATATATAAAAATGGATACAGAATATGTAAATAACTTCTAAATTCAATATTAAAACGTCAAATATTCCAATTAAAAATGAGCAAAATAATTCAATACACATTTCTCTAAAGAAGATATATAAATGGCTAATAAACACATGAAAAGGTCCTTAACACCATTATTCTTCTGGGAAATGCAAATTAAAAGCACAATGACATAACACTACCCACTAGAATGGATATAACCAAAATAATAGGAGGGGGGTGTGGATGATGATCAAAGGGGCAAAAATACCGGGAACGCCTCCCCACAGTATCCAAATTCGGAATGTGTGGAGAGGCTGTGTTTGGATTTGAAGAAGGCGCCTTCTAGATGGCAAAGGAGTAAGATGTGGAGATCACCCTCCTCCCCACAAGTACTTTAAAACTACATCTATATGTGGAACAACTCCAAAGAATACCTACTGAATACTGGCAGAAGACCTCAGACTTCCCAAAAGCTTTCCTTTTGTCATTTGTCCTAGGGTTCTGACTGTCCATATTTTGTTTTTAGGCTTTTTTTTTTTTAGTATAGTTTTTAGTGCTTGTTTTTATTGGAGGATTTGTTTTTTGGTTTTGTTGCTCACTTCTTTCTTTTTTTTAAATTACTTTTTAAAAATAATTCTTTTCTATTTTAATAAGTTTATTTTATTTTATTCTTTCTTTCTGTCTGTCTGTCTTTCTGTCTTTCTTTCTGTCTTTCTGTCTTTTTTTCTCCCTTTTCTTCTGAGCCATGTGGATGACAGGGTGTTGGTGCTCTGGCTGGGTGTCAGGCCTGAGCTTCTGAGGTGGAAGAGCTGAGTTCAGGACATTGGTACACCAGAGACCTGCTGGCCCCACATAATATCAAACAGCAAAAGCTCTCCCAGAGATCTCAATCTCATTGCTAAGACCCAGCTCCACTCAACAACCAGCAAGCTACAGTGCTGGACACCCTATGCCAACAACTAGCAAGACGAACACAAACCCACCCATTAGCAGACAGACTGCCTAATATCATAATACGTTCACAGACACCCCCAAACACACCACGGGATGTGGTCATGCCCACCAGAAAGACAAGATCTAGCCTCATCCACCAGAAAACAGGCAGCAGTCCCCTCCACAGAAGGCTACACAATCCACTGAACCAACCTTAGCCACTACAGGCAGACACCAAAAATAATGGGAACTACGAAACTGCAGCCTGCAAAACGAAGACCCCAAACACAGTAAGTTAAGCAAAATGAGAAGACAGAGAAATAAAAAGCAGATGAAGGAGCAAGGTAAAAACCCACCAGACCTAACAAATGAAGAGGAAATGGGCAGTCTCCCTGAAAAAGAATTCAGGGAAATAATAGTAAAGATGATCCAAAATGTTGAAAATAGAATGGAGAGAATACAAGAAATGTTTAACAAGGAACTAGAAGAAAAAAGAGCAAAAAACAATGGTGAACAACACAATAAACGAAATTAAAAATTCTCTAGAAGGAATCAATACCAGAATAACTGAGGCAGAAGAACAGATAAGTGAACTGGAAGATAAAAAAGTGGAAAGAAATAACACAGAGCAGAATAAAGAAAACAGAATGAAGAGAATTGAGGACAAGCTCAGAGACCTCTGGAGCAACATTAAATGCACCAACATATGAATTATAGGGGTCCCAGAAGAAGAAGAGAAAAAAAAAAAGGGACTGAGAAAATATTTGAAGAGATTATAGTTGAAAACATTCCTAACATGGGAAAGGAAATAGTCAATCAAGTCCAGGAAGAGCAGACAGTCCCATACAGGATAAATCCAAGGAGAAACATGCCAAGACACATATATATTCAAACTATCGAAAATTAAATACAAAGAAAAAATATTTAAAACAGCAAGGGAAAATGAGCAATTAACGTACAAGGTAATCCCCATAAGGTTAACAGCTGATCTTTCAGCAGAAACTCTGCAAGCTAGAAGGGACTGGCAAGAGGTATTTAAAGTGATGAAAGGGAAAAACCTACAGCCAAGATTACTCTACCCAGCAAGGATATCATTCAGATTTGATGAAGAAATTAAAACGTTTACAGATAAGCAAAGGCTAAGAGAATTCAGCACCACCAAACTAGCTCTACAACGAATTCTAAAGGAACTTGTCTAGGCAGGATACACAAGAGAAGGAAAAGACCTACAATAATAAACCCAAAACAATTAAGAAAATGGTAATAGGAACATACATATTGATAACTACCTTAAATGTAAATGGATTAAATGCTCCAACCAAACGACATAGACTGGCTGAATGGATATAAAAACAAGACCCATTCATATGCTGTTTACAAGAGACCCACTTCAGACCTAGGGACACATACAGACTGAAAGTGAAGGGATGGAAAAAGATATTCCATGCAAATGGCAATCAAAAGAAAGCTGGAGTAGCAATTCTCATAGCAGACAAAAGAGACTTTAAAATAAAGACTATTACAAGGGACAAAGAAGGACACTACATAATGATCAAGGGATCAATCCAAGGAGAAGATATAACAATTGTTATATCTTATAACAAATATGTATGCACCCAACATAGGATCATCTCAATACATAAGGCAAATGCTAACAGCCATAAAAGGGGAAATCGACAGTAACACAATCATAGTAGGGGACTTTAACACTGCACTTTCACCAACAGACATATCATCCCAAAGGGAAATAAATAAGGAAATGTAAGCTTTAAATGATACATTAAACAAGATAGACTTAATTGATATTTATAGGACATTCTGTCCAAAAACAGCAGATTACACTTTCTTCTCAAGTGCTCAAGGAACATTCTACAGGATAGATCATATCTTGGGTCACAAATCAATCCTCGGTAAATTTAAGAAAACTGAAATCATATCAAGTATTTTTTCCGACCACAACACTAGGAAACTAGATATCAATTACAGGAAAAATATGTAAAAAAATACAAACACATGGAGGCTAAACAATACACTATTTAATAAGTAAGAGATCACTGAAGAAATCAAAGAGGAAATCAAATAATACCTAGAAAAAACTGACAATGAAAACAGGACGACCCAAAACCTATGGGATGAAGCAAAAGCAGTTCTAAGAGGGAAGTTTATAGCAATACAATCCTACCTCAAGAAACAAGGAACATCTCAAATAAACAATCTAACCTTACATGTAAAGCAATTATAGAAAGAAGAACAAAAAATCCCCAAAGTTAGCAGAAGGAAAGAAATCATAAAGACCAGATCAGACATAAATGAAAAGAAATGAAGGAAACAATAGCAAAGATCAATAAAATTAAAGCTGGTTCTTTGAGAAGATAAAAAAAACTGATAAACCATTAGCCAGACTCATCAAGAAAAAAAAGGGAGAAGACTCAAATCAATAGAATTAGAAATGAAAAAGGAGAAGTAACAATGCACACTGCAGAAATACAAAGGATCATGAGAGATTACTACAAACAACTATATGCCAATAAAATGGACAACCTGGAAAAAATGGACAAATTCTTAGAAAAGCACAACCTTCCAAGACTGCACCAGGAAGAAATAGAAAATATGAACAGACCAATCACAAGCACTGAAATTGAGACTGTGATTAAAAATCATCCAACAAAAAAAAGCCCAGGACCATGGCTTTCACAGGAGAATTCTATCAAACATTTAGAGAAGAGCTAACACCTATTCTTCTCAAACTCTTCCAAAATATAGCGGAGGGAGGAACACTCCCAAATTCATTTTACAAGGCTACCATCACCCTGATACCAAAACCAGACAAAGATGTCACAAAAAAATAAAACTACAGGCCAATATCACTGATGAACATAGATGCAAGAATCCTCAACAAAATACTGGCAAACAGAATTCAACAGCACAGTAAAAGGATCATACACCATGATCAAGTTGCGTTTATCCCAGGAATGCAAGGATTCTTCAATGTATGCAAATCAATCCATGTGATAAACCATATTAACAAATTGAAGGAGAAAACCCATATGACCATCTCAATAGATGCAGAAAAAGCTTTCAACAAAATTCAACACCCATTTATGATAAAAACCCTCCAGAAAGTAGGCACAGAGGGAACTTACCTCAACATAATAAAGGCCATATATGACAAACCCACAGCCAACATCCTTCTCAAAGGTGAAAAACTGAAACCATTTCCACTAATATCAGGAAGAAGACAAGGTTGCCCACTCTCACCACTCTTATTCAACCTAGTTTTGGAAGTTTTAGCCACAGCAGAGGAGAAAAAGAAATAAAAGGAATCCAAACTGGAAAAGAATAAGTAAAGCTTTCACTGTTTGCAGATGACATGATACTATACATACAGAATCCTAAAGATGCCACCAGAAAACTACTAGAACTAATCAATGAATTTGGTAAAGTAGCAGGATACAAAATTAATCCACAGAAATCTCTTGCATTCCTATACACTAATGATGAAATAACTGAAAGAGAAATTAAGGAAACACTCTCATTTGCCATTGCAACCATAAGAATAAAATACCTAGGAATAAACCTACCTAAGGAGACAAAAGACCTGTATGCAGAAAACTATAAGACACTTATGAAAGAAATTAAAGATGACACAAACAGATGGAGAGGTATACCATGTTCTTTGATTGGAAGAATCAACATTGTGAAAATGACTCTACTACCCAAAGCAATCTACAGATTCAAGACAATCCTTATCAAACTACTAATGGCATTTTTCACAGAACGAGAACAAAAATTCACATTCTGTATGGAAACACAAAAGACCCCAAACAGCCAGAGAAATTTTGAGAAAGAAATACAGAACTGGAGGAATCAGGCTCCCTGACTTCAGACTATACTACAAAGCTACAGTAATCAAGACAGTATGGTACTGGCACAAAAACAGAAATATAGATCAATGGAACAGGAAAGGAAGCCCAGAGATAAACCCACACACATATGGCCACCTTATCTTTGATAAAGATGCAAGAATATACAATGGAGAAAAGACAGCCTCTTCACTAAGTGGTGCTGGGAAAACTGGACAGCTACATGTAAGAGTATGAGATTAGAACACTCCCTAACACCATACACAAAAATAAACTCAAAATGTATTAAAGACCTAAATGTAAGGCCAGACACTATCAAACTCTTAGAGGAAAACATACGCAGAACACTCTATGACATAAATCACAGCAAGATCCTTTTTGACCCACCTTCTAGACAAATGGAAATAAAAACAAAAATAAACAAAATGGGACCTAATTAAACTTAAAAGGTTTTGCACAGCAAAGGAAACCATAAACAAGACGAAAAGACAACCCTCAGATTGGGAGAAAATATTTGCAAATGAAGCAACTGACAAAGGATTAATCTCCAAAACTTACAAGCAGCTCATGCAGCTCAATATCAAAAAAACAAATAACCCAATCCAAAAATGGGCAGAAGACCTAAACAGACATTTCTCCAAAGAAGATATACAGATTGCCAACAAATAAATGAAAGGATGCTCAACATCACTAATCATTAGAGAAATGCAAATCAAAACTACAAGGAGGTATCACCTCACACTGGTCAGAATGGCCATCATCAAAAAATCTACAAACAATAAATGCTAGAGAGGGTGTGGAGAAAAGGGAACCCTCTTGCACTGTTGGTGGGAATGTAAATTGATACAGCCACTATGGAGAACAGTATGGTGATTCCTCAAAAAACTAAAAATAGAAACACCATATGACCCAGCAATCCCACTACTGGGTATATACCCTGAGAAAACCATAATTCAAAAAGAGTCATGTAGTACAATGTTCATTGCAGCTCAGGTTACAATAGCCAGGACATGGAAGCAACCTAAGTGTCCATCGACAGATGAATGGATAAAGAAGATGTGGCACATATATACAATGGAATATTACTCAGCCATAAAAAGAAATGAAATTGAGTTATTTGTAGCGTGGTGGATGAACCTAGAGCCTGTCATACAGAGTGAAGTAAGTCAGAAAGAGAAAAACAAATACCGTATGCTAACACATATATATATGGAATCTAAAAAATAAAGAAAGTTTCTGAAGAACCTAGGAGCAGGACAGGAATAAAGACACAGGCCTAGAGAATGGACTTGAGGACATGGGGAGGGGGAAGGGTAAGCTGTGACAAAGTGAGAGAGTGGCACTGACGTATATACACTACCAGATGTAAAATAGATAGCTGGTGGGAAGCAGCTGCATAGCACAGGGTGATCAGCTCGGTGCTTTGTGTCCACCTAGAGGGGTGGGATAGGGAGTGTGGGAGGGAGATACAAAAGGGAGGAGATATGGGGATGTATGTATATGTATAGCTGATTCACTTTGTTATAAAGCAGAAACTAACTCACCATTGTAAAGCAATTATTCTCCAATAAAGATGTTAAAAAAAAAAAGCAAAAAAAAAAAGGTTAGACAATGCTAAGTGTTGGCCAGATCAAATTAAATCTTCACATAATGTTGATGAGAATGTAAATTGTAAATTGGTACAACCACCTTGGAAGAAAAAAAATATATCCCGTAATATTTTCCTTCATAGTTAAGTAGAAAAATCATCATATGATCCAGCATTTCACTCCTATGAATATTATCCAAGAGAAATAAATGTTTATGTTCACAAAAAGATTTGTGTGTGAATGCTCATAACCACATTATTTATAATATCTAAAATCTGGAACTGATACAAACATCAACCGGTGAACACAATGTGATGCATCTCTACAATAAAATACTACTCTAGTAGTATTAATACTAGCCAAAGAAAGAACCAAATACTGATACATCATGGACATACCTCAAAACACTCATGCTATGCGAAAGAAGCCAGATGCAAAAGTCTACTATTGTATGATTTGTTTATATAGAAATAGCAAGCAAATTTATAGAGGTAGGAAGAGATCAGTGGTTGCCTGGGGTTGGAAGTGGAAGCAAGGTTAGACTATAAGCTGGCTGGTGGTGAATTTTAAGGATGATGGAAATGTTCTAAAATTAGATTTGGTTCCGGTTGCATGTTTTATAAATTTACTGAAGATGACTGAATTGTATACTAATGTGGTTGAATTTTTTGATACGTAAATTATATCTCAATATAGCTGTCTTAAAAAAAAAAAAAGAAAAAGGAGGTAAAGACATATTATAGTTCTTCCTGATTTACTGATTTGTAATTGTTCTTTCCAGTAGTTAAATCTGAGCCTATATCCTCCACTGATTAATCTGGAGCTAGAAACATCCAACCTAAATGGGTCCAAAGAGTGTTATTATTCTATGAAATCTGAAGCTTGACAGAAGAGACAACAGGATTGAGCTAAACTTGAACTTAATCACACTCTTGCTATCCTACCTCTTTCTGCTATAGTGATCCTGCATGGTATTTAGGTCCTGCCTTCTCTAATGGTTCTTGTTGTCTTGTCTGCAAGTGGGTATTCTTCTGACAGACCGCATTTCTTGCCTCAAATCAAAGTAGTTTTCTATGGTTTGCAACCAAATCAAACTTAACAAATATAGAATTTAACTTTAAAATATATAAATGCTATATACATTAGTGAGAGGCCAAGTAAATTTTAAGTCACTTATTCAACATAGCTATGACAGTATCCAGACCTTTAGTCACTCACCCTCAACATCTTTAAAACAGAAGGGAATTGACAAACTTGGAGGATTTGAAAGATAAAATCGTAGAGTGCTAAAAATGAGTGTGATTCAATCATCAAATACCAGTTTCTTGCTAGAGCAGTGTAATAGAATAGCTATCATCTCTAAAGCAAGTGAATAAAAGAAAATGTGTTTGAAACAAATGAAAGTTGTAGATTTCTTGACAACGAATCACCAAGGGAGATCATGGAAAGTGTTTCACTAAAGAATTTGAGTAACGGAAAGGAATTTTAAAAACCCTATTTCTGTGGGATGACTTAACTGCTTTTCTATCAAAAGATAAGGGTTAGATTAGTAATAGCCTGGACATTCTATGGATTTTTGGTTTTTACTTCTGTGTAAATCTAACAATTTACTGTGTATATCTAACACTTTCCTGCCTTGCTTATAATGGTCCATTTAACACACTGTAACAATTCCAAAAGCTTCCAAAAATCTGTGGATTTGATATAGTCCTTACTATGCTCTAGACAAGAGGGCAGGCGGTACATGATAAATGTTGCTCATAGATTAAATGGTCCCCTCTCCTAGCTAATGTTCCTCAGAGTCTTGGGATAAATAGAGTTAAAAATGGAGTATGCAAAGTTAGAGTGAAAAAAACCCCTCATTTCTAGAACACAACAACCCATTATAAGCATTTTTGTTCAACTGTGTTTTGAATAATCTTTTGTGAGATTAGTAATTGAACCCTGTAGAATATTAAGAAAGCATTAATTATTTTAAGTGCCTAATAAAATGATAGATGACTTTTATGTGTATCTCATTTAATCATAAACTTAGGATAGTATGTATAGTAATAGATAGCATTTATCTATCTATCTACTATGTACCAAACATTTGTCTAAGTGCTTCATATAATTTAATCTTTGTAAAAACTCTGTGAAGTAAGTACATCTGTCATTACCACCTACTTTGGGAAATGAGAAAAAAAAATGAGAGGTAGACAGACAAAGACTTGAAGTTAAGAAATCTGCCTACAGTTAAACAGCAGTAAGTGGCAAAGCAGAATTTCAATAAAGGGACTATGGTTTGAGATCTTAATTTCTTAACCCCTATGTATATATCCTCCCTAATAACCCTATATATGATAGCTATAAAATGGAAGAGCCACAACTGGGAGATATTTGTTTCCAAAGCCTGTGATCTTTTCTTTACAACATATCTCTTTATTACCTAGAGTAATAAGTTGGCTGGGGATGAGGTCTAGGCACATGAATATTTTTTTTCTTTTTCTTGTGCACTTTAGGTGGGACTGAGCAAACTGAATGAAACTAGAAGGTGGTACAGAGTAATTGTTACGTGTGCCCTCCCAATCCTATGATAAAATTGTTGGGCTGCCGAGAGAAAAGTACTCCTTACCACACCATCTTGTAAGTTTCTCTGAAACAGCCGTTTGTTTTTCCTCCTCCATGTCCAAGATGGTAATACACAAGGTATGAGCTAGTGCTTACCTGCTTTGGCTGTGCACCAGCCTGGATGACTCCAAACTACTGTGCTCCAAATTTTCTCCTCAATTAAAGGTTTTTCTCTGTGCATGGGGCAATCTCTCACAAATTAAGTTGTGATTCCCTACATTTCCATGTCCTATTGCATTTATCTGGAGAACATGATCTCACAGCAATGCAAAATTTATTTTCATGCAAGTATTAATTATAATGACCCGACGTAAAATCATTTTGTAATGTAAGAATAGCTTTTCCTCCATTACACAAAAGCAATTTCTACTGACATATTAACCATAAGTGAACACTTCCCTAATTTTATCCAGGCAGTATCACACAAGTGGAATATGAGGGATATTTTAGAGAGAGTTTTTTTTTTAACCTATTAGACACTTGTGAAAAAAATAGAAAAATAAGAGAGAAAGAGAAAGAGAGAGAGAAGAAGAAGGAAAGAAGGAAGGAAGAAAGAAAATAAAAGAGAAGTTTCTGCATTTAATATTTCCTCATTGTTTCTATTTTAGTGTCAATTCTAAATCAATTTTAACAAGGACTGAAGAAAATGCCTTAGAGAATGAGAGAAACTGCAAAATGCTTTGCAGTCTATTTAGAAAATGTTCATGGCATTGAAGAGAAAATAATTGGGCTAAACTAGCAATTCTTTTAAGATTTTTTTTTTATCGAGACATGTTTCCTCTTAAATCTTTTTTCAGCATTAGTAAAGTATAACTGACAAAATTCTGAGATATTTAAAGTGTACATCATGATTATTTGATGTACATATACCTTGCGAAAGATCCCCACCACCTAGTTAATTAACATGTTGATCACTTCCACATAATCCACATATTTATTTGCTTTTTTTTTTTTTGGTGAGGACATCTACTCTCTTAGCATATTTCAATTATATAAAATACTGTTATCCACTACAGTCACCATGTTTTGAGGTTTAACATTAAATCCTCAGACCTCATTCATCTTACAGCTGAAAGTTTGTCCCCTGTAACCAATTTCTCCCTATTACCCCAGCCCCAGCCCCTGGCAACCACTTTTCTACTCTCTGTTTCTGTAAGTTTGACTTTTTTTTTTTTTAAGATTCAAGGTATAAGTGATACCACACAGTATTTGTCTTTTTCTATCTGACTTGTATCACTTAGCATAATGCCCTCAAGCTCCATCCATGTTGTTGCAAATGGAGGGATTTCTTTCTTTCTCATGAGTGAGTAGTATTCCACTGTGTATATATACCACATCTTGTTTATCCATTCATCTGTTCATGGCCACTTAGGTTGTTCCATACCTTGGCTATTGTGCATAAAGCTGCAATGAACAGAGTAGTGCAGATAGCTCTTCAAGCTCCTAGTTTCATTTCCTTTGGACACGTACCCAGAAGAGGGATTGCTGGATGATATGATAGTCCTACTTTTAATTTCTTGAGGAACCTCCATACTCTTTTGCTTAGTGGCTAGACCAATTTGCATTTCTACCAACAGTGCACACGTGTTGCTGTCTCTCCACTTCTTCACCATCCCTTGTCTTTTTGATAATAGTCATTCTAACAGGTGTGAAGTGATCTCTCGTTGTGGTTTGTTTTTTTTTTTTTCTGCTATTTTTTTTGCGGTACACGGGCCTCTCACTGTTGTGGCCTCTCCCATTGCGGAGCACAGGCTCCGGACGCGCAGGTTCAACAGCCATGGCCGCTCCGCGGCATGTGGGATCTTCCCGGACCGGGGTACGAACCCGTGTCCCCTGCATCAGCAGGCAGACTCTCAACCACTGCGCCACCAGGGAAGCCCTCTCATTGTGGTTTTGATTTGCATTTCCCTGCTGATTAGTGATGTTGAACATCTCTTCATGTACATGTTGGCCATTTGTACATTTTCTTTGGGGAAAAAAAAATGTCTATTTATTTCCTCTGTCCGTTTTTCAATCGGATTGTTTGTATTTTTGCTATGGACTTAAATGAAAATTTTATTACAGCAGAGGTAAGATATATACAGGTGGAATGAATATGGATGAAATATGCATGAAGGCCTAACCTCACATCTTCTTGGTTTCCTTGTGTCTTCACAAGGCTGTCCCTGAGATACCTCAGTGTAACTCTAGGACACCATGGAACACAGTGTGAAAACCTGTGAAATAATTTGTTATAAACCTCAGAAAAATTACCTCCAGATCAAGAGTAAGAGCCACCATTAAAAGGCAACATTGGGAGAATTTGCTCGTAGAAAGGATTTTTCAAGAGATTGAGGAAACAAGGATAAGAATGTGTTCTTACGAAATACTCACTGATCTGTAGCAAATCAGTAACCAACTCATATCTAAGATAACAGGGGTGGGGCTTCCCTGGTGGCGCAGTGGTTGAGAATCCGCCTGCCAATGCAGGGGACGTGGGTTTGATCCCTGATCCAGGAAGATCCCACATGCCGTGGAGTAACTAAGCCCGTGCACCACAACTACTGAGCCTGCGCTCTAGAACCCGCGCTCCACAGCAAGAGAAGCCACCGCAATGAGAAGCCCACACACAGCAACGAAGACCCGACACAGCCAACAAAAAATAAATAATAAAAATAAATAAATTTAAAAATACATTTAAAATAATAGAAAAAAATTTTAACCCTACATTTTTCCTAAACTCCTTTCCTATTCCCAATCACCTATTCCTCTCTAAACTTTTCTCACTATCTTCCTTACTTAAATTCTAGCCGTATGGACAACCAGGATGGGCCACTATGATAGACACAAGGATAAGCCTTGTTAAGAGAAAATGGTGAGAGTGGGCAGTTAACCTGATTTTAATGACTGAGGCAAAATCTAAAACAGGGAATGCAATCTCTTCCTGTAAGGAGCCAGAGAGCAAATGATTTAGTCTATGCAAGCTCTACATAGTGTCTATCGCATATTCTTTTTTATTTGTTTGTTTATGCAATCTTTTAATATGAAAACCATACTCAGCTTGCAGGCCTTTCAAAAAAAGCCACAGGGTTGGATTCCATAGACTGTAGTTCGCCAACCCATGATATAAAGAATCTCTTTACTGTGAGACAAAAAATATGAGGAGAACCTCTGAAGCCATATTCTGTCATAACTCATTCTCTATTCACTATACACACTGCTACACAAAACCAATGAGTTTCAATATCTATAATCGCTACCCTGGATGAAGTACTGGTGAATATTATCTAGTTTCTTTGGCTTGGTTCTCAGACAGGGGTTTGTGGAAACCTGTGGGGTTATTTTAGCTTGTCACACTGACTACAGAAGAGGGTGGTTTGGACAAAAGGGAGTCATAACAGACATTTATTGCCATATGTTCTGCAATGGAAGTTCAGCCACAGTGAAAAATTACCCTCCGCATGTGCTAACAGCAGCCTTGTCATGAAACACTGGATTTTTGGAGTCAGTACTTTTACCCAAATTTCAAAACAGACATGCAATTTTAGAAAACTGATTTCAAGAATATGAAGTAATCAATACAAAATTAGGCATAAAACAAATATTTATTTAGAATGAGAAATGAAAACACTACAAATTACCAATTTTTAAAAAGTTGACAGGTACTTAAAAATCAAAATTTTGGAATGCAAATATTTTGTACTTAATTTTATATTTTTATAATAATTCCTTTTTTCTACATTTTATTGCTGCATGCTATTGGTACTCTTCATATGACAACCATTTCACAATATTTTCTGTGGAATCTACAGAAAGAAAATATAGTTCAATATTTCTTCTAGCATGGTGGAGCAACATTTTTTTTTTTTCTGTTCGTGAAAGTCTCAGCTCATCACTCTGTGATTGGTATCTGTAACTTCTAGATTCTTTCTCAGGAAGCGCTTCCTATGGAGAAAAGGTTTGGGGGAACTTCATTCTATTGATCACTTCTAGGCATCTGGCAGCCCCTATAGTAGCTGGTTTAGCTTTCCTCTATATTCTCTAATCCAGTTCCCTTCATTTGCCCATAGGCAGTCTGACCTCAGCCAAGACTGAGTAGAATCTTATTCATATCCTTCTCCTTGGCATCAAGAAGAGAGTTGGAGATGCTCCCCTGGGTCCATCAGGGGCAGCTTTCCACTGCAGGCATGCTTCCTCTGACCCCTGCTAGGACCCAGGCCTAGGAGTAATGCTAGGGCTGAGGTGTTGACTCCCATGCTGAGGCAGTGCTCCAAGCCTCTGGCTCACACCTGGGGTTGCTGCTTCCTCCATATGCTCCCCAAGGAAAACCCCAGGTCTTTAGGTGCCTAGGCAACTGAGGAGCTCTGAAGATTAGGTTATAGATACTCACATCAGAGATTTAAGAGTCAAGTTATGATCAATCCGTTCTATGGAAGAGTTTGCTTCTCTCCAATACACTATGTCCATATTGGCTATCTTCTCCCTTCTCTCTCTTCCTCCCATTTAGTTTTACGCCCACGTTATTGATCTGTGTATCATCTAGAAGACATATTTCCTGTGTAAGAGCAGCAGTCTCTGTGGGTATTAGAGGATTATTTTAATTCCTTTTATTGGAAAAACCGCTATTGTAAAATTGCCCTCCATCATGCTATTCCATGATACCTCCTGTATAATATGACTTAATAGCCCACCGGCAGAAATATCTTGGAGTATTTAAAAACAGTGGTCGTATTCTCATAGGTATTAAGTTTTCATTCTTTAAAGAAGTTTCAATCACTATTTTCTTAGTTTCTTAGCATAGCTCCCTTCTTGTAACACCCTCAACTCTATACGAATACATGCTATAAACAGAAAGTAATATCAATTTAAAGCAAAACATGAACCATAATCACTTCTATTTTTAATGAATTAAAGTTCAGTTAAAAGCACAGTTAAGAAGATACCTTGAAAGAAATTTTTAAGATAATGATAAATCCTAGATTGTTGTAACAAATCAATGAAAGCTATATATCAACAAGTAAAACATTGGGCCCATCATACTTTCATGTTTTGCTGGTAAATTTTCCATCCTATGATGTTTCTTTTTATATTTTACAACAAATAAATAATATATTTTATTCAAAGTAACTCACAGAAAAATAGATGTATTTTAGTAGCACAAGATGGTGTACACAAGGAACAAGAGTTTTTATTTTTCCTAAAGAAAAGCTATGTGGCATAATCACAGAAGAAAAAGCATCCTAGTCTTCCCCAAACAAGAAAAACACGATGTGTTTTTGTAACCTGGCAACTCTGTATCTATTACTTTCAGAATGATAGTGTTTCCTGAATTGGTTTATCAGTTAACTTGATGTTATCTTTTAATGCTGTTGTGCTTCTTAGTTTATCTCATGTTGTTCACAAATGATCTTTTCTCCTTCCTTTGGAAGGTCTCTCAAACAAGAAAAACAGGCATATGCAGTGCAGTATTTCTGAGAAAATGCACTTATATTTTATTTCCACCTATAGTTTACTTTTCTCAGAAGCATCTAGGAAACAAGAATTATTACTTTTAAAAGTGTTGAATATTAAAGAAATAAAGGTCTTCATGTAGTGAAAAAAGAAAAAAAAACAATGTGGAGTTTATTATACCATTGGAATTTAAAAATATGTAAGATATATGGAAAAATTTTAAATATATTTCTAATTTACCTGATGTTTGTTCAGGGAGTTAATGTAGGATCATTGTGCAGATGATATAGACAATCACTCCATATGATGATGGAACCTAAAGACAACCACTGTCCTGAGATCTAAATCCCCTTGAACACCATTAGTGATTATCTGGTCTTGGAATATTTCCAGTCATCAGGGAATTAATCTCATAAAGTTACCTATTTCAGCATTAGAAAGTTCTGTAAGTTATAAAGTTCTTCCCTATATTAAGTATAAATTTACTTTCACTAGCTTTGAATCCCTAAATCAGTCCTATCCATGTAGGACAAATGTAATTCCTCTCAACCTAATCATATTTCACATCTTTGAGGCTACGGTTCTAACCTACTGTGTCATTTAAAAAAAATTACAGACGGTCTTGCGAAGTATCCCAGAAACTTTTGTGAGAAGTAAAGAGAGAGATTAGGAAGTGATGGTGAGTGGACGGAGTGGGGTCCTTTTCCACACCCTGAAACTCTGCTTCCTCCAGAGCAGTTCTGCATTCACATCTTTTGCATTTAGCTCTTTTAAAATTTTTTTCTTTTTATACATATAGTTCATTCATTTTATTTTTGGCTGTGTTGGGTCTTCGTTGCTGCGCGTGGGCTTTCTCTAGTCATGGTGAGCGGGGGCTACTCTTCATTGTGGTGCGCGGGCTCCTCATTGCGGTGGCTTCTCTTGTTGCGGAGCACGGGCTCTAGGCACGCGGGCTCAGTAGTTGTGGCTCGCAGGCTCTAGAGCACAGGCTCAGTAGTTGTGGTGCACGGGCTCAGTTGCTCCGCAGCATGTGGGATCTTCCCGGACCAGGGCTCGAACCCATGGCCCCTGCATTGGCAGGCGGATTCTTAACCACTGTGCCACCAGGGAAGCACTAGCTCTTTTCTAAGTTGGGCTCCCTCCCGTAGGAGATTTCAATTTTATTACAAATGTTTAAAAGTCAATATATATATTATATGACAACCTAAACATTTCCAAGTTACATGGACATTTAGCTTCTATGATTTATTGGTAATGATTTTCCTCATAATAGGAGAGTGCAGTCACTCCAAAACGTTGAAATCAATATGAATGTCAGACCTCATTGTAGCTGGGGATTGAAATAGAATCTTAATGTTAGCTGCTTGGTGGAGACTTTAACTTGCCCACAATTTCTTTCCAAATATTGCTGGAGTCCTTCAGAGGTGTCCTATTGGTTCAGCAAGAAACAGCTCTCTTTAATATGTAAAGTACTAGTAATTGTCTTCTGAGGCAATGCTGGCCTCGCTATGGACAGCTTTTGCTTTTGCTCTTCGCAGAACATGAGGCTCTTTTACAACTGACCACCCAAAACAATGTCATCACTCCTCATTACTGTCAAAGCAACTGATGTCTAAGACACTGCTGATGTCTAAGACAAATTTACCACTGCCCAAGATTAAGATACCGATGCCTCAGGTAATAGCAATGAAGCCCAAGAACAATATGCATTCAGCATACACTTTCCCTGTCATCAGAAATGGCATGGCTATCCACCAATGTGGCAATATTATAATTAATATTTCTACTACCGGCACTGCTGTCTCAACCATCAGCATGGTAACACTATGATTTTTAGGGTTTTTTAAAAATTTTAAATTATTTGCAAATTGTATTATTTTAACCAAAATAACCCATGCTATTTGGTCATCCAGGAATTTTAAACACTTTTCTAAATTTTAGGAATAACCATTTTACGAACGTCTGCTCTATAAAGTTAAAGCCACCAACCTATTCCCAACTCCTTTGAAGCCAAGCTCAGATATTTGATACAGGCTTCGCAGTTTGCTTACATCCCCTGGGATGTTGATTAGGAGGAGAGGAGCATGAATGAGACACTACAAGGGAATCCATTTTCATGAGCGTGATGGGAAACAGCTGGCGTGCAGGTGTAGCAACATGCAAGGTCAGAACACTGCTATACTAGTGGCTGTCATCCTTGTGCTCAGTAGCAGCTGAAGGAGACTGTTCCTTAGGGCAGACAAGTGGCATAACATGATCATTGATCTTGGCTGTGTAGATGCCTGGTCTGGTTCTCTAGCACTGTAGGATACTGGATGGGCTCTCTTGATATTTTAATGAATTTATGTCTAGCTTAAAATAGCTACAGTGGGATTGGTGGTTTTTAATTACGTCCTGACAGATACAGTCCGAATACTAAATATTTGAGGAGAGACCTTAATAAAACTCTTGAATTAAGACCAAGACTATATAAAAGGCAAATTATTTCTATTTCAAAGGCAAAAATCAAGCTAGGTTAGAAGAGACCTCTGAAACTTTTTTTAAAAACTATATATTTACCACATAAGTTTATTAATAATGATAACCACAATCTTTTAGGACAAAATTCTTTTTCTTCTAGGTTACAAATACTGTGTAAATGTATATTTAGAAGAAAATACATTCAGAATAAGTATATTGTCACTTATTTCCTTATTTACTAGCTTTTTATACGAAACATAATGATGAGACTAAAACAGGTTTATTGGGAATAACTAATGAAATAAAGTTTCAGAAATTTTTAAAAAATATTGTTTATCTTCAGTTGTGTCAGAAGGTATCATTCCCTAACACACAGAATAAATTACCCAAAAAATGATCAATATAGGTAATAGGAAAAATCTGAAGTTCAAATTTATCTATTACATTCTGAATACAATATTTACTCCTTTGTTCCCACAGTTTTCTTAACTACACCATGAGTGTTATATCTATTTTAGCATAGTTCATATGATTTTAGTGGGAAAAAATCCACTATAAGAGGAAAAATCTTATTTTGCCTCTGCTGAAAATTTTTGTAGCAAGGACTCACTTGGACCATTTTTATCAGTCATCAGAAACAGAAACAAAATTGCTGACATAGCATATGTTTGCCAAGAGCTGGGTTACTTATCATAATGAATGTCAGAATGATATTTAATAGGATTTGTGTCAAAGAAGGGAAATGCTGAAAGTCCAATTAAAATATATCTGACCAAAACACATTTTTTACATTCCAGCAAATTTTGCTCTTAGTTTAGTCTAAGTACATTTTAGAAACAGGACAGAGTAAACTATAATCCATCTTTTTAATAATGTAGATGATGAGAATAAAGATAATGATATAATTTGACTATAAATTTTATTCATAAGGAAGCATTCTCTATCATGAATAACTGAACCACCTGACTTTTTTATAAAGCAGATAAGAACCCATAATATGATAGAACATTTATACTCACATATATTTACATACATGTGTGTTTATATGTGTGTGTACAAAGAGGAGAGAGAGGAAGAGAGAGAGACAGAGAGAGAAAGAGAGAAGAATGCATGTGCTTAGCTGCAAATCTAAAATCCAGAGAGCTATGCATCAAGATTTTTCTTCAAAATTCACATTTTAGCAATGTCTGGAGAGAACAATCACTAGGCTATTTGTAGTCTTTTTTTTTTTTTTAAACCAAACAAACAGTAATTGTGATTGCTCACACATTTTCCTGCAGAAATGCTGAGTCTGATTACAGGTTACTGCCACCCATCCCTCTGGCAGTGTTAGCTATTATATTGTATATGTGCTACATATCCTGTTTAAAAATGAAAAAAAAAAGAATTCTAAGGCACACCTTTCCTCAGAGAATAAAAATAAGGATTGTCAACCTGTATTGTTAAACCTTATGACCCACAGATTGCGGGGATTATTTTCTCGCTAAGTCAAGGGTTTACATTGCAAATACATGAAAATTCATCTCAAATGTTCTGAAAAAATAAAGGAAGGGTACTGGTACACATAATTGAAAAGACTGGAAGTAGTGGGGGGCTTCACCAGATTTGGATCTCAGTGACATCAAAGCTCTAAATTTCCCCCAGGAATTTTCTGAGCTCTGCCCTGATCTACTGAATTTTCAGGGTGGCTTAAGGAACAACAAATGCCTCCAGTGGTAATGGGAATTGCTATGTCTACCAAGAGGGGCAGTGCTTTTTGCTCCCATATATCAAGCCAGGCTGCTGAGTTTCACTCCGGGTTGAGCAATTTAGGTCATAAACTTGGAATGGAGAAGAGATGCACTAATTGGTTAAGGCTCTGTCCATCTTCTATCCTTAGAAAGAAGATAGGGCCACTACCAGACTCTGCAAGTGAAAACCATGGATTATTGGAGAGAGGCAAGAGAGAAATGGATTCTGGGGAATCACTCAACCTGATTACGATATAGTAGTCACATTCTAAAATGATGGAGGTTGGGGCTCAAACAGCCTAAAAGAGCAAGAAACAGATTTAAGCTGAGATCCATGTGACACCAAAACCTACCCTCAACTTTTCTAAGCTGTACCTATTCTTTGTTTTCTGACTTACTCATCTTTGATTTTCTTTAGTTGAATCTCTTTCAGGAGAGTTTCTGGTACAGGCAAAACTTTAGTTTCCAGCTATATTTCTGAAATATATACACTGAAGGACCTTTATTTTTTAGATGCTTTCAATACATTAAAATATAAAACTATTTTTTACATAAGCAGATATAAGAATAATATGTATATGGATATATATATAACATATATAAGAATAACAACATCCATAATAAAAGCACATGAAAATAGTTTGTTTTTCATGAATATTAAATTTTGTACAGAAACAGTTAAGTGCTTTCCTTTATGAAATTATTTTACTGAGAAATCAAATGTGCAGAAATAATATTTAAAATGGATAAGATACATTATTCTGATTATCCACTTAAAGACTATTGAGCAATATAAAAAATTCACTACTTTGATATACATAATAAATGTATACTGGCATTATTGGAAGCAAATACAATTACAGTGTTGTATAGCAATGACAAAAACAGAAAATAGTTCAAGTACCTTCCAGTGAGCTCTTAAGTCCCTTTACAGTACAAATGAATACTAGACTAAAAAAACCATCTTATTTCAAATAAGACTTCCGTACTATACCACTGATGGAGCTAACACACCTTTAAATACAACAAATTTTTATGAAATATTTGAGATCATCTACTCTAGGTTTATCTTTTTTTCAGGTTTTGTTGTTGTTATTGTTTTTATTTAGAAAATTTATCCAAAGAAGCTAAATGACATGTTTAAGTTCAAGTGCCAGAGTAGCATATATGAACCAGTATGCTATACTTTCAGGAGTGCAATTTCATTTTCCCTCTTTGGTTCAAGAAAATTGCTCTTGAGCTTTGGAAAGAAAATTGGCTAATGTGGCCTACCCAGTGGTTCATGTAAAGTTTACAGAAAGTGATTACCTGGTGAGGCAGCTAAACGAGGGCTCTAGTGACAGCCTAGCTTATAGTCTGGCTACACATTTTCTACCAACCTGAGGAAGTGCTTATGTCACATCAAGCCTTAGTTTTCTCATCTAAAAAATGCAAGGGTCAGTATGTAATACATATTCAAACAGGATAGTTTAGTTTAGTTTAATTAGATATTATCAAAGTTGCACTCATCATGTGTCATCTACAAGGCATTATCCTTTGGGTGCATTTACACATTCCCTTCATTCTTCACGTTCGTTATCTTCTTTTTCTGACAATATTTTTTTCATGGATATACAAAGCACATAAGGTATAAGTACCATGAGTGCAGAAAATACTTATTACCTTCTTACATGTTTACATTCTAAAAGGCTTATGTGTATCACATCCACACACAAAAGAAGCTCTGAGGTACATTCTATTATAAACTCCTATGCTTCTAAGGAAACTGATCAATGAAGGTTAAACGACTTGTGTGAAGTCATATAGCAAGGAATTCTGGAACCTGGACTCAAACCTCAGCACAATGTCACTCTTATTCCAATTCTTTTGACTTACTGCTAAATCTCACTATCTTCCAAATTAGTGGTCAGTAAATACTCTCAACAGTACCATACTGTTGAGATACTCTCAACAGAAATACTCTCAACAGAAATCAACAGTAATTAAATTTATATTTTTAATAATGTTCCCTTTCCAATGTAGTTTCAAATATGGCATTTGAACATTATCATGCGCAAATCTATGCATGTCTATTTTTCTCCATTCAGATGCCTCTTCTTGCAGCTTAAAATTCCTTTAGAAACTGATTGGAGTATAAATAAATAAAAAAGTTTAAAGATTTTCAGAAATTATTTAGGAGGGAAGAAAATGGAAATAATCAAATGAAAAAGAACTATTCATTAAACAATGGAAAAGAAATAACTGGGTGTGTTGGCTATGTGTAATGTGTGATCTGCCATGTTTATCAATAATTAATAGTATTCTTCTCATGAAAATACTTCAAATATGTAGAAAACTATTCTGGAATTGGGTTAAGTAAGCCATGATCTCTAAAAAGATAATAGGCTTGCCATGAACCTTGGTTTCTAGAAACTAGTAGACCGTACTTCCCTGAATGTCAATGTCTCAGGACAGGTGAAGTGGCACTGCAATTACAAGCTATGCCCATTCACTTCTTTCCCCCTCTTTCCACATCATACCAATGTTTCACATAGCAATTTTCACTCAGTTGCTACAATATCTTGAGACAAAGTGATAGATCACCTGTCAGCAACTGGAACCGCTATATGGCTGAAAAGAGACTAATTGCAAGAAATGGAATTGCTAGTAATCATTTGCTGAGAAGTTCTGAAATCTCAAATAGTTCAAATACATGAGCATGATAACTTTTGGTGAAGAGAATCAATATAATTCCATCCTTCACCTAGAAGGTTCAATGTATAAGGTCCACATCCTTAAAGTTCATAATTACCTAATAGGTACAATTCAATCCAACTAACATTTATTGACGCTGACTATGTTAAATTCAACATTTAGGATCTGGGTATGCAGGGATGACATACAAACTTACATCGAAATGAAAGAGGGTAGAGGCAAGTACAAATTGATGCTATACAAACCTTATCACATGGGTACCAAGTCAGGGGAGTGAGAGACAAGGAGAAGTATCTTGTTTTAATTAAAAGTAGTGACTCAATTTACTTTGACTGAAGACATGAATGTATAGCTTTCAATCAATATTTACAGCCTGGTAATAATGTTTTTAAAAGTATATATTACTTTAATAATATCATTTGACATATTTTTAGGGCCTCCTTTTTTTTAGTGTGCCAAATAGTTTCTACCTGTGGAGATTATGTGTCCTTCTTTTTGTTGGAGAAGATATATGTACTAAAAGAGTAACTCTGATTTTAGTCAATGCTATTAAAACCATCTCTACACTTGATGGAGCATTTCAAGTACGTGTGAATATGTCTTTAGAGTGAATTGAAACTCAGATGGCCTTCCTCTGACCTCAAGTGTCAGGGTATGATCTGAAGACATATTAAAGACCAAAGGGGTTCTAAAGTGGCACCAATCCCTCACTGATAACCTATATTTGGGGACCAGGGGAAGCGGATTTGTGTGTGGTGGGGAGGATTACAAGCATTAGGTCTTACTGAATCCAAATCCAACAAAGAGACTATGAAGATCATTAATATTCTTGATAGATTTGATCAGGGATTTTATCTGTCTTTCTTTTTTTTTTTCCTTTTTTTTTTTTTTTTTTGCGGTACGCGGGCCTCTCACTGTTGTGACCTCTCCCGCTGCGGAGCACAGGCTCCGGACGCACAGGCTCAGCGGCCATGGCTCACGGGCCCAGCCGCTTCGCGGCATGTGGGATCTTCCCGGACCGGGGCACGAACCCTTGTACCCTGCATCGGCAGGCGGACTCTCAACCACTGCGCCACCAGGGAAGCCCTCTGTCTTTTTAAATCAATAGGATCTGTGATTCCACTTTATAAAAGGTAGCCAAAAATCTTAGATAATAAAAATGGAAACAGTTTAGAGTAATATGATGCTTTCTATTTTAAAGGGTTTTTCATATGTATTATTTTATATAATCCTTACAGTTCTTCTGTGAAGTACATGGGACAGGTATTATTAGTAGTCTCAAGTTAGAATATTGAGGAAAGAATGTTTTAAATTGCATTTCACATGAGGGTTAATATTTTTAAATTTGTCGCTCAAAACTTTACTGATATTTATATTTGTAAATGTTTGCAACATGTGTTGTATCATCATATAAAAACCCTATAAACCTCTATCAGTGTATCTCAGCATCAATTTTCATTTATATAGTGATATTTATGTATTTATTTATTTTTAATATATGATTTAAAATGTTTCAGTTGTACAGCATTATAACTCAACATCTGTATACACTACAAAGTGATCACCACAAGTCTAGTTGCCATCCATCACCATACAGTTGATCCCTTTCACCCATATCACTCACCCCAACCCCCTTCCTTTATGGTAACTACTAATCTATTCTCTGTATGAATTTGTTTTATTTTCCTTGTTCATTGGTTTTGTTTTGTTTTGCTTTTTAGATTCCACATATGAATGGAGTCATCTGGAATTTGTCTTTCTCCATCTGACATGTTTCACTTAGTATAACATCCTCAAGGTCCGTCCATGTTGTCACAAATGGCAGGACTTCATTCTTTTTATGGCAGAGTAGTACTCCATTACATCCATTCATCCAACAATGGAGACTTAGGTTGTTTCCATATCTTGGCTGTTGTAAACAATGAACACAGTGGTACATATATCTCTTTGAATTAATGTTTTTGTGTTTTGTGAATAAATAACCAGAAATAGAATAGCTAGATCATATGGTAGTTCTATTCTTAATGTTTTGAAAAATCTCCATACTATTTTCCATAGTGGCTGCATCACTTTACACTCCCACCAACACTGTATGAGAGTTCCCTTTTCTCCACATCCTCTCCAACGTTTCTTATTTCTTGTCTTTTTGATGATAGCCATTCTAACAGGTGTCAAGTAGTATCTCACTGTGGTTTTGATTTGCATTTCCCTGATGATTAGTGATGTTGAATATCTTTTTTATGTGCCTGTTGGCCATCTGTATGTCTTCTTTGGAAAAATGTCTATTCCGATCCTCTGCCCATTTTTAATTGAGTGGTTTGTTGTTGTTGAGTTGTATGAGTTCTTTATGTAGTTTGGATATTAACCTCTTAATTGGAAATATGACTTGCAAATATCTTCTTCCATTCAGTGGGTTGCCATTTTTCCGTGCATTGCTGATGGTTTTCTTTGCTGTGCAGAAATTTCTTACTTTGAAGTAGTACCATTTGTTTATTTATGATTTTGTTTTCCTTGCCTTTGGAGTCAGATCCACAAAAATCTCCTTAACACTGATGTCAATAAGGGTTACTGCCTATATTTCATTCTAGAAATTTTATGGTTTCAAGTCTTATATTCAAGTGTTTAATCCATTTTGAGTTAATTTTTGTGTATGGCATAAGACAGTCATCTAGTTTTTTATTTTGCATGTGGCTGTCCAATTTCCCAACACGATTTATTGAAGAGACTGTCCTTTCTCCATTGTATGTTCTTTGCTTCTTTTTTGTAGATTAATCATCCACATATATGTGGGTTTATTTCTGGGTGCTCAATTCTGTTCCATTAATCTGTGTGTCTGTTTTTGTGCCAGTATCACACTGTTTTGATTACTATAACTTTTTAGTATAGTTTGAAATCAGAGACTGTGACACCTCCAGCTTCTTTCTTTTTTCTTAGGATTGTTTTACTATTCAGGGTCTTCTGTGTTTCCATACAGATTTTAGAATGATTTGTTCTAGTTCTGTGTAATATGCTATTGGAATTTTTATAAGGATTGCAATAAATCTGTAGATCACTTTGGATAGTATGGCATGTTAATAATATTAATTCTTTCAATCCATGAGCATGGAATATCTTTTCTTTTCTTTTTTTTTTTTGTATCTTCTTCGCTTTCTTTCACCAGTGTTTTACAGCTTTAAGTGTATAGGTCTTTTACCTCTTTGGTGAAATTTATTCATAGGTATTTAATTCTCTTGATCCAATTGTAAATGGGATTGCTTTTAACAAACAAAACAAAACAAAACAACAACAAAAAACCTGTATCTCTGTCAATGTATCTCAGCAATAATTTGAATTTATACATATTTTAAACACCTAGTTTTCCTCAATAGTAGTTTTCCATATTTTCTCATTTAATGGTGGACTAGGAGTTGCAGATATGGAAGTAAATTGATTTCTGACTGAAAACTGTAAAATCAATCATTTTTGAAGACCAAAACAGAAAAATCTCATCTAAAAGGATAGAGTCAATCAACACCTTACTTTTATAGCTTAGAAGAGAGACAGATGATCTAAAAAAAGAAGAAAAAATAAGTTCACTTTTAAGATGGGAAGAAAATAAGGAATGTTGAATGCATTCTTCATTCATTGTAACTTTGATTTTTTAACTTTCTTCATGAGGTTTGCCTTTGGTAATGCCAAACAATTAACTCTGTGTGCACAAAGCACATTAATCATAATGTGTACAATTGAAGTTTTACTTTGTTTTTTTCTGGCTTGCAGTGTTGATTTTTTTTTTTTTTTTTTTTTTTCGGTATGCGGGCCTCTCACTGCTGTGGCCTCTCCCGTTGCGGAGCACAGGCTCCGGACGCGCAGGCCTAGTGGCCATGGCTCACGGGCTTAGTTGCTCCGCGGCATGTGGGATCTTCCCGGACCAGGGCACGAACCCGTGTCTCCTGCATCGGCAGGCGGATTCTCAACCACTGTGCCACCAGGGAAGCCCTGCAGTGTTGATTTATTGGCTTTACTTTTATGTGTCTTGGCTATTTGTTGTTATTTTGTCTATGTTACCAACATCAGTTTGCAATTGAAATCCTATATATTGCTCATTTGAATTAATTTTATTTAATTTTTTCCTTTCTAGTGTGCATTATTGTCATTTAAAGTGTGAAAATCAGAGTGGTATACAATGCCAAAATTCTAAACCCTTACAAATGTAGCACCTTCATGCAGCACTACTGAGCTCTCTCGAATGAGTTTTGAGGGAGAAGCAAACATTTAATCACAGAAATGAGAAATTAAAAGTCAAACTTAAAAGTATCATTATTAATCATTGCTCACAATCCTTCCAATGATCCACTAAGTCATTCAGAGACAACACACTATCTCTTCTGATAGCCCATCATGCTGCCTAATGAAAGGAGATGGTGTATTTAGAGTGAAGTGTCTTGATTTTAACCAGAGTAGCTAGCAGCTGACTGTGTAACAATGTTAATGGAATAACCTGGGCTGTAGTTCTTTATTTCTACTTTAAAAAAAATCGTTTTCACAGCAATCAGTCCCTGGATGAGTCATCCACTAGTAGCAGATCCTTAACCCTAATTATTTCAAATCCCATTAAAAAAAAATTCCTACACTTTGAGAGAAACAAACAAAAAAAAATTGAGGAAAAAAAGCAGCAGGAATCCTTTTCCCCTCTAATCTATTGCTTGAATGCACCAGAAAACCACTTCACCTGCAAAAATTCACTTGCTAAAATAGTTCAGTACAAGGAATGAAAAGGAACACTTAAGACACCAAAGAGATTACCTAGAAGGAATTAGAATAAGACTAACATTGACTTTCTCATATAAAATACATGCAGCATTTTAGAATACAATGAAAAAAATATTTCAAAGATCAGAGAAAATATATTTGAATCTTAAACTCTCAATCCATTTAGTCATGGGCAAGAGCCAAAAATACATTCAATATTCAAGGAATAAGAACATTTACCTTGGAAGCATTCTCTCTCTTAGCAAATTCCTCATAAACATACTCTATCAAAGCAAGTAAGTAAAACATAAAAGTAGAAGATATGGGATTCGGGAAACTTTCACTTCATTTAAATAGAGCAAAAAGGGAAGTCCCAAGATGACAGATTTGTATCAGATCTAAGAATCAATCATTACAGTTTATAGAAGGAAGATGGAGAGAATGTGGAAGGGGTTTTCCAGGGGTTAAGAGGAATCCTGAGAATAGCTGATATGATGGATCATTTGAAAATAATTAATGATATAATAGATACAAATCTGACAACTTAAAAAGAAAAATTCAATAAAAATTTTGGGAAAATAAAAATCTTGAACAAATAAGGAAATGTAATACTCTCCTAGTTATCTTTTGTGACATTAAAAAAAAGAAATCTTGAAACAATCATTGTATTAAATCTCACAATTTTGTAGATTAGAAATGTGGACACTGTTTAGCTGGATAATTCTGCTATTCCATGTGGCATCAACTGGTACAACATTCAGTGGTACTCAGATGGTAGATGATGGTATGGAGGATACGAGACTGATTCACTCAAGTCTATTACTTTCGAAGAAATGGAGGAAAAGTGTAGGTCCCATTGTGACTGTCAAACAAGTGCTTAAATGTCCTCTCTCACAACAGTGAAGCACCAGAATGTGTTTTCATGGCACTTGAGGTATCTCAGATGGTCTTCTAAGTCACAGAAATGAAAGCTGCCATCTCTTAAATTCTGGGCCTAGAAATTGACATGCCATGAGCTCTGCCATATTCTATTTGTCAAAACAGTTACAAAGCCTAGACAGATCCAAGCAAGAGTCCTCAACTCCATTGTCAATGGAAAGAATGTTAAAAAGAAAAAAAAAAAAGTGTGGCTATCTTTCACCTATTTATCACATTACATCATTTTGTTCCACTGTCCCTGATTTTCACAGACATATTTGATTAGAAAAAATTTTTTAAAATATTTATTTATTTATTTGGTTGCGCTGGGTCTTAGTTGTGGCAGGCTGGCTCCTTAGTTGCAGCTTGCAGGCTCCTTAGTTGCGGCATGCATGTGGGATCTAGTTCCCTGACCAGGGATAGAACCCAGGCCCCCTGCATTGAGAACATGGAGTCTTAACCACTGCACCACCAGGGAAGTCCCTGATTAGAAAATTTTTTTTGATTTTAGAATTTTAGAATCAGCCTATACTTAAAATAGAAAAGATTTCATATGGTTTTAAAAGAGAATGGAAATATTACTGAACTTAACTATACTAAAGTAAAAGCACAGATAACAGAATTTAATAAATGGAAAGAAAAGGAAAACAAAATTATAGGAAAAGAATTCTAATATCCTTGTTTTCTGGAGTAAAGTTGCTATGGTCTAAATGTTTGTGCCCCTCCCCCCATTCATACGTTGAAACCTAACCTCCAAGGTGATGATATTAGAAGATGGGGTGATTGGGAAATGATTAGGTCAAAAGGGTGGAGCCCTCATGAATGGGACAAGTATTCTTATAAAAGAGGCTCCAGAGAGTTCCCTTGCTTCTCCCACCATATGAGGACACAAGGAGAAGTTAGCCATCTATGAATGAGGAAGGAGGCTCTCACCAGACACTGAATCTGCTGGTGTCTCGATCTTGGAATTCCCAGTATCCAGAATGGTGAGCAATAAATTACTGTTGTTTATAAGCCAACCAGTTCATGATATTTTGTTATAGCAGATAAAATGAACTAAGACAAATGTGTAAAATAGTATCATTTATGGTTGATGTTAGAGGAAATAAAAATATATTATAAACATTTAAACATATAAAACTGATGGAAAAGTGAATTTAAAGTAATGGCAATACTATGAAGGTAGGAGTTCCAGGGAAAGAGTAATAATTTTAGTAGCTAAATCCTCACTTGGCATAGCAAAATCAGTAGATACATTAGAATGTGACCACTTAAGGAACAGTGCTACAAACACATTTTTTTTTAGAGATTTAGATCAGCTACCTCAAAAAATAAAAAGATAACTCTCAAAGTGAAGTGAGAGAATAATGAAAGAGGAATCTAGCAGAAAGCTGTTGCTTTTTAATATAAGCTGTTTGGTTCTACCAGTTTGTAGACATTTTTTAGTTAAACGTGAATGAATAAACTACTTTGGAAAAAAAGGAAAATGATCCAAAATGGAGGTGTGGTCTATCCCACACTTCCACCCCTCTAAGCCCCCAAAAGGTGTTGTAGCATTATATCAGTAGTACTGGAATCCAGGAATTCCCAGAGGAAAGGCTGCAGAGTAAGAAGTAGTGGTGGGTCTAATGACCAGAAGGAGGAATAGCTACCAAGTCGCTGAGACCAGAGCAATATAAGAAAATTTCCTCTAGCCCAAATATACTGGAGGAAAAAAAAAAAAAAAAACCTTTAAGTGGAACAAAACACATAGCTTATACCTGGATTTTTATAAGAAAACAAACAAAAGATGTGATTAAGCATGTAGAGATGAATAAAATTCAACAGTTAATGTCAACTCATAACTGGCAAAGGAGTCAAGAATACTTAATGGGGAAAAGGTAGTTTATTTATTAAATGGTATTGGGAAAACTGGATATCCACCTGCAAATGAATGAAGTTGGACCCCTCTCTTACACTACTCACAAAAATTAACTCAAAATGGAACAAGACTTAAATGTAAGACCTGAAACCATAAAAATGCTTGGAAATAAACATAGAGAAAATCTTTTTGACACGGGTCTTAGCAATAATTTTTTGGATATGACACCAAAAATACAAACAATAAAATAAAAAGTAAACAAGTTGGACCACATCAAACTAAAAAGCTTCTATACAGCAAAAGAAATAAGCTGAGAAAGTGAAAGGGCAACCTACAGAAAGGGAGAAAATATTTGAAAACCGTATGTCCCATAAGAGGTTAATATCCAAAATATGTAAAGAACTCACACAACTCAATAAAAAAGAAATCAAATTTTAAAATGGGAAAAAGATATGAATAGACAGTTTTCCAAAGAAGATATACATATGGTCAGTTGGTTCATGAAAAGGTACTCAACAGAATTAACTATCAGGGAAATGCATATCAAAACCTGAGTTATCACCTTACACCTGTTAGAATGGCTATTATGAAAAAGATAAGTGTTAGCAAGAATGTAGATAAAGGGGATCACTTGTACACTATTGGTGGTGCTGTAAATTGGGACAGTTTCTATGGAAGACAGTATGGAGGTTCCTTAAAAAATTAAAAATACAACTACCATATGAGCCAGCAACTTTACACATTGGTGTATAACCAAAGGAAATGAAATCACTATCTTGAAGAGCTATCTGCACCCCACGTTCACTGCAACATTATTCACAATAACCAAGATATGGAAGCAACCTAAGTCCCTCTATGGATGAATGAATAAAGATTCACATATATATGCAATGAAGTATTATTCAGTCATGAGAACGAAGGAAATCCTACTATTTGCAACACCAGGGTTGAAACTTGGTGCCATTATGCTGGTAAAATAAATCAGGGAAAGACAAATACTGCATGATCTCAGGGTGTGGGAAACAGGGAGATGTCAATCAAAGTGTACAAACTTTCAGTTATAAGATGAATATATTCTGGGGATCTAATGTACAACATGGTGACTATAGTCAACAATGCTGTGTTATATACTTGAAAGTTACTAAGAGAGTAGATCTTAAATATTCTCACCACACACGCATACAAAGGTAATTAATTGAGTTACAGAAGTGTTAACTGACACTATTGTGGTAATCATTTTGCATTACAACACACTGCATACCTTAAACTTACACAGTGTTACGTGTCAGTTACCACCTCAATAAAGCTGGGGAAGGGGAAGTGGAAGACTGAAGGATCTGGGCAGATGACAGCACCAGTATAGTTTTTTTGGGGAAAAGGAGTTAATGGCCACTAATATTTAAGTGAACTTAAACAGACATAATTGTAAGGGGGTTCTGACATTTATTACCAAAATTACATGCTAGGCATCGATAAAAGCCTTTAGCCAGGGAATGCTTAGGGAAATAGACAATTTGTTGTCCCCTTTCTCTAATCTGTCATATCCCTTGTTTTGATGCATCCAATTAAGTGCCTTATCAAATGGTCATGTCCTTGTATGAAGACTTTCATTGTAAATGCAGCAAATGCTCAGGCTCCAGGGTTGAAATTGATTCAAGAGTACCGATTTTAAGAACTGTTTTCATCAAGTTCATTTCATAGCTCTAGTTATTTCTGTTCCTATTTGCTATGTGCAGATCTTTGCAAATTCTAAAACTCCAGGAGGTAGATCTCTCCTCCAGTTCTGCTAGCTACAGCTGCTCGTAAATACCAAGGAGTGTATGAATCTAAATGCCTGCTGTTGTAGGAGGGCTTATATAAGATTTCCTGGCTCTTGGTAGAAAGGGAACAGTCTTCCAATTTGAGAAAGAGAATTCTTCTTCTCTCCACTTTATCCAGCCACAATTTACTTAGGAGTCATTTGCACTATAATCTTTCTTGGGGTTAGGGTTACAAAAGTTCATTTTACTTTCTCTGAAGTTTTACAGTTTGAATGTTTCAAGCATATTTGCCATCTATTACCTGAACATCAACTTCTTCTAACAATCCTGGAATATCTAAATATCAGAGTTATTTTCAAATAAGAGTCATTTTCAAATAAGAAAATGACTCTCCTAAAAGCTTTTTAAGTAAATCATGCAGAAAGAAACACAAAATGTACACTGAATATTTCATTTAGTCAGTTGTCTATTTTATATTTTGTCTCCTTATTTTTATTTTAGGTTTATAAGGGCTGATTTATTGGTTTTCTAATGACTGCTATTCATTCCAGCAGCCAGTACTTCAGTACAAACAGATATGTATAAAAAAATTCACTCATTAGAAAAATAAATATTTTTGAACAGCTAATAGTAGCTACTATTTCTGGATGTACTAATTCTGGATCCAGTCATAATCTCTGAGAAACTCACAGCTTAGGGGTGGGAAGAGACAGATATACAATAATGAATTTCCATATAACAATGTAATATATTATCACAGAAACACATTCAGAGAGCTGCAGGTACCAGAGGAAGAAATACCTAACTGCTAAGCAGGTGTGGAAAAGAGGGTGAAACTGTATTTTTGGTTTTATAGTGTCTATGAACCAAGCTACAACATTGATATACACAATTTTCTGTTTTCATAAGAGCAAAAAAATAATTTAGAAAACTTAAAAGCCCCCAAAACAACCAGAAATGCGGTATTGTAAATCAAGTGATACTGTCTCAGTGAGTGCATAAAATTGGAAAATCAACTGTGAAATCAATGGCTATTAAGCTGGGAAAAATATCTGCTAAACCATTTGCCCCTTCGCTATTTTACATAGAGTAGGGAACTCGTCAAATCCTAGATAAAGAGAATCATTCTTTCTCTGCAACATTCCTAAACTAACAGGAATTGCCTGAACTTCAGATCCTAACATCAATGGCAAGAATTTTGGTCATTTTTCAGATACATTTTCCATCAAGATGTGAATATTAGGCTGCACAGAAAAGAATGAACATAGGTTTGACTGTTATCCTTTGGAAGTCCTACTTACAAGTTTGGTCCTCGGCTGGCATTTGGGAACTTGGATTTGGGGAGGGTCCCCAACATTAACTGATAAGAGTGACTTGCTATGTCTAAACTCCTTGAACAAAAAGTGCAAAGAGTATGGTTCATTCTGAACACCTTTTTTCCTTCTGGGAGTCTGGAATTTGGGGACTAGCTAGCAGGGGAAGCCTACATGATCATCAGAACCCCCCCAAAAACAACAACAAAAAATCTCTGGGCACTGGTCTCTAACAAACTTTATACGTGTACTCACAACTTGTTACTGTGATGAGTGTGTCTTGTGGACACCACTGAGAGAAGATCTTTGGTAGTTGGTTCCTATTTCCCCCCAGACTTCACCCCATGAGACTTTTCCCATTGTCAATTGTGTTTTGTATTTTTTCACTTTAATAAATCAGCTGTGAATAAGACTATTTGAATCCTATGGGTTCTCATAGTGAACCATCAGATCTTGGGGCATTAATCAGGACCCCCAACAAATAAGGTATATATTTAGTTATATTTTGATAATCTTTCTGAATTTTTGCCAATGTAAACTCATAATACAAACAATCTACATGCAGTAGAAGAGGAGAAAATGTTCTTGCCTCAGAGAACATACAGGACTTAAAGTAAGCCAGTGGCTTTCCAATTGTAGCTAGTTTTCTAGCAGAGCCAAGTATTTAAATTAGACATACATAAACATTAATTTATATGTTAATTATATATATATTATATATTTATTCATTAAAATATGTGTGTGCACCTCCTCTGAGCTATTAACTCATAAATAAAAAGTACCATTCTGACTAAATCATAGTTAATAGAGTGTTAACTCTTCAAGCACAGGTATAATCACCTTTCCTAGTCCCAGTACTACCATTAACCTACTGAGTGAACTGAAATAAGTTAATTACCTTGAGAGAAGTCATTCATTTCACTTTCCACATTTATAGTTTTAGATGTTGGAATAGATAATTTTTGGAATATCTTTCCTTTCTGAAATTCTAGTTATATAAATAAAGGATGCCCTTGGTATTCACTCTGTTTTCTGTTTGATCGTAAGGATCAACTTGACTGATCCAGCTGACATGTGGGTGATCTTGTACCCCCTCTAAGTACCTGTGTGTCCTACCAAGCTGCCCATTCGTTCATCGATGAAGAATATCCCAGTTAGTTGAAGAGTGAATTTTCTGTTAATGATGTATTAGTCTGGGTTCAGACAGGTAAAGAGAGCAACTAGAGGAATTAGAGGAAAAAAAGCAGCTTAGTAAAAGAATCAGGGTTTATACATATGTGGGAAGAGCTCAGGAGCAACTGTGGGAGTGATGGTAATGAGAAGATGGTAGAAAGAACTGTGAAGGACTCCAGCCTGAAGTATGAGAGGCAGTGGGGAGGGTACCACAGCTGTGCAGTGGAAGCTTGCCAAGAGGTATGCGAAGCACTGCATCTTGCCACCATGATCTCCTGGGAGGAGTGGCTTCTGTTTCACCTTCTTGCACTGGTAAACTCTAATGATGATTCATATAAGGAAGGGAACTGGAGAACATTAGTTCCCAGCCTTAGAAGGAGTGCCTTGTTGACAAAAGACAACACAGAAGGCATGCTGGTTGTTGGGATGCCCTCGAAGACTTTCCACACATAAAATCCTTCTAGAGATATGTGAATCTGTATTTTAAAAAAGAAAATATCAGAATATTTGATCTAATACTAATCAAATTTCCAGTGATACTGATGGTATTTTTCTACTTAAAAAAATTAAAAAGGTGGTACTAGGAGAGATTTGATTCTTCTTGTCATTAAGGTTCTGATTCTTATTAATGTACTTCCTGGATCTTAACTAGCTTGTTCATTAAATGACTCATCTACCAAAGGAAGTTAGCACTTCCTTATGTTGAATACAGAACAGGTAGATGTTGCCAGTACTCGGTCAATGCCATAGTTGGAGTCTAGTAAGATTCCTATGTTCTATTCATTTTTGACAAGGTTGCCTAGTCAATCTGACAGATAATCCTACTAAAACACATAGTTTTATTAAATGCTATGTATGCAAAGGAGAATAGGGGAGTATTGCAGAGGGACATCTAATACAGACAAGTGGGTAAATAACATATCAGGTAATATTTCCTAAAAAGGGGGATATCTAAACTGAATCTTTAAAGATTCACAAAGTGATAGAGCCTGTACCAAGCAGAGAAAAAGAAGATGCAAAGGATAGAGCTATCAGACTGTGGAGCATTCAATCATCTACAGTTAAATCAGATTTATTGGAACAATGGCAGAAGTATTGGCAGGAAATGAACCTGATTACTTAAGAAAGGAACAAATCATGAAAGGCCTTCGCTTTTATTTTGGGAAGTTTAGCTTTCTTCTTTAAAATGATGGAAAGCCAATTGAGAATTTTATATAAAAATGTAATTATTAAGATATTTATGTTTAAAAATAATTAATCTAACCCTTTTACTGAGAATACATCTAAAATTAGAAAAAAGTTAAAAAGACTGTCATATTAATCTGGTTGAAAAACATTATTATGAATGTGAACTAAAGCAAGAAGAGGAGATACAATAAATATTCAGGGTATAAAATATACAAGGTTTAATTGGGTTGAAAGTAGGAGAGAAAAAAAGGTAAATCGTAAATAAATCTTGGATTTCTTGTTTGTTTGACTGAATAGAACATGGTGTTAACACAAAGATCCAGGTTAGGAAGAGATTTGAAGAGAAGATGAAGAGGTTTTGGTGTGATAAATCTGAGGTGTCCAAGTGGAAATAAAACATTATATAAATAGGTCAAGAACTCGAGAAGATTTTTTTCTGGAAGATGTTGAATTGGCAATCATCAGCATATTGGTAAAGTTCTACACAGTCAGGTTTCAACAACATATTTCGTAACTCTCAGATAGACAGTAACAATTTTTATACCTGTTCTCAATACAGTAAAAATTATAGTCTTCCTCCTACATCAATTCATCCAAGCGTATGTCCCATATCTACATATAGAGGCTTCCATCTCACCCACACATCAAAACTCACATCACACAGTATGATATATAAGACTTTTAAGAGTTACGTAAAATTCATGTGCCAATAACACATTTTGCGCTTAAAATTTCCCTGTCTAGGAAAATTGGGACAAAGTGCTTAAGATCCCTAAATTTATAGAATACTAAAATGTTTAAAGGCAAAGAAGTATGATTTCCGTTGAAAGGTATTACAGTCATGGGACTTTAATGATAGATATGAGTTTTGCAAAGACTAAGTCATTTAGTAGACTAATAAGGGACTTTAAATGTCTTCATATAAAGTGAGGTGCTGGATTAGTCCAACTCTAAGATTCCTTCTTTTCACCAAATTTCAAGGTAAAATTTAAAAAATATTTAAGTAATTCATTTTTATTGTAAGACTACTGTTGATGTGAATTTTGAATAATATATGTGCATCATTCTGCATTAGATTTACAGACTTATTTTGCACATAGCCATGTGCAGAAACTGACTTACTAAAACATATTGGAAAAAAATTTCTGACTATTGTTGAATTAATCATCTAGTCTTTATGGCAACACATTATGGGTATATGGATATCACTTATTAATTATACTTTCCATAATGCCTGAGCAGAGTCTCATTTTAATACAGTAGATAACTGTGTATGCACATCACAAACTGATAGAAATGCTAACAAAAGGAATGGAGGTACTTTTACAATTTCAATTATCAATTCTCTGCCCTTTGAATTCATGCACTATTTATTTGATAATAGGTATATGAATTCAAATTTATTTGGCCTTAAAGCTAAAGCTTAAGTTGATAGCCACTGTAACAAAATAAACAGTCATAATATATCTCCTTTCAGCATAGCATCTCTAGTCATTGAACCAACAGTTGGTTTCGTTCAACATTATCACAGTTGCTGGAATTTTGTTTCACTTAAAGTATACTCACACTCACAGACACCACTCATTCACATATATTCACACAAATTCACAACACATACACATGCATACAACTCATACATATGCACACACACACACATTTATGTACACTCTCTCACAAACACACAGGGGTTTGAGGTTTTCTTCCTTCTGCTTGTGCACACAATCTTACATACTCAAGACTTACGGAAAAGTGGGTAGTCCAGCCCCGATAATGAACAATTACTGAATAGAAACAGCTACTGCCTTGTCCTTGAATGTTTTCTTATGCTGGCAACATGGACTTGACAACTTAAAATAATGTAAATGACCCCTTTAGCTATCTAAAACTTTTTGGCTGAGATCAAACACTTTATAGATACTTCTTGCTTCAATTCCAGAGTCCAGTTTTACCCCTCTCAGCATTATACTATCAAAGTAACTACAAAGTAAGAGAGAATTTGAACCCCCAAATACATGTCTGTAAAACAGTAAAACATTTCCTCAACAATCCTCAACAAAAAAAAAACCCTCCCTCTTATCAAATAGTCTTAATTTAGATGGGGATGCCCAAGAAACCACAAATTCTTCATAGGTTTATAACATTTCTTTCTAGGGAAGTTCTTTTTTCTTCTTTCTCCTATTGAAGTTCATTTCCTTCATCAAGGTAAGTATAGAAAAAGAAAGAAACAGATTCTGAAATAATAAGTTGCATTGTATAACAAACCCTATTAGTTGTTTTTCAATAATTTAATCCTCAGAACAATTCTGTGTATAGATTTTATTATTACAACAAAGGAAAGTGAAACACTGAGGGATATTTCTGAACAACATCATACACAGCTGTTAAGTGACACTGTTGATATATGAAACCAATTTCTTGTTTATAAATTTAGAGGTCTTTCAGGTACCTCACAAAGAGAGAGAAGATGCATCAAGAAGATCTTTCAATTGGATGTAAAAAATTCATATCCTCCACATGATTCCATAGCTGTTTAATGTAGAGACCTAAAACCATTCCCTGGTGGATTCAGTATATTCTGTCCTAGTTGGTCTCCCTCACTAAGAAGAATCATTAGCCACCTTGAGAAACTTGGGAAGACAATACAAACTTGGTTTCAATGAGAGAGGTAGCTCAATTTCAATTTAATGTCTGCACTGTGGACAGTGCACTCTTTTTTTTTTTTTAACATCTTTATTGGAGTATAACTTTTACAATGGTGTGTTAGTTTCTGCTTTATAACAAAGTGAATCAGTTATACATATACACATGTTCCCATATCTCTTCCCTCTTGCATCTCCCTCCCTCCCACCCTCCCTATCCCACCCCTCTAGGTGGTCACAAAGCACCGAGCTGATCTCCCGTTCATTGCAGCTCTATTTACAATAGCCAGGACATGGAAGCAACCTAAGTGTCCATCAACAGATGAATGGATAAAGAAGATGTGGCACATGTATACAATGGAATATTACTCAGCCATGAAAAGAAATGAAACTGAGTTATTTGTAATGAGGTGGATAGACCTGGAGTCTGTCATACAGAGTGAAGTAAGTCAGAAGGAGAAAAACAAATACCATATGCTAACACATATATATGGAATCTAAGAAAAAAAATGTCATGACAGTGCACTCTTGAGACATGATTTGAAACATGTATGGGGAACAGATGTGTCTCCTTCTCCATTGGCATCTTTGCAGACATAGTTTGTGTCCTCTGTTAGCCAACAAACACCCAGACCTCTCATTGTACCCACTTTAGTTACTCCAGATGATAACTTTCCATTGATTTCAGTTGCCTCTAGGCCTCTCAAAGGGACTTTTTTATATACCACGTAAGTTAATACCTATTTCCATTCAGAATATTTCATGCATACTATCTCAATTTGTGAAAAAAAATTATATAGCCACTTTTATTTAATGTTAAAACACAAAGACAGAAATTTTCTAGAAATACGCTTTTAAAAAAACCTTCATGATCTTTAAAATGTATGTTTATTTATAATAAAATCAGGCTAAATTTAGGCCTGCCCTACATAAATGGAATGATTCTCTTTTGTGCTACATTTGGCTTCTTACCACTGGTGACCTTCAGTATAGTTGTTTCATGATAATTTTAACCCATTTATACCATTGTTTCAGAGAACAGGTCCAAGTCTTAGCTCCTAAAACCCACTTGTTCTGCCTTATGAGACTGTAGCATGTATAATGACAGTTTCTTTCAGAATCAGTTCCCGCTCTCTACCTGTTCTTGCAGATTTATGGATCCAGAGTAATACCTGCTTCCTAAATGCTTCTTAGCTCAGAGCACAAAACTCAGACTCCCTTTGTCTCAGGACTACCACTGTGGGTTAATACTAACATATCTCTTCTCCAGACCCAGTTCCTTGTCTACACTATTGTCCCACACCTCACTTACTCAGCATCAGAGAGAAATTGTCTACTAAGTGTCCCAAATTTTAGTATCTCACTGTTCCATGGGGCCTGTTTTCAAAATAATTTTAGACTCATCCTATTTAGTTATCCAAATCTGCCCCCATCTTTATTTAGGAACAGTAAAAACTGCAAATAAAAGAGGTGCCTGGATTTTCAGCCCTGGGTTCCACAGCCTCAGACTCTGATGCTCTAATCAAGTTTTTCAGTTTCCCTTTTAGTTCCTCTGACAGCAGCAGGTCTGGAAGTAATCAAAGTCAGCAGGAGAAAAATGAAGCTTCTACCAGACACCAACAGCGTTCTCAATTTTTCTGCAGAAAGATTCATCTGTCAGCTTTTTTTTTTGCAGATGTGCTGCTTCATATGTAGACACAATTTACTCAGGGCACAGTAATGTCTAGCTTTATGGGTGTTTGGTGTGAAGGAGCTGAAATGTAAGACCTTTTCTTATTTTAGAAATTGAAGGAAAATAAGAAAAATGAACAATGATACAGACTCAAAAAAATAAAAAGCAAGGAAACTTGTAGCTCTTTATCCAAGATTATAAATAGAAGAACTATATGAAGCTCTATGATCTCACTTCTTTCAGGAATTTTTGCAAACCCTCATCTTTATTAGCTGAATATAGCTGGTTATGCGATCATGCCTTCTTAAGTTCATTGAGGTGACTTTGCTTATTTTCTCAAGATTGAAAATTTGAGTCAGAACCAATTATACACTAGGGAGAATCACTGAAATTTCTGAAACATTTCCATGGTAAATTGACTTTTATGAAATTACTTTCAAAGAGGTGGTATAGTGTAATCATCTGAAGCACACAATTTTCAAACAAACTTTAATCCAAATACTGGATTCATCCAAGAATCTTTGGCTATTATTACCTAATTTTCCTAATCTGTAAAATGGGACTAATGATTCTTAACTTAGGTGTGTCCCAAACTGTTCTTAGCAACAGTGCCTCCATGCCAACTCCAAAACTCACAGTTCTGAGAGCTTGCTTTATTCCAGTCAACAGGTATCCATTACCAACACATCTGAAATGCCAGCCCTCCTAATCAACCAAAAATAAGAAATTCTTAGGTACTAACAGCAGTTTATTTCCCACTTTCCTGCCCTAACAGTACTGTGTACATCTTCAATAAGAAAAAAATGTTTGATTGACCTCTAGAATTTGCTAATCTATTAGAGCAGCAGAAAAATGTAATTTATGTCTGAGACAAAGATTGCTAAGACCTTTACCACAGAGATCACTGCTTTGTGCTGCCTAATGTCCAAGGTCTGAAAGTTTGTGCTTTAAATGTTTTATTTAGTTTACTATTTGCTTAATGTGTAATTTAACCAAAAAAAGTTCAAAAGTGTACTCCAGCACTGTAAGGAATAACTAACAAATGTTAAAATATATCACATTCATTGACTGGAAGAATTAACACTGCTAAGATGATACCTTCCACAAGGTGATATATGGTTCCACCCTGGTAAGAATATCATAAGGCTTTTTTTTGAAATTGACAAGCCTAAACTAAAATTAATATGGAAGTTCAAAGGGCCTAGAATAGGCAAAGCAATCTTGAAAACAAAATGACTACATAATTTCAATGCTTACTATAAGCTATAGAAATTGACTATATGATATTAAGATGAGGATATACAAAAGTAACAGAAGAAAATAGAGGGTTTGATAGTTAAATATATAGATAGCCAAGTGATTTTTGACAAAAATACTAAGTTAATTCAGTAGGAAAAGGGTATCTTTTTCAATGAATGATGCTGGAACAACTTGATATTCCCATGGTGGGGAGGAACTTTGCTTTCTAACTCATAAAACTCCTAGAAACAAATGTAGGAAATAACTTCATTATTGTGCGTTAGACAAAGTTTTTATAGATAGCACAAAAATAGTAACATAAAAGTATAAAAATATTCAAAATATTGTATTTTATATAAATTAATTCTGCTCTTCTAAAGCAGTAGCTGGTTAAATTTTTCTGCGAAGAGAGAGTAAATATTAAAGGCTTTGTGAGCCGCACGGTCTTTGTCACAACTACTTAACTCTGCTTTTATAGTGTGAAAGCAACCATAGGCAATACATAAACTAATGGGTGAGACTGTGTTCCAATAAAACTTTATTAATAAAAACAGGTAGCAAGCTGGATTTAACCCATAGGCTATAGTTTGTTGACCTCTGTTCTAGAGACACCTTCACAAAAATGAGAAGGCAAGCCTCTCAATGGAAGAAATGATTACCTTTATGTTTTTGATAAAAGGTTGATAGCCAGAATATAAAAAGCTCTCCTACAATTCAATAATAAAAAGACAGAAGCCTGATAAAAATAGGAGGAAAGACTTGGACACCAAAGAAAATATAAAAATTTCCAATAAATGCATGAAAAGTTGATCAACTTCATAGCCATCAGAAAAATGGATATTAAACCGTCTAGAGTTAAAATGTCACACCAATCAGAATGGCTAAATTTAAAAAGGCTGACAACATCAAATGTGGATGAGGTTGTGGAGCAACTGGAACTTTCATACACTTCTGTTGAGAGTAGGAAATGGTGCCATTTGGAAAACTCTTTAGCACTGGAATACCTAGAATTCCCCTTCTAGATATTTACCAAAAGAATGAAAACATGACTATAACATACTTTCATAAAATGTTCATAATAGCCCCAAGATGGAAACAGCCCAAATATCCCTTAGCAGGTGAATAGATGAACAAATTATGGTACCTGTTACAACATTCTTGATAACATGAATGAATCTTAAAAACAGCAGACTGAGTTACAGAGGCAAAAGGGAAAAGAGCATATACTTTTTTATCCCATTTATGTTTTGAAACAGGCAAAACTAAGGTGTGCTTATAAAAATCAAATCACATTTGCCTTAGGAGTTCATTGCCAAAGTAGCATAAGCAGACTTAGGTGTAGAAATATTCTATCTTTTATTGGGGGTGGTAAGTTCATATGTGTTAATTTGTCAAAATCTACAACTGTCCATTTAAAATCTGTGGATTTATTATAAGTAAATTATGCCTTATTTTTTTAAAAAATTGGTTTTGTTATGGCAAAGATACCATGTAACATTTTTTTAAAGGGTAAGTTAAATGCCACAGTTATTAAGGAGCCAGGGACAATCCTGAACTTCTCTGAGCCAAGGAATATTATGACAAGTCTTGGAAATGATATTAAGGAAGGCAGGACTGGCCTTTGTCAAAACTCTAAAGGAATTAACATTAATCTTCCAGTTACTCTGTCTTCCTCCTATGTAGCCCCTATCACAGATTTTCTTTTTCTGTAATCTAGTGTTTTGTCTTTTATCTTGCCTTAGTCCTACCAAAATCTATTCAAAGGAAAGTGTCTGATCAATTGTTTTACCTTCCTGTCAGATTAATCTCATCTCAGAAACATGTAGCCTTCACCCATCCCTCATTTTGCAGTGAAAACAGACTCCTGTTAAAGTATCTTTGTAGGGATTTAAAACCTAGATGGATTGGGATATACTTTGAGGAATAGAAGACTATACCTTTCCAGGTGGTTGATTATGATGAGTAAGAGAATCAGTCCTTCTTTAATTCTTAGATGAATTTTACAAAAACACCTGGGGCTTTAGAGATCATCTATTGGCCAGGCTAATAAGAAATGAGTTGTTGAAATAAGCATTACAGTCCTTGAGGACAAAAACAAACCTTTGTCCTTAACCTTAATGAATTTCAGTCTAACCGCATAACACAATCTCATAGAAAAGTGCACGCATTTAAAAAACAAAAGATAAATTCTGGTCTATATATTATTTTTAAACCAATACAATTATAATTAGTAGAACGAAAATAGATTAGTTTAATATTCTCTTTAGCATAACATATTCTGTGTATGTTTTTAAAAATTGGGTGATAATCTTTGCAAAAATGAATTGAAATATTGTGTCCTGAGCTCCTCTCAACACTTCTGTATTCCTCAATACCAGAACTCTCTTTTGGTTTAGAGTTTTGCTTCTAAATAGTCCTGAATTCATTTAAAAAGCCCTTTACTTAAGAAAAGAATAGGTGTATCTATATTGGCTTTGCTTCACTAACTAATTGAAATTTAGGTTCAAGAGAACAATACCTTGGGAATTGAACTCAAGATTTAGCTTATTTCCATTGAGAATTGTATCTTGTAATTCTAGAAAAAGCATATTAACCAGGCAGAATATAGCTATGGTTTATTTTTGTTCAGAGGAGAAGGTAATGGGCTTTATTACGATAATTATAATATTAATAGGCAACTGGAACTAGCTTTCTTTTACTAAGGGGATAGAAAAACTACTCTTATTAAAAATGTTGTCTACTGTGTATTTATGAAATACAATTTTGGTGATCATAAAATACCAGAATGCATTCTAAATATACTTTGTCAATGGTATTTATTTAAATTGGTTGACTTACAATTGGAAGTCCCAGTCCTTCCTTAGTAATCTTAGGAATCTAGACATAAGGAAACTATTTTAAATAATTCCGGAGAATCCAAATTTTTTCTATATTTATTTATAAATAATTCAATTGCAAAAAACAGTGTATAGAAGTTTAGAAACCATCCAGGGGGATAAAAAAGAAAATTGATCTTAGTTTTAGTGTGACTTCTTGTATTTTATTTTTTACATTTCATTCATATGAATTTCAATATAGGCTGAAACAGATGCAACATCTAGTAAGACTTAAAGAAGACTATATTTTAAAAAGTCACAGAAAAATGGGCTATATTCAAGATCTTGTTGCCAAGTGACATATGATTTACTGCTAGTACCTTAAATTCTTTTGACTGCCAGATTATGCACCAAACCACCAAAACAGCACCTGTCTTGGAATAATCACCCATTATCAGAAGAATATAAAATATACATTCTCTAATTTCACTTAACAGACAGAAAGTAGTTAACAGAATCTGGCAAGTATCAAAATCTTTAGTGGAAACAGAATGTATGTTCAAAAGATTTGTCATAAAAAAAGAATCAAATGTAATTAAACATTTGATGCTTTGAGTTAAAGTCATTTGATCAGAGAGAATTATTTGTAACTGAAGGTATCAATCTTCAAATTCTAGAAGAGAAAAGAACCTAAGAGCTCAACAATTCCAAACCATTAACTTTGCAGTGTTTTAGACAAAATATCATTAATTTGGTTGTACATGTGCAGGTCTGTCATGTTTTGGGGATGATTTAAGTTATTAACTCTAAGTTGATTTCATACCACTGCTCAGTAAGGTGTCTAGCCAAGATGACCTAAGGTATGTTATTCAACCTTAGTATTACTGAAATAAAAATAATACGGTAAATTATGTATGCAAATTGATTATAAATAAAGGGATTCATTTTCCTCTTGAAATGCATATATCATAACATTATTTAATATCACTTAGTGTCAAACATCTGTCATTCTCATCACATCTTTATTCAGATGTGTAAGAGCAAAATATATTGGAACTATATATGCTGTCACTTTTCCTATAAATCCATGTGTATTACAAAATTTTGATTTGGTCACAGGGCTAGCAATAGGGAAAGAAGTTATAGGCAATGGTGTGTGTGTGTGTGTGTGTGTGTGTGTGTGTGTGTGTATGTGTGTAGGTGATTAGCTAATCTGCAAAGTGAAATTCACCTGATCATCACCATATAGGAAGTTAGGGAACGTCTGCTTTGAGAGCCCAAAACACCTTTCTTCTGAGTGTAAGGAACCAAAGAAAAATTGTGAAATAATCCAGTTTTGTCCTGGGAGCATTATTCTTTGCAACTGTTTCACTAATCTTTTATTTGTTTGTTTGTTTTATATCAAGACTTCCTTGATGAAGGAAGCAGTATATTTGTTTGCTTGTTTTATATCAAGACTTCCTTGATGAAGGAAGCAGTATGTTACTTTACATTTTGACATAACTTCTTATATTAACTCCTGAATCCTCTCAGATAATATACGCAGAGCTCCTAGCATGAATGTTTACCTTTTTTTTCCTTTTTTCTATTTTTATCTCAAGATCTCAAATGTTACATGGCTAATCTGGCTATTGAGTCTCTGCTTATCATAATATCCTTTTCATTTTGTTATATGATAAAAATACGAATACTAGCATAGTTTTTGCTATTCCAATGGATTTTACCTATTTATTATCTCTTTTTTTCTCTCAATAAACCTGGAAAATATGTTGTATAATGCTTATATCTCCATTTGAAACATATTAAAATTATAGATCTCTCTGTCAACCCACACTTGTATTCATATTGAGAAGAAGTCTCTTATGATCTTATGATGGAAGAGGATGTAACCTAAGGGGAGTTCATGGATGATGTGTCTTGGTGTACAGGTGTGAACAAAAAATGTATTGCTACTTCATTAACATTCAGTCAGAGGTGGCTTTGAAAGGTAATGCTGAGATGAAGTCCTCCCACTGTGCTGAGCCTTATTTAGGTGTCACACCTACTTTTGCTAAATAGAAGTATGCATGTGAAATAAAAGGAGTAGTAAATGGCTTGGCTAGCTTGATGGGGCCTTGAAGGAGAATGATAGGATGGGGAAGGATAAGGAGGGGTGGAGAAGAGGTGTATGGATGTTAACATACCAAAGAGCATCCAACATGGAAGCGGCCCTAAAAAGCTATGTAGTTCCAATAACTCATTCCGTTGATGTCAACCTACCCCTTTCTTCAGCTCTCTGGGAACAGGCTCATGAATAGAATAGCCATGGTCATCGGAGGTAGAGTCTAAACATATGATAAACTACTTAGCCTTCCATTCTCCAAACTGAATTTAGCTGCTGCTTTTGGCAAATGTCAGATCTTACAGAAACAGAAATCAATACTGAGCCCCTAATCAAACATCATTTTTTGAAGAGGCTAATTAGCCATGTAGTGATTAATTGATGATAACAGATACATAACACCCTGGAAATGCAGTAATTCTTATTGACTTGGATAAACATGACACAGGTATGGATTAGCCTTTCCTACTAAAAGTGTCATGGGCAGAACCACTGTCTAAGGTCTTATAAAATATTTGATTCAGCCAGACGTCACACCATGTAATACCACCTTTGACCAAAGAAGCCACTTTATGGTGAAACAGAAATGGTGGCTGGCACGTAGTCATGAGTACAGTAGTCATATCACATTCAACAGTTGTCAGAAGCTACTGGCCTAATGGGCTAAGGCAGGTTTTCTAAACCCCTGCATGATTGACATTTTGGGCCAAATAATTCTTTTCTTGTGTGGTGGTTTTCCAGCGCCTTACAGTGTATTTATCAGCATTGCTGGGTTGCTGGACTCTACTCACTAGATTCCAGTGGTACTATCACCCAGCTGTGAAAAACAAAAATATTTCCAGACACTGTTAAATGTCCCTATGGGGCAGGGTTGGGGTGTGGGACAGCAGACAAAGTCACCTCCAGTGTAGAACCACTGAGCTAATGGAGGAAACTTTCGAAAGGAAAGCTGAGTTGCCAGGTTGGAGTAATTCTGTGATAATAGATGCTATCATCTAGGATGTGCTATCTATCTATATATCTATATCTTAAATTAATGATTATTATATGGTGTTATACCCTTAATAGGTAGAATATTAGAATATATGGATCCAGGAACCTAGGGTATAAATAGGAGTGGGCCTTACTTATGATCATCTCGGTTAATCCACTTGGTTAATTTGCAACTCTAGACTCTGGGTTTACTCTAGTTCCCAGAGTAAAGATACTTCTACTAGAGGGTATAATAAAAAAACCCATTAAACTTTAAACTAGAGCTGTCCCTGGTAACCTTGGGTTCCTTGTGGCCAAGAGATCAGCAGGTAAGGAACAGAGTCACCAAAGTGAAAGGGATAATTAACTTTGATCATTAGAAGGAGTTAGGACAGCTGTCACCAAGTAGTAACAGAAAAGAATGTGTTTTGTCCCCATTGATCTATTTGCCTATCTCTTGGTAATCTTTAGCCCAATTTTGATAGTAAAAAGAGAAATGTAGTAGTAGGGTATGGTGACCAGGGGTCTCAGACTCCTGAGGGATGAGAGTCTAGCTCATGGCACACAGGAAACCACCTAGACTAGCAGACGTGTTAAACCAGAGTAAGAGGAGTCAAGTATGAGTCAAAGAGGAAGGAAATACTGAATATCCACTGTGGCTCTGAAAACAGCTGTAGCAGCAGGCCTGCAATTTATTTCACTCATCTTCCTCTTATAAAATTCTCAGTTATAGATATTAATGAGAATGTTGAACTAGCTGTTCCCAGATCTTATGAACCTACAATATGAAGCAAGTGGATATGAGCCACACATGGGCTGGACTGTGGCGGCTGATGTGGTGCATCACCCAGATTTCCCCTTCAGGAATGGGGCATTCACGCTCTGGGGGGGCGGTGGGCTTCCAAGGACTCACAGCTGAGACCCTTACAGGGATTTGCAGTTAGCCGAAGGGAGCTACTTCACCCTAGGTTTCACTCCCTCCGGGGCAAACCACACCCAAAACTCGGTCAGTGTGGGGAGATAAAGACCTGTCCCCCTTGCCTCAATTTGGAACAAATATTAAGAGCTGTCCCAACTCTAGAACTTCTCATAAAATTGATTGTGACTTCTCTTCCAAATGCACTGGAGTTCAACTTCCTCCACCCAAGTCTCCTTCTCTTACTTTCTTGCAGAAGTTTTCCCCAAGAGCACTCTCCAATTAACTCCCTGCATAGAATCTCTTCTCCAAGTCTTTTTCATGGGATACCCAACTTAAGATAGGGACAGACATCAAGCTATGTTTCTCAAGTTGCACTGAATAGTTTGTCGATGTAAATTTTAAAGGGACAAACAGCTCATGCAGCTCAATATCAACAAACAAACAAACAACCCAGGCAAAAAATGGGTGGAAGATCTAAATAGACATTTCTCCAAAGAAGACATACAGATGGCTAAAAAGCACATGAAAAGATGCTCAACATCACTAATTATTAAAGAAATGTAAATCAAAACTACAATGAGGTATCACCTTACACTGGTCAGAATGGCCATCAGCAAAAAGTCTACTAACAATAAATGTTGGAGAGGGTGTGGAGAAAAGGGAACCCTCCTACACTGTTGGTGGGAATGTAAATTGATACAGCCACTATGGAGAACAGTACAGAGGTCGCTTAAAAAACTAAAAATACAGCTACCATATGATCCAGCAATCCCACTCCTGGGCATATATACAGAGAAAACCATAATTCAAAAAGATACATGGACCCTTATGTTCATTGCAGCACTATTTACAATAGCCAGGACATAGAAGCAACCTAAATGTCCATTGACAGAGCAATGGATAAAGAAGATGTGGTACAGATATACAATAGAATATTACTCAGCCATAAGAAAGAATGAAATAATGCCATTTGCAGTGACATACTCATACTGAGTGAAGTAAGTCAGACAGAGAAAGAAAAATACCATATGATATCACTTATATGTGGAATCTAAAAAAAAGGTGCAAATAAACTTATTTACAAAACAGAAATAGAACCACAGATGTAGAAAACTTATGGTTAACAGTGGGGAAAGGGGGTGAGGAGGGATAAATTGGGAGATTAGGATGGACATACACACACTACTATACATAAAATAGATAGCTAATAAGGACCTACTGTAAAGCACAGGGAACTTTACTCAATACTCTGTAATGGCCTATATGGGAAAATAATCTAAATAAGAGTGGATATATGTATATGTATAACTGATTCACTTTGCTGTACACCCGAAACCAACACAACATTGTGAATCAACTATACTCCAATAAAAAATGTTTTTAAAATTTAAAAGGGATACATTTTATATAAAAAAATTTGGAATTGGTCTCTACGGTACAAATGAAGTAAACATATTAAAGTTACAGAGAAAAGTCTCTCTAGAAAAAAATAGAAAAAAAATTAATTACTTTGTAATTTGACATAAAATAGTATATAAATCATCAAAGTTTAAAGATAAAGTGTTGATTAAAATAATTCTCCTCTGAGAAATGCAAATCAAAACTACAATGAGGTATCACCTCACACTGGTCAGGATGGCCATCATTAAAACGTCTACAAATGATAACTGCTGGAGAGGGTGTAGAGAAAAGGGAACCTTCCTACACTGTTGGTAGGAATGTAAACTGGCGCAGCCACTATGGTAAACAGCATGGAAGTTCCTTAAAAAACTAAAAATAGAGTTACTATATGATTCTGCAATCCCACTCCCGGGCTTATAGCTGGAAAAGATGAAAACTGTAATTTGAAAAGATACATGCACCCCAATGTTCATAGCAGCACTATTTACAAGAGACAAGACATGGAAGTATGTCCATCAACAAATGAATGGATAAAGAAGATATATAGATAGATAGATCACAATGGAATATTACTCAGCCATAAAAAATGAATGAAATAATGCCATTTGCAGCAACATGGGTGGACCTAGAGAATAACATACTAACTGAAGTACATTAGACAGAGAAAGACAAGTATCATATGATATCTTATATGTGGAATCTAAAATATGATACAATGAGCTTATTTAAAAAACAGAATTAGAATGACAGAAATAGAAAACAAACTTATGGTTACCAAAGGGGAAAAGGGGGAGATGGATATATTAGGAGTTTGGGATTAGCAGATACAAACTTGTGTATATAAAAAAGATAAACAACAAGGACCTACTGTATAGCACATGAAACTATATTCAATGCCTTGTAATAAACTATAATGGAAAAGAATCTGAGACAGAATATATATATATATATATATATATATATATATATATATATACACACACACACACACACACACACACATATAACTGAATCACTTTGCTGTATACCAGAAACTAGCACATTTTAAATCAACTATATTTCAATAAAAGAAAAAAGAGAGAAAATAATTCTCCTCTGAAATCTAATAGAAATGAGGCAGAAATTGTGAATTATTAATTGGCATTAAAATTTTATTCCTTGCATCATGCCTAGTGGGTACTAACTCCATTTCTCCTTTATGTTGTGTCCCTGGGAAAAGGGGAATTAAACTAAAATATGTCCAAGGAAAAGTGAGGATAAACAGTTATAAATCCTGGCTGTATCAATAACTGAGTTTCTTCTTTGGACATTTACCTATAATTTTTGTTACATTAAATATGTATTTACCCTTCTGGGGTATTTGAAAATATCCATAGTGACTAGTAATAAATCACATTATTTTCAGAAAATATCAGCATCTCTTTTACAATGAGGAAAAAGTCTATTCAAATTTTAAGTTGAATTTTGAAGTGCATTTCTCTTCTCCAAATCTCTAGAGTTAAAAATATTTAATGCTTTGAAAATTAATTTTGAAACCTGTAGATAATCTTAAACTCTGTGGTCTTACATCAATCTTAAATGTGGGTGACTCAGCTCTTTGATGTTAGTACAGTGCAAGAATTTTCAGGTATTGTTAATGTGGCTCAGAATTCTTTGAATAAATTTAGATTCCTAGCAGACAATTAACCTAAGTGACTTTGGGAGGTCCCTATAACTTAAATAAATAAAGAAAAACTATATTTCCACACATAAATAATATGTGGATGCAGTTTTATGCCACAATAGAATTTCCCAAGTTAATCTCAGTAATTATTTATTAGGTCTAAATGATTACCCCAATATCTTAGCTATTTTTTGAAAAAAAATTTAAATACATTTATGGTAAAAAAAAAAAGGAAATTTAAATTCGATTGAACACACATACACATTCAAGGAAGTAATTGAGCATAGCAGATCTCAGCCCATTATCTGAAGTTGGCAAGGATATTTCATTTAATACATCATTTAGAGACTAATTTACCACAATGATTCTATAAATATAATACTTCTTAAGATGTCAGCAGAATGAGAAGGAGAAAAAAAAATTTGTTTTCAACAAATGTCTATGCCAAGATGTGCATAGCTGGTGAACTCTCCAATCCTGTCAGGGGTATATGCACATTTGACTGAGCTAATATGCCTGACTTTTTGTAAGCTCAAAAATGAGATAAAATAAACAACAAAAATGACTTATTTCAAAACAGTGACTTATATTTTCATTTGTTTTGAAGGATCCATAATATTTAACAGCACATAAATTAGATGCTGGAATGTAATGGATCATTCCCTGTCAATATTTGATTCATAATTACGTTTCCTTTGGGGCCAATTTAGAGATAAGGTAAATGAGAGAAAATGGGCCCAAGTGTCCTAGAAACATAAATCAATGTCAAATCCTGGCTACAAACATGAACTAGCAAATTACGTAAAGAGATATACAAAAGAAATAATTTATGAAGTTCATTAATTGCTTCTCACAATATTGGACAAAGTGCCTACATGCCCATCTTTTTCCAAATGTGTCAACATTATATCATTAAAAAAGATGTCAATCAAGAACTTTTGCAGTCAACCAAGACATCCAGGACCCTAGTAAGATATAAAATAAACAAATAAATATTCAAGTCTTTGTCTTAAAATGTTTACAATTTAAAATAGGAAACATCATACGCATTTACATATCAAAAATTTATAGAACAAGAACGGTAGATACTGTAAATAGATAGATACATCCATCCATACATACATGGATAGAGGGATTAAGAGGTAGATAGATATGGATATTACTGAGTATGTAGCTTTTTATCAGACAATTTTCCAAGCAATATAAAATTTTAACTCATTGAATCCTCAACAAATCCTGTGTTATCATTAGTATTTAAAAAATGAAGAAGTTGAGATTTTTAAAAGTTAATACATTTGATGAAATTCCAATAGTTAAGAAGTGATGGATAAAGTAATCCAACATATGCCTGCCTGGCTTCAAAGCAAGTACTCAACCATGATGCTTGCTACTTTCCTCTCTATAAACAGGATATTACATTTAGCAATAAAGTGCTGGAATTATTTAAAAGAAGCCTTAAATTTCTTCTTGGAGATCATTACTGTGCACCCAGATTCTGAGTAGGCCAGGGGGGTAGTGTAGGACTCTGCATTTTTTAAAGTAAATTTTTATTATTTATTTATTTATGGCTGCATTGGGTCTTCGTTGCTGAGTGTGGGCTTTCTCTAGTTGCGGCGAGCAGGGGCTATGCTTCGCTGCGGTGTGTGGACTTCTCACTGCAGTGGCTTCTCTTGTTGTGGAGCACGGGCTCTAGGTGAGTAGGCTTCAATAGTTGTGGCGCACGGGCTTAGTTGCTCCGCGGCATGTGGGATCCTCCTGCACCAAGGTTCGAACCTGTGTCCCCTGCATTGTCAGGCAGATTCTTAACCATTGAGCCACGAGGGAAGTCCCTCTGCATTGTTTTATAAACACACCAGGCAATTTTGTTACAAGTGGTGCATCAGCCACAATATGAAAGCACTTATAGAACTCACCTTGTAGCTATAATTCAATGTAAAGGTAAAACACGTGTCATTAAGGGAAAATAGGTAGATACCACAGGGGATTACTTCTAGTTTTGTTTGTAGCGCAAGCAGCCACAATCGAAGAGAAGAGAATTTTAAATGAGCAATTTAAATGATGTAATCCACAAAACCAACAGCTATCTTCCATGAATTTTCTCACTGACATCATTCACAATGTAGCTATTTGGTTTTACCTTCTCTTCATAATGTCAGCAGCTAATGTTTTTAAATTTTGAATTCTGAAATAGTTGTAGATTTACATACAATTATAAGAAATAATACAGAGAAATTCCATTTACCATTCGAGACATTTCCCTCCATTGTAACGTCTTGCATAACTGTAGTAAAAGGTTATAACCATAAATGGCCTATCAATATAACCCACTAAACTTATTCAGATTTCATATTTTATAGGCATTCATTTATCTGTTTGTATTTAGTTCTACAAAATTTTGTCTCATGCATAGATTTGTGTGTGTGTGTGTGACCACCGTCACAGCCACAGAATATTTTCATCTCAAGGATCCCATGATGAAACCTTTCTAAGGACAGCTACAACCTTCCTTCTCCCTTCCATAATCCCTAGCAACCACTAATCTTCATCTCTATAATTTTTCAGTTTCATAATGCTATATAGATGGAATCACAGCATATATAACCTTTTGAGATTGGCTTTTTTCACTCAATGTATTGATAATTCCCCTGAATTCAACATTATCCAAGTTGTTGCTTATATCAGTGGTTGCTTCCTTTTCATTGCTGAGTAGTACACCATAGTATGAACGTACCACATTTTGTTTAACTATTTACCTGTTGAAGGATATTTGGGTTGCTTCCAGTTTGGGGCTCAAATCAAAAGCCAAGACTCATTCTTGATACTTTTTTATTTCATCAGTTCCTACATGCAATTACTAAGAAATTCTTATTAATACGACTTGCAAATATATCTCAAACCTATCCACCTTTATGTGGTACATTGTCTAAGTCATTACTGTCTCTTTCCTGCCATGCAGCCACAAGTCCTTTAATTGGCAACTTTGTCTCCTTATAAGCCACAGTGATTACAGGTAGTCTTTTTACTAGCCTCAGAGTTTCTCCACGACCTGGTCTCTCTCTCATCTGTTACCAACTGCACCTTCACCCTTTGTGAATAAGATTTAGCCACACTGGTCTTCTTTCTTTCTTAAGCTCATTTTTTTCAGGGTCACTGCAAGTGCCAGCCCTCTGCCTGAAGCATCTCTTAGCCTTACATACGCTTGGCCAACTCAAATGTCACCTCCCCAGGCAGATCTTTCTTAACCCCCATATGTAATGTTGAACACACCCATCTCACTTGTATGCTGATAGGAGCTTGCTTCAATTTCTTTTCAGGATGTGCCACAACTGAAATAACCCAATGTGTTTTTTGTTTTGGGGTTTTTTTTTGCGGTATGCGGGCCTCTCAGTGTTGTGGCCTCTCCCGTTGCGGAGCACAGGCTCCGGATGCGCAGGCTCAGCGGTCATGGCTCACGGGCCCAGCCGCTCCGCGGCATGTGGGATCTTCCCGGTCCGGGGCACGAACCCGTGTCCCCCGCATCGGCAGGCGGACTCTCAACCACTGCGCCACCAGGGAAGCCCAACCCAATGTGTTTATTGTGAATCACTCACATAAGAATATTAGCCACTTGCTAGCTTAAAATGTCTCTCTCTTACTTACTAATGTATTTCCAGAACTTGAATAGTATGACACCTGGAATATAGTACTTACTAAATGTTTGTTTAATAAATACATGCATTAATCTGTTTATCACCTGCCTATCAAATGTTCTTTAAAATATGAACCGAAGTTAATCTGGCAATCTGTTCTCCTGTGACCAAATTCATACGTTGTGTGCCTTAAACCCAGAATTCTTCATTTTTCCTTAAATATCATCATATGCCCTTCCCCATTTTCTTTCCTCCTCATAGAATACTTAATTTCCCCAGTCCACACTCCTTCTTTTTTTTGTTTGTTTGCTTTTTTTAAACATCTTTATTGGAGTATAACTGTTTTACAATAGTGTGTTAGTTTTTCCTTTACAACAAAGTGAATCAGTTATACCTATACATATGTTCCCATATCTCTTCCCTCTTACGTCACCCTCTCTCCCACCCTCCCTATCCCACCCCTCTAGGTGGTACACACTTCTTCTTTGTTTGAGAAACTCTTACAGTAGTTTGGGATGAATCAGGAAAAATATTCCCTGATCTTACAACAAGGTTGTAAATGCTAACCAGAAAGAAGGGACTTTTGGCTAACAATCAGTATTTCACCTGTTTTGCTGCTGGAGAGTCAAAAGTACATAGTTATATTACAACATACCCATGTTCATCAGGCTGAGATTTTTTTTATCATCTTGTGACATGTCTTTCAAATTCATGTTTGAAGAAGTTACAAATGTCAGGATTTGGTGGAGGCAGCGGTGAACGCACGTGAAGAGAGTTTCCAAACTCTGAAGTTGTTATTCACAACTCACGGCTTGTAAACGTATTCCTCAACTTGGCATGCATTTCTGTTACCCTTTTTCCTTTTATTTCACCACCAATGTGCAGGCCAGCTGTCCCACCATGTTTTTGAATAGGGTACCATTATCCATGCAGTAGGGACTTTAATATAGAAAAAAATATTCTTTGTTAATGTTAACTATCACTAGCAGAATGAGATACTTAAAATGATGTGTAAGGAGGCAAAAAAATTTGAATATTAAAAAAATCCCTAGGTGCATAAATATATTTCTGATAGCAGGGCAGCTTGGGTCAGCAGCCTGCTTTACTTAGAGGAACGCTTTGATAGTCTTCATGTTTTGGTTGCTCAACAGTATTCAGTCAGGAGTAAATTGAGTTTCTGGTAACACATTTGCTCTAAAGCAGCATAAAAACTAATGAGTATGTCCAGCTACGTATACTGCCGGCAGCTACAGAATGCCAGGATAATCGCTTAAATTTGGATTTCTGATAGTTTTGCTCAAGCAAAGCCTGTTTTGAATATTGGCAGACCAGACAATAAACTCATTGTGCATTTTCTGGATAGATACAGACTCTGAAACTGGCTTATCTCCCTTCAGAACTCTGATTATTTCAGCAATGTTCGTGTCCTTTCAATTTTCCACCCTGGCATCCCATTACAGAGCACAAAGCCTTTCAAACTATGGAATGCAAAATGTTGGGGAAAGGCCAACTGGAGGACAGTGTTTTGGGATTAAAGACTTCTTATATACTTGTCAGTCCTAGTTTTAAATAAACACAGTAAGTCTTAGGGGAAAAAGAAGACTTGGATGCCAGTAGGTGATAAATGTGTAGACCTGTTTGACCTCATGTCCTGTAAAGGTACCCTTTTTCTTCTTGCAGTTATTCATGGGTTTATTCTTTACTACTTCCCTTGTAGTTTCTCTTATTACATCCTCTATTCTACCTCCTTTTTAATGCGATGTCTTTCTTCAGTAACATTTATTGGGTATGCATTTATATTTATGGTACACAAAAATAAAGGAGAGAGAAAGACTTTACCAGATAAAGAAAAACTGAGGCAGTTTGTCTGCACTAGTCCTGCCCTACAAGAATTACGAAGGGGAATTCTTCAAGTTAAAATGCATAGATGTTAAACAGCAACATGAGAGTATGTGAAAGTACAAATCTCACTGGTAAAGTAAATATACAGACAAACACAGAATACTGTAATATTGTAATGATGGCATGTAAATCACTTTTAATTCTAGTATAAAAGACAAAAGTATTAAGAATAATTGTAACCACAAAAATGTTTTAGTGGATGCACAACATAAAAAGAAGTAAACGCTGACATCGATAACACAGTGTAGGGGGTGGAAATAAAAGTGTAGAACTTTTGTATTGAAGTTAAGTTGTTATCAGCTTAAAATAGATTGTTGGAACTATGAGAGATTGGATGCAAGCCTCAGGGTAACCGCAAAAGAAAGATCTATAGCAGATACACAAAAGATAAAGAGCAAAGAATCCAAGTAAATCACCACAAAAATGATTAAATCACAAAGAAAGACAGCAAGAGAAAAGAAAAAAGAGAAGTACAAAACAGACAGAAAACAGTTAACAAAGTGGCAGTAATACGTCCTTACTGATCAATAATTACTTTAAGTGTAAATGGATTAAACTCACCAATCAAAAGACGCAGAGTGACTGAAAGTATTAAAAAACAAACAAAAAAAGATGCAAGCCAAAACTATATGCTGTCTGCAACACACTCGCTTTAGATTTAAAGAGATCCGGAATTAAATTAAAAGGGAAGTTATGATTTTTGCTTTAAATAAACATATTTGAAGAATTCAAAAACATTCTAAAAGTTTCAAAAGAATTCTCAGTTCCAGTTTTATCACTATGCCTCTGTATTTTTTCTTCTATTCTTAATATCTTATAAAAATTATTTCTTCTCCTAGGTTTGAAATATAGAACTACACATATGACTCCCAAACCTACATGTTTAAAGTCATATCCTAAAAATTTCTCTTCATTTGGTTTGACCTCAAATCATCACTCATCAGTTATCAACTTCTCCACCTTAAACACAGACAGGCATTTTATTACTGGTTATTTTCCATTATGCCAACCTAAACAATGCTTCATTCCCTCAGCACTAACATAATCACCTCCCATATACATTTTGATGATCATTTCTTTTGATGGTTTTCCTTTGCTTTCATTTTCAGAAGTTTCACAATAAGGAGCAGAAACATTTTCCCAGATAAAATTATATGAACGCATAGATAAAGTAAAAACAAGTAGAGCTCAGAGCCACATTCATAGAAGTTCCATTCCTTGAAGAAAACAATTTAGTTAGAAACTCAGCAACTGACAACTAGAGTCCTTAAGAGCTAGCTTCTTATTCACATTTTCTTATTTATTTCATCTTTAGACATTAGAAAAATAACAAAATTTCAGAGACGTCATAGAGTGAATTTTGTGGCTCACCAGGGCCCAAAGGACTCATTATAATTCACAGATTCAAAACTCACTCTATCATTGCATCAAGAGTTTGCTTTGAGAATGATGCTCATCAAACCAAGATGATGGAAACCACTGTGTTTATTATACATGGGCTTTTACAGATTTATAAAAGCCAGGTATGACCTAGATCACTCTTTGCCTCTTATTGATCTTCTTAACTGTGGCTGAACCACCAAATTTAAAGCCTGTTACTGTTGAAAATTTCTTTTTTTTCCTTTCATATTATTCCACTGACTTCAGCATGCTTTTCTGCTTTCTGAAACATGTGAGTATTGCCCTTATTCCACCTATGTTAGTCTAATAAGTCCAACTCATTTACCATATCCAAACATACGTCAACATTGTGAAGCCTTGGAACCTCTACTGAAGACATGGTCTCTGTGGGTGTGGGTGTGGGTGTGAGTGTGCATGCAGGTGCACACTTGTTGGCTTGAAGAGTGTCAAAGGTCATAAGGAAGACACATGGACTTCTGAGACTTCTTCAGCTGGTTTTACCTCTCCCATCTTACAATCTTATATTTTCTCTTGGTCCCTTAGTTTGGTCCACATCTGGGCTCCCTCACGTTCTAGCCTAAGACCCAAGTTGTTATCAAGGTATTTACCTACAAAGATTCTCTAACTTCTCAAAAGAATTTTGGTAAAGATGAAAGCTTCTAGACAAAAAATAATTTGGGGGAAAAAAAGAGAATTTGATAGTCTTAAGAGATGTATTATTGCACCAGATCAATCTTATCAGTACCTTTCCACCTGGTGACTAGAGCACACATATCTACTACATAGGGTTTCTCTCTCTTGGTCAGTTCCTGAAAAACAGACATATTTAGCTCCTGATTTTGTACAATGTGTGCATATCTCAGCACATGCGTCCACTTCTTTTCATCTTGACACATTCTCTCTCCAAAAACACTAAGATGTGCTCCAGTCCTGAGGATACACTCCTTTCATCTTGATATTTTTCAGGTCTCTTCACTTACAGAATCGCAGAAATTGTTTTGTCATAGATGACTTTCAGAAATAGCAACACTCCTCCCTTATATATTATTATTCATTTAAATACCAGTAGGATTTTTATTTTCAATCTCTGGAACAAATTCGAGTAATTCTTTCTATGCTGACTATACAATAGGTTCTTTAAGCCTTTTGTTAATCTTTGTACCCCAGGAAAAGCCCTAGTAGCGGCTCTTGATGGCTTTTTATATCAAATCACAGGCTTTTTATAACAAATACACAATTATTAATATGCAGGATATGTTTCAGAAAATATTTTCTGAAGAGAATATAGTGAGCAAATACCTGATGTTATTTAGAGTTGGAAAAATACCACCGTCATGTAAACAAATGGCTACTTCACATATATAGGTGTGTATTGTGTATGTGTGTATTTATCCTACACCTTACTTTCCCTGAAGTGAATCCATGTGTAACATGGAAAACTAAGTTTTTCTTACTTGTTTACCTTTAGCTCTGGGAAGAAAGGTAACAAAGGTCTATATTATGGAATCATTTGGCCAGTTTTAGACCACTGAAACATTCCACCAGGAAAATAGTAGTAGTCCAATTTTCATTTTCTAATCTTTCTTTGGATCTCTGCTTGGTACTTGAAGCTTTCTTTTAAAATGGATGTAAGGGCTGTAAAGGTTAAGAGGAGACAGAAAACCTAATGCTTTAAAGTTCACTTATCATTTATCCAACATAAATTCTCCGGGAGGAGAGTTCACTGAAAGCTTATCAGTCCTTCCTATTTGATATCTTGACACCCAATTAACTGGGGCTTCAAGAGTTTAGCTCAACTTCAAAAAGAATAAAAATAAAGCTCCCTTTTTCTCCCAGACCTTCCTGCCCTATAAAGGTCTATTTTATAACATCATATTTATGCATTTTTAAACTTTCGATTTTATTAGTTTTGTGGAAATTACACATCGTAATGAATTACACATCTTACCTAATAATACAGTAGTCTTAAGATAAAAGCAAAGTATTTGGAAGAGAGTCCACTCTGGGTAACCCAGCTGGTGTGAGTAAGTTCAATTACTAAAATCTCCAGTGCTGTGAGCCTCAAGGCCAAATTAATGTCTGTGAGAAATGAATATTTCCTGGAGATTCACTGGCTTGAAATAATCCAAGCCCTGAAAGCTATTAAGAATGGGTGCTCTCAGGTGGAACAATGGATCAAGGGGCCACTGTTTCAGTTTTTAATGTTCAACACAATTAATTTTGTAGCCATACACTTGTCGGTTAAAACTACTGGATAAAGTATATTCAGATGTAATGTTTATGTTTACATGTTTTATTTTCTTTGGATTTTCCCATGTTTCCTGTGTCTGAGCGCCAGATTTTTGTTTTCTTTCTCGTATTTCTCTGATAAAGTCTGCTGGCCCCAAATGTGGACATATCCTTTTGAGAAGTTTTGTAGCCATCTTTTCAGGGAAGATACCTGGAACATGATGCATATCAATAAATATTGATATTTATGGATATTTCTTATTTCCAGTTTTTAGTAGTTTTTTTAAAAAAACTGGAATCTTTCTTGTGCCAGGAAATGACAGCCAGTAGACTTGGGTGTCGGTGCCAGTTCCATGAAGTTACTGCTCCCTGAGACTAAATATATCAACCCAGAACCTGCACATTACTGTGGCTTTTTCAGTGCCCTGTGATCCCTCCTGAATCCCCGAAAAGATATTCAACCATAATTCTAGAGTACATACTAATTTATGTACTGAACCCAAAGATAATTTGATCACCAGGGACGGCATACAACTCACAGCAATGCTTTTTTGTTTTCTTTCCTCTAGCTGCCAATAAAGGGTTGGAGAAAATTTTTCTTCTACCTTTCTAGGTTCTTTGGCTGGTATATTAATTAAATTCATATAAGACAGATCAATACAAGAAAAACAAAGTTTAAAACTACGTATACCTCCTTATACATAGGAGAGACCCAGAAAAACACAGTAACTCTCTGAAATAGCCAAAGCCACCACCTTAAATACCATCTCCAGCTAAAGACAAAAGAAGATGTGGGATTGGGGCGATGGTACAGATTACCAGGAAAAGCACAGTAAACAAGGGTATGGTTGTTATGCAGATTTAAGTGGACACCTTCTCCATTTGTAAATGTTTCTAGAGATTTAGATATTCTTCTCTTCCTGATACAGCTACAGAGACAGCATTACAAATGGAAATTTTCCATATAAATGTAAATGTTTCTAGCAAAAGGGTAACTCCTACTCAGTTTTCAGAGCTTCATCTCCATGTCTGCTGTTTCTTAAAAAGAACCAGCTTAAAAAATCAATATGCCAAAGAGGCATACTTTGGGGTGGTATATTTTGCTCCCCTTCAAAACTCATATGAAATTTGAACTTTAATCATTACAAGTGTATTGACAACCAATAGTTGAAATTTTGAGTATAAAGTTTCGAATTGGAATGCTCACTTAAAAAGGACACTAGGATAGAAAATTAAGTACCCTGACATAGCACACAGATATTTGATAGCTATATTAAATTTATATTAAAGAAATATAGAATGATGTTGAATAAAGATTCTGTGAAGATTTTTAGCAAATGGAAAACATTTCTTTATAAGGCAGTTTTTCTAGTTACATAGTTGAGATTAGCAAATAAGATAGTCCATTGCAAATATAAACTTCAAAGTTTTACTGGTGTTTTTCATAGTTTTGTTTTTTAAATGATTTATAGGTTTATTACTTTTTCTATAATTAAATATCTTTTTTTTTCTTTTTTGCTGTACGCGGGCCTCTCACTGTTGTGGCCTCTCCCGTTGCGGAGCACAGGCTCCGGACGCGCAGGCTCAGCGGCCATGGCTCACGGGCCCAGCCGCTCCGTGGCATGTGGGATCTTCCCGGACCGAGGCACGAACCCACATCCCCTGCATCGGCAGACGGACTCTCAACCACTGTGCCACCAGGGAAGCCCTAAAGATCTTAATTAAACCTACATAGAGCCTGAATTTAAGACTGAGTGATAAAAAACATTCTGATATTAAAAGTAGTTGTTGGTACATAGAGTGAAAAAATATCTGCAAAAATGTTAGAGTTAATATTTAACTTTGATGGTTAATGATAGAAATGATGGTTAATATTTACAACTTAGAAAACAAATATGAAAATATATTAAAGACCTTAAAATTTTTATCATGTTTTATCATTCAATAATTTATTTAATTATTTATCTGTCAATATTCTAAGTAAAGATAGAGTTACTTTTTAATTAATTAATTAATTTTTTGGCTGCGTTGGGTCTTCATTGCTGTGTGCGGGCTTTCTCTAGTTGTGGCAAGTGGGGGAGGGGTTGCGTTGCGTGGGCTTCTCATTGAGGTGGCTTCTCTTGTTGCAGAACATAGGCTGTATGGTGCCCGGGCTTCAGTAGCTGTGGTTTGCGGGCTCTAGAGCGCAGGCTCAGTAGTTGTGGTGCACAGACTTAGTTGCTCCGTGGCATGTGGGATCGTCCCAGACCAGGGCTCAAACCCATGTCCTCTGCATTGGCAGGCGGATTCTTAACCACTGTGCCACCAGGGAAGCCCAGGTTTAGTTATTAACACTAAAAAAATTTAAATATGATTTTTAACTACTCAGATATTACAAAAGATAGGGCTGGGGGTCCCCAAAGAAAGAAAACTAGGCATGGCTTTCTTTACATAAGGGAAGCCATTTTTGGCCTAGGCCATTTTGTGAGCTAAGCCTGGCCAAGATGCTTGCTCTTGAATGGGCCTCAGCAATTAATGATGTTAAGTGAACAAAAGAATGCAGAGACACTGCCTGTTTTCAGGCAAGAAAAGTAACAATAGCAACATCAGTTGTAACATTAATTGTAAAGATTCCTAGTTCTGTTTTTATGGTAAAGATTAGCCTGCAGTACTCAACCACCAGGTCAACCAGAACCTTAGGGAGGATGACTTTGACCTTTTGTGACCCTCCTGACTTCAATCAACTCAAGCTTGGACTCTGTCTACCACCCAGACGCCTTCATGAATATGCTTGTACCTTTAGCTTAAAACTTCCCTGGTCTTGCTGTTGGAGGAGACACTGCTTTGAGAAAGATCCCTGGTGTTCTCCTTACTTGCTGCAAGTAATAAAACCTTCCTTCTCCCAATATTTGGCCTGGTTGTGTCTTTTGGCTCAACACTCACCAAGAGGCAAACCCAGTTTTCGGGTAACAGTACTTAATCAAGGAAATCCATTTCAAATAATTTAAGAGGCATAACTATTCATTTCAGAGCTGTGTACCTCTGAAACCAAGTCCCCCTAAAATCAAGTTTCCCAGCCAAGTTTATGATTAACCTCTCTATCCAATACATTATTGCCTTTCTTGTCTTGCATCTGTTCCCCTCAGGATTGAGGAATATCAAAGAAAAGGGGGAATTGAACCCCAGCAGGACCCTGTGGGGCCCTCCCGGGTACAAAAGCCCCTCCATGACACACTACCCCCCCCCCTTTCTTGTTTGTAGACAAAGGCTTTAGTCTCCTAGGCTTTCCCTGAGTTTCAAAGAGCAGGCAGCAGCAGTTACTAATTAGAGAAGTGAGGAAATGCAGAAACAAAGGAAAAGCAGTCAAGAAAAAAAATGTTCAGGGATAAAACAGTCCTAGTTCCTCCTCAAGAGATATACATAACAATTTGATGCCTATCTTTGAGTTGTTCTGCAGAAATTAAGATTCCCACCCAGGTGGAGGAGGATAACTAAGATTCCTTGAAAGCCACCCTGTTACCTCACCACCAATCAATCAGAAGAAAGTCATGCCCTCTCAACCCACACCCCAAGTGTTGCTTTTAAAACTCTTCCCTGAAAGCCACCAGAGTTCAAGTTTGGGTCTTTTGAGCATGAGCCACCCTTTCTCCTTGCTTGGCCCTGCAATAAACCTTTTTCTGCTTCAGACTGATATTTCAGTTTCTGTGGCCTCACTTTGTGTTTTTTACACAGACCTTGGTTTGACAATGCCTCTCTTACCTGTGTCAGAAAACGGAATTTTACTTTTTGATTTTTTTCTTTGAAGGCCACATATGACTGCAGTCTTGGACATACTCTAGAACTGGGTGTGTAACTTTTCTTTATTCTGTCTCTATCTCTGGTCTAGCTTTGAGATGTTTCTATCTAGGCTGGCCTTCCTGCTCCTCAATATTTTATTTTATTTTTTTCTGTACGTGGGCCTCTCACTGTTGTGGCCTCTCCCGTTGCGGAGCACAGGCTCCGGACACGCAGGCTCAGCGGCCATGGCTCACGGGCCCAGCTGCTCCGCGGCATGTGGGATCCTCCCAGACCGGGGCACGAACCCGTGTCCCCTGCATCGGCAGGCGGATTCTCAACCACTGTGCCACCAGGGAAGCCTCCCTGATCCTCAATATTTACCACTGACATGGCATTGAGTATCGGAGGGGAACAAAATTTGCCACCCCCAAATATGTCTTATTGGCATAAGGATTATTTTACAATGATTATTTTTTAAAAAGAGCAGGCAAAGAAATAAAGCACTGAAAATTGAGTAGAAGTTTTTTTGTAAGAGACATCTACATGTATAAGAGCAATCTCCATTTGTAAGGGTGTCTCCCTCTCTGTAGCAGCAAGAGAAAGATGACAAAATCTCTAGAAGCTCTTATCAATAAAGAAAGCAAGGACCTAAATCTGCATAACAAATTCTACCATGTTTACCATGCTTTCCCTGATAGCCTCACATAGCTGGCTTTCCCAGTGCCCAATATCTTCTTTTGCTTTAGCTCAAGATGGTATTTAAGGTGGTGGCGTGGGCCATTTTGGGGGCATTACTCAGTTTTTCCTGGATATCACCCATGTGTACAGGAGGTATACATGTTATTGAATTTATTTTTTTTGTTTTGTTTTGTTTTGCTGTTAATCTGTCTTTTATTACAGGGGGTCTCAGCTAAGACATTAGAAGGGTGGAGGGGAAATTATTTTTCTTCCTTGACAGTATTCTGGAACTTCTCCCAACACTTTTATTGTTCAGGGTGGAAAGAAGCATCCTTTGTACGGAATTTGTAACTTGATTGAGCTATTAACCAAAAACACATATTTGATTAAAATACAAACATGAGAAAAATAGAAAAAGCTGTGAAAAATAATTCCAGGAAATCAACCAAGTCTCATGCATTAAATTTTACTTACTATTCACAGAACAAAAATACTCTTCAATTTCTTGTTGATCTGACAAAGCCTATCTCAATAGGAAACTCTGATGAAAGGAAAAGGTAAGACTAGGATTTGCCTGTCTTAAACAAAATCCTTCATTTTACACAATGACAACTCTATTTAGTTTTTAGTACACTGAAAAGAGTGCAGGTACTACATATGGAAAACATCATCTTAAGGAAAAACAGATGCGCCGGGAAGTTAAGCATTTTGCTCATAAGAGAATTGAAAATACCTATGGGAGGTTGTTTAGCTTATATTAAAGTGCCCCCTTGAGGATAAAAACATGACTACATGACCAAAAGTATTAACTGAACCACCAAATGCTTTAATTGAATCACGAAAATAAATTTTTCAAATGGTCATATGTGTATTAAAACTAGTGAAGATGTACCTCTTTTTGTAAGAGCAAGGGATAATTTGCATGCCTTCTTTCCTATTTACTCTGTTAAAGGGGAAGAATTCGGCAAGAATAGCTGCCTAATCTAACAGGTAGGAATTTTGTCCATATCTCATTGTTTAAGACATATAACTTTTTTTTTTTTTTTTTTTTTTTTTTTTTTTTTTTTTGCGGTTCGCGGGCCTCTCACTGTTGTGGCCTCTCCCACTGCGGAGCACAGGCTCCGGACACACAGGCTCAGCGGCCATGGCTCTTGGGCCCAGCCGCTCTGCAGCATGTGGGATCCTCCTAGACCGGGGCACGAACCCGTGTCCCCTGAATTGGCAGGCGGACTCTCAACCACTGCGCCACCAGGGAAGCCCAAACATATAACTTTTGTTTTCATGTAAGAAATATTATTTTCAACAACACCGTTGAATTTCTGGCAAAGAAAGAACTTCCTGTGATTATATTTTACTTCAGAGTCTCAGGCCTTTCCAAGGCATCAGTGAGAGAGGTTGATGTGTTCCTGCTTCTGTTCACATGGGTTATTGCTGAATCCCCAGATTTTCAATCCAGTGGCCACTTCTCGCTGGGTAACTCCCTTGTGGCTGCCACACAGCTTGTGTGCATGCAGATGTCAGTGGGAACTTAAAATACTGGCTGCTAAGATGTTCCATGAAGTTACCCTTCATAGTGATGTTACTGCTTCCACAGCACCCTGACGAAAGATGGGTCGCTCTTCTTGGCCCTTCTCTTGAGTTTAAAGAAATATCTTTATGTTTCTGCAAAAAAAAAATAAATTCTACCTGTTTGCTTCTTAAATATACTCATTATGTACCTGAAAATTTCCTTCCCCTAAAAGTTTAAGCTTTAAAACAATAAATGCAAAGACATCTGTAAGCTCTTTTTCTCAGTTTTGCTAACTTTTCTCTCCTGTGACAATGAGCATAAAACCTCCCACCCCCATAAAGAAAAAGAAATAAAAGAGAAAAGTGCAAGGAAGAAACAGATATTTTCTCAAAATAACACTCTGCTAATTCAAAGATTAGGCTACTAAGAGTATTACTAAATGTGGAGATATAACCAGTTTAAGAATATATAGGCAGCTAGATGTTCATATACCAAAACTAAATTTTCTATAAAATTCAGATATTATATCTTAGTTTTTTTCCCAAAATTTAAATAAACTTTACACCTTTGGAGGTTTGTCTTGTCAAAAAAAAGAAAAAAAAAAAATGGAGACCACCCTTGAAAATTCCTGAGCAGACAGAACCAGTTTAGTCCCACAAACAAAGCACAATTTAACTTAAATTGCAAGATAAATTGGACCTGGGTCATTTCTTGTTCATGCCTCTGGAAATAATAAGCAAAACCTGAACTGCTTCCCAAGGTTGGTATGAGGTAACCAGTAACAGATTCTTATGATTTAAGAAAAGTCTACTATTGCAACCAATCGCTGTGAAAAATAAAGTCACTGTTTTCTCACTATTTAAGCTGCTTTATAACAATAGACCCCTGAGCCTCATTCTATGTTTTGGTTTTAATGGTCCGTTTGCAAACTGCCTTCTCCGTGTGTGTACAAAAAATTTTACCAATTACAGCTTTGGTGATTTATTGGTTTTACTTCAGCTATTTCTGAACTTTTGACAATCTAGAACAAAATGCTAGTATGGTAATTCTATTTGATTAAACAATAATCACTGAATTATCCCTAAACCATAAACAGGGTATGCTCCCCTTCTTGGTTTTCATCTACGGATATGTTAAATTTACACATTTGCAAATATAAATTTGTTAAGGACAGGAAACTACAAGGATGCACTGTGTCTTCGAGGTGAAAACAATGGTTAAAGTGCAAATTGGGAGATTTAGCAGAAAAGACTTATGAGCTGTGTGGGAAAAGAATGAACAATAAATCAAGCAAGTGGAAGGGATTATTATATTATAAAATCTTAACACCACAGCTGGAGAGAATATCATTTGGAAAGTTAAATGCAGCTTAAAGAGATTTTTGCCCCAGACCTGATGGCAGCGTCTACATGGAAGAAGTAGAAAAGCCATGAAGAACAATTAAATTGTCTTTTAGGAAGCAGTAGTCCTTGACTGAGGGCTTAGTTCTGCATGAACAGGGGAAATCTGTCTGATGCTTACATAAAATGACTATTATGGTATTGAGAACAGAACCAAGACAGCAGAGGTCACATAGTCTTAGGGGATGTAGAAAGTCCAGCCTAGCCAGTGTGGAGGGATTCTATCACCACTTCTTTGAGACACCAACATCCAAGTAAGACAGAAGTGTACTGCCTTGGGAATAAGGACCACATCCTAGAGTAAAGTTTCCCTTAGTCTGACCACATTTTGATTTTTCCCTCCAAGTCCATAAGGACTCCCATAACATAACACCCCATCTGGGGTTCCTTTTATCTTCGAGTTTACCCAAGCCCTATTTTCAGACTTTATTTCCAGTCCATTGGCTACTGCCCAAGAAATAATAAAAAGCATTACCATATTAATATTGTTATTCTCTTGTTTATTGATGCCATTGACAATACCGATGGATCTTAATTCTACTCATTCAGCAGATTTATCCTTTTAATCTCAGTTAAATCACAACAATAAGTGCATTGTAATATAGCTGTTTTCCAATTTGAGTTTCTGTCCTCTACTCTTGAGCTACCATCCTTAAACCTAGATGCATATTTGGCATCCTCTGATAACTGATGATAGGGAGGGGCTCATCCAGCTATGGTGTTAGGAAACTCCTGAAGGAGATTTCTTGTAGGGCTCAAAGGCATACCAATCACCTATGCACGTGTGCAATGGATACTTCCAGTGGTCCCCTGTCATATATTCCTGAATATGCCATTTCATTTAATAAGGAATCTCTGTTACACATGTCCTTCCTTGAATTTCTATTGTCTTCAATTTAATCATTCATCCATACCTGGGATCTACCAACTGCAAGTGGCATCACTATATTTTCCCTACTGTCAATGCTCCCAGTGTTTTCATGACCTCATCCCAGGGATGGCCAGGAAGCCATCCTGGCAACAATAGTTTCTCACTCCCACTTTCTTCCTCTCAAGCAAAGCCTTAGTTAGCCATTACTTAAATTACCGAGTCAAGAATTGTTACAAAACTCTTATTTATAATAGGAACTGCAAAGAATACATAGGTCAGATAGTTGACAGGACTCACAAACCTCTACAGAACATGTTCATGAAACCTATAATAAAGGCAAATAACATGGTATAAAACAGAAAGAAAGCACAGGTAAGTGACAGGGCCCAGCAGATTTCCAGGCTTAATTCCCCCGGAACATTTCTTAGTCACACAGAATAAACTTTGTCTTCAGATGACAAGTCACCTACATGTGTGAGAGGAGCTATATTAATTTCCTGTGGCTGCTAGAAGAAATTACCACTGACCTGGTGGCTTGAAACCAACAGAAATGGGTTCTTTCCTAGTTCTGGAGGCCAAAATTCTAAAATCAGCACCACTGGGATAGAATCAAACTTTCAGCAGGTCTGTGCTCCCTCTGGAGACTCTAAGAGAGAATCTGTTCCTTGTCTCTTCTAGCTTCTGGGGGCTCTGTCCACATTCCTTGGCTACTAGTGGATGAATGTGTTGTCCATTGTGTCTGTATCACTCCAATCTTTGCCTTCATGGTCCAATTGCCTTCTCCTCTTTTGTGTGTGACAAATCTTCCTCTGCTTTCGTCTTATAAGGATACATGTGATTGCCTTTAGGACTCACTTGGATAGTCCAAGATAGTATGCCCATCTCAATATACTTAGCATAATCACATCCACAAAATCCTTTTTTTTAAAAAAAAAAACCATATAAAGTAACATGAACAGTTTTCATGGATTAGGACATGGATATCTTTTGGGAGGGCTATTATTCGGCTTACCACAGGAATCTTAATTTCAAGAGAGTCAGTCAACGCTTCCCCTGTGGTCTTTCATGTCCTACTGGTCACATAGGCAGGACACGCTATTTAAACTACAATAAGACATCACTAGACAAGTGGCCCTAGGGATGCCAGAAGAGCTTCAGACATTGAGCAGTACACTTGAGGTCACTAATTAGCTCATTCATCCACTAGTAGCCAGTCCGTACTGGGATTCCAGATACCCTCAGAAATTAAGCATGGGATTGGCCCAATACAGCTATAAGATAACTGTTTCTTACTCAAGGGAAATGGGAGAGAATGATTTAAACGTGTTTTGATTCAGGGAGCAAAATAGGTTCAGTTACAAAAAATTATGAAAAGAGTCCTCACTCTAAGGATTAAGAGAACATATAGAGTCTTCGTTCAAAATTAGCATTCAAGACCAGTGACAATAGTCTCTCCAACTAAACCAAACTTAGCCAAGTATAATAACCACAATAACAGCAATAAACCTTCACACATTATAATTACATTGTAATTTTACTGCAGGAACACCGATTGAGGTGTGAAAATCTGACTATAATCTTCCACAATCATCTGCTACTCCCCTTTCTGATTCATCAAGTCACCAAATTCCTGGGATTCCAAATCAGAAATGATCTTCATTCTCATACTTACCTTCTTATTGCCATTGCCAGGGCTCTTTTTCTGGCCATATTTTCAAGACAAGTGAACTACACTTGCTACTCTTATCAGTGTAGCCCTATTTTGCCTTTCTTATCTATGTTTTTATCTGTTGCTATAATTATCCTCCGAAAATATAGATTATCCTGTATTAATCTCTTCCAAATCATATATTTTTGAATTTTACCTTGCAGAATCTCTTTGAATTATTCTGCTTCCTCTGAAACTCCTATAGGAGGACTTAAGAGTAGCCCTTTCATTGTTCGTGGATGAGTTATAATACGATTAGGTCTACGGTTATTTACTTAAGGCACTAATAAAAGTACGTTTGTTCTCATCTCACTGATTTTCGGCAACAAAGAACACACAAAGAATAGAATGATTTTTCATTAAACCACATTAGTATTGACAAAATAAAGAGAATTTAAACATATTACAATTATGTGTCATTTTCGGCTTAACTGGTATCTTAAGCCATGTAAAATGGTGCAGCATATGCATGGGTAGAAAACTACAAGCAAAACTACATGCAAGCATCAGCAGATCTTGAGCAGATACATCTAATATATCCATTTAGTCCTTTTCCACATAACTTCCACTCTTTTCAAAATTTATAATTTATAAAAAATAAGGTGTTTGCAACCAAGAATATTAAAAATAACAAAATTTATTATCTCCAAAGAGGCAAGAAAAACCTTAAATGATTGTTTCCATATTTGAATTTTTTTCATATTATGAGAGAGAGCAAGGAAATACTAGCCTTACCAGAAATCCCCTAATTATTCACATATATCACCTGCTGAGTTGATGTATCTAAGGCATATAGTTATTGTAAAACAAAACACAAAAAAGTCACTGGCATTTTGGAAGAAGACTGGTTACCATTTCATTTGTAACTCACTTGCAATTCAGCCAGGTCCCTGACACTCACTGAAGTATCTAAATATACTTGCACAGCTGACCTTAGAACTAGTTCCTGTCTGTAGAGGAAATTGAATGCTTAATGACATGGAGAGCATAATTTCTAACTTTGTTTTCTTTATTGTTACAATGAAAAACATAGGCAGGAAAAAAGTCATTCATCATAATATCATAACAACTGCACACAAATTGCATGGCCAATAAATTATTTCACTAATCTGTTCTCTTACGGCATTTGTAGATTATAAATGAGAAATTTGAATTTATATAAAAAAATCACTGTTGCAACATTTCTGTACATACTTATATTAAAAATCAACCTACCCTAGTCTTGCTAATCAAGTAGTAACATGCTTTACTTAAACACTGATATAATAGCTATTTCATAAAGGTCATACAGTTTGCATATATTTTTGATGACACATTGTAGAAACAAAGGATTATTGTGAACTGCAAAGAAAGCGAAAATATCGCCAATATATTTGAATTAGACTCATGGTAGAAAGCCAACAAAATACAGACAGAGCCCAGCATTTAAAATCAGAAGTCTGGGTTTTAGGTCAAAGATCAATTCTTTGATTGTTCAATGAATTTGATCAATTCATTGACATGTTTTGAATGTCAATTTACTCATTTGTAAAACATAGATAATAAACTATGATCACATGTAATAATATAAAATTTTTTAAAAGTTGCAGCACCGGATAGGCCAGCCTTTGAATTCCAGCTTCATGGTTCATGAAGTGCGTGAACTTGGGCACAGATTATTTACAACCAGCCCTCCATATCCACGGGTTCTGCATCCATGGATTTAATCAACAATGGATTGAAACTACTCAGAAAACAAATTCCAAAAAGTTTCAAAAAGCAAAACTTGCATTTGCCACACACCAGCAACTAACTACATAGCATTTACACTGTATTAGTTATTCTGAGTAATCTAGAGATGATTTAAAGTATATACGAGAAGATATGTGTAGGTTATATGAAAATACTATGCCATTTTATGTAAGGGACTTGAGCATCCTTGGATTTGGTATCCTCAGGGGGCTCCTGGAACTAATCTGTGCAGATGCCAAGGGATGACTTTATTAAAAATCAAATCTGTTAAATACATATTCTAATAACATGTTCATATGAAGGATTGTAAGAATTAAATTAGTCTATGAAAAGCAGAGTAAGTGCTACACAAAAGGTAACACTTAACAGTATTCCTCATGTGAGAAGTTTTTATTCTCTTTTTCTTCCTAATTCAAAATGTTTATAATAAGAACATCTTTGCTCTAGAATTAATGAGGACAGAATGAGACAATGTATGTAGAAGCATCTTAGGAAACATAAAGCAACAACCCTATTCAGATTTTTCTTTTTCATGATTCACAGTTTCAAATTAGCTCCGTGACCAGTGAACACATACATGAAAGTGTTGCATAAATCTGACCTTAATTTAACTAATTCAATGCTTTAAAATGTTTGCTATTTGAAAAGAACCTTATTAGCAAGTGGAGGATATGCTTGCTTGAATGTGTTCCCTAATTTCTCTGGTCATATTTTAAAATTTCACAAAACTAACCTCAAAACACAACTCTTGCACAGCTATGTCTCTGTGTTCTTGCTCATGTGCAGAAATAATATTAAAGGTTAAGAAGTTTAAATAGTCTAAAAGCCTAAACTAATTATATAAAAACACAGGTAAACTAATTATATAAAAAAACAATTTTTACCTGATATTATCTCCTTTTCTTTACTACCAGAAAAATTAAGAGAGCTGAGAGTAGCTTATAATCTGCAATAACCAGACAGGTAAGTGTTAACTACTTTCGATGACTTCAATGATGCAGGCAGGGCTACCCTCTATGTGAGATGATTAAATCTACTTGCTGAATCTTAAGGAATTCTCTCGTAACTACAAAGCATAACACAGTTATCTATCTCACATGTGATATTACTACTGAAATCACTGGAAGTATATTCGATCCATAAGAATGTCTATTGGGGCTTCCCTGGTGGCGCAGTGGTTGAGAGTCCGCCTGCCGATGCAGGGGACACGAGTCCGTGTTCCGGTCCGGGAAGATCCCACATGCCGTGGAGCGGCTGGGCCTGTGAGCCATGGCCGCTGAGCCTGCGTGTCCGGAGCCTGTGCTCCGCAATGGGAGAGGCCACAACAGTGAGAGGCCCGCGTACTACAAAAAAAAAAAAAAAAAAAAAAAAAGAATGTCTATTGCCTCTTTTCCCATAGCTTTGGAGAAAATAATTTTAAATTTCCGTGAAGAATCTTAACCTACATTGTCGGAGGATAGGCTTCTATATGAGATAATTTTCTAGCTGATTCAAGCTGAATTTTTAAGAGCTTACCTTTATTTTAAAAAACAGCATTTACAGTTGTCCCAAGTATAATATGTATCCCTTATCTACTTAAATATAGTGGATGAATAAAAATCTTAATGAGGTAAGGTATCATTAAAAGAATCAATTGTTACAGTGAATAGCAAAAGAGCAAAGGTCTCAAGGGTAAGTCACTTTGAAATATGTTGAAAATATTAATCTTTTTGCCCTTCCACTGAATGACCTTTTTCGTGTTTTGATTTTTATAATTACTCTTTTTCATTCACTTTTGAGCTATCCTTATCTAGGTGGTGAGCTTCTAAAGACCAAGACTGTCTCATTAATCATTGCAGATCTCCCCCACCCCCATTCAAGGACATGTCTTTGATCTGTCTGCCACCAGTAGCTACTGAGTTCTTCCCAATCCATCTCTCATATTTACTATTTATAAGCTTCTGTGAGCTGGGAAACGGTCTTATCAAACTTGTAGGAACTTTGCTCAAAACTAGACTAAGCTCTGAGACAGTGTCTGAGATCTTTTTCTTAGCACATTGACTTCCTGACCTCAATACTGCTTCCACATTCCTACAAGCCTTCTGGATAGTTGAGGTTGCCACATTAATGAATGCACTTGTATTCAGGCAGTTTGAGTCAACAGGTTAGTTATAAACATATCTGGTTTGTATGATAGTTTAGATGTTATAGGCACTTTGTAAATTAAACAGTGCTGTACTGGCTGCCTGAGTTTTGAAATATTATCTTTGCAAAAGAGTTAAAATAAAGCAATAAATAATGCAGATAGGACTAGGAATCTATTATGGCAACAACAGCATTGCACATCTCCATTTATCAAATGCTTCCACAACTACTTAGTTTTGCAATGTTTTGCAATAGAGCACAAGTCTCCTTCTGACTTTTTAATACGTATAACCAAAGAAGGACAGGCTCACATACATCCTTTTCATATAGTTTAACTATACCAGATAAGAGCTTACACCTTCATATTAAAGAATCCTTGGGAATCTCTTGTCCCTGTTCCCTTATTAGACATAAGAGGTCATATACTACGTGCGAAGCTGACAGTTGCCATCGTTTCCTCACTGTTTAGACTAAGAGTACATATAGCATTATTGATTATTACCTGCATTTATTTGTTTTTAAAATTAAAAAAATTCTTTTTTATTATTATTATCTGCATTTAGACCAGCAATGTGACTTGGAGTTTTCAATGCTGAAACGACTAGGATATTTCCTGCTTAGACAAACTTTTACCAAACAACAATTACATAGTATAGTAGAATATATAATGTATATATATAGTAGGATATAATGCACATATATATTTTATATATATTAACAAAGGATATATACAGTGTGTGTATGTAGTGATATCTATATCCTACTTTATAAAAAGCAGTCTACATGTTTTATAAGCAACATAAGTATTCAGTCAGATGCTGCCCTTGAAGATGTATTCTTATCCACCTGACTCAATTTTTCAAACTTTTTCTGTGACAAATTGCCAAGCATCCACATCTGCAGCACTCCCTGAGGACTAAATTGGCATACACATATATTTAAAGTACATTAGCATTTTTTTCATGCCTGCCGAGAGGATTAGTTCACAAATGCTAAAGGAATAAAGCAGTGAATTCTGTAGTTGTACCAAAAGTCTTTGCCACCCACTAAATAAAAGAGATCAAAGGTACCTAGGAATGTTTAGGTAACAGCAAATGTAATAGCTGTCCCTGCTTTTTCTGGAAGGATGGTTCACAGCCTTTCCAGAATTTCACTCAATTCTAGTCCATATGAACTAGGAGACTGTGTTTTGGGTTACCCCCTGAATTATACGTTGGGTCCAGCTTTACGTTTTTCTCTACAAAATCAAGGGGCTATGACCACAGTACAGTGAGTAACGCGGAAAGAGAAGACAATTCAAAAAATAAACTGAGAGGGAAACAGCATTAGGAAAAGCTTGGCATGACCACTTTATTTTAAATCTGTGTTTGTAGAGAAACTGTAGCACCACAGGACTGGTACGTTAAAAGTTCCTTTAGTTCACCCTACTCCAAGAGGCCAAAAGGCTACAGGCTTTCTCTATTTGAAAGAGGGAGACAGAGACAAATATTAATCTAAGATATGTAAATAGTTAAAAGCACACACACACATATATATGAAACCCTTGCACAGTTACACTAGAAAAGATATTCAAGAATTTTTTCAGTAATACTTTCATAATAACCAAAAAGCAGAAACATGCCAAATGTCTATCAAGAGCAAAGTTAATAAATCCAGTATGTTTATATAATGATTATAATAAGAGTAAAAAAGAATGAAGTGCAGCTACATACAACAACATGGATAAATCTTAAAATGTTAGGGAAAATGCATGTTAAGATGACTACATGCAGTGACATATATATGAATATTGGATAGAAATATGTATAGTATATATATCATACATATATGGCACACAATTATGGATAGTAATTAAGTGGCTGCCTCTGGCTAGGAGGCAGGATTAAGTGACAGAAAGAATCACACGAGAAGGAACATTATTGGTAATTTAAACACACACACACGTAAATACACACACACACACAAGCATTCATAGGCCAATTTAAATACTGTGCTATGAACCAAAATATGATTGATCTAATTATAAACTCCTGTATAAAAAATAATTTACTAAGACCAACCAGCTCACAATTTATTTTTATCAGTTCTTCAATATTTACTAAATCCATTTCTCTTTTTCAAAATCTTTTTTTAACAGTTCATCTTTACTCACAGTTAAGTAATAGGTCACCAGGATTTGTTATTTCAAACTTGAATAAAATGGATATTTTTCAATTTTAATGAGTCAAGGAGAGGAAATATATTTAAAACAAACAAAACAGAACACATGAGGCTACAGCAAGTGATTTGTTTGAAGTTTCTTTCTACTTTCATTTTTTTTCCTTTCACCAATTCTCATCACCTGTACATCCCCCATTTTTACACACACACACACAAACACACACAGCCCCCCCAGTAGAATATAAAAAGTTTCCGATGAAATATATTTTTAAAAATAGGACATACAGGTTGCAGATTTTTTTTCAATATAACCTGGTTTCTTGTCCCTGTACCTTTCATTCTTTCCACTGGTTTCACTTAACTCTTCTGAATGGGAGGTTCAGCTATAACACAGGGAGTACACATGGAAATGCAGGCGGCAGTCCATTTACCGTGTCAAGTGGATGTTTTTGATTCACCTGCTCTCACCTTATACTCTTGCTGCTGTGATTGAGAATTTCCTATGCCATCTCTTCACACTGAGTTCATTTCTTGCTTCTGAACTCTACTCTCCTAAAGATGAGGTCACTAATACTTGCTGCTACTCTCCTCAGTTATCAGAACACCTTCAGCATATCCACATTCAATACCTCCAACCACCTATTCCAATAGGCTCTTTGTACACTGGCAATTGTACCATCCTTTATCTCATAGTTTTAGAAGTATTTTTGGAGTCACGTTCTCTCGTTTCTTTTTCCAATAACAACTTCTTTTAGGACCCTCTTGCTTGTCTTCTCTTTTGCTTCTGTGTCTATCTACCACCATAGTACATGGATACTTATTAAAGCTTTTTCAGTGTGGTCTATTTGAAAATCAGCAGTGCTGCTCTCTGATTATCTGAATGTCTGTCTGTCTACCCACCTACCTACCTCTCATTGATCTACCTAGGTATAGATTAGATATATACAGCAGAGTATTTATTTTGAAGACCCATATTAAGCCACATTTATGGCTTATTCAGGGTTCTTATTTCTAAAACATTAATTATGTTAATGAATACTAGGAACCCGTGTCACATTCAGTCTACCTATCTTAAGTAATGATTCCCAGAAGTGATAATAATACTTTATTGGAAAGGAAATGAAATTCTTCATTAATATAGTTCACTAAGTCTCAAAATCTCCTTCTAAGTCAGTTATCTAAGTAAAACAAATAGTAGAATTTGAAGTTATTTTTACCTAATACTCACCTCTAATGATAATGCTATAAAAATGAGGAAGGCATAATTTCATTTTTATATTATCCATTTATGAACTTGGAATTTGTTTATACAGTGAAATAATAAACATTTTACATACATTTAGAGATTTTTTTGTTTTTGTTTTTGTTTTTGCGGTACACAGGCCTCTCACTGTTGTGGCCTCTCCCTTTGCGGAGCACAGGCTCCGGATGCACAGGCTCAGTGGCCATGGCTCACGGGCCCAGCGGCTCCGCGGCATGTGGGATCCTCCCGGACCGGGGCACGAACCCGTGTCCCCTGCATCGGCAGGAGGACTCTCAACCACTGCGCCACCAGGGAAGCCCTAGAGATTTTTTATATTAAGAGAAATAAATATTTGGTCCCAGATTGGTCTCCAGCCATATGTACAAACCATGTGGTTGAATTCTTGGGTAAACATAAAAAATAAAGGAATAACTGATAAAATTTGTTCTAAGTATTAGACAAGCTGCAGGGCTTCCCTGATGGCACAGTGGTTAAGAATCCGCCTGCCAATGCAGGGGACACGGGTTCGAGCCCTGATCCGGGAAGACCCCACATGCCGTGGAGCCACTAAGACCGTGTGTCACAGATACTGAGCCTGTGCTCTAGAGCCCGCAAGCCACAACTACTGAAGCCCGCGTGCCACAGCTACTGAAGCCTGCATGCCTAGAGCCTGTGCTCCGCAATGAGAGAAGCCACCGCAATGAGAAGCCCGCGCACTGCAAAGAAGAGTAGCCCCTGCTCACCACAACTAGAGAAAGCCCGCATGCAGCAGCAAAGACCCAATGCAGACAAAAATAAAATTAAAAAAAGAAAAAGCTTAAAAAAAAAATTAGACAAGCTGCAATATCTCTAAAGGTTCAGTTAACAATTATGTACTCATCTCTCATTTTAAATATTTAATACTCAAAAGATATAAAAATTTTGCTGTCTGTATTTAATCATAAATTTGACTTTTATAAGGAAAAAAAGGAGAGCATCCATTTCAAGAATCCTAACTCAACACTCAAATTAAATACCCCTAGTCATTTATTTAGATTAAGCTCTATATATTGTTAACCAATGTTAGCTATCCTCTTTATCTTCCCAAATCTAAGAGGTCTGATCATTTTTTATTTAGGGAACTCATTAAAACATTTTCTAAGACTCATGCATCTTGCCCTAGATAGCATACAGGCTATAAATAAATACATGCCCTTCTCCTTCTTTTTATGACAATGGAGTGTCCACATGGCTGGGTTTAAAATTCTAGGTCTGTTTTCTCTTACTAGTTGTATGTACATGTTATTCCAGTGTCTTTAATTTTGGTGTAATAGATGAAAATAAGGTCAATTTCATTCTTTTCATTGTTTAAGAAAAAAATTTTTTAATTTACAAGATATGATATTCATTCTGAAGTTTAGGAATCATTATGCTATATATCTAGATGTGTTTCTTTCTTCTCTTTTGCCTGAAATTTGGTGACTGTTTTAATTCTGCAAATTCAAGCCTTCAGTTCATAGAAATACCATTCTTTTTTTTTTTTTTTTTTGTGGTATGCGGGCCTCTCACTGTCGTGGCCTCTCCCGTTGCGGAGCACAGGCTCCGGACGCACCGGCTCAGCAGCCATGGCTCACGGGCCCAGCTGCTCCGCGGCATGTGGGATCTTCCCGGACCGGGGCACGAACCCGTGTCCCCTGCATCGGCAGGCGGACCCTCAACCACTGCGCCACCAGGGAAGCCCTAATTGTTAGCCCACAAACTCAGGTCTCAATAATGGCAATGCTAGTATTCAATTCATCTACTAATTTCTTAAATGGAAGTATTTTTTAAAATAAAATAGTTTCTATTTTGCAATTGAAGCCTATTTTAATATTTTATATTTCTCTCAATTTTCTTTGCTTTCCATTTTGTCTGTTTGATGTATTCCTCTTTCTACCTTTGTACTGTTGGCTCCCATAAAGTGCCCTCACTTGGCTCTGTAAATCTTTGGGGTACAAGTCCAAATTCCAGGATATTTTACTGGGAATAAGCCTTTGAGGGAGGAAAGGCTAAACAATAAATTTGTCACTTATTTATCAAAACCTTGAGGAAGACTTCTGTTACCAGGCAGGTACAGCTTCAAAGTGTAGCTTTCTTTGCCTTGGAGGCAGCAAAAAATTATGATAATGAGTTGACATAAAGGAGGTCTATATATATAGATAGTATGCGTGTGTCACAAAGCCTGATATCACCCCTCTAATGATCTCCATCATGGGTAACCTTTCCTTTTCTAACAGTCTATATTTAGCCTCCTCCTACTCAGGAGCAGTGAATAAAATTTGTGCCGCAGCTCTTTCTACTGGGAGAACTGTCACTACAGAGTCAGCGGCTTCTGACAACACCTCATACTTCAGCCGGCACCAGCAGCTCCATAAATTGCTCTACTAAAGACATATAGATGGTATTTGGAATAGAAATGGAGGCATCAAATAACTTTTCAGAATCCCATATCCCCCAAATCTGCCAAGGCCTATAATTCACTAACATTCACACTCCAAAAGAAAAAGCAACATCTTTTATCTTGATTTCTCCACTAAGCTAAGATGTGTAAATTACGTAGTTGAAATTTCCACTTGAATGTCTAACAGTCATATCAAATATAAATGTCCAAAACTGACTCTCATTTTAAATATTTACTTGTTTGCTTATTTGTTTATTGCCTCTCCCTCATCCCTTGGCATGTAAGCTCTATGAAAAGCAGAAATTTGATTTGTCCCGTTGATCCTGTATCCCCATACTTGGTAGAATGTCTGCCCATATAGTAGCTGCAAAATAGATATCTGTTAAATTCAGAGATTAATACATGGTAATAGAATACAATATGAGTAAGATATTTACAAAAGAACAAAAGCAATAAACTTGAAAAAATACTGGTCAGTGATAAATATTAAACAAACATAAAATAGCAATTTTATTTTCTAAATTGAAAAGATGGTAAAGCAAGTAATTGAGTCTAGAACACAAAACTTGTTCATTAAATATTTGTTGAATGAATAAATGCTGGAATCGGTCTGATAAAATTGACAGTATTTGGTAGTAAGTATACAAAATAATTTGCCATCAAGGAGCAAGAACATTGAAAAAATTCATACTCCTTATTTAATTATTTCAAAGCATAGTATGTCTCCTGGAATACATACTAATACATGCACAAGGAAATAATGAGGGATACACTTATACATAAGAATATAAGGAGTTAAATATCAGAATATTTGTTGCAGTATTACTTTGCATAACATAGCAATAAGTCTAAATGTACTATAGGAGAATGATTAAATAAGTTGTAGTTACAAAATTTAGTCATTAAAAGTGTTTTTCCAATCCCACCTGACAATTTATTTCATAGAATTTCCATGGGAGGGGCAATATAAGGACACGTACTGTGTTCGTTAAAGAAAGAGAAAGAAAGAGAGGAAGGAAGTAAGGGAGGGAGGAAGGGAGAAAAAGAAAGTTAAGAAAAAAGGAGAAAGGGGGAAGGGAAAGAAAGAGAAAGAGAGGCAGGAAAGAAGGAAGAAAGGAAGAAAGAATAAGAATAATAAAAGGACAAGAAAATAAATGAAAGGGAATAGCTATCACTAGAGGAAAAGATAAATAACATAGATTATATTCATAACATGAAATACACTGCAGTCCTTTCAAATTAGAGATTAGAAATATCTTCCAAGTTGTGTGATAAAGGCTAGAGTATATATCACATGGTCCCATTGTGTAAAGCAAAACCAAACAAAAATAACCCCCAAATGACTAAAAAACCCCAAACTATGTGTGTGATTGTGTATCAATATGTGTATATAAATGATGAAAGATACCGAAAAATGCATAAAGGTAATTGACATGCGTTACTTGGTAGGACTGAGGCAGGAGCTGCTTATATAGATTATCAGCCAGAGGGTAAGCAGAATGCCAACCAAAATGGAAAAAGAAAAAAATAAAGACTGCTCATATAAGAAAAAAAAAACAAGGACAATAAACTATCTAAAATAACATTTAGTCTTTGGGAAAAATAATATTGGGTAAAATAGCAATATAAAACCCTGAATATACTGAATGGCCCTGGATTTATGTAAGTATATTTAAATGAACAGTATATGTATGAAACTGCATTACAAAAAACATTATTTTATATATAACATGTATAAAGTATTGGTGAAATAAGAATGAAAGAATATCTGTAATGATGTTTAAATAGTCATATTACAGTGATATTTACTTTCTAATACACAGCATTTTGCATATTTAACTATGCTTTTTTTTTTTTTTTTTTTTTTTTTTTGGTGGTACGCGGGCCTCTCACTGTTGTGGCCTCTCCCATTGTGGAGCATAGGCTCCGGACGCGTAGGCTCAGCGGCCATGGCTCATGGGCCCAGCTGCTCCGCGGCATGTGGGATCTTCCCGGACTGGGGCACAAACCCGTGTCCCCTGCATTGGCAGGCGGACTCTCAACCACTGCGCCACCAGGGAAGCCCAACTATGCATTTTTATAATGCAAATTTAAAATCCCAGCAGGTTTTAAAAATCAGAGCTAGGTATGTAAACACATATGGACATGGAGATCTAGATACGCAGTTATACAGTCACTTATTCACTGGACAAATGTTTATTGAGTTTCAACCATGTTCCATGCACAGTAGTGAACAAGCAGATGAGATTCCTACATTCATAGAACTCACATGCCCATGAAAAATAAGACAATGCACAGATATAACATCAAGTAGTAATAAATGATATGAAAAATCAATAAAACAAAGTAAAATGTTAGAGTGTGGTGGATGTTCTTTTGGATGGAGGAGACTCTGGGTCTTTGAAAGTGGCATGGAAACACAGAGCTGAATGATCTGTGAGGGAGATGTGTACATTTGTTGAGAAGATTCACAAGATGATACAGCAAGCACAGTCTTCATGCTGTAATCTAGGAACAGCAAAACTCAGTAGAGATAGATTAAGTGACCAAGGACAACAGTGGTAGAAGACCTTGACAGGAGCAAGGACATGCTAAGCCCTGTAGAGAATCAAAAATACATTTGATCTTATTCTTAGTGCAGTGGGAAGTGATCTGGGGCTTTTGAGCAGGGGAGTTGGACATGACTTATGTTCTAAATAGATTTGTGCTTATGAAGATGTTATTGAGTGATGTCTTATAAATTAATCCACTGCTTTCTCTTTTAAAAATAACAACTCAAATCTCTCATGCATGAACCACTCCAAAATATTTTTAGATTTTTCCTTTCTTCAGGCTCTTCTTGTTCGCCTACATTTTAACAGCCAATGGGATTCCCCTCAGATGCTATTGTATCTTTAATTCCCAATGTGATAACCTTCAGGGGATTCCCATTTCCTAATACTTTATGTTATATTGCTCAGGTTATAACTTTAAAATTTTCTCCAAATTGATTAATCTGAATGTGCTTTGATTCTCCAATTAAAACTTTTTTTTAATCTGAACTATTTAGACAGGAGTTAAGTTGATTATTTCTTCTAAGGCTATTTCAATAGTCTGCTTTTGATTAAGGAAAATATTCTGACTTTGAAAACTGGTACATCAAAATAGCTTTATGATTCATACTAACACGCTAGTTATGCTCCTCCTTATCCTAAATGCTTCTCTGTATGTACGGCATTGTGAGGGATAAAGAAATAAGGTGGAGTGAGAGGAACTTTCCTGTTTTAGCCCACAATCATGATTTTTAAAAATAAATTTATCTTATCAGTTTATAATCACTGTGACTATTATCCTCAGACCTTATTATGTACTACTTAATTAGAAGAAATCTTAAAAACACCTTTTTCTTCAGTTACATGTATCAGGTCTGCTTCAAGACCCCAAAATGTTAATTATGCAAATAAACTCAATGCAATGCTTTATTTTATCCTGTCAAAATAGAATAATCTCCATTATACTTTAGCTTAGTATGGCTTCATGGAAACAGCTAACAACCAGTGGAAGGCAATTATAACTAGAAAATACAAGATCTTGCTTATAAGTACAGTTTGTAAAATCCTTGAAGAATGCTAGATTGACAAAAATCAACTAGATATAAGTTGCATAACATAGAACTCTTTGTGTTCCAACAATTAAAGAGGTAATTCCTGTCAGCAGGAGCCTCCTCTGGGACCTCCTTCCAGCATCGTTGACGTAGGCCCTTCTAATTGAGGAGGGACAAAGCCATACTGGGTGATATATGTTTTATATATTATTCCTGGATGTGCACAAACTATCTGAATCAAAAGTTAGCTATAGGGCTTCCCTGGTGGCGCAGTGGTTGAGAGTCCGCCTGCCGATTCAGGGGACACCGGTTCGTGCCCCGGTCCGGGAGGATCCCACATGCCGCAGAGCGGCTGGGCCCGTGAGCCATGGCCGCTGAGCCTGCGCGTCCGGAGCCTGTGCTCCGCAACGGGAGAGGCCACAACAGTGAGAGGCCCGCGTACCGCAAAAAAAAAAAAAAAAAAAAAGTTAGCTATAGACAAAAAGACTGCAAAAAAAAAACTGCTTTCCTTCGCTAAGAAATTAGTCACTTACTGCCTTGAAATGTCTTTTCTATTTTTCTTTTAATTTTTAATTTCTGTTTTGCCTTGAATTGTATGATTCTTGAATGTTATTTGTAACACCTAGAGCAAGTGACATACTTTCCCATATAAACACTGGCAATTTAAAAAAAAAAATTTATGATAAAAGAAAATCTCATGGTATTACCATAAGACATGAATCTCTGTAAACGCCTTATTTTAGAGATAAATGAATGCTCAGAAGTAGATATTAATTGAGATTTTGAAGATAGAATCAATGCATGAATGGGTACAATGATTTTCTAAAATTTTATACTATATGACATATACATATCTTATGCTATATGTAGTACTGACACACTGAATAACTCAAAGAAGCACTATCCATATTATATCCTATATGAACAGCACGTCTGGAGTTTAATGCAACAGATAGCTATGCATAATATGATATTAAAATACAGTAATATTTTTAAATTTTTCATTAAGGAGGTAATTAATGAAAAATTCAATGATCCTATGATATTTTATCTAAATATTTAATAAAACATGGACGATATATTAAGACTAAAAATCCACATTACTTTTCACTTTATTTTCTCTTCAGTAAATCGCTTATGTAATATTTCTAATTTAAATAACTTACAAATAATGTGCTCTAACTTTGAATTAAGACCCACTTAATAATGGAATACTATATTAATACGTTCCCATGCAGTCTTCTTTTGAATGCTAAACCAAATAAAATCTATTATAAATTCTTCCTCAAAAAATTTTTTATGTAGATTCTGCCTGTTTCATGAGTTTGGAAACCTCCCTTAGAATAGTAGAAGCCAAAAGAGCAACACGGTTACAAGGCATCCAAAACCATAGATACATGATCAGCGTTCTTTTAATAGCTCCTGCCATCCCCTATTCTGACTGTTATCACTTTGACTGCTGTTCCTAGATGAAAATTACTAAGAAAGCTTGAATTTCCCTATTATAGTTGTGGTGATACTAAAATATTCCCTATTTACATTTGCAGATAGAAAAAATGAGACAGCCTAAATTACTCATTCTTTGGTGAAGATACATTGGGGTGGTCAGAATCAGTTATGGAATTCAGAAATTCCATTCATCTATTCCTTTTCCTAGAATGCATATTGTAACTTCTTTTCTCATTTATACAAATATTTAACACTGTACACAATAAAAAGATATTCCCTAAAGAATAACATAAATCTGAATAAACTGGTAATGATATTTTTATTACCTAACTTCACTTGTAAATTTATGAAAATAACAGTAAGCATGACTGGTTAAGTGGATTTTTTATATTTCTTTAAGAAGTTCTTAAATTCTTAGTTTGGAGGGTCTACACACTTTACGTATTTCCTTATGTAAATATGCATATCTAGTATATCTAGTTTATACAGTTTATATACATATTGATAAATGTTAGATAGCCCCAGTTATCCACATTAAGTAGTTAAGGGATAGACAAAACAAAAAGATATAAAACATGATGTCAAAAACAGTAGACATAGAGGCAGAGGAAGTAAATACGCAAAATTGTTAAAATGTATTTGAAGTTGAGAGATCAGCATCTTGACTCACAGACATAGAGAACAGACCTTTGGTTGGCAAGGGGAAAGGGCAGGTGGAGGAAGGATGGATGGGGAATTTGAGACTAACAGATGCAAACTATTATATGTAGAGTGATAAACAGCAAGGTCCTACTGTATAGCACAGGGAACTCTATTCGATATCCTGTGATAAATCATAATGGAAAGAATATGAAAAAGGATGTATATATATGTATAACTGAGTCACTTTGCTGTACACCAGAAATTAACACATTGTAAATCAACTATATTTCAATAAAATTAATAAATAAACTTCACTGTACTTTCTATGTCACTCACAAAACTGTATTGTCAGTTTTCAAATCATTAACACCTGTTCACATTAAGTATTTTAAAGGTATTTGGCTACAAGTTAATTACCTGTTTTTTTTTGGGGGGGATAAAAGCAAGCGTAATCTCCATCAGTATATTTAATTCTACTCTTCTATAAGAAGCTATATATCTCATTATTATGTAATAGCTCATTTTTGTGTTATTCTGTATCAATAGTTTTTGACACCCTCTTTTCTTAAATTTAGCAAAATTTGAAATCGGTGAAGTCTGGCATTTCTATTATTCATTTCCCATTTTTAATCTTTTATTTTGAAGCTAATATATTGACATTCTCCCTGAGGAGACTGTTGGGTGATTGGAAACACAGGAATTCATCTATAAATTTTGGTAATTTGTCTTCTGTATTTTTGAAAGAGTTTTGTAAGAAAGTATTTTATAATAAAGAAGAATTTTACCATAAAGATAAAACTAAAGGGAAAATTAATGCTTTTATTAACTGTTTTGGGTGGGAAATATTAGAAATGAAAGATAAACAAAATCCTTCAAAAATATTAATGTCTGTAATTAAATAAGAATTTTAATCTTCTGCTATTTTCCCATAAACATTCCAGAAGGAATAATTTCTCCATGTATACTTCTATTTAGGGCTTATATGTATAGGGATACAGATTCAATACTCAAAACTGTTGAAATAAATATATATAACTTTGATACTTCTCTCAAGTTATTTCTTCAATGTCTTTAATATTGGGTTGTCACCCTCACACCATCCTTTCCCCTTCTTTTGACTTCCCACCATCTCTAGGATATTACATTTCATTTAAAATTGCTAATGTTGAGAGAGTAGGCAATGGCGAGATATCGTTACACAACGCAACTGTTCAGCCTACTCACAGCTCTTGAAAACACTCTGAATCTCAGTAAGAGTGAAATAAATCAGAACCTCTCACCGGTCAATGAAAAATAGAGCATTGCATTTTTTTTCCTGTCAAAATGATCCAACAATATAACTTACAACATAATGACTATTGTTAACATTGCTGTATGGTAAAAATGAAACTTCGTAAGAGATTAGGTCCTAAGAGTTCTCATCACAAGGAAAAAAATATTTTCTTTTCCTTCTTTTTTTTTCTTTCTATGTAAGACGATGGAAATTACCTAAACTTATTGTAATCAATTTCATGATATATGTAAATCAAATCATGCTATACACCTTAAACTTGTACAGTGCTATATGTCAATTATATTTCAATAAAACTGGAAAAATTATTTAAAGTTAAAAAAAGCACACCCCCCAAAAAAAAATTATCAAGCAAAATTTTACTTCATTTTTGATACACACATAAAGTTTCTAGTTTTCAGAGAGAAAATTGAAAGTTTTTTTCAAAGTTTTATTCAGGTTGTCTTTGGTATTAGTAAACATAGATGCATTGCATTTATATGCCAAAATCTTAAGCACAAAAGGAAAGGTGGTGCTTTAGCAATGATATGAGTAAATTTAAGTTTATAAGGTAAACGTACTAAATATCCTTAAACATACAGTGGTTTCCTTTGTCTTGATCAGTTCAAATTCAACTTGTAACATATAATTATCATTGAATTTAGAAAAGACAGTAATAAAAAACATAGACTATAATATACATATACAGACAGTATTGTAGAGATATTGTCTCTTCATATTATGTAAAAAGAGGCAGATTGTCTTCCTTATGTTTGACTGTTCATTAACAATTAGTTCTGGTGTTTTATTACTGCCTATATGTCAAAAAAAAGTAGTTACTACACGTGATTTATGGCTCACAAGAACGTGAGACGGAGAAAGCAAGCAAGAAAGAACATTAAACTCCCCCCACACGTCACACTTCTGTTTTCTCATTCATTCTCAGCGTGCTACTATGAAACATTTAAGAGATGCTCAAAACACCTCAGGAACAAATAAGCCACTTCTTGGCTTCTTCCTGATCACGTGTACACATTTACTTTCCATTGCAACATGGCACAGTGCATCCTACCTTAAACTACTATTGCCAGGCTTAAAAGGACTTTACATATGAAACAGGATACTGTGTGTTTAGTTGGTGGAAAGCCAAGTGTTCAGTTAGAAACAATAAAAGGAAAGTGAATGAAACACATTATTTGCCTGGAGGACAGACCTGCTTTTCTGTCTCCTGTGAATTAATCCACAGAGATACCTTTGGCTTCTCAGATAGAGGGTATCGGCGTAAATATTTGTAACATCCAATCCTAATTTTCAATGCTTATTTTTAAAAATGAATTCAATTGACTTAATTTGCCCAAAAGCTATGTGATTCTTAGGTTGAAATCAATCCAGAACATTTTCTAGGTGAAAACTCTTTGCATCCATCCATTCATTCAGCTCTTATTAATATATTAATATTATTAATAAGTGCCTGACACTGTTCTATGTACTAGGAATATTACAGTGCATGAAAGTGAAAAAGTGTGTATGTTCCTAAGGTTTATATTCTAGACAGTGGAGACAAGGCAACAAAAAGAGCAAAAATAGCCTAAATGGTATATTAAAGGGTGATAAGCAGTGTGAAGGAAGGTAAGGCAGAGAGTAATGAACATCAGGGGTGGAATGAGGGCTTATAGATAGATTGCTGGAGAAAATCCCTCTTTAAGATGATGTTTTAAGTAGTGTCATGGAAGAAGAAGGATGGAATCATAGGGGTGGTTGAGGCCAAGGTGGTAGGTGTGGCCGTGATGTGAGGCCATCAGATTTGAGTTACAGTTGAAAGTTGCCAGTGAGTATGGGGTGTGACAGAAGAAAGGGGTGAAGGTTTGGGGATTATACGAAACATGAAGGTGTGAATTTCTAGCAATTGAAATGGAAAAGACAGGAAGGGGCAGATTTCAAGGGAAGAGGTTGAGTTTAGTTTTAAATGTGTGTATTCTGAGATGAGATGCCTAGTAAATTGTCAAGCAGAAATGCAGATTAGGCAGTTTGATATGTGAGTCTGGATTTCAGGAAAGAGGCCCAGAACAGAGATGTAAATTTAGGCAGAATGAGCTTCTAGACAGTATTTCAAATACTTCAACATTGTCCTCTTATGTACAAATGGATAGAAGTGGCAGATGAGCAGAGATCACACTTTACAAACTCAGAACGTTACAGTCAGCTCTAAGGATGTCTGCTGATCTCACTCTTTATAGGATTATGTCCACAATTGGCCATTGTTATAAAGTATGATGAGCATAAAAGTGTCATTTTTCTTTTTTGATATGACTCCTTTAGTCATGGTGTCAAAATCTGAGCCAGGTAAGCTTGTAATAATTAGAAGTAATAGAATACTTTGACAATTTTTTGTGGCTGTTAATAGGTTGTAAGTATCAAAAGGTTTCAGAAAAATAAGGGGACATGACCTTATCCCTAACACGATATATTCACATTAGCAGCAATTTTTGTAAAGCTATTAACATATGCCTATGAATAGCTCATTGATTGCTGTATTTTCTACTTGGTCAATATTGAATTTTTAATATTGATCATACTGTCTACAAGGTTGAATAAAAGACCAAAATATTTGGAGATAAGCAAAAAGTTGTGAGTTACAGCGCTGTGCATAGTAAACGCTGAACAATTACTAACTGTTTAATTGCTAATGAAACATAAAATAATAATCAAATCAGGACAACGTTCAGGTGTCATACTATGAAAACTTGCAGACGAGTTGAAATGTGTTTAATAAAGATATGGAAGGCAAGCTGATCAGAATTGTAACTAGATGCATTGACTACACTGGCTGAATAATATACAGAAACATGTGCAAGCTAATATGGGAGATTTCTAACACATTAGGCAGATTTCTGAATGTCTAAAGTTCTGAATTCATCAACAAGCGTTCTAAAATACACATAATGTAGAAGTGAACAGTGAAGAGAGGAGTGGGTTTTAGTATAGGCAATTGTTCATTCAGGTGTGGTACTTAATATGCCATATATTCAGTGCATTTAAAACATATATTATCAATTATTTGCTTCTCTTGTAGCTTAGAAATTTTTCTTAATAAATATTCCTATTGATTATTAAATATAATGCCCTATTTCCAGTAACATTAGCCACCATTTTGTATAATTTATCTCTTGACAAAGCCATATTGCCTGTTTTAAGGGTTGACATGAAGTGCTCATACTGTCAAAATCATGCAAATTTCAAATAATATTTAATCAGTTGAAAGATCTGTAAACTGAAATGGTGAATTTCTGTTTGTTGACACTAGATGGTGGTAGAACACTTTATAAAGGGTTGAGCACAGCCTAAATCAAGGATCTCCAGGATCAATAAAAATGAAATGGAAAAAAAAATGCGGAGCAAGTAAATGTCTACTAATTTTGAACTTAGTATTAGATTTTTGCAGGCAATTCTTGCTCCATTGGTTATTAGCATCTGGCAAGAATAACTTCTTGGGTTTTAAAAAATTCCAACACTGATCATAGTTCATGAACCTTAAACCATTTTTTTCTCTTCCTACCAGAGTCGTTTACCAGAACCTTTTATCAAAGTTTCATTATAAACACAAGATGAAGAAACCTCTGATAATGATAAATTTACAATGTTTTTGTGATATTATATTTACAAAAGAAATATTAATTAGGGTAAACTATACGCTCACAATGTAGAAAAATCTTTATGCTGTGATAAGAGCATTTTTTTTGACATGGTACATCATAAAATAAAAATTATCATTGACTTAGTCTTAAGTATCTGGCCACACACAAACATATCTGGGATATAATAACTGTCTCATTTTTTTTAAGTGAGTCAACCAAAGATTTCAATAAACTTTTTGAACTGTAGGTATCTTAGTGAACATCTCTTACAACTTCCTTATTACGTAAATCCATAGAGATTAAATGACTCATCCAATATTGCTGGAATTAGACACCTGGTCAAGTGTTCTTTCAAATACATCATTTCTAATACATTTCCAATTCACTTATCCTCATGTCATGAGTTATCGTTTGATAGCCAGCCATTTTATTTGTCCAGGGAAATAAACACCATGACCAACATCTGGATATGTGTATTGCAATTCATACTAGAAAATTATAAGTATGCATCCAATACAAATATTGTAACTGTCTCCAAGGTACTGCCATTGTCCTCTACTCCACATCTGCATAAGTCTGAGACAAACCACTCACGTTTTTAACATTGCATGGCAGTATAGGCTACTTGACTTATCGGCTCACAGGTGCCTCTTTAAGTACAAGCATATATATGTAAAATGAGTGGGACAATATTGTTGTCAAAAAAAGAAATCTAAGGTTGAAGAATTAAATTAATATTTCCAAAGCATAATTAGGAATATTTACTTGGTGCATCAGATACATTCACTATAAAGTCAGGGCGAAATTATTTTTTTTGGCCATGCTGAGCGGCTTGTGGGATTTTAGTTCCCTGACCAGGGATTGAATCTGGGCCCTCGGCAGTGAAATCACAGAGTACTAACCACTGGACCACCAGGGAATTCCCCAGGATGAAATTTTTCAAATAGGGCATGTTAGAGTCGATTGTCACTGTACTACTTTACATTGATAGCATTGCATAAACTTTCCTGTAATTGTTGTTTCTATTTTTAGAATAAGTCATTTTCCAAAGCACAATACCTGAAACACTGGAGATGAAAAGTCTCCAATAATAAGAGTTCTGTTGCCAAAGGTATGAAAATTCTGCATAAATACCCCAACATGTCCTTAACACATAATTTTTTGACTCACAATATATATATTAGCACATTAAAGGATATCTTTAAGAAGCTTGTTGAAGTTTTTCAACCCAGTATACAATTTATTTTAACCCTCAAACTCGTTTTCATAAAACACATTTCTGGAAACAATGCTCTCATTTCTTGTCTCAATACTCAGTCTATTATGTTCTTCTCAATCTAAATCACAGCATCTCCACATACTCAACAATAACTTATGAATATTTAGCTCCTTAAATATTTAACTTCTGAATTTGTCTGTTTTATTTATTTTAGTCTCTATCAATGTATTCTTGGTGTACCATTTTCTTCTCATTTCTTCACAATCTCGACATAAATTTCAAATGCATGTAGTGAAAACAAAATCTGAGTCGTGACTACAATCCATATCTAATATGATTTTGATGTTGTGTAATTAAACACAGCAAAGAAATCCTAACACAAGCATATAAATAGGTGGAATTGCTTAAGGTCAGAAAATATCCAGCTCTCAAAAATTCAGCCCTCAAACAAGTGCAGCATACAACAACCTCTTCTTTAGCAGTATATTTTTTGCTACATTAACCTTGGTTCTGCTGATAAATTTCCATCAACACATAAAAATAAAATACCCATGCACTCACTTCATATGCTTTAAACAACTAATCAGGAGGGTTAGGTGAAATTATAATCTGGAATCAATTCTCACGGCAAATTTACTATGGACATATTATTTATATCATATTTACTTTCAGAAACTAGTGTACGCAAACTGCAATAAAATTCACGCATTCAAGGCAACTATTAAAGCACAAAGAACCATGAAGATAAAGAAAAGAAGCCAATTACCTAAACATAGCAGAGGTAAGAAGTTTCTAATTAAGCACTTTGGGGAATAAAAATTTTTTTCGGAGAAAAAAAGAAATGTTTTATTTATATTTTATTTATTTAGTGGAATGGGAGTTTAAAAGGAATTTATAACTCAGCCTTCATTTGCTAGGTCTAGACACCTTATGGGCAATACATTCAATAATGTTCTTACAGTAAGTAGGAACATGCTCCTTAGCCTATAGAAACATTCATTCTAAGTATTTTCAAAACATTTCCAAAAGTTTTTCAAATCACTAAGGATCAAATTGCTTCACAGTCTCTACAGGGTTTAATGTGTTATTTTAAGACTCTTCCAACATTCACAGGAATTTTTTTTATTACAAACTCAGTGTTTCTTTGGCACTTTACTTCTCTTAAAAACCTTTAATGCATCTCATCTCTTTGTTCTCAGTTAGCTTTAAGTCCCAGTAGCCACACCCCAAAATCTTTTTTAGACAGAGATTTCAAGTCTGATTTATTGTGTTGCCCTTTTTTGCTCCATGCCTTTCCTTCAGCTAAATCTGGGCCCTCAGGGACCACCTGGAGCAAATGCATTGCGTGGGTGGTAACATCCTTATCTGATGTTTACTTCAAGACCAACTCAAGCACTTCAACTGAAGGATCTCACTGGATCTTTCTTGTTTTTATGTCCATTTATTATTTTTGGGTGGAGAAAAGCAATTGGCTTTTGAAACTCTGAGAAGTTTAAAATTTATAGATTTATCTCTTTCTATTTCTGCTCACAAACTGGCCAACTATTTCCTGATATCATCTTTCTTATCATACATTGTCAAAAGAAGCCTCCAGGAGCCAATGAGTAGAGACACAGGCTAAATAAGTTATGCCTATGTTATGCCTTCCAAATTGCTGTAGGTGAGGACTTTAGTCAGTGTTTTCTGGCTGCATAACTTGGATCACCACATTCTCGGTGGCAGATATATTCCTTCATCACAGATCACCCACTATGCACCTGTAGCACCCACTTAAAGTTTCCTTTTTCTAATTGTTCAATAATTTTCAACTCTTATGGGCATAACATAATAAAAGTTTTTTCTTACTCAGGTAATATTCTAATACCAATAGGGATAGAAGAAGCTGTTTTCCATGGAGTTATTCATAAACTTGAGCTCTATCTCTGTAATATCTCTGCCAGTAAATTTCTTCACTGAATTCTTATTGTCTGGACAGCATAGGTAAAAGAGAGGGAGGGAGGGAGGGAGAGAGAGAAAGAGAGAGAGAGAGAGAGAGAAAGAGAATGGAGAAGGCCTTTGGGCTCTTAACTGCTCATCCTACATGTATCACATATCATGTTCATCATTTCCATCCATATCCCATTGGTAAGAACTAATCACAAGTCCCTACTCAGATGCAAAATTCCTATAAAATATCATCTAACCAAGTGTTGTGAAAAAGAAAATCAAATATTGTGAATACCAGCAGTCTTTGTCTCACATTACCAACATATTGAGGTAACGCCCATGTGTTATAGGTTGAATTATGTCCTCCTCAAAACACACGTTGAAGTCCTAACCCTTAGTACCACAGAATGTGACCTTGTTTGGAAATAAGGTTGCTTGTAGAGGTAATTAGCTAAGGTATGTTGAGGTCATACAGGACAAAGATGGACCCTTAAACCAGTGATTGGTGTCCTTATAACAAGAGGGCAATTTGGATACAGGCAGACATGGAGAAGAGAATGCCATGGGAAGATAGACAAACAGGAATACCATCATGTGGAAAGAGAGGCAGAGATTGGAGTGATGAATCTTCAAGCCAAGGAACAATAAGGATTGCTGGCTGTCATGAGAAACTAGCAGAGAGGTATGGTACAGATTCTCCCCTCAGAGCACTGACAATGAATGAACCCTGCTAACACCTTGATTTCAAATTTCTAACCTCTAGAACTCCAAGACAATGAATTTCTGTGTTTAAACCATCCCAGATTGTAGAACTTTGTTACAGCAGCCCTAGGAAACTAATACACAATGGACTTTTAACTTTTTAGTAAGATCATTTATGGTTGACCTAGACTCATTTCAAATAAAGAGATCTCTAAACTCACACATAAAAAAGATGCAAATTAAAAACGTTGTGATATGATTTGTCACTGATAGCACTGGCAAAAACTGCAAAGTTTGTCAGTACACTCATAATGAAGTTGGAGAAGATGAAAAATGACACAAACACTCTGGAAAGTAACAGTAATATCTGTAAAATAATACATTTACTCTTTGACCAGAAAAATCACTCTTAGGAATCTGTCCTCAAAAATAAACTGGTATAAATATGAAAATACATAGCACCAGATTTTGCATTACTGCAATATTTTAAATAGCAAAAGAATAAAACAAGAATAAAAAACAATAAATCAAACTCAAATGAGTTTTAATCAATGATGCTATCTGAATAAAGAGCCACACAAGAGAAAACCACACAGAAGAGTAAATATCCCTCTATACACTTATGTAAGGAAAGTCAGAATATGCAGCAAGTGTGAAATGCAAAGTGCAAAACACTACAAATGGTATTCAATCCTTATCTAAGAATGGACATAGATTGGGGAACACAAATATTCACATATGTGAATATGCTTAAAATATGCTTTTCAGCAGGAAGGATACAGAAAAAATAATAAAAAGTGTGTTCTAAGAGTAGAGTGGAACTATATGCAAGAGATATGGATAGAATATGGAATTCTATGAAAAAACCTTGTTTTGTAGGTTTGACTTTGAAGTTATGTAAGCATTTTTATAGTCAAAAAATTAAATTAAAAAGGAAAAGGTAAAGAAAAAAATTAAACAAAGAATCTGTTATCAGATTTTTGCTTACTTAAACAAAGAAAATTTATTTAAAGTAAATTTAAAGAGTTTTTTAACTCCGTAGTAATATTTTATATATATATAGATTTATATATAGATAGATAGATTCATATATATATATAGATTGGTTTATATATATATATATATATATATAATGTATAGATAGATAGAGACAGAGAGACAGAGACAAAGAAGCTTGTCTTGCCCTAAGCTAGGTAAACATTCTGGCCATGTCCACTCCATGCCACAGCCTAGCCATATATCTGGGGTGATAATAATGGGGAAAGGAAGTGACCATGGGCTGTGTCTGAGAGGAGCCACAGATTCCTACACAGGCAGAGCATTAGACCTCTGTAAGCACATAAGTTTCACTTGCTTCAGCAAAGACCCCAGTTTGGGGAGAAAGAAAAACACACTAGAAGGAACACAGCCAGCTCAAGTCCGACCCTTAGGGCTTCCACTCCAGAAAGTTGGGAGGAGACCCCACCCCTGACAGGAAAATGACAGCCACTGAGCAGAAGAAGTCCTGAGTCATACGCTATGCAGGCTCTAGCTCCGCCATCACCAGCCACATCTCCTACCAAGTTGATAGTAGCCAGCATATCTTGAGGAAAGACATGGCTGGCATCCACATCAAATCAAGTCCACCCACCAAAGGCATTGGGCACACACAGTCTACATAGGGATGCTCCCACATAAGAACTCTCTTTTAAGACCACAATACATTGCTGTTTCACTTAAATTCACAGGGACAGAGAAAGTTAAGTAAAATGAAAAGGCAGCAGAGTTACTCTTAACTGAAAGAGAAAGAGTAAACCTCTGAACAAATAAATAATGAAACATAAATAATTTACCAAAGAATTCAAAATAATGGTAATAAAGCTGTTAACTGAATTAGGAAAGAGAATTGATTTAAATACAGATCATTTTAACAAGGAACTAGAAAATATAAAGAAGATTTAAACAAAAATAGATAATAAAATATATGAGATAAAAAGCACTCTAGAAGCGGTGAATATCAGACTAAATGACACAGAACAAAGCATGAGTGATCTAGAAGATAGAATAATGGAAATCAACCAATCAGAACAGCAGACAGAAAGAGGAAAAACCAAAAACAAGCACCTGCGTCCCCCCTCCATGAGTGCAATACATGAGATCTATGGGATAACACCAAACATGCCAACATTTGCATTATAGGGGTTCCAGAGACAAAGAGAGAGAGAGAACGGTATTGAAAATGTATTTGAAGAAATTATGGCTAAAGAAAAAACCAGATATCCAGTTAGAGGAAACACACAGAGTCCCAAAGAAGTGAACCCAAACAGACCCACATCAAGACATATCATAATGAAAATGGCAAAAATTAAAAATAAAGAGAGAATTAAAAATGGCAAAAATTAAAAATAAAGAGAGAATTATAAAGGTAGCAACATAAAACGAGCTACATACAATGGAATCTCCATAAGGCTATTGGCTGATTTATCTGCAAAAACTTTTCAGGCCAGAAGGGTGTGGCATGATATATTCAAAGTGCTGAAAGGAAAACACCTTCACCTTAGATACTCTACCTAGGAAGATTATCATTTAGAATAGACAGAGAGATAAAGAATTTCTCAGACAAGCAAAAACTGAAAGAATTCAGCAATACTAAATCTATCCTAAAAGAAATGTTGAAGTGTTTTCTTTAAATGGGAAAGAATTAACAATCCATAGGAAAGGGAAAATACCAATAGGAGAGGCAAATATATAATAAGGATTGAAGATTACTTAAATAAGTCAGTATAGAGATTAAAAGACAAAAATTGTAAAATCAAATGTAAGCACAGGGGCTTCCCTGGTGGCACAGTGGTTGAGAGTCCACCTGCTGATGCAGGGGACACGGGTTCGTGCCCCGGTCCAGGAAGATCCCACATGCCGCAGAGCTGCTAGGCCTGTGAGCCATGGCCACTAAGCCTGCATGTCCAGAGCCTGTGCTCTGCAATGGGAGAGGCCACAACAGTGAGAGGCCCGCATACCGCGAAAAAAAAAAAAACAAACAAAAAAAAGCACAATAAACAGTAAAAGGATAAGCATAAGGATGTAAAACATGATCAAAAACACAAAATGTGGGAAAAAAGTAGATATTTTAGAATGTGTTTTAACTTAAATGACTGTCTGTTTAAATCAAGAAGATCTAATTAGGGGTCAACATATATGAACCCAATGATAACCACAAATCAAAAACCAAAAATAAATGAACCCTACCAAAATAAAATGACTATTATCAAACCACAATGTGAGAAACAAAAAAGATGAAGAAATGAATGAGAAGAACTACAAAAACAACTGGAAAACAAGAAATAAATGAAAATATCTACAAACCTATCAATAATTACTTTAAATATCAATGGACTAAATGCTTGGATCAAAAGACTTAGTGTGGCTGATTGGATAAAAAAAAACACCCCAAGACCCTTCAATATGCTGCCTACAAGTGACTCATTTCAGGCTAAAAGCACACAGAGACTGAAAGTGTTGGGATGGAAAACGATATTTCATACAAATGGAAATGACAAAAAAGCGGGGGTTGAAATATTCAGAACAGACAAAAACAGACTTTAAAACAAAGGCTATAACAAAAGGCAAATAAGGGCATTATACAATGATAAAGGGATCAATTCAAGAAGAAAACATTACACTTGCTAGCATATTCACATCCAATGCAAGAATGCCTAAATATATATAAAAAAAAATACTAACATAGAGGGAGAAATTGACAATAATACAATGATAGTAGGGGACTTTAATAGCACACTAAATCAATAGACAGATCATCCAGACAGCAAAATCAATGAGGCTGCAGTGGGCTAAAATGACACAATAGAACAGCAGGACTTAATTTATATCTATGTGATATTACATCACTAGAAGCAAAATACACATTCTCTTCAAGTGCACATGGAACATTCTCCAGGCTAAATCACATACTAATTCACAAACAAGGCTCATCCAAGTTAAGAAGATAGATATTATATCAAGCATTTTTTCTGACCATAGTGGTACGAAATTAGAAATAAAGTACAGAAGGAAAATTGGGAAAAAAAATAATACATGGAGACTAAACAACATGCTACCAAAAATCAAATGGATCAATGACAAAATCAAACAGGAAATCAGAAAATACCTCAAGACAAATAAAATTGGGAACAAAATTTTCCAAAATCTATGGGATGTAGCAAAAGCAGTTATAGGAGGAAAGTTCATAGGGATACAGGCCTTCCTCAAGAAACAAGAAAAATCTCAAACAAGCTAACCTACCACCTAAAAGAATTAGATAAAGAACAAACCAACCCCAAAGTCGGCAGAGGAAGGAAAAAATAAAGATCGGAGAGGAAATAAATAAAATAGAGCAAAAAAAAATAGAAAAGTTCAATAAAAGACCTTGTTTTTTTTGAGAAGATAAACAAAAATGATAAACCTTTAGTCAGGCTCACCAAGAAGTAAAGAGAGAGGACTTAACATAACAAAATAAGAGACGAAAGAGGAGAAATAACAACCAATATCACAGAGACACAAAAAATCATAAGGGAATACTATGAACAGTTATATGCCAAAATACTGGACAACCTAGAAGAAATGCACAAATTTGTAGAAATACACAGCTTGAGAAGACTGAGTCAAGAAGAAACAGACCATTTGAACAGACAGAGCACTAGACATGAAATTGAATTTGCAATTAAAAGATTCCCAGCAAACAAAAGAACAGGAGTGGATGGCTTCACCTGTGAATTCTACAAAGCATAAAAAATAAAAATAATACCTATACTTCTCAAACTATTCCAAAAAACTCAAGAGAAGAGAACACTCCCAAATTCATTTTACAAAGCCCCTATTACCCTGATACCAAAACTAGACAAATATGACACACAAAAAAGGAGAAAATTACAGGCCAATATCTCTAATAAATATAGATGAAAAAATCCTCAACAAAATATTAGCAAATCAAATCCAACAATATATAAAAAGGACCATACACATTAAGTTGGATTTATTCCAGGGTCACAAGGATAGTTCAACATTCACAAATTAATCGATGTGATACACCATGTTAACACAAGGAAGGATAAAAATCAAATAATAATCTCAACAGATGCAGAAAAAGCATTTGAAAAAATTCAAAATCCATTCATGAAAAAAACTCTCACCAAAGTGGGTATAGGGTAATATATCTCAATATAATAAAGGCTATTTATGACAAACACACAGCCAACCTAATACTCAATGGTGAAAAGATGAAAGCATTTCTGCTAAGATCAGGAACAGGACAAGGATACCCACTCTCACCACTGCTATTTAACATGTAGTGGAAGTCCTAGCTGCAGCAACCAGACAAAAAGAAAGACAGAAAGAGAAAGAGAGAGAAGGAGGAGGAGGAGGAGGAGGAGGAGGGGAAGGGGTAGCAGGAGGGGGAGGGGGAGAAGGGAAGGAAGAAGGAAAGAAAAGGTATCACAATTAGAAGGGGAGAGGTAAAACTGTCACTATTTACAGGTGACATGATACTTTATACAGAGAACCCTGAAGTCTCCACCCAAAAACTATTAGAACCAATATGTAAATTCAGCAAGGTTGCAGGATACAATATTAATATACAGAAATCTATTTTGTTTCTATACACTAATAATGAAACATAAGAAAGAGAAAGTAAAAAAAAATTCCCATTCAAAATCACATCAAAAATAATAAAATACCTAGGAATAAACTTAACCAAGGAGGTGAAACACCCATATTCTGAAAACTCTAAAACATCGATGAAGGAAACTAAAGATGATACAAAGAAATAGAAAGAGATCCTATGCTCTTGCATTGGAATTAATATTGTTAAAATGCCCATACTACTCAAAGCAATCTACAGATTTAACACCATCTCTTTCAAAATACCCATGACATTTTTCACAGAACTAGGACAAATAATTCTAAAATTCATATGGAACTACAAAAAAGATCCCAAATTGCCAAAGCAATCTTGAGAAAGAACAAGCTGGAGATATAACCCTCCCAGACTTCAGACTATACTAAAAATCTACAGTAATCAAAACAGAATTGTATTGGCACTAAACAGACACGCAGATCAATGAAACACAATGCTGAGCCCAGAAATAAGCCCATGCACATATGGTCAATTAATCTAAGGAGTTAAGAATATACAATGAATGGAGAAATAGTTTCTTCAACAAGTGGTGTTGGGAAAACTGGACAGCACGTGGAAAACAGTGAGATTAGAACATACCCCCACATATACAAAAATAAATTCAAAATGGCTTAAAGACCTAAATGGAAGAATGGAAACCATAAAACTCCTAGAAGAGAACACAGGCAGAAAACCTTTGACAAAAATCACTACAATTTTTTCTTGGATCAGTCTCCTAAGGCAAAATAAATAAAAGCAAAAATAAACAATTGGGACCTAATTAAACTTAAAAGCTTTTGCACAGGAAAGGAAACCATTGACAAAATAGAAACACAGCCTAAGGAATGGGAGAAAATATCTGCAAATGATTCAACCGACAGGGGTTAATGACCAAAATACACAGACAGTTCATACAACTCAATATCTAAAAAGAAACAACCCAATCAAAAAATGGGCAGAAGACCTGAATAGACATTCTTCCAAAGAAGAGATGCAGATGGCCAACAGGCACATGAAAAATGCTCAGCATCACTAGTTATTAGAGAAATGCAAATCAAAACCACAATGAGGCATCACCTCACACCTGAGAGAATAACTATCATCAAAAATTTTACAAATCACAAATGCTGGAGAGGATGTGGAGAAAAGGGAAGCCTGCTACACTTTTGGTGGAAATGTAAATAATGCAGCCACTATGAAAAACAGTATGGAGGTGCCTCAAAAAATTAAAAATAGAACTACCATATGATCCAGCAATTCCACTCCTAGGTAAATATCCAGAAAAAATGAAAACACTAATTTGAAAAGAAACATGCACCCGAATGTTCATAGGAGCACTGTTTATAATAGCCATGATATATGACATGGAAGCAACCTAAGTACTCATCAACAAATGAGTGGCTTAAGAAGATGTTTTATATACATATATATATGTGAATGAAATACTGTCATTTGCAGCAACTAGGATGAACCTAGAGAATATTATGCTTAACCAAGTAAGTTAGAAAGAGAAAGACAAATATTATATCAGTTCTCAATTAATGTGGAATCAAAAAATAGTACAAATGAATGTATTTATGAACAGAAATAGACTCATAGAAATAAACTTGTGTTTACCAAAGTGGAGAGAGAGGTGTTAGGGACAAATTAGGGGTATGGGATTAACAGATACAAACAACTATGTACAAAATAAATAAGCAACAAGGATATACTGTATAACACAAGGAAAGAGCTACTATCTTGTAATAATCTATAATAGAGTATAAAATGGAAACAATACTGAATCACTGTACTAATATAACATTGTAAATCAACTATACTTCAATAAATAGTAGGTTCAGTTATGCAAGATGTATATGTTCTAGAGATCTGTTGTACGACATAGTACCTATAGTTAACAACACTGCATTGTGCACTGAAAATTTTGTTAAGAGGGTACATCTCATGTTATGTGTTCTTACAAAAACAACAAAAGGGCACACAGAAGATTAGAGGTGATAGATAGGTCTATTACCTTGATTGTGATTATGGTTTCCAAAGTGTTTGCATATGTCTAAACTAACCAAATTGTACATATTAAATATATTCAGTTTTTAATAGATCAGTTATATCTCAAGAAAGCTGTTCTAAAGAGTAAAAAAAAAAGATGAGCAAAAATTAACAAACATTTTTAAAAAGCACTAGAGAAAATTAATGATACCAAATCAGCTTCTTTGATATCAATAAAACTGATAAACTCTGACCATACTGATGATGCCAAAAAGAGAGAAGACACAAATTCCGTAAATCGGAAATGAGAGATGACATCACTACTGGTTCTTACACATATTGATGATATTAAAGTGGTGTCTGCAAGGTTTTCCCTATTTAAACTTACTATTTTCCTTATCCATATTGTATTTGTTTGAAGAAAGTCAGTAAATTATGGTAACTTTATAAAATATAACCATTAACTGCATATATTTTCATTCATCATCAAATGTGTGACCTTTGTGTACCAGAGCTTCAAGCATAAATTGTTTACTGCTACTCATGCAGTGACATGTTTTAAGGTGGCTGGTGATTATAAAAAGATTTCTTTTTAATGTTGGCAAATATACTCCAGTATATTTACACTCTCTCGCTTTAGCATTACTAATGCATCTTGATATTACAAGTAGCTTCTTATAAGTTTAATAAGCATGTTTCAAGAGAATGTGGAGCTTATCACACTTAATACATCATTTAGCCTGCCCTAAATATGATATCTTGAACTTAAAACTTTTATGTCTGAATGGGTTTGATGAATTGAAATCTCCCAATTTAAAGATTTCAAAAGGCTAATTGGATAAGGACACCTTTGTTATTAAATAGGTTTGTAGAAACCCACTCTTTTGATGGTTTAATTATAAATGGATTTAATTTCATGGGTTCGTGCCAAACTCAGAAATTGATGGGGGAAATGACTGATAAAATGTGCATTAGCTTTTGTAAAACACAAACATTTAATCACACACTTTGTGATAGCCAGCTAAACCATTTTTTATTTTCATTCTTATTTATCCTGCTTTGAGGATTATCTTTCACCTTTATAACAGAATTGAATTTCCGTGTTTGATGTGGTCATCCCAAACAAGCACAACTTTTGGGGGGAGAATTTTGTGGATTTCTTTCCTGATTCTGCCCCTCATTAGTTCTCCCTATTAGAGACCAACAAAAATGATATCTTCCCACAAAATATCAGAATAAGATGTGAGGGTCTATCCTTTATAACAATATTAGAGGACATTTCAGGCAGCTTAAGAATTAAAATTGAACAACTGCCATATATAAGTTTGTTCCAGCTTTCTAACTCTGGGATAATTTCTATACATTTTGTAGAATGAAGTTTCATCCCAATAAAGAATTATTTCATCCCAATAAAGAATAGCATCTTGCATTAATAGCTGATGTGATTAAGAATTTCAAAGTTAAAATAACTTGTTGCCGGACTATAAGTCAAAATATACTACAGCAGACATGTTCTCTTAATAAGCAAGTTGAAGTCAGCCACCTGTACGCCTTGTCCCCATATGCTACCCAGTAGTACAGGGATAAGTGAGAAAAATGAGATTCGTTACAGAAAATATGGAAACCACGTTTCCTGTACAATGGAAGGTAAAGTTAGCTTGTTAAATTCAACCCTTCTATAACCTTCTATAAAGGTTATTTTTTTAAAAATTTATTTTTTTTCGGTACGCGGGCCTCTCACTGTTGTGGCCTCTCCCGTCGTGGAGCACAGGCTCCGGACGCGCAGGCTCAGCGGCCATGGCTCACGGGCCCAGCCGCCCCGCGGCATGTGGGATCTTCCAGGACCGGGGCACGAACCCGTATCCCCTGCATCGGCAGGCGGACTCTCAACCACTGCGCCACCAGGGAAGCCCTAAAGGTTGTTTTTGGAATATAGGAAAGCCATGTTGTTATGTATATTTGCCCCATCTCTGGGCCCTTTAAAATTTTTCTGTTTTATTATTGGAATTTTGACTTCATCGTAGTTTTTTTTTTTTTTTTTTTTTTTTAACATCGTTATTGAAGTATAATTGCTTTACAGTGTTGTGGTTGTTTTATTTTTAGATTCCATATAGATGTGTTAGCATACCGTATTTGTTTTTCTCTTTCTGACTTCCTTTACTCTGTATGACAGACTCTAGGTCCATCCACCTCACTATAAATAACTCAACTTCATTTCTTTTTATGGCTGAGTAATATTCCATTGTATATATGTGCCACATCTTCTTTATCCATTCATCTGTCAGTGGACACTTAGATTGCTTTCATGTCCTGGCTACTGTAAATAGAGCTGCAATGAACATTGCGGTACATGACTCTTTTTGAATTATGGTTTTCTCAGGGTATATGCCCAGTAGTGGGATTGCTGGGTCGTATGGTAGTTTAATTTTTTAAGGAACCTCCATACTGTTCTCCATAGTGGCTGTATCAATTTACATTCCCACCAACAGTGCAAGAGGGTTCCCTTTTCTCCACACCCGCTCCAGCATTTGTTGTTTGTAGATTTTTTGTTCATCTTAGTTTTTATATTTATATAATTATGTTTCTGCAAATAAGTTTATTTTTTCCAAAAAGTATACCTAACTGCGCCATTTTTCAGAATGTCTAAAACAGTGTTGAATACTAATGTTTATTTTCATCATTTTGATTTACAATGAGATGATTTCAATCTTTCGCTTTACAGTATGATCTTGCTTGCTATTCAGTGACTGGTGTCTTTTACCAGGTTTAGTGTTTGTAGAATGCTTTAAAGCTTGCTAAAATTTTTGTTTGTTGGTTGGTTCTTTGATTTTAGAAATGAATGTGCGACTTCCCTGGTGGCGCAGTGATTAAGAATCTGCCTGCCAATGCAGGGGACACAGGTTCGATCCCATGTCCGGGAAGATCCCACATACTGTGGAGCAAAACTAAGCCCGTGAGCCAAAACTACTGAGCCCATGTGCCACAACTACTGAAGCCCATGCACCTAGAGCCAGTGCTCTGCAACAAGCAAAGCCACTGCAGTGAGAAGCCTGCGTACCGCAATGAAGAGTAGCCCTCGCTTGTGGCAACTAGAGAAAGCCCATGTGCAGCAACAAAGACCCAATGCAGCCCCAAAAATTAAAAAATAAGAAATGAATGTGCAATTATTATTCTTTTCAGAAACATTTATATATATTTTTAAATATATATAAATGAGGCTAAAAATGGATATATTTTAATAAGGTATTTAATAATAACTGGATTTTTAAGATAAAACCTATTTGTTGATAAAGAATTCTTTTAATGCATTATTTACTTTTAAAAATAATATATTTAGAAATTTGCATCTATGTTTTGTTTCAAACTGAGCTATAGTTTTCTTTTCCATGCTGTGCAGTTTGGATATTGGTACCAGGATTATCGTATTTTTACAACATTAATTGGGAATTATTCCATCACTTTCAATGATCTAGAAGAGCTTAAATAATAAAGTTATCTTTTATTGAAACCTGGAAAGAAAGCATGGTTATTTCTTATCCTACTTCCTGTTCTGAACTAGCCCAAATCTCCATAGTTAAAGCAAGAGTAGAAAGATCAGGAACTGAATTCACTCCAGGCTCAGACCAACATATTGAAGGCACCTTTTCTCAGTCCTTGCTATCTTCCATGCAGCAATATCAATCAGTTAGAAGAACAAGTGAAATAGAGTGAATTACACCTACATGATTTACTAACTACTCCTCCCTGAGCGGAGTCAGTGAGAGAGGAAATAGGCGGGCACTATCCCATACATACACAAGCACACGTGCTGTGATTTACACACTTATACAAAACCTTCCTCCTTTTCATTCTGCTTTTGATTCCAACTCTTGTTTACATCCAATATTCCTTTCTGGTTTGTCTATGGTACAGCTAAGCTTAGCCCATAAGACTGCCTACTTTTGTGCTCAAATTAGTACTGAATATCCATCTCTTGTTTTAACTTGTGATTATATTAATGATTTGGCGGCTCCAGGTTACCTCATTTAATAACTGCAAAGTCTTTATTTGACCATAATTCTAAGGTTAGTTGGTTTTCTTTAAAGTATATATTAGTCATATTAAGTTGCTGAGATTAACTTTTATAAAGAATCAGATGTTTACATTCCATTACTTATCCTAGTAAACCAGATAGTGTTAAACTAACGTCATTTTTTGTCATTGTCGTAATTTCTTTTCCTTTTTTCGGGGAGGGTTGTGCTGTGGGTAGAAGACTGCTTTCCTCAGATGGCTAAGTCTACTCTTTGCTGCTGTACTACAATGTACACTTCAACTCACATATATTTTATAGTCAGTTTTAATTCAATAGATTCAACTGTGAATTCATCTGGCATTAGGAACATTTTTGTTGTTTAGCACAGGGTCACTTGCAAATCCTAACTTCTCCCACTTCATAATTCCACATTTGTTTGGTTTTATTGAAAGTAACTGGATGTTCTCCAGAATTGTTGTGTCCTCTCTTTGTTTTAGTTCCCTTTATTCCCACCATCAATGTCCACACTTCCTCTCTCCTACAATCTCTTCTCTTCCTCCTGTTCCTCCTCTTCAGTCTCCTTCTTCTGTGTTTGCTTATTTTGTGTCTTTTGCTCTGTTTATTTTTGTTTCCTGCCATTCCAGAGAAAAGCCTGACAACAAGAAGTAAGCTTTTTCTCTTTGATCAGTTGGCAAATAGAGCACTGGATTCACTGAACCTTCTGTTCTCTGTTTGCTTCTTATGCTTGAAAGGCTGACTCTTTGTGATATTTCTCCTCCTACCCTTTCCTCTTCTTCCATTTATACTTTTGGAGACTTTCAGTTACCTGAGGCTTTTGGAAGACTAGACTCCAGGTTTCTGAATTAGCCACGTTTTATTGTAACATCATCCACTAAGATGATATGTGGAAAAAAAAATGACACTCTTATGTTTTAAACTGATATTAATATGTCCCATGGTTAAATATACTTTTTATTTTACTCTAAATATTTCAGAATTGACCTATGACTGCTTCTAATTTTACATACATTTTGGATTGCCAAATCTCTGTTTTTTGACTTGCTTTACTTTTGTGTATGGCTTTATAAGCAAGCATAATTATTGATACAATGTTAAATATATGTATATATGAACTATATCATCAGGAATGGCTTTGCAAAGTGATTTTTATGATACTGCTTTTTCTCATCAGCAATATTAACAGACAAACCTAATTTGTAGAAGTTGATTGGTTTATTTTGACATTTTGACGGAATAACTTCAACTATTTTTGAGCCAGAAAAAGTCAGTGTTTAATAAATGGGCTCAGTAAGATGTTTTCCTGGGGTGGTTTCTCATTTCTGTTATTTATTGCCAACAATTTAAAATACCTAAATCCAGAATGATTCAGGACTTTACTTACATCCTTCATTACAAGAGCACTATAGCTAAGATTACAAAAGATAGAAGTTCTAATGTCCATTTAGGCATGTCACAGCTCTTAAAATGATTTTATATATATATATATATATATATATATATATATATATATATATTTTTTTTTTTTTTTTTTTTTTGGTGGTACGCGGGCCTCTCACCGTTGTGGCCTCTCCCGTTGTGGAGCACAGGCTCCGGACACGCAGGCTCAGCGGCCATGGCTCACGGGCCCAGCTGCTCCGTGGCATGTGGGATCTTCCCGGACCGGGGCACGAACCCGTGTCCCCTGCATCGGCAGGCAGATTCTCAACCACTGCGCCACCAGGGAAGCCCAAAATGATTATATATTTGAAAAGCCATTTGGGTCTCATTAAAAATGAAATGGAAGCTATGAAAACTGAAAAAAAAAAAAAAACCCTCCATCGGGTAAGTGTTCTCCTAGTTGCCTTCTAACTAAACCGAGTTTAGACAAACTGCATGTACAAGGTTCCACCTAAAATATTTCAAGCATAAAAGAGAGAGTTTAGGGGATTCCCTGGTGGTGCAGTGGTTGAGAGCCTGCCTGCCGATGCAGGGGACACGGGTTCGTGCCCCGGTCCGGGAAGATCCCACATGCCGCAGAGCGGCTGGGCCCGTGAGCCATGGCCGCTGAGACTGCGCGTCCAGAGCCTGGACTCCGCAGCGGGAGAGGCCACAACGGTGAGAGGCCCGCGTACCGCAAAAAAAAAAGAAAAAAGAGAGAGAGAATTTAATCATAAAATAAATACAAGTTCAACCTATCTTTCATGATTTTATTTCTTCCTATCCCATGTCTTTGGTTATATTTAACATTTACTATTAAAAATGTATAATTATTTTTTTTAAAAAAGGAAATCAATAACCATGTGGCAGAACTAAAGAATTTCACCTGTTTTCTCTAATCTTTGAACATAAATGGATTTTCCAAATAACCCACAGTACCTCATTAGTCACTAAATTATACCATCTCATTTACCAGGGGCATCATGGGTAAACTCAGCATCCTATCCCTCATGGAACACGAAACAAAAAGTGTGATTTTAATGTGGCATTACAAGAAACAGAAAATACATCTTCTCAATTCCAGTGATATGTAATTTATTACTGATCTAGTTGTTAATGTTTTAAAGTTCATAATGAATTGCAATACAGTATATATCACATTTTTTTATTAGAGTAACTAATATGGTTGCAGAGAAGTATTTTTTTCCATTCTTTGTGTCTCTCGCTCTCTCCCCGCCCCGCCCCGAATAATACAATCCAACAGTTGAAGGGAGTCTTAGAAGTCATCTAACTCAACCCGCTGCCGCATTTATAGCAACTCTTAGCAGTCATAGCGTTAACTGTTCCTATGAAACGAAGCATACTATTTTCCAGGGTAACTCATAAATTAAATTCTGCTATGTTCATAAAAGTATCTCTATGTTGAGCTTAGATATGTTTAAAAGGTTAGATTACTTTTCCCTAGATTTTTTACTTGAAGTTAAGTAGAGTAAGTCAAATTCCTCATTTTATTCATTGAAAATATATATTTATACTCATTAAATTGCCTAAATATTTACATATAAAGTTGCCATCTCCTCCAAAAGTTCTTCAGATGACATAATGAACAGAACTTTCATCATGTGGACTCCTCAAATGAATACTGCATTTAAATATCCATTTAAATGCAAAATAAAATGTGCTGTTGTTTACATAATGTTGTACACAATAAAATTTAAAATTGCATTTCTTATGACTGCATATCATTACCATAATTTATCTGTGTTAAAATGAATTTTATGATGTGTATATTATGTATCAATAAAGTTTAAAAATATACATATAAATATGTATACGAATCTCTATCTCTGTGGTTATAACCCCTCTCCCATTCATACTTTTCATTATTATACTTGGGTTTTTTTCCCTTTGTTTTCATAAGATAGCTAGAGGATAGTCCAAAACAAAACTGAATTTCTCCTCCACTTCATTAATGTACAGGATGCACAGGGCAGGAGAAAATAAAGATCAGAATGATAAAACAGTTAAGGGTGAAATACATAAATGTCCTAGAATGTAGGAACAATATTTATTTTCAAGTGTCTATGGAATAGTTACAAATATTAAACATGAAGTAGCAGACAAGGATAGTGTCAATAAACCTTAAAGGAAACACAGACCAATAACAATACAAAGTAAATAATTTTTTACTTAAGAAAAGCCTAACCGATTTCAGATAAATATGGATATTTTAAAACTCCCCTGTCAGGTAAAACAAGAATAAAAACTAGAATTTCTTAATATTTTTTTAGAATTCTACTTATCAAAAAATAGGAGATGCAGATAAAGCTTTAATGGGAAGGAACTTTACATGATTTAACATTTAGCCTTAAATAATTCATCATTAACCAAAAATGATAATGTACTATAGTAAAATAATATAAAAATTAAAAATAGAAAAGACAAGAGACAGAATAATGAAACAAAAAGAAAATAATACATTATAAAACATAAATTAATAAAATTTGTAAACAAACACCAGATTTGGGTTTAAGAAGGGATGGTATAAAAAGAGACTTAAATTTTTTGAGTAGTTACTACAAGAAGAGTGTTGTACCAAATACTATACACACACCATGCACAACATAGTATAATTTTAATTATTTATCTTCCCGATTCAGAAAACTTAATCTTGTCAATACAAATATAGTCCAATTCAGTGATTTTAAAGACAGATAAATAATGTAAGCTCACCAGCGTGTAAGCGTCAAGAGGTCCATCACTTTTATTTTGTGTCAGTGGATGGCACAGAATAGGATATGAATAGGGAATCAGTGAATGAATGAAGTTGAAAATTCAGAAAAATTTCCAGTCTCCTCCTCACTGCCAGAAAGATATTATCCCTGTCTCAGTGTCCATTTGCCTTGCTTTTATCCTGGCATATATATCATGCAGTGTAACTTACCTCAGCTATTTCTCTGGTTCTCCCAACCAGTTTAGTAATCTAAATGGAGGCATACTGTAGTCTGATCCAGGCATAACGTTTCACCCTGAATTCTAGGCTGTCAATTTACCTTATATCAACTTCAAGACCCCTTGCAGAATCGTTGGGCTGTTTCTCTTTCAGCTAATTTATATTCTCTTCCTGGAGCAGACGTGACATATTCAGCTTCCCCAAACCGTGCTTGAGACACATGGATTCATGGGACTTTACTCAGGCTCATCTCCTGAAGCAGCAGCACGGTGCTGAAGACTGTAGACCTCTGATGTTACTTCTGGGTTAAAAACAGCTTCATCCAAAGCTACCTTTGGCTTCAAAATTTTAGGATTCTCTGGCAATTAATAACATATATTCTTAGTCCATGGTATGTCCTAATAGTAAAAGAAAAATCACTACACCAGTTTTTTTCCCTTTTGCTAATTTCTGACTAGTATTTATTTTATCTACCATATATATACCATGAAGATCTTGAGAGGAATTGATACCTGTATATACAGATTGTTCCTGACTTAACGATGATTCAACTTATGTTTTTTTCAACTTTATGATCTTGAGAAAGCAATATGCATTCAGTAGAAACTGTACTTAGAATTTTGAATTTTCATCTTTTTCTGGCTAGTGATATACAGTGTGATACTCTCTCCTGATGCAGGGCAGTGACAGGGGCCAGTGGCAGGGAGCCATAGCTCTCTGCCTTACCGCCATCAGGGCAAATAACCCTGTATACTTACAATTCTGTACCCACGCAAGTGTTCTACTTTTCACTTTCAGTACAGTATTTAATAAATTACATGAGATATTCAACCCTTTATTATAAAATAGGCTTTGTGTTCGATGATTTTGCCCAACTGTAAGCTAATGTAAGTGTTCCTGAGCACATTTAAGCTAGGCTAGGCTAAACTATGATATTCAGTAAGTTAGTTGTATTAAATGTATTTTTGACTTACAGCATTTTAAACTTACAGTGGGGTTATCAGAATGTAACCCCATCATAAACTGAGGAAGATCTGTAGAGACAAATTGAATACGATGATTTCAAATAATTCCTTACTTTTCCTATTGTAGACTTACAGAGGAAAAAAATGATATGGAAACTAATTTTGCAGTTTAAGAAAAATTGGGGAAATATTATATTTCAAATCTAGTGGTCTGAAAAATGGTCTGAGAAAATTATACTATATGAAGGTAAAATATTATAGAAAGGTAAGCCTGATAGCATCTACCACTGGGAAAGGGCATTCTCAGGATTCCCATAGTTGCATATAGAATGGGGCCCCGTTTGTCAAATGTATTCCAGCAGGAAGCAACCTTTATCTTAAAAAACCCTGATACTCTGGTGAATTCATATCTGAGATAGGTCATAGTGAAAATGCATATATTCTTGCAAGAGTTTATTTTCTGTACACATAATACTTGGTACCTCATAGTGAAACAAAATTATTAAAGCTTATACTAGTTTCTGGAAATAATGGAGACATTGGAAATTTAAGTAAGTACAGGAAGTCCCCTACATACATATGCGTTCCATTCCAAGAGGGTGTTTATAAGTCCAATTTGTTCATAAGTCCATCAGAGTTAGCCTAGGTACCCAACTAACACACTCAGCTATACAGTACTGTACTGTAATAGGTTTATAATACTATTCACACAAATAATACATAAAAAACAAACACAAAAAATAAAGAAAACATTTTTAATTTTACAGTACAGTACCTTGAAAAGTACAGTAGTACATAGCAGCTGGTATTGAGTGAACAGGCAAGAAGAGTTACTGACTGGAGGAGGAAGAGGAGGTGGGAGATGGTAGAGCTGAAGGATTGTCAGCAATGGGAGACGGAGGGCAAGCTGCAACTTCACTCATGCCTGACATTGATGGCACAGGTTCTGGTTCCTTGCTGGATTCGATGCCATCTACCCTCTTGACAAAACGATCCAGTGATGTTGCAAACTTCGTGGACTGTTCCATGTTCAGGTCCTGTGCCACAAACAGTAACAGTGTCTTCTCAAATACAACTAACTTTCGTGATTGGACATGTGAACCCACGTTTGCATCTTTGAAAGTTTGCAACTTGAAAGTTCGTATGCAGGGTACTTACTAATACACACTCTTCCGAACTCTGATTATTTCAGCTCCTTCTTGTAATGTGACGGGGTTTAAATTATAACACGGTTCTTCTGTGCTTGTTGGTACCTTAGTATATTCTATGTGAAGTCTGGACACACCTTTTCTTTTTCATTAACATAGTGATTCTCCTTCTCACAGCAAACCAGATTTCCCGCTAAGATATCTAGCTTACCCGAGCTTGACCAAGTTTGCTATACTCTCATGATTATTCCACTGTGGTCATTCTTCAGTCAGCACGCAGCTCATTTCTGAAAGTAATGCCCTCTTAAGATAAACGTGAACTTTCTGTCTCTCCTCTCAATCTCCCATCACTCTCCTCCCCCCCTACCTGCCCTCTCTAATGCTGGTTAGATCTTTTCAAAATATTCTGAGTATATTTTAAAAAGGAGATCATTTGACAAACTTTTGGGCTATTGCAACTGAGCCATTATTTTCAATGATTTCTATAACTCGACTTAGAAAACAACTGCTAAAACCAATATAAATTTCTGTAATGAAGAAGAAATTAATTTATAGAAATGATAACTTTTTTGTGCCTTTTCCATACCTATGGAGGAAAAAGGTGTTTATAGCTTTGACTTTTTACCAGAATTCTACGTAGACAGGGATAACTAATGAAAGAATCATTAGTGGAGGGTATTTAGGCTAGTAGTTCTCAAACTTTGGTGTACATCAGAATCACCCAAAGGACTTGATAAAACACACATTGCTGAGTCCTGCCTCAGAGTTCCTCATTCAGTAGATCTAGGATGAGGCTCAACAATTTATGTTTTAAAAATGCTTTCAGTTGATGCTAATGCTTTTATCCCAGGTACTGGGTTCTGAGAACCACTGATTTAGGCTCTAGTCAAAGAAATCTATTATGTAGTTCCTAGTGTTTTATGTACATCTTTTATAAATATTATTTAAGGAGATACTGATTTATATAACAGGGATTTGATGACTTATTCCACATGCAAGGATAAATTTTGATCCTTCAGGGATTGCATTGTTGGTGAATTATCCAGGCTTATTACTTTTTATCTTTTACTTTATTATCATTTTATAATTCTTAACTTTTGTCTTATCTGCTTCCAATGGAGTAGAGAATTTACACAGATCCTTGTGTAAGATTAAGTACTAGACAATCTGGGAGTAAGTTTGGCTGCATTAGTTTATTGCAAAATATGTGTCCTCATAAAAGTGACCTTTAATCAGTGAACACCAAAAATTGTGTATATTCCTGGGACATTTTAAAGTTACATTCTTTTTTTTTTTTTTTTTTTTTTTTTGCGGTACGCAGGCCTCTCACTGTTGTGGCCTCTCCCGTTGCGGAGCACAGGCTCCAGACGCGCAGGCTCAGCGGCCATGGCTCACGGGCCCAGCCGCTCCGCGGCATGTGGGATCTTCCCGGACCGGGGCACGAACTCCGCGTCCCCTGCATTGGCAGGCGGACTCTCAACCACTGCGCCACCAGGGAAGTGCTGAAGTTAAGGATGGAAGGAAGGAAGGAAGGAAGGAAGGGAGGAAGGGAGGAAGGGAGGAGGGAGGGAGGGAGAGAGGGAGGGAGGGAGGGAGGGAGGGAGGGAGGAAGGAAGAGGAAGGAAGAAAGAAAAGGGAGAGAGAGAGAGAGAGAGAGAGAGAGAGAGGGAGGGAGGGAGGGAGGGAGGGAGGGAGAGAGAGAGAGAGAGAGAGAGAGAGAGAGAGAGAGAGAGAGAGAAAGAAAGAAAGAAAGAGGAAGTGAAGGAAGGACGGATGGGAGGGAGAAAATATTCCCCAAATTAGTTGTCTGGAATAGCCAACTCAAATTAATTGAGTTAATAATATTTTAACAGTGTAAGTACCCAATATCTTGAAATAACCCATAATGGAATAAAACCTGCAAAAAAGAACAGAATCACTATGCTGTACACCTGAAACTAACACAATATTGTAAATCAACAATAATTCAATAAAAAAATACAAAATAAAAAGAGTGTAAATTTTTTAATACTCTCATTTTATAACATCAGTGACAGTACAACTTTCCAATTAAAGATACTTTTTACTCAAGAAAAAATATTTTAAATGTTCAGTTGCACACTAAACAATTTGACATTTTTGTTTTCAGTTCCTCTTGGCATGGTATTTCTATGCTGATTTGGTCCATTACTGTTTTGTGGGCTGATGAATACTGTATTAATCTGTGTGGATTCCTCCAGTACACAGGCATTTTGCATTGGAAGCACAACAGATCCAAGTTTGTGTTTTTTGGCTTTTATGTCCTGTGAGTAATATACAGCTCAACTGAATTCCAGTACACAAACATGAAAAACAAACAATGGAAAACACCAGTATCATTTGTGAGTGATGAAGTATCTGGACACATGTGACCTCTTAACTTATTTCTAGCCACTTGCAGGCCACCTTGTTTAGTCCATTTGTGAAAAACAGTACATCAGAAGGACTTTGTTTATTTTACTTAAATGGTTTAATTTTTTGACAGTCAGTATGTGCTGAATGTTAACTGAACTGTAGTAGCTGGGTTACCTGGCAAGTCAACAAATAGCTATAGAAACTGGCAATTCAGTGATCAAACAGTAGAAATCTTCAAATGATCCCACGCTTTTCTGTGATCAGAAAATGCCAGTGAAATTAGAATTAAATTATGTGGAAATGTAGTTTTAAGGTAGCATATTTATATAGAACTCTAACCATTTACTAACATACATTATCTTTTTTTTTTAATTTAGAGAATACTTTATTAGTTTCTGTAATCAAACCCATGTAGATAAGACCTTACATATTTAATACAGTGTGTTACCCCTGTACAAATAGAAAAAAATTATGTTTAACGTTTCTAGACCAATATGGCTGTTGATTTCTGTACAATGCCAACCCAACACGTTACAACTGGGATACGTTTCCAAAGTTGACAGCACAGGTAAAGTTTCCAAAAATTGAAATTTTATATATATATATATATGTGTGTGTGTGTGTGTTTATTTATTTTTTATTTATTTATATAAAAGACCAATAGCAGTATGTTATGCATCAAAAGCAGCAACAGCTTTTCCAGGTTCTGCAGTCATCTGAACAAAATTAGAAAGACGTCCAGCACACTCCATTAAAAAAATAAAAGGTAAAAAACAAAACCTCAGAAAACAGCAAAGTTCTCTTACTGTTGTGGTACCTGACACCATTTTTTTAAAAGTTAGCTTCTCAGTTATCATCTGGAAAGAAAACATTCTAGAATAACGTCACTGAAAACAGATCTGATAAAGCACGGTCACTACTATGTATCATAAAGCAGGTACAAGATATTTTACATCATACCTTATCTCTTGATAAAATTTTCTCTTTTAAGTTGGAGCGGCACGAGGCACCGAACACTGTAACTTTTTCTAGAAGGGTTTCGTGAATAATAGTAATGAGCATTTATAAACAATTGATTTGTTTCATTTATTTCTATGTTTGCAGAAAATACAAGAGCAATGTTCGTAAACTTTTCATTTCCATCCTCTGCATGAAGAAGCAAGCAAAGTTTATTTGTTGCTTTTGTTGGTCTAACTATAAAGTACTCATTTTAAAAGAATTTTCAAATGCTTTCAGTTACTGAAATTGTATTCAGTAAAGCAAATCCCTCCGAAACTGGCCATTACTTCCCAATCACTTGGTGAATTGGACCATTATGAGGTCCCAGCCAGTCAACGGCAAAGATGCTAAGAATGAAGTAGAGGCACTGAAGTCAAAGGTAGAAGGGAGGGGAAAAAAAGTATGGCTACAAAAGAATTCCTGTCAAGGAGAAAGTGTTCAGATGTACACCTATTAAAAACCATGGCTTGGGGGCTTCCCTGGTGGTGCAGTGGTTGAGAATCCGCCTGCCGATGCAGGAGACACGGGTTCGTGCCCTGGTCCGGAAGATCCCACATGCCGCGGAGCAACTAAGCCCGTGAGCCATGGCCGCTGGGCCTGCGCGTCCGGAGCCTGTGCTCCGCAACGGGAGAGGCCACAACAGTGAGAGGCCCGCAAACCGAAAAAAAAAACAAAAAACAAAAAAAAACATGGCTTGACCTGATTCCATCTTTCGCTCGGGAATGGCATGAAGGAAATCTTACTAATCTCAAGAAATACCCAACTGTAGGTCCACATTTTACGACATCCTGGCATCAGTCGGTGTAGATTGGATATCCTAGTAATGCGCTCCAGTTATTTACTCTCTTTAGACCAAATGTATAAACTGCCCATTGTTTCCACACAATCATTCCACTGTTTGGAACTCCTGGTAGCACTAAAGTTCACTCCCTTCTGGAAATTGATATGTTGGTCACAGGAGCTTTTACTACCGTCTATACCTCAAATATCACTGCAGATCAAAATATAAAGCAGGGAAAAAGGATAAACGCTACTGGTGTTTGAAAAAGCCAAATTTATGCTCCTGTAACCACCCGCTTTCCAATTTCCTCTCCAGGCAGACTTAGAAGGGTCATTTTGAGACCACTCTGTTCTTTTTAGGTCCTCTAAGAAGAACTTGTTTTTCTTGTTGAAAGGGAAGAATGACTTTTGCAGATTTTTCTTATAGGCTAAGAAAATACAAGCTAAAATAGAATAGAAAAGAAGCACTTCTCCAAAGGTGGCAACAACACCTCAAAGGTAGAAAACAACTGTTTAGTGACACATTACTAACAAAACAGATAGTGAGAGAAAAGTATTTCTTTTTTCAGCAGAAGTAATGATAAGCATGACAGTGTTTCTATGCATTACACTGGTGAGGTTATACTAAAAGAGCCCGGCTCTTCTCAGATTAACCTCACCCTGGCCAAAGCAAACAGTCTTCACTCTCCTTCCTGAGCTAAGATACACAGATATTCATAATTGCACTGCTTGCCATTCAAGACCACTGTGACAAGGAGATGAGTAGATGACACGTATGCTTTTAGAAACTTCATGTGTTGTTTTTCACATTGTGATTTTCCTAACCTTATCATCTCAAGTCGATATATTAATATAGCATTTGCTCATTTATCAACTATTCAGTAAACATGACTTGAATGCCCCAAGTGAAAAGTCTGAACAAATGTTTCCACCAATAAAGTATTTCCAACAGAGATGTGGAAAAAAAAAAAAAAACTATTGTTTTATGTTCTCTTTTCTAAGGTTCAGAGAGGAGAAGAAAAAGGAAACAGACACACCGTACACTATCAAATTGCTCAAATGGGAAATTCAAGTAGGAAGAAACTTCCAATAAATTCGTTTTGAAAACGCACTGTAATAATACAACCAGGCAAAGACAAAAGATCAAACAGAGTACAGGCCACATGTAGAACTGGAATAGATAAGATTTAAAAGACCTGGTACTTCTAGTGGAATTAACTAACTTTCAAGAAGATGTGTATGATACTGTCCTACTACTTCTTTTTGTAGCTGAAGTAGGTATCTAATATTTACTAGTTTTCCCAAATATAAGTTATACCAAGAGGAAATATGTGCAGTGTTTAAGAACACAACGGACAGTGCAAGATTATCAATGCTTAAATCTCGGCTCTGTTACTTACAGCTTTGTGGCTTTAAAAAAAGCTACTTAAATTCTCTGTGCTTTCATTTCTTTATCTGTGAAATTGGGGCAATAACTATACCTATCTTGTTATAAGGATGAAGTAAGTTTGTACGTGGTAAGTACTTAGATGAGTGCCTGGTACATCATAAGTACCACATAGCAGTTAAATATGATTATTCTCTCCACATTATTTTCATTCGACTCTCTAAATGAGGAACACCACATATTAGTCAACAATAAGATAGATTGTTTATAATCAGGACCATACCAGAGAATTTAAGGCACCAATCATAATAATAACAATAATAACTACTATATACAGAGAAAGATTAACTTTGCCAGGCACTGTCCTAAATTTGTTACATGCTACATAAAATAATCATCTCACCCTTAGGTAGTAACTATAATTATCCCTATTTTGCATATTAAAAAACTGAGGCATCCTGAGATAAGCTAATTTACCCAAGGCTATAGAGCTAGAAAACAGTTGAACTGTGGTTTGAATCCAGACACTCTGTCTCCAGAGCTTGCACTGTTAACTTGTAGTATCGCTAAAAGTACCATATAGATATAAATATTTATATCTGTGGTAATTCAAAGCTACTTAAAATGTTAACAAGAACATCCAGTTTTTCCAATACTCTGGATAAACAGAATTTTATTACACATACTTTTAATGCACCATTAAGTTTTCTAATAAACTTTAAATCTCAAGCTTCCTTACTAATCCTTCACATTATACTTCCTTACTAATCCTGTAAATTATAGTACTATATTTGCCACAAGATGGCAAACTTCACCAAGAAGTGATCATCCTTGTCAGGTGCAAAGACCTATCATTAGGTACCTTACAATAGAGCCAGAAAAAAAAAAAAAAAAAAAAAAAAATATATATATATATATATATATATGAGTAGCCTTCTGTGAGTGCTTTCTGTAAACAAAGATATTTAACCTTCATTTAACCATGATCATTCTTGGCAGAAAACATGCAATAATATTATTCAACTCATGTTCAAAGCTACGCCTTTTGTTTTTCTTTATTAAAAGCATTGTATTCTGTTTTATAGATTCAATATTCTGTGCTCAAGATCAAAGCTCTGAGTCTGGCATTGTGATGCTTTCACATGAAATATTTTGATTACATAGAGATTACATATGCCCTGGGAAAAGCATTCCTTCAATGTACCGATCCCAATAGGTGCTTTGGGTGGAAATAAACATTTGTATTTAAACTGTTCTGTGGCCTGTCAACATCACTATGGCCCATCAACACTGTCAGGGCATTAGCAGGAGACTAAACACTGGAACAAAGCCTTGATAAGTGGGATGGACTAACTGAACCTATGAAATTGGTCCTTTATGGGCAGATTCCGAGGGCTAATCCCATGCAGAAAATAAAAGTTTGACCTGTTTTACATTCGTAAGTACAACGATATTAAAACGTGGAATGTCAGCACTATGAAAGACATTATGAAATATACCTTCATCTTATCAAAATATAGCCTGTTTTTCAAATTACAGTTCTAGTAGGATCCCAAGGCATTGCTTGCATTTTAAAAAGTTGGGTATGGTTAAGAAAGACTTTCATGTTTAAGTAACAACGTCCCGTGAGTGATAGGGTCTGCTCAGTGAGCTGTCAGTTCTCTTTAAACCGTACAGAACAACTCCCAGACAGCTATAGGTTGGTCCCTCTGAGTGGTGAGGTCAATGAAAAGTCATGTGTGGCTCAAACTTTCTCATCCCAGAATCTGAGAGGCTGAATCTATAGAACTCACGGCTCTGGCCAGCTCTGGAGTGGAAAATGGATTTGAGAGATTAAACCTAAATCTCTTGTGGATGAAGACAAGGAACTAAGTTCAGGACTACTGTGCTGGCTGAGTGAGGATGCAAAGCTCACATCAAACCCTGCAGGCCGTTATCACTGGGTTGAGGTCTCAACCTCGAGACCCTTCTCTGTTTTCACTCCTTAGGAAGGAAAGGGAAGTTTTAAGATGCAAAGCTTTTTAATATAAACTTTTTTAAAAAAACTTTTCATCTGTTTACTTATATATACAAAAGGATCGAGTTGGGATTTTTTTCATTAAGTCCTGTTTTTCTGTGCTCCAAGAGAGCCTCACTTCTGTTAAAGATTCTGTTAAAAATTAAAGCATCAAAAGGTCTGCTAGAATTCACAGACTGGAACCAGGGTTCTATCTCTGGTGTATCTACATTCATATGATTGCCTTAGGCCATGCAGTGGCTACAGAGTGTGGGTCATCGGAGGTCAACTGCTGTGATAATTGTTAAAATAGGAAGAAGTCAATATTTCACAGATTCACAGTTCTTATGTAATTTGTGAAGTAGTAAGTTCAGTGGAGCTTTTGGAAATTTTCAATAATACTATTAAGAGTGTGCCTGGAAGAAGATTCATGTCAACCCTCCCCAGTGGCTCCTCTCATGATCTCTGTGGTAGAGACTTCCCTAATAGTCAAAGACACGTGTCTGCTTCTTGTCACTTTAAGATAGGCTATGATTAATGGGGAAAAGCAGAAGAAAGAAAACCTAGGGCATTTCCACCGATAGTGAATTGTGAAACATATTCATCAAGTAAAACAAAAATCTAAATAAACTGCATTTGTTTCAGAATTTATATCCAGTATTCATTGCTTCTTTAACAGTTATTTATATTTGGATTGGTTTTTATGAAATATTTTACTACTATAAAGGCGTAGTGATTGAGGTTTATATGCAAAAATTAGAAGGTGCAGGTTTAAGAATGGCAGGGTCAGTAAAAATCCCTCGCTGAGTCAAGAAGGGGTATTTTAGTCCACAATCTGCTTTCTGTATCTGTGTTGAGTACTGCTACAGCCAAGGCTGCAGAACAAGTTACTAAGCATATTCAATTTCTCTTTCTGCTGTAACTAATTACCATGAACTTGGCAATTTGAGATAACAGAAATTTCTTATCTCACAGTTCTATTGGTCAGAAGTCCCATGGGATTGGCTGATATGTCTGCTCTGAGTATCACAAGGCTAAACTCAAAATGTGCTCAGGCAGAGGTGCATTCCTTTCTGGAAGCTCAAGGGGAGAATCCATTTCCAGGGACATGCAGGTTTTGGCAGGTTCAATTCCCTGTGGTTGTAGGACTGAGATCCCTACACCCTTGCTGGCTGACAGCTGAGGATTGCCCTTAGGCCCTAGAAGGCTTTCTCCAGTCTCCCAAGTAGCCCCTACAGCTCACAAACAGCAGGGATAAGTCAAATCCTTCTTAAGCCTCATGTCTCTTGACCCCTACTGTGCTGCATCTCTCACTGACTCTTCTGCCTTTCTTTCTCACTTTTCCACCCGATAATCTCCTTATTTAAGGTCAGCTGATTAGCAAGCAACCTTTCATCCATCAGCAAAGACCCTTTTGCCATGTAACAAATCTGGAGGCTTCAGGGATTTGGGTGGACATCTTTGAGCATGGATGGGGGGGTAATGGGGGGGGGAGGTGGGACGGGTGCATTATTCTGCCTAAGACACTAAATGTGATGGTCCATATCTTGTAAGAGAATTATTCCATCAAAACCCATGTTTCCATTATTACTAGGTCCTTGTTTTATTTTATTTTAATGTATGTCTCTATTGTTCTCAGGTGTACTTGTTTAGAAACCCTAATTTAGAAAAAACGTTTTGGAGTTACTTGCATTGATCTAAGAATTTTCTAAACATATTTCCTCCAGTCATCTTCTTTTCAGGAAATCCAGTGAAAGATTAAGGGACTTTCCCAAGATCATCAGCAAAGGAATGACACATTAGTTCCTAAAGAAAATGAAGCTTTGATGCAGTGAAAGCGTAACCAGAACACAGTTAGATGTCTCCTGGGCAACTGCCCTTCCCATCACCCCTGTGCTACCAACACCTTCATATCTACAACAGGGAGTACCAGCAGAACTTCTGTGAAACTGATGGCCTCACACTCCTCTAGAGGAGGAATAGAATTTATAACAAACTTGAATTTAGCATTTGGTGAAAGTACAATTCAGAAGGAAGTGGTGAAATGTTCAAAATGAAGAAGAAGAAGGTTTTATGGGGGAAGTAGGGAGTTCAGATTAAGCCCAAACAAGCTGAACAGCCAATAATGATGGTGATGATGATGATAATGGTAATAATAATAATAATAATAGCTTGTTATTGCTAAAGAGTGTAAACTCATTTGACACGTTGGGCAAAGTGCTTAGGAAAAAAGAGATCTAAGCAGGTGGAATACCAGGTTGGAAACAGGAGAAGGGCAGGCTGAGGGGGGGAAGGTGAGGTAAGCTTCTTAACCAGTGGTCGATTGGTCACATAGCTGCATGTTTTAGGAGCACGGGAGAAGCCTACAGTCTCTGAAAATATTAAAGTGTAAGTTTAAAAAAAAAATAATAGCATTTTTTCTCTCAAAATATTAGATGTTGGCATTGCAGCGCAAGAGGCCTAGGTGGATGATTCTGAGGATTCTAAGAAACAAATCAGTATATACTGATTGGATAGATCTTTTCAAAACACTCAGAACAGCTGCTACTTTTTGAGCAGTTTTGGGGGAGACAACACTGCTTGCAATCACACTTTTTCTGTTGGTGGTGACACTTTTAAATTTGGAAATCTGCAACACAGTTACACTTCTCAACAGATAAAGGCGACAAAGTAACTTCATGATTACAAAATCTATGGAGACACAAAAATCTACACGGACTTAGGTTTACGTTGTAATTTTCCCAAACTAAAGTTAACTGAGAGGAGAAAATCATCGAGGCAGTGTGCCACTGAACAAAAAACCAGCGGATGGGGAGCTGGGTCTACCGTTCTCATATCAGTTTTGTCCCTATATTTTTTTCTCTTTCTTTTTCTGGGGTGTGTGTGTGTGTGTGTGTGTGTGTGTGTGTGTGTGTGTGGTGTGTGTACAGCTCCTTTCTCCCCTTTCTTCAGTGTAGGTATGTCATGCATTTGGAATACAGCTGGGTTCATTTGTCACAGTCTGCATCTCGTCTTGGGCTCCCCATTCATCAGGGTTGTTCGTAATTTGCATACGGTAACATGCACTCTGTGGTGTACAGTTCTATGGGTTTTAACAAATGCATATAATCATATATCCACTGGTGCATTATCATATAGAACAGTTCCATCACCCCCCACTGTTTCCTTGTGATACCCTCGGGCTCATCCTACCCTCAGTGCTTGGCACACTTTGATCTCGTTTTTATTTTTAGATTTTTGTTTTTCTAAATTGTCATATGAATGGTATTATATAATATGCAGTCTTTTGGATCAATTTACTTGGTTTAAATGCCTAGGAGCATGAGTATTATATCATAGTTTCATTTTATAAAGAAATCGTCCAACTGTTTTCACAATACTGCATTTCTACCAACAGTGTATGCATTTTCCAGGAGTTCCATACCCTCAGCAGCCCTTGGTACTGTCAGTTTTTTGTTTTTCAAATTTTAGGCATCCTGACAAGTTTGCAGTGGTGTCTCATTGTGATCTGAATTTGCAGTTTGTTAACTATTTATATTAATTATTTCATACGTTTAATTGCCAACTGTATATCTGTGGTGAAGTATCTACGTAGATATTTTGCCCATTTTTTATTGCACTGTTTTCTCATGGTTGAATGTTGAAAGATTTTTTAATGTATTTTGGACAAATGTCATTATCAGATATGCTATTTGCAAGTATTTTCATTCCTTCTGTTGCTTGTCTTTTCAGTCACTTAAGAGGGCATTCCAAAAAGCGAATAAAAAAATATAAAGTCAAATTTGTCAGTTCTTTAAATTGACGTTTTTAGAGGAGTTGAGGGTTCACAGCAAAACTGAGGGGAAGTTACAGAGGTTTCCCAGGTACACCTTGTTCCCACGCATGCACAGCTTCCCCTATTATCACCATCCCCAACCAGAGTGGTACATTTGCTTCAACTGATGAACCTACACTGACACATCATATCACCCAGAGTCTATAGTTCACCTTACAGTTCACACTTGGTGTTGTATATTATATGGGTTTGGACACATGTATAATAAGATGTATCTATCATTATGGTATCATAGAGTATTTCCAGTGCCCTGAAAATTCTCCACGCTCCACCTATTGACTCCTCATCACCTCCCCAAAGTCGAGAACATGCTGATCATTTCACTGTCTTCATAGTTCTGCTTTTTCCAGAATGTCATATAGTTGGAATCATATACTATATATTCTTTTCCAGATGGGCTTCTTTCACTTAGTAACATGCCCTTAAGTTTCTTCCATGTCTTGTCCTGGCTTGATACCTCATTTCTTTTTACTACTGAATAATATTCCATTGTCTGGATGTAGTACCACAGTTTATTTATCCATTCACCTACCGAAACACATAATGATTTCTTCCAAGTCTTGGCAATTCTGAATAAAGCTGCTTATAAACATCTGTGTTCAGGTTTTGTGTGGACATGAGTTTTCAACTCCTTTGGGTAAATGCCATGGAGAAATCTGTCAAATTTCTAAAACTTTACTGCTTATGTCTTTGGTGTCTTTGTCAAACTTAAAGTCATGCAAATTTTCTCCTATATTTTACTCTAGAAATTATATAGTTCTATATCATACATTTCGGTCTGTGATATATTCTGAGCTAATGTTTATATAAAGCGTGAGATTTAAGTCACCTTTTTTTGTTGTTTTTAGATGACAAATGCCCACCTATTCCAGCACCATCTTATGAATACAATATACTTTCTCCACTGATTTGTCTTTGCACTACTATTGATGATCAGTTGGCTATACTTACACAGGTATCTTTGGGTTCTGTTTGGTGTCCCATAATCTATGTGCCTATCACCATCCACTACTACACTGTACTGATTTTTGTAGCTTTATAATAAATCTTCAACTTGGGCAGGGTGATTCTTCCAATTTAGTTTTTCTTTTTCAAAATTATTTGCCTATTCTGGATACTTTGCCTTTCCACACAAATTGTGAATAATGTTGTCAATATTGATTAAAAAATAACTTTCAAATAGTTTGATTGGGATTGCACTGAATCCGTAGAGCAAATGATATACAATTGACAGCTTAATAATATTGAAGCTTGAAATCCATGATCAGGCTATAGCTCTTCATTTGTAGAGTTTTTCTTTTGTTACTTCATTACTGTTTCGTAGGTTCTAGCATGGAGTTCCAGCATTTATTTTAATATTTATATCTAAGTATATCTTTTGTTTAAGCTATTATATTTAGAGTTATTTTTGTTTCATTTCAGACTCCAGTTGATTTTTGATGGTGTATGGAGATGTGATTGATTTTTCTGGTGTATTGACCTTTTATCATATGACATTGGATACACACTTAGTTCTGGCAGCTTTCTGTTAAATTTGGGGGGATTTTTACATAGACAACCATGCTGAGAATAGAAAAAAAATTTTTTTTTTCTCTATTCAGTAGGCCTTTTATTTTTGTATTTTGCCCTGTTTGCACTGGCTAGGACTTCCAAAACAGTGTTGACTAAGAGAGGCAAGAGTGGACATTTTTGCCTTTTTACTAAACTTAGTAGTAAATAATTCGGTTTTTCAGAATTAAGCATGGGGTGAGATGAAGAATTTTGTTGTTGCTACTGCTTTGTAGATATCCTGTCTTAGGTTAAAAAAGTTTTATTCTATTCCTAGTTTTCTGAGAGTATTTATCATGAATTGGTATTTCATTTTATCAAAAAATTCTTTTCTGCATATATGAGATATTTATACTTTTTCTACTTTACTCTGTTAATATGGTGAATTATAACATTTACTTTTCAAATATTGAATCAACCTTGCATTCTTGGAAGGAAACCTGGTTTTTCATGATGTTTAATTATTTTTATATATTTCTGAATTCAATTTATTCAGGATTTTAGTGTATATGTTCATGATGCTGGGTTTGTAGCATTCTTAGAACATTGTTATCTGATTTTGGCATTAGAGCACTGTTGGCCTCAGAAAGTGAGTTTGGAAGTGTTCCCTCTTCTATTTTCTGGAAGGAATGTGTAAAATCAGTATTATTTCTTCCTTAAATATCTGTTGGTGTTCATCAGTGAAATCATCCAAGCCTGGAGTTTTCTCTTCTTGTAATATTTTTAACCATAAATTCAACTTCTTAATAGATACAGGACTACCAAGGTTATATATTTATTTTTGCATGTTTTATTATTCTGTGTTTTTCAAGGAAAGAATTAATTCATCTAATTTGCTGAATTTATAAGCACAGAATTGTAGGATTCTCTTATTTTCCTTAAAATGTCTGTGGGATCCCTCACGATATCTCCTATTTCATTGTTAATATTAATAAATTCTGTTTCCTCTCTTTTTCTTTGCCAGTCTGAGTAGGGCTTCATCAGTTTTATTCATCTTTTCCAACAATCACCCTTTGGGTTTAATTGACTTTCTCTACTGTTTTTCCATTTTCAACCACATTGTTTTTTGCATTGATCTTTATCATTTCCTTCCTTCTGCCTACTTTGAGTCATATTTGCTGTTCTTTTCCTACTTGTTGGAAAATTAGATCACTGATGTGACATCATTCTTCTTTTCTAACAAGCATTTTATAAACTTTCTCCTAAGCAATACTTTAGCTCTATCTCACACGTTTTGATCTGCTGTATTTTTGTTTTAATTTAACTCAAAATACTTTAAAATTCCCTTCAAAACTTCTACTTTGATCCAAGATTTATTGAGAAATATGATGCCTAATTTCCAAGTATTTGAGAAATTTTCTAGATATCTCTGTGTTATGATTTCTAGTTAAATTCATTATGTACCAAGAACATAAGGTTTCTTTAAATTTATTAAGGCTTATATAAAGAATCTGTATCCTGATAGAGTTCAGTTTTTCAGATGTGTCTTATAAATGTTAACTAGGTCAATTTGTTTGATAGTGTTATCTAGGATATGCTTATCCTTACTGATTTTCTTCTTTGTTCTACCAATTATGAAACAGTAATATTGATGAATCCACATATAATTGTGGATTTGTCTCTGTTTCTTTAAGTTCTGTTTCTTTTTTGCCCTATGTAGGTGCATAAACATTAAAAATTATATATTCTTGGAGCACTAACCCTTTTATCATTGTGAGAATTGTCTTTATGACTGATAATATTGCTTGTTCTGATATTTACATCTTCTGATATTAATATATATATATTCCTGCTATGTTTTGATAAATGTTTGCATGACACATCTTTATTCATCCTTTTATTATTCTCTTTTGCTGTTTTTTTAAGTTATCATGTTTACTACAGTACGATGTTTATATTTAAAGTGAGTTTCTGGGGGGGTGGAGTCAAGATGGTGGGGTGGGAAGACACGGAACTCACATCTCCCCACAGCTAAGGCACCTACCAGATGGTGGTGGGGAACCTCAACCCCCAAGGAGACAGGAGGAACCCCCAAGAAAGCTGCCAGTGGTTGGGCCAAAGCTCCTGCAGTGGGAGCTCTGAGTCTGAATCACTGGACTAACAGAGAACCTCAGAGACCAGGGAATATTCATCAGAGTGAGGTCTCCCAGAGGTCCTCCTCTCAGCACCAAAACACAGCTCTACCTAACAGCCTACAAACTCCAATGCTGTAAGCCTCAGGCCAAACAACCAGTAAGACAGGAACACAATCTCACCTATTAAAAAAAAATGAGATGGCAAAAAAATATATCACAGATGAAGGACCAAGGTAAAAACATACAAGACCAAAAAATGAAGAGTAAATAGGCAATCTATCTGAAAAAGAATTCAGAGTAATGATAGTAAAGATGATCCTGAATCTTGGAAATAGAAGGGAAGCATGGATTGAGAAAATATAAGAAATATTCAACAAAGATCTAGAACTAAAGAACAAACAAACAGACATGAACAACACAATAACTAAAACGAAAAATACACTAGAAGGAATCAATGACAGAATAACTGAGGCAGAAGAACGAATGAGTGAGCTGGAAGACAGAATGGTGGAAATAACTATTGAGGAACACAATAAAGAAAAAAGAATGAAAAGAATTGAAGACAATCTCAGAGACCTGTGGGACAACACTAAATGCACCAACATTTGAATTACAGGGGTCCCAGGAGAAGAAGGGAAAAAGAAAGGTTCTGACAAAATATTTGAAGAGATTATAGTGGAAAAGTTCCCTAACATGGGAAAGGAAATAGTCACCCTAGTGCAGGAAGCACAGAGAGTCCCATACAGGATAAACCCTAGGAGAAACACACCAGACACATATTATCAAACTAACAAAAATTAAATTCAAAGAAAAAATATTAAAAGCAGCAAAGGAAAGAGAAAAATAACATACAAAGGAATCCCCATAAGGTTATCAGCTGATTCTTCAGCAGAAACTCTGCAGGCCAGAAAAGAGTGGCAGGATATACTTAAAGTGTTGAAAGGGAAAACTCTACAACCAAGATTACTCTACCCAGCAAGGATCACATTCAGATTTGACAGAGAAATCGAAAGCTTTTCAGATAACCAAAAGCTAAGAGAATTCAGCAGCACCAAACCAGCTTTACAACAAATGCTAAAGGAACTTCTCTAGGCAGGAAACACAAGAGAAAAAAAAGACCCACAAAAACAAACCCAAAACAAAATAAAACATGGTCATAGGAACATACATACATATCAGTATTAACCTTGAATGTAAATGGATTAAATGCCCCAACAAAAAGACTGGTTGAATGGAGGCAAAAACAAGACCCATATATATGCTGTCTACAAGAGACCCACTTCAAACTTATGGACACATACAGATTGAAAGTGAAGGGATGGAAAAAGATATTCCATGCAAATGAAAGTCAAAAGAAAGCTGGAGTAGCAATACTCGTATCAGATAAAATATTCCTTAAAATAAAGACTGTTACAAGAGATAAGGAAGGACACTATAAAATGATCAAGGGATCAACCCAAGAAGATATAACAATTATAAATGTTTATGCACACAACATAGGAGCACCACAACACATAAGACAAATGCTAACAACCTTGAAAGGGGAAATCGACAGTAACAGAATAATAGTAGGGGCCTTTAACACCCCACTTACACCAAAAGACAGATCATCCAAACAGAAAATAAATAAGGAAACACAAGCTTTAAATGACACAAAAGCAAATAGATTTAATTTATATTTATAGGACATTCCACTTGAAACTGGCAGAATACACTTTCTTCTCAAGTGCACATGGAATATTCACCAGGATAGATCACACCTTGGGTCACAAATCAAGCCTCGGAAAATTTAAGAAAATTGAAATTGTATCAAGCATCTTTTCTGACCACAACGTTATCAATTGGAAATCAATTGCAGAAAAAAACTGTGAAAAACATAAATAAATGGAGGCTAAACAGTGCACTACTACTAAATAACCAAGAGAGCACTGAAGAATTCAAAGAAGAAATTAATAAATACATAGAAACAAACGACAATGAAAACGCGATGACCCAAAACCTATGGGACACAGCAAAAGAAGTTCTAAAAGGGAAATTTATAGCAATTCAATCTCACCTCAAGAAACAAAAATCTCAAACAATCTAACCCTACACCTAAGGCAACTAGAGAAAGAAGAAAAAAGAAAACCCAAAGTCAGTAGAAGGAATGAAATCATAAAGGTCAGAGCAGAAATAAATGAAATAGAAACAAAGAAAAAATAACAAAGATTAATAAAATTAAAAGCTGGTTGTTTGAGAAGATAAACAAAATTGAGAAACCCTTAGCCAAACTCATTAAGAAAAAAGGGTGAGGACGCAAATCAATAAAATTAATAATGAAAAAGGAGAAATCACAACTGACACGGCAGAAATAGAGAGGATTATAAGAGATTACTACAAATAACTATATGCCACTAAAATGGACAATCTGGAAGAAATGGACAAATCCTTGGAAGGTATGATTTTCCAAGACTCAACCAGGAAGAATTAGAAAATATAAACAGACTTTTCACAAGTAATGAAATTGAAACTGTAATTAAAAACCTTCCAACAAACAAAAGTCCAGGACTAGATGGCTTCACAGGTGAATTCTATCAAACATTTAGAGAAGAGCTAACACCCATCCTTCTCAAACTCTTCCAAAAAATTGCATAGGGAGGAACACTCCCAAATTCGTTCTATGAAGCCACCATCACCCTGATATCAAAACAAGAAAAAGACACCACATAAAAGAAAATTATAGACCAATATCACTGATGAACATAGAGGGAAAAATCCTGAACAAAATACTAGCAAAAGAATCAAACAGCATATTAAAAGGATCGTACACCACGATCAAGTAGGATTTATCCCACGAATGCAAGGATTCTTCAATATACACAAATCAATCAATGTGATACACTACATTAACAAACTGAAGAATAAAAGCCATATGATTTTCTCAATAAATGCAGAAAAAGCTTTTGACAAAATTCAATACCCATTTATGATACAAACTCTCCAGAAAATGGGAATAGAGAGAATATACCTCAACATAATAAAGGCCATATATGACAAACCCACAGCAAACATCATACTCAATGGTGAAAAACTGAAAGCATTTCCACTAAGATCAGGAACAAGACAAGGATGTCCACTCTTGCCACCCTTATTAAACATAGTTTTGGAAGTCCTAGCCATGGCAATCACACAATAAAAAGAAATAAAAAGAATCCAAATTGGAAAAGAAGTAAAACCTGTCACTGTTTGCAGATGACATACTACACACAGAAAATCCTAAAGGTGCCACCAGAAAACTACTAGAACTAATCAATGAATTTGGTAAGGTTGCAGGATACAAAATTAATGCACAGAAATCATCTCTGGCATTCCTATACACTAACAAGAAAAAATCAGAAAGAGAATTTAAGGAAACAATCCCATCTACCATTGCAACAAAAAGAATACAAAACCTAGGAATAAACCTATCTAAGGATGCGAAAGGCTTGTACTCAGAAAACTGTAAGACACTGAGGAAGGAAATAAACAGATGGAGAAATATTCCATGTTCTTGGATTGGAAGAAGCAATATTGTGAAAATGACTATACTAACCAAAGTAATCTACAGATTCAATGCGATCCCTATCAAACTACCAATGGCATTCTTCACAGAATTAGAACAAAACCTTTACAATTTGTATGGAGATACAATAGACCCTGAATAGCCAAAGCAATCTTGAGAAAGAAAAATGGAGCTGGAGTAATCAGGCTTACTGACTTTATACTGTAAAGCTACAGTAATCAAGACAGTATGGTACTGGCACAAAAACAGAAATATAGATCAATGGTACAGGATAGAAAGCCCAGAGATAAACCCATGCACATATGGTCACCTAATTTATGACAAAAGAGGCAAGAACGTACAATGGAGAAAAGACAGCCTCTTCAGTAATTGCTGCTTTGAAAACTGGACACCTACATGTAAAAGAATGAAATTAGAAAGCTACCTAACACCATACACAAAAGTAAACTCAGAATGGATTAAAGACCTAAATGTAACACCAGACACTATAAAACTCTTAGAGGAAAACATAGGAAGAACACTCTTTGCCATAAACCACAGCAAGATCTTTTTTGACCCACCTCCTAGAGTAATGAAAATAAAAACAAAAATAAACAAACGAGACCTAATGAAACTTAAAAGCTTTTGCACAGCAAAGGAAACCATAAACAAGATGAAAAGACAACCTTCAGAATGGGAGAAAATATTTGCAAATGACACAACAGACAAAGGATTAATCTCCAAGATATACAAACAGTTCATGGAGCTCAATATCAAGAAAACAAACAACCCAATTAAAAAATGGGCAGAAGACACAAATAGACATTTCACCAAAGAAGACATATAGATGGCCAAGAGGCACAGGAAAAGATGCTCAACATCACTAATTATTTGAGAAATGCATATCAAAACTACAATGAGATACTACCTTACACCTGTCAGAATGGCCATCATTAAAAGTCTACAAACAAAAAGTGCTGGAGAGGGTGTGGAGAAGAGGGAACCCTCCTACACTGTGGTGGGAATGTAAATTGGCACAGCCACTATGGAGAACAGCATGGAGGTTTCTCAAAAAAACAAAAATAAAGCTACCATATGACCCAGCAATCCCACTACTGGGCATATACCCTGAGAGAACCATAATTCAAAAAGAGACATGTACCACAATGTTTATCACAGCACTATTTACAATAGCCAAGACACAGAAGCAACCTAAATGTCCATCAACAGATGAATGGATAAAGAAGATGTGGCACATACATACAATGGAATATTACTCCTCCATAAAAAGAAATGAAACTGAGTTATTTGTAGTGAGGTGGATGGACCTAGAGTCTGTCATACAGAGTGAAGTAACTCAGAAAGAGAAAAACAAATACCATGTTCTAATGCATATATATGGAATCTAAAGAAAATGGTACTAGTGCCAGGGCAGGAATAAAGATGCAGACATAGAGAATGGACTTGAGGACATGGGGAGGGGGAAGGGGAAGCTGGGGTGAAGTGAGAGAGTGGCATTGATATATGTACACTACCAAATGTAAAATAGATAGCTAGTGGGAAGCAGCTGCATAGTACAGGGAGATCAGCTTGGTGCTTTGCGACCACCTAGAGGGGTGGGATAGGGAGGGTGGGAGGAAGGCTCAAGAGGGAGAGGATATGGGGATATATGTATACATATAGCTGAGTCACTCTGTTATACAGCAGAAACTAACACAGCACTGTGAAGTAATTATACTCCAATAAAGATATACTAACAAAATAAAATAAAATAAAAGGGTTAACTGGAAAAAAAAAGTTAGTGTCTTATAGACAACCTATGTATTGGGGTTTGCATTCTTTTTACATATCTCATTTGGCAATCTCTGTCCTTTAACTTGTACGTTATAACGTTACTATCTAAGACAATCATTTGTATTTTAAATCTGCTTTGTTTCTCTTTTTCTTTTATCCTGCATTCTTCTGTATTGGTGTTTTTATGATAATAGTTTATCTCATTGATTTATTTATACTATTACAAAAACAATGGTAGTTTCCCTTATTTTTACAATATATAGTTTTTAATTGTTCAGATTCAACTTCCAAATAATATTACACAACTCCATGTATAATTTAAATGATTGGCAACTCTATATCTCTCCCATCCTATGTAACATTGTCATGTGAATGCATTTTACACAATGCTTTATTCCCATATTTGCTTTACATGATTATCTTTCAGAACATTAAAAAAAAGAAATAAAATAAATTTCATTTATCTTCATTTATTCCATGTTCAATTCTATGCATTTTGGGGGTAGATACAATTTTCTTATGTTCTCTCTGCCTGAAAAACTTCATTTAAAATAGATTTTTAGATGAGTTCTGCTGACAGTGATGGTCTTCAGATGTTTTGATTGTTTTAGAAAATCTTTATCTTTGTTTGTGTTTTTTTTTTTTTTTTCCCCAGTATGCGGGCCTCACACTGTTGGTGGCCTCTCCCGTTGCGGAGCGCAGGCTCCGGAAGCACAGGCCCAGCGGCCACGGCTCACGGGCCCAGCCGCTCCGCGGCATGTGGGATCCTCCCGGACCGGGGCACGAACCCGCGTCCCCTGCATCAGCAGGCGGACTCCCAACCACTGCGCCACCAGGGAAGCCCGAAAATCTTTATCTTTATTTGAAGGATATTTTCACTGGGTATAGAATTCTGGGTTGATTTTTTCCCCCTTTCTTTTTCAGCACTTAAAAATGTTACTTTATTATATTCTTGCTTGCCTGGGTTTTTATGGAAGTCTGTTGTAATTCTCATCCTCATTCCTATATAAGTAATATGTCTTTTTTCTTTGGCTTCTTTCAAGATTTTTTAATTTGACTTTACTTTCAGCAGTTTGTTTGAATATAATTAGATATACATGTGTGTATATGTTTTAATTTATTCTACTCAGTGGTCCCTGTGATTCTTGGGTCTGTGGTTTAGTGTCTGTCAATAATTTTGGAAACTTCTTGGGCATTATTTCTTTTTTGGGGGAGGGTATTATTTCTTTAAAAGTTTCATCCACCTCATTTTCTCTTCATCTTTTTGAATTCCAATTATGCATATGCAATACTGTTATTTTTTCACAGTTCCTAGATACTCTCTTCTGTTTCTTTTGCTATTGTGTTGTTTTCCTTTTCACTTTGTTTTTTGATTTTTGTTTCATTTGATGATTTTAGTGACTTTTTTTTGCTGTGTCAAGCCTACCAATGAAGCTGTTGAAGGCCTTACATTACTTTTCTCCATTATTGCTTTTTTATGTTACTATGTTTTTAATTTTTAGTATTTCCATTTGAATTTTCTCTTATATTGTCCACCACTCTGATGCAATTATCTATCTGAACTTACATGTTTATCTTTTCTTTTAGATTCTTTAACATAGCAGGTTTGTTTTTAGAAAAATTCCTGTCATAATTATATATTTACAACTGGTCTGATGATGATTTTGTCTCCTTTTGTTGTGTTTTTACTTGCCTCATTTGTTGAAAACTGACACCTTCTTAAGGAGTGTAGTCACTGAGGTAAATATGTTCTATTCTTAGAGAAACTTCTACCTGGCCTTCAGTGTATGGCTTTATGTGATTCTAATAGAGAACTGGCTGGTGTGAGGTGTGTTGGTATAGTCACACTCAGTCATACACACACAGGAGTGACACACAGGTTTAAAGCCCTCTAGTGATAGCTGGTTTTTATCAAGTAGACTGTCAGAGCATTTTTGTCAATGATTGTTTTCCTCCATTGGCTTTGTGTCTTTCCTTTGTCCTGTTCCTGAGAAATAATATCTCATGCAGACTTCTCAACTGTATCCCACTGTTATTTATGCAGTACTTTTTATGTTGTGGGTGAGATGGAAGGATCTTCCTTCATGTTCTGATTAACCCACAGTCTCAGCATGGTGCTGTGTTCCTCAGTCTCAGAAGAATGGCCTTTAGAACTCTTGCTTTTCTCCTACTCTAGAGTTTGTAATAGCATGTGTCCCTGGTCATCCTCAGAGGTAAAGATTTTCTTCCCTGTCACTCCTCTCCCCCAAGCTGGAATGGTTTTCTACCAGTGCTCTTAGATGACACTTCTTATTGCTTTTCCCTTGCAAATGAAAGCTTTTATTCTGGAGGAGAGATGGGACAGTAACTGGGTGGAGTTTTGGCAGCGATGTCTGTAAACCACTCCTGGACTCACCACAGCTGAGCCAGCACTCAATAAATGCTTTCTCAGGATGCTCCCTGATGTTGCCTATGAGTGTGTTGTGGCATTTGTAGAGGCAAAGCCTGAGTTTGTGAACCTCTCTGTACCTGCCCCGGGAGGCTTCACATTCTCACTAGCCTGCACTCAATATTTAGTAACTAACTGAGAAGTTGTAGCTGTAGCTTTTTATAGGCTTACATAGAATCTGGTGGTGTTTGGTTCAGGTAAGCAAATGTTCGGGTCCAATTTCTCCCTGCCAGTGCCTGGCTCTACCCAGATTTTTGGTTATTGGGTTGCTCTGTGACTTCAGTTCTCTGGTGACTTTTAAAAAAAGTAAAAAACTTTCAGATTTTCTATCTTTTTCATTCTTATAAAGATTGGAGTAATGCTATTTTCCACCTCAAACAGAGGTTCTCTGCCTCTATTTTCATGATATTGTTCATTGACTTAAACCCTCCAGGCTATAACTTTAAGTCCCTTCCTTAAAATAAGGGACACTAGATGACCTCTAAGGGACCATCCAACGTTAAATTTTTGGAATATAGTATATTCCCAACCATCTACTTCAGGCTGTCTGAGAAACCTTTCAATCCTCTGTTTTATAGAAATAAAACAGTCAGAGTTCGGACCTTGTAGATTATTTGTTGTTAACAATCAGGCACTCTTTTCCCTTCAGCATGAGACAAGAATGCGTGGTGTGGATGTCCATATTTCTATGTGATGCACATACACATCTGCACACAAATCCACACATGCATGGTCATTGGAATCAGGAATTTAGATTGCATGCCAAGATAGAACACATGCTAGGGCCATCTGTCACCTGTAAAATGTAATATCGGAACATGCATGAAGGCATATTTACTGAATAAAAAGTGTTCTGGCAGTTAATCAGATGCATAATGTAAACAGCACATTTTTGGAAGATTAAATTAAGTTGCTTTTAATTAACTTATCTGGGATCTCCAAAAAGAATTATACTTGGGCTGTTAATATTTTAGTTACTTCTATCAGCTACAGAAAGGCCCAAATAGACTACATTAGTCCTGCAAGAAAATTAAGGATTTGTGTTGCTATTAAATCCTTTAAGAAACAGGAAATATATTTGGCAGGAAAATATTTAAACATATCACTCACTTAAGTCAGCCTGCAAATATATACATTTTATCAAATAGACTGATTTATCCCCCATATCCCTACACTCTTACTCTATTTACAGTCCAAATGATAAAGCCACATCTAAAGGAAGGTGAGAAATACATTATAAAGCTTCTTAACTTAAAGCATTCATATAATTCTCACTAATTTTCATTACTATAACTTGGGTATTTTACTTTTGAAAATATTATGATGAAACAAATTGAAGATGGTTTTGAAATTAGAACATATGAGTGTCATGCAAATTTGATTGTTCTCTTTCTCATTTGAAGTCTTAATTTCTTTTCTGGAAGCACATTTTTGTATCTTGATAAGTGTTTCTTTAAAAGGTAATCAATAATATTAGAGTAAGTATAAGGACTATCAAAATTCTTTGATGAAAATTTGAAACTGATGATTGCAGCTATTTGGTTGAACTGACTAAGTGAATTCCCTTTTTATTCTTCATCATGTGTCTTAACGGACTGATGGAAAATACCAACTCTTATATCTCACAGCCACCATCTAAAAATTGAACTCATGCTATTACTTGTTACCGGTCCACAATTTAATAAGTACAACTTATTAATTATATACTCTTTCTCCTCATATCAGTTGTGAAGCAGTTTCACTAGGGTGTAGTGACAGAAATAACTGCTTGTCTCTCCCACATATATTTTCATCTTTGTCATTAGTAATAGAATCCTTATTTCTGGGTTAGTGGCAAACATTACATTATAAAGCACCATGGTGCAGCCTCCTTTACAATGAGGGTGCCAAGGAAATGGAAGCAGGAGACCTTGGATGAGGTTTTAGGGAAAGCACTTTAAAGACATGTGACTCAGTTGGGAAGCATCCTTTATTGCTCTTGTTCCATCATAATTCCTGGTGCCTAAGACAGGGATGGATGGAGCTGTAGCGGCCGTCTTAGAACCGTGATGAAAAGGATAAGAGAAACACAGAGACTTGGCCCTGATATCTGAACTATAGAAACAATGATAGCAACTGCCTACTTCTGGATTTCTTGTTATAAGAGAAAAACAAACACTTTTACATGCAGACCACTGTAATCAGTTCTCTGATAATAGCTGTCAGATGCAATTTGTACTGAAATGTGTGATGTCCGGCTATGAATGAAAAAATACACTTCCTCTATTCAGTATCTGACACTACATTGTGAATAATTCCTGTCACCCAAGTCAACTCTTAAAATACTTGTTTATATATATATTTTTAGTTTGGTTTAAATTGCCTGCCTGTCATGTGCAAAGCCCTCATGCCTTTAGCTGCTTATATTTTCTCTTCCTGAATTTAGTCATGATTGCCTGTGCTTCATGTCTCAGACCAAATAAAAGCCTTCTTTAATAGACCCATTTCCCATTATTGGCTTTTTTATATCACACACATTTGCTAGTGGGAAGGGGGTAGTAGTATTCAGCATGTATCAAATTGTAGTTAGGGTCTGAATATCTCAATCAAAAGCTGATGATGCTAATTTAGACAAGGTGTTGAAGGAAGAGCTTATTTGCTTTATCAAACAAGCCTGACTTTAATGACAATTTCAGGCACAAAAATTATTTGTAAAACCAGAGAAAATTGTTGATGATGATATTTCCTTGATGAATACGAAAATATTTATGTATTTAAAAAAAAATTTAATTTTTCTTTTATGTTTGAGTATACTTGATTAGCAATGCTGTATTAGTTTCAGGTGTAGAGCAAAGTGATTCAGTTATACATATATATGTATCTATGATTTTTCATACTCTTTTCCCATTTAGGTTGTTACAGAATATTGAGCAGAATTCCCTGTGCTATACAGTAGGTCCTTGTTGGTTATCAATTATAAATATAGTAGTGTGTATATATGAATCCCAAACTCCCAATTTAACCCTCCCCTCCATCCTTCACCCCTAGTAATCATAAGTGTGTTTTCTAAGACTGTGAGTCTTTCTGTTTTGTAAATGAGCTCATTTGTATCATTTTTCAAAGATTCTGAATATAAGGGATATCATACAATATTTCTCTTTTTCTGTACGACTTCCTTCACTTAGCATGATAATCTCCAGGTCCATCCATGTTGCTGCCAATGGCATTATTTCATTCTTTTTAATGGCTGAGTAATATTCCATTGTATATATGTACCTCATCTTCTTTATCCATTCATCTGTCGATGGACATTTAGGTTCCTTCCACCTCTTGACTATTGTAAATGGCATTGCAATGAACATTGGGATGCATGTATCCTTTCGAACCATGGTTCTCTCCAGATATATGCCCAGGAGTAGGATTGCTGGATCATATGGTGGCTCTATTTTTAGTTTTTTAAGGAACCTCCATACTGTTCTCCATAGTGGCTGTACCAATTTACCTTCCCACCACAGTGTAGAAGGGTTCCCTTTGCTCCACACCCTCTCCAGCATTTATTGTTTGTAGACTTTTAATGATGACCATTCTGACAGGTGTGAGGTGGTATCTCATTGTGGTTTTGATTTGCATTTCTCTAATAATTAGTGATGTTGAGCATCTTTTCATGTGCATCTTGGCCATCTGTATGTCTTCTTTGAAGCAATGTCTATTTAGGTTTTCTGCCCATTTTTTGATTGGGTTGTTTGTTTTTCTGATATTGAGGTGCATGAGCTGTTTGTTTACCATTGCATCAAATAGAAAAAAATACCTATGAATAGACCTACCTAAGGAGAAAAATACCTCTACTCTGAAAATAAGATGCTGATGAAAGAAATCGAAGATGACACAAGCAGATGGAAAGATATACCATGCTCTTGGATTGGAAGAATCAATACTGTCAAAATGACTATCCAATCCAAGGAAATCTACAGATTCAATGCAATCCCTATCAAATTACCAATGGCATTTTTCACAGAACTTGAATAATTTTTTTTTTAATTTGTATGGAGAAACAAAGGACCCTGAATAGCCAAAGAAACCTTGAGAAAGAAAAATGGAGCTAGAGGAATCAGGTTCCCTGATTTCAGATTATACTACAAAGCTACAGTCATCCAAACAGTATGTTACTGGCACAAAAACAAAAACATAGATCAGTGGAAAAGGATAGCAAGTCCAGAAATAAATCCACATGCTTATGGTCAGTTAATCTATGACAAAGGAGGCAAGAGTATACAATGGAAAAAAGAGTCTCTTCAATAAATGGGGCTGGGAAAACTGGACAGTTCCATGTAAATAAATGAAATTAGAACATTCTTTAACACTGTACACAAAAATAAACTCAAAATGGTTTAAAGACCTAAATGCAAGACCAGATACTTTAAAACTCAGATGAAAACATAGGCAGAACACTCTTTGACATAAATCACAGTGGTATCTTTTTCGATCCACCTCTTAGAATAATGGAAATAAAAACAAAAATAAACAAATGGGACTGAATTAAACTCAAATGCTTTGCATAGCAAAGGAAACCATAAACAAAATGAAAAGACAACCCACAGAATGGGAGAAAATATTTGCAAATGATACGACTGCCAAAGGATAAATATATGCTTTTTTTTAACATCTTTATTGGAGTATAATTGCTTTACAATGCTGTGTTAGTTTCTGCTGTATAACAAAGTGACTCAGCTATATGTATACATATATCCCCATATCCCCTCCCTCTTGAGCCTTCCTCCCACCCTCCCTATCCCACCCCTCTAGGTGGTCGCAAAGCACCAAGCTGATCTCCCTGTACTATGCAGCTGCTTCCCACTAGCTAGCTATTTTACATCTGGTAGTGTACATATATCAATGCTACTCTCTCACTTCACCCCAGCTTACCCTTCCCCATCCCCATGTCCTCAAGTCCATTCCTTACATCTGTGCCTATATTCCTGGGAATATGTCTTTTTCATAGATATGGTAGGTTGCTTTCTGTTCAAAAATAGAAATGCTTAACATTAAATCTCAAAATGTTTTTTGAGAATCTACACTCGTTTGCAATGCTCTATTTTCGGTAAAAGATAAATTACATAAGACAAATATTCAGTTCTTGAAGAGGTGCTCAATTATGGAAGAAATATTGTAATGGTGGTTTTTGACAACTTGAAACAGAAACATAGAAACCCACAGACTTCGTGTGAATTCTAATTCTACCCCTTAAGAGATTTTGAGCACAATACTTAAATATTTATGAAATACAAAAATACGTAACTTAATGTGGTGCCTAGAACTTACTAGATGGTTTTGGGTATCATCCGTCCTAGGTATGAATTCTAGCTCTCCTTGAAGATCTCTAGGATCATGGACAAACCTGTTTTCTCACTGGTAAAATGAAGCTAAAAAGAGGACCCACCAGTATTTTATAGAGTTATTGTTAGTTTTAGGTTAGATAATATATTTAAGGAGTTTGTATTCTGGGTAGCACATGTCAAATTTCCAGTCTACTTTAGTTGTCTCTATTTAATGATCAACGATGTTACAGAACTGCAAACTACTTGATACTTTTGGAAAGCACATTCAAGTACACTACCTATTTTAACCATATGTTTCAATGAGATAGAAAAAAACTTTCCTCATCTACATATTTATGGAGAATAAAAGCAGGGAAAAGATTAACTCCATTAACAGGTTAATTTCACAAGTGGTGGATGATGTAATTCTGAATAAGCCTACTCGATTCTCTCAACAACATTACCTGTACTACATGGCTATAATGTTCTGCCAAACTTGTATCTCTTCACATCCCCCTTCTGAGTCTCATGAAATCCAAGGAGCCAAAATGCCACGCAGTGTTGTTTGAGGGGTTTTACGTGGCAAACATACCCCAAAGTCCAGCCCTTATTATGGTTTCTTCTTCCCACCCCCACTCTCAACATAGCTTCCACATGGGTGCTATGATTTCTGGTACTCGCTGCGAAATTCTAGCTTATTCATTTGGGGGAAACATTTAAAAAACAACAACTTTTCTGCTTACAATTATATACTGGCCTCAGATATTCATTCAATTCTACTCTACTTTCCTCATCTGTGACAGTTGGATAACTGAAAGAAATAGGTACTTACAAATAAGCTATTTACATATTTTATTTACAAAGGAAAGAGCTCTTAGTTGCACATATATGAATATATACAATGGATTCACATTAGACAGGGCAGATATCACTTCAAATGTGTACACAGTCATCTACTGTTTATGCTACGCATCAGTGTATCTCCTGATCACATTACATAGAAAGCTACAAAGAAAGAGAATGGTTTAACATTTGTGCTCAAAAATTAAAGACGAATCTGAGAAAGCAGACAAATCTAGTGAAAAATGACTGACATGGCTTTCATATATTTGCCTTTTCTTCTGAGTTTTGTGAATTATATTTTGTGGACATTTATGTGGAATCTTTGAAACTTTTTTTTAAAATATGGAGATGTTTATTGTCCTGTTAAAAAAACAGCATGCCAAAAGTATAAGGAAATGATCTTGTTGATAGATCTTTGAGATCAACATTAATGTTCTAAGAGAATGAAACAAAAGTTTTAAAGTAGAATTGGTATTCAAAAATGCTACATGAAAGGCTGCCCAGATATAGCTTCTCAATACTAATTAAGCTTCTATATGTCAGGTAAAGAATAAATACATCATGGAGCCATCTTCCATTGTAAAAAAAAGACATTTAACTTCTTGACCACTTACCAAATCAGAATACTGTTGGCTGGAAGAATCTTCAAAGATAATTTACTCCATACTATAATTCAGGATACTGAATCCCAGAAAAATAAGTGATTTATATAAAGTCATAAAATTGAATCAGTTTTCTTAAAACCTGTTTTGCAGATAATTATGATTTGCAAGTATCTAGATTCACAGGACATTAGAAAGACTCTGCTTTCTTAAGTCAATTATTTTTCCTTAGAGTTACACGAAAGAAATAATGTGGACGAATAATATATTCATTTTCATCTTTCACTATAATAGGTTCATTCATCTGTTTACATAAAGTTAATCAGAAAGTTAATCTAACCCAATGGCCACCATCACCATTGCCAATAACTTTTACCAAAACTTGATGCAAACCTTGAGGCAAGCTTTTATAAAACTACATAGTCTGTTTTCTTTGGAAAGAGTTTTCTTCATTTTCTACTTTCTAACTAACTTTTAATTAACTGTGAATCTTATATTACTTGACAATATCCTTAAAACAAAATAAAATCATAGCAAAAGTAAAAGGCTTTCAAATGAAAGGAAAACATCTGTAACATAGCAAGGTAGTTTTAAACTCAACTAATTATGGGCTTAATCAGGCAAGTTCTTAAAATCCCTTTAAACAACACTGACTATAACCACACTTATGGGCTCAGTTTTGAAAAGGAAAGTATCACACTGAGCACTTCTGAAAGAAACTTTATAGTAGGTTCATCTACCTAAGAAACAGATCTGGGGAACCAAAATGAGAGGGTGTGAAAAACATTTTTAAACTTTATTCCTCACACCAAAATGCCAATTGTGGCACCAAGATTGGAAAAAGCACACCAGCTTTTTAATACCCTTCATATTAAAAGAAAAAAAAAGTTTGGCATTGAAATAAAGTAATTACAGATACTTGTAACTTTCCAAACTCTACAATTTGACCTAAACTTTCCTCTCCCAATTATAGAATTTCTTTCAAAAATTTACCTAGAGGTGGAGGGATATTATTCAACCAATCCTCATACAGCAACAAGAACCATCATGACTCACTATTTTTCCTGAATAGAGGCAAAACCTACTTTAGGATTTTTCAGATTTATCATTCTATTTTTTTCCCCTGCTTCTTTCACAGCTAGGGAGACCAAGATGAAGAACACTGATTTCCATGAGCCATCATCTTTTTTATTTCCCTGTATGAATTGTCCCATATAACGACCCTTTACATCCATGAATGATATTCTATCAGGAAATTTTAACTTGAGTTATCACTTCCTGTTTGAAAATCATTAGGATTTATTTTAGTAAGCCTATAAATGCTAGGTTACAAACTTTAGACTTTATTTTGCAAAGAAAGGGGGCACTTAGAGGGATTTGAGGAGGGCAAACTCTTCCAATTTTCAGTGTACAAATCATTGTGGTAGTAATGTAGAAGATGGCTTATAACAAAATGAGATTTGAGGGAGACCAGCTAGAGGGCCCTTTGGCTAGTCTAAGAGAGATTTGATGTGCACTTGAGCTAAGACAAGTGGCAAAGGAAATGGAGTGATAGAAAGTTGTCAAAAGCTGTGATTCCTCCAAATTTAGCTGGCATCAGATTCAGAGTTGCGGTGTTAGGATAGGGCCTGAGGATATGCATTTCTAATAAGTTCCAGGGTGGTATTAATGCTGCTGGCCTAGGGCCACATTTTAAAAACAACAGGACTAAAGCCTTTCTACTCAAAGTGGCCTTTGGATCAGCAGCCTTGGCACCACCTGCATTACTAGAAATTGAGATTATTAATAACTAGGTTATTAGACATCTAGTCCTATCACATCCAAATCTGCCTTTAACAAGATCCTCAGGTGGTTTCTATGAAGACTGAGGCTTGAGACGTGATACACTAGCCTAAAATAAAGAACAAGTGAGATCAATACAGTTTGGAAAAACTGAAAGAGAGTGTCTAACATGACTGATGCTGCTGCCTGGAGCATTAGGTAGATAGTGGTGATGGTGCTTATTCAGCTCCTCCAACTGATGGGTGGACAGGTAATCTCCTAGTAATTGACAAAATTTTCACAAACCCCAAAGTCAATTTAAATATATATATATATATATATATATATGTATATATATCTAAGCTTGTATAATACAAGCCAACGTATAAGGGTAGCCCAAGAAATAGGTATCAATACAAGTCATGAGGAACTTCTGAAAGTTGAAAGTGAAAACTGAATTTTCTCTACAAAGAAAGAAGTCTCTGATCTACAAATAGGAAAAATTTTCAATTCCTGGCTCTAAATCTGGATTTACCTCCAAATACACTGTTTCCATCAATTTTGGTAGAGTATCAAGTTCCAGGCCAGATGGCTAAATGATTGCCTTCCTTCCTACAGGTAAGCCAGTTTTTTGTTGTTTGTGTTAACAAAAATGGAAAGTAACTACACTCATGTTTTTAATGAGAAAATGGTCTCTTAAATGAAAAGGATCAAACATAATACAAAAGCAAGGCTGCTCTTCTGGTCCATAAATGTGTTGCTCTTTAGGACTTTCTCTTAGGAAAGATGACATTTCTGCCAACTTAGCTGTCTGAGAACAAGGCTCAGTAAATGATGTAGGAACCAAGAACCACAGTTAGAAAAGTTTTAAAGAGATGAGGGGCAAACATATATTCCACTTCACTGGGTAGTATGGCAGACACTGAGCAAACACCCCCCATCCAAATCCAGGTCACCTGCTAAATGGCTGTGAGACCTTGGGAACTTCCTGTCTTGCCCATTGGCCACATCAATGGATAAATATGCCATAATTTCTTGGCTGTTGCAGAAAATCTAGACTGGATCAGAAGCAACAGGCCACAATTATGAGCATTAAGTAGTTTTCAACTACTGGGCTGCATATTGATATGCCAGGAGCTCTTTTTTTCATAAATGTGCTACTCCATTGCACTCAAAAACTGTAAATAAACACTGGTTTGTTGCAAGTGAATGTACATGCCTTTACAGTGGTGATTATGTGATAAGCAGAAATGAGCAAGGCCATGCAATGGGTGCTATTTGTAAATATGAGACAAACAATTTTGCTGGACATCAAACTATCACAAAAGATATGTCACATGTTTTTTTTTTCCCCCAATATATCAAAACTTTGTTCTATCAATATTCAGGAAAGTACTACTAGGAAAAAAAAGAAAGGTCTCCTCAAACCAAGACATAGCACAGAGTTGACCTAACAACAATTTTGATGTGCAGTGTATTGATATTAACTATCAAGCAGTTATAATGTAATTACATGCAAATTTTTGTAGATCTTTTAGCTGTGCTCTGAATCTTTTAATTTTTAAAAAAAATAAATTTATTTATTTTTGGCTGTGTTGGGTCTTCGTTTCTGTGGGAGGGCTTTCTCCAGTAGCGGCGAGCGGGGCCCACTCTTCATCGCGGTGCGCGGGCCTCTCACTATTGCAGCCTCTCTTGTTGCGGAGCACAGGCTCCAGATGCACAATCTCAGTAGTTGTGGCTCACGGGCCCAGTTGCTCCGTGGCATGTGGGATCTTCCCGGACCAGGGCTCGAACCCGTGTCCCCTGCATCGGCAGGCAGATTCCCAACCACTGTGCCACCAGGGAAGCCCATGAATCTTTTAATTTTTTTTTAACTGAAAAATCAAATGTTTGAAAATTTTTAAAGAGAAAAGGAGGGAAAGAGAGATCGAGAACTTTGTAGAAGTGTCTCATTGTTGAAGAAGGATCAACAGAAGGAAGAGGAACTGACAGCAGAATGAAAGAGGCCAGTTATAGACTGACTGACTTGCGATACAGAGATAGATCTCAGCTTTCCCTGTCCACACCCAGAATGCTGTCTTCCCCTTGACTAACTTTAATACAAAGTTTAATTTTGGTCTGATTCCCTACATATTAAGGGGCCTCCAGCCACAGTAAGGTGAACGAGGACTAAGAAAATTAGAGAGGCAACAATTATGCCAAGGTAAATTCCACACAGAGGCCACACTCTCTTTGACCCACACAGGAAGTTAGGTGAAGTAGCCTGGAAAAGTACCATTAAATGATATAGTGGCAAAGATATAGTGTTTTTCCTTGTGCTGTCACATTTCTGGTGATAATTTGCCTGGAAATAGTCCCTCAAGTATGATTCTCTTACTGTGTAAGAGGAAAATATAGGTATAGAGAGTATATATCAGGATATAAATGCCTATTAGAGCTGAGAGATACATTACCTTATCATTCTTGCCTATAAGGTACTTATACTTATCATTCTTGCCTATAAGGTACTTATACTTTCTCCCTTCCAAGAAAACAAATGACCCTTTTAGATTGTTGAGCCAGACTCTGCAATTCTCTCTCTTGACCCATCTCTCTCTTGACCCATTAAAACTACTAGCGAAAAAAAAAAAAAAAGCAGAGAAGTGTATGGACTGAAGACGTGAAGAGTTCTCTTGTTTGTCTGGGTCTCCTCAGATCCCATTCATGTGTACATGGACTTTCTATCTGCCCCCATGACTAAGGTGAGAAAGTCACTTGCACTTGTCACAGGCTTGGGTACTAGTAACCTCAACCAGAGTACCTGGAATTCAATAAATTTCAGCATATGAAAACTACAATATGGATTTAACAAAGTCTTAAATGTAAAGTCAACTGTGAGAGTAAGAAAGACTGTAGACTCCCTTTTCTCTTTTGGTGAAGTAAAGTACTCTAGAAAGTTAATAATAAAAGCAAAAAGTTTTAGGAGCTTGTTCTCACAATCCCGAAGTAGAAAAAAATCAAAACATTTCAAACCATTTAAGTTGTAAGAGTTTTTCTTTTCTTTTTTTTAATTCTAGTTTTTGGGCATCACTGATTTTTTTCCACACTATAATGAGAAAGGGGTGGGGGGTGGATAATTATAGATAAAACATCTGTGAAGTCTACTTTGGAATCACAAAATATATATATATATATATTTAAAATGAGTCTTTAATTTTTCAAAATCTTTCATTTTCCGGTCCCCCTTTGGTAAGGGAAAAGCCAAGTCAAGTCTCTTTCTGCTCTTCTGCAGTGAATTTCCACCAGCCAGCCACAAGTGGGAAAGGATTTCATATGTTTGTAGCACTTTACAACCAGTTTTATGCCCCTCAAAGCATAAGAGCAGACTGTCCATTTATTGGCTTGTGATGGTGATTCCTGGGGAATCAGTGCATACCACAAACCAGAATGCACTCTATCCCTGTATAGACTGTGAAGATTTCACATTAGATAAATGAAACATTGCTTAGGCACATTTTATTTCATTGCTTAGGCAAATAATTCCACTCTGATTTTTAAATATCCTTTCTGCAAATATTTGCTTTCGATGGACATTCACCATCAGTGTTTGCAAGAAGTTTTGTTGCCAGAGATGAATGAATCAGAAATTCTCTGAGTATACTAGCCAATTAGAATGGTGCATTTTGTCCTAACCATTGTCAGTGCCAGGACACATTTATTTGCACAGCAACAAAACATGGCACCATGCCTCACTACAAATATGTCTACAGCAAATTCAATACTCTCTGGTAATATGGAAAAAATACTTCAATACCAGATTTTCTTTTAAATATATCTGTGTGGAAAATAGGTTCATAAAACCATCACAGGATATGAAGGAATCTGTTGAAGTGATTGGAAAATGAAGATGGATTCTTGGCAATCAGGAAACTGTAAAGTGTTTCTGCTTGGGTGTAACAGAATGTAAAAATTGAGGAACGGGAAAAATAATAAGAAAAAAAACTATAGAGTAGACTTTCAAGAAAAAGTCACATGTTTTACACATTAAGCACCTCTATTGTCAGCTACAGAATCTGTTTAATATTTATTAAAGACTTAAAAGGAATATGTAAACTAGTACAGGAAGTTTAGAGAATAACAAAAATCATTTAACAAATTATGGACTGTAGATATATGACACGGAATTAAGAAAACTGAGGATGAATTTTTTGGCTTAGTAAGTGAATTGGGGTGGCCAAGAAGGGAAGACAAAAAGTAGATATAATGACTCTCTACTGCGTTTCATGGTCTCAAGAAAGAAAAATATAATTAGAGCAGAGAAGAAGGAAATATGTTAGATGATAAAAGTAAAGGAAGTTTTCCAACAAAATTATGGTTACGGGGGAAAGGGGGGAGGGATAAATTGGGAGATTGAAGATTAACATTTACACACTACTATATATAAAATAGGTAACTAATAAGGACCTACTGTAGAGCACAGGGACCTCTACTCAATACTCTGTAATGGCGCATATGGGAAAGGAATCTTAAAAAGAGTGGATATATGTTTATGTATAACTGATTCACTTTGCTGTACAGCAGAAACTAACACAATATTTAAAATCAACTATACTCCAGTGTAAAAAAAAAACACTAAAGGAAGTTTTCTACGTAAAATATTGGAAAACCTGTCTTCTAAGATGAGAACAATTTTATTTGAGATCCTTAGTACCAACTGGTATATAAAATACAAACTGTTAACCATATTCACCACACGACTTGTTTTTATAAATGTACAGGATTTCAAGTTAGAAGAATGTTAAAAAAAAGAAAACCCTGATTCAAAGTAAATTATTTAATTATCATAAAAAGTATACCAGTTAGTAAAATTATAAATACCTATTCAGCAATCATTATGTGCTAAACATCTATTTAAGCTTCAAAGAAATTACATATGGCAGGCACAATTATAGCCACAGTTTAAAAGAAGATCTGAGACCAGAACTGGTTAGTCATGTCAGAATTGATCACCTAATCTTGTAACCACTAGGTAATATCCTTCCTGCCCTAACTACTTGATATACAGTGTAGGACAGTCACAGTTTTCTTAAGAAAACCTCACCTTCTTTCCATAGGCCTTAAAAAATTTAAGCATGAGTGGTATGAAACTAGATCAAAATAAAAATCAATGAAAGTATTTCACTTGAAGCAACTTAAAAGAATTGTTTTCTTTTTCTTGGCATTATTAATGCAGTGTAAAGAATTTAATCATTGATCTTTATATTACTTTCATACTATATGTTTAGTCTGGTCTTTAATGTCAGATCGGTCAATTTTTCCTAGAACTGCCTCTGTGTAAGGCGGTTCTTTCTCAACTTGATGTAAAATGACAATAGAACTTTATACACTTTTCATTAATTACTTCTAACCAGGTGAAGTGATTATTTTTATTTTTTTAATTGAAGTATAGCTGATGTAAAATACTATATAAGTTATAGGTGTACAACATAGTGATTCACAATTTTTAAAGGTTATACTTCATTTATAGTTATTATAAAATATTGGCTATATTTTCTCCATGTTGTACAATATATCCTTGTAGGTTATTCTATACCTAATAGTTTGTACCTCTTAATTCCCTGCCCCTATATTGCCCTTTCCCCCTTCCTTGTCCCCAGTGGTAACCACTAGTTTGTTCTCTATATCTGTGTCTGCTTCTCTTTTGTTATGTTTACTAGTTTGTTGCATTTTTAGACTCCACATTTAAGTGATATTATACTAAAGTGACTGTTTAAGTGAGGGATAATAATCTGATTTATAAGGAAAGGACATGAAGGAAGAAAAAACATGAATAGATTTCAGAGATGGTTGGAAAGAAGAGTCAATAGTCCCCAGGATCAATTGTTTATAGAAATATGAACAATGAGAAGTTGATGAGGACCTTGACTTTTCTTGCTTAGATGTCAAGTGTAATAAAAGATGGTATTAGTAGACAAAGGAGCACATGAGTCATCCATAATTTTGATTTTCACTCCTGAATAGCCTAATTCATAATTTCAGGTCCATTTACTTTATGAGACTTCTCTAGAGTACATGATGCTGTGGAATATTTCACCTTTCAAAGCTTTTTCCCCTCAGCTTGCATGGTATCATTCCCTCCTGATCTTTCTCCTCCCTGATTTTTCTTCTCAGTGTCCTGTTTCTCTTCCTCTGCATGCTCCATAAATGTTTTCCCCAGAATTCCAGACGTATATACAATGAGAGCATAGATTTTGAAGTCAGATCAATATGCTGTTACATTTCAGCTCCTCCACTCACTACCTTTGCAAACATTTGCAATCTCTTTAGAGCCTCCTGGTCCTCTTTAGACTGGCCTACAAAGCCCTCCAGTTGTCTGGGTCTTGCTTATTGATCCAACCACATCCATTAAAACTTCTCTGTTGTTGGACCCTCCTACACAGTTGGTGGGAACATAAATTGATACTGCCACTGTGGAGAACATTATGGAGGTTCCTCAAAAAACTAAAAATAGAGTTGCCATATGATGCACCAATCCCACTCCTGGGGATATATCTGGACAGAACTATAATTCAAAAAGATACATACACTCTTATGTTCACAGGTGCACTATTTACAATAGACAAGACATAGGAACAACTTAAATGTCCATCGACCGATGAATGGATAAAGAAGATGTGGTACAGATATACAATGGAATACTACTCAGCCATAAAAATGAATGAAATAATGCATTTGCAGTTACCTGGAGAGACCCAGAGATTATCAAATGAAACGAAATACATCAGAATGAGAAAGACAAATATCCTATGATATAACTTACATGTGGAATACAAAATAGAACACAAATGAATTTATCCAAAAAACAGAAACAGATTCAGAATAGATTTGTGGTTGCCAAGGGGGGTGGGGTGGGGTGGGATGGACTGGGAGTTTGGGTTTAGCAGATGCAAACTATTATATATAGAATGGATAAACAACAAGGTCCTACTGTATAGCACAGAGAAATATATTCAATATCCTGTATTAAACCAATTAAAACAATTCCTATCCTCTGGCCTTCAGTCATTTTCATTTGTTTTTTCAATTATCTAATGGAATGGTCTCCCTTTTTTGTGAATATTGATGTGTTATTGCTTCTGTGTGTCACGAACCCCTATTATCTTTTCTCTTGGATCAATCTGAATCATAACTCAGGTCCAACCAGGCACTGACACTGCTTCCTCAGTGATATCATTCCTGAAACTTCCAAATTAGGGTTAGTGCCACAGCCATAACCCAAATTAAGGTTATGTCCTAGTGGTCCGCTAGTTCTGATGACTATATAATTTATCTTCCAAACTTGGACATAATTGAGGGTAAAAGGAGGTGCTATTGTGATTATGTCAGCAAAACAGATGTAAACTGGGACTACTCTACCTCTAGAAAGCTCCTTTCTCAACCATAACATCAGAATTATAACATCAGAATAACCTCAGAATTATCCACTTCTTTCAGTGTTTTTACATCTCTCTGCCTGCTATAGCTATTACTTTTGTGAGAATTATATTTCTGTGTAAGTTTATAGGCTTACCGCCTAGGTACACCTGAACAAGATATGTGTGCCTTCAAAAAGTGTAGTTTTATTTTCCATGGTTTTGAACCACATGAGTATGAAATAAAGCTTTATGCATTCCTTTATTTTACTTCTGTCAACAGTGTGCTCTTGAGTTCAGCTGAAATTTGTTTATATTGATGTGTAGTAAACAATTTAGATGTTTTCAGTGAAGTACTGACAAACATCACTTCTCCGATACTTATTCAGATATACTGTTGCAAATGGGCAAGATATTTTCTAATTTATATCTTCCGACTGGCAGTGATGGGTCATAGGGTATTGATATTCTCAACTTCAGTAAATTATGCCAAACTTTTTCACCAACATGGTTATTTTGATTTACATTCCCATCAGCATTGCATGTTAGTTTTTGTTCCTCCACATTATTATTATTTTTTAAATTTAACGACTTTATTCAGGTTTAATTTACATATCATAGAATTCACTTGTTCCCAGTATTTAAACAATCAATGATTTTTGTAAATTCATAAACTTATAGAGTTGTGCAACCATCATCACAATACAATTTTAGAACTTTCCCATCACCCTAAGTATATTTCTCATAGCCATCACTCATTGTCACTTCCATCCTCAGGCAACCACTAATCTGCCTTCTATCTCTACAGATTTACATTCTCTGGACTTTTCATAAAAACGGGATCATACAAGTTGTTGCTTACCATTATTAACAGTACTGTCAGACATTACAATTTTGAAAACCTGATGGATGTGTAATTTATTCTACAGTTTTTATTTTCATTTCTCTGATTATTTATGTGGTTAAATACCTTTTCTTATATTACCCACTTGGTGTTCATCTTCCATGAATTGCTTCTTCAAGATTTTTTTTCCTTTTTTCTGTTAGATTATCTATGTGTGTACGTGTGTGTGCATATGAATGCGGTGGTGGTGCGCGGTGTGGGGGGGTGTGCAGTGAAAGAGAGATTTGCAGAAATTCTAAAATTTCCTCCTGTCAGTTAAACGTGCTACACATGTCCTATCTCATTTCCGTAACTCCGCTGTTTCCTCATGTATTCTTCACTGTGGATGAACACATGTTTAATTTAATGTAAGCAAAATTATCTTCTCCTTTATGGTGTCTAAGATTATCTGGCTTTTCCTTTATTTTTGCCCAAGAAAATAACTTCTTATAGTGAAGTTGTGAAGATACTCTCTATAATATTTTGTTAAAGCTTTACAGTTTTGCTTTCCATATTTTGTTCTGGAATCCATCTATAACTGATTTTTTCTCTGTTTTTAGGAAAGGTTCTTCATCATAGTTTTCCATAAGTATATCCAGTTTTCTCAGCATATTTGTTTCAAAAGACCATTTTTTTTTCTTGCTGATCTGCCATATTATCTCTGTCATATAGCAATTACCCATGCAGCATTGAAGGCTATTTTGACTGTAAATATTGTTATAATTGTTTCACTATGTTGCATCTATGAATAATGTAAGATTCAGTTATTTTAGATCTGCTTTGTCATTTTATAGTTTGTGACTTCCTGTAGAGATTTCCTTGCTTTTAAAATTTAAGAAACTGATTGTTTTGCATTAACTCTTTATCTTTTATGTCACTGGTTGGGTTCAGTCATGGTGACTTTTTGCTGTGTGCTTGGTTTTCTTTGCCTGGTGCTCCTTGGTGACATTTTACAATAGGTTCTAGGGAACTACTCAGGCTTAAAATGAAGGTATGTCTTCCAGGACGTATTTGCCTTTTTATTTGGTTCTTCCATGTGCCTGAGGTTCTACAAAATGAAACCGTGCTTGAAGATTCTTTGATCACTCATAATCAAACAAATTCGAACTGAAATTCATATGACATCTGGCCAAGGGTTCAGTTTCTTGGGAAAAAGATTTAGCTCTTTACTTTTTTCTCATGCTCAAACCAGGACTATGACTTTCCCTGAAAGAATAACTCTACTCATCGTTGTCCTGAAGAGGATAACCCAAATGTCCCCTGCTTAGGTTACATATCGGTATCTAGCAGCTTCCTCACTTTGGGAGGCAGTGCTTATTAGAATTGATGTAGGTTCCCTTGGCCCTTTGAGACTTCACAGTTATAGCTCAGATACTCAGCTGTATTTCATCATGATTGGCAGATGTGTTCCAAGCAAAAGCAACCTCCTCTGATTGCTTCTTTGGTCTTTAAATTCTTACTATCTTGATATTCCTAGCTTTTAAGAAAATGGTTTATTTTGCTTTGTTTTGTATATGTTTATCAAACATTTTAAGTTATTTTTAGTGTTAGTATGGAAATGTAATCTGCTATCAGTTGGATTGCTGTTGAGTTTGAGGAAATTGGGAAAGTGAACCTGCAATTTTAGAGAAAGTAATATTTATTGGTAATGCCAAAGTCTAAGTTTTGAACTTGGCAGTGGGTGACTGAAGTACAATGGAGAATAAGATTACTGGAGAATTGTGAGCAAAAGGACAAAAGAAATAAATGTGGAGAACACAGAATAGTTTTCTGACACATATGGCTGAGAAATAATGGATCTGCCCTCTATGAAGGCAGCTTACGTTGTGCATTCTATTTTCATTTTCTCTTGAGATAGTTGTGTCTTGTTTTGATGTAGAAACCCTAATAATTAAGCCCCTCTTATTTAGTTACAATGAAGAACCTCTATTTCTCAAATACACTACATTATTCATTGCAAATAGGATTTGACTGAATGCCCCAAGTTTAATTTTGACACATTGAAAACAGAATTAGTAACAGGATATAAACGTCTGCTGAGTAAAATAAATGCACATTATTAGTATGGCCCTATGTGTAATATAACTAATTTATTATTATTAATGTAAATATTTTAACTTCTTTCTCAAATTTCATAGTCTTTGGTTTTATTGTTTTCTTTCCCTTTATTCTTTGCTTCATATTTTTTAAAGTTAGTTTATTTAAAAATTTTTCACTTACTAAACTATTTACTAAACTACAGCTTCTACCATAAGCATCTCTTTTCTTTTTGTAATAAACAATTGTTCTTTTCCAGGAGCAAAAAATACAGATTTTTTACTAAGCTTACTTTTAAATAGCTACCTTGAACTAGTACGTGTAAACATTTAACACTGACTTATATTACAAATTAGGATTCCTCCCCACTTCTTATTTTAGTAAGTTTCTTTAGTCTTATTCTTATTTCAATGGATTCTTCATTTAAAAATTACGAATAGATGTATCTGAAATAGATATATTAAGGTAAGTATAATATTTAAGTAACAGTTATTGCTTCTTTGTGAAAGAATCATATCTATTCTATTTCAGAATGGTTTGACGGTCTAGAAAATTATCTCCTTCTTAGAATTATGGGGTAATGAGAGCTTTTCTTGAACTATACACAAGTAGTGCACAAAGGCAACAAGATTTAACTTGTATAGAATTAAGTATTCTAAGATTTGATATCAAGCTCATCTCTGCAGAAACCAGACACTTGTATTGGGTTGGCCAAAAAGTTCGTTTGGTTTTTTCCATAACATCTTACAGAAAAACCCAGATGAACTTTGTGGCCAACCCAATACTATGACCAATCTCTTAAGCTTTCTAAATGTCCCTTTTCGCATTTATAAAATGGAGAGCATATTTCTTCTAATGCTTTTCACAAAGGGTAATGTACTAAAGAAGACCAGTGTATGTGTAAGAACTGTGTAAAATAAAAACTATTATGGACATGAATGGTATATAATATATACTATACATAGTATATAATATACTCAATATATGTCAGCCATTCACAATTACCCATTTAAAAAGGAAATTTTGTGGACTATGTGAGAAGTTACCCCGCTTTCCCCCAAAATACTGCTGTCCAATTTTCACAGTGACATGTAATAATTAATCCATAATCCACTTGTAATTTTTCCATTATTACATAATTGTTTTATTTATAATGGAGCCTGTGATATCTACATTTTCCCTTTGTCTATGTTTATGCAAGCACCACACTATTCTAATTTTTATTATATTATAATGTTCGGTAGGAAGAGTCACATCATTCTTTTAAAAATTGTAGCTATTCTTTCACATAAAGTTTCCAAAATATACATATTCCTCTTTGTTTTTCAAATAATTCCTTATCTAGTGGTCAAGTTTTGTAATTTTATTCTTTTTAAAGTAATACATACATGGTTGGGACTTAATTTATTTTCTTACCTATATGAAATTACTTGTTTTATTATTATGGGTATTCATTGTTTTATTTATTTTATTAAAAACTAGTCATTATTATTGTGGGCATAAATCAATCAGCCATTGATTTATATACATTTCAATTGTATCTAGCTATTTTCATACCATTACATTAAAAGTAAGAATTTGCAAATTGTTTACCTTGCTATCTTTTTTTTTTTATGCTACACACAATGGACCAGAAACAGTAATGATATTATCTCCCGAATTTTCTGGTAGGTCATTTATGCCTGCATTACCTCTTAGTAGGCTGGTAAAAAGATTTCATAACTATAATAAATAAAGGGTAAATAAAATGTTTCTAGCTACTCCCTATATTCGTGAGAATGTTTATTAATTCACCTTTTATATTTAAAGAAATAAAAATATGTAAGTTCTTGGGGGAGAAGAAAACACTATTTCACAATAATGATAGCAATAATTAATTCAGACATGAATCATCAGTAGATAATAAAACAAGTAGATTCATGTTCAATGAAAAAACATGACACAGCATCCAAGCAGCTCACCACAAACAGTAATTGCAAAAAGAAAAACAGTAACCTTATTGTGTAATAACATGGTGGATTCCATTTTAATGACATAATTAAAATTAGTATTACCATTAATGGTGCAAACTGATATTATGTGCTTACTGCTGCAATGCACTGAGAAGGGCACAAAATCATTATTACTGTAGTGCTAGAAATATACAAAATGAACCTGATCATGAAGAAGTAGCCAATCGAAACTGAGGGATATTTTACATATGTAATGAAATACCCTGTGCTCTTTCAGAATCATGAGAGACAAAGAAAAACTGAGGAAATAAAGGAAAATAAAGATACATTTCTACTAAATACAATGCGTGATCACTTATTCAATTTTTACTGAGGGAAAAAAGCCATATAGATATTAGACAATGAATGAAATTTAGATATGGACTATTAATTAGCTAAGAGTACCAATATTAATTTATCTAATTTTGGCAATTTCACTCTGTTTATAAAACATTACATCATTGTTCCTTGGAAATAGGTAAAGCATTTAAGGGTACAGAATATGATTTCTATTGCTTTCAAATGGTTAAGAAAAATATAATAGATAGCAAGAGAGAAAGCAATTACTACAAAATGATAAAAAGTAAAGAATATAGTAATTATATATTAGACTGTTTGCAATATGCTTGAAAACATCCTACAACTTTGGAATTATATAAATTTAAAAAAAAATCAAACACATCATCTTTCCTGTATAGGATATCTTAGACCATCGGATAGAGTTTCCTTTTTAATTACAATTGTTGTGACATCTTGTATCAGCTCTATCAGCCTAACACTGTCACTAAACTACCCTTTAATTTGTGTTAAGTCTAATGCTTCCTGTATTCACCCTACAAATGCATACAGCCTGGAAGAGAAATAGAGTGGTCCCAGGATCCTTGGTTCTTAAAAACCTCAATTCAATGACACTCACTGAGCTCTCCTACTCTGAGAATCTGTTTAACTAGTACCTTTCTTGGTCTGAATGTGCCTCTAAGTACGTGTAGGCCAGGCAAGAAAACTCTGGTTAGGGTTGTCATGATATCTGCCTTTTTCTTCTCTCTGTCTCTATGTTATCACTTGGATCGTGATAGGCAGTCAATCCATCAAGATCATCATGATGTATACTTGTCTTTCCACCCTTGTATTATCCATAGAGTAATGGTAGCAGGGCATGCTCTGGGAACATAAGCATCTGAGGCTTAGATTTAAATATGTAACAAAGATCTGTGTTAGTCTTCATAGCAGCACAGGTTTTGATACACTTGTATCTTTTCATTAATATCACCTTTTGATAAAATAATTATTTGCACTCTTCTAGAAAATAACATTAGAAAGGCTGGTTAATTCAATTGTTCATTGAAGTAAGTTATAGGCAGAATGTTTCAGGTAGATTCATGGCTCAACAATGATAATTCAATAGTCCAGACCCTGGCAGAAAATGTAGTTTTTTTTTTTTTTTTTTTTTTTTTGCGGTATGCGGGCCTCTCACTGTTGTGGCCTCTCCCGTTGCGGAGCACAGGCTCCGGATGCGCAGGCGCAGCGGCCATGGTTCACGGGCTTAGTTGCTCCGCGGCATGTGGGATCTTCCCAGACCGGGGCACGAACCCGTGTCTCCTACATCGGCAGGCGGATTCTCAACCACTGCGCCACCAGGGAAGCCCGAAAATGTAGTTTTAAGTATATAAAAGCACTGGAAGTATACTGGTTTCATCCCATTTTTAATCCCCCATGGGGTTTCCTAAGAGTTGAAGGCTTTGGCAAGACTTGGACACTTTAATGAAATGTGAATAATACAGAAAACACAAGCATTTGAAGAGCATAATGCATTTACAGAATGATGACTGAAATTACATATGTATATAATTACTTCATTTAGGGCTGTAGGTGGTAGTAATAAACCTTTGGCACAATAAGAATGATGTTATAATTAATTACTACTTTTCTTAGGTTGTTAGTGGAACAGACCTGCTCTGTATATACAGTTTGGAGGTGAGTAGAATAGTTATTTGGCATATGATATTCATAAGGGACAGGAAATGGTACATGTCTTTGAGTGAACTCATATGTGTCAGCACATTTTATTATGAAGTTTCATCTAACATAGCTTGAGGGAAGGACATTATAGTTCAGTGACTCAGAGAAAAGAATATCCTTAAGAAAATTTAAAGACCTTTTGTTTTAGAAAAATGAAAGTGTTATAACTCTCAGTGAATTGTTTTAAACACACAAAGCCACAGAAACCAAGCACTTTATAAATAAATCAGATTATATGCAAATGTGACTTTTCCATTAATGGCCATTCATCTTATTAAAAATTAAAATTTTGATAGGAAGTGTTTTTATAAAGAAAGTAGCAAGATGTCAGTTATTAAGATAATTAATTTACATATTAACAGACCTCTAATTATCATACTCTGAGTCAGTAACTTAATAATCTCAAAAACCAAGATTTCTCCATATTGTCTTTGGGGTAATTGTTCACATTTTAAAACAAATACAAAAATCACACTTTAAAAAATGAAATTTCTATTTCTCACTGAAAGTTTTTCTCTCCCTCTCTCCCTTTCTGTTGAAAACAAACCCCAAAATACCTCCTTTGTCCTCACATTCTTCTCCAGCAAGTGCTAGAGGTACATGCCTTCAATTTTTTTCCTTTCATTTTCTTCTGAACTATATCCAATTTGGCCTCTGCCCTACAGTTTCACCAAGATTCATTATCTACAAGATCACCAATACACTCTTCCTTACTAAAACTGACGGTTAGTTACTAGTCCTAGATGTCCTTGACTCATCTGCAACGTTGGAAAATCTTTGCATCTTCTCCCGCTCGAAGCAGCCCTCAGCTTCCAGGGCACGATCTCTCCCGGATCTCCCCACACTCCTCCTGTCATTCCATCTCAGTTTCTGGCGGCTTCCTCTGTTTCTCTCTAACTCTGACAATTAAAGTAACCTGAGGTCAGCCCTCCAGTCCGGGCTCTTTTTTACCTACCCTCTGTCCTTTTGCTATGGCTAAGTTATCATGCAAGAGATCCAGTGAGAAAGAAAAGCTTTTCTTCCCGTAGAGCACAAGGCAAAACGGAAGTTCCAAGCCTCTTCCTGGTGCCAAAAAACTCTTTAGTTTATGCCTTCATTTCAACAAGGTGTCTTTAAACATTTAAAACTCCTTGCTTAGCAATGGCCTGTACTTTTTGTGCCCTTTTCTTTTGTGTGCCATAACTCAGAAGCCCTTTCATGTTTAGTAAATTATTCAGGGTTAATTTCTTGAAGTCACTTTGGTTTTGTCACTTCATTCTTCTGATGTTGTTTTACTTAATTTGCACAATGATGTAAATCATTTCTAGTCTTTAGTTCAAAACAATTGGCATATTACAACTGGTTACATCAGGCTATTCACATGTATTCCCTAGGCACATAGGAAATTAAACTGATCAAATTTCAAAGTATTTAAATTATTATTGATAGGACAGATAACTAGATTTCTTAAAAAGACAAATATTGATTTTTTTTCTTCTTTGTTATTTACAGGACCCTGGACAAAGGATATGAAGATAAAGGAGACATGAATCTTTTTCTCAAATAAATTATTTCTTAGGGATATATATAAAATATGTCTATAAATAACTATAATATGAAATCATCATGAGAAATATAGGTAGTGTTATAAGATTAGAGGAGGAAAGATCAAACTCTTACTGCAGAGTATCAGGGACATCTCCACAAAGATGACATTTAAAAGGAACCTCATGCACCACCCAAAATGTCATCATTTGGAGGAGTCTGGCAGCAATTGTGGAGTCATCCTAGTATCTCTTCCTGTATGATTTCTCTATTTTATTCCCAAGCTTAAAAAAATACAAAACATATCTTTCCTTCAGTATTAAAAATGTCAACAGTTAAGATCCAAATTCCATGATATCATTTTTCTAGAATAAAAAAATTCAAGAATATTTGAAGAATTGAATTTACCTAAGAAGAACCTCAATATATATCTATCTCAACATGTATGACTAGTTACCATCAGTTGTAATTATCATTTTCAAAGCTCAGATTGTCCCGTCTTTAGCAAGAGCATTCTTTTTAAATTAGCTCCTGATCATTTTGATGTGACCTTTTGATGTGTCTTTGATATCTTTGTCACTATTCTATGTGACACCGTGTTCCAAGCTTTCCTTGGACATTTTCTGCTCCAGAATTGGAACTGGTCACTTGTCTAAAAGGCACTCCTTTTATTTAATAGAAAAAGTAATTAAGACCCCAATCTGTGTAGTAAGGACTCTCACTGGTACTAGGTTGGCCATTCTTTTCAGGCCTCCTCAGTGGACTGAGCTAAGAATATATGTTGATGATAGATGATAAATAGATAGAGATAGACAGACAGGCACTTTTAAGAGACGCTATGCTTCGTGAGGTCTTACTGATACTTCCATTCAAATTTAGGACCACCAGACTTTTTCTATATCATGTTCTATATTACATTCATAACTGCTTTCTTTTACACTGAGAATTCAAATTCCCTAGGGCACATGACATAGTAAAATTGGTATAGTCCATAGCATTACTTAAATTTTTCCCACTTTATACACACATTGTCCGAAAAATAATATTAACACTTCTAGTATATACATAATTACTGAGAACAGTTTAACTTTTTATATATGCTTTCCCAATTTCCTCCAGTTTTAATAATTGCTTTATACCTATAATACCTGAGCATATGGTCATTACAAACTGTTCTATTTCATGTTTAACCCCTCTTCAATTTTAAGTCTATAAGTAACTCTGTTTAATGTTCTCCATCCTCCTCATGTCGATGTCTTCATAGACATTTTGGTTGTCTGAAGATCATTCTCTAGTAGATTTCTCTAGAAGGATCAAGGGAACAAAATTTCCTGAGTTCTTCCATGTTGAGAAAACTTTTTTTATGTCTTCATAATGAAAGTCAGTTCTGCTGGATTTTATACTGACTCACATTTAAAAAATGTTCTTGAGTATATTAAATATGTTACTCTATTTTTCTTAGAAAAAGCACTGCTGTTGAAAGTCGAATGATAATCTAATTTTCTAGTTCATGTAACTTTTTGTCTTGATACCCAAATGAGCTTTTGTTTTAAAAAATTTTATTAAGTCCAATAATTTTAATAGACTATTTCCTGAGTTTGATCATTCTGAATCAAAATTCCTAGGTACGCAGTAGGCATCAGTACAAATTTCCATTTTTTTAATGACAGGAAATATTTTTTTTTTTGTGGTACGCGGGCCTCTCACTGTTGGGGCCTCTCCCGTTGCGGAGCACAGGCTCCAGACGCGCAGGCTCAGCGGCCATGGCTCACGGGCCCAGCCGCTCCCTGGCAGGTGGGATCTTCCCGGACCGGGGCACGAACCCGTGTCCCCTGCATCGGCAGGCGGATTCTCAACCACTGCGCCACCAGGGAAGCCCCAGGAAATATTTCTTAAGCTATCATTTTTTCTTTTCTATTTGTTCTTTTTCCATGCTTTGGATTTGTTCAGAAAGTTCTATTGAGCCTATTTTTTATCTTCCTTGCCTATCTTCAATAATGAACACTTTTATTGAATCCTTTTATCTTTCTTTTTGGTTTTTATGATTGTCCTCAATCTAAATTTCAAGTCATTTTCTATTTATTTACTTGTGTTTCTTCTAATTAAGATGCCATTTATTAAGTAATTTTTCTTTTATTTTAGTTATTTCTTGAGTTGTATCATCATATTTCTGCTTTACTCTAATTCTCATTTATGTTGCTCTTTCATTTCCAAATGATATAAGATGGTTTAAAACTCATCTTAAACTTTTCATTTTCTGTGGGGATGTTATTCTTCACCTTATTACCTTTTTGTCTTATAATAAACATATGGAATTTGACCTTTACAATGATCTATTACTTATTTTTATGGAAAATAGTTTTTCTGATGTTTTAAAAGGAGGCATAGTTCAGAGACTTTTATAACTTAAAAGTGCTCTTATTTTCTAAGAGTGTTAAAAAAAATACTGTCATGCTTTCTGAAATTTTATGGGTCTCTTAACTCATCCCCACTTTATCTGGTCGTTTTCTTTTTTTCTGTCTCTGTCCATACCTTGCTTAATTTTGATGGCACTCAGCAGTTTCTCCTTTGTGTGTAGCTTTGGCCTGGCAGGGAGCCCTTGCTAGTCAGTCTGGGGAGTTTTTAATGCCTAGAAACACTTAGCTTTTTAGTGGTTACTGAGCAGTCATTGTGCCCGCCAACAAAGCAAATCTCCTCCTCATTTCAGCTGTTGTTTTCAAGTTGGCCCAGGGTGACAACTGTCACTTTCAGGCATGGCAGGTACCTTGTAGCTTCTTTGTTTTTTGACTCACAGATATGAGTGCCATGCAGGCTTTTGGTCTTTTTAAAAATTAAACCTACTTGTATTTTGGGATCCATAGGAATAACTTGCTGCCTAGTTTTATTGTAAATATTGTCCATGAGTTTTGTTTTTGCTAAATAATTTTACTGTTTTGATGTGAAAATTTTAAAAGATTAAGCCATTTGTCAAGAATTCTCCACAGTTAGTATTTCCTTAAATACTTTATTGGGAAAGTTTTTTCTGGATATCCAGTGTTTCAAATTGCTAGATACAGAAGTCCTTTTTAGACATTTAAATTTCTTGCAATTAGTGAAATATTAGAATTTATTCTTTGACTTTTTCTATGTTTATTTTATACTTATTTTGTCATTTATTTGAATTTTATTTTTTTTATGCTTATCTGCTAATTTGAAATTATGTTTCTCATTTTCTTTTTTAGAAGTAAACAGAAGGAGCCATGGATCTTCCCCCACCCCAAAAATTTCTCTTTAATTCCATCTCTGGGCTGGTGGGAAAATGAGGAAAATCTCAAAAGTTCAGAATGGTAAGAGACTACAAACTCATTTCCCCAATATTGTCACACAAAAATACATATAAAATTATATAATTTTTGTAAATTGGATCTGTGAGTTTATTTTTTTGCTTTTAAAATTGTAACTCATTGAATAGCTATTCATGTAAGCTAAGGAAAATGTTAAATAAACAATGCCCAAAATTATAATCCTAAAACATACATGCATGGAAATTCAAAATGGATATTGCAGACTCCTACTGCATCCTCAAAAGGTTTCCACAATTGCCCTGGTAATTATATTCAAACAGGCAGATGGAAGAAGAAGGCCTAGAGAAAATCTAACTTCTTTCATATCATCTTGGGTCACATTTTATTTGTGAGAACCAGTACAATGGCCTGAGGTAGACATAAGGGAAATACGGTCCTTGTCCACACAGCTACTTTCTAGTTAATTACACTATAGAAGGGTGCAGTCTTAAATCTCTATCAGGTGTTTTCAGTGACTATCAAAAATTCAAAACACTTATGGATATTTTAATAAGTGTAATTAAAGTGATCATTACTAGGGATAAAAAAAACATTAAACCAATATACTGCTCATTTATTTTCACTTTAATTGATAGCTCAAGATCGCTGAATCATTTTGTTTTGTTTTGTTTTTTCCTTTGGTTGCACTGGGTCTTATTTGCGACAGGCAGGCTCCCTAGTTGCAGCTCATGGGCTCCTTAGTTGTGGCATGTGAACTCTTAGTTGCGGCAGGCATGTGGGATCTAGTTCCCTGACCAGGGATAGAACCCAGGGCCCCTGCATTGGGAGCACGGAGTCTTAACCACTGCACCACCAGGAAAGTCCCTGTCTTTCTTTTTTAATCTTAGACTTATTCAAAGGAACATGTTTGTTGAAAGAACTAAATGACACTAGCCTAGTTGAACTGTCATTGATGTGACATTAGCAGAATGCCTGGCCCTGCCATTTCCTAAATTTGTTTCCTTGGACTAGTTATTTAATCTCTTTGCTTCTTTTTATTTAGGTATGAAACAGAGATATAAATTATACCTGACAGTAATAGAGAGGATTAAATAAATTATGATTTATAATACACATAAAATAGAGCAGCACATAGAAAGTCCATCTGTTGTTCTTATTTATTATTTGTATTATTATATATTCTCTAATTATCTATAAAATTGAATGTTAGAAATTACTTGAGATAGCATTTACAAAATATTTTGAAAAGAATATATTCCCATGCAGATGCAAAATATTATCCCCCCAAATGCTATTTAGCTTTGGCAAACACCCTGAATTTCCCATTTAATCATCCTTTCTGCCCAGATTATTTTAATTGGTAACTAGTGGATGTTCCTGTCCTAATAAATATATTTTAAACTAGGTTCTATCCCCTATAGGCATGAAATAGTGTGAGCCTGTTTCTTCTTACCGATCTCACTAAACACATGGATCTGGTTAAGTCCTAGGGTGAAAGAGGGGCGGAAAGCACTATTATACAACCTACATATTTCCCCTGTGGACAATCTATGGAGAGAATGATATAAGTCATCCTTTGAAATAATCCATGTGGTACATAGTAACCCTGTGGTATCTCAAAATAGGATTTCTTTAGTCATTTACACTATAGTTTTGAAAGACATACATCTTGTGAAGCTAAAGCCCAACTGTATTAAGTCATCAAAGATAACCTCTACTGAGGGGAGGCATAGCTGATTGGTTAAATTCTAAATGAGGACACAACCTGAAGGAATAGATCCATATAACATTTGTCATAATTTATACCCAATCTTGACAAACCGCTTTAAAAAAAATCAAAATATGTATAATAAAATAGCTGCCAAATTGAGTAGACCATGTGCATCACCCTAGTGGTGTGCTAAGTGGTTTACAGACTGAATATCTTTGGAAAACAAAGAATCTGTTTTATAATCCTCCAGGAAATTTAGGCCATCAAATATTATATTATTGTCTCCAATTATATATGAAGAAAAGTCAGGAATTGCAGATGTGTGGGATGCATGAATTTCCATATTTCATAAGAAATCATGTAGATGTCTAAAATATAGTTCTCGGTAAAAGCTATTATCTTTGGAATGCCATTCATATCACATGCTTCTTTTTAGTGCCTTCTAAATATGTGTTCCCTCTAGAGTTGGCTTGGTTTGAGTGTATGTTCTCCCAGTTGCCTACTTCTTATCAAAGAATTTAGAACTTAATAGATAGCACACTTCTGGACCAGACCAGTTCCCTTCCTCTCACTATATGGAGGAAGAATCTACAGTTCAGAGAGGTTAATTAGCAAGTGTTTAAAAATATTGCCTCAACATATTGTGCTCAAAAGCTATCTTGTTGAATGCATGAATGAATTAATGTCACCCAATCAGTGGAAACACTGGCACAACACAGATTTTTGTTCTTGACCCTTTTTCTCTTGGTTAAAGACTTAATGTTCAGGCTCCAGCCTTTTGTCATGATGTAATATGTGCTATATAGAGGTGTAAAGTCATTCTAAGTGAACAATAATTTGCATAACTTGGTTCATGCTGTCAGCATGAATTGTAGAGACATAGTTTTACTGCTGAGTTTTCTGTATTTTATATTCCCCCTCCATGGTAAGCAAAGAGGTTTATGGTTGTTATTTCATTTGAACTTTGAAAGAACTTTGCGAGAGATAGAGCAGCTTTTATTATGAGAAAACTGATAGTCTGGTGTTACAAAACCTGGTAGGAATTTGTGGATACATTCACATATAGCCCTAAATAATTTCTTTTTCTCTTCTATTCTTTAGAAAGTCAGAACAATGTTTTATGTACAAATATATTACACTTGTATGTGTGTACTTAAGATGGGGAAAGTGAGACTGTGCGCCTCTCTCTTTTATCATAAGCTATTTTGCCACTAAGATTCCATATGTCTAGATATGTTTATAGGTGTCTTCCAGGAGCTTATTTACGAGCACTCTACAAAGCTCACCAGGACATATGATAATTCATGGGAAGACAGAAACACTATTGATAATGAAAGCTTTAAAAAAGATAGTTCCCTTTGCTAAAAGCATAAAGGCAATATATTTGTTCAGCTGATCTCCACTGACTTGTGGCTCAGTGCTTTGGAGAAAATTTACTGGAGGAAAAAAAAGAAACAACAAAAGAAAAACCAAAATTTAAAATAACAATTTTTCCTCCTAACAAACAATAGTCCAGGAACAAATGACTTCACTGGTCAATTCTACCAAAACTTTAAAAGAGAATTAATACCAACCCGTCTCAAACTCTTCCAAAAAATAGAAGAGAAGGAAAAACTTCCAAATTCATTTTACAAGGCCAGCATAACCCTGATACAAAAACCAGACAAGGACATTACAAGGAAAGAAAATTACAGGCCAATATCTTTGTTACGGTTACTTTTTTATGACATGATACTATGTACAGAAAACCCTGAAGACTCCATCAAAAAATTGTTACAACTAATAAGTGAATTCAGTAAAGTCACAGGATACAAAGTCAATATACAGAAATCTATGGCATTTCTATACATTAATGATGAGCTATCAGAAAGAAAAATTGAGAAAACAATCCCATCTACAAATACATTAAAAAGAATAAAATACTTAGAAAAATTTAACCAAAGAGGTGAAAGACCTGTACACTGAAACTGTAAAACACTATGAAAGAAACTGAAGATGACACAAATAAATGCAAAGAAATTTCATGCTCATGGGATGGAAAGATTAATACTGTTAAAACGTCCATACTACCCAAGGCCATCTATAGATTCAATGCAATCCCTAAATGTGGATAGTGTCAATGGCACATTTCACACAACACAAGTATATAATTCTAACATTTGTATACAGACACACACAAATAAAAACATAAATAGCCTAAGTAATCTTGAGAAAGAACAATAAAGCTGGAAATATCATGCTCTCTGATGTCAAACTATACTACAAAGCTACATTAATTAAAGCACTGTGATGTTATGTTAAGTAAAAAATATTATAGAACAATATGAATAGTATGGTTCTATTTGAGGAAGGTATCATAGAATACATATGTAAACAAAATTAAGAAAATAAAAATCATTGACTTGTTAATAGTTTATTGTAGCTTCTAAAGTTGGTATAAGGGATGTGAGCTAATTAAAATAAAAAATGAAATAAAGAAAAACACAAAACAAAACCAACAAAAAATAATTAAAACAGTGTGATACTGGCATGAAAAAAGACATATAGATGAATGGAACACGATCTAGAGACCATACATAAACCCACACATACATGGATAATAAATTTTTGATGAAAAGCCAAGAATATACAATGGAGAAATAGTCTTTTCAATAAATGGTTATGGGAAAACTGGACAGACGCATGCAAAAGAATAAAACTTGACCACTATCTTATGCCATGTGCAAAAATTAAACTAGATTAAAGACTTGAACGTAAGACCTGAAACCATCAAATTCCTAGAAGGAAATGTACTTGGTAACCTCACTGACATTGGTATTAGAAGGCTTTTGTGGATCTGACTCCAAAGGCAAGGGAAACAAAATCAAAAATAAATAAGTGGAACTATATCAAAGTAAAAAGCCTCTGTACAGCAAAGGAAACCACCATCAAAATGGAAATGCAACCTACTAAATGGGAGAAGATATTTGCAAGTCATGTATCTATTAAGGGGTTAATACACAAAATAAATTAAAAAACTAATAAAACTCAATATTAAAAATCCAACAATCTGATTTTAAAATGGGTAGAGGATCTGAATAGACATTTTTCCAAAGAAAACATACAAATGGCCAACAGGTAGGTAAAAGGTACTCAATATTGCTAATCAAGGAAATGCAAATCAAAACCACAATGATGTATCACTTCACATTTGTTAGAATGGCTACAATCAAAAGGACAAGAGATAATATATACTTGTGAGAATGTAGAAGATGTGCACTGTTAATGGCAATGTAAATTGATGCAGCCAGAATGGAAAACAGTATGTAGAATCTTAAAAAAAATTAAGAACAAAATCACCATATGAACTAGCTATTCCACTTCTATTTATCTGAAGACAAAGACACTAATTCAAAAAGATAAATGCACCCCTGTGTTCATTACAGCATTATTTACAATAGCCAATATATGGAAACAACCTAAGTACATTGATGGTTGAATGGATAAAGAAGATGTGACATTTTATATGTGTATACACACACATAATGTATATACACATACATATACATATATACATATATATATATATATATATATATATATACACACATACCACACAAACACAATGGAATACTACTCTGCCATAAAAAAGTGAAATACTGCTGTTTGTGACATCATGGAGGGACCTTGAAGATAGTATATTAAGTGAAATAAGTCAGCTGGAGAAAGACAAATAAATACTGTATGATTTTACTCATATGTGGAATCTAAAACAACAGCAACAATAAAACCAACTAATAAATAAAATAAAACTAAAACAAATTCATAGATACAGAGAACAAAGTAGTGGTTACCAGAGGGTAAGGGAGTTGGGGGGGAGCAAAATAGGTGAGGTGGGTTAACTGTATGTGATGGATGCTAACTATACTTACTGTGCTGATCTTTTCATAGGATAGTATACACATGTCAAATCATTATGTTGTATACTTGAAACTAACACTGTTATATGTCAAGGATATCTCAATTTTAAAAAAGAAAAAAATAATAATTGAAACAAAAAATAATTATTTTGTTACCCAATGTCTTCCTGAGGAAAAAAAAAATTCTCTCCCTTTTAGGAGGCACCAACTATGGTAGCAGGTGACCTGGTGGCATCAGAACTGGTGATAGCATTGCTATCAGGAGTCACTGGAAGCATCAAGGGTTTGCTGGTGAGCTAATGGGCAATACTGGGGTAGTGTAACAGCAGATTGGAGGTGTCTTGACAGGAAATAGGGAGGCACTTTTCTTGGCTTTGGGATCAGAGTAGTGCATGCTTTGCCACCACTCAAGGAGACAAGCTCAGAGCACACCTGTAGGCTCTTACCAGGACATACAGAAACTGGTGCAGGGCCTCCTGCACCCGCCTCGCCCAGCAAGGTCAGCAGTCCCTGAACCTGGCAGCTGTCTATGCCAGTAATGAGATCAACATGAGTGATGTCAAGGTCTATAGCTCCCACTACGACGAGATGCTGGCCCAGAACACAGCTGCATTGCACCTAGCGATCTACAGTGCTGCACATGACATCCTGATTGAGCAGTACAAACGCTCAGAAGGGATTCAGAAGTATGACTACAACCTCAAGTTTGCCTTTGGGGACTCCACTATGACATTCAGAAGAGTATTCCGATGAAGACTGATGCCTTCCATTATAGGCAACTGGGGAATGCGTCAAGGGTCTTCCAACTCTGCAGGATGAGGAAGTGATCCACCTGTTTGGGGGCACCCAGCATACCCCCTGTACCACGTGGGAAGTTTCTACAGCAAAATTCCCTCCATCATACATTTCATGGACATCTTCTACTGCCAGAGACGTCACTGTTCTGCGTGGTAGACCACTTCCTGGCTCATGATCCGGAGTTTGACCAAGTGTACCAATACAAGGATGTGATAGATGTCATTCAAGATGCCACACAAGACATGACCTCATATACCAGTGGATTGAGTGGGGACCTAGAGAAGTACATCCCGAAAGTGAAGTAAATATTGCTATATGAGCCACCTGGTGGCCCATGGGAAACAGCTGTTCCTCATCACCAACAGTCCCTTCAGCTTTGTGGACATGGAGATGTATCATATGGTGGGTCTTGATTGGTCAACACTTCAATAAGGTTATCCTCCAAGTGGACAAGTCCAGCTTTTTTCATCCACCAGCACAGTATTGCAGAAAACTCAATGAAAAGGGCTTAGTCCAGTGGGACCCTATCAACCACCTGGAAAAGACAGGATCCTTCCACAGGGAAACCTGTTGGACTTCCTGGTCTGATGGAATGGGATGGCCTCTGCATGCTTTAATTTGGAGAACACCTCAACAGTAACCTGGAAATTCTTATGCCCCAGGACTGCTGGTGCAGTGGTGCCATCATGCCCAAGTTGGAATACGAGATCCACATCATCAACATGACACAGAACAGGACCTATGCTCTCACAGACCCTGAAGTTGCACTCATGGGACTGCTGGAGCATAGGTAGACCTTCCAGGATGTGAAGTCCAGGCAGCTGCTGTGTGCCTGGAAGAAGGAACAGCAGGGGCCGAGTTGCATCCCCTGGGTCCTATTCAATGCTCAGTTTGGGAAAATCTTCCACACCTGCCAAAAAAACCTCACCTTCTTCTCAGGGCATCTCTTGTGTGTATCTGACCTTGGCATGGCATCCCTAGGTTAAGTGCTCAACCACTGAGTGGCCTTTACCTCATGCAGGCCCTACTCATCCCTGCAGCATGAAGCTACCTGCTGGATGGACTGACTCTTCACCTACTGCAGAAAGGTGCCTTTCCTTGGCAACATGGCCCACATGTGCCAAGGGCACCTCTATTATCAAGGAAAGGCCCCTGACCCTCCTGCTCCGCCCACACTGGGTGTCTGTCCACACAAGCAGTAAAAGTGGTCTCCTTCTTGTAAAAAACAACAAAAACAAAAACAAAGCCCCCAGAATTATACTGCACAGCAATCAGAAAGGCTAAAAGAGCCAAGATACCAAGTGTTGGCAGGATATGGAGAAACTGGAACTCTCCCACATTAGGAGTGTAAGTTTTATATGCATGTTGAAAAATTGTTTGGCAGTGCCTACTAAGGCTAAATATACATAATCCCTGTTACCTAGATTTCCAATTTTAATGGAGACTCGAGAGAAATATATATATTTGATTACCAAAGACTGTGTATACAAAACTCTATAGCAGCATTGTTCATACTAACCTTGACTGAAAATAACCCCAAATCCATCAACAGTAGAATTGGATAAAAGAACTGTGGCATATTCATTCAATGGAATAATTTCCAATAATAAAATTAAACTAACTAGTGTTAAGTGCAACCACATAAAAGAATCTCACCCACAAAAATGTAGCACAACAGATGTCAAATATAAAAAAAATATATAGCTCTTATGATTCCATTTATATAAAATTTAAAACTGATGAAACTAATCTTTAGTACTGGGAAACTAGATGGGATTGGGGGAGGAGGTCATCTAAGTGACTGGAAGAAGGTATTATAAATCCTTCAGGGTGTTGGAGTTATTCTATTTCTTGACTTGTCCATTTATGTGTGTATGTTGCAGATAAGTTACTGGAAAGCAAGCAAGTAAGTCTAAGTATCTCCATTAAGACGAATATCTGATTGGCAACTTCTATAGGTCTCCTTAATCACACTCCACAATATCTTTTAGTGAAGCTTGAAAAATATAAAAAAGTTGGGTTCAATCCCTGTTTCCAAAAAAACCCCCCAAAAACCAAGAAGCACTGATAGCTGTGACTATGCTGGAAATGAGTTTTTAAAACTCTAAGCTCTTTCCAGCCATAAACTATGAGCCTTCTCATAGCTTTAAATAATCTGGAAGAATTCTTGTATCCACTGGTGAATGCACTGATTCTTATTATTTCCCCCCAAGTAAATCTAAAATCAACATCATGAACCTTGTCTGCCAAGTCAAAATGTGTAGCTTAAACCACTTTTATACGGAAAGGAAAAAAGCATTTAAGTTTCCCACATCCCTACAACTTCCCCGTAAGAGGGACCAGTCAAATAGCTGCGTCCTTCAAGGAGCGATCATCTGGTTGGAGATGCCATGGCTCAGGATTTCATTAGGTGACTCCCTCAGGGATAATTACCCTAACTTTACATTTTCTCATGTAACATGACAATTAAAGCTATTTATTACTAGGCTTCTTTCCTGGCAATAGCACCGTTTTTAGGTCTGTTCTCAACTCCCGAACTGACAACATGGAAATGTAGGCTCGTTTATCTTTCTTATTTGTTTCCAAGTCCCAGTAAGTGTTTCCCTTATCTGATTCAGACTTTGGAAAGCATCTTTCAAAATTCTATGGCTCCTCACCTTCATTAATACTGGAAAATGTACTAAGTGTACATTTAGTGAACAGGCGCTAGCAATGCACGCTGGCATGTGCATATACACATATAGGCATATAGTACTGCGACTGAGTCTAACAGCTTTTTAGGTGTTGGAGGTGGGCAGAGAGGTATTTGTGAGTTTCGTGAATCTACTCCTGCCTGGAACAGTCCTACCACCAGGACCTATGTGTGCAGAATACGAGCTGAAGACTCAGGTGATTCACCTTATTTCAGTTCTCCTATTCTTGCTCATCATTGTAATCCGAGGGCCTTATTAGGCCCTCAGGAGGACTTCCTTGGGGAGACAGAGGTGTCATAAATTATAACACTGCCTCAATCATTTCCTATGAGAGCCTTTTCCTCAACCTGGAGAACAGAGTACCTTCTTGTTTTCAAAAATCCAATAAATAAATGTGCCCACGGAAAGGCCCATAAAGAACCTTAAAGCTCTCAGGCTCATTTAGAAACTGCTCACACAGGAAGTTTAAAAGCAGGAACCACATCCTTGTCCTTGGTTCACCTATCCCCTATAAAAACACGAGCTGCGGTACCAGTTTCAAAGCTGGGCAATTGTAGCTGACCCTGGAGGGCACGGTACTTTTTAGTACAATAAGCTGGTTTCTTTTCACATTCAAGACGGGTGTAAGGAGAGTTTGTTACAGCCAGATAAAAAGTAATCCTTTGGCTGTAATTCAGATGGATTTGCAATGTATGGTTTTCTTGGAAGAAAAATGAATCCCTTAACTGTTTTTGCCTGCCATCACAACAGAACTAACAGTTGCCTAATTTTCCATCTGCATATTATTTGAAAACAGTAAAAGTTAGGGTAATGTGCAGATGAGTGAAAACAGAATTTGTTTGCTTTCCTTCTTGCCTACATACAGGGTTTTCTGATGTGTAAATGATAGAATCTGTTCACTTGGTGTGTAAGCTGTGTTTTGATGCGAGTTCCAGTGTGTGCTTTAGACTCAGGCTGCTGAGGAAACTTTTAAGAATATATTACAGGTAAAACACCAGGAGACAGCATTTATGTGAGAGAAAGTGAATGACAGCTTATTACCTATTCTGTCCGAACTGTTAAAGGCTTTTACTCGTTCAGTGAGTGAATGGGGGAAAATCCTCTGCTTCTGTCAGTTTAGGTTACAGTAAGAAAAGAAGATAATTATCTGTTAGCTGTTTTCAGCCCCTCAAGAACTTGGAAGGAGATGCAGGTGGAGCGAAAAGGTAGGATTCTGCATCCAGTATCTAACTCTTCAACTAGATCTGTTCTTCTCTTCTCTCTTATACATACTGAAAGTATAACTTTCATGTATAGCAGTGGTTATCCTTTTAAAAAGTTTGAAAACCATGACTGGTATTGCACCAGCTAAAATCACAGTGCAAGCAGAAAAGGTGGCATCAACAAGTTTTAGACTTTTTAAAAAAATACTGACCTCAGAATATGAGGGCAAACTCCGTACACAGCACCCCTTCTAATTAAGTGAATGCCATCCATGGAAGGGAAATATCCATCAGCATAATACAATCCCCAAGCTTAGCTGGAGACAGTTATGATTCATCTGAAATTCAGTCTTGGACGTGGCAATTTACCTGACATGACACATAATACCAAACGAGGAGAAAAGAAGTTGAATTCTATTCATGTATTTGTAGCTCACTGTTTATGGCCAAAATAATATAATTGGCATTTTGGATAATAATCAGTGCTAGATATTTGATAAATTATTTTCTTAAACTCTTATAAATGATTATTCTCTTAATGTCTCCTAGGAAGTTTACTAAATAATACAGGAAAGAGGTCAACTGAATAGTCCAAGATAGGAAAATAGAATTCCACTGAGTAAAAAGTTATCTGGTAATCTCACTCTGTGGTACTCCCTTAATCAGCATTGAATTTCAGGATTATTTTTCTTTTAGCTTTGGATATAGCCTGTTATAATCAGAAAAAGCATGTGCCAAGCATTCTGCTGCCTGTTTGAAAACTTCACTTATGAGGAAACCCTTCTGGCTTCCTGGAAATGGAACCTGGCATTTCACTGCTTCTGCAGTCTTCTTCAGTAGTTCATGTGTGGTGTTGCATATGCACGCTGTGCACTCAGCCTGTATTAGTAAGCAGTACTAGGGTAAGAGGCATAATTACTGTATACAAACTAGAATGATTGGCACAGACTCATTTATTGTCTCTAATTTGAGGAAAGGTGATTTTGACTTGAGAAGTAACTGGAGATTACAAAGCACTGGCGATAACTGTATTTTAGCCAAAAAGTGGGCAGTTTATTCATCCTTAATTTACTCAGATACTCCTGATTTTCTTTACTTTTTTTTCCTAAGAAGGATCCCAGTAGAATTTTTTTTCTTTCTGGTGTATCCAGTTTGTCTTGCAATTCTGTGAAAGCAATCGAAGCTTATTGGCTACTTTATGAGAACAGGAGAGAATAACACCTCCTTGTCCCAACTTACTCCTCCAGTCTTTTATCCTTTTACAGATATGCCAAGTCACTGGGGAGACATGGTGGTCTCTAAGGCAGCATTCTGGAGCCAGGAGTGTGTCCGAGAATGTAATCAATAGTTAGATCTAAGGTGACATGAGTTCTGTCTCATCAGCCTAATGCATCAATGTGTGAAAGCTATTTCTTGTGCTTGGCTATAGAGAATATGGATGCATTCTAAGTAGCTTCCCTTTTTTCAAATCTGTTTAACATTAAATGTTTAACATTAAAACAGCTGATATGGGCTTCCGCGGTGGCGCAGTGGTTGAGAATCCGCCTGCCGACGCAGGGGACACGGGTTCGTGCCCCGGTCCGGGAAGATCCCACATGCCGCGGAGTGGCTGGGCCCGTGAGCCATGGCCGCTGAGCCTGAGCGTCTGGAGCCTGTGCTCCGCAACGGGAGAGGCCGCAACAGTGAGAGGCCCGCGTACCGCAAAAAAAACCCCAAAAAAACAACAAAAAAAACCAGCTGATATTATACCCAGAGAGTAACTCCATCATCAGTGATCTTACAATTTCACATCTTCAAAATAACATGTTCCATATTACTTGAGCATTTTCTAATAATGCAGTTGTAATCAGGTATTATTTCTGTCAAGGAGTTGAACTTGGCTGAAGCAAACAAATGTAATTATGTATCCAAATATCTCATGAGATAATCTCGTATTCAGAGGTTCTTAGCCTGAGGTACAAGGATATAATTCAGTGAGTTGAAAGAAACTTCTAAATTTTTTTTAAAAATTAGGCATATTTATTACATATTTTCAGTGTCATTTTTGCTAAAAAAAAAAAAAAAAAAAAATCCATGGCTTTTATCAGAATTTTCCCCCCAAACCGCTAAGCAATCAGTGCTAAGCACCACTGATTTTATAATAATTTTATTATTATGATTAGTAGTAATAGTACTAACATAGTATTTTGCTGATAAATCAAAACTGACATTTGTAAAACAAATTCAGAAATAACCATAGTATTTTTTTTTTTTTTTTTTTTTTTTTGGCTGCGTTGGGTCTTCATTGCTGTGCACGGCCTTTCTCTAGTTGCGGCGAACGGGGGCTATTCTTTGTTGCGGTGCGCGGGTTTCTCATTGCCGTGGCTTCTCTTGTTGTGGAGCACAGGGCTCTAGGCACGCGACTTCAGTAGTTGCAGAGCGCAGGCCCTAGAACGCACAGGGTTCAGGGTTCAGTAGTTGCAGCCCGTGGTCTCTAGAGCGCAGGCTCAGTAGTTGTGGTGCACACGCTTAGTTGTTCTGTGGCATGTGGGATCTTCCCGGACCAGGAATCGAACCTGTGTCCCCGGCACTGGCAGGCGGATTCTTAATCACTGCACCACCAGGGAAGTCCCACTATAGGTATTTTCAAGTTTATGATTATCTATTATAAAAAGATTGTCAACATGCTGTCTCCCGTCTGACACATTACATGATCATAGTATGGATTCCAAAATACCTGCAGTCAAAACAAAAGTTTTCCCCAAAGCTTTGTGCTTTTAACAAGTAAGAATCACTCAATTACACAGTGATGCCTCACTTCCTGACACTCTTCTAAGTGCTCTGCACATTTTATCTTATTTAATCTCCCAAACAAGTTTATAGATTAGGTACTATTGTTTCCATCCCAGTTTTACAGATGATAAAACCAACACAGAGAAAGTTGTATATTATGCCCACCATCAATGAGTTAGTAAGTCTGGCCTTAGAATTTGTAAATTAACCACTTTAGCTATGCTACCTTGAGAATCAAAGATCACATGACACAGAGAACAGTACACATTTCAAGGCTCATGTCTTAGATTGAAGTATACATTTCAAGGCTCATGCCTTAGATTGAAGTAACAGTAGGACTCCTTTACCATTTTTTTCCTATCAGCAACATCACATCTTCCCAACTCCTATTTCCATAGTCTTTGTAGCTCTCCATCCTGCAGTCTCATCAATAACTTTAGTGATGTCCTCTATCAAGAACATGCAACTGTTTCATTGTCTCTACTTATCTTTTGTTTTCTTCAACCTTCTCTCCAGGAAAAAGGGCTCTATGGTCAATGTTAAAAATTAGAATGTTAACTGAGTGTACCTCCATCCTCCCATTTTTGCATCCCTTAGGATATGACACGAAGGGGTAGGCTTTCGTAGTTCAAGTCAACACAAACATGCCTATGAAATGCACCTTTGTGGAAAATTCAGCACATGCTCCAACTTTTGTAAGTATAGTTTGCTCTTTAGTGGTCAGAAAGAGAGTGGAAATATTTTTATCACCTTACCTGCAATATGGCTAACAATACAGATTAACTGAACAATAGTCAAATGAGAGATGAGCTGAGTTAACACATACTTCTATGATTAACAAGTAAAACAGGCATCCAGGAATTGACATCATACTGAAATTTAAAACTCAAACATTGAGGTTTTCCTTTGTATTAATATGTCTTTCCAACTCCTGTGTTAGCATATGCATACAAACTCACTTTAAGCAATTGCTTTATCAGAGCTTGAGGACTATGTGAAAATATTAAAAAGACGCTTGGGACAAGGACTGATAATTTCCAGCACATCTGGCACGGAGGGAAAATTTGTGATACATAGAAGTGAAGGGGAATGGGATGTTGGCATAAGAATATACTCTATTTTTAGTGTGTTTTATGAAATTAAGTTTTGTTGTGTGTGTCGAAAAACACAGAATACATGGTCATTTAATCTAAGTCAAAATAACTGATTTTCACACAACCTTAAGGAAAACATCTTTTGTAAAACTGAACTCTTCTAAATTACAAAATCAGGGGTTTGTTGGTAGTTAAATAAAAATACATATGTGTATCATTGAAAATAGTTTAACTGCTTCTGATTATCCAGATAGTCTGGAATATATCAATAGAGAAAATTATCAATAACAATAATTGCCATGGTTGGGATATAAAACATTTCTCTCAGTGTGATTACTTGTTATTATAAAGATATACTTGAAGATACTGACAATGTATGCCGCCAGTATAATAGTAACTAAAAGTTTTCCCACAACATCTTATTTGAATAAGTAATTATATGAACAACTATATTTACAAATAGCTTCACATGATTTTTATATTCAGTTCCTCACAAAAGACATATACCACATGAGCCAGAGTTTCAATAATACTTTTGGAAATCCTGAAACAACACAAAGCCAGCTCACTACATCAGTTACTTTTAGGCAGTAAGTAAAGGACTAAGGGGCATGTGAAGCATGCCAATTATTGGGTTTTGTTTGTAATTAATGCCTCATTATTTTACAGTAACAATATTATGACTTAATTACTCTTTGAGTTACAGTGAAATCTTGAGCTTTGGAAAGACTGCTACAGTTAGGCTATGCATTTGACACCACATCAAATTGATGCTTAAAGAAACCAGGATTCTCCATGACCACATATCTAAAATGATACCTAGTATTAAACTCTTATCTTCACAACTATTTAATAGAAACCATAAGTTATCATCATTATTTTATGACAATATTGATAACCATATCAAATCCAGTAGTTTACTGTACATAGATCTGTGACCATGGTGTACCACACAGCTTTATTTCATAGCTATAATTATTTTAGAATAGCATTGCCTTCCATTTATATGAATATATTATAATATGAAAGTATGTAATACATGTTGATATGCATATGTATATCTCATATACGTAAGTCTGATTTAATATATTGTTTAGCCGATCAGTAAATCATTTTGAAAATAACCATTGAGGAAAATATTAATCTTTTTGTCCTCACAGTCCAGCTAAATATTTTGACACAGACCCATCTGGATAGAATCCTGTGTAACTTGTTTCTGATGACCTATGATTTTGACAGTTTGAACACCAATTTTTTTGTAACTACATTTACATTAGTTCTGAGGTTGGCACACTGAGATTTCAAATAGAGACGGAAGGGCCTACTTTTTCAGATGCTGGTATCAGTGGTGATATGCAGAATCATTCAAAAGATGTGGAAAGATGAAGGAGAAGGAGTAAAAATTATAAAGCTTTAGGACAAAGATATGAAGATTAAGTGAGCAAAAGCTACAAGCACTCTAGTGGAAAAAACACAACAGGCTAGATCTATAACAAAATATTAGCTAACCACAAAAAATGTTATTTATAAAAGATCCTGCACCCAGCCTTGAAACAAATATGAACAATCATGTTGCTATAACTAAGCATATATACTTGACTGCCACCAGAACTTACGCTTATCTTAACATGAAAGATTATATATATGAAATAAATTTGGACCCTTTAAGCAGACATTTTATTAATAAAACATTGTCTTTTTAAAAAACAAAAACCTCTTATCTGATTGGGAACATGATTATAACTCCTGGGTATAAAGCCATCTCAACCTACCTTAAGTATAACACTATTCTCTAGCTACGTAAAATTTATCACACACACACTCAAACACCCCTACCTTACACTACAGCAAGTCATGGACCAAATTTCTCTGTATGCAGATTCTCTTTTAAGTGTCAGATTTCATTTAAGTGTAACTACATCAGTCTCTCAAATACATTTTAAGTTAGATCCTGACTCAGAGATTTTCCAGTATCAAGTACAGGCATAAGTAACACATTTCAAAGGAACAGACTGCCTTTTAAGGAGAAACCAAAATCCCCAATGATGTGTCTGCTATATTGCTTAAACTCCTTAAAATTCAGAAAGCATGCTAAAAACCCTTAAGTAAGACACAAACCCGAGATTATCCTACCAAGGAAGGACAGGATGGTCACAACAATCATAAATGTACATACCATATGAATATCCACTTGATGTTCAGAGAAGATAACTCAAGGAGATGAAATGATGTGAGTCATAATTGAAAACACTACAGCTATCATCCACAAAACGTTTGCGGTAACGTGAGAGGGCTTGTCTGCAGAACTATCATAATTCAGACTTGGCATTTGGCTTTGCCTCGGTCACCAGAATTCTGTTCTAGGTTATTATTGCACACTCTGTGGACTGAGTTGCAGCGACGATAGACGCCAGTTTCCATACTAGTGTTACGTGAACATTGACTTGGATAGAGCCTAGATCCCACAAAAAGTGATCTTATAGGGGGAGCAATGGATTTATATTATCAAGAGTTCTCTTTCTTTTGCTGATCTCATAACTGCGTACACACATACATAGCAGGCAGCTTGCCAAAACACTGCGAAATAATGCCCCTAATTAAAGCAAGCCACTTTTATCATTTGATATACAAACTGTTCCCTTTACAAGGTTTATCAAGAAAGATTATATATTGAATATCAAAGTGGATTTTTTTTGTCAGAGATTATTTCTACATGGTATTTTGGCACCGCAGATAGTCTGGAATGGGTGTGCTTGATCCTTTCATATCTTGGGATCTGTGGATAATTTACAGTCATCAACACTGTTGACACAGCACAAAATAATGTAAAAATCTAGCCAAAATAATGACTGTGGGACTAAGTTATTTTGCTTTGGTCTCTTTTCCATTAATTCTTTGTAACTGCAGTTTAATTTATCATGCCTAATTTTGAACTTAAAATTCATTGAAATCTTGAGTTGTATTTCTTTAAGCAATACGGTATAAAAACGTGGTGGTGTATATTTTTTCATATCTAATGGTGTTTTTAAAATGACTCACTGCTGCTCCAAGTCAGATGTCTTACAGGAACTTCTTTTTCATACATAATTTGCATATTAAATAACAGCTTTCTAAAAATGATTCAGATTCAACTCATGTGTTATTATGCTCTGTGTCACGGCATAATGGGTCCTCTACTGAGTCTGCTTTTGGTACTAAATCATCTTTACAACATTGCCTGGAAGGAAAAGTTGACTCTAATGGCTAGTACTTCTATACTTATACTCCATCCAAAGAAAAGGTCAAAACATGTTTTAAAAATTATTATTATTAAATGAAAGACAAAGGAAATGTGCAGTAGTACAGGGTAAATAAAGTGCCAGCATTATAACTGGAGGACTTACAAGGGAACTTGCAGGGAATTGGAAGATACTACGGAGATCACAGAAAGAGAATAACTTGAGACAGAAAATCTTTAATGTTATTTACAAACTTTTTGGGTGACCTCTCACACCATCTCCAACCACCAAGATATGCATGCATGGATCTGTCCTAAGAAGTAGACAAAAGATTTGGAAACTAAACCAAGAGACAGACAACCAGACAGTTCCCAGACTATTCCAGTATGTATCACACTCTGGAAATAGAAAACAAAATATTAAAAACACAATCCAGAGATGGATGGATGGGTGAGCGGCACGTGTGACTTAAAGCCAAAGTTGTTATCTACTAAAAGTATCAACATTATCTAGAGGTTTTAGAAGATATAAAAATCTCATAGCACAATATTAAAATGTCCAAGACACATTTAAAAAGTACTTTGCACACAAAGAACAAGGAAAATATCAACAAGTATATGATACAATGATCAATGTTTGCCAATGACATGACACAAATGCTGGAACTGACAAAGACTGTAAAGCAGCTATTAAAAACAGGTTGCAACAAGTAAAAGTGATCACTCTTAAAATGAAGAGAAAGCTCGAAAAGCTCAGAAAATGAACAGAATATATAAAAAAACAATGAAATGGAAATTTTATAACTTAAAAACAAAGCTTCACTGGATAGGCTTAATAGCAGAGTGGATATGACAGAGAAAACAGTAAGCAAACTTGAAGACTGATTAGTAGAAATGACCTAATATAAACAACAGAGAAAAAACATATTAGAAAAAAAAAATGCACAGAGCTTAAGGAACATATGGAACAATATCAAATGGCCCTAGAAGGAGAGGAGAAACTTAGTACAGAAAAAATATTTGAATAAATATTAGCTGAACACTTCCCCAGTTTTATGAAAGACATAAACTTATGGATTCAAGAAACTCATTAACCCCAAACAGAATACACCAAAGAAATTTATCCCCATCAGTTGTTATAAAAGTGCTGGAAATCAGAGACAAAGATAAAACTTTTTCAAAGCAGCGAGAAAAAAAATAATGCATTGATTTTGGGGGAAAAACAATTTGAAGCCTGGCTTCAAGTCTTATTTCAGAAATAACTGATGACAGAATGAGTGAAACAAAAAATTTAAAGTACTGATATCCTAGATTTCTGTATCCAGTGAAAATATCTTTTAGGGATGAAGGGGAAATAAAAATACTTTCAGATGAAATGAAACTAAGAGAAGTTGTTTCCAGCAGACCTGTAATCAAAGAATCACTAAAAGAAAATTTTCAGAAGAACACCAGAAGTAAACTTGCATTATTAGGAATGAGGTAAGAAGAGCAGAAATGGTAAGCACCTGGGTAAATATAATAGACTCTTCATCTCTACTTCAGATCTTTAAAATACATCTGATGGTTGAATGCAAAATTATAACATTGTCTGATGGAATTTCAATGTATGTAGGGGTAATATACAAGTACAACACAAAGCGAGAAATAAAGCAACACATATTGTGCTAAGGTTTCTAACTCCACTAGAAGTGGTAAAATATTCTTTCTAAGTAGAAGTGAAAAGACAAGTATATAACTGCAATCTCTAGAACAATCACTAAAAGAATTATACAAAGACATAAAGAGGAAGAGAGATTTAAATAATTTAAAAATATTCAAATAACTCAGAAGGAGAAAGAAAGGGGGACCAGAGTAAGGATAATAATAGGAATCAACCAAACAAAAAGAAATGTCAGACCTAAATTTGAAGACGTTTATTTTATGGTATGTTCATGTCCCTAAATATATCGATAAAAAGACAGAATGTCAGAATGAAATTTTAAAAACATGAAACAACTATACTCTTTCATATGTCACTTGATAGAACGACGAAATATAATGATAGAAGATGATTTCCAGAATGGCAGTGTAAGGAGCTCCACGGACCCTTCCCTCAGTGAAACAACAATAATTGGTGAAAACAACCATTCAAAGTCTCTGAAAAGTATCCTGAAGGATTTTAGCAAATGGAGAAATAGTTACTGAGGAAAATTTACTATATCTTGTGTGAATAGTCTGAGTCACTGACACCTAAGTCACTGTCTCCTCCATTCTTCCCCCACCCTAACTCAGGAAGCTACACTCACGGCAGGTACCACCAAGACGACAGAGCTCCCTCTCTCCCCAATTCCCAGGTAGGGCTACTGTTCCAACCTGGCCACCAGCATTTATCATCCTCCCACCTCATCCAGTTCTGTGTTGCAGAAGCTCTCTATTCTAGGCAAGTGCAGTTGAGATGTCTGGGGCTCCCTTCCTCCATCCAGACCCATTATTGAAAAGCCCTACTCTAGACATGGCAGCCTGAGAACACTCTGCCCCAATTCACCCTAGTACCAGCTCATGTTTAGGGCAAAGACTCCACACCATGAGAGGCAAGCTGAGAAGATTAAGGGCTACCATGGCCACCAAACATTCCATTCATAGAACACAGGTGTCACCCCAAGAGAATTGGTTGCTCAAAAGGAGAACAATCCTTCTGCCCAGGCGTAAGGGAGGCCTTAAGAACACAGAGCTGTGTAGATCCCACTAAGGAAACTGCCTTTATGACCCAGGTGATAAGTTAAATTCACCAGAAGAAATAAAGAAAACCAGACGTGATCAACAAAAATTTTAATATAATGAACTCTAAATACATTTCCTCCTTGTTTTCCTCTTAGCTTCTTTGAAATATACAAAATTATATAAAGAATTATAACAATGTATTGTTGGTTTTGTAAGATATATAAACATAATATGTATAACAAAAAAGCACAAAAAAAGAGGAAGGAATAGATTTATATACAAGTAGCATTTTCTATTTCTATCAATTTATAATCCCTTTTAATTTGTCAGTTAACTGTAATAATTATGAAATGGGAATAAAGAAATTGACTGGGGCCTTTTTAAAATTTGAATACAAAAATGTTATTAAATTAAAATAATCTTTTCTAAGTTTTTTCCAAGTTTTATTAAAGTTTAATTAAATGTCAATAAAATTTTAACATAGTTTTACTTTCTTTTGCAAGTTTATATATGTTACGGTATATAAAATAAATGTAATACTTATAAGTGTTGAAACAATTGCATTCTGTAGATTTCTTTTTGTTTTCTTAGAGGAAACAAATACCCTGTACCTCCCTTGGAGCCAACTTGAATAGGAGAACTCTGTAAATGAAGCATGAGGCAAGAATGTGACTTCTTGGCTTAATCCTTTGCATAGGAAACCCTTGACAAGCTAAATGAATAAAAAAATAATATACACATTTTAAAAGAGTATGAGTAAAATTAATGAGAAGTTCACTGGAATTTTGTGATCAAACAAAGAGAATCATCCACCAAAAGAAAGGAAACTTAAGAAAATTTTCCTTATTAATGCTGCATGGGAGGGGACCAGCCCCAGATCCTTTAGTGGCAGGTGGTACAAGGAAAGCTATCAACTGTTCAAGTCTGATCCAAATTTTTGAGAAGGTGCCCTGTTATCCTTCCATAATAAATTCATTTGTAATATGATTCTTTAAAAAAAAGTATGTTTCTGTAATGTGCTCCTTTTTTAATGATTTAATGTTTATTTTCTTTCATTATGAGTTTTGCATGAATATGTTGTCTACATATAATTTTAAAAACTTATGTAACTTAATCATTGAGCTCTTGCAATAAACAGAACTCTTTGATAAATGTAGGTTATTCCAATTTGAACTAAGATAAATCTCTAGACATCCATATGTTTCTGGACCCTGTTCATGGGGCTATTTAATCAGGTTTAGAAAGAACAAAAGATTTCTTAGGCCTGCAGGATTACAAAGCATCCCAACGCTAAATCCAGTCTCTTTTCCAACTGGAAAAATTTGACATAATACTCTCGGTTTAGATGGTTCCAGAAACAAACCTTAATATGTTGGACCAGCACTGAGCACCTGGGCCATTGAAAATTGCTTTCTCCCAAGATATGCATTTCAAATATAGCCTTTGGACGTCTGCTCTACATTCATTCTTACTGACTTTTCATTTCTACTTCTTGACTATGTCTGTTACCAACCATCCTAAACTCTCAGCAATTCACAGTCATATTCATACTCCTGCAGCCCTCCTTTCCTAATTCTGATCTCAATTCCAATTTCAGGTCCTGTATCTACCCTTTTCTAACCCAGCTTCTATTGCACCCACACTCTTGCCCCCCCCATGCCTCCAGTTTTCACCATTTCAATAATCCATATTATGTAAGGTATAGACTCTATGTTTTCCAGGGGTTGTCTGGGATTATCTAGTCCAATTTCATTAAATACACATGTTCCAGATAAGCTGAAAAACAGGCTCAAGATGATAGACTTAATTAGCAGAAAAAGAGAACTACATTGTTATATTATGACTCCTAGTCTAGTGCTGCTTCTATCAAATTGGAAATATGGATTGATCACTAAAAAAAAGTTAAAATACGATTAAATGCTACTGGGAAAACTGGACAGCTACATGCAAAAGAATGAAACTGTATTATTCTCTCACACCATGCACAAAAATAAGTTCAAAATGGATTCAATACTTAAATATAAGACCTGATATCATAAAACTCCTAGAAGAAAACACAGGCAGTAAGCTCTTTGATATCACTGTTAGTAATATTTGTTTGGATATGTCTCCTCAGGCAAGGAAAACAAAAGCAAAAGCAAACAAAAGGGACTACATCAGACTAGAAAGCTTTTACACAACAAAGGAAATTATCAGCAAAACGAAAAGACCACCTATTGAATGAGAGAAGGTATTTGCCAGCGATATATCCAATAAGGGGTTAATATCCAAGATACACAAAATAAAAACTCATACAACTCAACATCAAAAAATAAAAATAAACAACCTGATTAAAAAATAGGCAGAGGAGCTGAATAGGCATTTTCCCAAAGAAGACATACAGATGACCAACAGGCACATGAAAAAATGCTCAATATCACTAATCATCAGGGAAATGTAAATCAAAACCACAATGAGGTATAACCTTACACCCGTCAGAATGGCTATTATCCAAAATAACAAGAGTTGGTGAAGATGTGGAGAAAAGGGAACCCTTATACACTGGTGGTGGGAATGTAAATTCATGGAAACACTAGGGAAAGCAGTATGAAAATTCCTCAAAAAATTAAAAATAGAACTACCATATGATCCAGGAAATTCATTCCAAGGTATTTATCTAAAGAAAATGAAAATGTTAATTAGAAAAGATACATGCACCCCTGTGTTAGTATCAGCAATATTTCAATAGCCAAAATATAGAAGCAACCAAGCGCTCATCAATAGACAAATGGATAAAGAAGATGTGGTGTAAGTATATATATATATGAATATTACTCAGCCATAAAAAATGAAATCTTGCAATTTACGACAACATAGATGGACCTAGAAGTTATTATGCTAAGTGAAGTAAGTCAGACAGAGAAATACCGTCTGATTTCACTTACATGTGGAATCTTGACAACAAATGTATAATTATAACAAAACAGAAACAGTTATAAATACAGAGAACAAACAGGTGGTTGCCTGAGGGGAGGGGGTTGAGGGGAGGAAAGAAATAGGTGAGGGAGATTAAGTGGTACAAACTTCCACTTGTAAAATAAATGTCACGGGTATAAAATATACAGTGTGGGGAATGTAGTCAACAACTATATAATATCTTTGGATCGTGACATATCGTAACTACACTTATCATGGTGATCAGTGTGAAATGTACAGAACGATAGCATCATTAAGTTGCACAACAGGAACTAACATAGTGTCGTAGGTCAATTGTACTTCAAAACAAACAAACTCATAGAAAAAGAGACCAGCTTTGTGGTTACCGAGGCACATGGTGGAGGGGAGAGAGTTGGGTGAAAGCAGTCAAAAAGTGCAAACTTCCAGTTCTAAGGTAAGTACTAGGGCTGTCATGTACAGCATGACAAATATTATTAACACTGGTGTATGTCACATAAAAAAGTTAAGAGAGTAAATCCTAAGAGTTCTCATCACAAGGAAAAATTTAGTTTCTTTAATTTTCTATCATTTTGAAATGATGGCTGTTCACTACACTTGTGATAATCGTTTCATGATGTATGTACGTCAAATCAGTATGCTGTACACGTTAAACTAATACAATACTGTATGTCAATTATACCTCAATAAAAATGGAAGAAAAAAATATACGTGATTAAAGTTTGGTATTCCTTTTAGAGCTGCTCTTTCCAGTCTTTAAGATTCTTGTGTATTCCTTTATGATTACTTTAAGACCTACACAAATTTTGGTAAGTATAATGTGGAGTCATAAATATTATATTGTCCTAAGCTCAGGCACTCATTTGACTATTTTCAAAATATAACATAAGGAAGCGGTGACTTCTCTCTACTGCTTCTTCTATTCACTCTTGATTTCATTAATATATTTCCATGTGCTAAGCTCAGTTTACTAGTGGCTTAAAAGAGCACTAATATTAAAAACAGCCTCTCTCTCCTTCTCACTCCAAGAAAACTTAATCAGAAAAACAATCCTCTAAGTGTGGTATTTTGCCTTTGATTCCTCCTCTCAGCCCATTTTGAGATCCCTTCCCCTAAACTTCTGAGCAAATATTTCCTTAAAGAGACTTTCAAATCTGTGACAACACTAGTATCTTCCTGATGGGTCTGATCAACTTGTGTTTCTTTCTTCTCATCTAGGATCAATGTATAAGATGACATAGACCCACATTTGTATTTAAAAGAATGAATAAAAGGGATAGTTACTATAATATCAAATATTACAGTTACTGTAAAGGCAAATATTGTTTCAAAAGAATCTCATTTTTTTTATGTCAAAGGAACTCATTATATGGCTAGATATGTCATTTTGTATTATTTTCCAGATTAGAGGATATAAACCCTCAGATAAAAATATATTTTTTATAGAACATTTGATCTCAGTGGTAATTTCAGAATGTAAGTATTAGAACTATTCAGTTTAATTGGACTGACACCAGAAATGGAACCTTGCTTTCATGAAATTCTAACTATATCTACACAATCTACTTTATTTGCTTTTAGGGTTTCCTGGCAATATTCTGTCTCTGTGGCTTATGTGTCTTTCATATGGCTAAAGGATTTCTTCCAATTTTCCCCATTAACCCAATAAGAGATTTCAACTGAGATCACTGTAATTTCAGAATTTCTATTTCAAATCCAAAATTTCCAAATCCTATCTGAGATTAAGGCAAACACTAGATGCCCCAAAGGAGTTCCAATTAAATCCAATTTATCAGCACAGTTCTCTTAGAAACTTCATTTATCTGAATGGCTGGTAGTTTCGTTTAAACTTAGAAAATCATGTGAAAAATACGTTTGTTTCATATGATTGATATGATTTTGACTTTGTATTTTTATATATTTCTTTCTTAGGGGATTAATGGTATTATATAAATAACATCTGTATCAACTGAAACTTAGTTAACATGTAGAACCTTTTCATCAAGATAGAGCCATCAGTTAGACAAAAATAAAACTTGCTCAGATAGTTACCTCTTTCCTGCCTCACTGTTATTAAATAAACCTGGAGTTTGACTTGCGTCACATTGGTTTGTGGGAACTGGCGTCACAGAATAAATGTTTGGAAGATCAATCCTTGAAAGGACATTGTCAACATCTTTAAACCATGGGTTTGAATATTTTATTTTTCTCCTGTTTACTGTATAATTTTATTTTTTTAACTTCCAAAAATATTATCCCAACTACTGGGCTTTATAAAAGATTGCTTTTAGTTCTTTCTCCAAAGTATTCTTAGTTGAGTTCAATTTTACACTAAAACCTTGAGCACAAAATTTAGTAATAAAATTATCTATATGTAATTAACTCCTTTTGCTAAATGGTGAAGTTTGCCACTTTCTGTCATTTCCCATGTAGCTTCAGGGTCAATGGTACTATTACTAAATCAGACTGTTACAAGGTAAGTTTTTTGCCCGAAGTTTTGGCAAAGAAAGCAAAATCATTTTAAGTTGCTCCTCTTAAATTTGAGAAATATTGCTGAATATAAATTATGCTAAAAAGGAACACAATAGGATTATAGATCAGTATGTTAAGTGACCTGTTAATATTGCAATAAAACATCACTATCGATTTCAGTCATCTCTGGTAGATATTCTAGATTAATTTTCTCATTCTATTCTTCTAATTGGAGAGATTGGGTATTAAATTATATTTTCAAGACTCTCATACCACTAGGCTTCTGGATATAGACTTGTTTCTGTCAATTATGGGAATGTGTGAGATTTTTGAAAGGAAAAATGAGAAAAGAGTCATCTTCCTCTACTGGTAAGATAGAGGTGTGAAGTAGAACTGTTTTTACATCATTTCAGCATTGTATTCCAACATTCTGGGTATCAAGAGGCAGTTACATCAGCAGTAACAGATACGATGGTAGAGATTCTTGAATGAAGCTTCTAGATTCATGAAGTGCAGGTGTTGATGTGCTGTCTCAATTTGGAATCTCCATTGGTGACATTAGAGATAGATGGCTCTGCATATCCATGGAGTCAACCAACTACGGATCAAAAATATTGGGGAAAAAATTCCAGAAATTTCCAAAATGCAAATCTTGAATTTTCCTTGCACTGGTAAATACTTACATCACATTTACATTGTATTAGGAATCATAAGTAATATAGAGATGATTTAAAGTATATGGGAGGATGTGTGTAGGTTATATGCAAATACTATACCATTTTATACAAGGAACTTAAGCGTCCCTAGATTTTGATATCCATGGGGGTCTGGAAACAAATCCCTCTCAGTTATTGAGGGACAACTATAGTTGTTCTACCATCAATTCTGTATTGCTCTAAGGTCATTCATACAGTCACATGCCTTCAGCATTCTGCTGATTTTTATATACACTAAATTCCTTTTATTAGTAATTTGTGAGAAGAAACAACTAGGTTGATTATTGGTTCCAGGCTGGACTTTGATATAGTAACTTTATTTGGGGACTCTGTTAGATTTAGTTTTCTTTTGTCAGTCTCTTTCACAGTACAGCTTTCATTATTTTAAATTATACTTCATATAAATCATTCTAGTTTTGTCTTATTCATGGAATAACAGCATTATTATACCCTCAACAGGAGAAAGCAGTGATTCACTTTTTTCATTAAAGAAATCCACTTCCAGAGCCTTTACTTGTATTGATTATAAATCATGCTTTCTAAAGACATTCATTTATTTTTAAATAATGGATTTTCTGCAGACACTTGTGCTTTGGGTGAGTCTTTCCTGAATAAGAAAATACAAAGATATCAACGCCATTTTTTCTACTAATTTATCCATAAATGATTTATCAATGGCTTTCTCTGGTTTGAATTTAGAATCTACAGTAATTCTTTCTTATTTCATTTATGTATTTAGAATTTTTTTTAGAACAAAGAAAGTATTAAGCAGTTCTGAGTTAATATTTATTGAGCACTTGGATAGAAAATAACATGTGCAAGGCTGTGGGAAGAGGGTATGTTATTTACACTTCATGATATGTCTGAGAGAAAAATGGTGTATTTTCACTTTGGAAATAAAAAAGTGAATGGGGAGCAAGATTCACGCAGTTTGCTTTAATTAAAAAACTGAATACCTTTAATTTTTTTTAAGATTTTTTTTTTGATGTGGACCATTTTTAAAGTCTTTATTGAATGTTACAATATTGCTTCTGTTTTATGTTTCGGTTTTTTGGCCCTGAGGCATGTGGGATCTTAGCTCCCTGACCAGGGATTGAAGCCACACCCCCTTCGTTGGAGGGTAAAGTCTTAACCACTGGACCGCCAGGGAAGTCCCCGAATACCTTTAATTTTATGCTTAGCACTCAGCTTTAACCAATTACTGTTGACCTTGCATAAATTGTAGTATCTGTTTCTATATTTCCTAAATTGTAAAGTGGAGTTACCATTGACTGCCTAACATAGGTAGTTGCTCTCTCTCTCAATATATATATTTATATATATATAGGCCCCCTAGCCCATTTGCTATAAAGATGTTCTTGGATATTTGTGGTAAAAGTTCTTTCCTTGAAAGTTATTGGTATCCACATCAGAGAATTTTTAGTCTTTTGCAATGTTTTTAATATCTCTTTAAAACCACATTTAGTAAAAATACCAAAAATCTGAAGTATACATATTATATTTTATATGGTAATCATGTCATAAAGTTTGAAAAGATTATATACATTTATAGGTATACAACATAATCACTGACTCAAACTCTACATAGAAGAGTGTGTACTTTTAGAAATAATCTGAAATGTATAGGATTCTGCTAAGCAATAAATAAAAGATGATTTTGGAGTCAAAGGTGGTTCATAGAACACACTGGACTTTTAAGAAAGGAAAAGGGTAGGGAGCCATGAAGGCAGATATTTATCTGATTTTATTGACTTGACTTTTGGAGTCATGTTTGGACATAAACTAACTCAGAAATGTCTGGCTCTAGTAAGGCGTACACAACAAAACAAGCTGTGGACTTGGAAGTTACATGCTCCTGACACCAGTCTCTTTGATTCTAATCCAGTAGGATCTAGAGCAGATGTGGCCTCTTTAATTTTAGGAGATACACAGATCTGATGCTCACCCTTTTCTGAAAACCACTAAGGTACATTACTCAGTGTGGTAAACATCTATAAGATTTCAAAAATATTCTAAATTTAAACATCAGGCTTTTGGACAGAAACAGCAAAATGAATTTAGTATGATATCAGAATCTCACTATTTACAAGTGCTTTAAAAATATCAAAATCAATTTAGACCACCTTCAGATGAGCCAACAGAATTGGCTAAATGTCAAAGTTATATTTTTAGGATTGACTTAAAACGTTGGGCACATATGTGCACCACTGCTTATGTCTAATTCCAGAAAAGAGATTTTAGGAACGAAAAGATATCCACTAATATGTAATATCTAGTAAATAGTATCTGACAGTTCCATGGAGAATAAATTAACTTTTAAAATCTCTTTTGCTGAGACTTTCTGAAAATGCTTAAATTTCTTATGGGGCATTAGCAGAAACCATGTAATTTCTTGGGACACGTGGCAGAAAAAGTTTGTGACCCAACAACACCCATTTCCTCATTATTAACAAAACACAGATTTCTGACCTGGAGAGTAGTGAGCTCATCTAAGTATTGCTGTTCTTCCTCTCCTTTGCTGTTAGATGTTGGCATACAACAAATTTCTCATCAGAAGGGGCATAATTAGAAATCTATGAAGTGTTTCTGAAAAAATCTTTCATTTTCTGGTGAATAAGAGTCTACACTCCACTACACTCCTTCCTGCATTGACTTGGACATGCAGTCTGAATTGCAATGAACTTACTGTGCAAGAACCAAATGTCCCTTATCGGGAGAGAAAGGTCCTTCATATCCAGAATGTGGCTTCATTTATCCTTCTGTTTTCAACTAGGCTAACAGATGTTTATTGAACTGAATCAAAGCCTTTAGAATTTAGAGTGTGACTATGCTTAATCTGGATTAATATCTTACCTAAGAACCTCAGAACACTTATTTCCAACAGTTAGAAACACTTCTTTCCCAAATCACTTTGGCAAATGGGACAGGGACAGCAAGGAGCAAGGGCTAAGCTATTTTCTTCTTCTTCTTTTTTTTTTTTTTTTTTTTTTTTTTTTTTTCTGGACAAGAATTGACTAATCTCCTCACACATTATTTCTCCCTTTCATATACTTAGTCTTTCATATACATAGGCATGTATGTATATGGCTAGTGGAAACAGAGAGAGAGAGCGAGCGAGAGAGAGAGAGAGAGAGAGAGAGAGAAGGAAAGGAAGAAAGAAGCAGAGAGGAAGAAAGAAAAAGAGAGAGAGAGGGAGAGAGAGCGAGCGAAAGAGCGAGAGAAACAGTTGCTTAACAATTATGCATAGCTTTATCAGGATCCTAGCAAAAATTACAACAAAATTAGTAAAGTAATATGTAATATTTAATTATAATGCAATCACTATGATTAAAAATAGTGTGATTTCTTGCCCATGATCTTGACTTTTACTTTCCATCCTTTTGTGAGACTCTGCTTTACATATGCACACAAACTCTATACTTTTTCAAACATATCAAAGATACAGCAGCGCTACTACTAATTATAGGTTTACAGTTTCACATTCCTTTTCTCATCTAGTGTTCCCTCAATCTCTTCAACATCCCAGGTAGATAAAAACAATAAATCTCACAAGCTCAAAAATCAGAAGCAAAGTTTTACGGAATTATAAGAAATCTAACTAGACTTTACAGAAAAGTTCAGAAGAAAGTTGGCAATTAAAAAAAATACATATTGTAAAGCAATTAAGAAGTAACAACTGAATGATCTGCATGGAAGCTTTTGGCGGATATAGATTTTGGCTGAGCAGAGAAGTGAGTGAACCTGTTTTCAGTTTAAGACGCAATGCCAACATCCTGGGTAGAAAATGAGTATGGTTTGTGTTGTAGGGTGTCTATGACACAAGAGTTGTTCAAGATTCAACATGTTGATGTCTCACTGGAGAACATAGGAGAATAGAAAAGAGAAAACTAAGGAGTGATCTGACATCTGCAAACCAATTCCTTTTTTTTCCTTAATGGAAACTATGCTAGGACAAGAGTGCGCTCTGATGAGCCAGACTGAAGTTATTTATTTCACACTGCTTATCGTAGAGGTTGGATAATCTATTGACACTGGCTGGCAATCATTCCAGCAAGAACTTTATTCAAGTAAACTGCAATAAGAAAACTTCTCCTGATTAAATCATACTCGTTTCTGACATCAAAATACTGGCTTCCAAAAATTAGAACTTGAAGCAATACCATCTTGAAGTACTTAATTGTACTACCTGATCATCCTATAAATCAGAATTGATTTGGTTTCTCTTTCCAAAGGGAAAAATCTTTTTTTACAAATTCATTTTCGCTTTAACTATAGAATACAAATGAAGATAATACTACACATCTTCATGTTGTTTTCCTTAAGACATGAAGGGAGAAAAAGGAAAAGCTTTAGGAGGGTAAAGGGAGGCAAACGGTGGTTTTTTTCCCATCATGTTGGGAATAACTCAAGAGGAAAACCAGCTTTGTGTAGAACTGCCTTTTTGTTTTCCTTCCTAGAAAGCATAGGCACCCAAGTAAGAATAAACTGGATTCTCTGTTCCAGGACCCTAAATATAACTAAAGATTGGCTTTAAAGTGTTTATTATGTATCAATTTCTGTACAGGGCATTGCACATGTATTACCTAGTTTAATTGTACAACAGCAGTGAGGTATTACTATATTCAGTTCACAGATGAAGGAACTCAAGTCAGGAAGATCATGCCCATGGTACATAGAGGAGAACTTATCAAAGCCCAGTTTGTCTTTACATGAAAACACCATGATGCCCTAGTCCCCATATTCCAATTATCTGAGGTCTAGGAAGACTGTAATCCCAGCTGTCTGAAATTACCCTGCCCGAGCAGCATGCCAAAACAAGCCCCACAGCTCTCTTAGCTCCACAAGTCAAATACAATTCAAACACAATCACGGTGCCTCCACCAAGCAAATGGTAGACTTTGTGAAAACGACTAAAAGCACAAGTGAAAAAGAGATTCCTTGGAATACTTCACCAGTGAGTCATTTTCCATAAGTCAGATTTTCAAAATTTAACAGCTAGGAAGAAAGATTTCCACCTGTATTAATTAGTTTCCTATTGTTGCTGTAACAACCACAAACCAAGCAGCTTAAAACAATAAAAAATTTGAATCTTACAGTTCTGAAAGCTAGCAGTCCAAAACAGGGGTCACAGGGTGTCAAGGTGTCATCAGGGCCTAGCTCCTTCCTGAAGGATGTCAACATTTCTTGGATCGTGGCTTCCTTCCTCCATCTCCAAAGCCAGGAGCTTCCAGGCTCTCATGCCTCCACACTCTGACCCTGACTCTTCAGCTCCACCCCCATGTCCTCTGCATTTAAGTACCCTGGTGATTACATTGGGCCCACCTGGATGATCTGGACTAATCTGCTTAGTAGAAGATCAGATAACTTGCTATCTTACTTTCACCTGAAACTTTAATTCTCCTTTGCCATATAACACAATATAGTTAAAAGTTCCAGGGATTAGGATGTAGACACCACTTAGAGACCATTATTCTGCCTACTACACAACCATTTTAAAAATCACAGTGGAAAATCAAAAGTTGTGGTAGAGACAAAAGGGAAAATATAGACAAAAACTCAAATTGCTTATCTTCACATTCTAAGCACTGGAAATCAGTAAATGTCCCTGGCAGGAGCATAAGGATAAAAATCCCTCTAAGACTTCTCGGGAATTTCAGAAGCAGCATGAAAGGATAGTTCCAATTCTGGTGCCTGAAAATTGTGTGAGCTTAAGCACGTCCGTGAACTTGTATTTCTGGACCTCAGATTCCTCATCTTCAAAATAACAGGGTCTGAGTAGACAACCCCACATATCATTTCAGGGCCGAGCTCCTGAGGGTTTTGATGAAGATATGAAACTCTGAGAAATGTGGGTACTACTGGCCCGTAATGACATAGCACCTGACAAAAAACAAGGCAATTAACATTTTACTACTTTAAAAAAATGTGCAATCTGATACTAAAGTAATAGTGCAATCGTGAGCAGGGAGTCTTTTTCTTATAATTTGCAGATGATGAAGGACAGACTTAGAAGCATTTTGGTCAAAGTAAAGTAAATACCTATGAGGATTATTATATGAAATAATTTTTACTTAACTTTGTTATTCATTGTATTCACTGTCATAGAAAATGAAAATTAATTGCAATCCTATAAACAGAAACAAGCTGTTTTTTACAGTTAAAAACAATTGCATTGAAACATGATTAATGGGCTAGTGAAAGCAGTTGTCAAACAAAAATTTATAACTGACAGACAACAAAAGAATCTCATATTTATGATATTTCATATAACTTAGGATTTATGATTTTATAGTATATCTCAGACTTTAAAACCAAAATAAAAACTCAAATTCCAATTACCTAAAAGAATAATTAATAAAAATGGATAAAGCAGAAAAGCACTTTCTGATATTAAATATGGGCAATCTGTTTTTAAAACCACATTAGTCAAAATTATTCTTTGAAGATATGTACCCCTTTCTCTTCATATTAAATATAATTGTATATATGTCACTCAATCATAATTTTGTGGGTGGTGATTTATTAATAGGCCATAACTTGTTGAAATTCGAAGAAGACACCTTGTGGCTAGAAAAAAAATTCAATTTCAAGGAAAAGCAGATGGGGTTAAGGCAAAGATAAAACTGATAAAGAAAAGACATTCCAAGACATGTAAACTTCTGTAATCCCTTTGGTCCTTATTTTCCTTATTTGTGACATATATAATGTTTCCTATCTATTAGATCTGTGATTCTACAAGAAGTGAACTGATAGAGTCCAGGAGATCCAAGTAACAACTGCAAGATGAAACTTGCTCAATATTAAAAGAAGCAAGAGCATTCCAGACCAAGGCTGAAGAAATAAGACTCACAGAAAGTGACTGAGATGAATGGGGTGGAAGGCAGTGGGGGAGGAATTTGGAGGCAGTTATAGGTGAAAAGATGTTCTGTGCTTGGGATCTGGGGCCAAGTTAAATTAGAAAATTGCAAAACAATGCAAGTAGATAATTGGAGTATGGTTTAGGCCTGGAATCCCTTGGGATTATAGGGAAAGTCCCAAGAGCCCCCAAGAACAATGAGGTTGCAATAGAGCTGAAATTGAGGTAGAAAAAGCCTGAAAAGGAAATTTGGAGAGAGGCAAATTGTCATTGGTGGCTAAAATGTAGCGTGAGAGCTAATATATAGTTGATACTCAGTAATACATTGCCCAATTTATTTTATACATATATATACCATTTACACAATCAGATGACAGTAGTTACAAAGATTTGGCATTCATTCTGCCAAGTTACATTCTGTAACTAAGTTATTTTCTTCTTAGGAAAGCTACACAGGTACCTAAAAGATGATGCAGATCTAACAAGGAGAAATTCAACCTTAAAAATATTTATTGGACTAATATACTACCAAATGTACAATAGACAGCTAGTGTGAAGCAGCCACATAGCACAGGGAGATCAGCTCGGTGCTTTGTGACCACCTAGAGGGGTGGGATACGGAGGGTGGGAGGGAAACACAAGAGGGAGGAGATATGGGGATATATGTATATGTATAGCTGATTCACTTTGTTATAAAGCAGAAACTAACACACCATTGTAAAGCAATTATACTCCAATAAAGATGTTTAAAACAAATACATTTATTGGATTTCTGCCTTGTTAATGGCATTAGATACTGGAACAAGGAGAAAACACTGTAATAGAGTAGTAAGAATATTTTGTTTATGAAAAGTTTTACAAAAGCTCATCTGTCATATGATGAACATTTAATAAATGTTGATAGGGATGACAATGATGATTGATAATAAATAAGAAGGCTTAGATGTTAATTTTAGTTCTGCTAGTTACCAGTTGTGTTTTCTTCTGAAAGTCATTAACCTCTCTTTAATCTTAGTTTCCACCTTTAATTAAATCATAAAGAAAAATACCTCTTGTACCCCTATTGGATGGGATTTTTGAGAAGAGAGAAGACAATGAATCTCTTCTATCTATCTATCTATCTATCTATCTATCTATCTATCTATCTATCATTGCTTTTTGTAAACTCTAAAAATCATAAGAATCCATATGGCTAAGGCAAAGTCTTGTCTGTACACAGACTCTAAGCTAAAAATTGAGGTATAATGCATGTACAAGGGCTATAAGAATACATACAAAATGTTGATACAATGACAGAATACAACAAATGCTGTAAGTACAGTTTTATTTTCATTAACACATTAATGAAGGATTATAATCTGATATTAACACCAGTTGACTCAGTAGACTTAATGGAATGGATAAGAGTAGATAAAAGGAATCGCTCACCAAAAACTGAGTTAAAGAAAGGATGTAAATGTTACATAGAGCACATCTGCAGTTGCAGCCTTAACACTGTACTTAGTCACTTCCATCCTCCACTACTGACCTTTCATATAGACTCAGTTTTAAACCATACCAGACTCTTGAAAACCTAACATACATTTCAGCCTAATAGTACCCATCGATAACTAAAAGAATTTTTGAAAATTTGCAAAGAAAATGTCAAGAACTGTTACTGATTCTAACAGCAGAATATTAGGTATCCTGCAGAAGGCGAAGAGTGACTTACAGTGGTATAGAGAAAATAATAATACAATGTATATTGGGTTGAATATAGAAGAAACCACAGAGAAGTTAAAGTTAAATTTTAGGGAAACCACAAAGCGATTAGATTATAGAATCCTCTCCCTGGGGAAGTAAAAGAAACCTTGTGACTACTAAAACTACATCAGGGGAAATGAAAGGGTGGAGATAATACAGGAATTCTATACCAGAAGGGGAGGGGAGAGATGGATGACCTTTGATTTTTTTTCTTCTGTAGCATTCTTGGACACCAAACTGCTCGGAGACAGCACTATTTTTCCGAATTAACTGTAAATAAATCAGAACCATATGTATTACAATTTCACATTCTGAAAATGACCCTGGTCACCCCTAATGGGGTGGGGAAAGTTACTTATTAAATTCCAGATATTTTCAATTTAGCAAGCTCTGTACAAAGGGCACAAGAATAGGTGTAGCCAGTTAACATCAAGACTAAAAGAGATAACTCTCTGCAAACAGGCATCTGAGGCTGTCTCTCTCCACTGCTTCCTTATCTGTACCTTAATAAGTCACCTCCTTTGGGCAAAATATATTCTCACATGACAGAAACTAATTCTGACATAAAATGTTCTGTATTGATTTCTGGGATTCTGTTGTGGCCTCTCCACAGCAGATTCCTGCTGGACCAAACAGGAAAACCACTTTGATCCATAATTCAATAGAAAGCCCAATATAACTTTTCAAATTTACTACTGACATCTGAGAAGATGAAGAATGGCATCCCATCCTTCTTCCTGGAACTTCAAGCACAATGAATAAAACTTTTCAGTCCAAAGGGCATATTCTGCCACATCACTGGGGAGAAATGTGCCAAAAATGATCCAAGTTTTTAAATAATAAAGGAAAGGATGAATGGGTGTAGCCGTTACGTGCATTTCATTACATTCCTACCCCCTAAGGAAAAGTATTCCTTCTGGATGCCAAGATTAAGCCCTTTTGTGCCAGCAGCAGAATGATGTTCTTTACAGCAGTTTTAAGGGTCCTAATCTAATGTGACCCAACTTGATATTCTAACTGGACAGAGAAAAAACAAAGGGACCAGCAAAAAAAAAAAAAAAAAAGCCTGATGAGTATTATGATTTTCAACTGCTTTTCATGATATATAGTTAAGAATTTCTCAAAATTATCACAATTTTCATTCACAAAAGAATTCAGATATATATCATATATTTAGTAAAATGTACAAGATGCCTTATTTCCAAGGCAACACTTCTGATAATTTCAAAGATGTATTCATAAAATTTCAAAATGTCCTACCACAGTAAAATGCAATAGAATCTTTTATCATTTTATGATATTGTGCTCTCTAAAATACTTATTTGTTAATAATGCATACAAATCTTAATTATTCAAAAATATATAAATATCTTTGTGACATCTCTGGGGACTATTGATAACACTGCTATAATTTTGTACTTGAGATAATATGAAATCGGAGAGTGATTTTTGCTGATCATACCTTAAATTCACTTGAGAAACTTCTCAATCCTAAAATAACTGAACTTATTTCAGGATTGAGGGACATAAGACTTACCACTTTTGTCATTCAATTGCTTTATGTTTTTGAAAGTAAAATATTTTTACACACAAAATCATTTCTCTTTACACTAAAAATAAAATGTCAGAAAGAGAAAGTAAAAAAAAAAAAAAATCCCCATTTAAAATAGCATAAAAAAAATACTAAGGAATAAACTTAACCAAGGAGGTGAAAGACCTATATGCTGAAAACTATAAAACATTGATAAAGAAAATTGAAGATGATGTAAAGAAATAGAAAGATATTCCATGCTCTTGGACTGGAAGAATTAACATTGTTAAAATGGCCATATTACCCAAAGCAATCTACATATCATATTTAATGTGATCCACATCAAATTATCCATGACATTTTTCACAGAACTGGAAGAAATAATCCTAAAATTCATATGGAACCCAAAGTGATCCTGAGGAAAAAGAACAAATCTGGAGGCATAACCCTCCCAGGTTTCAGACAATACTACATAGCTACAGTAATCAAAACAGCATGGTATTGGCATTAAAACAGACATATAGACCAATGGAACAGAATAGAGAGCCCAGAAATAAAGGCATATATCTACAGTCAATTACTCTTTGACAAAGGAGGCAAGAAAACACAATGCAGAAAAGACACTGTCTTCAACAAGTGGTGTTGGGAAAGCTGGACAGTCTCACGTAAATCAATGCAATTAGAACACTCCTTCACACCATATTAAAATATAAACTCAAATGTTTTAAAGACCTAAATATAAGACATAACACATAAAACTCCTAGAAGAGAACATAGGCAAAACATTCTCTAAGTCTTACCAATATTTTCTTAGGTCAGTCTACCAAGGCAATAGAAATAAAACCAAAAATAAACAAATGGGACCAATCAAGCTTATAAGCTTTTGCACAGCAAAGGAAACCATAAACAAAATGAAAAGACAACCTACAAAATGGGAGAAAATATTTGCAAATGATGTGACGAACAAGGGCTTAATTTCTAAAATATACAAGCAGCTCATGCAGCTCAATATCAAAAACACAAACAACCCAATCAAAAAATGAGCAGAAAACCTAAATAGACATTTCTCCATAGAAGACATACACATGGCCAACAGGCACATGAAAAGATGCTCAACATTGCTAATTATTAGAGAAATGCAAATCAAAACCACAATGAGGTATCACCTCATGCTGGTTGGAATGGCTATCATCAAAAAGTCTACAAATAATAAATACTGGAGAGGATGTGGAGAAAAGGGAAACCTGCTATACTGCTGATGTAAATTTAAATTGGTGCAGTCACTATGGAGATTCCTTAAAAAAGTAAAAATAGATCTACCATATGACATATGATCCAACATACCACTCCTCGGCATATATTTAGAAAACTCTAATTCAAAAAGATACATGCACCCCAATGTTCACTGAAGAACTATTTACAATAGCCAAGACATGGAAACAAACCAAATGTCCATCAATAGATGACTGGTTTAAGAAGATGTGGCACACACACACACACACACACACACACACACACACACTAGAACATCACTCAGCCATGAAAAAGAAGGAAATATTGCCATTTGCAGCAACATGGATGGAAGTAGTGAACATCATAGTAACTGAAGTATATCAGACAAAGAAAAGACAAATATCATATGATATCACTAATATGTGGAATCTAAAAATATAATAGAATTGAATCTATATACAAAACAGAAACAGACTCACAGACATAGAAAATAAACTTCTGGTTACCAAAGAGGAAGTGGGGGAGGGTTAAATTAGGAGTATGAGATTAACAGATATAAATGTACTACTATACATAAAATAAATAAGCAAAAGGATTTAATGTATAATACAAGGAAAAATATTCAAAATCTTTTAATAAACTATAATGGAAAATAATCTGAAAAAAATATACATATAACTGAATTACTCTGCTGTACACCCGAAACTAACACAATATTCTAAAACTAACACATATTGTAAGTCAACTATATTTTGATTTAAAAAATCATTTCAAAATCATTATTATTCAATAAAAATCTCTACACTTAATTTGGTACTTATGTGGAACTATACACTAAGATCACATATGTGGGTGTATCATAATATGTGACATATATAACATACATTTTTATACAATATATTATGTATACATTATATATATGTATACACATATATATGTATTCATATAGCATATTAATATATACTATATATAATATAGAAATACATATGTATACAATTTTCCCATCCCATAATAATTAGAATTATTTTCATTTTACTCCATTAATAATTATAAATTATCAGGAATAATTCAAAAGCTGAGTAAAATTTTTTAACAATTTTTACCATTGATCCAAAAGTTCAATGATCTCTGAAAACTGGTTACACTTTTAGGCCTTGCAGATGTAATAAATTACAGGTTGGCCCTGATGTCACATACTTCAATATATTTAACCTTCCATTATTTGGCTGTGAACTCTAGCTTTAAAAACGTGAACTCAAATACATTTAAATGAACCTCCCTTTACTGCGTTTTCAAATCTACAGAGAAAAAAAATACTCCAACTCAAGTCAGAGTATGTGAAAATGCCTCAAAGAAGAAAAGAGAAAATAAAGGTTTATAATGTTTGGAAACTTTTTAGAAGCTTTGTTTCCAGTATTTTATTTTACTTATAGACCTTGGTCCAACACAAACTAACTAGAGTCAGGATAAATCTAATGATTTTCCACCAAATGAATTCCAAGCTTGCAAAAATAAGAACTGATAATAACAAGAACAATATTTTGATATCTCCCTTTCCTATTTAGGTCCATCAAGAGGAAAACTACAAAAATAAATAGTGGTCAATCCAAAAGGCAGAAGCACAAACATGACAGGCCTGTGGTATTATTTCCTGAATGGCTCATGTGATTTCTTGGAGAGTATTTTTATAGGCTAAATTACAGGATCATAGAATTATGGAATTTTTAGAACTGGAAGGAATGTTAGCAATCACTAGGGTGCTGTTTAGTAAACTTTCCCTTGAATGTTCAAAACAATACCCGAAGGAACTCATATAATTTCCTAAAATCTTTCTTTCCCTGAAGACAGCTTCCTATACATGTTGAGGTGCTGGGTATACGGCACCATGTAGCTTCACTACATTGTGATTTGGTACAGGTGGATAAGGTTTGCTTCTTTAGGATTCTATCCAAGGAGGTTTATCATTGGAAGTTAAAGGGATTCATAGGCAAACATATTTATCAAAACATATCCCACACAGAAATCCAGATAATACCACCAGGATAAATTTTCTGTGTATAAAAATGCATGTCACTAACTAAAATCTGCCATATGTAGCAGAAACTTTAGCTTAGCTTGTGATCTCTAAGATTACATTAAAATATGTTAGTAGATTATGGTGTTTTTTAGGGTAGAGTTTATGTGCTACATTACTGTAACTCATATAGAACCTAGTTTTGCATATAGAAGGAGGTGGATGTTTGTTTTACTTTTTAATACTTTAGGTGGCATCTGTCTCAAAAAGAAAAACAAAACAAACCTCTAGAGTATAATATAGGCATCTAAAGTGTCTCATTTATTTTAGTAGAATTATTAGGGAAAATTTATCTGTGCTTAAAGAAGATTATCTCATTCAAGCCTCACAAAAATCTAGTCTGCAAGTGAGAAGACTGCTTAGAGAGCGATAATCATTTGACCTGAGTTACACAGCTGTTATGGCACAGCTCTGAGCTTCAAGCCCAAATGTCTGTTAAAGCCCCCCTGTGAGGAATGACAGAAAGTGAGAAGAATTTGCACATTAGTTCATCCATTTTTCAAAGGAAGGATAATAATTCTTAGAAAATTTATGTCAAGTAAAAATATGTAATAATTCTAATTACTGTATGAAAAAGGAACATTTAAACTGAGATGTACCATGGAATCTAATCAAAGAGGAAAACAAAACAAAATCATTCTCCCCAGAAATCTCCCTTTTACCCGTCTCCAGAGTTTCTTCATACTAAAAAAGAAACACACCATCCCCTGGAATAAAAACGATGGCTGGAAAACATGCTCCTGAGGATGTGATGGACTAAGGTCCTCCTCAATCTACATTCCTCTCAGTCTGGCTCATAACTCTGAATACATGTTGTCGGAATTATTAGCTAGTCTGTGGATTCATCTGCTTCCATATATGCCCGTGGTACAAGTTTGTATATTTCCCTCAACTCTTAACTTTCAAGCATGCACAGATTTGGTGAATTATTTCAATCTTTCACATTTTCTGTTCTTAATATGCTGAGCTTCTGCCTTTCAAGCATTGTGTTAAATAGTTACACTCATTCTCTGAACCCCATTGTCTAGCTACTGAGAACTGGCGATACAATGTTGATCTTATAGATTAGCAGACTTCACCAGTAGTTGATATTAGAAGTTTATTCTCTTTTTTTTTCTCTTTCACTGGGCATTTTGCCCCATCCTTGTGGGTGATTTCTAAGGTCACTTGTTACCTTTATTTTTATTTAAGGGGGTTTCCTAAGGTCACTGGAGATCTTTATTTTTATTTACATATCTTGGATCTTTCATTAGGAGAAAAGACACTTTTCCACTGAAAATAAATCAAAATACTGGGTGGGCTTGTAAAGTTCCAAAATTATTTTAAAGTCATATTTAGCTGCCAAAATTGATATAATTTATCAGTTGGCATTTTTTAGTGCAAGAAAATTTCCAATTATTTGAATCAACTTTTTAAAGTAAATGAGGATATGATCCGCATGTTCATTCTAGAATTTTTTTTAACATTGTGTTCCCTTGGCTATTTTGTAGTCTGACTGGATAAACATTGCAAATCAGTATATTAAATGATTAGAGAGAATTAATAAACTACTGTGAGAACTGATTCTATCTCAACTTAGCATTACTACAGTAAGTTTCATTCAGTGCCTTAAGTGTAAAGTAGAAGTGAGCAGTAATCAACAAAGACTCAAGATTTTTAACATGTAATAGTTTTATCTCATTCACATAGTATTTAATGAACTATATCTTACTATATAAAAGCAAAAACATTCTTAATCTATATTTATTAAATCTGATTAATCAATACTTCTTATAAAGGGTTCCATTACAGTAACTGTTAGGATTACCTAGGAGGAAAAAATCAATTACTCACATTCCACTTTACAGGAAGCAAGAAGTATGTGTAAGTTTATAAGAAATTTTTCATGTTATTTCAATGACCTTTTATCTCAACTTCAAAATTGTCAGATTTCATACATATCTAGAGTATTATACTTTATTTTAACCAGCTTCACCTCTGCTTTCTAAATACAGCCCATACAGAGCCTATTTCTTACCAAAACCATTCTTGTCTGCTATTATGGAGTTATTCACTTACACCCCTGTGATGTATTTGACACATTTTTCAGTTGGAGACCATACCCTATTGTTTTCTAATTATTATTTATGTCTGCCTTCCCTTTTAAAATAATGGACTTTTAAACAGACTGTCACTTCTGTTTCATATGTCCACACTCTCTACTTGGCAGTCTTTCTAGCACTTAGAAGATGAACTAGAATGTAAATTTCCACCAGCCAATAAATTTCATGAGGCAAGGCTTTTGTTGTTTGTACACTGATGTGTCATGATCACCTAGAAAGTGCCTGGCACACAGGAAATTCTCACTAAAGAAATATTCATTGACCTCACAAAGTTTTATTAAATTTAAATTAATTAGTTTATTCAATTAGAATTATGTTTTTAATTTGAATTAGATCCTAAAGTGTCTAATCATGAAAATTATCATTTGCCTTTCTATTAGCTTCTATGAATTCTATCAATGTATAAAATATTTGCCTAATTTAAGTTTACACCTCAACACACATTTCAGTCACCAAAATAAAGGAAAGAATCAGATCTGCTACACCAGATTGTAACCCGTGCCTGCCTTTCTGACACAAGCACCATCTAATACATGTGCATTACATTTCCCAAGTCTGGTACTCTCATCAGAAGCTTCAACCAAACTGTGTTTGAGTCTTAACACTGAAAATGGGATGGAAACTTTGCTGTACAGTCTCACTCATGATATTTCTGGCACTATTTAGGTCATTTCATGCCAAATAACTGAAAGAGGCCACATTAGATTTCAGAAGGACATACCACCTCTTGCCAGAAACAGGAAGATAAGTGAACATGATGAAACTGTCACAGGTTAAAAGTAATTACAACATATTTTTCAAGCCCTCTCTTTGGCAATCTCCTGTTTCCAGTCTGTAATTTTAATTGTTCCATTCATATTGAATTAAATGTGAACTAGTAAAATTTAACTTATTTATTTAAAAGAGCATTGGACTGTGAAAATCAAGAGACCCAGATTCATGTATCAATTGAATCATTAACAAGCTGTGTGTCTTTGGCAAGTCCCCTCTTTTTTTTCATTCTTAGGATCCCAAACTGAGAAAACAGGAGATAGAGCTGTGTGATGTTTGAAGTCCCTTCAAGCTCTAAGATTCTAAGATCCTTTTAACTTATCCCTAAACATTGACACTTCCCAATTTTCACCCATATCATTATACTTTGTGTTCTCTCCTTAGCTTAGAATACTCTCCCTTCTTTCCGTACTTTTTCAAATCTTGATGACATTTCAATACCCAACTTACTTCAAATTTCCAACAGGAAGCCTTCCCTGATTGCTGTGTGTGGACATATTAACAGCCATATGAATATATAGATTAGTTTTTTCTATTCAACAATAGTTTTGCATATGTATTAGTCTTGTATCTCCAAGTAGGTTGCCTATGTTCTTGAAGAGAGAATGGCTATGCTTCCTTTGTATGCCTCATGGCATTTAGTAGTATCGTAGGTATTCATTAGTTTTCTGTTGTCGTACTTTCAAGAAGCACTTGATTGACTGCTTATTTAATTCACTTTTGAAATGAACCTGTAATATTTGTGCAATTTAAAAAATCTACAATTAATACTCTACAGTTTACTTTTTACATAAGCTCTTAAGCAAGATCTGACTAAATTTTCCATTCTGTTGATAATGCTGGTATTTGAAGGGTCTTTCATTTTTGAATTAATATACCTTGTTGTTTCTGAGAATCAGTTTTGTCTATGAAGGAGAAAAAGGCTTTTGGTGAGACCCCTGTGTGTGTTCAAGTAGTGGGAAATTTTACCATTCCAGATGATTCATTTTAGCTAAAACATTTCTTTATATGGCCTAAGGAATGAGAGGATTATGACTCAAGAGAACCAGATTTTAGTACCAGCTTTGTCAGGAAATCCCTGGATATTAAAACCAATAAATTAAGACGTCTGTGCTCAGCTTTCCTATTACATCTTTAATCCAGTCTTATTCTCCTGACTTACTTCACAGATTAGCTGAGAATAAAATGAGAAAGTTTTTTAAAACAAATTTTAAATACAAGTGGTATAAAAATGCTAGAATATTACTACTTTCAGCTTGCTTTTTCAATCCTCAGTTCAACTGTGTCTTTCTTATCAATCACAATTGTTGAGATTATTTTAAAATTCAGAAGAAAAAACTCCAAAAGAAAAATTGTACATGAAACTAGAACTTTCCTTTTGCTGAAAATAGATATACGCAGAAGCAATGGATATGAGACTCATCTAAACAGCCAGTGTGATTTTTTAAATTACTTGAAAAAATGTTCTAAATTACCTTTCTTTTTTATGAGTTTAAAAACTATGTTTATTTGACAAAATAAAAGGTGGACAACCCTACACTGATTTCCATTTTTAATTTACTTCTTCATGAAAAACAAAAGCACAAGAACCACTGGTCTAGCCCAACTCTTCATTTTCAAGCAGAAAATAAATCAAGCCCTGGAGTGATCACATGACTTGCTCAAATTCCAGATTGAAAGTGGTTAAAATGATACAAATGATCTTATTTACAGAACAGAAACTGACTCACAGATCTCAAAATCAAACTTATGGTTATCAAAGGGGAAACGAACATGGGGGGAAGTGATAGATTAGGAGATTGGGATTAACATATACACTTTACTACATATAGAGTAGATAACTAATAAGGACCTACTGTATAGAACAGGGAGCTCTGCTCAACATTCTATAGTAACCTATATGGGAAAAGAATCTGAAAGGGAATGGAGATATATATATATATATATATATATATATATATATATATATATATATAATATATACATATATATACATATATATATAACTGATTCACTTTACTGTACACCTGAAACTAACACAACACTGTAAGTCAACTATACTCCAATAAAAACTTAAAAAATAAATAAATAAAAATAAGAGCACATATATTTAAAAAATTAAATTAATTTTCTATTTAAAAATTACTTTTCTATTTTCTAAAGAAGACAATTTTTTTTCCCACAAAATCTCTCTAATACAGTGTACTTTTAATTTATGGAACATAAAATATATGACTTTTCTACAATGGGTAAATTTGTTGAAGCCTGTGTCTGGAGCACATGAGCCAATGGTTGAGGTTATGGCAAAGCCTATTTCTTATTGAGGTCTTCAGTGTCAAAGAAAACTGTTAAAACATGTAGGAGTGTCCATTAGTGTGTGTTACATTAACAATACCGTTCTTGGACTTCCCTGGTGGCGCCATGGTTAGGAATCCCCCTGCCAATGCAGGGGACACGGGTTCGAGCCCTGGTCTGGGAAGATCCCACATGCCTCGGAGTAACTAAGCCCGTGCGCCACAGCTACTAAGCCTGCGCTCTAGAGCCCGTGAGCCACAACTACTGAGCCCACATGCCACAACTACTGAAGCCCGTGCCCGTAGAGCCTGTGCTCCACAACAAGAGAAGCCACCACAATGAGAAGCCCGTGCACTGCAACGAAGAGCAGCTCCCGCTCGCTGCAACTAGAGAAAGCCCACGCTCAGCAACGAAGACCCAACGCAGCCAAAAATAAATAAATAAATTTATTAAAACAAACAAACAAAAGAATACAATTCTTTACTGAGATATATTAATTTATAAAGAAACTTTAAAACTTCATAGAAGACTACAACTATACAGTTTTCTGATAAATATTAAATAAAAATGTCAACAAGTAACAAGTGAATTAATTGTCTTAGGTTTCCTCTTAAGAGAGTATACTTTTCCGTTAGTTATCTATTAATTAGATCTCTTCTAGTTTGTTCAGTTTTAGTAAGACATTTTTATATTCTTGATTGATCATTCCTTTTAATCTCCTTTTCTTGTTTTTTTTTTCTTTTGGTTCACTAATTATATTTATTAAGAGCTAATTTTAATTTAATAAAGTACATTCATTTTGTCATTTTATTTTCACAATAAACTCATGAGGTAAGTAACATTATCATCTTTATTTAACTAAAGACAAAGTTAAGTTTTAGAGAGAGAAATAACTCACCAAAGACCACATAGTGAGCAAATGGCCAAGTCGATAACAAGATCCAAGCATTTCTGAATCCAGAGTAGATGTTCTTAACCCTAACCCATTCTGCCTTTGTCTCACCAGCATTATATGTTTATTAGTCCTTAATTCTTATTCCTTGAAGAAGCCCATGATCATTCATCTTTGGAAATAATTTTCACATTTGAAATTTATAATCAGAAAAAAAATTAAACTCAATATTTAAGCTACATTTACATAATATACATCAGAAATTATGAGAATTAAAATGCAATCATAGAATAAGCACATATTTTACATCCACACAGCTCTCTCTATATACAGACACATAATAAGGTAGATTGATTGGTTTTCAATAAAGTAATTCATTCATTTACTTAAGCATAATTCTTTATTTGTCAAGGTCATGAAAAACAAGAAAAGACTGAGAAACTGCCATAGATCTGAGGATATTAAGTAGACATGACTAAATGTCATGTGGTATCCTGAATTAGATCCTGGAACAGAAAAAAAGACACTACAGGAAAAACTGGTGAAATCCAAATAAAGTCTTTAGTTTAATTAATAGTATTACCAAGGCTAGTGGTTTAGTATTGACCAAAGCACCACAGCAAATATTATGTTAACATTAGGGAAAGCCAAGTAGAGGATGTACAGAAACTCCTTGGATGATCTTTGCAATTTTTCTACATATTTTGAGATTTTTTTTTTAAGTTTAAAATTAAAAATGCTTTATTGAATATGTAGCATGTGCTATACTGTGCTGAGGAGTAGTCAGGAAAGAAGAGTCAAGAGAGCTCCTGCCTTCGTTGAGTTCACATCTAATTAGGTTAGTAGTCCTGACTGCAAAAGAGTAGGACACTGTTTTGTACAGATATGCACAGAAAGTAGATGGGGGGTACAAAGAAAAGAGTACATGAACTCTACTTGGCCAAGATAAAGAATACTTAGTGGTTCAGAAAATACTTCATTATATTATCTAAATTGTTAGTGTGACAAAAATGGGTACTATTTGTAGGCTAATATTGCTTCTTATTTTAAAGATAATCTTGAAAAAATTATATGTGGACAAATATTTCTCTTTATGAATAACAAAAGGTTTTATATAGATGGATTAGATAGATAGATAGTAGATAGATGTAATAAAAAGATTGGATATAAAAATTGTCTTATATATAATACTAAAATACTTTTCTTAAGGTAGTGATATGCAGTTTCCTTTATTCTAGAGACTAATAGCATCTAGTTAGCAAGAGACCCAAGAGAATAGGAAATATTTTAACATTTCAATTGGTAGTGGGCAGTATGGATAGCAGTTCTTCTCCATTAGAACATAATTTTACAAGCTCCTGTTAGATTTCTAGAAATATTAACTTTTTCAAGAAATAAGGACTTATAACTGAAGTTTTCTTAGGATTGTTTATAATGCCATCTATCATGTTTCAGATAGGAAATTTTTATCTAAATATGGTCCTCAGATATTCAATTACGTTGTCTACATTTAACAGAGTTATGAAAACCAATGTAGTAATTGCTTTGATAAGAGGTTTAGGTTAGTATTCAAAAACATAGTATCCTTGAGAGAATAATTATAAATCAACTATGGGATCTGCTTTTGTAACTAATCATTTAGAAACGCATTAACAGAAGGTTCTGTGAACAGCTGAAATACTGGGCATGTCACTTTATGTTTGGGTACTATAAATATAGGATTAAAAAGGCTTTATGAACGTTTAACTACATTTTAACTAACACCCTGCAGTCCATTTTCTATCAGTAAAATGCCTAGGAGTTTACACTTGTAGAGTTTCAAGAAATCCAGATGGACTGCATTACCGTTTGGCTTCTTTGAGCAGTGTGAAAATATGACCTTGTTTCTCACAAAAGTATACAGTTTTATGTTAGTGTTAAGTGCTGTAATATCTCTAAGCTTTTAACTTAATTTGACCTGCTCAAAACAAAATATTCCATTTTGTTGTTATATGAGAATTGTTATAACCCACGATGATACTGGCCTATTTGCCAATAATGGTACCTAACATAAATATACAATCAATAGCATCATGACGCCATCTTAGGTATGTAAAGCTGACTTTTTCATACACCATTAGACATACATTGACTTGGATTTGTTTACCTGGTAGTGGTAATAAATTTAACTCAATCCATCCACATTGTGTTTTCCAGTCCTTCATATGACCTGCGGTTTTATTTGCGTTTTAGTTGTCAGAGTTCTCAGACACAGTAAATTCAGATATATTGAAGTAATAAAGTTTGTTTTTGGTTCACCAGCCCCTACTTTCTCTACGTTGGCCTCTCTTGCTTACTCAACCTTTAGATATTCTCTCAAGAAATGTTCTCAAGATAGGAGCTGATAACCTCATTTACATTTCAGCATGAGAAACAAAAAGCATGTCCACTTCCCCAGTGGTACTTTGTTTTTTTGGCAGTTGAAAAATCTATTCAAGCAAAGGACACAAAAGGGAACCTCTGTAATATTGAATACAGATAGGATTATTGTAAGTTCTGCTTGGAAGGAAGCACGAACCTTTTCATTATCCCAACATGGGTGATCCATAGAAATGCTTATATGTAGGTTTGCTGAGAAAAGATCCAGTTCACGTCTGTTATCCTGGCATAATTACAAATAGAGTTTCATTTTACTGTCAAAAAAAATCCCAATTTGGATTTTAAACTATATAGTTGTTTAGCCCTGTGAAAGACCTTGCCCACAGAGGGACTCATATTTTGCCCACAACAGGATACAGTGAAGAATACACGCATGAACTGTAGTTAGTTAGGGCCAACGTTTCACAATAGTCTAGAGTAGAGCTTTTGAGGCTATTACTGTGATGCCATTTCCCGGAGTCTTTCTCAGTTTTCAGCTACTACTTTTTTACATGAATATGAATCATTACATAATGTGATATATATTTCTAATTGAGAAAAATGCAAGTGGAGAAAAGCTTTAGTTATTAACTTTTGTTTAAATTTAATGACAAGGCAAGCCCTGAAAACATCACGATAATTTTATAGAAAATAATACACACTGTTAAATAAAGCAAGATGAGGGAAAAGGTACATATTTCCATTAGATACACACCAGCAATAAACACCTCAATCATGAAAATAAAAATCAGTAATAAGCATTTTTCTATCTGTTGCTGATGACCCATTGTAATACATCTACATCACAGCCAAAGAAACAAAACACTTTGAGCCAGATCTAGTGATTTATATTTTTACATATCAATTCAATATATACTTTAAAATGGGAGTTTTATATAAATGTATGAATTTTTAGTATTTTTAAAAATCTGAATTCCTCTTTAGGTAGCGTGTGCTTTCTTCAGTTTAAAATAATCCTTTAAATTTCTCACCATTCTTGTACTTGAGCCTTTTCATTTCTGTACAGTTTATCTGGCCTGTGTTGAATGCACTCAGTCAGCACTCAGCATGGTGCTTTTTTTTTTTTTTTTTTTTTGCTTTTTTTTTTTTTTTAACTGTATTGGCTGAAAAACAAAAAAATTTACTTTCTGATGCTTTCTGGCAACTAAGGAGGCTTGGAAACTCAAAATCTACTTTCCCATAATTCCTGAGCACCAAAGTTCTGGATGTGTCTTTGGTTCTAGTAACTGATAAACTCATATTCGTTTCGTAAGACAAAAGTGAGGCATTTTTGTTTCCAATTTTGTCCTTGGAGATGTGAGTATTTACTAGTGGTTACACGGGTGGACCCAGCATTCCAGGGTCTGGTAACCTGCTGCAGGGAGACTGTTGTAATCGCCTTGATGTTAGCAGCAGGAGCTTGCTGAGCTCTGGATTGCAATTATGAATTGACTATCACGATGGCATCCTCTGACTCTAGCCCTCCAGTCATTCCCTGACAGTGTAAAGGAAGATCTAATTCTCCACAATCAAGATTTTTGTTGTTGTTTGAAATAATTAGAAAGATTTCTATTCTCTGTCCTGACACTGTACCTTTTAGGGATCCTTCTTCTATATTGAAAAAGTAAGCCACTTTTAGCAGACATTTATTTAAGAAAAATCACTAGAATTATCACTCTTAGTTACAAACTTGTAAATTAAACTATACTCATTGTCCCATGAAAAAATGTAACAGAACATTTTAGGTGACCAACACTGCTCCCATATCCATTATTAGGCAAATGCAAGTGCTTCTGAGTTGGAGGTAAGAGATTTGAATCATCAGGGGCTTTTTTTTTTTTTTTTTTTTACATCTTTATTGGAGCATAATCGCTTTACAATGTTGTGTTACTTTCTGCTGTATAACAAAGTGAATCAGCTATGTGTATACATATATCCCCATAGCCCCTCCCTCTTAAGCCTCCCTCCCAGCCTCCCTATTCCACCCCTCTAGGTGGTCACAAAGCACCAAGCTGATCTCCCTGTGCTATGCAGCTGCTTCTCACTTGCTATTTTACATTTGGTAGTGTATATATGTCAAGGCTACTCTCTCACTTCGTCCCAGCTTCCCCTTCCCCCCACTGTGTCCTCAAGTCCCTTCTCTCTATAAATGTCTGCTAAATGTGGCTCACTTTTTCAATATAGAAGAGGGATCCCTAAAAGGTACAGTGTCAGGACAGGGAATAGAAATCTTTCTAATTATTTCAAACAACAACAAAAAACTTGATTGTGGAGAATTAGATCTTCCTTTACACCATCAGGGGATGACTAGAAGGCTAGAGTCAGGGGACTGTCATTGTGATAATCAATTTATTCCTGCCCTGACACTAAGTTCATCAGTACCATTTTTTTAGATTCCATATATATAGGCATTAGTATACGGTATTTGTTTTTCTCTTGCTGACTTACTTTACAATGATCAGGAGCATTCTAAGAAGAGTATCAAAGGCTCACCTATTTAATGGATTTATGTATCCCCAACCAATATCTGCGGGTAGTAAAAGAATGTCAAGGACCACCCTCCCAAAGAGAACAGAACTCACTATGATGGGATAAAATGTCTGGATATAGAATTTAGTTTGTCAATGGGAAGGCCCATTGTGAAGCAAAGATGTCGAGACTAACTGCCTGTACCTCGAATCCAACACAGACATCTTCACATGATGTGTGTGATTTGGGAGCAATGGCTAAGGAGATGGGTCAATTGAACTCTATGAGATTCCACTCCAACCTCTCAAGATGTTGATGTGCAAAGGCTCCCATATATAAGCCAAGTTAGCAAAGACAGAGACATTAGCTTCTTGTGGAATAGTTCCTATTGGTTCCATTATGCCTGGAGAACTAGGACAATTATTTTCTCCCAAATTCTCTCCTTAGAACTCTTGTCTGTGAAGGATTTAAATGCTTCAGTTAAATATTTCTATTGCTGGCAGCCTAATTCCTGTCCATACGACTTCTTTCAAACTACAGCAGAAGTCTCATATTGGTCTCCTACCCACAGGGTCTCCCCATCATTGCATACTTTTAACAGATTCATCATCACAGAGCTAAAGGATTCCAGGGAGTTTCTGTCATCCTGGAACATGGACACTGGCATTCTAGAACGCAGGACAGCGATGTTTATGAAAAAGTATTTGTAACTTAATAACATATAGGTCAAAAGCAATTTCCCCAATAGGATTAATGATACAAGAACCCCATTTCATTTCCAGTGTGCTGGAAGCAGTAACCAGTGATTTGTCTCCATGATGACATTAGGAGAAGCTGAAGCATGAAGCTCTTCACCCCACAAAGAGAAAAACTTACTATCAAACGTGGTATAGTTGGGAGATAAAGAGCTACTGCCTGGTAGCATCATAGAGAGATGATTATGAAATCAACCATTCTCCAGTTCCACATGCCTTAAGAAAGGTCAGTAGCTCAAGTAGTGATCATTTTATGATCTAAGCTTTTAATTAAAAAGGAAGCCTCTCTGACGTATAAGACAGTATCACATATGGCAAATGATTAAGCTTAAAATTGCCATAGAGATGCACATAATACAGCACAACTGTAATAAAAATATGAGGAACTCTGTTGATGAAGAAGAGATGTTATTCTCTCCCCAGGAGTGACTTACTACATGTGTTCATTTATGGGTGCCATGCTGGCACTGGATAAGAGCATCCTGCCAGACAGTGGCACAAGTTATTCTGAGAACTTACATTCCTATGTTGACTATGTTTTCAATAATAAGCAAGCAACAAGGCCCACTGGCATAGACCAAAATTTCATATCAGATTTCACATATGAGAATTAAAAAGCCTCTGTAATACTTGCCATTACCATCAAATTCTACAACCTGTTTCCCACATATTCAAAACATTCAGCTACTCAGTGCATTTGTTTTTGTTCATGCCCAAATATCAGATCAGCATGCATTAGTTCGTTCTGAAAACACAATCACCTATTATCATCATTAGGTGATTCTGAAGTCAGAACAATACATAGGAACTTCCTCTGCTGTCAAGATCATATTCAATTGGGAGAAAGAGAGAGAAATGTAAGGACACCATTACAATATAACATAACACATGCAACTATACAAGCACAGGCAAGATAAGGAAATATAGACAGGGCTGTGACTAAATCTCCCCAAGGCAACTCAGCAAGGACAGCAGATAATATTCCATGTGCTTCCTAACATTTACAGTTAGTTTGAGATCACATGACCATGCCTACTTAAGGACTGTATGTCACTTAAAGGACAGTTCCCTCGCATGTCCCACTCTCTCTTTCCCTTTGGTAGTGGCCAGGAAGGCCTTATGGAGACTGCAAAGGCACCGAATAGAGACAGTCCGGAACTCTGAGCTTACTTGAAGAAGAGGTCTTGGTGGGATTGAGAAATAAACTTTGTCTTGTTGAGCCACAAAGTTTTCTAATGTGTCTGTTGCACAGCTAACATTTACTATCTCGGCTATTTTAGAGAGAAGTAATTTGGTCAACTTCGTTAAATGTTACAACTTGGATCTGGGAGTACAAAATTGTATCAGATTTTGACAGGTGAGTCATAGACTGTAGCATCAAGTAGCATAGTCATAGAAAAGAGTATGTATGTATATGAAGATATGCAGTTCTGAAACACTCTTCAATACTCTAAGATTTGATAGTCACATATCAATAGGCAGGATAGGAGAGATAAGCAAGATTCTCTACATCATCAAAAAGAAATTTAAAAATCTTATGGTCAAAAATCAGGCATTGATTTTTAAAGGGAGTCAAAACCATGGCCTGGTTTGTGTTTCCTAAAAAGGTCAATCTGGTAGCAAAATGAAGAATATTATGAAAGTAGTTTGACAGATAAGTTAAAAACCATCAGCCTGGGTAAAAAAAATAAGACACTGAAAAGCACAGACACAGAAGTAAAAAGTTTTAATCTAATGACTATTCACAAGGTAAAATTTGAGGGGCTTAGGTAATTGATTATAAATAGGAGGATTAGTGAAGGAAGAGTTGGAGTTTAGCTCCTAATTTCTAGCATCTGGATGGATAATGCCACCAGTAACTGAGCAGCTACATAGGAGAAAGATTTGGAGGTAAAATAATGAGTGTATGACTCATTGAGTTGGCAAATTTTCAGCAAACAGGTAGAAAACTCAGAGCCTATCTAAAGCCTAGAAATAAAGACTTCTCATAACATTGTGAATATAGTAAGTACTCAATATATATGCTTTCCTGTTTTTCTTTAACTGAAGGATAGCTATATCAAGGGCATGAAATTTGGGAACTAGACAAATGATTAGAAAATATTATTTGTTCATAAACCTAAATAGCAAATGTTTTGATAGTATTGAACTGAGAAGAAACACGCAAATGCCATAAAAAGATTTGATATTTCCAAAGATCTCTGAAGGAATGACAACCGTGTCCTGTTATCCAATCTCAGCAATGGAATTCATTTGCTGCAGAACTGTTTCCACACACTGTCTGAACTAAAAAAGAACAGATCATTATTTCCTAAAAATTAAGTAAAGAGAGGGAAGAAGATGAAGCAGAGCAGATAGAGGAATTTTTTTAAAAACCCAAGATTTTCTATAAATTCTTATGAAAAATTCTCCATTGCAATATTGGAGGTGACTGACAGAAAGGAAAAACAAATGAAAATAAAATCTTGTTAATAAAAGTATGAATTAGCTTCTACCAAACCTAAAGTTTCCCCAGCCCACACATATGACATACTTGACTAGGCTATACGCTAGTTGAGTAGATGCTTCCTGGTGGCAATTTCACTATTTACAAGGTTTTAATGCCATAGTGGTTGTCCAGAACTTGTTAACGTTACTAAAATTTTTTTCCCAAGAGGGTTGCCATAGCACAGCTGTCAAAAGTATACCCACTAAGTTTAAAGAATCAGTACGACATTTTACAAATGAGTAAAAGCCAAGAGACTCAAAGTCTGGAAAACTTATCCTGAACTAACATTCTTAATTTCCTCAAAGACTTAAAAATGAAAAGAATAAAAATGTCCACGTTACCGGTAAAGATTTTTGAAGTTGTCTCTGCATAGTTTTCTGTATAACTAATTATCTTTAAAAAATGAGTGTTTGCAAAGCTAATATAAAGCAACCTTCTCAAATGGTCAAAATCTTGGACCGCATACATCTGGCCTTGGTTATTTTTCTGTGTGACCTTAAGAAGTTACTTTCAATTTTCCATCTACCAAAATATGATAAAAAACACTTGTTTACCCCTAGAACTCTGGTGGAAGTCAGTTAATAAATTAGAAAAAGTTATTCTGAAAATTATAAAAGTACTTCATAAAATCCAATTATCAATTATACTTTCAGAGCTTTATTTTTTTTTCTCGAAGGCATTTGCACCAAACGATGTAACATATGTATAATTAAACTGTTATGTTTCTTCTCATGTGTAAGCATATGTTTGGAACTAAGCAAGGAGTGAATTTTTAATTAATGTATATTCTTTAAGACAAAAAGGGCTATTCATCACAAAAGTACCTATAAGAAATAAAGGAAATGCTACATGGAACTTATACTGAGAAACACTTATTTATAATGGTAACAATAATGATCACGTTCACTGATTCTAAAACACATAATTTTATATCTCTGGAATTAAGATACATTTTACAATTGAGGGCAATTCATCGTTTATTGATGGTGGGGGATTTTTTGTACAGAAAATAATGTGTCTTAGATAAAACTATGTGTAATGTGTTTGAATAGTGCTTTCAAAGTGCCTTCTTTGTGGATGCAAACTGAAATCCTACTCACTCAGCAAAATGAAGATTTTTTTTCTGTATTCTATAAATACAGAAATTCACAATCAGACTACTAAGAGCAAATGTGTGTCAGTTCACGTCTTCCAGAAGAGAGGCCAAGATGGAATTAGACATGAAAGGGAGTTAATGGAGGAGAGACAGGAGAAGGCAGGAGAGACTTCAGACCTTGATGCTGATCTGACTCCTGTGGAAGGATAGAGAGGATTAAGAAGGTTTGTATTGAGCCTATTACTGCTGCTAGGATGGTGGGAAATCATGAGGCTAGGTCTTCTGTTGGAGGAGTTCCACGTCTCACAATAATGGGCCCGCCTTAGTACATTGCCATGTTCAGTTACCAGCTGGGAGCTACCTGGGAGGAGTATGGACTTGGCAAGATGATGGTGGGGCATCCAGACTGACAGCAGGTGGGAACTTCAGTCAACTGCGCTTCCCGCAGCCAGAAATCTTAGCTGTGGATGTCCGTGGCCACCACACATGGTTTAGGCAATACAGCTCTTAAAAATTGGAACTACTTCCTTTGTATTATGAAATCTTTTTATTTCTGTTATAAGTAAAAATTTATTCCATTAATAAGTCATATTTTTATAGCACATAGGAGTTTTTATTTCACATACATTATAAGTTTACCGGTATGTAAAGCCAAATAATTTAGTCATATAGAAACACAACATGAAAAACTTGCTTCCTGTTTTCAGCATCTACACTTGATTATTTACTTGCATATTTTATCCAGAACCCACAAATCTCTCATGTATTAATCAGCAGCATTGTGAAATGTAAAGAACACCAGCGGAGGAGTCAGGAAACGTAATATTTGTCCCTTTTTTTGTTCTGAACAGAAACACACACTGTCTCTCTTCTCTCTTTCTCTCTCTCTGTCCACCCCCTATCTGTCCCCTCTTTTCTTTCTTTCTCTCTCTCTCCTAATGACCTCTGGAAAATCATTCAGCCTCTCTCAGTTATAATTTCATTATAAATAAAATTAATAATAGCCTTTGAAGTAGTTACCTTGTGAAAATATGTTCAATCAATTAAAAAGTTTACAGATAATTCTAGGTTGTGATTAACTATACTAAAGGAATTCTGAATTCTGCAGAAAATAAAGAAATTGGACCAGCTTAACAGAACACAGTGGGCTGATTCTGTTATTTTCAATCCTAGCCAGATCTGTGGTTTCTAAAGCCAACTTGAGCTATGTTCATATTTTAAGGACTCATCTACTGGAGGCATTGCCTACTAATAACACTGGATTTGCACAAACTTTTATGTTTCAGAAAGGGAAATATACCTCTAATCTGTGGTTTTTAAAATATATGTATAAAATATGAAGTAATAAAAATGGATCCAAAGAACATGGTTTCTTATAGTTTCAAGACGGCTTTTAGGAAAAGTCTATTAATTTTTAAACGTAGCTCTATTAACTAAGGTGAAAAGTATATTGAGTAAAAGAACAATAGAAAACAGCTGAAAAGAAGGAAGAGATTGGAAAAGAAGTTTCGCTGTGTCTCTGAATTCTGGTTTTAAGATTGTATCTTTTGAACAATCATAACTTATAAATGAATTAGACAATATTATGATGAGGTGACAAATAAAATGAATTATATTTCAAATATAAATATATTTTGTGGTTTTGATTCATATAGTGTATTATACAGACTGTCTTTTTTGATCAATAGGCTAATGTAATTGAAATAAATAATATAATTGAGTTGACTTTATTAATTGTAATCCCTATTAAAATGAATGTCAATTTAGTGGTAGTAACCAAGTTACAAGGCTATATATTCAGGAAATTTCGTTTCCTTCTTAGCAAAATGATAAATGAAATTGAAGAGATCCTAAAGTTTAATAAGATGAGAGTAAGATGTAAATATGCCATTCCAAGCAGTCAAATAAACAGCCATGGAAGAAAGGAGCAGTTAGATGTTTACAATTGAACAGTAATAATTTTATATAAAAATATTGTATATTTTACCACTTCATTAAGGTATAATTCACATGTAAAAATTGCCATTTTATATATATCTGGAAAAAGCTATAATTCAAAAAGATACATGCACCCCTATGTTTGTAGCAGCACTATTCACATTAGCCAAGACATGGAGACAACCTAAATGTCCATTGACAGATGAATGGATAAAGAAGATGCGGTAGACATACACAGTGGACTATTACTTAGACATAAAGAATAATGAGATAATGCCATTTGCAGCAACATAGATGGACATAGAGATTATCATACTAAGTGAGGTAAGTCAGAAAAAGAGACAAATACCATATGATATCACTTACATGTGGAATCTAAAATATGACACTAATGAACTTATCTATGAAACAGATACAGACTCACAGATATAGAGACAGACTTGTGGTTGTTTAGGGGAAGAGGGCATGCGGGAGGGATGGATTGGGAGGTTGGGATCAGCAGATGTAAACTATTATACATATGGATAAACAGCAAGGTCCTACTGTGTAGCACAGGGAGCTATGTTTAATATGCTGTGGTAAAGTATAATGGAAAAGAAAATGAAAAAGAATGAATATATATGTATAACTGAATCACTTTTCTGTACAGCAGAAATTAACACAACATTGTAAATCAATTCTACTTCAATAAAATATTTTTTTTAAAAAATCACCATTTTAAGTGTATAAATCTATGAGTTTTGACAAATGTATTCAATAAACAGTAACCACAATCATGATATAGAACATTTCTTTCATTCCAAAAAAGTTTCCTCATAGCTTATTTCACTGAACCCCTTCCCCTATCTTCACCCCTAAGCAAATATTCATCTGCTTTATTAACACTATAGCTTTGCTTTTTCTAGAATTTCTTACAAATGGAATATAGAATGTAGCCATTTTTGTCTGTTTTTTTCACTTAACATAATGCTATTGAAATTTACTTTCTCTAATACCAATTTATTCTTTTTATTCCTGAGTACTATTCCATGGTGGGGTATACCACAATTTGTTTATCCCCTCTTCAAGCGAGGGACATTTACAATGTTTTTAGTTTTTGGTCATCAGGAGAAAATCTGCTATGAACATTCAATAACAATTCTTTGTGTGAACATATATTGTCATTCCTCTTGAGTAAATAACTAGGAGAAATATTTCTAGGTTACATGATAAATGTGTACTTAACTGTATAAGAATGATGATTTTCCAAAATAGCAGTCTCATATTGTATGCTTACCAGTGTTATATAAAATTTTCAATGGCTTCAACACACCTGGTATTATCAATCTGTTTGTAATTCTAGCAATTCTAGTGGTTTTGAAACGATAATTTGTTTTGTCCTAATGATAATGAATGATGTTGAGAATTTTTCATGTCCTTATTTGCCATGTCAATATCTTTTATTTTTAAAGTGTCTGTTCAAGTCATTTGCCTTTTTGAATCAGTATTTTTGTCTTCTTCTATCATTTTAAAAGTAAATTATATTCTGGATGTCTTTTATCATTTATATGTTTTGTAAATGTTTGTTAATGTGAATGGCTTGCCATTTTGTCTTTACTGGGTGCATTTCAAACCACAAATGTCTTAATGTTGACTAAATTCCTACTTAGTTTTTAAAAGCTTATGATTTGTGTCATGTTTAGGGATTCTTTACCAATCCAAAGTAGCAAATGTGTTCACCCATGTTTTCTTCTAGAAAATTCATATTTTTAGCTCTTAGTTTAACTTCTATGATTAATTTCACATTAAAAACATTTTTGGTGTAATATATGAATTTTTAGTACATAGATAACTAATTATTCCAGAAAAAATTATTTAAAATATTATTTTCAGTAAACTTTTAAATTCTACAACAGTTTCAAATTTACAAAAATAATGCACACTACAGAAAGTCCCTGTATATGCCACACTCAATTTTCCTTATTGCTACCATCTTATATGAGTATGGTACACTTGTCACAATTAACGAACCAATAATTATATGCTACTACTAACAAAGTCTATACTGCATTCAGCTTTCCTCAGTGTATCCCAAATTCTTAACCTGTTTCAGACCCACCCAGACTAATATATTACATTTAGTTGTCATGTCAACTTAGGCTCCTCTTGATTGTGACAGCTTCTTACATATTCCTTATTTTTGATGACCTTGACAATTTTGAGGATTGTTAGTTAGGTATTTTGTAGAATGTTCCTTAATTGGTATTTGATGTTTCTTTCATGATTAGACTGGAGTTATATGTTTTGGGGAAGAAGAACACAAAGGCAAAGTGCCATTCTCATCATACCACATTATATCAAGTGTTCATACTATGGATATGGCTTTTAGTTCATCTTAAACTTGATGACCTGGTTTGAGATAACTTTTGCCAGGTCTCTCCACTGCTAAGTTACTTTTTTCTCCTCCCTTTCCATACCCTACTCTTTGGAAGAAAGTCACTTTGCAAAGCCCACATCTAGAGAGTGGGGAGATGTGCTCACCCCCTTAAGAATAGAGTATCAACATAAAATACTTGGAATTCTTCTGCATGGGAGATTTCTCTATTCTAACTCACTTATTTGCTTAATCATTTATTTACATGAGCATGAATCCATGCATATTTATTTCATACTTTCATTTATAATCTAATATTACTTTTTTCTCAAATTGTTTCAAATTTGGTCATTGCGGAGCTCCTTCTATTGGTTGATATATCCCTTTGACATTCCCCAACTTTTAGGGGGTGGTCACTTTCTTATTTTATGGCACTGCAAGATGTTCTAGGTTCATTCTGCATGTTTCTTTCATAATCCTAGAATCAGGAATTCACCAAAGAGCCCAAGTTTCTTTTATTAAAGAATGGGATTACAAACAAATTTCTAGCTGCTAACTGTGGTCGTTACTACTGTGTGTCATTGATTCTTGGCTCCCAAAGCTAACAGAGCAAAGAGATATATGTGTGTATACTAGCCTATGCACATATACATATGTATAAATATTTCTATATGGAACAACCTATATTGATATTGAGCTAAATCTGAGTACATTCTAATATCACCAAGTCTTATGCATTGCCACATGGATTATTCTCAGCCCCCTTCCTTTTCTTGTCTGCAAATTACCACTCTAACAGGCTCCTACCATCCAGTATCCATTTACTTAATTGTTCAATTCCAATAGACACGAACAGTGGCTTCAGGGTTTCTAATCAATACTCCATGGGAAACAATCTTATCAACTAGAGTTGAGTGCATATGCATAGTTTTATTTGCCATTAGTCTTACACACTACACTAATTTCCAAAGGGACATAGGTCAGCCTTTTCCATCACCCCTCTCAGTGAGCTCTTCTCACTGAAGCACTGCAAGGATAGACATTATAGAAAGTTACTCTGATTTGTAGATTCAAATACCAAATAAAGGACCTTCTAAAGAGGTATAAGAGGAAAAACCAAAAATCACGTATATGAGACAATAGCAAGAAATGTTGGATAAATTTTTAAATCTATGAGAAGAATACAGTAAAGACATGTTTCTATAAGCCCTAAAGACTCTACACTACTAGAACTACCAGAACTGAAAACCGAATTCAGAAAGGTAGCAGGACACAGGGTTAACATACAGAAATCAGTTGCATTTCTTTACACTAACAATGAAATACAGAAAGGGGATGTTAAAAAACAATACCTTTCAAAATCACACACAAAAAATAAAATACTTAGTAATAACTCTGACCAAGAAGGTATAAGAGTTATATATTGAGACCTATAAAACATTAATAAAAGAAATTGAAGATGATTCAAAGAAATGGAGAGCTATTCTATGCTCTTGGATTGGAGGCATTAATATGGTTAAAATGGCCCTACTACCCAAAACAATCTAAAGATATAATGTGATTCCTATCAAATTACCCATGACATTTTTCACAGAATTGGAACAAATAATGCTAAAATTTATATGGAATCATGAAAGACCCAGAATTGTCAAAGCAATCCTGAGGAAAAAAACAGAGCAGGAGACATAACCCTCCCAGACTTCAGACAATACTACAAAGCTACAGTAATCAAAACAGCTTTGTATTGGCACAAAAACAGACATATAGATCTATGGAACAGAATAGAGAGCCCAGAAATAAATCTACACACCTACAGTCAATCAATCCTTGACAAAGGAGGCAAGAATATACAATGGGAAAAAGTCTCTTCAGCAAGTGGTGCTGGGAAAGCTGGACAGCCATAGGTAAACCAATGAATTTAGAATACACCCTCACACCATACACAAAAATAAATTCAAAATGGCTTAAAGACTTAAATATAAGACCTAACACTATAAAACTCCTAGAAGAGAACATAGGCAAAACATTCTCTTACATAAATTGTACCAATGTTTTCTGAGGTCAGTCTCCCAAGGCAATAGAAATTAAAAATAAACAAATGGACCTAATCAAACATACAAGGTTTTGCACAGCAAAGGAAATCATAAACAGAACAAAAATTTACAAACCTTACAAACAGCTCATAGAACTCAACAACAAAAAGACAAAAAACCCAATTGAAAAATGGGCAGGGCTTCCCTGGTGGCGCAGTGGTTGAGAGTCCGCCTGCCAATGCGGGAGACGCGGGTTCGTGCCCTGGTCCGGGAGGATCCCACGTGCCACGGAGCGGCTGGGCCCGTGAGCCGTGGCCGCTGAGCCTGTGCGTCCGGAGCCTGTGCTCCGCAACGGGAGAGGCCACGGCAGTGAGAGGCCCGCATACCGAAAAGAAAAAAAAAAAAAAAAAGAAAAATGGGCAGAATACCTAAATAGACATTTCTCCAAAGAAGACATACAGATGGTAACAGGCACATGAAAAGATACTCAACATTGTTAATTATTAGGGAAACGCAAATCAAATCTACAGTGAGATACCACCTCATAGCCATTCGAATAGCCATCATTAAAAAGTCTACCTATAGCAAATGCTAGAGAGGGTGTGGAGAAAATGGAACCCTCGTACACTGTTGGTGGGAATGTAAGTTGGTGCAGCCACTATGGAAAACAATGTGGAGGTTCCACAAAAAACTAAAAATAGATTTGTCAAATGATCCAGCAATCCCCCTCCTGGGCATATATCCAAACAAAACTATAATTCAAAAGGATACATGTACTCCTATATTCATAGTAACACTATTCACAAGAGCCAGGACATGGAAACAACCTAAATGCCCATCAACAGATGAGTGGATAAAGAAGATGTGGTACATAGATATAATGGAATACTACTCAGCCATAAAAAGGAATGAAATAATGCCACTTGCAGCAATATGGATGGACCTAGAGATTATCATACTAAGTGAATTAAGTCAGAAAGAGAAAGACAAATACCATACCATTCCACTTATATGTGGAATCTAAAATATAACACAAATGAACTCAGCTATGAAACAGAAACAGAAATATAGACATAGAGAACAGACATGTGTTTGCCAAGGGGTGGGGTGTGGAGGGGGAGTTTGGGGTTAGCATATACAAACTAGTATATATAAAATGGATAAACAAGGTCCTACTGTATAGCACAGGGAACTATATTCAATATCCTGTAACAAACCACAATGGAAAAGAATATAAAAAAGAATGTATATATATATATATATATATATATATATATATATATATATATATATAACTGAATCACTTTGCTGTACAGCAGAAATTAACACATTGTAAATCAACTGTGCTTCAATAAAATATTTTTAATTTAAAAAGGCATACTTCTATAGACTATAACACTGAAATATTGACCTTTCTTTCATGAATTTGAAACACTCTTTACATATTAAGCTTTTTAATAGTTTGTCCCACAAATATTTTTTATATATCATAGTTTATCTCCTCAATAGTTGACTATCATTTTACACACAATCATTTATGTTTTTATAACGGCAAATTTGGCGGGTGTTTTTGGGATTCTCTGGATTTTATGCTATATTTAGAAAAGACTTTTCTACTTCCAACACAATATTTTCCTAGCAGTTTGATGGTTTTAATTTTTACGTTTAGGTCTTCAGTCTGTCAGTGAATTTGGTAACATCTATTCTTATTTCTACCACCAATTTTTTTCATGGAATAAATAATTTATTAAACAAGGACTTTCACAAACTTGTTAAAATATTATAATTAAATGTTATTTTATGTGGATATAGCTTTCTGGTGCTAAAATTATTCTCCTTAGAATTCTGAAATCAGTAATCATCCATCATTGTCAACCATTTAATGACATAAATGATGCCAAAATAATTCTGTATTTTGTGGGTAACTGGATTTTCTTTCTTAGTTTATAGAGTTATTTTATGTAATTATTATTCAAGTATTTCATTGACACATGATTAGTTCATTCACAATTCCTTTCCAAATTCAGTGGCACTTTTTGATATAAGATTTAAGTCTTTTTGCAACTCAGCAAAAAGAAAAAATATAATAATATGGAAATTTAATCCATGGTTCAAGTTATGTACAATAAAATCAAACATGACTACCTTAAAGATTCAAGTAGTATTATTCATAGAGGAGTATAAAACAAGAAAACCATATTAAAATATTTTTAGTATTTATTTTTTGATAGTGGAAAAATACTTAGTTAAAGTTGGAGGGTCATACATAGGCCACATTTCATAAATTAATTCCTGATGACAACGGGTGAGGACACTGACTAGCCGTATTGGTAGTTTTTCAGTACATCAAATTGCCTTTCCCTTTCTTGCCTCTGTGCTTTTACCTGTTTGGTCCTCTCTGCCTAGTTATCTTTCACCAACTATCCAGCTATTTCCTTCTCATTGTTCAAGGATATATGCTCACTTAATGCCCTGTATTTTCAATTTTATATGACTCATCACATTTCTTCAATCTCATTTTTCTAATTAAATTATAAACTCATAACTCTACTTCTTCCTAGTACTAACTACATTTCTAGAAGATTGTATGTACTTATTAGACCTTCATATTATATCCTGGAGTCTTTCCTTAGTAATTCTGTGTGTTAATGTCTATTATGAAAGGAACATATTTTTTTCATTATATTTTCTAACAGTTAATTTTGAGCAAATAAAGTAGTTTTCAATTTTGGCATAATTATCTAGTAACCTTTCCTTTTTAATGGTGATTCAATATCCTAGAGATTCACATTTGATTATTTTGTGTTTTCCGCTACTTTTGAAAGGTTTTCATTGTTTATGTTTTTAGTTACTCTCTATAAATTCCTCAAGTTCTTTTTTTAGTTACACGAAAATCAAGTTACAGACTCATATTCTTCTATATAACATAATACTATAGCGTGCTTGAACTCTGTCAAACTTTTTATTCAATCTCTTTGCTAATAGGTTTTAATACTTTATAAATCCTTACCTCCAAATATAATCATTATTCTTGGAATCTACATTCTCTTTAAAGAATAGTTCTAACAGATTACATGCTTATCTCAAACCTTTTTTTAATCTAAATTTTATTCCTGAACTTTTAATATTACTTAACTCTCAAAACAAAGCGTATGCCAACATATTTTTAAACAAATTTTGTTTTATAATTGTTTGTTTTCTCAGATATATTTTCAGATACACTAATTACATAAGAATGTTTCTGCATTCATTAAAAAGCACTCAGTTGGGCATAAAATAAGTGGAGCATGTCCTTTTGCTCTCCAAACACTGTAGACATTGTTCCCTTTTCTTCCGGCAATTTGATTCACAGAGGAGAATTCTGAAGCCAAGTGGGTTTTTGTTCCTTTGTAATAAAATATTTTTCCACCTGAATTCTTGTGCAGAACATAAGTGCACACACACACACACACACACACACACCTGTACATATAAAAACCAATTATGGCAAAATAATAACAATTTGGAATCTAGATAAGGTGTATACAGTTTTCATTTTACTATTCTTGCAAGTTTCCTGTATATTTGAATATTTTCATAATAAAAATTTGTAATTCAATCATTTTCCAAGATGCTTACAGGTGTGATTTTTCTTTGAACCAAATGAATGAATGTATCATTCTGTATAAGGTGCATTTCAACTCAGAAAAGTTTCTATAAACACTTCTTTGACTGTTGTATCAGTTCCCATATCTTGTTCCCTACTCTACAATGACAATAATTCTTGGATTGGATTTCAACCAGTTTTCTTCCCTGCCTATCATATTCTATTTTATCTCTTACAGTTGTATGTTTTTTAATTCTACATTTTGGGAAATCTTATTTTCCCTTTACATTACTGATTTAATTTCCCAGTTTGCGTATGCTGCTCTTTTCTGCTACCAATGCTGTTTTATTTTTTTAATTTGTTAGAGCTATTTCACTCTTCTTGAAATATCTCTTATTTTTACTTCCTTTTAATCACAACTTATAGTCTTTGCAACCCACATCATTGTTTCGTCAAGTCGTCCCCTCTTATTCTGATACCAACCTTTCCTCTTCTAACTTTTAATCATATTTCATATGAATCCAGATTACTACTTTTTTTTCATGCTCCCCAGATTTTTCTAGCATGTATTCCTTTTGTCTATTTCTTCAGAAGTCCTATATGTCAACATGATGTTATATTTTCCCTATTCTATATTATTTTATCATGCTATATGCTTTCTTTTTATCCTTTTTCTACTTTTCAATATCCATTTTTTCTGAAGTAGGGATACTCCAAATTGTATTTGTCAACTGAATGAATAGAGTGGCAGATTATTTATACCTTGTTCAATGTCAACTTAAATGTATGAAGCCTCCGCTTAGAGTTGAAAACTAAGGTGACAGTTAGGGTAACCAAACTTCTTGGTTCTCTGGGCAATGGCTTCATTTAAGTGCCACACCCTGGAAAACTCCTCAGTCCTGGGTAAATCATGACATTTGGTCACCCTAGAGCAAGCATAGTTCTCAGCCCTGTATCTAGTAACTTCATTTTATGTAACTGAGTTTCACTCCAGAATTGCCATGCTATAGAATATAGACAGCATGTAGAATCACAACATAATTCATATAAGGAGGAAGAAAGGACCAACAGTAACTATGGGCCCATAAACTCATTTAGATTGTATAATTTTCAGGAAATACTTTAGACTTTTATTTAATTGAAATTTTACATCTGCACCCATCTTATCATGAATGCAAGAGGAATGAGACTCAGGCAAACGTTTAAGATAACATGAAAATATTTATGTTCTTTAAACATAGGGTAAGTCACAATAGTAGATCATTGCTTTTACTGATTTGGTTCAATTTCTAAATCTAGGTCTTCTGGCACTCTTGTCGGTAGGATTTCTTCCCAGATTCTGGCAGATTTTCTGTATCTTAATGTGCTTTTATTAGGATTTTATAAAAGGTAGTGTCAGAAGTTAGTACAAGTGGCATTTTTCAACAAAAGTCCTGGTTTCCATTTTTCATTTAGAAAATACTGAGTTAATTGTCTCCTGATTCAAATCTAGGAAAAATATTAAATTTGAATTAATCTAACTTTTAGTAAGGAATCAAAACATAAGTTAACCAGAAAAAAATAAGATTTAAGTTGGATAATTTTAGGAACAATATCTTTCTTAATCATGCATCCTAGACATCAAATATCTGGATACCAGAAATGTAGTTCACAGTTACCTTCTGCAATCTGTGAAGTGTGTGCCTTCAGAAGCTAATGAGCTCTTTATGTTCTCGGTTCCTTGTACTTCAAAGGGAGTTATATAAAAAGTCATTTTAAATGTGGGTTATTTTACAAGTGGGTGTTATTTTTAAAGTTATTTAATAAGTGTATTTAAAAAGTAGATTGCTTTTTAAAATTTAATTTTCAAGAACATCCTAGTCATAATCATTTATAGATAGAAAATAATAAATTAGAATTCTACTTCATTTAAAAGGATAAAAAACAGGCCCATATATGTATTTATGTCTATTTAGTAATTAACCTGATACAAGCATTGATAACAAGTAACTGCACTGTTTATGAATACATCTACTCTTACCATACCATGCTCAAAAAGTATTTGTGGTTATTCACTAGAATGTATATGATTCAATAAGTCAATAAGTAAATTATTAAATAAGAAAATAATTTTGAAATAGAGTATAAAAAATGAATTCAGAGTTATTTGTTAAAAAGAAAAAATTGGCCTCATCATGGCAATTAATATCAATTAATGTCATAACTGCCTTTGCATAAAACAAACTCATCCGGCAGTAAGTACTCTTTATCTTTCTACTGCCTCAAAATGCGTTACAGATAGACTTTAAGTAGAGATTATCTAAACTGAGTAAAGTACGCTGGTAGAAAATCTGGATTCAGAAATCAAGCAAAACCAGCTAAAGCAGATCACCTTCCCTACAATTCAAAAGTTAGAAAGCAGTTCCCGTCATAGAGAATTCTCCATTTAGGTTCCACAAGTGACTCAACTATGTGTCTGGAGATTCTAAATTAACCACATGTAGAAGTATTGCTAACATCTTGATCTTGAGCTCCAAATTCAAGCAGACATAGGTTTAAATGGGCTTTTAAACTCAGTAGCAGTGTGATTTTTAAGGCAGTTTTTTAACTTCAGTTTTTTTAAATTTAATCTATAAAATGGGGATAATAATATTATCTAACTCTTAGGGATATAGTATTATATAAAATATTGCATCTAAAATATTGCATCTAAAAGTCACTTACATTTTATACCTAAAGCAATTCACTTGTGCACACTTGGAATATTAAAAAATTCAATCACCTTGTGTCCAGAGGAGAATCAGAAATATTAACAATGAATAGTTATGCCTATCAAATTCTGTGGGCTCAGGTTTAATAGAGCCCCAAATTGAACTAAAGTGGGCTCCAACTGAAATAAAGACCACTGCTGATTTCTCATTTAAAAAATTAATAAACAGCCTTTTAGGGATTATTGCTTATAATAGTTTCTCTTAATTTCATAATAAGACGAAAAAGTTGAGGGATTCCACATAAAATCAGAATATTCATATAAGGCTGACAAGAATTTTAGTAGAGGAGAAAAATGATAATTGATTCTTTTTAAGGTAGGCTTGCATATTTGTGATGTCAGAGCCAGGGACCATAATCTTTCTACTGAGTTATTTCCCTGATTCTTAAAGTGTTCACAATTCCTCATTTCTAACCAAGGTTAGGGTAATGGCATTGCCTAAAAAGAACCCCCTTAAATTGGTCTCTTGCCTACTATTTCTCATTTATTTCTGTTTTTGTTTTTGGCCCCAAACATTTACTTACTATATATGTCAGAAACTTAAGACATAAGTCCCTTCATATGACAAGATGATATGAGATGCAAAGATTTAGTTCTACTCCAATAACTCAAGCATGATAAATGTACATTGAGTAGTTATTATTCTGGGAAGAGTCAAAATATGGGTCTCCAGAAATTCTTGTGGTAATTTTTTAGAACATCTAGAAAAACACAGAATATTTATTAGGAAACATCAAAAGGGTAGGTATAAAGGCTTCTGGGTTTGAGTACAGGTTCTGCCACTTACAACCTGTGTGACTTGGCCAAGTTACTGAACCTCTCGATACCAATGTTTTCATCTGAAAGAAAAGATAATAATAGCACCTACTTCAAAGGGCTGATTGCAGATTAACTATGTATAGAATGCTTAGAATAGGTTATAATATGTAGTAGGCATTTAAAAAGTATTTGTTCTCATTATTACTACTTTCTTTTTTTTACTATGCTACCTCCCCTCTTTGAGGACTTAAAAAATCTTAAAATTTAAACATTTTAAAATGTTTTAAGACAAGAAGCTAGAAATCAATGATGTAAGTTTAAAATTAGGAAAAGTGAACAAAACTATAAAAATAAATAAACATAAAATAAATAACATTTTATGACAAAGGAGCCAAGAATATACTAGAGGAAAGGGCAGTCTCTTAATAAATGGTGCTGGGAAAACAGGACAGCCACAGGCAAAAGAAGAAACCTGGAGTACTATCTTACATCAAACACAAAATAATAACTCAAAATAAATTAAAGACTTGAACATAAGACCTGAAACCATAAAATTCCTAGAAGAAGACATAGGCAGTAATTTCCTTACATCAGTCTTGGCAGTTACTTTTTGGATTTGACAGCAAAAGCAAAGGCAACAAAAACAGAAGCAAACAAGTTGGACCAAATAAAACTAAAATGGCAAATGTCATGAATAAAGAGAGAATTCTAAAAGCAGCAAGAGAAAAACAAAGAGCCACTTACAAGGAAACTCCCATAAGGCTATCAGCTGATTTTTATGCAGAAATTTTGCAGGCCAGAAGGGAGTGGCATGATATATTCAAAGTGCTGAAAGGGGAAAACCCACAACCTAGGATACTCTACCCAGCAAGGTTATCATTCAGAATTGAAGAAGAGATAAAAACTTCTCAGAGAAGCAAAAACTAAAAGCATTCATCAATATTAAACTGACCTTACAAGATGTGTTAAAGGGTCTTCATCAATACTAAACTGACCTTACAAGATGTGTTAAAGGGTCTTCTTTATGTGGAAAAGAAAAGGGTACAACAAGAAATAAGAATGTATAGGAAATGAAAAAGCTCACTAGTAAGGCAAATATATAGTAAAGGCTGTAGATCAACTACTATGATAAGCTAGTACAAAAATTAAAAGACTAAAAAAATTGTAAAATCAACTATAATTACAATAAATAGCTAAGGGATAGACATGGAATGAAAATATGACATCAAAAACACAAAATGTGGGGGAGGGGAGTAAAAAATGTAGATCTTTTAGAACGTGCTTGAATGTAAATGACTATCAGTTTAAAAGAAGTAGATATAGTTGTAGGTCAAAATATATGAATTCCATGGTAACCACAGATCAAAAACCTGCAACAGACACACAAAAACTAGAGAGAAAGGAACAAAAGCATACCACGAAATAAAATCACCAAACCACAAGGGAAGAAGATAAAAGAAGAAGGAAATAACAGAGAAAAACATAAAACAAGTAACAAAATGGTAATAAGTACATACTTATCCATAATCATTTAAAATGTCAATGGATTAAAAGCTCCAATTAAGTCTTAATGTGGCTGATTGGATTAAAAAAACAGGAACCATCTGTATGCTGCCTACAAGAGACTCACAACAGAACTAAAGACACACACAGACTGAAAGTGATTAGATGGAAAAAAATATTCCATGCAAAAGGAAAAGACAAGTAAGTTGGGGTAGCAATACTAATATCAGACAAAGTAGACTTTAAAACAAAGTCTATAATAAAAGATAAAGAATGCCATTAAATAATGATAAAGGGATCAATATATGAAGATAATATAACATTTGTTAACATATATGCATGCAACATAGGAGCACCTAAACATATAAAGCAAATATAAACAAATGTAAAGAGAGAAACTGACAATAGCACAATAATAGTAGGGGATTTAAAAACCCTACTTACATTAATAGACAAATCATCCAGACAGAAAACCAATAAAGAAAGAGTGGCCTTAAATGATGCATTAGACCAGTTGTACTTAACAGATATCTACAGGATACTCCATCCCAGTAGTATACACATTCTTTTCAAGTGCACATGGGATGTTCTCTAGGAAAAATGACATGTTAATCCACAAAACAAGTCTCAACAAATTTAAGAGGACAGAAATTATATCAAGCACTTTTTCTGACCACAGTAGTATGAAACTAGAAATCAAATACAGGAAGAAAAATGGGAAAAACACAAACATGTGGAGAGTAGACAACATACTAGTAAAAAACCAATGTGTCAATGAAGAAATCAAAAATGAAATCAGGGCTTCCCTGGTGGTGCAGTGGTTGAGAGTCCGCCTGCCGATGCAGGGGACACAGGTTCATGCCCCGGTCTGGGAAGATCCCACATGTTGCGGAGCGGCTGGGCCTGTGAGCCATGGCCGCTGAGCCTGCGTGTCCGGAGCCTGTGCTCTGCAACGGGAGATGCAACAACAGTGAGAGGCCCACGTACTGCAAAAAAAAAAAAAAAAAAAAAAAAAAAAAAAAAAAAAAAAAAAAAAAAAAAAAAATCAAACAACAAAAAAAGGAAATCAGAAAATATATGGAGACAATTGAAAATAAAAACACAATTGTCCAAAATCTACAGCACACAGCAAAAGCAGTTCTAAGAAGGAATTTTATAGTGATACAGGCCTAGCTCAAGAAACAAGAAAAATCTCAAATAAACAATCTAACCTACAATCTAAAGGAATTAGAAAAGAAGAAAAAACAAGCTGACACCAGTATAATAATGAAGATGAGAGTGGAAATAAATAATATAGAAACCAATAAACAAACAAATAAATGAAAACAAGAGCTTTTTTTAAAAAATGATAAACAAAATTGATAAGCCTTTAGCCAGGCTTATTAAGATAAAAAGAGAGAGGATCCAGATAAACAAAATAAGAAGTGAAAGAGGAGAAATAGCAAATATCACAGAGATACAAAAAGTCATAAGAGAATATGATGATAATTATATGCCAACAAACTGGACAACCTAGAAGAAATGGATAAATTCCTAAAAACAATAATCTTCCACACCTGAATTAGGAAAAAATCATCTGAACAGATCAATCAGTAGTAGTGAAATTGAATCAGTAATCAAAAAACTCCCAAAATCAGTAATCAAAAAACTCCCAAAGAAACAGAAGTCCAGGACTGGGATGGTTTCACAAGGTAATTCAACCAAGCATATAAAAATGAGCTAATACCTTTCCTTCTCAAACTATTCCAAAAAATTAAATAGGAAGGAACACTTCCAAATTCATTCTCCAAGTCCATTACTACCTTGATACCAAAACCATACAAAGACACTACAAAAAAAGAAAATTAGAGTACAATATCTCTAATGAATGTATGTTCAAAAATCCTCAACAAAGTATTGGCAAACCAAATTTAAAAATATATAAAAAGGATCATACACCATGATCAAGTTGGAGTTATTCCAGGGTCATAAGGATGGTTCAACATTTGCAAATCAATCAATGTGATACACTACAATAACAAAACAAAGGATTAAAATCACATGATAATCTCAATAGATATAGAGAAATCATTGGATGAAATTCAATATCCATCTGTGATAAAAATTATCATCAAAGTGCATATAGGGGAAACATATCTCTACATAATAAAGGCCATTTATGACAAATCCACAGCTAATATACTCAAATTTGAAAAACTGAAAGCTTTTCCTCTAAAATCAAGAAAAAGACAAGGATGCCCACATTTGCTGTTTCTACTAAACTTAGTATTGGAAATCCTAGCCACAGCAGTGAGACAAGAAAAAGCAGTAAAGTCTTCCAGATTGGAAGGGAAGAAATAAAATTTGTCACTGCTTGCAGATAACATGATACTATTTGCAGAAAAAGTCTTCACTAAAAATTATTAGAACTAATGAATGAATTCAATAAAGTTGAAGGATACAAGATTAATGTACAGAAATGTTGCTTTTCTATAAACAATAATGAACTATCAGAAAGAGAAAGCAAGAAAACTATCCCATTTAAAACAGCAACAATAATAATGAAATATCTATGAATAAACTTAACCAACAAGATGAAAGACCTATACTCTGAAAACTATAAAACGTTGATGAAGAAAGTTAAAGATGATGCAAAGAAATGGAAGGAAATCTCATGCTCATGAATTGGAAAAATTAATATTGTTAAAGTGTCCTTACTACCCAAAGCATTCTACAGATTTAATGCAATCCTTATAAAAATACCCATGACATTTTTCACAGAACTAAAACAAATAATCCTAAAATTTATGCAGGACAACAAAAGACACTGAATAGCCAAAGCAATCGTTAGGGAAAAAAACCCAAAGCAGGAGATATCATGCTCCCTGACTTCAGACTACACTACAAATCTACAGTAATCAAACAATGTGGTAGTGGCACAAAAACAAACACATAGATCAATGAAACAAAATAGAGAACTCATAAATAAACCAATGCACATACAGTCAATTAATCCACAATAAAGGAGTCAAAAATATACAATGTGGAAAAAGTCTCTTCAATAACTGGTGCTGGCATATAGTCACCTTATCTTTGATAAAGGAGGCAGGAATGTACAGTGGAGAAAGGACAGCCTCTTCAATAAGTGGTGCTGGGCAAACTCGACAGGTACATGTAAAAGTATGAGATTAGAACACTCCCTAACACCATACACAAAAATAAGCTCAAAATGGATTAAAGACCTAAATGTAAGGCCAGAAACTATCAAACGCTTAGAGGAAAACATAGGCAGAACACTCTATGACATAAATCACAGCAAGATCCTTTTTGACCCACCTCCTAGAGAAATGGAAATAAAAGCAAAAATAAACGAATGAGACCTAATGAAACTTAAATGCTTTTGCACAGCAAAGGAAACCATAAACAAGACAAAAAGACAACCCTCAAAATGGGAGAAAATATTTGCAAATGAAGCAGTTGACAAAGGATTAATCTCCAAAATTTACAAGCAGCTCATGCAGCTCAATAACAACAACAACAAAAACAACCCAATCCAAAAATGGGCAGAAGACCTAAATAGACATTTCTCCAAAGAAGATGTACAGATTGCCAACAAACACATGAAAGAATGCTCAACATCATTAATCATTAGAGAAATGCAAATCAAAACTACAATGAGATATCATCTCACACCAGTCAGAATGGCCATCACCAAAAAATCTAGAAACAATAAATGCTGGAGAGGGTGTGGAGAAAAGGCAACCCTCTTGCACTGTTGGTGGGAATGTAAATTGATACAGCCACTATGGAGAACAGTATGGAGGTTCCTTAAAAAACTAACAATAGAACTACCATATGACCCAGCAATCCCACTACTGGGCATATACCCTGAGAAAACCATAATTCAAAAAGAGTCATGTACCAAAATGTTCACTGCAGCTCTATTTACAATAGCCAGGGGATGTAAGCAACCTAAGTGTCCATCATTGATGAATGGATAAAGAAGATGTAGCACATATATGCAATGGAATATTACTCAGCCATAAAAAGAAACGAAATTGAGTTATTTGTAGTGAGGTAGATGGACCTAGAGTCTGTCATACAGAGTGAAGTAAGTCAGAAAGAGAAAGACAAATACCGTATGCTAACATATATATATGGAATCTAAAAAAAAAAAAAAAGTGTCATGAAGAACCTAGGGGAAGATGGGAATAAAGACACAGACCTACTAGAGAATGGACTTGAGGATATGGGGAGGGGGAAGGGTAAGCCGTGACAAAGTGAGAGGGTGGCATGGACATATATACACTATCAAATGTGAAATAGATAGCTAATGGGAAGCAGCCGCATAGCACAGGGAGATCAGCTCGGTGCTATGTGACCACCTAGAGGGTTGGGATAGGGAGGGTGGGAGGGAGGGAGACGCAAGAGGGAAGAGATATGGGAACATATGTATATGTATAACTGATTCACTTTGTTATAAAGCAGAAACTAACACACCATTGTAATGTAATTATACTCCAACAAAGATGTGAAAAAAAAACTGGTGCTGGGAAAATTGTACAGTTATATATAAAAGAATGAAATTAGAACATTTTCTCATACCATATACAAAAATAAAAGCAAATGTATTAAAGACCTAAATATAAGACTGTAAACCATAAAACTCGTAGAAGAAAACATAGGCAGAACATTCTTTGACATAAGTTGTACGGATATTTTTTGGGTCTGTTTCCTCAGACAAAGAAAACAAAGGCATAATTTTTTAAAAAAAGGGCCCTAATTAAACTTAAAAGCTTGTGTACTGTGAAGGAAACCATAGGCAAAATGAAAAATCCACCTACTGAATGGGAGAAAAATATCTGCAAATGATCTGTACAACAATGGGTTAATATTCAAAATATATAGACAGCTCATACAATTCAAGATTGAAAAAACAAACATTAAGAAATGGGCAGAAGACCTGAATAGATATTTTTCCAGAGAAGACATACAGATTGGCAACAGACACGTAAAAACATGCTCAACTCGCTAGTCACCTGCAAAATTCAAATCAATACCACAATGAGATTACCTCACACCTGTCAGAGTGGATGCAATCTAAAAACTGAAACAAACAAATGAATATAACTAAATAGAAACAAACTCAGAGAAATAGAGAATAAACTATATGAGGAGAGGGAAGAAGGGAGGAGCAAGAAAAGGATAGAGGATTAAGAGGTACAAACTACTATGTATAAAATAAATTACAGTGATATATTGTATGACACAGGGAATATAGCCAATATTTTGTAATAACTTTAAATGGAAAATAATCTATAAAAATATTGAATCACTATGTTGTATGCCTGAAACTATTAAAATAATGTAAGTTAACTATACTTTATAAAAATAATTTTAAAATAAATACGAAAATAAGGAAACATGAAAAATAAAAAGTACGCATGATTGTTTTATGAATAAAATTTTAAAATTTTAGAATTTGATTAAAAATTTATTTAAAAATTTGCTTAAAAATTGAACTGTGGATCCTTTCCTACCTTCTCTGCATTAGATCGTGATCTGATGAATCATGCATATATGCTGCGTGTATCACTTTGCCACTCAATTTTGGTAGAAAATTAAGGAGTTGCAATGTTTATACTGAATCATAACATATACCATTTTTATACACACACACACACACACACACACACACACACACACAATAGTGTGTAATACATTCCTGTTCCTAGACTTAGTTTTCCCATTCTCTGGTAGATAGAAATTGTTCTTTCTGTGTCCTTTGTGTGTATATACATATTACATCCCCACTTGTTACTTGTTTTCTTTTCCTTTTTGTGCCTTTCCACCTTAACTTCAAATGCCTAAGCATCTTTTTTTCAGGTGTGCAGTCTTTACATGTGATTCATGAATTCATGTGATTCATGATCTCATCTATTAGGACCATCATGTCAAGGCTTCATGAAACATGAGTGAAATACACTGCAAAGTGCTTTATAAATATGAGGTTTTAAATAATAAATAAAGTCTACTTATGGCAGACAGTGAGTACATGGTGGACCTCTTTTTAGAGTCTCATATTGTTAAAATGTCTTCTGATATATCATGTGGAAAGAGAAAGAATAATACTACCTATTTTTCTGCTCCATTCCATTACATACCTACTCCATCCCATGCATTGCTAATGATATCTCTATTTAAAATAAATTTAAGGAATTAATTGCAATTCCATAAAAGCATATCTAGAAATTCAAATGATATGATAGACAATGGTGTGACTTGGTTATACAGGTATCAAGTAACCTAACGGAAAAGAAATTTTGATTGGCCTTCTGACTTCATGGGGCCACAAACTAAAGTCCTTCTGTTATTTCACTTAAGTGTATTATGTCTCAGACAGGCACTGTCTGAAAACATTGAGAAGCATGAAACTCAACTCTAGGAATAAAGCTCTGTGGGCCCTGAAATAAACCATTTTTATTTCTAAAAGAAGCTAGAAATGAACCGTAGTATTGTAGAACCTAAAACTGCAAAGTGCCCACTGGACCACTTTTTTTCCTTCCAGTGCTCTGCACATGAAGTATAACTCCCCAAAGGATACTACAAAATGCTTCCTTCTTCTGTTAAATGATTCACATGATGGTCTTTCCACAATTGCTTTCACTTTTACAGTTTGAAAGTCCCAGCATTTGTATATTTAACCTTTGACTTTTCTTTTTTTGTTCCTGTATGTCTAACCAGCTGAATTCAGTGGGGAATACAAACTGGCCTATATTTTAGCACTTCCTGCACTTTGCCTACCGCACAGGGCCAGAGTTATGGACCATGAGAGCTGGGTTCTATTATCATAGCCTTTTCTACATCACATGGAAATGTACACTTTGACAGAGAAATTCACTCTCAGAATTGCCCCTCCAAAGACACAAAGGGAGCATTATCCTCCTTCTCTTTCCTCATCATATAACCATATAGAATTGTCTTAATTATCTTAACTACCAACGGCTTTTTAACCAGAAAATTATTTTCTACGATGACTTGCTAGAAGGCCTGAAAGTGCACTAATTTTGCCTTTGGGTTACAGGAGAAAAAAAATCTTTTGAAATTTGTTTGCTGCAAGGGTACAAAATTTTGAGAATTACCACCTATAAGACATTAACACAAATGGAAAAGTATGATTAGCCAACACATCATCCCAAACAGTGGGACCCTGAGGCACTGGGTCAAGGAACAAGTAGAAAGTTTTAAAAGACTCTGAATATGAAGGAGAAAATCAAGGGTTGGAAAGAAATGGAAAACACATTTTGCCTATGGCATACCCTCTATGTAATATGGTGCTTTGCAAAATTTCAAAGGTTTTGACTAAGATGTTGATTTATATGCATATATATATGCTTGCTTGATAATATTTGGATTTAGGATATTAATAAATGATGATTAAAGAAAATTGTGGCCTTCATATATGCCTAAGGGCAGCCTTGATAGGCTTTCCAATAATTACCATCTTTTTGATTACAGAAGGGAAGTTGAATTTTAAAACAGAATGCCAAAGTTTTAATTAAATGTGCAAGAGAAAGTTGATACTAAGTCATACAAGAGAAAATTACTGAAGCATATCCACCTTGATCAGAAGTCAAGAATTTTCAGTAAAAAGAAAACCTTATAATCATAAATTCTTAATATCAACACACTCATTCATCTGATAACTCTAACATTGAATTTTAATGGGTATCCAAAGCCAATAGAGTCTAAACAATGTTTTCATGGGGCTGCAGAATTGCACCCTGTCCTCACAAAGTTTCTGACACAGATCCAGGATTTATATTACAAGTGTACTAACAATAGAAATGTATTGTTCAAAGCACAAGGACTGGAAAATGGAAAAGAGAAGAGAGTAATAGGAGTTGGGAAACCAATGAATTGATTTTCTTCATATTGGCCTACCTATGTGGCTATTAATTTTTGGAGTAGTCATTTCTCTGTACTAAACTATATGTTGCTATGATCTAAAAATGACTAAAGAATTTATAAAGTTTTACATAATTTTAATAGCACAGTGGAAATTTAAAAACATTTTCAGACTGAAAGAGCAGACCACATTTATTACAAGCTCTTCATGTTACTTCATGGTAAATATGTTACTATGATTACATACTCTGAGAGAGACTTGAGTTACTAAATAATAAATGATATTACTAATGAATACAATAGCCAGCATTCATTCATTGGGTTAAATACAGACTGCCTGCTTATTTTCTTCCATGCAGTATCTGAGGCATCAGGATACAGACAGAAACAAATGTTTTCTTTCAAGGAGCTCTCCTAAACTGTGGGTTAATCAAGTAAAGAATCTAAGGGCTGGGGACTTCCCTGGTGGCGCCGTGGTTAAGAAGCCACCTGTCAATGCAGGGGACATGGGTTTGATCCCTGGTCCTGGAATATCCCACATGGCTCAGAGCAACTAAGGCCATGCACCAAAACTACTGAGTCGGACACTCTAGAGCTCCCGAGCCACAACTACTGAGCCCGCGTGCCACACCTACTGAAGCCTGCACGCCTAGAGTCCGTGCTGCACAACAAGAGAAGCCACTGCAATGAGAAGTCCGCGCACCACAACAAAGAGTAGCCCCTGCTCACCTCTACTGAAGAAAGCCCGTGCACAGCAACGAAGACCCAATGCAGCCAAAAATAAAATAAATAAATAAATTTTTAAAAAGAATTTAAGGTCTGGATTAGCACTAAGAACATAGGGAGATCATATGATATTTCTTATATGTGGAGTAAAACAAAAGATACAAATGAACTTATTTACAAAACAGAAATAGACCCACAGACATAGAAAGAAAACTTATGGTTACCAAAGTGGGAAAGGGAAGGGGGAGATAAATTAGGAGTTTGGGATTGACATATACACGCTACTATATATAAATTAGATAACCAACAAGGATCTACTGTATGGCACAGGAACTATACTCAATATTTTGAAATAACCTATTAGGGAAAAGTATCTGAAAAACAATATATAAATATATATATATATATATATATATATATATGTATATATAACTGAATCATTGTACAGTACACCTGAAACTAGCACAACACTGTAAATCAACTATACTTTAATTTTAAAAAAGCATCAAGTTGTATACCTTAAATACATCTCAATAAGGCTGTTAAAAAAAAAAAGAATATAGGGATAAATACTAAGTAAAAATATCCACCCACACTGGGACAGGGAATGGCCTAAATCAGAGGCATCCCAAGTACGCAAAAATAACCCCAGGTTCATAACACATTGTCATCATGGGTCTACGCACAGCACTCTTCAGAATAATTTATATCATATATGTGTATGACTACATAACCTTGTCTTTAGTGCTATACACCTAAAATACAACATTGTAAATCAACTATATCTCCACAAAAAAAGAAAGAAAATATTGTTTTCAGTTTGCTTGAATTTAACTTTCAGTTTCATTTGTTTGTTTCATTTCATTGTTTACTGAAATAATGAACACTCAGGAACCTATCATTTAACCCAAAACTAAAGCAAACTGGCATATATACTATTGGTGGTTCACATCTACCTACCTCTCCTCTCACTTCCTTTCTCCTATCCTTCCCCAATATCCATCACAGAAATAACCATCACTCTGAATTTCATTATTTTTCCAAGTTTTTAATTCTTTTAAATATATACATACACCTAAATAATATACTATATGGTATTGCTTGTTTTAAAGTTATATATCTCAAAACCTGATCTATGTTTCAAAGGTTGTGCAGGTACTATTTGAATAGTGTATTTGCTGTCTAATCAAGACTGTTTAAAGTGGTGTGAATACCTTCTCTAGAATGTTAGGTATAAGATCATCTCTTTCTAATTATTAGGAACACATCAGTTTGTGGGACACCAAAGTGAGGAATTGGTAGAAAAGAAAATGCCAATTCATTCTAAAAAGAATCTTGATTTCTCTTCAGTTTTCATAGTCAATTCTTGCAATCATAGTTTTACTCTACTTGTCACTTAAAGGTCTAGCAGAATCATCTGGGTGAATTTTCAATATATAATTATGGGTGTAAATCCTGCAGCTGATCCCATATAGGGAGGAGACCTCTGCTCTGTGTACACCAAAAAAGGCCCCTAGATGTTTCTGCATTCCCTCGTGTGATCCCATTATCCAAACTTGGGAGAAAAAAAACCCATATACTAAGCTGGTTAAATTTTTCTCAGCATGTCTAAAATCCGAGGATCTGCTACTAGATGAAAGAGGTTACTTTGAGAGGTAGTATGTACAGTGGTTAGGAGTACGGATCCCCTCTGTGCATCTGTTTTCTCACTAATTTAATAGAAATGATATCATTACAGAATCTTGTAAAACAGAACTTGGTAAATAGTCCTTGTTATTAGAATTAGATTTTTGTCTTGTGTTATAGCTGTGTGGATTTACTGACTAAGTTTTCTTCAGGCATAAATTATCAGTGAGATCACAGATGTTAATTTTATTTTTTATAAACAAAATATGTATGTTGATATGTTTTCAATCATAACATAACTAAGAGGGATATCAATTAATTACTAAATTTATAAAGTGAGGCAGATCCTGTTTTATGAGGTCTGTAGCTTATACAATTTAGGGATTTTTAAAATATATATATATAATTATAAATTTAAATTTCAGTATGAAAATGAAGATTTATTTAGAATGGGAAAATAGGTCACATGAGTAACAAATATCAAAAGGTGGCATATACCACACACATAAAAAACATCCAGAAAAATAATGTAAATTTGTTTTCAATTTAGTTTTCTTCCTGACACAGTTTTATGATGCATTTTGCCCTACAGTTTTTGGCAAAACCTCTAATTTTTCATAAGATTATGCTTTTGTAATAGTTTCAGTAGAGAAAGAGTTGAAATTGTCTTTTAGCACAGCTGACAGAAACTTATTATTATTTATTATTATTATTGTTATTATTTAGTTCTAAGATTTGAGGGCACAGTCGAGTATATGCCTGAAGGAAAGAACATTGTTTTAACCTGAGTGTCAGTCAATGAAAAAACAATTTTTTACAGAAATCAGCAACTGGCTTGATACATTTGGTACCTTGTACCTTCCTCACTTCCCACACCAATCAAGACCAGGGTGCCATGGGACAGGATGTTTATACCTCTATATGACCTTTGTCTTTATACCCTTATGCCACAGTGTTGGACAAGTTGGCATAGAACTTCTGGAAATCACTCTTACAAGGGGATGCTGAGCAATAAATTAACTATGCACAGAAGTCACTGCCAAATCACAAAGTGATTATCAAATAGATATCCTACCAAGCCCAAACAAAACATGTCCCAAGCTTCCCCTTCGACAGATTCCAGAAATGCCCAGGGCCACTTCAAAGCCACATGACACAGAGGTTGGAGTAAAGAGAAAATAATCTCAAGTGATTTTAATTGAAATGACTTATTCTGGTAAATTTTAGTAAAAATATAAGACCATATGAATGCATTGCTAGGGCTACTGCCAGGGTTCTGAAAGGAACTCATGCAAGTGAAGAGACGTAGAGTTTAAACTCTGATCTTCTGCAGGTAAAATCCTTACAGTAAGAAGTAGACATATTTTTAAAAATCCGTACTAATGCAGCACTAACTGTTACAAAAGATAATACTGATTATAAACATAAGAAAAAGTACAAGTTTTCTTATAAGATAACTAAAGTACACATTTCTTCCAATTTCACTTGAAGTTTTTGGGGAAAATATGTTATCTAATTGACAATAACTTTAAATGTTTTTTAATTTTTGGTATGGAAAAACATACATATATTCTGAGGTAGAATGACATCATTTCAAGGATGCATATGTTAATAACTTTTATACAAGTCATGCTTAAAATAGGTTGCTTTTGTCTAAAATCTAGGGTTATGAATTTTTTTTCTCTTTAAAAATATTGCGGTATACGCACACAATATTTATGACTTTTTAAAAAGGATTAAAGAACTTTTCATGTTAGGGTTATTTTTTTTCCTATAAATAAAATAGAAATAGCTTCAGTGATACCAAAGTATTACCAAATTTGGGGAATAAATTATTTAAAAGATTGTTATCAAACAATAGTTCATGACACCACTTTGATTAGGTATATATCATTCAAGACACATCATTTCATATTAGTTGTGATTAAATGTATTAACTTCAGAGTACTGAATAGAAAAAAAGCAGTGGCTCAATAATAATTTATGGTTTGCCCAAGCGAATATAATTTTGTAAACAGGATTAGAGTTCAGGTGTTGGGGCAACACTCTCATGTGAAAATGTCTTCTCCCAAAGCAAATTGAGCATATTTGTCAAATGATGTGCTTTACATGCACTTCCGAACAGGAGATTAGTATGTAATCTGTAACTATGGCATCATCTTTAATGTATTCCTATGTGTCTAAAACTACAAGTCAAAACATAGGACCAAATGAACATAATTAATTTTATGTGTGCTAGTATTAATTTCAAGTTTGCAATTAACTACTGCTTTGAAAAATCAGGTGTGGGCCATTTTGCATTTTATGAGCCAAAAAGCATAGCAAGAGCCAGGAGGTATAATTTACCACCCAATATGAATAGGCTGAATACTACCTATGTTAGTGAGGATCTGTTTTCAAGACCCTGCATCCCAATTTTCTCCTGTCAGTAAACCCACTGCTTTATCACAGACACACTGTGTTAGAAAAAACCTTCCCCAAGTCATTAACATCCTCTTTAGGCTCTGAATCAAAACCACTCCCAGAAAAATGGGTTTAAAGCTGGTAAAGAAGGTTTTCAATAGCCACTTGGTCTTTTTATAGGAAGAGATTCCTTTTGGCTTTTCAAAACACTCTTCTCATTGTGAAACTAACATAAAATCTGATTAATGTAACAGGGCTACCTTGCACTCTCCTCCATCTATAAATTTCTGCACTCCCGTGTATTACAGAACCATCTGGATCAGCATAACAAAATGGAGAACAGATGGACAAGAGACATACAGCATCATGAGGAAAACTACAGGGTATAGGACACATTATTATTCATTATTTTTATAGTCAAGCTAAATATTTATTATGCATATACCATTAGGATATTTACATCTTAATACTTTGGAAAATAAAAGCCTTCCAAAAATGGTTGCATGAATACACCCTCACTCCATTGGAAACTGTTGTTTGACACCATTATTATGGTTTAGCAATGGAACGTATTTCCTCTTTAAGATATAAAGTACATTGGGAAGGCCTGACCAAATGTACAAAATGTGCATAAAGCTACCTATGAAGTAAGCCATTAGGAACTAATGGATATTAAGGATGCACTCCTCTAACAGGTCCTGGATTAAGGACTCTAATGGTAAGTGGCTGTTGCTAAGTAGGGGTGGGGGAGAGCAGCAAAGGAAAAATGGAAAATAAACAGAGGAGTTAGGGAAGAATGCCCAGGAGCCCAAACTTATTTTATTCCTTTAAGAGGCCACAGAAGGAGGTTGAGAAAGTAGAGAAAGAGGACAGAATTTAGGTGATTCCTTCTTAAACTCTGTATCGTGTAGACACATCTAATAGACTATTTTTCACTCTACATAATTACAAATGCTCAGTTTTTGTTCATAGTCTCTAGAACCAGAGAAATCACATGACTGTAACCACCTTCCTTTAGAGAAGTTATATATTTCAATTTCATAATGTATGAACATGATTGTAAACAATATGAAACAAAAAGTCTCAGAATGAGCAGTCACCTGAATTTTTGCATATTTGGTATGTTTACATGGCAAATAGAATTCTCTTTGTTCTTTCAGAAATTGGGATATGCTTCCTATATCATATCATCAAATATTCTTTCCAGAAGGAGGTTTTATTTTTAGACAATGTCATGACATAGTAATAATAATATGCCTCATAGATGTTTTTGTTTAAACTTTCTGAAGACGTCAGTTTCTCTCTTTTGAATAACCCCAATTCTCCTTTGAACCATTTTCCTCCTAAGTAGACATGAACATCAAACTTTCAAAATTACACTACTTGAATACAACAAAAACTATTTTATGTAGGCAATTAAGATGCATAATTAATAATTATTTAAGAATGATTAAATAAAATAGCTACATTTTTCAAAGCTGTCTTAAAGTGTTTTACATATATCCCCCCAAATGTCTTGATGAGAAAGATATGATTTCTATCTCCTTTTTCACAGTTTTCACAAGAAAACTGAGGCTCGGAGAAACTGGGTCACACCACTAGGATGTGGGAGATCTTGAATTTGAACTCACACAGTCAAGCTCCAGGAGAGCTGTGCTCTTGATGACCCTGTATTCTGCCCTGCTATGGTTCTTTTGCATATTATGTGCCAAGAACCATTTACAACTCTTTACATGTACTAATTCAATCAATCCTTCCTCAACACTATTAATTAGGTACCACTATTATGCTCACTTTATATATGAGGAAACTGATGGCCTGAAATTGCATAATTTGCCCAAGTGTACCTCTTAAAAGAGGAAGAATATCAATGACTTCCATAAATAGAAGAAAACATATCCACCTAGCCCTGGTCTAGATGATCTCAACCTGGTTGGATACATCACTAAGGTGAAGACAGATTGCCTAATTCCCAGTCTAGTGCTTTCTCAATTCTTATTCAATACAGAGCACACACCAACTGGCCCAAGCCTATTACAAAGGATCTGCTTGCCTCATCTTCCTAATTTCCGTAATACAATATTGAATTTCAATAGCGAGTCATGGTCCAGCTGGTCCAGAGATCTAGCTACAAAAATATCTGAACTGTTTTACATAGTTACCAGAATTTGGTGAAGAAAAAATAAATCCTAAAAAACAAAAAAGTACATAGGTTATTATAAGTTAAGGTCATTAAATTATTGATGCATACCATAGTAAATACTATATGCTGTGTTTCTGCTATTAAGTTCCACTCAACTTCTCCTCATTCCGAACTGGGGAAATCTTTATACAGCGGTAAGCTTATATAATCTGCCTCATCCTCTCTGCCCTTTCTTCTCCCATGTCTCAGATGGCTCACACCCTTTCTGAACTACCTTGGAATGATTCTTTCCCCATTTTATTTCTTTTATTCTTAATTGGATAAAAATAGATGCTGAATTTTGCAATTGTTCAATGTTTAGACTTTAAATACAGCTTCCATTCAGTGATTAATTAAATATCAAATTAATTTAAAAGACACCATTATCCTCTACTGAGGAAGAAGTTCACCCAAAAATGTCTCTCTACGCAATGGCATGGTTTTCCATTAGTTTCACTTCCCTGTTCAGTCTAGGATCTGTCCTCAGTGCGATCATACTGGTTTTATCAGGAAAGATTGATAATGAAGTAGCATCAGCTATGAGAGAAAGGAAGGCAGCTGAAATGAACTCCCATGGTACAGTTAACTGGAATATACAGATGTAGCCAGTATTTAGAGAATGCTAGTTTTTTAACAACTGAAAATTTTTAATAAAAAAAGGAAATTATTGGTGATAAAATGTGCTGTTAAACATTTTAACTAGTTAAATACAGCTAACTATAAACATAGGTACGCATATGAATGAGCTATTCACTTGATGAGTTTGGAACTAACAATTACATCACATGAAACGTGTGAACAAAAGTCAACTTTTACTCACATTCTATGAACGGTTACTTTAAATAGTAACTACATCTCAGGACTAGTTTGGAGCAGCTGACAGCAGACTGGTCTGGTATGTCATATTTGGTAATCACAGGATTTACAAGGATTTCTAAAACAACACAATCAACAGAATGAAGTGTAAATCCCTACAGGATTACAAAATCTGGAAAATAAACATGGTATGTTCTAAGTAGCAAATTCACATAACTGGAAAACCAAAGAAAGCTTGGGAAGTTTAGTTTTCTGCAAAATAATCTTAGCCCATGACCAAGCTGTATTCTAGGTATAAAAATACACGTGAGAAAAGACAAATATCATATGATATAGCTTATGTGTGGAATCTAAAAATGGTAAAAATGAACTTATTTACAAAACAGAAATAGACTCACAGATGTAGAAAACAAACTTATGGTTACCAAAGGGGATGGGAAGGATACACTGGGAGACTGAGATTGATATATACCCACTACTATATATAAAACAGATAACTAATAAGAACCTACTGTATAACACAGGGAACTCTCTACTCAATATTCTGCACTGCCTATGTGGGAAAAGAATCTGAAAAAGAGCAGATATATGTATATGTATACCTGATTCACTTTGCTGGACACCTGAAACTAATACAACTTTGAAAATCAACTATACTCCAATAATAATTTATTTTTAAAAAATGCATGTGTCATGTGTGGGTCATGGAGAGTGCTAGGAAAGTGGGTGTTGTGCAGTGACCCCTTGCTAGCTTTCTCTATTAACCCTCCACCTTCTGTTTTCCATGCTAAAATTATTCACTAAGGTTGGCTCTACCTGGTGACTGAGAGGAAAGACATCTAAGAAGGAATTGAAATGGGAACTATTTCTCCAGCAACAGAAAAATGGAATTATTTTATAACAATATTTTGAATTAGGGAGAAACATCCAGAAAAAAAAGTAGCATGACTAGTTACAGGAGGGCTTACTAGAAGTTTCCTCTTCTTTATATGTACCAACTACTTATATTCAAGTCTAAATAAAATGGATATGAAAATATTTCCTTTGCCTTGAGACATGACCTACTTTTCTTCTCAGTGCCTACAGTTTTCTTTACCATTTCTTTTTTTCCCCCTTCTTGTCTCTTTATTACTGAAAAAAATCTCTGAATTTTGCTTTTGCATTATTATTATAATTCTAATGAAAATTTTGTGTGTGTCTGTGTGTGTCTGTGTGTCTGTGTGTGTGCACTTTGGAGAGAGAGAGATTGAGAGACGGAACTGCATTTTTACAAGTTCTTGAGAAGATTCTTGTACATGCTAGTTTGAGTCACTGCCTTAAATTTCCTATCTAGTATTCTTTTTACCTTGTGGTGAAGTGCTGTGACTCAATTTAGTAAAATTCAATAAACTTGTCTTGAGTCTGTTATTGATCAGGGGTTTTGCTATGTGATATGTGTATACATATGAGTAAGAGATGATTTTTATCTTCAAAGAACTCATATTTAATATTCTAGTTTATAGACCCTTCAAACAATACAACTGCTTGCTTTCCATCCACATATGAAATCCCCCACTGAGAAGTAATTTCAAAACACACTTTTTGTGATCTCAGTTTTTCAAGATTTTTGAAGCAAGTGTGTCAACAGTGTATTTTGATTTGCTTTTTTTGGATTTCAGATACAAAATCCTGTTTTATGCATTTACCTCCTAACTGCTCATCTTATCTCTTCAGCTGATGAAGTTTGAGAGGCTGAGACCAAGAATACCTTCCAGTGCCCAGAGACATCACAACTGCTTTATTTCAAATCCTAGTTCAGAGAAGTGGGTCGCAGAAATGCTCTTCAGTCTTAAAACTTCAGGGAAAAATGTTAATAGAAAACCTCATAACTCCTATCGAATGAAATTGATTTTGAAATGCAGACAGCTATTTCAATGATGTGTCTGACACAGTATTGTCAAAATACCATCCAAAGGTTTATATTGCATTTCCCAATCTTACTGCTCCTAAAAAGCCTGGAAAAAATCCAAGCAAGGCATCTGCTATTATTCATTAATCAATGTAAGTTTCACTGTGTTAACAAGTTTTTAATTACAAAATAAATAAATAAAGTAGAAGGGTCCAAAGTTTAGGGCTGATTCCTTTCCAAATGTGAAACCTCGGTGTCTGAATGTATTCTTTCCTGAATTAGAAGAGGATTTTCATGCTAAATTCTCCAATTTTATTTCTTTCACTCAGTGTACTACATTTTCAGGCATTGCACTGTGTCCAGACATCTGACATTATGAAAAGTAAGCTGTACTTTTTTTCCCCTCTTCAAACAATTGCTGAATACCCCTACAGACTTTGCTTCTTTTGTGAAATTTCAGGGAAATCTCTAACTCACCTCAGACATGACGTGTATCATAAACACGCCTCAGGCTTCTTCTGAGCGCCTGCAAAGCATGACCCATCTGGCAAGCCTGAGTCACGGCCTTATTTCTGGCAAAGCAATCCTTCAAGAGAGCCAAGAATAAGAGCAACAGAAGGAACTGCCCGTATATCAGACTAAAAGAAAGTGATGAGTGTATGAAATCTCCCAGGGGGCAAGAACCATTCCTAAATTACTCTGGTCGCCTTTGCAGACACATAGAACGCCCTGCTCTTACTTTGTTCTCATTGAGATCTTGCACTTTCACGTAGGAGACCAGCTGCAGTGACACATTCAATTCATTGGAGAAAACACATTCCAACCACAGGCTTTTCATTAAAGTGCAATGTATCTCATAAACATTCTTTTGAAATTTTTAGGAACTTAAATGGTGCCTAGTGCAATCTTTTCTTCTTCTCATTAAGCAATCAACTTTATAATGCATTCATTTTGCCAAGCACAAAAAGAAAGATCATGTATACTATACACTGTGGATGAGGCATGTGGGAGAAGGGAGTTCCACTACTACTAGTAATAATAGAAGTAGCAATACAATAATAATAATAACAACTAATATGTATTACTTTCCCTGAAGAGGCACTGTACTTTGCATTTTACCTGGGCTCTATTATTTAATTGTTAAAACGACCTTAACAGTAGGTATTATTATTAGCCTCAGTATAATATTTGAAGACACTGAGGTTATAGACCTTGGGCAAACTTATAGAGCTAGGAAATAAATGCCTGGGAAGTAAAAGAAACTCATCATATTAGAAATCTATGTACAGTAACTGAACTAATCTAGGTACAAACCCTCAGAGAATGATTTTATACCCATATTTGTTATGTTAAAATCATCATCAGGTTAAATATCTTCCCCCAGACCATGTACCATGGTAATCTGATTTACACTTAGGTCCGACTCCAAAGACCATGATCTCTCCTTTAAACTTACTTTTCACTAGGTGTATTTCTCAGAAGGAGTAGTAGGATGATTAGGAGTAGAAGGAGAAGGAAAGAAAGCTACAATCGTCTCTCAGTATCCATGGAAGATGGGTACCAGGACCTCCGAGGATACAAAAATCTAGGCACGGTCAAATCCTGTAGATAAGATGATGTAGCGTTTGTATATAATGTTCATCCTCCAATGTACTTGAAACCATCTCTAAGTTACTTATAATACCTAATCAATGTAAATACTATGTAAGTGTAAATACTTGCTGGAGTTGGCAAATTCAAGTTTTGCCTTTTGGAACTTTCTGGAGTTTTTTTTTTTTTTTCCCAATATTTTTGACCAGGGTTTTCAAACCATGGATATAGAGAGCTGGAGGCCCCACTGTACTTTGTCAGAAGGGGGTAAAATGTTTTTAGGTGCACTTTACACCATGCATCACGTATTGATATATTAACAATGTTTTGACAACACTAGAGTTATGACATCACTGAAACTTGATGACTATCTGTCATGTTTCTATATAATCCATCTCTCTACTCTCATTAATATGTACAGTAAGACTAGAACCTTTCATTGCCAATCTGACCCTCATTTCATCTCTAAGGAAAAATATGCAGGATTAGTTCCCTCCAGGAACATAACATTTTAAAATATACAGCCCCTTATAGTCTCATTGAAGGTTATTTTGCCTAAAATTGAGGGCCACTTCACACCAGAGAGTCATACCAAAAAGAAAATTGTTGAGTCAGATGATACAGTAGGTAAGAATGGAACATTATACTTCTCATTGCCTCTATTTCTTTCTAGCCAAACCTTAACTACAAGCTCTCAACTGAAATGTACATTCTTGAGAAAGAAAAACGGGGCTAGAGGAATCGGGATCCCTGACTTCAGACTATACTATAAAGCTACAGTAATCAAAGACAGTGTGGTACTGGCACAAAGGCAGACTTATGGATCACTGGAACAGGATAGAAAGCCCAGAAATAAACCAACAAACCTATGGTCAGTTAATCTATGCGAAAGGAAGCAAGAATATACAATGGAGAAAAGATAGTCTCTTAATGGTGCTGGGAAAACTGGACAGCTACATGCAAAAGAATGAAATTAGAACATTCTCTAACACCACATACAAAAACAAACTCAAAATGGATTAAAGACCTAACTGTAAGGCTGGATACTATAAAACTCTTAGACAAAAACTTAGGCAGAACACACTTTGACATAAATCGTAGCAATATCTTTTTTAGATCTACCTCCTAGAGTAATGAAAATAAAAACAAAAATAAACAAATGGAACCAAATTAAACTTAAAAGCTTTTGTACAGCAAAGGAAACCATCAAAAAACAAAAAGACAACCCACAGAATGGGAGAAAATATTTTCAAATGATGCGACTGACAAGGGATTAATCTTCAAAATATACAAACAGCTCGTGCAGTTCAATATCAAAAAAAAAAAAAAAAAAACCAACCCAATCAAAAGAATGGGAAGAAGATCTAAATAGACATTTCTCCAAAGAATACATACAGACATCCGAAAAACACATAAAAAGATGCTCAACGTCAATAATTTTTAGAGAAATGCAAATCAAAACTACAATGAGGTGTCACCTCACACCAGTCAGAATAGCCATCATCAAAAAATCTACAAACGATAAATGCTGGAGAGGGCACCCTCCTACACTGTTGATGGGAATATACATTGGTACAGCCACTAGGGATTGGGATTAACATATTCACACTACTATATAAAAAATAGATAATCAACAAGGATCCACTGTATAGCACAGGGAATGCCACTCAGTACTCTGTAATAATCTATATGGGAAAAGAACCTGAAAAACAGTATGTATAACTAAATCACTTTGCTGTATACCTGAAACTAACACAACATTGTAAATCAACTATACTCCAATATGCAATAAAATTTTAAGAAAAAGAAATACACATTGGTTTTATACTCATTTTATGTCACTTTATGCGTAATTACTAAAAACCTTACAGTGTAAAGAAGTGAACTTTAATTACAAATATGTGAGATGTTATTTTGTAATAGAGTCAAGGAAATACGTTCTAATTAACAAAACTTGTCTTCAACATATTAGAAAAATGAGTGGCTGCTTTATTTTATCTTACATGGAGATGTGCTAAAATCTTTGGGGGGATAAATGGAGCCAAGAGAGAACCTTTCCTACTGGACTCCTTTACTATTTTTAACCATTGATATTAGCTCATTTTGGTTGCACTGTTCATATGCTTCCTTGAAACAATGATTTATTCACCCCCAGGCAACAAGCAGAGTGACATATAGTACATGAAATAAAACCCCCAAGGTGCTAAAACTTAAAACACCAGTCTACTTTGTCAAGGTCAGATGATTCCACTTGGGAATGGGGAATTTGGCAGAAACAGGTTGTAATATTTCAAGGGTTGTCACAAACTTGGTTAAAACTTGTCCTTCTCAAGAAGGCAGTTTAATTGCATCACATTTCATCATTATTTTTTTCATATTGACATTTAGTTCTTAGGGACTGCCAAGGTACAAATTTCATATTATCAATTTCAAATTTGAGACACATATCAATGTCAAATGAACCAAATTTATTTATATACCAATTTATTTCAGATTGCTCAAATTCCTAGTTTTGTTAAAGTAATAACAACTTAGCCATCTAGTAATCACTACATAGATGCCTAAGTACACATTGAAATTTTTAAAATGTCAATATGATTCAGATGGGACAGACAAACCTTAAAATTTTGACTTGTACATTCAGATCTCCCAAGAAGCAATGGTTTGAGAGAATGTAAGTCATCCTATTAAAAAATCATCCCAACCAACTCCTCTTCTACCAAAGCTTGGGAGGTTCACAAACATTTGGATTCACGCTCAGTATCTTAGTAATTTTCTCTTTGCATGTCCTAGGCTAAAAGAAATACCTAACAGTTCAATTTATTTAGTAGCTAATCCAAACAGCTTAGTAAGTATTTATGTCCTAACAACTTAGTAGGCTTTTGGAAAAAATACACACAAATTGAGAGAACAAAATGATATTTTTAGTTCATTCTTAATAACCACAATTACTTACAAATGGGGTGTGTGCACCTGTTTGGCTCTGCAAATGTTTAAATCAGATCAAGCACTTGCACACTCATTTCCTGTTTCACGCAGATTTTCATATGGTACTTACTTTTTATCATGCAACTGCAGGAAACATAGCTCAGCAAGTTATGATGTCATCATCAGGAATGCAGCTCAATGTAACGTTGAAATTGTTAATATTTTTCACTCCATGTCTGAGGGATGTTGAGTATTGCTGTGTTTTTCTTGAAAACTTAAAATATTATGCAGCTCCTCCATGAGTTTGCTGCAGCTCTGGAGAGAATACGTTGGTGCATATTTTGAGTGGTATGCCTGTAGTCTGTTGATCTCATTGTCATATAGATATGTGGCAAATAACACTAGGCTTTTAAAGCTGTCATTTCACTACCAAACTCATAACAGTTTCAGCATACCAACCTTCCTCCTCCTTCTGTAGGCGCAGAACACCAGGTGAGAGAGGAGATTAGGAATAGCCAGCAGCTGGGTCCAATCGACCTTTATTGGACTGAAATGTGAGATGTGGCATCAGCATCCAGGCACTGGAGCAAGGAAGCTTGTCTTTCCAGGAACACTTTTCTACCATTCTACTCTTTAATTTAATATTATTGGTTGTGCAGGATTCCAGGGAAATATATTTGATAGGGCTCTTGTCTATAGGAACAGTTTGGTTACAAAATAAATAATGCCATGTTGGGTATAGTGAAATATCAATGAATGTTCAGAATAATGGGTAGAGATACTTCTGTATGGGAAATTTCTGTATTCAGTTTATTGTCCAACCAGTGCACAATGACGTTTTTTGTTTGTTTGTTTTTTCTGTGTCCAGGCATCATTTCTTCCTGTTAATGTCCAGGAACTGTCTTTATTATTATTGTTAAAGGCACCATCCTGGCTAATTTCGTATCTCCCACTAAGAGAAAAAGACATAGTATGATCTCACTTATATGTGGAATCTAAAACACAAACAAACAGCAAACCAAGCTCATAGATACAGAGAACAGGTTGGTGGTCACCAAGGCAGGGGATGGAGGGTGGAGAGTGGGCAAAATGGATGAAGGGGGTCAAAAGGTACAAACTTCTAGTTTTAAAATAAATAAGCCATGGGGATGTAATGTACAGCTTGGTGATGATAGTTAATAATACTGTATCATGTATTTGAAAGTTGCTAAGAGAGTAGATCTTAAAAGTTCTCAACACAAGAAAAAAATTCTGTAACTATGTGTGGTGATGGATGTTAACTAGACTTATTGTGGTGATCATTTTGCAATACATACAAATATCAAATCATTATGTTGTACATCTAAAACTAAGATAATGTTATATGTCAATTAGTCTAAAAAACAGTTAGCAATGCTGTTAGAGATCATAGTGCCATGAAACAACATAGAAAGTCTTGCCTCTACAGTTTCTTAATATTTATTTCACACAGATTGCATCACCACTCATGATTATGCATTTTCGGTAATATTGCCCATGAATATTGGTTTCCAAGGATTCTTTCAATGGTTGTTAATATTACTACACTTTGATGTTGATGACAGCAAATGTGAGTGTTAGCTATGGAAACAATAATAATAAGCATGTAAACAATAATTCACTTTCTGGTCTGGTTAAATTTATCTTTAAAAATTTGTTGACGTAAATGTCAAACAACACAGCTTCCATCTGTGCCTTCTCCTGGAATCATTAGGCAATAATCACTGGACCCCTAGAAAATGATATTTTTCAATGCTGGCTGCACTCCCACCTTCCACACGCTGAGGAGGGTGTCAATTAGAAGGGCTTACTGATCTTGCAGAATGACAATCTCAGAAGTCCTTGGAGGAGATAGACATGGCCACTGCCAAGCATGTCCTGTCATGTGGCCTGGAGCCTGTGGAGGGAGGGAGTGATCTCCCTGGGTGCCAGCAGGGAGGGGTGAGTGGGGGGGTAGGGCACAGGATAAAGCTAAGACAAACAAACATCATAAACCACTTCATCTAAAAGTTGCTTAAGGAACATTTGGCAGGGCATTTTCCTTTAGATTGGCAACACCAGGTGGCACGTGAAAGGAAGACTTGGCTGCAGTAGTTTCTGGACTTGTGAATGATGAGTGATACTCTCTCCAGGTCTGTTTTCAGTGACTTAACCATTGGAAGTGATGTGCTATTGATCCTCCTTGGGCACGTTCTCCTCCTTTCAGTGTTCCTCTCTGTGGGCTTTCTTCTTAAGCCTTTCCCCTAATATATTAGTTTGCAAAAATATGTCGCAAAGTTCCTTTTGATTTTACATCTTTACCTGCCATCTGTGAAAACCAAAACTGGATTTTATATTCTGTTCTTCTCCCAGGTTGTCTAGTGTCCCACAGCATTCATGAATATTGGTGAAAGTAACTCACTCTGGAGGGACTTTTAATGTAGCTGTGCTCTTCCAAAGTATCATGATCTTCAGAGACCTGTGACAAAGAAAAGGAAGCAATAGAAGTGGACACATAAATTCTTGCCAGATAAAAAATAAGGTTTATGTGTAATCCTCAATTATATATTGACATTTATCCTGCTTATTTTGTTTAGTTTTGTCTGTGTATTTCTGGTTATTTAGTTGTATGGGTTAAGTTGAAATGCTTGTCATTAAGCCATTCTACAGTGCAAAGATATTTAGACTGGGTGCCAGGATTCTTGTTTCTAGACCATCTCTCTATTAATTGACTGCATGCTCCTGTACTAATCACATTATATTAAGCTTCAACTCATCTATCAAGATAATTAAATCACGTGAACTGTAAGGTCCCATTATTCATCAAAATTTTAGATAGCTATGGTTTTATCTTAATAAATGACTTGGTTTGATATAGCTCCAATTTATGTCATTTTGACCACACACTTCACCTTTTATATCTGACAGATTTCTGGATTAACAAAATTAAATTCATCCTAGACAGTTATTAAAATATCATTAATGTTCACATTTTCTCCCCAAGATAGTGAGAACAGACTAAAGTAATCTAAGGTAACTACCTCTAGTTACCTTCTTAGTCACATAACAAAAGCACTGGACCTGAGCCTACACAGGTGGGTCCACTTTTCTTCTCATTCTTCGAAAATGAGAGAAGTGCCATAAACAGTTTCAGCTAGCAATTTAAGATATCCAGTTCCATTTATTTATTGATATTTTAACCTTATTTCAAGGGTAAGACTTCTTTCCTCCTTAACTAGTGTCAGAAACAATAGGAATCTAGAGAAGGATGGGGTATCCTTTCTTCTTCCCTCCTTACCCCCCCCATGAGAAATCACTATTTAAGACTCTCCAAGGTCAAATGAAGGTGAGAGGGAAAAAAGAAGATGAGGGGTTGGTTGGTTGGTTGTTTTTTGGCTTTGTAATATAAATTATTTTCCAGTTATTGATAACTATTTTGCCTTTAGTCTCTAAATGTACTATTTAGTCAAATTTTGTTGCTTTAGTTTTATTATTTCTGTAGCGTGTATTGGAAGAAGAAATCGATCTTAGGCATCCTGAGCATCCCTGTATGTTCTTGTTGAATGTGCCGGACTGCAAGCTCCTCCTGATGAAGAGAGATTTCTGTAGTTAGTCACCCAGGCAACTAAGTAGGTTAAGAAGATGAGAATGACTACACACATCTCTTTGCTCCAAAAGGGGAGACAGCAGGTTTGTTTGCTGCTTGCTACCATGTTTGCTGCTGGCAAAGGGGCAGTACTGGGTCATTGGCCCAGATTCTTCTCCTGTAAAGCACCTGTGCACAGGTGTCCTCTGGCCCTCCACGTGGTCCTGTGGGAATTGGGACTCAGAGGACCCACGCAAGCATGCTGACATGTTGAACACTGCTTTTGCTATGATTCTTTCATCTCTGATTTGAGAATCTCTTGTCTTTTGTCAGTTTCCATGAACCTGTGGCAAGTTAACTTACTATCTTGCAAGTAGGTCAAATCACACAGCCCCTCACAGTTCCTGATGGTGTTTGGCAATGAGAATGGGCTGCTGACAGAAACATGGCTTTCTAGAAAAGAACTACCTGGGCTCAGTTGGACAATTAATGGGATTTAAGGAGGGTTCTTGGAAATTTGCAGCAAATGTATTGACCAAATTGTGTGGTCAAAGGAACAATAAATGTTTCTCCGGATTGTTGTCTGTTAAAGAGGATGAGTTAGGCAGGTCTTAACAGTATATTTCTTAAATATTTAATTGGTTGTGATAAAAACCTTCTAAACAATATTAATAAGGAAAAAGGAGTACCCAATTTGAGTTATGCATTACTGAAAAATATATACTAGTTCAAAAGTGATAACAAGCATCTCCTAAATTATCTCAATAATTTAGCATTTTATACTCACTTATTATCAGAATTGTTACCCTAAAAAAACCAGTATCTGATTACTCTTTCTTATATTGTACTAATGACTAATTAATAGAAGCTAGTATAAGATGAAAAACCAAAGATGAAAAAATTATTATTTACCAATATATAATTAGGTCAATCATATAAATTAATTTTAATCCATGTATTTTTCACCATATTGTCTGCCTTATTTTCCCCAACTACACTTCATCATATATCAATAAGACAGTTATTGTAACATGTAATAAAAGATAATTCTACTCCTCACAAAGAGCCTATTTTGAAAACATCATCAATGTTTTCACTCAACATTACAAGAAATGGACTTGAATACAGACTTGGGTGGGACTTGGAATTTCCAGAGTAGACTTAGTTCTTAATGAGTGGTCACTTTGTATCAGGCCTCACTCTAAGTGTCCTATATTCACTTATTTCATATAATGATGCTATGGTTAGGCTTCCCTAATAACCCCATTCCACAAAGAAGGAAAACAAGAACAAGAGTTCCACTGCGTTGCTTTGTGCCACATGGCTCCTTAGTGTAGACCCAGAATGTCAACCCAGCAATCTGGTTCCACAGCCAGATTTAAAGCCATTGTGCCAGGTCAGGTAACCTTATTTTTTCTATGTCTGAGTCTCTTCAAATGTAAAAATATGGACAGATTAGCACTGAAGAACCCTTTCAGGAATAAGATTTTTCATGACATCAGAAGAGAAATCACATTTACAAAATGCATTTCCAAGTTAGTCAAGGATTAAATTTCTCTTTAAAAAGGAGGAAATTTCAAGATTCTCAATTACTTTGAGGAAATTGAGGAAAAAGCTGTTCAATACTAGAGCATTATTTTGCATCTGTAATGTCTCTTGAAGCTTCATTGAAGTCCATGATCTTTTTAAAGCAATGGAAGTGAGTGAAAATATATAAATCATCATGGCTCTTTTATTTTCTGGCTTCTCATTTGGTCCTGATGCAATGCCTATACTTAGACTATTATCAGAAAAAGTCTTATTCTGTTCTTTCTCCTTCACAAAACAATTTTCTGCATTAGACTGAAGAGCCTCAGTGATGTGGCTAGTACAACAACGATGCTCTCCTTATTATTGAGACTTACTGAGAACTATTGATGTCAGACCAGATGCAAAAAAACAGGAATGAAAGAGCCACACATCCAAAGAAGACAATTTAATTCTTAATTCAAAATCATTGTGTATTTTTATTATGTCATTATTGCAGAGTTAATTCAAAGGTATTAAGATGTTTATTTAAAATAATGTCAGCTTAAGGTCTTTGGTTCTTAATTTGCTGCATTTTAAATTTTTTAGTAATATTTACTGAACACCCACATTTCTGTTTGAGATATTGTGCTTGAAGGTTGGCCTCTGCTTTCATGGAATCTATATTCTCCCAAAGTAGACAAGCCAGCGATTATAATGTAATGTGACCAGTGCAATAAGAGGGTAAGCAGAGCGCACTAAGGAAGTACTGAATGTGTGGCATCAAAACTAGTCTAGGGGGCTTCCCTGGTGGCGCAGTGGTTGAGAGTCCACCTGCCGATGCAGGGGACACGGGTTCGTGCCCCGGTCCGGGAGGATCCCACATGTCGCGGAGCAGCTGGGCCCGTGAGCCACGAACGCTGAGCCTGCGCGTCCGGAGCCTGTGCTCCGCAACGGGAGAGGCCACAACAGTGAGAGGCCCGCGTACCGCAAAACAAACAAACAAACAAAACAAAAAAACTAGTCTAGGAATTCTGAGATGGTCCTCTGATTTTGTGTAATACCTACAAAAATTGTACACAAGCCACAGCTTTCTGAAAAAAAAAAAAATCGTACATCACAAAAAGTACACCTACAGGTATATATCCCAAATTAAAATTCTGTGAACGGTATGGCTTTGCAAATATGCATTTTCACATCAGATATAAGAAAGATTACATTAAATTGGGACATAACTAACTTTCTAATAACAAGCTTTATTTTCCTAAAATTTAAAAATTTTAAATTTAAATTTAAATTTTAAATTTTAAAATTAAAAATTTAAAAACTGCTTGAAGACATTTTATTCTTACATAATAGTATTTTATAAATATGACCTCTTTAGATCCACTGATAATAATTCAAATGATAATGACTTGGAATGTACTAAGCTCAAAATGTTAATGTTCTCCAAGTGAGACACTTTCATATACATTTCCCGAAAGATGTCATCTTTGCTAAAATCGGAGCAAAGTCTATTCCAAGTCCCACTATTTCTCTGCCTTTAAAAAATTCAAATACCACCCTCTCCAAATTCCTCACTTTAAATGTATATTAACACAACCTATTTATTATTATGTTTTTGTGCAAAAGTGAAGGTTTACATCTCAGATCTTGAACTAAGATGTAAACCACAGAGTATTGTTTGGCCAACAGTCAAATACTATGGCATTTAACCCTTAACCTTTCCTTTCTCTAAGACATTTTCTCTTTTTATCACAATATTAATCTCTCCATGTTAGCTACTTCTGCCTTCCCAGCGTAGTTAACCTTAATTCATGGCGATCTTGTCAAAATAGTTCTATTTCACCTTTTAGAGCAATTCCAGCTGTTTCTTTTTGTAATAGAGTTTTGATTTTATTGAAAGAACATGCAAATTAGACAAAGTGAGAAACGAGAGTTTTTTCCTTGTAGATAAAAATTTTGCATTGTGAAAAAAATTATTTTAATTCTATCTTTAAAAGGTAAGTAGGCCAGTTTTTCTTAGCATAATTAAAATGCATTGTTTAATATATTTAAATGCCTTCAGTAGGTCATGAACTTGCTATTTCATGACTGTTACAAAGATGACTGCTGAAAACTATAACAAACAATTTATATAAGCTCGTCCCACATTTCCTATATTTTTCAAATGTGTATCCCCAAACTTGCAAAAACTTTTGAGCCAAAGATCCACAGGACTTTCAACCAAGGTGTGATAATTTTTCACAAAGTACTTGGGGATCTTGAGTGAATACTTCACAAATATTGCTTTCTTTGGTTTTAGCATATTCCTACCCATTTATAACAAGAAAATGGCTATAGAAGCAGCATAGGCTATTAAGTGTGCCATTTGTATTTGAAGTTTGTTTCAATGTAGCCTTGTTTGCCTGTTAGTCACTCTTTTGTGAAGTATACCATTATCATAATAGCTTCAAACAAAAAAATACAGTGGCTACATATTTCAAGAATTTGGCTCTGCAACTTCAGAAGTTCAGCAAAAGCAGAACACTAAAGTCCTCAGTTATCTCTTTGTATTTCTCTTCTTAAACGTCATTCATCTTTTCCATCACAGGTCTGCCTTACCTCTTATCTGGGTTATAACAACACTCTCTTACCCAGTGTAACTACCCACGATCTTTCTAACCCCTACCTACTGCCTTTCATTCTATATAAACATCACGGACAAATTATCTTTCTGAGGCATAGCTTTGATTGTAACATTTGGAATCAACTTTTTTGAATTACCATATGACCACATTTCAGTTGTGCAGCATGCTGCTATAACAAATGTATGTACCTTTAAACTATCACCACAATCAAGATATGAAAAAGTTCTATCACTCCAGAGAATATGTTTATGCCCCTATTTACTCAATTCTCTCCCCCAAACTGACCCAAGGCAACATTTAAGCTGATTTCTATCAAATGACTTTTATTTTACCTCTCCTAAGACCTCATATAAAATGGATAATACAGCATGTACATCTGGCTTCTATTGCTCAGATTAGTGTTTTGAGAGTCATGTGTGTTGTGGCTGTATCTGAAGTTTGTTCTTATTAACTGGTGAGTAATATTCCAATGTATACATGCACCAGTTTGTTTTCCACTCACAGTTTTTGTACGTTTGGGTTGTTTCAGTGAGTAATATAAATAAATTAGCTATGAATATTTGTTCACAAAATTGATGGACATAGGTTTTCATTTCTCTAGTGAAAATTTCAAAATAGGTAACATGTTTATAAGAAATGTCAAAATATTTTTCAGTCACTCTCTCATAAGTGAGAGTTCAAATAGCTCATATCCTGGTCAATATTTAGTATTGTAAGCACTTTTAATTTTTGCCATTCTGGTGAGTGTGAAATGGTATCTCATTGTGCTTTTCATTTTAAGCTCTTATCTCACATTGAACATCTTTCATGACCTTATTATAAGGTCATAAGGTATACAGGTCATCTGTATACCTTATTTTGTGCATTACTTGTTTGAGACTCTTGCCCATTTACAATTGCCAAGATATGGAAGCAACCTAAGTGTCCATCAATAGATAAAAGGATAAAGAAGATGTGGTATATGTATGTATACACACACACACACATATATATACATATATACATATATATGTATATATATATAATGGGATACTACTCAACTATGAAAAAGAATGAAATTTGCCATTTGCAGCAACATGGAGAGCATTATGCTAAGTGAAATAAGTAAGACAGAGAAAAACAAACACTGTATAATATCACTTATATGTGGAATCTGAAAAAATACAGCAAACTAGTGAATATAACAAAAAACAAACAGACTCACAGATATAGAGAACAAACTAGTGTCTACCAGTTGTGGGGGAGGGACATTATAAGGGTGGAGGGAGTGGGGGGTACAAACTATTGGATGTAAGAAAGGCTCGAGTATGTATTGTACAACATGGGGAATATAGCCAATATTTTGTAATAACTGTAAATGGAAAGTAACCTTTAAAAATTATACTAAAAATTTAAAAAATTTGTTTACTCTTTTAGTATTAATCTGTAAAAGGTCCATTTATGTTCTAGATATAAGCAAGTGCCTTGCCAACATGTGTTTGAAACATACTTTTCCTCCAATGTGAGCTTCTTTTCAAAAGCAAACACAAATTTGTTATGAAGTCCAACTTAGCAATTAATTCATTTGTGATTAATGTTTTTTGTATCCTCTCCAAAAAACTTTTGCCTACCCCAAATTTGTGTAGTTTTTTCTCTATATTTTCTTCTGGAAGATTTATATTTTTAACTTCTCTGTCTATGGATATTTATTTTGAATTTTTAGTAAGAATAATATATAGGGGGCAATGTTCACATTATACATTCAGATATCCCATTGTTCCAGGAGCATTCATTGAAAAGACTATCCCTTCTCCATTGAATTATCTTGGCACATTTGTTGGAAATCAGTTGGCCATATCTGTATGCACCTATTTATAGATTCTATTCTGTTTCATTTACCTGTGTGTCTGTCCTTATGAACTACTGCACTCGCTTTATCACTGTTGCCCTATAGTAGGTCTTGAATAATGATAGCAGTATAAGTCATCCAATTTATTTTTCTTTTTCAATACAGCCTTGCCTTTCTAAGTTCTTTGTTTATCCACATAAATTTTAGATCAGCTTGTCAATATCTACAAAATAATCTTGCTTGGGATTTTGGTTGGGAGTACAATGAATCTACAAATCAATTTTGGAAAATTTGATACCTTAACAATATTAATTTTTCCAGTTTATAAATCTGTATATCCTACCATTTACTTAGGGTTTCTAAATTCCTCTTAGAAATATTTTGTGCCTTCAAAGTACAGGTTTTGTAAACCTCTTTTAAAAATTATGCTTGAGTCTTTTACTTTAATGCCATTATGATTTTTAAATTTTTATTATTTTCCAATTGTTCATTTCTAGTCTACATAATTATATTTATTTTATGTAAAGCTAATTACAATGATTGACTGTTTTGGATTTAAAATTTGCATTTTTTAATTATCCAAGTTTACTTAAAGTGAATATTATAAGACCTCCTCCTTTACATTTTCCAGTTAAATGTTATAAAGTTTCATAATTCCGTTTACATACCACCTGTCTTTTCACTATTGTCATACTTTTCTTTTTCTCTAAGTCATAAATCCTGGTTTACAGTTATTGTTCTTGGTTTAAAAAGTAATTTCTCTTTTAAAGAAATTTTGCTAAGAATTAAGCATAGTTTTTACATGTATTTATTTGCCATTTCTAGCACTCTTCATCCTTTCTTTCAGTCTTTAATCTATCCAGTATCACATCCCTTAATTCTGAAGAATATCTTAAAGTTTTTGTTGCAGTGTGGTCTGCCTGTGACACAATCTCTCAGCTTTCATTTATCTGAAAACGTCTTTTTTTATATTCTATTTAGAAGCAGACATTTATTGAATTTACAATTCAGATTTGACTAATTTTTGTCAGCAATATGAAGAAAAAATGTTAAGTCTAAATGTAGAAATTTCAGGGTTTTGGTTTGGTGCCTCAACAATATCAAAGACTCAGGTTTCATCTGCATTTAAGCTCTATAATCCTTAGCATATTGGTTTACAGGTCTGTGAGTCCAAGATGGCTGTTGTAGTGCCAAAAATTATGTCTTCAAGGCATAAAGTAGGCAGAAATCTTCTCTAGCTGCATTTTCCTATTTTCATCTAAAATATAAGAAATTTTTCCAGAAGCTCTTGTACCAGACTTCCACTTAAATTCACAGGCTGAAATAGATCTTTGTAGTCACTACTAGCTGTGATGTGAGGCTGGAAAAGTATTTGACTTTTCCATCCTCCGTAATGTGATACCATGAAGAAGAAAGTTTTCATTATGAATTTGGGGTCACCCATCAGTAGGATTTGTATCTACAGGAAAAGAAATTCAGAATTAGTCTCATATGTACAACTGGAATCCCAAAGAAAAAAGAATATGTGATTATAATTCGAGAAAGAAGAGCAAAATAAAGAGGAAGAAGAACTATTTGAAGAGTGAATGCCCAAGAATTTTCCCAAAATAATAAAAGATGTCAACATCAACTATATACCAAAGATATGCAGAGATCCCCAAGCAGGAAAAATGACAATAAATAAACAAACAAATTTTAAAAAATCTAGATGCTTTACAACCAAGTTTATGAAAACCCAAAGATAAGGAGAAAATCATGAAGTCAGAGAATAAAAGATACATTCCACACAGAGGAACAGAGATAAGAATTAGTGAAGGGACTGTGCAAACCGGATGACAATGTGATTATGTTTATTTGTATGACATTCTGGAAAAGGCAAATTTTTAATAGAAGAAAACTAATGAGTGGTTGCCAGGGATTAGCGGGTAAGGGTGTGCTTAAATACAAAATGGTACAGGGATAATTTTGTCTTGATGGAAATTTTCTATATCTTGATTGTGGTAGTGGTTACACAGAGCTGTATATATATATATGTCAAAACTCATAGAACTTTGCCCTAAAACCCTTGAATTTTACTGTATGTGAATTATATCTCAATAAACTTGACTAAATAAGGTAGAAAAAAGTGTACATTTTCCAATAAACATTGGAGACATCACTCATGTTTGCCACAACCTCCTCCCAAGACACGAACAGAAGGACAGTAAATAAATATCCATTTAGCATATAAACTTAATATGTGAACAAGAGGAAATGGAAGGGAAAAAGCAGAGGATAGGACAGCAGAACAAATTTCTGCAGCTGAAGGATTGGTTAGGGACCAGATGAGGAGGAGACATGTGAAAGTTCAACCCCAGGGCTCCGCAACCTTAAGAGACAAGGTAACAATAGTTCCCCAAAAATTCTGGGGTAAGGCAAGGGTTTAGCAACAGGGGACTTGTGTAATAAGGGCAATCAAGTAACCTTCATATACCTTCATCACATTTTCATTAAGAGTGTGGCAAGAGTGGAAGCAAGTTCTCAATCAGTGGACATTATTCTGTGGTGACAGAGGATGGAATCATAGTTGAATGTGAATGGTATTGACAGAGTTCAAGAGAGAGCCTCCTGTGGTGGTGGAAATAGTCTACATCCTGATTTGCAGAATGGTTACCCAGAGGTAAACATAGGTAAAAATGCATTAAGATGCACATGTAAGATTAATGTACTTTACTGCAGTTAAACTATATCTCATTAACGTTTTTAAAAAAATAGGAATATTCAACAAAATATTTTCTTTTTTAACATTCCCAAACATCAGATAATTTTGGTTTTGTCTTTTAAATCTCACAGGTGGCATGGTGCCTCATATATTGTAGGTGCTCAATAAGTATTTTTGAGTGTAAGCAAAAGGTGAAGTATAGTGTGGGGGAAATATATTTTATTAAATAATGGCTTTTAATTTCACACATGACAAATTCAATTATTTAGCATGAAAATCCATTCAGCTAAATTTGTATATTGAAGTCCAAAGTCCGTGATTTTTTTTTCATTTTTTTCTAAGTTAGCATATGTCCAAAATAATAGTGAAGCTCTAATAAAAATAATGTAATCTTATATTTCAATGTTTTTAGTGTGAGATGAAATTATTGACAGAGGAGAAATAATCCCAAAGGTAGGATGCTTAAAAGTATTCTATTATAATTCATCACTAGAATTAATGGTAGAGAAATATGATTTAAAATCTTTTAAAATGTTCTTACCTTTGATCTTCTTCTCATGTGATATTTGCTGTTCTATGGTTGCAGAGCATAAATAAATTGAAAATGTGGTTGTAACTCTTATGTGGTTCTTCTCACAATATTAAAGTTTTGTGGTAGGTTAATGGTGTTCAATAAACACGTTGCAACATGTAGAAATCTTACCGTAAGTATATAGTGCTCCAGCATTTCCTGCAAGATTTACTGTGCTTCAAAATATTGGACAACTGATGTTGATCACATACCTGAAATATACATTTAATTGTTTCAAGTAGCCATAAAACATTATTGTCAAACACCTGCTTTCAAACAAGATCTCACAGAGATAAAATGTAAGTCTTCCATCAGCTGCATACAACGAATAATTTACATTAAAAAAAATTGCATCCATATATCCTGAAATACATGATTTCAAAATAGTTAATTTATATTTTGGAAAAGAAATCTGCTGGACTTTCATAGCAACTGGACTTATTGGGTACCAATGCACTGAGATTTTATCTGGAAAGTAAATCTTCCTTTTTATAAAACTAGTAAATATTCAGTTACTGGAAGAATATGAAAAGCATAAAGGAAGAATGTTGCCTTTATATTTGAGTTATTTTATAGGGTAAGATGAATACAATAAAGCACCACATCCTATAATTTTGACCCCTAAATTTAAACACAAATTTTTTTAAAAAAGAGAGCAGTCTATCTACTATAATTAATTCTTCACAAATTAATCAATACACAAACTTTTAAAATTACCTTTGTTTTTAAATTTGATGAAGTGGACATACATAAACATAACAAATCTGTTTGAAATTATTTTTATTTTTCTTCTTGTTCTCTGACTTTTGCTTGTTCTTTCTTTTAATGTCAAATAGAATGGAATATTTTTCTTTGAAGAATAAAGTATTCTGCTAAGTCAAACCCTTTAAAGTAATATAATGTATTAGTGTCACATGTCTTATCACTTTTAAAATAATAAAATATATTTTACAATTTCTGATATTAAAAGGATGCAGTTAATTCTATATTTTTCTTCTCTCTTCTTGGGATTTACTCAATAATTCTGAAGGGAATGAGAAACAAAAATGTAAATTTTGTCTTCGATAAACCTTACAGAAACTTGAAACCTTGTGTCTCAACTTAATAGAAAGGTATCCCAAATGCAGTAATGGTCAAATGGGGATTAGAAGGACACAGAATGCTCACTCCAGGGTACACTGAGCAGTAGGTAATACTTCTCTAAAATAAGGGGCAAAAGCAAAGGTGCAAACCAACAAGTCTGTGCTTACAAAAATGGGAAGTAGGTCCCTGGAATTGCAGTGAGAGCTTTCTTGGACTTGGTTTGATTTCCAGTCCTACAGATGAGCAATATTTGCATAAATCATTTTGCCAGTGAGGCAGGGTGGAGGACAATGACTGAACTAGAAGCAATATATTTAGTTGCCTGAGAGAAGTAACAGAAAAGAACTCATTTGCTCACAAACCCTGTCATAAAGATAATTCTCATTACCTTGGAAATGACCTTGAACACTTCACTGGTGAAAGACAGTAGAAGAGTGCAGTTCCCCAAATGTGACTCAAGGACATTTCACACAATTCAATTATATTCAAATATAAAGCTAATAGGCAGAAATTTTTGAACCTGAAATAACTCAGGGGATATACTGCTCATATATTGCTCATAAACTTTCATTTAACTCACTGCTTGAGAATGAACTTCAGGCAACTTTGAGATGATGATGAAACTCTGGCAATAGGAATGTGTGACTATGAATAAGTTGAATATGGAGCTTAAGTTCATAATACAACATATGAACATAATAAACATTAAAATTTTGGAAAATTCATAAGTAAAAAGTGATGTCAGGGAAAGGAGAAGAGAAATTTGTAGATATTGTCATTTTTTCATTTTTTATATATGTGAAAATTATTTAAAGCTAATAATATAACTGTTTTTGGGTAATTTAATTATTTGTTAGTAAACTAACTTCTTTGTAGAGAACTTCCTTATGTAGTAAAACAGTAAAATATATAAAATATTACCATATTAAATCAAGATAGGAAGATAATATAATTATGTTAAATAAGAAACAATAAGTAGCAAGTTGTCATAGATATATAGGAAATTATAGAGAAATTTAAGAGTTCTTTGGCAACTTCATGAAACAAATTTGTGAACCTAGATAAAAGATGATTTTCATGAACATATATATTATCATAACTGATGCAGAAGATATAGAAATTCTAAACTGAAAAAAGTGACATAATAAATAAAATTTCCAAGAGATTCTCTCCTTGAGAAAGCACCAGGCCTGGATTTTTCCACAGAGGTACCTCAAAGAAACTTTAAGTAACACATTCATTCTATACCATTTAGCATTATCCTTTATTGAGAGGGGAAAACAAGCAAGTCATTTAGGTATTTTGATGAAGAAAGTTTCATATCAAAATCTAACATAGAATGTAAACACAAAAATATCTTATCTCCAGATCAATCTTACTGATAAATATCAATGAAGAAATCCTAAATACAATTTCAACAAAAATAATTCATCAACTGATTAAAAGGATAATAAAATTCCATGATGTATCATATTTATTCTAAAAATACAAAGATCCCTGAATATCAGGATGTCAATTATATAATATACCACATTTATAGATCAAATATTAAAATATCTAAACAAATCTGAAAAGGCATTTAATAACATAAAATTGCAATTAACAAGAAGTTTTGGTTAAAACTCTCAAGAAGTAGGAATGAATGGATAGTTCCTTCACATGATGAAGTACACTCACTTTAATCCAAAAAGCAACATTATGCTCAATGAGAAAACTGTGGAAAGTTTGCTATTAAAATAACGAAAGAAAATCAACAACATTTAACAATACTAGGCAATAAGAACAAAACAAGAACAAAAAAATAAAAGCTGTAGAATTTGATGGAGAAATGGGCACTATTGTTATATGAAGGTGACAATTCTTGACCTGAAAAAAAATCCAAGAATGTAAGTTTATAGAATTCAAGCAAGGATCAGTCAGCATAGAAAATGCAAGAAAAGTTATTACATGATAGGATCAAGAAAGACTTAAATATGCTTGTTAATAAATTCAATAAGCAGTCAAGTTCTAGATAAAAAAATTTAGAAAGAGATACAAAAGAATATTTTATAACATGAAAAAACATTATATGTGCTTATTTAGAGGACTCCACAACATAAAAGTAGTGATTCTCACTAAATTAATTTATTAATTTAAAATTATTCCAAGAAAAATACTATTTTTTAAACTTCTGGACAGGGAATTCCCTGGTGGTCCAGTCGTTACGATTCCAATGCTTCCACTTCCGGGGGCATGGGTCTGATCTCTGGTCAAGGAACGAAGGTCCTGCGTGCCATGTGGTGAGGCCAAAAAGAAAAAAAATTATTGAAAGTACTAGGCAGATTTTGTAGAAAAAAACCCCCAAAATAGAAAAGTCCAGGGAAATTCTAAAGAAAACGTTTTTAATTGCATGTAGCCATTATTCTTATCAGATATAGAACATTAAACTATAATAACTAAACAGCATGGTATAGGTGAGCATATAGACAGCTAGGTCAATGCAAAATAATAGAAAGTCTCTTTTTTCTTAAATTTTCAAAGGTTAGAAAAAATATAGATGTTCATCATGGTAGAACTACTTAAATGAATTGTATAAATATACACTATTCAGTACTATGCATCCATAATAAATAAAATACACACATGCACACATGCAACAGAGAGAGAGAGAGAGAGAAAGAGAAAGAGAGAGAGAGCAATTTACATGAACATTTCTGGAAATTAACACAATAATCTGGTAATGATAATGCCTCTGGGGAGAGAAACAGTGTATCAGTGACCAGAGATGGAGGAAAACTTAATTTTTTTTTTTTTTTTTTTGCGGTATGCGGGCCTCTCACTGTTGTGGCCTCTCCCGTTGCGGAGCACAGGCTCCGGACGCGCAGGCCTGGCGGCCATGGCTCACGGGCTTAGCTGCTCCGCGGCATGTGGGATCTTCCCGGACCAGGGCACGAACCCGTGTCTCCTGCATCGGCAGGCGGATTCTCAACCACTGCGCCACCAGGGAAGCCCAGAAAACTTAATTTTGATAAGACATGCTTTTGCGCATTTTGCATTTGGCACCTAACCTATTCGAGATATAAAATTTTACCATTTAAAGCAGCTATTTTGAATATTATTTCAATGTATTCCATCAGAAATTAATTCAGGGATTGTCAGTCTTTGAGGTTCAGCATTGTGACACAAGTAAAAAGAATCAATGTATTGACTAAGAAGAAAAACGCAGGCTGCTATTGAATAGATTCATTGAACTGACAGTCATCGTGACAGAAATAATTCAACTAATATTCACTCATTTGGATACTAACCTTTGCAGAACTGATAAATCTTTCATGATTCAGTATTTTAACACCAACACATAATGGGCAATTAAATCATTTGCATTGATTTGCCTATAGTGCTTTCCAAAGCAATGAGGGGGAAAAGATGTAAAATACAAGAACTAAAAATGTAATTTTAGTTCTATGACAAGCCTGAGACATGCAAAATCTTGCAACATTTCCAATAAATATTCCCCAGGTGATCATTCTACTGAAAATTGTAGTCCAAACGATAATCAGTGTCTGTAACTTAGCTTTGTTTTCTGTCATCAAGCAAAAGATGATCCCTAAATTAATATCTAAGTATATTGTAACAAATTTGGTGTAACTCCTACCACTTTTGTAAAAAGTACTTAGGTTTTCTCAGATAATACGAGCTTCCAATTTGTTTTATTAGAATCAGGATATGATTTCATGCAGACAGTGAAATCCACGGCCAAATGACAAAAAAACAAGCAAAGAGTGTTTTACTAGCTTTTGTCTATATGAAACCAAAAAGCTAATTTTAATACATTGTTTAAAATACTTAATTCCTTTGTATTTATATGAAATCAATGAATAAATGTCAAAATTGTTTATTTAAAAATTTCTGCTTTATTAATAACCAATCTCAAGTAAGCATTAGAAAACAATTACTGGAAAATTGCATCTGCTGCCAGTGTTTGTCACTCTTGTAGATTTTTCTTTCATTTCATCTCAATAGCATTTAAAAATGAAACAATGGGTCTTTAAAGTCAGTTTAATTTTATTTCTCTTTCAAAATACAACTACATTTAACTTGAACAGAAAATTCCAGAGAGTGAATGTAAACTAGCTCCTTTGGCTTCATCCTTATGTGAATGCTACAATATACTTAGTCATATAAATAATATTATAAATATTGAGGATCTCCATGAAAAAAATGCCAATATTAGCTAGGATGAGGGCAGATGTATATTACGATTTTTTATGCACACATGGAAAACTTGAAGTTTATTATAGAACCCCACTCAGAAAAGAGTCAACGACGAAAGTAGATCTTTAATCTGTAAACCTCAAAATTCCAAAGCCACACACGTTCTCTGAAGTCACACTTCGTCCCTTGTTTTGGAAGTGTATTTATTATGTGTCTCATTTACTACAAAGATGACAAAGTGGGGAACTCCTTTAAAATGATGGGGTTTCTGCATGCAGATTATCTTGGCAAAGACATATAGTAGAAGAAAAATGGGTTAATAATTCTCATGTGTTGTTGGCTTAGGCAGAGAAGCTCATCAGTATATCACTGTTTATGTGACATCTTTCCTGTTCGTACTGTTTTTGTTGTTAAAAGAAAGATCATATACGAAAGCTTCGACCTTCAGTTATGTTTAAAAATACAGAATGATTGAGATTTTCTTCTCTACTAACATTTTATTCTCCATTTTTAGTATTTTGATATTTATTATACCAATATTGTAAATTTTATTAATTTGTATTATTCAGTGCTATGGCTTCAATTCACCTTGTTTCTCTGGTATTTTTATTCGTATCTTCATCATTTTGAAAATATGTTACTGGTTTGAGTGATAGGTATGTTATTATAATTACTATATAATAAAAATATTGTTCTCATAATAGTTTAATTCATTCATGTAACAGTTATTGAGTAGAAATGGTGATTTAGATCCAGGTTAATATTTCAGTAATAATGATGATTTAAATATGATTCCTGCTCTCAAGGAGCTTAGGTTAATGACAGAAGAAGTAATGTAAACAAATAAAAACAATCTCCCGTCACATCTTCCTTTTTTATGTGTAAAATCATATGACTTAGGTTTTGTAATTTTAAACACTGAAAACATTACCATTAACATGTTGTTGATAATAACAGGTGTGTCCAAGCTACAATTTGTCTTTTCATAAAAAGTTAGCACTCTAATAATTCTAAATTATTTAAATCTATTAAACTGTACCATGGAAGCACAAGGGAAAGAACTTTGAACTTGCCAGGAGAAAGACAGGGATGTTTTCACACAAATGTCAGATGTTAGAAGATATTGTTTCTAAGGGTTCATCATTTTTACTTTTTTTTTCAATATCTTCTACTTAAACATATCCCTGATTAAATTAAATTCATTTATTTTGGCCTTCATTATCTAGAAAGTGAAATATTAGAATTTTTACTTGTAAAGTATACCAATTAGTTTGGCTCTAATTAATTGAGAGTTTACCATTATGAACATGTTTCCAGAATGGTAATAAAATGGGTCTATGTACAGCAAAAATGAACATGAAATGTAATGTATTAATTATATTAGACACAAATAGTCCAGATGGTCTGACTTGCTGTGATATAAGCTAACATGTCACTTGAGATCATTAAAAAGACCAAATTAACAGTTTGGGATATTTTTTCATGCAGCTGTCATTCACATTTGCCTTATTTTCCTTATGCATTTTTATCTTCAAATCACAAAGCTACTTTTGCTTGTAATTTCTCATTCTCTTTCTCTTATCTTGATATTTAAAACATAGCACCTTTTTTATCGAAGAAGCAAAACCCACATGAAAAATAACGTAATTCAGAGAAAACCCAGATAACTCATTTTGTGACCTGGAATTGAACCCCAGCAGTGGTTAGCAAGTTGGTGAGCAAAGTGTGTTATACACATATTACATGAATGAGTGTCCACTTGGCACACATAATTCTCTGGCTGTGTTATTTATGCACAACGTGGTAACATGAAACAGACTTTCAGAATGAAAAGTCCAGTGAGTTATGGTACTCTTTTTAGCTGAAGTTTTATTTTACAACCTAATGAATGAAGGTAATTTGCGGTTAGACTAAGCTTAATCAATGTGAAATTAAAAAGCCAACTGATTGCAAAGCATGGCTTCATTGGCCTGTCATTTTCTTTTTAAAATATCTTTCTTCTTTACGTGTGAAATCATGACTTAGGCTTCATAACTTCAAATACTGAAAACTCCACCTATAAATATGTTGTTGGCAATAATAAATAAGTTGCTGGAAATTGTAGATTGTTGTACACCCAATCTACAATTTATCTTTGCATAAAATTTTAGCACTGTTAGACCAAAGTGTTTAAATTTATTACATTTTAAATGGGTATCTAAAAGTGGAAACCTCAATTAATGACACAAGGAAAAATTCAGATAATCATCCATATTGAACAGCATCCAGAATTTAATGGAAAGGGGAAATTTGTCACTGAAGGAGATAAAAGTTATTTCAAGATGTGTAGTATAGTATAATTATCTCAATTTCCACATGATTTTGAAGCTCTGAGACATGAACAGGCAACTGAATCTTGTATAGGAGACATCTTCTGTTTCTACGTTGAATTTCTTATCATGCTATGACATTTGGGACTACTATTTTTCTTCTGCTAAGTTAAAGGCTTTATAAGGTTAAACTCCATGTTCAAAAATAAGAATTGCTAGAAAGATAAGTGACTCTCTATAACAGAAGTCATATTCCAAATGTGTTAGTAGTATGTTTGAATATTTAGAGTAATAGTTATGCTAGCCACTGCTCCAGAATATATGTCTGTTGTGAATCCAAATTGAATAAACCAGTAAGAGTTATTTATGGTGGTGGAAGGGTACGAGAAGAGGGGCTTAGATTCAGAGCAGTGTCAGGGTTGTGTGTGAGCATGACACACACAATTTGGGAAAATTCACTAATTTCCTGAGAATATGAAGCTATATATTCACATATTCTGCCACACTTTCAAATAGACTCAAATATTAAAGCATCTCCTGGGAGAGTTAACTCATAACCACAGGATGATTATAGGTGAGCGGCTTTGCCTGGTGGGAAAAGTGTCCACCGCAATGTCATTTATTCAACAGTCAGGAACTGAGTACATACCCTTATCAAGATACTAGGCTAAGTGATCTAGGGCATGAGTAGATACATTTGCTACAGTTAATTTAAAAATTATGTTGTGAAAATACAGCTAACATGTTTTTTTAATGCTTCTCATGGACCAGGCACTGTTCTAAGTACTTAATATATTAGTTCATTTGACTCTCAAATAATCTTATGAGATTGCTGCTATTATTAACATCTTCATTGCACAGGTAAAGGGCTGAATCCCAGAAAGAAAAGTAACTTGTCTCCAGATAAAGCAATGAGATGAAAGAGTAGGATACAAATTGAGGTTGAATACAGAATCTGTGCCTTTAATCTCTCTACTTCACTGCTTAAAATACATCACTCCACCATACCAATTCAAGGTTTCACTTGAAAACATTCTGGCTAAAGGACTTGACATTTTCTGACATTTCCTTTCCTCCCTCTCCTGCCCCTCCTCCTCATTCATTATATGGGTCCAAAGTTTATAGCATGGCTGGTTTTTATCCCCAAGGTATAACCAAGCTGAATCAAGATGACCAGTAGAATCAGTTCTCATCTGGAATATTTGCGAGAAAATTTACTTCCAAGCTCATTCAGATTGTTGGCAGAATTCACTTTTTTGAGGTTGAAGGGCTATTCCCATTACCTTGCTGTCTGTCAGTAGGGGTCAATCTCAGCTCCTAAGGGCTGCCCCAATTCCTTGTCAAGTGGCCCCTTCTCCATTCAGACCCAGGTACAAACAATCTCCCTTCTTCCTAATTCATCTCATGCCTCAAAGCTCTGACTTCTTCTGTCTCTGATCCAGATTCATAGGTTTCATGTTATTAGGTTAGGCCCATCTGAATAACCTCCCTTTCTTAAAGTCAAATATGACATAAAATATAACTCGATCACATGAGTAAAATCCATAAAATACTCACAGTCCCAGAGATTATGGAGGGTATGTAGACCAGGGGAGTGGGGTTGTTAGTCCCATCTTAGAAATCTGCTTACCACAAAGTGACAATGTTGAGAGTGGTTTGGGACACGCTGAATTTGTCTATGGGTCATGTCATGTGTAATTATCACATACATTTTTAAATGCATACTTGACCTGGAAAAAGAGATTAACAGTAAGTATATAATTTTAGAGTCATTTCAAAATGATGATGGAAGAAATCATGGAAGCATATGATGAAGACAACACTGCTAAAGTAGAATGCACACTTTGTGGAAACACCATTATTGAGGAATTGTGGAAAACAGACAAGTTTGTAGAAAAGAGATAAAGAAAGAAAGGAGACAGAAAAGTAGGAAAAGAGCCTAAATAAACAATGTTGCATAAACTAAAACCCAGCACAAGAATTTAAGGAAAGGATGGCAACTTGGAATGGAAAGTGATTTGTCCCTGGAAACACACTGTTGATGGACCTGAAAAAAGAAATATTTATAAGGTTAGGGTGGGAGTTGAGGTAGATTTCAAGAGGTTAAGTAGTAACGAGGAAAAGAATCATCAGGTAACAATTAATTTCGTGAAAAGATTAGTAATATGAAGAAGAAACTCTAAAAACCTGGCTTGACTCCTTTGTGAATTATGTAATAATTAGTTTTTCTAAAAAAAAGAAGAAAGATGGTGGGATAAGAAAGCTGGTTGACAGGCAAAGTCAAAGCCATATGTTGAATGCAATATTCTCTTGGAGAAATTTTGGCACTCAAGAAAAAGCATTTGTTTGCTCACAGTATTCTGTGACTGTCCCCAGAGAGCAACAGATAAAGGGATAAATGGCACTTGCTCTTTCTTGCCAGATTTTTTTTTCTTTGTTGTCTCTTTTGTCCCCTTCATGAAGGAGTTTCCTGGCAAACAATTACCACATGAACTTGTAATAATAGGTAGATGCTTTCAAAGAAGTGTGCGGGTGCATTCATGGGGGAAGACGAGTGGAACCCTTTGCCACTTGGAAGCTAGTTCTGCTAAAATCCCCACTGTCTGTCTTCCAGACATTAATGCATTAGTCATTCAAACCACTGCACTCATAGATCACCTCTGTGATTCAACAGCAACGACTAAAACTTTCAATTCCACCACAAAGGAATTGTTCAGGCCAATAGAAGAGTGATGTTTTCAGAACTCATTCATTTCCACCCCTCTTGGACATCAAAACAGCCTGACAGAGGCAGGTATTAAAATTTCCAGTTAACTATAAATACTTATTTTAAGTTCTTCTCAATCATTTCACTGCAAAGAGGTCACCAGTGACAATACTGCACTAATTTAGGCACTGTGCTAAATAGTCAGTAAGCTAAAAATCTACACACATTTTCCGCAAACTCTTGAAGAGTCATAGAGGTCTTTACGTTCAGTAGAGCAGTGAGCAGCAGACATATCCTTCTCAGCAGCTAAGCTGCGGTCACTAACTACCACATTTCTATTTTTGATGATTTATTAAAGTGTTTTTCGCACTTCTGTAGAAACTGAAAAACACTTTTCATATGTTTATCTTAATTCACGATATATTCAGTACAATGAATGATTTCATTTTCACTACTAGTATAACTACTCTTTTCTTCATGAAGTCTGAAAATAATTTGATTTCACTTTAAAGATCACATCTCTGTAAAACATCTATGCCATTCAGTTTGTTATAATTTGGAAATTTGGGGGCTATGCAAATCCATGTTTAAGGGCACAGATGATGAAAAATGTATAAATAATACACTCCTGTAAAGAAACAGAGTGGGGACAGCTGTAGCACAAAAGATTGAGAGAAGTTTGTTGTATCATCCATAATTTCAAATGCCATTGTGAGCTGTCGAGTGAACATAGGGAATAATCCATATTTACATGTTAGGGTAAAAGAATATCATTGGAAAGGTATTCTAAGAGTCAGCTTTTTCACCACTCACTGAAACTGAACAATACACAATATAGAAAGAAATTCTTGCATGCATGTTGTATTTAATAGGTTCCAGATAATAATGCTAGCAGACTTGGTACAATGTTAGGATTCGTTAATAAATAAGTCAGTGAAGAACCAATATTTAGAAAATCAGAAGTCCAGGATGGTTTAAACTCTCAGCTTCTAGAATCTATGAATTGCTCCTGAAGTTACAATCAGTTGATAAACCATGATGTCTGGTTATTAACCAAGGGTGAGGAATTGGAATTGTGAGGAATTTATAACATCTAGTACAATCATTGACTGTAAGAAACTGTTTTCCTTAATAGTTCAACAATCTAGAATTATATGAATCCATCTGAAAAACATTATGATTGCCCAATGTGGGACATGAATCTTCTTAGAACATTACTCTGAGTTGAAGATTACTGAATGGGAGACAGGAATGTGAACTCATCGAAATATGTAGAAATATCTTACAGTTTTACATATTTTAAAACTGAAGTCAGATAAAATTAAAATGCTTTTTTATTCAATTTTGGAAAAAGATTTTATGTTGATTTTTTTAAGGTCTACAGAAGGCATCATGGTTTAAGGCTCAGAGCACACAAATGCCCAAAGGGTAGTGTCATCTCATTTTTGCCACCATATCCATCTAACTCCACTAAGTCCTCTAAAAATAAACACAGGCCAGGACTTTGATCTCGGACCCTCTTTTTTGCACTTTTGCTAATGTATTTAACACATGGCACATTTCTAAGAAAATAATTTTATGTGAACATAGATTTTACTCTATATTCTTATTCTCTGAGATGGTACTCCTTCAAGTACATGAAAGCCAACTGATCCACTAAAGAACTGACTTTGGAGGTTGCTACTAGGACTATGCTGAAAGCAAAAGCAGACACTGTTATTCTGTAACTACCTCTCATACCCAGGAACCTGGAGAAGGGACACTGAATGCTGCTAGAGGGAAGCCCCACATATCCACATTGTTAACCTTCAGCAATAGTCAAAAGTCATAGGAAGGTAAATGTCACCTCACTTTTACCTTCCAAATTTTCATCAGGTATATCCAATTGGCTAAACATATTTTATATATAGAAACTGGAAAGGCCTCTGGGAGATCTTGTGTTTTTTCTTTTACCTTTTCAACCTCCACAAATAGAAGAAATTGGAGGTTAAAGTGACAATCCTCAGCATTTATATAAGTATAATAAGGTTAACTCAACCTCAGTTGAGGACAAATCAATTAGATATACCAGTGGCCAAAATCTATAAATTTAGTCCACCTGCATAATGGTATCACTCATAAAACAGACAAAGCTTAATCACATCAAAGGATTAAGTGATAGAATTTCTCATGCTTTTATATCTGAATGAAAGAAAGAAAAATTATTTAAGGATTAAAAACATTTATAGATTCTCTATAGTAAGTCACTTATGACTGCCAAGACCCTCTGCCTAGTTATTTATGTTATAATAATAAAATTGTGGTTTTCATGACCACAAAAAAAAACTTGTTTGTTTTCATCTCTATGAATCAACAGCAACAGCCTTTGCCAAGTATTTTGATTGCATATTTTTATTGCCAAATGCTAATGTCTAAATTGCGCTCTGTTGTGTCAATCATGCCATTTTGATTTAGCTCTATTTTGTCTTACAAATGATTGCTATCACAAAACTGTACCCATTAAGCCACAGACTAAGAAGAGGTTACTTAATGTATCCTCCCAGCTTTTCAAACAAAAGCAGATAGTGACAGCTCATTTCAGAGACAGGAATCCATGATTTTTCTGCTAGGCTATTATGGAAAAGTCAGTCAGACTTACAGTGCAATTACCTTTAGGAAAATTGATACATTGCCAGAGTTAGTAGGGACATTAGATATTGTCTTATCCTATGTTTCTTTGAAAGTAGTGCCTGCGACAAAGGATGATACATGAATAGTTTATTTGAGACTATGAACCCAGGAACCAGAAGTGAGTCATAGGGCAAGAGAACCAGGAATGAAAATAGAGTCATTAAGTTATCAATTGGACCATTACTATGGAAACAAGGTACTTGATGTCTTGGGGCCATATGAGAAACTTCATGAACACTTACTTGGCAGAAGAAAGGAGAAGCATTCATTTATCATTTCCTACCCCCATGTTCAAAGACTGTAGAGATACTTCTTCAGAGGGAAGAGACATGAGATACAGAAAAACGCTAGGTGGAAATATACAGGGTAAGCCTGCTGTTATATGCTTCCATTACAGAGATACATTTCAAATCCCAGAGGACAAAAAGAAAATTTGACAGGCTGTTTCATCATTTCATTAGATCTGTTGCTCCTGGGTGATGGGGTATACATTAGACCAGCAGACCCAATAGTTACATGCCTATTATTGCACCTCTGTTGACAAAAAATGGGTCCCTGGATATGAAACAATATTGTACAATATACTATGCTGATAAAGCAAGCATTTAGATGGTGATGCTTGTAGATATGCTGTACACAGGAAACTCAAAACCATATACAGCGTTGGTGTCAGTTCTGGTAAGAATGAGCTGCTTGTCTCTCCGGGATAGAAAGGGTGAGGTCATCAACTTGCCACCAAGAGGTCGTTTTTGAGGGAGGAACTAACTATACCATATTGAAGGCTAAGCATCAAGAGTTTCCAAACAATGATAACCCCTACACCCTATATACATTCTGGCAAAAACAAGTGAATTCCTGGTGGTCCCATGTAGCAATATCAGAGAAGGCCATGGGCAAAAAGATCGAGGTGACACACTTCCATGTTATACCTACATGAAGCTGGATAAATTCTGTTGGAACTTGTCAATAGAGCAGTTCTTTAGTAAAAGTTGAGGCAAAGAGAATTTCAAGTGGGCACAAGAACTATAAATTATTGAAATATAAATAACATATTTCCACCTCCAGCTAATGTAGGAATTGTAATATTACTAATAGTTGAGCAACCAGCCTCTGCTAAAATGTCTTAATTAAGGTGATCAATTTCCTGTGATTCTGAAAATCATATCATCTGCCAGCCCCCCTAGAGTGCATTCTCAAGAAGAAGAGGAATTCAGATGCTGTACTCTCATGAAGAATTACAGAAGATGCTTAGAGGATTGATCATTCAATGAACCACTGGAATCAAAAAGAAGATATCATTCAAAATTCAGGAATTTTCAGAGTCCTATGAACAGCAACTGTGCTTTAGAACCAAATGCTCTGTTAATTCAGGACCTGAGAGCAAAAGAGAGACATGAAAGGGAATGCCTGAGGATGGAGATGAGATCCTGCAAGGGCTGAGGAAGGAAGGAGTCAGAGAAGCATACAAGGCTCCCCTGGTTGAAAAATAACCCACATAGTACTTTGTTTCCACATCATGACTATGGGTGCTACTGTGCTTTTTGAGCCCAAACACACCACGCTTGTAGCTAGAGGTGGCAGCTGTAAAAGAGAGTCTGCAGATGCTGAGGGACTGAAGTAGGCGTTTGGTACAACTGCTCCCCAGGATGACTTATATCATATTCCAACTGCTTCTGGCATCTTAGTCCAAAGAGTGTTAACCTCTTTTATGGAATGAAAAGAATCATAGGCATTTAATAAAATAAAGTCAGTCTTGAAAATGTAAAGAAAAGTATTCAAAGATGTGTAAAGAGCTTTTATTGGAATGAATTCTAATTGTTCTTTATTTTGCAATCATTGCTTTCCTGTGTTGACCTCTTGGAAGATAGAAAAAATTTATTCTGGCTTCTGCATGCCAGTTCTTCAAACATTTGAAAACTATTACCATCACCTCTTAGTATTTTATTTCTTCTCTAGCTTCTTCAACAACCCATTTTCATTTGACAGTGTTTCCAGGCAACTTACCATCCTTGTCATCTTTCTCAGATCTCTTTCCACACATCTTTCTTCAGGTGGGTTTTCTAAAATAAAACATTTTCCAGGGACAATACACAGCCAAATCTTCAACAAAAGTGAAGGAGGCGTGGTCAGCTTACCTATGGAAGCCAGGAAGGCAGAATTAGGATCTGGTATAAAGTAATGGAAAATAGAACTGTCAAGCACACAGGAAGTAGGGTGAGGTCAGAATCAGTGGAGAAAAATAAGGACAGATAGAGAAACAAACAGTTTATGATTATATGAATAAGCCACCATGAGAGATGAGCATCTGGATTCCCAGATAATTGCTGCCCATTGATGGTATTATCTCAGGAATTATGCCTAATATGTCCAGCCTAATAGCTCCATCAGGGATCTTAACATACTGCCGTGGAGTTTTTGTTTGTATAATAACCAGTCAAAATCGACAGATCAAAAAAACACAATGAGGAACCCAAAGATATTTATATAAAATCAAAAAAACTAGATGACAAAACAGTAAACATCACATTTTTTTCACTGACAAGAACTTTTATTTCTTTTGAATGACATTAAACACAACAGCTACAAGGGGAAAAGTATAATAAAGAGGAGGCACCAAACTTCAGTTTTATAATTGATCCTGACAGCAACCAATGTTGTTAACTCAATTATTGAGTACTAAATTCCAGTTTGGGTATCAAAAAATTTGACATATGCTTAAGTATACAAAATATCCCTTTGGGATAAGTGTTATTAATTAAATGGTAGGCGTTTAGGTTATTTGCTCAAGGTCACATAACACATAAGTGTCAGAGCTGGAATAAAAATCCAAGTCTGTCTGACTCTAAAACATATGCTTCTGAATGCAATAGTATTATGCCCATTTAACCTGTATACTATAGAATTCAGCAAATATTTGTAAAGTTCCCACTCTTTACAAAACTGAATGATAAATGTTGTCTCGTATCAAGAAGCTCACACTCTAGTAACATAAAAATATATCAGACTTTCTCTATGAAATATCAAATTCTTAAGGGAGCCATAATGGAAATCAAAGCATGGTATTACATGTTCAACAGGAGGGAATAACTAATTTAACCTGGCAGTTTGGGGTAAAGGGTTCGTTCTTGGAGGGTTAGTAGGATTCCTATAAGGGGATAAGTGATAAATATAGAAATTTTAAACAAAGGAAACCTAGTAGGAAGCTATTGCTATTGTCCTGATTAGATACAATGACAACTGCAACAGAAGCTTGAAGTTACATCTTATTCTTTTCTTTATAATTAACTTTAAATCATACAAGTGACTATTAATTTGTTTCCCTTTAACAAATTAAAATGTTGATGAAAAATCCAATCCTTTAACAATCCCTCTCGGATACCCCCATTACCAATGATATGAATTTTCTTTGTCTCTCTCCATGCCTTTTCTTTTACATACACTCATACACACATATGCAGTACATGTGAAAAAAATATATATATATATACACACATATCTATATATAAAATTACCAACTTATACATATAGGTTTATATACATGACAGGGTACTGTTACATTAATTTGGCCACCATAGTACAAACAACTGAACAGCTTAATAATGGAAATTTATTGTCTCTCAGTTCTGGAAGTTAAAGTCCTAAATCGAAGTGTTTTCAGGATTGGTTCTCTATGAAAACTATGAAGAAGAATCTATTCTACGGCTCTCACATAGCCTTTGGTGGTTTTTGAGCAATCTTTGGCATTCCTTGGTTTATAGTAGCATCACCCCAATCTGTGCCTTTGTTTTAATTTGACTCTCTTCCAGTGTGCATGTTTGTCTTCAAATTTCCCCTTTTTATAAGTACAACACTCATACTGTATTCGGGCCTACCCTAATTACCTCATTTTAACTTGATTAACTCTATCAAGACCCTAAGCTATCAGCAGAATATTTGTGTTCATCCAATATGCATATTGTGAAACTCTAATTCCCAGTGAAATGGTATTTAAAGATTGAGTTTTTGAAAGGTAAATAAGTCATGAGGGTAGAGCCCTCCTGATGAGATTAATGTGCTTATAAGAAGAGACATGAGAGATCTCACTTGTTCTCTCTCCACCATGTGGGGACACAGAGAGAAGGTGGCAGTCTACAAGCCAAGAAGTGGACCCTTACTAGACACTGGATCTGCTAGCGTCTTGAGACTCCCTTCCCTCCAGAATATGGGAAATAAATGCTTCTTATTTAAGCCATCCAGTCTATGGTGTTTTGTTACAGCAGCCAAAGCGGCCTAAGACACCCTATTTCCAAATAAGATCATATTTTGAGGTACTGAGGGTTAGACTTCGGCATATGGATTGGGGGACACAATTCAACCTATAATAGCTGTGGAAAACTTTAGTAAGTTTTTAGATCTAACATTCTTAGATCTAAGCAACTAGCTGGATATAAATACCAATTGAATGTGAAGAATTAAGATTTTTTTAATGATGCAAATTCAATCTAGGGCAAGTAGATGTTGAAGATGATAATTCAGTTTTGTTGAGTTTTACTAGTTATTTTGTAATTGATAAGCTAAGCAGCAATATTGATAGGCACAGTTTTATTTGCATCAGAATTCTACTAAAGCATTTGAAATGTCAATTACTCCTCATGACTGTATTGTAAAATAAGTAAACACAGTTAATGATTTTATTAATAATAGTTAGACTGAAATATATTTAGAAAAGATGACAGCTCAGTGATAAATGTTAATGACATTTTTCAATTTTTAAATAAAGTACATGTAGAAAATTTTTGAATAATGTGATTCTGATCTAAAGGCTTTTTCAGGATAAAAACAAATGCTATTTTGGTGATTCATTTTTAATGATGTCATATTTATTTGTAAAGTATATTTTCTATTAGCCAATTTAGTAATTTATCCATTGACAGAATTTGGATCAGGTTATTTTTTTCCCTTGTTTTAACATGGTATGGCATTAAAAAAGGGGGGGGGGAGGAAATGACTACAACTCAGCTTTTCCCCTTTAATTTCAGTACGGTTTCTGGCCACCATCGTATCCAAAAGAAGATTCTACTGTACAGGCATGATTTCCATTCCAGAATAGTGTCTTGTTCTAGTGTTCTAAATTTCCTAATTTTATCCATATGTTTTTCTCCATTATATAAAGTTAAATAAAGAAGTGAAAGGCTGATCTGAAATCCATCTATTTGCTCAAAGGCTGTGTTGTGCAGTGTGCCGGCATTCCACACAGAACTTTGGAAGTTTTAGATCTATGCTGGGGTACTGCATATCTCATCACTTGTTTATAAGAGTGGGTTAGAAAAAACAGCCTGACCTCAGCTCAGAAATCAGCAGAGTGTCTGGAAACAAAGAATGAGTAGGCCTAGAATAAACAAACCCAGAACTTTCAAAGTATACTAGAAACAAACAGGCATTGTGGTCAATGCAATAAATTACTCAGAGCTGTTGATTTCTACCACACTACTTAAGCAAATACAGTGCAATATTTGGTACTCTTCACCACAGCACTGTGGCCTCATTGGCTTAAGGACAGATAAGATTATACCATATCTGTCAATCAGCCCCTGAATAAATGACCTATGACAACTTGGGAATAGAAAGAAACTTACTTCTTCGTTATTACTGGTTGCCCCATCTTTGGTACAACAAATGCATTTTCTACAAAACTATAAAGATAAATGAAGTTTCTTCAATGCATGACTCTTTTATTGTGGTAATACTAGATTTCAGAAAGGTTTTGTAAACCTCAGTGAAAAAATTTTAAGTGAAAAAAAGTTTGATATTTGGCACTGTGCTCCCTGAAATATATTTACGTTAAACATACAGAAGTGGGAGAGTTGAGGAAGTGAGAAGAGATATGGGATTATGGGCTATCCAACAAAGGTCGAACTGCAGAGTGTCAAAACAAAATACTATAACCAAGTTTGTCAATGATATATCCTGGTCTTTGCTACTGCTTTTCTTCAGCTACGACATGCTCTCTGTAAAGCTAGACCACTTAATTATAGGAAGCTGATCTGTAATGATTCCATGATGCAGTCCTGGAATGTATAAATCATGACATCATCCATTACATCCATAATTATTGATTTTATTTAAAATTAGAATTCTCAACCTTTTGGGTTATGGCATTTATGTTGGGTGATCAACCATCATTGTGATTAAATATGTTCAAATAATCACTTTTGTTATAAAAAATGTTAGAGTTGGAAGGGAGCTCAAAAGACAGCTAAACAACTCCATTATCTTATAAACTTTGGCCAAGAAAACTTGAGGGCATACAACTTGTGATGGCAACAAAACTCAAAGTCAGATCTGACTAGCCCAGTTTATCTTTACATGCCATGGCATGGCTCACCAACTATCCAGTGGACTGGCTACCTGGATAGTTTATAAACACATGACATAAACTACTTATGGCAGAAGATGATATCAATGGTATACTACATGGCACGTAAATCAAAAATCTGGCAATAATATTAATAATTAGAAGGGTCTGTGTGTGGAAACTGATTGACAACAAACATTTATTATATATGTTGGACTACGTCCCTTCTCGGGGTAGTCTTGAAAAAGATGAAAAGTTTTTCAAAATTACAATATCTCAAAGTTTACTCTGCTTGAGTGAGAGGATAACCAGAGGTAGGATTTAAAATAATGTCTGAGCAGTGTATAAGGCCAGCCGTATAATTTGCATCGCCTAGTGCAAAATGAAAACTTCATGGGGCCCTTTGCTTAGTACCCTGTTATTAAGGGTACAAAAATATAAAGTTTTTTTCTTTAAAAGATTTCATTACTAAACATAATTGTAAACATAATAGGGAACAAGTGCTACATAAAAATAATATTAATTTTCAAATTGCAAAAAAATTGTGTTATAATTTTATATAATACCACAAATAATCATTTTTACTGTAGCATCTTGATTGATAATAGAATTTTGGTCTCATTAGTCTGCAAATACATTTACTAGATCATGAAAATTTATATTTATAGCAACGTTATTTACAATTGATATAACTGAAAGCATCTGTCACTCTTCGTACATGCAAGGTGGCAAATAATTTTGATAATTTTTAATTTGGAGAAGGATCTTCCTGCTGATGCAACTGTTTCTGGAACTGATAATGTTTTACAGGCTGTGATAACATTGGGGTAGATTTCTAATAAATTATTTCAAATATGAAATTTAGTACATCTGGATCTGATGTTTCTCAAGGAAATTATTTTCTAAAAAGATTTAACTCTTCATACAAATTAGTCTCTTGGAAGTCTGAATTTAATTTAAATGTATATTTACATAACAGCATTTTAATGTTTCCTCTGACATTTCTCGTAACTTGTGGACGTCGTATAAAAAACAAAGAAACTTCAGGATCTGTACATAATTCAAAATGTCTGTCTATGCATTCTATTGCTGTATCTTCAATTTCAAGGGAATAATTTAATTTAAAACTGCCTTCCTTGTTAAGAATAGTTATCTGAAACTTCATATGAAAATAGCGTTCCTTTCTAATAATACAATATTTAAATTTTATTTCTATTTCCAAACCTGTGGATATTTGCTTTGCAATATTGCATCAGTTATCAAAATGAAGATTCTGAACTCTTTGAAGTGTTCTAATTACTCCCAGTATTCTTTACTGCAATATCCACGTGTAAACTTTTATTTTGCAATAATATACTAACACAGTTTACTGTTTGACTCCAGCAGTTTCTGTCTTAGCACTCAGACTGGAGATTTAATATTTCTGCAGATGTCCCAAAGACAGGCCCTGGAGACAGAAGAGCAAGCTAGCCTCATAACCCAGGTCCAAAAACCCACGCAGGACCCATCCTCCCTCGCATAGCCATGTCTGCTGGCACTTTTTCTGCTGCTGTAGCCAATGCTACTCCAGTCTGATTTCAGATCCTGGCTTGGCTGTCCCCATGGTGCCCTAAAATGCCCCGAGGCATGTGCTTATGGGCCATGCCAACAGCTCTGCATTCTTCCTTTCCACCATGTCCACAGTCTTGAACCAGCAGGTGCTAACTGCTGCTAGACCACAACCAAGTGAGTGCGCCATCACTCAGTGTGTCTCCTTGGCTCACATGCCAGCTCTATTTTTCCATCAGCCTTTACTTAACTCAAGGCCAAAGGATTTCAAGACGGTAAAAGAAAAGCATTAAACAAAGCATGGGTCCTTTCTCTGCATGAGGTCTGTGCAAGCAGATGGATCAAATGCCTCTGAAGCTGATCCTGGTAGTAGGGAACAGTTTGACTAGCTCATTGATTTGGAAGCAGCAAAATTGAAAGATTAGGTAATACTGAAGTTTGGAGAAAGACTTTTATCAGATTTAATGCTTACCAGAGAGCTTTCACTGGAGAAAAGATTTTTAACAAAGAATGGATTAAACTATCAAAAATGGTCAACTATTTTTTTTTTTCATTATCCAACCTTGTTCTTTCTAATGGCACAAAACCAAAGCAATCAAGGGAGCAGGGATGAGAGTGCTAGACAAGATCAAGAACGTGACCTTCTTCTTACCGTGTTCTTCCTGGATTGAATCCTAATTTTCCAGGAACAAACCCAGTGCTCATTTCATGATTAGTCACAAGGCCACCCACTTGTGTAACAGGACTTAGGTTAGTCTGCCACGGGTCTAGAATTAAAGTATGTAAGATAAAACAGTAAATTATCTACCCTCAGTAGAGCAAGAAGTTGTTTCATACAATAGTATTCAGAACTTGAATGCTGACATGTTCCCACGTCAAATTAATATTTTAAGAGGCAGTAATTAAGTATTTTGCTTAAGCCCACACAACTAATTAGTGGTAGAACCAGGATTTGAGCCCAGAATGTCTGACTTAAGAGCTGCAATCCTAACCTATTACTCAATAGTCCCAGTACTACCCCATCTTCTTTTAAAATTATGCATCTTCTTTAAACTTACACCTCTCAGATAAGTACTCATCACTGCTAAAATAAATAAATAAACAAACAAAACCCTATTAGATTCCTTGAAAATAAGTTTCCAATTCTCCCAATGACTATTTCTCTATAATCAGTTCTTCTCTTCTGATTTATTAATTTCAGCTTATATGTCATAAGGAAAACAGATGCAATCAGATGAGATCAACATTGTTCTCCTCTTCCAATACATATGTTAAAACTTCCTGGACTTCCCTGGTGGCGCAGTGGTTGAGAGTCCGCCTGCCGATGCAGGGGACACAGGTTCGTGCCCCGGTCTGGGAAGATCCCACATGCAGCGGAGCGGCTGGGCCCGTGAGCCATGGCCGCTGAGCCTGTGCGTCCGGAGCCTGTGCTCCGCAATGGGAGAGGCCACAGCAGTGAGAGGCCCACATACCGAAAAAAAAATAAAAAATAAAAAAATTCCTAATATGATGTAATAATTCTGCCTTTTCTGGTCTAAGGGTAAACTAGCTGTGCTATGGAGTACGTCTCTCACTTCTTGAGAACTTTAATAAGTATCCTCTTTCCCTATCACATGATCAGTTTCTCCTTTTATATTAAACTATTCCATCAGAATAGAAATACTATGCCTTAACATTTTGTTTAAAAGAAGCTACTTCTTGAAGTAATTCCTTAGACTTTCTCTCCACTCCATTACATTTTGTTATATCCCCAACATACTCCACTAAAGTAGCTCTTATTTAAGATCACAAATGATCTTCCTAAGGTCAGTGACCAACTTTTTCTTGATTTCTTAGCAGCATTTTGAATTGAATATCTCTCCTTCTTTATTAAAACACGCTATTTCTTAGGTAAGTGTCTCTCAGTGATCCCCAGATAAGCAGCACAAGTATTATCTATCTGCAGCCACCCTGAAGCAGCAGGATGGACACTGCCCAAAGTCTGGTTCACATGTCAAGACTGATGATGCCACACACACATACTAAGAGGGCAGGAAAAGACTTATTACTCACATAATAAGACTTCCTAGGGACACCAAAATGGTTCTTAAGCAGGTCCAAAATGACTCAAGAAAGCAAGCAAAGGAGACTGACTTAGGGTTTTTATAGTGGTTAAGGGGTGATGCCAGGTAAAGGTTCTCTCACACAGGCAGACATTTTTAAGGGTTTGAATCTCTTACCAGGACCAAAGGAGAAGAAAGTTAGGCTGTTTAATTAGCTTATCTAGATGTGGCCAGAAGAGGAGGACAAAGGAGGAAGCCTGAAAAATTGTCAGCAGTCAAACATAAAAAAACATACTCAGACCCTTTATTATACCTGGGAACTTATAAAATAAACAAATTATTGGGCCCTTTCTGAGATCTACTGAATCCGAAACTAAGAGGTTGGGGACAGCAATCTGTGTTTTAAGCTTTCCAGGTGATTTTTTTTTTTTTTTTTTTTTTTTCCTGGTACGCGGGCCTCTCACTGTTGTGGCCTCTCCCTTTGCGGAGCACAGGCTCTGGATGCACAGGCTCAGCGGCCATGGCTCACGGGCCCAGCCACTCCGCGGCATGTGGGATCTTCCCGGACCAGGGCACGAACCCGTGTCCCCTGCATTGGCAGGCGGACTCTCAACCACTGCACCACCAGGAAAGCCCTTTCCAGGTGATTTTGATGCACCCTCAATTCTAACCATGCTCTAGGCTCCAACAAAACAAGGTTCATCTGAGTTTCCTTCCACCACATGAGATACATTTTCTCAGTTTCTTTCAGTAGTCTTTCTACCTGGCCTCTAAATCAACAAAATTTTAGTCTTCCCTACTCTACCTAAATGGTCTTCTGGGGCATTAAAATCCATCAAGAAGGTATGAATCTCAAATCTTTAACTCCACTTTGGCTCTCTCCACTGTGTTCCAGTCTTATTTTTACAAATGCATTCTCAACATCTCTTCTTAGATGTAGAGTAGCCATATCAAATGTACCGTGGCTAAAACAGAAAGTGTTTTACTCTTAACCCTTTAGAAATTCTCCAGACAAATCTATTGCTTAGCAAATTTTCCCTATCTCAGAAAATCACAAATTTTGTTAGTTCCTTCTTTAACCTCCATGATACAACTTATTTTCATCATATTCTCTTCCAAGAGGAGTTCAAAATAAAATCATTTGTCATCTGGACCAGATGACTAATGGCTCTTAACCGGCTCATGCTGTCTCCATTCCTCATCCCACGGAGTTCATTCTCCAGGCGGCAGCCAAAGTGATTATTTTAAAACAGGAATCTGATCATGATACATTTTTAAATTAAACAATCTCCAAAGGCTTTCTATTGCAGCTAGAGTAAAATTAAAACTCTTTATTGTAATACACAAAGACTTGTATGATCTCTCATCTGTTTACCTCTCTTTCCTCATCTCTCCCATTTTCAACTCTTCTTAATTATGCATTTGTTAATTTATAAATAAGTAATTGGTAGTTTTTCTAGCCCTCATAAGCAGCTTGAAAGCAAGGTTTGTGTGTGTGTGTGTTTGTGTGTGTGTGTATGTGTGTGTGTGTCTTATTCAGCTTTATATCCCTAATTTATCCTCGTATGAATAAATGTAAAATTCACCTAACATATATTAGGTACTTAGTAAATACTGAATGAATAACTGTTCTAGTTGGACAATTTGTGGTGGGTGAGTACTTTTGGAAATGTATAGGAATGATGTTACATGTTCATTCCTTCCAGAAATAGAAAGTAATAGAGATACTAGTCAGTGTTGGTCCTATTCGTACCTACACTCTCAACTCAGGGGACTACCTGAACGCCACCCTTGCAGAGTGGCTGGTCATGTTTATCTCACCATTGATTGGATCAGTGACAGATATCTCATCCAAGACAGCTCAATCCCAGGCAAGCCAAAAGGCTACAATATGGTCAGACATGAATGAGTCTGGCTTAACAGAAGTGAGTAATTAGCTCAAACAATCATATACCCTTTTCTGGACATTTAAACTAAGGTAGAAGAGAAGATCGGCAATTGCTACTATGTCAGGAAAAAGAAGACACGTTAAGTGGGGTGTCACATTATTTGTGAAAGATGAGGCTGACGATACACACATTAGTGCTCCTGAGATCTCTAGCGCTTGCTTGCATCAAGAGCTACCCTTCAGTTCTTCTCCTGAGCTGGCCAGGCCTAGCGTAGTTCCATTTTAGAATCGTCAAGAGAAGAGATAGCTAAACGAAATATTGACAAACGAGTGATTTGCCACCTGACAAACTGAATAGGAAGTGAGGTGTGTGGGGCATGTGATAGAACGTGGACAATAAACACATTTTATTCAAACAGAGATGCATGTACAAAATATGGAAGCATATTTGCACTGAGCAATGTTAGTATGATTTCACTGTATTAGTGTATATTTCTAGACACATGAGTCACATATGAAAGAAGAGAATAAAAGTGAAAGGGAAATTTAAAAGGTTTCTAAGCAGGTGATCAGATATTAGCTAAATGAGGAAAAAATAACAAGAAAAAAATACAATGTCAAAGTAATGAAAACTAAATAAAATTGGCCTTGAAAGAACCAAACGTCAAGTGAAAGGGGAAAGGGACACATAATAAAGTTGACAGGCTCCCCCTGCAGTAATTCATTTGTGAAAAAGAGAAATAATCTAGCCCACCAGAGAATATTTGCCTCATTATTTTTCAATAATAAAATCTGTTAACACTTCGATAGTCATGGTGCAATCTGAACAAGCACTCAAATGTTTGGGTTTTTTTACGATGTACATATCTCCTGGGCTTGTGGAACTACTCTGCAAAGCTTCTTAGAACTGGAAGAATATTCTCATTAGACTTTAGGTGCTTCCTCTTTCAGCTATGTTGGCAATACTAGCCAAGTCTTCTCCTCTTGAACAGCCTTACAGAAACCCACTTATTCTGACTATAACATACATAATAAGAGCTTATAAAGATGTACACAAAAGAAAAAAAATAAATGAAGTTGGTTGACATTCACCAAGATTTTCTTAAGAGTTTCAGCTCAAAAGTTATTTCATAAACAAGAGTCAGTAATCTTAGTTTAAACAAAGATACGGCTCAATTCTTTCCAGCCAAACTGGTTTACTAATTTCTAGCTGTCACGTGCCTGTGGTTATAGAACTCACCATGAACTGCAGCCTGACGCCATGTGCTTTAGAATACCCCCAGATTTTGGATCTGATTCAAACTTATCTGTAGGTCTGTGGTTTTAAGAAATAGAAAAATAAATTCAAGAATGCTCATCACTATGTGGCTTATAAATAGAATAAAAGAACTACTTTCCTCATAGTAATTTAAAGCAGACTAAGTAAATTCAGAGAAAAAAAAACTTGCCATTTCAGAAAACATTCCCAAATTTCAAAAATCAAGTTATCAAATTTGGGTATTTGTATTTAACATCCATAAATATACACAAAGGCAGACATAGTTATCATAAATTAATTTAATTTATTCAGACAGCAAATTTAATTAATCTATTCAGAGAGCAAATATTTGCTGAGTGCTTCTCTGTGCCAGAGACTGTTATATGCTAAGGACACACGTTAAACAGACTTGATTCCTCACTTTGAAATCTTTACACAGTGTATTCATAAGTAGAACACTTAGCTTAATTCTGATAAGAACAGAAAGAGGCATAAAGTATGGTCCTCTTGCTTCAGGGAACTTAGTTTAGTTGTGTAGATAAAGTATATGTAAAAAAATTATAATAATAACATACTACCATGCAATAAAATTTAAAAGAGTATTACTGGCAGAATTACTCTCAAACATACAAGAAGAGAAAATTTTCTCTATAGATTTGTAAAAGAAGAATTATTTCCTACCAAAACTTGATTGAGCTTCAACTGTAAAAGGAAAAAAAAAGAAGAATTAAAAAGAGCATTCGATATGCAAAGGAGGCCATCAACCAGAGGTCAAAACCGGTTTCAAGAAAACCGTGTTCAGGGTACTGGGGTACACAAATATGTTAGGAGAGATTAATTTTATATTTAGGATATTCAATGTGAAATGCAGTTGTTATCAAATAAGGGAGTTTTGTTTCATACACAAAAGGACACGACAGAGAATAAAAATGAATGAAAAGATATGGGGAAGTGGAACAAGCCAACAAATCTTTCAAAAGATATTGAGCCCCTGTCCTGTGCAAAGCACTACGCTTTCCCTCAACAGCAGAGGCTGTTGGAGTCTCCTTCACATTCCCTTCTATAGGCCAGTGCATTCTTCCCCCAACTGCCATAGATATAAGCTGCCGAAAACTCACAACTTCTCCCTTCTCTGGAAACTTCCCCTGGTCTTAATGGGAGTTACCTTGACCTGTAATCCATGTGCACTATGGATTGCCCTTGCTCTGGAAATTATACTGTGTGGCAGCCAATTTCTGATTGAACTGGGGGGTCTCATCACTGATGATAGTCCCTGGCATGAGCTAGCATAGCAATGGCTAGGGTTTTCATATGTGGTAAACTGAGATATGATGCAGGAGGAAAGGCATGTGTTAGCATATGCAAAATCTCAGGTGTTTGAGAAGTATGGAGGAAATTGCTAATGAAAAGGAACTGTGGAATTAAGAGGTTATTTCTACGGGCTGTTGATGCATTGAAGAAAGAATAGAATAGGCACAGATCCATTTATCATAAATTTAATATGAACTGTGAAAATGAGATGCCTCCTTGGCACCACTGAGGGACTCTCACCTTGTGCATTCTAAGGGCAGACAGAGGGAAATATCTGGGCCTAGAACTAACAGATACAGGATCCTGAGACATCGAATGGGGTTATCTGAGGACTTTGAATACTCAGGTTTTCCTGACTCATCTAGAGCAACTGAAGGAGCCTACTTTCCCTTGTTTGAAAATACAAGCTTCTCTTTATTTGAAGACTATTCAGATGCCTCCATGTGGCAAGAGCTTTATAAGACAATGGTTTCTCTCTCTTCGATCTATTCTCAGACAGTGGTTCTCTCTCCCTTCCTAAACATGAGACCCATATGTAGACCCAAATATCAGTATCACCCAATTGACAAAGTGCTGTGCCAGCTAAGGACTGAGTGGGATTTTATACCAAAAGAGTGGCAGGATCTAGCTAACAGGTATAGGTCGGAACCAAGAGAGAATAAATCACAGTGGATAATGGGGATGCCGGATTGAGGGGAGTGGAACATGGAACTAGATAAGGAGCATTATAAATATGGAGCATTCTCTCATGACATAGGATTTAACAACCTGGCAAGGTCTCTGGGAGAACATTTTAATAGTCTGATGGATTAGCTCTCAGAAGCCGGGAAAAAGTGGTGGCCAGATATTTCTGCTTCCACTTAAGATTGAGAAGCCTGGAAAGAACATCACTTCCACTGTAACAAGATATTTTCTTGAAGCAATTAGTTACTTACAGTCACAGGATAACCAAATAGTCTGGAAATCACAGGCTCCCCTACCACCCCCATCCCAGGAAACCAGGGTAGGGAGAAACAGCTAAAATTTAACTAAAATACTAAAGATGAAATGTGGATTAGCAAGGCTGCATATAATACCTAGGAGCCCCATATACCTGGATAGTTTTAATTCACTCACTGTCAGGAGCTCAGCTGAGCTGTAGAGAGAGCTGAGTTGTCAGATGTTGGAGTAGTCAATTAAAGCTACCGAACAAAAATGAAAGTAACATTCACTTTAGTCACTGACTATGATGCTGTGAGCAAGAATCTAAAAAAGGAAGAATTATGGACTCTGCCCTACTAATCCCTCCCCCCTCCCCAGTAGACGTTCAGGTGGATAGACACAGACATGGGAATCATCTAACTGTTCAGGGAGCTTTGAACAAAAGCTAAAAGCCTCCAGCAGTTTTATTGGGGGGTGGGAGTATTGGAAAGGGGGAGAAGGAGAAGGAGGAGGAGTGGAAAAGCACTGAGTACTGAGTCAGAGTGGAGAAAGTATCTTCACACTTTCCTAATAAGGAAGCCTCCAAATGAAGGCACTTGGGCCAGGAATGCAGCTATGCATAAGAGCTTGTCATCCAGGGGTTCCTGAGTCCTTGACTGCAACTCCTTTTAAAGAGTGACTGTGCACCAAGTCTTGTTTGGGGAGGGCAGTTTTTAACCTCATAACTCTTGCCATGTAAAGCCTTTGAAATTGCCTATGGTTGGACTTGAAGAATCATACAGCGATTTCTTGGCAAATTGCCAAACGCCTCACTCACAGGATAGTCTCCATGAACTTTCAGTGGAAGCAGAAAGTTGAAACAAATAGAAAACAACTTTCAAGGTTATAGGTTTAATTGATCAATACCAATAAGTACATTAAATTTAAACTGTCTAAACATCCCAATTAATGTCAGATTTTCAGATTAGAGATTTTACAAAGTAAGAACTGTGGTGTCTACAAGTAATGTCTATAACATTTAAAATACAGAGACAGATAAGTTTAAAGCAAGTTTAAAGGATGGAAAAAAATATAACATGCAGACAGTGACCAAAAGAAAGTTGAACTGGCTATATTACCATGGAAAAATTAGACTTAAGAAAAATGAATATTTTTACAAACAAAAAACCACATTACATAATGATAAAGTCAATTTGGGGAGAAGACATAACAAGTTTAAAATGTGTATGCACCTAACAACAGAGGTTTACAAGTCAAAAAACAGGCAAACAATCATGGTACTGAAAGAAGAAATATACAAACTCATGATTATAGATGGATATGTTAAAGCCCCATAGAGTAATTTATAGACCAAATGCCATAAGGATATAAAACAGGAGCCAGGAAATTATGACCCATGGGCCAACTACTTGATTTTGTAATCAAAGTTTTGTTGAATCACAGTCACATTTATTTATTAATGTATTATCTATGGTTGCTTTCATACACATTTCAGAGTTGAACAGTTGTCACAGAAACAGTGTGACCCACAAGACTAAGATATGTACTATCTGGTCCTTTAAGAATAAGTTTGCTGGGTTTCCCTGGTGGCACAGTGGTTGAGAATCTGCCTGCCCATGCAGGGGACACAGGTTCGAGCCCTGGTCTGGGAAGATCCCACATGCTGCAGAGCAACTGGGCCCGTGAGCCACAACTACTGAGCTTGCACATCTGGAATCTGTGCTCCACAACAAGAATGGCCGCAACAGTGAGAGTCCTTCGCACTGCGATGAAAAGTAGTCCCCTCTTGCCACAACTAGAGAAAGCCCTCGCACAGAAACAAAGACCCAACACAGCCAAAAATAAATAAATAAATAAATAAATTTATTTTTTTTAAAAAAAGAATAAGTTTGCTGATTCCTGATATGGAAGATGTGAACAACACTACCAATCAACTTGATTTTTATGAACTCTCACCCAATAACAACTATGCCTAACAGATTTAACCCATTTTTGCTTTTGCAAATGTCAATGTGGTAGAAAAAGCTATTAACTTCCTACAATTATTATGAAAATTGTTTTGACTTCATGGACCACTTGAAAGGATCTCAAAATTCTGCAGGTATCTACAGAATACATTCCAAGAATGGCATGGGATGGGTACAGATAGATAGCTATTTTCCAGTTTACAGTAGTTGTGTACTATCTGGTTTAACCCATCAAAATTAGTATTTACCTATAGATATATATTTTTTAAATTACCTTTTGTTATTTTTTAATTTTTTGTTGATTTTTGTGGTTTCCTATTTCTTATCTGCTTCCAGTAACATCTTTCCTATTGTGTGTTACATAATTTTAATATCTGAATTATTTATGGGTCTTAATCTGTGGGTCTCATTCTGCTAGTACTTGCTCACTGTGCTTTTTTTCATTGTGTGTGGGCTTTTTCTGTTCTGTTAACAGTTCCTGTTCATTTGAATTCCATATGTGGGTAATACTTCAAGGCCTGTGTCCAAGGTGTCCTCCTTTGGAGACAATTTACATTAGCTGCTGCTGAGTAACTGGGAACCATTATAAACCCAGGTCAACCTTAGTGCTTTAATATAAATTTCCTCCCTTGGGCATTTTTGGGACAATTGGATTATGCTGGTACTGTGAAGTCAAGCCACAAACCTTCATGAGCTTTACCACATGGTTACAAATAGTCAGAGATAATATTTTGCTCTCTCCTCTCAGAGCCAAATTTGAGAAAGACAACTGTGTATCCTGTTGCAAGAGCAGGTTTTTCTGTGGTTCAAACTTCCATGAAGAGTATAGACTTTTGAAGTCCCAGCTTTATGTGATTGTCTCTCTCCAGATTCCTCATCATGTGTAAGGCCTGGATTTTTATTCCTGTCTCTTAGACAGCTCTTAAGCTAACACTCAAGGTCATAGAGGCTCTGAGTTACGCCTCGGCTGGGGTTAGCTCACCTCACTGAATCCATGCGCTTGCTTGGTTTGAATGTTTCCTGACTTTCTTGCCAAGTTCAGCAAAGCATATAAAGTAACATTTTCCTAATTTTATCTACTCTTTTTAGGTGTTTACAATGGAGGTTTGTTCAGGATATTCCAGCATATTCTCCATTCACTCTTCAATTCACTCCATTTTGGATTCTACTTCTAGGAATGTTCTTGTCATTCTTCAAGTTATATATTCTTTTTTTATGGCTCCATTTTATTCAGCTTCTCAGCCAGAATCTATACAGTTATTGCTAACTCCTTCTTACACCAGCTCTACCTTTTTGATTGCTCTTTTACTTTCTAACAGAATTGTCAGTTCTTTTCAGACTCCTTGATTAGCTCTCTTCCTCTACCTGTGTGAACCATGACTTCCTATCAGGGCGTTTTTTTCATATATATATATATATATTTATATGGCATTCCAAGATTTTATATTCTAGATTTTTCTTTACTTGCCAGTCCTCCTTTCTTTGCTCCAATTCATAAATCCAATTTTCTATCTGATGCAAATATTTGCATATTTTTATGATAACTTAAATTTAACATGGCTCCCCCAAATTGATTTTCTCTATTCAAGCTTAAATAATGTGTATTACGTAAATCTTATACATGCAATATTACATGTATAGTTTTTGAAATATGCTAATAAAACTAACACCTAATAATCTACTACTTAATAAAATCACTAGAACATTACGAGTAACATTGAATCTCCACTTTTGTGCTTCTCCCTATTCTTACTTCTCCAATGGTTATTTTGAATTTTTTAAAATTAGTCATTCTCTTGTTTTTCTATAGTTTTAGGGGGATATATGTATATATATATATATATATATCCCTAAATAGTATTTGTTTTGTTTGAGGAATTTATGAAAATAGTATCACAGCTTCTGTATGTGCATGTATTAAATTTTTTAGTTAAAATTTTATTTATAAGGTTTATTTATGTTGTTGGTATAATACCAATTAATTCTTTCACTTATATTATTCTGTGTGAATATGCCACAATTTATTTGTACACTCTCTTGCCAATTGATGTTGGGTTATTTCCAGCATTTTTGCTATTAAAAGCAGTGCTGTAAGACGTTCCAGACTCATACTTGGTCCACTTCATGCTTGGTGGTTCGATGAAACACCTGAGAGTTTGCCAAGCCCCTTTCCAGAAGCCCGTCTTGTGCAAGACTTTTTATAGAATATATCCCTAAAAGTGGAAGGACATTGTAGGAAATATATATCTTCATATACAATACCAAATTATTGTTGAAATGGCTTGTTGTAATTTGCAATCCAATCAACAATTTACGTAAGTTCTGGCTGTTTGACATGTTTTCAACAATTTACATAAGTTCTGGCTGTTTGACATGTTTTCAAACACCTGGTATAATCAAACATCTATTTTTTGCCAAAGTAAGTTATATAACAATATATCTCATTGAAGTCTTCATTTTCATTTCTCTAATTACTGATGTGTGTGAACAGTTCAACTGTCCAAATTTGCTTCCTCTGTTAAGAAATGCCTGTTCATACTTTTTTCTGTTATTTTATGCTGTTTGTCTTCTTAAAAAAAATTGATTATAATGAATATTTCATATATTCTAGATACGATTATTTGACATAATGTGTTGTAAATAATGTCTAGATTGCTTTTTCACTTACACTTTTTAGCTCTTTGTTGTTAATATGAGACAGAAAATTACATTCAGCTATATTGATAAATATGCTAGTAATTTTTGTAGATTTTTGAGATTGTTTTTAATTGATTGATTTTTATTCATTTCCTCCATTAGACTCAAAACTCATGGAATCTAACACAACACTTACATTGTTCAGTGTAGTATCCCCAGTTCATGTCAGAGTTCTTGAAGCAGTCAAATAAGTATGTGTTGATTGAACATAATGAGTTATTCCTACCATCTGTAGAGAACTATAAGTAAAAATTAACAATTATTGGCTTAGGTACTCATTAAGTAAAAATGTTTTTGTGTATGGATTACCAAACCAGATGCTTCAGAAAAATAAAAAAGATATACAAGATGTGGCTCTCTATCCTCAAGGCATTTTCATAGACACAAATTCCCTTCATTTTCACAATCAGACCCATAATCCCTTTGTTTAGTCTATTTTGAGCAATAAGGCTGCTCTCCTAAGTATCATTTTTTAATACCTACAGCTATTTTTAAATCAACTCAACATTTGTTTCACTGTGTAGTATTTGTCATGTAAAACAACTTTAATGTAGCTTATATCTCCAGGAAATTATTTGAAACACCTGTATTTAACTTTACTGAACATTTGGAAAATCTGCCACATGTTCTGATTCCATGAACTGCAAACATTGAACATTTTAAGAAACATTAGTGGTGCAGAAACAAAAATATATATTACCTTTATTTATAATAATTAAGATGTAGAAAGTGTATCAGCACAGTTAAATAGAAAACTAATTTTATTCTTTTAAACATAGGAAGTGCCCTCTTTTATATGAATTTTTTAAAAACTCAACACAATTGTTATAGGAATAAACAGGGAGAGCTGGGAATCATGCCAAACACTATGAAGTAGAAAGTTAAAGAACATAGAACAGATGAAGAGTTTTCCTTTAAAGAAATTTTTTTTTTTTTTTTTTTTGCACTACACAGGCCTCTCGCTGTTGTGGCCTCTCCCGCTGCAGAGCACAGGCTCCGGACGTGCAGGATCAGCGGCCATGGCTTTTGGGGCCCAACCGCTCTGCGGCCTGTGGGATCTTCCCGGATTGGGGCATGAACCCATGTCCCCTGCATTGACAAGTGGCCTCTCAACCACTAAGCCACCAGGGAAGCTCCCTTTGCAGAACTTTTAATAGTGCTTGGGCAAGACAGACCAAAGATCAACAAATGTTACTTCAAGCAGCAAAAATGGCATTCTATCCACCAGAATTTCTACTCATAGACTCATCCATAGCTCATTACAATTCATGATGATAACTACCAAATTGAATTATACAGCTATATTATAAGAATATTCTAAAAATCTAGATGTTATAAGTGAATTCCTTTTATTATTATCTAAGCACAAGACTTAACAGTATTTTTATTAATCACAAGGCTGCATTTAGCCAGACAAATATTCCATAATCTTGCAATGTAAGTATATCATACCTTAATTTAAGTCAATATTTATATCTGAATTTTGGTATCTTTTCACCCAGACTTCCACCAATCATATTAGGAGTTTTGATAAAACTGTCATATATTGTAAATAAGACTAAAATATTTAATTGAATACAGTTTTAATTGATTTGATTTAAAATAATTGTTTAAAAGAGGAAAGAACAAAACATGTTCTAAATAGCAGGTTATTTTCAGTAAATCTAGCATTAGTCATATCCCTAAGAAATTAAGTTCTTCCTAATTTTTAAGGAATAATGGTAAAAATAATCATTTGGGCAAAGATAGTATCAGACTGAGAGCACTAATGAAATGATTATATAATTATGTTAAAATTATATATAATATAAAATTGATACATAAAATTTATCAAATATGTATACACAAATATACACAAATATGTGTCTGCACATATACAGTTTCATATATACATGTACATGTGTTTTTGTGTTTCTTCCGTTACGTTTAAAAATATTATGATTTTTTTTTTCTCTAACTATATTCTTTGTCTGCCCCCCACCCCCCATTCACACACTTCTCCCTCATATTCTTGGCCTCTTTCCTTCTCTTTGCCTCTGCAAAATAGAAAAGGACAAACGTGTAAATGGAAAGAATGAAGTGCAAAGATTATAATTCTTAAAGAAGCTTCAAGATGGTGGAAGAGTAAGACGTGGAGATCACCTTCCTCCCCACAGATACATCAGAAATACACCTACATGTGGAACAGCTCCTATAGAACACCTACTGAGTGCTGGCAGAAGACCTCAGACCTCTCAAAAGGCAAGAAACTCCCCACATACCTGGGTAGGGCAAAAGAAAAAAGAAAAAGCAGAGACAAAGAGTAGGGACGGGACCTGCACCAGTGGGAGGGAGCTGTGAAGGAGGAAAGGTTCCCACACACTAGAAGCCCCTTCGCTGGTGGAGACTGCGGGTGGCAGAGTGGGGAGCTTCGGAGCCGCGGAGGAGAGCGCAGTAACAGGGTGTGGAGGGCAAAGTGGAGAGATTTCCGCACAGATGATCAGTGCCGATTGGCATGCACCAGCCCGAGAGGCTTGTCTGCACACCCACAGGGGTGGGCGGGGGCTGGGAGCTGAGGCTCCGGCTTTGGAGGTCAGATCCCAGGGAGAGGACTGGGGTTGGCGGCGTAAACACAGCCTGAAGGGGCTTGTGCACCACGGCTAGCTGGGAGGGAGTCCGGGAAAAAGTCTGGAGCTGCTGAGACAAGAGACAAGACAATTTTTCTTCCCTCTTTGTTTCCTGGTGTGTGAGGAGAGGGGATTCAGAGCGTCGCATAAGGGAGCTCCAGAGATGGGCGCAAGCCGCGGCTATCAGCGCGGACCCCAGAGACGGGCATGAGACACTAAGGCCGCTGCTGCAGCCACCAAGAAGCCTATGTGCAAGCACAAGTCACTCTCCACACCTCCCCTCCCAGGAGCCTGTGCCGCCCACCACTGGCAGGGTCCCGCTATCCAGGGACAACTTCCCCAGGAGAACAAGCAGCACGCCACGGGCTGGTGCAACGTCATGCCGGCCTCTGCCGCCGCAGGCTCACCCCGCAATCCATGCCCCTCCCTCCCCCCGGCCTGAGTGAGCCAGAGCCCCCAATCAGCTGCTCCTTTAACTTTGTCCTGTCTGAGCAAAGAACAGACGCACTGAGGTGATCTAAACACAGAGGTGGGGCCAAATCCAAAGCTGAACCCCAGGAGCTGTGTGAACAGAGAAAGGGAAGTCCCTCCCAGCAGCCTCAGGAGCAGCAGATTAAAGTTCCGCAGTAACTTGATGTACCCTGCATCTGTGGAATACCTGAAGAGACAACGAATCATCCCAAATTGAGGAGGTGGACTTTGGGAGCAAAGATATATATATCTTTTCCCCCTTTTTTCTCTTTTTGTGAGTGTGTATGTGTATGTGTGTGTGTATGTGTGTGATTTTCTCTGTATAGCTTTGCTTTTACCATTTGTCCTAGAGTTCTGTACGTCTGTTGTTATTTATTTAAAAAATTTTTTTCTTAATAATTATGTTTTATTTTAATAACTATTTTATTTTACTTTATTTTACTTTATTTTATTTTATATCCTTTCTTTCTCTCTTTATTTCTTTCTATTTTTTCTCCCTTTTATTCTGAGCCATGTGGATGAAAGGCTCTTGGTGCTTCAGCCAGGAGTCAGTGCTGTGCCTCTGAGGTGGGAGAGCCAACTTCAGGACACTGGTCCACAAGAGACCTCCCAGCTCCATGTAATATCAAATGGTGAAAATCTCCCAGGGATCTCCATCTCAACATCAAGACCCAGCTTCACTCAATGACCAGCAACCTACAGTGCTGGACACCCTATGCCAAACAACTAGCAAGACAGGAACACAACCATATCCATTAGCACAGAGGCTGCCTAAAATAATAATAAGGCCACAGACACCCCAAAACACACCACCAGACATGCACCTGCCCACCAGAAAGACAAGATCCAGCCTCATCCACCAGAACAGAGGCACTAGTCCCCTCCACCAGGAAGCCTACATAACACACTGAACCAATCTTAGCCATTGGGGACAGACACCAAAAACAATGGGAACTATGAACCTGCAGCCTGCGAAAAGGATACCCCAAACACAGTAAGTTAAGCAAAATGAGAACACAGAAAAACACACAGCAGATGAAGGAGCAAGGCAAAAACCCACCAGACCTAACAAATGAAGAGGAAATAGGCAGTCTACCTGAAAAAGAATTCAGAATAATGATAGTAAAGATGATCGAAACAAGAAACGTTTAACAAGAACCTAGAAGAACTAAAGAGCAAACAAACAATGATGAACAACACAATAAATGAAATTAAAAATTCTCTAGAAGGGATCAAGAGCAGAATAACTGAGGCACAAGAAAGGATAAGTGACCTGGAAGATAAAATAGTGGAAATAACTACTGCAGAGCAGAATAAAGAAAAATGAATGAAAAGAACTGAAGACAGTATCAGAGACTTCTGGGACAACATTAAATGAACCAACATTCGAATTATATGGGTCTCAGAAGAAGAAGAGAAAAAGAAAGGGATGGAGAAAATATTTGAAGAGATTAGAGTTGAAAACTTCCCTAATATGGGAAAGGAAATACTTAATCAAGTCCAGGAGGCACAGAGTCCCATACAGGATAAATCCAAGGAGAAACATGCCAAGACACATTTATCAAACTATCAAAAATTAAATACAAAGAAAACATTAAAAGCAGCTAGGGAAAAACAACAAATAATACACAAGGGGATCCCCATAAGGTTAACATCTGATCTTTCAGCAGAAACTCTGCAAGCCAGAAGGGAGTGGCAGGACATATTTAAAGTGATGAAGGAGAAAAACCTACAACCAAGATTACTCTCCCCAGCAAGGATCTCATTCAGATTTGATGGAGAAATTAAAACCTTTACAGACAAGCAAAAGCTAAGAAAATTCAGCACCACCAAACCAGCGTTACAACAAATGCTAAAGGAACTTCTCTAGGCAGGAAACACAAGAGAAGGAAAACACCTACAATAACAAACCCAAAACAATTAAGAAAATGGGAATAGGAAAATACATATTGATAATTACCTTAAATGTAAATGGATTAAATGCTCCAGCCAAAAGACACAGACTGGCTGAATGGATAAAAAAACAAGACCCGTATATATGCTGTCTACAAGAGACCCACTTCAGACCTAGGGGCACATACAGACTGAAAGTGAGGGGATGGAAAAAGATATTCCATGCAAATGCAAATCAAAAGAAAGCTGGAGTAGCAATTCTCATATCAGACAAAATAGACTTTGAAATAAAGACTATTACAAGAGACAAAGAAGGACACTACATAATGATCAAGGGATTGATCCAAGAAGATATAACAATTGTAAATATTTATGCACCCAACATAGGAGCACCTCAATATATAAGGCAAATACTAACAGCCATAAAATGGGAAAACAACAGTAACACAATCATAGCAGGGGACTTTAACACCCCACTTTCATCAATGGACAAATCATCCAAAATGAAACTAAATAAGGAAACACAAGCTTTAAATGATACATTAAACAAGATGGACTTAATTGATATTTATAGGACATTCCATCCAAAAACAACAGAATACACTTTCTTCTCAAGTGCTCGTGGAACATTCTCCAGGATAGATCATATCTTGGGTCACAAATCAAGTCTTGGTAAATTTAAGAAAATTCAAATCATATTAAGTAACTTTTCTGAACACAATGCTATGAGAATACATATCAATTACAGGAAAAAATCTGTAAAAAAATACAAACACATGGAGGCTAAACAATACACTAATAACCAAGAGATCACTGAAGAAATCAGAGAGGTAATCAAAAAATACCTAGAAACAAATGACAATGAAAACATGATGACCCAAAACCCATGGGATGCAGCAAAAGCAGTTCTAAGAGGGAAGTTTATAGCAATACAATACTACCTTAAGAAAAAAGAAATATCTCAAGTAAACAACCTAACCTTACACCTAAAGAAATTAGAGAAAGAAGAAGAAAAAAACCCCAATGCTAGCAGCAGGAAAGAAATCATAAAGATCAGATCAGAAATAAATGAAAAAGATATGAAGGAAATGATAGCAAAGATCAATAAAACTAAAAGCTGGTTTGTTGAGAAGTAAAAGAAAATTGATAAACCATTAGCCAGACCCATCACGAAAAAAAGGGAGAAGACTCAAATCAGTAGAATTAGAAATGAAAAAGGAGAAGTCACAACTGACAACGCACAAATACAAAGGATCATGAGAGATTACTACAAGCAACTCTATGCCAAAAAATTGGACAACCTGGAAGAAAGGGACAAATTCTTAGAAATGCGCAACCTTCCAAGACTGAGCCAGGAAAAAATAAAAATATGAACTGACAAATCACAAGCACTGAAATTGAAATTGTGATTAAAAATCTTCCAACAAACAAAAGCCCAGGACCAGATGGCTTCACAGGCAAATTCTATCAAACTATTAGAGAAGAGCTAACACCTATCCTTCTCAAACTCTTCCAAAATATAGCAGAGGGAGGAACATTCCCAAACTCATTCTACAAGGCCACCATCACCCTGATACCAAAATCAGACAAAGATGTCACAAAGAAAGAAAACTACAGGCCAATATCACTGATGAACATAGATGCAAAAATCCTCAACAAAATACTAGCAAACAGAATCCAATAGCACATTAAAAGGATCATACAACATGATCAAGTGGGGTTTATCCCAGGAATGCAAGGATTCCTCAATACACGCAAATCAATCAATGTGATACACCATATTAACAAACTGAAGGAGAAAAACCATATAATCATCTCGATCGATGCAGAGAAAGCTTTCGACAAAATTCAACACCGATTTATGATAAAAACCCTGCAGAAAGTAGGCATAGAGGGAACTTTCCTCAACATGATAAAGGCCATATATGACAAACACACAGCCAACATAGTCCTCAATGGTGAAACACTGAAACCATTTCCACTAAGATCAGGAACAAGTCAAGGTTGCCCACTCTCACCACTATTATTCAATATAGTTTTGGAAGTATTAGCCACAGCAATCAGAGAAGGAAAAAGAAACAAAAGGAATCCAAACCAGAAAAGAAGAAGTAAAGCTGTCACTGTTTGCAAATGACATGACACTATACATACAGAATCCTAAAGATGCTACCAGAAAACTACTAGAGCTAATCAATGAATTTGGTAAAGTAGCAGGATACAAAATAAATACACAGAAATCTCTGGCATTCCTATACACTAATGATGAAAAATCTGAAAGTGAAATTAAGAAAACACTCCCATCTATCATTGCAACAAAAGAATAAAATATCTAGGAATAAACCTACCTAAGGAGACAAAAGACCTGTATCTAGGAAATTATAAGACACTGATGAAAGAAATTAAAGATGATACAAATAGATGGAGAGATATACCATGTTCTTGGATTGGAAGAATCAACATTGTGAAAATGACTCTACTACCCAAAGCAATCTACAGATTCAATGCAATCCCTATCAAACTACCACTGGCATTTTTCACAGAACTAGAACAAAAAATTTCACAATTTGTATGGAAACACAAAAGACCCCTAATAGCCAAAGCAATATTGAGAACGAAAAATGGAGCTGGAGGAATCAGGCTCCCTGACTTCAGACTCTACTACAAAGCTACAGTAATCAAGACAGTATGGTACTGGCACAAAACCAGAAATATAGATCAATGGAACAGGATAGAAAGCCCAGAGATAAACCCATGTACATATGGTCACCTTAACTTTGATAAAGGAGGCAAGAATATGCAGTGGAGAAAAGACAGCCTCTTCAATAAGTGGTGCTGTGAGAACTGGACAGGTACATGTAAAAGTATGAAATTAGAACACTCCCTAACACCATATAGAAAAATAAACTCAAAATGGTTAAAGACCTAAATGTAAGGCCAGACACTATCAAACTCTTAAAGGAAAACATAGGCAGAATACTCTATGACATAAATCACAGCAAGATCCTCTTTGGCCCACCTTCTAGGGAAATGGAAATAAAAACAAAAATAAACAAATGGGACCTAATGGAACTTAAAAGCTTTTGCACAGCAAAAGAAACCATAAACAAGACCAAAAGACAACCCTCAGAATGGAAGAAAATATTTGCAAATGAAGCAACTGACAAAGGATTAAAGTCCAAAATTTACAAGCAGCTCATGCAGCTCAATATCAAAAAAACAAAAAACCCAATCCAAAAATTGGCAGAAGGCCTAAACAGACATTTCTCCAAAGAAGATATACAGATTGCCAACAAACACATGAAAGAATGCTCAATGTCATTAATCATTAGAGAAATGCAAATCAAAACTACAATGAGATATCATCTCACACCAGTCAGAATGGTCATCATCAAAAAAGCTATAAATAGTAAATGCTGGAGAGGGTGTGGACAAAAGGGAACCCTCTTGCGCTGTTGGTGGGAATGTAAACTGATACAGCCACTATTGCGAACAGTATGGAGGTTCCTTAAAAAACTAAAAATAGAACTACCATATGACCCATTTATCCCACTACTGGGCATATACCAAGAAAACCTTAATTCAAAAAGAGTCATGTACCACAATGTCCATTGCAGCTCTATTTACAATAGCCAGGACATGGAAGCAACCTAAGTGTCCATCGACAGATGAATGGATAAAGAAGATGTGGCAAATATATATAATGGAATATTACTCAGCCATAAAAAGAAATGAAATTGAGCTATTTGTAGTGAGGTGGATGGACCTAGAGTCTGTCCTATAGAGTGAAGTAAGTCAGAAAGAGAAAAGCAAATACCGTATGCTAACACATATATAAGGAATCTAAGAAAAAAAAAAAGGTCCTGAAGAACCTAGAGGCAAGATGGGAATAAAGACACAAACCTACTAGAGAATGGACTCGAGGATATGGGGAGGGGGAAGGGTAAGCTGTGATGAAGTGAGAGAGTGGCATGGACATATATACACTACCAAAACAAAATAGATAACTAGTGGGAAGCAGCTGCATAGCACAGGGAGATCACCTTGGTGCTTTGTTATCACCTAGAGGGGTGGGATAGGGAGGGTGGGAGGGAGGGAGATGTAAGAGGAAAGAGATATGGGAACATATGTATATGTATAACTGATTCACTTTGTTATAAAGTGTAAACTAACACACCATTGTAAAGTGATTATACTCCAATAAAGATGTTAAAAAAAAAAGGGAAACATTGAAAAACTAAGGACACATTATGATTGAATGTAAAGAAATTAATATTTCATAAAAGGCAAAAATTAAAAGAAAGCTGAAGTAGTCATACTTATATCAGATAAAAGACACTTTAAAAATGCATAATTGGACTATAAAATAACCAACGTTTATTCCACCAGAAACGTTTAACAATTATATTGTACACTTGAATACACCAAATAAAGAGAAAAACAAATAAACAAAAAGATGTGCATACTGAATCTCTACAACATCAATCTGTTTCACTACTTTTTGCTCCTGTATATGGCTGCTCCGGTTGTGTACTACACAATCCAACATATGCCATTCACGTAATGGCATCTTGCAATGAGATAGCCCAGGTAGTAATTCTCCACTTGATTAAAGTGCTGAGTTGTTTTCTGCTTAAATGCATGCTAAATGTTATTCAAGACTCTTGAAATTATACAAGTTGCTTTCTGATTTATAAGTGAAAGGATCCATGACAGGATAAATGGTAAAGGAAGAATAAGGTCAAATGCATGTTTTAAACTTAATTTAAAGAGTTTCACTGAAATAATAAAGTAAGACATAAGTTGAATGTGAATTCAGCTTTTCAAAATGCAATGAGGTATTTTTTAGTTGTGTAGGAACATTTATGAAGAAAGATGCATGTGGATAAATGTATAATATTATGCAAGGTGGGATTACTGGGTTGATAGGTAGTTTCTAAATGCTGGATAAGAATTTAGATATTTCATAATTCAGTCTATTTTACACTCTATTTTTTTACAAAAGGAATCGCTTGGTACACTTTCATAGTAAAATCTTCTCTCTTACCTTATTGTTAGAATTGACAGTTACAGTCGTATTCAATATTATGCCTTCAGAGCTGCTCTATAGAGATATGAATAAAAAATATTCTAAAAAGAGAGTGCCATGATTCAGATATCTTGCACATATGAGAAAGCTTTTACGTATTAGTTTGTTCATTTATGCAGTACAGTTCATCAGAAATAACTTTTTCAGCTTTTCCCGTCTCAAACTCACTTAATATGAATTTCTTTTATTCTAATTATTTGGGGATGGAACACATTTGAACTGCTAACTCATATACTTCAACTTGCCTAGAAATGTGTGAGAAGTATATAGGAGAAGACAGTTTATGCTTGAATATATAAGCTACAGCTAATTTTCTCCCTGATGACTCCATCTTTATCCAAATGAAATATAAATATTGGGCCAAATTTGCAAACATATAAGTAAAAATAATGGCTTAGTTGTTGTCACTATTTGCCTCAAAAGGGAGAATTTTACAAACACCTGAGAAAAAGAGTAAGGAATCAAAATTAGAGAATATACAATCTTTAAAAAGAAGAGAACCAGGTCAAAGTACAGCTCCTTTTTTTTTTTTTTTTTAGTTTTCCAGGATTGGGGGAAAGGGGTAGGCCTAGTGAATTTCACTTTCCTAGAGGCCTCATAGTTGAAGGGATTCTTTTAACAAATGCTTTAAGGCTTGAGGCTGTTCAATCATAAGATAAAAGTCTTCAAATTCATGTTATGCAGAGCCTGGAGATAAGGTTAATTTGCCATCTCCTGTAAGGGGCAAATGGTTAACATTGTTTTACTTCATTTACTAAATTACATATGTACCTAGTATAGCCAATATCAAGAAATAAATATTCAGTACTATATCCCATTCTTATTCCATCTTTATTCAATATAAATAAAATTTAACTTTGCTATATTTTACTAGCAATTGTGATATTTTATTTTTTAAAAGAAAATACATGCTTCTGAGTATTTGTTTTAGAAATTGACATAAAAATCTATATTTTTATTTAGCAATATTTATCTCATCTCTTTCATAATTTTATATAGTGATTAAAGTATCAATACATTAACTTTTTGAGAAAATTTTTAAAAATGATAAATAATGTTAATTTGGAGAAAGTCTATATACTTTTTAACAGTACTCTGAAAGAATATAATTATAATTTTAAATATTAGCTATTTTTTCCTACTTATCCACTTCAGATGGCCAGAAATTTATGGTCTAGCTCTTAATAAAGCCAAGTACACATAATAATAAATGTAGGGCAAATTTGATTTGAGTAGGAGGTTTGAAAGGATTTTTCCTCAAAAGTAATATGAAAATGACAGAGAATGTATGTTCTAGTTCCATGATTCTTGATTTACAAACATTATTATCAATATATGACATAGATTTTATTGCAGTTAAGAGAAACCTGTGCTTTGTTTTTCATAGTATTTTTGCAGATAAGAGAGCATTATAATGTTTAGTCAACATCAGCTCTGATGTCCTTTGAAAAAAGTCTATAAACACATGAAGGAAAGTTAAATGAAATTACTCATAATTGATATTGGAAGGAAAAAAGACAGGCTGGCTTTGATTCAATTTGACTCACAAGATGAGATTAAACAATAACACATTTGAAGGTATAAGTGAAAGGTGGTGAAATTTGTATTACTACAATGTCAACCAGATTGGTATAATCGTTATCTATGTATAAATACAGAGTTTCTGAGAGTGGCAGGGTTTGGCTTAGTGATCTAAGCATCCAAATGAGAAAGCCTAGACTGCCTGGAGCCAGAGGTTTAAGTCCTGTCAACCAACCCTTTCCTCTTTCCAAAGCAGATAAACCAGGTTCTGAAAAGCCAGGTCTTTGTGTGGGGTGGAGTGGGGATCTCTCAATAACACCTTCAAATCATGGCCTAATTTGACTTTGGGGATCTTACAGATTATTTTGTCTGTCTTATGCAATAGAACAGCTTTGTCTTTCCACAATTCTGAAACAGAGACCAAAATATCAGGTGGGCCATCAACCACCATATCCCAGTAAAGTACCTGGAATTTTAAGTATTTCATCTCTTTGACTGACACTGATTTTTTAAGGAATAAAGAATAGGAGAAATAATTTTGTACATCCAGAAAGATGACCTCTAATAATTAGATATTTATAAACTACTTCGATCATTCAGTTAAGAGTTGAAAAGGAAAAACAAAGCATGAGTAGAAATCCGTGGTGGAACTCCTGGGTCAGAAGGCAAATGGGATTCAAGGAAATGCAGAAGCTGTGGACTTCAGGGGAACTTTTAATCACTCAGCTAAATGCAACCCAGCACAGGTACCTCATTCAAAGAAGTCTTGAGTTATTCAGATGACAACGTAATGGTCCAGAGATAGTCAAAAGAATTTAGTCAGTGACTAAAACATCTTGATTTACTATTTTTTTTTTTTTGAAAATCTGAAGGTAAAAACATGAATATAACAAAGTCTGTCTTTTTTCCACAAGAAAAGCAAGAATACCAATAGAGAGGAAAGGCACACATTTTATTTTAAGAAGGTAAGCGAAGTGATTCAGCAACCTTATTTAAAAAGTAATTTAGGTTATGAAGATAATTAATGAAGAATAAAGAGAACAAGATCAGACAAACAATATACATCTCATGTAAGCTGATGGAAAGAACCAAAAATTCCTTGAAGAATTCAGCCAATGAAAATGGCAAAGTAGATAAATGGTTTTTTGTCAGAAAATATTATTAAATATGAATCAAAACATTTCTCTACATAATTTTTATTATTTATGTTAGCCAAAAGAATTAGCAGTATTACAATTTATTAAATAAAAGAGTTAGCTAAGTACTAAAGGATTTAGAAGCTTCTAAACTCAGTTCTTATGTACTGAGTTTACTGAAAGCATGGAAAGGGTAACAGACAACACAGAAGCTATTCCACCTGCTTTGAAATAACTTGCATGCTAATTAAGCATCACTGCAATGAACAAAATTCACTGAAAACATTGCTTCTCTGTGAACAATGTATCATATTTAACTCATAATCATAAATTATATTTTCACTGCACTCTCAAACTGAGGCCATTACAGAATTCTTGGCTAAATACAGTACTTCAGAAAGTAAAACTTCTTGTCTCTAAACCCCTCTCAGCTATGTATGAGAACAGGACACAAAAACAAGGACACTTTCCAGGAGAATATCTGTTAGGAAGGAGCAACTAAATCACTTCTTAAAGCCTCATATACCCACCCAATGCCAAAATATTTGAGAAAGACCATATTTATTTCAGAAATCAAGAACTCTTTGTGATAACAGCTTTTCCTTTATTCTCCAAGAAGAAAGTTCTAAACTCATAGGAACAACAGCTGCTTTCTCTGAACATGGAAAAGTAGCCAGGAATTCAGTATATAATTACCTGTAATGGACATCAATTTGCCTGTCTAGATTTTTCAGTTTGTAATATCTAAGGAATTTGCAGGTGTCACAACTTTGCAACATTCAGCCATTGAAAGCAGTAGTAACTGTCAAGACTACTGAATTCTTATACAGAAAAGTTCAAATAGGCCACTGGTATACCACTATACAGATGACTTGTGCTCCCAAAAGCCACCAGATCCCTGAGACAATGTAGAATGTCACAGCAATTGCAAAGGAAAATTCACTAAATAATAGATTCCAACAGGAGTGCTCAAAAGAATTCTTGTTTATAATAAAGACATTCAGAGGTCATCTGTTCTATCCTTGCTGCCCCCCAAAATAATCTAGTTAAGGAAGCTGTCTGGCATTTAGTCTTTTATACAATTTACTGACTCCAGTGTATTGTGTTACTCATAAGAACCTCGAGTTCTCCTTAGTACGTTTTATACTATTGAGACCATATTTATGAACTGAACATTAAAATACAGAGGTCTAATACAGGGACAACTTTTAAATTTGATATATCTTAGAAAATTTGGAATGTATGGTGACTGAGCTAACCCATTTTAAATTTCTCATAGCTCCCAGCACCGTATCTTTCATAATAGATGTTAATTAAAAAGTATCAATGCATGAATTACAGAATTAATTGAAGCAATTAAAGCTTTCTTCTAGGTTCAGTTTTTCTGGATTTCTGAATGTTAAATTAACAGTTGGTTAGCATGCAATAGTTTATTCAGCCTCTTTGTGCCATCCTATCAAAGTGAATTAACTAAAAAGATGAAGAAATGAATCTCTTTTACCTGAAGTTTCCAAGGTGCATAATCATGTGTAAAAATATTTAAATTGTGCCAATCTCATTGAAATCTCATAATAAAGAGCAAAAAGTTTTACATTTCAATAAAAAAAGATAAAATTTGTACATGATCCTATAAATGTAACTTGGCTTAAAATCTATAATGTGGTTAAGCAAAAACTAGTACAGACTTTTCCAAGTTTGGTGAAATGAATTATGGCTATATCTATCTAATATCTAAATAGTTATGTAAAATTGGGAAAAGCATTAATTTACATAAAAAATTCCTTCTACTAAAAGTAAGCATCATCTGTTTAACAGTTTCTACTTGAACTTTTATATTTATTGATAACTATATTGAGTATTAGATACAGAACAGATTTCAAATTTCAATAAAGTCTGTTATATCACACAATGCCTAAACAACTGATTAACTGAGTCACTTCCATTAATTAATCACTTTCAGTAGAGAAAAATAATTGGGTGGATCAATTAACAAGTCAGTGCAGCTGGAACTTTCCAAGAGCTGTACACCAACATTGTGAAAATTTTATTGCATTTATAGAGTCGCCTAAATTATAAGTAGATATCTCAGTGTGTTTTACTACGATAGTTCTTTTCTTTTGACATAAGAAAAGTTCATGTTCTGCTTTGGTTTTCATTAAATGGACCATTTATTTTTAAAAGCATTTACTTTTCCGTATATATTAGGTTTGATTCTCAACATAACGTACTGGCATAAAATTTGTAAACTTATGCCCGTTAGTTGCTAATATTCCATGTCAGAAAATAAAATCAGCAAGTTAAAAAAAAAAGTTGTTTAACCATCTGTATTTACATGTATATGTATGTGAGTTCTACGGGGAGAAAAACAACTACTCTGTACCAGAGCTTCAGTTTTCATTTAATGGAGTTGGTAGTTCTTTGTGTTTTTTTTTTAACATCTTTATTGGAGCATAATTGCTTTAAAATGGTGAGTTAGTTTCTGCTTTATAACAAAGTGAATCAGCTATACATATACACACATCCCCATATCCGCTCCCTCTTGCACCTCCTTCCCACCCTCCTTATCCCACCCCTCTAGGTGGTCACAAAGCACTGAGCTGATCTCCCGGTGCACTAGCTATCTACTTTACATTTGGTAGTGCATATATAAGTGCATGTCACTCTCTCACTTCCCCTGAGCTTACCCTTCCCCCTCCCTGTGTCCTCAAGTCCATTTTCTAGGTCTGCGTCCTTATTCCTGTCCTGCCCCTAGGTTCTTCAGAACCACTTTTTTTTTTTTTTTTTTTTTAAGATTCCGTCTATATGTGTTAGCATACGGTATTTGTTTTTCTCTTCTGACTTACTTCACTCTGTATGACAGACTCTAGGTCCATCCACATCACTACAGATAACTCAATTTCGTTTCTTTTTATAGCTGAGTAATATTCCATTGTGTATATATATGTGCCACATCTTCTTTATCCATTCATCTGTCAGTGGACACTTAGGTTGCTTCCTTGTCTTGGCTCTTGTAAATAGAGCTGCAATGAACATTGTGGTACCTGACTCTTTTCGAATTATGGTTTTCTCAGGGTACATGCCCAGTAGTGGGATTGCTGGGTCGTATGGTAGTTCTATTTTTAGTTTTTTAAGGAACCTCCATAATGTTCTCCATACTGGCTGTATCAATTTACATTCCCACCAACAGCACAAGAGGGTTCCCTTTTGTCCACACCCTCTCCAGGATTTATTGTTTGTAGATTTTTTGATGATGGCCATTCTGACTGGTGTGAGGTGATACCTCACTGTAGTTTTTATTTGCATTTCTCTAATGATTAGTAATGTTTCATGTGTTTGCTGGCAATCTGTATATCTTCTTTGGAGAAATGTCTGTTTAGGTCTTCTGCCCATTTTTGGATTGGGTTTTTTGTTTTTTGATATTGAGCTGCATGAGCTGCTTGTAGATTTTGGAGTTAATCCTTTGTCAGTTGCTTCATTTGCAAATATTTTCTCCCATTCTGAGGGTTGTCTTTTGGTCTTGTTTACGGTTTCCTTTGCTGTGCAAAAGCTTTTAAGTTTCATTAGGTCCCATTTGTTTATTTTTGTTTTTATTTCCATTTCTCTAGGAGGTGGGACAAAAAGGATCTTGCTGTGATATATGTCATAGAGTGTTTTGCCTACGTTTTCCTCTAAGAGTTTGATAGTGTCTGGCCTTACATTTAGGTCTTTAACCATTTTGAGTTTATTTTTGTGTATGGTGTTAGGGAGTGTTCTAATTTCATTCTTTTACATGTAGCTGTCCAGTTTGCCCAGCACCACTTATTGAAGAGGCTGTCTTTTCTCCATTGTATATTCTTTGCTCCTTTATCAAGAATAAGGTAACCATATGTGTGGGGGTTTATTTCTGGGTTTTCTATCCTGTTCCATTGATCTATATTTCTGTTTCTGTGCCAATACCATATTGTCTTGATTACGGTAGCTTTTTAGTATAGTCTGAAGTCCAGGAGCCTCATTCCTCCAGCTCCATTTTTCGTTCTCAAGATTGCTTTGGTTATTCAGGGTCTTTTGTGTTTCCACACAAATTGTGAAATTTTTTGTTCTAGTCCTGTGAAAAATTCCAGTGGTAGTTCGATAGGGATTGCATTGAATCTGTAGAGTGCTTTGGGTAGTATTGTCATTTTCACAATGTTGATTCTTCCAATCCAAGAACATGGTATATTTCTCCATCTGTTTGTATCATCTTTAATTTCTTTCATCAGTGTCTTATAGTTTTCTGTCTACAGGTCTTTTGTCTCCTTAGGTAGGTTTATTCCTAGGATAACTAATAAATAACTTCTTGTTCAGTATAATGATGAGGTAGTTGAACTTTTTCTTCTATAAGATAATATGCTCTAACTTCAAGACCATTTGGAGAAATATAAACCTCAGAAAAATGCAAGTTTTGTTTCAATAATTTAACACAGTTTCTCCCTAGTTTTACTTTTGATTATTTACTTGTACTCTAAGTCATTGTTATGACTGTTTCCTTATTGTATTGCCTATTAAGCTATTATTTTTCAGCTTTAAATCCTCCCTTCTGGGAGACGCAAGAGGGAAGAGATATGGGAACATATGTATATGTATAACTGATTCACTTTGTTGTAAAGCAGAAGCTAACACACTATTGTAAAACAGTTATACTCCAATAAAGATGTTTAAAAAAAAATCCTCCCTTCTGCACTTTGCTTTGTTAGATAGAGCCTGGAACTCGGAGAACCGCATTTCTCAATTACCAGCTGGCTCCCTGTTAGATTTCACTAGAGGGAGATGGAAAGTCTGAACAAGAGAAAGGATTTACTCCTCTTGTTTGTTTCCAGTTCTTTCCTGTCAGCATTATTCCAGTAATAGTTCTTTATCCTGGCAGTTGAAGCTGATTCCAGTTTGCAGTTTGCCTTCCACTCTCCTGGAACCAGCCTCACTGTGCCTCCTAAGAAATACTAGCAGCAACTGGCTGGCACCCTCTTTTTGGAGGACTGAGTCTCAGATGTGCAGGGCCCTCATCTGACCTCCTGAGGTACCTGACCTCACTGACCAGCACCCTTTCCTCAGAGATCTGAGTCCCAACACTGAGGGAGAATCCCTCCTTTAAATTCTAGACTGCTGTCCAATCCTAAACTCTTGCCTTTGTTTCCCCAGCCCTAGTTGCCCTCCTTCCCTTAATTACTACCTCTGTGATAACTCAGTGTTCTCCATCTGCTTTTCAGGTCTCTGATACTTGCAAACAATTTCTCACATTAAAATGTTTCTCTATTAAAATAACTGGTATTTCTTTTCCTGGCCAGACACCCTGATTGAAACCTCACTAATCATGGCCCATCATTTAGTTATATTTCCCAAGTGTTTTTAAAGTCAATCATTTCATTTAAAGTCTATATTCATGTTTTATTTCATTTTGGCTATATTATATCTAAGTTGGAATTGAGTAATTATAGAAATGAAGAGCTGGAATAGATTTTAAAGATCATCTGGCCCAGCCCTAATATGGAAAAGCACCTGAAGTCATAGTGCTCTTTGGGGATTTTCGTACCCATGACAAAAAACCAGAAAATGCTGACATTTTTAATTCTCTCATATGAACTGGAAACACTTCTATCAGGAGAAATATGACTACATTATAACTGTGAAAAATAAATTATATCCTAAAGTACAGAAAAGGTGTGGGGGGGTGTAGCATAATTTATCATTTCTAATTACTTCCATTAATGTTACTTAAGTATTGATTCATATATGATATAGTTTGCTGATGCTTATTAGCTGGTAAGTTAGAGCAAAAGTCTAAGTACCAATATTGAGGAAAAAATTCTTAAAGTTAAGAAAATTATATGCATTATTCAGTGTAGTACTTGGATAACTCAATCTAGTCCCTGGAGTTGAAGAGTATTTCAGAGAGTTAGTCTAATGCCCTAATTTGATAAGCAGTCTTTATTTCAAATGATCAATAGTCACTAAATTATAAAGTCAAAATCTTCTGACAAAAGCAGATTACTTTTTATTATGCTAAAATATTTATTGTTGGGATGGAATGTGATTATGTTATTTATATTTTCTGATTTTAGATTATTTATACAAGTTACTCAGCAATGTAGGGCTAAGTGGGGGGAAAACTGGTCGGCATGCAGAAAATACAGCTCTCAATTTTGAAAAAAAGTAAATTGTACTTGAATATAAAAACAAGTTAGCTTGCTTGTAAGATTCTCTGCTGAATAGTGTCAAAGCTTAAGATAAAGAAATAGAATTCTCTTGTAACAATTCATAAATTCTCAGCAGCATAAGTGCCACTAGAAATAGATCTAATTTTCAAAGAAATATATTTAAAAGAGTTTACCCTTGATTGGATTTATGAACAAAATTCAAATTTGCAGTCATTACTTTTTATATGTGATAAGTTCAATAATTCAATTTCACATAGTATACCATCGCATTTGATCTATCGTACCAATCAAGGAAGAACAGGCAGATACCTTTCTTCTCATTGCATGTGAGGGTCAGAGAGGCTACTTAAGGTCCTGTATCAGTGTAACGGAGCAGAACCCTATGGTGCCTTCCTGGGACAGACCCCTCCCTTCATGTCCTCTGCCTGCCTCTTGTCTGTAGAAAAGCTGTAGTCTCCCGGGCCTCCCCTGAGTTACAAAAGCCTGGCACAAGAATTAATGATTGAAAGGATGTGAACATGTAGTGACAAAAGAAGCAGTTGGGCCAGGAAACTGGTAACAATTTAAATAGTAAATTAGCCATATGTCAGTCACAGAATCTTTAGCTCCTCCCTGAAGTACCTAGACAACAATATCTGAGGCTCATTTCCTGAGTTGTTTTACAGATGCTAAAACCTCCATCAAATGGAAGAAGTTAACTACTTGATGACCAAGAGCACGTAGCCCCCAGACCTACTGGAGCCGAAGGATTGAAACTGTTAGCCCCTGTGACACCTCCCTGTTACCTCACCATCAACCAATCAGAGAATGGTGCACAAGCTGATCATGTGCCCTTGACCGCCCTCCCTTACCTTGCCTTTAAAAATGCTTCCCTGAAACCCAACACAGAGTTCAGGTCTTTTGAGCATGAGCTGACCTGTTCTCCTTGCATGGCCCTTGCAGTAATCCTCTGTCTGCTCCAAACCGCAACGTTTCAGTTTGTTTGGCCTCTCTATGCATCAGGCATGTGATAACTCTAGTCCAGACTCAAATCAGTCTCACAGTTAATTTCTCCCTTTTCTTTATCCTTGCGCCTTTATCCTTAAAGGCATCTCTAACATAGCAGAGATCTAAATTCTATAGACTTTGGGTTCTTTAAGGCTAAAATGATATATTTTTCCTCAATATCTATCGTTCCTGGAAAATAGTATTGAAAAACAGAAAAATGCTAACGATGTTACTATGATATATGAATTAAAATACCTTATGAATGCTACACTCCTTTCAAATGCCTTGCCTATTAAAATTTTGTTCATGAACTATGACAAGCTGTTATCTGCAGGCGTCATCATAACCAATACAGGTTTAAAATTTTTCTGTTTTTTTCCCATGGTTGCAATAGAAGCAATAATGAGCACAGGAAGAAAAAAACAAAAAGCAGAACCTGTCAATCATAATGCTTCTATCTCATCGTCAAATTTGACAGTTGAGGCTCTCAGGCTTTACTGACATTATCCACAATCAGATAAATCAGTTATAATACAGGACTGATGCTTGCCCAGAAGATGCATGACTTTCAGAAGATTAACCCCCAAACATTCACACTTTAAGGTTCTTATCAATAGCTATAAAATGAAAATTCACTTAGTTAAAGGAATAGCAGACTTCAGTTATCAGGAGGAAGAGAAACACAAGAATCAATAAAGGCTATCTGCTTACAACACAAATATGAAAAATCACCTAACAGTGACTGATAGTCAGTGGCAGAAGAGGCTTTCTTCTTTCTCTCTCCTAATTTTCCCACAGTTGGACCCCTGCTTCTCTAAGGAGAAGAAATTTGGAGACAAAGTTCTTTCTGATTTGGGAACTGATAAACAGAGAAATCATGAGCCCCTGGGTGCACCCTCTCAATGAAGACCTCCATCTTCCTTAAGTCGACTTCTCGCTACCTTTCTGTATACACCAAGTTCACATCTTAAGTGCTAAATGCTAGCATTATTTGTTACTTAAAATATGTTTTTAACATCTATTTATTATCCAGTGTAACAAAGTATATTCCTATGAACTCTGTGTTACTTTTGTTAGTCATAAATAATTTGTTTTATTGTTACTAAAAGATAGTCTCTTCTTGGATAGATATTACTGTACTATTATTAATATTAACATCATTCATTTGTTTTTATAATTAATTTATAAATGCTACCAGCACACTTACAAGAGTTTTAAAAATAACACTGGATCATTTAGTAAAGTTGGTACTAAATACAAGTCTAGGTGTTAGTATAGCAAGCCATCTTGCTTAAAAGAGAAAAAGTAGCTAGATTCATGAGTCTAAAACAATATCTGACTTTTACATTTTGAATAACCTTAGCAGAGGTTTAAGCATCTGAAAGTGTATGGATATGAAGTAACTCCTGTAAATAGAAATTATATTTTATTTAAAGCTACATCCCACTGCTTTCCTCAGCCTGAAACAGTGACTTATAAATAGCAAGTTCTCTACCAATGTTAAAAAAGTAGCTCAAATGGATATAAAATATATAAAAATGGATAAGGCATATTGGCATATTCTGGTCTGGAGGAAAGAACTAATTTTAATCTAAAAGAAGGCAAAGGAAGAGTGAATATGTTCAGTTATGATAAGTGTGCATATGCACATGTGTGTAAGTGTGAGAGAGAGTGAGATTAAGAGTGGAGGGAGATTAAAAATTTGAAAGCCTATGATAAAATAATGCACAAAACTCAATATCTTGTAATAACTTATAATGGAAGAGAATGTAAAAATAGAATATATATATCTATATATGTATAACTGAGTCACTTTGCTGTACACAAAACAAAACATTGTTAATCAACTATATTTCAATAAAAATTTTTTTAAAGAAATTAAAAATATATCACTTCAACAAAATTCAAAGTTTTGTGCTCACCATGTAAAATATGAAGGTCTGCTGAAGAAATTATGAAATTACAGATTTTTAATTTCCTTTTGGGGGCTCTAACAGACAAAGCAATAACATGTAAGGGAAACTGGTTTAATCCTCATTCAGCAACACTATGATCAACTCCTGGTCATGTCTGACTGCTTTCCAAACCAAATGGAAATGCTTAACTGCTTGACAGCTTTGGTGGTACATATCTGCCATGTGGGATGATATCCTATCACACAACAAGTTGTACATTTTAGGTGCTGCTTAGGCTAAATGAAATCAAGATGTTTGTTTTCAGTAAGCACAAGCACCCCTTGACAGATTTCCAGATTCAGGTGCTTATACAAACAAATCTGAGAGGCAACATTAATTTTAATTCTGACTGAGCTGCATTCAACAATTGTAAATTATGGAAATACTTCAAACTTTATAGGATTACAAAATGGAAAGTGATCAGGGTTCTGGGCACGGATCCTATAGAAGTATTTTCCAAACAGTTCTGCATTGGAAAATAGAATCCAAGTGCTCCTATTTACCTGAACATATTCCAAAAATAATCTAAATGTTTAGATAAGGAAATTCAAAATACAGTGATTTAATGTCTAGCCAACACAAAGAACATTGGTAGTATCACTGTCTCATGATATTCAAGCTATACAAGGTCATTAAAAATAAAATTGTGAAGTGAATTATTTTCACCCCTTCATCATATACCAATATATGAGAAAATTTTAATTGTTATTAAAAGATCTAGGACATGTCCCTATTCAGAATCAAAAGTTTAATACTGAAAGTGGAAAAAAACCCAAGTCTTGTTTTGCTTTGCTTATTTAATTGAAAAAGGATGGATATGTAAGGAAACTTATAAATTTAAAAGTAGATGGAAACAGTTCCTAAATCTTGGCCCTGCACTAAATCAATTTAGTCCTGGTGCAAAATGGTGAATAAGACAAAATCCTTTTCTTTATAGAATTTACATGCTAGTAGGGAGGGAGAGAAAGGAAGCAGCAAATAAGTAAATAAATGTAAGAAGAGGAAAAAAAACAGGCGATGAAGATGGAACATACTGAGGTGACAGGGTTGGGAACTGTGGTAGAAAGCGCCACGAGGAAAAACGCTTTTAAGTGTACATTTCTACTGAGAAGTAAAAGATGAGAAGCCACCAGGTATGAACATGAGCAACCTGAGGATTTCACCAGAGCTGTAATGGAAGGCAGACGATGCCAATAACTATTTCACCACTAAACTAACTCTATGAGGAGTCATCCTTTACTATAATAATGACATTGGTGTACTGTGGAAATTCCTTATTCTTGGGAAGATGACATGAAGTGTTTAGGTAAACCTTAGAAAATGTTACCAACTGATGATTTTAAGTGAATGGTACATAATGAGTATTGATTCTACTATTTTACCAATTTTCCCATCAATTTGAAATTTTTCTAAATAAAAAGTTAGGAAATTTATTTTTTTAAAAAACAGGAATTAAAACCATCCATATGCCAATTGCCAATGATTATGTAAAATGATTGGGTGTTTTAGAGTAGGTTTTCTTTTGAGAAATACTCCATGACAGATTTCTATGTTAGAACAGAAATAATACAAACAGTGGCATGTCCAACAACATAACACATTTCACCATGGCCAGATAACAGTGCAGCAAATGCTTCAAATAGAGAAGACAGCCAGAATTATGAGTCTGCATAATATCTGAAACCGACTCTGTTCTGACCCTATGCTTCAATCCTTCTTTGGCTACTCTGTCTCTGTGTCTGACATACCCCACACTTGCACTCGCATCACTGTTATTCTGTCTTTCCAACCTCTCCCGTGCTCCAGTTACAATTCTGACTTCTGCATTGCATTACCTGCCTCTCCATTCCTTATCTTACATTTCATGCTTTCTTTTCTCCCAATTTGACTTTTTATCCCCCCATCATTCTTCTTAGCATAGCATACAGGAGCCTGAAAAATCTGGTTGTCCTTTGCCAAATTCATTTCTTGCAGAAACTTGCATTGTCTACTCTACTCTAGGGATCCTTAGTTGCTATTTAGTACCTCCAAATGTCAAGATGTTTCACACCTGCATGGCTTTGTCGAAACTACGACTTTTACTTCAAATGACGTTCTCTACAAAACTGTACACTCTTTTTACTCGACTCACTACTCAAGATTAACTTCAAAGGTGAAGATTTTTCCAACAATCTTCCATCTTACTCTAAAACCAACTACCTGTATAACTGTTCCAAAAACAGTCAATAGCTCTTTGTTGATAACATTTGTTATTTACATGGATCTCTCTCTTTTGGAACGAAACTTTTAAAAAGTAGGGATCTTGCCTAATTCATCACAAATGCACAGCACCAAGCACCCTGGGTGTCACAGAGAGTCACTGAATAAACGTTTGTTGAAATGATGAATGAATTCAATAAGCAAGACTAAAATTATCTAGTCATAGTCAATATTATTGTGTTAAAATAGATTTATACTCTTCAAAATACTTTAAATGTACGATTTTCATTCAAAAATATTTATTCAACACTTACTATACACAACTCCAGAGTTAATTGCTAAGTATAAAGAAATGGAAAAGTCTCTGTCATCAACGAAATGTAGCATAATTTGGCATATGAGTGTTAATGTTAAGAAACAGAAAAAATGAGAAGATTCTTGAGTTTATATCATGTACAGTAAAGTGCCTACTTAATCTGTTCAATGGCAAACTCTATAATGCCTGAGAACATTAAAAGCCTGTCTCCAAATATCAGGAAATGATTTAGATTTGAAATACGCATTTACGGACCCTCAGCATAAGAGTGATTGTTAACTCTGTGATTGTGGATGACTTCATCAAGGGAGAGTACTAAAGTGATCACAGAAGTGTCCCTGGAAAACTTCAACAGATAAGAAATTAATGTAAGAAAGTGATATTAAGACAGAGTGGCCATAGAGATAGAACACCTTCATAGAGTAGGCGAATCTCTAATTCAAGGGGAATGGGGTTGAAAGGAGTTATAGACCATAGTTTAAAATGCCCCAGGGAACCACTAACCATAAAGCAAGCTTGCCAAATCACTAGTTAGATAACACCTTTATCCATTTAAAATTTACCTCCAATTACACATCCTCATTCCAACAAGTAGTTGGTTCACTCAATTCAGTTTGTTCTCTGTGCTTTTGTTAGTGAAGCAATACATTTTTATTTGAATTTAGTCTTGAAATTTCCTAATATTCAGAGTGATCCTGGAAAGGTATTCACCAAACAGTTAATGGTGGAGATTTTTGCCTTATTTGTTTACCTTTGTTTTCTTTTTTTTAAAACTTTTTTATTGGAGTATAATTGCTTTACAATGGTGTGTTAGTTTCTGCTTTATAACAAAGTGAATCAGCTATACATATACATATATCCCCATATCTCTTCCCTCTTGCGTCTCCCTCTCTCCTACCTTCCCTATCCCACCCTTCTAGCTGTTCACAAAGCACCGAGCTGATCTCCCTGTGCTATGCGACTGCTTCCCACTAGCTACCTGTCTTACATTTGGTAGTGTATATATGTCCATATATACACTACCACTCTCTCACTTTGTCCCATTTTACCCTTCCCCCTCCCCGTGTCCTCAAGTCCATTCTCTAATAGGTCTGCGTCTTTATTCCTGTCTTGCCCCTAGGTTCTTTTTGTTTGTTTGCTTGTTTGTCTTTGCAGTACGCGACCCTTTCACTGTTGTGGTCTCTCCCGTTGCGGAGCATAGGCTCCGGACGCGCAGGCTCAGCGGCCATGGCTCACGGGCCTAACCGCTCCGCGGCATGTGGGATCTTCCCAGACCGGGGCACGAACCCGTGTCCCCTGCATCGGCAGGCAGACTCTCTACCACTGCGACACCAGGGAAGCCCGCCCCTAGGTTCTTTATGACCTTTTTTTTTTTTTCTTAAGATTCCATATATATGTGTTAGCACACGGTATTTGCTTTTCTCTTTCTGACTTACTTCACTCTATATGACAGACTCTAGGTCCATCCACCTCACTACAAATAACTCAGTTTCGTTTATTTTTATGGCTGAGTAATATTCCATTGTATATATGTGCCACATCTTCTTTATCCATTCATCTGTCGATGGACACTTAGGTTGCTTCCATGTCCTGGCTATTGTAAAAAGAGCTGCAATGAACAATGTGGTACCTGACTCTGTTCGAATTATGGTCTTCTCGGGGTATATGCTCAGTAGTGGGATTGCGGGGTCGTATGACAATTCTATTTTTAGTTTTTTAAGGAACCTCCATACTGCTCTCCATACTGGCTGTATCAATTTACATTCCCACCAACAGTGTATGAGGGTTCCCTTTTGTCCACACCCTCTTCAGCATTTATTGTTTGTAGATTTTTTGATGATGGCCATTGTGACTGGTATGAGATGATATTGCATTGTAGTTTTGATTTGCATTTCTCTAATGATTAATGATGTTGAGCATTCTTTCATGTGTTTGTTGGCAATCTGTATATCTTCTTCGGAGAAATGTCTGTTTAGGTCTTTTGCCCATTTTTGGATTGGGTTTTTTGTTTTTTGATATTGAGCTGCATGAACTGCTTGTAAATTTTGGAGGTTAATCCTTTGTCAGTTGCTTCATTTGCTAATATTTTCTCCCATTCTGAGGGTTGTCTTTTGGTCTTGTTTATGGTTTCCTTTGCTGTGAAAAAGCTTTTAAGTTTCATTAGGTCCCATTTATTTAATTTGTTTTTATTTCCATTTCTCTAGGAGGTGGGTCAAAAAGGATCTTGCTTGCCTTTGTTTTCTGATATGTAGTATAGATTCTTAAGTTTTATGTGTTCCTCGAATTTACCTTTTGCATGAACACATATCACAAAGAGATAAAAGGAAGTTAAGCAAACAAATGTTTTATAAAAAATATTTTAAAAGGAAATATAGCATTTTAAGGGGTTCTTTTATAATATAAACACAAATTCAATATAAAAATGGTATTTGTGACTACTTTATTTATAGACAGTGTTGGGTAATTCAATTTCCCAAGCTAGATCATCTGTATCCTAGAGAGTACACTATTCTTTTTATTTTTGAGGTATAATTAACCTGTAATTAAATGCAGATCCTAATTGTTCAATTCAACCAGTTTTGCTAAATGCATTCATCTGTGAAACTAACACGTTAATCGAAATTGTAACATCACCAAGCCCCGAGAAAGTACTCTTATGTCGTCACAATCACTCTGATCATAGATTAGTTTTTTCCTGTATCTGGATTTAGATAAATGAAATCACTCCGTACTCTCTCATGCTTGGCTTCATTTGCTTACACAATGTTTTCAGATCCTTCTCTATTGTTTTACTGCTCAGTAGGTTATTTTTTTTAACTTCAGGGTATATTAGATGGTATGGCTATACCACAAGTTGTTTATTCTTTCTTTTGTTCTTAGGCATTTGACTTGTTTCCAATTTATGCTATTCTGAATAAAGCTATTAAGAACTTTCTTTTACAAGTTTTTGTATGGATACATCTTCATCCCTTTTGGGTGAATACCAAAAGTTGACTTACTGGGTTATATGGTAAATGTATATTCAATTTTATAAGAAACTTGCAGGCAGTTCTCCAGAGTACTTGACAAGTTTATACTCCCACCAGCAAGGTATGAGTGTTACTTGAATTCTCACCAACATTGGTGCTGTCAGAAATTTTTGTTTGTCATTCTACTGGGTTTGAAGTGGTATTACACTGTGATTATAATATGCATTTCCCTGGTGACTAATAATGCTGAACATCTTTTCATGTGCATAGTGCCCATTTATGTCCTCTGTTTGTAAAGTATCAAGTATTTTGACTATTTTAGAGATGGTTAAACTTTTTATTGTTAATTTGTGGGAGTCTTTTATGTATTTTGAATACAAGTGCTTTGCCCAATATATGTAATTAAATATTTTTCCCTAGTATGTCCTTTGTTTACTCATTTCCTTAATAACATCTTTTGATGATCAGAACATTTTTAATTTTAATAAGTTCCACTGTATCACTTCTTTTTATGGTTTGTGATTTTTGTGTCCTCAACCTTATCCTAATCTTAACCTAAAGTTATGAAGATATTTGCTTGTGTTTCTTCTAGTTCAATGATTCTGGGTTTTATGTTTAAATCAATAATCCAACTCAAATTAATTTTGGGAGATGGACTGCAACAGTCATTTCTCCCTACATGAATATCCGGTAGTTCCAACAGCATTTGTTAAAAACAGTGTCTTTTCTCCATTGAATTTTCTTAACATCTTTTATGGAAAATGGTTGACCCTATATATGTATGTTTATTTCTGAACTCTATACTGTTACACTGTTATATTTGCTTACCTGTATACCAACATCACATTGTCTTGGTAACTATATCTTTATAGTAAGACTTGAACTCAGGTAATATACTAATATTCTTTATAATTACACTATTTATAAAAATATATATTAAAAGAATTCATAATTCTTTTTCACAATTGTGGCTATTCTAGATTATTCTTGCCTCCACATGAATTTTAGAACCATATGCCCTATTACCTTAAAAGAAACTCCTGGAATTTTGATAGGAATTATACATGAATCTATGTATCAGTTTGGAGAGAATGGACATATTAAAAATATAGAGTTTTCCAATCCATGAATATGGCTTATTTATGCTTTCATTGACGTTTTTAATTTATCTTTACAATCTTTTATAGGAGTCAATAATATATATCTTACTCATCTTGCATTAGAGTCATTCTTATTCATCAGATATTTCTTCATGCTACTATTAAAGTGAATTTTAAAATCAATTTCCAACTGTTTAATGCTAGAATACACAGAAAATAATGATTCCTTATGTAGCTTTTGTGACATTTCTAATGTATTTATTGTTTACAGTACAGTAATTTGTAAATTCCTTTAGATTTTCTATGTGTAAATCATGACATATCTGATCTCCCCCAACAAAAATAATTGTTTACTTCTTTTAATTCTTAATTTCTAATTCATGCCTAATTGCATTGTTTTATAACTTATGGGGAAAAATATTTAACATTTCATCATTAATTAAGATGTTACTGAAAGATTTTTTCATATATATCTTTTATTAGAATGAGGAAGTTCCTTTCTATTTTAAGTTTACTTTAATAAATTTTATATTATAAGGAGATGCTCCTTCTTTATTCAGATTATAAATGGTCTTTCTCTTTAAACTTGTTAATGAAGGTTATTATACTGATTTTCATTGGAGTTTGGGAATAATCCCAGTTGGTTATGATATATTATCCAATTTATACATTGCTTGATCCAATTTGTAATATTTTGCTAAGGATTTTCACATCTATATTTATGAGGCATATTGGCCTATTGTTTTATTTTAACATTTTTATCAAGGTCTGCTATAAGAGCTATGACGCCTTCATAAATTGGGAAGTAAGTGTACTTATTTTTGAAGTCAACCAAAGTAATGATGGTTAATCAAATATTAAACCCTTTATGAAAGGGTTTATGGAAGGGTTTATGAAAGCTTCTATGAAAGCTTCTAGAATTATAATTCAAAACATTTCAGAACTCTTCCAATCAACTGATATGAATTTATTTTAATACCCATGGTTGAAATTAAATGCTCCCACTTTAACAACTCTGCAGCTGCATAGGCTGCATCTTCACAATGCCCTCTTTTGAATATTTGCGTGGCAGGTACCTCCACGGTGAAAATCTTATTAAGTACAATAGAATATTCTGAATTTTAAAACTCACTTGGAATTGCAGATATGTCAGTGCTTTAGGAAGACAGACGCTTGTGGAGCACATGCTTTGAAGTCAGTAAACGCAGACCATCTGAGCAACAAATGTAGCCCTCGAGAGTTCATTTGAAAGGAAACCTCCCAAATCCTGCTACTCAAGAGATGAGAGGGAAATGACAGCTCTCTTCAACAGGAATAAGTTTATTTCAAGGAGTTGTTCAAAGGTTTATCTAGAATGTGGACTTTTTTTTATCACCTACATTCCAGAGATACTATAACATTAGAGAAAATATTTAAATTGCTCTTTGAGCCAGAAACCGCCTAATACTGTAAGTTAATTACTTAAAATAATAATAGGAACATATTTGAGGCCTTTAAATGGGAAAAATGTATTCAGGAGCATGGTCTTCCCTGTTTTATTTCTTTTGAAAATGAAATATATTAGCAATGACAGATGAAGCAGGCCTGCAGGAGATGTGGCTGAGGTGTGGTGACAGCCTGGTATTCACAATGGATGTACTGGTGTGCCTCAGGCAGCTGCTTCATATACTCCACATTTTGAAAGATAGTAATACAGCATCATTTCTTACATTTTCCTGGATGTTATAAGATAAATGTATTGTGCCAGATATCAGAAGTGGAATAGCCCTTTATAGAAGTGGAATACCTACATTCCAAATAAGGAAGATTTTCAGCAAGGATTGAGTCATTTCTATTATCAGGGACAAATGTGCTGTGGTCCTCCTCCCTCGATTCCTTAATACCATAGACAAGACTGATTTACTAGAAACATATATGATAAATTATCCTCCTACTAACAGAACTTAGTTATATCTCACAAAGTAGGACTCTCAGGTTCAATCTACTTTAGTACTCTTTTGTATGTATATGAACTATAAGAAAGAATCAAAAGTGCATCACTTCTAATTAGGATGATGAGGTTAGACATTTCCTAACTAATAAACTGCTGTTAATTCGTAACATTAGGTAACATGACTATAATCAAAAATTATGGCATAGGAAGAAGAAGAGAGGTTTACTCAAGAAATCACTAGAAATAAGAGAGACCTCAAAAAAGACCAAAAGTGAAAAATGCCTTGGAGATACAAGGAAAAGAGATGGTGAGGAGGGTTTACCGACATATAACAGAGAAAAGAAATTGTAATATCTCTTTTCCCTTCCCTTCCAAGTCACATGGTATAAGTAGCAAATTTTTAAAGATCCAAGGAGCCAAGCACAGAGCTGAGGATATATTTTACCCAGGGTCTAGAGGAATTTGATCTGAAGCTTCCAAAGCAGATACTTGGAAATACATATCAAGAGAATACCATGGGGCTTCCTTGGTGGCGCAGTGGTTGGGGGTCGGCCTGCTGATGCAGGGGGTGCAGGTTCATGCCCCGGTCCGGGAGGATCCCACGTGCCGCGGAGCGGCTGGGCCCGTGAGCCATGGCCGCTGGGCATGCACGTCCGGAGCCTGTGATCCGCGGTGGGAGGGGCCACGGCAGTGAGAGGCCCGCGTACCGCAAAAAAAAAAAAAAAGAAAATACCATGTTTGAAGATACAATTGAACAAAATAATGTACTTGTACAAACTGGGATTAAGGAAACCAAGGGCATATTGACCCCTGTAAGAATATACTGACCTTTTGTTCATTAGTTAGTGTGTCCACATTTCAATCAAATATCCTTTTGCATGACCAAAGTATCTGACTATGGCTTCTACTTTCAAATTTTCTAAAATTTCCTATTTAGGATTAAAGGGAATATAAGCTATCTTTGGTAAAATAATTAGCATGAGAGCACATTTACCAGGAATATTTTATTGTGGGCTGAAAAAGGACCTAAATGTGGGTACTCAAAAATATGAATTTTTCTGTTATTTTTAACTACTCACACAAGCCCACTCAGTATAAAATCTGAAAAATCTTGGGAATCCCCTGGCAGTCCAGTGGTTAGGACTGGGCACTTTCATTTCACGGGCTGGTTTTGATCCCTGGTCAGGGAACTAAGATCCCACAAGCTGCATGGTGCGGCCAAAAAAAAATTAAAAATCTGAAAAATCTCATCTGTGCTAGAATATCATATTCAAAGAACTCAAAATGGATTCCAAGAATATCCAGCCTTAAAAGATACAGAGGGGCTTCTCTGGTGGCGCAGTGGTTGGGAGTCCGCCTGCCGATGCAGGGGACACGGGTTCGTGCCCTGGTCCGGGAAGATCCCGCATGCCGTGGAGCGGCTGGGCCCGTGAGCCATGGCCGCTGAGCCTGCGCGTCTGGAGCCTGTGCTCCGCGGCGGGAGAGGCCACAGCAGTGAGAGGCCCGCATACCTCAAAGAAAAAAAAAAAAAAAGATACAGAGGATGCTATACATGTGATATGAATCAAGGGGTTTCAAAAGCCCAAGCTGGCTTAGTTCTTAAATTGATATTATCATCATTTGGGTCAAGTTATACAGTAGATTGCAATTACTTTATGTTTTATTTTCAAATTTATAGTAAACTAATTCACCTCTTTAAAAAGAAAAAAAAAAAAAAGTAGCAAAAATAGAAGTAGACATTTCTCCAAAGAGGAAATGCAGATACCTAACAGGCACATGAAAAGTTACTCAACATCCCTCATCATCAGAAAAATGCCAATCAAAACCACAATGAGATATCCCTTCACATATGTCATAATGGCTATCATTAAAAAGACAAGAAATTACAAGTGTTGGTGAGGATACTGAGAAAAGAAACAGTATATGGTATTGATGGGAAAATAAATTTGTACAGCCACTGTAGAAACCAAAATGAAAGTTCCTCAAAAAATTAAAAATCGAAACACCAAAAGATTTAATAAATCCACCCCTGAGTGTCAGTCTGAAGAAAATGAAAACACTGTGCCCATCGATAGATAAATGGATAAAGAAGATGTGATTTATATATATATATATATATATATATATATATATATATATATATATATATATATAATGGAATGTTACTCAGCCACAAAAAAAGAATAAAATCTTGTCACTTGCAACAAGATGGATGGACCTAGAGGGTATTATGTTCAGTGAAATAAGTCAGACAAAGAAAGGCAAATACTGTATGTATCAAGTGTGGAATCCAAAAAACAAACAAATGAGCAAATATAATAAAACAGAAACAGACTCACAGAGAATAAACTAGTAGTTGCCAGAGGGAAGAGGGGTGGGGGAGGAAAGAAATACCTAAAGGGGATTAAGAAGTACAAACTACCAGTTATAAAATAAATAAGTCACAGGGACATAATGTACAGCCTAGGGAATATAATCAATGTTTTATAATAATTTTGTATGGTATGCAATCTATAAAAATATTGAAACAGTATGTTGTACACCTAAAACTAATATATATTGTAAATCAACTATAGTTTTTAAAAAATTGTAAACCTTCTGACAAGGGGATCTAGAAAAGTGAATCAGGGAAACTATGATCACTAAAAAGAGTGGGAGAATCTCAAAATGGAAACAAAATAGAAAAGCAGTCTCAAACTCTGTTCCTAGTTTGGAATGATACTGGAATTGTGTATACATGGGACAGACCCAAAGCAGCTCAGCAAGAGGCATGAAATGTGAACTTAGGTCAGAGCGGCTGCTCAAGCAACAGATTATGCAATTCAAGTCCAGCAAAGATAATTGCCAGCTAAAACAAACAAACAAGAAAATTCGTCATAGAAAATATTCCAAACTTTTGGAAAAAGTTGCAAAGTTAGTATTCATAATGTCTAGAATATAATTTGAAGTTACTGGTTATATAAATAACCAAAATAAAAGAAAAGAAACATATTTCCAGGAGAAAAAAAACCCAAGATAACCTATAGACTTAAATATTTACTAGATGTATATACTTTTTATAAAGTGATAGAATATTCATTGGACATGGACCATGGAAAGTTAAGGTTGTATACTGTAGTACCTATGCAACGACTAAAAATAATGCAGAAAAGTACAGGAATACTTTTCTGCAATATTTTTAGTGGTATAGGAGCCAGTTGGAAAATTAAAGTTGAATTTTAAAAAATATTGAAATAATTTTTAAAAAGTCAGTCAGAAGGAAGAGAAAAACAAAAAGTAGAGGAAATGTAGAAAACTATTAATAAAACTGTAGACAAATACAAAATTTAGAGTAAATATTACAATAAATGTTAACTGAAACATCATGTATCTGACAGAGCTTATACGAAGAATATAAAATAATTCATACAAGTCAATAATAAAAATATACTCAACTCATTAACAAACAAAAATGGTAAACCATTTGAATAGACACTTGACAGAAGAAGGTATAGAATGATACATAAGCACAGAAAAACACTCAACAAATCTAGTCTTTAGGGAAATGCAAGCACAAAATGACCAGGGAAATAAAAGCACAAAAATATGTGCTTAGGGTTAAATTTAAAAGATTTACAATACTAAGTATTGGTAAGAATGTGAAACAACTGGAACTTTCATACATTGTTGGATAAAATATAAAATGTTATAACAACTTTGGAGTGTAGCAGTATATACTAAGGTTTATATATATATATATATAATACATTATACATAATACATTTTATATATATATATATATATATATATATACACACACCATATGACTCAGAAATAATACTCCTAACTATATACCCAACTATACCCAACTGAATGTAGATTCATGGTTGTCTGGCGCTAGGAGTTGGAAGAGAAGGTAGACGGCAAAGGGGCACAAATTACATAACTATTTAGGTGAGAGAACATTTCTCCATCTTGACTGTGGGATGGGTTACATGATTATACATTTACCAGAATTCAATCACACTACACAGTTAAAATGGGTGGATTTTATATCATGTAAACTATTCCTCAATACATTTGAAAACAATCTATGAGAATAGTATTATTTGTGGGACATGTAATATGTGTAAATTTCTGGGAAATGAAAAACAAAAAGAACAGTGTATGTACTGGTACTGGTTAAAAAGATATTTAAACCTAGTGTTTTATTGAAACAAAGAATACAGTTTCATCTCTCCCTCTACCACACTGCCCTCTCTCCCTCCTTCTCCTCCTTCTCCTTGTTGTTCTTCTTATTCTTCTGTGTTTTCTTTCTTCTTCACTTCCTTCTCCTTCATCTTCTTGTTCATTTTTTCTTATTGTTTCCTCATGTTTAGAGTTTTGCATAGATAAATACCAAATAAAATGAACTATTACATTCAACCATTATAAATGTCATCCATATCTTCATAATGGTGTAGACAATGAAGTCAAGAATAGAATTTTAATCAATGTTGATTTTTACATGTAGAATTGCCTTGCTTTTGGTCTGTTTTTCCTACTTTGTCTTACTCACTGCCAAATTTCTAGCATCCATAAGTGTGTGGCACATAAAGTCATTAGAAAAGTACTTGTTGGAAGTTGAACTCTATTTTTTGCTTAGAACAGGTAGGTAGCTGGGAATAGAACCATCAATTGTAACATATTGGCCCCCCTTTAAAGGACTATGTGTGTTCGCTAATAGGAGAAAATGTTTGAAAAAGAAGCTTGAGAGTGCTCTGGATGAAACAATTTTAAATAGGGTACACAGAGAAGACCTCTCTGAGAAAGGGTTATGTTTATGGGTAGACAGTGATGATCCATCCATACACACACGTACACACATAGCATTTGACTTTACATTATCGTAGATGCATTCTTTATGACAACATTACAAGTGAATAAGAAAATAAAATACTCATAAAGTGCTTATTCAACTATAGAATGCAAAAGAACACAATCTTATTAATATTTTATCTGAATGAACAGACTCATCTGATAATTTAAAAATCATGTAAATATACATTCAACTGTCTTAATAAGTGAGTGGCTCATTTGAGAAATATTCAAACCACACTTTTGATGTGTGGCAAATATTATCTCAAATAATTTATGAGATTTCATATGAACTAGCAAAATTAGTAAAGGAGCATAGCGTCTGAATAACTGAGTTACATTACTTATAAGGATGTATGTGAAGCAAAACGTGTCACAAATGTTAATATCAATCAAATACATTTCTGAAAAAGAAAAGATATTTTATAAAGCTAAGAATGTAAATCTTCTCACTGGGAACATACTTTCAGCTTCCAGCAGACCACTGGAAGTGTCAAAATCATGGCAAAGATTTTGGAGAAGGACAGAAAGCTGTTTTCTTTTAAAATTTACCTTTAGATTTTATGTTGCTTTCTGATACTTGGTTTAAAATTCCAATTCATAACTTTTCAGTATCAACTAGAATAGCACAAAATAAAAAACAGCACTAGAGCTATTACCACAGAGAGAGATGGAGAGAGAGAGAATTTTCCTGCCATTCTACTCAACAACCATCCATGCAACTTTAGTGAGCATGAGTTACAAAGTCTAAATCCACTTCAAGCCTGCCTCAATATTATATAATATTTTTGGCAAGAAAGTATTTATTCTTTTATGTCTACACATTATTTTCAACTTAATTACACATTTTGAACACTAAGCTCTTCAAGAATGCAAATTCACAATACAAACTCAACAAATATTTTTGAGAAAAATAAGAAATAGTATAAAATATTTGAAGTAGTCTATAATTGTTTTATTATTATTATTATTTGTGTGTGTGTATGTGTGTGTGTGTGTGTGTGGTACGCGGGCCTCTCACTGTTGTGGCCTCTCCCATTGTGGGGCACAGGCTCCGGATGCGCAGGCTCAGCGGCCATGGCTCACGGGCCCAGCCGCTCCGCGGCATGTGGGATCTTCCCGGATCGGGGCACGAACCCGTGTCCCCTGCATCGGCAGGCGGACTCTTAACCACTGCGCCACCAGAGAAGCCCTATAATTATTATTATTAAGCTTAACCTACTGCAGTATAAAAGCACTATATCTTTGCTTAAGAATGTTCAATTTGAGAAATTTATTTTCTTTCCCTTTTATATCTGCCCATGATAATTTCTAATAATTAAATTATGAGTATTATAAATTACAGGTCAGATTATTTGGAAAGATTGTTTGAGCTTAATGGACTTACAAAAGGAAGAAGCAAAGGGCATATTCTGTGGGAAATCCAGACATATCATATTTCATATACCTGTACTGAAATATAATTTTGCAAAATGAAACTTGTTTTCCATCTTGAATAAAAACCAATGAGTTATTTGACACTGAACCAAATTTTCATCAGTTTAAAATGGAAAATCAATGTTTTATCCTCTAAAATCCAAAGTAAACTCTCACTGTGCTTGACCATGAGTGAAACATACTCTTTGTGATAATTTTATTCTACTTAGTCCATCCAAACCTATTCAAAAGCCTAACAAGAAATTACCTGAAGGAAATAATTTGAATTGTAAAATATTTTCTTAGCCAAAAGTCAATATTAAGCCATTTTAACTTTTAAGTGAGACTCGACTAATTAACATTATGAATGTGACTGTCATGAAGCAGAATCACTGACGAATATTATTATTTACCCAAAAATTATGTGAAGAAAATAATGAAATAGAACATAGGAACATCAGGCACCTACCCCAGTTTCACTGTGAACTTGAGAAAAAGATAAATAGCATATCTGTAACAGTTATTATTTCCATAAAATATTTAGAATTTTATTTGTTGAGAAACTATATATGTACTAATTTTTTTTAATGCTCATGAGGCTTTCTATCATTCCTAATTATTTTTTTTAAAGGACATATAGTGGTTCAAGTACCTGAGACTAAGTTTTGCCACCCAGTCATTATATAAAGGCATTTATACAAGGAACAAAATCTTTTTTTCAGGTACTAAATTGAATAAACTTTTTAAAAAGAGAGAAGCTTACCATTCACTCAGTTTCTATCATGTATCCATTGCTGACCTAAGCACCACCATAATATTTCTCATTTATTGCTATGAGGCAGATATTGTTAGCCTTACTTTAAATTCTCAGAGATTAAGTAATTTGCAAAAGATCAAATGTTAATAAATTGGGTGAACTCAACTAATCCTTTTTGTTCTCTTTTTAGTCTGAATTCCACTCTCTTCCAATTAGGTTACTTAAAATCAACTTTAAAATATGGAAAGTACTGAGTCTGTGATTTTTACCATATCTGTCAATAATAACTATGATAACAAAAGCAACTAAGATGCATTGAGTATGCATTATATTCCAGGAACCATGGTAAAAAGATTTCTATAAATTATTTTATTTAATCATTATAAAAAATCCATAATATATATGCTATTTTATAAATGAGAAAACTGATACCTCAGATGTAACTGGCCAAAAAACACAGTTCGTAAATGATAGAACACAAATTGAAGCACAATTTACTCTGTTTCAAGAGCCTTCACAGGAATGCACCACTGCTAATTAACAATGTCTGTGTTTTGCCTTTTGCTTGAGCATGCCAAAGACATCTTTCTGAGCCTTAGAAATCTAACTTCAATGACCCCACAAGCACATATATTCATGAAAATGAAAAAAATCAAGTGAACTTGCACTAATTCCTGAAGACTGAAAAAGAAAAAATAAGATAGCATGCTATTCAATTAAGAAACTTTAAACTTCTGGATTAATTATAATAAACAGAGGCAATCAACATCATCTTCAAAAAGAAAGCAACAATTGGATTAGTCATATAGGAAATTGTACCATTTTATTACATCTAGAAAATCAAATTAATTAAACGATTGATTGGGTTTGGAGGAATTCCTTTAAATTTCCTGCCATTTTTCAATTTGATCCTTTTCAATCTGAGACATAGAAAGAGTAGGAGTGAGAGAAAAGTGAACAAGCAAATGTTAAGACTGAAGAAGAAACACCCTGGACTATAACCCATGCTACAGATGTAGCTTTAGCTAATTATTCCTTAGCTGTCAGTGACCATGGTGGAAACTTATAGGAATGTGAGTTGAGATACTTGGTCTCCCTAGTAAACTGTAAAAATAGACTTGATTTTAAAGAGGAGATCAAAAAATACCTAGAAACAAATGACAATGAAAACATGACAAGGCAAACCCTATGGGATGCAGCAAAAACAGTTCTAAGAGGGAAGTTTATAGCAATAAAATCCTACCTCAAGAAACAAGAAAAATCTCAAATAAACAACCTAAACTTACAACTACAGCAACTAGAGAAAGAAGAACAAAAAAACCCCAAAGTTATCAGAAGGAAAGAAATCATAAAGAGTAGGTTGGAAATAAATGAAAAAGAAATGAAGGAAACAATAGCAAAGATCAATCAAACTAAAAGCTGGTTCTTTGAGAACATAAACAATATTGATAACATTAACCAAACTCAAGAAAAAAAAGGGAGAAGACTTAAATCAATAGAATTAGAAATGAAAAAGGAAAAATAACAACTGACACTGCAGAAATACAAAGGATCATGAGAGATTACTACAAGCAACTATATGCCAATGAAATGGACAACCTGGAAGAAATGGACAAATTCTTAGAAAAGCACAACCTTCTGAGACTGAAGCAGAAAGAAATAGAAAATATAAACAGACCAATCACAAGCAGTGAAATAGAAACTGCAATTAAAAATCTTCCAACAAACAAAAGCCCAAGACCAGATGGCTTCACAGGCAAATTCTATCAAACATTTAGAGAAGAGCTAATATCTATCCTTCTCCAATCTTCCAAAATATAGCAGAGGGAGGAACACTCCCAAACTCATTCTATGAGGCCACCATCACTCTGATACCAAAACCAGACAAAGATGTCACAAAAAAAGAAAACTACAGGCACGTATCACTGAGGAACACAGCTGCAAAAATCCTCAACAAAATACTAGCAAACAGAATCTAACAGCACATTAAAAGGATCATATACCAGGATCAAGTGGCTTTATCCCAGGAATGCAAGGATTCTTCAATATATGCAAATCAATCAATGTGGTACACCATATTAACAAATTGAAGGAGAAACACCATATGATCATCTCAATAAACGCAGAAAAAGCTTTTGACAAAATTCAACACCGATTTATGATAAAAAACCCTCCAGAAAGTAGGCATAGAGGGAACTTACATCAACATAATAAAAGCCAAATATGACAAACCACCAGCCAACATCGTTCTCAATGGAGAAAAACTGAAACCATTTCCTCTAAGGTCAGGAACAAGACAAGGTTGCCCACTCTCACCATTATTATTCAACATAATTTTGGAAGTTTTAGCCACAACAATCAGAGAAGAAAAAGAAATAAAAGGAATCCAAATCAGAAAGGAAGTAAAACTGTCACTGTTTGCAGATGACATGATACTATACATAGAGAATGCCAAAGATGCTACCAGAAAACTACTAGAGCTAAACAATAAATTTGGTAAAGTAGCAGGATCCAAAAATAATGCACAGAAATCTCTTGCATACCTATACACGAATGATGAAAAATTTGAAAGAGAAATTAAGGAAACACTCCCATTTACCACTGCAACAAAAGTATAAAATACCTAGGTATAAACATACCTAAGGATACAAATGACCTGTATGCAGAAAATTGTAACACACTGATGAAAGAAATTAAAGATGATACAAACAGATGGATAGATATACCATGTTCTTGGATTGGAAGAATCAACATTGTGAAAATGACTATACTTCCCAAAGCAATCTACAGATTCAAGGCAATCCCTATCAAACTACAACTCGCATTTTTCACAGAACTAGAACAACAAATTTCACAATTTGGATGGAAACACAAAAACTCCTAATAGCCAAAGCAATCTTGGGAAAGAAAAACAGAGCGAGAGGAATGAGGCTCCCGGATTTCAGACTATACTACAAAGCTACAGTAATCAAGACAGTATGGTACTGGCACAGAAACAGAAATATAGGTCAATGGAACAGGATGGAAAGCCCCAGAGATAAACCCATGCACATATGGTCACCTTATTTTTGCTAAAGGAGGCAAGAATATAAAATGGAGAAAAGACAGCCTCTTCAATAAGTGGTGCTGGGCAAACTGGACAGCTACATGTAAAATCATAAAATTAGAACACTCCCTAACACCATACACAAAAATAAACTCAAAATGGATTAATGACCTAAATATAAGGCCAGATACTATCAAACTCTTAGAGGAAAACATAGGCAGAACACTCTATGAAATAAATCACAGAAAGATTTTTTTTGACCCACCTCCTAGAGAAATGGAAATAAAAACAAAAATAAACAAATGGGACCTACTGAAACTTAAAAGCTTTTGCACAGCAAAGGAAACCATAAACAGGATGAAAAGACAACCCTCTGAATGGGAGAAAATATTTGCCAATGAAGCAACTGACAAAGGATTAATCTCCAAAATTTGCTAGCAGCTCATGCAGCTCAATATCAAAAAAAACAAACAACCCAATCCAAAAATGGAGAAGACCTTAATAGACATTTCTCCAAAGAAGATATACAGATTGCCAACAAACACATGAAAGGATGCTCAACATCACTAATCATTAGAGAAATGCAAATCAAAACTACAATGACGTATCACCTCACACCAGTCAGAATGGCCATCATAAAAAAATCTACAAACAATAAATGCTGGAGAGGGTGTGGAGAAACGAGAACCCTCTTGCACTGTTGGTGGGAATTTAAATTGATACAGCCACTGTGGAGAACAGTATGGAGAACAGTATGGAGGTTCCTTAAAAAACTAAAAACAGAACTACCACATGACCCAGCAATCCCACTACTGGGCATATACCCTGAGAAAACCATAATTCAAAAAGAGTCATGTACCACAATGTTCATTGCAGCTCTATTTACAGTAGTCAGGACATGGAAGCAACCTAAGTGTCCATCGATAGATGAATGGATAAAGAAGATGTGGCACATATATACAATGGAATATTACTCAGCCATAAAAAGAAACAAAACAGAGTTATTTGTAGTGACATGGGTGGACCTAGAGACCGTCATACAGAGTGAAATAAGTCAGAAAGCGAAAAACAAATACCGTATGCTAACACATATATATATGGAATCTTAAAAAAAAAAAAAGTGGTTCTGAAGAACCTAATGGCAGGACAGGAACCAAGACGCAGACGTAGAGAATGGATTCGAGGACACAGGGAGTGGGAAGGGTAAGCTCGGAGGAAGTGAGAGAATGGCATGGACATACATACACTACCAAATGTAAAATAGATAGCTAGTGGGAAGCAGTTGCATAGCACAGGGAGATCAGCTCAGTGCTTTGTGTCCACCTAGGGGGTGGGATAGGGAGGGTGGGAGGGAGATGCAAGAGGGAGGAGATATGGGGATATATGTATATGTATAGCTGATTCACTTTGTTATAAAGCAGAAACTAACACACCATTGTAAAGCAATTATACTCCAATAAAGATGTTAAAAAAAATAGAGTTGATTTTATTGTCACATTGAACGCTGTTCATTTTTTTTAAAGAAACTGTTTTCAGAACAATGGCCATGATTATCTCCTAAACATTTATAAAATGTTCATAAGCAAGTCACTAATTTAATCTGTATTTTTAGCTTTGTTATTTGTGTCCAATACGGAAGTAAACACATTAGAAAAATATCAGTGCTTGATTTTTCAGGATTAACTGAAAATTTAAGCTAATTGCTTTGGATATAAACTTCTCAATCCACAATTACTATTAATGCATAGTGTTCATTAAAAATTAATAAAATGGTTAATATTTATTGAGTCTTCACTATGTGTAATGCTTTGTTAATAACTCCAAAGTTTTTCTTAATTTTCACCATAATTCTATTATTATTCTATTATTAGAATAATAATATAATTCTATTATTCCTATTATCAGCAGTATAAATAATGCTGTCCAATAGAATTATAATGTGACATTATTTCACTGTTCATTCATTTTTAAATTATTGAGCAATTATTTCAATTATAAGTGACATATAATTGAAAATTTTCTACTAGCCACAAAGTTAAAAAGTAAAATAAGACAGGTAAAATTAATGTTAATAGTTAGTTTTATTTTACTTACTATAGTTAAATATTATCACTTCAACATATATTCAATATTTAATAATATTATTGAGATATTTTACATTCTTTTTTATTTTAAATCTGCCAAAATTTGTATGTTTTACACTTACAGCACATTTCAATTTGGACCAGCCACATTTCAAGTATTAATAGTCACATGTGTCTAGTGGCTACTTTATTAAACAATGCAGACTTCAGAGGTGAGAAAACCAAGGCTCATAAAACTTAAGAAATTGACCCAAGATTACACAATTAGAAACAGAGACTGACCTTAGGTTTAGACTGAAGTTGTCTGACTCTAAAGCCTAGGAAGATTAACCACTAAGCGTAATGTACTGCCTCCTCTTCAAGATGATGAATAAAATCCTTACATGCTAAGGATCTGAGTTTAAAAGTAAGTGATGATATTTTGGCCATATCAGGGTATATCTGACTAACCAGTAGCATCAGAATGCTATTTGTACAACTGATTGAAGACTGCCTTACAAAATAATGCAACCAAAGGGAAGAGGGTCAATTATGATAAGCTTCAGTGAATATCAAAACCCTAAAACTGGGAGAGTTAAGGGATTTTGTGTGCAACTTAATGTCAGTTTTTGTAATTTTTTATGGATCCAAAACCCATAGAATCATGCCTGAGTCCTAAGTAGATTTGCTGCTGGAAGTTAAAACTATAATCCATTTCAGTAAAACCTTTGCGAGATCCAGGTGTACAAACAGCTCGGCTCTAATACACTATAGAGGAGAAATACATTTTCCCTTATGATATATTAGGTCTTTGAGCATATTTGGCATCTCTAAGTCATTGTAATAGCCAAAGAAGTAGGTAGCAGGTAAGCAAGAAACAAGTGGAACTTGGAAGAGGAGGTGACCATGCACATGGGAATAAAAATGCCGGGTGTAAATATCACTTCTGTCCAGCAGAGTGTGCTGTGTAACTCCCAGGGGATATGGTGAAAATGGCAAACACAGCAAAAGATGAGAATGTACAAAAGAAAGATGTTAGTGTTTGGATGACAGAATATTTTTGTGAATATATACAAGGCATGTGCTTGTGCAACAGCAGTATTCAAATTATAATTTAAAATATCTTAAAACAATGAGAACATTTATATAAGTAGAATAACCAGAGATAATGTTGGCTTTAGGTTGTTTGGATCCAGAGGTTACTATATTTTCAGGACTATAACTCCAATTTCCTGTGACTCTCTTCACTCTGCCCTACTCTGTGAGGTAGTTACATTCTCCATTGTCTCAGCTCATGGGAGGGAATGCTGCATGCATTCCGATGCATAGCTCTTCTACAGTTATTTTGCAAAACTACGGACATTGATCCTAATTGGACCTGCTTAGATCACCTATGTGAAGTGAGGGTAATAGTACACAATTTATCCTGGATCTGGAGATGAGGTCAAGATAACCCAATGAATGTCAGAGGCTACCAATTACCTATAAGGCGTGGTACTCCCATAAACACTTGAGCAGTAGTTCATTTTTGGAGATCAGAAACTGCATTAGGTATTAGGAGTAAGACGCAGTAGTGAAGCACAGGTGAGTTCAATTTTTAACTGCCACCTGATGTGCCGTGGGCAAATATTTTACATTTATATAATAATATTGTATATATATATAATTTATATTATATATACATGTTTTCCATTTTCTACAGTTTTACTGTAAACATTTTAAACATACTACAGAAAAGTGGAAATAATTTTACACAGAACGCCTAAAAACATACCATTTACATTTTATAATAAACATTTTACGATGCTTGCTTTATTACACATCTCTCCACCTATCATTTCTTTTACCAATCCATTATTTTTGCTTTATTTCAACGTTGAAGGCATCAGTTCCCTTCAGTCTACATACTTCAGCATGCATATTACTAACCAGAATTCAATATTTGTTGCTAATTTACTTTTAGGTAAAATTTACATAAATGAAATTCACAAATGGTAAAGGTATCATCTGATACATTTTGGCAAATACGTACACTTGTGAAACTCAAACTCCTGTCAAGATATAGAACATTACCACCACCCTAGGAAGCCCTCATGGCTCCTCCCAGTAAATCTAAACTCCCACTTCTATAGAAGCAGCAACTCTTCTAATGGTTTTCTACCAGAGGTTAGTTTTTCCCATTCTCAAATACCATATGAACGGAACCATATAGTATGCACACTTTTGTAAAAGACTTTGTGTACTCAACCTAATGTTGTGGGTATGGGTTCTGTTTGTTTTGGGTCACTTTCCAGGGGAAGGAAGGAAGGAAGGGAGGGAGGGAGGGAGGGAGGGAAGAAAAGAAAGAAATTCCACATTTTATGGTTATTATCTGCTGAAAGGTTTGTCTGATAAGAGCTTACTCTGCCATTTCACCATTTCTGTATGCTTAACTGCATTTATGTATGGATTTATAAAGAATCACTACTGCATGACATAAAGGACATGACTGTGGGGATGTTTTGTTTGTTTTCCTAATAGGTGTTGAATTTAACTGAGCTGATTCCAGTCTCTTACCTGGTCTGTTTTGGGATTTCAAGCTGGTTTTGGTGATTCACTTGTGTCTTTGAAACCATGATATATACTCTATGAAAAAGTCACTGGTCCATAAACTTGGTAAACTTATGACTTTGCCCTTCCTTAAGACAATGCTCCAACCAATTGCTTGGTATGAGGCTATTCTACTCCATATGCATATTAATGTTTATCCCTTATCTTAGTCTTTTCATTTTCAGGATGATTATTCTTTAAATACTTCTAACCTATTTCCCTGCCCCTTATTTCTCCCTGGGTATAGCTCATTAACAGCTCCATATCTTCATGCCTCTCTGTAGCTACATCTTCCCACACTTGCTCTGCCTTGCCTAAGTGACTTTCTTTGGACAGTAGTCAATGTAATGCAGTTAGGGACACTTGCGCATTTCTGCTTCTCTCTTGTACAATTTGGCTTGCCTATTCTTGTACCTGTGTTACATCATGAGACCATGCTCAGGCCACTCTGCTTAAGAACTGTGAGAATATCATGGAGAGAGGCCAACAATTGATTGTCCCAGCCACCACAGCAGTCCAAGATAAGATCACCCTATATTGATCAAGAGTCAAATTCCAGACATGCAAAGCAATCCAGTTATGAACAAAAGAATCCCCTAGCTGAGTTCCATAAATATTGCCAACATTTGATGAGGTAAATAATTGCTTATTGCTTTGGACCACTGGGTTTTAGGGTGGCTTGTTACAAAGTATTCTTGTGGCAGTAGATTAAGGATACACCACAGAAGGAAAGTTAGTTATCTGGTTAGTGATATTTGCCATTAGTCATGTTTGTGGATTGAAGGAAGCTAATGGATAGAGCATTTTATCTTCAAAGATTTGGTGGTTTATTTGTTTGTTGGCTCATTGCTTATTCTCTCAGAGAAGTGGGAGTCTCTCCTTTAGGGTTATCCCAAGGTCTAAACTGAGAGGTAGGGCTTCGGAAGCTCATTTTCACAGTCACACTAACCTACGTCTTCCATGTGAGCCTGTTTCAATAATAATGTTTTCTTTCTCTACCTGCTAACTCTTGTCTTATACCTCATTTGGTCCAAACCCAAGGGAAGCAAGAATAGAGCTATCGAGTGGACTCTAACATAAAGGAATCATTTGAATTTGAGCAAAAACTTAAGTCCATAAAAATGTTAATATTTGGGGAAAGACTGAGGAGAAGTACAAAAGCCGAGGAATGTAGAACTATGTAAAAACAGTTTATTTGGGGTTCAGTAGACCCTAAAACAAAAGGGAAGGACTCTAGAGTCTAGTGTAGTGCTCAGATTTTACAAAGAAGGAAACTGAAACCAAAGGACCTCACGTGACAGGCTTAATGTCACATAGTGAATTTAGCGTAAAAGAACTTTAATTCGTTGGTATTTGTGTTCTAGAAAAGCAGTAAAGTGTTATAGAAAGACAATGATATCTGATATCAGAAGACATGAATTTTAGTCCCAGCATCTCCTCTTACTCAATGTGTGGTTTAGAGTCAGTCACTAGAACTCTTTATGTCTCAGTTTTCTCATATGTAAAATGTGAATAATAGCAATCATGACTCTCTTAAATATTTGCATGAGAATTATTTAAATAATAATGCACCATGCTCTGTGAATTTAAGTTAATTCATCCTAACGTTTATTATGAGTCAATCATATGTCGGGCATTATACTAATTGTTGAGGATACAAAAATTGTCTCAGGGAATTTAGAGTCTAAAGGGAGAGACAGACAATAAATAATATCAAAATAAATTGATAAATGCTAAGATAGAGATACACAAGGGAGGGGATGCTAAGGGACCATAAGAGTATTTGGCTCAAACAGAATAATGAACTTAAAGCAGTTCTAGTTCAGCCAGTTCTATAAAGGATAAATTAAAATTGTCCAGGTGAAAAATACAAAGACCACTTAGGCAGATGAAATGTCAACAAAGCATGGCAGAATGTATACCCTACTGAATAAAATTTCTATTACTAAATCATAAAAGAAGTAGCAAGAGGCAAAAAGACCAGTGCGTAAAGGTCAGGTCATAAATTTGGACATTAGAGATCCGCTGAAAAATGTTTAGCAGGGAAATTACATGGCTTGATTTATGTTTCAGTTAGAATATTCTAGCTGCATTGGGAGGGAGACCAACATTTTAGCAAAGAAAATTTAAAAATATAAAAATTAGGGCAAAGTAATAAGGATGAAAAGGAAATGACAGATTAGAGAAATTCTATATTCAGTAAATATCTATTTTACTATTGTTTTTATTATAGCACATTGTTTCCTTGAGTGTTTTTTTCCTCTTATAGAATTTAGTTAAGTATTGGAGGCTCCAGGAGAATGCTTTTTTCTCTCATATTTATTCCTGGCTTTGTCTTACTCATGTGATCTGTTTATCATGATAAATGGAATACTCCTTTTATTTTTTTGGACTTAGAGCCAAACATAATTGCTTCACTCATTTTTACAACAAAAAGAATGCTGAAATCAGTAAACGTTCTTTTTTTTTTTTTTTTTTTTTCTTTTCTTAATGCTAAGCCAGAAATACAATGTGCCAATATATCCTGGGCAACACAATCATACACGAATGGTTTCCAAAAAGATAATTGACTCATCATACTGTTAAAGTTTACTCCAGCAATAAAATATCATTTCCCTCCTTATGAAGGCTTTTATACTTAAATTCTAAGTGCGCAGAGCAACAAATATCTGCAACCATGTAACAAACATTACAGACATTTGCAGGAAAGTATGGAAAACTTGATTGTTTCTATGCATACAATGAAAAATCCTCTGTGCAGACAGACAAGTAAGATTTCTCTTACCTGTGCAGACAGCCCTATGATGATTTCTCCTGCCCAAATACATATGCCTCAAGAACCCATAATGGGACAAAGATTTGATCATAAAAGGTTCGTTTCTTTAGGTAAGTTGCTCAAAATTTTCCATTAATAGAAAATAGTCTCATAAAGTATAACCATAATAAAATCTTGTGTTTTCAAAATATTATGCTGGAAACCTGTCACTTCATAACATTAAGCAGGGTGAATTCTCTCTTTAGAGTGGAAAGAAGAATATTTAAGTGAAGAAAGTATTTCTTCCCTTAAGTATTTGACTTAATGCATAATTTAAGCATAGGTTTCCCCTTCCATCTAAAACCAGAGTGATCCTAGGAAACCGTTCCTATGCTGAAATGCTTAAAGCAAAGAAGCAATTATCTTGGGACGCACAAAATATTTTGTGCTAGTGGATGCACAAAATAAATTGAAATAAAGCACAGATGACCACAGACACAGTTCAAGGCTATGGTGACTTGTTGCTGAGATGCTGAGTGTAGTTCTGGGAATGAGCTGGGGGTGGCAGTCTCTTTGCCCGGGGTGCATGCTGCCTCTATAATGGCCCCACTCTGCAAAACAAACACTGAACACTATTTTTGCTTTTTGTCTTTTTTCGTAAAAGTGAAAATCCTTTTCAGTTTTCTTCCAGTTAGTGAAAACAGGTATAGTTGTCCCTTGGTATACATGCGGAATTGGTTCCAGGACCCGCCTCAGATACCAAAATCCACAAACGCTCAAGTCTGTTATATAAATGGTGTGATATTTGCAATATAGCCCATGTACATCCTCCATTCTGCTTTAATCATCTCTAGATTACCTATAATACCTAATACAATAGCAAAATATGTAAATAGTTGCCAACATACAGCAAATTCAAATTTTGACTTTTGGAACTTTCTGGAACTTTAAAAAAAAATATTTTCTAATATCTGTGGTTGGTTGAATCTACAGATGTGGAACCCATGGACATGGAGGGCCGACTGTACTAATGCAGGTCTTCCAGAAAAGCCAAGTAGCAGAAAGTGAACTTTCAAAAAGCAGGGGATACCTGTATATGGTCGGAAATGTGAACCGAGGTTCTTCTTCTTAATCTAGTTCTACTTTTATGATATTGACTGTCTACTCTTAACACTTTAAAAAGGATTGTTTTATCCAGTTTCAGAGCATAAGTAGATTATATTCATAGACTTATTCAGAAACTGGAGACTTGCCTGGACCCTTAGTTTTTCCATGATTTCTTTGCTTCCACTACTACCAGGTCAAAATGAAGCCAAATGAGCCTTCTGGAATAATTACTTTCTCACTGCTTTCCTGCATGCCTCATAGCGTAGAAGGCTTCAAGATGGTCACATAACTTTCTTGGTGGTCTTCTGGATTAGGATCACACAGTCTACTTAGATTTGTCCAGTCTGGCTACGAGCCTGGTTTTCTGTCCACGATAAAAAATTTTTTTCACATATTGTATGCACTTTTGTTTTTAGCCACAACTATGAAATTACTATCATAAATAAGGTTTAGTGTACATATAAAGTTTAAATTAATTTATGATCTTTAATCTGCATGACTGCTGTTGTGAGTACCAGTGTATATACACAAACTATGCACCTTTAAAAAGAAAGGAAGGGCTCCCCTGGTGGCGCAGCGGTTGAGAGTCCGCCTGCCGATGCAGGGGACACGGGTTCATGCTCCGGTCTGGGAAGATCCCACATGCCGCGGAGCAGCTAGGCCCGTGAGCCATGGCCAGTGAGCCTGCTTCTCTGGAGCCTGTGCTCCGCAACGGGAGAGGCCACAACAGTGAGAGGCCCGCGTACCGGAAAAAAAAAAAAAAAAACACACACACACATTTCAACCAAAAATTACTTGATTCAATTACAGAGCTCCTCCACGGCAACAAGCCACAGCTAAATAAAAACTGCATGTTGGAATTCTACAATCCACTAACAAATTGTGATTTGGGAAACAGTTAAAAAGCTATGTGGCTGATATATTTAAATGAGGTGACTATCATTTCTACATAGGGTAGAATTTTGTTTTGTTTTTTCTAGGACATAAGAGGTTGATTAACCACATTTCATGAGCAATACAGTTTTATATGTAGTAAATAAAACAGATAGTTCATAGTAATTCATGAGATGCAGTACTGAATTCCCCTATGTTGCTCTAAATTGTTACAACTTTTTTCTGATTAGGTATAGAAAGCTCATTTTATTTAAATTAAATTAATTGCTTGATTATGTTAAATTAAATCTATTAACCCTGTGTTTACTTTTAACAATGTAGCTCATAAGGATTCTTATGAAAGGCATCGCCATTAAAAATGTTAATTTTACGGCTTCCCTGGTGGCGCAGTGGTTGCGAGTCTGCCTGCCGATTCAGGGGACACGGGTTCGTGCCCCGGTCCGGGAAGATCCCACATGACAAGAAGCGGATGGGCCCGTGAGCCATGGCCGCTGAGTTTGCGCGTCGGGAGCCTGTGCTCCGCAACGGGAGAGGCCACAACAGTGAGAGGCCCGCATACCGCGGGGAAAAAAAAAAAAAAAAAGTTAATTTTATACATATGTATATATGTATATACACATATATGTATACATAGGTAAATATATGTAAATATATAATAAAAGCAGTAAAGTAAAATAGATAACAATATAAAATTTACCTAATAGATCACTATATTTCTCTGGACATAAGCATGCTTGATACCAATTTTCCAAAGAATTAGCCCATCCCAGAAATAAGTGTTTTTTCTTTTAAATTTTTTTAAGTTTCTCAAAGTGATGACAAAGCTGCTGAATTGTGGATATTTCATATAGTTACTCAGCCATGTCACAAAGCCCTGAGCCTATTTAAATTTTTAAGATTTTTATATATTTTCTCATCTCAACCAAGTATATTATTTCACTGCAAGTGAAGGAAAACTTGACCCAAACTTACTTCTGGGAAAAAAATATATATATGGGGGCAGGGTGGGTGGGGCCTTTAGTTGCTATTATAGTTTCTATTGCTTTAACAAATCTCTACAAACTTGGTGGCTTAAAAAAGTACACATTTATTGTCATACAGTTCTGTTTTTTAGTCATGGGACATGTGTCTCACTAGGCTAAAATCAAGTTGTCGTCAGGCTGCATTTCTTTCTGGAGGTTCTATGAAAGAATCCATTTTCTTGACTTCTCCAGCTTCTAAAGGCAGCCCACACGTCTTGTGTTATGGGCCCACTCTGGCTTCAGCAGCAGCAATGTTACTACTTTCTGACCATTCTTCCACAGTCATATCTGCCTCTGAATCTCCATTTCCCCCTCTCTCTTCTACTATCAAAGACTCTTGCGATTATATTAGGCCCCCTAGATAATCCAGAATAATCTCTCTATTTTAAAGTCAGCTGATTAGCAGCCTTACTTTTATCAGCAACCCTAATTTCCCTTTGCTGTGTAACCTAACAGATTTATCCATTCCAAGGACAAGGACCTGGACATCTTGAGAGAGTGTTATTCTGACCATCACCATATTCCTAAAAAGCACCGTGAATAGCATTAGTTTCAGGCATAGTTCTATCAAGAATATTTACATAAATTAGATCATCAGAACCATGTTTCCCTCTTAATCTCTTGGATTCCTCAGTTCTATTTCCTTTAATTTGTCAAGATGGATGCAGTAGCATCTTTAAACCACATCCATTCAGTTTTATACTAAAGAATGTATCTTTTCTCTTGATCCAAATAAAAGTCTCAATAACTGTCTTTGGCTTTGATTGGTTTGGCTTGAGTCCTGTGTCTATTTGTAATCTAAGCACTGTTCCAGAAGGTAAGAAGGCTTAAGTCATGTGCATTCTTTTTTAACAGGATTACTGTCAGCAGACACCCATGGACAGAGATTGAACAAGGTAATGGAACCTCAAGTGGAAACTTCAGGCTAATGTCATAAGTATGGTTAAGAGATGCTGGTTGGCAAATAAAGAAAAAAAAAAAAAGTAACATATAAAAGCATCAGCTACTGCCCCAGTCTACATTACATTCGTATCAGCAAAGTCAAAACAGTGAGAGGTGTCTACCTGAAACAAGAAGACAATGCTGAAAAGCCAAACTCTAGTGTCACAGATGACAATTTGTGCACTCAGGTAACAGTGAACCTGAGTTCTTAAGAAAAAAGTCTTCCAGCTACAAACTTAACCTTTCTCTCTAGTCTCATCTTTCCCATTCTCCATCTGAACCCCTTGCTCCAGTGAGCCTAGACTCGTCACCCTACATATGCCACTGGCAATCAATCCCCCTCTACTCAGACGAGCTTGCCTCTCTGCTCCTAACTCTAGCTTTTTAACCTGAGTCTCGGTTTCTACATGGAAATAGTACCAATCTTAAAAAAGAAAAATGTTGATCCTAGTGTTGTTTTAAAATAAAAGGTGTAGTAATAGGTATAACACTCATGTTGTGAAATAGTTGCTAATACATAAGCCATATATTTATATTTATACTTATAGTTATATTTTTATATTTATACATTTGTGTGTGAAAGAGAGTAGTTTGGAAGTTATTAAATAGAAAAACTATAAAAGACTCCTAAAGTGATATGTCCAACTCACTCTACAATTAAAGATATAATGCGCTAAACCACAAGGGCATATCACTTTTTTTTTTTTTTTTTTACTAAGTGTGGTTTTAATCTCAAATATTTTAGATAATGACTATCCATTACCTTGAGACCAATGCCTGTCACTGAATATAGTAAGATAAATGTGCATATGGGGTTGTCTTTACCTCTTTTCTTGCCATGTATTTAAGATATATTATACATTTAGCCTGGGACATTTATCAAGGAAAAAAGGGCAAAATTTAAGACATAATCAGTTTTAGATTTTGACTTGACTCTTATTGGTGAAAACTTGCATAATACCACATTTTGCAATCAATCAATTAGAAGGAAAATGATAATACTACTTCATATATCTCAGTACTTTTCACTTAAAGGTCTTAAAGAGAAAAGGACACTTTGCAAATAAAACTTAATGAAACCCTCAAAGTGCTCCTCTAAGTTAGGTAAATATTATTTCAGTCATTTAAACATCTGCAGTCCAATGGCTTTGACAGTTTAGTGACTTACTCAAGGCTACAGATTAAATCGAAGGCAGGTCCAAACTCCAATTTAGCGGCTAGGCTGCCAGATCCTTACCGTGTTGTTTGTGGTTGGTTACAAAGCAAGATCCTCATTTTTAAAATGGAAGAGACATGTAGTTTTAATTTAAATCAAATTTATCAGGGACTTGACTGCCCTAGCTTTTAAAGCCCCCTTCCTTGTTCTGGATTTGTTCCACAGGTTTCCAAGATACAGAGTTACTCTAACTCTTTGGCTGCCATTTATCTTTCCTGATTTCCTGCTAACCTTTGCAGATTCTTGAAAGCATGCCTATCTCTTCCCTTGTGTCCAATGCAGATTCTTCTAGTGCAAAGGAATTTACATCAAATGGGGAGGAATTCTTTCTATTTTGGATAAGGGCTGTTGGGAGTTAAAATTGAGGAGATGGTACAAAGTCGTCTATACTGTATACATCTCTCTCCCTCTTATAGCTCATGCCAATAAATATATTTTTTTCTTTTATTTTAAATTTCCCTGCTATGGTGTCCTGTTCATCATCTCCGTTCTCGGGATGAACTTTCCGCCACTGACATTATATACAGAGGTGTGCAGCACAGGTGGGTTTAAAGGAATTCAAAAACTGTGCATATTTTAAAGCACAAATTGAGAGAATTATATATAAATACACTTGAATGTAGCCATGATTCTGAAAGGCAATATTTAGAAGACAACACAATGAAATCAAAGGAAGAAATATCTCTCTAATCAGAGGTACAAAACTCAATGAAAGCTAAATGTAGCTTTAAGTAATAATATTTTTAAAAGTTAGAAAATACACAGTCCTCTGCTAGTGTGATTGAATTCACATAATCTATAACCGTCTTTTTTTTTTTTTTCTTACTTAGAGGAATCTGTTATTAGAAATCTCACTGATGGTAATAACCAACTTAGAGTGGCAGTTTCATTAACCTCTTTTTTTTTTAAGTCTTTATTGAATTTGTCACAATACTGCTTCCATTTTACGCTTTGTCTTTTTTTGTCCACGAGGCATGTGGGATCTCAGCCCACAAACAGGGATCGAACTCGCACCCTGACATTGGAAGGCAAAGTCTCAATCACTGGACCACCTGGGAAGTGCCAAGCACTTTTAAAATGCTGGAAATTTTAATCCATTTAACAAAATGTTTGACACAATCCCTCCTGGCTTGGCTGCTAAATAGACAGGAATCTCATCAGTGGCTACTGGGGAAGAGGAGGAAGCCAGAAATCAGACACCTGGGAATAAATGGTTTAATGTCACGCCAGAGCTGACCTTCATGAAAAATGGCAGAGTGCAAAGCCAGTCCTCAAAGGCATGTGACATGTTTAAGTTTATCGTGGCCCTGCTTTCAATATTTATAGGGGTTCCTAACCTGGTGGATAGGAATTCTAAGCTGTCATTTTTGTATTATATTTGGACTAAGAGTTACATGTGTGATGGTGTCATTGTTTAGGGTACCTAATTTGTCTGGAGCAAAAACCAAACTTTAGTAAGCATAGAAGGTACCATGCTCTATGTTTTAGCTTACTATTGCTGTGTCATAAATTATCATCAATTTAACAACTTAATACCTATTTATTATCTCACAGTTCTATAAGTGGAAATATGGTTTGGCATAACTAGATTCTCTGCTCAGGGTCCCACATGACTGAAATCCAAGCAGCAGCTGGGTTGTGTTCTCCTTTTGGATCTACCTCTAGGCACAATTCAGGTTGTTGGCAGATTTTGGCTCCTTGAGGTTGGAGGAGTGAGATCTCCAGCTCCTAAAGGATGCCCACCATTCTCTCACACATGGCAGTCTCAACAACATGGCATCTTGCTTCTTCAAAGATAGCAGATGAATATTGATGGCTTCAAACTGCTAACTTCTTTTAAGCACTCAAATGATTAGGTCAGACCCACCCAGTACTATTCCACTTTTGAAGATCTCACTGTCAACTGATAAAGCACTTTAATTAAATCTTCAAAATCTCTCTTGCCATGCAATATAACATAACCATGGGAGTGATATTCCATTATTTTCATAGATCTTGTTTACAGCACAGGAATGAGATTACACAGGGCATGTAAACCAGGGAGGCAGTAATCTCAGGGACCACATTACAATCCTGCCTACATTCCATATAGAGAGGGTCTAGAAATACATGGGTTGACCTTAAGTAGGGAGGGCTGGAAAAATGTTAAGACTCCCATTCCAAAGGGTAACTAGGGTGCACTCAGTCGTCCAAATAGAAGCCAAGTTACATGAGCTCTGCAAAAGCAGCAGATGTGAAACTCAATGCACAGGTGAATATTTAGGGTTCATACCAACCAGATAAATATCAAGATTAGGAAAGAAAGAATAATATTATATTTCATTCCACTGTGGAAATGGGGGTTACTTGATAGATTGGAGTGAACTTGGGCTTTGAAATCAGACTGACTAGAATTAAAATGTTAGCTCTGTCATTGCCTGGTTACAGACTTCGGGCGAGCCACCTCAAAGATAAATTGAAGATAATGACATGTATCTCATAAACTATTGAGCATAAAACTGAGGATACTGAAGGCACCATTTTAGTTTCCTTCTCTTTGTTGGCCCAGGAACTGAGTGAAACCAATCCTCTGGCTGTGTCTGCAGATTAGTAAAAGTAAAGAAATGGAGGGTCTGACACTGATCAGGTGAAGTGCTTGGAGTGTTAATTGATGCTGATGATAAATTTTTAATTGACCATCTTAAGTTAGTTCAAAAGCAAAATCCAGGAAAAGATTACCTTATTATAAATATAAGGTTATTTTAACTTTAAAATAATATATCCATTATAATTATTTTTAAAATATTGTTTAATTAAATCATAGGCCATCATGGCAAATTTGAGTTGCTTTGGCTAACATGAACTCCAGAACTCCACAATTTAAATGTTTTTCTTCATTCTAGTACTGCTTAGTTCATTACTTCATGAAAAGATAAAGAGACACATTACTATCGTATATCCACCAAAAAAAAATACCTTTAGTATAGGAAAAGTATAGATAGTGCCATAATTTGGCCCTGCATTGTATTTATTCAAAGATATTCTCATGAATATGCTTGGGCCTGGTGTTGCCTACCACTCTAAAAGTTTTCTTTTCTGTAAGCTTACTTTTGAGGAGCAATTAGATAGACACAGTTAGGTTTCCATCAGAGTCTTTTGTAACTTTCTTCTTGGCTCTGCATTCATTACTGATAAAGAAGAATCAAAGCCAAAATTTTTGGTTAGACAGTGATGTACACCAGATAAAACTTCCCTACAAACAAAAGTATATTTACTCATGAAACATAAAGGCCATAAATACTTAAAAGAGTTTCAAACACATTTACATTTTCCTCAACTGCTCTTGAGACATTTTGATTAGAATCAGTTGCTATGAAAGAAGGAAGATATATATGGCCTTTAAAGAATTCTTGAAATTCTCACACAGCAATTCTGCTCTCATTTCATTAGCCATACAAGATATGGTCATGCATAACTTCAAGTGGGTGAAGGAGTACATTTCTACCATATGCAGAAAAGACAGTTGTAACGTACCTAATATCTATCACAGTATTCCCTTCTGGTCCCCAAATATGTATCTCAATCTCCTTTCAGAATGCAATATAAATTCACTCTGTTCTCCAGGAAAGGAAATCCCAAAATACAGGAGACTCAAGGCACAAACACACAGTGTAGGGTTTCTGGGTGGCATGTGATAATCTCTGCAATAGGGTTGATATACAGTAGTCTCTTTATCTGACTCAGATGTGATTCCCCTAGATCTGGAGACCTATGAACATTAGACAATTATCTGCCCCTCCACACATCCACTGTGCACAGATACCACAGTGTCACAATAATGGCATATTTCCATTCAGAGTGACAAAATATGAGACAGCTGGCAGTCCCTGATCCTTAGCAATTCTGAGATCCCTCTGAGACAGTATTTTAAGGGCATCCTTCTCCAGGAGTGGGCAATATACCTTGCCCTGTTTTCATTCCCTAGATATATCTTCCTTGGCCATAGTTTTCCATAGCTTCTGACTCAGCCTTCCAGGAAGTTTTTCTATTGCCATAATTGACTTTAACAATATTTGAAATGGGGCACGGGACACATGTCTAGTGTGGTAATTGAATGGTGACCCCCACCCCGTGTCCTAACCCCTAGAACCTGTGAAGGTGACCTTATTTATAAAAAGTGTTTTTTAAGATGCAATTAAGTGAAGCATCTTGAGATGAGATCATCCTGGATTATCCAGTTGGACCCTAAGTCCAATGACAACGAGAAAAGACACGCAGACACCATGTGAAGACATATGTAGATATTGGACATATCCAATATGTGGTGATATGTAGATACTGGCTTTACTGGATACAGCTGTAAGCTAAGAAATACTTAGAGCCACTAGAACCCAGGGAGAGGCAACTTTGATTTCAGACTTCTGGCCTCCAAAACTGACAAAAATTTTTGGTTTGCTTTTTAAGTCACCAAGTTTGTTACAGCAGCCCTCGGAATCCAAAAATATCCCTTGGGGCCACATGACTTGTGTTGGCTGGTAAAATATGAGCATAAAAGATGAATCACTTTCAGGTGGAAACATCTAGTTGCTATTGCAGGGCACTGTGGCGCTCTCCTTTCCCTGCCTCAGTGACTGTGGAAGCATGAATCAAGATGATGCCAACATCAACCTGGGTCTCTGGCTGACTTAATGATCAGATTAGCCTGGCTGATCTGTTCTGGATGTGATTGCAAGCAATAAATAAGTAAACGTTTGTGGTTTTAAGCCACAGAAATATGTGGCCAGTTAGTAACTGCAGCATATCTTAGCCCATACTCACGATTAAAGCAGTTAACATAAATTTGGGCATTAATAATTTCCTCTTGATGTTCAAATGCAAACTTTTACTAACTCCCTTTTAACATATTTGTGGTAAGTTCAAATATGGCTCAATGGGCTTCCCTGGTGGCGCAGTGGTTGAGAATCCGCCTGCCAACGCAGGGGACACGGGTTCGTGCCCCGGTCCGGGAAGATCCCACATGCCGCGGAGCGGCTGGGCCTGTGAGCCATGGCCGCTGAGCCTGTGCGTCCGGAGCCTGCGCTCCGCAACGGGAGAGGCCACAGCAGTGAGAGGCCCGCGTACCGCAAAAAAAAAAAAAAAAAAAAAAAAAAAAAAAAGGCTCAATAACAGTCCAAGGAAATATTCAAGAGGGAGCATCACGAAACTTGGAATCAGAAACACCTGTATTGAATTCAATTACTTCTAATTCCTTTGAGAAGTCCCCTGAGTCTCAACCCTTCCCTTTGCAACACATAAACAGTAATACTGGTTCTTTCTTCACTAGGGTTTGTGAGGCTCCAATAAGATAAATGATGGCAAAGACTTTGTAAACTATAAAGAATTACATACACATAATTGATTTCCATTCCACATCGTGATGACAAGAAGCTACTTATACCATAATATTTGGGGGCAAGTCCCTTACAAGGTGGACCAAAACTTCCAACCTTTCCTAAATGAATAATTCAGATTCCTCATATTTCCACGTAGTCATGAATCCCAGTGAGATGTATCAAAAGAAAGCCGAACCCAGAAAAAAAGAAATACATTCCAAAGACGAATTCTGCTAAATGGGCCTGCTCATGATTCTTTATCTCCAAGATAGTGGATGAGATTTTTCGGCTTAGAGAACCTGAGCTGTTTATGGACTATGGCTGAGGAATGCTTAAAAAAATCAGAGACAAACAGTAATCACATACAGATCCGCTGGGGCTTTGATATTTGGCGGGGCCACAAAACTGGTATGGAGATCTGAGAAATCTCTAAACAGAAATTGATTTAGAAATTCAAGCCAAAGATACAGTACATGGAGGAAGTAAGTGGTGATTACCAGAGGAAGTAAAATGAACTCTGGAAATGAAGTTGGAACAATAAGAAATGTTGAAAATGATATTGATTAGTATTAGTTTCTGCTTTATATGACATAAGAGTGGTTTATGAGAATAGTAGTCTATAGGAGAATTCAGGTTTTTTTTCTTTCTCCAACAAAATAATTTCTGAAACACTGAATTGCTAACTAATGTGCAGGTTCAATTATGTCATGAACACAGGCTCTATCTCGCTACTCCACCATCCCTGTTTCTCACATGGCTGTTGGAACTTCAACCCTTACATTTTCATTCCAGCAAAGGAAAACAGAAAGTGAGAAGAAAGTCCATTATCATTTTAAGGAAGCTTCCAGGAACCACCCCAGAACACTTCTAATTACATATCATCGCATGCAACTAGTCACACAGCCACTCTGAGCTACAAAGAGGCCAACAAATATAGTCTTTTAGCTGCAAGTGTTGCCACTTTAAGTATATTTGTTAGTTAGAAGGAGGAGGAGAAAGATTGTAGTAGGTAAAACAATACTATCTGCTGCAGGAAATAAAAACTGAAGTAGAAATGAATAGGAAGAACAGTTAAAGAACAAATAAGAAATAAGCATTTTTTGTTATCTAAATAAGTATATTTATCTAGAAATTCATTTATTTAATAGATATCCATTGGTAGATAACCTAATGTGAGACACTATACTAGGTCCTATGGATACTGTGATGAATAAGACAGTGCTTGCCCTCAAGCAAATTGTAAGTGATGGAAGGAGGATTCATAATGATACATAAATAATTACAATGAAAATACAGATATAACAGATGCCAAGAATGAGGTAGTAAATGTTAACAGGTAATCTCTTTCAGTAGGTTGAAAGTATATGTTTGGTTGATCTTGGTCATAAGAGAGGTCTTGAACCAGGGTAAAGGGATTGTGTCAGTGGGAATCAAAGTTGGGGGATCCATATCAATATTTTTAAAAAGGAAGAGGCAACAGGGCTTCGAAATTGAATGACGTATGTTTGTGGGAAAAAGAATAATAGGAAATAATGGTAAATCAAAGATTTCATGATTTCTAAGTAATTGGAAAAAAATACTGTTATGTATTAATTAGGAGCAAGCAGATCAGAATGAGAACCAAGCTGAAGAAGTACCTGGTGATGCAGAGTTTGGGTTAATGAAGCCTTCTCTGATTCTGGTCGATGCAACTCCTCCCCCACTCTCCTGTATTTCCTCAGCACTATGACATGCCTCGATCAAATCACTTAACACATGGGTCTAGAAAAGACCACTATATCACCAATGGTTTGCTACAGCTGGCTTTTAGCAGCTTGCAAGGATCAAGTATGCACATTTTTTCCCCCAGCCCTAATTCAATGACACAAGTTGACAACTTGAAACCAGTCATGGTGGGAACATTTACAACATAGAAACTGGCAAATGCTTCTTAGCGGGCTCTCTCTTTCCCTGCAGAGCTGGTTGTTAAATATCTATCAACACATCCCTATGTATAACTCTCTGTGTCTCAGAGTGTAAGCTTTTGGAGGGCACAGCCTTTGCCTTATCCATATATGTGTCCTCTTTTGCAGCATTTAGTGGTGGCCGTGGGTAGTGGTTTCACTGAAGTTCCCTAAGAAATGAGGGTTGACTTAACAGATAATCCGAGAAAAATATTCTGCACACTGTTGAAAAAATTGTTGGGAGTTCACTTTTGAGAGGGTAGCTTGAGTTACGTGTGGACACGGTGATAGTTAAGTTTGAGAAAGAAGAAATAACTCATATGTGGAATGTGTTATAAATTTGGTACAGCTACTAAAAAATGTCAACATTGTAGGGGGGAAAATAAGCTTTTTAATGTGGAATTTGCTTTATCTTGTAGTAACCTGGAACTGGAGTCTGCAAATATATGGTTTATGGAATCATCTAGAAGGTATGAGAAATGGGCTTTACCTTAGGTCCACTTGAAAAAAAAAGGCATTATATCATGTAGATAGGCATAAGAGTAATGTAGATAAAGTCTATCTCTGCTTCGCCCTTCAGGATCACTCTGTCTTCTCAGGTTTATAATACATGATAATATGAAATATTATAAGCCTCCTATACAGACACTCAGAATAGATATAGATTACTAGAGAGTAATCCGATTTTAAGAGGATAAAGCTCATGTTTACTTTGAATAAAAGAATAAACACCTAAATGTGGAGTAACAACTTACTGAGCTACTTAAAGGGCAATTGCTAAGCAGACTTTCAATTGATACTAAAATCCTACTACAGAGAAATGGCCACATTTTACATCATTTCATTACGTGGGATGTTTCCAGACATAGTGAAAAATACAAGGTCCTAAATCAGGATGCTTGTTCTTTAATACAACTAAAATCCTTTATCCTAAAACAGCTTAATAATACAAAGAATAATTACATTGGCCAAATAAAAACTGAGTGCATTTAAACAATGTATTCTAAAGGCATAAAAGTGAAATAATATTAGTTATAAATTTAAGCGGTCATCTTTATTGAAAAGCATATAATTGTATGATGCCCTGTCTCGTAAAATAAAGAACATATGGTTACTATTGATATGGTTAAGTCTAAAGCTGTACCCTTCCAGGGAGCATGGTGAAATAAATCAGGTTTCTCATCCTTCTAACATCATCTGTGTCTCTCAAATCAATGTAAGTGGATACACAGTAGGGGACTACATTCAGTATTTGTGACAGTCTTCTCAAAAAATGGATTAATGTATCTTTGTTAGACATTACCTAGTCCCCTAAATATATGTTCTAAGAATTTTCCTGCTGTTTTACTAATAATTTAATCACTATAATCTATTTGGAAAAAACCTCATATTTCTATTATAACATAGATATTATCATAGACATGTTTTTAACATTTTTTGTTTTCCATATTTAAATCTGTAGTACATGACCCTTTTTCTAAACGTCTAAATTTTCTTTTTAGTCCTATACTGGTTATATACCCTATTAAATGACTATGTATCTTGTTTTTAAGCAGCCAGAGAGTTTCATGTGTGTTTTCTCCACATAGAGCTCTTTAGAATTAAATGTATAATCATAATGAATTTTATTACAAAAGAATAAAATGACTTGCAGTTTTTGTATGGACACAACTGATCAAAGTCTAGATGAACCATTTTAAAGAACTGGTTTAACTTAAAAGTGGTTTGTCTAATATTTCTTAATATTCAGTGATCTATTTCTACACCAGTTCTGTGTCCTTGAACTCACCTTTGAGATGGAAACATTTCCAGTAAATGCTTCATAGTACTGTTATAAGAATTAAAAGAGGGCTTCCCTGGTGGCGCAGTGGCTGAGAGTCCGCCTGCCGATGCAGGGGACGCGGGTTCGTGCCCCAGTCCGGCAAGATCCCACATGCCGCGGAGCAACTAAGCCCGTGAGCCATGGCCACTGAGCCTGTGCGTCCGGAGCCTGTGCTCCGCAACGGGAGAGGCCACAACAGTGAGAGGCCCGCATACCGCGAAAAAAAAAAAAAAGAATTAAAAGAGATAATGCATGTACATGGGTATAATACAGTCTCCATTATTAATGGCAGCTACTATTAAAAGTATCAGATAGTTTTAACTTTAATGAATTTGTAAACCAAAAATCATACAAAATGATAAAGTAATGAAAGACTACTGGAAATCACTTGATCATGCACAAAGTATTTATGAAAAACTGACCATATATTTCACTAGTATTGCTTTATATTGTCTTTTAAAAAATGGATTCACTTAAAGTACAAAATTTGTATTAAAAACTCACCATTATGATCAGAAGTGTTTCCGTGCATCTAGATGTTGATAAAATGCATTTTTCTAATGAATAACAGAAAGATTCAATTGAAATCCAAAGCCTGATCATTGAATTCTAAAACATCCTGAAAAATTAATGTTTAGGACTTTGTGCGGGCAGATATATACACAACTACCAGCAGGTGGCAGTATGTATATGGAAGTACGTCCTAAATAATTTTGCAAACTGCAGGTTACTGGCTATTACTAACAAATGGATGTGCATCCACTTAAGAGATCTATTTAGGAGAAAAATAATGGACGCCTATTTTGAAATTTCTTTTTATTATCTTCCTTATGTTACTTCAAGGAAGAGTATTTGCTTATCATTTGTGAAATGCATGAAGTCTTAAATCTAGTATAGGTCCAAGTTTCCAGGAAGGTGAGAATTATTGGCTGGCCTTTACATGACTCTCCTCTGCTCTGTCATTTATGATAAAATAGGCTGTTTAACTATGAGATACTTTAGTATATATTCTTTTGGCTGTTTATTTGCTGGGGGTTTCTCCAGCTTGCACACATATGTATACAATGTTTTATGTTAAAAAAAAATGTATGAATAAGGAAGGATAAAAATAGAATCAGAGATAGAGATGTACTAGTGTAAATTCTTTAGGATTATTAAACAGTAAAATCATATCTTTTATCAAACTGGTAGGAAATTTAAGCCTGTTTCAAAACTTGGTTTGGATGTATATGCAACAACTAAACATTTTTCTTTTTTATCCTGCCTCTCATCCTTATAACCTAAGAATGAAGGTCAGAGGCGGCTGAACGTACTATACTAGCAACTCCTCCTCACTGCCCCGGTCATGACTGTGGCTTTTTGCAGAACATGTGTCAGCAGAATGGCAGTAGAAGTTTCCAGACCAGGCAGGGTTGGTGATTAGTAGTAACTTAAAAATTAGGGTAGTGACAGTGGAGAAGGCAAGAAGTATTTCAGAAAGCGATAGTAACGGAGGAGGTCCTTTCTACTTGCATTGGATTCGTGGAAGTTTATTTTTACTTTTTTCTCCTCAGTAAAAGTATTTATCTGCATGTTTCCATATTGTGTGTCACATATTCAAAAGTATGAACATGCAGTGTAATCACATGTATCTGGAGTAAGAGAACAAAGGGAATATGACACTAAAAACCTATCATTTTTCAATAAAAATCAGTGTTGCAGTTTAGTCATGAAGGTTTTGTGAATTCTTACTCTAGAGTAAATATGATATAAAAACTATTTTGAAAAATATGTCATTTACCTACTAGCTCCTTTGTTGAAGAAAGAGGGTCAGGCATGGGGACTGGGGGGAAGGAAAAGGTGTTGCTGCAGACAGCATTATTATTTTTCAGTTCTATTGACTAAGACAGTATTTTGAAGCATTGCCCTGAAGTTACTAGTAGATTCACAAATGTACTTTAAAGATAAGATGAATAATATTAATTTTACTCAGAAGTCTTCTCTGCTTCTACCTTGCTGAAGGGGCTGATTGTAAACCGTGGTCCTGACTCTGCATAAATCTGTAACACTGGAGAAGTATCAACACTTCTGTTCTATGAGTTTTCCATAGAAAAAGAAATTTTCCATAGAAAAAGAAGTTTCCACTTCTCTTTCACGAGTATCATTCCTACCTCTGTCTCAGTGAATTTCATGTTGATTCTTAGAAAATACTTTGGAGTATAAATAAGTCAAAATATTACTCGACCCAGAATGGAATTCTAACCCACACTGAGTAAATGGGGATTGTGTCTGTAGAGACAACTGGTTTTTCTCAATAGACACTGAAGTCACACCAGAGGTGACAGAATATGCAGCAGGATCAACCTAAATGAGACATGGTGTGACACACGAAGATAAGCATTTTTGAAATGGGCTATATGGATAAGTAGGAGAAACAAGGAACTTTTATGCAACAGATTTTGAAAATATGTGTGTCAGCTAAACATGTTTCAAATCCCATACTCCAAAAAGAAAAGTGGTTTCTTGAAAATTTCGTAAACTGTATTGAAGTCTAGCATGCATGTGGAAAAGCACACAGATCAAACTGACTGGACTGATGTGGGTTTTTTTTCCCACAAAATAAATGCACCTAAGTAACCAACAATAAGGTCAAGAGATAGAACATAACCAGAACCTCAGGGCTGCCTAATGCTAACTTCTTCCATCACTACTTCCATGTAACCGTATCCTGTCTTCTAATACCACAGAAGAGCTTTGTCTTTTATTGAACTTCACATAATACAATCATATAGTATGTATGCTTCTGTGTCTGGTTTATTTTATTCAACATACTATTTATGAATTTCCAGCCACACAGTATCTTGTTCATTATAATTGCCATCTATTTCATTGTATGAATATACTACAAATTTATCCAATTTGGTGCCGTACAGATAGTGCTTCTATGAACATTCTAGTACATAGTCTTTGATGCATACATGTGTGAGTTTCTATTGGGTATATAACATAAGTTTATTAAGTTACTTGGATTAGTAAATGCTGCCAAACCAATTTTCAAAGTGGTGGCACTAATTTATACTTTCCCCAGCTGTGATGAAAATTTCAGTCACTCTGTATCTTCACCAGTACTTGTTTTGTGTGTAATTTTCATTTAGCCATTCTCCCAGCACACTTTTGAAGACTATGTATATATATAATATCATGTACAAAACAAATATACACGTGACATATATATCATATATTAACATACATATGATATATCACAAATGAGACATGATAGTAAAACGAGTTTAAGCTAGATGTTGTAGAGACTGTCAGTTTGCAGTGGAATAAGCAATTGGCTGGCCAACCTAGATGAGCATGATTCTTGTCCCATAATACCTTTCCCCAGAAAGAGAGACAGTATAGACTCTCTAAGGTCTGGAAGAGACCACACATAATTACTTAGCAGCTCTCACATATGATGCATCATTAGGAATCTAGCTCCTATCTTCAAAGAGCTTACATTTACCTTGATGCTGTGGAAGAATGAATCTGCCACCTGTGCTTGGCAGAACAAACTGAACATGGAGGACCTGAGACAGAGAGGCTGGTTCTTCCGTTGGACATACAAGATCAGTTGCTGAAATAGAAGAACACATTGGAGAATCAACCTAAGAATTTCAATTGCTTTATATTTTGCACCTTTCTGAAATAGACTCTTAAGTTCATTTACTTCCTAAATTGTTACCTTGAATATAAAATGCCATAGTGTCAGCTTAATGAGATCTGAGACAAGTCTTGGGCCATTCAATGCTCTGCTCCTGGGCCTTAATGTCATTTCAAAGTTTTTGCCCTGAGTGTTTATAAACTTGAATCTCAATAGCTAGTCAAAAACAAATTCACTTTCCTAACAATTCTGGCCAGGTGATTCATGCATGATATACCTGGAGAACTTGCAGGGGCTGTACAGTCAGATAGATATACCTGATTTTGAACTTTCCAGTTTTCAAGTCAATTCTCAGAGCCTTAGTTATTTTATTTGTCAGTTTGGGAGAGTATAGCCTGGCCACTATGGGAACTGAGATGATTAAACAATTTGTATAAAATCCTTGGTACTGTACCTGGCACACAATGGACATACAATAAATGGTAGATAACATTGCTAAAATTTTATTATTAAATAAGATGTAACTTAAATTTCTATCAAAATCAAAATGGCATTGTTTCTCATATATTATAAATTTGTTTATAGCATTCAAAGGAATAGTGAATATTTCATATTTATATACAATTTTAATCATTTTTTTGGAAAAAGTTTGCTAAGTCTTGTTATTATGCTTTCATTGCCAAAACCAGATTATATTCTGGTTTATATGCTGTTAATAACATGTATTAACTTATATGCAGTTAACGACATGTTTCCATGATTGTGGATACGATTTGACTGTATAGTTACCTTAACCTGAAAGAACAGTATCCCAAATATCAAATTTCCCCTTTATGGTTAAGCTATTTGTGTGTGTGTGGGGGGGGTGTCATTCGGTGAGAGTAATTAACCAACACATAGTTCCATAGTTATAACCAAAACCGCAGATTCAATATTGTATGGCTATTTATGTTTATTGACCTTTGAGTTCTAATGCTTCCATTAAGTGCAACTGCCTCAGCAGTACATAACACAGCAAGAATACAATGGGCAAAGAAGTGAGCAAATATTGACCACAGAAACAAAAGAACTGAAGAGAAGACTCTGTTCTTTCTTATACAAATACTAGGGATCATTTTCTACTAGTATAGTGTGGATAACATCATCCACGGGAATAGAGTTTCAGAACATTTGGTTAAGCTGCTTTTAATAGAAAACAACATTAAAAATACATCTTCAAAAGCCACACTGGAAAAGCCCAGTAATTATTCCATTAATCACTACATTTGGTGTGACTGAGCAATAATTGGTTCCAAAGCTATGTCTGTTAACATGGTGAGTTTTAAATTCAGGATCATGTAAATACATAAGCATGTTTTTTTATTAGGAAAAGTAATAAGAAGATTATTTTAATCTCCAACACCTTATGTACCTATAGTTAGTGTAGTTACTATTTGTGAATTACCAACACTTTCCCTGTCTTGCCAGTCTTTGCAATGAGTTTGAATATTGAATTATTTGTTTAAAATAAATTAATTCCACTGTGTATATGGAATGTACTAAGGATCATATAGACATAACACTCCTTTCAAAACTCAAGGACATGGACACAAAAACAACCAATTACAAAGTAATAGACTCACATCAGCAAGATGGCAGACTAGGAGGCCCCAGCACTTATCTCTTACAAAAACGAGTTAACAACTATCCAGTGACAAAAATAGCTTCAGAATACAACGAAGAAGCTGCAGCAACCCAATGGAGCACAAAACTGTGAATGGCCACATCATAATCATATCAACCCAACAGGATTTTTTACAGAAATAGAAAAAACATAATTTAAAAATTCACATGGAACCACAAAAGACCCTGACTAGCCAAGCAATCTTGAGCAAGAAGAATAAAGCAGGAGACATTACACATCCTGATTTCAAAAAACACTACAAAGCTACAGTAATCAAGACAGTGTATACCAGCATAAAAACAGAAATATAGACCAATGGGACAGAATACAGAGCCCAGAAATAAATCCACACAAAGAAACTGATCTTCAACCAGGGTTCCAAGAACACACAATGAGGAAAAATAGTTTCTCCAACAAATGGTCTTCGGAAGCTGGACATCCACATGCAAAAGGATAAAACTGAACCCTTACCTCACACTTTTATTTTGATATACAAAAATCAACTCAAAATGGACCAAAGACTTAAATGTAAGACCTAAAACCAAAAAACACACAGAAGAAAACTGTGGGAAAATCTTCTTGACATCGATCTTAGCAATGATTTTATGGATATGACATCAAAAGCACAGACAAAAAAAGCAAAAATAGAAAAGTGTGACTACTTCAAACCAAAAAGCTTCTGCAAGCAGAGGAAATAATTGACAGAATGAAGAGGCAATGTATGGAAAAGGAGAAAATATTTGCAAACCACACATCTGATAAGAGGTTAATATCTAAAATATGTAAAGAACTCATACAATTCAATAGCTAAAATATAAATAACTGATTAAATATGGGCAAAGATTCTCAACAGACATTTCTCAAAATAAGACATACAAATGATTAACAGGCACATGAAAAAAGTGCTCAACATTGCTAGTAATCAGGAAAATCAAAATCAAAATCACAATGAGATATCTCACACGTTAGAATGTCTATTATTAAAACGAAAAAGACAACAAGGTTGTTGGCAAGGATGTGAAGAAGAGAGAACCCTTATACACTGTTGGTGGGAATGAAAATTGGTACAGCCATTATGGAAACAGCATGGAGGTTTCTCAAACAAAAATACAACCACCATATGATCCAACAATTCTACTTCTGGGTATATTCCCAAAGGAAATGAAATTAGGATCTTGAAGAGATATCTGCAGTCTCATGTTCATTGCAGCTTTATTCACAATAACCAAGATATGGAAACAACCTAACAGTCTTACAACAGATGAATGGATACAAAAAGATGTGATATATAAATATATATAATGAAATATTATTCTCCCATGAGAAAGAAGGAAATCCATTTGTAATGAAATGGATGGAGCTTGAGGGATTTTGCTAAGTGAAATAAACTACAATAACTGATATTATAACATAGGGCAATTATGTACCATTCTTTTTCTTTTAAGTTAATTTCTTGAACAAATATTTATTGATCTTAATAAAACACACACACACATGACAGTATAGTGGATAATGTGCCTTCAAGGGGCTTCCCTTCTGGGGTTCTTTAAAAAGACAAATTTGATAGTTTCTGAGATTTTAAACAGGATATTTAAAAATTCCAAATTAGAAAGGGACAAAAGTAACACCAAGATAAGACAAAATGAGCTACTTCAAGTAAGATTCAAAAAAGATAAAGCAGAAGGTCAGAAATTAAATTAATGCACAATTTATGTACACTTTAGTTAGTGAATATCTAACTCTAAAATGTCTATACTATAATTATACCATACTGGAATTATGCAAAAAGTAAAAAAAAATCTTTGAGGTGTTTTGTATTTACTAAAACATGAAAATAAATTTTCATATAGTTTAATCACCATTAAGGAGATTGTCATTTTTCATTTTGTTCATTCACTCCTACCATTATCACTATGCTGTGTAAAATCACCAAAAAAAGGAAGCCTAAGATCATCCAATTTGTGCTGAACATTTAACACTTTACAAAATCCTACAAATAGCCACTTAAAGAGTAGGAATGATATATTTCAAGTCATCCTAAAAATATAGTCTAATTATACCACAAAGAATTTGCTGCACTGAGCAATATTTTCAACATCCGAATAGCTATATTTGTTTCTACTGGTTTACTTAAATTTTCAGTAAAAATTTTTCCTTAATAGAGAACTGAAACAGAAGAAAAAGACCACACACTAAGTTTATTATAATGAAAATGGGTGTTTGTGGGTGTTTGTTTTGTTACTCATTTTATATATATATATATATATATATACACACACATATATGTGAATGTATTTAATTTATATATAAATTATATATATATATATATATATATATATATATATATATATATATTCCTCTATAGAATCCAATGAATTTAGCAAGTTTTCTACAAAAGTTTACTTTTATGGATATTGCCACAATTCTGTATGGATAACTAAGAGCAGCTTGTGAAAAGCTGTTATATTTTCATTCTTGCCTAAAAGCAAAACTAAAGGAAGTCAATGAAAAGATTTTTAAGTAAGGACAGCATAATGCCTTTACTGAAAGATGTTTAATTCTTGGCAGAGAAACAACATGAAGTCAGGCTGCCAGTTCAAGTGAAGGACTGTAAGAAGAAATTAAAAATTATGCATCTGGGGCTTCCCTGGTGGCGCAGTGGTTGAGAGTCTGCCTGCCGATGAAGGGGACACGGGTTCGTGCCCCGGTCCGGGAAGATCCCAGATCCCACATGCCACGGAGCGGCTCGGCCCGTGAGCCATGGCATGGCCACTGAGCCTTGGCGTCCGGAGCCTGCGCTCTGCAATGGGAGAGGCCACAATAGTGAGAGGCCTGCGTACCGCAAAAAAAAAAAAAAAAAAAAAAATTTGCATATGAAATTTCCTCCAAACAATGCAGAAACAATGCAAGTTTCAATAAAATTGTACAATGACAAGACTTATGCCATCAAGTCATGATATAATAGTATCATCATGTGACAGTTTCTGCCCCCAAAACAAAAGACAAAATGTATATTACAATATTTGGGGATAAGCAGCCAACTAATTTAAGAAGGAGTAGTAGTAATGGAACAGTAATTTGCCTTAAGTACCATGTAGATTCGTATTGTTCAAACAACGCCTGCACTCTCAGTTTTAATCCGTAACATTCTAATTGATCCCGTCACAATTTTGTCAAATAATTCAGGGTCGAAATAACACTTATCTAATCAAATTATACTAACCCACTAATTCTAATTCCAAAATTGCTATTAAGTTTTTACTACAATATATTTTATATATACTGACACTAAGAATGTAATAGTGAATAAGATAGACAAACTTCTTGTAAAGCTTAGGTTCTAACAGGGAAAAACAATACACAAACAAGAAATTAGTTTGTCATTGTTACTATATAGAGAATGAAAACAGGTTTCAGTGTCCAGAGAAAATAACAATAAACAGATTTGAATGGCAAAGAGTTGGCAATCAAGCAAAAATCCAGGGCAAGAACGTCAGACGGAAGCAACCGCCAGTGTGAAGGCCTGATGTTGGGTACCCATTGGCTTGATCAAGGCACAGAAAAATTACTCTTGTGGCTGGAACACAGGGAACAAGTGAGAAAGTGGAAGGAATAAAGTTGGAGAAGTAGACAAGGATCAGGTCACATAAAACTTAGGATTTTACTCTAAGTCATTTGAGAGTTTTAAAATTCTTCAGCAAGTGATATAATTGATGGATAAGTTATTTAAACTGATTAAGACTTTAAAAAAAACACTGAAGATTGGGGAATGGATTCTAGAAGTTCAATAGTGAATTTTATTCAAAAAAGAAAGCAAATTAAATAGTCCTGACAGTAAAAGGTAGTGGCCCTGAGTAGAGATAATTATAGTTGACATGGAGAGAAGTGGATAGATCTTGGGAAGTTCTTGGACTTGCTAATAGATTGAATATGGGTGCTGAGATACATAGAATAGTCCAGGAAACCTTCTAGATATTTGGTGCTGTTACTGTTTTCCTAAAATGGGAACGACAGTGACAATCATATTCTGACATGGTGGTAGAAGTTAATGGTTCTATTTTGATTAATTTTTAAGTGTGCACTGCCTAGTAGAAATATACATGGAAATGTTAAGCTATTAAATATAAAAAATATGAGGTTCAGATAAGTGGTCAGGACTGAAGAAGTTAACTTGGGAATCATTATATTAAGATAATACTTAATATAATGGTATGAACAAAATGGAAGCCTGAATAAAGGAGATGGTCTATTAAGTACAAAATCATAAAATTTGGGCAATTGACAAATTGCCAGGTTTACTGTTGTAAACCTTCATATTTAGAAATATTATGAACTTTTTGGGTGCTTAGACATATTTTTTGAAAAAACATCTAGAAAACATGCAGAGCATATGGACCAAAGAAAAAAGAATAAAATATTTATGGAAGGATCACTACAAAAATTGCTCTCCATTGAGAACTGCTGAAAAACTGACAAAAACTCTGAAAATTTTCCAAACATGTTATAAAACTTCAGCCCTTTAATAAAAAGAGAGATTATTCTAATATAACATAAAAAGAAAAGACTATTGATAACTAATTTCCCCCAATTTTATCTTATTAGCTTTGAGATTAGGAGATGTTCTTATCATGCTGAGGGTATTTTTATAAATTTATAAATATATCGTCTCCTGTAGAAAGGTTAAAAGATGGTTCAAAGAAAATGTCTTGGTATTAACTATGCTTTCTCCATAAAATGAGAGCTAATGAGTTGAGTATTTGTACAGTATGGAAAACTAGCTTGCCAAAACATAAAGACTGTTGATGATTTTACTGCTGTGGGTACCATGAGCTCCATAAACAGTAATACAAAACAGTTTGGGGAGAAGTATTTTTATTTGGCAAATTCGTACATTTTGAGGCAATCAACCTTTACAAGAAATATTTTGGGGGTAAAATACAAAGAACTGGATATTTGAAAATGTGGACATGGTTAATAAGTGACTTACATATTAAATATTACTACAAAACCCATTAGCAGAGACAGATAAATCAAAATACAAATCCATCTTTGTAATTTCTAAGCTATCCTTTTAGAATATTTATGACAATGCCTATATGGAATATTGAATTGATTTTGTAGATTGGATTTATTTATTTAGTTATTCTAAAGATTGATGAAATATTTAATTAAATTAGTTGATCCACAACTCCTCTGCCTTAAAAAGTCCCTCAAATAGTTGTCTACATGCTCTCTCTACTTGGTTTTTCCTTGGTCTGATGCAACCCATATTTTAGCTAGTGGTATGTGCAAGAGTTACAGTCAGTCATATCCCTGATGATTTTTATATAGATCATGATAATTTTTTAATGATAATTTTATATATAAAATATATAGGTCAAGGGATATGATCTATTGTGGCTATTGGTCATACCAGTAGCTAAAATGTGAGGATCACATTTCTCAACTCACAGTGGGGTTATATCCTGATAAACCCATTGGAAATTGAAAATATCATAAGTTGAAAATGCATTTAATACACCTAACCTACTGAACATCATGGTTTAGCCTAGCCTAACTTAAAAGAGGCTCGGAATACTTACATTAGTCTACAATAGGGCAAATCATCTAATACAAAGCCTATTTTGTGATAAAGTGTTAAATAGCTCATGTAATTTATTGAATACTATACTGAAAGTGAAAAACAGAATGGTTGTAAGTGCTTTGTTATTTACCTTGTGACTGCGTGACTGACTGGGAGCTGCAGCTCACTACTGCCCACCGTCCAGCATCACAAGAGAGTATCTTACCACATGCCACTAGCCCGGGAAAAGATCAAAATGAAAAATTCAAAGTACGGTTTCTACTGGATGTAGTTTCATACCATTGTAAAGTTGTAAATTCAACCATCATGAGTCCATATATATATAACTTTATGATGGTATAAAACTAGTATCCTTTATAGATATTCTAACAAAATTTATATCCTACTCAAGAAATTATAATTTATCCCATATTCCTTTTATCTATTTTTCTCCTTTATTAAAAATGTCACAAAGATAATGTACCACATGATTTATTTCTGGATCAAAATTCTATTAAAAAGGGACAGTTTTGAGCCCAGGTAGACTACTGGGCTTTACAGCAGTCCTTTCAGACTTTACAGACTACAATCTAGACTTTACTGTAGACATTACAGACCACAGTAACAGAGATCCTAACCCAAACTGAATTATATCTAGCTTCAGGCAAGACTTATTCCAGGGAATCAAAGTGACATAAAGCTTTCATTTCTCTAAGATTTTCTCATTACTACCTCCTTCTGTTTGTTAGTTTGACTAACACTGGTTTCCTATAATGTAGCATAAATGGCTCCAGACATTTCCAAATATCATCTTCACCATTTAGCCATCATTTCCATCAAAAGTCTTGATTTATGGTCTGATTGGACTGGCTTAAGGCACATACCTACACTTAAGCAAATCACTCTGTCCAGGGTATTGAATATGCCGATTACCCTGACCAAGATAAAATAATCCAACTCCATATGGATAGAGTCAATCTGACCAAAACTTCGTGGACCCATAAATGATGATCAGAGTGTTTTGAGAAAGAAGAGAGGAACATTTATATAGGAGAACAGACAGCAAAAAAATGTACTACAATTCTTTTCCATTTTATGTGAAGCCATAGGAATTAGGATGTTGTGGCAAAGAGGGATTGATGGGCTAGATCGCTTCTTCCTTGAATTCTTCTAATGTGACTTTCTACATCTGCCATATGTAGGAGTTTTACAGCATCAGAAGGACTTGATCCACATATGGAGTGGGAGAAAATTTCTTGGGGCTTTAAAGCAGCATGTTTCCTAAGAGGTTTCAGTATGTTCCTATCTTGTACATGGGCAAAATTACCTAAGTGGTTGAGCACACAACGGGTCTTCAAATATCATCCACCTCAACCACACAGAGCAAACCATTTAAATGTAGGTGCTTCCAACTTTGCCTCCCACAAATTTATTCCAAGTATTTGACATTCTTCCAGTATCAAACGAGTCATGAGTATTATTCTTTCAGTTTCATACAGTCTAAATTTTGCAGATCAGCTTCAAATAGTACCTGAACTATGGAATGCATTTTTCTTCTTAAACTGATATTTACACTACAAGTTACTTAGAGAACTTTTTAGGACAGGGACTTGAATAGAGGAAAAGCCAACTTTTTACAATGCCAGAAAGCAGGCTTGGTGGACACCTTGATATAAAGATATCCCTTGATACCCACCACAATAGAGGGAGAGCATCTATTCAGTACCTGGTAAGGGAAAAGCAATCTGTGCATAGAGCTTTGTGACTTTGGACTTTATGTTAAAATCCAAACATTCAGCCTAGAATTCATAAATTTACTCACCATACAGTATGTGAAGTTCTTGCTGCTGAGCCCTAAATAGGTAGCTTCCTGTGTCACATTTATGCTGTTATCTGTTACCTGGTTGATTTTCCACAGATACTGTCTTTGACTGGGTGCTGATTCATAGAAACTTTTTCCTGCCTTTGTTTAAACGACCACATGTGATTCTTCTTGAAGAATGAATGAATCCAATAGGGTCATGATAATGAAATGATCCTACTAATGAAATACATATGTATGATTGTTACATACACCAACTAAGCACTCTTTGGCTCTTCAATTTATAAATGTTTTATATTCCTTAAAGTGGAAGAGCACTTTTTTTTTTTTTTTTTTTTTTTTTTGCGGTATGCGGGCCTCTCAGGTTGTGGAGCACAGGCTCCGGACGCGCAGGCTCAGCGGCCATGGCTCATGGGCGCAGCCGCTCTGCGGCATGTGGGATCTTCCCAGACCGGGGCACGAACCCGTGTCCCCTGCTTCGGCAGGCGGACTCTCAACCACTGAGCCACCAGGGAAGCCCTGGAAGAGCACTTTTAAAGTAAAAATTGATCATGCATATTTGAACAATAATTTTCAGACTTTAAAACAAGTTTTTAAAATGGATAAATTCATTTAAATTGATTAGGTAAATTGATCCTGTGATATTTAGCAAATTGGCTGTTAGTAAATTGACCTTCTATAAATTTGTCTACAAAAATATCTATTTGTCATGTGGAATCACCTTCTAATCTAGTGAAATGTGTGCCATGATTTGCTTTTGTATGGAATAATTTATGTGTAAAAGCTGAAAGATCTAGTGTTGAGTTATTAAAAGTGTATGAAAATACATTGTGATTTTTTTATAATGAAAAATCACACGTACTGCTAAACCTACTAAACTGTGTTGCCTATCTTAATAATTGAAAAAAATGCTGAATTCCATTACAGATTAGTGAAAATAAATACATAATCTTACCCATACAATTTCAATGACCCTCTAATATCTACTCACAGACCTGAGGTTATAGCACCCTTGGAACCTTACACTAAAAATCAAGACCACCTTGGTATCTATATCCCCTTGATAATCCATGTGGTGAAGAGGAACCTATGTTGGACCTCCATATTTCATCGGTTTCAGCAGGATGCCATTTCTCAAATACTGGGCAATTTCTGAGAACAGGGTCTTATACTGTACAAAAAACAGTATAGTTCTTGGAAACGAAAGGTCCCCAACTATAGCAAACACGGCAACCTAAGGAACTATAACTTCAAACAGATTCTGTGACGTAAAAAAAAAAAAAAATTCTAGAAATCAACCTTGAAGGAGAAATCTGATTTCTTGAGAAATCTTGGTAAAGGATATCCATGGAGTATTTGTGAAAGAAAGTCTCACAGCTGATGTAATATCCTGGCAATCTTGTTAGGTTGGGCTCACTCATTTTATCTGAACAGTAAAATAAAACTGTACTTCCTCCTACTGACAGCTGGGAAAATGGAGCATGCCAGTTATACCTATGCAATTGGCTACTCACTTTACATTGTTTAATAATTTTAATCTTTATGAAAGGCTTATACATACATACTTTAAAACATCAAAAAATACCTCAAGAAGTTTTCAAGAGGATCTCTTAGTTCTCAAGAGTTGCCCTCCCTATATCACCTCTACAAAATTCCCAGGACTTGGTTGAGTGAAGTTTAAAAGGCCACTGCTTGGTGACCAACAGATGTGTTCCTTGCTAACTATAATAGAAGGAATTTGTAATATGCTCAGTAAATATTTATGAGTGCTTAACACTTACTAGTTTTGCTGAAAATATAAAGTTAAAATAAACAAAATAACTAATAACAAAATAGCTAAACATTCCAACAAGAAATTAGGCAATTGTCTCTGGTAGCTTATAGTGTAGAACAGGAGGAAGATATGACTTACAGTACCATGAGTTAAGTGTAATGACAGAGGTATGATGCAAAGAGCTTCACGAAAACACAGGGAGGGGGGTTAGCACATAAACTAGACTGAGAGGCTTGAGGGCTTTGCCCAAAAATGATGACTGTAGACTTGAGTTTTGAGGGACAAGTAGGCGTTAACCTGTTAAAGGGGGAGGCATTCGTGCCCATAGATCAGCATGTGCAAAGTAGGAATGCGTGGAATTACTTGGCATGCTCAGAATAAAATAAATAATGTAATATAACAGAAATTAAGAATAGTGTGTTTGGAATAATTGAAGAGCCAAATCATGAAGGGCCTGTGGTGTTAAACGGGACAACTGACACATTTTTTTCCTTTACGTTTTAGGAAAGACTTAGAAGTCTTTTACACAGCTGAATGGCATAATTGTATGTATTTTTTTGAAGTTTCTCTGAAAGGATGTTGGAGTGAGTGAAGATGGATTGGTTATAGGGAGACCAGTAAGAGACGCTGTCATATTAATCCAGGATATAAGTAGGAATGTATAGAAATAAATCAGTGAATCCTGGAAAGGAGAGAGGAAGCCAGTTTGAGGAAACATTAGGAAGGAGGAATCTACAGGATTAAAAACCTGATACAGTGATGAAAGGAGGAAGGAGGGAGCAGTAGATGCAATTCCTCATTTTCCCATTAGAGGTAGAAGGTGCTAGACAAGAAACTGACAAATAAATAGGTTTTAGGAAAAAGAATATGAATTCAACTTTGAATATGCTGTGTACGAGGTTTGGGGGACATCATACTTATTGTATGATAGGCAATCAAGTTTATGGTGTAAAATTTAGCATTATGACCAGCACTGGAAATAAAGTGCTTTCTTAGAATGCAATGTGTATTACATAAATAAAAAGAGATATTATTGTTTTGGATACTTGAAAGAATATACAATATTATAATATAAAACTGATAATTCTTTAGCATTATATGTAAAGAAAATTTGAAAAGTCAAAATGTTTGCTTCATATCAGGAATTGCTTCACATTTTTGAAGGGTCTTGAAGGAAGGATGAGCTAGGTATGGCAGGGCAAGTTGTACCCTCCTTGTAGCCATCAGAAGAAATAGAAACAAAGATAGGAAAAGACCCACAAAACAGGAAAAGATAATTGATTGTGGTGTCCCCAGTGCTAAGTTAATAAGAGAAAGGTTTCATAATTCAATTTGTTTGCAACATCATTTAAACAAATTAGTATCTAAAAGTCTGCCGGAGAAGAACAATGGCAGCAAGATACTACTGTATTGAGATATTTAATTTCAGTTTTAAATGGCGTATTTTCACATTTCAACATCTCTGAAATATAGATGCATCTTAATATCAATAACATTTTATACTTGTTCTCCCCTAAGGGCCAGTTCTTCCACACTCTACACATGTGTCCAAAGTACAACTATCAAAATTTGGGAAAAGGGTGTTAGTTGCTTGGTAGATAGTTCTTAATCCATAAGAAGCAAATAGTTGAAGGAGAGTGGATTGAATGTAATGAAAAAATTTTCAAAATACAAGAGCTAAAAGTAGGTTTTCCCTACATTATATAAGTGTAAGGACCAGTACTATTAATTTAAAAAAAAAAAAAAAACACGATTCTTTTCAAAAATCTCTATCATCAGTGCTTTTGGTCATATGGATAAAAACACAGATGTCAACAACACTGAATTTTAAAATTATTTAAAAAATTATACTCTGAATGTGAAGTTTAGAAATGCAATATCCAATTTAACTGGCTTATTTTTTTTTTTTACTTTATACATACAAAATGGTGAGTTATAATTTTTCAGACAACTCTGCATAACTAAATCCGAAAGAGTTCTTTCAATTATTCAAAAATAAAAATTCTAAAAGTTAAGAAAGCATTGCACCATGGTTTAACAGGTAGCACTCTTTTTCTTTTTAAAAAATAACATGCAATCACAATTGATGATATTTTAGATTAAATGAAATACTGTATTTTTGCAACAACAAAAAGGCAAAAAAAAAAAAGTAGTTTCTATAGCTGTCACTCTATCCTCTACCCTCAGGAATAAAATTTTCTTTTTCGCTACCCAGAAGTGGAAGAGAACAAGGGACAGATTAGCTGGAGGATCATCCCACAGAGCAAGTTGGCTCAACTAAACCTCGCTAGCTGCTATTTAGACTCTAAAACCTGGAATTATTAACTGTGACTCTTGAAAGTCACATATACTCTCAGGATCTGTCTGTATGATCACCCAGCAGAGGAAAGAGAGATAAAGGTGAGAGGATGACCACAGAAAGAGAGGGAGAAGAGAGGTATGAAGAGAGAGAGAGAATCCTGATTCCCAAAGCATACAAGCTTTCATTATCCTTCTCAGAGGATCTAAGGGGCATGAAATGGCTCCAGGAGAGCAAAGGCAAGCCTTTAGACCTATGGAAAAGCTTCAGACATGATGTTTTCAAAGTAGATCATAATGCAGGCTATACAACCCAGAGTCGACTTTAAACAACCAAGTATTTGCCAGGAAGCAGAGCTGTTGCCAGGGTAGGGAGAGTTTTAAAGTGTGGTTTAGCCACACTAAGGAAATGCACATATATAAAATGTCTTGGAAACTGAGAAATCAGTGAAAGATTGTTGTGGAAAGTTTGAAGGAAACTTCCCTTGATGTGGTAGATGGGTTAAAAGATACAAATACTTCAGCCTTGTTATATCTGTGTTTTTGGACCCTTCAGTCTTCCACGTGATTAAAAAGTGCCAAGGAAAACCAAGCAAAGCTCCTGAGATCCTATTAATAGAAGGAGGATAAAAAGACTTTTTTTCTTGCAATTAGGCAAATATCTGTTCAATGTCATGGAAATATGTGTACTTAGGCAAAGATTCAAAAGCAATTCTACCAAATGTTGGCAGGAAACATTTATTCATGTGTATATCTGTATCCAAGCTCTTTCACCGTTGTGAGATACCACATTGCTTACTGGAATTTTTACTGCTGGTACAGTTATCCAGGTAGAAGTGTGAAAATTAGAAGATAGAATTCTAAAAAGCAAACAGTACAATAAAACTGCATTCAGAGCATGGCCAAGCTCTGTATTAGTTTTCTATTGCTGTATAAGAAACTACAACAAATTTGGTGGCTTAAAACAACACCTGTTTATTAGCTCACAGTTCTGTAGGTCAGAAGTGTGGACACAGTGTGACTGGGGTCCCTGCTCAAGATTCTATAGGTTGAAAATCAAGGTGTCAAGCTGCCACATTCTTTTTTTTTTTTTTTTTTTTTTTTTGCGCTACTCGGGCCTCTCACTGTTGTGGCTTCTCCCGTTGCGGAGCACAGGCTCCGGACGCGCAGGCTCAGCGGCCATGGGTCACGGGCCCAGCCGTTCCGCGGCATGTGGGATCTTCCCGAACCAGGGCACGAACCCGTATCCCCTGCATCGGCAGGCGGACTCTCAACCACTGCACCACCAGGGAAGCCCCTGCCACATTCTTAATGGAAACTTGCAGTCTTTCAGTTTGATGGCCCATGTTAGTTCCTTATGGTTGTCAGATTTAGGTCCCTATGGACTTGTTTGTTGTCAAATGGAGACCACTTTCATCTCCTGGAGTTTACACGCCCTCTCCATCTTCAAAACCAGCAATGGAGAATCTCTTCTCACACTTCAAATCTTCCTCTCTGGGAAACGCTGAGATCCTTTTAAGGGCTCACTTGATTAGATCTGTCTCAGAGAGGTTATTCTCCCATTTTAGAGTCAACCGATTTGGGACCTTAATTACATCTGAAAAGTCACAACACAGTAGCACCCTTGTTAGAGTTAGATTGACTGGGAGAAGGTGTATATTTCCTAGAGACTGAGACTCTTAGGAGGCCATCTTAGAATTCTGTCTAGGAGAGACAAACAGATACAGTGACATTTAGGCATTTGGAAATGTGGGGTTATCTGAAAAGGATGAAGGCTGGGAAATTCTAAGATCTTCCCCTTTAGTAGAAATGTCTTGGCAGAATTCACTTGTCACCCTTCAATGAGGTTGCCTTACATTGTTAACTTGAGGTAGGTCTTGATGAACCTTGTATCTTTCCCAACTATAGTTGGTATCTGGTAGGTATAGCTTGCTAACATGTGCAACCATAGTTGAGAAGAATACACAGTTAATCAAGAATGGGACTTACCGATAACACCTGGCCTGACTTAGAGCATCACTGATCTTGTCTGTGTCCGAAGAATTGCTGTAATCATAGTTAAGTTTCTGATACAGTCGGCCCTCTGTATCGGTTGGTTCTGCATGTACTGATTCAACCCACTGCAGACAGAAAATATTTGAAAAAAACTGCAGAAAGTTCCAAAAGGCAAAACTTGAATTTTCCATACATGGCAAATGTTTACTTAACACTTACATTGTATTGACAACTCTTTACATAGTATTTACATTGTATTAGACATTGTAAGTAATCTAGGGATGATTTAAAGTATGATTTAAAGATTTGGTAACCATTTACTGAAGCAGTGCTCACATAAGGGATGAATTTGTCTAGTGAACAGGTTGTGTTTTTACCACTGAGATTTCCTTCCTTTGCTAAGGCATCCAGTGTTCTTCTCTTACCTCTTCCCTATTAAAACAGATTCAAACTGTATGTTCTCACAGCAGTAATTTGCATCTCAGTCTGAACTAAAGGCTATATATAGATATAGATAGCAGTAGTTTTACTTTATGTTGTACCCTGTATTCACATAATGAAATACTCTGTCACTTAAAATTAATTTAGAAGGATATTAACATATGGAAATCATTTGAAAATTATTTTGAATTATTATTGCTAACATTTACTGAACTCCTATTCTAAGGCACTATATTAAAACATTTAAGATAATAACTCCTTTAAGTCTCACAATCTGTAAGGTGGTTATTATAATTGCATAATTTTACCAATAGGGAAATTGAAGTATAGAGAACAAATATAAAAAAAGAAATTTGAAGAGGAGTTGTTTCGATGGTAGAGTGGAGGGATAGTAATTTTATTTATTTATTTACTTATTTATTTTGGCCGGGCCGAGCGGCATGTAGGACCTTAGTTCCCCGACCAGGGATCGAACCCAGGCCCTTAGCAGTGAAAGCTCAGAGTCCACCAGGGAATTCCCTAGAAATAAATTTTAAGTAAACTTATCAATGTAATACAGTCAGTTAGTTAAGAATGTGAACCTGGAGAACTTAATTTTATTGATTGCTATAATAACTGCCTTCCACAAAGAGCAGCATTCAGTAAGTATGAATACATGTATGGTTAAAAAGAAAATCTCCCTCCCATCCTGAAGTATGCCGTTCACTTTTCCAGATGCTACCACTGTCATCAGTGGTTTGCACCCTTCCAGTATATTTCCTATATCTTCTACACACAAACATACGTAAAGTCAAAATTGTTGTGAATGAGATATTTAGCACTATTATGATGCAATAACATGCATTCTCCTTTTTTCATGTGTAAAATAATCCTGGGGATCTGAATATAGTAATTTGGTGTTTGAGGACCCATTGTAGTATAGAAAATGTGTACTGAACCATGAAACTAAAGAAATCATTGTCTCCTCTGCTTCACAATTGGCTTTCAAGAACTGTGACAAGTCTAGATTTTACCATACATGCAAACTAAGCAGTTGGCCAGTTTTATGGGTGCTGGTAGAAGACATAAGACGCCTGGATCAGAGACAAAGAACTTAATTTTTATGTCAGTTCTCCTTGTCTCCAGTTCCCAAGGGGCCAATGTATACAGAACCCAGGTGGAAGTGGCAACAAAGTAGGTTTGCATCACAGCTAAGAAGTATTAAGTTGAGGGAACTCAAATTTTTTATTATGGATTGCAAGCAAACTTGTCTGACCTTTGCTCTGGAGGAGACACTCAGTTTCACAAGGTTATTCTACATACACATGTTCTTAAAATGATAGTCTAGAGGCAAAAGGCAGTTAACAGCCTTTGCTTGCAAGCCAAACAAAACTACAACAGAATTATGAAGAACCATCACCCAAACTTACTAGTTGTGGAGCTTTGGTTTATCTCTTAGGCTTTCTGAGCTTTCTTTCCTAATCTGTAAAATACTAGTACCAGTCATTTATTTGTCTAAGGATGAAATATAATAATGTATTTTAAATTGCATTGCAAACTGCAAAGTACTCCAAACAAATATTCCAGTTATTATCCCTACTGTCCTTGAAATCAAATATATAAGCACTTTTCTATGGTCAGCAAGTACACGACCAATTGGACGGATATTAACTTTGGCAATATTCTAGGACATGTTCAGCTGGGCATAATACCGAGTGAGAGATTTAGGATTATTTGGGACCCAACCCAGGGACAGTTATATTAAAATTCAGTGAATTACAAGGCAAGATGTTAATTCATGATTACAAAAAGAAATCCAACTCCTAAAAGGAAAGCAGGACATATTTTTCTCCTGGAAAATGCCTCGGTATTTTCAGTTTTGATTATGTGGTTCATACCAGTTACAATAATATGAAAAACACCTTAACTAGCATATGGAGACACAAAGATGACTTGAATAAATAAAACTACCCAGCTGATCTTATCCCTACATAAAAGAAGGGCTCCTACTAAGAACTTAAAAAGTCTGATTCTGTGTGGAAAATACTGCTTTATTTTCTAATTAATTAGACCTAAAAATGTGTAATGTTTATTTAATATATTGCCGCACATATTGGGTTAGTATTTATACCTGTTTCTTCATTTAACAGATTGTCGTTTTTCAGACCCATACTTATAAACTTTAAGTTCTTTTTTTAAAGGAACTTATTAATAAAACAAGGCTTTATTAAGTTATATCTTTACATTATATGTCTCTCTGAATTTATTTCCCTATGGGAGAAATAAAAAATTAAATTTGATCTGTTCACTTATCAAATGAATAAGGTGCACTGTTAACATACAGAGCAGTTCAATTTCTTGCTCTTTCTATTGCTGACTACTTAATCCTTTAAGAAGGATAGTAAAAAAAAAAGCTTTCTTTAAGTATAATAAATTCCAGATTTTATAAAATTCCCAGAAGCTTTTAAAAAATGAAAACAGACTTTTAAAAGCTTTACTTTGTCTCCCCTACCCCACCCCTGCAGGAAGCTCTGACAATATTTAAGTATATTAATCATATGTGGAGTACAAGAACTATGATTACAATGCATCAATGTTGAAAAAATTGCAGAGAGAAAGAAACCCATCACTCTCTTCATTCAATTTACAAGCTAATCAGACACAAAGCTAAGTTGACATGAAACAATGAGCGAAAGGGATTTTTCTGTGTGTGGGTGTTGCGGGGTGATCTATGCCAAAGAGAAAAAACTAGAGTAAGTAATTAAAGTGAAATAAAATGGAGCAGTATCATTTTTTCTATTTTTTATTTTATTTCATTGGCAAATGTAGCACACGTAAAAAATATTATATATAATTATAAGTACAATTTAAACAACAACAATAATAATAACCTGCATAACTACCACTAGAATTAAAAAATAGAATTTTGCCAGTACCAGAGAAGCCTCTATGGCCCTCTGTAATAGAACTGGATCACTTTCCAATATACTCTTGAATATCTTGTTAATCATTCCCTTGCTTCTCTATAATGTTATGATGTATGTAGGTTTCCTTAAAAATCTATTGTTTGCCTGTATTTTTATTTTCCAATTTCAATGAATGGGATTATTCTGCACACTTTCTTTTTTTTTTTTTTTTTGACTTATTTTACTCTGTTATATTTTCTGAGATTCATCCAGGTGACACATTTAGTTGTAGCTGTAGTTCATTCTTTTCACTGTTGAATGTTAATCCAGTGTGTCATTATATAGCAATTCATTTATATATTGAATTAATGATGAACATTTTGGTTGTTGCTGGCTTTGGGAGCATTGTCAGTCTTTTGTTATTATGAATACTGCTGTAGGTTTTTGTACACGACTCCGGATCCCGTATTCAGTGATTCAGTCTTACACTTTCATGTATGTACCTAAGAGTGAAATTGTTGGCCAATAAGGTATACATATCCTTATCTTTACTTGGTGTTATCAATTTTCCAAAGAGCTTACAGTCAGTTTGAACTCTCTGATCTTTCTTACATTGCTGATGGGAATATAAAATGGTATAGCGACTCACAAAAAAGTATACAGCACTTTCTTACAAATCTAACATGCACTTATCATATGAATCAGCAATCACACTCCTGGACATTTATCACAGAGAAATGAAAACTTATGTTGACACAATACATACATAAATACCAATACATGAATGTTCATAGCAACTTTATTCATAATAGAAAAATTTTATAATAGCCCAGATATCCTTCCTTTGGTGAATGTATGGACAAACCCTGATATATTCCATACCTGGAATCCACACATTCCATACATGGAATACCACATACCACTAAAAAAGAAAGAACTATTGAATACATCTAACAACCTGAATGGACCTCAACAAATTATTCTTAGTGAAAGAAAAGTCAATCTCAAAATGTTTTACACTGTACTGTCTCCTTATAAAACATTCTTGAATGGAAAATATATAAAAATGGAGAACATATTAGTGATTGCCAGGGGACAGGTAGAGTGTGTATGTGTGTCTAGTAGGTTGTGGATACAAATAGAAAGAGATAGCACGCTAGAGTTGTTATGTGGTGATGGGGCCATTTGGTACCTTGATTTGGGTGGTGGTTACATAAATCTATACATGTGACAAAATTGTAAAGAATTGTATATTCCCACAAATTAATGTAAATTTTAAAATGGTGAAAAGACTTTATTCTGGTTAGCAGTGATGTGTCATTTCCTGGTTTTGATGTTATACTACAGCTGTGTAAGATGTCACTATTGGGGAAAGGTGGGTCAAGAGTATATGAAAATCTGTACTGTTTGTGCAACTTTCTTTGAGTCTATGCTTCAAAATAAAAAGGGTTTTATGTCTATTGTAGTTATCTAAAATAATAAAAAGTTTTTATTCTGGCATGACTTTTAATTATGAGTGTGCATGTGTGCGTGTGTGTGTGTATCTCAGGGAAAGTGATCAACGTATACTATTTACCAAATCTTCTTGTCCCTTGTTAGCCTATATAGATTTTGATAGAATGCTGTGTGCATTCCTGTGGGTACAGTTATCTATGTACACTTAATCCAAAAATTCCTCTACCAGAAATATATGAAAACTAACATCTAATTATTTGTATTCAAAAATTAAGATAGCCACGTTTAACTAAATTATGCTTTGTTCATTGAACTCACTCTTGAAAACTTCCAACTCATAAAATATTCTGATTTCAAAAACAATAAAACTAAATATTCTTAAGTACTGCAGGAGGTATTGTGACCACAGTCAGGTATTCTGGACCACTCACAAGATTCTTTCCTCACTTGTCTTTTGATTTTTACAGTATATTTGCAAAGAAACAAAGCTTTTTATGCACTTAGAATATCTGAGCTGGGAGTATATTTGAGGAGAAATTGTAGTCACACACTCCAACGTATACATGTTGCAGGTATGAGCTTTTTTTCTGAGAACAGAAGTAAGAGGAATGAGAACAGGACAAGAGGCTCCACAAGAAGGTAAAGAAGAGAAAAGTGGTGGAGACAGATGGTGCTGACGGAGGCTTTTTTGATGGAAGCTGGAGTGCTGCTTCCATTTCCCTGTGGCTGGACCAGGTTGTACAGATTTGTGGTTTAATAAATTGTTTTACGTGTCAGACCATTCAGATAAGTGCTCAGGAGCCAAATCCAAAAAGGAGCCTTAAAATCTCTAAAATGTAAACAAAGAGAGATTATGCTTACCAGATCCTTTTTAGGTAGAAGAATTGTATGGGGATGGAAAATTCTTTGATAGTTTATTAAAGCATACAAGTAAAGAACTGGGAAGGCACCAAGTGTCAATAGAGCATCATTAAACTGCCTTCTTAGATATGGATTATTTGCTTTGCCAAGTAGAATGTGAGACTAGGACAGAATTGTTTGAGAAAATAGGAAGAGACTGATCACACCCTCCAATGAACCGCCTTCCCTCTTCTTCTGCCCCAAAGAAGTCAACTCTCTTGTACATGAATGTCGAGTATAATAAACACTGAAAGCATATTGGTTTGAAAGAGTGCCAATTTATTAGCTTGCCTGGGGCATCTACATGCTTCTGTCTAGCCCTGGTGGTATATACACATTATATATGTGTGCACAAACGTACTCACAAAAATACACAAGTATACAGAATGTAGTTCTTACAGCTGAAGAGAATACTGCTGATAGCGCAATAACTCTCCTGAAAACGGTGCTTTGGGATTTCATGCCCTCACTCTCACTTGGCCTTCCTCCTCCAGATCTAACTGTATTCCTGAGTGCTGGCACAGAAATACACCACATGTATATACAAAACATTTATATCAGCCTAGAATTTGGTATTCTTCTTTATCAGGCTGGAAACATGCCACATGGCAAACAGACTCAGTGCTTATACAACAGAATTCTTTCCGACCTTCCCTGTTCCTTTAGTGTAAGATTACATTCATTTATTTGCTTTTAAAAACCCACACAACTCTGTCCACTATAAGTTGGCAAGACATTCCTACCATGCAGAGCACAAATAAGTAAAAGTTTCAGGCCAATTGTTGACGGCTAAATCCATTTTTGCATTACAGAAAAGAGAATCCATATTTCTCTTTTTTCTTTACAGAAAACCATACATATTTGCGTATGGTAATAATGCAGTCTTTTATTGAAGACTGTCATGAATAGACATTCAAAAAATATTTCTATTCTCAGTGCCTGGGGTTAGTACTTTTTCCTTTGACTTGGCTGCAATTTTTTCTTGAAATTTTATATATATTTATATATATGCACATAATATTTGTATTAGTATGTATAATATTTCTATTGAAGATTATTATTATATATATTTTTTGTTACCCGGGCCTCTCACTGTTGTGGCCTCTCCCGTTGCGGAGCACAGGCTCCGGACGCGCAGGCTCAGCGGCCACGGATCACAGGCCCAGCCGCTCGGCGGCATGTGGGATCCTCGCGGACCGGGGCACGAACCCGTGTCCCCTGCATCGGCAGGTGGACTCTCAACCACTGCGCCACCAGAGAAGCCCTATATTGAAGATTATTGTGCATAAACATTCAAGAAATATTTCTATTCTCAGTGTTTGGTATTTTTTATTATTCCTTTTACTCGGTTGCAATTTTTTCTTAAAATTTTATATATATATGTATATATGCATAATTATTTATATTAACATATCCAGTATGTTAATATAAACTAGCCAGAATCAATCTTAAAATAAAGAGATGATATACATTTACTAATTTTGGAGTTAGAGAGGCTGAGAATGAAATTTGTTTCCTATTTCTCTATTAACTTGAAAACACTCTTAAAAATGCATTTATTTTCTTTTTGTGGTTAAAGTTTCAATTACTACTTAAAAAGTCTCTGAGGGCATACCTAGATATTACTACCCATTCATTCGTTTACTCATTTCACATGTTGAGCACTTTCCTAAATTCTGAGGAGAAATACAGACATGGTCCTCATGAAATGTATGATCTAGTAAATAAAAAAATCAATAAAAGAAGATGTGGCACATATATACAATGGAATATTACTCAGCCATGAAAAGAAACGAAATTGAGTTATTTGCAGTGAGGTGAATGGACCTAGAGTCTGTCATACAGAGTGAAGTAAGTCAGAAAAGAGAAAAATACCGTATGCTAACACATATATATGGAATCTAAAAAAGAAAAAAAAAATGGTCATGAAGAACCTTGGGGCAAGATGGGAATAAAGACGCAGACCTACTAGAGAATGGACTTGAGGACATGGGAAGGGTAAGCTGTGACAAAGTGAGAGAGTGGCATGGACATATATATACTACCAAACGTAAAATAGCTAGTGGGAAGTAGTCGCATAGCACAGGCAGATCAGTTTGGTGCTTTGTGACCACGTAGAGGGGTGGGATAGGGAGGCTGGGAGGGAGACGCAAGAGGGAGGTGATATGGGAATACATGTATATATATAGCTGATTCACTTTGTTATAAAGCAGAAACTAAGACACGATTGTAAAGCAGTTATACTCAAAGATGTTAAGAAAAGTCAATAAGTAGACAGACACAAATATATTTGTAATTATAGTTATAATAACCTCTATGATTGAAAAGCATAAGCAGTTTGGTTCAACTTTGTAATAGTTAGCCTTTCTCTTATTTCAAACTCTCCCCATTCTCTTACAATTAAAACTTAGCTTCTTAGTTATGTTTGTCTATCGAGAAATACCATGTTTCTTTATATATTAAAAATCCCGCCCTCTTGATAGTTTTATTATGGATTATAAAATCATAAATTGATGTCTTACGTTTAAGATAAAGTAGGAAATTTTAGTATATTGCATATACTTGTAAGTGCAATAGATTTTTGTCCACTGATGGGATTTAAGCCCCATTTCTTATACTGTTCTTTCTCCCAATGTGATCTAGAATAAAGTAGTAGTAAAGAATCAAATGTACTTGCTTATAAATTCTGCTAGTAGATACATTAAAAAAAACAACTAAACTGCCATTAATATAGGATATTATTTGTTAGTCTTTATAAATAAATCCAGTAACATATCACACAAATGTTTGAGCTTCAAAAATATGCAGTCGTATATTTCCTGCAGGCCGCAGCTCCATTACTCACTACTACATTTTCTCAGCTTAAGCAAATTAATCTCTAAAGATCATAAGAATTATATATAGCCTGTAGATATCAAATGGTACCTCTGCAAATTTGGACTTATTTAGATTTTGTTGCTACGTGTAATAAAATAATTAAAATGTCACGGCTTTATTTCTAAATCCTTCTGTCTAAGACACGTGTATATTATTTTGACAAATTCAACTTAAAAATTAGCCTAATTTTAGGAATGATTTTCCAATAATGGTGCCAAAACTGTAACACCAGTGTTCCAAGGCATATGTCATGCTGGATTCCTTTGGCAAATGTTGCCACAAAACTTTGATTGAATCTAATACATTTGCTTAAGTGGAACCCTATGTCTGTATTTCCATTAAACATATACTTTTAAAAATACAAATATGACATAATTGAATAATGTACATCCCTTTTCAACACTGAATAAAAATTATCAATAACTTGATAGCTGCTTTTAATGTCTTAGTAGTGTTACGTTATACACTTTCGCTTACAGCTGAGCGATGTGTGAAGAAACTGAGGTCTAGAGATATTAAGAGACTGACCCACATCTACTTAGTAGCTAACGAGTTGTACAGTCAGAAGCATCATCACATGTTCCTGGATCCTAGCTTACTATCATTCTCTGAACTATGCTACACAATAATTACTAGGAATAATTATTAGGAATAATCACTCTCAAGAATTGTACCTTTTATGGTCCACAACACTTTCCTTCTTTCTTCATATTCCAAGCACAAATATCACACATATGATACAGGAAAATGACAAGTTACTCTGATTTTTAAAATAATTTTATATTTTCTTATGGAAGGTTGCAGATTTGTTTTTCCTTAAAGAAAATTATTCCATTTGTGGTTTCTTCCAAAAGGGAATGGATGCAATTGTTTTCTTGCAGCCAAAGTGGCCCATCAAAACATTTCTGTTCCAAATGGAACAAATTATATATTCAAAAATTCAAGTACAAGTCTCATATAAAGGTTAATTATTTTTGTGCCATCCCTTGTGGAAGGAAGAATTATTTTGCTTAGAACACATACTTAATATTCTATGAATAATTTAGATATGTAAGTCCTGCAGGGGTTGGAAAGCTAACTTATTTGTTCATTTTTTAAGTATAAAATATTCTAAGTGCTCCAAAAAAATTAGAATTAGTTCTCTTCTTTCTAGTAATTGAGTTTGAGATTTGGATTCTATATTTATTTTACTCTCTAAAAAGAAGTATGTTTACTGTTGATTTAGTATGGAATTTTTTTTACGTTATGAGCATATTTGATTTTATATTTTCTAGATATCAATTTGATTAATAGTAAAGTCTTAAAATGTCTTTGAATGACAAATCAGTTTTTTAAACATCTGAAAAAAACAATAAAGAGAATTTTTACAGGAAACTGGTCTCAAATACACTGTGGATCTTCTATTTAATGGAGAAGTCATAAAAAAATATAGCAAAAGGACATCAGAAAGAAAAAGGAAATATTTTCTGTGTAAAACCCAAAAGAATATTTATTATCCTAAGATACTTTAGTTGCTTTTCCAAGGTCAGAAGTATGATTACAAGAGTATTCACGTGGGTTTCTCAGATTTTAGTGTTAGAGCATTCTTACATTTTTTTGTTGATTGTGGCCGTGTATCTAATTAATCTTGAAAAAATAAGTATCTTATCACCTAAAAATTTTTATTAAATTATACATATTAAATTATGTATTAAATTATAGTTATACATTTATTAAATTACATAGTTTTTCTCTGCCAACTGAATGCTAATTACTTTTAAATAGTGTTTGTGTTATTTTTTTATCTGTTTTCAGCACTTATGATCATGACAAGTACAAAATGGATAGTCCATTCACTAATTACTTGGGGTTTTTTTTTTTTTTTACATCTTTTTAAAGACTTTACTTTTTTAGATATGTTTTAGGTTTACAACAGAATGGAGAAAAAGGCACAGATACTTTCCATTTAATATACTCTGTCTCCACGCACGCAGAGCCTCCCCACTTACCGACATCACTCACCAGAAAGGTACATTTTTTACTAAGGATGAAACTCTATTGATGCATCATAATCACCCAAAGTCCATAATTTACTTATGGGTTCACTTTTGGTGTTGTACATTGTATGGGTTTGGATATATGTATGACATTTATCCCTCATTATATCATACAGAGTATTTTCATGGCCCTTAAATTTCTCTGTGCTCTACCTATTCCTCTCTCCCTATCTCCTCCCATCTTTAGCAACCACTAGTCTTTTTATTGTCCCCATTGTTTTGCCTTTCCCAGAATGTCATATAATTGAAATCATATAGTACGTAAGCCTTCTCAGATTAGCTTCTTTCACTTAGTATTTTAATGTGCATTTAAAGTTCCTTCATGCTTTCTGGACTTTCCTGGCAGTCCAGTGGTTAAGACTCCATGCTTCCACTGCAGGGGGCACAGGTTTGATCCCTCGTTGGGGAACTAGGATCGCATATGCCGCACAGCATGCCCGCCCCCCCAAAAAAAAGTCCCTTCATGCTTTTGTGGCTTGATAGCTCATTTCCTTTTAGTGCTAAATAATATTCCATTATCTGCATACACCATGGTTTATTTATCCGTTCACCTGCTAAAGGACATCCTTATTACTTCCAAATTTCGGCAATTATGGATAAAGCCATTATAAAATCCATATTCAGGTTTTTGTGTGGGCATAAGTTTTCAACTCCTTCCAGTAAACACCAAGAAGTATGATCACTAGATCTTATGGTCAGAGTATGTTTAGTTTTGTATGAAACAATCAAACTGTGTTCTAAAGTACCCGTACCATTTTGCATTCCCATCAGCAATGTATGAAATTTCCTCTTGCTCCACATTCCTGTGAAAAATTGCTATTGTCAGTGCTCAATTTTGTCCATTCTAATAGGTGTGTAGTGGTATCTCATTGTTGTTTTAATTTACATTTCCCTTATAACATATGATGTGGAACATCTTTTCACATGCTTATCTGCCACCTATGTATCTTCTTTGGTCAGGTGTCTTTTAAGGACTTTGGCCCATTTTTTAATCAGGTTGTTTGTTTTCTTATTGTTGAGTTTTAATAGTTCTTTGCAAAGTTTGGATAACAGTCCTTTATCACCTGTCTTTGGCAAATATTTTCTTCCAGTCTGTGGCTTTTCTTTTAATTCTCTTGATATTGTTTTTCATGGAGGAGAAGGTTTTACTTGTAATGAACTCCAGGTTATAAATTCTTTCTCTCATGGATCATGTCTTTGATGTTGTATCTAAAATGGTTCCACCATAGGTTTTCTCTTATGCTATCTTCTAGGAGGTTTATAATTTTACATTTAGGTCTATGATATATTTTGTGTTGATTTTTGTGGTGTGTGTAACATCTGTATCTAGACTCATTTATTTGCATGTGGATGTAGTTGTTCTAGTACCATTTGTTGAAGAGACTATATTTACTCCATTGTACTAGCTTTTCTCCTTTGTCAAAAATCTGTTGACTATATTTATAGGAATCTATTTCTGGGTTCTTTATTCTGTTCCATTGATCAATTTGTCTATTCTTTTGCCAGTACCACACTGTCTTGATTACTGTAGCTTTATGGTAAGTCTTGAAGTTGAATAGTGCTGGCTCTCCATCTTTGTTCTTTTCCTTTAATACTGTGTCAGTTATTCTAGGTCTTATGCCTTTCCCTGTAAATTTTAGAATCAGTTTATTGATATCCATAAAGTAACCTGCTGGGATTTAGTGTGGGATGGCCTTGAATCTACAGATTAATTTGGTGTTTGGTGAGAATTGACATCCTGATAATATTGAGTCTTCTTATCTTAGAACATGGAACACTTTTCCTATTTAGTTCTTCTTTGATTTCATTCATCAGAGTTTTATACTGTTCCTAGTGTAGATTCTATACCTATTTTGTTAGATTTATATCTAAATATGTTATTTATTTCAGTAAGCGGTATTATGTTTTTAATTTCAACATCCACTTATTCCTAGTTGGTATGTAGGAAAACAATTGACTTTTGTATATTAACCTTGTATCCTGCAATCTTGCTATAATCATATATTAGTTCCAGGAGCTTTTATTGATTTGGGGGGATTTTCCATAAAGACATTCATGTCATTTGTGAACAGTTTTATGCCTTTCTTTCCAATCTGTATGCCTTTTGTTTCCTTTTATTTGTTGTTTTAGCAAGGAATTGCAGTATCATGTTGAAAAGGAGTGGCAAGAGGAGACATCCTTGGCTTGGATCTAATGTTAGTGGGAAAGCTTTGAATCTATCACCATTAAATATGATGTTAGCAGTAAGGTTTTTGTACATAGTCTTTACCAAGTTGAAAATGTTTCCCTCTATTCCTAGTTTCCTGAGAGTTTTTAGCAGGAATAGGTGTTGGATTTTGTCAAATACTTTTTTGTATATATTGATATTATCATGTGATTTTCTTTTTTATTCTGCTGATAGAATGGATTACATTAACTTTCAGATGTTGGACACATCAAGGGATTTGTCTCTAAAGCTTGAATATTCTAAAACTTTGGGTACACCAGAACAAAGAGAAGATCAATACAAAAGCAACATTCTACACGGATCTTTCAGAAGGCCTTTGTAGTGATACAAGTTATAAGATTATATAGGGATTACAGTAGAGAATTCAGAACAGTACCGTGAAAGATTGATAATTCTGAAAACTGAAAAAGGCATAGTACTTGAAATCAACTCCAAAAGAGGCCTAAAGTATTAAACTTTAGTTATGTGTTTCGGAAGTACAGAATTTGAGTGAGGGGAAACAGAGGGTGAAGGCACCGTCAACAGCATATTGTAAGTGTATACTTTTGTTGAACAAATAAAAGCAAATAAGAAGTTTCAGGAAAAAATTCAGTAAAAGAGAAAACAGTTCAAAAAATCTGTACCATAGTAGAACTACTGTAATACCATATTGCTTGAAATTTAGGGAGAAATTGCAGTAGGAGCAGAATGACTAGAGGGTTTAGATAAATAATAGTAGAAAGTGGAGAGGGTGTTCTCATTTCAGAGTTTTCAGATGTCAGAAGTCTAATTAGATGTGTGAATTAGGGACTGATGTTTATAACTCATGCTAAAGCTACAAAAGAGAACAATGGTTAGGTGTTAGCAGTCAGAGAGTGCAGAGAAGGTCAAGGTGAAGACAGACTGTATGATTCTTGATAGATAACAACAGTTATGATGACTTTACTGCTTAGATAAGACCACCTGGGGACTTCTGGTTTCGGCTTCATCATGTAAAGTTCTTGGAAGTTGTCACTTCCATTCTTTCAGCAAGAAAAATTTGGACAAACTTAAAATCAATAACTAACCTTGAACCTATCAGAGAACTGAGATTTAAGAACAAACCAACACCCCAAAATCTGGTAAGAAATATACATCCAGATACAGCGCCCTAGCTTTACCTTACATAGAACAAAGCCATTGGAACCATAACTGATAAGAAGGTTTAAATGGTCATCTTGAAGAATTAATGGAGGCTGAGTATGAGCCGCAAGAAAGTGAGAAACTCCTGGGGTCACAGGCTTAGGGGGACACACCCAATGCATGTTTTTATCTTTCCCTCCAGAAACACCACCAGGTGCTCATGGTGAGAGTCTCTGAAGAATTTTCTCATGTGGGGACATGGGGATGGAGATGCCAAGAGCATTGGGAAATATACCCAGAGGCTTCTCCAGAAAGAGATCTACTTTTCAGGGGAAAGGACTTGGACATAGCATAATTCTGAATTCTTATTCCAATCTGGGAAAGGTAATTCCTCCCCATTCCAATCCCCTCCACCTCTTGTGTCTCACCTAAAAGAAACACACACACACACACACACACACACACACACACACACACACACACACACACACACACACACACCCCTCCTGCATCAGGGAAATGAATAGTGAGCAAGGGGGGGAATTGGTGTCACAGTCCTGAGACACAGACAATAAAGGCTGAAGTTTAATCATAAGATTATAGAACAGTCACATTTCCCCACATATTACCATGAAGGCTCCAGTATAATAACAGTAGATTATTCTGTAAAGAGCTGTAAGACACAGACTCATTCTGAAGAAGCATATTTAGGGAAGGCTAAGGTCAAGAGAGGAGAAAAAAATAAGGACACTAGAAAAATTAGAAGTTGATGGTACCTACAGCTACAGCAAACAGTGGACATATCACAGCTCCTAGCCTGATTAACATAAATCATCACATTAAGAGCTTGTTTACCTCAGGTCCTATTACCTGACAAATCATGTCCCAGCTTTCAACAGATATAAACAAAATACAACAATAGCCAAGAAAAAACAATCTGAGGAGGAAAAGCAATCATAAAAACCAGACTCACATGTGACACAGATGTTGGATTAATCAGAGAATTTAAACTAACTTTGATTAATATATTATGGATTCTAAGGGAACGAATAGACACAATGAAAGTACATAAGGGTAATGTAAGCAGAAAGATGGAAACTATGAAAAAATTAAAATGAATTTCTAGAAGTGAAAAAACACAATAACAGAAAGGAATAATGTCTTTGATGGGTTCATCAGTAAATGTGACACAGCTGAATTCAGTGAACATAAAGAAATATCAATAGAAACTTCCCAAACTGAAATGCAAGGAGAAAAAAAGTATGAAAACAAAAACTGAATGTAACATTGGAGATCTGAGGGAAAATTTCAGAAGTCGTAATATGTGTGTAATTGGAGTACCATAAGGAGAAGAGAGAACAAAACAAAAGAGATATTTGCAGAAATAATGGCCAAGAATTTTCCAACATTATTACAGATACAAAACCACAGATCCATAAACCAGCATGAAGAACATGAAGCAGGATAAATATTAAAAAACAAACACAAACTTCACATGTAATATTTAAAATTTTAAAAAGCAAAGACAAAGAGAAAATCTTGAAAGAATCCAGAAGAATAAAAACACTTTATCTATAGAGGAACAGTGACAGGAATTACATTGGGATATTATCAGAAGCCATACAATCAAGAAGAAAGTGGAGTGAAATATTTTAAGTTTTGAGAGAGCTCTGCCTAGAATTCTATATTCAGAGAAACACTCCTTCAAAATTGAAAGAGAAATGAAGACTTTCTCAGTCAAATTAAAACTGAAGGAATTCATTTCCAGAAGACCTGCACCTGCACACACACACACCAAAAAAAAAAGTAAAAGAAATTCTTCAGGCAAAAGAAAAACAATATGGGTCAGAAACTTGGATCTATACCAAAAAAACTGGTGAAGGAACAACATGAAGATTAAATCCTTTGTTTTTTTCTTATTATTAATTGATCTAAAAAATAACTTCAAAGCAATAATTTTAAAAAATGTATTGGGTGGTTATAGCATATGGTAAGTGAAATGAATGACACCAGTGTCACAGGGGATGGGAGGAAGGAATTGAGAATACTCTCTTATTTGGTACCTGTACTACACATGAAATGGTATAAGGTTATTTGAAGTTGAACCAAGATTAGTTTAAAATGTACAGGATATGGTAAACTCTAAGGCATCTACTACAAGAAATTTTTAAAGAACTATAATTGATACACTAAGAGGGGAGATAGAATGGAATCATATAAAACACTCAAAACTAGAGAAGGCAGAAAAGAGGGAAAAAAGGAAACAGAGAGAAATGGAATTATCAGAACAGTTTCAAACATGGTAAATATTAATTCAACTGTATCAATAATTACTCTAAATGTGAATGATCTAAATAACACCAATTAAAACAGAGAATGTCAGATAACAAAACAGTGCCCAACCCTATTGTATTCAAGAAATTAATTTTAAATATAAAGACATGGATAGGTTAAAAAGTAAGGGATGGAAAAAGGTATACCATATTAACACAAATCAAAAGAAAGCTGGAGTATCTATACGAATTTCAGAAAAAATATAATTCAGAATGAGAAAGATTATGAGCTATGAAGAGGAATCTTGCATAATAATAAAGTGGTGAATTTTTCAAGAAGACACAACAAATCTAAACATGTAGGCACCTAAAAAAGAGTGTCAAAATAGCTGGTGCAAAAATTGATAGACAAGCCCACATCATCTTAGAATCTAAAAGCCCAGACCAGTAAGCGATATAGAAAGAAGAACAACATTCTGAGAAATAGCTGACTTAAAAGACTGAAAAATTTAGGCCATAAGCTTCAAAAAATTAATAAAACAAAACTTAATAGAAGTTAAAAGGAAAAGATAATCTGGCACATTTGTATGAATGCTGTTCTCTGAAACCATTATTTAATTTTAATGTCTCAACCTAGGAATCCTCACAATGAAATAGATCTAAAAAATAGTAACAAAGAATTGTTAATTTTCCCACATCATGTTGGATAATTTTAAAAATGCAAAATGAGTATCATTTTTTCTGAATAATTCTAGAGATAAGTTTAATAAATTAACAAACACCCAAGTTTCTGTTGTTGTTGTTGTTGTTTTTTGTTTTTTGTTTTTTTTGCAGTACAAAGGCCTCACTGTTGTGGCCTCTCTTGGTGCGGCGCACAGGCTCCAGACGCACAGGCTCAGCAGCCATGGCTCACGGGCCTAGCTGCTCCGCGGCATGTGGGATCTTCCCGGATCGGGGCACAAACCCCTGTCCCCTGCATCGGCAGGCGGACTCTCAACCACTGCACCAACAGGGTAGCCTCCAAGTTGTATTTTTAAAAAATAATTTAAATGCCTTTTGTTTTTAGTAATATGGTAATTTAAAAAAATTATTTAGTCTATTTTTACTTTTGGCTGTGTTGTGTCTTCGCTGCTGCATGTGGGCTTTCTCTAGTTGTGGCGAGCAAGGGCTACTCTTCATTGTGGTGCACGGGCTTCTCATTGCAGTGGCTTCTCTTGTTGCAGAGCATGGGCTCTAGGTGTGAGGGCTCAGTAGTTGTGGCTTGCCAATGCAGTAGTTGTGACTCATGGGAGCTAGAGCTCAGGCTCAGCAGTTGTGGCTCAGGGTCTTAGTTGCTCCACAGCATGTGGGATCTTCCCAGACCAGGGTTTGAACCTGTGTCCCCTGCATTGGCAGGTGTCCCCTGCATTGGCGCCACCAGGGAAGCGCCAATATTGTAATTTTGTTGCATTTAGATTAGCATCTGGTCAATATGTTATAATCAGTCATAGCTAATGTCAAAACTATGCCAGTGGGCTTCCCTGGTGGCGCAGTGGTTGAGTGTCTGTCTGCCAATGCAGGGGATGTGGGTTTGTGCTCTGGTCCGGGAAGATCCCACATGCTGTGGAATGGCTGGGCCCGTGAGCCATGGCCGCTGAACCTGCACATCCGGAGCCTGTGCTCCACAACGGGAGAGGCCACAACAGTGAGAGGCCCGCATACTACAAAAAAAAAAAAAAAAAAAAAAAAAAAATATATATATATATATATATATATATATATATATGCCACTAAATAATCTCTTCTTCCTATGCTAAATGTTATGGCCAACTGTAACCAAGGTAAAAGGCTAAATCAATTTTCCAATAAGTATAAGAAGAAAATTTATACAGACACACAAGCACAAGGCTATGTGTGTGTATATTTACCTTGTGCATATTATGAGCTAAACCTAAACAAGGACCTGCTTACATCTAAACATGAAGAGAATAGAGCAAAATGAAGGTGAAGCAATATCAGAGAAAAGAATGACTGAAATTTTTAAGAACTGATTAAAAACCTCACAAATTTATAGATAAAGAAAGTAAAACATATACCAACTGGTATAAGTAAAATAACATCCACTGACAGAGTGTAGTTAAGCAGTAGGTAACCAAAGATATTGGGAGGACCTTGCTATCTGGCCAGGAAAAAATAGAGATCACCTACAGAGAAACTGTAAAAGACTGACAGCCACTTCTCAAAACAATAATGAAAGTAAAAAATAAGTGGAATGATACCTTCAAAAGTTTCAGAAAAATTAATTATAACTAACAAACTATAATTATATTCCCAGCTGAACTACCAAGAATGAGAGAGCAATAAAAACCATTTAAGAGGAAAAAGAAGTTTAGCATTTCAAGTCTGTCATGAAAGAAATTCCCAAAAGATACACTGCAGGATGAAGGAAAATAACTTTACCACAGAAAAAGTATGCATTGAAACACGAAATGATGAGCAAAGTAATTATTAAACAAGTGGACAAAATTCTAAAAATAGTGTCTGTATAAAACAGTAAGCTATGGTGAAACAAGAATAATATTTGTAATAATAATAATGTATTAATTTGGTTTTACTTTCGTAAAAAGGTCATAAACTAGAGCACTGTACAATATTATTATTAAAGGGATCAGAGTACAATTTCCTAAAGTCCTGAAGTTTCCTCTTGGGAACTAAGGCTTTAATTAACTTAACATTATTGATTAATATGAAAACTAATGAAGCATAAACTTTAAATATTGAAATTACATTTGTAATTCTCAAATCAGCATATGTAGTAAATAGAATAAAACTAAAAATGACAAAAACACTAATAAACTCATAAAATAAGAGAAAAATGTAATGAAAGAGCATCAAAATATGGAAGATATAAAAAGCACAATAACTACAAATGTAAAAAGAAAAAAAATGTCAGTGTGAAGACAGAGGTTATCAGGATGGGTTGTAAAAGGCATAAAGAAAATAAGCAAACAAGCAAAAAAAAAAAAAAATCAACATTCTGCTGTGTTTCTTCTAAGAGATACATCCATAAATAGCAAGGAAAAAGTTGAAAGTAATAAAATGAAAAAAAAAAAAAAAAAAAAAAAAAAGGAACACCAGAAAATAGTAGCCAAAAGAAACTACAGTAGCTATATATTACTTTCAGGCAAAATAGATTTTAGAACACAAAATTGCTTTATTATAAATAGCTGCATATAATAATTTTTACTATTGAATTCACCAGAGAGACATGATACTTTTTAACTTGTATTCACCTAATAAAACATTTAAAGCAAAACTTATAAGACTACAGGAAAAACAGACAAATCTGCTGTTATAATGGGATATTTCAACACACATTTCTCTATTATAAATAGGGGAAGTAAAGATAAGAGACTAGTAAATAAATGGAAAATTTGAAGAGAACCCTTGCTTGGCTCCCATTTTCATTCAGAATGAAAACACATCTTTGTAACAGCCCAGACCGTGGTTGAAATCACACCTCTACATCTTTTCTGATCTCATTTCATATGACTAGCCCCCCTCATTTAGGTTGTTCCAGTTCCTGGCCTCTTCACTCTGAAAATGCAAGGCATGCTACCACACCAGCTGCTCCCTCTCTGAAAAATGAACTTCCTGGAGATTACTTCCTTTCGTTACCCAGACATCACCTTCTCAATGACCACACTCTTTAAAATGCAATGCACAACCCTCCCAACTCCAGTTATTCCTTACCCTGGCTTTTTGTTTGTTGCTTTTTCTTCTTTTCTTTTCCTTACACCTATCTTCTTCTAGCATATTATTTAATATTCTCTCTTTTCTTTTTTTTTTTTTTTGCCATTTACTATTAATGTTCTGCTTCCCCACCCACTGCTTGAATGTAAATTGTATAAAGGAAGTAATCAGTATTTCCTTCAGGAATATGTACCAAGCACTTAGAACAGTGTGTGGCACATAAAATATATTCAATAAATATTTGTTGATTGAATGAAAAGACCAGGAATTGGGCTGTGATGGGCAAGGTTGAGCCAAGTAGAGAGGGTGGAAAGATCAAGGCAAAAATTTTCCCACAGGAATGCAGTTTTGAGAAATTACAAGCAGGAAAAAGTGTTGGAAATCGGTTAGTAAAGCTGATATGTGTGTGTGTATACATATGTGTGTGTGTGTGTGTGTGTGTGTGTATACATATATATATATCCAGTGTGAGACACGATGTGTTCTCATCTGTTACCTGAGGACTAACCCAGGTGAAGCTAACTCAGTTTTGAATGCACACTCCAGGCCGTATAGAGATGAAGACATTAAAGCGCCTCATTGCTAGGAATTTACAACCTAGTGTGAGACAAATCATTACCAGAAAAAATATTTATGTAAATCAAAACAAGTAGTCATTTATGTAACTTTATCGATTAAAATGTATTTTTTCTTAATAAAAGTATAATGTTATATTGGCAAGGAGAGCATACCGAGTGTTTTAAAGCACATAGGTGTATATCTATCTCAAACTTAGAAAAACACTATTCAGATTCTATAAGTATAAAAGGATTCAAATATTTCTTTTGAGAGGAAATAATCTGCTAAAACATGGGACTCCAAACTAGAATTTACCAATTAGTTATTTTGCGATGCTGATAATTCCTTGATATCCAACTCTAATTTTTTTTTTTTTTTTTTTTTTTTTTTTTTTTTTGCAGTACGCGGGCCTCTCACTGTTATGGCCTCTCCCATTGCGGAGCGCAGGCTCCGGACGCACAGGCTCAGCGGCCATGGCTCACGGGCCCAGCCGCTCCGCGGCACGTGGGATCCTCCCGGACCGGGGCACGAACCTGTGTCCCCTGCATTGGCAGGCAGACTCTCAACCACTGCGCCACCAGGGAAGCCCCCCAACTCTAATTTTTATTGAAGAATCTATAAGCTTCTTTACTTATTTTTACTCTTTAATCTCATATATTTCTTTTTCCGAAAGCCATGTTTTGTAGACCTACCTATTCTTTCAAAAGCATGTCAATAGTTCAATCTCTCCACCACACACCCGGAAAAAGGAAAGAAATAAGTTAATTGCTTAGGATCTGCAGCAGGCAGAGTTAACAGCTTTCTAATGTGAAAATTGTTGTGAGAAGACCAAATGAAGGAAATCTGAACAGAGAATGTTTCCACTTTCTTTGGCCGCCATACAAGACTTAACACAAGAGAATCTCCAGAGATCCAAGGATGGGTGTCTCTACAGAAGATTTCATAATTCTGGTAATTTTGTTCAAGTTCATTTGACAGGCTTAGCTTTAAAACATATTTATGGAATTAGACAATAATCACAACTGGCCAAATGCCTAGTTTTTAAACACATTTTAAAAAATCTATTTTAGAAAGCTTTTTGCTTTGTCATTAATTTTTACAACTGAAAGTTTCGATATTAGGAAAAATGGTGATATTTATCTATTATTTTAGAACCTACATGAAAATCATATCTTTTTCTTGGGTTTTTACCCCTAATGTGTTGAGACCTTGATTTTATAGCATAGTGTTAATTTCTGCCATTGTAGAAGACGCTACTTTACTAGTTAATCTTAAATTTGTTGTTCTGCTTTCATACACAGAGACATACTCATAGTAGCAACCAGGGAAAACAACACTTACTTTTTTATCTGTAATTTTCATTACATAACATATTTCAAAAAGGTTGCAGTACAGTGAATAAAATAAGGGTATACTATGGTTCATTCTTATTAAAGTATATATTTTAAGTCTAAAAAATACAAAAGGTAAATTTTCTACATCAGATTGTAATTTCCTCAATATGTGGAAATGTATTTTACATGATTTCTCCAAATCAAAATATCATCAGATATAGGCCCCATTATTGTACGTGCCACTGAAATATCCAAAAATGCTGCCTCGGCATTCACTGTGAAACAGCATGAATTGTAAGGCAAAAGACACATCATGATGTTAAAATGTAACATGTGGTCTATCTCCTAAGTGATTTTTAACTATGTGCTAATAGATTATACATATTTTGATATGATATGTGTACTTTAGATTTTAGTGTTAAAATGGACATATCTGCACTGTTTTATGTGGAAGCAATTGCATGAAATCCAGCAAATATTACTAGCGACTGTATATGGTTGTAGGATGCAGACATATTTTAACAGTAATTCTAATTAATGAAATATGTTTCCTCTTCATAGTATTGGGCAGTAAGTTGAGTATATTTTGAATAGAACTATTCTTAAAAGAGATACATACGTGTCATGAAAAGTAATGAAACAACTGTTCTCTGCTAGAAATAAATTTGTTGGAAAGTTAGGTTTGAAAATTTCTGGAGAAAGTTCTGCTTCCAGTAATGACAGAGGAGGTCCTATCAGACCTCTCCACAGATAACAATTATAATTTCTGGGGGATAAATAAATAAATTGAGCAATTATCTGGAGGCTATGGAGAATCACTGAAAGCAGGCAGACTATACTGAGAAGGCAGACTATTCTTCTTCACCATTTGGAAGGAATGGCACTGGAAGAAGTTCCTTTTTTTTTTTTTTTTTTTTTTTTTTTTTTTAAATGGTTTTTACCTGATAGCAGGCCTCAGTCTGTGACATGTGAAGTGGCAAAAACTCAGATGGAAACTTAGAGCCTTACTGGCTTGAAGAACCAAAGAAAAGAGTTTGGAGCTATTACAGCCAGTGGAAAGGTAAGAGGAAATACAAGAAAGGAGAGATCCCTGTTTAAAAAGCCTCAAATTCTGCATATGAACTCTGCCCAAATCTCTGGCTAACACATGAATTATGCATGCAAATGGAAAACTCCAAACAGCCCAGCCAAGGCTAAAAGAATTAAACAGCTTTCTGCTTCTGCTCACCTCAGCAAAGGTAGTTTTGAGTTTGAGTTTAGCCTGGTTAGCTGTGAACTAACACAAACAAAAACCAATAATCTTTTGAGGAATATAATCAAAACTGAAATCTCTATAATACCCTCATTCACAATGACCAGGCAATAATTGAAAATTTGACCCATATTCAAGAGACCAATTGAGATGACCCAGATGTTAGAATCAGTAGACAAGGAGTGGAAAACAGCTCTTATGTTTGTGGAAACAAAGGAAAATATGCTAATAATAAAAAAATAAGAAATCTCAAAACAGAAAGGGGAACATTTAGAAAGAACCAAATGGAAATTTTAGAGTTGAGAAATATGAGATAATTTATGTAATGTCCTAACATGATCAGTTCTCAAAAAAAAAAGAAAGAGAACTGTAGCTAAAGAACTGCTAAATGTGGAAAAAAAAGGGAAAATCATCTTTAATCTTCATGTTATTCTATGGCAAGAAAAAAGGCAAAATGATGTCAAATTTGTGTTTATTAAGTAAAAAACACCAAAAAAACCAGACTAGGCAGTTCACTGTTTTGAATCTTTTTAACCGTCAGTGGAGGTACACAATTGTTCTTTCACAGTAAATTAAACATTTACTCTTTCCAGTAGGTACATTCAGCTGAGTAAATTCTGATATATTATACTGAAATATCGTTTAAGGATAAATACAGAGCACATGTTGTTATAGAACTTTTAGTTTAATACTCAAGAGTCACAGAATTTGACACATGGTTACCAGTAAAAGACACAGGGTCCCATACAAGAAAAGTAAACCATCCTCTATCCTTGCTGAGCACTTCTTTCTTTTCAACCTTTAATCTGCCTCATCCGCCTCAGAGGGATATAATGGCTGTAATTAAAATCTGTAATTTGCAGGAGTAAGGGGGCATGGATTTTGTTGGAATACCTTCTACCAATTACTTTGATTTTTACCATGCAGATTAGCAAAATCTTGTGTTAGAAAACATCCAAAGGGATTCGAAATTAAATGATAAAGATCATTTTCTAAAAGAAATTACTGCTTTTGGACAAAGCTCAAAATATACTACTTATCCATTATATTGAATATTTTTTTCACTTTTGTGAACATCTCTTCTAATGATCCTAATTCTATCCTTTATATATAAAACATTTTAATAGAAAGTTGGATAAATGAACTCCAGATTTACCCATCGGTAGTGTGAAAAGTGTCTACACGAAAGATGAAAATAAAAAATGAATTGTGCAGTCTTTCTTTTGACTTAATCTAAGAATTTTAAATTAGATTATTTTCAATGTAGTTGCTATTCAGCACAATGGAGGTGAATTTTCTTCCCCTTACTGTTGACTAGTGAGGTGCTGCAGAACTGAATCTGAACAAATATTTAGAAAAAGTATTTTAAAATAAGAAGTATTTATCTATAATTAAAGCATTACCTCAGTTTGACAGAGCTAGTGAAATCATAATGATAAAAATAGATTACTAAGAGTAGAAAATTGCTTTTATGTACATGAACACTTTTATGTCCATGAACATTTGCTCAGGGAAAAATTGCAATTTCATTGTCGAAATAATATAATTTTCCCCCCAAAACTTGAGTGAAACTTTGCAGGACAGAACCAATTATCTTATTCACCTTGTCTTCCTCAAACCTACCAATAGATTTAGCATATTAGATGCTGAATATACTAGTTAAATAAAGTGTTCCTACTTAAAATCCTAAATATATCAATTAAAGAAGAAAATAGATTTAGTTTGTAAAAGATTTTTTTTTTAAGATTTCTTGATGTGGACCATTTTTAAAGTCTTCATTGAATTTCTTACAATATTGCTTCTGTTTTATGTTTTGGTTTTTTGGCCACAAGGCATATGGGATCTTAGCTCCCCCACCAGGGATCAAACCTGCACCCCCTGCATTAGAAGGTGAAGTCTTAACCACTGGACTGCCAGGGAAGTTTCCAAAACATTTTATCCTTTTGGGTTTATATATAATGAACAAGTCTTCAATTCTTAACCTGTAGTTAATTTTAAAATAGAGTACACAGAGAGTATGATAATGTAGCATTTTTATCTTAATATCTTTTTTCTAAAAGAGGGGTATAAAATATTCACTTCCATGGAAGTTGTTTTAATAAGGTATGACTGCTATTTTCAGCCATACGTTTATCCCATTATACATGTTTTTGTTGATATACATTTGAAATTTCTATCAAAAACTTTATTATCATTTTCCTTCATAACTTTTGGCACTTTAATAACACATGAACACTAGTATTGTATTGGAAAAGTAATCATCAAAGTTTATATACCAATTTTGAAAAAATATATATTTGAATTCAATTCATCAAAACTTTAGTTTAAAGCAAATTGCTAACTTTTGGGGCACCATGGTCTTACATAGGCTTTAACAAATTTCAAAAGGAAATTCAAAGGAAGAAGAATAGTTTAATGACAGATCATGGAAGCGTTACTGGAGCATTTGATATTCACATTCAATGTTTTCCTTGGCCAAATAATGAAACCCAAAGATCTAAAGGTGTTTTTCTTTTCTTTTTAAACAACTTTGGAGAGTGTATCCCCAATGGACAAAATGGGAAAAGAAGAAGATAAAAGTAAGTCCAGTAAAAAGAAACCATTATATCTTCAAAAACTTTGATCTTTATATAAGGAAGTAGTTAGAGCATGGAATTATGTAATGCTGTTTGTACACAAAATACTTGGAGATGCTTAACTACAGATTCTACTCAAGACATTTACAGGGAAATGATACTCTGCACCAACTCCAAATAGTCAAAGTTGATGGAAATTGTCTCTGCTGTTTCAATTTCTGTGATGTGATCCCTCAGAAGTTTTTTGTTTAGACACTACAACTAATAAAAATACCACCAATTTAGTGACGGCTCCTAAACAATCTCATTAGTGAGGATTATGATGGAGATAGAGAGATACTGAAATGTCCTAACACCTAAATAACCCTTTCTTAAAAGTCATGTAATGGCAGGACCTATATATATATTTTTTCTTAATGCTGTTAGTAGTGCTCTTTCTTAAAATTCCAAAGTTTTTCTTACATGCACACATTCATAGGTAATCCAGAAAGGTAAAGCTGACCAAGTACAAAGTAAAACTTAATGTCATGTCTTATGCCTAATCTATTATTTTCCAGGTAAAGATGGCATGCTCAAAAAATAATTTATTGTATCATCTGGTGATTTTTCATTTTTTCTTAACAATATTGGAGAGGAAATTAATTTTAACAGTAAAAAATAATGTACCCAGAAAAACATTGTATAAGTTGAAATGGAATTCCGGAATTAGGGAAAAGTTTTTCAGAAGCTCAAAAATATTTCTAAAAGTTTCTGTATTCTTAAGACTGCAGAAAGCATACCTTATTTCTGATGGCTTGCGATACTGCTCGTGTTGCTTGGGTGTCAGCATTGCAAGTAACAAAACTTGATGGAACTAGCCTTATTTGGTGAAGTGTAATTAAATAGCCAAGAAGTCCATAATTCTATAGTTCATCAAATTATTGTTGTCTGTCAACACTATGCTGAATTAAATGAAACATTAATTGTAAGGGTCATAAGGACTATATGCCTGTTTATACATGCAGACAGAGTCTCGGCCTCCTAACTCACAATTTTTTAAAAAGAAAAGTGGGAAAAAGGCAAAGAGAACAAAAGCAAAGCAAACCGAAGAAATGAAAAGAAAAGACAGTGCAAAGAAAAGAAAAGAAAATGAAAAGAAAATGAAAAGAAAAGAACAGAAGCAAAAGGAAAAGGAAAAGGAAAGGCGTACAAATAAATACCTGGCAACATGACAGTCAGCTTCCACCTTCCAAATGAAATAAATCTAATGTGACATATTAAAACAAATTTAGACAGTAGCACATGAAGTTCAAGAATCATAAATACTATTTAAATAGTATAAAACTTCACTTTTATTATAAACAAGTAACACTGTCCAAATATTTTTGCATGCCAAACTGAAAAGGAAGATGACTTTTTTCAAGAAGGGCAATTATTGCCAAAGTATGATTTTATTTCTTATGAATACAGACTCCTAAATAATTTTCTTTTGTAACGCCCACTTAACAAATGGTTCTCAGATCTTTTTTAGTAAATATTTTTGCTGATTATTTCTGATTTCTAAGTGAGTCTTGACCACAAATTTATCAACATAAATGGTTTTGAACTGATGATTCTAAAACCAGACTTGCTAGCATTGACTTCCTACTCCTCAACCAAACTTAGTCTCTTGAGGGCAAAAACTCTTTATTGTTCATCTTTGTATCACACTGTAGTTAGTACATGGTTAAGCATATAATAGCCCATTACTATTCATTGAGTAATGAAGGAAGGAAAGAAAGAATAAACAGGCATGGACAATGTGACCATCTCCCCCAGCCAGCGCACACCCAAGCTAGAGTCAATGCATGGAGCAAATTCAGGATGAAGTCATTGGAAATGACTGTGATACAAAGCTAATCATACTACACATTACATACACCACTGCATGACCAAGAAAATAAAGATCTTTCACTTGGCATTTAACAACCTTCATAATTACCTCCAGTTTAATGATCCCTAATATTCTCTGGACTTCCTGCTCCCTACTTTCAAATTTCTACTAGAGAAATACCTGGGAATTCAAAATCAGTAGGGTGAAAACCAAATCCATTTACAAATCCCTCTACCTGTGACAAACACTGGGGTTACACTAGGCCAATGTCAAAATAATAGAATTTTTTAGTGCCCTGTATCAAATCTTTTATACAATTAGCTAATCATATAATTTCTACTTTCTCAACACATTTCTCTCTTCCTTTCTTGGTTCTTTTTTCTCTACCTTATAGTTGTCCCTTTTTCTCCTATTTCTTCACTGATCTCACTTCTTTAGTCTTTCCTGACACCATTTTATTATGATTAAGACTACAGATTAATTTTCTAAATCACACTTAGATCATGTTATTACATTGAAAAAAAAATGCTACTGAACTGAATACAATTTGCTCAAATTGTCATTCAAAATCAAAGCCTGACTTAGTTTTCAGCCATTAATCCTAATAATTCCCTACATGGATCCAATAGGCCAATTCAACTGGATCATTCTTCTTCTGAAACAAGTGGTCATCATGTTCCTTCTCCCTAAAAAGTCACCTTCTTCCTGAGCATTGAACTTCTGCAATTTCACAAAGCATAGAATCAATGTTACTATCAATGTGAAGCCTTGATATTTCCAAACACATGTGATCCCCTTTTCTTCTAAATACCCCAGCACTCTTTTGAGATGCTAATCATCATCTGTCTAGTGAGGTAGCTATTTTTGCATTTTCTTACACTCACATGATATACCTCTTTGTGTTGGGAATTCTTTTCTAGTCCATCTTAAATCTACTATAGGACATTTCTCTGGGCCTTACACAGAGGAGACAAAATAAGTCACTGAATAAAATGGAAAAGTCAGAAAGCTAAATACAACTCAGCCACTTAAATCCATATCTAAGAGCCTTTAGTAACTAGAGAAAACCCCGATAACTACTTAGGGAATCCCTCACCCCAGCGTAGTAACTACTCTATGACTCAGAGTAAACATTTGGATGTCTGACTGAAACCATCTTTGTGGTTTGGTGTTCTCTGAAACAAAATATATTTGAAGGGATGTTATCAGTGAAAGCACAATTTCCATTCTTTTTCCATTCAGGTACTGATCCCAGAGAGGAGTCCCAGATGACTCAAGTAGTGGAAACACTTACTCTTGTCAAGCTATTTATTGTCTAGAAGACTGGTGACCATCCTGTCACTCATGCCTGCTGCTGAATCAGGGAAGGGAAGTGAAAGGGAACCACTGGTCCCGTTGGGCAAGTGGCCCAGACAGACACCCACACTTACTGCCAACTATAAGAAGAGGATGAAGAAGACATAACTTAAGTCACCAAACTAGGTATTTTCCTGGTAAATATAAACTTAGTACTTAACAAATTGCATATAAAATGACAAGCAATTTACTAATAATACATACATTACAATAAATACCATTTGCCTTATTTTACAAAAACTTATTTTAAATATTGACTATATGAAGGGAAAAATCTATGGTAAGCCAAAATTAGGTTATTATAAAATATATCAAGGAATCTATTGAATTATGTTAAGTAAAACAAACATTGATTATGCTTAATAACACTAATAGAAACAAACATTTGGTAGGAATTATTGATACAATTGTAACATGTAGCACACAATTAACAATTTCCATAAGCTAATTTTATCAAATAGCTTGTTTTATATTTATAGTTTGCAAAGAAACTACGTAAAGCATACCAAAGTTTTATATCATTTTACGTGAAGATGTTAATAAGGCAGATGTTTCTTATATTCTTGCAAATAGACCAAAAAAATCACAGATACACAGAAAGGACCATTTTTCTTTTTTTTTTTGCAGTATGCGGGCCTCTCACTGTTGTGGCCTCTCCCGTTGCGGAACACAGGCTCCGGACGCGCAGGCTCAGCGGCCATGGCTCACTGGCCCAGCCGCTCCGCGGCATGTGGGATCTTCCCGGACCGGGGCACGAACCTGCGTCCTGTGCATAGGCAGGCGGATTCTCAACCACTGCGCCACCAGGGAACGCCCGGACCATTTTTCTTATTATAACATGGACAGTGCTGTGTGAGCTATGAGTCTGGGGTTTATCTTATTCATCATTGAATTCCTGGACTGAGCACAGTGCCTGGAAACTAAGAGATACCTAACAGTTAAATGAAAAGTACATCTACCAGATTTGCATGTGTAACAATTCTGATGGATTTCTTAGTTGGCTGTAATTATTAGTCCTATAAGACAATTTTCTTCAGTTTTTTAAAATTATAAATTACAAATTAAAACCTAAAATTGCTTGGTGTATTCATCCTTTTGATAAGAATAATGGTTTTACCTCAGTGAGAGTAAATAAAACACTCTGCTCTAAAGAATGAGAAGCAGCATTTATGATTCACCATAGATAGGATTAGAGATTGATACCTAAGCCAGCTAAGTACTTGGACTTAAGAAGCTCTGATAATCACATTTTGTGGATTTGGAGGAACACACCAAATCACTGCAGATCCTGAGGGATATAGCAGCACTGTGGATCACTGAGGGAGACAGATAGATAGATTTATACACATATACATATACATATTTTTAGAGCAATTCAATTACATGTATTATTTGCATGGCATTAAAGTTTTTGTTTTATTCTATATTTTATACAGCTAGATTTATTTAAAATAAATGCATACCTGATACACATGCATATCTATAAATATATAAACTTATATACTTATACACACACTTATATAGTCTTACACCACCTTAATCATTTTTCTTCGGTCTCAAACACTACACTGTAATTTTCTTACAGGCTGGGAATATACTGTATTCAACATTTCATCCATCACTTAGGAGGTGACTGCTCTATTTCCAGTGAAAGACTGTGGCACATTGACAAGATTGTAAATGTAGAGATTGTGAGAAGATGTAGATTTTGCACACATTTTGAATCTAGATATAACGGAATTTCCTGATGAATTTGATGTACGGTGTAAGAGGTCAACTGCTGTCAGAGATATTGTCAAACTTTTGGTAGAGAGTTGGTTGGAATATAATAGAAAAAGAAAATGGTCAGTATAAAACTTGCCAGCCCCTATTCATATAGTGGTGTATGATCTCATATGTGATGTATGAAGTATGACCTAGTTTGTGATAGTAATACAGTGGAATAAGTAAAGGCTGTAGCAGTGGCCAAATAGTATAGCAAAATTGTTCCTTCCTTGCTACAGGACAGAGATGAAACTGACATAGATGCAGTCTCACTACATAGAGTTTAACTTATGTGCATTCAACAACCTTTCACATTTTCTCTAGTAGCGCCCATAATAGAACTTAGAATACTGTTGGCCATAGGTGGGAATGCTGTGAATACTGACATGGGTTCATAGAATACAAGAAATCTGAACACTGTTCCTCTTGGTTTTGAAGAATGGTACTATACTTCCTGTGACTATTTTCCTCTCTGTTTTGGATGTTAATATAAGAACATAACCTCTGTGCAAGAAGCAATTTCGTTTTACAACAGTAGTGATAGATTTACACTTGATAATTCTGTTCATCCTTTTGTGCTTACACTTATGAGTAAAACCAGTTAGCAGTACAGTTCATAGGTTTAAAACAGTATTCTCACTGAAAAATAAATCATGCATAAGGAAATCAAGCTCAGTCTCTTAAGAACATAGTTACTTGGTGTAGGCATTTCTGATTAGTGCTATACAAGGGAGAGAAGTGAAATTAACATTTAAAAAAAGAGAGACTTTATACTTAATAAAAACTGTGAAGGACATTTTCTCATCTAAGAAATCAAGCTTTAGAACTCTCTCTACATGAGATACAACAGAGTCTACATTTTCTTCTAGCATAGGTTAGCAGTGCATATTTTGGTTTATCGTAACAGATAAAGGATAAACCATTTCAATGATATATAGCCAATATATTCTGAAATATATTCATTATTTTTGACTTATCAATTTACTTGTTTATATTTATATAGTTTTATATGTGTTCTTAAAATAAGTTTGGATGCTGAGGACTTCTTTATTTAAATAATCAACTGGCATTAGATTAGTTTCTATAGTAATTAGACTGGGACTACTAAGACAAAGGAAGCTTCAAGGAATTTTAGAGTAATAACAGGGGATCTCAAAATCCTTAATGGACATTTTTCTAGAGTCAGTAAACAGTATTTCTCATATTCATACTTATTTTTCAAATGCCTGTAGATGTTATAATTTATAAAATATAAATTTATCTTAAAATATCACTGACCTCATGATAGTTTTTGGTTGTTAAACATTTTCCTGATCAGAGGTTACTAACAGTATCACTACTACCTTGTGGATATCTACGAAACATGTTGACATTAAAGACCAGGTCTTCAGACTTGAAAAAGTTTAGGTACTATTACTCCACCTTAATGAAGTAACTGTCCTTAAATGATGCAATCTAATCTTCTGTCCTTTTGTCTGTAGTTAGTGGAGGTTAGACACATCTGGTTAGGATCAAATATTCATAATCCTCTCATGTAAAGTTATATAACCCAGACTTTTTTTTTCATATTTGGAAAGAGCTAAATACGTACCAAAAAAATAGACAGAAGGTCATGCTAACCCTAGGTTATTTTGAAGTTTGTCAAGCTTTATTGGGACTACCAATACCCTATCATTTTAGTTCTTTATCCTATTCTACTTGAAAGATGCAGCTGTTATACACTTCAAGCTAAATGAGGCTAGCACTGCACCAAATGCTGTGTTTGGTCAATTGCTAGTTGCTGCTCCACACATGTCAGATACAAGTAAATAAAACTGTAGTGCCCCCAAGCAAAACATCAAAATTTTTGCATTCCAAAGGGCCTCATTAAAACCAGATGACTAGTTTGGCTTCTAGAAAGACTTGGCTAGAACATATCCACTTCAAATCCATACTGTCTTACTTGCTTACATCACAGGAACACTGACTCAAGAACCTAAAGGGTCCTCCAAAGTTTATCTAACCTCTTTCCAAGTAGGGTTTTATTTTACATGTCTTGGGGAGAGGCTATCTAATATCTCATTACAGATTCACATTCAAGAATATTCTGAAAAGACTTGCATCATTAATTTGTATAATTTCTTAGTGAGTAAAAAACAACAAAAAACCTTCATTATTCTATTTTACTAAAATTCCCTCCGTACAATCTTGGCCTAATAATTTTTGGCCTCTCTGAGATAGAACAGCAATAGTTTTAACTGAATAATACCCCACCCTACATTATTTTCAATACACAGACAGCCCAAACTACGTACTCTTCATGATAAGAAAACATGAGAGACTTAAGTTCTTGATAAAAGTACAAGTAACACTCAAAAAATTTCATAAATCCATGTTTGGTTAACATATATTTTTACTATGTTTGAGCAATTTATAACTAAGAGTCAATTATTTAACCACTCAGCATTAGAAAGAATGGAACTAAAGAACATTAATATCATATTTCTTAAAGAATATCTATTTTAAAAAACATATATTACAATAAATGTAGTAGGCCCCTCATCATGGACAGTTTAGTGAGGTAATGGGTAAATAACCTCAAGTGGTTTATGAATCAAGCAATGAAAAGACATGTATTGCATTGAAAATAATCTCAAGTTATATTTGAACAGTTAATAAAGAAACTTACAATTTTTTGAAGCCCATTGTGATTTATCATTTAGCAAATAATCCTAAAACTTGCAAATGACACTGCTTAAGCAAGTAGTTTCTTCCTTTCCATTAGTAGTATACAAAAAATAAGGCATAGTCCTTCCTTTCTGCTACTATATCACAGGTCAACTTTAAAACACAGTGGTATGAGAAAGTACAGATTTATGAAATAACACACCCAATTCTGAAGGCATGTGAGAGAAAAGACAGTCTTTTGAAGTCCAGGTAAATATTGAATCCCATTCGGGTTCCTCCCACACCTGTTTGCTCTGGGTGCAGTATGTTAGTTGAGCACAGATTGCTGCTGATTGTAACTCACACAAAACCGAGACCAGAAAGACTCATTTTGTCATTTCAGCTGAGAAATGGAAAAAGCAACAGAAAGAAGGTATGAGACTTTTAGTGTGCTTCATATTACACACCATTATTAAGGCAGTCTGATACCTATTTCCTCAATATCTCATTTGAACAATGTGATATATATAATGTACTGAATTATTTTTACTCGCTCAATTGGCTTAATACAATAAGAATTCAATTCATATTCCTACCATTAAGCACATTTTAAAATATCAGTGTAAGAGTCAGTTTTAAATAATATACAAAATTATGGTTTTATAGCCACAGAACATAAATCTCTCTTTCCTCCTGGGTATTTATCTTTTGAAACATGTTATTAGGTAGTGTTAAGTGCCTCACAAGAGAGCATATTTCTGCCCTAACTGTAACAGTCATAACTACATGTTTTGCATATTATGGATATTCCTTAATATAAATATCTCTTTTGATGAAGAAGCAATAATATACTTAATACATTTTTCTTATTAATTTTTAATATTTATTAATTATTCAAAATCCTCTCAAATTACATTTGATTCATAGGACAAAGATAAACTGGGTAGAAAACCGTATATCAAGCAATATATAAAGTTGCATTTCTATCTATATAAATATTAATCTTCATATAAGGGAGATGTGAATTTTAGAGTGTCAAGCTAAAACATTTATCTTTACACAGTAAATTTGCAGATCTTATGTACACATGATTTTCTAAAGACGTGTGACGAATTGCCGAAATGCATACGACTCAAGTTGATTCAGTTAGGTTCCCATCACTTAATTACCTTGCCTCTCATCCATGATTTCTTCATTTGATTAGTTCTTCCTTGGCTGTAGAATTGTAGAAGGTTCTAACTCAGAGGGTACTTAGAAGCTACATAGCTTTAGTGATGTTGGGAGTCACTTTGTTCCCTGTCTTTCTCAGCTCTACTCTTTTCTCTGTGTTGGTCCTTCAGTTTTGCCACAGGTAAAATTTCTCCATGTGAGAGGAAACAGTAATACTATGTCCACACAAGGCCCTAGACTATTAGCAAAGCTTAGTGATCTTGAAAGACTATGCAGTTCTCCACTCTAGCATCTACGTGTTAAATTCCAGAATAGTTTATTCTGTTGCCATCACTGGGCCAATGACTGTCATTGAAGTGATGGGTAATATAAGTCACACCTAGGTCAGACACTTCTCTGGCTACAGAGAGGGAAGGAAGATGGGAGGGCAGGCATGACATGGTCCCACCAGAACAACACGCGGTAGATGAGACTTGGTTCCCCCAAAAGGACGGAGTTGGCTGTTAATATATGAAATGTGGGTGAACAAGGGTGTTAAAATTCTGTCCACCTCATTATTTCACCCCTTAGCTGCTCAGTTAGCACACATGTACACAATTCAATGAATAACTTCACCTAACAGAGTATAATTATTTCACTTAACAATAAAAATGTACTTATCCGTTCCCCAAAGGGCACAACCCAAAGACACATTAAGTCATCCTGTTCCAAGGCTGGCCTTTTTGGGTAAAATGCAGTCCTCTAAATCAAGTCCAGAAGCGAGTCCTCACGATACCATAACAAAATTCTAAATATAAATGTAACCATTCCCATCTTACCTAACAGACAATGCTAGGAAAAAGAGAAACAGTGCAACAAATATTCCTATTTGAAAAGCAGAAAAGAACAATCACAAGCTCATATTTGTCTGCTATTGGCATAAATTAATTGATTTGACCCACTGTGAGGCTCTCCCTTCCCAATGATCTCCATTACCACACCCATGAGGGCAGTGGGGAACACACTGTGCCTTCACTCAGGCTCTGCAATATAAACAGCACTTAAGAATGGTACTAGCCTTGGTCCTGCAGGCTTTGGGGGCAATCACAGGTGGCTAATTTCCAAGCATGGATTTTCCTAACAATACAATTATCTTAAAATCCTAGTATGCATAAAATAGATAACTAATGAGAACCTACTGTATAGCACAGGGAACTCTACTCAGTGCTCTGCAGTGACCTAAATGGGAAGGAAATCCGAGAAAGAGGGAATACATGTGTACATAGAGCTGATTCACTTTGCTGTACAGTAGAAACTAACACAACATTATAAAGCAACCACATTCCAATAAAAATGTTTTAAAAATCCTAGTCATCTATCAGTTGAGTCATTCAGGGTAATTCTATTCATTAGTAATCAAAAATAAAATCTTGCCATGTTATGCTTCTTAAGTTTATAGCATGTCCTTGCATTTTCTGTCTCTCAACAACACTGGGAGTTCTAGGCAAGTCTCTATATTCCAGTTTAATGGCTTTTCTGTTGGCATCCCTCTCAGGTCAGTATTAATCTATAGGCCAGGATGCAGGAGCAGAGACATACATTCACCTCCATACCTCTAGGCTGAATCTCTGGGGATAGTGTGTGTGTGTGTGTATGGCATACCGAAAATCAGGTAGAGGAGAGACTAGCAAGTAATATTTCAAAGGACCCTGAATATTTGGCTCTTCATGTTCCTTCAGGGTTTCAAACTTACTTTCTGATCTGTATCCCATCTCCCTGATCTGTCCACAACTTAAGGGTTGACAAAAATTTTAGTGCTTTACATATCCATGAGGGACATGATCGTCCTACTCCTGGTGGCCTTGAGATCAAAGCTGAAACGTTTTTCAGATTAACTATAAGCTATAAGACTCTAGGCTTAAATGAGTTTTCTCTTAAAAATGAAAAAAGAAATGAAAGAAAATAGTGCTTTAAAGACGTAATATAGGCATATGGTAAAAAAATTTCAAACAATACAGTGAGAGGTAATTCTCCCTATATTCTTTTTTTTTTTTTTTTGCGGTATGCGGGCCTCTCACTGTTGTGGCCTCTCCCGTTGCGGAGCACAGGCTCCGGACGTGCAGGCCCAGCGGCCATGGCTCACGGGCCCAGCCGCTCCGCGGCATGTGGGATCTTCCCGGACCCGGGCACGAACCCGCGTCCCCTGCATCGGCAGGCGGACTCGCAACCACTGCGCCACCAGGGAAGCCCCTCCCTATATTCTTGACACTCAAATTCTAGTTCCCTGACCAGAGGCAAACAGTGAAGTCCTACATGTATTTCCAGGAATGTTGTATGCATATAATAGCACATATATGTGTGTCACAACGTGATACCACTGCACACTCACCAGAGGAACCGTAATGAAAATGATCGAAAATGCCAAATGTGACAATAATGTGAAGAAACAGTTTATTTATACACTACTGATCGGAATGTAAATTAGTATAGGTGCTCTGAAAAATGACTTGTCAGGATCTGCTTAAGTAAACCTGTGTATGCTCTATGAATCAACAATTCCACTCTCCAGTATAGAGCCAACAGAAATGCATACACATGTACACCGAAAGACACAAATAAGATTGCTCATATCAGCACTATTTGTAGTAGCCCCAACTTCAAGAAACCTAAATGCCTATCAAAAGTAGAATAAATTGTGTTATATTCTTACAATGTCATGTACGGCAATGGAATGAAAAAACTGCCACTATTGACAGCAGTATGGATAAAGATTACAAACATTACATTGAATGAAAGAAACCAGACACAAAAAAAGAATTTCCTGTATGATTCTATATACATAAAGCAAAACGAATCTATGCTCTTAGAAGCCAAAAAAGTGGTTACTCCTGAGGGTTGACTGGAAAGGCTGACTGGTATGTATATTAAAACTCAAAAATTGCTAAAAGACATGTTGATAGTGTAAGTATTCTATATAATTATGAATAATCATATATTTAATCCAAAAATAAAATGAATGAAGTAGAGCTCTACTAACTGACACAAATATAATGCCAAAATAGGGCTACGCTTAAAAAGAAAACACCAGAATAATAAATACAATATCATAGAACACATAGCTCTACCTTTATATATACATATACATTTGTAAGTTTATTTAAAATATCATTGGGATATATACTGAACTGATGAGAGATTATATTTTGGGAGAAATAATATTCTCCTCTATGTATTATAATGTAATATCATAACTACTCAACTACATATTTATGCATCATTATATATAACATACACACACACACACACACATATATATATATATATATATATATATCTCCAAGTAAAAAATAAATTAGCCAAGGAGTGGAAGCAACTCAATGTCTCTTAATGGATGAATGGATAAATAAAATATGGTAAATACATACAATGGAATATTACTCAGCCTTAAGAAAGAAGAAAATTCTGTCATATATAACATTGATGAATCTTGGGGACATTATGCTAAGTGAAATTAGTCCCCCCAAAAGATAAATACTGGAGGATTCCACTTATCTGAGGTATCTAAAGTAGTCAAATTTATAGAAACAGAAAGTAGAATCATGGTCTCCAGGGGCTAGAGCAGGGAAGGGTTGAAAAGGGAGTTGTTTAATGGGTATAGACTTTCAGATTTTCAAGATTAAAAGTTCTGGAGATCTGTTTCACAGCAATGCAAATATACTTAACACTTTCAAACTATACACTTTAAAATGGTTGATGTGGTAAATTTCATGATATGTGTTTTTTTACAATAAAAAAATGAGATTAAATAAACTAAGTCCCAGAGTAAGACAACAATGAAATTACATATTCATTCTAAACTTTGCTCTAATACCTTAACAACTTGTCTTAAGATTTATTCACTTTAGTTTATATAGAGTTGCCTCAATTTTTAAAAAATGATCATACCATATTCCATTGCATAGAAGTATGACTAATTGTAGTGTGTCAGGTCTTCTACTGATGAACAGACTCTCAAACATGATTAGTAGCCATGTAAATGCGGACAAAGCCCAAAAGAAAACATTTTTTTACTCTCTATCAAAATTTTTAAAATATGTATTTTCTCAGACTGAGTTATTCCACTTCCATGAATGTATGCTACAACACATCTGCATGCATGTGTCAAGGTTTATGTTCAAGGAAATTCGTTGCAGTATATTTATAACGGCAAGTTTTGCTCCTACATAAAAGTAGTAGGAGGACCCCCAAACACTGAATTCAACAGCAGAAACTAGTAACCTGCCCATATTTTTCATTGTAGAATGAGTTCCTTGGAGGGTGTTATCCTGTTTTATCTTTCAGCCCACAGCCTTCAGTCTCCTTGGTGGGATAAGCATTCTCTATATTTTCATCTGGTAACACTGTTTCCTCTGATCTAAGAAGAGTAGAGAATGATGGCTATGCTTTACTTATGGGAACTCTAAGTTGAAAATTTGCATTGTGCTTTGGAACCAGGCCACACAGCGTAAAAGTAGATGAAGTACACATTTAAAAAAATATATATCAAGTTATTTCCTAGTTCACTTCATTTCCTTAGGTCTCAAATGTTCATCTGAAAAATGAGGAAATTACTGTTAACTAATTCAAGAGATTTGCCCACCAGTTCTAGGGCCATAACTTCACCTAGAAGGTCCTGACCAAATTCCTTTTCAATAGCAATGAAAACTGACATGAAGAAAGAGCTTGGGAAGTTGTGTTTATTGTGCATTTCTTATAGCTCTGTTGTTAAACAAGTAGACACAGCAGACATCTAATAATGTCTGTTGTTGGTGGTGATGATAATAGTTTTACTGCTGTCCTCACAATAAGAAAAGTAGAAAATGACTTTAGTATCAGAATAACTAGATTTTAAAAATATTTTACCACAAGTGCAAGAGTATTAGTACTAAAAGCAATCACAACAATTGTTTTTTTTTTTTTTATTTCCTACACCAGCTATGGTTTGGCCTTTCACATAAATTATCTCTAAACACTTAAATCGACTTCATAGGATAGGGTCCATATTTTTAAATAATGAAATTAGGATTCAGAGAGTTAAAGTGAGTTATCTAAGAACACACAGCTACAGAGATTAGCTGAGATACACATCCAGATTCCTCTGGCTTTGGTTTCTCTCACCACTATGTCATTACATCATGCTGCTTTAGAAAAAGATGAGGCTTTATACTTACTAATTATATGTTCTTAAGTAATATTTAATCTTGAAGTAAACTTCTGATGGTTTTGTATGCTAATAAGAAAAAATCCATCAACATAGTGGACAAGTCTTCCTTTTATTCAATGTGCAGCTATTTAATAAGAAATCTAAAATGCTAATTTAAAAATTTAAAACATATTTAAGAATTCTAACTTAGTTGAAATTATACATTAGAAACCAAATGACCCAATCTCCGGTCACAGAGATCATGTAAAGTTGAACTTTGAGTCAAGCATGTTTGCTTACCGAATTTGGTATATGTTAAGTGCCATGTAGTTCCCATAAATATAGAGAGCACGAAAGGTCTTCACCACATCAGAGTTTGGGTAACACTTCATTTCACCAAACACAAATATAATATAACTTCTCTATTCTATATTTATGGGGCAGGTGTTGACCATATAATAGTAAGTTTACTAAAGAATGTCAACTGGCAAAATATACCCCATGAATGATATTGGTAAGTACAGTAGGTTCATGAGGAAAATGTACCGTTTATTTCTGTTTTCCAAACGAGAGGGAAGGTTATAGCACATAGCAATTACGTTGAGGCTTTTTGCTTCACAAAAAGTGGCTTCCAATTTCATGACCACAAGTTTGGAGAATGCAGTCAGCATGGTCACAGTCTAAGCAGGCCCATCTTCAAACTCACCCTTGACAATCAGAGCACAGCACCCTGTTGGGGAAGTGTAGTAGAGTTCCACGCTGCAGTTTCAGAATAGGGATAACACGCTGACAGAGGCCCCTGTGAAAACATGGCCTTCTCATGACAAGGTGTGGTAACAATAAGCTGTCACTGATGCACCTTAGCTGGAAAAATTAAATAACCCTTTCCAAAATAGAACTTTTTAACTTAAATGGAATTAACTGAGGCATTTTTTACTCAAAGTGCATCAACTTAAACCAAATATTTATTTTGTATAATATGTACAAGCTGCTGTGCTATTGTTTTAGGATAATGTATAATATCACCATTTAATTTTTGAATATTTTATCATCAGTTCTGCTTAATAAGTTAATAGTAAGCAAACTATTCAGATTCAAGGGGATCAAATTCTGTGTTGAAAACTTTACTATCTTAATCAAACCCTTGCACTCTTCGGCAGCATTGTTCTAAACAAAACTTAAGATTTAGAAGGTTGATGTTTGCTCATTTATTCATCTAATAGTTATTCAGTACCAAAGTCCTATATGTAATGTGTGACTGGGTACTATATTCATCAGGTTTCTCCAGATAAATAGACCAATAGGGATTGGATCTCTCTATCTATCTATCTAAAATCTAAACATAAAACTTTATTCTTTATGACTTCAAAATTATTGCATTTTATCTTTATTGAAAATATTATGATTTAGAGCTTCTGAAATTAATATATGAAAATATCATATATTTTAAGGTATCTTTATAGAATGATAGTAACTCAGCTAAAACACCAAAACCTACTTTTCTTATCACCTGCATTAAAAAAGAAAAAAAAATAGTAAACCTCAGTGACAAGGGTCACTTACATTCCCAGGGGAAAGGAAATGAAAATCAAGGCAATTAAGATATTTGATGGTTGTTTTTCCATCTTATGTGATCATAAGGCTACAACAATTTATGGTAACAGCTTTGAGTAGGAGTTTAAAGAATATTACTTTCCTGTTCATTTTGATGACATGAGTCACTTTGAATTTTTTCTTTTGGATATCGATATGAAGGAAATTTTTGTGTAGTCCAAATACTTCACGCTACCTGAAAAAAATGCACTATTTTGTGCATTTTTTAAAGATAAAAGTTTAACAAAAGAAGTCACAAAATTAAATGATTTCAAACATATGTATGACACTGGTATAATATTATGATGAACTATCTGAGTCTTGAATCATCTGAGAATGTCCAAAGTTCAGTATAACATCTTATAAATTCCATTTTTACTCTGACTCCATGTGATTCTGTGGCCCTGGTTTTCAACCTAGCTATGCTATTTTTCAGATGATTAGAAAATAAGATTTTGAATCATTTAGATTTTTAACATCTTATCCCACTGTTCTATTGAGTAGAATATCGATAATAAAAAGATAATAAATCTCAAAGTAGTTAAAGGTATCATATAGATTGAGATAGTGTTATACATTATACTAAAGCTATTGTTTAAAATATATGTAAGTTATAGCTATCCTTTGGTTTAACAACAATGACATTAATAAACCTTGAGACCTATTAATGAGAGGCACAGTATTCATGGGAGCCTTTAGGACTGCCAAATATAATATAATATATCATTCCCTCATCTCCCGTAACCACTGCAGCTGATGGGGTGGGTTTTTCATGGGTTGTGATGTTTAGAAACAGCAGAATGCATAGTCTGCTGTCAAATTTTCACTTGGACCAAAATCAAAATCTATGGGAATAGGCATTCCTGGTTACACAAAATATAGAGTCAGCCAAGCCAAATTATGATGCCATATCCTTTAATTTTCCATCTAACCCATGGCATTTTTCTAGGAATAAAATAAAATCCATCTAGGCAAACTTTGTTTACAGGTAGCATAACTACTTCAAGTAGTTTCCTTCCTATAATGTACCATTTGCACATATGCTTATAATAAACATTCATTTAGTAGTTTAGTTTATCTGAACTGTCAGAGGATTCAATGAAGTCCTGTTGAGCATAATGATTGGGTTTGCCCATCTTACATATTTAAGGAATGTTTTGAGTTCAAGGAGGGGGAAACAACTCACATTAAGATTACTATAGTAAATTTTTCCAATTGTGTTTATTCTGAGCAGACAGTGGAAGGTACTTGAATAAAGTAAGACTGACTAGACTTAAACGCTTCAGTAGTGGGCAGTGTAGTTGTTTTTAGAGCAGTAAAAGCATGGAGACAGATGACTCTTTATTTTCTGAGTTAACTTAACTTTCAGTGACATGAAAGGAAACTGTGGGATGGTGACTAACCCAAGTGGGAAGGGTGGAAAGGCTTGAGAAAACCAAAATAGAGTTGGTGTTTAGGACATTTCCTTAATTGTTGCTTCTTGACTTAACTCCCCCTCACTTTTCCATCACACATCTTTGCATTGCCTTGAGTTTAGCTTCTGAAACATTTGCTACAAAAATGATGATTTTATATGCAGCACACACTATTTTGCAAGGTCTGGCTTTAGGGGTCTTTCATATTTTAAAGTCAATGTAAATTATTTACTGTAACAACACTTGGAGATATTAAAATAAGAATCTATTAGAAACCAAACCTAATAGTGTGTTAATAGAATATAAAATCAGAAGCATAAATATTTTCAGGACTTTCAAATATGTGAATATTTATTGGAAGAGTTATTTTTGTGATAGACTTCTGTGATCTACTCAGTTATCTCTTAGAGCAGCAAGTATGAAATGACCAAGGAGGCTGACAACTCAAGAACACTCTTGATTATATTCCTTTCCTAGGTTCCCTTGTTACACGTGTCTTCCTGGACTCCTTTGCTAGCTGTTTATTTTCATTTACCCTTACACATTTTTTCTAACCAATAAATACTGGATTTCTTCCGACTGTACTTCTTGGTCCTTTTCAATACTTTCTCTCCAGTGATGTCCCACAGAATTTTCTGTAATAATGGAAATTTTCTGTAAGCTGCACTGTCCGCATGCCACATGAAACTAGTGAGCAGTCAACTGAAATGTGGCCAAGAGAATATTAAAGAATATGAAAGAAATATCCCTCTCTAATTATGCTCCCTAATATCACTATTATCTCTTTTATCTATTCCTTTACTCTTTCTCCTTGTCTTTTCCTGTTTTCCGCTTTGACCTATTTTCTGTTCTCTCAGTTCACCTCCTTAGAAGAGCTCCCTTATATTTAAAGATCGGTCTACTGCTTATTTCTGTTGATCTCCAAGTTTCCAGGTCACCTATATATACATGCAGTGATATGTATAAATATATTCATCATATATTTAATAAGCAATTAGTGGGTTCTAGGCACTATCAGACATAATGTAAGAGAGAAGACTGATATTAAAGAAAGAATTACAAGTGTGATGACTATTTCAGAAGTGAATATCTACCTATTAGAAATTTTTGTGAGGCTATCCCACAATCTCATGTTATTTAGCATGTTTACATATGGGAGTCTCTTAAGGATTTTAGGTAACCATAATTTTCCTAAGTCTGGAAAATATAATCTCAGTTGTTATAGGTTTCCTCTGTTCTTGGAAAAATCACATGAAGAGGCAAAAACACCAGCAACAGCAATAACGAAATTGTCTTAACCTAAAGCCAGATATTAAGTATTGTGGCATGTTAATGTAAATTTTGTGCATTGTTTAGCTGGGCTTCTTCCTTCTAGAGACAGTGTAGGGAAAGATAGGAAGAGAGAGAAATAGCTCTTGGCCCTCTCAAGGGAAAGGACAACGTGCAAAACTCAGCTGCTCCTAGGGTGTGGTGGTGTGGCTCTTGTTGCTCTAACTTGATTGCTTAATGAGGGAGTTGTGGTGCACTTTGCGGCGAACAGGAATATTGCTTGCAGGATACGACTTGAAAAAATTAAAAATAGAAGAAATTGCTTCCCCCACCACTACCAACTTTACATTTTTTAAAAGTTCTATTCTATAAAGAACTGGAAAAAAGTACTACAATGAATAACTGTAAACCCTTCACCTAGAGTTACCAAGTGTTTATATCTTCCATCATTCCTTTATCTCTGTTTGTATACATCTTTTAATCATTTGAAAAGTAGACTGCAAGAATAATGATTCTTCATTAATATGTCAGCATACACTTTCTAAAAATAAAGGCATTCTACATAACCACAATATTATCAGATCTAAAACTATTATTCCATAAAATAATTGTAATAATTGTCCACAATCATATATTCCCAATTGTCCCAGAAGTCTTTTATAGCTTTTTTCCCCCTGATATAGTCTCCAAGTTCCGTGCATTGCATTAGACTGTTTTGGCCATTTAGTCTATTTTAATCTAGACACCCTGTTGTTGTTCTGTCTTATTTTTCAAGACCTTTTTTGTTTGTCTACATTTTGTTTTGAAGAGTCCAGGCCATTTGTCTTGTAGAATGTTTCACTTTGCATATTTGCCTCATTTTGTTTCCTAATTACATTCAGGTAAAATATGTTTAGCACAAGAACATAGGTTATGCTGTGTACTTCTCACAGGATATCATCAGGAGGTAGATAATATCAGGTTATCCCAGTATTGGTGAGACATCTTGATCATTTGGTTAAGGGTAGTGATCATCATCTCTCTTCATTATAATTTTTCCCTGTAATTAGTTAGTAACCTGTGGAGTGATAACTTACAACCATGCAAAAACTTCTCTTCCCCAACAAACTTTAAGCTAATGGTTTTAACATTAACAGAGCTTTTCTTACCTTATTTTATTTTATATTGGTAACTCATTTCTCTCTCAGTGAAAATCTTTCTTTTAATAACATTAACCTATTTGTTTATTTACACTCTTCTACAATACACATAAAATATCAGAAACGTGTCAATACTATTACTACTACTGGTAATACACCTACTTAATAAATAGCTTTAGATTTTTATTTCCTAATATTTTTTTAAGCATAGAATAGATCTTATGAAGATTGGACAGTCAGAGCACAGTGTTCAATATTAAATTGTTTTTTACTGCACAGTTATTAAATATAGAGTTAGTTCATTTTCCTATTTTAATTTTGCAGTTTCCTTTCATTTTTGATATTTTTCTTAATATGTAAATATTTAACTGTGCTAAAAAGATTACTAAAGGAAATCTTGCTCCCACCATATCTAGCTTCCCCCTTTTCCTTCCTATCCACTATAAATATTTTCATTAGTTTCTGATTTATCCTTCTCCTGGTTCTTTTTAAGAAAAAAAATATTTTTTTGCACAAATGATAGCATATTAGATTATTAAACACACTTTTTGCACCTTGCTTTTAACTATAAAAATATGTTCTAGGACTTCCCTGGTGGCGCAGTGGTTAAGAGTCTGCCTGCCAAGGCAGGGGACACGGGTTCGATCCCTGGTCCAGGAAGATCCCACATGTCGCGGAGCAACTAAGCCCGTGTGCCACAACTACTGAGCCTGCGCTCTTGAGCCCGCAGGCCACAACTACTGAGTCCACGTGCTGCAACTACTGAAGCCCGTGTGCGTAAAGCCTGTGCTCTGCAACAGGAGAAGCCACCGCAAGAAGACTGTGCACCGCAACGAAGAGCAGCCCCTGCTCAGCACAGCTAAAGAAAGTCCGTGTGCAGCAATGAAGCCCCAATGCCGCCAAAATTAACAAATTAATTAATTAATTTAAAAAATATGTTCTAGATATCACTTCTCCCTCAATTTATTCAAAATTTTCTCATTCTTTCTAATGACTACTTAGTACTTCTTGTTGTAGATTATACTATAGTTTATTTAACCAGTCTCTTATGGACGGGCATTTAGGTTTCCAAATTTTGCTATTATAAATAAGGTCATAACAAGTAATCTTTTGCATATATTGTTTTATATTTTGGAAGGCTTATCTTCAGGGCAATTTCCCCAAAGTGAGATTTTTAGGTCAAAGGGAAAATGCATATATGGGTTTTGTTGAATATTGCCAAGTTTCCCTCACAAGGGCTTGACCATTTTGCAACAAGTCAGAGTCCCTCATTCCCAAAAGCTCCAGCTACAGAATATGTTTATCAAGCTTTTGAAGCTTTTCAGTCTGAAAAGTGAGAAATAGTAATCTCAGTATAGTTTTACTTTGCATTTTTATTGAGTAAAATAGTGCATATTTTCATATGTTCTATGAATATTTTTCTGTGTAAACTCTAAACATGTGTTTTGCCCATTTTCTACATGCTTTTTATCTTTTATTTCTTAATATTTAACGTCTTTTATATATTAGAGAGATTAGCTAAAGTGTACTTCTGTGAGATACTAATGTAAAGGTTTTGTTGTTTCTGCCCCAAATGATAGAGAAGTTCTTGTTACCAGAGCATACTTTTTATTAGTCCCATTACAGAGCAAGTAGTCATCTTTTCAGGTTCAACATAAGATCACTGTCCTAGATGGAGCCTTTCTGGTGTTCTTCCTTCCTGCTTTTCCCCTGGGAAGTGAACAGTATTCCCTTTGCTCCATCAATTGGGAACAAAAGAAGAGGAAGTGAGACAGAGCTCTTGGGGGTGATTTGGAGATGCAAATCTCTTTGATAAAATGTACAGTTATAGAGAAACGTTGTGGAGGAAATGAGTGGCATCCAAGAAAGAAAACATGGATGAAGACTCATCAACACCATCCTGCTCGTTTCCCACATCGTTAGAGTCTGGCTGATGGCCTTTGCATCTCCCGTACAACTGGAGTACATCACTGAATGGCTATCATGGCCACCTTCTTTGCACATACCAAAGTCCCTTTCTAAACCTGTCTGAAATATGGTAACAGAGAGGAAATGACAGGCTGAAAAACTGTTTAAAAGTTGCACTTTGGGGATATGATGATTGATTGCTTTGGACAAAGACTTATAAAAATACGGGAAATTATGTCTCAACCATGGTACACATCAGAAGCCCTCAGAGAGCTTTTTCAAAGGTAATTTTCCAAGGCCCCACCCCAAGCCTAGTGAATCAGAAGCTCTGTGACTGCATCCAAGGCTGCTGGCATAGATGCACTTGTGGAAAGACAGGGATATTGAGTATGAGGTGTGAAATGACATCTCTACATGTTCTGATAATGAACATCTTTCATATAGGTTTACTGACCTTTTAAGCTTATTCATTTTTTCATTGTATTTTTTAAATTTATTATTGCCTCTTTTAAAGGATTCTTTGTATATTCTGATGATAATCCTTTGTCAGCTATATATATGACATAACTTTCTCAGGTTACAGATTATCTTCACATTTTGTTTAAGGCGCCTTTGAACTTAAAGTAGTATTTTTTAAATTTAATATAATGTATGAATCTTTTTTGTTTGTTTTAAATATCTTCTTCTAACCATATTTTCCTGATCTGAAGTCATAATCTCTATTGTTTTCTAGAAGTTATTAAAACTTCTATAGTTTACCTCTCACATTTCACTCTTGAATCCACTTAGAACTATTTAAAAGTGTGACGTTTTTAACAATGTGAAATGTTTGATATTATGAAGTAGAAACCTCATTTTTCTGTTTTATGCATGTGTATGTATACACACACACACACACACACACACACACACACACACACACACACACACACAGTTTTTCCAGTACTATTTGTTAACAGTCATCCCACTATTTCACAAGTCTGGCTGGGAAGAAAAAAAGAGACACTAATTAATGCAATGGAGGTTGGCAGGGAAGGGATTGAAAGCTTCCAATAGACATTTACAGGAAAGTCCTATGGACAGGGATGGCTTCATGACCTGTACAGTTGCAAAGCTTCAGGCCTAGAAGGGCCTGAATTGTTTTTAATTTATATTTTTATTAAAGTAACATTGCTTTATGACACTATATGTTTCACGTGTACAATATTATTTTTCTGCTTCTGTATATCCAAAATTTACTTTCCGTCTGTCACCATAGACTTGGTCCCTTTTACTCATTTCTCCCTCCTCCCTACCCCTTCCCCCCAAGTAACCACTCCTCTGTTATCATTTTCTACATGTTTATTTTTGTTTCATTTGGCTTGTTCATTTATTCTGGGTGTTTTTTTTTTTTTTTTTTTTTTGCGGTATGCGGGCCTCTCACTGCTGTGGCCTCTCCCGTTGCGGAGCACAGGCTCCGGACGCACAGGCCCAGCGGCCATGGCTCACGGGCTTAGTTGCTCCGCGGCATGTGGGATCTTCCCGGACCAGGGCACGAACCCGTGTCTCCTGCATCGGCAGGCGGACTCTCAACCACTGCGCCACCAGGGAAGCCCTATTCTGGGTTTTTTTTGTTTACCTGTTTGTTGGTTTTTGGTTTTCCACATATGAGTGATATCATACAATATTTGTCTTTCTCCACCTAACTTATTTCACTTAGCATAATACACTCAAGGTCTATCCATACTGTTGCAAATAGCAAGCAATTTCACCCCTGGGCATATATCTGAAGAAAACAAAAGCACTGATTTGAAAAGATACAGGCACCCCAATGTTCATAGCAGCATTATTTACAATTGCCAAGATATGGAAGAAACCTAAGTGTTCATCAACAGATGAATGGATTAAGAAGATGTGACATATATATATATATACAATGGAATGCTACACAGTCATAAAAAAGAATGAAATTTTGTCATGCAGTAACATGGATGGACTTGGAGGACACTATGCTAAGTGAAGTAAGTCAGACAGAGAAAGACAAATACTCTATTATATCCCTTATATGAGGAATCTAAGCAATACAACAAACTAGTGAATATAACAAAAAAGAAGCAGACTCACAGATATAGAGAACAAACTACTGGTTACCAGAGGGGAGGGGCAAGATAGGGGTAGGAGATTAAGAGGTACAAACTATTAGGCATAAAATAAGCTACAAGGATATCTTGTACAATATGGGGAATATAGCCAATATTTTATAATAATTGTAAATAATTATAAACTATAACCTTTAAAAATTGTGAATCACTATATTGTACACCTGTAACTTATATAGTATTGTACATCAACTATATTTCAATAAAAAATTGACAGAGGACCAGAATAGACATTTTTCCAAAGAAGACAAACAGATGGCCAACAGGTACATGAAAAGAAGTTCAACATCACTAATTATTAGGGAAATGCAAATCAAAACTACAAGGAGACATCACCTCACACTTGTTAGAATGGCTATTATCAAAAAGACAAGAGGGCTTTCCTGGTGGCACAGTGGCTGAGAATCCGCCTGCCGATGCAGGGGATACGCGTTCGTGTCCCGGTCCGGGAAGATCCCACATGCCGCGGAGCGCTAAGTGTTCATCAACAGATGAATGGATAGAGAAGACGTGGTATACATACATACATACATACACATATATAAAATATACAATATGTATATAATAGAAGGGCGTGAATTTAATTTAATGCTCTGCTGTTGCCATATTGAAATTTCTAATAATCTTTGAACATGGAGCCCCCATTTTTAATTTTGTAATGGGTGTACTGGGCCCTAGAAATTATGTCTAGGGAATATTATCTGGCAACATTTGCCTTTAAACTGCTTTTGTCATTTTCTATGTCTGTTTCCATTGGTTGAGGTCTTACAGATTTAAAAATATTCAGCTGCTCTTCTATTCAAGAATAGATTCTACTTTGTGCTTTTCCCCTGACATTAAAATTTTCAGCTGCTTCTCCAGATAAAAGGATCAAAAAACAGCTCACATGGTGGCTTTAGTGAAAGATAACAGATTACCATGTGATTTATTCTGCTATAAAACAAGGTGAGAAAAACAATCAAAACTCAATCAGCCTAACAAAAAGGTGATATAGAGAGAACGGGTGGTAACTATCAAATATCAACTAAAATTATTGTCACCCAGGTAATTTTTCAGCTCAGGCTGAATTTCTTGCCTCCCCATTGAAATCCACCAATTAGAAACATAATTAATTGTATACTCCTCTAAACAACAAATGTCCTCCAAAAGAGACCTATGACTCTGTACTTTGCTTCCTACCTACACCTACTTGAGATCAATAGACACTGAGTAACTGGGAATTCAGGTAGGTGAGAAGGAAAGGAGAAAGTAAGGGGAGGTGATCTGGATTCCCAGAGAAGGAAATAGCCAGCTCAGATACCACAGTGTGATTCTTTGTGCAGTACGAATGTATGCCCATCTTAACAGCACCTACCCCTCTTTAGCAGAATGTGTCTGGCAAGGATGGTTACTTTTTGGTTAGAAAGCATCAATACTTCAGTCCTCATAAAGGTGGAGGTAGGTAAGTGAGGGGAATGATACATCGAAAATCCTGGTGTGGGAAACACAACAGAGAGTAGAAGCTAGGGAAGTTCATAACCGTGAGGAAGTCGAAGTTTGAGCAGACACTGGAAGCAGAAAGTCAAGAGCTTCCCTTTACTGAGTCATGGCTCTGGGAAGCATGAGTAAGTGGTCTTCAGATTACGTATGAGACATAATGACTTGCTTCTCAATGAGGAAATGTCCTAAAACTTTATTTACTTAATTGTCTGATATTTATCTAAAAGTGACAACAAGGCATTCAAGGACAGAAGTTAGTTAATAAAATCTTCATTATTTTCTTAGACCAGTAGAGGGACCCATTTCTCATGGTAATTTTTTTTTTTTCTTCTTCCTCTTTGTAACTCATTTTTGCTATTCATACATGATCCCAGGCATTCTAATCATTAGTGTTTGGGGCCCCACAAAATGACAATGATAAGATCTTTGATCATAAGTAGTGGAGACCAAGAGCAAGTAAGTAAGGCAGGGTCATCTGAGATAGAAAAATGAAGCTGGGAAAGAGAACTGAAAAGTAGCTGGAAATAGGGTATATGTTTGTAAGGGAGATAAGGGAGAAAGAATGACAAGAGACAGTACTTTAAAAAAAAAGATGAAATAAATTGTAAATCAATTCAGGAGTCATAAGGATAAACATGAAATCAAAGAAAAGAAGATCCATAGTAGAAGACTCATGGGATGGCTCTGTCATGGGCCTGATGTCTGCAGAGACAAAATCTCCTCTGCTTCAAGGACAGATTAAAATAGAGATACCTGCTTTGCAAGAAGAAGAACAGAGAGAAATGAGAGAAAATAATTACAATGATTATGGGCATTGTAAGCTGTAAAGTATTTTCTTCCTTCTAGTTTAGAATGGAGTTTTTCCATCAGTAGGTCAAAATCCAATTGTAAAATGTGAAATCAATTTATTAGGTAGCGACCAACATTAAAAATAAAATGGAAAACAAAGAATGAAGAAACCATAATAGAGGGGAATGGAAATGTAATAAAACAGAATTGAAAGTTTAGGTATGTACTGACATTAAGAATAAATAATTTATGAAACTTACTTTCATTTTACCTATCTATAAATGGACTTCTAACTCTGAATAGGAGTAAAATATATTTAAAATATAGACTCTAGATTACTTCTAAGTTTTCTTCCAGCTCTAAGATAAATATCTTAAATATATTAATATAGTTAATGTATATATTTGAGATATAAATATCTCCAAGATCATTGGATTCCTGGGGATGGGGAGAGCTTATTTCAGGAGACTAGGAGAAGGGCAAAAATAGAAAAACACATGATTTCAAAAACAAACTTACATACACTAGGTATCAAAACTGTGTTACAGTCACATAGAATTTTACGTGTATTTTTTACATACTTTTCAAGCATTGTTTTTACTTAATCTGGTCAAGTTATACACTTATTTCAACACAATTTAAAAAGAAAGACCTTTTTAGATTCATTTGTTAAGACAGGCAGTTGGAATGGAGGATAGAGGGAAGTAGGAAAAGACAAAGTAAATTTTGAAAGTTATTTTCTTCAATTGTAGCACAGAACAGCTACCTATTATACTTACTCACCAGGGAATACAAAACTTATACTTTTCTTACTACATTTCCAGCATCCATCAAATTGGACTTGTAAGGGAGTAAGAAAAGGCTGCTTGCTAAACAAAAATTTTGTGAAAGTGGTAAAACTAAATAAGCTTTTGCTAAAATATTATATACAATTCATGAGCATTTATGTTTCACTATATAAATGTTAATCTTTAAATCAGACACTGTCTCACCAAATGAGGGAATACTGAAGCCTGTTAAAACACAGACAGTGCAGCTGAACCAGGGAAATGGGGGAAAGTATAAACAAATCAAATGCTTAACCTTGCAATGAAGACATGTCAACATAAACACAACTGTACTTCTCATTTTCCTCAAATATACTATTGGCAACACAACGAGAACTAGCTTTGCACTGTGAACGCAGCAGTGGCATTCATTGTATTTCTGAACAGAGCCATGAGATTCTTTACTAGAATAACTGAATAGTGTGAATGTTCATATTTTTACATTCCTGGATATTTTCTTTATGGCAGGAAGTACTAGCTAGATTTTCTGTAAGATCTATATCTACAAAAACAACAAAAAACACTAGGGAATATACCAATGAGTTTTTGTGGTTTAACAAGCTACCCTAAAAATTTTTGGCTTAAAACAACAAGCATTCATTACTTCTCACAATTCTTTGTATTGCTTAGGTAGTTCTTCCTCTCTAGACAGATTTGACCAAAACTTGATGATCTAGAATGGTCTCATTCACGTATCTGACAATTACCCTGTTGATTGGTCTACAGAGTCCTCATTCAGGAAGGTCTCTAATTCTTCAGGGCTACCCTGGGCCTCTGCACGTGGTAGTGTCAGGACTCCAAAGAGCAACAAAAGAACAAGATCCAATGTCTAAATAGTTTTCAAGTCTTTGTATCATACTTGCTAATTTTCCATTGCTCAAAGCAAATCATATGGACAAAGCAAGAATCAAGGGATGGAAAATTTACCCCCTTAATGGAAGAGTTGCAAGTTAGGAGAGATATAACATTACATTGCACTTTGAGTTGATTTTTATGTATGGTATAAGGGTCCAATTTCATTTATTTGCAGGTGGATATCCAGTTTTTCCAATACCCTTTGATGAACAGACTATCCTTTTCTCAATGTGTTTTCTTGGCATCCTTTTTGAAGATCAGTTGATGGAATATGTGTGGATTTATTCCTGGACTTTCTATTTTGTTCCATTTTTCTATATGTCTGTCTTTATGCCTGTACCATGCTGCTTTGATTAATGTAGCTTTGTAACATTTTGAAATCATTGTCATGTCTCCAGATTCATTCTTATTTCTCAAGATTGTTTTAGCTATTTCTCAAGATTGTTTTAGTCTTTTGTGGTTTTATATGAATTTTAGGATTACTTTTCCTATTTCTGTAAAAACTGCCATTGGGGTTTTGATAGGGATAGCATTCAATCTGCAGATCACTTTGGCTAGTATACACATTTTAACAATATTAAGTTTATAATCTATATGGGACATTTTGCTATTTATTTGTCTTCTTTCTTTAATCAATGGTTTATAGTTTTAAGTATACAAATCTTTCACTCCTTTGGTTAATACCTGATACTGTAAAACTCCTAGAAGAAAATATAGGGGAAAAGGTTTTTGACATTGGTCTTGGCAATGATTTCTTGGCTATCACACAAAAGCACAGGCATCAAACCCTAAAATAGACATGTGACTACATGACTACATGTGACTAAAAAGCTTCCACAGAGCAAAGGAAACCACAAAATAAAAAAACTACCTGGAATGGGAGAAAATATTTGCAAATCCTATATTTGATAAGAGGCTAATCTCCAAAATATACAAAGAACATCTGCAACTCAATAGCATATAATAACAACAACAGCAGCAACAAGATATTACAATGGGCAAAGGAATTGAATAGACATTTCTCCACAGATGACATACAAATAGCCAACAGGTATATGAAAAGGTGCTCAATATCAAATATCACCTCATACTTGTTAGGCTGGCTATTATCAAAAATAAACATAACAGATAACAAGGGCTGGTGAAGTGTGTGGAGAAATTAAATGCTTGTATACTGTTGGTGAGAATGTAAATTTGTATAGTCATTATATAAAACAGTATGGAGGGTCCTCAAAAAATTAAAATAGAGCTAATATATGGACCCAGCAATCCTACTTTTTTTTTTTTTTTTTTTTTTTTGCATTACGCGGGCCTCTCCCTGCTGTGGCCTCTCCCGTAGTGGAACACAGGCTCCGGACGCGCAGGCTCAGCGGCCATGGCTCACGGGCCCAGCCGCTCCGCAGCACGTGGGACCCTCCCGGACCGGGGCACGAACCCGTGTCCCCTGCATCGGCAGGCGGACTCTCAACCACTGCGCCACCGGGGAAGCCCCCAATCCTACTTTTGAGTATATATCCAAAAGAATTGAAATGAAGACCAAAAAGACCTATTTCCACTACCATGTTTATTGCAGCATTATTCACAATATTCAAGATATGGAAACAACATAAATGTCCAATGACAGATGAATAAAGAGAATTTGGTATATACATACAATAGAATATGTTTTAGCCTTAAAACAAAGGAAATCCTGCCATATGCAACAACATGGATGAACCTGGAAGACATTATACTACGTGAAAAAAGCCAGTCACAGAAGGACAAGTACTGTATGATTGCACTTACATGAGGCATTTAAAAGAGTTGAACTCATAGAAGCATGGATTAGTGGTACTTGCCGGGGTCTGGGAGGAGGGGGAAATGAGATACTACTGTTCAACTTGTATAAAGTTTCAGTTTTGCAAGAGAAATAAGTTCTAGAAATCTGATGTACAAGCATAGTGCCTATAGTTAACATTATATTGTACACTTAAACTTTTGTTGAAAGGGTATATATTATGTTAAATGTTCTTATCACAATTTAATAAAAAGTTATATCGCAAAGGTAAGTGTATAAAGAGAGTGAAATGTGTGGCCATATTTGTAACTTACCCTAGGAATTACTTGTATATGATTTTTGGAAAAAGGGCAAAATAAAAGGATAGAATTTATAACAACAGCATTAAAAAATATATTTTCTGGCTTTTCTTTTGAATTCAAACCAAAATCTTATGTAGGAAGTTGAACATGATGCCTAAAATAGTATCTAGAGGGTCAGATTAGATTTTTAATGTTCAGAGAGCTCATTATGAGATTCTATACTGATATTGATGAAAGAATACCATTTTCTAAGCCCTGATTTCATTTAGAATTTTAAACGAACATAGCAGTTTTATTTTCCCTTTTGTTATAAATTTTCTTCAGTGAGTGTAGTCTTCTCCCAAACTCTGTGGATAGGGGTAAAGGGAGCATCAGTTCAATTTCCAAGCCTGCAATCTCCTCCACATATCAACTTTTTCCCCACTGGGGATTTTTCCATGTTTAGCATATCCTGGTAGTTCAGATTTTAGGGATGAGAAGATCTGGTGTTTGATTGTGGGTTGGAGGGAGAGTGAAGAAGGAAGGGTGATACAGCATCTTTCTGCTGGGATCTCTGAAATCAATTATATATATAGGAAGTTACTTATTTTTCCTGTGGATAAGACCCACCTTAAACTGTCTCATGAGTATTTGGAAACAAACTATGAGCTATTTACCAAATGGAAAATAAAGATCTCAATGTGTGAAGCCATGCTCATCGCTGAGTTCTCTGTTGGTAATGATATTACATACGCAAATCTCCCCCCAATTTATTGGAAATATCCTCATAAAATGAAACTTCTATTTTTTAGGAAAGTTCTAATAAGCATAAAAGAAAGAGACCATAAGAAAGAAAAAGAGGTCTCATATTTCTTTCTGATGGAGTGTTTTTGACTGAGCACAGTGACAAATATAACTGTGAGATTGGATCTCCTAATACAGCAAAATGATTCAGTATATAGAACTCAAAATCCGGAGTCATCACACCTGACTTTGAAATCTAGTTTTGCTACTGGGCAACCAATTGTTTAACTACTGTAAGCCTAAACTTTCTACTCAGTAAAATTGTGATAATAATAATAATAATAACAACAGTAAAATCAGTATGGTTTGAGAAAGATTAATGTCATATAAATATTAGCATATTTTATCAGCTATTATTTGTGAGTATTAATTTTACTCTGAAAGACAATGGGACAGTTACCCTTATCTCTCACTGAACATAAACAACCACAATAACAGCTAAAATACAGAGACTGAGATGAGACTCAATGCCAAATATATTTCCACTGGACTAAAAAAATCACAAATATACCTAAAGCTTAAAAGAATTCATAAGACTAATTTCAAAGAGCAGAATTCTCTAAATTCTCCCTAACTATTCATGGGCTTTGACTTCTAGTCATAATTATCTGGTAGTTTTTCAGGTATTTGGTCTAAAGATTGGTGAATAAGCCTATTCTTTCTAATGTAAAATTACATTAGAAAAAAAAAGCCAGAGTCTGGAGGATCATCTTCCATAAAGTCATTCCAAGTATTAAAGCAGGAAAATAAGCAAAACCACATATACACTGGTAGTCTGGAAATGAATTAAGTATTTTGTAAGTCGCCACACTTCCCGTTTATTGTCTCAAATAATTGACCAGGTGTTCATGGACGCCAACTTTGAGGTTTCTAAATTCTTTCCATCCTCTCTAAACCTTTGGGGCAATACCTTGGTGAAAGATCAAATTCCCTCAGAGCACAGGAAGAGAGCTGTTTATTATAAGCAGTAAGTGCCAAACGCATTATTGGGAAAACAGCCAAGATTACTGCACCCTGGTCTGTGTAAATACCTCAGAAGTTTTTTTTTTTTTTGGTGTTGTTGGAGTTTATCTGATTGTATTTAAGGAGACTGTAATGTAATACTCAACATCTTACATGAATATAAAAATCAGGGTAAACAAGAGACACTTTTTTAGATTAGCTACCTATTCTTACTAGGTAAATCAACAAAAATCAAAATTTTGCAGTATTGCATTTTCAAAAACAGCACATTAGCCAAGGCTTGAAATCGACCAAGTGTTAGAAGTTCACCTAGCACATCACATTGCCAATATACATGGTCAGGAAGAAACATTTTGAAATAGTGTTAATCCTATGCTAATGAAGCGATTCAAAGTTTAAGAAATAAAGATGGAAAATTTTATACTGTGTTTACAAATGCTAATTTTTGAAAATGGATAAAGGAAAAGTAAATTTGATATACAGAAGCATTCATGTTTAACTACAGCCTTGCACTTATAGTTCTTCAAGTCAAAGTGTTCAACAATAGTTGTTATCAATTTTAGCAGTATCTCTAATAATGTCAATTGATGTATAAAGAGATTATTAAGTCCTCAAAAAACTCTGTTGAGGTCATTACCCCTATTAAAGCTTACTGGCCAGTATTTCATTTACTCCTAATCTAATTTCTTTCAGTGCTCCTAAGGGTTTACCTTTGATGGTAAGGTGATTTTAACACCATCAGATGGAAATTAATTCTTTTTTTATTAAGGTAGAATTGTCTTGAGATTTACAAAAGAATGACCCTAAAGTTTATCTTTATTTACAATGGAATAAAAAAAAGTAAACACCTCTCCCACAGTATATTTTGTTATGAATGTAATTTAAGTAAAAACTACAAACTTTTTAAGTGGGGGGCAGGTTTATTTCAATAACACTATGAGGTAAGCTCATTCTTTTCATGTAAAATTACCTAAAAAATCATAAAGAACTAAGCTTTCTTTTAAAAAAGTTTATCTTTTTTATATGATAGAAGGTAAATTTCAAAAATTCATCCTCTTACTGTGTTTTGATATTTTAAATTATATTTTTACAGAAAAATAACATTTAAAGAGGTAATTATAAATGATTTTATAGAAGCCTCTCAGACTGGCTTCTAATAAACAGAATAAAAATTTCAGAAAAATGGCAGAAATTTCACTTCATACATAAGATAGTCACAGGATTTCTACCATATTAATCTTTTCAACTATAATCTACTTGATTATGTCATGAGAAAGGCTGAAAAAAGTGATTATTTTAGTAGGTGTTACTCTTATCCATAAATAAAATATAAATACAATTTATAAAATATGTTTAAGTATATATCAGAAAGATAATTTTCAACATCTTCTAATATATTGTGTTGTTATAGGGTTATAATAAGTCTTCTTAACTAGTGCCTAAACAACTGTGCTCACATGACTGGATATAGTTAGTAGCACTGGTGCTTAATAATAAAAAAAGACACTGTATCTTTCTAATTCTGGCTTAAGACATTGGCAAAGAGATTTCAAATGCTGGCCCTTACTTAACGAATTAGCTCATACCCTCTCTGACTAAGGCATATAGTTAGTTCTATGTGGTAAGAAACGATAACAGAGTGATATTTATATGTTTGCAATTCAACTGAATTCATTAACGTTTAAGAGATTTTGTTTTGGCTTCTTTTTCCCTTGTTGGATATTGAAGTTTTCTTACAATATCAATTGGATGATAACTAAACATGAATGTATCAATTATGTGGGAAAAATGTCCTAAAACAGAGGATGAGAATGTTGTTAATTTCATATCAACAAAATTGAAGGATTTCTGGTGATTGATTGATTTAGAAAGTGGCCCCAATTCTTCACCCTGCTCTGTATTTATCCCTTTAGCAATACAGCTTTGCAGCTTTTTCCATCATGAAATGTAGTCTGTGTCCCCACTCCTTGGTTCTGGGTTGGTCTTGTGACTTGTTTTGATAAGTAGAATGTGGCAGAAGTATTTGTGTGGCAGTTATAAGATTCAGAGATTTGTGTACCTCTGCTTTCTCTTGGATTGTTGCCAATTCCATGCAACCAAGCACAAGTTACCTTGTTAGAGGATGATAAACCTTGTGGAGAAGGGCTAAGATTCCTCATCTAACAGACAGCCATCCCCAGAAACAAAGCTGCTTAACTGACCCAAGTGGAACACCGATGCATGAAGGGGTCCAGCCAGATCAGAAACACTAACGAGCTGAGCCAGCATAAATAGCTTTGCCACAGAACTAAGTTTTTTTTGCTGTATGGTTCCTGAGCATCTTGGTTGTCATGCAGCATTGTTGTATCAATAGTTCATAGGTATCCCATCTCTAAGTATTGTTTGGTCACTTTCCTCCAAGTTTCTTCACAGTGATCTCTCATCATCTGAGAAGATTGAATTATGTGGGAAAAAAAGCAGTACTGGGTAAACACAGTAAGAACTAGCGCCCAGGTCTCCTATCTGTCTGATCAAAGAAATTCTATTCCAACAGGCAGGGCCTCCATTTTCCCATCTGTACGAGGTACGTATGTCATGTGTTGTTTGCGATGAGTGTGTGAAGAAATGTTTGATTCCTCAGGGGTCTACTGCTGCTCTGATATTCTGTGCTTCTGTGATTTTTTGCTCAAAAAGTTAGATATTTATCACACTACCCTTCCATTCATGCTCTCACAAATTAATCTGATAAACAAAAACAAGCTGTTTTTAAAGGTGAGTAACAATGTTATTAGAGAAATGCAAATCAAAACTACAATGAGGTACCAACTCATATCAGAAAGGCCATCATTAATAAGTCTACAGGGACTTCCCTGGCAGTCCAGGGGTTAAGACTCCACGCTTCCAATGCAGTGGGCGTGGGTTCGATCCCTGGTCAGGGAACTAAGATCCCATATGCAGCATGGTGTGGCAAAAAAAAAAAAAAAAAAAGTCTACAAATAACAAATGCTGGAGAGGGTGTGGAGAAAAAGGAACCCTCCTACACTGCTGGTGGGAATGTAAGTTGGTGCAGCCACTATGGAAAACAGTATGGAGCTTCCTCAAAAAACTAAAAAATAGAGTTGCCATATGATCCAGCAATACCACTCCTGGGCATATATCCGGAGAAAACTCTGATTCTAAAATATACATGCACCCCAATGTTCATAGCAGCACTATTTACAACAGCTAAGACATGGAAACAACCTAAGTGACTATTGACAGATGAATGGATAAAGAAGATGCACTACATATACACAACAGAATATTACTCAGCCATGCTAACACATACATATGGAATCTAAAAAAAAAAAAAAAAAAAATGGTTCTGAAGAACCTAGGGGCAGGACAGGAATAAAGACACAGATGTAGAGAATGGACTTGGGGACATGGAGAGGGGGAAGGGTAAGCTGGGACGAAGTGAGAGAGTGGCGTGGACATATATACACTACCAAATGTAAATTAGATAGCTAGTGGGAAGCAGCCACATAGCACAGGGAGATCAGCTCGGTGCTCTGTGACCACCTAGAGGGGTGGGATAGGGAGGGTGGGAGGGAGACGCAAGAGGGAGGAGATACAGGGATATATGTATATGTATAGCTGATTCACTGTTATAAAGCAGAAATTAACACACCATTGTAAAGCAATTATACTGCAGTAAAGATGTTAAAAAAAAAAAGAGCAAAATAATGCCATTTGCAGCAACATGGATGGAACTAGAGATTATCACACTAAGTGAAATAAGCCAGATGGAGAAAGACAAATATCATGTGATATCACTTATCTGTGTAATCTAAAACGTGACAAAAATGAACTTATCTACTCAACAGAAGACTCACCAACAAAAGAACAGACTTGTGGTTGCCAAGGGGAAAGGGACAGGGGGAGGGATGGATTGGAAGTTGTGGTTAGTACATGCAAAATGGTTAGTTTATTTCTCTAAATTCACATAATAAATAATAAAGCTATATTTCAAACACATGTCTAGACATAATGATCATCCATTCACCTATAGTCAAACAGGGAATATCAAAGCCAGTCCTCGATGCATATCTGACATCCTGACAGATACTGAGAAATATTTTTCAATGACACTTGCCGCTATATATTTTAACTATGTGTAAGCAAATCCTCCACCAGACCATAATTAAACATCTACTGATTCAAAGCTACTTCTCTGGTGAGGAAAGAATATTTCCAAACCAGGATATGCAGGGGGAGGTGATCAAACAAAAGAAATGATACTTACTGATCATTTACATTTAAATCAGTCTCTTGAGTGAAAATTGTAATAAAAAAATATTACCAAAGAAAAAGAAAATTAAATCACAGGTACTTCCTTTTCCTTGTTGACACAATACCATCCGGCACATAAAAGCTTTTTGTGATGGTGATGAACATAAGTATTTGCTGAACATCTGCTCCGTGGTGAGCACAGAGAAGAATAACACAAAAGCTTATCCTCAAAGATGTCATAATTTCATAGAGATCAGCCACCCTTTGGATACCACACTGGTTCTGCAAGTAAGCTTGGCCCCAGAATGTGGAGGTCATCCTATCACAATAACATAGACTATGAAACCAAAGATGGCCACCTGGACTTGGCTGGGGATAGGACTTAGAGTCATGGACCCTGTCTGCAGAGAACTCTAGGGACCTCAATTTCAACTTTTTCTCTTTACAGGTAAGGATGTTGGTACCACTGCAATATGAAAGCAGAGCAAAAGCAACAACATACCAAAGACGAACTCTATCAATAAAAGGTCAGAAAAAAAGATGATAGAGTAACTTCATGACAAATTAAACAAATGAATAAACTGCAAAACAGCCTGGGTTCACAGAAGCTGTGAGTGTGTGTGTGTGTGTGTGTGTGTGTGTGTGTGTGTGTGTGTGTATAGATTTATAATATGTAACATAGATGAATAAAGAAAACACTTGGATGTATACACTGATGTTTTAACAGGGCTCAGTGTGGAGGCATTAATTTTTTTTCTCTTTGCCTCTTGGATTAACCTTTTTCTACAATGAAAAAGTTATTTGAAAAACAAAGATAATTAATAACATAAAAGACAGGCTATGAGTGACAATGAACAACACTAACCCACGTTCACGTTTAATGATTTTCCATTGACTTCTGCAAACAAATATTTACTTCCTCGGGGATACCTACAGATTCTTAAAAGATTAGGGGAAGCATTTAGGACAACTTAAATGTTAACTAAATAGAAAAACACCTGAAGAGATTATCTGAATCACTTCTCTGAAATAAGCTGAAAGTAAAACTTTCTGAGAAAGTAAATTTTATATAAATTTTCATAAGGAAAAGACTTTACCAATTAAATATTTTTCATTCTACTCAAGTAAGCTAACCCACAAATGCTATATTGATAGCTACTCAATATCATGCAATCAAATCACATTTTTTTCATTCATATTTCTCACCTTTTGTAAAGTTTCTTTTTCATAGGCTGAAGGATTTTTGCCATCCTCTTGAAGTACTAGATCAAAAGCTTTCTAGTTAGACTTCATTCTCTAGAGTAATCTCCATTTAAGAAACCACTGTTTAAGGAACCAAAAGAAAATCCCTATGACAGATTTCTAAAACTATACCTTCACCTTATTAGTTTGCAATTTGAATTATATTCAAAGAATATTCAACTTTAGGAAATAATTTTTATGCTTCAGATGTTTTCTGATATATATACATATATATATATATATATATATATATTTACTATGGAAAAGAGCACATAACAGAATTTACTTTTTAACCATTTTAAAGGGTAAGGTTTAATAGTGTTATGTATATTCACATTGTTGTGAAACAGATATCCAGAACTATTTCATCTTGCAAATTTGAAACTCTAGATCCATTAAAAAACTCCTGTTTCTCTCCTCCACAGTCCCTAGTAACTGCAATTACACTTTCTATGAATTTGACTACTTTAGATACTGCATATAAATGGAAAATACAGTGTCTTTTGTGGCTGGCGTATTTCTTTTAGTGTAATGTCCTTATGGCTCGTCAGTGTTTCAAAATGTGATTTCCTCCCTTTTTAAGGCTGACTAATATTCCATTGTATGTAGTATCACATTTTGTTTATCCATTCATCCCTCAATGGTTATTTAGGTTGTTGCTATCACTTGGCTATTGTAAATAGTGACACAATGAACATGGCTGTCAAAACATCACTTCAACATTCTGCTTTCAATTTTTTGGATGTATATCCAGAAGTGTGATTACTACATCATATGATAGCTCACTTTTTAATTTTTTGAGGAGCTGCCATACTGTTTTCCACAGCACTTGCTATATGTTTTTGATATATCAATATTGTAGGTTTGTATTAAGAAAGGAGACAGTAAAAGGGGGAAAAAATCGCACTTTTACTTCTTTCTTTAAAAAATGCAGAAGTAAAACTTCATATAGAAACTTGGAAAAACGTTTGTGACAGTCAAAATACTTCAGGTGGTATTTTTAAAAAACAGCAACAAATCAAATATTTTCCTATTGAGTCTTTCTCCACCATTTACCTACACTATACTGTAACAACTTAATGCTGATATTCCTTGCTAGCAAACATTTAAATGCATTGTCAATACATGGATAGAAGCCACAAAAATATAATGATCTGAGAATATTTTATAAATCAGTCCCTGCCTTTGCATATACTTTTTTAAAAAGTCACACTGGTAATATAAGGATTGACTAGAAAAATTTGAAAGATGAAAAATTCATATACCAGAGCTAAATAGGCTATATAAAAATAAATTTATTTCAGAAGTATCATTATATATATTAATATTGACTTAAATACATGGATTTGAAATAAATGAGCTCATGTTCATTGTTTTAAACAATGCCTAATTTTTGAAAATGCCTCAATGATGGTAAAGTCCCCTTTTGTCTCATAAAAGGACAATGTTACTGGATTTAGGACCCATTTAGATAATCCACCGACATTCCTCTTAGAAAGCTTCTCATGTTCTGAGTTTCTATATCAGGGAGCTAACTATGTGTATTGACTACTTTATTGTATTTAGGCCAAAGAACCATATCAAAATATTATCAACTAAAAGGAAGAGTATGATTAGACAATTTTTAAAAAGAAAAAAGCAAATTTTGAGTATAGGTATATATTAAGCCAGTCTTGAAATTTAGATTGCTGTTGTCAGGAGAAAAGTTTTAACATGTTTTAAATTTATGGGTTTTTAGGAAAAACTTAATCAACATAACAACTTTTAATCAACTGAAATTTTTATTCAATTTAGCTTACATTCACAGATATACCTCTTTTTTTTTTTTTCTTAACGCCTATTGAATTAATCTGCTAAGGTAATGGCACAGTCAACTGAACGCATTTAATTTTTCATGTCATTTTAGTTGGGAAGGTTCACTGCATGATTCCAATTCTATTTAAACTTGAAAGATAGAAATGTATAACTGGAATTTTTTTCTTTTTTTTTTTAAATTTTACTTTTTTTTTTTTTTTTTTTAGCATAAGTCAAATAGTCTTGTTGTTAGGAAGAAGAAAACACACCTGCAGAATCAGCACTATATTCATTACTGATATATTTGTTTATCCTCGCGTGTGCCCATTTGATTTTCGAAGACTCAAGTTCCCTGTCTTAGCATTCTTATTCAAAACAAAATGAAAGCATCTTCATGGATAATTTGAATTCCATTACCTGTTTTTCCTCAATTCACCTAATACAGCAATTTAGAACATAAGCTCTGGAGCCCAGCTGCCGGAGTCACAAATTCTAGCTGCTTCTCATGGGAGCCTCAGCTAGTCTATTCTACAGTTACCTCTACTCTCCTAGTACTTTATTTTTGGGGGATTGTTGTGAGAATTAAATTAATATTTGAATGCACTTGGAACATCTGAATGTCTGCTACGTGGCTAATATAGAATGAACATTAACTGCTATTGTTACTATTTACCTAATGTGTAAATGCCTCATGAAGAATAGAAGCTTTCATTTCCAATGCATAGTACTGAACACATATGAATGATAATTTTTATATAATTTAAAGTATTTAAATTATATAAAATATGTAGCTACCTGCTGTGTTCGTTCCCTAGGGCTGTTATAACAAATTACTGAAAACTGGGTGGGGCTTAAAACAACAGAAACTATTTTCTCACAGTTCTGGAGTCTGCAAGTCCAACATCAAGATGTGGTCAGGGCAGTGTTCTCTTTGAAAGCTCTATGATCTTGGAGGCCATGGCCTAGACTACAATAACAAACAGATTCTTGCAGTTCCTACAGATTCTTATATCACAGACACTAACCAATGGACACTTTTTTACTTTCAACCTACTCACTGGCCAAAATGAATCTGGAGTTGCTGTCCATAATGAGAGAATATATTTTGTGGGTGGTATCCGTTTTGGACAAATGAGCTTCTGGCTTGTATCCAGGTACTGAATGTAAGGAGAAAAGGCCAAGAAGTACCTTAGGAGACTACACTCCATTTTGCTTCCAATGGAATAGCAGCATGCTTCCTTCCAGCTCCATATTTCACATGCCTTAACCTTCAAACTCTTCACCTGTCTCATCACATTACTGACATCATCTAAAAAGCCAATTTTCTGTTAATAACCATTATGAATGGGAGAGGGGGAGAAAAGGCCTGACTTTTGGATACTGAGCATGAAAAGACTCAGTGCTCAATGCTTCACTGTCTTGTTTCTTAGGTCTTATATTCAGATAAATATTGGTAAAAAAAATGGACAATTATCTAAAATACATTGTTGAAAACTCATGTCACTCTCTTCAGTGTGTGACAACACACAATACAATAAAATATGTATGACTTAAAAATAATCTTTTTTGTTTCTTTCTGGTTTCCGGTGTTTCTAGATATTTCTTGGCTACATGACTCCAATCTCTGCCTCTCTCTTCACGTGGACTTTTCTGTTTCTTTTCCTCTTCTGTCTTTTGTAAGGACAATTATCAATGGGCCCAGGGTCTATCTGGATAGTCCAGGATAATCTCATCTTGAGATACGTAATTACATCTGCGAAAGACCCTTTTTTACAAATGAGGTCACATTCACAGGTTTCAAAAGTTAGGACATGGACATATCATTTTGGAGGATACCATTCAACACACTACACGTTTCTTTTCTAATATTTGATTTTTATTTAACAGATCCCTCCTCTTTAAAATGGAATTAATATTATTATAACAGAAATAATCAATTATTTAAATATTTAAATAATTAATGCTTAATTAATACATTTTAACAGCTATTGCTTGTTTAGTAATATTCAACTTATGTGTTAGTTTTAGTAATCTTGGGAAAACTGTAGTCTACCTGATTTTATTTGATGAAGAGAAATTCATTGTGCATGGGTTTTCTTTCAAATCTTTGAACTAAGGATATACTAAAACTTATAGAGTCAATTTCCCAATTATTCACAGTTGGGGGTTTCCACAATCTGTCTTTCAACTTCAAAATTACGTTATCAGCTTCTTTACTCACTGCAAAAATGTTAGTTCTTGTTGACACTGTCACCATCTCCTGTTCACACCCTCCTATATATAATGTACAGTCAAGTACCAGATGGAAAGGCAGACGCTAAAAAATCAAAACATGCAATTAATAGCTTCCTGTCTCTAGGGAATGTTTTGGCCAAAAATGCAGAAGATTTGGAAGAAGAGAGGGTGACTTTTATTAAGTTTAGTCATATGCTTGGCCTCTGATCAAGAGTTAATGCTCTCCCTTTTCATCATGGAGGGGAAGACAGGATAGGATTTGGACAGAAAAGTATAATGGGGAAGCTCGATAGCTCCAGCTCCAGTCTCAACTGAGTCTGGAGTCATTCCGCAGCTTTATCACTTTGAATGAAATGTTTATAGATGAACACCTTTACCATTGTTATAAAAATTAAAAATGTGTTATTTGTAATGTTATTGATTGCTGGAAATTATCCACCAGTAATAATTTTTAATTAATGTATTGCCTAACAGGAAATGTATTTACAAACTAAGAGGATAAGGACTCTTACCTTGAGGCTAAATATGGTACAGGATTCACTTCTGTCTGGGCAAGTGGGCAGAGTGGATTATATTTATGTCAATACAGAGAAAGGAAAAGTTCCATAAAGTTTACAGTGTCATTTAAGGTTCAATGAGATGCTTCTCAAAAAAATGTATAATATCTGCTGTTTTTAAGAAAAGGGAGAGAAGTTTTAAAAGGCAAAGTTTTTTCAGAGACACTTTGACTTTATAAAGTAACATGTAAACAGGAAGATAGGTTTTCCCACTGTAAATTTAAAAAAAAACAGGTATTCTAGAATATCCGTTTCATTTGTCCATGAGATAGTAGTTAAAATTATAGCAAATTTTCACCATGCATGACTATTTCAAGTGAAATTTTATTAAATTAGAGCTACATCTATTAGGGGTTTTAAAAAATAAATCAACTTTCTGACAATTTATTTCACCCCTCTCCTTTCTTCCTCTCCCTCTCATTTTCTTTTGTTATTTAACTATACAAAATCTAATTAAAATAATTTAGCAATTATTTATGTTTTTACCATTATTATTTATTATTATTATTTTGTCTTTAAAATCTAATTTAAATTTTTTTTTTTGTCTCCACAGGATCTTACTGGAAAAAAAAATTCCCTATGCATTATATTAGATATATTTGTACAAAAACAACAAGAAAACAAACAAACAAAAAAGTAAAATCCAGGATCTGAGAATTTTCTAATTTCTTGAGTGCTAGCATTTCTTAAAAACACTTAGATGTAATGCAGTTTCATTTACCTTCGTATCAACTATAGCCTAATAGCCTCACTTTGTTCATATTTTAAAGTAAATGGAAAGTATTTTAAAGGAGAAAAAATAGAAAGGAGGAAATTAGCAAGCAAATAGTTCATCCAAAGTTGTTATCTTTTTTAAAACTAATGTAACTAGAACAAATTATTCACTTAAAAAAATCATGTTAGACACACAGGACATAATTGGTCTGTAAGGGGTTCCAGGGGAGAGTTCATCTTCACATTCTTGGCAACAGTCATGTAGGTTGTGGCTAATAATAAGAGAATTGGCCAAGGTCTTTCTAAGGTTCTTTTTTTTTTTTTTTTTATCAAATACTCAACAATGTAGCAACATCTAAGTTTCAAGTACCACCAAAACCAAAAATTTGGGACAACTTTGGTTTCATTTTTATACTTAGAGTCTCATTGTAGCCAGGGCAATAAAGGACACATTTCTGAATCGTACACGTTAACTTATCAAAAAAAATTTTTAGTTTTTGATGTTCAAAAAGTGAAGGGATCTTTGGTTATGGGTATTCAAAAATGTTTAAGTATCTCTCCATAGAATTGGAAGTCAATCTGTTTTAGTTTGTGAACCCTAAAGCTGACGCTGAGACAAAGACTCAGGTGCATGTCGTTTATTTGGGAGATGATCTTAGGAAACAGGAGTGAGGGAGAGGCGAGATAAGTGAGAGAGAGAAGGGAGAAAAGCCATGAGAGGGCTTCTGCTTTGGACAACTGATGCTCTGCTCCATCGGCTCCCCGCTGAGGAATGGTGTGGTACGTGCCTTGGAATCGTCATCCACCATTTTTTTTTTTTTTTTTTTAAGATTGAATTTTATTTATTTTTTGCTGCATTGGGTCTTTGGTGCTGTGCGTGGGCTTTTTCTAGTTGTGGCGAGCGGGGTCTACTCTTCACTGTGGTGCGCGGGCTTCTCCTTGCGGTGGCTTCTCTTGTTGCGGAGTACAGGTTTTAGGTGCGCGGGCTTCAGTAGTTGTGGCATGCGGGCTCAGTAGTTGTGGCATGCAGGCTCTAGAGCGCAGGCTCAATAGTTGTGGTGCCCAGGCTTAGTTGCTCCGCAGCATGTGGGATCTTCCCAGACCAGGGAAGTCCCTGTCATCCACCAATTTTAATGCACTAAATCTTCTACTGGTTAAGGGTTGACCCTGGGAATGTGAAGTCTAGTATACTTCACTGTTTTAGAGCTGGAGAAACCCTCAGAGACAGACACAGACAGATACAGGTATTTGCACTGGGGTTCTGTCCCAAGGCTGAAAATTGTTCACCTGAGCTGCAAAGGAATATGGAGGAGAGATTCAAGAATCTTCTCCAGGGCTTCCGTGGTGGTGCAGTGGTTAAGAATCCTCCTGCCAATGCAGGGGACAAGGGTTCAAGCCCTGGTCCAGGAAGATCCCACACGCCACGGAGCAACTAAGCCTGTGCACCACAACTACTGAGCCTGCACTCTAGAGCCCATGAGCCACAACTACTGAGCGCTAGGAAGCCTGCACACCTAGAGCCCATGCTCTGCAACAAGAGAAGTCAGTGCAATGAGAAGCTCTCACACCACAACGAACAGTAGCCCCTGCTCATCACAACTAGAGAAAGCCCACACACAGAAATGAAGACCCAATGCAGCCAAAAATTAATTAATTAACTAATTAATTTAAAAAAAAATCTCCAAAGATTTGACCCCAAATTTGATCCTGTTATGTATGTGGATAATATGAAGACAAACACGCATGTTTAGCAAACATCCAATTGACTTTTTTTTTTGTAACATCTTTATTGGAGTATAATTGCTTTACTATGGTGCCAATTGACTTTTAAATATCAAAAATATTGGCCCCCAGTTTGGGGGAGGAAGAAGATTACAGAGCTATTCTGAGTATTTTCTACAGATTTTATATTTATATTTTTAGTAATTTTCTGGTAGAAGGAAACTGCACAATAAAATGACTTGGTTTGTTAAAAAATATATATTTATGTTTGGATCAAAACATAGTCCATGAAATTTTAGATAATACTGAGTATGAATCTGCTGGAAAAAAATTCCTGCAAAAATGGTATTTTTCTCAATGTTTCTCAACAATCCATTCTAGTTCCTATGAATGTAGTCAGTCTTAATCTTTCAAACTCCACTTTTCTTTCTTTCATTTACAAACTAAATGAGGAACTTTGGTAGGTCTTTAAAAATATCTTTAATTGAAATTCTGAGTGCCAATGACTTTGAATTATAAATTACTATGAGATCTAAGATGTTTCAGCAATGTTAAAAAAAAGTCTTAAGTAGAAAACTAAAAACTAAATTTGTTCTAAAACAAATCACTATTTAAAGGGAAATATATAAAAATCATATTTATATCTCATAAAGCATTAATAGTTAAGTCATTGACTTGAGTTGCTTATAGAATGCTAAATTTCAATTTTTTTTACCAGGTCTAGAATACTAGTTATAAGTCAAGTATTTAATGACAGATCTAATTGATATATGACCAAAAGAAAAAAAGAATCTTAGAAACTACTTGGGGAATCTGGGCTGTGGAGAATGGCAGGAACTACCTATAATGGTAGATTCATTTTGTCATGGTCATTTAATATATCCTCCCTTAGAAGCCAAAAAAATCTCAGTATCTCAATATCTTCATCTACTTTTCCTTTTTGTTGTTGTTTTTGTTTTTGCTTTTAAAAGCTGTGTATAGCAGTTACCTGTATGTACTTATGGTACACCTGCTCATTCTATTTTTATTCTTTGGTAGTATTATCTAGTATATATACACTGAATATTTATAATGTACAGTCCAAAATATCACAAATTTAGAATAACTGCATTTCTTCTGCTTAGCAATCGTTTGCTTAACCAATGGAAGTGTATTTTTGTGAATGGACTTTGCAATTTGGGCCAATATTTTGGAAACAGAAAGTCTAGCCATTGTGTCTCTAAGACTGCTTATTAATATGCTTGCATGGTTTATTAGTAAACACAGATGAATAACTAAAATTCAAAGCAAATTCTTGAGCAAACAAATTTGACCTTAGTTATCATGGCACTATGTTCACCCTCCAGTGGACCTGTTTTCCTTTACACGCAGCAAGTTGAGCGTTAAACAGAACCACAGTATACTTTATTAAGGTCTCTCTTACACACAACTGTACCTGCACAGAAAACTACTGACTGCTAATTAACATGTGACCTCTGGAACCATCACATAATTTTGGCTTCTTTGCCAATGTTTCAAATTCTGAGGGGAAGAATTCAATTAATATTGTCAAGCTACATGATATAGAAAAAACATTTTGCTGACTCAGAGTTAAATGATGTCAAAATAAACAGCAGGAAATTGTCACAAACCAATCTGGACTTTCTCAACTATGGCTTCCCGGTAGCAGTTTCATTTTTTTTTTAATGTATAAACAGAATGTAGTTGGCAAATCAGTTGCATCCATGACTACTGGGTCGGGAAATATGTCTACATTAGCTTATTTCTTTCATGTTCTCTCCTGCTCTATTTCATGCTCAAATAATAATTCACTTGCACAAATGGATAAAAATAGCAAGTCTAAAAAGGGAGTAATAGTAGGAGTTGTTCAGGAATCAAAACACTTTTAAAAAGTACAGCTGTTCTGATATGGTTATCAGGCCAGCAATTTCTGATGGCTAGGTGATGGTAAAAGGCAGAACAAACTCTCAGTGCAACTATTTTGCTAACTTGTTTCTGCTATTGTGGTATGTATTTATCTTTCAAAGTGATGTACCCCATATGTACATACTGTAAAGATGCCAATAGAATGCATGTGCTCTTCAAAAGATATAAGTACAAGAATGCAATTATTGGTACTTCCTATCCACGGAGAGGAAACTGAACACCATGCAGTGTCTTCATTCAGGAAGTGGATTATGCATTTCATACAGAATAGCTTACATTTCTAAAGCATCTAAAACCAGTGGTATAGTTCATACAAAGCCTCAGGAACAGCCTGGCTCCAAGCCCTGTGACCGCATAGCCATTTGCTCCTCTCTTCCACCCTACAAGACATACATGCCACCTAGAAACTCAGATCTGAGACTTCCAACTCTGAATTGTTCTCCTGGAAGTGTATTTGGCATCATGCAGCATTCTTACTCTGGAAGGCATACAGGTAGAGATTAAGAACATGAACTCCTGAGCTAAATCACCTTGTGTAATTACTTGTAGCTGGGTGATTCACTTCACTTTTCTGTGTATGCTTCTGTATTGTTTCTTCACCTGTAAGATGTGTATTATAATATGGGTTGTTGGTAGAATTACATAAATGAATTAAGAATAGTGCCTTGCTGTAGTATGTGTTCCATAAATTTGTCATTGATAGGAAACATTTCCATTGTTTATCTTTTAACCAATGCTGACTTCTACCTACCTACTCGATAAGTATTTATTGAATTAAAAATAAGGCAAGTCATACATTAAAGGAGAAACATAACAGGGAACTATAAAACTGTAGGACACAGGTATTATAGGAAGACAGAAACAGCCGTAAGATTCTTGGAGAAGGGAGGGACCAGGGCAGAAAAATAATACATGAGGACCGTGGACACTTCTGTTCTGGAAATATAACTGCTGACAGGAAGGAGTCAGGAGCTGAGAGATGTGGATAAATATATTCACTTCATCCATGGGACTGTTGGCCTTAATGTTTTACATTTTTTCATGGGAGTTGAAGTGATACTGTTCATTAACATCTAAAACCACAAGGTCAAGTGGAAAAAAAAGGTTTACTATTTTAACATGTTTAAGTTGCCCCCAATGAAATAATAAAAGAAGAAATATCGTGAAAAAGAACCTATGACTGCGAATCATCTGTCAATTAGCAAAAAAATGTGGGGTGTTTTCTTAGCATGTTTTTCAGATAGCAATTGCCCTTTTGCTAGCCATTATGGAAGATCTGAATTCAAGTTGAAGTGCACTCAAAAAATATACAATTCCTCACGTTCAACATGAATTCTTCTCAAGTTCATACTCAAAAATCCTTCGAAACCTAAACTATGTTCCATCTAATTGTGACAAAATATCATCCCTCCTTAAAAGCGATAGGGAATTATGAGTTTAATTCCAGAAAATTTGTGGATTAACTTCTACTCCTGATGTGAAATAAATTATGTAAGGTTATGAGTACAGTCAGTATGTGAAGTATATGAAACCAACCATAGAATTCAAACCTCTGGACCCATTGTCCAGGTTCCCCGATTACAACATGCTACAAAGACTTGAAAGAAGATAGAAAACACTGAGAAAAAAAAGACATTAGTCTTCCAGAGACTAATGAAACAGTAGAGCTAAAGTAACTTGTTTAACTAAACAGAAAAAAAAAAAAAAAAAAGAGACACACCAGTCAGAATAATCATGGCCTTAGTTGACAAGAACTTGGGAAGAAATGGTAGATTTAAAAAAAAAAAAGTAACTACAAATTACTGAAAGGAAAATTCATATATTTAAACTAGAATTAAGTGACTTATATTGGCTTTATATATTGTACAGTAGTTAAGTTAGCTGTACACCTGAAGCATGTCTGAAGCATAGTGGGCCAGGTGAGAGGGGAAACCTACTACAAGTCATGGCAGTAAGAATGAAGAAAAAGACAGTTTCAAGAGCTTGGGTTTACTTCAAATGACAGCACCATAAAGGCATCGTAAGACATGTTTCAATTTCCCCATTATGTCAAATGTCTCTTGGAGAGGTACCTTTGCACAGATCAATATGGTAAATAATATTCTGTATGATCATTCAGGCCAGGACATAGTCTATTTAAATATATAGAAAAGGGACATATGGGATAGACCTGGTTTGGAATTAGACTTCTAAACTGAGTGGGATGGACAGTTGATTGATGAAGTAAGCTGCAAGCTCTTCAGGTAACTGGAGAAGAAGAGAACATAGTCTCTTGATAGTATATGGTAAAGCAAGTAAAAATTAGTATACATCAGTGGTATGGGGGTTGGAGGAACAGAAAGAGGCTGTATATATACACAATAATAGGTTATATTCTGACAAGTAAGTTGAACACGAGAATGGGTACCAATGAATAGATCATAATTCATAATGTAAGAAAGTAAGTTATGGGCATTAGAACAATGAGATCAATTATGGCATCAGGTAACTACAATCATCAGCTTTGGGTTCAAGGAAATGAAACCACTCCCTGGGTGGATGACAGGAAAGAGGGAGAATTTATTCATCGGATCTTTGTGAATGAACAAATACTATATTTCAGGCAGTAGCATTAGCAAGAACAGTTAATGCTTCAATCATAAAGGAACAGTGAGAGTAGAAAGAGTCTTAAGACATGGTCTTGGGCATGATGAACCCAAATTGTGCCTCGTAATCAACACCAAGGCAGAGGTTCCCACGGGTATCAGTGCTGATGTTCAGAGCCTGAGTCCACATGGCCTGCTTGCCATGCTCTTGGACTATAATTCCCATCCCTTTATCATTTTTTGAATTTTCAATTTCTCATGGAGAAAGTACTAAGAACAATTGTACATGCGTGTTTTATACTTTCAACCATGTGTTATTTGTTTCTCATAGGTACATCTTATCTCACTGGAAATACTGTGAGACCATAGAACAAATGCTGGATACAGAGTTACAAACACCTGGATCGGGCTTCCCTGGTGGCGCAGTGGTTGAGAATCCGCCTGCCGATGCAGGGGACACGGGTTTGTGCTCCAGTTCGGGAAGATCCCACATGGTACAGAGCGGCTGGGCCCGTGAGCCATGGCCACTGAGCCTGCGCGTCCGGAGCCTGTGCTCCACAACGGGAGAGGCCACAACAGTGAGAGGCCCGCGTACCACAAAAAACAAACAGACAAACAAACAAAAACACCTGGATCAAGCCACAGCTCTGTCATTTACTAGCTCTTTGGTCTTAGAGAAGGCTCTAAACTTCTCTGAGCCTCAGTTTTTTTCACCCTAAAGTGGTTACAATAATTTCCACCTCCTATGTGTTATGAAAGCATAGAATAATCCAATAAAAGTGAAAATATTAATATATCAGAAATTTAAACCTTGTATCAGAGGTTTTAATAAAAAAGGGCAATTGGAAAAATTTCCCCGGATGAAATTGCTAGTAGAACCCCCAATAACAAAAATAATAATATTCAAATAGATTTTATAAATTATTACCTGAGTTAAAATACATAACATTCACTTATTAAAATTTTTTTGACAAAAACATCTATATTTCAGCTTGCAATTTTCTTTATATTGATTGCATGGAATCAAGAACATTTGGATTCCCACAGTGAAGTAGTTGCAAACGACATTTCAAAAAAATTCCTAATTATAACATTTACCACATTTCACTGTACAATTAAGTTAAAAGTTTACAGATGGAATGTAGTAAAAATTTTAGGCAATAAACACGTTGTAAAAGAGTATGCAACAGAATACAACTAAAAGCAAATTAAGCTTTCCTCCTACCCAGAAGTGAGGACCTCTTACACAGAATAACCCTGTTAACAGTTTCTTGCATATCATCCAAAAATAGTCTGTGTATTTAAAGCACTGTAATCAGATCTGGTTTGAGATTTCTTTGCAGTATCAGATATCATTATCTAGAAACTTTAAAGTTAAATAATAAATTCTATGTGAAAATTTAATCAAATACTCTCCATCCTTAAAATAAATATCAAGATAATATAAGAAAAACACAATATTTAGAATTTCTACAAGTTAAAATGATGCAATAGTATCACAATTCAGTGTGTTATATGCTTACTTTTTACTGAAAAACTATTACCCCATGATGAGAGTGTGCTCACAGCAAAAACAGCTGCAACTTGCTGGGCATTCATTAATGGAAGATGGTGTATGTGTGTTTTGGTTGTGTACTCAGACATAACATTTTACATGGGTGCCTATGTATAGATGTGAATTCAAGTGAAGACCCATAATGCAGTATAAGAAGTTCAAATGTTTTTTCATGTGGTTTTAGTAGAGGAGATATATTAAGAGGTATGCAGAAAAATGAGTTCAAGTGCTTATGCCACTAATTCTGTAGCAAAAGTCAATCTACTGGTGTTCTCTAATGTACTTACATTGAACAAACCAATTACTTGAGTGTTTTTAAGACAATTTTAACTATTTAAAATATATGTGTTGTTAATAAAATTCAAAGCTAAAGACTTTAAAATCTTTTGGGGAGATTAAGTTTGACATAAATATACTACCATGTATAAAAGAGATAGCTAGTGGTAACCTGCCGTATAGCACAAGGAGATCAGCTCACTGCTCTGTCACCACCTAGAGGGGTGGGGTAGGGAGGGTGGGAGGGAGGTCACAGAGGGAGAGGATATAGGTATATATATAGCTGATTCGCTTCACTGTACAGCAGAAATGAACACAACATCGTAAAGCAGTTATACTCCAATGTAAAAGAAAAAAAAAAAAAGACTTCAAATCTTTGATTTGCTCCTGGCAACAACAGTTATCTAGTAATTTGGTTTGAAACAGTTTGCTTCCCTAATGTAGTGTTACATTTTACTATCATCATCAAAGTTTCTGCGAATCCTATTGCTGTCCACTGTTTCATTAATTTTCATTGGAGTATAGTTGCTTTATGATGTTGTGTGTTTCTGCTGTACAGCAAAGTGATTCAGTTCTATGTATACATATATCCCTTTTTTTGGATTTCCTTCCCAATTGCTATTGATTTTTAATCTCTCAAGTTCAGGGTCAGTCTTTTAGGACTACTTTTTTTTTTATTCCCCATGATTTCTTATCACATAGGTACTTTAAAATAAATATAATAATTATTATGTTAATTCTATATCAAGTAATCTGATGATCACATAACCATATCTTTCTTTCTATTTCTAACAGTATTGTCCAGTTTAAACGTCATACCCAATCTTAGCAAACAAGTGTATTATTTCTACAATGACCTCCCACACATTATAGTATTAAAAATACACATAATCAGACAAATATGATGACTAAGACATTAAAAAATGTATGTTTCCTTATCTTTACTCAATATTTTCAGTTAAGGTATAACAAAATACTAACATAAGAATCAAAGGTAAATACTCATAATCTCTTTATGTAGCATTAGATACTTATTAGTGATTTAGCCTGAATCCTATTTGAAAATAAACATCTGAAAAAGAGACAATAAGCTTTAAATAGCAGAGCATATCCTTCCTTGTAAAAATAATAATTTAACCATACACACAAAGATTTAGACTATTAATGTGGTCTTTCATATAATTTTTAAATGGGAGAATTTAAGCTCTGTGTCTTTGAGCATATATACACATGATCATTTAAAATAAAACCTTAGGGCTCTCCTAGTGACACAGTGGTTAAGAATCTGCCTGCCAATGCAGGGGACATGGGTTCAAGCCCTGGTCCAGGAAGACCCACAAGCCGCAGAGCAACTAAGCCCCTGCACCACAACTACTGAGCCTGTGCTCTAGAGTCCGCGAGCCACAACTACTGAAGCCCACACGCATAGAGCCCGTCCTCCGCAACAAGAGATGCCACCTCCCTGAGAAGTCGACGCAACACAACAAAGAGTAGGCAGACCCTGCTTGCTGCAACGAAGGCCCATGCTCAGCAATGAAGACCCAATGGAGCCAAAAATAAATAAATAGATGTAATCTCTCACCATTAAAAATAAATAAATAAAACCTTAAAAATTTGTCAAAGAATTCAGAATTTCAGACAGGTGTAACTGACAACTGGTATAGTCTGGATTTAAGTGGCTTACGATTCGGTAAAAAGAAAAATGAAAAACACATGTCTATAAACACGTAAATCACCATGGGAACCAATATACCCTCTCTGCTAACACAGTATTCTTTCTTGACCTAGAAGGTCAATCAGGATGGAGATCCACCGCAGAGATGTGTGCAGGCCCTTCTTCCTGTATTTAGATGTAGCCAAACACCTTGTATCAGGTGGCAGATGGAAAGTTCACAAAAGGCCCTAAAACATCCTTCTGTGTATGCAAGTTGATACTTCCTTGTCCTTCCCCAGAGGTCTGCCCCAGAGCTGGAGCTAATCCCCTCCTTATATTGATTTCCATAGTGACATGTATTAGTATACATAAATATGAAAGGTCTGCAGATATCGCTGTACTAAACATTAGCAAACAAATAACATTTTGGAATTGAAGTTTTGAATTAAAAATGTTATTTTCCTTCTTATTATCGATGCACTGAATTACCAGAATCATTAGCACTCAAAACTATACTGTTTCAAGAATATTAACTTAGAAATGATGAACTGAACACTAATACATAGTTTGAGATAGATGAAATAATAAAACGTTTGCTGTATGTATGTGTTTGTGTGTATATGTCTATCTGCATGTACATATGTAACTTTCAATTTCTGAATTTTTATGTTGGCCTATACATTTTAGATATCCAAAGCACTTTTCAGGTGTTGCTATTAATACTCTTACTTAATATGATATGACTGAAGAAAATGATGGTACATATTGTTTCCTTAACTTGCTCGATAAAAAATCAGAAACAAGAAAAATGAACCAGAATAAATCAAATAGTGAAATAAATTATATGCATTAATTCACATAAATTATAATTCAAAATAATAAAAATCATTGTGTGTCTCATGATTTGCCTGAGCCTCAAGGGGGACTTAGGTCGGCCCAGACAAATCTGTGAACTTAGCTTGGGTCATGTTCAGACCATTAGCCTTCTTTTCCTAACATTAAATATATTTTTCTTCTTTCTTATATGCACTTTTGTTCCAAGACACTTAGATGCATATCTAGCTTTTTATAAATACTCTTTTATTGATTTGGTTGAGATGCATTAAAAATAGAGGGCGGGAGAAAGAGACAGGAAGTAAGAAATGGAGGGAGGGAGGGAGAAAGGGAGAATGAGAAAGAACAAAGCAGAGAAAAAGAGAGAGAGAGAGTGGTGACAGAGGCACAAAAACAGAAACAGAGATATGAGACCTAAAACATCATTTGAGCCCCTTGTCAGCTCCTCTGCACCCTTCTAAATAGGTGAACCAGTCAAGTCTCATTTATCATAAGCCAGCTTATGTTAGATTTCTAGTCCTTGTGTTTAAGAGTCTTGTTTATTCTTGAGAATCACTGAGGGATGTTAACCAGGAATTTAAAAATCAGATGTATATTTAGAACAACCAATTATGAGGCAGGGAGGATGATGGATTGAAGACAGGAAGGAGTTTTTTGCAAAAATCACAGTGAGCAATGTTACTGGCTAGACTAAGGCATTGGTTCCAAGGAGATAAAAGTGACAATACCTAATACATAATTGTTTGGGGACTTAGAAGAGAGGGAGAAGAAGAAATCAAAAGTAACCCCCAGAATCTTGCCTTGAGAGTTTGGTTTAGGATAATGCCATTTGAGGAGATGAGGAGTAAAGTAAGCATAACAGCTTTGAACAGGGCTAATGATAATTTATTTTCAGGACATGTTGAGTTTGAGGTATCCATGGACTAGGCAGGGGAAAATGAAATAGACAGTTGAGATAAATATCTGGAGCTCACGAGAGAAAAGCCTGCTAAAAAAAAAGAAAACATGTTAAGGAGACATCCAGAGTTGATATACACTGTACAGTGAAAAGTCAAAGACATCAGAAGAGAACACCAAAATTCAATGAAATTATAGTGATGGATGACATAAAAATACATGCTACGACATTAAGTGAAAAAAGGATTACATCTCAGCTAAAATAATAAAAATGTAAAAAGTATATATGTATAGAAAAGTCTGAACGAATACATAAAAAAGAAAATGTGAATTGTTGAGTATCAAAGTCTCCATTTTTTGAATTTTTGCTTCTTTTTCTATTTTATTATTATTTTTCTTTTTCTTAAAGTAGCATAAACAAAACATTTAATAGAAGTGACTCCCCAAGCTATCTTTACCATGTAAATAACCACATGTAACCTGTTAGCATCTATGAAGTTACTTCTATTAAATTCAGACACATTATGTCTTAGTTATTCTTTCCAGATTGTGGAGTCCTAATGATTTAGGTTTATCTTTATAAAGCAAACTTTACAATCCTTTGATCATTCTAATTGGGCCTTTAACAACTTTTTTCTCCATTATAGCTTTGCTGAAGTGTAACAACCAGTCATCATGCAACACATGTTTGTTCCTCAGAAGGCTAAGCCCAAGTCCCGGAAGTCACTTTTACGTATAGGAAATAGCAGAGTGCCTGCCACTAACCATTCAGTAACTGTTGGTTCAATCAATAAATAAGTGTTTAATTTCAAATAGTATTCCTGATTATGCCAGCCCAGGATGGCCTTTTGGATCTCACTGTCTTACACAGAGCTAATGTTGTCAGGAAATTATCCAGAATTATGTCATTATTTTTACTATATACCAAGGTTGGCAAACTATAGCCCATGAGCCAAGTCTGGCCAGTTGCCTGTTTTTGTTCATAAAGTTTTATTGAAAAACTGCCCCAAATAGACATTTCTCCAAAGAAGACATACAGATGGCCAACGGGCACATGAAAAGTTGTTTAACATCACTAATCACCAGAGGAATGCAAATCAAAACTACAATGAGGTATCACATCACACCAGTCAGCATGATTATTATCAAAAAGTCAATAAACAAAAAAATGCTGGAGAGATTACGGAGAAAAAGGAACCCTCCTACACTGTTGGTGGGAATGTAAATTGGAGCAGCTACTATGGAAAACGGAGTGGAGGTTCCTTAAAATCCTAGAAATAGAGCTACCTTATGATCCTGCAATCCTACTCCTGGGCACATAACCAGAAAAGACAAAAACTCTAATTCAAAAAGATACATTCACTCCAATGTTCATAGGAGCAGCTACTTACAATACCCAAGACATGGAAGCAACCCAAGTGCCCATCAATAGATGACTGGCTTAATAAGATGTGCCATACATATACACACACACACACATACATGTATGCAGTGGAATATTACTCAACCATAAAAAAGAATGAAATAATGCCATTTGCAGCAACACGGATGGACCTAGAGATTATCATACGAAATGAAGTCAAAGACAAATATCATACAATTATCATTTATATGTGGAATCTAAAAAAAATGCTACAAATGAACTTATTTACAAAACAGAAATAGACATAGAAAACAAACTTATGATTACCAAAGGGGAAAATGGGGGGAGGGATAAATTAGGAGTTTGGGATTAAAAGATACACACTACTATACATAAAATAGGAAAACAAGGTCCTTCTGTCTTGTAATAACCTATAATAGAAAAGAACTTGAAAAAGAACATATATATATATATAAATATATATATATATGAATCACTTTGCTGTACACCTGAAACTAACACAACATTGTAAATCAACTATACTTCAATTTTAAAAAAACAGAGAGAGGGAAAAAAATAAAGAAAAACTGCCACACTCATTTCATGTTTTCTCAATGGTTACCTTCTCACCATAATGACAGAGTTGAGTAGTTTCAACAGAGACCATATGGCCAACAGAGCTTGAAATATTTACTATCCGACTCTTTTCAGAAAATGTTTACCAATCCAAGATCTATATCAGAAATGATATCTAGAGTTTATCATTTATGAGTTCAACAACAAATTTTGCTCTCTCTATATATATATCAATATATATAGGACCTTTGTCTATATAAACATTTTTCTTCTTTCTTCTCATAACTTTGTGACCCATTTATAACCCAAAAGAAATTGTGTCATCCTTAAACCTAAAAAGCATCATTGAATAACTCTTTAATAGATTATTTATGGAAATCGTGGATAATTGTCAGTTGGGCAGCAATTCTCTGGGTCTCTACTATGATTAGTATCAATTTCTATTGATAGCAAGCAATTATGTAATTTGTATAATTTACACAAAATGCTCATCACATTATTTATGTATCACAATATCACAAAATCACAAAGTTTGCATGACTTAAAAATTTATTATTATCATTATTATTACTGCCTTCAAAAGAGGGAACAAGGTTATTGTTAATAATTTGCCCAAGAATACAAAGCCAGAGAATTATCCTCTCTGACTTTTATTATTTGATTACTTTTATTATTTCTCATAACTAAAAGTTTCCCCCATTTGCCATATTATTCCAATATTAAAATATACCTTGGGTAAAAGTATCAAAAACTTTTTTGTGGATAAAACTAGGTAAATACAATGGTTTGGTTTTTTTCCTATATTTCTCCCATAAAACATTCAACAAGTAAGAGTAAAAAGTTCTCTACAAACATTTTTCCCTAAAAGTTAATATTGCACATTATATATAAATATAAAAAAATGATATCTGCTAATGGTTTCTACATTCCAAATAAGAGAAAAGGAAATAGTGTGTGTCTGTATTCTGGAGAGTAAGTGTTCTACATATGATACTATTTGTATCATATGTACCCCAAATTACTTAATCATGTAAAATGGTTAATCCTGGCTATGACCCCAACCTGGTGAGGTTCCATAATTATTAATAGCAGCAAGCCTGCTGTTGATTGATTAGATCAACAGAAGAAGCAAAAGTCAAGAAAAATTTGCTTCAGAGTAATACACACTGAGGCAAATTTAAAATTAGGTCACTTCATTGACACAAGCCACACCAGAATGGAAATGAAATACAATTATGCTAGCCATAATAAAATGCTATTTTCCAATTCAGCCTCCACCTGGAGATTTCTAAAAATCAGTCTATCTTAAATGTCCTCCAGATATATTGAAGAGTTATCTTTATAAGTGTTCAGGAATACAGTCCTCTCTTGGGAGATTTAAGTTCCTTCACTTCTTGTTCCTGCTGCTGCTTTGATGACTCAAAGTGCCCCTGATACATGATGTTCTCTGTTCTCTAATCTGAATTAGGTTAGTCTCATTAAATGATCAAGGCATCATCATTCTTTCCCAGGTCAAATTCTCAACCAGTCCACCACTTTGTGATAAACTATGAACTCCAGTACAGGTGTTTATTAAAAGAAGACAAACTGTCCTCTCTTTTACCCTGCATTCTGCTTATAGATTCTAAGGCAGTACTGTCCATGCCCTTTGTGTCTTTCTGTGTGTGTGTGTGTGTGTGTGTGTGTGTGTGTGTGTGTGTGTGTGTGTTCCAACTCTTTTTTTCTTTCACCTTTTCCCCCTGGGTTTCTATGCCAAGTTTAGCATCAAAAAACAATCTAAGCCTCAGTTACTAAAACATGCTTCACTCAAAACTTTCTCCTCTCATTGACCTCTTGAGTTTTATCTGGTTGCTTTAGTTCCCTTCTTAAGGATCAGTTCTTCGACAAAAGACGTCTTAAACCTTCATGCACACAGGCCTCTGCTAAGCCCATGATATGAGCCAAGCTTCCTTCAAATCTACTGGCCCATCTCTGATTTTTTTCATCAAATACAACAGTAAGACTAACTTCAAGTCCCTCATTCATTTTCTAGCAGATTAAGAATATCTCACTTGTATTTCACCACCTGTAGCCATTCTTTTCTCTGATTTTTATAATAATTCAAACTTGGAACCTAACTCTTTTTCCTTAATTCCTTGGAGAAACCACTAAAACATTTTTTGCATGTATCATTTTCTTAAGATTTTGGGTGTTCTAACAAGTCGGTTGACCACTGTGTCTCTTGGAATCTTTCCTTCCACCTTCCTTTGCTGAGTCTAGACTTTCTCTCTGTTTCAACCACATTTTAAAAGATTCTCCTCTTATCTCTCTGATTTTCCGTTTTACAGACAACTTTATTCTCTGATGCCAATGAAAACACATTTGCCATCACATTTTCACATATGGCTATCTATACATTCCACTCCTTCTCTGCTTCAGTCTTTGCACATTTAAAGATTTATTCATAGTCTTACTAACATAAGACTTACCACTCCAGATTTTCTTTCCTTCTAAAGGTAGAGCCTAGATGACCCTTTGGCTTTGGTTTTGTTGATTTTTTTGGGGGGGTGTTGAGCAAAATTTTATTAGACAGTATATAAAAAGCCAAAAGAGCTGGAAGGTAGAAGAAAAGAATGATAAATTAGATTTCATCAAAATTAATTACACTTGCTCTTCAAAAGACACCCTTAAGAACATGAAAAAGCTAAATCAGACCGAGAGAAAGTATTTGAAACACATGTAATAAATAAAACACTTGTTTCCAAAATATATGAGGAATACTTCCAACTAAATAATAAGACAAAAGACCCAATAAAATGGGCAAAATATTTGAGCAGACACTTCACAAAAGAAACTACATAAGTACACAAAGTACATAAAAAGATAATCAACTTCATTAGTCATGAGGAAAATTCCCCAAGAGATATCTCACTATACTATATGACCTCTTTGTTTTTGCAGCATTAAAAAAATAGTAAAGACTTCAAAATTTTAGTCTTTTTTTCCCCTTCGCTAGTTTTTGTATGTGTGAAGAAAGGGTACAGATGTTAGTTCTTATGAATATAAACTATAGTTCCCCTTTTCAAGGCAAAAACATCTACAGGCAGCTTTATTTCAAATAATATTTTCATCTCTCCCCCTCTCCCATGGGAATTATCTTCCTTTTTGGGAAAATAAAAATCTGGAAAATAGGTGATGTAAAAAGTTAAAAATTGTCTTTATTTCATATCTACAAAAAACTATACTACAAGTCCAATTCCTCTGTAACAAATACGGTCACCAATAGGTTACTTCTCTATTCTGTTCCTATTCTATTAGAGATAATAGCCACAGTCTCTTGGTATACTCACTTGAAATTCTTAGTAATTTTTGAACATCTGTAAAACACCCCCCTCTCACTGTCTCCAGGCCCACCACCAGCTATTACTTGTACACAATCTTTTTTTTTTTTTTTTTTTTTTTTTGCGGTACGCGGGCCTCTCACTGTTGTGGCCTCTCCCGTTGCGGAGCACAGGCTCCGGACGCGCAGGCCTAGCGGCCATGGCTCACGGGCTTAGTTGCTCCGCGGCATGTGGGATCTTCCCGGACCAGGGCACGAACCCGTGTCTCCTGCATCGGCAGGCGGACTCCCAACCACTGCGCCACCAGGGAAGCCCGCAATCTTTAATCTCATGGGGAAAACAATGATGTGAAATTTGCTTTCTGTTTAGAAACAAAAGATGCTCCATGAAAAAGCCTTTCTGATCCTCACCTTCTAACCGACAAAATGAAGTGAGAATTAACCTCTAGAGTGCCAGGTGGTATGAAAAAAGTTAAACCATAATCATAATCTCTGCTGATTTGGGATTTACAGAGTAATCTGAACACTTTAGTGGAAAGGTGGGCCCTTTAAAAATGTCGGACTGTAAAAAGTTTGTTCAAAGTGGTAATAAACCTCTCTGAACTAACTGAAGACATCTCAGTTGCATTTCAGAGAGTTCAACTCTAGGGAGATTTGAAATGCTCTAAACATATGGTAGAGTTGGTTAGTTATAAAAGCCACTTCTGCATGGGGGCCTGCTCAATGTTGTTCCCTGGATAATATGGTCCAGAGGAGCCACATAATAAATGAATACTCTGTCTACTCATTCTACTTCCTTTCCGTAAATTTTAATTTCTGTCTGGGTAGAGAAAAACATTTTCCATATGTCTGGGTAGTGCTGCTTTAGAGGCATTCACATAGAGATGATAGGCATAGTTTCATGGTATATCCCAGGAATCCCCAGTAACGTTTAAACATCTGCAAAATACTCCCTTGTCACTGTCTCCAGGCCCTATGTTAGCGCTTATTTGTCCACAAATTTAATCTCATGATTAAAACAACAATGTGATTGAAATGTGAATTCAAAACATTCTTCCCTGCTTTGCTTTGTCCTGGTCCTTGTAGTCTGTCCCCGGTACAAAGCACAGTAATTAAAGACACAGTTCTTCAGGATAGTTACAATGTGTTGATGAAAATAAGAAACAAATGGAATGGTTTCAGTCTTGTGGAGAATATATATTTCAATGGAGGAAGAAACCTAACTGTTTGATAACTGCCTTTGCTAGAAATAAATTGGACCAACTCTTGTGGGATAATGTTGCAGAAATGAAATAAAAACATATTCTATCGCTTCATATCAACTCTTGCTCTAATTTCAATTTTCCCAAATGGGAAGATTACCATTGAAAAAAGAGCAATTTAAGCAAAAAAGAGCATAACCTAAGATGACCCTAAGTATCATATGTAAATTCTATTTAAATGTCAACAAATAGGTTATAAACTTTGTGAGTACAGAAGCCAAGGACTATGTTATTCAATCTTATGTTTCTAGCAGTTAGCACAGTCACTGACTTATAAACTAACAAGAATAATCACTTCTTTGAGTAACAGTGTCAGCCACAGTTGTACTATGCTTATGTGTAAGTCTGTTCACAAGTAATCCTCAAAATTATATCATGATATAGGTACTTTCATTATTCGCATTGTGCAGATGAGGAAGCTGAAGTTTGTACAAGTTAATTTACCCAATATTTCCCATCTACTCAGTTGCAGAGTCAATTCTATTTCATTCTCTGAATATCAAAATCAGTTCCATCTGACTATAAACCAAGTGTTCTTAGCTACCCATCTATACTACAGAGATGGTGAGATACAGAGGAATTCGCTGAATTGAGAAATAGTAAAAGGTAAAAATATAAGCAAATAAAAAAAACCAGAATGTGTTGATCAAGTAGTCGTGGGGATGGTGTTAAGGGAAAAGGAAAAGTAATGGGGAGTGTACCATTTTTAGCCTGGCTGGTTGATTGGATGATGAGCCTTTCACTGAGTTAGGGAATGTAGAGGAAGGACAGAGTTTCAAGGGGAAAAAGAAAGGACAGTAGTGGTGGCAAAGGTAATATAATATTTGACATTTGGGGGTTCATTTTCTTTTTAGACATCCCAAAAGAGAGACCATTAGGCCCTAGGATGTGTGATCTAGGAATCACCATAGGAATAAGATCTAGTGAGATACATATGTGTACCATCTGCACATACTGTTGATTCTGGTCGTGTTGCCACAAACACTGAATTAGCAAATACTGAGCCATTGCTCCTACTTCCCAAGAGCCATCTCGTCACAGTGTGTTTTTCAACTCCTTAATATATAACTTTGTTCTATGTGTTTTTGTTTAAAGACACCTCATTCAATATGTATTTCTTATCAACAATTAATTATATAAAATACTAACCAAGAAAGGTCTAACAGTTTCCTGACCCTGGGTAATGTCACCATAAGTGTTTTCAGCTTTCAGTCTTACAATAACACTGTCCACTATACTTTTTTTTTTTTTTTTTTTTTTGGTTTTGTGATGGTTAATTTTGTGTGTCAACTTGGATGGGCCATGGTGTCCGGTCCCCAGATATTTGGTCAAATATTATTCTGGATGTTTCTGTGAAGGTGATTTTTAGATGAGATTAACACTTAAATTGAATTCTGTGTAAAGCAAATTACCCACCATAACATGGAAGGGCCTCATTCAGTCAACTGAAGAACCTTGTTAATAGAATAATCTTGTCCTCTCCCCAGTAAAGGGTATTCTGCCAGCAGGCTGCTATTGGACCACAACCCCTGCCTCCAGCCTGCCTCCCATCCCATCCCATTTTGGGTTTAGCAGAAGCCTCCACAATCACATGAGCCAATTCCTTAAAGTTAATCTCTCTGTCTGTATATATACACATCCTATTGGTTCCGTTTCTCTGAAGAACTGTGATAATACCGTTTTTGTCTTATGGATCCACAGATGTAGCTGTTTCCCATCATTTCCATGGCTTCCTCACACATGATAGACGTTACCTTAGCACTTTTCAGAGCTGCCTCACATACAGATTGGTCATTTATCTCTTACTTGGTCTGGATGTACCATATTATTGATTCATGAACACTGAACTCATGGTCAACAGCACAACTCACACCTGAACAAAGCTTATCTGATGTTCATATTTTCTCCATAAGGCACATCACAGACTTCTCATGCTTAGGAACACTAGACAGCACTTCAACACTACTCTTGTTGGCCATTTCAAACAGCAAAATCGCCAACAAAAAGCACACAAGTGTGAAAAAGTGTGGCATTAAACAGACCACTAAATGGCCACCTATTTACAGCATGAGAACTGAAACAAGAAGGCAGAGCATCACCTTTTTCTACCTCATTTAGGAACGTACATGTCAGAGGACTCTCATTTTCCACACTCAGAATGGTATGAATGACGGTGAAGGCAGCAAGGATGGATGTGGGGGTCACAGAAATCTTTTAGTAAGTAGGTGAATTTACAAACAAGAAATCCACAAATAATGAACTACAACTCTCTGTGGGAGGTTTTTAACTTATACCCCTCTTTATTACATTATTATTCACAAAGTGATTTTAGGGGCCTTTGACAGAATATATAAAATGATAAGTTAGAAAATATTTAACAATGTAGTAGACAAAAGAAATAAGGTTAAGAACAAAACAGAACATATTCACACTACAAGATTCCACAGTGTTATTTCAACCAGGTCTCACATTTGGCACTGAGTTTCTGGGTGGGTAAAATTAAATGATGTAAGGGTCAAATGTAGTCTGGGAAATGCTCACATTGAAGGGACAGATAAAAAGAAATCATCCATATGAAGTCCACGGCAGTAAAAATGAGGTTTTCACTTCCTTACTAGGTGCCACTTTTTGGACCTATGCAAGGTAAAGTCTTACTGCAAAGTTTTCTCCAGCAAATGAATACATTATATCATAATATGTTAACAATGAACATATTACATAAGTGTCAAGAAGATACTCTGCAACTCAATCATGTATGAAACCCGCTCTCAACTTCGTGAGGTGAAAACTAGTGCGATAGATAAAGATTATTTCATCCTAAGCAAAATATAATTTACACAATAATGCAAAAATCATATTGGTGCATTAGGTTTTTCTGCCTAGACCTAATGGTTAGAAATTCCAAGTATATGGAAAAGCATGAAGGGTGAGCTAAAAATCAGTGGCTGCTGGAAGAGACACGCAACTGTTCTTGAGAGCTTCTGGTGCTCTGTCCTTTTCTTCCCAACTCTAAAATCAGGGCTGCCATGTCCATAGTCTAAAACTGGCAGTGTTGGGAGTATTTACATAGAAATCAGCAAATGATTGGGAAAGTTTTTACCCCCAAAAAATCAGTTGTTAAACATTCAACAACATAACCCTGACTAAAACTCATAGTACCCTATCTTATTTATTTCCTATAAAATACATCCTATTTTTCAATAAGAGTAAATTATTAATTCATAATTTATACTTTTGATATGAATTACAGTTGAAGATCTAAGGAAATGCAAAAAACTCAATGACACTAACGGCCTCTGTTATCATTTATTTTAAGTTTATGCTTCTACTGTCAGAATATAACTTACATTCTTTTATGGATAGTGTTGAAAGATGTTAAAAATTTTGAGCTCCTAAATTATGAGTAGCTTTATGAAATGCTATGGACAGAATAAAGTTTGTATTCTGTTTTAACAAGAGTCTGACTTAATCATTACTACCTAGAACATTACTTTTTCATACAGGGCTGATACCTCTTAACAATTCTCTAGACCCACTTCTGAAAGATACCAAAAGAAAAAAGATGTCTACAATGCAACGCTGGGACTTCCCTGGTGGAACAGTGGCTAAGAGTCCGCTTTACAATGCAGGGAATGCTGGTTCAATCCCTGGTCAGGGAACTAGATGCCACATGCAGGCCGCAACTAAGAGTTTGCATGCCACAACTAAGGAGCCTGTCTGCAACAACTAAGACCTGGTGCAACCCCCCAAATTAATTAATTAATTAATTAAATAAAATAAAATGCTGTATATGCTTTCCACCACTCTATTAAATTTCTCATCCCATTCTAGTTTCTAATTAAAAAATTTACTTCAGTAAAATATTTTCTATTTATTTCCTTAATTTTCAGAATCAGGATATCATGCACCTGGGAAGAGATTTTACTATAGTCCTAACTTTACAATTTTATAGCATATTCTTGCTCTCAACAGTCTTTTTTTTCTTTCTAAAGCTATAAACAATTCTTTCCTAAAAATATAGTTGAGGGCTTCCCTGCTGGCACAGTGGTTGCGAGTCTGCCTGCCGATGCAGGGGACACTGGTTCGTGCCCCGGTCCGGGAAGATCCCACATGCCACGGAGCAGCTGGGCCCATGAGCCATGGCCGCTGAGCCTGCGCATCCAGAGCCTGTGCTCTGCAAGGGAGAGGCCACAACAGTGAGAGGCCCGTGTACCAAAAAAATAAATAAATAAATAAAATACAAAATAAAAATATAGTTGAAACATAACATTATTTTAAACACAACTCATGAGTCACACAAGAGAATTAATAGTGCAGTTATACTATACATTCTTTAATAGACGTGTTGCTTAAATTTTTCTTTAAATACAATCGTATGCTCACACTGACACATATTTTTAGATTTTACCAGATTTCTTTTAGACAACAATTGGCAATAGATTCTAATTTCTTTCTTTCTCTGAAACTCATTGCCTATAAGTTACTAATCTGTAAATGTGTGCTCAAATTAACATAAGTAATTAGTACTTAAAAACTTGACTCCTAAGATTAAAATGCCATTTCTAAATGTAAATAGTGAGTATCAAGTAGGACCAAGCCATTTCAAATTTTTATTGTTATATTTAAGTGTTCTCAAAGTACATCATGTAAGAACATTTTCTGCAAATTAATGAGTCATTTTGAGTTTAATTTTTTTTTGTATATTGAAACTAAAGAAAAGATAACATGGCTATAATTTAATTCTGGCCCTACTGACTCAAGATGCCATAATGATATGTTGATACAGTTGATGACAGTGGTTCTGTGTCTTTTATTCCAAAATATATCAGTAGAGAAAGAAAGTGTGCCATGAAAATATAAATCTGGAGGTCAGAATATCTAGCTACCCACTGGTTCCTCTGTGGGATCAACAATGTGGCTTGTAACATGTTACCTCACTTGTGAAATAAAGGAGTTAATTACATGAACTCTAAACTGCCTTTTTTGGCTTTTCTGGTTCTACATTTTCAAATCTAAAAAAAATGGTACACATAGCAGTGACACATGACTCCTCTTTACAGCACTTTTTATTCTCAATCTGAAAAACTATATGTGTGGGAGACCTTCAAGATGGCAGAGGAGTAAGACGTGGAGATCACCCTCCTCCCCACAAATACACCAGAAATACATCTACATGTGGAACAACTCTAACAGAACACCTACTGAATGCTGGCAGAAGACCTCAGACTTCCCAAAAAGCAAGAAATTCCCCACGTACCTTGGTAAGACAAAAGAAAAACCGAAAAACAGAGACAAAAGAATAGGGATGGGACCTGCACCAGTGGGAGGGAGCTGTGAAGGAGGTAAGGTTTCCACACACTAGAAGCCCCTTCACGGGCAGAGACCGTGGGTGGCGGCGGGGGGAGCTTCAGAGTCACGGAGGAGAGCACAGTAACAGGGTGTGGAGGGCAATGCGGAGAGGTTCCCGCACAGAGGATCAGTGCTAACCAGCACTCACCAGCCCGAGAGGCTTGTCTGCTCACCCACCGGGTCGGGCGGGGGCTGGGAGCTGAGGCTCGGGCTTCACTTGGATCCCAGGGAGAGGACTGGGGTTGGTGGCATGAACACAGCCTGAAGGCGGCTAGTGCGCCACAGCGAGCCAGGAGGGAGTCCGGGTAAAGGTCTGGAGCTTCCAAAGAGGCAAGAGACTTTTTGTTGCATCTTTTTTTCCTGGTGTGTGAGGAGAGAGGATTAAAAGTGCCGCTTAAAGGAGCTCCAGAGACAGGTGTGAGCCACAACTATCACTGCAGACCCCAGAGACAGGCATGAGACGCTAAGGCTGCTGCTGCAGCCACCAACAATCCTGGGTGGAAGCACAGGTCACTATCCACACCTCCCCTCCCAGAAGACTGTGCAGGCCGCCACTGCCAGGGTCCTGTGATCCAGGGACAACTTGCCCAGGAGAACAGAGGGTGCACCTCAGGCTGGTGCAATGTCACGCCGGCCTCTGCTGCCACAGGCTCGCCCCACATTCTGTACCCCTATGTCCCCCAGCTTGAGTGAGCCAGAGCCTCCTTATCAGCCACTACTTTAACCCCCTCCTGTCTGGGTGAAGAACAGATGCCCTCAAGCGACCTACATGCAGAGGCAGGGCCAAATCCAAAGCTGAACCCAAGGAGCTGTGCGAACAAAGAAGAGAAAGGGAAATCTCTCCCAGCAGCCTCAGGAGCAGTGGATTAAATCTCCACAATCAACTTGATGTACCCTGCATCTCTGAAATACCTGAAGAGACAACAAATCATCACAGAATTGAGGCAGTGGACTTTGGGAGCAACAGTAGAGTTGGGGTTTGCTTTCTGCATCTAATTTGTTTCTGATTTTATGTTTATTTTATTTTAGTATTTAGAGTTTATTATTATCAGTATACTTGTTTATTGATTGTGTTGCTACCTTTATATATATATATTTTTTTTCCTTTTTCTCTTTTTGTGAGTGTGTATGTGTATGCTTCTTTGTGTGATTTTGCCTGTATAGCGTTGCTTTTACCATTTGCCCTACAGTTCTGTCTGTCCATTTTCTTTTGTTTTTGTTTTTTAGTATAGTTTTTAGCACTTATTATTGGTGGATTTATTTTACTACTTTTTAATTTTTTTTTTTTTTTTTTTTTTTTTTTTTTTTTTTTTTTTTTTTTTGTGGTACACGGGCTTCTCACTGTTGTGGCCTCTCCCATTGCGGAGCACAGGCTCCAGACGCACAGGCTCAGTGGCCATGGCTCACGGGCTTAGCAGCTTCACAGCATGTGAGATCTTCCTGGACCGGGGCGCGAACCCATGTCCCTTGCATCGGCAGGCAGACTCTCAACCACTGCGCCACCAGGGAAGCCCTACTTTTTAATTTTTTAATTAAAATAAAAATTTTATTTTTTTTATTTTAATAACTTTATTTTGTTTTATTTCTTTCTTTCTGTTTTTCTCCCTTCTGAGCTGTGTAGGACTGACAGGATCTTGGTGCTCCAGCTGGGTGTCAGATCTCTGTCTCTGAGGTGTGAAAGCCGAGTTCAGGACATTGGTGCACCGAGACCTCCCAGCTCCACATAATATCAAATGGCAAAACCTGGCCCAGAGATCTCCATCTCAAGGCTAAGACCCAGCTCCACTCAACAACCAGCAAGTTACAGTGCTGAACACCCTATGCCAAACAACTAGCAGGACAGTAACACAACCCCACCCCTTAGCAAAGATGCTGCCTAAAATCATAATAAGGTCCCAGACACCCCAAAACACACCACCGGATGCGGTCCTGCCCACCAGAAAGACAAGATCCAGCCTCATCCGCCAGAACACAGGCACCAGTCCCCTCCACCAGGAAGCCTACACAACCCACTGAACCAACCTTAGCCACTGGGGGCAGACACCAGAAGCAGAGCGAACTATGAACCTGCAGCCTGTGAAAAGGAGACCCCAAACAAGTAAGTTAAGCAAAATGAAAAGACAGAGAAACACACAGCAGGTGAAGGAGCAAGGAAGAAAGCCCACCAGACCAAACAAATGAAGAGGAAATAGGCAGTCTACCTGAAAAGGAATTCAGAGTAATAATAGTAAAGATGATTCAAAATCTTGGAAATAGAATGGAGAAAATACAGGACACGTTTAACAAGGACCTAGAAGAACTAAAGAGCAAACAGACAATGATGAACAACAAAATAAATGAAAATAAAAATTCTCCAGAAGGAATCAATAGCAGAATAACTGAGGCAGAAGAATGGATAAGTGACCTGGAAGATAAAATAGTGGAAATAACTGACACAGAGCAGAATAAAGATAAAAGGAAGAAAAGAATTGAGGACACTCTCAGAGACACTGGGACAAAATTAAACACACCAACATTTGAATTATAGGGGTCCCAGAAGAAGATGAGAAAGAGAAAGAGTCTGAGAAAATATTTGAAGAGATTATAGTTGAAAACTTCCCTAATATCGGAAAGGAAATAGTCAAGTCCAGGAAGCACAGAGAGTCCCATACAGGATAAATCTAAGGAGAAACACACCAAGACATATATTAATCAAACTATCAAAAAATAAATACAAAGAAATAATATTAAAAGTAGCAAGGGAAAAACAACAAATAACATATAAGGGAATCCCCATAACGTTAACAGCTGATCTTTCAGCAGAAAATCTGCAAGCCAGAGGGAGTGACAGGACATATTTAAAGTGATGAAAGGGAAAAACCTACCACCAAGATTACTCTACCCAGCAAGGAACTCACTAAGATTCAATGGAGAAATTAAAAGCTTTACAGACAAGAAAAAGTGAAGAGAATTCAGCACCACCAAACCAGCTTTACAACAAATGCTAAAGGAACTTCTCTAGGCAGGAAACACAAGAGAAGGAAAAGACCTACAATAACAAACCCAAAACATTTAAGAAAATAGTAATAGGAACACATGTATCTAAAACTACCTTAACTGTAAATGGATTAAATGCTCCAACCAAAAGACATAGATTGGCTGAATGGATACAAAAACAAGACCCGTATATATGCTGTCTACAAGAGACCCACTTCAGACCTAGGGAAACATACAGACTGAAAGTGAGGGGATGGAAAAAGATATTCCATGCAAATGGAAATCAGAAGAAAGCTGGAGTAGTAATTCTCATAACAGACAAAATAGACTTTAAAATAAAGACTATTAGAAAATACAAAGAAGGACTCTACATAATGCTTAAGGAATCAATCCATGAAGAAGATATAACAATTGTAAATATGTATGCACCCAACATAGGAGCACCTCAATACATAAGTCAAATGCTAATAGCCATAAAAGGGGAAATAGACAATAACACAATCATAGTAGGGGATTTTAACACCCCACTTTCATCAATGGACAAATCATCCAAAATGAAAATAAATAAGGAAACACAAGCTTTAAATGATACATTAAACAAGATGGACTTAATTGATATTTATAGAACATTCCATCCAAAGACAACAGAATACACTTTCTTCTCAAGTGGTCATGGAACATTCTCTGGGATAAATCATATCTTCCATCACAAATGAAGCCTTGGTAAATTTAAGAAAATTGAAATGGTATCAAGTATCTTTTCTGACCACAATGCTATGAGGCTAGATATCAATTACAGGAAAAAAATCTGTACAAAATACAAACACATGGAGGCTAAACAATACATTAGTAAATAACCAAGAGATCACAAAAGAAATCAAAGAGGAAATCAAAAACTACCTAGAAAAAAATGGCAATGAAAACACGATGACCCAAAACCTATGGGAGGCAGCAAAAGCAGTTCTAAGAGGGAAGTTTAGAACAATTCAACGGTACCTCAAGAAACAAGAAATGTCTCAAATAAACAACTTAAACTTACACCTAAAGCAATTAGAAAAAGAAGAACAAAAAACCCCCAAAGTTATCAGAAGGAAAGAAATCACAAAGATCAGATCAGAAATAAATGAAAAAGAAATGAAGGAAACAACAGCAAGGATCAATAAAACTAAAAGCTGGTTCTTTGAGAAGATAAACAAAATTGATAAACCATTAGCCAGACTCATCCAAAAAAAGGGGAGAAGACTCAAATCAATAGAAGTAGAAATGAAAAAGAAGAAGTAACAATGGACATTGCAGAAATACAAAGGATCATGAGAGATTACTACAAGCAACTATATGCCAATAAAATGGACAACCTGGAAGAAATGGACAAATTCTTAGAAAAGCACAACCTTCTGAGACTGAACCAGGAAGCAATAGAAAATATGAACAGACCAATCACAAGCACTGATATTGAGACTGTGATTAAAAATCTCCCAACAAACAAAACTCCAGGACCAGATGGCTTCACAGGCGAATTCTATCAAATACTTAGAGAAGAGCTAACACCTATCTTTCTCAAACTCTTCCAAAATATAGCAGAGGGAGGAACACTCCCAAACTCATTCTACAATGCCACCATCACCCTGATATCAAAGCCAGAGAAAGATGTCACAAAGAGAGAAAACTACAGGCCAATATCATTGATGAACAGAGATGCAAAAATCCTCAACAAAATACTAGCATACAGAATCCAACAGCACATTAAAAGGATCATACACCATGATGAAGTGGGGTTTTTCCCAGAAATTCAAGGATTCTTCAGTATATGCAACTCAATCAACGTGATAAACCATACGAACAAGGTGAAGGAGAAACACCATATGATCATCTTAATAGATGCAGAAAAAGCTTTTGACAAAGTTCAACACCAACTTTTATGATAAAAATGCTCCAGAAAGTAGGCATAGAGGGAACCTACCTCAACACAATAAAGGCCATATATGACAAACCTACTGCCAACATCATCCTCAATGGTGAAAAACTTTAACCTTTTCCTCTAAGATCAGGAACAAGACAAGGTTGTCCACTCTCACCACTATTATTCAACACAATTTTGGAAGTTTTAGCCACAGCAATCAGAGAAGAGAAAGAAATAAAAGGAATACAAAACAGAAAAGAAGTAAAGCTGTCACTGTTTGTGGATGATGTGATATTATACATAGAGAATCCTAAAGATGCTACCAGAACACTACTAGAGCTAATCAATGAATTTGGTAAAGTAGCAGGATACAAAATTAATGCACAGAAGTCTCTTGCACTCCTATACACTAATGATGAAAAATCTGAAAGAGAAATTAAGGAAACACTCTCATTTACCATTGCAACAAAGAGAATAAAATACCTAGGTATAAAACTACCTAAGGAGACAAAAGACCTGTATGCAGAAAACTAGAGGACATTGATTAAAGAAATTAAAGATGATACAAACAGATGGAGAGATATACCATGTTCTTGGATTAGAAGAATCAACATTGTGAAAATGACTATACTACCAAAGCAATCAACAGATTCAATGCAATCCCTATCAAACTACCAATGGCATTTTTCACAGAACTAGAACAAAAAATTTCACAATTTGTATGGAAACACAAAAGACCCCGAATAGCCAAAGCAATCTTGAGAAAGAAAAACGGAGCTGGAGGTATCAGGCTCCTGGACTTCAGACAATACTACAAAGCTACAATAGTCAAGACAGTATGGTTCTGGCAGAAAGACAAAAATATAGATCAATGGAACAGGATGGAAAGCCCAGAGACAAACCCATGCAAATGTGGTCACCTTATTTTTGATAAAGGAGGCAAGAGTATACAGTGGAGAAAAGACAGCCTCTTCAATAAGCAGTGCTGGGAAAACTGGACAGCTACATGTAAAGGAATGAAATTAGAACACTCCCTAACACCATACACAAAAATAAAGTCAAAACGGATGAAAGACCTAAATGTAAGGCCAGACACTATCAAACTCTTAGAGGAAAACATAGGCAAAACACTCTATGACATAAATCACAGCAAGATCCTTTTTGACCCACCTGCTAGAGAAATGGAAATAAAACCAAAAATAAACAAATGCGACCTAATGAAACTTAAAAGCTTTTGCACAGCAAAGGAAACCATAAACAAGATGAAAAGGCAACCCTCAGAATGGGAGAAAATATTTGCTAATGAAGCAGCTGACAAAGGATTAATCTCCAAAATTACAAGCAGCTCACACAGCTCAATATCAAAAAAAAAAAAAAAAATCCAATCCAAAAGTGGGAAGAAGACCTAAACAGACATTTCTCCAAAGAAGATACACAGATTGCCAACAAACACATAAAAGGATATTCAACATCACTAATCATTAGAGAAATGCAAATCAAAACTACAATGATGTATCACCTCACACCAGTCAGAATGGCCCTCATCAAAAATCCAGAAACAATAAATGCTGGAGAGGGTGTAGAGAAAAGGGAACCCTCTTGCACTGATGGTGGAATGTAAACTGACACAGCCACTATGGAGAACAGTATGGAGGTTTCTCCAAAAACTAATAATAGAACTACCATACGACCCAGCAGTCCTACTACTGGGCATATACCCTGAGATAAGAGTCATGTACCACAATGTTCATTGCAGCTCTGTTTACAATAGCCAGGACGTGGAAGCAACCTAAGTATCCACTGACAGATGAACGGATAAAGATGTGGCACATATATATACAATGGAATATTACTCAGTCATAAAAAGAAACAAAATTGAGTTCCTTGTAGTGAGGTGGATGGACCTAGAGACTGTCATAGAGAGTGAAATAAGTCAGAAAGAGAAAAACAAATACCGTATGCTAACACATATATATGGAACCAAAAAAAAAGAGTTTCTGATGAACCTAGGGGAAGGACAGGAATAAAGATGCAGACATAGAGAATGGACTTGTGGACATGGGGAGGGAAGTGTATGCTGGGACGAAATGAGAGAGTGACATGGACATATATACTCTAACAAATATAAAATAGATAGCTCCTGAGAAGCAGCCACATAGCACAGGGAGATCAGCTCAGTGCTTTGTGACCACCTAGAGGGGTGGGATAGGGAGGGTGGGAAAGAGATGCAAGAGGGAGGTGATATGGGGATATATGTATATGTATAGCTGATTCAGTTTGTTATAAAGCAGAAACTAACACACAATTGTAAAGCAATAATACTCCAATAAAGATGTTAAAAATAACTAAATATATTTTAAAAAGGAAAAGGATATGTGTGTGTGAGAGAGTTTAAATTATGGTAAAGAAAGCTATTTCAAACCAAATATCAAAGTTTGTTTTTCCCCAAGTTAATGCAATATAACTTTTTTTAATCGAACATAAATAACCACTTTGGAAGTTGGCCGTGGCTCACGGCGAAATGAAAAGGTACTCCTAACTCTTGAAAAACTGTGTTTTTTTTTTCTTTTTTAATGGAATTAAAAAAAAAAAAATCTTGTAGAATAAGTGGCGCCACAAGAATGACAAGATTATACTAGATACAAGATAAGGCCCTGAATAGCTTCCATTCAAGCAAGAAAGAATATCTTACAATTTATTTTAATAATTTTTAATGCAGAGTCAGAATTTCTAAAATAGTTGCTACAAGTAGGTTACTTGTATTAAATTGGAGAGAACATGTAGTTTAACACAGTTCGATTCTCCATACTTTACCACTACTTATAAGTTAACTGTATTTTCTACAGGCATGAGAAGAAGTAGAACCTTCTTACCACGCTTTGGACTCCACCGTGATTGTGCATTTTTACCTAAAGCAGCATGTGATGAGAGACACAGCCTGCCCTCTAGCAGTGGCCACTCACTAGAGGTATTTAGGGTGATTTATTACACTGGTCCTGATTCACCTTGAATGAAAGCTGAGATCAAAGGATGTTTGTCACTTTCCTCGTTTAATGCTATTCTCTGATGATGCTTTCCAGTAATTATGTAGGCGTCAACCAATTCCTATTACTTCTTTCTCCTCTTTTCAAGTTAATTGATTTATTTAGCATACATTCACTGAAATAACCATTTTTTTCCAACACAGACTCCAAGAGAGCCCTATTTTGAGTTAAACAACACTCCACAAAAATAAATGTCTTAGAAAATCCTTTTGTTGTTCCCAACAACTACAACCCACCCCCCCAAAAAAAAAACAAACCCGAAAAGATTCAGGGAGGAAAGAGAGAGAGGACCAGGCAGAGCTGATCTCCTCTGAACTGAGACTCTAGTAACTATTATAAACACTTTGATGAACTAGAATGGAAAGGCACAAGCTGGGAAGAATATTGGACTAAATGTCTGAAAAATTATATGCTATAAACTACTGGTCCGTGTAATGTTATTTCTCCTCAATAAAAATTTTGAGAAAACTTGGTTTTATACCTGATTATCAGAATGCTAAAATATATGGTCCTTTTACAATGATTTTTTTCAGTTCCCTTACAAGGGAATCACAGTGAAAATTATTGCTTTTTTGATCATGTTGCTATATCTTTGAGATTCCCCCTTTATAGGATAGAAATTGAGGCCCAGGAAGAGTACATCCTTAATATATCATTATCATATATCACTATTCCCTACAGGTTAAGGGACTATACATGTAATTTGTCCTGATCAGGAGAAGAAAGCAAACAAAAAACAGCAACAACACAGGGCATACAAATCCAAAAGTCATTAATTTCAAGCCAATCAGGTCTGGTTTGCAAACTTTAGAAACTGGTGCAATTTTAGAAACTTCAGGTGCAACCTGAAGACTTGTGCTGGAATCTGTCTCAGAAGATGAAAGTCCTCTGTTTATAAACAGTTAAAGTTGGTGATGTTTGAGAGGGAGTAACTACTGGAATGGCTTTTTGCAACACAAATCTGATTAATTTTTAAATGAAGATATAAACTGCTGTGAACTCTGCATTGTTACTATTTATCCAGCTCTTTGTTTTTTAATTAACTATTTTTCTAATTAGTACTTTGCTAACTTGATAATTTGCTAAGTTACACAGCATTTATTAGGCAAACCAGTAACTTTTCTCATCCTCAATTTCTTGATATAAGAAATAAATGATGAAACTTAACGATCTCTAAGATCTCTTCTAGCTGTAAAATTCTGACTTTTTTGCTAAATGTGTAATTCCAATTCCCTCTACATCTCTTAACTACTCTTGAAGTAATACCTGTAAACTGTAGGACTTTACTCAGAACAGGAAAGTACAGTGAAATAACTCACAATGTCTCTAAATCCCTGCGGATATATTCACATGTCATTGAACATAAAAACTACTTTTTACATTACTGTAAAATACTCATTGTATTTATGTTACTATAAAATGTACAATTGTAGAGTTGTCTGAAATGCCACACCTGTTCTCAGCCCAGCAGCATACATGCTAAAATTGGAAATAATGTACGTTGTGTAAGAAAACAGGGTTGCACTGAAATTCCTTCCTCAGAAATAAAAGAGACGTGGAATATTTTATTCCAATCAAAAATATCCATTGATTGCCAAATATGTGCAAAAGATTTTGCCAGGTACTACAGCCAATACACCATCTAAGCTTCAAAGGATTTTAAAATTAATAGAAGGAATAATGCATTCATCTATTCATTTATTTCTTCCTTCATTCATTCAACCTTTGTTAATTCTTTATTATTTATTATTGTCCATGGAGCTTGCATTCTGGTTTGGGGTATGCAAAAAACAAAACAACCAGACAATTAACCAAGGCTGACAAATGTCAGGCAGACAATCCAAAATCAGTAATACCATCAACAGTTTCAAGGTAGTTTCTTTAGAAGCAAGGCCCTTCTGAAGAGGTATCATTTAAGCTCAAATTGAATGTCAAAAAGAAATAGCTTTTTTTTTTTAATTTTTAAATTTTTTTAACATCTTTATTGGAGTATAATTGCTTTACAATGGTGTGTTAGTTTCTGCTTTATAACAAACTGAATCAGTTAATACATATACATATGTTCCCATATCTCTTGCATCTCCCTCCCCCCCCACCCTCCCTATCCCACCCCTCTAGGTGGTCACAAAGCACCGAGCTGATCTCCCTGTGCTATGTGGCTGCTTCCCACTAGCTACCTATTTTATGTTTGGTAGTGTATATATGTCCATGCCACTCTCTCATTTTGTCACAGCTTACCCTTTCCCCTCCCCATATCCTCAAGTCCATTCTCTAGTAGGTCTGTGTCTTTATTCCCATCTTGCCCCTAGGTTCTTCATAACCTCTTTTTTTCTTAGATTCCATATATATGTGTTAGCATACACATATATACAATGGAATATTACTCAGCCATAAAAAGAAACGACAGTGAGTTATTTGTAGTGAGGTGGATGGACCTAGAGTCTGTCATACAGAGTGAAGTCAGTCAGAAAGAGAAAAGAAATAGCTTTTTGAAGATCGAGAAAAGGAGCATTTGAGGGAGAAACAAATGTCTATCAAATAATTTAAATTTTTGAAATTGCCTAATGTGTCTGAGGAACACTTAGATAATCACTGTTCTAGTGATGTGAGTTGAGGTCAAGAAGGTAGGCGGGGACAGATTAGGTAGGAATTCATATGTGTTAAATATCTGGATTGTATTTTAAACAGTAGGCAAAGCCACTGGAGATATTTAAGTAGGTGGGTGCCAGCATTTATACATTCAAAATATCACTCAGGTTTTCCTGTGGAGAATGTACTGACAGGAAGGAGTCCTGTTAGGAGGTTTCTTTGGCAAACTAGGAAGAAATGATGATGAAATGATAAAATAATGATGACAAAACAAGAATGAAATGATGATGGCTTTGGAGATTGGTAATGGAGCTGAAGAGAAGAGAACAGATTTGGGATATGTTTTGAAGGTTAGTTTGATGATACTTGTTTGGATGTTGAGGTTGAGAAGACATAAGAAAAAAAGAAAAAGGATAATTCCTAGATTTTGGCTGAGCAAGCATGTAGACGATGGTGATATATATTGAGATGGACTGGGAGTGACCAGGTTTGGCGATTCAGTTTTGGCCATATTAACCTAGATATGCCCTTTAGTTACTGAGAAAGTAGATATACAATTCTGTATTTAAGAGAAATTAGCCTAAGGTTCACTATTTAAATAAGTGGATTTAAATGGACTAAACACCATGTTAAAATAATACATATAAATTTACAAAACAGTTATGTTTATCTCTCATCCTTTTTTATCTGCCTTCTAACTCTATTTATAAAAGGGAAGAAAAGAAGGAAGAAAAGAGGGAAATAGGTAAAAACTCTGATGGATGCCACTCATTTTAGAATAAAAACTGATGAGTTTGTGCAAAGCTCTCTAGCCCAGTGACTTGTCTGGGGCTGAAGGAAACAAGCTGACTTTTGTTTGATGCCTAAAATGCTGATATGTATCAGAAAATAGTCTTCTTTATCTCATTAAGTCTTCAGGTAAGTTTTTCAACCTGTGTGTGGTTTTCCAACTATGTGGAGGAAGAAACTAGGCTCAGTGAGGTTGGGAAGTTTGTTGAAGACACCCAGCTAGGAATGCATGGAGTTGGATTTGGAATGCCTGGAGCTTGGCCCCAGAGCCTTTCCCTACTCCATCCCAGAATCCTGTCTGCTAGCTTCTTCATACCAGCTGGCTACAATTTTGATTCAGTCTTCCCTTCCTGAGACTACTTGAAAAAGTAATTTGTGATTCTCTGTTATTTGCTTCCCCTTTTGCTTTCACTCGGAGAAGGAAGAAAGAATTTGCTTCATATAATTTTCTTTGATTGAATGTGCAATTAGCTTATGAGTAGAGGGGATATTTTTACTTAAAAAGAGGAGGAAGAAAAAGAATAAAGGACCAGTAACTGAATTCATCAGGAGGCATTCTAATGAATATATTAGAACCAGTTTTGAGTATAAATATATGATATCCTGGAATTCTGATTTGATATTCCTTAACGTCAAACAAAGTGGGGCAACTTGCCATTCCTTCTTAAAAAAAAATTCTTTATCCTCCCCAAATATATTTTTGGTTATGTGGATAAATTAAATAATCAGCAAGTATCTGAGTGCCCACTTTGTGTCTAGTGAATCATATAATGTATGTATGGTGCATACTACATAAATATTATTCTTTTGAAAGCATTTCTTTAGCAAGGGTAGCTGTATGCTTCCAACTTTTTAAACAATTTTTAAGACAGATCCTCTGATACAGTTGGTATGCCTTGCAAAACCAACTATTTTAAACAAAATATTTAAACAGTTTCCTGAATACTGGCTTGATGTAGTTTCTTATCTTACCTTGGCTAAAAATCAGCAAAATGAGTCAAAGTTGCTAGATTTGACCATACTTATACCTAAACTTTGGAGCTATATAAGGCTGTTCTATGGATACACTGTATTAACATGTACATGAGCAGTTTATATATATTTATGTATTCGGAAAGATTTTGATAACAATTGCTACCAATGGAAAACATAACCCCAAAAACTCTTTTTCAAAAACTTCATAATTTGGGGTACAAATATTAAGGTTCTTAAAATTTAAAATATTACCCTGAATCACCTTTTTCACTGACAAGTTTTTCTGAAACTTGCCTTTTAGAGAAATGACTTACATGGAAAGCTACCCGTAATCAGTTTGGGGCCGATTGTTAAAATCAAAACCCGTGGCAGCAGATAGACTTTTATACAAGTCCATAAATAACTATGATCAATTGATTTTCAATCTTTTTTAGGTCATGATAAACTTGAATCAATTCTTGAATTAGATCATTTAGATGTTTCCTTAGTGGAAACTTTAAACTGAGCCTAGAGAGAAATTTGCATTTGGATGAAACCCCATCTCTTGGATTTATCTAAGCTCACTAGATTAAGGGTCCTTACAATTCTCCCTATACATTCTCACACAGTTTGCTCTAGGGAAGAGATGCTATTCTTTCAGCTTACACTTAGCTCTTCTGTATTTTATCTAATACTACAAAGAATCCTTAAGTATCATGGCTTTGGTTCAAGAGTACCCAGCAAATTGCACACACTTTATTCTAATTATAAGAGTAAAATTGGTATAATCCCTAAAGTTCCAGAATGATAAGAATTTAAATGAATAATCGGATACACTTTCTTCTGTCTAAAGGTTTTTACAGTTCATTCTCCTCCCTGTTGTCTTTTTGCTTTGAATAGTATTGCCATATCTAGTTCCTGTATTTCAATTAAAAATTTTGTTTAATAACTATCTATTTCATGCCTTCTCTGTTGTAGGCTACCAGATTAGGGACTAAGTCTACAGGATTAACAAACTGGACTCATCCCTGTCTTCATGGAATTTATAGACTAATGGCAAAGGCACAAAACTAAAAAGAAAAAAATGTATATATATTATTAGAAACAGTGATAAATGACAAGGGAAACAATTAGAGTTCTATGAAAGCAAATAACAGAGAAGAGAAAGTACTAATTAAGACTGGGTAGTCAAAAAAGCCCTCTCTGAGAGAATGATATTTAAACTAAGACCTCAGGGAGAAAACAATCCACACCTTTAAATGTGTGCATGGTGGATAGCTGGGGAGAAGAGGTTGGTGGAGAATCTCTCAGAAAGAGTTAATTGTATGAGCAGAGATCCCAGTTAAAGCATAAAAATTAAAACTTGGTGTTTTGAGATACTGAGAGGAGGTGGTATCTGTGGCTGGGGCAAGAGAATCAAAGGAAAGATGGAGAAATGTATATGACTTGGGGAATTATTGGTAAAGTCAGCAGACAACAGTTGTCATGGGAACCCACTGGAGGACTTTAAGCAGGGCAGTGGTATAATCCCTCACGTTCTTTCCTATTTAGAGTGATGCTTGAGTTGTACTGAAATGATTCAATATGTTGTCCATTGTAGGGAGAAGAAAAAATGTGAAAAATGAAGGGGGCTGGAAGACTGATATTTTGAGGACACAGGGACCATCCAAACCTTCACTGATTCCCTAGAAGGACTCACAGAACTTGTACTCAGTACAACAGAGCAAGCATACAGAGCAGGACTGTAGTAAGGGAAAAGGGCACAAGCAGAGTCTGGAAGTATCCAAGCATAAGCTTCCTATGCTCTCCTCCCGGAGAGAGGCTGCTCTAAGGGAGCCCTACCTTCAGCAGTGAAAAGCATTTGTCTTTTTACTGAGCAATGTGTCTGTGTTGGGAAACTTGTTTGAGATTCAGGGTCCAAGGTTTTTCTTGGACAATGGTCACAAAGGTACAAAATAGGGAGCCATAACCAATGAAATTTCAGACTCCCAGAAGGAAAGCAGGTGTTCCATGCCCTTGGCAGGCAAAACAACCTTATCGGTGTATCAAATATTTCAAAGGCGGAATTTCCAGACGCCAGCCCAGGGCCAACCCTACAAGCAGGCCTTCTGTAGACAACTGCCTCAGGCCTGCTATGATAAGTCTTTTCTGTATGGCTCCAGCTGCTGAGAGAGATATGGGTCCAAAGCCTCAGAGTGAATGCCATTCAGAAATTCTGAAGCTGATTCCCCAAAACTGGAAGTGCTCCATATTTTCCTATAAAAATCTTGTCAGAATTAAACCCATTTCACATTCTACCTCCTCTGCATCATCATCCTTCATTCTCTGCCTCCATGTTTTCATTGAACTCTCTATCCCCTGAAAGCCTGCAACTCTTATTTTTTCTTTCTTATGATAGATTACACATTAGCACATGTTAGTTTTCCCACTCATCATAAATCATTCTTCATCCTAGATGGCAAACCTTTACTTGAAAAGGATGAGTTGTGATGGTGGCTTTGCAGTTCCCTCACTTCCTTGTAAGAGCAGAGGCCATAGAAGTAATTGTAGGATGAACGAGTAAAAGAAATGAGAAAAATTTAGGACAAATGAGCTGAAGTTTGCATTTCTTTTTCATTTGTGTTTACTTCTATGTATTTAGAATACGTCAACACTTAAACCTTCAAAAGGAACACAGCTGTACTGACAGAAATTATTATGATCTATATTACCTAAGATCACAGTATATGCATAACGTCTGTACAAATTATTATTCTCATTTTACCTTTTGGTTTTTGATTCAGAAATACATACCTATTTCAACAACAAAAGAGTTAAATTTACTTCTGAAGGAAACATAAACAACCATGTGGAGAAACATCATATTTAATTTTGTAGTTGCTTTTGTTATTATTTTATCTCCCAGTAGCACATTTATTATTGTTTTAAACTTCATGAGCCACCCCAATGGTTTCTTATGTTTGTTTATTTGGGGTTGTGGTTATAATTCCTACATAAATGTTTACAGATGTCTTCAAGTTTCAGACTACTTTTGGAAAGGCTATAGCCTATAAAGGTAAGAATGTTTAGTCCTGTGTTCTTATGCACAAAACAGAGTCGCACGTTTGACATGAGAAAGTGATGGGAATAGATTCTGTTGCAATGGAATAAATCTGTGTCTATCCTTTTTTTTTGCTGAAAGTATAAATACCAATTGAGAAAAAAAAAAAAAAAAGTTCCTCTTCCTAGCATACCAGACCTTGGAATTACCACAAAGTTTATAACAATAGCAGTGGGTGGACACATGACAATTAGGAAGTGGATTTCAACCACTAACCCATTCACAAATGTTACAGAAAATGCCTTCAGACACAAACCATTGGTTTCTGCCATCAAATACTGAACTTGGAAGTCAGGCAGCATTTTTCTATTTTACTCTGGGCAAAGAGAATTTGAAAACTGAACAAAGGTCAATCAATTAGATCAGTTTAGATAGCTATATAAGTAATTTATGAGAGCAAAAGGTCTCTTTCCTTTAATTGCTAAACACTTCTCTATTTAAGTGTACGAAAGTCATTTCAAGTGCTTTCCTTCCCTGCATTTAAGTTGCTTCCTATATCTACAGGGCAGTTGAATATCATAATTGTCAACAACTTGGTAAAAAGCAGTCAAACTTTTGTTCAAATCTCTACTCCCCTGCTTACTAACTGTACAAGTTTGGTAATTTTATGTAATTTCCCTAAGCCTCAGTGTCTTCGTCTTTAAAATGACATAATGGTACCTATCCCAAAGGGTTTTGTGAGAATTAAATATAACACATTTAAAATATGTGGCACAGTGCTTGGTATCAGCAAGTAGGTAGTAGTAGGTAGCATCATTTGCGGCAGTTATACTAGTGTATGTGTTGGCGTTGAACTGGCCATGTCTCTGACAAATTGGGACTTATTTTTCTTATTGAAGAAGCAAGAATTTGCCATTGTTGGCTCTTAATGATGTTCATGCTGAGGACTGAGTTACTGTCTTGACCTTGCCCTGCTGCAGCTCCAGAGAACATGTCAGTTTTCTAAGTTGGTAGAAGGGGATGGAGAAGGGCAGTATTAATCTCAACTATCTGTGTAATCAGGAGAGCAAGTGATTGTCTTTTGAGCCCCCTGTAGACCAATGGATCTCTCTAAATATAAGGAGGGCTGAGAATGAATTTTTGGATTTCCAAGCTCTGTGGTAAAATTAGCAAGTAGGAAAGAGAATGAGAATGTCTTCTAGCTACCTAGACATATAGTGTTTCTTTAGTTCCAAGTGTTGTTTTAAGAACTTTACTTGTATTAACTTATTTAATCCCATCAGCCACCCAATTTGATCCCAATGTGTTAGACACTATCACAATTTTCATTTTATACATGAAGGAACCACAGCATGGAGAGGTTAAATGAGGTTCACATGCCTTGTCTACGCTGGGGTTCAAATCAGGTTAGTCTGCCTTCAGTCTCTATACCCTTTATTACCATGTTCTACTGCCTCCTCTTGAAGAGGACGGTGACACTGTTTGCCAAGTATTAGCCGCAGCAGGAGGATCAAGCCCTCCTAAGAGGGTCACGAGGACTGAAACTTAAGCACCACTAACAGAGTAGTGACTGCTGTGTCAAGTAGATTTTGTGAGCAGAGACCCAGCTTTGTAAATTCTTGGGAATTTAACTCTCACTCTCTGCTGTTATATAACTATGTTAGTACTTACAACACCTTTAGTATGAAAAACAAAAACCAAAAAAACCTCTAACACCCCTGTTTTGATAATTGACAAATCAAGGAGGCAGTAAGGTAGTGGGAAAGAGTTCACCTCAACAGAACCATAAATCAAGTAGATCTAATTGACATTTATAGAATATTTCAACTAATACAGCAGAATACTTTCTTCTCAAGTTCACATGGAACATTCACCAAGATAAACCACATTCTGGGCCATCAGACACACCTTCATAAACTTAAAATAAATCTGACCACAAGGAATGAAACCAGAAATCAATAATGGAAATATAGCTGGAAAATCCAAAAGTACTTAGAGATTAAACAACATGATTCTAAATAAGATATGGGTCAAGGAAGACACCTCAAGAGACATTAGCAAATATTTTGAACTAAACATAAATGAAAATGGAACTTATCAAAATCTGTGGGATATAGTGAAAGTAGTACTCGGGGCATATTTAGAGCATTGAATTCTATAAATCTTAAAAGTCAACAATAAGAAAACAACCCAGTTGAAAAGTGGGTAAAAGATCAGAACAGAACCTTACAAAAGAAGATAGGCCGATTGCAAAGAAGTATATGAAAAATACTCAATGTCATTTTTCGTTAGGGAATTGCAAATGAAAACAACACTGGGAGACAAATATATGTATGTGTTAGAATAGTCAAACCCCCAAACCCTGAAAGTACCAAATGCTAAGGAAGATATGAAGCAACAGTAACTCTCATTCATTGCTAGTGGGAATGCAAAATGGTACAGCCATTTTGGAAGAGAATTTGGCCAGCCTTACTATATGATGCCACAGTAGTGCTCCTACATATTTATCCAATCAAGTTGAAAACTTACGTCCACGCAACAACCTGCACAGGGATGTTTATAGCAGCTTTATTCATAATCACTCCAAATTGGAAGCAACCAAGATGTCATTAACTGTGAATAGATAAACTGTGGTACATCATACAATGGAATATTATTCCATTTATAAAAGAAAATTTAAAATGATAAAAAGAAATGAGCTATCAAACCATGAAAAGACATGGAGGAACCTTAAATGCATACTGCTAAGAGAAAGAAGCCAGTCTGAAAAGGCTACATACTTACGTGATTCCATTTGTAGGACATTCTGGAAAAGGCAAAGCTATAGATGCTATTTTAAAAATCAGCAGTTGCAGGTGTTCATGGGGAGAGAGACAAGAAGGTGAAGCACAGGATTGGTTTAGGAAATTCTTCCCTGTGATAATGGTAGATAACTGGCACCATGCATATCCAAATTCATAGAACTTCATAAGACAAAGAGTGAACCTAAACATATGCAAATTAACAAAAAATTATTCAGGAGATCAGGAGATCCTAGAAAAGAATGCAGGCTATGACAAAAAATAATCTAACTGTATTACAAGTATATAACATAACTCTACTGAAGGGGGATGGGGATCTAAATATAAAATAAGATTAAATTAATGCATTTGCCTCTGTGAAACTTTGGGCAGACTTGTGGTATATGTAGATTTCAAGCAGACCAAGTGCAATTTGGCCAAGACCTCTCAAGAATCAGGGGTGAAGTGTCCTTCCCACTGTTCCCCAAGCTGAGAATAACTGAACTCTGTGATCTTGAGTCAGCACGTTTTGGCTTAAACTATGTGAAACCAAGTCAAGCTAAATAAACCTCCTCTTGTATATTTTTCATCTAGAGAATGGTGATGATAAGGACCTGCCTCAAAGAGTTCTGTATGAATTAAATAATAGCATTCACACACGAAGTGTCCTAAGGGTTTACCAGAATTGTCGCGCTTATTCTGATCGTTGCTGCGGTGAGACGGCTCTTTGGTTTTCCATCACTGGAGGACTTATTTCGTTAAGTCCTGTTATGCATAAGCATAGTTTTAGGATCAAATCTTTCCAAAGCCTATACTTCTTTCTTCTTCCTGCCCCATTGCCACTTCCCAATATCACCCCAAGTTAAAGAGGAGAACTGTATTCATTGGTTGGAAGGTAGTAATTACATCGCCAGACTTGCAAAGTGATGTTAGTTGTAGTTTCCCGGTAGTTGCTCATTGTGACTCTCTTGGGGAGTTCTGATTTACGTGGTAAACATAGATTCAACCAAGCAGCATCCTCTTAGAAAGACTCTACCTTCTCCAGTAGCATGTGTGTGCTTTTATGAAACCCTCACCAAATTAAAGGATACAATAATTTTTTTGACCATCAGATAAATATTGAGTTGGCCAAAAATTCCGTTCAGGTTTTCCTGTAACATGCTATGGAAAAACCCGAATGAACTTTTTGGCCAATCCAATACTCATAAGTAACTAGAATTCTAGAAAGAGGTACCAGTGACTAGACAAGAAAACCATGATGGCTATTAATGGCCATAATCTTCTCCTAATGAATAAAAGAGGAGTCTAAAAGACATTTTTATTTAGATATTTTAATCTTCTTTTCATTATACCTAGATTGCAAAATATATTAACTCATGCATTTTTTTGCTCTACCAATTTTTTTTTTTTGGATAACTTAGTAAAAGTAATGTAGGCTGTTACACATCATTGGTTTATAAACTGAACTATGTTAGAATCACAACTGTATTAAAATTATAGGGAAAAGAAGTCCTATCAGTCATGAGCTCCTGTGTCTTTCTAGTATTAGTACATGGCCCCTTCTTTTTGTAGATTGAAATTAAAATATTAAATAAAAACCTTTAGAGGTCTTAGGTATTTAAAAATGGTATTTCTTATTGATTGCCTAATATTTCTGTAATGGATGATGTTATTTCTAAGTCTAAAACCTATTCCACCCTGAAACAGTTTGGTCCATGTATTCCTTACAGTTTGAGAAATTCTTAGCATCATCATGTAAAGACTCTCACTGTTTATGAATAAAGACCTTTCTTTAGCTTATTCCCTTTTCTTTTTTTTTACTTCATCACAGCTACTGCCTAATGAATACTTTAGGATATTCACAAGACATGAACAAAGTTTTCTTAGAAATGGATATTCTGGATTTTAAATTCTTGAAATCAAAGATAAAACAGAATGAGAATTTGCTTTCCTCCTTAGAAAAAAGTAGTAGCAAAGGTATTCATGGCAGATGGTGATTTTTAAACTAAAAAGGCACACATATTCTCATTTATAAAATGAAAATATATACAGCAACCATCTTTCTGAAACCTTTTCTTTTTACTGAATCTAGCCAAGTTACAGAAATTTCAAAAAGTCCTTTAGATGGTTGGTTTGTAAAGAGTCACTTCTGTCCTCTTTTGCATTCCTCTAGAATATTATTTCTAAAAGTATGCATTATAAGTAAGACTGTTTTCTTAACCCTTTTCAATCCTAAAAGCCCAGTTAAAACCAGTTTTTTGGTACCATGGCAAAATGTATTTTAACTCAAATTCTTCTACTCAAGACCAACTGGCATATGTGAGGGAAAAGCTAAAAACATGAATTTATCATTTAGAAATGGCATAATAACCTTCTTGGCATAGAAAAGTCTTAAATATGTTTACAGATGAGCCTCTCATACACTTTTAAGTTAATTGCCTTCCACTGAGATTTAAAACTAAATATGGAGGGATTGCCCTGCTCTATGTACATCAAGACATATTTTAAGACAATGTCTTGTTTCTATACACCTGGCTGAATTTTAGATCTGTTTTCTGTCCGAAGAAGTTCCATGAACACTTTTATATGCAAAACCATGTTTTGCTACACCAGTCTGGAAGATAAAAATGTGGCTCCATTGAAAGTAATAAACTATACTTCCCTATTTTCTTATATATCCAGTGTTAGAGGAATTATAGCTCTCAATAAAGTTTCCAAAAATAGGACTATTTTCTGGTAATATATGGATATGTCATATCTGATATCAAATGGCCACTATCATTTTCTTCTTTCCCCATTCCAGTGATCTTTAGGAAGTTCTCCTTTGGAGGTCTTTACTCCCTGAAAATCTATTTCAT